>NC_091270.1:48005000-50505000 GCF_042477335.2 Ovis canadensis | reverse complement strand
AACCAGTCTGTTGTTTCATGCCCAATTCTAACTGTTTCTTCCTGACCTGCCTACAGGTTTCTTAAGAGGCAGATCTGGTGGTCTAGTATTTCCATATCTTTCAGAATTTTTCACAGTACACTTTAATTATATAAATATTTTATTTGTCAATTATGTCTCAATAAAGCTAGAAAGTGAAAGTGAAAGTCATTCACCTGTGTCTGACTCTTTACAACCCCATGGATTATATAGTCCATGGCATTTTCCAGGCCAGAGTACTGGAGTGGCTACCTTTCCCTTCTCCAGGGGACATTCCCAATCCAGGGATAGAACCCAGGTCTCCCTCATTGCAGGTGGATTCTTTACCAGCTGAGCCACAAGGGAAGTCCAAGAATACTGGAACGGGTAGCCTATCCCTTCTCCAGGGAATCTTCCCTATCCAGGAATTGAACAGGGGTCTCCTGCATTGCAGGAGGATTCTTTATCAGCTGAGCTATCAGAGAAGCCAATAAAGCTGGGGGTGGGCAGGAAGAGTTGTGTGGTGTGTGTGTTTGTACATGCACATGTATTTGTGCATGTACACAAATACAGGAAAAAAATGGAGAAGAACAATGAATATGGTACAGTTTCAATAGAGACTTAGCATCTATAATATAGAATATAATAGATACTTCAGGTGGTGAAGAAGTTGGAGTCCACCTGGCATTAACAGAAGGTTTTAGCATTGGTTGGGAGTCTATGCTCAAAAGAAACTAAAAAGAGAAAGTTTGTGTGACTTTTAGACTGAGGACAAGTATAACAGACATGGGATGTGGGTTCACGGGGCAACTCAGGGCAAAATCTTTACTATTTCTAGTCTGGAAATATAAAATGTGAATATCAGGAAATTATGACTGCCAAATACACAAGCAGGAAACTTCAGAAAGAAGATAATCCGAATTCTGTCTCCCACATTTCTCGCTGATTCCTGAGACACTCGTACAATTAGCAGCCTCAAACTGAAGAGCTCAGCTGAGGCCAGAGCTGCCGTCTGTGAGGCTGAGTTGCTGTTCTGACTTTAACCAAGAGCACTGAACGACAAAACAAGCAAACAAAAATCAACCCTCGTCAGAGAAAAGCAGCAGAATCCACACTTCCTCTGAATGCTATAATGTCCAAGGTTTCAAAGAATATCATTAAAAAGCCCATGGAAACTAAACCAGGATGTGAGTAACAGTCCATAAAACTAGCCTAAAATGTGTATTTTAGAAAATGAACTGTCTTCAGAAATGGAAAATATAAAGAGAAATCAGTGCCTGATGACAATTCTCAAAAATATTCCAAATACAGCCCCAAATTACTCAAATACCAAGAACCAGGAATATCTTGACTGCAGTCAGAAATGGCAATCAACAGAAAGCAAACCAAGATGCATTTCCTGACAAGCATTTTAAAGCAACCACCATAAAAATGCTCCAATGAGCTATTACAAAAACTCTTAAAGGAAATTAAGAAATAGAAAATGTCATCAAATAAATAGATGATATAAAAAGAACCAAATTAAAACTTCAGAAGAGAAAAAATACAGCAATTAGAAAATAAACTTCAATAGATGAATTTCGTAAAAAAAAAGAGATGACAGAAGGGAGTATCAGCGAACTTAAAGATTCATTAGTATAAATTACCCAATCTCAAGACAGAGAGGAAATAGCTTTTGAAAAAATTAACAAAAATACAGGAGCAGTAGGACAATGATGACAACAACAACAAAAACCTAACATTAATATCATTAGTGGCCCAGAATAAAAGTGCATAGCTGAAATATATTTGAAGAGAAAAATGGCTGAAAACCTCCTCAATTTGGCAAAAGACACAAATCTACATATTTAATAGATTCACAAAACTTCTAACAATAAACTCGAGATAATGCATGATCAGACACATCATAATTAGATGGCCAGAGAAAACTTCTAAATGTCTTGAAGTCAACCAAAGGAAAACAACAGATTGCTTACAGAAGAACAATGATTAATAAGAGTTCTCATCAGAAATAATGTCAGACAGAGAATGTAACACAATAGTTTTGAAGTGCTGAAAACAACTTTCATCCAGCAAAAATATCCTTAAATAATGAAGATGAAATAAAGACATTCTAAAATGAAGGAAAATTAAGAGACATATTGCCAGTAACCAAGTTTTAAAAAAATGACTAAAGGAAGCTCTTCAGACAAGAAAGAAAATGATAATAAAAGAAAACCTGTGACATCAGTAGTGAAGAAAGAGGAACAGAAAATGTACTTTCATGGGTAGATAAAATAGACTATTTTTCATTTGATTTTTTAAAATTATGTTTAAAATTATAATTTAGTGTGTATACTTATTAATATGCTTAGAAGTAGTATTTAAGCAAACTATACTATAAAATTTCTCATTTTATGATTACACACATAATTTCAGATCTAAAATAAATATGGTATTAACATTCCCATATTCTACTTGAAATACTAAAATGCTGGTAAACAAACTTGTGTGTATGTGATTGTGTCAGTGTGTGTGTGTGTAATCTCACTACAGAACAAATGAAAAATGTTTTACAAAGAGAAATATTGAAAAACACTAAAAAGAGATTGATAGTTTATATAAAGAGACAGGATATATTTGTGTGCTATACAGTATTTGTCACACCTATAATTAAGTAGACATAGTGGGTTAATGTGTGGATAAAACTGTAAATAGAACTTTATTTACAATATAGGTGGTTGGCCAGATTTGGCCAATGGGTCATGCTTGCTTATTATGTCTATGATGAATAAATCAAAATAGAATACAAAAAATTGTTCTAGAAAAAATGAGAACTGTAAATGGCAACAGAGCACCAAAAAAAAGATAGATAAAACAGAAAACATATACTAAGTTGACAAACTGAAATATAGATGCATCAACAATTAGATTCAGTGCAAACTGTCTAAACATATTAGTTAAACAGATTGGTGAAACAGAGGAAAAAACACATGGTCCAGCTGCTGACTGGAAGTTCACATAATATATAAAGACCAAACCAGTTAAGAAAAGAGATTTAACATATGAACATTCATCATAAGAAAGCTGGAGAGGCTATATTGATAACAGATGAAGCTAGCTTCAGAACAAAGATTATCATGGACAAAGGCTATTGCAGTAATTAAAAGTTCAATAATAATCTTAAATGTTTGCACATCAAACATAAGAGCTTCAAAAATATGAAGCTAAAATAAATATAATTGAAAGAATAAACACACACATACATAATTTAGTTGGAGACTGCGACAACTCTCATAATTGACAAAAGCACTAGACAATAGGAAATTATTTAAAAGACATGAAAAATATTATCACACAATGTCTATAAAACTGGCATATATAGAACACTCAACTACAGCATGATATATGTCTTATGCAGTTTGTAACATATGTTGCTTAAACCAAGGTGTTCATGGACTTCAATAATTGCAAGGCTTCCCTGGTGGCTCAGTGGTAAAGAATCCACCTGCAATGCAGGAGACCCAGCTTTGATCCCTGGGTGGAAAAGATCCCCTGGAGAAGGAAATGCCAACCCACTCAATTATTCTTGCTTGGGAAATCCCATGGACAGAGGAGCCTGGCGGGCTACATACAGTGAATGGGGTCATAAGAGTCAGACATTACTTACCAACTAAACCACCACCACCCATGACATGGAGTAGCACAATTTTATGCCCTGGAAAAAGTTAAGCCAATTGCTCAAGGTTGGGAAAAAGGATTAAAAAGAAAAGGAAAAATTTAAAAAGAGAAAAAAAAATAGATGATGAGTCAAAATGCTCTCATACATATTTAACAAAGCTTTACAAAGAAAAGGGAAACAAAAATATGATCAAGTAAACAATACAATAAAGCTTCTTGGGAGAGATGTAAATTAGTGCCCAGACTGAAAGTGCTTTAATATAACAAGCATGTTGCATGATAAAAGATACCATGGAAGGATAAAAAGATCTTAAATGTTTCCATGAAGAAATCAGCTATTAGGATGTTGAATCCTGACTTCAATATAAGATATCAATCAGTTCAGTTCAGTTCAGTTCAGTCGCTCAGTCGTGTCCGACTCTTTGCGACGCCATGAATCGCAGCATGCCAGGCCTCCCTGTTCATCACCAACTCCCAGAGTTCACTCACGTCCATCGAGTCAGTGATGTCATCCAGCCATCTCATCCTCTGTTGTCCCCTTCTCCTCCTGCCCCCAACCCCTCCCAGCATCAGTCTTTTCCAATGAGTCAACTCTTCGCATGAGGTGGCCAAAGTACTGGAGTTTCAGCTTTAGCATCATTCCTTCCAAAGAAATCCCAGGGTTGATCTCCTTCAGAATGGACTGGTTGGATCTCCTTGCAGTCCAAGGGACTCTCAAGAGTCTTCTCCATAGGTAATGCCTAATTTTGAAGCATCACTATGAACAAAGCTAGTGGAGGTGATGGAATTCCAGTTGAACGACTTCAAATCCTAAAAGATGATACTGTGAAAGTGCTGCACTCGATATGCCAGCAAATTTGGAAAACTCAGCAGTGGCCACAGGACTGGAAATGATCAGTTTTCATTCCAATCCCAAAGAAAAGCAATGCCAAAGAATGCTCAAATTGCCACAAAATTGCACTCATCTCACATGCTAGCAAAGTAAATGCTCAAACTTCTCCAAGCCAGGCTTCAATAGTACATGAACAGTGAACTTCCAGATGTTCAACCTGGATTTAGAAAAAGCAGAGGAACCAGAGATCAAATTGCCAACATCCGTTGAATCATCAAAAAAGCAACAGAGTTTCAGAAAAACATCTACTTCTACTTTATTAACTGTGCCAAAGCTTTTGACTGTGTGGATCACAATAAACTGTGGAAAACTCTTCAAGCGATGGGAATACCAGACCACCTGACCTGCCTCCTGAGAAATCTGTATGCAGATTAAGAAGCAACAGAACTGGAAACGGAACAACAGACTGGTTCCAAATTGGGGAAGGAGTATGTCAAGGCTGTATATTATTACCCTTCTTATTTAACTTATATGCAGAGTATGTCATGAGAAATGCTGGGCTGGATGAATCACAAGAAGAAATCAAGATTGCTGGGAGAAATCTCAATAACCTCAGATATGCAGATGACACCACCCTTATGGCAAAAAGTGAAGAACTAAAGAGCCTCTTGATGAAAGTGAAAGAGGAGAGTGGAAAAGTTGGCTTAAAGCTCAACATTCAGAAAACGAAGATCATGGCAACTGGTCTCATCACTTCACGGCAAATAGAAGGGGAAACAATGGAAACTGTTACAGACTTTATTTTGGGGAGCTCCAAAATCATTGCAGTTGGTGACTATAACCATGAAACTAAAAGACACTTGTTCACTGGAAGAAAAGTTATGACCAAGCTAAACAGCTTATTAAAAAGCAGAGACATTACTTTGCCAACATAGGTCCATCTAGTCAAGGCTAAGGTTTTTTTCAGTAATCATATATGGATGTGAGAGTTGGACTATACAGAAAGATGAGTGCATAAGAATTCATGCTTTTGAGCTGTGGTGTTGGAGAGGACTCTTGAGAGTCCCTTGGACAGCTAGGAGATCGAACCAGTCCATCCTAAAGCAGATCAGTCCTGAATATTCGTTGGAAGAACTGATGTTGAAGCTGAAATTCCAATACTTTGGCCACCTGATTGAAGAGCTGACTCATTTGAAAATACCCTGATGCTGGGTGGGATTTGGGAGCCGGAGGAGAAGGGGATGACAGAGGATGAGATGGTTGGATGGCATCACCTACTCAATGGACACGAGTTTGAGTAAACTCTGAGAGTTGGTGTTGGATAGGGAGGTCTGGCATGCTGCAGTCCATGGGGTTGCAAAGAATAGTACACAACTGCATGACTGAACTGAACTGCACTGAAATTTGAATACTCAAGGAATTCATTGGGCATATTACTCAGAAATATAGAGCAAAAGAATGAACAAACTATTCTACACATATAAACATGAATCACCATCAAAGATGTAGTTTTGAGCAAATATGTTGTAAATACACACATTGAGAACACATACTCTATTATTTACAGAAAGCTCAAAGAAAGATCAAGTTAACCAGTGAGTAAATATCAAGATAGCGGGAAGGAGGATTTATGAGCCTTCTGATTCTGGAGGAAGCACAAGCTGGAATCAAGATTGCCAGGAGAAATATCAATAACCTCAGATATGCAGATGACACCACCCTTATGGCAGAAAGTGAAGAGGAGCTAAAAAGCCTCTTGATGAAAGTGAAAGAGGAGAGTGAAAAAGTTGGCTTAAAGCTCAACATTCAGAAAACGAAGATCATGGCATCTGGTCCCATCACTTCATGGCAAATAGATGGGGAAACAGTGGAAACAGTGTCAGACATTATTTTGGGGGGCTCCAAAATCACTGCAGATGGTGATTGCATCCATGAAATTAAAAGACACTTACTCCTTGGAAGGAAAGTTATGACCAACCTAGATAGCATATTGAAAAGCAGAGACATTACTTTGCCAACAAAGATTCGTCTAGTCAAGGCTATGGTTTTTCCAGTGGTCATGTATGGATGTGAAAGTTGGACTGTGAAGAAGGCTGAGTGCTGAAGAATTGATGCTTTTGAACTGTGGTGTTGGAGAAGACTCTTGAGAGTTCCATGGACTGTGAGGAGATCCAACCAGTCCATTCAAAAGGAGATCAATCCTGGGTGTTCTTTGGAAGGAATGATGCTACAGTACTCCAGTACTTTGGCCGCCTCATGCGATGTGTTGACTCATTGGAAAAGACTCTGATGCTGGGAGGTATTTGGGGCAGGAGGAGAAGGGGACGACAGAGGATGAGATGGTTGGATGGCATCACCGACTCGATGAACATGAGTTTGAGTGAACTCCAGAAGTTGGTGATAGACAGGGAGGCCTGGCATGCTGCAATTCATGGGGTCGCAAAGAGTCGGACACGACTGAGCGACTGAACTGAACTGATCTGATCTATTGATAAGATTTTATTTCTTGACCTCTGTGATGCTTATATCTATGTATAACTTGGCCAAAAACTAGTGTGCTGTATGCTTATGACTTGTGCAATGTTCTCTATACATGATGCACATCAATAAAACTTTTATTTAAAAGGAAATATACACTATGTTATATGCCAGGAAGGAAAGTTTAAAAACAAAAGGAAAAGGATTCAAAAGTGTAGATTATGCAAAGAATTGATTTAGTGTTTTCAGTAGTCTTGTAAAACCATTTTTATTTGTAATAAGAATATTTGCTTTATTTGATAAGATACAGTTTTGAAAGAAAAAGCAAGTAGTAGTATGTTTCAACTTGTATACACCTTTTAACAAGCTATTCAAAATGGTTCTGAAATGATATATAAAGAAAGAACAAAACAAAACAATAATACATAGTTAATGGTTACATGTATTTGTAACAATAGTATAAAATATGCAAAAACTAGCAAATATGAAGTCATGCCTTCTGTTATTTCCTGAATTTGAAGGAGACATAACAGAAGGCTTTAACTTTTCCCTAAGGTTATGTTCTTAGGAAATCTGATACAATGCTATCATCTTTTATGCCAGGCTGGTGAAGAGGTATAGTCATATCTCTTCGTATAATTTCCCTATATTTGAAATTTATAATTAAATAACTGTCTGAGATTAAAATCATGTTGTCCAAACAAAATAATAATACATACAGATATAGAGAAAAAAATCAAGTTTACTTCACTATGTAAAATAATATTTATAAAACACAATATAAAGTTTAGAAAAAAATATTCACAGAGAGGACACAAATTACATACCACAGCAACATCTGCATCATAGCTTCTATTGCATATTGTGCCAGGAAATGTTGCTCCCACATATTTAGGCTGTTTCCTGTAACTACATCATTTTAATGTTTCCTTTTGTATTAGCATGGTCATTCAGAACAATTCACGAGCTTATTTATTAAGTTAAATCTCCCATAAAATTTAAAATAAGTTTTCAAACATACTATTTTCAATCTGAATAATACCTAATATATTATACAAAATGCTCAAATTTTTGAAAACTATAATTCACCTTAATATCAATTTTTTTTCTTAACCTAAGTCCTCGACTTGATATAATTTTATTATATCAAATTATCCTCAATTTCCCTTATTCAGCAATTTATTGTTTTGGTCACTAAAAATTAAAAGGAATTTTTAATTTATGGAAAATATTTCTTTTTTGATGATTAATTTTATTTATTTATTTTTATTTCTTGCCATCTAAATATAAGCAGTTTTTAAAATTATAGACAGGCATTTCTTCAGTCATGTCCTACTTTTTGTGACCCCATAGGCTGTAGCCCATCAGGCTCCTCCGTCCATGGAATTTTCCACAAGAATACTGGAGTGGGAAGCCATTCCCTTCTCCAAAGATCTTCCCAACTCAGGGATCAAACCTGAGTTTCCCAACTGCAGGCAGATTCTTATCATCTGAGCCACCAGGGAAGCCCTAACCATATTACCAAAAACCTAAATGTTTCTTTATCGAACAGTAGACATGAAATGCATTCACAAATCGTAGGTAATATTTACTAACTGAATAGTATCAGTTTTACATCATTAATAAGTTGGAGTTTGTATGTATTGTGTCATATAGCTGATATTATAAAAGCTCATGAAAGACAGATTTTTTCACATAAATTATATTCCAAAATATTTTGGTCATATAAGTGATTCAGATTGTTTTTATTTTTATCATGTTTCCTACTACACTATCATCTCGATGGCAACATCTATATTTTACTTAACATTTTCAAAGGGGCCTACAGAGAACTGAAAAACACTATAAATGTTTTATAATATTGTTTATAATAAATGTTTAATAATATTATAAAATTAATGAAATTATTTATGTATACCTCTGTATTAATGCAGAATATTGTGCTTACATAAGTAAGAATGTTACATCGTGGGGCCGAAGGATAAGATAGTCCTGTTTCCATGCCAAAAATCTTTGTAATAAATCATCAGCCTCTCCAATGGTGGAAATTCGGTTTTTATCTGACCACAATTCCAAGGAGGATAATATCACAGTCAATTTGAACTGACTAAACATCTAAAAATAAGATTTATATTGTATATATTCAAATAAAATAAATCATTACATCAAAACAGTACATAAAAAATAAAGTTTACTTGATTACTTTGGATATTAACCCAAATAAAGGACTTGAGGTCATTAATCTGCCATGATATAATGAAAAGATTTTCAATGACTTTTCATAAATTTACACATGCAAAAATGTTAAAACTTACTGCATTGACAAGGCCAATAATCTGGATAATTTTCTGTGTTACAGCCACCATTTCTGATCCCATATAATCATACTGAAAAAGAAATTTTTTATGACTTTTATTTTCTATTTTTTTAAATTTTTATTTCTACTTTATTTTACTTTACAATACTGTATTGGTTTTGCCATACATTGACATGAATCCACCATGGGTGTACATGAGTTCCTAAACATGACTCTTTTAAAACTGTGACAGCAATTTTTCTTGTATGATGAATATCTCTTGATGATAGCAAGTAGGAAAACCATAGGACTTGTGAGATGAATTAAAATATACTAACATAAAGATAATAATATTTACCATAATGAAAACAAACAACAATAAAAAAAATCATACTTAGGCATTCAAAGTAGATTCTCACTTGTTACATATTTTAAAGACACTGTCCAGCAGAAACAACTGAAATCATCGAGAGGTACTAAAATAACTTCACAGATCTGTCTATATTATAAAGGGATTTCTTGAAGTAGATATTTTCTAAAACAAGAAATCAGCCACAACATTTCCCACTGCATGCTTAGCAATTAAAGAAGAGTAAATAAATATTAAAAATCATCAACATGCTCAAATAAATCTTGAGGAAGACAAAAATGTCAATGATGTAAAGTGAAAATTATGTGGCATGATGGATTCAAAAAGGTTTGATAAAGAACAAACTGAAATAGGGTAAAGGTGAAAAGAAAGAAAATATTTTTTTCTCTGAAGCTGACAAAAAATATATTTTTAAAAACTATAGTCAATTTACAATATTACATTAGTTTCAGGTGTACACCATGGTGATTCAATATTTTCATAGATTATATTCCATTTAAAGTTGAAAAAGACTATCAATACCAATCACTTATGAGAAGATGGAAGAGGAAACTGCTACAGTCACTTCTGAAAGTTATCAATATCCTCTAACAGTAATTTACATTAACCTAATGTCAGTGTTCTTGCCTGGAGAATCCCAGGGACGGGGGAGCCTGGTGGGCTACCGTCTATGGCGTTGCACAGATTCGGACACGACTGAAGCGACTTAGCAGCAGCAGCAGCAATGACATAATAATTTCACTCTTATCTAGATACTCAAAAGACACCATGTTTACCAAATGGATATTTTTCCAAAAAAGAACTGCAAGTGACCAACAGGTACACAAAAGGTTTTCAACATTACTAATCATCAGGGAAATGAAAACAAAATCCACAGTGAGATTTCACCTCACACTGGTCAGATGGCTGTCATCAAAAACAAACCAAAAAAAAAACCACACACACACACACACACACACACACACACAAAAAGAAAAAACAACAGCTTACATATGCCTAAGAAATCTGTATGCAAGTCAAGAAGCAAAAATTAGAACCAGACATGGAACAACAGACTTTTTTCAAATCCAGAAAGGAGTACGTCAAGGCTGTATATTGTCACCTTGCTTATTTAACTTACATGCAGAGTACATCATGTGAAATGCTGGGCTGGATGAAGCACAAGATGGAATCAATATTTCCGGGAGAAATATCAATAACCTCAGATATGCAGATGATACCACCCTTATGGCAGAAAGCGAAGAGGAACTAAAGAGCCTCTTGATGAAAGTGAAAGAGGAGAGTGGAAAAGTTGGCTTAAAACTCAACATTCAAAAAACTAACCAGTCCCATCACTTCATGGCAAATAGATGAGGAAACAGTGGAAACAGTGACAGACTTTTTCTTTCCAAAATCATTGCAGATGGTGACAGCAGCCATGAAATTAAAAGATGCTTGCTCCTTGGAAGAAAAGTTTTGACCAACCTAGTCTGCATAATAAAAAGCTGACATTACTTTGCCAACAAAGGTCCATCTAGTCAAAGCTATGGATTTTCCAGTAGTCATATATGGATATGAGAGTTGGACTATAAAGAACGCTGAACACTGAAGAACTGATGCTTTAGATCTGTGGTGTTAAAGACTCTTGAGAGTCCCTTGGACTGCAAGGAGATCCAACCAGTCATACCTAAAGGAAATCAGTCCTGAATATGCATTGAAAGGACTGATACTGAAGCTGAAGCTCCAGCATTTTGGCCACCTGATGTGATGAACTGACTCATTGGAAAAGACCCTGATGTTGGGAAAGATCGAAGGCAGGAGGAGAAGGTTATGACAGAGCATGAGATGATTGGATGGCATCACCAACTCAATGGACATGAGTTTGAGCAAGCTTTGGGAGTTGGTGATGAACAGGTAAGCCTGGTTTGCTGCAGTACATGGGGTTACAAAGAGTTGGACATGACTGAGTGACTGAACTAAACTGACAAATGCTGGTGAACATGTTGAGAAAAGGAAACCCTTGTACTCTGTGGGATTGGAAAACAGCATTATTCAAAACAATATAACAGTTCCTTAAAAATTAAAAAAAGAACTGCCATATGAATGACAATCCCACTTCTCAGTGTAGAGCCAAAGAAAGTGAAGTCAGTCTCTCACAGAAATATCTGTATTCCCATGTTTGAAACGTTATTCACAATAGCCTAGATATGAAAACAACTTTAAGTGTCGTCAACAGATGAAAGAACAGAAAAGAGTGGTATATATGTACAATGGGCGGGGAGGGCAATGGCAACCTACTCCAGCACTCTTGTCTGGAGTATCCCAGGGATGGCGGAGCCTGGTGGGCTGCCATCTGTGGGGTCGCACAGACTCAGACATGACTAAAGTGACTTAGCAGCAGCAGCATGTACAATGGGAGGAAGGCCTGGCAATCCATCCAGTGTTCTTACCTGGAGAATCCTATGGACAGAGGAACCTGGTGGGCTAAAATCCATAGGGTTGCAAAGAGTCAGACACAACTAAAGCGACTTAGTACAGTACATGTACAATGGCATAGTATTCAGTCACAAAAAGGAGGAAATTCTCTCGTCTGCAACAACATGATAAACCTGGAGGGCATTGTGCTAAGTGTGCCAACCCAAAAAAGACAGAAACTAACTGTGTTGTGTCATGGTATCACTAACATGTAGAATCTAAAACAAACAAAGAAAACCAGTCCAATTTCATAGAAACAAAGAATAGAATTTTGGTTGCCAGAGGAAGTAACGCAGAAATGTAAGTCAAAGGGTACAAACTTTTCAGTTATAGGTTCTGAGTATCTAACGTGCAGGACAGTGACTATAGTTAATGATATGGTATTGTATACTTGAAAGTTGATGAGTTCTCTTAAGTGTTCTTACCACACACACACATGGAAAATAGTGTTAATGCTGTGAGGCAGTGAATGTGTTAATGATATTGGTCTTGGTAAACAATCTGCAACGTACATGGTCATCAAATCTTCACATTGTACAATTTAGCCATATACAATCATATTCATCAATTATTCCCCCCAAAATTGGAAAAAATATTAAGCCAATTGGTCAGCTGGCAAATATCTATCACAGTTCAAAGAAAACACTGTGACTGGAGAGGGTACAGCAGGTTAAGGAGAGGGCAAGGCAGTTAGGAAGTGTGATCAGAGACCCCGGCCTGATCTGAGGATGAGAGGGCGGGTAGATAGTATTGTGCGTCCTAGGCTAGTTTGGGATCCTAATTACATACATTTGTTGTTTGATGTTCAGTCACTCAGTCCTGTCTGACTCTTCTGTGGCCATATGGACTGTAGCCCTCCAGGCTCCTCTGTCCATAGGATTTTCCAGCCAAGAATTCTGGAGTGGGCTGCCATTTCCTTCTCCAGGGGATCTTCCTGACTCAAGGATCCAATCCACGCCTCCTGCATTGCAGGCGGATTCTTTACCAGTGAGCCATGGGGGAAGCTTCTTAACCATATCCAAGTCACACCTAAAATTAAACCTTTTCACTTGGAAATAATCAGAAAACTACATACATTATGTCTTTAAGGATGTTTTTCATAATGTTTAAAGAGAGAAGGCAAATAAAGCACAAGGCCCCAATTTATAGCACAGGGAACTGTATTCAATACCCTGTGATAAACCATAATGGAAAAGAATACTAAAGAGGAATGTTTATATGTATATAACTGATTCACTTTACTGTACAGCAGATATTGGCACAACATTGTAAATCAGTTATACTTCAATAAAAAATGAATTAATTAAAAATAAAATAAAAAATGTCTGGACTCTGAAAGATAAATTGGTCCAAATTGGCAGTTCCATGTTTTAATTTTTCTATAAACATTTAGCAAAAAAAAAAGTGTAGCTGCCATTCCATAATCATTAGAAATATTAATTTTGAAACCCTTTGTAAGAGAGCTAACAATATAAAAAATTTCCATAAACTGATTTCATAAATTTAATACTCAGAAATGATTAAACATTTTTGCTGATGTTCTCTAGGTGATAGCAATAAAAGATTAAACTTTAAGAAAGAGGTAAAAAAATGGGAAAGAAGAGAGAGAGCAATGGAAGGAGGGGGAAGTTTGACTTACCAAAGCTTTTTCCACTATAATGTGCATTTCTAGATATTGGGGCAATAGTTCTGAAAAAGTTTTTTCCTGAAAAGAGAATTTATCAAATGTTAATATGTTTTGAATTTATTAAATACAGACAGTGGCATGTAAAGGGGACAAGTTACCTCATAAAACCCTCATGAGGTCTTAACTATAAAAATCAATTGCAAATCAGAAAATTAACTTGAAAACAAATTCCAAGTTTAAAGGAATCCCAGTGAGCCTGCTAGAGTAAGGTAGAAGTCTAGGTATTCACTATTAATACTGAATAAGAGAAAGTGAATAATTCCATAGCTCCAGAGCATAGGTTCTGTGTCCCATTTGATACAATGTAATAATCCTTGATTGTGTCAAGTTCAGTTCAGTTCAGTTCAGTTCAGTTGCTCAGTCGTGTCCGACTCTTTGTGATCCCATGAATCACAGCACGCTAGGCCTCCCTGTCCATCACCAACTCCCGGAGTTCACTCAAACTCACGTCCATCAAGTCAGTGATGCCATCCAGCCATCTCATCCTCTGTTGTCCCTTTCTCCTCTTGCCCCCAATCCCTCCCAGCATCAGAGTCTTTTCCAATGAGTCAACTCTTCACACGAGGTGGCCAAAGTACTGGAGTTTCAGCTTTAGCATCATTCCCTCCAAAGAACTCCCAGGGCTGATCTCCTTCAGAATGGACTGGTTGGATCTCCTTGCAATCCAAGGGACTCTCAAGAGTCTTCTCCAACACCACAGTTCAAAAGCATCAATTCTTCGGTGCTCAGCCTTCTTCACAGTCCAACTCTCACATCCATACATGACCACAGGAAAAACCATAGCCTTGACTAGGCGGACCTTAGTCGGCAAAGTAATGTCTCTGCTTTTGAATATACTATCCAGGTTGGTCATAAATTTTATTCCAAGGAGTCAGTGTCTTTTAATTTCATGGCTGCAGTCACCATCTGCAGTGATTTTGGAGCCCCCAAAAATAATGTCTGACACTGTTTCCACTGTTTCCCCATCTATTTCCCATGAAGTGATGGGACCGGATGCCATGATCTTCATTTTCTGAATGTTGAGCTTTAAGCCAACTTTTTTACTCTCCACTTTCACTTTCATCAAGAGGCTTTTTAGTTCCTCTTCATTTTCTGCCATAAAGGTGTTGTCATCTGCATATCAGGTTATTGATATTTCTCCCAGCAATCTTGATTCCAGCTTGTGTTCCTTCCAGTCCAGAGTTTCTCATGATGTACTCTGCATATAAGTTAAATAAGCAGGGTGACAATATACAGCCTAGACGTACTCCTTTTCCAATTTAGAACCAGTCTGTTGTTCCATGTCCAGTTCTAACTATTGCTTCCTGACCTAGTCAGCTATAAATCATCAATTTATTACATCATTTAGTACTCTAATGGTAATTTTTACAAGAGATGTATATCTAACATGCTGAAATACCATTTCACACATGGATATTTTAAAAGACCTACAATTTCTTCCTTGACCCAAGTGCACTAAAATCTAAGTGTAAGGAGGGAACAAAGATGGCATCTGTCATAAAACAGCTTTTTGTTGTTGCAATTGTTTAGCCACTATGTCAGGTCTGACTCTGTGACCCCATGGACTACAGCCCACCAGTCTTCTCTGTCCATGGAATTCTCCAGGCAAGAATACTGGAGTGGGTTGCCGTTTCCTTCTCCAGGGGATCTCCCTGACCCAGAGCTCAAACTCGTGTCTCCTGCATTGGCAGGTGAAGTCTTTACCACTGAGCCACCAGGGAAGCCCCACAAAATAGCATAGCTTACTGTAAACAAACAAACAAACAAAGAAACTGGATTCAACTGGTAGAGCCTAGGTTTACATTTTCACAGGGAAGTAAACTGCATGCATCTTAAATGTGTATATACTGAGATGCTGATTTCTTTTCTTGGTGTTCAAAATTAACTTCAAAAATATTTTGTATTTTGGTTGCTCTTACTGTGCTTGTATAAAAATGTAAGCCACTGTTGACAACCATGGATTCTGAATTGCAGCCTGGTTGAATATAATCACAAATTATGTACACACCATAACCGATTTTCAGTATGTTTCTACACAGCAGATTTCATATTTTAATAACAGCATTTTTCCCCATTTTCCATTTCAAATTTATATTCTTATTTTCAAAATAATAAAACTGTGTCTTTAATACCTGTGTTTTAAAATGAACTTATAGTACCGTTCATCATAACGTCACATGTCATTTTCAGTAATTGAACTTCAAAATCCATTCATTTCAATGGGTTACTTTTATTCTCTTCTTTAAAATCTTTTGTTCAATGTTTTAAAAATATGTATTGAATGATAGAATATTCCCAAAATAGATCACAGATCTCTTGTAATTCTCCCTGGTGGTTACATCCTACAAACTTACAGTACATTTTCAAAACTAGGGTATTCACCTGGTACAATGTGTATGTGTATAGCTCTACATAATTTTCTCATGTGTATGTTTATATAACCACAACTCCAATCAAGATACAAAACTATTTTGTCACCACGAAGATGTCCTTTCTTGTACCTCTTTAAAGTCAATTGAGATTATACAGTCTGAGGAAGAGAAATAAATCAGAATGGATTTCAGAATGAACAGAACCTGTTCGTTTCCTGTGGGGCATTTTCAAGCAGACCAACATGTATACAATGGAGGTAATAGGGAGGAGACAGATAAAAGGGCAAAAAGGAGCTGCAAAGAACTAATGGCCATTTTTTAAGGAATCTCCACACTGTTCTCCATAGTGGCTGTACTAGTTTGCATTCCCACCAACAGTGTAGGAGGGTTCCCTTTTCTCCACACCCTCTCCAGCATTTATCGCTTGCAGATTTTTGGATCGCAGCCATTCTGACTGGTGTGAAGTGGTACCTCATTGTGGTTTTGATTTGCATTTCTCTAATAATGAGTGATGTTGAGCATCTTTTCATGTGTTTGTTAGCCATCCGTATGTCTTCTTTGGAGAAATGTCTATTTAGTTCTTTGGCCCATTTTTTGATTGGGCCGTTTATTTTTCTGGAATTGAGCTGCATAAGTTGCTTGTATATTTTTGAGATTAGTTGTTTGTCAGTTGCTTCATTTGCTATTATTTTCTTCCATTCAGAAGGCTGTCTTTTCACCTTGCTTATATTTTCCTTTGTTGTGCAGAAGCTTTTAATTTTAATTAGATCCCATTTGTTTATTTTTGCTTTTATTTCCAGAATTCTGGGAGGTGGATCATAGAGGATCCTGCTGTGATTTATGTCTGAGAGTGTTTTGCCTATGTTCTCCTCTAGGAGTTTTATAGTTTCTGGCCTTACATTTAGATCTTTAATCCATTTTGAGTTTATTTTTGTGTACAGTGTTAGAAAGTGATTTAGTTTCATTCTTTTACAAGTGGTTGACCAGTTTTCCCAGCACCACTTGGTAAAGAGATTGTCTTTACTCCATTGTATATTCTTGCCTCCTTTGTCAAAGATAAGGTGTCCATATGTGTGTGGATTTATCTCTGGGCTTTCTATTTTGTAGCAATCCCACTGCTGGGCATACACACTGAGGAAACCAGAATTGAAAGAGACACATGTACCCCAATGTTCATCGCAGCACTGTTTATAATAGCCAGGGCATGTCCATCAGCAGATGAATGGATAAGAAAGCTGTGGTACATATACACAATGGAGTATTACTCAGCCGTTAAAAAGAATTCATTTGAATCAGTTCTGATGAGATGGATGAAACTGGAGCCAATTATACAGAGTGAAGTAAGCCAGAAAGAAAAACACCAATACAGTATACTAACACATATATATGGAATTTAGGAAGATGGCAATGACAACCCTGTATGCAAGACAGGAAAAAAGACACAGATGTGTATAACAGACTTTTGGACTCAGAGGGAGAGGGGGAGGGTGGGATGATTTGGGAGAATGGGAATTCTAACATGTATACTATCATGTAAGAATTGAATCGCCAGTCCATGTCTGACGTAGGGTGCAGCATGCTTGGGGCTGGTGCATGGGGATGACCCAGAGAGATGTTGTGGGGAGGGAGGTGGGAGGGGGGTTCATGTTTGGGAACGCATGTAAGAATTAAAGATTTTAAAATTTAAAAAATAAAAAAATAATAAAATAATAAAAAAATAAAATTAAAAAAAAAAGAACTAATGGCCAAAATGTTCCTAAATCTCATGAAAAAATTAATTTAAATATCCAAGAAGCTTAATGGACTCCAAGTATGATAAACTCAAAAGGATCCAATCAAAGACACATCATAAGAAAACTGTCATAAGGCAAAGACAGAGACTCTTGAAAGAATCAACAAAGAAGGGACACATCGTGCAAAAGGAATCCTCAATAAGATGACTAACATCTGATTCTTCATCAGAGACTATGGAGTCCAAAAGGTAGTGAACTGAAATATCCAAAGTGATTAAAGAAAAACACCTGTCAACTAAGAATTCTATATTCAGCCCACAAATTAAAAGCTTAATAATATACAAATGATACAGTATTTTAGAAAGACATGTCCCAGTAGTGTGTAAACCTATATATCAAAATATTAAAAGCAATTTTACCAGGGAAGTGATAACTAGTATTTCTATATTCCTAATTTTATTCAATAATAAGCACTTTTGCTTGAATAAAAGTGAAAAACAGAAAATATTACATAAGACAACATACAACAACAAGCTTGAAATACATTATTGCATATTTCCATGTATTTTAGATGGAATATGGATGTTTTATATACCCATGTAGAAAAAAGATATCAAATGTTATATTGCTACTCAGCAGCTAAGTACCTCCTTTTCCTGATTAACATAATTCTATAGAAGTAATTTTATAGCGTGTCATGACATCAGAATTGTCTCAGTTACCTGTGAGCTTAAATGGATTGTATAGGACTGATCTTTCTGCCAAATATTGCTGTAATTTTCTGCCAACATTGGTTTATCTGTATGGTCATTTTTCACTTGATAAATTATGTGCTGAAATCTCGCTGAAGATTCCAAAGGCTCAATGCCATAGCTTATATTTTCAAACTGAAGGAATCCCCTGAATATTTAGAAAACAATGACATAAAAATACTGCAAATAATCCCATCATCCTGCAAATGATTCCATCAGATATATAATTCAAAATGCCATAAGAAATGAGCAACCATAGTGAGGAACATGTTTTAAAGTCACTCTCTTTTCCTACTTTTTTTTCAGCTACCACTAGTAACTGAGTAACCACATCTGCCTCAGTTTTTCTCATGTATTAAAGAACTAAGCAAACTGAGAAGTTGTTTTTTTTTTTTTTTTCCCCATATAGCAGTCACATTCATTCAAGGTGTAATAAGGCCATGCATGGGGTTGCAAAGAGTCGGACACGACTGAGCAACTGAATGGAACTGATTTGCTGGAAACCAAGGCATTTGTTGAGAATTCCCAAGAATAAAAAGTTCCTGTTCTTACAGAGGGACAGTGGATATATAGGGTGGAGGTCTAAAAAGGCTGATATGTAGGAAAGCCACATTCAGAAAATGTCAAGTTTCTGAGTCAACAAATTCTGGTCATCAGGAGATGAAAAGCAAAGGGAAGGTGGGAAGAATCTTTTTGCTCTTCTCTGGTCCTGTATCTTATAAATTGACCACCTTCTTCCTGCCACATCAATAATGAAAATCATCACCCCTGGCCTTTTACATCTGAGGTACCTTCTCAGCTAGTGTTCTTACATCTGATACAAAGCACACCTACACTGAGAATGTACAGCTTGTGCTTAGTTAAGTAACTATTTAATGTAATTTTCCATAACTATTCCAGACAGCTGATACAAAATACAACAATAACATCCAGGAAGATGTTCTAAAGGATTTGCGGGGTGGGTGTGTTTGAATTTTTTCTTTAATGCATCTGTCTCTTTCTCCTCAATATCTTGAACATATCTTCAGTTAGGATTCCCTTGAGTGATTTGACTTCAATGGTTACTGCAAAGGCCCATTTATTAATATTAAAAACTAAGGCCATCATGAAGAAAATGTTCTGATTAGAATTCTCCTTAAATATCCCAGATTTGTGTTTTGCAGCCACTAATTTTGTTTCAAAGTATATCCTAACTTTTCATGTATAAATAACCTCAAAGATTCTGTTGTGTGTTACTCGCTCAGTCATGTCTGACTCTTTGTGACCCCATGGATTGTACCTCACCAGACTCCTTTGTCCATGGAATTCTCCAGGCAAGAATACTAGAGTGGGTTGCCATTTCCTTCTCCAGGGAATCTTTCCAACCCAGGGACTGAACGTGGGTCTCCTGCACTGCAGGCAGATTCTTTACTTTTTGAGCCAACAGGGATGGGCTGTAACCCGCCAGGCTCCTCTCTCCATTGGATTTTTTCCAGCAAGAAAACTGGAGTGGGTTGTCATGCCCTCTTCCAGGGGATCTTCCTGACCTAGGGATCGAACCCACTTCTGTGTCTCTTGCATTGCAAGAAGAGTCTTTACCCACTGAGTTATGGGGAAGCCCCAAGATTCTGTTACCTGAGTCCAGAACAGATGCTGAGTGTCACGACTGAATTTGGGAAACCTGCAATGTATCCTTGATAATGACAATGCATCTGAAAAACAGTACAGTGAGGCCAATAAATAAATTATTTATGCATTAACTGTATTGGCAAATGTTATAAATATTCAAAACATTAAAAAAGTTGAAAGTAATACATTTGTGTATCATAAAGATTTATTAAAAGTGGTTTTCAACTTAAACTCTTCCACAAAATTGCAGAGGAATGTAAACTTCCAAACTCATTCTATGAGACCACCATAACCCTAATACCAAAACCTGACACAGATGTCACAAAAAAGGAAAACTACAGGCCAATATCACTGATGAACATAGATGCAAATATCCTTAACAAAATTCTAGCAATCAGAATCCAACAACACATTAGAAAGGTCATACATCATGACCAACTGGGCTTTATCCCAGGGATGCAAGGATTCTTCAGTATCCACAAATCAATCAATGTAATACACCACATTAACAAATTGAAAAATAAAAGCCATATGACTATCTCAATAGATGCAGAGAAAGCCTTTGACAAAATTCAACATCCATTTATGATAAAAACTCCCCAGAAAGCAGGAATAGAAGGAACATACCTCAACATAATAAAAGTTATATATGACAAACCCACAGCAAACATTATCCTCAGTGGTGAAAAACTGAAAGCATTTCCCCTAAAGTCAGAAACAAGACAAAGGTGCCCACTTTCACCACTACTATTCAACATAGTTTTGGAAGTTTTGGTCACAGCAATCAGAAAAGAAAAAGAAACAAAAGGAATCCAAATTGCAAAAGAAGAAGTAAAACTCTCACTGTTTGCAGATGACATGATCCTCTACATGGAAAACCCTAAAGACTACATCAGAAAATTACTAGAGCTAATCAATGAACATAGTAAAGTTGCAGGGTATAAAATCAACACACAGAAATCCCTTGCATTCCTATACACTAATAATGAGAAAATAGAAAGAGAAATTAAGGAAACAATTCCATTCACCATTGCAATGAAAAGAATAAAATACTTAAGAATATATCTACCTAAAGAAACAAAAGACCTATATATAGAAAACTGTAAAACACTGGTGAAGGAAATCGAAGAGGACACTAATAGATGGAGGAATATACCGTGTTCATGGATTGGAAGAATCAATATAGTGAAAATGAGTATACTACCCAAAGCAATCTATAGATTCAATGCAATCCTTATCAAGCTCCATTCTGTATATGTACCACAGCTTTCTTAGCCATTCGTCTACTGATGGACATCTAGGTTGCTTCCATGTCCTGGCTATTATAAATAGTGCTGTGATGAACATTGGGTTACAAGTGTCTCTTTCAATTCTGGTTTCCTTGGTGTGTATGCCCAGCAGTGGGATTTCTGGGTCATATGGCAGTTTTGGTATTTTTCACAGAGCTAGAACAAATAATTTCACAATTTATATGGAAATACAAAAACACTCAAATAGCCAAAGCAATCTTGAGAAAGAAGAATGGAACTGGAGGAATCAACCTGCCTGACTTCAGTCATCAAGACAGTACGGTACTGTCACAAAGACAGAAATATAGATCAATAGAACAAAATAGAAAGCTCAGAGATAAATCCATGCACCCAATCAAAAAATGGGCCAAAGAACTAAACAGACATTTCTCCAAAGACATACAGATGGCTAACAAACACATGAAAAGATGCTCACCGTCACTCATTATCAGACAAATGCAAATCAAAACCACAATGAGGTACCATTTCACACCAGTCAGAATGGCTGAGATCCAAAAGTCTACAAGCAATAAATGCTGGAGAGGGTATAGAGAAAAGGAAACCCTCTTACACTGTTGGTGGGAATGCAAACTAGTACAGCCACTATGGAGAACAGTGTGGAGATTCCTTAAAAAACTGGAAACAGAACTGCCTGATGACCCAGCAATCCCTCTGCTGGGCATACACACCGAGGAAACCAGAATTGAAAGAGACACTTGTAAGCCAATGTTCATCGCAGCACTGTTTATAATAGCCAGGACATGGAAGCAACCTAGATGTCCATCAGTAGACGAATGGCTATGAAAGCTGTGGTACATACAGAATGGAGTATTACTCAGCCATTAAAAAGAATACATTTGAATCAATTCTAACCAGGTGGATGAAACTGGAGCTGATTACTCAGAGTGAAGTAAGCCAGAAAGAAAAACACCAGTGCAGTATACTAGTGCATATATATGGAATTTAGAAAGATGTTAACGATAACCCTATATGCAAGACAGCAAGAGAGACACAGATTTATAGAACAGTCTTTTGGACTCTGTGGGAGAGGGCAAGGGTGGGATGATTTGGGAGGATGGCATTGAAACATGCATAATATCATATGTGAAACAAATCACCAGACCAGGTTCAATGCATGATACAGGATGCTCGGGTCTAGTGCACTGGGATGACCCAGAGGGATGGTATGGGGACGGAGGTGGGAGGGGGGTTCAGGATGGGGAACGTGTGTGTACACCTGTGACAGATTCCTGTTGCTGTATGGCAAAAGCAATACAATATTGTAAAGTGATTAGCCTCCAATTAAAATAAGTAAAATTATATTTAAAAAAATAAAAAATAAAAGTGGTTTTCAAGGAAAATAAGTTTTTGACACATTTCTTTATTTTATACCAATGAGGTGCCCAGACGTGTTCTCTGGATCTGGATTTCATCCCTATCATACATGGAATATGAAATAAAATATTTGTATGAAACTGCCAACATGGAACAAGCTTATCCCAATGGTAATGATAAGGCCACTTTAATAAGGAAATATGTGGTAATGAATGTCTACAACATCTGGGTCTTACCTTAAAATATGAAGACTCAGAATGCAAAGATCCAGTTTCATTATATGTATAAACCAAAAAGTTCTGGGATACAAATGAGCTAAGGAAAACAAAAACTAAAAGTGGTTGAGTCATGAATTTACTATGAACATAAACATTAAAATAATAAAAGTATGAGTAAAATATATAGGATTCATATAAGTGTATTCTTTAATTAGAGTCATTTTAGCATGCCATCACAGTGTAAATTCACTGACCTGGCATCTCAGAGAGTTTGGGCTTTCTTAACACCAGAATAGACTTTGAATCCTCCATATCAGATATTTGTGTGTGTGCCTACAAATGTCTTCATTCAACAATATTTGCTGAGTGCCAACAATCTGACAGGTTCAATTCAAGGCACTGGAGTACAGCAATATAGAAAAGACAAAACCACAGTCTTCTTCATAATGAGAGACACATACTGCTAGTATGTTGAAAGTGAAAGTAAAAGTGAAGTCACTCAGTCGTGTCCGAACCTGCGACACCACGGTCAGTAGCCTGCACCAGGCTCCTCCGTCTATGGGATTTTCTAGGCAAGAGTACAGGAGTGGGTTGCTATTTCCTTATTCAGGGAATCTTCCCGACCTAGGGATCAAACCTAGGTCTCCCACATTGTCGACAGAAGCTTTACCATCTGAGCCAAGTTAGGTGATAATAAATAAGGCCCGAAGGTTGGTTGCAAATGTAGACAGGATGGCAAGGAAAGGCTAAGTGATTTGACTACTGAAGACCTGAAAAACAAGCCACTTGGATCTGCACAGATCTAGGAGGAAATGCAAATATCCTGAGGCAGAGATAGGTTTTGTATCTATGAAGACCATCTAGAGGACAAAGTACCTGTGGTGAATTGTGGAGACAAGGCAAGAGACAATAGTAAGAGGTGGTGTCCTAGAAATGAGAAGCCACCACTGGGAGATTCTGAACAGGAAGAATGCAGGATCAGACCAACATTTTAATAGAATCAGATTGAACGTCCTGTTGAGAACCTACTGTAGGACGATAAGCACAAACAAAGTGATCAGCTAGGCTGCAATAGCTGGATGCTAGGCTATTATCCAGTAAAGACATGATGGTAGCTTGAACTAGGATTGTAGCAGTGATGGAAGTCTAATTGCTGAATGCATTTAAAAAAAATATTTATTTTTAATTGATTAGTGATTACTTTAAAATATTGGTTTGATTTCTGTTGAATGCATTTTGAATGTAGATCACATGGGATTTAGTAATCCACTGGATGTGGAGGAAAACAAAAGAAAAACATAAGATGTCAAGAGCGACTCTAACATTTTTGTTCTGAGAAACTGAAAAAGTAGACATGCCATTTACTAAAATCCCTGAGGAAAAGACAAATTTTGAAAAATGACCAGAAGTATATTTTAGGCACATTAAATATGAGAATCACAGCAAACTTTGGTTATCAAATAAGAAGTCAAATACACAAATGTGGCATTTGTTAAAGAGAAATAAAGTAAAGATATAATAAGTTTGGGAGTAATCAATACACCCATAGAAGCAGAAGAAAGAACCAGGTGATTGAGTATAGGTAGGGAAAAAAGGGGGACTGCAGAATAGCACCATGGAGTACTCCTAAGATGAGAGAGATAAGGTGGAATCAGAAAAACAAAAAAAAATCTGAGAAAGACTGAATACACTGATAAGAGACAAACCAAGAGACCTGCTGTGTCCTGGAAGCCAAATGAAGAAACTGTTAAAAGGAGGAGATGCTGCTCAGCTATACAAAATGCCACTGAATGATCAAGAAAAATGAAGAATAAAAAGTAACGGGCATTTAGAAACATGAGGATCATTGATGACCTTACCAAAGAATTTTTTTTAATGGAATGGTAGTGACCCTAAAGACCAACATGAGTTTAATGATCATGAGTTAGATGAGAATCATCATGAATTAAGTAAAGAAAATTTTCTCAGGCCTTACTCAACCACAAAAATACAGGCAGACAAAATACAGTTGTTAAAAGTACATATTTTCAAAGATGTAGGCAAAGAAGAGGCTATTTGAGTATATAAAATGTTGAAAAACACAGATTGAGACAGAAAACAGATTGCTTGTTTTCCAGAGTAGTGGCTGATAACAGACATTAAATGTGAAATGGTATGACAGGTCTAATGTGGAGAACGAAATGTTTTAAAACTGATTTATGGTTGAAAATTGTGATACTATATTAAACTTATAGTTATACACTTGAGAGTCTTATGATTATATGTATATACACATAATTTACCAAATAAAATTGTTAAAAATAAATACATATATAATTAAAACCTCCACACAAAGTATGCAACTAGTTCAATTTTCTGCCAATAACCACATGATATACACATGTTTGATTGTATACTGGATATACTTGATACATAACTTGCAGTTCTTGAGTCGTGGATTTAAATGCTTACTTATTTATGCATAGATTTATTTGAAACTAACAAGCTGGAAAATAAAAATTCAAAGTTCTCATAGACTTAATATTCAGGAACTAATGAATCCAAAACTGAAAAACTAATTAAACAACCTACATTTTGCTGCATTCTTAAATTTAAATAGTGTACAAAAACATTTTTTTAAAAAATAAGTTCTTAGCTTTAAGGGAAAATTATTTCTTACTGTTTTCTGAGATGCAGAGTGTATGGTTTGTTATCAATGGTAATGATATAAGTCACCTAAAATAAAGCAAATAAAGGTAATTAAGTAAATCAGAAATAAATAAAAGAGTATTTTTCACTAAAGTCAAAAAAGACTCACCCAATACATTTTTAAAAAGCATATACCCTTCAGAATATTTTGTTCTAACTAGCAGGAATTTTAAATTTTTAAATAAATTCAGGATGAGGGCGATAAATGTAGGGAATGGCTTTTGAAAACAAGAGATGAAAGCTATATTTTGAAGAAATATAACTTTACTATGTATTAATGCTAGATTCTACTGTTTATGTGTATAAAAAACATACTCATTTTTAGCCAAAATGAATGAGGCATGACTGTAGGCTTACATGCTACACCAAATACAATGAAACAGTAACATGTTTATAAATACATAAATACACACTCTCAAACACTAGAGCCGCTTTGCAATGCTTCACATATAAGCTAAAGACAGAGCTAAGAGAAGGAAGCAAGGGAAGGATGCTGCGGCTCCAGCAATACAAGCTGGGAGACTCCAGGGACTAAGCTATAATGGTCCTCATCACCTTGATGGGAAGGGGTCCAGGAGCAGATGTGCAGAGTACACAGTACGGCAGGCTGCTTTTAAGACATCGTCCGGAGGGTGAGAGAATGTCTAGCAAAACATGTTTTATGTGAAAGAACAATACAGGCACGAAATCCAATCTTTGTCCTTTAACAAATATGATCCTCAGAGGTACCTCCATCTACTGGGCCATATCCTATTGGTTGGAAGGAAGCCACAGGTTTTTCCCATACTCAGAGGTAGAGTTTCTTTAATGGTCTGAACACTAGATGGTAGGAATCACTTTGTGAATTTACGGTCTGTCCAACACCATGGGCAAAGAACTGAGGAGCTGAGGAATAAAACCCACAGCTCATATAGTGCTGGGAGACATTCAAGGTCTGACCAACCAGAGGAGAAGAATGTCACTGAACACGCTCACGCCATTCAGTAAAGATCACAGAAGGGTCAAATTTTAGTGTTAAGGAGAAACTAACCTAGAAACCCAGAAACTAGAGTCGGGGTTACTCGAGACATTCATCCTAAAGACATTGTGGTTTAGTCGCTCAGTTGTGTCTCATTCTTTACAACCCCATAGACTGTAGCCCGCTAGGCTTCTCTGTCCATGGGATTTCCCAGGCAAGAATACTAGAACAGTTTGTTATTTCCTTCTCAAGGGTATCTTCCTGACCCAGGTATTAAACCCGAGTCTCCTGCATTGCAAGCAGATTCTTCACCACTGAGCCACCAAGGAAGCCTCACCAAAGACATTACAAGCATATTTTCAATCTGGTTAGGTAACCAATAGGTAACCTAACTGCCTGCCACAACAAAGTATAATACATTTTAAAGGAAAATCACAAAGTTAAGCAATCAACCAAATGGAATTAGCAGTGTTAATCCAATCAAAAATAAATATACCCAGGAACATGAAATAAACCTGATGACTGGATAAGAGGCTCTGGTCTTATCTTCCTCCCACAGGTATATCAAATATAAGCTTTGCATGGGTCAATTGCCTCTGAGAAAAATCCAGGAAGTAGCAGAGTGGCTCCTCAATACTGGGTGACTGAGAAAATATCCACCACGCAAAAGGGCAGGAAAGGCTGAACACACACACCATAAAACCCAGCCCTGGCAAAATAGGCTCCAATAAGGAGAGAAGCCCCAATTTTCAGTATCTCCCTCAGCACCAAAAGGTTTGGACCAGGCATCCAGCAGCACAACTTTTTTTTTTTTTTTTTTAACTTTTTATTTTATACTGGAGTATAGCCAATTAGGGCTTCCCTGGTAGTTCAGATGGCAAAGAATCCGCCTGCTGTGCAGGAGACCCAGGTTTGATCCATGGGTCAAGAAGATCCTCTAGAAAAGGTAATGGCAATAAACTCTAGGATTCTTGCCTAGGAAATCCCATGGACAGAGAAGCCTGGCAGGCTACAGCCCATGGGGTTGCAAAGAGTCAGATGCAACAAGCAACAAAGCAGGCATAGCTGATTAACAATGTTGTGGTAGTTTCAGGTGCACATCAAAGGGAATCAACCTTATATATACATGTATCCATTCTCCTGCAAACTCACCTGCCATCCAGGTTGCCACAGAACATTAAGCAGAGTTCCATGTGCTATACAGTAGATCCTTGTTGGTTATCCATTTTAAATATAGCGGTGTGTACAGTCCATCCCAAACTCCCTAACTATCCCTTCCCCTCATCCTTATCCCTGTCCTTATCTCTCAGTCTGTGAGTCTCTTTCTGCTTTGCAAGTTCATTTGTATTGTTTCTTTTTAGATTCCACATATAAGGGGTGTCATACGATGTTTCTTCTCTGTCTGACTTACTTCTCTCAGTATGACAATCTCTAGGTCCACTCAGCAGCACAACTTTTAAGGCTGCCACCCAAGGGACTGGTTTCCAAGTAGCCTAGTTCAGACAGCCACTGGGACTTGGCATCCATGAGTCTCCCATTAAACAAAGAAGCAGATTTTTCATGTACCCATGAGCACATCTCATGGTTATTCCCAGGTGCATTATAGATGGAGCAGGCCAAAGCACCCAGCTCTCACTTTCTTCCTGGAAGGGGTTTGACTACTCACATTCTCAGTTGGAGCTTGAAGGTCCAGCTTCAAATCAGACTACACCTGTGCACTATTAGGGATACTGCCAGGATACTGCTATTAGGGATACCAGCCTGAAAGAGCTGGTGGGCGCTTCCCCTGACTACCCTCCCCCACTCTTTGCTCAATTCAACAAGAAAATCAAGTCTCCAGTTTCTTCCTAATAGGAGCTTCTCTATACAATGAGAATCTCATTTTTTTTTTAAATTGAAGTATACTGATGTCCCTGGTGGCTCAGCAGTAAAGAATCCACCTGCAATGCAGGAGATCCGAGGTTGATCCCTGGGTTGGGAAGATTCCCTGAAGAAGGAAATGGCAACCCGCTCCAGTATTCTTGCCTGGAGAATCCCATGGACAGAGGAGCCTACTGGTGGGCTAGTCCATGGGGTCACAAAGACTCAGACATGACTGAGTGACTCACACATACACTCACACATACTAATGTATAATATTATATGTTATGGATATATAATATAGCAATTCACAATTTTTAAAGTCTATATTCCATTTCTACTTAGAAAATATTGGCAATGCAACCTCAACTTTTAAGGCTGCCACCTGAACGTTTGGATCCCATATAACCCAAATCTGAAATCTGACAGGGTCAGTATTTATAGGTTCCCACTAGACCATTCAGGTATGACCTATATCAAATCCCTTATGATTATACAGTGGAAGTGAGAAATAGATTTAAGGGACTAGATCTGATAGATAGAGTGCCTGATGAACTATGGAAGGAGGTTCGTGACATTGTACAGGAGACAGGGATCAAGACCATCCCCATGGAAAAGAAATGCAAAAAAGCAAAATGGCTGTCTGGGGAGGCCTTACAAATAAGTGTGAAAAGAAGACAAGCGAAAAGCAAAGGAGAAAAGGAAAGATATAAGCATCTGAATGCAGAGTTCCAAAGAATAGCAAGGAGAGATAAGAAAGCCTTCTTCAGCAATCAATGCAAAGAAATAGAGGAAAAGAACAGAATGAGAAAGACTAGAGATCTCTTCAAGAAAATTAGAGATACCAAGGGAACACTTCATGCAAAGATGGGCATAATAAAGGACAGAAATGGTATGGACCTAACAGAAGCATAAGACATTAAGAAGAGATGGCAAGAATACACAGAAGAACTGTACAAAAAAGATCTTCACAACCCAGATAATAATGATGGTATGTTCACTCACCTAGAGACAGACATCCTGGAATGTGAAGTCAAGTGGGCCTTAGGAAACATCACTATGAACAAAGCTAGTGGCAGTGATGGAATTCCAGTTGAGCTATTTCAAATGCTAGAAGATGATGCTGTGAAAGTACTGCACTCAATATGCCAGCAAATTTGGAAAGCTCAGCAGTCACCACAGGACTAGGAAAGGTCCATTTTCATTCCAATTCCAAAGAAAGCCAATGCCAAAGAATGCTCAAACTACCACACAATTGCACTCATCTCACATGCTAGTAAAGCAATGCTCAAAATTCTCCAAGCCAGGCTTCAGCAATATGGGAATGGTGAACTTCCTGATGTTCAAGCTGGTTTTAGAAAAGGCAGAGGAACCAGAGATCAAATTGCGAACTTCCGCTGGATCATCAAAAAAGCAAGAGAGTTCCAGAAAAATATCTATTTCTGCTTTATTGACTATGCCAAAGCCTTTGACTGTGTGGATCACAATAAACTGTGGAAAATTCTGAAAGTGATGGGAATACCAGACCACCTGATCTGCCTCTTGAGAAACCTATATGCAGGTCAGGAAGCAACAGTTAGAACTGGACATGGAACTTAAGACTGATTCCAAATAGGAAAAGGAGTACATCAAGGCTGTAAATCGTCACCCTGCTTATTTAACTTATACACAGAGTATATCATGAGAAACGCTGGGCTGGAAGAAACACAAGCTGGAATCAATCAGTTGCTGGGAGAAATCTCAATAACCTCAGATATGCAGATGACATCACCCTTATGGCAGAAAGTGAAGAGGAACTAAAAAGCCTCTTGATGAAAGTGAAAGAGGAGAGTGAAAAAGTTGGCTTAAAGCTCAACATTCAGAAAATGAAGATCATGGCATCTGGTCCCATCACTTCATGGGAAATGATGGGGAAACAGTGGAAACAGTGTCAGACTTGATTTTGGGGGGCTCCAAAACCACTGCAGGTGGTGATTGTAGCCATGAAATTAAAAGACACTTACTCCTTGGAAGAAAAGTTATGACCAACCTAGATAGCATATTCAAAAGCAGAGACATTACTTTACCAGCAAATATCCATCTAGTCAAGGCTATGGTTTTTCCAGTAGTCATGTATGTATGTGAGAGTTGGACTGTGAAGAAAGCTGAGTGTTGAAGTACTGATGCTTTTGAACTGTGGTGTTGGATAAGACTGTTGAGAGTTCCTTGGACTGCAAGGAGATCCAGCCAGTCCACTCTAAAGGAGATCAGCCCTGGGGTGTTCTTTGGAAGGAATGATGCTAAAGCTGAAACTCCAGTACTTTGGCTACCTCATGTGAAGAGTTGACTCATTGGAAAAGACTCTGATGCTGGGAAGGATTGGGGTCAGGAGGAAAAGGGGATGACAGAGGATGAGACGGCTGGATGGCATCACTGACTCGATGGATGCGAGTCTGTGTGAACTCCGGGAGATGGTGATGGACAGGGAGGCCTGGCGTGCTGTGATTCATGGGGTCACAAAGAGTTGGACATGACTGAACGACTGAACTGACTGACTGAGAATCTTCTTAAGAGAAGATGTTTATACAGAAATGCAAGCACATCCCAGGATTATTTTCCTGGGCTCAAGGCAGATGGAACAGGAAAAAACATAAAAGTCCCAAGTTCTCTGTGAAAAGGATTTGAGTACATACTTCCCAGGCTGCTGCCTGGGGGCTGAGCTTCTAAATAACTTGTACTTGGCAACTGACTGGGTACATAAAGAGTTGTCATCTGGGAACTTGGACAGATGTGAAGGCATTCCCTGTGCTTTCTTGCTCTGATTCATTCCAATGATCATTATAAAACTAACTCCAATTCTCCCTCAATGGAATTTGTCCACACATATTGCCCCACTTTATACAGAGGCACTGGAAGAAAGGCTAGGAAATCACCTAGTTACAGGAGCTTCCCTTAAACAGAGAAAACAAAAGGGGTGAAAGAAGTAACATTGTGTCTGCAGATGACATGATCACATGTACAAAAATTCCTAAAGACGATGCCAAAAAGCTATCAGAATACATGAACTCAGAAAAGTTTTAAGACATAAGGCCAAAATACAAAAATAAGTGTTGTTTATATACACTTAACAATGGCACCCCACTCCAGTACTCTTGCCTGGAAAATCCCATGGATGGACGAGCCTGGTAGGCTGCAGTCCATGGTGTTGCAAAGAGTCGGACACGACTAAGCGACTTCTTTCACTTTTCACTTTTATGCATTGGAGAAGGAAATGGCAACACACTCCAGTGTTCTTGCCTGGAGAATCCCAGGGACAGCGAAGCCTGGTGGGTGGCCATCTCTGGGGTCTCACAGGGTCGGACACGACTGAAGTGACTTGGCAGCAGCAACAATGAACTACTAGAAAGAAAAATAGGAAACCAATCCCATTTGCAATAAGCACAAAAGAATAAAAGGAGATGAAAAATGTACACACTGAACACTAAAAAGCAATCATGAATAAAATTAGAGAAGAAACAGATAATCTATGTCTATGAGTTGAAGGAAATAATACTTTTCCATACCACTCAAAGTGATTTATAGAGTCAATGCATCCTTATGAAAATTCCAATGTCATTTTTCACAGAAATAGAGAAAACAATCCTAAAACAGAACATTAATAGCTATAACAATCTTGAAAAAGAAAAGCAAAGCCAGAGACATCACACTCTGTGATTTCAAACAATATTACAAGACTATAGTAAGACTCATCAAAAAAAAAAAAAAAGAATAGAAAGAGGGCGCAAATTAATAAAATCAGAAATGAAAAAGAAATGAAAACTGACATCACAGAAATATAGATGACCATAAGTTAGAACTGGACATGGAACAACAGACTGGTTCCAAAAATGAAAAGGAGTACATCAAGGCTGTATATTGTCACCCTGCTTATTTAACTTATATGCAGAGTACATCATGAGAAACACTGGGCTGAAGGAAGCACTAGCTGGAATCAAGATTGCCGGGAGAAATATCAATAACCTCAGATATTCAGATGACACCACCCTTAGGGCAGAAAGTGAAAAGGAACTAAAAAGCCTCTTGATGAAAGTGAAAGTGGAGAGTGAAAGAGTTGGCTTAAAGCTCAATGTCCCAAAAACTAAGATCATGGCATCTGGTCCCATCACTTCATGGGAAATAGATGGGAAAACAGTGGAAATAGTGTCAGACTTAATTTTAGGGGGCTCCAAAATCACTGCAGATGGTGCTTGTAGCCATGAAATTAAAAGATGCTTACTCCTTGGAAAGAAAGATGCTTTCCTTGGAAGAAAAGTTATGACCAACCTAGATAGCATCTTAAAAAACAGAGACATTACTTTACCAACAAAGGTCTGTCTAGTTAAGGCTATGGTTTTTCCAGTAGTCATGTATGGATGTGACAGTTGGACTGTGAAGAAGGCTGAGCACCGAAGAATTGATGCTTTTGAACTGTGGTGTTGGAGAAGACTCTTGAGAGTCCCTTGGACTGCAAGGAGATCCAACCAGTCCATCCTAAAGGAGATCAGTCCTGGGTGTTCTTTGGAAGGAATGATGCTAAAGCTGAAACTCCAGTACTTTGGCCACCTCATGCAAAGAGTTGACTCATTGGAAAAGACCCTGATGCTGGGAGGGATTTAGGGGCAGGAGGAGAAGGAGACGACAGAGGATGAGATGGCTGGATGGCATCACCGACTCAATGGACATGAGTTTGAGTGAACTCTGGGAGTCGGTGATGGACAGGGAAGCCTAGCATGCTGTGATCCATGCGGTCGCAGAGAGTTGAACATGACTGAGTGACTGAACTGAACTGAACTGAAGAGACTACTGTTGTTGCTTAGTTGCTAAGTCATGTCAATCTCCTTTGCTCCTCAATCCATGGGATTCCCCAGGCGAGAATACTGGAATGTGTTGTTATCTCCTTCTCCAGAGGATCTTCCTGACCCAGGGATTGAATTGGCAGGAGGGTTCTTTACCACTGAGCCACCAGGGAAGACCATAAAAGACTGTTAACAGCTATAAGTTAAGAAAATGGACAACCTAGATGAAATGGATTAATTCTTCAGTTCAGTTCAGTTCAGTCCCTCAGTCGTGTCCGACTCTTTGCGACCCCATGAATCACAGCACGCCAGGATTCCATCACCAACTCCCGGAGTTCACTCAGACTCACGTCCATCGAGTCAGTGATGCCATCCAGCCATCTCATCCTCGGTTGTCCCTTTCTTCTCCTGCCCCCAATCCCTCCCAGCATCAGAGTCTTTTCCAATGAGTCAACTCTTTGCATGAGGTGGCCAGAGTACTGGAGTTTCAGCTTTAGCATCATTCCTTCCAAAGAAATCCCAAGGCTGGTCTCCTTCAGAATGGACTGGTTGGATCTCCTTGCAGTCCAAGAGACTCTCAAGAGTCTTCTCCAACACCACAGTTCAAAAGCATCAATTCTTCAGTGCTCAGCCTTCTTCACAGTCCAACTCTCACATCCATACATGACTACTGGAAAACCCATAGCCTTGACTAGATGGACCTTAGTCGGCAAAGTAATGTCTCTGCTTTTGAATATGCTATCTAGGTTGGTCATAACTTTTCTTCCAAGGAGTAAGCATCTTTTAATTTCATGGCTGCAGTCACCATCTGCAGTGATTTTGGAGCCCCCCAAAATAAAGTCCGACACTATTTCCACTGTTTCCCCATCATTTCCCATGAAGTGATAGGACCAGATGCCATGATCTTCGTTTTCTGAATGTTGAGCTTTAAGCCAACTTTTTCACTCTCCTCTTTCACTTTCATCAAGAGGCTTTTTAGTTCCTCTTCACTTTCTGCCTTAAGGGTGGTGTCATCTGCATATCTGAAGTTATTGAGATTTCTCCCTGCAATCTTGACTCCAGCTTGTGTTTCTTCCAGTTTAGCGTTTCTCATGATATACTTTGCATATAAATTCTTAGAAAGGTACAAATCCCAAGGCTGAACCAGGAAAAAATAGAAAATGCGAACAGACCAATTACCAGTAATGAAACATAGATAGATTTAAAAACATGTAGACAGACACTGCACATTTCACATCCTGAATCGTCGCTATATACTTTGACATAACTGTGGAACAAGTGAACAACTTGAAGTTTAAAGTGATCATGCAATGACAATATACATACAAATGGAAGCAAATCAGAAAAAAAAAGCTTAAATCCAAATATTTTCTCAACAGTATGTAGTTTACTCTTAATGGGAAAATATTCATAAATTAAAGTCATAACTCCATGTCCTAAAACTGATAACTCTGACTACTTTAACATCTGTAATCCTTTCTCACATATATGAAAATATATATAAAATATTTCAAAAGGTTAATGTGAGAGTTAAATGAGAGTAGTATTAAAAAATTACTTATCTAAAGGAAATTTTATTATGATTTTCAAGTACAATTTTATACATTTAGTTTTTATTATAATTTTTCAGTAGTAGAACATAATCATAATATATTCTAATACTGTATGTCAAAATAGAGTTATTGGAGTCTTAATTTTTTTACTTAACTCATTTCAAAAATTGTTCCTTTGAACTGAAAGCATTTTCTCAGGGTTTCTATATATTGACCCCATTTCTTAACCATATGGAAATCTAAACCCCTGTATTATGACTTCTAGTTTCTGGTCTGCAATCTAAAACAGCATAATTATGCCAATTTAAAATATTTTAATCAGGAAAATATTCAAGATGGAATGTCTTCAATTTAATCAGTTTTTAGTAGTAGTGCACATTTTTCAAATTCTTTTTCCAATTAATATTTACTGACATGCTTTCATCATCAATAAATATAATATCTATCACTTTAAACTTCAAGTTGTTTACTTTAGTTATTTAAATAATATCACATTTCAGGCAAATGTGATATTTTTAATTTTCTTTTTCTTTGGCCATTATTTCTAATAAGTCTGATGCTTCTGGGTCAAATTTGCAGGTCTAAATTTTGCTCAAAACCATTTGTTCTATCACTTTAACTGTGGCCATTAATAATGTTTTTTTTCCATACATTGCAGTCTGAACCATTGTCACACTTAATTAATGTTGTTTATTTCTACCAGTATGATTCATCAATAGTATTTAATATTTCTTGAAAATTGTGAACAAGTGCTTCAGAAGAGCCTGAGAGATGAAGGGAAGGGCCTAGGAATTAGCAATAAAAATATGTGGTTTTCCAAGCAAATACAAATCAGTATGATCTGATTCAATGCAAAGGTAAATAAAAAGAGTCTTAAACTTTTAAATTATAAAACTGATACTCATTAACTTTTTATTTTATATTGAAGCATAGCCAATTAACAATGTTGTGAGAGTTTCATGATGGACAGCAAAGGGATTCAGTCATACATATATATATATATATATATATATATATATATATATATACCTGTATCCATTCTCCCCCAAACTCCCCTCCCATCCAGGCTGCCACAAAATATTGAGCAGAGTTTCCTGTGCCATACATACCATAGGTCCTTGTTGCTTATCCATTTTAAATAGAGCAGTGTGTACATGTCCATCCCACACTCCTAAATTATTCCTTCACTCAATCTTTAAAAGTAATATTCTTGATCATTTACCTGCTTCTCCCAATCTTCACTCTCATTTGACCTTATCTTCTGTGGAACTGTGACATATAGGAACATTCCCTCAGAATCTGCAGTAAGAAAACGGGATTATTTTTTTGCAACAGTCCTCTAAGACAAGCATGGATTCTTAAGCTTTGAGTCCATGGTGGGGGTCTACCATTGTAAATCTATCTACGTGTGTCCACCCTCCTTCTTGGTCCACAGATTTCAACAGATTTTCAATGGCCCACTGAAAATGGCTAGGAAACAAACAAATGAACAGAGAACAGATATAATGCTGCAGGACCATCCTGTTGGTTTCCAGAACCACGCTGAAGCCTTTCCCTGGGGTCTCTGAGGAATAAAGACAGGGCAGTACCGAACCTAGCTAAGTCCTCTGGCTACAGAGTGGGTGACCCAGAAAGACCTTCAGCGGCTGAGACATTGCATCCTTGGCTAACATCTTCCATCCCCTATCCTGGTCCGGGGGTGGCTGAGGGTGGAAGGAAGGCACCATCAGAGAATCCCAGGAAGGGGCGGCAGGTATCCTATAGCTACAGAAATTGCTCCCCAGGAAGATCCCAGCTCTGTTCAGTACCCAGAGAGGGAGAAGGAAGTTGAGGCTCCGAAGTCTTACCCTGGCTGGCGAGCAGCCCTCCAAGCGCAGCAAGCCCTGCGAGGAGTAGGAACATGGCTGGGCCGGGGCGCAGGAAGCAGAGCCAGGTGAGAGACCGTTGGGTATCCCTGAGGCTCGCGGGCAGAAGCCCTTCGGAGTACAGCATTCTGCCCCGAGCCCTGGGGGTGATGACCAGGGCCTCGAATTAGCTTTCAGCTGCACTGGCTCATCCTTAGGCATCCTGAGTGGTTGGCCGCTCAGGGCCGAAAGAAGGAACCGCAGACAAATGCTTGCGCCTGCATACAGCGGGTCTGTGATGACAACGTGGACATCCTTCAAACCCTTCAGTAGGGATAAAGGGACAAATACGCATACTGTCCATGAGGTCTTAGAGTCAGACACAACTGAAGCAAATTAGCAGGCACGCTCTTCTGGGGGAAGTTCCTGGTAATTTCCATTCTCCATGTGATGGTTTTCTAACAACTTTTATTTGCTATGGTGGCAGAGAAAGAGAAAACTAGCAATATTAACTATATTTTTTACAAGAAATTTTCTTCTTAAATTGTGCTACTGCCAACTTCATAATCTTTTTAAAAAAGTCTTTTCAAACAAGGAAAAAATCAAGAATATGGAACTTCATCTTGGATACGACAATAGAAAGCACTTTTTTCAACTGTGTCCCATTCTTAAATACAGTGTTACGTTATAATCTGCTGAGGAAAGGGAAAGGAAACTTTGAAATGGAATCTAAGTGTGGTTTGTTAAAATTCCTTTTAGAACCGTACAAAGGAAGCTGTAGAAATGAGACAGTCAGCAAGACAAACTAAGAGAAGAAAAGGGGCACCAGGGCAGAAGACAGTACACACAATTGTCTTTGAATCTTCTGACAAATATCTTAATCTGCTTGGGCTCAAAAGCTTACTCACCTGCCCGCCACTCATCCTCATCTTCCTTTATCCCAGGACACTCCACAGCAAGGATGTATTGTACCAAAATTACAAAAATAAACTCTGATCAGGTCCAAAACTTGGACCTAGGAGGCAATAGTACTCCTGGGAAACTGATCCTGAGAAATTAGTTTTAAATAAGGCAGGACATGAATCATAATGGGTCAAAATAAGGTAGTGGCAAAGGGGGTGAGGGAAAGGTCCAATAGAATCATCCTGATGTGTATGATTTTTACCACAGAGTTCACCCACTGAAAGCACATAGGTGAATGACTGTAGGATTTTCAATATATTCACAGATATATGCAACCGTTACCACAGTAAAAGTTTCCGTTCTCTCATCTCAAAAGCAAGTCCTCTACCCTTCAACTGTTATCATCTCCTACCCATTTTTTATTCCCCTCTCTCCCACACCCCCCACCCCACAAGCAGTTAATAATCACTATTCTTGGTCTCTCTAGATGTTCCTGTTCTGTATGTTCCATACAAATGCATAATATATGGTTTCTGTGACTGGCTTTATTCACAGAGACCATGAATAGCATAATGGTTTCAAGATTCATCCGCTTGTCACATATCAGTGCTTCCTTCCTTGTGGCTGAATACTATCCCATTGTATGGGTGGACTACCTCTTGTGTAACCATCATCAGCTAGCTGCTCATTTGGAAAAGGAAACTCTTGGCCTTTGTGATTAGCTCCTCCCACAGCCCAGGATCACTTTCACTTATATTGATGGAAACTCTGCAGGTCCTAGTTAGATTCCAGGTAAGACGATGGATCCCTAAACCACAAACAACACTTTGAAATGTGCAGAAGCACATCTGTCAAGAGAGACAGTAAGTCTGGGTCCTTCAAGAGAAAGATATATTCTAGAACTCAATTTTCCATGAGGCCAGGGAAGTATCACCTGGAGATAGAATAGCTACCTATGACCAGGAACTCAGTTTAATTCCTTGAAGGTAAAATGGAGGCCAGGGTTTCTCTGAGGGCACTGAGGCTGTCCTGACCTACAACACTCAATGTCCTCTTAATCTCCCAAAGCTTGGAATGGGTAGCGCATGAGAATCACAAGCTACTGGAGACAGTGGACCCAGATGTCCTTTCTTGAGATGGGAGTGATTAGCAGGGCTGTGGGCATCTGAGCTCAGGCAGTCAGTAGCAGAATGCATGATGGAATGTGTCTTTGGGACGGAACAACCTCCCAGGACCAACTAGACTGAAGCTGAGCAGGACTCTGTGGGGCCCTCCTGGACACCAGAGTCTTTCCATGTGTCCCATTTCTTATTTGAAGGAAAAAGGCTTTCAGCTTCCTTGACCTTCCACGAGTTCCAAAGGGCATATTTAAACATCTGCTAACCGGGGAAGGAAGGGGAGGCAGGAAGAAACATTGCTGCAGCAAGGGGCCTGGTGCTGGTCCCTCCTTGGGTGATGGGCTAGCTGTCTGTGCATGCCTTGGAGTTCTTCAGCAGGAACTAGGGCCCCCTCAACCCAGACAGAGGAGGTCACTGCAGGCTGAACACAAGCAAGTAGACCTACACTGATTGGGAAGGCTGATGACTGAGATGGCTGGAACACGGCCCTGTTATCTCACCACCAACCAGTCAGAGGGAAGTTCCACACGCTGCAGCTCTTGCCCCAAATTTTACCTATAACTCTTCCGCAAAACCCATTAGGGAGTTTGGGTTCTTTGAATATTAGCCTCCTGTTCTCCTTGGTTGGTCCCTACAATAAAACTTTCTCTGCTCCAAATACTGTGATTTCCATTTGTTGGCCTCAGTGTGCATCAGGCACATGAACTTGGGTTTGAGAACAGAATCAAATGAGACGATCCTACATGGTTTCACTCACAGCATTTATTTTGGCTTGTGAAATTGAAAACTTTAAGCCATCACAAAAGGAGAGAAAAGCAGATTTTTTTTTTTCATTCTTGAATCAGGCCAGATAATGTTTTGTTTCTTGATAATATCTTTTCTCCAAGCTGTGTTTTTTTGAAATATTGTTTAGCAACTGTTGTAAAAGAAATATAGAAAAATAAAAATGTTACATTTTATAAACTAACATAAGCTAATTTTACTACAAAGTTATATCATTTAATTAGTATAAGAAAATTTACACTGTCACAATCTATGCCTGTGCCCCACAGATTATGTAAACCCAGGTTTTTTTGTTTGTTTTGTTTAATCTTTTTTTTCCAGAAATGTCTGTGATAGTCACTCAGGATTGGGAACTCATGTACACCTGTGGCAGATTCATATCAATGTATGGCAAAACCAATACAGTATTGTAAAGTAAAATAATAAATAAATAAATAAATAATAAAATTTTAAATAATAATAATAAAAAAATTTAAAAAATAAAATAAAAGGAAATGCTATAAACTGTATTTATGTATGTCTCTATAACATGAGTCAAAGAAAATCATGAACAAGGAAACAGAGAGGCAAAGAGCAATAAGTATGTGAAGAAGGAAATAATGACTATTTTCTCTATTTTTATCTATAGAGGAAGAGAACTTCTAGTCTTCTGTGCATTTCTGACAGGTGTCCCACATACACGTGTTCAAAACAAACTCCTTTTTCACTCCCCTCTGCTTCATCACTCCAACACCAAATGGGTTTTCACCAACTGTACAGTATATCAATAGTAAAAGGTATCATTATCCATTGAGTCAGAATATTTAAGTCTTCATAGTCCTCTTTTATTCTAACCCAAATACATCCACTCCATCACCACTTCAACCAAGTCTACCCCTTAGGTCTCAAAACTTGCTATCCTTTCCATATCATCCAATCCTACCTTCATAACACTTTTACTGTGCATTCCATTTTACTTGTCTCCAGTTCTGCCTGAATCTGACCACATTTTCTGCTAATATATCCCTACGAAATCTTTTAAAGGTGGACATTATCATGCTAAATCCCTCTCTTTACCACTTCAAAATTAGTTAATACTTCAACTGCATTCCTATTTGGGTTTCCCCAGTGGCTCAGCAGGTAAAGAATCTGCCTGCAATACAGGAGACACGGGAGATGTGGGTTCAATCCCTGGGTCAGGAAAAATCCCCTAGAGGAGGAAATGGCAACCCACTCCAGTATTCTTGCTTGGAGAATCCCATGGAATAGAGGAGCTTGGCAAGCTACAGTCCAAACAGTTGCAAACTGAGCAAGCATGTTCCTACTCATAAATGAGAAACTTTAACCTTTATATCATGGCATGTCAGATATCTGTCTTGGTTCATGATTACCTATGCAGATTCTCCTTTTTCATTATCCATAAATTTTCAAATAAAAATTTAAATATATTAAGAGCACACATTTAGGAACAGAGAGCTCTGGGTTAACTTTGTAGCCTCACTGTCTCTCTGCTCTATTAGAAATGAACATCACTTAAGCACTGTTTCTTATACTCTACAGCCAAACTCTTAACTCACTCTGTTGGTTCACATTCAAAATGTATTCCTAAGACCATCTTTACTACCCCTGGTATGAGGTAACATCCTTTCTCTCCTGGATCAGACCTGAGGTTTTTTTCATTGGATCTTTTATGTGCTTGAAAAGCTCCTGCCCAGATGCAAATAGGGATAGCTCTGCCAGCTTGATGCCTGTGCGATAGGAGTGGTTTACAGCTGCAGTGGAGCTGTGAGTCTTAACCTGTGGGAAAGCCTGAATATCTGGCTTCTATTTTGGTGAGATAAGGGCAGTGGGATTAATGATGGGATGGGCTATTTAAAATTTAAAATAGGAAACCTCTGACCTTGTGCCGGAGGTGTCTCTCTGGCCCCCAGTGTATGCCTGTATTCCTCTCTTACTGCCCTGCAACCTTTGCATTTAAATACAAGCCTTCTGTGAGTTGGCTCTGTGATGCCAGGTGACTCCTTTCAAATATCTAAACTGCATAATTATTTGTACCTCCTCCAAGTCTTGGCTAACACATCACTTGCTCAACAGGGCCTACTTAGTCGGCCATATTTAAAATTGCTCCTCAGTCCCTCCTTCTCTCATCTTTTCCATATAATGAGTTACCTTTCAGCACACTTTACAATCAACTTATAAAATATGTTTATGAATGAATGTGTCAAATTCTGGAGGCAAGTTCTTAATATAACCCTAAAGTAATGCTGGTGGGAAATGACTGTGAAAAATGAAAAAAAAATGTAAATGAAAGCATGATATTGAAGTTATGACTTAGAGCTGGGAAAAAAAAAAACACAACAAAACAGGGAGATGGAAAGCTCAGTGTATCACTCTAGGAGAAAATGACTGAAGTTGTGTGGAGGTGAGGAGTGCAGGTGAAGGCACCCAGCATGATGACAAAACTATGATTGCAGGACATGAGAAAAAGCCAAGGGCCAAAATCTTCACCTAAGATGTGGGCTTTTAATAACATGATCCGAGAAGAGGTGGAGATTGCTCTAGGCATAAATAAGACTACTTTACATTGAGGAAGCGAGTTATAAACGTGTTCTTCACTGGAGAAAAGGAAATAGACATCCATTGATTTCACTCTCCATCACAGTTATATATGGCAGATAAGTAGAGAGATGAACTCACAATCTCATTCTTAGATGAGTTTCTCATTTTTTTTCCCTATACTCCCAGTGATAAGTCTAATATGTGAAATATCATGATTTCTTTACACATTTGAGTTAGAAATTTGAACAACATATACAGAAGCCTTTGGTATCCCATCTTATAATAAAGAATGTTTTTTCTGCCCTACAGGGTGAGTGCACTTGACATTTGCCTGGCATCTACTAGATCCTCAATAAATGTAAATTCCATTCCCCAGTCTTATATCAGAAAATATGTGGGAAAATTGTGGAATTTTTAAAGGTTTCAACCCTGGAGTCCGATTATCTTCAACTTGAACTCAAAAACTCCTTAACATTCTATACATGTGGGGAATAATTTACTCTCTTTGTCTAGTTTCCTACTATCTAAAATAAGGAGAACTATTAGGTCTCCTAACTCTCCAGGGAGTTAGTGAGTAATAATACAAGTGTTGGGAGAAAATTTGCATAAACCTCTCAGTTAGAATCTTAAATCTACTGATCAAATGCATGATTGCTCATAAATATTTTAAGAACACATTTAAAATCTCTTTAAAGTCATTTCTTTTTACAAAAATGTTTGTTAATAAAACTGTGGCTAATGAGAGTAACATTAAATCTTTCCAGATAAATATAAAATAAAATTAAATCAAATACTTTGTTTTGATTTCTGACTTAGTATGTGAGAGTAACAAATAAAAATCAAAATGATGAAATCTGGAAATAATTAACTGAGGTAATGTTAAAAGTATTTTTTAAGTATTTAATGAATTATATCATATTGTCAATAACCTGATTCTTTTACTTTACCTTTAACTTGACTGGGTGCTGTTACTACTGCTGACTTCTGATAAAGAACTATATGAAAGAAACAGAATTATTTCTAAGATTAGGAAATACTGTAATCTTAAAGTTACAAAACCCCAAAAAGCTAGATTTGTACTGATTATTCAATTAATAGGTAACAATATCCACTTTGCTTCCTATATTCCATTCAGGGATCACGTATTCTACTGTTTGGCTTTTTCCTAATGTTAGCCTAACTTTTACATATGTTAAGTATTTTTCAAATTTCAAACTTAAAATCTATCTATTACTTTTCTATATTTTGTCTGTTTGGAAAATAGGGTAAAAATCTATGATGATGATATCTTTTTCATTTATCTATATTAAATGATAGATTTATCTGTGATTTAAATGATAAATCATATCATATCATTTATCTATGATAAATCATGATATTTTTATCATTTATCTGTCACTTATCATTTATCTATCATTTATTATTTATCTATCTATATTTTTATCATTTATCAATTATCTACGATAATGCTTCTCCAAAGTTAAGCAGATAATTTACATGTGAATTCTTAAGTTATCATAGCTTCAATTATATTACTTCTATAAAATAAATATGTAAATAGTTATTAGTTCAATTCTGTTAATGAGGTCTTTAATGAGGCCTCTCTTTCATTTATGCTTAATTACAAATTTTGATATTTACACAATCTCCATTTTTTCCTTTGACTCCAATACGCACTCAGTTCCTGTTGAAAGGGAATGTCATGGTATAAAAGTTTCTCCTAAATTCTTTGGCTACATGATTAAATCAGGCTTGAACACCTAGCTTGTGATTATAAATCCTGAGAGAACACTGGCTGAAACTAGAGACACTAGCACAGCTATTTACTTCTGTCTCTTGATAAAATGGGAGCTCTTTAATGGTTCAGCAGGTAAAGAATTGGCCTGCAATGCAGGAGACTCAGATGCCATCTCTGGGTCAGAAGATCCCCTGGAGGAGGAAATGGAAACCTACTCCAGTATTCTTGCCTGGGAAATCCCATGGACAGAGGAGCCTGGTGGGCTACAGTCCAAACAGCCACAAAGATTTAGATGCAACTGAGCATGCATGCACTTGATAAAATGAATTAATAGGCGCTGGTTTTGAGAAATGGAGGTTTTTATTTGAAAATGAAACTAGGAAGGGTTGAGAGAGGTACTCTGGGCATGTGTAACCCAATTAGTTATTTTGGAGAGGGTAGTCATAGAGAAGAAGTATAAAAGTGTATATAAAGTGTATTAGTAGCGTAGTCGTGTCCAACTCTTTGTGAACCCATGGACTATAGCCCATAAGGCTCTTCTATCCATGGCGTTCTCCAGGTAAGAATACTGGTGTAGGTCTCCATTCCCTTCTCCAGGGGATCTTCCTGATCCAAGGATTGAACCTGGGTCTCCTGCATCACAGGTAGGCTCTCTACCATCTGAACCACTATAGAAAAGAAGAGATGATATCAATCATAAAGCCTTTGGATGATAGAGAGAATGACTGAGTTCATAACTATAGAGTTCCTTACTGCCATTTTGGTTTCAGCTCTACATCATTTCTTGCCCTTGAAGAACTGAAACCACTCACTGATGCTCTAAAATTTAGGCTGTTGTGAGCACTATTCAGATTTTTCTAAGGTGTCTTAAGTAAGAGCCCAGGAAGACTTATGTTAAATATAATTCAATTAAGTCAGCTTGTAACAATTGAATGATTATGTAAATGTCCATATGAATCATGCAGAATACTACCCTGAATTTACTGGTTGCTGCTAACCTGTTCATAAAACTAAGTTGAAATGTAATGTTGATAGAAATTGTATATTATTATCTCTGATAAACAAATGAGGAATAGAAATTATTTCCTTTACAATGAAGAAATGAGACCCACTTCTTTACCCTTAACACTGCATTCTCAACTTGTTAATATTCACTGAGCAAATTGTGCCTTTTATTGGTATTACAGTGAAGAAAAAAGCATATGACAGTGAAATAAATCAGACAGACAGAAGTATGATACACCTATATGTGGAATGTAAAGATAAAAAGTAAAACACAACCCTCATGGATACAGAGATGAGATTGGTGGTTGCCAGGCTAATAGGTAGGGGGCTGGTGAGCAAAATAGGTAAAGAGGGCCAAAAGGCACACATTTCCAGTAAAAAAAAAAATTATGTCATGGGGATGTAATGTACACCTGTTGACTTCAGTCAATAATAACAAATTGCATATTTGAATCTTGCTGAAATAGATCTTAAAAGTCCTCATCAGAAGAAAATCAAATCTCTTAACTATGTAACAAAGTTTAACTAGACTTACTGTGGTGATCATTTCACAATATATACAAATATCAAAGCATTATGTTGTACACAAGAAACTAATATAATGTCTTATGTAAATTATACCTCATTTAAAAATTTAAAAAAAGACCTAAATAGGCTCTTATCTACACACACAAAAAAGAAGGAAAAGCTGAATAAGTGCCTTAATTCTAATTTTAGAGACACATGAGCAATATTAATTTTGTGTAACATACACTTGTGTGCTCTCCCTCATTGTAACCATCTTATATTTTCTCATCTGTCCTATATTCTATGCTGCCTTGTCTCTAGTCATCTTCACTGGCTCCATATTCTATGTTTGCGTTCTTGCTTAGTCGTTCAGTCAAGTTCAACTCTCTGTGACCTTTTGGACAGGCTCCTCTGCCCATGGAACTCTCCAGATAAGAATACTGGAGTGGGTTGCTGTTTCCTCTCCTGGGAATCTTCCCAACCCAGGGATTGAACCAGCGTTTCCTGTGCCTCCTCTATTGCAGGTGGAGTCCTTATCTGCTGAGCCATGGAGAAGCTGCCCTATATCTATTCATCATCACTAGCCCCATATTCTGTGCGTCCTGGTCTCTGTTAATCTTGTCAAAACTGAATGTCAACACAAGATAATAGCGTTGCTTAGGAAGTAGACAGAACTTTCTAGAGTAATTACAGCCAACTTGACTTTCTTTTTTTTTTTTAATTTATTTTTTTTTTCCATTTTTTATTTTTATTTTTATTTTATTTTTTTTAAATTTTAAAATCTTTAATTCTTACATGCATTCCCAAACATGAACCCCCCTCCCACCTCCCTCCCCAGAACATCTTTCTGGGTCATCCCCATGCACCAGCCCCAAGCATGCTGCATCCTGCGTCAGACATAGACTGGCGATTCAATTCACATGATAGTATACATGTTAGAATGTCATTCTCCCAAATCATCCCACCCTCTCCCTCTCCCTCTGAGTCCAAAAGTCCGTTATACACATCTGTGTCTCTTTCCCTGTCTTGCCACAGGGTCGTCATTGCCATCTTCCTAAATTCCATATATATGTGTTAGTATACTGTATTGGTGTTTTTCTTTCTGGCTTACTTCACTCTGTATAATCGGCTCCAGTTTGAAAGGTACTGAGGGTTTACTGTGTAACTTCCGTTGCTCTTAGATCTATATAGACATGAAGGATACCTATTTGCCTGAAATCTGAAAAAAATCTGGTACATTTCTAAACATTTGGTAGATATCTAAAGGTTAACTCAATCCATCTAAGAGTCCCCAATCATAATATTCTGAATAATATTTTAATTTTTCCATAGAGCACCTTCATTATTAAATATAAAAATATTGAGTTTACTTACTGTATCCTCTCTGTTCAGAAATATCTTTGATTTATTCCTCTTAAAAGCAATAATGGCACCAATAATGAGGAAAGGTAGGAAGACATAGAAACTGATCACAAGACCATTATTTCAAGAAGTATCATGTTGTTTTATCAAGAAGTCTGTACTTTTAACTAAAACATAACAGTACATTTTAACTCTTTCAACTATGATATTCAAAGCATTTTTGTAATTCAAATAGTAAAAATTTGGGATTCAAATAATATAATCATAGAATGAATAAATTTAAATTTATTCAAAAATTTCCCAAAATTCTGTGACTATGCCCCAAAGTGCGTTATGTATTTCTGTCAAATACATATATAAATATGTATGTATAGTGAAGTCACTCAGCCATGTCTGACTCTTTGTGACCCCACAGACTGTAGCCTACCAGGCTCCTCTGTCCATGGGATTTTCCAGGCAATAGTCCTGGAGTGGATTGCCATTTCCTTCTCCAGGGGATCTTCCTAACGTAGGGATCGAACCTGGGTCTCCTGCATTGTAGACAGACGCTTTACCGTCTGAGCCAACAGGGAAGTCTATGTATGTATATGTATATATATATATATATATATATTATTTTCAATGTTTATCCATACATTTAATGCTTATGTGCTACACTCTCATCTTTCACATCCTCTTCTATGAACTGCCACTTAGAATAGATTAGATTGATATTATCATCTAACAGGTTTCTACAATTAAAAAAGCAAAATAAAGAATTTTTAAAAAATTATTTAGCAAAAATTATTGCTATATCAAGGTCAATTTATTTTTAATATAAATTTATTTAAATTGGAGGTTAATTACCTTACAATACTGTATTTGTTTTGCCATACATCAACATGAATCCACCACGGGTATACACGTGTTCCCCATCCTGAACCCTCCTCCCTTCTCCATCCCAGTACCATCCCTCTGGGTCATCCCAGTGCACCAGCCCCGAGCATCCTGTATCATGCATCGAACCTGGTCTGGCAATTCATTTCACATATGACATTATACATGTACCAATGCCATTTTCCCAAATCATCCCACCCTCTCCCTCTCCCACAGAGTCCAAAAGAGCGTTCTATATATCTGTGTCTCTTTTGCTGTCTTGCATACAGGATTTCGTTACCATCTTTCTAAATTCCATATATACGCATTAGTATACTGCACTGGTGTTTTTCTTTCTAGCTTACTTCACTCTGTATAATAGGCTCCAGTTTCATCCACCTCATTAGAACTGATTCAAATGTATTCTTTTTAATGGCTGAGTAATACTCCATTGCGTATATATACCACAGCTTTCTTAGCCATTCATCTGCTGATGGACATCTAGGTTGCTTCCATGTCCTGGCTATTATAAACAGTGCTGCGATGAACATTGGGGTACACGTGTCCCTTTCAATTCTGGTTTCCTCGGTGTGTATGCCCAGCAGAGGGATTGCTGGGTCATAAGGCAGTTCTATTTCCAGTTTTTAAAGGAATCTCTACACTGTTCTCCATAGTGGCTGTACTAGTTTTCATTCCCACCAACAGTGTAAGAGGGTTCCCTTTTCTCCACACCCTCTCCAGCGTTTATTGCTTACAGATTTTTGGATCGCAGCCATTCTGACTGGTGTGAAATGGTACCTCATTGTGGTTTTGATTTGCATTTCTCTGATAATGAGTGACGTTGAGCATCTTTTCATGTGTTTGTTAGCCATCTCTATGGCTTCTTTGGAAAAATGTCTGTTTAGTTCTTTGGCCCATTTTTTGATTGGGTCGTTTATTTTTCTGGAATTGAGCTGCAGGAGTTGCTTGTATATTTTTGAGATTCATTCTTTGTCATTTGCTTCCTTTGCTATTATTTTCTCCCATTCTGAAAGCTGTTTTTTCACCTATAGTTTCCTTTGTTATGCAGAAGCTTTTAATTTTAATTAGGTCCCATTTGTTTATTTTTGCTTTTATTTCCAGGATTCTTGGAGGTGGATCATAGAAGATCCTGCTGTGATTTATGTGGGAGAGTGTTTTGCCTATATTCTCCTCTAGGAGTTTTATAGTTTCTGGTCTTACGTTTAGATCTTTAATCCATTTTTAGTTTATTTTTGTGTATGGTGTTAGAAAGTGTTCTAGTTTCATTCTTTTACAAGTGGTTGTTCAGTTTTCCCATCACCACTTGTTAAAGAGATTGTCTTTTCTCCATTGTATATTCTTGCCTCTTTTGTCAAAGATAAGGTGTCCATAGGTGCATGGATTTATCACTGAGCTTTCTATTTTGTTCTATTGATCTATATTTCTGTCTTTGTGCCAGTACCATATTGTCTTGATGACTGTGGCTTTGTAGTAGAGCCTGAAGTCAGGCAGGTTGATTCCTCCAGTTCCATTCTTCTTTCTCAAGATTGCTTTGGATATTCAAAGTTTTTTGTATTTCCATACAAATTGTGAAATTATTTGTTCTAGCTCTGTGAAAAATACCATTGGTAGCTTGAATTGGTAGGGATTGCACTGAATCTATAGATTGCTTTGGGTAGTATACTCATTTTCACTATATTGATTCTTCTGATCATGAACACGGTATATTCCTCCATCTATTAGTGTCCTCTTTGATTTCTTTCATCAGTGTTTTATAGTTTTCTATATATAGGTCTTTTGTTTCTTTAGGTAGATATATTCTTAAGTATTATTCTTTTCATTGCAATGGTGAATGGAATTGTTTCTCTTTCTATTTTCTCATTAGTGTATAGGAATACCAGGGATTTTGGTGTGTTGATTTTATATCCTGCAACTGTATTATATTCATTGATTAGTAAGTTGTTGGTGGAGTCTTTAGGGTTTTCCATGTAGAGGATCTTGTTATCTGCAAACAGTGAGAGTTTTATTTCTTCTTTTCCAGTTTGGGTTCCTTTTATTTCTTTTTCTGCTCTGATTGCTGTGGCCAAAACTTCCAGAACTATGTTGAATAGTAGCGGTGAAAGTGGGCACCCTTGTCTTGTTCCTGACTTTAGGGGAAATGCTTTCAGTTTTTCACCATTGAGGATAATGTTTGCTGTGGGTTTGTCATATATAACTTTTATTATGTTGAGGTATGTTCCTTCTATTCCTGCTTTCTGGAGAGTTTTTATCATAAATGGATGTTGAATTTTGTCACAGGCTTTCGCTGCATCTATTGAGATAATTATACGGCTTTTATTTTTCAATTTGTTAATGTGGTGAATTACATTGATTGATTTGTGGATATTGAAGAATCCTCTCAAGGCCAATTTAAAATAAAACAGTAATAGCACATTAGGCCTAATTTACATAACAGATGTATAAAGTGATATTATTTAAATTAGAAAAAAAAGATATTCCTCTTGGCGTTCTAAACATTACATAAAACTAGAAAGCCAAATCTATGGAAATGGTACAATTAAGCAAAACCAATAAATCAGACAATCAAAATACAAAGAACTTATATTAAGCAAGCAGAATTACCATCATAGCAATTATGATGATATTATGTGTAAGCAAATTTAATGCCCCTTCCAAAAGACAGAAGAATTGGTTATGTTGAAACATGTACACAGTCCAATTATATGTCGATTAGAAGTAATTTCCAAAAGATAGTGGTTTAGGAAGTTTTGTGTTTTCTAATAAATAAGTTAACAAATATATGCAAAAGTATTGGAAATAATCGAACATGAAGCAATCTCACACTGCAATAGAACTCAACACTTTAAAGCTCTCCTTTCTTGGCCTCATCCATCAGAAAAGTTCAACTCCCCTTTGACACAGATGTATAGAACAGTCTTTTGGACTCCTGGGAGAAGGAGAGGGTGGGATAATTTGAGGGAATGGCATTGAAACATGTATAATATCATATATGAAACGAATTGCCAGTCCAGTTTTGATGCATGATACTGGATGCTTGGGGCTGGTGCACTGCGACAACCCAGAGGGATGGTATGGGGAGGGAGGAGGGAGGGGGGTTCAGGAGAACACGTGTATACCTGTGGCAGATTCATGTTGATGTATGGCAAAACCAATACAATGTTGTAAAATAATTAACCTCCAATTAAAATAAATAAATTTATATTAAAAAATCATCACATTACAAGTGGAGCTTCCTTCCCCTGCGCTTACTTACTTCAAAGACTGATTAAAGAAATTATTATTAGATGAATTGGGAGACATCCATTATTCTATGGAAGAGAGATAGGGAGTTTCCACTCTGGGGCATGGTAAAAATTTTCCATTAATTGTGTCAAATAATAAAAATATAAAACAGGACAAAAATATGAGGGAAATGGTTTCTGAAGGTCAATGGGAAATACAGAAATATAATATCTGAAGGAAAGGAAACATGATGTTGATTTCATGGAAATAGAGTGCTACCTATGGATAACTTGCTGATATTAGCACAGAGAATTGGAATCCTAGGCAAAGTACAGCATTCTCATGGAGGACAGAATTCACAGCAGAATTGCAGGACATAAAGCGTGGAGCACTAAGCAGAGAGTTGCTCTGTAGATTAAGGGTTCTAAAAGTGTGAAGGGAGTCGTCCTAGGTGTCCTTGGCAGAAGAATAAGAAACATATAGATGTGTGTGTATAGTATGAGACAACGTGAAGCTAATTAGACAGCAGTTCCTACTGGAGTAAGAGTGGAAAAAGAGATACTAGAATTTGAGTAGTGCTGGTATAAAGAACACCAAGAAGACCCCAGGTGCTTCATATCTTCACTGTGTTTTTTATTATAACAGTCATCCCAATGAATGTGAAGTACTACCTCATCGGGGTTTTGATTTGCATTTTCCTAAGATGTTGAACATCATATCGTGGGCTTTTTGTCCATCAGTCTATCTTCTGTGGAGATGAGCTTATTTAAATCCCTTCCCATTTTGAATTGGGTTATTTGTCTTTTTATTGTGGGCTTATAAATGTTCTTTATAGATTCTGGATACAAGTTCCATACAAGATAGAATATTTACAAATATTTTCTCCTGCTCTTTAGTTTGTTCTTCACTTTCTTGGTTGCTTCATTTGCAGCACAAAAGTTCTTAATTTTGATGAAATTCAATTAGTCTGCTAAAATCCTCATTTTAGCTCTACATTTAGATCTATGGTTCATTTTCAGTTAATTTTTGTGAATATTATTATGCAGTCATTTAGCTTCATTCTAATGTGGATATATATTTGCTCCAGCACTATTGTTTTAAAAGATCATCTTTTTGCTTTGATGAGTTTCAATTCTTTGTCAAAAACCAATGGCCAAGTGTGTAGCTTTGTTTAGCGCTCTCTCTTCTATTCCACTGAACTAAATGTCTATCCTTATTCCTGGGAAAGTATTACACTGCCTTGATTATTTTAGTGTTGTAATATGTTTTGGAATTGTGTTTTTTTTTTTTTCAGTTTCAAGCTTTCTTGAAAATTATGGCTCCAAGATTGATTTTACTGTTCTGTGTTGCCGTAATTTCTGTAAGACTTTTAAGATTAGCTTGTCAATTTCTGCCAAAGAGGCAGTTTGGATTTGTTAAGGATTGTGTTGAATTTGCAGATCAATTTGGAGAGTATTTTTGTTTTAACAGTATTGAATCTTCCAATACACTTGTTGGAGATGTCTTTACATTTATGTAGATCACTCTTTTAATAATGCAGTTTTAGCTTTCAGTGTATAACTTACACTTCTTTTCATCAAATTATGTTTAAATATTGTATTATTTTTGTGGTGTAATAAAATGGAAAATTTGCCTGACAGTTATGCTTTATTGTCATAAAATAATCAACACATAAAACTGATTAACATTTTTTTGTGTATAAAGTTGGTGGCATTAAGTACATTCACATCTTTGTGCAGCTATTATATTATCATTATCAAACTTTAGAACTTTTCTGAAAGTTGCTCAATCATGTCCGAATCTTTGTGATCCCAAGGACTGTGTAGTCCATGGAATTCTCTAGGCCAGAATACTGGAGTGAGTAGCATTTCCCTTCTCCAGAGGTCTTCCCAACCCAGGGATCGAACCCAGGTCTCCCACATTGCAGGCAGATTCTTTACCAGCTGAGCATCCTCCCCAAAAGAAACTATCCTTTAAACAGTGACTTATCATCCCCTCTCCCTCCAGTCCCTACCTTTCTACTGGGTCCCTATGAGTTGGTATCTGCAGGTACCTCATAAAAGCAGAATCATCCAATACTTGTCCCATGTGACTGGCTCATTTTATTTAGTATAAGGTTTTCAAGTTTCATGCATATTGTACTGTTTGTCAGAATTTCAATTCTTTTTTAAAGCTACATAATTTTCCATTGTATGTATATATCATTGTATGTTCATACTGTTGATGGACACTCCCAGTGTTCTCAGCTTTCGGCTATTTGTGAATAATTCTGCTGAGACCATGAGTGTATAAACATTTCTTTGAGTCAGTGCTATCAATGCTCTGGGGTATATACCTAGATGTGGAATTTTAGGATAACATAGTATTATATTTTTTTGAGGACTCACCATACAGTTTTCCACATGGACTGTAGCACTTGTACATTTCCACCTGCAATGCACAGGTATTCCAATTTTTCTATATTCTCATTAATGCTTGATATTTTCTGAATTTTTTCAATAATAGGCATCCCAATAGATGTGAATTGGTATCTAGTTGGAGTTTCAACCTGCAATAGCCTAAGAGTAATGTTGAGCAACATTCACGTGTTTATTGACCATTGATGTATCTTTTTCAAAGAAATGTCCATTCAAGTCCTTTGCCATTTTTAAATTGGGTTATGTGTTTCTTTGTACCTGAGCTGTAGGAGTATTTTAAATGTTCTACATATAAATTCTTCATCAGCTATATGATTTGCTAACATTTTCCTTTATTTTGTGGCTTAGCTTTTTACTTTACTGATAGTGTCCTTTGATGCACAATAGTTTTTAATTATGATAAATTCTAACTTATCTACTTTTTCTTCTGTTGCCTAGGATTTCAGTGTTATATTCAAGAAACCATTCCAAAATCAAGTGTTATGAATACTGCTGCCTTGTTTTCCTCTAAGAATTGTACAGTTTTAGTGCTTGATGTATAAATACTTGATTCATTTGGAGTTAATCTTCATATGGTATAAGTAAGAGTCCATCTTTGTTCTTTTGCCTGTTGACATCCAGTTGTCTCAATATAATTTGCTAAAAATAAAACTGTCCTTCCTTCCCTTGAGTATCAACTTTCAGAGAAGGCGATGGCACCCCACTCCAGTACTCTTGCCTGGAAAATCCCATGGATGGAGGAGCCTGGTAGGCTGCAGTCCATGGGGTTGCAAAGAGTCGGACACGACTGAATCACTTCACTTTCACTTTTCACTTTCATGCATTGGAGAAGGAAATGGCAACCCACTCCAGTGTTCTTGCCTGGAGAATCCCAGGGACTAGGGAGTCTGGTGGGCTGCTGTCTATGGGGTCGCAGAGAGTTGGACACGACTGAAGCGACTTAGCAACAGCAGCAGCAGCAGCAGCAGCAGCAGCAGCAGCAGCAGCAGCAGCAGCAGCAACTATGAAAATTACTGGTATTTAATATGTTAAGATTGATTATGCTGCTTTTAAGGTATAGTGACTTCCTGATTGTCCATAACCTGGTCAAATTTTTTAAGTTGTTGAAAGCAAGATACACATGAAAATGTTGTTCTTGGTACAACTAAAAATCTGTGTTGTCAGTCAAATAACTAAGTGGTGAAATTATATTTGTTATTTAAATGCCTTCCTGTATTCATGTGATTGATATTAACTGCTCATTTTTTTTTTTTTTCTGTTCTGGTCCACCTAATAAATTTTATTTTATTTTTTTTAATTTTTATTTTTACTTTATTTTACTTTACAATACTGTATTGGTTTTGCCATACATTGACATGAATCCACCATGGGTGTACATGTGATCCCAAACATGAACCCCCCTCCCACCTCCCTCCCCACAACATCCCTCGAACATGATGGACTTCCCTGGTGGCTCAGACGGTAAAGCGTCTGTCTACAATGCGGGAGACCTGAGTTCAATCGCTGGGTTGGGAAGATCCGAAAAGGCAATCCACCCCAGTACTATTTCCTGGAAAATCCCATGGACAGAGGAGCCTGGTAGGCTGTAGTCCATGGGATCGCAAAGAGTTGGACACGACTGAGAGACTTAACTTTCTTTCACTTTTCACTTTTAGTGAACATGGCTATGGACATCCAGATCATTTGTATTTAATTCAATAATTATTTTATATGCATATTGAAAATCTGAAACTAGGTCAATATTAAAATGTTTATGACACCATCCCTCTCTCCCAGTACATCAGAGGCTAACAGAAAAGTGCATATGGACAAGAGACGTCTTGGATAGAAAGGAAAAATTCTTCCTTAGTGGGATGTTCCAAATTAACCAGGCATTCTGATAAGATAATTTTGTTTTCTTTATAGATGTCAATTGAAGTTTAAAAGTGGATGTGAATCTGAGATCTCAGCCATAGAGTGACTTATATGGTTATTAGTATATTTTACAACTTTATGCTTACTTTTAAATCATCAACAAAATTTAGTGAAAAATAATGAATTTTTCTGTTAGAATGATTTCTTGTAATAGCCTGGTTGTGGTGGTATTGAAATAAGAAGACCTGGAAGCAATAAATTCATTAAGGGGAATTTTACATAGGTTGAGAAAAAAAAATTATCTGCATACTCAGGATTAGAGGATGGAAAGATAAACTAAATAATTAAAGATACCTCCTGTATTTAGGAAGAAGGTAGGTTTGTTAAATAATTCAATATGAAGATTAACATGGAAGTTGATGAAATTGTTACGTTGGTTAAGCCACTGTGATGAGAGGGGTACCAATATTAGGAGAAGCAGATTTGAAAGGGAATGGGAGAGATGTTATGGGGAGGGAGGTGGGAGGGGGGTTCATGTTTGGGAATGCATGTAAGAATTAAAGATTTTAAAATTTAAAAAATAAAAAACTAAAATTAAAAAAATAAATAAATAAATAAATAGATGTTTACCTGGAGGTGGTTGTGGAATAGCAGGTATATGTACTGAATGGGTAGTTAGAAATAAGAGTCTGGTGCCCCAGAGTTTGAGGTGAAATATATAGATTTTATATTTTATGAAGACATAAAAAAAGGAAATTCCAAGGAAAAATAGTGAATAAGATCAACTAAGAGATGCATATGAGGAAAAAGGTGATTCAAAATAGAATTGAAGGCGACACAAATTATCTGGGGATTAGGAGAAAAGAATTCAAATAGAAAATAAAACTGAAGTGTAAGGTAAGTAGAAGATTGTATAGTTATACTGACCAAAATAGAAATTCAGAGTGGAATATTAGTCAGCAATTTTAATACTACTCAGAGATCAGGTTAAATGAGAACAGAGAAAGAGATTACTGTGTTGGCAGTAATGAGTCAATTGTGAACATCTCCATTGTATTCTCCAAGAAGAAGAAGCTGAGGAAGAGCCAGAGGGTCCAAATGATTTTAGGTAGCAAAATGTGTGAAATGAAGAAGGAAGTAGCATTGAATAACAGGAGGTTGGGATCATAATGAAGACCTGATGAAGTTTCTGCCAACTCCAAAAAGTTGCTCCAGAGCAAAGGAGTTGGTGAGCAAAGATTGCACATTAGAGACAAAGATTAGGTCTTTTTATCACCATTTGCTTGGTAATTGAGCTGCTAACATTTCCAAAAGTTCATGTAGTTGGCTTAAAAATAGACAGACCTTAAATCAGCTAAGAATTTGAGGCTGCCATCTGGTTGCCCTCCTCCCTTGGGAAGCCAATCCTTTCTTTTTTTCTTTTCTTTTTTTTTAATTGAAGTATAGTTGATATATAGTGTTGTAACTGTTGCTTCCTGACCTGCATACAGGTTTCTGAAGAGGTAGGTCAGGTGGTCTGGTATTCCCATCTCTTTCAGAATTTCCCACAGTATATTGTGATCCACACAGTCAACAGACTGGGTCCAAATAGGAAAAGGAGTACATCAAGCCTGTATATTGTCATCCTGCTTATTTATCTTATATGCAGAATACATCGTGAGAAACGCTGGGCTGAAAGAAACACAAGCTGGAATCAAGATTGCCGCGAGAAATCTCAATGACCTCAGATATGCAGATGACACTACCCTTATGGCAGAAAGTGAAGAGGAACTAAAAAGCCTCTTGATGAAAGTGAAAGAGGAGAGTGAAAAATTTGGCTTAAAGCTCATTCAGAAAACGAAGATCATGGCATCTGGTCCCATCACTTCATGGGAAATAGATGGGGAAACAGTGGAAACAGTGTCAGACATTATTTTTGGGGCTCCAAAATAACTGCAGATGGTGACTGCATCCATGAAATTAAAAGACGCTTACTCCTTGGAAGGAAAGTTATGACCAACCTAGATAACATCTTGAAAAACAGAGACATTACGTTGCCAACAAAGGTCCGTCTAGTCAAGGCTATGGTTTTTCCAGTAGTCATGTATGGATGTGAGAGTTGGACTGTGAAGAAGGCTGAGTGCCGAAGAATTGATGCTTTTGAACTGTGGTGTTGGAGAAGACTCTTGAGAGTCCCCTGGACTGCAAGGAGATCCAACCAGTCAATTCTAAAGGAGATCAGTCCTGGGTGTTCTTTGGAAGGACTGATGCTAAAGCTGAAGCTCCAGTACTTTGGCCACTTCGTGTGAAGAGTTGACTCATTGGAAAAGACTCTGGGAGGGTTTGGAGGCAGGAGGAGAAGGGGACAACAGAGGATGAGATGGCTGGATGGCATCACCGACTCTATGGACATGAGTTTCAGTGAACTCTGGGAATTGGTGATGGACAGGAAGGCCTGGTGTGCTGCATTTCATGGGGTCGCAAAGAGTTGGACACGACTGAGTGACTGAACTGAACTGAGATATATTGTTAGATTTAGGTGTACAGCAGAGTAATTAAGTTAAACATATATACATATGCAAATTATATATATATGTATATATATTTCAGATTGTTCTACCTTATATGTTGTTACAAAATAGTGAGTATAGTTTCATGGACTATACTGTAGGTCCTTGTTGGTTATCTGTTTTATATACACTAGTGTGTGTATGTTAGTCCCAAACTCCTACTCACTTTTTCCCTTTGGTAACCATAACTTTGTTGTTTATGTTTGTGGGTCTATTTCTGTTTTGTATGTTAATTCACTTTCATCATTTCATTTAGGATCCACACATAAGTGGTATTATATATTCATCTTTGTCTGACTTACTTCACTTATTATGATAATCTCTAGGTACCCTCATGTTCCTGTAAAAAGCATTATTTTATTGTAGTCTATGGCTGAGTAATATTCCATTGTATACATATATCACTTCTTCTTTATCCATTCATCTGTCAATGGACATTTAGGTTGCTTCCATATCTTGAAAAGGCTGTGTTTTCTCCGTTGTACATTCTCATCTCCTTTGTCATAGATTTGTTGATCTCCAGTGTGTACGGTTTATCTCTTGGCTTTCAATCTTGTTCCATTGACCTATATTTCTGTTTTTGTGCCAGTACCATACTGTTTTCATTACTGTAACTTTGTATAGTTTGAACTCAGGGAGTCTGATTCTTCTAAATCTATTTTTCTTTCTCAAGATTGCTTTGCCTATTTGGGGTCTTTCATGTGTCCATATGAAGTAAAAGAAATGTATTACAGATATGTGAAAAATGCCATTGGTAATTAGATAGGGATTGCATTGAATTTGTACATCATCTTGGGCAGTATAGTCATTTTAACAGTCCTGATTCTTCCAATACAAGAACATGATATATCTTTCCAACCATTTGTGTCATCTTCAATTTCTTTCATCAGTGTCATATAGTTTTCAGAGTACAGGTTTGTCTCCTTAGGTAGTTTATCCCAAGGTATTTTATTCTTTTTGATGCAATGGTATATAGAATTGTTTCCTTAATTTCTGTTTTATTGTTAGTGTTTAGAAAAGCAAAGATTTATGTGCATTAATTTTGTATCCTGGGACTCTGCCGAATTCATCAACGAGCTCTTGTAACTTTTTAGTAGCAGCTTTAGCATTTTCCATGTATAGTATTGGTATCTATTGTCATGTGAAAACATGTGTGTTCAGCTCAAATTCTAGGGATCCAGACTTTCATTTCCATAAATACTCTCTAGTCTAAATACTTTCTAGCCCATAAATACCTGAAACCAATGAAGCTTCAACCCAAAATACTATCTCCCAAATCTTGTACAAATCTACCTCTCATGAATGTTTGTCACAATCATTTCAGTTGCTTAGTCATTAACAGTTTCAGAAATCTTCATGTTCCCCAGGTGGCTCAGTGGTAAAGAATCTGCCTGCCAATGCAGAAGACACAGGAGATGCAGATTCAAACCCTGGGTCAGGAAAATCCCCAGGAGAAGGAAACAGAAATCCACTCCTGTATTTTTGCCTGAAAAATTCCGTGGAAAGAGGAGCCTGGCTGGTTACAGTGCATAAAGGAGGCAAAGAGTGAGACAAAACTCAGTACACACGCCCGCAATCTTCGTATAAACTAGTTGAAAAACCTATTGCTTTTCTATACATAGTATAAGGGTAAAAAACCTATAAGATGAAAATGTTGATTTTCTCTAGTACCAGAAATGAAGGAGGGCTTCTATCTCCCAGACTCATGCAAACAGACACTCCCTTTTCTCAGGCAACTTCCTTTGCTTGAGTGCTTGCTAAGTGGTTTCAGTCGTGTCTGACTCTTTGTTACCCTGTGGAGTGTATGTAACCTGCCAGTCTCCCCTGTCCATGCAAGAATACTGGAGTTGACTGCCATTTCCTCCTCCTGAGGATTTTCCCAACCCAGGATCTCACCAACAGCTCCAGATACTCCTGCATTGGCAGGTCGGTTCTTTAGCCCTAGTGCTATATGAGAAGCCCAAACTTCCTTTCAGTTCAGTTCAGTTCAGTCGCTCAGTCGTGTCCAACTCTGCGACCCCATGAATCGCAGCAGGCTAGGCCTCCCTCTCCATAACCAACTTCCAGAGTTCACTCAAACTCATGTCCATAGAGTTGATGATGCTATCCATCCATCTCATCCTGTCGTCCCCTTCTCCTCTTGCCCTCAATCCCTCCCAGCATCAGAGTCTTTTCCAATGAGTCAACTCTTTGCATGAGGTGGCCAAAGTACTGGAGCTTCATCTTTAGCATCATTCCTTCCAAAGAAATCCCAGGGCTGATCTCCTTTAGAATGGACTGGTTGGATCTCCTTGCAGTCCAAGGGACTCTCAAGAGTCTTCTCCAACACCACAGTTCAAAAGCATCAATTCTTTGGCACTCAGCCTTCTTCACAGTCCAACTCTCACATCCATACATGACTACTGGAAAAACCATAGCCTTGACTAGACAGACCTTTGTTGGCAAAGTAATATCTTTACTTCTTAATATGCTATCTAAGTTGGTCACTTTAGAAACTTATAATTGCTAACTCTCTAGAAGGTGTATGCAACTCTTTTTGAGAATAAAGTGCAACCCTTGCCAGTTTCACATTCCAGTGATGTTTTTCTTAAGGGCTTTGTAACCATCTATTTCAATCATAGGCTTCAAACTTGGTTCAGTGGTAAAGAATCAGTCTGCCAATGCAGGAGACCTGGGCTCCATCCCTGGGTCCCATAAGATGCTTTGGACAAGGAAACGGCAATCCACTCCAGTATTTTTGCCAGGGAAATACATGTACAGAGGAGCTTAGCAGGCTATATACCACCAAGTCTGAAAAGAGTTCAAGGGTGTTGGTTACTATGAGTGAAATGACACAGAACATACGAGACATACAAGACGCACACAAGAGACATACACTCTGGCCAGAGGGACAAGAACTGCGTGCGCCAGCGAGCTCGCGTTTTATTTATATACATCCCCTCTGGGCAGAATTCCAGACTGTATGACCAAACTTGTTCAGTACAGCGCATGTGCACAAATGTTATCGTACAGCAAAAGGGAGTGAAATTCCGGCCTACTGCAGAGTCTGTCCAGAGCCCTTATCACAAGAAGGGAATGTTCCCTTATTTGCAAGGGACCATTAATCTCAAGGCTGTGTCCATCTCCTTGGCAGAACATCCTGTTTGCAAGCAGCACATCTCCACTTTCCCTATTGTGGCCACATTAACCCTTCATCTCCCCCTTTTTTATTTTATTCAAGCCCTCGAGACATTTGTATTGATGTTTTGTAGAGCAAGGCGTAAAGCTGTAGGTGGCCAACCTCCAGCCTTGCCAGCCCCTCTTGTGGCTGTGCCTGTCTTAGGTTGCCCTCCTCTGAGGGTCTTACCTGTCATTGGCTATCCAGCCACCTCTTAGGGGCTAGGCGGAATCTCTCTTGATGATGGGCATCTACAACTCTTTTTATTTATATGTCTCGGTTAATCTCTTGAAGGGCTCATGTTAAATGGCACAGGTGTTATACAAAACTGAGAAGAATTCCAATCACATTTCAACACACTTCGTGTAGATAAAACAGCCAATTGATCTCCAAGCCAGGAAACGGTGTGTTTGAAGATTAAGCACGTCGGTAGCAAGTTGTGCATCCAAATCTCGCTGTTGTTGCCATAACAAATGAGAGTCCTTTTGCCAGTCCCGAACAAAATCAGCTGTTTGAATTCCTTGGTGTAACGCAAGGCCTGCTACAGGTGCTGTTGCAGTTACTGATGCAACTGCGAGAATCGAAGTAATGACCACAGCAAGCATACATCGAGATCGGTGTAGCAAAGTCTGCACAGCGGTTACTAGATGAGAAGCAGCAAAAGGATCTGACCACGGCTGAGTCAGACTTATAGACAGCCATACTTCTGTCCGAGCTTTAACAATTACTAACGAAAAATTAGAGTTATAGGCTCGTCTTTCAAATTCTTCCCACCAAGACATTTATACATTGAGTTAGATTACAATAAATTTAAATATATCTTGTATGTAAATGAAGCCATACAAATATTTAACTTATAGCATGATTTTAAGATAACAGTATATAAATAATATCTTCATGCCTGTATTTAACATATATGTGCATATGGGTATCTTTGCAAAAATGAAAGTAATGTTATTTTTTTTCTAACATGGTAAAGTGTGTCCCTAGGCAGTGCAGAGACTTGTTAAGAAAGTGAATGGCTGTCTCATTTTCTAAAGGCAGTAAATTTGAAGGAAGTTTTAGAGACATGCCTACACACACACATAAATTTTTAATGAGCATGTATGAGAATTGTAGTTGGCTTTTTCTTTTATGGATAGAGTTAGGAGTAAATTTTATGATAATTGCCAACAACCCAGTCATTATTTTTCTTAACTGTAGGGTATCTTATACGTAACATCATAAAATGTTTCAAATTATAAACGGCTAAATAGTTTCATTTCTTTTTTTCTTGGGGATGGTCTTGATCTCTGTCTCCTGTACAATGTCACAAACCTCTGTCCATAGTTCATTAGGCACTCTATCAAATCTAGTCCCTTAAATCTATTTTTCACTTCCACTGTGTAATCATAAGGGATTTGATTTAGGTCATACCTGAATGGTCTAGTGGTTTCCCCCACTTTCTTCAGTTTAGGTCTGAATGTGTAATTAAGGAGTTCATGATCTGAGTCATAGGCGGCTCACAGTCTTGTTTTTGATGATGGTATAGAGCTTCTGCATCTTTGGTTGCAAAGAATATAATCAATCTGATGTCAATGTTGACCATCTGGTGATGTTCACGTGTAGAGTCTTCGCTTGTGTTGTTGGAAGGGGGTGTTTGCTATGACCGGTGCGTTCTCTTGGCAAAACTCTATTAGCCTTTGCCCTGCTTCATTCCGTACTCCAAGGCCAAATTTGCCTGTCACGTCAGGTGTTTCTTGACTTCCTACTTTTGCATTCCAGTCCCCTATAATCAAAAGGACATCTTTTTTGGGTGTCAGTTTTAAAAGGTCTTGTACGTTTTCATAGAACCATTCAACTTTAGCTTCTTCAGCATTACCGGTCGGGGCATAGACTTGGATTACCATGATATTGCTGATATTGTTTGTCGTGGAAACGAACAGAGATCATTGTGTCGTTTTTGAGAGTGTGTCCAAGTACTGCATTCCAGACTCTTTTGTTGACTATGATAGCCACTCCATTTCTTCTAAGGGATTCCTGCCCACAGTAGTAGATATAATGGTCTTCTGAATTAAATTCACCCATTCCAGTCCATTTTAGTTTGCTGATTCCTAGAATGTCAACATTCGCTCTTGGATATCCTGTTTGACCACTTCCAGTTTGCTTGATTCATGGACCTAACATTCCAGGTTCCTATGCAATGTTGGTCTTTACAGCATCAGACCTTCCTTCCATCACCAGTCATATCCACAACTGGGTGCTGTTTTTGCTTTGGCTCCATCCTTTCATTCTTTCAGAAAAAGAAATGCAGAAAGGCAAAATGGCTGTCTGAGGAGGCCTTACAAATAGCTGTGAAAAGAAGAGAAGTGAAAAGCAAAGGAGAAAAGGAAAGATATAAGCACCTTAATACAGAGTTCCAAAGAATAGCAAGGAGAGGTAAGAAAGTCTTCCTCAGCAACCAATGCAAAGAAATAGAGGAAAACAATAGAATGGAAAAGACTAGAGATCTCTTCAAGAAAATTACAGATAACAAGGGAACATTTCAGGCAAAGATGGGCTCAACAAAGGACAGAAATGGTATGGACCTAGCAGAAATAGAAGATATGAAGAGGTGATAAGAATACACAGAAGAACTGTGCAAAAAAAGATCTTAACGACCCAGATAATCACAATGGTGTGATCACTTACCTAGAGCCAGACATCCTGGAATGTGAACTCAAGTGGGCCTTAGAAAGCATCACTACAAACAAAGCTAGTGGAGGTGATGGAATTCCAGTTGAGCTATTTCAAATCCTCAAAGATGATGCTATCAAAGTGATGCACTCAATATGTCAGCAAATTTGGAAAACTCACGATGGCCACAGGACTAGAAAAGGTCAGTTTTCATTCCAGTCTCAAAGAAATCAATGCCAAAGAATGTTCAAACTATGGCACAGTTGCACTCATCTCACACATTACTAGATTATTGCTCAAAATTCTTCAAGCCAGGCTTCAGCAATACGTGAACCATGAGCTTCCAGATATTCAAGCTGGTTTCAGAAAAGGCAGAGGGACCAAAGATCAAATTGCCAACATCTGCTGTATCATGGAAAAAGCAAGAGAGTTCCAGAAAAACATCTACTTCTGCTTTATTGACTATGCCCAAGCCATTGACTGTGTGGATGACAATAAACTGTGGGAAATTCTGAAAGAGATGGGAATACCAGACCACCTGACCTGCCTCTTGAGAAATCTGTATACAGGTCAGGAAGCAACAGTTAGAACTGGATATGGAACAACAGGCTGGTTCCAAATAGGAAAAGGAGTATGTCAAGGCTGTATATTGTTATCCTGCTTATTTAAGTTATATGCAGTGTACATCATGAGAAACACTGGGCTGGAAGAAGCACAAGCCAGAATCAAGATTGCTGGGAGAAATATCAATAACCTCAGATATGCAGATGACACCACCCTTTTGCCAGAAGTGAAGAAGAACTAAAAAGCCTCTTGATGACAGAGAAAGAGGAGAGTGAAAAAGTTGGCTTAAAGCTCAACATTCAGAAAACGAAGATCATGGCATCTGGTCCCATCACTTCATGGCAAATAGATGGGGAAACAGTGGCTGGTTTTGTTTTTTAGGGGCTCCAAAATCACTGCAGATGGTGATTGCAGCCATGAAATTAAAAGACACTTACTCCTTGGAAAGAATGTTATGACCAACCTAGATAGCATATTCAAAAGCAAAGACATTACTTTGTCAGTAAAGGTCCATCTAGTCAAGGCTATGATTTTTCCAGTGGTCATGTATGGATGTGAGAGTTGGACTGTGAAGAAAGCTGAGTGCTGTAGAATTGATGCTTTTGAACTGTGGTGTTGGAGAAGACTCTTGAGAGTCTCTTGGACTGCAAGGAGATCCAACCAGTGCATCCTAAAGGAGATCATTCCTGGGTGTTCATTGTAAGGACTGCTGCTGAAGCTGAAACTCCAGGACTTTGGCCACCTGATGCGAAGAGCTGACTCATTTGAAAATACTCTAATGCTGAGAAAGATTGAGGGTGGGAGAAGTAGAGGACAACAGAGGATGAGATAGTTGGATGGCATCACTGACTCTATGGACATGGGTTTGGGTAAACTCCAGGAGTTGGTGATGGACAGGGAGACCTGGCGTGTGGTTCCTGGGGTTGCAAAATGTCAGACACGACTGAGTGACTGAACTGAAAATAGTTTCATAAACCTTCCTGAATAGTCATCTCAATAGAATCAAGGGTCAAGCCACTGTAAAAAATTGTTGATAAATAATGCAAAATGTCTACCAGAATACTTGCATTATGTTTGACTCTTCTTCACAAAAATAGTGATACCTATCGACCTGAGGCCTCTCCAGGTCTCCTCTTCAATCTTATCTTTGCTCTAGTGAACATCCTCAATGAATTCTTCACATCTAACAGGTGTTTTTCAGCTAAGCCTTAACAAGAGATTGCACATCTGTATATCAACTGTTTGAATCATTTGGATTAGTTGTCAGTCTTTTTCTGGTTTTGACTTCTCTTTTAATAACAATTAACAGCTTTGGATAGGACACTTCGTTTTCCAGAAGGCAAAAGTTTTGATGTAAAAGCACAGGGATAGGGTAGGAATCCGATTACAACCCCAGTAGCAATGGCACCCCACTCCAGACTCTTGCCTGGAAAATCCCATGGACGGAGGAGCCTGGTGGGTGGCAGTCCATGGGGTCGTGAAGTCAGACACGACTGAGCGACTTCACTTTCACTCATTGGCGAAGGAAATGGCAACCCACTCCAGTGTTCTTGCCAGGAGAATCCCAGGGACGGGGGAGCCTGGTGGGCTGCCGTCCATGGGGTCGCACAGAGTCGGACACGACTGAAGCGACTTAGCAGCAGCAGCATGATCTGAGGGGAATGTACTCAAAATGTTGTTAAATGAAAATCTCTGTTAGACACTGGGGTAGTTTTTATACACTGAGTGGTTTACTTCTGACTCGCTCACTTTGTGAGTTCAAGAAACACCAGAGATTATATATTTATGAAAGCTATTCAGTTCAGTTCAGTTCAGTCGCTCAGTGGTGTCTGACTCTTTGAGACTCCATGAATCGCAGCACGTCACGCCTCTCTGTGCATCACCAACTCCCAGAGTTCACTCAAGCTCATATCCATCCCCCAAAATGATCATCAGGAGACACTGAAATGTTCAGGAGAGTATAATGTACTCTGGGAAGATGCTTCCAAAAGAAAGCATGAGGCTCTATAATAATAGCAAGAAAAAGAGAGCATTTGGTACACACCCATGCACACACACACATGTACACACCCAATATTATGAGATAAACATCCCTTGCTTTAAAATATTCATTTATCAAGGAACATATAACGCTTCTAAATTTCTATAAATTTAATACAATGTCATCAGCATATATAACATGAAAACTGATGGCAGCAGAGAGAAATTTTCAAATGCATTTCCATAGACAGACCTTTAAACATTTTCTCACATGTTGATTGGCCAATGTTAAAATTCTTCATGTGGGGAAGGAACATTTGAGCAAGAAAAATTAAACATTTTATTGAAGAATAAAGTGACCCCAATGAAGTTTTCGCCTTTCTGCTCTTTGTTTAGACACACTAGACTCTATGAATATCACATATGAGGGTTTTATATAAAGATAAAAGCTATGTTGCAGCAAGAAAAAGAGGATTCAAGTAAGTATCAGAAATCCAGGAAGCTTCCCCAGTGAGCTAGCTCCACGTGAACCTGTGCTCTGGGAATACATTGAGACTCTGGCTTTAAAATCACAAGATTTCTGGGAGGAGTCTTGGCTTTGGGAGACCTCCTTACAAAGCTTTCAGTGACCTCTTAAGTAACCAAGCCAGCCTTTTTGAACTAGTTAGGGTAACACAACAGAAGCTAACCTTGACCAGGGGGGTTTTGTACTGTAAACTGCATCAATTTTAAGTATCAATGCCCTTGTTTTAGCCAAGAGTCAGAAACGTCCAAACTTGTCACTATTTCCAAAAACAGAACTTAAAAAAAAATTTAACATAAATTTATTTTAATTGGAGACTAGTCTCTTCACAATATTCTCTTGGTTTTGCCATACATCGACATGAATCTGCCACGGATGTACACGTGTTCCCCATCCTGAACCCCCCTCCCACCTCCCTCCCCAAGAACTTTTCTAACCAAGCTGCACATATGCTCTGTGTCCATTGTAAATAATGCTTCTGAAGAACACTTCTTATACTTTTCAAGAATATATGATGTCATTTAATGAAATACCACAGGAAGGAAAATAAACAAATAAATGAAAAACATATAGGGATAGAATAGCACTGATTATCTGGGAACAGTACAGTTAGGTTAAAACTTAACAAAAAGACTGAGAAATGTATTTGAAAATTTAAAAATATATTTGTACATGGTTCATAGGTTTATGGAGAGATCATAAACTGTAATATTAAATAATAATGAATGAGAATGAAAAAATTGAGAAGAAAAACTTAAATCATACTCTGAAGTTCATATAATAGCATAATATACTCCTATCCACAAATAAATAGGTGACAATAAATGGTTGGAAATTTAAAAATAGAAAAATAACTATATCCTTAAAATTCTTACAGATTCTCCTTCAATGAAGAGGTAGAATTAATGAAAAAATACATAAACTGAAGTAGCTCAGATTCCCAATGTCAAAAGTTGATTTCTAAGAAGCAGGTAAAAGAAAACATTTGGTGAGATAGACTAAGGAAAATGAGAAGGACGAGATGTACTGTTAGAAGTGAGACTCACACAAATGTGAACTGGCCAATAGAATATGAATTCCAGATATCATCCTTTAGTAGAACTGCCTTTTAGCTTTCTGAATGGTGCCTTTAGGTGAACATCAGATTTTAGTGTAATTTTAGTTTTATCTTAGAAAGGAACTTGCTTTGTATTCTTTAATTTTCCTTTTATTTTTTCTGGCAATTGCAAAGTAAGGAAAGATCAAAAAGTTCAAATTTCTTCAAAGTTTACTCAACATTTCTAAATGTAACCATTTTAAGTGAAAATTTGTTTATGAGACTTTAATGCTAACAGTTAATGCTCTTTTGTGGTAGATTTATAATCCTAGATTTTATGTAACTTGGATTATGATTAACCCTGTCAGATGTTCCAAGATTGAAGAAAAATAACTGTAATGGTATATCTCTGTAGAAGTGGAGATAATATAGTTTGTTTTTGTTGTTTTTAGTCTCTTAGACATTTCTGACTGTTTTGAGACTCCATGGACTGTGGCCTGCCAAGTTCCTGTCCATGTGATTTCACAGACAAGAATACTGGATTTGGTTGTCATTTCCTTCTCCAGTATACATAATTTTGATACATGATATCATCCCTGTTTATATGAAAGAGTACATATTTTTTAAAATTAGGACTTTTGACTTTCAGAGATTTGAAATATCTAATAATTACTTTTTCTCTGAATCCTTTGCTATAGGTCTCCTATTCCATCCAAATTGACAAGAAAACATACACTTTCCCACTTGAAAAACAGTAAGTGGACATTCTTCTTTTCATAGAGTTGTTTTTAGTTTCTTAAGTTTTTAATGGCTTCCTATAACTGAGTCTACATTAAAGCCTAAACATTCAAAGGCATGAGTATTTTATTTAACATGTTAAGTCTTCTTGTTAATTCATGTCAGATTAGACTTTTGAGTCATTATCATTAGATCTTAAGTCTAATATTCAGATTCAACTATAATGATATAAATATTAGAGCATATGAAATACATGCACATCATTTTATGTAACTCCTTACATTTAATTACATTACAATTGTAAATGAACTAATGTTATCTGCCCATAATTCAGTTTGTTTGTTTCATGTCATTTTACATAATTATGTGACTTTATGCATTTTGTTCGATGTTACACTCTCAGTTTGTCACATTTCGCTATAGTGTATACTTTTAATGTCTTCAGATTTCTGCTTTCATTCTGTGAGGAAACCAACATCAATAATCTGTGTGTAGCACTCCATGACTTTCAAATCTAAGTTTCATCTTTACCTGAAATAAAACATACAGAAACCTACCCCCAAAAAAGGACTTCTTTGCTCAAATGCAAACTGTCTTCTACAAGTGTCTTATTTAATAACAGCATATATTTTCTTTCTCTGTATGTATATTTTCACTCATTTTTAGTAGTAAGAATGCATGGTATATAGTATTGATGGGTAATGCGGTTATTTCCAGGGATGTCACCATAGACTCTGACAAGAAGCATTCTCATCCATGTATTTTTATATCATACAGATTTTGTTACATAACAGATGATATAAATTAATGGACTTCTGGATCAAGAAGGATGAATGTTAAAAATAGTCATAATAATAATAATAATAAAACAGTAACTGATATTTACTGAGCAAGTACCATTTTCCAAGTGCATTTCTAGCAATTTGCATGTTGCTGAGTCATGTATGACTCTTTGGTACTTCATAGACTACAGCATTCCAGGCTCTCCTGTCCTCTATTATCTCCCAGAGTTTTCTCAAATTCATGTCCATTGATTGAGTGATGCTTTCCTACCATCTCATCTTCCATCACCCTCATCTCCTTTTGCCTTCAATCTTTCCCAGCATCAGTGTCTTTCCAATGAGCAGATTCTTCACACCAGCTGGCCAAAGTATTGGAGCTTCAGCTTCAGCATCAGTCCTTCCACTGATTATTCAGGTTTGATTGCCTTTAGGATAAACCGATTTGATCTCTTTGCAGTCCACAGGACTATCAACTGTCTTCTCCAGAACCACAATTCAAAGGCATCAGTTCCTCAGCATTCAGCCTTCTCATGGGCCTATTCTCAATTCTGTATGTGACTCCTGGAAAAAGAAAGACTTTGACTATATGGACCTTTGTTGGTGAAGTGGTATCTCTGCTTTCTAGTACACTGGCTATGTTTGTCGTAGCTTTACATCGAAGAAGCAAGTGTCTAATTTTAAAGTCATGTCTGCAGTCACTATCTTCAGTGATTATGGAGACCAAGAAGATAAAATCTGTCACTGATTTTGCTTTTTCCACATCTATTTGCTATGAAGTGAGGGGACCAGAAGCTATGATCTTAGTTTTTTGATTGTTGAATTTTAAGCCAGCTTTTTCACTTTCCCCTTTCACTCTCATTGGGAGGCTCTCTAGTTCCTCTTCACTTTCTGCCATTAGAATGGTATCATTTGCACATCTCAGGCTGTTGATATTTCTCCAAAAATCTTCATTCAAGCTTCTGCTTCATCCAGCTCATCATTCCACATGATGTACTCTGCTTATAAGTTTAATAAGCAGGGTGACAATATACAACCTCTTATTACTTTCCCTATTTGCACCAGTCAGTTGTTCCATGTCTGATTCTAACTGTTGCTTCTTGACCCACATATAGGTTTCTCAGAAGAGAGGTAAGGTGTTCTGGTATAAGCATTTCTTTGAGAATTTTCCACAATTTATTGTGGTCCATAGTCAAAGGCTTTAGCATAGTCAATGAAGAAGAAGATGTTTTTCTGTTTCTCCCTTGCTTTCTTCATGATCTAACGAATGTTGGAAATTTGATCTCTGTCTTCTCTACTTCTTCTAAACTGAGCTTGTACATCTGGAATTACATGGTTCTTATACTTCTGAAGTCTAACTTGAAGGATTTTGAGCATAACCTTGCTAGCATGTAAAATTAGCACAATGATAAGGTTGTTTGAGCATTCTTTGGCATCGCCCTTTTTTGAGGTTGGCATAAAAACTGACGTTTTCCACTCCTGTGACCACTGCTGGGTTTTCCAAATTTGTTGATTTACTGAGTGCAGCACTCTAACAGCATCATCTTTTAGAATTTTAAATAATTCAGCTGGAATTCTTTTACTTCCATTAACTTTGTTCATAATAGTGCTTCCTAAGGCCCACCTGATTTCACATTCCAGCATGTCTGGTGCTAAGTGAGTGACCATACCATCGTGGTATTTTGGGTCATTAAGACCTTTCTGGTATAGTTCCTCTGCATATTCTTGCCACCTCTTCTTAATATTTTTTGCTTCAGTTAGATCTTCAGTGTTTCTGTCCTTTATCAGGCCCATCGTTACTTGAAATATTCCCTTATCTCCAGTTTTCTTGAAGAGATCTTTAGTCTTTCCCTTTCTATTATTTTTCTGTTTTTTTTTTTTTTTTTTTTGGTTTGGTTGTTTTGTTTTCATTGCTCAAGAAGTCTTTCTCATCTCTCCTTGCTATTCTCTGGAACTCTGCATTCAGTTGAGTATATCTTTCCCTTTCAGCCTTGCCTTTCACTTCTCTTCTTTCCTCAGCTATTTTTAGCACATCCTCAGACAACCACTTTGCCTTCCTGCATTTCTTCTTCTGGGATGGTTTTGGTCATTGCCTCCTATACAGTGTTACAAACTTCCATCCATAGTTCTTCAGGCACTCTTCTACCAGGTCTAATCCCTCGATTTGTCACCTCCACTGTATAATCATAAGGGATGTGATTTAGATCATACCTGAATGGCCTAGTGGCTTTCCTTGCTGTCTTCAACTTTAGCCTGAATTTTGCAATAAGGAGCTCATGATCTGTGCCACAGTCAGCCCCAGGTTTTGTTATTACTGACTGTATACAGCTTCTCCATCTTTGGCAAAAAAGAACATAATCAATCTGATTTCAGTATTGACCATCTGTTGATGACTATTTTGGTCCACTGGATTGTTTTGAAAGAGTGTTTGCTATGACCAGTGTGTTCTCTTGACAAGACTCTGTTAGCCTTTGCCCAATTTCATTTTGTGCTTCAAGGCCAAACTTTTCTGTTATTCCAAGTTTCTCTTGACTTCCTTCTTTTGCCTTCTAATCCTCTATGATGAAAAGGGCATCTTTTTTTTTAATCTTAGTTCTAGAAGCTGTCCTAGGTCTTCATAGAACCAGTCAACTTCACCATCTTTAACATCAGCCATTGGGGCGTAGACTTGAGTTACTGTGATGTTGAATGGTTTGCCTTAGAAACGAACTGAGATCATTCTGTCACTTTGAGATTGACCCAATTATTGTATTTTGAACTCTTTTGTTGACTATGAGGGCTACTCCATTTCTTCTAAGAGATTCTTGCCCCAAAGAGTGGATATAATGGTCATCTGAATTAAATACACCCTTTCCCATCCATTTTAGTTCACTGATTCCTAAGATGTTGATGTTCAATCTTACTGTCTCTTGCTTGACCACTTCTAGTTTACCTTGATTCATGGAGCTAACATCCCAGGTTCCTATGCAATATTGTTCTTTACAGTATTGGACTTTCATCACCAGACACATCCACAACTTAGCTTTGTTCCTGCTTTGGCCAAACTGCTTCTTTCTTACTGTAGTTGTTATTAATTGCCCTCCACTCTTCCTGAGTAGCATATTGGATACCTTCAACCTGAGGGGCTCATCTTCCAGTGTCATATCTTTTTGCTTTTTTCATATGGTCTCTGGGGTTTTCCAGGCAAGAATACTGGAGTGGGTTGCCATTTCCTTCTCCAGTGTACTACATTTTGCTGGAACTCTTCGCTGTGACCCATCCATCTCAGGTGCCCCCCACGGCATGGCTCATAGCTTCATGTAGTGACACAAGCATCTCTGCAAAGCAAGGCTGGAATCCATGAAGGGGATTTTACCTGGGGGTCTGGCAAATTACCAGCCCAGTTTGAGACTATGTCACTTGTTTTGATGGGGCCTTTCCAGGTGGCTCAGTGGTAAAGAATCCTCCTGCCAAAGCAGGAGGTGCTGGAGACTCATGTTCAGTTCCTGAGTGGGGAAGATACCCTGGAGGAGGCAGTGGCAAACCACTCCAGTATTCTTGCCTGGAGAATAGCGTGGACAGAGGAGCCTGGTGGGTTACAGTTCATGGGGTTTCAGTGTCAGAAACAGGAGTGAGTGACTGAGCACCACTGCACACTTAGTTTTGCTAAAGCAATGTTGGGTGAATTGATTTCAACAGAGGCTTCAACAGGCTCTCTTGGGTTTCTGCTCTCCATCTTTGCCTGTCATCCCCATGAGAAAATGTTTTGGCTAAGCTTGCTGAAAGATTAAAGACATGTGGATCACAGCCAAGGTGTTCTATTTATCCCTACATCAGCCAATATTCAGCTGAATCCTGTACCAGTGAGCAAGCCTGGCCAGTTAGCAGAGGTGTCATGACTAGTGGGGCATGACCCAAAAGTGTGAGCCATAGGTACATTTTGTTTTCCTGTATGTGGTTGTGGTCATTCATAATGCAACATTGTGCATAATATCATTTGTTGAGATTCATTCATATTGATGTGTGCAAAATGATTTTTAATGCATATGTAGCCATCAAATAAATATATTTCATAAATTATTTCAGTTCAGTTCAGTTCAGTTCAGTCACTCAGTCGTGTCTGACTGTTTGCAACCCCATGAATCGCAGCATGCCAGGCCTCCCTGTCTATCACCAACTCCTGGAGTTCACTCAGATTTACATCCATCAAGTCAGCCATCTCATCTTCTGTTGTTCCCTTCTCCTCCTGCTCCCAATCCCTCCCAACATCAAAGTCTTATCCAATGAGTCAAATTCACATGTAGTAGCCAAAGTACTGGAGTTTCAGCTTTAGCATCATTCCTTCCAAAGAAATCCCAGGGCTTATCTCCTTCAGAATGGTCTGGTTGGATCTCCTTGCAGTCCAAGGGACTCTCAACAGTCTTATCCAACACCACAGTTCAAAAGCACCAATTCTTCAGTGCTCAGCCTTCTTCACAGTCCAACACTCACATCCATATATGACTACTGGAAAAACTATAGCCTTGACTAAACAGACCTTAGTCGGCCAAGTAATGTCTCTGCTTTTGAATATGCTATCTAGGTTGGTCATAACTTTTCTTCCAAGGAGTAAGTGCCTTTTAATTTCATGGCTGCAATTACCATCTGCAGTGATTTTGGAGCCCCAAAAAATAATGTCTGACACTGTTTCCACTGTTTCCCCATCTATTTCCCATGAAGTGATGGCACCGGATGCCATGATCTTCGTTTTCTGAATGTTGAGCTAAGCCAACTTTTTCACTCTCCTCTTTCACTGTCATCAAGAGGCTTTTTAGTTCCTCTTCACTTTCTGCCATAAGGGTGGTGTCATCTGCTTATCTGAGGTTATTGATATTTCTCCCAGCAATCTTGATTCCAGCTTGTGTTTCTTCCAGTCCAGCGTTTCTCATGATGTACTCTGCATAGACGTTAAATAAGCAGGGTGACAATACACAGCCTTGATGTACTCCTTTTCCTATTTGGAACCAATCTGTTGTTTCATGTCCCGTTCTAACTGTTGCTTCCTGACCTGCATATAGGTTTCTCAAGAGGCAGGTCAGGTCTTCTGGTATTCCCATCTCTCTCAGAATCTTCCACAGTTTATTGTGATCCACACAGTCAAAGGCTTGGGCATAGTCAATAAAGCAGAAATAGATGTTTTTCTGGAACTCTCTTGCTTTTTCCATGATCCCGCAGATGTTGGCAATTTGATCTCTGGCTCCTCTGCCTTTTCTAAAACCAGCTTGAACATCAGGAAGTTCACGGTTCACATATTGCTGAAGCCTGGCTTGGAGAATTTTGAGCATTACTTTACTAGCATGTGAGATGAGTGCAATTGTGCGGAAGTTTGAGCAATTTTTGGCATTGCCTTTCTTTTGGATTGAATAAACTATTTATCCTCCCTTATTACAGCAAGAAAGCTCTCTAGTTGACATCCCTGGACATGGCTTCCCAGGCCTCAGTGTAGATATTGCATTATAAATAAGAAAATTCTTAAATGCTCTATACTGCCAGTTTTTTTTCCTTCAAAATCATTATAACTAAATTTTATGACAATAAATTAAAAGATTTTTTTTCTACATTTTCAACCAAAAGTGTATGTTCACTCATTTTTGTTAATTAGTGGATAACAAGCACTATTTTATTATTGCTTTAATATGCAGTTCTCTGGTTATTAATAACATGTAATGGATGGGGAAACAGTGGAAACAGGGTCAGACTATTTTTTTGGGCTCCAAAGTCACTGCAGATGATGATTGCGGCCATGAAATAAAAGAATCTTACTCCTTGGAGGAAAAGTTATGACCAACCTAGATAGCATATTCAAAAGCAGAGACATTACTTTGCCAACTAAGGTCTGTCTAGTCAAGGCTATGTTTTTCCTGTGGTCATGTATGGATGTGAGAGTTGGACTGTGAAGAAAGCTGAGTGCCGAAGAATTGATGCTTTTGAACTGTGGTGTTGGAGAAGACTCTTGAGAGTCCCTTGGACTGCAAGGAGATCCAACCAGTCCATTCTGAAGAAGATCAGCCCTGGGATTTCTTTGGAAGGAATGATGCTAAAGCTGAAGCTCCAGTACTTTGACCACCTCATGAGAAGTGTTGACTCAAAAAGGACTCTTATGCTGGGAGGGATTGGGGGCAGGAGGAGAAGGGGACGACTAAGGATGAGATGGCTGGATGGCATCACGGACACAATGGACATGAGTCTGAGTGAACCCTGGGAGATGGTGATGGACAGGGAGGCCTGGCGTGCTGCGATTCATGGGGTCGCAAAGAGTCGGACACAACTGGGCGACTGAGCTGAACTGACTGAATGTCTTTCCAAGTGAAAACGTACAGTTCTCAGTGACTTGCTTCCCTTAAGATTTTAGGGTAATTAATTTTTATTCATTCAGTCAGTCCAATTCAGGTCAGTCGCTCAGTCGTCTCCGACTCTGCTATCCCATAGATAGCAGCATGCCAGGCTTCCCTGTTCATCACCAACTCCCCAAGTTTCTCCAAACTTAGTGATGCCATCCAACCATCTCATCCTCTGTCATCGGCTTCTTCTGCCTTCAATCTTTCCCAGCATCAGGGTCTTCTCCATTGAATCAGTTCTTTGCATCAGGTGTCCAAAGTATTGGAGCTTCAGTTTCAGCAATAGTGCTTCCAGTAAATATTCAGGACTGAATATTCCTTTAGGATTGACTGGTTTGATCTTCTTGCAGTCCAAGGAACCCATTTAATTTTTGCATATTTAAGCTTATAAAGGGGAAATTAAAGGTTTTTTTTAATGTCATAACTCTGGAAGTTACTTTTATTAATGCTGTTATTAAAACAATGTTTATTATTTTGGTTGAATTAGGTCATTTTTAGACTCTAATCTCCTGGTGTATTCATACAACAAATCGAGGGTGTTATATCCAGATTCTTCATTTATAAAGGTAAGTTTTGTTTACTTTATGTTTTGTAGATTTTTATCCTTTTGTGGTAAAGGCATCATTTGTGGGAAGAATGAGCCAGATTGTTGGGCAAGCAGATTGATCACAAACCCAAACATAATATGGCTGTTGCTATGAAAACATGTTGAAGAGAATGAGAAATTTAGAATGTGAAACTCAGGAATCACTTAATTGAAAATGTCATTTACATTCACTGGAAGTAGTTGTAGGAATTTGAGAGCAGAAAGAAGTAGGGAAAGGAACTCAGAAGCCTCTAAACCAGAGAGAATTTTTGATGACGGTGTCATAGGAGTTGAGCAGTGGAGGGAACAGTGGAAACCACTTCACAGAAAGAGCACAGAAAAATAAAACTGCAATAGCATATTGAGTACTAAATCCTAATATGTTTACATGAAAACTGCAACAATTTGAATTATATCCCCCAATGAAGATAAGAGTCAAAAATTGTTTAAAAGAAAATGAAGAAGTCAGCTTTAGTCTAAAATATGTACATTGCCAGAATAGATGATGGAGAAGATACGAATGCAAGTGTTTGTTCAAATTCTGTTGCTGTGCTACAATTCAGAGAGAATGATATTTAAAATATGGTAACCGGTACATTTCTCTTTCTCACCATCTGCAAGTAGAAAGTAGGACAGAATTCATGAGACACTTGGTTTCAGACATTAGATAGTTAAAAGAAAAATCAGAGATTCTTCCTCTGACAGAAAGGAAGCACAGAGGGTGAGTCTCACATTGAACTTGGTCCTTTGATTAGGAATAATGTCTTAACTATAGTATAAGAGTTGAATCAATAGGACTTCTTACAGGTTTGGATTTTCTGAATTGTAGGGATAATGTATTCAGTCATTCAACACTAAGAATAAAGTTAGAAATAGGTTTTGGGTTTTTTTTTTTTTTAATATGGTCTTTACAAAGTTAAGGAAATTCACTGTTCCTAGATTGGTAAGAATCTGTTTGTTTTTCTGTCCCATGATGGGAAATATAATTAATTGTATAAGATGTCTTTTCTGTATTAGTTGATATGATCATATGATGTTGAGATAGTGTATTGCTTTGACTGATTTTCAAATATTGATACAATACCTAGAAAACATCTTTCATACTTATAAAAATCCAAACTTGGTCTTGTTGTATGAAATTTTTATTTGTGCCTGGATTTGACTTGCTAACAATTTCTTGAGAATTTTGGGGGTCAAATTTCATGAAAAACATTGGTCTATGATTTTCTTTTTTTGTAGTGACTTTGTCTAACTTTTAGATTAGAGTAATACTAGCCTCATGAAATGCATCAAAAAGGAATGCATTCTCTTTTGTTTTTTTCCGGAGGACATTGTATAAATACTTGTTAATTCTTAAGGTACTTGGTAAAATTCTACAGTGAAATCCCTGGGCTTTGGGATTTTGCATGTATGTGTGTTGGGAGCTATTAAATTAGCAATTCAATTTGTTTAATAGTTATAGGCTATTTTATTTATCTGTTTTTTTTTTTGATTGCTTTGGTAGGTTCTAGTTTTTTAAGTAATTGGTCTGTTTCATCTCAGGGGCATTTCTGCATGGAATTTTGTAATAGTCTTTATTATTCTTTTAATGACTTACAGGAGCTTTAGTGATGTGTTGGTTCATTTCAGTCATTGATGATATGTGACTCCTCTTTTCTTAACTGTCAGTCTTACTAGAGATTTTTCAATTTATTGCACATATCAAAGAACCGACTGTTTCTTGCTTTGATTTTCTTTGCTGTTATCTTATTTTCAATGTCACAGCTTTTTGCTGTATTTCTTTTCTCCCTGATACCTTGCTGCAGGTTTATTTTGCTCTTCTTATTCTAATATGTTAAGGACAAAACTTAATAGGTGACCATTCATCTGGAAAAGATTGAGGGAAAGATAAGGCTTAATGTTGTTTGAATCAGGAAAAGTGATACCTCAGCCTTATCAAGGTTATGGCCTATTTGTGTGTGTGTGTGTGTGTGTGTGTGTGTGTGTGTGTGTGTGGATACATAAGAATTTCAGGATCATTTTTTCTGGTTCTGTGAAAAATGCTGTTAGGTATTGTATAGGAATCACATTGAATTTGTAGATTGCTTTAGGTGGTATGGGAATTATAACCATAAGAATTCCCTTAATTCATGACCATTGGATCTCTTTCCATTGTGTCATAATTTCTTTCCTCAGTGTACTATAGGTTTAGAGTACAGGTCTTTCTCTTCCTTGGTTTAATTTAATCAAAAATATTTTATTCTTTTGGATGCTATTGTAAGTGGAATTGTTTTGTTAATTTCTCTTTCTGACAGTTTGTTAGTTTGTAGAAACAGAAATGACTTTTGTATGTTAAATTTATACTCTGTAGCATTGCTCAATTTACTAATATTTTTCTTCTTTAACCTATGTAGTAATTGCTTTTATTACTTGAATTTTGAACGTGGAACTTCCTTTGCATATCTGGGATGAATCCCACTTGGTTTTGGTTTACAATTTTTAAATTTTTCAATGTAAAAATTTGAAAAATTTTCAATGTAAAAATTTGAAAATTTTTAAATGTAATTTTATTGTTGATTTTTATTTCCTAATATGTTGCTGAGAATTTTTGCATATATGCTCATGAGAGATTTTAATGTGTACCTACCTCTTTTTTTTTTAAGTGTCATTGGTTGTTGGTTTTAGTATAATATTGGCCCACATAGCATGCATTAGAAGAATTTGTTTTGTTTCTATATTTTGAAGGAATGTATAGAGATTTGATATGGTTTACTCAAGTGTTTGGTAGAATTCAGCAGTGACAACATCTGGGCCTGCTTGCTGCTTTGTGATTTGGCAGGTGATCAGTTTTTTTCAACTTCTTTAAGAGAATCAGACTAGTCAGATTGTCTATTTCCTCTTACATGAGGTTTGACAAATGGTGTGTTTCAAATAGTTGGACCATTTTATCCAGGATTTAAAATTGATGGACATAGAGTTGTATCTCATTCCTTTATTATTCTTTTAATGTACATAAGGCTATAGTTAAGATATTTCTTTTATACTACTGATATCAGTAATTAGTATCATCTCTCTTAACACACCTGGAAAGAGGTTTATCAATTCTAAATATTTCTTTTCTGTTGCTTACTTTGGATTTAATTTGCTTTTCCTTTTTTCTAGTTTCCAAAGGGGAGACTTTAATTACTATCCCATAACTCCTGTAAGACTTGAGCACTTTCTACTGTCTTCCTTTGCTCCTTTGATCTGTTGAAGTTGAACTGAGTCTTTCTTCTGTCTGATGTAATCTGCTGCTGAAGACTTCTAGTGAATTTTTTCAGTTCAGTCATTATTCTATGGCTTTCCTTAGTGGTAAAGAACCTGCCAATGCAGGGGACAGGTTCAGTTTATGAGTTAAGAAAACCCCTTGCAGAAGGAAATGGCAATCCACTCCAGTATTCTCATCTGGAAAGTCCCATGGGCACAAGAGTCAGGTGGGCTACAGTCCTTGGGGTAGTGAAAGAATTGGACACGACTTGGCAACTAAACAACAGCAGCAATTATTCTACACCTCCATGATTTCTGTTTGATACTTTCAATATTTTATCTGTTTTTTTTTTTTTCAAACTCTCACTTGGTTCATGCATTGTCCTCCTATCCTCAATGAGCATCTTTATGGGACCATCTTTATTTTTAATTTTTTATTAGGTACATTAAGTTTATTTCACTAGTGTCAATTTCAGCCTGTACCTTGTTCCTTTGTTTGAAATATCATTTCCTTATTCCTCATTTTACTTAACACTCTACTTTCGTGTCTGCTTATTAGGAAAGCAGTCCCCTCACAGGGTCTTCATGAGTGGCCGTGTCCAGAAGGACACCCCCACAAACCAGCCCAGCCAGTGATTTGAGGGTCCTCTACCAGCTATTCCTCTCTTCAGGTAGAAGCAGACCTTGGTGGGGTTTCTCTGCTCTGGCTCTGTCTCAGAAGGGATGTTCACTGTTCTGTCATCCCAGGTCGGTGCCTCTGTTCTCCCACAGACTGTACCGCGGCTACAGTGCTGCAAGATCTGAGAGTCAGATGCTGGTTCTTGGGGCAGTATTGGTGAAGTGGGAGCACTGCATTCAATCCGTCCACTGTTGTCTCCTGCCGTGGAGGCAGAGAGGTGGGATTTTTCTTTTTCTCACTCTGTAATGAGTGTGGACAAGCAGGAAAGGGAGTCAGTGGTGTCAAGTAACCCAAGCCACCATCTCCATTGTGCTCTGGGTGACCAGACTGCTCAGGTTTGGTGACCCTGTTGCTTGGGTCTTCTCCTCAAAAATACTGGGGCACTGCTTGCTTGAACAATACCCTTTCCTGCCCTGGGTCAATTTGGAAGCTAGATTATCTCTTTCTAATCTAATCGAATCTCTGGGGCAGATTCTTTGGTGAACAGGCATCCCAAATCTCTCTACTGGCTTTGGTGCATCTGATGTTGCATTCACCAAAAGATGTGCACGAGCCAGTCTGTTATTTCATGGTCTCTCACAGATGGAATTGGTGCATTAATTGCTGCCACTTGGTTTATTTGTTGGAGGATGGCAGATCCAGGGATTTCTAAACCACCATCTTTTGACCAGTATTAAGCCTTTATTTCTTTGAATATTTTTTCTACTCTGCTAATTCTTTCTGGTTCTCCTTCATGGATTCTGACATATATTTTTAAATTTTGGTAATGTTCCATGTGTTCTTGAAACTCTATTCATTTTCTTAATTGATATTCCTGTGATTTTTATATCGGGTAAATTTTGCGCATCTGTCTCCGGTTCACTGATTCCGTCCCTTGTCATCTGCGCTCTGTGTTTATTCCTACCCAGTTTGGGTTGTTTTCTTTCTTTCTTTCTTTTTTTTTCTTATTTTATTATTTGGTTCTAATTTCTTAGTTGTTATTTTTAATAGCTTCTATTTCATTTCTGAAATTTCCTTATTCTTTCAGTTGTTTCAGGATGATTTTAAAATGTTCATTGAATGTATATTTTCACAGCTGCTTTAAAATCCATTTAATCATTCCAGCATGTGGCTAATCTCAATATGCAGCATCTGGTGTCTTCTCCCATTTTGTTGTGATATTCTTGGTTCTTGATATAGTATATAGTTTTAGATTGTATCCTTGTCATTGAAATCTTCTATTGTTGAAGGAAATCACCCTGTTTAGTTCAAATTTAGTGTGGTTGTTGCTCCAGTGACCATTTAGTTTTCTTGGAACTTTTTATATTATTTTGTTGTCCTTCATTCTTCCTGGCTTATGTGGAGCTCACTGGATCTCTGCCAGAGCAGCCCATGGCAGGAAACGTTTCTTTCTTGGGCCACCCTCTGTTACTTGGTAATGTTGGTTGATGAGGGAACCATATAATGGAGAACATTTCTTCTAGCTCTATGTCAGTCACTGGCTATCAGTATGCTTCTCAGTCTGTCTCTGCTAGTGCCCCTGAGAGAGGAAAGTTTTTCATCTAGGCCACTCTTTGCTGCTTTGAGTTTGGAGTGTTGAGAGTTATGTCACGAGGATCATTTTCTCTTATTGGGCATGCAAGACCTGGAGATGCATAAACTCTGATACTGTCTTCTGCTGGGTAAAATGTTGGGACCTGATTTGCATTCTACGTCTTTGTGAAGGTTTGTGGCATAGTTTACTGACACCACTGTGGGCAGAATTGGCTGCTACTGTTATCTGACAGTGGAGTGTGTATGCTCTGCCACTATTGGTTGGAGATAGGAGTTAAGTCGAGTATTGAGATGAGTGAATCCTTACTAATGGATTTGTATGTCTGGACACTAATGCCATAGAATCATATTCGTACATGAGAATGTGATGATAATAGTGTGTTCATAGTCCAGGATTAACTGAGGAACAAGGCTGATTCTAAATATCACTACACTTCTTAAGGAAGAGAAGGAAATATTCAGTAAAAGACTGTATCAGTGGAGAACATAGGAAGAGTAATGTTTTAAAAGTCCATTGAGAAGAGACTTTCAAGTAAAGATGATCAACATGGTGAGATATGAAAAAATAGTGAAGAAATGTCAGTTAAGATATTTTGGTTTTACTTGGAATAAAAAAAATGAAATGCTCAGAGTGGAAGTCAAATTAATGTCGGTGATTACTTGAGGTAGAATTTTTAGACTATATATTCAAAATGTAGACTGAGAATGACAAGATATAGATCAGAATGTTATTTATGGAAAGTTCAGATTTACAGCAAAAACTTTGGGAAAGAATAGAAGTTGTGAATATTCATAGTCAGAAGAGTGTCAAGGGGAAAAGACTGTAGAAAGATAAAAAGGAAATGAAATGTCTGTTGAATTGTATAATGGAATGCTTAAATTTGATCTTTGATGATGTCTAGAATGAGGATTATCAATAAAATCAAACTCTTTGTTTGCTAATCATTACCGATGTATCTTTATATTACTCCTGTGCAGGGCCATTGCTTTTACCAAGGATATGCCACAGAGATTCCAAATTCAGCTGCGACACTTAGTACCTGCTCTGGACTCAGGTAATGACATATTCCAGAGATGTACCATAGTCGATATCTAGTGTGCCCTTTAACTTTTAGAAACTTCTTGAAGGGTAGATGGAAGACAAAGAAAATAGACACTTACACTGTGTTTCTTCTTATCTACTTTCTGTGCCTGCTTGTCTTATCTTTTCCACTATACTCTTTGTCTCTGCCAGGCTTGCAATTATAAAATTCATTCAGAAATAGCTGTCATCAGAATGAGAAATATCTGTATTACTGAGCCACTCTGGAACTGCAATGACTCTTAAATGCTATAATAGAAGGAGGTCGAAAATTGGGTTTACACATTGATGGAAGTAGGTTGGGGCTATTATTAGGTACTAGGGGACAAACTCATTATCAAATTTCTACTTAATGTTTTCTTTTAATATTTATGTTTATTAAAATTTATGTTTAAAAATTAAATTAAAAATTAAAAATTAAAAATTAAATTTTATGTTTATTATTGAGAAATCCAAATTTTTAATTTCTTTTTTATGTGTTTCAATATTCAGGGGATTATTGCAGTTTGAGAATGTCAGTTATGGAATTGAACCACTGGAATCATCAACTACATATGAGCATGTGATTTATCCGTTCAGGGATAAAAAAAGTGATTTTTCTCCCATATCAGAAAACAATTCTACCACTCAATTTTCAGATCAATCCTACAAAATTTTTGTGAAATCAAATGTAAGTAACTCGTGTATGCAAATTGTGATAAACATATTCACATTGATATCTGTTACATTTGGAAAACAAGTTTAAAGTGATACTGGTTATAATAAAGCCTTCTCTTATAAGGTATTTAGTTTAAATATATTTTGATTAGTCATATAGTATTAAAAAATTTAACAGCTGTAAATATGTAATTTAAAATTCTCACATATACCTAATTTTAAGTATTTTATGCAGATATGCCTTTTTTTTTTACCTTTTTAAAAAAATTTTTATTTTTACTTTATTTTACTTTACAATACTGTATTGGTTTTGCCATACATTGACATGAATCCACCACGGGGGTACATGAGTTCCCAAACATGAACCCCCCTCCCACTTCCCACCCCATATCATCTCTCTGGATCATCCCCGTGCACCAGCCCCAAGCAGCCTTTTAAGTATTTTTATGCAAATATACACAAATATTAAATGAAAACAGTAAGTAGAAATTTGATCATGACCTTTTTGTCATTTCCACCAGGACTTTTCTGGTGGCTTAGACGGTAAAGCATCTGTCTACAATGAGGGAGACCTGGGTTCGATCCCTGGGTTGGGAAGATCACCTGGAGAAGGAAATGGCAATCCACTCCAATACTATTGCCTGGAAAATCCCATGGACAGAGGAGCCTGGTAGGCTACAGTCCATGGGGTCGCAAAGAGTCAGACAAGACTGAGTGACTTCACTTTCCTTTGTCATTTCATATCTAAGAATCGTTCCATCTTGCTTGATTAACATGTAAATCCAGTTTTCTACCTTCTTCTATCTATGATTGCATTTAGGAGTCATTGCAGTTCTAGGGTAGCACAGTTCCACTTTTACTGAATTTTCATCCTAAAAATATAGAGGTACTCAAATTTGCTGATTGTAAGTGTCATGCATTTTGCCATTTGGTAACTTTATTAACTTTGCAAAAATAAATGTTAATTTTGATAGAAAATGCAAAAGTACAAACGAGGCAAGAATTGTTCCATATCTCATTGTCTAGACATAGTGTTCTTAGAACTTTGAGGCATTAGTTCTAATTATTTTACTCTTTTGAGTTATAAAAATGACTTATAAAGGAAGAATTAAGAAAAAAATTACCTTATCATGTATTTTTCTTTGAAATTTGATTTGTGCTATTAAAAGGATAAGTTTTCACTTATCATTAAGTTACATTGCATTTATTATCATTTTAAATTAATGTTAGTTAATATTATTAAAAATTTAAATATAAGCAGAAGGATAATAAAAATTGACCATAATACTATTCTCTAGACAAAAGGCTATTGTGAAACCCAGGACAATCATTTCGATATATTGTTTTTCACATACTTGGCAACCCACTCCAGTACTCTTGCCTGGAAAATTCCATGGACAGAGAAGCCTTGAGGGTACAGTCCATGGGGTCGCAAAGAGTCGGACACGACTGAGCAACTTCAATGTATTATATATATATATAAATTTAAAACATATGCTTTCATTATGGTATATTTTGCATATTTATGTTTTTAACTTCTAACAAGAAATACTGCATGAATGTATCAGATTTTTGAACAGTCACACTTTTCTTAAAATTGGTGTTATCTAGAAATAGGCATATTTCCAAGATTTTTAGATATATATATATTCTAACTTCCTCCTTAAGAATGTTTGCACAACTTTACATTTTGCCATCAAAAGTTAAGAAAATGAAACTGTGTCCACATATTCATAGCAAAATTGGATACCTTGTTTAGAGAGGCAAAACAAAATTATAATATAAAATGTGAATTTAATTTTTTATGATCTCCCATCTCATTGTTGCTTTAACATTTTTTATTTTGCCAAAAATATGGGTATAAATGCAGATGTTTAAAATTACCCTTTCAGAGTGTCATAAAAATGATAAAATATAGTTTTATATAGAAATGAAAATTTCCTTTTTAATAGAACTGAGATGTGACTCCCAACCCTATGCCATTTGCCTGTTGCAGTACAACACTGACACAATTGAAGACCATTTCAAAACTGAAGCAGAGCATTGTGACATAAAATAACTTTAAAGGTTTCCATGAACCCTCTTCTATGGCAGTGGGAAAACCCAAATGGATTGACATGTTATGGCAAAGACAAATAGCCCTGCCCTTGAAACCCCCAACTTGACTTGAAGAGTCAGCAATAATAGAGGGGTTGATAGAGGCAAAGGCAACATACAGTTCCAGCTGCCATAGCTTGAAGTTCTAGTCAATTAGGCTATAGCCACAAGTATTTCGCTGAGTAATAAGGCAATGGCACCCCACTCCAGTATTCATGCCTGGAAAATCCCATGGACAGAGGAACCTGGTAGGCTGCAGTCCATGGGGTTGCTACGAGTAGGGCACGACTGAGCGACTTCACTTTCTCTTTTCACTTTCATGCATTGGAGAAGGAATTAACACCCCACTCCAGTACTCTTGCCTGGAGAATCCCAGGGACGGGGGGCCTGGTGAGCTGCCATCTATGGGGTCTCACAGAATTGGACGTGACTGAAGTGGCAGCATATCATCTTTTTATATTTAAATCTTCTCATCTGTAAAAATCCAATGATAAAAATAATACCCAAGTCACACAGGTACTTTAAAGTTTCCATAAATTTGTAATTGAAAATTACTTAGCATAGTATGTCAGAAATGTAAGTGATCTATGTATATCAATAAATATTGCCCCTCCTACTACTATTTGTATTTGCTATCAATAGTTTTTCATGTACTGAAACAAGGTAAGTGGAACTAAAAATGGAAAATTTGGATACAAAATAGAATGCAATATGAAATAAAAGACACTTAAATTTCAGAACTAAGAAGAAACCAGGGATATCACTGCTGTTACTGATTGGTGGCCCAAGACTGGGGACCCTTGCACAAGGGAACTACTGAAATGTCTTTTTAACTGTGAGTCCAAATACCTAAGGAAATGATATTAAGGGTGGGTTTGGGGAGACAGGTGGTTGAAAATCAGTTTAAAAATATGTATAAAACCTAATTTCCTCTCCTAAACAATTGTTTCTGCTGTAAACTCACAGCTGGCCTAAGACTCTTCTTGGGTGGAATGTGTGAAGTGGGGTCACCAGGCATAGATGTCTTTGTAAATCATAATAGAAGGTGGTTATGATACCAAAATTAGTGTGAATATATTAAACTTGACACACTAGATGTTGGGAAATAGGTTTAAACATTCTAAGATGTTCATGAGAATCCAGGAGGGACCCCCAAAGAATCAAAACCAAGCATGTTGACAGCAAGGTTTCCCATTAAGCATTCCAGATAATTTACACTGTCTGAAGACAGCTGGCCATAAGCTTCATATGCGGTCATAGATGTTGCAACATGCTGTCAATGCCTAATATGAAGAAGCACTAGACATAGGATGAAACAATTTAATATGGTAGATATTGTCTAGGAAAAATTCAAAGTGTTTAATCTTGAGGCACTAAGGAATGGAGAGAGAGAGTGAAGAAAGCAACATGACAATCTACTCAGAGAGGTGTGCTATGCTTAATCTCTCAGTCATGTCTGACTCTTTGTGACCCCATGGACTGCAGCTCATCAGGCTCCTCCGTCCATGGGATTCTCCAGGCAACAACACTGGAATGGGTTGCCATGTCCTCCTCCAGGGGATTTTTCCAACCCAGGGATTGAACCCCAGTCTCCCAAATTGCAGGCAGATTGTGTAGTGACTAAGCCCCTAGGGAAGCCCATACTCAGAAAGGGTGAAGAAAATATTTCATCCACAAATTAAGAACAGAGCACTGTTTAAAAAATAAAATTCAGCAGATAATGGTTCTTGGGAACTAAAAACATGCTACACATGTGTAAAACCTCAAAAGTTCATCATACAAAATTCCAGAAATCACACACAACTAAAGTATAAACAAAAATGACAAGGAAATTTGAGAGATAAATATGCATTTAAAATAACAATACAGGTGATGTGGTATGAGTTCTAATACAGATGAAATTGAGAATCAAAATGATTTAAGCAGGGGTTCTGAATCAATATTTTTAAAAATCTGATTTCTTCTGTATAAAAACAATGTAGAATGGCATGAAACTACTTAGCACCAATATTGAACTTTCCTGCCTATTGTGAATACCCCTCCTAATGTGTAAAACAGCCCACACTTAGGATTAACAGGCTAAGCACAACCAAATTTCTAAGGAGTAGTTGCCAAATACACTGAATTTTCTGTCAAATCAAGAGATGGAACAACTTTGTAAGCTGTTATCCTCAAACTGTATTCTTCATGAGTAAACACTATTACATCAAATACCACAAGATTTTGAGGTGAGGAATTCCTGTCAGTGGTTTAACATGATGTGCGGGCTTTGCTCATGCAAAGACCAAGGTAGATGAAAATGCTAGCTGTTTCCTTTTCCAGCTTCAACTCAGGGCCTCAAAGTGTTCCCAGTAGTATTTGAATTCAGATAGGAGTAAAGGAAGAAGGGTGTCTGAATCCCCATCTTGATAAACCTGAGCTGAACAGGTATCTCTCATGGACTTCTTTTCTCTCAAAGAAGGAGCAATATCATTCTTGAAAAATTGGTCATTTCTTTTTTTAAATATAAATTTAATTATTTTAATTGGAGGTTAATTACTTTACTATATTGTATTGGTTTTGCCATACATCAACATGAATCCACCACAGGTATACACGTGTTCCCCATCCTGAACCCCCCTCCCTGCTCCCTCCCCATAGTGTAAGTCACTTATCCCACCATTTGTTCAATAAAAGTTTGACATGAAAGAAATGAATGTATTCTGAAAGAAGAATACAAAAGTAATAAACACGGGACATAAAAACAAATATAAATATAAAATATAACAAATTACATGATCCAAAATGAATTAAAAACAGTATTGATATTGTTATATATTTATGTACTAGATGCCACCTATTATTGTAAGACCTTGATAGTATGCCCTGTCTTTCCAATTCTTTCTGCAATTCTGAGAGTGAGGACAATTATCCCTCTCTTCAGAAGGAAGCAGAGACCTAGAGAGTTTAAATTATTATTGTAAGTTGCAGCATTAAATTCTAATCTAAATAATACAACCCCAGAGAACCATTCTTTAGTACTCACAAGTCTACCCTTTCACAGTCTGTTTAAAGATCCTGGAAGTGCTCAAGAAATAGACATAAAAGAAAAAAAAAAAAACCATTTTGAAAATGAAAGACATTGACAATAGAACTGGTGAATAACAGAATAGAGATTATCATAAAACCCCAAGGTAACTAAAATGGGTTGGAATGGGTGAATTTAACTCAGATGACCATTATATCTACTATTGGGCAGGAATCCCTTAGAAGAAATGGAGTAACCATCACGGTCAATGCAAGAGTCGGAAATGCAGTACTTGGATACAATCTCAAAAACGACAGAATGATCTCTGTTCGTCTCCAAGGTGAATCATTCAATATCACAGTAATCCAAGTCTGTGCCACAACCAGTAATGCTGAATAGGCTGAAGTTGAATGGTTCTATGAAGACCTACAAGACCTTTTAGAACCAACACCCAAAAAAGATGTCCTTTTCATTATGGGGACTGGAGTGCAAAAGTAGGAAGTCAAGAAACATTTGGGGTAACAGGCAAATTTGGCCTTGGAATATGGAATGAAGCAGGGCAAGGGCCAATAAGGTTTTGCCAAGAGAATGCACTGGTCACTGCAAACACTCTCTTCCAACAACACAAGAGAAGACTGTACACATGGACATCACCAGATGGTCAACACCAAAATCAGATTGATTATATTCTTTGCAGACAAAGATGGAGAAGCTCTATACAGTCAGCAAAAACAAGACTGGGAACTGACTGTGGCTCAGATCATGAACTCCTTATTACCAAATTCAGACTCAAATTGAAGAAAGTAGGGAAAACCGAAGACCATTCATGTATGACCTAAATCAAATCCTTTATGGTTATACAGTGGAAGTGAGAAATAGATTTAAGGGACTAGATCTGATAGAGTGCCTGATGAACTATGGACAGAGGTTCGTGACATTGTACACGAGACAGGGATCAAGACCATCACCATGGAAAAGAAATGCAAAAAAGCAAATTGGCTGTCTGGGGAGGTCTTACAAATGGCTGTGAAAAGAAGAGAGGCAAAAAGCAAAGGAGAAAAGGAAAGATACAGGCATCTGAATGCAGAGTTCCAAAGAATAGCAAGGAGAGGTAAGAAAGCCTTCCTCAGCGATCAATGCAAAGAAATCGAGAAAAACAACAGAATGGGAAAGACTAGAGATCTCTTCAAGAAAATTAGAGATACCAAGGGAACATTTCATGCAAAGATGGGCTTGATAAAGGACAGAAACGGTATGGACCTAAAAGAAGCAGAAGATATTAAGAAGAGGTGGCTAGAATACACAGAAGAACTGTACAAAAAAGATCTTCATGACCAAGATAATCACAATGGTGTGATCACTCACCTAGAGCCAGACATTCTGGAATGTGAAGTCAAGTGGGCCTTAGGAAGCATCACTATGAACAAAGCTAGTGGAGGTGATGGAATTCCAGTTGAGCTATTTCAAATCCTGAAAGATGATGCTGTGAAAGTGCTGCACTCAACATGTCAGGATATTTGGAAAGCTCAACAGTGGCCACAGGACTGGAAAATGTCCGTTTTCATTCCAATCCCAAAGAAAGGCAATGTCAAAGAATGCTCAAACTACCGCACAATTGCACTCATCTCACATGCTAGTAAAGTAATACTCAAAATTCTCCAAGCCAGGCTTCAGCAATATGTGAATGGTGAACTTCCAGATGTTCAGGCTGGTTTTAGAAAAGGCTGAGGAACCAGAGATCAAATTGCCAACAGCCACTATATCATGGAAAAAGCAAGAGAATTCCAAAAACACATCTATTTCTGTTTTATTGACTATGCCAAAGCCTTTGACTGTGTGGATCACAATAAACTGAGGAAAATTCTGAAAGAGATGGGAATACCAGACCACCTGACCTGCCTCTTGAGAAACCTATATGCAGGTCAAGAAGCAACAGTTAGAACTGGAAATGGAACAACAGACTGGTTCCAAATAGGAAAAGGAGTACATCAAGGCTGTATATTGTCACCCTGCTTTTTTAACTTATATGCAGAGTACATCATGAGAAACTCTGCACTGGAAGAAGCACACGCTAGACTCAAGATTGCTGGGAGAAATATCAATAACCTCAGATATGCAGATGGCACCACCCTTATGGCAGAAAGTGAAGAGGAACTAAAAAGCCTCTTGATGAAAGTGAAAGAGAGAGTGAAAGAGTTGGCTTAAAGCTCAACATTCAGAAAATGAAGATCATGGCATCTGGTTCCATCACTTCATGGGAAATAGATGGGGAAACAGTGGAAACCATGTCAGACATTATTTTTTTGGGCTCCAAAATCACTGCAGATGAAGACTGCAGCCATGAGATTAAGACACTTAATCCTTGGAAGGAAAGTTATGACCCACCTAAATAGCATATTGAAAAGCAGAGACATTACTTTGCCAACAAAGGTCCATCGAGTCAAGGCTATGGTTTTTCCAGTAGTCATATATGGATGTGAAAGTTGGACTGTGAAGAAAGCTGAGTGCCGAAGAATTCATGCTGTTGATCTGTGGTATTGGAGAAGACCCTTGAGAGTCCCTTGGACTGTAAGGAGATCCAACCAGTCCATTCTAAAGGAGATCAGTCCTGGGATTTCTTTGGAAGGAATGATGCTAAAGCTGAAACTCCAGTACTTTGGCCACCTCATGTGAAGGGTTGACTCATTGGGAAAGACTCTGTTGTTGGGAGGGATTGCGGGCAGGAGAAGGGGATGACAGAGGATGAGATGGCTAGATGGCATCACCGACTCAATGGACATGAGTTTGAGTGAACTCCAGGAGTTGGTGATAGACAGGGAGGCCTGGCGTGCTGCGATTCATGGGGTCACAAATAGTCAGACAAGACTTAGTGACTGAACGGAACTGAAGGTTATATTTAAAGCTGAGCATGTAAGGATTGATGGTTTTGAACTCTGGTGTTAAAGAAGACTCTTGAGAGTCCCTTGGACTAGAAGGATATCCAAACATTCCACGCTAAAGGAGATCAGTCCTGGGTGTTCATTGGAAGGACTGATGTTGAAGCTGAAACTCCAATACTTGGCCACCTTATGTGAAGAGCTGACTCATTTGAAAAGACCCTAATGCTTTGAAAGATTGAGGGCAGGAGGAGAAGGAGATGACAGAGGATTAGATGGTTGGATGGCATCACCGACTCAATGGACATGAGTGGGTAAACTCTGGGAGTTTTTTTTATGTACAGGGAGGCCTGGTGTTCTGCAGTTCATAGTGTTGCAAAAGTTGGAAACGACTGAGCAACTGAACTGAACTGAGGAGTGTATACCATAGTCTATAGTTTGCTGACCTTTGCTCTGGAGATACATACTGTGGTACTGGTTTATGTATGGAACAGTAGAATACAATAGAAGAGAAGTATAGCCATGTGCTCTTGCCCAAATGATTATACACAAAGATGCTAAGGTCTTTGGAATGTAAATAAAAACCTCGTCTTCAATAAACTATGCAAGAAGATTGGATTTCCACATGGAAATCCTTATTCTAAAAAATTGAATTAGAGGGTAAACTGAAGTGTCAAACCAAAAAAATTTTCTAGTAGGGGATTTAGGAGAAACCAGATTAATGAGCCATAAGACTGTGAAAAGATGTTCAACATCATTAATCATACAGGAACTGCAAATGATAGTTTCAATGAGTTCTAGGCACATACTGACAGGAATGGATGCAATGCAAAAGAATGACAACACCAAATGAATGCAAGAGTGTGGAGCAATTGACATTAGTTCTTGGTAAAAAAAAAAATGCAGAATGATCAAATTATTGAGTTGGCCAAACGATCTGTTCAGATTTTTTTTAATATAAACTTACTTACTTTAATTGGGGGCTAATTACTTTACAATATTGTATTGGTTTTGCCATACATCAACATGAATCCACCACAGGTGTACACGTGTTCCCCATTCTGAACTCCCCTCCCACATCCCTCCCCATACCATTCCTCTGGGACATCCCCATGCACCAGCCCCAAGCATCCAGTATCATGCATTGAACCTGGACTGGCGATTCATTTCATATATGATATTATACACGTTTCAATGCCATTCTCCCAAATCATCCCACCCTCTCCCTCTCCCACAGAGTCCAAAAGAGTGTTCTATACATCTGTGTCTCTTTTGCTGTCTCACATACAGGATTATCATTACCATCTTTCTAAATTCCATATATATGCGTTAGTATACTGTATTGGTGTTTTTCTTTCTGGCTTACTTCACTCTGTATAATAGGCTCCAGTTTCATCCACCTCATTAGAACTGACTCAAATGTATTCTTTTTAATGGCTGAGTAATACTCCATTGTGTATATGTACCACAGCTTTCTTAGCCATTCATCTGCTGATGGGCATCTAGGTTGCTTCCATGCCCTGGCTATTATAAACAGTGCTGCGATGAACATTGGGGTACACGTGTCTCTTTCAATTCTGGTTTCTTCGGTGTGTATGCCCAGCAGAGGGATTGCTGGGTCATAAGGGAGTTCTATTTCCAGTCTTTTAAGGAATCTCTACACTGTCCTCCATAGTGGCTGTACTAGTTTGCATTCCCACCAACAGTGTAAGAGGGATCCCTTTTCTCCACACCCTCTCCAGCATTTATTGCTTGTAGACTTTTGGATCGCAGCCATTCTGACTGGTGTGAAATGGTACCTCATTGTGGTTTTGATTTGCATTTCTCTGATAATGAGTGACGTTGAGCATCTTTTCATCTGTTTGTTAGCCATCTCTATGTCTTCTTTGGAGAAATGTCTGTTTAGTTCTTTGGCCCATTCTTTTGATTGGGTCATTTATTTTTCTGGATTTGAGCTGCAGATTTTTCTATTTGATGTAATGTAAAGACCTGAACAAACATTTTAGCCAACCTAGTAACTTGATAAAACAATTTTTTTATATTTCTATATACATATACAGATATCATGTGAATCAGATTTTCCAGTTCAAACATTGAACCGAAAAAAAGGAAAGACTATATCCAAAACCTATACATGGATATTCCCATCTGCATCATTTACAATAGCTAAGATGTTTAAATAATCCAAATGGTCATCAACGGTTAAGTGTATTAACAAATTGTTTTATGTTTCTAAAATCTCACACTTGGTAACAATAAAAACAAACGAATTACCAATAATCACAGCAATAGGGACAAGTGCTGAGTTGAAGAAACCAGATATAGAAGAAGACATATCATACGATTTCACTTATATAAAATTGTAGGATACATTATCGGAGAAGGCAATGGCACCCCACTCCAGTACTCTTGCCTGGAGAATCCCATGGATGGAGGAGCCTGGTGGGCTGCAGTCCATGGCGTCGCTAAGAGTCAGACATGACTGAGCGACTTCACTTTCTCTTTTTACTTTCACCCATTGGAGAAGGAAATGGCAACCCACTCCAGTGTTTTTGCCTGGAGAATCCCATGGGCATGGGAGCCTGGTGGGCTGCCGTCTGTGGGGTCGCACAGAGTCGGACACGACTGAAGCGACTTAGCAGCAGCAGCAGCAGCAGCAGCAGCAGCAGCAGCAGGATACATTATTGTAACATATGGTGAGAGAAAGCAGATCACTGGTTGCCTTGAGCCTTATAAGGTATTATTAACTTTACAGGGTAAAGGAAACATTCTTTATTTTACTGATAGTAATGGATGCATGGTTGTATACATTGCTACCAGTTCATGTAACTGTGTTCTTAAAATACATGCATTTTATTGAGAGTATGCCATGGTAAATAATTTCAAGTACAAAAATGATGATAAAATAGACCAACATTTGGGGGAAAGTTGATGGGAATTTGTTTAGCTTGAAGGTTAAATCAGGGATCTAGAAGAAGTTTTTGAGGGGAAAGAGACAAGAAACCTTCCTCATTTCAGTAACTTTTTTTGAGGATTCTAATTATCAAGAGTATAAGGCAAAAGCTTCTGATTTGTTTTCAAAATGTTTATGCAAAATCTCTCAGATTATTTACTCAATGGGCATTGATCCTTATATTTCTTGTAATTATATCTCTACATGTTTGCATCTGTAGCTATAATCTATCTATCTACCTAGCTACCTAGCTATACCTGTGTGTGTGAGTGTGTGTATATATATATAAAATTATATAATGTACCTGACAATTGCAAACAAGATAAGATTTTTTTAATGTTTTGTTCAATTCGTGTCCTCTGTTTTGCAGAAAGATTCAGGTGTGCTGTTGAAAAGAGTTCTGAAAAGACGTGTCATTATTGATAAAGCTTTGGTAAGGATTATTGATACATTTTCCTTATACTCTTTTATTTAAATTGAAAAGGAATATAAAGATAATCTTTGCAATGCAGAAATACATTAAAATATATGTATCAGTGTGACAGGACATACAGACATGTTATCAGTTGGCTTTCCAATGACATAAGGGGATGAATAACAATATTTATTAGAACTAATGCAAAATTTTGTATGTAAGGGGAGATCTAGTAATCTATTGGATTATAACTAGTTGCATATATTTCTAGGTTCATCCCCAAATTGTGGCAAAACACTGCCTTAAGTCAATTTTCATTTTAAAGTGTTTTATTACTAAATTGAAGAAGATCCTTTTATTAAACACAATCTTTTATAAGAATATTTTCTGCTGTGTAATTGCTTGGGTATTCTGGTGGAAATAAATAATCACTTTTTAGATGGCTATAGTAGTTTTATTCATATTTATAAAACTTGGAAAGAATATAGATTTTCTTTAGTAAGTGAGTGGATAAATTGTGGTACATTCAGACAGTGGGATATTATTTAATGCTAAAAAGTTTACTGTTAATTAACTATGAAAAATGTAATGTTGGTAAGAAGGAGGCTATTATTTGATGGTAAACATTCTGTAGTACACACTAGGTAAATATCTAGTAAATTGTAAAGGGAGAAGAAGAATACATAGGAACACATTTGATTTTTGAACTTTTCATTTATACAATTAGTTTTAGCAAACACTTACAGGCAATAAGTTAAAAAAAAAAACCTGTTTTGTCCATTATTACAAGTAATTTTGTGTAAGTCAGTAATTGTCATGATGTTCTAGAATTTTTGCATAACATGAAATTTTCAAATCTTTAAATAATTTTTATAAAAGCAATAATAGAAAATGATGACATCAGTTCTGGGATCCCTGGGCCCTACAACCAGGCTCCAGGCCCCAGCTCTGCCTGTCAATAGCTAGGCACTAGCCCCAGGACCAAGCTTCACCCAGCAGTGGAAGTGCTATGGCCTTGGAATGTTCTGCACCTTTACTCCATACAGCACTGAGCCAGCACTATCCCAGAGCTCCCTGGAGTTTCACAGTCAGCTGCCTTATGACCTTGTCCTGCCAACTAGCACCTGGCAGCCAATGCATGAGGCAGAACTGCCAACCAACTGGACCAGGGGCCAAACAAGACTAACAGACGTCTCACCTAGTCAGCCTTCAGCAACAGAAAGACCCACACAGCCACACAGGGGAAGCCACTAGAGTATACACCAAAGGTGATGAAAGTTGAGTCAGCTGCTGAAACACATAGTGCCTGCAAAAGGCCACATCTCCAGCATTAAGAAGCACAACCAGTCTACCAGGTACATACAAATGCCAATACTTAGGCAGACATGTTCCAGATGAAGCAATAAGTAAACAGCTGAAAAGAATGTTTAAGTGAAATGGAGATAGGCAACCTACTCGAGAAAGAGGTTAGGGTAGTGCTTGTAAAGACAGTCAAAAACCTCAGAAGAAGAATGCATACACAGAGCAAGAAAATATTAATATGAAGAATGACCAAACATAGATGAAGAATACAACACTGAAATGAAAAATACACGTGGAGGTACCAATAGTAGACTAGATGATACAGAAGGATGGATCAGTGAGCTGGAAGGCAGTGTGATGGCAAGTACTGATGTTGAACAGAGAAAAGGAAGAATGACAAGAAATGAGAACCTTGAAAGAGAGCTCTGGGACAACATTAAGCACATTAATACGTACATTATAGGCCCCCCAGAAGGAGAAGAGAGAGAGAGAGATAGTAATTAAAATGACAAAAGTTAAAGATGAAAAGAGGACAGTGAAAGCAGGAAAAGAAAAACAACAAAAGGAATATACATAGAGCTATCAGCTGACTTCTCAGCAGAAACTCTGCAGTCCAGAAAGCAGTGACACCATGTATTTAACATGTTAAAAGTGAAAAATCTACAGCCAAGAGTACTCTGTTCAACAAGGCTCTTCAAATTTGATTTAGAGATCAAAATCTTTATGAACAAGTAAAACTCAAAGGAGTTCAGGAATTAGCATTACAAGAAATGTTAAAGCAATTTTACTAAGAAATGAAAAGTCCAAAACTGGAAATACAAAAATTAAGAAAGGAAAAGCTGGGGAGCAGTCCTAAGATGGCAGAGGAATTGGATGGGGAGACCACTCTTTCCCCCACAAATTCATCAAGAGAACATTTCAATGCTAAGTAAATTCTACAAGACAACTTCTGAATGCTGGCAGAGGACATCAGGCACCCAGAAAAGCAGATCATTGTCTTCAAAAACAGGTAGAAAAAATATAAAAGACAAAAAAAGGGACAAAGGAGGTAGGGAGGGAGCTCCGTCCCGGGAAGGGAGTCTTAAAAGGAGAGAAGTTTCCAAATACCAGGAAACACTCTCACTGCCAAGTCTGTGGCAAGCCTTGGAAGCACAGAGGGCAACATAACAGGGAAGAAAAATAAATAAATAAATAAATAATTTAAACCAACAGATTACAAGCCCAACGGTAACTCCCCCAGCGGAGAAGCAGTGCAGACGCCTGCATCCACCACTAGCAAGTTGGGGCTGGGCAGGGAGGTGAGGGCTGCAGTGCTTTTTAAAAATTGGGCTGGAATGCCATGAGTGTAACCAGAGTGAACTAACTTGGGCTAGCATTCCAGACTGTGGGGTAGCTACCACGTGAACAGCCCTAACATAAGACACCACCAGGACCGTGCACAGAACAAAGGATGGAACAGAAATAGACAGCTGCAGACCATTCCCCTCCGATGACAGGCAGCCAGAGCTGTAAGGGCTGGAAGGGGGCCCTTAGCAAGCAGGCTTGTTTGCTAAGACTTCTTGGGGTCCTGGATTGTCACCATCTGCCTGACAAGGGGCGCCAATGGTACACCCAGAAAACTGAGCAGCAGGGACAGGAAAGGTGGTAAGTCGCAGCGACTGCACTCGCCAAACACCTGAGCTACTTGGTCCTGGGAAGGACACAAAACGCAGGCCCAGCTGAATCTGTCTGTGCCTCTGAGGGCTACCTGAGAGCCGAGCCTGAGCGGCTTAGACTGGGGAGGTGCATGCAGCCTAGGGCCAGCCTCAGATGGTTCCCAGTGGAGCAACGTAGAGCCTGAGTCGTGTGCGCCATGTGCAGGGGCATACTCAATGTGGCTGAGACACTGCGAGCGCATGCCAGTGTTATTTCTTTGCAGCATCCTTCCCTCCTCACAGCGCAATTGAACAAGTGAGCCTAAAAAAAGAAAAAATTGTCCACCACCGCCCCCCTGTGTCAGGGCAGAAATCAGACACTGAAGAGTCCAGCAAACAGAAGAAGCTAAACAGAGGGAACCGCCTTGGAAGTGACCCCCCACTGCGAACAACACCAGAGAAAGTCACAGAAATATCTTTACTATTTTTACGACCATTCTCTTTGTTGTTGTTATTGTTGTTGATGTTGTTGATTGTTTGTTCTTCTTTTCTTCTTTACTTTTTTACTTTTTAAAATTTTTAAGTCCTCTATTTCTCCTTTAATTTTAATTTTTATAACCTACTATTACTTTTCAAAAAAAAAGATTATTTCACGTGGTGGTTGTTGTTTTTTAATAATTCTCGTGACTTTGTTTTTTTTTTTTTCTTCTTGTTCTTCTTCTTCTTTTCCTTAATATTGTAGTTTTGAAAATCCAACCTCTACTCTAGATTTTTAATCTTTGCTTTTTGGTATTTTTTGTCAATTTTGTACATTTAAAAACCTAATCTTTAGTACCCAATTTTACCTGAGAGTAAGATTACTGGCTTGACCACTCTCTCCTTCTTTGGACTCTCCTTTTTCTCCACCAGGTTGTCTCTGCCTCCTCCCTACCCCTTCTCTTCTCTCCCCAACTCTGTGAATCTCTGTGTGTTCCAGTCGGTGGAGAACACTTAAGGAACTGGTTACTGGCTGGATCTGTCTCTCTCCTTTTCATTTCGCTCTTTTATCCTCCTGGCCACCTCTGTCTACTTCCTCCCTCTCCTCTTCCTGTATAACTCCATAAACATCTCTGAGCGGTCCAGACTGTGGAGCACACATAAGGAAGTGATTACTGGCTAGCTTGCTCTCTCCTCTTTTGATCCCACCTCATCTCATGCCAGTCACCTCTAACTACCCCCTCCCTCTTCTCTTCTCCATGTAACTCAGTGAACCTCTCTGGGTGTCCCTCAGTGTGGAGAAACTTTTCATCTTTAACCTAGATGTTTTATCATCGGTGCTGTATCGATGGAGAAGTCTTGAGGCTACTGTAAAAATAAAACTGAAAGCCAGAAGCAGGAGGCTTAAGTCCAAATCCTGAGAACATCAGAGAACTCCTGAATCCATGGAACATTCATTGATAGGAGCTCATCAAACACCTCCATACCTACACTGAAACCAAGCACCACCCAAGGGCCAACAAGTTCCAGAGCAAGACATACCATGCAAATTCTCCAGCAACACAGGAACACACCCCTGAGCTTCAATATACAAGCAGCTCAAAGTTATTCCAAAACCATAGACATCTCATAACTCATTACTGGACACGTCATTGCACTCCCAAGAGAAGAAATCCAGTTCCACCCACCAGAACTCCGACACAAGCTTCCCTAACCAAGAAACCTTGACAAGTCACTGATACAACCCCACCCACAGTGAGGAAACTCCATAATAAAGAGAACTCCACAAATTCCCAGAATACAGAAAGGCCACCCCAAACGCAACAATATAACCAAGATGAAGAGACAGAGGAATACCCAGCAGGTAAAGGAACAGAAGAAATGCCCACCAAACCAAACAAAGGAAGAAGAGATAGGGAATCTACCTGAGAAAGAATTCCAAATAATGATAGTGAAAATGATCCAAAATCTGGAATCAAAAGGGAATCACAGATAAATACCTGGAGAAGATGCAATAAAGGTTTAACAAGGACCTAGAAGAAATAAAAAAAAGAGTCAATATATAATGAATAATGCAATAAATGAGATCAGAAACACTCTGGTGGCAACAAGTAGTAGAATATTGGAGGCAGAAGATAGGATTAGTAAAATAGAAAATAGAATGGGAGAAATAAATGAATCAGAGAGGAAAAAAGAAAAACAAAAGAAATGAGGACAATCTCAGAGACCTCCAGGACAATATGAAACGTTCCAATATTCGAATTATAGGAGTCCCAGAAGAAGAAGAAGACAAAAAGAAAGACCATGAGAAAAATACTTGAGGAGATAATAGTTGAAAACTTCCCTAAAATGGGGAAGGAAATAATCACCCAAGTCCAAGAAACCTGGAGAGTTCCAAATAGGATAAACCCAAGGTGAAACACCACAAGACACATATTAATTAAATTAACAAAGATCAAACACAAAGAACAAATATTAAAAGCAGCAAGGGAAATACAACAAATAACACACAAGGGGATTCCCATAAGGATAACTGCAGATCTTTCAACAGAAATGCTTCAGGCCAGGAGGGAATGGCAAGACATACTTAAAGTGATGAAAGAAAGTAACCTACAGCCAAGATTACTGTACCCAGCAAGGATCTCATTCAAATATGAAAGAGAAATCAAAAGCTCACCAGACAAGCAAAAGCTGAGAGAATTCAGCACCACCAAACCAGCTCTCCAACAAATGCTAAGGATATTCTCTAGACAGAAAACACAAAAAGGGTGTATAAACCTAAACCCAAAACAATAAAGTAAATGGAAATGGGATCATACTTATCAATAATTACCTTAAATGTAAATGGGTTGAATGCCCCAACCAAAAGGCAAAGACTGGCTGAATGGATACAAAAAAAGACCCCTATATATGCTGCCTACAAGAGACCCACCTCAAAACAAGGGACACATAAAGACTGAAAGTGAAGGGCTGGAAAAAGATATTCCATGCAAATAGAGACCGAAAGAAAGCAAGAGTAGCAATACTCATATCCAATAAAATAGACTTTAAAACAAAGGCTGTGAAAAGAGACAAAGAAGGCCACTACATAATGATTAAAGAACCAATCCAAGAAGAAGATATAACAATTATAAATATATATGCACCCAACATAGAAGCACCGCAATATGTAAGACAAATGCTAAGAAGTATGAAAGGGGAAATCAACAATAACACAATAATAGTGGGAAAATTTAATGCCCCACTCACATCTATGGACAGATCAACTAAACAGAAAATTAACAAAGAAACGCAACCTTTAAGTGATACAATAGACCAGTTAGACCTAATTGATATCTATATGACATTTCACCCCAGAACAATGAATTTCACCTTTTTCTCAAGTGCTCACGGAACCTTCTCCAGGATAGATCACATCCTGGGCCATAAATATAACCTTGACAAATTCAAAAAACCTGAAATCATTCCAAGCATCTTTTCTGACCATAATGCATTAAGATTAGATCTCAATTACAGGAGAAAAACTATTAAAAATTCCACAATATGGAGGCTGAACAACATGCTTCTGAACAACCAACAAATCACAGAAGAAGTCAAAAAAGAAATCAAAATATGCATAGAAACAAATGAAAATCAAAACACAACATCCCAAAACCTATGGGACACTATAAAAGCAGTGCTAAGAGGAAAGTTCATAGCAATACAGGCATACCTCAAGAAACAAGAAAAAAGTCAAATAAATAACCTAACTCTACACCTTAAAAAACTAGAAAAGGAAGAATTGGAGAACCCCAGAGTTAGTAGAAGGAAAGAAATCTTAAAAATTAGGGGAGAAATAAATGCAAAAGAAACAAAAGAGACGATAACAAAAATCAACAAAGCCAAAAGCTGGGTCTTTGAAAGGATAAATAAAATTGACAAACCATTAGCCAGACTCATCAAGAAACAAAGAGAGAAAAATCAAATCAATAAAATTAGAAGTGAAAATAGAGAAATCACAACAGACAACACAGAAATACAAAGGATCATTAAGAAAGTACTATCAGCAATTATATGGCAATAAAATGTACAACATGGAAGAAATGGGCAAATTCTTAGAAAAGTACAACTTTCCAAAACTGAACCAGGAAGAAATAGAAAATCTTAACAGACCCATCACATGTACGGAAATTGAAACTGTAATCAGAAATCTTCCAGCAAACAAAAGCCCAGGTCCAGACGGCTTCACAGCTGAATTCTACCTAAAATTTCGAGAAGAGCTAACACCTGTCCTCCTCAAACTCTTCCAGAAAATTGCAGGGGAAGGTAAACTTCCAAACTCATTCTATGAGGCCACCATCACCCTAATACCAAAACCTGACAAAGATGCCACAAAAAAAGAAAACTACAGGCCAATATCATTGATGAACATAGATACAAAAATCTTTAACAAAATTCTGGCAATCAGAATCCAACAACACATTAAAAAGATTATACACCATGACCAAGTGGGCTTCATCCCAGGGATGCAAGGATTCTTCAATATCCACAAATCAATCAATGTAATTCACCACATTAACAAATTGAAAAATAAAAGCCATATGATTACATGAATAGATGCAGAGAAGGCCTTTTACAAAATTCAACATCCATTTATGATAAAAGCTCTCCAGAAAGCAGGAATAGAAGGAACATACCTCAACATAATAAAAGCTATATATGACAAACCCACAGCAAACATTATCCTCAATGGTGAAAAATTGAAAGCATTTCCCCTAAAGTCAGGAACAAGACAAGGGTGGCCACTTTCACTGCTACTATTCAACGTAGTTCTGGAAGTTTTGGCCATAGCAATCAGAGCAGAAAAAGAAATAAAAGTAATCCAAATTGGAAAAGAAGAAGTAAAAGTCTCACTGTTTGCAGATGACATGATCTTCTACATAGAAAACCCTAAAGACTCCACCAGAAACTTACTAGAGCTAATCAATGAGTACAGTAAAGTTGCAGGGTATAAAATCAACACACAGAAATTCTTTGCATTCATATACAATGATAATGAAAAAGTAGAAAAGAAATTCAGGAAACAATTCCATTCACCATTGCAATGAAAATAATAAAATACTTGGGAATATATCTACCTAAAGAAACTAAAGACCTATATATAGAAAATTATAAAACACTGATGAAAGAAATCAAAGAGGACACTAATAGATGGAGATATATATCATGTTCATGGATCGGAAGAATCAATATAGTGAAAATGAGTATACTACCCAAAGCAATCTACAGATTCAATGCAATCCCTATCAAGTTACCAGCGGTATTTTTCACAGAGCTAGAACAAATAATTTCAAGATTTGTATGGAAATACAAAAAACCTCGAATAGCCAAAGCAATCTTGAGAAAGAAGAATGGAACTGGAGGAATCAACCTGCCTGACTTCAGGCTCTACTACAAAGCCACAATCATCAAGACAGTATGGACTGGCACAAAGACAAAAATATAGATCAATGGAACAAAATAAAAAGCCCAGAGATAAATCCACACACCTATGGACACCTTATCTTTGACAAAGGAGGCAAGAATATACAATGGAGAAAAGACAATCTCTTTAACAAGTGGTGCTGGGAAAACTGGTCAACCAATTGTAAAAGAATGAAACTAGATCACTTTCTAACACCATACACAAAAATAAACTCAAAATGGATTAAAGATCTAAATGTTAGGCCAGAAACTATAAAACTCTTAGAGGAGAACATAGGCAAAACATTCTCCGACATAAATCACAACAGGATCCTCTATGATCCACCTCCCAGAATACTGGAAATAAAAGCAAAAATAAACAAATGGGATTGAATTAAAATTAAAAGCTTCTGCACAACAAAGGAAACTATAAACAAGGTGAAAAGATAGCCTTCTGAATGGGAGAAAATAATAGCAAATGAAGCAACTGACAACTAATCTCAAAATTATACAAGCAACTTATGCAGCTCAATTCCAGAAAAATAAAGGACCCAATCAAAAAATGGGCCAAGGAACTAAACAGACATTTCCAAAGAAGACATACGGATTGCTAACAAACACATGAAAAGATTCTCAACATCACTCATTATCACAGAAATGCAAATCAAAACCACAATGAGGTACCATTTCACACCTGTCAGAATGGCTGCGATCCAAAAGTCTACAAGCAATAAATGCTGGAGAGGGTGTGGAGAAAAGGGATCCCTCTTACACTGTTGGTGGGAATGCAAACTAGTACAGCCACTATGGAGAACAGTGTAGAGATTCCTTTAAAAACTGTAAATAGACCTGCCTTATGACCCAGCAATCCCTCTGCTGGGCATACACACCAAGGAAACCAGAATTGAAAGAGACACGTGTACCCCAATGTTCATCGCAGCACTGTTTATAATAGCCAGGACATGGAAACAACCTAGATGCCCATCAGCAGATGAATGGCTAAGAAAGCTGTGGTACATATACACAATGGAGTATTACTCAGCCATTAAAAAGAGTACATTTGAATCAGTCCTAATGAGGTGGATGAAACTGGAGCCTATTATACAGAGTGAAGTAAGCCAGAAAGAAAACACCAATACAGTATACTAAGACATATATATGGAATATAGAAAGATGGTAACGATAACCCTGTCTGTGAGACAGCAAAAGAGACACAGATGTTTAGAACGGACTTTTGGACTCTGTGGGAGAGGGAGAGGTGGGATGATTTGGGAGAATGGCATTGAAATATGTATACTATCATGTAAGAAACGAATCGCCAGTCTATGTTCAATACAGGATACAGGATGCTTGGGGCTGGTGCACAGGGATGATCCAGAGAGATGATATGTGGTGGAGGTGGGAGGGGGGTTCAGGATTGGGAACTCATGTACACCCGTGGCTGATTCATGTTAATGTATGGCAAAACCAATACAGTTATTGTAAAGCAAAATAAAGTAAAAATAAAAATTAAAAAAAGAAAATACAAGTACTATATAAAAATATGAATTAAAATGGCTAAAATAAAAATTTTAAAAAGTGATACCTACCAAATGCTGGTGAATATGTGCAGAAACTAGATCACACTGGATTACTATTGGGTATATAAAATGATACTTTGGGAAAAAAATTGTGATAGTTTCTTAGAAAACTAAACAAGTAATTATAATATGACTGAGTGATTGCATTCTTGGATATTTATCCCAGAGAAATAAAAACTTACATTCACACACACCAAAAAAAAAAAAAGAAAGAAAAGAAAGGAAAGCTCACTAGTAGGAGCAAACATACAGTAAATGTAGGAAATCATCTCCACATGCAAAGCTAGAAGGAAGGTAGGAAGAATTTTGTCTTTTAACAAAAGCATCTATATCTACAATAAGGGGTTAGGAGATACTTAAATTAGATGTAAAATAAGATATTAAAAGCAGTAATTGTGAGGGGAGGAGAATATACATACATGGATGTTAAAAATGTATTTGAAATTAAGAGATCAGCAACTTAATCATATATAAATACATATGTGTATGTATAGATTGATACATAAAAACATCTTGGTAACTGCAAAAGAAAAATGTATACTACATACACACGAAAAAAGTAACAGATACCCAAATATAATATTAAGGTAGTCATCAGTTCATATGAGAAGGGAACAAAAGAAGAACAAAAAAGGCCTACAGAAAGAAATCCAAAGCAATGCACAAAATGGAAATGTGAACACACATATCAATAATTTCTTTAAATGGAAATGAACTAAATGCTCCAAGAAAAAAGAAATAGAGTAGTTAAATGGATACATGACAAGACTCATATATGCACTGCCATGAGCAACTCACTTCAGATCTAAAGACTCACAGACAGAAAGTGAGGGAATCGAAAAAGGTATTCCATGCAAAAGGAAATCGAAAAAAAGTCAGAGTACCAATACTTATATCTAACAAAACAGGTTTGAAAAAGAGGTTGTTACAAGAGACAAGGACACTACATAATGATAGGCATCAATCCAATAAGAAGGTATAACAAATGTAAATATCTGTGCACCCAGCATAGAAGCATCCAGAACCATAAAGTAAATATTAATGAACATAAAAGGGGAAATTAACAGTAACTCAATAACAGTAGGCAATTTAGCACCTCACTTACATCAATGGACAGATCATCCAGACAGAAAATCAATAAGAAACCAAAAGCCTTACATGACACATTCTATGTATATGGAACATTCCATCCGAAAGATGCAGATTGCAGATGTTTCCAGCTGCACATGGCACAGTCTACAGAGCAGGTCACATGCCAGCCTATAAAGCCAGCCTTGGTGAATTTCAGAAATCATGCCAAGCATTGTTTCTGACCACGTGCAATGAGACTAGAAATGAACTACAAGAAAAATACTCCAAAAAAAAAAACAAAACAAAACAAAACAAAACAAAAAACTAAACACATAGAGGCTAAGCAATATACTGCTTTAATAGTCAATGGGTCACCACAAAATCTAATCTCTGCCTGGAGACAAATGAAAAGAAAACACAACCATCCGTAAATCTTAGATACAACAAAAGCATTTCTAAGAGAGAAGTTTTTGACACAGGTTTTGATACAGGCTTATCTCAGGAAACAAGAAAAATCTCAGATAAACAACCTAACCTTACACCTAAGGGAATTAGTAAAAGAACAAATAAAACTCAAAATTAGTAGAAGGATAGAAATCATAAATAACAGAACTGAAACTAATGAAATAGGTACTAAGAGAAGAATAGAAAAGAGGCAGACTAATAAGGAAAAAGAAGAGAGGTCCCAAGTGAATACAACCAGAAATGAAAGAGCAGATGTTACAACAAACACCAAGAAATATAAAAGATCATGAGAGACCACTCTGAACAACTATACACCAATAACATGTACAACTTGGAAGACGTGGGAAAATTCATAAAAATGTATAATCTCCCAAGACTGAACCAAGAAGAAATACAAAATGTGAACAGAATAATCACAAGTAATGAAATTGAATCTGCAGTTTTAAAACTCCCCAAGAAAGCAAACGTCCATGGCTTCACAGGTGAATTTCCTCAAAAACTTAAGAGAAGAGTTGTCATCTATCCTACTCAAACTATTCCACAAAATTGCAGAGGACAGAACCATTCTGAACTTACTCCATGGGGACAGCATCAACCTGACAAGAAAGTCAGAAAAAAGATATCATAAAAAGAAAACAAAATTGCAGGGGCTCCCTGGTAATTCAGTTCAGTTCAGTTCAGTTCAGTTCATTTCAGTCGCTCAGTCGTGTCAGACTCTTTGCGACCCCATAAATTGCAGCACGCCAGGCCTCCCTGATCATCACCATCTCCCAGATTTCAGTCACTCAGTCATGTCCAAATCTTTGTGACACCATGGACTACAGAACACCAGACTTCCCTGTCCATCACCAATGACCAAAGCTTACTCAAACTCATGTCCATCTAGTCAGTGATGCCATCCAATCATCTCATCCCCTGTCATGCCCTTCTCCTCCCATCTTCAATCTTTCCCAGCATCAGGGTCTTTTCTAGTGAGTCAGTTCTTTACATCAGGTGGCCAAAGTATTGGAGTTTCAGCTTCAGCATCAGTCCTTCCAATGAATATTCAGGACTGATTTCCTTCAGAATAGACTGGTTGGATCTCCTTGCAGTCCAAGGGACTCTCAAGAGTCTTCTCCAGCACCACAGTTCAAAAGCATCAATTCTTCGGCACTCAGCTTTCCTTATAGTCCAACTTTCACCTCTATTCATGACTACTGGAAAAACCATAGTTTTGACTAGATGGACACTGCTAGTAATACCCCTGGTTTTTAATATGCTGTGTAGGTTGATCATAGCTTTCCTTCCAATGAGCAAGCATCTTAATTTCATGGCTGCAGTCATCATCTGCAGTGATTTTGGAGCCCAAACTGGTAAAGTCTTTCACTGTTTCCACTGTTTCCCCATCTATTTGCCATGAAGTGATGGGACCGGATGCCATGATCTTAGTTTTTTGAATGTTAAGTTTCAAGCCAACTTTTTTACTCTCCTCTTTCACTTTCATGAAGAGGCTATTTAGTTCTTCACTTTCTGCCATAAGGGTGGTTTCATCTGCTTATCTGAGGTTATTGATATTTCCCCTTGCAATCTTGATTCCAGCTTGTGCTTCATCCAGGCTGGCATTTCACATGATGTACTCTGAATTAAATAAGCAGGGTGACAATATATAGCCTTGACATACTCCTTTTCCTATTTGCAACCAGTCTGTTGTTCCATATTCAGTTCTAACTGTTGCTTCCTGACCTGCATATAGGTTTCTCAAGAGGCAGGTCAGGTGGTCTGGTATTCTCACCTCTTTAAGAATTTTCCATAGTTTATTGTGATCCACACAGTCAAAGGCTTTGGTGTAGACCATAAGGCAGAAGTACATGTTTTCTGGAACTCTCTTGCTTTTCGATGATCAGTGGATGTTGTCAGTTTGGTTTCTGGTTCCTCTGCCTTCTCTAAAACCAGCTTGAACATCTGGAAGTTCACGGTTCATGTACTGTTGAAGCCTGTTTTGGAGAATTTTGAGCATTACTTTACTAGCGTGTGATATAAGTGCAATTGTATGGTAGTTTAAACATTCTTTGACATTGCCTTCCTTTGGGATTGGAATGAAAACTGACCTTTTCCAGTCCTGTGGCCACTGCTGAGTTTTCAAAATTTGCTGGCATATTGAGTGCAGCACTTTCACAGCATCATCTTTTAGGACTTGAAATAGCTCAACTGTGATTCCGTCACCTCCACTAGCTTTGTTCATAGTGATGCTTCCTAAGGCCCACTTGACTTCATATTCCAGGATATCTGGCTCTAGGTGAATGATCACACCGTTGTGATTAACTGGGTCATGACAATCTTTTTTTTGTATAGTTCTTCTGTGTATTCTTACCACTTCTTCTTAATATCTTCCACTTCTGTTAGGTCCATACCATTGCTGTGCTTTATTGTGACTATCAATGCATGAAATGTTCCCTTGGTATCTCTAATTTTCAAGAAGAGATCTCTAGTCTTTTCCATTCTATTGTTTTCCTCTTTTTTCTTTGCATTGATCACTGAGGATGGCTTTCTTATCTCTCCTTACTATTCTTTGGAACTCTGCATTCAAATGGGTGTATCTTTCCTTTTCTCCTTTGTCTTTAGCTTCTTTTCTTTTCATAGCTATTTGTAAGGCCTCCTCAAACAACCATTTTGCCTTTTTGCATTTCTTTTTCTTGGGGATGGTCTTAATCACTGCCTCCTGTCCAATTCCACAAGCCTCCATCCCTAGTTCTTCAGGCACTCTCTCTATCAGGTCTAATCCCTTGAATCTATTTGTCACTTCCACTGCATAATCAATCATAAGAGATTTGATTTAGGTCATACCTGAATGACCTAGTGGATTTCCCTACTTTCTTCAATTTAAGTCTGAGTTTGGCAACAAGGAGTTCATGATCTGAGCCACAGTCAGCTCCCAGTGTTGTTTTGTGTTTGTTTGTTTGTTTTTTTTTTTTTTTTTCTGACTGTATAGAGTTTCTCCATGTTTGGCTGCAAAGAATATAATGAATCTGATTTTGGTATTGAGCATCTGGTTATGTCCATGTGTTGAGTCTTCTCTTATGTTGGAAGTGGGTGTTTGCTATGAAAGTGCGTTCATTGGCAAAACTCTGTTAGCCTTTGCCATACTTTGTTTTGTACTCCAAGGCCAAAATTGCCTCTTACTCCGGATATCTCTTGCCTTCCTACATTTGCATTCCAATATCCTATAGTGAAAAGGATATCGTTTTGGTGTGTTAGATGTAGAGGGTTTTGTAGGTCATCATAAAACTGTTCAGCTTCTTCAGCATTACTGGTTGGGGCATAGATTTGGATTACTATGATATTGAATGGTTACTGGTACTTCAGTGGATAAGAATTTACCTGCCAGTGCAGGGGACATGTATTCAGTCCCTGCTCTGGGAACATCCCATGTCTTGGAGCAACTAAGCCAGCAAGCCTCACCTACTGAGCCCACATCCTGCAACTACTGAAGCCTGCTGGCCGAGAGCCTGTGCTCTGCAACAAGAGAAGCCACCACAATCAGAAGCCTACGCACTGCAGAGACTCCATGCATAGCAATGAAGATTCAACATAGCCACAAATAAATCTTTTTTTTTTAAAGAAAATAGCAAGCCAACCACACTGATACACATAGATGCAGAAATTCTCAACAAAATGTTAGCAAACCAGTTTCAACAGTATATTAAAAGAGTCATACACCACAGTTTAGTGAAATTTATCCCAGAGATGCAACGGTTTTTCAGTATCCACAAAAAAATTAGTGTGGTACACCTACAGATGAACAACAGACACATAATAACCATATGATTGTCTCAGTAGATACTGAAAAAGATTTTTACAAAATTCAGTTTATGTTTATGATAAAAATTCTACAGAAAAGAGGCATAAAGAGAATGGTCCTCAACATAATATAGCTCGTTTATGACAAACCCACACCTAATATCATACTTAATGGTGAAAAGCTGAAAGCACTTCCTTGAAGGTAAGGAACAATCCAAGAATGTCCTCGCCTGCAAATTTTATTCAACATAGTGCTGGAAATCCTTGCCTTAGTACTCAGTAAAGAAAAGGAAATAGAATCCAACTTGGGAAGGAAGAAACATAATAGTCAATGTTTTCAGATGACATGATACTATACATAGAAAATCCTAAAGTGAAAAGAAGTGAAGTTGTTCAGTCATGTCCAACTTTTTGTGCCCCTATGGACTGTAGCCTACCAGGCTCCTCCGTCCATGGGATTTTCCAGGCAAGAGTACTGGAGTGGGTTACCATTTCCTTCTCCAGAAAATCCTGAAGACAACACCAAAAACTACTAGAGCTAATCAATGTATTCGTAAAGATGCTGGATGCAAAATTAACACACAGAAACTTGTTGCATTTCTGTCTACTAACAATGAACTGTCAGAAGGAGAAATTAAGAAGACTATCTCCTTTACTATTGCATCAAAAAGAATAATACCTAGGAAAAAATCTAAAGAAGTAAAAGACTTGTACCTAAACAGATGGAAAGACACACTGTTTTCATAGATCTCAGGAATTCCTGTTGTTGAAGTGCTCATACTCCCGAGGCTACTTAAGGATTAAGTGTCAGTTCAGTTCAGTCATTCAGTTGTGTTCAGCTCTTTGCGACCCCATGAATCGCAGCACGCCAGGCCTCCCTGTCCATCACCAACTCCCGGAGTTCACTCAGACTCACGTCCATCGAGTTCGTGATGCCATCCAGCCATCTCATCCTCAGTCGTCCCCTTCTCCTCCTGTCCCCAATCCCTCCCAGCATCAGAGTCTTTTCCAATGAGTCAACTCTTCGCATGAAGTGGCTGAAGTACTGGAGTTTCAGCTTTAGCATCATTCCTTCCAAAGAAATCCCAGGGCTGATCTCCTTCAGAATGGACTGGTTGGATCTTCTTGCAGTCCAAGGGACTCTCAAGAGTCTTCTCCAACACCACAGTTCAAAAGCATCAATTCTTTGGCACTCAGCCTTCTTCACAGTCCAACTCTAACATCCATACATGACCACAGGAAAAACAATAGCCTTGATTAGACGGACCTTAGTCAGCAAAGTAATGTCTCTGCTTTTGAATATACTATCTAGGTTGGTCATAACTTTTCTTCCAAGGAGTAAGCATCTTTTAATGGACATCACCAGATGGTCAACACTGAAATCAGATTGATTATATTCTTTGCAGCCAAAGATGGAGAAGCTCTATACAGTCAACAAAAACAAGGCCAGGAGCTACTGTGGCTCAGATCATGAACTCCTTATTACGAAATTCAGACTCAAATTGAAGAAAGCAGGGAAAACCGCTAGACCATTCAGGTATGACCTCAATCAAATCCCTTATGATTATACAGTGGAAGTGAGAAATAGATTTAAGGGCCTAGATCTGATAGATAGAGTGCCTGATGAACTATGGAATGAGGTTTGTGACATTGTACAGGAGACAGGGATCAAGACCACCATCCCCATGGAAAAGAAATGCAAAAAAGCAAAATGGCTGTCTGGGGAGGCCTTACAAATAGCTGTGAAAAGAAGAGAGGCAAAAAGCCAAGGAGAAAAGGAAAGATATAAGCAACTGAATGCAGAATTCCAAAGAATAGCAAGAAGAGATAAGACAGCCTTCTTCAGCAATCAATGAAAAGAAATAGAGGAAAACAACAGAATGGGAAAGACTAGAGATCTCTTTAAGGATTAAGTGTAATCCCTGTCAAAATACCAATAATGTTTTTCATGAAACTAGAACAAGTAATTCTAAAATTTGTATGGAAACATGAAAGATCCCAGATAGCCAAATCAATATTGAGAAATAACAGAAGAAAGTATCATACTCTGTGACTTTAGACTGTACCACTAAACTGCAGTAATCAAAATTGTATGATACAAAAATAAACACAGACACACAGGTCTATGGAATTGAATAAAGAGCCCAGATATAAAAGGATTCACTTATGGTCAATTAATCTACAACAAAGGAGGTAAGACTATACATTGAAGCAAAAAGCAGTCCTAAAAATAAGTGATATTATTGTGAATTACTGTGGTATTGAATGGTTACTGGTACTTCAGTGGATAAGAATTCACCTGCCCATGCAGGGAACATGTGTTCAGTCCCTGCTCTGGGACCATCCCATGTCTTGGAGCAACTAAGCCAGCAAGCCTCACCTACTGAGCCCACATCCTGCAACTACTGAAGCCTGCTGGCTGAGAGCCTGTGCTCTGCAACAAGAGAAGCCACCACAATCAGAAGCCTACGCACTGCAGAGAAACTCCATGCATAGCAATGAAGATTCAACATAGCCACAAATAAATCTTTTTTAACAAAGGAAAGAGCAAGCCAATACCACTGATAAACATAGCTGCAAAAATTCTCAACACAGTGTTAGCAAACCAGTTTCAACAGTATATTAAAAGGATCATACACCACAGTTTAGTGGAATTTATCCCAGAGATGCAACAGTTTTTCAGTATCCACAAAAAAATTAATGTGGTACACCTACAGATGGCCAACAGGCACATAATAACCATCTGATCATCTCAGTAGATACTGAAAAAGATTTTTACAAAATTCATCTTCCATTTATGATAAAAACTCTACAGAAAAGAGGCATAAAGAGAATGGTCCTCAACATAATATAGCTCATATATGACAAACCCACACCTAATATCATACTTAATGGTGAAAAGCTGAAAGCACTTCCTTGAAGGTAAGGAACAATCCAAGAATGTCCTCGCCTGCAAATTTTATTCAACATAGTGCTGGAAATCCTTGCCTTAGTACTCAGTAAAGAAAAGGAAATAGAATCCAACTTGGGAAGGAAGAAACATAATAGTCAATGTTTTCAGATGACATGATACTATACATAGAAAATCCTAAAGTGAAAAGAAGTGAAGTTGTTCAGTCATGTCCAACTTTTTGTGCCCCTATGGACTGTAGCCTACCAGGCTCCTCCGTCCATGGGATTTTCCAGGCAAGAGTACTGGAGTGGGTTACCATTTCCTTCTCCAGAAAATCCTGAAGACAACACCAAAAACTACTAGAGCTAATCAATGTATTCGTAAAGATGCTGGATGCAAAATTAACACACAGAAACTTGTTGCATTTCTGTCTACTAACAATGAACTGTCAGAAGGAGAAATTAAGAAGACTATCTCCTTTACTATTGCATCAAAAAGAATAATACCTAGGAAAAAATCTAAAGAAGTAAAAGACTTGTACCTAAACAGATGGAAAGACACACTGTTTTCATAGATCTCAGGAATTCCTGTTGTTGAAGTGCTCATACTCCCAAGGCTATTTAAGGATTAAGTTTAATCCCTGTCAAAATACCAATGGCATTTTTCAATAAACTAGAACAAGTAACCCTAAAATTTGTATGGAAACATGAAAGACCCCCAAATAGCCAACTCAATATTGAGAAATAACAGAAGAAAGTATCACACTCTATGACTTTAGACTATACCACTAAGCTGCAGTAATCAAAATTGTAGGATACAAAAATAAACACAGACACACAGGTCTATGGAATTGAATAAAGAGCCCAGATATAAAAGCATGCACTTATGGTCAATTAATCTACAACAAAGGAGGTAAGACTATACATTGAAGCAAAAAGCAGTCCTAAAAATAAGTGATGCTGGGAAAACAACAACACCTATGTATGTGGGACTGAAAGTAGAACATTTTCTCACACCATATACAAAAATAAATTCAAAATGAAATAAAGACTTAATGTAAGACAGGAAACCATATTACTCCTGGAAGAAAATATAGGCAGAACACTCTCAGTCACTAATCATAACACTGTTATTTTATCTGTCTCCTCAGGCAAAGAAAGTGAAAGGAAAAATAAGCAAATAGTAACTACTTAAAAGCTTTTGCACAGCGAAGGAAACCATAAACAAATGAAAAGACAGCCAGTAGAATGGGAAAAGAGTAGTTGCCAATTATGACTGATAAAGGGTTAATATCCAAACTATATAAACAGTTCATACAACTGACTATCAAAAACAACCCAATTTAAAAGTGTGCTAGATAACTGAACAGACAGTTTTTCAAGGAAGATCTACAGATGGATAATAAGCACAGAAAAGATGTTCAACATCTCTGAAATGCAAATCACAACTACTAAAAGATACCACTTCACACTTATCAGAATGGCTATAATAAAAAAAAGCCACAAATAGCAATTATTGACAAGGATGTTAATAAAAAGGAACCCTTATTTATTATGCAATCTTGGAATCTTAACTTTTGATCATAAGTAACTACATGTGTAAAGAGGAATATAATCATCATCATCTCATTTTAATATTGTTGTTGTTTAGTCAGTCTCTAAGTCATATCCAACTATTTTGCAACCCCGTGGACTATAGCCCCTCCAGGCTCATCTGTTCATGGGATTTCCCAGGCAGGAATGCTGGAGTGAGTTGCCATTTCCCCCTGAAGAGGATCTTCCGGACCCAGGGATCAAACCCACATCTCCTGCATTGGCAGGTGGATTCTTTAGTACTGAGCCAGTTGGGAAGCCCTATTTTATATTATTGGTTACTATATACTATATACTATATATACTATATACTATATTGGTCCCTAGGTTTAAGTCTAGAACTTATTAGTACTTGTTAAGTCTTAATTATAATTTTGTCTTTTTGTTTGCATGCTGCATTATTTTAACATGTTATATCCATTGAAATGTGGTAGTTTAGTCATTTTCACTGATGATTAAAAAATAAAATTTACCTTTCAATATGATTATATGGGTTCTGAAGTGGCACTTGCATCTGAGAAAATTATCTATGGTTTTAGTCTAATCAACACTGTGAGTATATACGTTTCATATTAAATAAGAAGCATTTATGTAAATACAGTAGCATTGTTTGAATAAATAGCATGTGCACTTTTTAAAATGCTTGTGTACTTACTTGGCTGCATTGGTTCTGTTGTTGTACATGGGTTTGTCCCTTGTGCCTTGCTGGCTCAATAGTTGCCATGCATGGTCTTTGTTCCTCTGCAGCATGTGGGATCTTCCTGGACCAGAAATGGAACCCATGACCACTGCAGGGAAAAGCAGATTCTTAACTACAGCCCACCAGTGAAGTCCAACTTGTGCAATTTTATAAAATGTATACTCCTTCAAACTAGCTTATTCCACCAGTGAATTTCATCTGAAAAAAAAATATAATCAGATATGCTGGCATTGCATATAAATGTATAGTATTATATTTATGATTACTTGTAGCCATATATCATGAATCTCCTATTTTTAGATGTATTCTCAGCTTCAAGTGTCTGTTATATTAACTTCTCTGGAGATCTGGTCAGATCTAAATAAGATTTCAACTGATGGGGATGCACATGAAGTGCTACAAAGATTTGTGTCCTGGAGAGAAAAAAACTTATTACAAAGCTCCCATGATTTGGCATACTTATTAATGTAAGTAATTTATTTTCATTGGTATAAAGTTTATCAAACTGTTTGTAAGTGAACTATCAAAATTGTACACAAAATTTATTATTTAGAATAACAAAGATAGCTCAAAAAATGACTATGTGAGTACTGTGTTGGCAGAATGAAAGCTATAAAAATCTGATGATTCAATGTAAGACACTAAAGCATGGTAGGCCATTATCCTGAGTGGTCTGCTTACTTCTGAGTTTAAAGAACTGAAAATATGGAAAGCCTTGGGACAACATAGGGCCTCTATTGTTTTAAAGAATTCTGCAGAGGTAAATAACCAAGACCAGCATTTTAACATTAAATAAAGCATACATTAGTTGACAGAATGCAATAAATCCATATAAATCTGCTTACATTAGAAAACATAAGCATGGTAATGTGGTGACTTTATGGAATTTCTATGGTGACCTATTGTATAGGTATTTAGCTGCTCACACTATAACTTTCAAGAGTCTTTCTATATGCTGATTTGATTATTTTGGATGGAAAAAAACAAAAACATGGTCCCAAAATGCCTATTTTAATACGGATACATCTATAAATCTCTGGTGTCTCTGTGGAATTTAAGGTAAGGTGTGGAGGTTCAGACATGAAATTAAAAGACGCTTACTCCTTGGAAGAAAAGTTGTGACCAACCTAGATAGCATATTGAAAAGCAGAGACATTACTTTCCCAACAAAGGTCCATCTAGTCAAGGGTATTGTTTTTCCTGTGGTCATGTATGGATGTGAGAGTTGGACTGTGAAGCAAGCTGAGCACCACAGAATTGATGCTTTTGAACTGTGGTGTTGGAGAAGACTCTTGAGAATCCCTTGGACTGCAAGGAGATTCAACCAGTCCATTCTAAAGGAGATCAGCCCTGGGATTTCTTTGGAAGGAATGATACTGAAGCTGAAACCCCCTTACTTTGGCAACCTCATGCGAAGAGCTGACTCATTGGAAAAGACTGTGATGCTGGGAGGGACTGGGGGCAGGAGGAGAAGGGGACGACAAAGGATGAAATTGCTGGATGGCATCACGGACTCGATGGACGTGAGTCTGAGTGAACTCCGGGAGTTGGTGATGGACAGGGAGGCCTGGCGTGCTGCGAATCATGGGGTCACAAAGAGTCGGACACGGCTGAGCAACTGAGCTGAACTGAACTGTGGAGGTTCAGGAGCAGCTTTAACTAAGGATTAACGTGTGTGTGGACACTTAATGCATCCCATCTCTGTTTTTCCTGATGACTGTGTTGCATACTTTTTCTCTTTTGTCCTCCAATCCAACACTTTTTAAGCCATCTGAAGTTTTACTACATGCAAATTCATGGCAGTAATCTATCCTGAATTTTATGCCTTAGACCCTTGTCCATCCAGTGTTGACAGCAGTGGTGATTAATTTCTGGAAGGATGAGGCACTGCTGGATTTTGAGCTGTGCATCATCCAATGTTAAAGTTGACTTTTGAACTTAATTTGGATGCACCAGGGGAGACTATGCAACTACAAAATGATTAAGAGCATTAGACATGATAGACAATATTCATGTATTAAAGAAAGCAGCTTTATTGAGGAATCTAATTCTTAAATATCATTACATTATTAATAATTTCATGTGCATTTATCCACAAGGAAAATGTTATTGTTTAGTTACAGGGACCATCCTAATTATGTAGGAGCAACATACCATGGAATGGCATGTGATCCAAAGTTTGCTGCAGGACTTGCTCTGGTATGTCCCTTCTCTTTAGTAATTATATCATTTTATTCCTTTCTCTTCAGTAATTATATCATGTTTTGAAAGTCAATATCTTAAGAACAAAAGTGTGTATAATATATCTAACATCTTATTAAATTAATATTTTAATACAGTGCTGTATTTTTTACTTTAAACCTCACATTGTCATTATTTTTTTTTATTTTGTTACAATACACATTGTGTGAAACTGACCATCTTAAGCATTATATGTTTACTGTGCGGTAGTGATAAGTCTGACTGCATTGTTGTGAAGTAGATGTGTAGAATCTTTATCTTGCTTTAATGAAACTTCATACACATTGGCCAATAAGGCCTCATTTTCCATACCGCCACCCCCTGGCAACCACGATTCTCCTCTCTGCTTCTGTGAGTATGATATATTTTAGATCCCACAGATAAGGTAGACCATACAATATTTGTCTTTCTGTGTCTGGCTTATTTCTCTTTGAATAATACATCCAGCTTCATCTATGTTTTTGAAAATGGCAGGATTTCATTCTTTTATGGCTGAATAATATTTCATGTTACTCATATACATATATAAATCATATCATATTATCCATTTGTATATATAGACACTTTCTTTATGCATTCATATATTAGCAACCACTTAGTTTGGTTCCATATCTTGGTGATTGTGAATAATGCTACAGTTAACATGAGAGATGGGAATACAGATATCTCTTTGAGATAGTAACTTCAGTTATTTTGGAGATATACCTAGAAGTGGGTTTGCTGGATCATATGGTATTTCTATTTTTAATATTATGAAGACTCATAATACTGAGATCCAGAGTGGTTGCACCATTTTATAATCCCACCAGCATTTCACATTTTATATTTTATTCATCCCACCCTCATTAACAGTTGTTATTCTTTGTTGTTAATTATTCCAAGGGGTATGCGGTGATATCACGTTTTGGTTTTGACTGTAGCTTTATAATCACTAGTGATATTGAGCCACCTTTTCAAATCCTTTTTTGTGTTTTGTACATCATCTCTGGAGAAATAAATGTTTATTTAAGACCTTAGCCCATTTTTTACCTGCATTAGTTGATTTTCTTGTTTAGTTAAAGCAGTTCTTCTTCTGAGTATCAACACCTTTGGATATCCTTCATCCAATTCCCCTCCTCTCAACCTGTGTCCCTAGTATCCATTAATCTAGTCCCTTTTTTTAGTTTGCTTGTTTGTTTTGAATTATTATTTTTTAATATAAATTTGTTTATTTTAATTGGAGGCTAATTACTCTACAATATTGTATTGATTTTGCCATACATCAACATGAATCTGCCACGGGTGTACATGTGTTCCCCATCCTGAACCCCCCTCCCACCTCCCTCCCTATACCATCCCTCTGGGTCATCCCAGTTGACCTATATCCCTATGTTGGCTTCCCTGGTGGCTCAGCTGGTAAAGAGTCTGCCTGCAACGTGGGAGACCTGGGTTTGATCCCTGGGTTGGGAAGATGCCCTGGAGAAGGAAATGGCAACCCACTCCAGTATTCTTGCCTGGAGAATTCCATGGACAGAGGAGCCTGGTGGGCTACAGTCCACAGGTTTACAGAGTCAGACAAGACTAAGTGACTTTCACTTCACCCCTATGTTAGTTTCTGTTATACAAAATATTAATTCAATGTTTCTATACTATTCAAAATGATTATCACAATAAGTCTGGAAATGATACATCATTATACAAAGATTGTTGTTCAGTCACTCAGTTGTATCTGACTCTTTGTGAATCCATGGAACTGCAGCATGCCAGGCTTCCCTGTCCTTCACCATCTCCCAGAATTTGCTCAAACTCATTTCCATGGAATCAGTGATGCCATCCAACCATCTCATCTTCTCTTGTCCCCTTCTCCTCCTGCCTATTATCTTTCCCAGCATCAGAGTCTTTTCTAATGAGTTGGCTCTTCCAAAGTCTTCTTTATGGTCCAACTCTTACGTCCATACATTACTACAGGAAAAACCATAGCTTTGACTATACAGACTTTTGCAGGCAAAGTTATGTCTCTGAATTTTAAGATGCTGTCTGGGTTTGTCATAGCTTTTCTTCCAAGGAGCAAGCATCTTTTAATGTTGTGACTGCAGTCACCATCTGGAGTGATTTTGGAGCGCCAGAAAATAAACTCTGTCACTGTTTATACTTTTTTCCCATCTATTTGCCATGAAGTGATGGAACTGGATGCCATGATCTTAGTTTTTTGAATGCTGAGTTTTAAGACAGTTTCTTCACTCTTTTATTTCATCTTCATCAAGAAGCTCTTTAGTTCCTCTTAGTTTTCTGCTGTTAGAGTGGTATCATCTGCATATCTGAAATTGTTGATTTTTCTCCTGACAATCCTGATTCCAGCTTGTGATTCATTCATCCTGACATTTTGCATGATGTATTCTCCATAGAAATTAAATAAACAAGATGACTATATACACCCTTGACACATTCATTTTGAATCAGTCTGTTGTTCCATGTTCAATTCTGACTCTCTTGCTTCCTGACCTGCAATGGAATTCTTCAGGCAAGAATATTGGAGTGGGTAGCAGTTCCCTTCTCCAGGGGATCATCCTGACCCAAGGATTGATCGCAGGTCTCCTCCACTGCAGGCAGATTATTTACCATTTAAGCTACCAGTGAAGTTCTTGGTGGTCTTATTCCTATGTATTTCATTCTTTTCAATATGATAATCCATGAAATTGTTTCTTAAATTTCTCTTTCCTATTTTCATTGCTAGTGTATAGAAATGCAATAAATTTGTCCATATTAATTTTGTAGCCTGCAACTTTACCAAATTCATTGATGAATTCTAGTAGTTTTCTGAAACCATCTTTAGGATCCTACATGTACAATATCATATCATCTGCAAGCAGTGACAGTTTAACTTCTTTTCCAGTTTGGATTCCCTTTACCTTATTTTCTTTTCTTATAGCTGTAGCTAGGACTTCCAAAGCTATGTTGAATATACGTGGTGGGGAGTGGACATCCTTGTCTTTTTCATGATCATAGAGGAAATGCTTTCAGCTTTTCACAGTTAACTATGATGTTAGCTGTAGGTTTGTCATATATGGTCATTATTATGTTGAGGTATGTTCCCACTCTGCCCAGGTTCTGGAGAGCTGTTATCATAAATATTGCTAAATTTTGTCAAAAGGTTTTCTGCATTTATTGAAATTATCATCTGGTCTTTATTCTTCAATTTGTTGATGTGATGTATCACATTGATTAATTTGCATATATTGAAAAATCCTTCCATCCCTTGGATGAATCCCACTTGATCATGGTGAATGATCTTTCTAATGTATTGTTGGATTTGAACTGATAGTATTTTGTTGAGCATTTTTGCATCTGTACTCATCAGCAATATTGGCCTGTAATTTTGTTTTTTGTGATATCTTTGTCTGGTATCAGTGTGATAGTGGCCTCATAGAATGAGTTTGGAAGTTTTCCTTCCTCTACAATTTTTTGGAACTGTTTCAGAGGATAAGTGTTAACTTCTCTAAATGTTTGATAGAATTTACCTGTGAAGCCATCAGGTCATGGACTTTTGTTTGTTGGAAGTCTTTAATCATAGTTTCAATTTCAGTGCTTGTGATTCATCTGTTCATATTTTCTGTTTCTTCCTGGTTCAGTCTTGGAAAACTGTATCTAAGAATTTGTCATTTCATCCAGGTTTTCCATTTATGATCCTTTGTATTCCTGTGGAGTCAGTTGTATATTCCCTTTTTTCCATTTCTAATTGTATTGAGTCCTCTCACTTTTTTTCCTGATGTGTCTGGTTTAAGGTTTTTTCAATTTAGTTTTATCTTTTCAAATCAGTAGCTTTTGGTTTCATTAATATTCACAGTTGTTTTCTTTGTCTATATCTCATTTATTTCTGCTGTTATTTTCATGATTCTTTTTCCTTCTACTAAATTTAGGCTTCATTTCTTCTTTTTCTATTTGTTTTAGGTGTAAGCTTACATTGTTTATTTGAGATTTTTCTTATTTTTCGAGGTAGAATTTCTATAAACTTACCTCTCAGAACTGCTTGTAACTGATCACATAGGTTTTGGACCATTGTGCTTTCATTTTCATTTGTCTCTAGGTAAATTTTTATTTTGTCTTTGATTTTTTAGTGATCCATTTGTTGTTTAGTAGCATATTGTTTAGCTGTCACATGTTTCTGTTTTTTTTTTAATATATTTTTATTGTAATTTATTTCTAATCTCATAGCATTGTGATCAGAAAAGGTGCTTGATGTGATTTCAGGTTTTTTTATATTTACCAAAGGTCACCTTGTGGCCCAGCATGTTGTCATTCCTGGAGGATGTTCCCTGTGCACTTGAGAGGGATGTGTAGTCTGTTGCTTTTGGATGGAATGTTCTAGAAATATCAGTTAAGTCCTACTGATCTAAAGTGTATTGGAATTGAAGACCTTTGTTTTCTTATTAGTTTTCTATAGGCCTTATCTGTCCATTGAGGAAAGAGGGGTGTTAAAGCCCCCCACTATTATTGTGTTACTGTCAATTTCTTCCTTTATGGTTGTTTGTATTTGCCTTTCATATTCAGGTGCTCCTAAGTTGGGTGTGTATACATTTATAATTGTTATTTCTCTTTCTGGAATTGAACGCTTGATTGTTGGGTAGTGTCCTTCTTTGTCTCTTATAACAGTCTTTGTTTTAAAGTCTACTTTTTCTGAAAATATCATTCCTTCCCCAGTTTTTTTTTTTAATTTCTATTTGTGTGGAATACCATTCCCTTATTTTCAGTCTGTAAGTTTCCCTAGCTCTGACAAGGATCTCTTGTAGATAGCATATATACCAGTCTTGTTTTTGCATCCACTCAGGCAATCTTTGTCTTTTGGTTGGTGCATTTAATCCATTTACATATAAGGTAATTATCAATATGTATTATCCTATTACCATTTGGGTTTATCTTTTATAAATCTTTTCCTTCCCTTGTGTTTCCTGCCTAGAGAAGTTCCTTTAGAATTTATTGTAAAGCTGGTTTTGTGGTGCTGAATTATCTTATGTTTTCCTTGGCTGTAAACCTTTTGATTTCTTCATCAAATCTGGACTAGTCTTGCTAGGTAGAGGATTCTTAGTTGTGGTTTCTTCCTCTTCATCACTTTAAATATACTTTTCCATTGACTTCTGGCTTCCAGAGTTTCTGTTCAGAAATCAGCTGATAACCTTAAGAAGTTTGCTTGTTTGTTATTTGTCATTTTCCATGGTTGCTTTTAATCTATTATCTTTGTTAGTTTGATTATTATGTGTCTCAGTGTATTCCTCTTTGGGTTTATCCTGCCTGGGACTCTTTTTGCTTCTTTGACTTGGTTGACTGTTTCCTTTCCTATGTTAGGAAAAATTTCAACTACTATCTCTTCAAATGTTTTCTTAGGTAGCTTTTTCTTTTCTCCTTCTGTGTTCCCTGTAACATGGTGTTGGTGTATTTGATGTTGCCCCAGAGGACTCTTTAGACTGTCTGCATTTCTTTTCATTCTTTTTTTCTATGTTCTGATTTGCATCACTGATTTCCACCATTTTGTCTTCCAGAGCCCTAATCCGATCTTCTGTCTCAGTTAATTCTGCTGTTGATTGCTTCTACAGTATTGTTCATCTTTGTTTATTCTTTAGTTCTTCTAGGTAGGTCTTTGGTAAACATTTCTTGCATATTCTTCATTCTTTTTTCTGAGATCTTGAGTCATCTTCAATATAGTTGTCCTGAATTCTTTTTCTGGAAGGTTATCTATCTCTACTTCATTTAGTTGTTTTTCTGGGAGTTCATCTTTTCCTTCATCTGGAGATGTAATCCTCAGCATTTTCATTTTGATTAACTTTCTCAGTTCAGTTCAGTTCTGTCGCTCAGTTGTGTCCAACTCTGCGACCCCATGAATCGCATCATGCCAGGCCTCCCTATCCATCAAGTCCGTGATGCCATTCAGCCATCTCATCCTTGGTCGTCCTCTTCTCCTCCTGCCCCCAATCCCTCCCAGCATCACAGTCTTTTCCAATGAGTCACCTCTTCACACGAGGTGGCCAAAGTACTGGAGTTTCAGCTTTAGCATCATCCTTTCCAAAGAAATCCCAGGGTTGATCTCCTTCAGAATGGACTGGTTGGATCTCCTTGCAGTCCAAGGGACTCTCAAGAGTCTTCTCCAACACCACAGTTCAAAACCATCAATTCTTCGGTGCTCAGCCTTCTTCACAGTCCAACTCTCACATCCATACATGACCACAGGAAAAACCATAGCCTTGACTAGACGGACCTTAGTCAGCAAAGTAATGTCTCTGCTTTTGAATATACTATCTAGGTTGGTCATAACTTTTCTTCCAAGGAGTAAGCGTCTTTTAATTTCATGGCTGCAGTCACCATCTGCAGTGATTTTGGAGCCCCAAAAAATAAAGTCTGACACTCTTTCTAATGTTACCCATCTATTTCCCATGAAGTGATGAAACCAGATGCCATGATCTTCGTTTTCTGAATGTTGAGCTTTAAGCCAACTTTTTCACTCTCCTCTTTCACTTTCATCAAGAGGCTTTTTAGCTCCTCTTCACTTTTTGCCATAAGGGTGGTGTCATCTCCATATCTGAGGTTATTGATATTTCTCCTGGCAATCTTGATTCCAGCTTGTGTTTCTTCCATCCTGGCGTTTCTCATGATGTCCTCTTCATATAAGTTAAATAAGCAGTGTGACAATATACAGCCTTGACGTACTCCTTTTCCTACTTGGAACCAGTCTGTTGTTCCATGTCCAGTTCTAACTGTTGCTTCTGTGATTGTGATTTTTCTTTTGGAAGCTGTGGGATTGCAGTTCTACTTTCTTCTTCTGTCTGCCCTCAGGTTGTTGAGGAAGGACCTGATGGGAGGAACTGATGGTGTGAAAAACGGAGTCTTGCTGTGATGGGCAGGGCCGTGCTTGGTTACACTTTGATCCTGTTGTCTTCTGATGGATGAGCCTGTACTCCCTGTTTGCTAGTTGTTTGGCCTGAGGTGATGTAGGCCAGGAACCTACAGGCTCTATGGTAGGGCAAATGGTGACCTCCAAGAAGACTCTTGCCAAGGGGCACCTCCCAAAACTGCTGCTTCAAATGTCCCTGTCCCGGCAATGAGCCACTGCCAACCCATATCTCAGCAGAAAACCTTCCAAAACTAGCTGGTAGGTCAGATTCAGTCTCCTGTATGGTCACTGCTCCTCTCCCCTGGGTCCTGTTGCACACAAGGTTTTGTTTGTGCCCTGCAAGAATAGTCTCTGTTTGCCCCAGTCCTGGGCAAGTCCTGCAGTCAAATCCTGCTCTCCTTCAAAGTCAGATTTCTTGGGTACTCCTAGTCACTTGGTTAGATCCCTGGGTTGTGAAATTTGACATGGGGCTCAGAACCTTCACAGCAATGGAAGAACTTCCTTGGTATTGTTGCTCTCCAGTTTGTGGGTCACCCAGCATCAGCTAGATATGGGATTTCATTTTGTCATGATTGTGTTCTTCCTACCATCTCGTTTGATTTTCTCCTTTGTCTCTGGACATGGAGTATCCATTTTTGTGGGTTCCATCATCCTCCCGTTGATGTTTGTTCAACAGCTAGTTGTAATTTTCTTTGTAGGGTCCCTTTGGGTTTTCCTAGTTTGAGTTCCTTAAGCTTCTTAAATCTGCATGTGCTCAGATTTCTAACATTTGTGGCACTGATTTTCTTGAATAAGCTTTCTTTCCCTTTCTCCTCTTTGTGAGACAACAGTAGTGCATATGTTGTTTGAATTGTCACAGTCTTCTTTTCATTTTGTTTTTTGTTTCTGTGAGAAAAATTGTTTCAAATGACTTGTCTTCATTTCTGATTGTTTCTTTTGCCCGATAAAGTCTCTTTTTAATGACCCTCAGTAAATTTTTAAGTTTATTGTTTGTATTGATACACAACCATGATTAATTTTTAATATTTTATTACCCTATTGATATTTATTTCTGAAATTTTCAGATACTTAATGATAGGTAATTATGTAAAGTCGATTAAGTTAGTTGATTCTATCATTACACTAAAATGGAAAATTATTTTATTATATCAATAGATGCAGAAAATGCATTTGGCAATTTTAAGACTATTTATGATTCAGCTTACCAAAATAATATGAGACACAAACTAGCAACCTCACAAAGACCATTAAAAAAAAAATAGAGCTTACATCAAATTTAATGTTTAGAGATGAAGTGCTTCCCACTAAGATTTGGAACAAGGCAAGAGTTTAACTTGCTGTTCTTATTCAGTTTTGTGCCCATGTGCAAAACTGATGATACCAAATATTGTAAGGACTTGGAGCAATAGGAACTGTCATGCATGTTGATGAATTAGACTTTAGACAGTTTGGTGATCTCTTATAAAATTCAACATTGCCTTACTTCATGATCCAGTAGTTATCCCCTATACCATGTAGAAAATTTCACTGAAAATTTGTATCCATAGAAAGTTGGACCTGATTGCATATAGCAACTCTATTTATAATTGCCAGAAATTAAAAGCACGCAACATGTCCTTTAATACATGAGTGGATAAAGAAACAAGTTGAGACACAAAGAGAAATTTTATTCAGTATTCAAAAAATTAGTCATCAAGCAGTATAAAAACATGGAGGAATTTTCAATGCATAGTGGTTAGTAAAAGAAGCCAGTTTGAAAAGTCTACACACTGTATCATTCCAAATCTATTACACTCTAGAAAGGGAAAAACTATGGAGATAGTTAAAAACATTATTGAATATCAACCAGGGCTTTGTGTGTTGCTTTCATCACTACTCAAGTTTTATTTTTTTAATGCTAGTATTTTGCCTTTAGGAAAAAAATTGGTTTTATCTACAACTATTTCTGACATTAAAACTGACTGTCAGTTAAACTCTTAAGAATCTGTGTATTTTTCAAAGTGTTTAAATTAAAAGTATTATAGTTACTGAAACAATGATTAGTCTTCTCAGAATATTTTTTCAGTTAATTAGAATTAAATCAGTAGCATGTAATGAAAACATATATTGTTAATAGTATTGTTTATATATGAATGCCATTTGTATTGAGAGTACTATTATCCTTAAAGAATAACAAAATCTAACTTTACCAATGTGCTTAAGAAAATAATGAGCTTTATATAAAAGTTTATTAAATTAGTATTTGCATTTAGATAATATAGCCACAATTACATGAAAAAACTAGGGATTGAAAAAAATAACTTGAGCAACCATTCTGTTTTTTATTTCATTTAGATTTTCAGTTCTTTTCGCACAGTTACTTGGAATTATGCTGGGATTAAAGTATAACAATAACATGTACGAATGTTCCTGTCCAGGAATTGCATGCATAATGAATCCTGAAGCAATGTAAGATGTGATTTTTATCAAAACTTTGTCTTCTTTGGGAGAAAGTTATAGCATTTATTGATGTATGATATCTTTGATATAATGTAGATAAAAGCATTTTTACTAAATACCTATGATTTATCTTAATGTTTATTAAAGGGAATGAGTATTTGATATTGTAGAAAATGTGCTTCTTGTTTCTATGTTCAGCGCTGTATGTAGTATCAAGTCTTTGATGATGAGTTCTTGTGAAGCACTGGAATCTTGATGTGAGATTTATTCATCCTATCAAAAAAAATTCTAGCATGTACAGTTACAAGAATTGTGTTAGTCTATCCTGTGAATGATTAACAAGATAGAAAAGTGTTATATGTTTTATATTAGTCTATCAGGGACAGAATTTTCAAGTCAACATGAGAATCAGCAAAATTTAAATGATTTATATTAAGTACCTAGAGGAAAATAAATAGGGAATGCATGGAGAAGAGAAACTTTATGATAAAAAAAATGGGGGGGGGCGCTGTGTCTAGGAAGCTTTCTATGAGACGAAACTCATGTTGGGACCTGAAAGAGAAGAAAGAAGTCTGGTCACATGAAGAACTTGTGGAAAACTTTTCAGGGAAAGACAGTGAAGTGATATATGGATATGAAGAAAAGTTAAAAGCTCAAAAGACTGGAAAGGATAAAACAAACCAAAAGAAATGACTGAAATTATATGGAAGAATATTAAAAGCATAGAATATTTTTTTAAAGATCATAAAATACAATCAGGTTAAAGAATCATGATTCAGAGAAAGAGGTCCAGGAAGGACTAGAAAATGTAGGAAATGAGCTAAGCAAGCAATCATGATGCAGAAATTGGGATTTTATGATAAATGTAACAAAATACATTTTAATAGATTTGTGCAGCATGGATAATAAATATGTTTTGTAACATGAATGTTAAAAATTTCACACAGAATAACAATAAGGTAATACTGTTACTGAATTAAGTCCTATGGACCCTAGCTTCTCTGCCTGGACAGGGGATGGTTCTTGTTTTGCTTTATTCAAGAAGCAGAGTAATGAAACGGAAGCTGAGATACCTCAACAGGTAAAATTTCTTCAATGGACAAAGAATGAGGAAGTTCACAGATGACCTTCTCACCCACGTGGTGATAGGGATTTACTCTTAAAAAGTAAAGACGAAGGAAGGAACAGTGAGGCTAGTGATACAGAAGCATATGCATTAGTCCTCCAGGGAAGAGGCAGGGCTTTTTCAAAGGAGTGGGGTGCCTACATTTATCAATCCTTTTTGAACAATAATGCCCATTTATGGGCACTGGTAGGTGTGTCATTTAACACTCTAGGTAGTAAAATAAATATATAATGAGACTCACAGTCTCTTGGAGTTCTGATTGCTCACCATCTTGGACCCAGCTATTTATTTCTTTCTTTTATTATTTTTGTTTGTTTACTTTTTTTCATTTCTTTGTTGCTTCCTTTCTTATCTCTGGACCCTTTACTTTAGAGATTTATGGTAACTCTTGCTAAATGTGCAGGGTGATAGGTTTTGAGCAAAGACTGGAGCAAATTTTGAGCAAATATTGGGGCAGCTTTGCCAGTGGTATTTGGTAAATGATGATTCTCATAATATACAGCAGTTTTGTAAGTTTGAGAGAAAGGGAGATGAGAAAGCTCTGGTCAGAGGGACTTGCTTGCTGGGTCCCATGGGACTCTAATAATCACAATTGAAGAAGTAAATTCTTGGCCAGCTGTCTCCCCAGGACACTGCACAGAGAGGAGACTGAAGCACATCCCAAACTTCCTGTGAAAGTGGCCTATTACCATGTCCAGGGGATTTTGTCTGAAAGGGAAACTTCCTGTTTGGCACACATCTTACAGCCCTTGGTGATTCTCTCAACAAACAGAGCCCAGTGGGCCTAATGTCACCTCCCATTTACTTTCTCCAGTTCCTGAAGAAAGCACCCCAAATTTTGAGAATGCTACCCATCATTCTTCTCTATATTGCCTTCCTCTGTTGACCTGCGGAACGTACGCTTACACTCAGAGGCGTGTGTAATTTGCATACTTTAAAGGCTGCTAACTGAAGGTCGGGTTTCCAATCACCTCAATCTTAGGTGCTAAGTCAGGTCCTTCATTTTAGGACATTGACAGATCTGATCATACCCTTAACAACTCAAAGACACTGATAATGAAATTTGCTGATGCTTGGACAATATGAAAAATTTCAAAGAAAAGCAAAATCTAAGATCGTCTTGAATGACTAGATTCATCTTGTTTATCGCCACTCCTTCATGACTGGGAGAGATGACTGTTTTGTCTAGAGTTAGATAAACAAGAGACAATTAAGTTAAATGCAGAAACAACAGAATAGATTCCAAACAAAAGAATAAGATAATATATCATAAAATGACCATAATCAAATGGATATAAATTAATTACCCAGTAAAGAATTCAAAATAATATACTGAAAGATGCTCACCAAGATAAGAAGACTGGATGGACAATGTGAGAACATAAAACCACAGGAAATATAAAGAAATACTGCATGGAAGTCAGAGGACTGAAGAATGCAAAACTGAACTGAAATATACAATAGACTATTGTAGTGATAAACTAAAAAGAGCATAGAAAGGATTAACAAACTCAGCAAAAGGAAAAATGACTGCACAAACATTAAGGTAAGGGAATTATAAGACAACATCATGTGGACCAATAATCACATTATATAGGTTCCAGAAGAGTGAGAAAGGGACAGAAAACTTTTTTGAAGAAATAATGGCTAAATTGTTCCCTAACTTGGGAAAGGAGACAGATATTCAGATTTAAAGAGCCCAGAATTGTAAATAAAATGAATTCAATGAGACCCACACCAAGAAACATAATTAAAACATCAAACATTAAAGACAGGAAGTGTCTTAGAAGCAGCAGCTTGTTACATACAATGGAACATGTTATAAGAACAGGAGGAGCTTTGACAGCAGTCACATTGCAGGCCAGTAGGTAGTGATATGGTAAATTCACAATGCTGAAAGAAAAAGACTACTTTTACCAAGCAAAGTTGTCATTCAGAATTGAAGAGAAGAGATAAGAGTTTTACAGATATGCAAAATCTAAAGGAGTTTAACACCATTAATCCAACCTTAGTAGAAATAGTAAATGGAGTTCTTTAGTGTTTAGAAAAGGTACTAATTAGTAAAAGGAAAACATAAGAAGTATAAGTCTCAATGGTAAAAGTAAATATATACTGAAATTCAGAATAATTGAATAAGCAAAGTAAGCAATTGGGCTTCCCTTGTGTCTAAACTGGTAAAGAATCTGCCTACAATGTGAGAGACCTGGATTTGATCCCTGGGTTGGGAAAATCCCCTGGAGAAGGGAATGGCTACCCACTCCAGTATTCTGACCTGGAGAATTGCATGGACTATATAGTCCATGGGGTTGCAAAGAGACAGCCATGACTGAGTGGCTTTCACTTTCACTTTCAAAGCAGGTAATTAAAGGTAACATGGTTTGCATAAAAGTCAAGAGTCATGAAAATTACAACTATAATATTGTCATAAGCTATATGTAACATTAAAAGTTATGAAATGTCATACAAAGCATAAAACCTGTTGAGGAAAATAAAGTCAAAATATAGAGTGCATTCAAATCTTTGTTATCTACTTAGACTGTGAGAGATATATATTGTTATGTGCAAGCCTCATGGTAACCATAAAACAAAAACAAAACAAAAATCAAACCAAATCCATAACCAAATAAAAAAGTGAAGCACAAAAGAAACTACAAAGTGGCCAGAAAAGAAGGAGCAGAATGACACTAAGTCCATGGAATCAATAATCACTTTTAAAGCAAATGTATCAAATTTTCCAGTTAAAAGACAGGATGGATGATGAATGAGAAGCAAAACCCACCACTCTCATACCTACAAGTGATTCCAGGCAGGTGTAAGGACACACAAACTAAAAGTGAAAAGATGGAAAAAGATATTCCATGTAAATAGAAACCCAAAGAAAGCTGGAGTGACTATACTAATATCAGATAAAATGGACTTTAAAACAAATACTGATAGTAAGAGATAAAGAAGGGTACTGCTTATTGATATCAGGAACAATACAGTAAGAAGAAATAACATTTATTAATATGTATACACTCAACATTTGTTGTTTTTATTGTTTCATTGTTTAGTTGCAAACTCATGTCCAACTCTTTTGCAGCCTCATAGACTATAGCCCACCAGGCTCCTCTGTCCATGGGATTTCCCAGACTAGAATACTGGAATAGGTTGCCATTTCCTTCTCCAGGGTATCCTCCTGACCCAGGGATCAAACCCACGTCTCCTGCTTGGCAGACAGATTCTTTACCTATGAGTCACAAGAAAACCTCCACTCAACACAGAATCAACTAAATACTTAAAGCAAATATGGACAGGAATAAAAGGAGAAACAGACAGTAATATAATAATAGTAGGAAATTTTAAGTACCTATGTATTTCATCAGATAGACCATCCAGGCAGAATGTCAAAAAAGAAACATTGGCTGTAATGAAACCTTAGGCCTGATAGATTGACCAATATTACAGAACATTCCACCCAACAGAAATAGAACTCACATTCTTCTCAAATGTATTTGAAGCATTCTCCTGAATAGATCATATATTAGACCACAAAACAAGTTTCAACCAATTAAAGAATTTCGAAACCATATTCAACATCTTTTCTAACCCCAATAGTATAAATTTGGACATAAATTAAAGGAAGAAAATTGGAAAACTCAATAATATGTGAAGACTAAACAAGGTACCAATAAATAACCGTGTGCCAAAAAAGAAATAAAAGAAAACTCAAAAAGGACCTTGAGAGCAACAAAAATGGAAATACAACATACTGAAATTTATGCCATGCAGACAAAGCAGTTGTAAGTAGAAGTTTATGGTGATAAATCACGATTTCAAGGAAAAGCTAAAAAACAAAAGCAAAAACCATTCTAATCTATACTAGAAAAAAGAAGAACAAGTGAAGTCCAAGTTAGTAGATGAAAGGAAGTATCAAAAGTCACAGTGAAAATAAATGAAATAGAGACTAAAAAGGTAATAGAAAAAGATCAGTGAAGCCAAGAAATCGTCCTCTGAGAAAATAAACAAGATTGACAGACTTTTAATTCAAAACTCTTCAAAAAAAAAAATAGCAAAAAGACTCAAATTTTAAAAATTAAAAATTAAAGACAATATGTTGCAACTAATGCTACATAAAATGAAAGATTTTAAGAGACTATTATAAACAATTATACATGAACAATTTGGAAAATCTAAGAGAAATGAATAATAATCTAAGAACATAGAACCTTCCAATACTGAATCATAAAGAAATACAAAACTTGAACAGGTTGATTACCCATAAGGAGACTGAATCAGGAATCGAAAAGCTTCCAGCAACCAAAAGTCCAAGACCACTAGTTTCCCTGGTGAGCTATACAAAACATTGAAGAAGAATTCCTATAAATCTTCAAACTCTTCTGAAAAATAGAAGAGGAGGGAAATCTTTCAATCAGTATTTTATGAGGCCAGCACTGTTTTCATACAAACAAGGATAGCATGAAAAAAAAAAAGAAATGTTATGGTTTTGATGAATTTTGATGCAAAAGTCTTCAGCAAAATATTAGCAAGCCAAATTCAACAGTACAGAGCCATAGGTAAGGTGTTGGAGGAGTAGGTGGGTGTGGAGTACATCTCTCTCCATGGATGATGCATCAGGAATACATCTTCAGTTGCAGAAGTTCTCTCAGAACACCAGTTGAAAGTGGGCAGGAGTCCCTGACCACTGAAAAGGAATGTACAGATTGATGCAAAACTTGGCAGGACAAAGGAAGGAGGAGAGTGATAAAGACTGAGCCTGCATCCAGGGTATAAGGGAACTGAAGCATCAGTCAGATCCTCACAGCAGGGCAGTATGTTGGGACAGTGGAGGCTGCAGGAGAATGCAGCAGCTGATCTATGACAGTCTGAATGGAATGAGAACCACATAGACAATCCTTGGGGCAGCCCCTCCCTTCCCTGGACAAGGACACAAGTCTCCTGGAATGTGTGGCAGCTGGGAGCTGGAGCCTATAGACTGGAGAGCAGTCTCAGGGTAAGGTCTGTTGTTGACTATGGGGAAACAACTTGAGGGGACGTCAGGGAGGAGATTGTGGTGGAAAAGGCCAGACAGCTGGGGAGGCAAGGCGATACTGCTGAGTCATGGGCAAGGGGTGGAAGCCATCACTGTGGCCACTCTCCCCACATGCCAGCACCAGCAGCTGACCAGTTGGGGAAGACCCAGGGAGGGTGGCCTTTTAAGTACCTGATGCACTGAGCAATAGAGAAGGACCCCAGCCAGGGGAGCCCTTTAAGTACCTGGTACAACAATAGAGAAAGGACCCCAGTCAGGGGAGGCACTTAAGTGCCTGACATGCTGAACAACAGAGAAGGACCAGCCAGAAAGTCTCTTTGAGTGCCAGCTGCCTGAGGCTAGAAAAAGTCTATAACTGCCAAAGCTCCTGCTCCTGAGTCTGCCAGGGCCCCTGCACACTTGGCGCTGCCAGAGTCCCTGCAATCCAAGCAGCTGCACCACCTCCATTCTTAATTCTCAGTGAGGCAGAGGTGCCAGAGGCTTGAAAAAATCCTAGTAGCACCATATCTCCTGTACCAGTGGCTTCTGGCTCCCCTGGGTACCTGGCACTGTTAGAGGCCCTGTGTTCCAAGCTGCCACATCACTGCTACAGTAGATCCCCACTGCTGCAGAGCTGCCAGAGGCTAGAGAAAACCCAAAGAGAACCATGTCTCCTACTCCCCTGACCTCCAGCTCCCCTGCACACCTGGAGCTGCCAGAGCACCTGCGATCCAAGCAGCTGCACCACCTCCACACCTGGGCCTCCCTGGAGCAGAACCCAGTCCTCCAGGGCAGCCTCGGGAGCAAACTCCTGAGGACAACCCACATGTAGAGGTGGAGATAAAACCACAATTGAACCCCCGGGGCAGTGTGGCCTGGGAAGTGGATTGAAAACTTTCCTATCACCTGTACAAGCTGCAGATTAAAGCCAAAAATTCATCTAGGCAAACTCTGTGTCTTTGAAATGTATAAAGGGACAATGAGAATTCCCACAGAACAGAAGACACTAACTCTGGCAGCTGTGGACATTGGAGGCCAGAATACGCAGCTGTAGGGCCAGAATCTGAGCTGTCCTGATAGCAGGTCCAGAGACCAGCTCAGTATTGGAGGGCATCCTAGGGATGCAGAGGTGGACTGTAACTCACAGCGAGGAAAAGGACACTTGACAACCAAGATCAGAGGAAAACTATTATTATTATTATTATTTTTATTTTTATTATATTTTGATTTGTTCTCCAAAGACATACAGATTGCTAATAAACATATGAAAAGATGCTCAACATCACTCATTATGAGAAAACTGCAAATCACAACTATAGTGAGTTTAAACCTCACACCAGTCAGAAGGACCGTCATCAAAAATCTACAAATAATAACTGCTAGAGAGGGCATGGAGGAAAGAGAAGCCTTTTACACTGTTGGTGGGAATGGAAATAGATACAGCTGCTATAGAAGACAGTATGGAGATTCCTTAAAAAGCTAGGAATTAAACTATCATGTGACCCAACAATCCCACTACTGCGCATATACCTTGAGAGAGCCATAATTGAAATCGACCCATGTACCCCAATGTTCACTGAAGCACTATTTCTGATAGCTGGGACATGGAAGCAACCTAGATGCCCATTGACAAATGAATGTTTAAAGAAGCTGTGATACATAAATACAAATGAATATTACTCAACCATAAAATGGAATGCATATGAGTCAGTGCTACTGAGGTGGATAAACATAGAGCCATTAAAACAAAGTGAATTAAGTCAGAGAAAATGAAGTATCATACATTAACATATATATATGGAATCTAGAAAGATGGTACTGATGAAACTATTTGCAGAGCAGCAATGGAGACACAGACATAGAGAACAGAATTATGATCTCGGGAACAGGGACGAGGAGAGGGTGGGACAAATGGAGAGAGTAGCAAGGAAACATATTCACTGCTGCTACTGCTGCTGCTAAGTCACTTCAGTCGTGTCCAACTCTGTGTGACCCCATAGACGGCAGCCCACCAGGCTCCCCCGTCTTAGATTCTCCAGGCAATAACACTGGAGTGGGTTGCCATTTCCTTCTCCAATGCATGAAAGTGAAAAGTGAAAGGGAAGTTGCTCAGTCGTATCCGACTCTTAGCGACCCCATGGACTGCAGCCTACCAGGCTCCTTCGTTCATAGGATTTTCCAGGCAAGAGTACTGGAGTGGGGTGCCATTGCCTTCTCCGAACATATTCACTACTATATGTCAAAGAGCTAGCCAGTGGGAATTTGCTGTATGACTCAGGGAGCTCAAACCAGGGCTCTGTGACAACCTAGAAGTGTGAGATGGGGTGGGAGGTGGGAAGAAGGTTCAAGAGGGAAGGGACACATATATATGTGGCTGATTCATGTTAACATATGGCAGAAACCAACATAATATTGTAAAGCAATTATCTTTCAACTAAAAATAAGTAAATTTAAAAAAATTCAACAGCACATTAAAATGATCATGTATCATGATAAGGGCTTCCATGGCAGTGCTAGGGGTAAAGAATCCATCTATCAGTGCAGGAGACTTATGAGATGAGAGTTTGATTCAGGCTCAGGAAGATCCCCTGGAGAAAGGCATAGCAACCCACTCCAGTATTCTTGCCTGGAAAATCCCATGGACAGAAAAGCCTGGTGTTCTTCAGTCCTTGAGGTCACAAAGGGTCAGCCAAGATCGAAGTGACTTGGCATGCACACACACATAACATGAAGAGAGTGACTTGTTTCAAGGGTGCAGGAGTGAGTCAACATCTGTAACTCAATATGTTATACCCCATTTACAAAAAAATGATAAAAATATATTCATCTCAATAAATTAAAAAATATTTGAAAAAACTCAAATCCATTTATGATAAATACTCTTAACAAAGCAGACATGGTGGAATGTGCTTCAACTTAATATGGTTATATATGACAAACCACAGCTAACATCCTACTCAACAGTGCAGGGACTTCCCTGGCAGCCCAGTGGTTAAGATTCTGAGCTTCTACTATAGAAATCACGCATTCAGTCCTGGTCAGGAAAAAGGGATTCTGCATGCTGCATGGTGTGCCCGAAAACAAAAAATATGCAAAACAAACAAACAAACAAAAATGTAAATATGGATGATTTCCTTCTAACATCTGGAAACGAGACAAGGTTGCAAGTCTTGCCATTTTTATTCCAAATGGTATTGAAAGTCTTAGGCAGAGCAGTTAGGTGGTAAAGATAAGTTATCTAAATCAGAAAGGAAAAGTCACTATATGCAGATGACATGACTTTGCACATAGTAGAAAACCCTAAAGTTCAGTTCAGTTAGTTCACTTGCTAAGTCGTGTCCGACTCTTTGCGACCCCATGAATCACAGCACACCAGGCCTCCCTGTCCATCACCAACTCCCGGAGTTCACTCAGACTCAAGTCCATCGAGTCAGTGATGCCATCCAACCATCTCATCCTCTGTCATCTCCTTCTCCTCCTGCCCCCAATCCCTCCCAGCATCAGTCTTTTCCAATGAGTCAACTCTTCGCATGAGGTGGCCAAATTACTGGAGTTTCAGCTTTAGCATCATTCCTTCCAAAGAAATCCCAGGGCTGAACTCCTTTAGAATGGACTGGTTGGATCTTCTTGCAGTCCAAGGGACTCTCAAGAGTCTTCTCCAACACCACAGTTCAAAAGCATCAATACTTCAGCACTCAGCTTTCTTCACAGTCCAACTCTCACATCCATACATGACCACAGGACAAACCGTAGCCTTGACTAGATGGACCTTTGTTGGCAAAGTAATTTCTCTGCTTTTCAATATGCTATCTAGGTTGGTCATAACTTTTCTTCCAAGGAGTAAGCATCTTTTAATTTCATGGCTGCCGTCACCACCTGCAGTGATTTTGGAGCCCAAAAAAGTAAAGTCTGACACTGTTTCCATGTTTCCCCATCTATTTGCCATGAAGTGATGGGACCAGATGCCATGATCTTCATTTTCTGAATGTTGAGCCTTAAGCTAACTTTTTCACTCTCCTCTGTCACTTATCAAGAGGCTTTTTAGTTCCTCTTCACTTTCTGACATAAGGGTGGTGTCATTTGTATTTCTGAGGTTAGTGATATTTCTCCCGGCAATCTTGATTCCAGCTTGTGCTTCTTCCATTCTGGCATTTCTCATGATGTCCTCTTCATATAAGCTAAATAAGCAGGGTGACAATATACAGTCTTGATGTACTCCTTTTCCTATTTGGAACCAGTCTGTTGTTCCATGTCCAGTTCTAACTGTTGCTTCCTGAACTGCTTATAGGTTTCCCCAAAGGACTCTACCAAAAACTGTCAGAAGTAATAAGCATATTAGGGAAGTTACAGTATGCAAAGTTAACATATAAAATACTTTGTATTGCTATATACTAAAAACAAATTATCAGAAGTAGACATTAAGAAAGCAATCCCATTTACAATAGCATCAAAAAGAATAAAATACTTAGAATAAATTTAAAGGCCAGGAAAGTGAAAGATGTGTACAGAGAAATATAAGACTTTGATGAAAGGAATTAAATAATATGGGAGGAAACAAAAAAATATTTCACGCTCATTTATTGGAAGAATTAACATTATGGAGAAGCTCAATACAGTCAACAAAAACAAGACCAGGAGCTGACTGTGGCTCAGATCATGAACTCCTTATTACCAAATTCAGACTCAAATTGAAGAAAGGAGGGAAAACTGCTAGACCATTCAGATATGACCTCAATCAAATCCCTTATGATTATACAGTGGAAGTGAGAAATAGATTTAAGGGCCTAGATCTGATAGATAGAGTGCCTGATGAACTATGGAATGAGGTTCGTGACATTGTACAGGAGACAGGAATCAAGACCATCCCGATGGAAAAGAAATGCAAAAAAGCAAAATGGCTGTCTGGGGAAGTCTTACAAATAGTTGTGAAAAGAAGAGAAGCAAAAAGCCAAGGAGAAAAGGAAAGATATAAGCATCTGAATGCAGAGTTCCAAAGAATAGCAAGAAGAGATAAGAAAGCCTTCTTCAGAGATCAATGCAAAGAAATAGAGGAAAACAACAGAATGGGAAAGACTAGAGATCTCTTCAAGAAAATTAGAGATACCAAGGGAACATTTCATGCAAAGATAGGCTCGATAAAGGACAGAAATGGTATGGACCTAACAGAAGCGGAAGATATTAAGAAAAGATGGCAAGAATACACAGAAGACCTGTACAAAAAAAATCTTCACAATCTGGATCATCACGATGATGTGATCACTCATCTAGAGCCAGACATCCTGGAACGTGAAGTCAAGTGGGCCTTAGAAAGCATCACTACGAGCAAAGCTAGTGGAGGTGATGGAATTCCAGTAGAGTTATTTCAAATCCTGAAAGATAATGCTGTGAAAGTGCTGCACTCAATATGCCAACAAATTTGAGAAACTCAACAGTGGCCATAGGACTGGAAAAGGTCCGTTTGCATTCCAATCCCAGAGAAAAGCAATGCCAAAGAATGCTCAAACTACGGCACAATTGCACTCATCTCACACGCTAGTAAAGTAAAGCTCAAAATTCTCCAAGCCAGACTTCAGTAATACGTGAACTGTGAACTTCCTGATGTTCAAGCTGGTTTTAGAAAAGGCAGAGGAACAAGAGATTAAATTGCCAACATCCGCCGGATCATGGAAAAAGCAAGGGAGTTCCAGAAAAATATCTATTTCTGCTTTATTGATTATGCCAAAGCCTTTGACTGTGTGGATCACAATAAACTGTGGAAAATTCTGAAAGAGATGGGAATACCAGACCACCTGACCTGCCTCTTGAGAAATCTGTATGCAGGCCAGGAAGCAACAGTTAGAACTGGACATGCAACAACAGACTGGTTTCAAATAGGAAAAGGAGTACATCAAGGCTGTATAATGTCACCCTGCTTATTTAACTTCTATGCAGAGGACATCATGAGAAATGCTAGACTGCAAGAAACACAAGCTGAAATCAAGATTGCTGGGAGAAATATCAATAACCTCAGATATGAAGATGACACCACCCTTATGGCAGAGAGTGAAGAGAAACTAAAAAGCCTCTTGATGAAAGTGAAACAGGAGAGTGAAAAAGTTGGCTTAAAGCTCAACATTCAGAAAACGAAGATCATGGCATCTTGTCCCATCACTTCATGGGAAATAGATGGGGAAAAAGTGGAAACAGTGTCAGACTTTATTTTTTCAGGCTCCAAAATCACTGCAGATGGTGATTTCAGCCATGAAATTAAAAGATGCTTACTCCTTAGAAGGAAAGTTATGACCAACATAGATAGCATATTGAAAAGCAGAGACATTACTTTGCCAACAAAGATCCGTCTAGTCAAGGCTATGGTTTTTCCAATTGTCATGTATAGATGTGAGAGTTGGACTGTGAAGAAGGCTGAACACTGAAGAATTGATGCTTTTGAACTGTGGTGTTGGAGAAGACTCTTGAGAGTCCCTCGGACTGCAAGGAGATCCAACTAGTCCATTCTAAAGGAGATCAGCCCTGGGATTTCTTTGGAAGGAATGATGCTAAAGCTGAAACTCCAGTACTTTGGCTACCTCATGCGAAGAGTTGAGTCATTGGAAAAAACTTTGATGCTGGGAGGGATTGGGGGCAAGAGGAGAAGGGGACGACAGAGGATGAGATGGCTGGATGGCATCACCGACTCGATGGACTCGAGTCTGAGTGAACTCCGGGAGTTGGTGATGGACAGGGAGGCCTGGCGTGCTGCGATTCATGCGTTCGCAAAGAGTTGGACACAACTGAGTGACTGAACTGAACCGAACTGAAAGTATCCATATAAGGACTGGAAAAGGTAAATCCTTACCCCAAATTCCAAGAAGGGTAGTACTAAGAAATGTTCCAACCATAGAATAATTGCACTCATCTCTCATGCTGGTAAGGTCATGCTTAAAATCTAGCATACTAAGCTTCAGTATTATGCAAACTAGGAACTCTCAGATATCCAAGCTGGGTTTAGGAAAGGCAGAGGAACCAGAGATCAAATTGCTGACATTAGCTGGATCAGAGAGAAAACAAGGGAATTCCAGAAAAATATTAACCTCTGTTTCACCAGTTGGGCCAAAGCCTTTGACTGTGTGGATCATAATAAACTGTGGAAAGCTCTTAAAGAGACAGGGATACTAGACCATCTTACCTGCCTCCTAAGAAACCTTATGCGGGTCCAGAGGCAACAGTTAGAACCCTGTATGGAACAACTTATTGGTTCAAGGTGGATAAAGGAGAATGACAAGACTGGCTGCTGTCACCCTGTTTGTTTAAACTATAGGCTTAACACATCATGAGAAATGCCAGGCTGAATGAGTCACAAGCTGGATCAAGATAGGTGGGAGAAACATCAACCGCTTCAGATATATGGATGATACCACTCTAATGGCAGAAAGTGAAGAGGAACTAAGGAACTAAAGAGCCTCTTGATGACTGTGAAGGAGGATAGTGAAAGAGCCAGCTTAAAATTAAATATTAAAAAAACTAAGATCATGGCATCTGGCTCCGTGACTTCATGGCAAACATAAGGGGGAAAAGTGGAAGTAGTGACAGATATCCTCTTCTTGGGCCCTAAGGTCTTTGCAGATTGTGGCTGGAGCCATGAAATCAGAAGACAATTGCTTCTAGGCAGGGAAAAAGTGAAGTCACTCAGTCGTGTCCAACTCTTTGGGACCTCATGGACTGGGGCTTACCAGGCTCCTCTGTCCATGGGATTTTCCAGGATAGGGTACTGGAGTGGGTTGCCATTCCCTTCTCCAGAGGATATTCCCAAACCAGGGATCAAACCCAGGTCTCCCACATTGCAGGCAGATGCTTTACCGTCTGAGCCAACAGGGAAGCTGTGTCAAACCTAGACAGTGTGTTGAAAGCAGAGACATTACTCTGCCGACAAAGGTCTGTATAGACAGGGCTATGGTCTTCCCAGTGGTCATCTACACTTGTGAGAGCTGGGCCTTAAAGAAGGCAGAGCACCAAAGAATCGATGCCTTCAAACTGTGGTGCTGGAGAGTCCGTTGGACAGCAAGGATATCAAACCAGTCAATATTAGGGGAAATCAACCCTGAATAGTCATTGTAAGGACTGAAACTGAAGCTGAAGCTCCAGTATGTTGGGCATCTGATGCGAATATCCAGCTCATTGAAAAAGTCCCTCATGCTGGGAAAGATTGAGGGCAGAAGGAGAAGAGGGCATCAGAAGATGAGATGGCTGGATGGCATCACCAATACAGTGGACATGAACTTGGGCAAATTTTGGGAGATGGTGAGGTACAGGGAGGCCTGGCATTTTGCATTTCACAAAGAACTGGACACAACTGGCTGACTGAATAGCAAAAATCTATATTATCCAAATCAGTCTGCACATTCAATATAATTCCTATTCAAATTGCAATGATACTTTTCCCATATATAAAATCAGTTCAGTTCAGTCGCTCAGTCATGTCTGACTCTCTGCAACCCCATGAATCATAGCACACCAGTCCTCCCTGTCCATCACCAACTCCCGGAGTTCACTCAGACTCACGTCCATCGAGTCGGTGAAGCCATCCAGCCATCTCATCCTCTGTCGTCCCCTTTTCCTCCTGCCCCCAATCCCTCCCAGCATCAGGGTCTTTTCCGATGAGTCAACTCTTTGCATGAAGTGGCCAAAGTGCTGGAGTTTCAGCTTTAGCATCATTCCTTCCAAAGAACACCCAGGGCTGATCTCCTTCAGAATGGACTGGTTGGATCTTCTTGCAGTCCAAGGGACTCTCAAGAGTCTTCTCCAAAACCACAGTTCAAAATCATCAATTCTTCAGCGCTCAGCTTTCTTCACAGTCCAACTCTCACATCCATACATGACCACAGGAAAAATCATAGCCTTGACTAGACAGACCTTTGTTGGCAAAGTAATGTATCTGCTTTTCAATATGCTATCTAGGTTGGTCATAACTTTCCTTCCAAGGAGTAAGTGGCTTTTAATTTCATGGCTGCAGTCACCATCTGCAGTGATTCAATTCTAAAATTTGAATAGACCCTGAATAGCCATGGTAACCTTGAGAAAGAACAAAATTGGTGACACCATATGCCTGATTCCAGGACTAAGACAGACAAGATACAAATGAGCAGTGAGGATTTGTGTCAGAATATAAGAAGATGTTCAAAGAATTTGGATGTATGCTTATGGACACAAAACAGTTTTAAGGAGTCTTCCAACAGGCAAATCTAGGACAATCTGCAAGTCATATGTTATGTTAATTAAGGATTAAAACACCTTTTAGTGTACTAGGAAAATTTGAGTCCATATTCATATAAATACATGAAAAATTATTTTGAAGTGAAAAAATATATTGCACAGATATGTTAAAATAAGGTTATAAAAGATATACATATACATAGTGAATATATTGAAAATAGAACTAGAAAAGTTATCTATACATAAAACTTCTCCCTCAAAAATTATTGAGATAAGTAGAGAAAGAGATGTTGGAGTATAGATTTTAATCACCTAATCAAAATGACTTTTTTCAAAAACATAACAAGTTGGAATCATGTGCTGTTAGGATGCAATGGAGCACACAGACTCCTCTTCTGTGATGCATTTAACAAGATACATAACCTCAGTCTAAGCATTGGGAAACATTTCATAAACCTAAACTGAGGCACATTTTCCCAAATAATCAGCCTGAGACTATAAAACTTTTGAATTTCAGAAATGTCACCAAAAAAATGTAGTCAATTAAACTAAGGAGATAGGAGTACTAAAGGCAGTGGTTGGTTCTGAATTGGATCTTTTTGCTGTAGAGTGCCAGTACCGTGATGAAGGGGAAATTGGAACCTGATAAAAGAATTAGATGTTAACAACATATCTTTGTTTCATGTTATTGAAGGTCTGTTTTAAGAAAATTCAGTTCTCTGTAAGAGTTATGCATTGAAATTATTATTATTCAACTGGTTTAGGAAACAAAATTTGTTTCTCATGTCATTTCTCTAAGTATGAGTTTGTTACTAATTTAAACAAAAACCCATTAAACAGTGTACTAGAAATATGGAAATATCAAACTAGAGAGAATCTGGAGTTTATGTATTCTATATGCTTCATGTTGAGCTGTTTTAATTTTGTTACCAAAATAAAAACAATTCTGACTTTTAATTAATTCAATCAACCATTGTGTTTATTCTTTCAGTTTTCTATATTATCCCTAGTAGGTATCATTTTCTTAATAATAATTAGTTCTTCTTACTATAATGATTATAATCTTGACAGTGTTGTAAATAATGAGGATAGTAATAAAGAGTAAGTTGTACTTATATAGAGCCTTTTTGTCAACAAGCACTGTTTTTTTAACATATTCTCAATCATGCAACCTCCTTAACATCCTCTACTTATTATACTGTTATATTCTGTTATACTGAATTTGAATAGAAATGGGCTTATTTTTTATTACTAATTGAATTAAAAATAAAGCACTCTCCACTTTATAGCCACTTGACAATAGCCAAGCACTCTTCTTGGCTATTCTGTAAATGAAGAAGTAAATAATTCACAGCATGTTATAGAAGAGTGTTACTTTGATACTGATTTTATTCCTTTTAACTAAGAAATATAATTTAATTTCAGACGTTCCCATGGCATAAAGTTTTTTAGCAGTTGCAGCATAGATGAATTTAAACATACAACTTCACAGCCTAAATTGGAATGTCTCCAGAATCAAACAGTTCCAAAAGTGTTTCCACAAGGAAGAATCAATTTGTGGCAATGGAGTTTTGGAACCACCTGAACAATGTGACTGTGGTACCTAGGAGGTTAGTGAAAAAGACTGATATTTGTTTTTGTGTTTGTCACATAATCTTACAAATGTAGATGTGACATATTTTTTTTAATTGTTCCATATAGTCAAACATCAAAGATGGGAAGCTGTGGGGCATATGATAACTGGCTCATCCAGAATTTGAAGTTGAACAATCTAAGAATAGGGTAAATGGAGCATGGGTTGAATGAAGATTTTCCTTACTGTGTAAAATTACCCATCTTTCTGTATCATAAACATCAGTTCCAACAGGAGTATAATTATCACCTAAATTATCCATGAATTCCTTTAAAGTGACTGATTTAAATCACTGAGTTATTAAATGTATGCTGTTGTTCACATCTTCAACTTCTAATTTCAGTCCTTGCATGGGGGGAACTTCATTCATTTTAGCTTGGTTTCAAATTGAATTAAAGAACAGAGACATCACTCTGCCCACAAAGAACCATATAGTCGAAGCCTTGGATTTCCCAGTAGTCATGTATGGATGTGAGAGCTGGACCATAAAGAAGACTGAACACCAAAGAATTTATACTCTCGAATTATAAAGTTGGAGAAGACTCTTGAGAGTCCTTTGAACTGCAAGGAGATCAAACCAGTCAATTCAAAAGAAAATCAACTCTGAATAGTCATTGGAAAGACTGACGCTAAAGCTGAAGTTCCAATACTTTGGCCACCTGATGCAAAAAAAACCAACTCGCTGACAAATACCCTAATGCTGGGAAAGATTGAAGGCAGGAGGAGAGGGGGACAACAGAGGATGAGATGGTTGGATGGTATCACCAACTCACTGGATAGGAGTTTGAGCAAGCTCTGGGAGATGGTGAAGGACAGGGAAGCCTGGCACACTGCAGTCCATGGGGCTGCAAAGAGTCGGACACGACTGAGCAACTGAACTGAACTGATAGGTTAATGGATTATAATAAAGGCACCACCACATCTGTTACATTCCAGTGTCGTGTTATTTTTGGTCAACTCTCATCTCTCATTTTGGAGTAGCTTTTTATGAATATTCTTGAGCATATTAACCACCTCAGTCAGTTCAGTCACTCAGTTGTGTCCGACTCTTTGAGACCCCATGGACTGCAGCACACCAGGCTTCCCTGCCCATCATCAACTGCAGGAGCTTGCTGAGACTCATGTCTATCGAGTTGTGATGCCATCCAACCATCTCATCCTCTGTTGTCCACTTCTCCTCCAGCCTTCAATCTTTCCCAGCATCAGGGTCTTTTCCAATGACTCATTTCTTTGCATCAAGTGGCTAAAGTATTGGGGTTTCAGCTTCGGCATCAGTCCTTCCAATGAGTATTCAAGACTGATCTCCTTTAGGATGGACTGGTTGGATCTCCTTGCAGTCCAAGGAACCCTCAAGAGTCTTCTCCAGCACCACATTCCAAAAGCATCAAATCTTCGGTGCTCAGATTTCTTTTTTTTAATATAAATTTATTTATTTTAATTGGAGGTTAATTACTTTACAATATTGTATCGGTTTCTTTTGGACTCTGTGGGAGAGGGTGAGGGTGGGATGATTTGGGAGAATGGCATTGAAACATGTATAATATCATATATGAAACAAATCGCCAGTCCTGGTTGATGCATGATACTGGATGGTTGAGGCTGGTGCACTGGGACAACCCAGAGGGATGCTATGGGGACGGAGGAGGGAGGGGGGTTCAGGATGGGGAACACGTGTATACCTGTGGTGCTCAGCTTTCTCTATAGTCCAACTCTCACATCCATACATGACTACTGAAAAAACCATAGCATTGACTAGATAGGCCTTTATCAGCAAAGTAATATCTCTGCTTTTTAATATGCTGTCTAGGTTGATCATAGCGTTTTTTCCAAGGAGCAAGAGTCTTTTAATTTCATGGCTACAGTCACCATCTGCAATGATTTTGGAGCCCAAAACTGTAAAGTCTTTCATTGTTTCCATTGTTTCCCCATCTATTTGTCATGAAGTGATGGGACAATGCCATGATCTTAGTTTTCTGAATGTTGAGTTTTAAGCCTACTTTTTCACTCTCCTCTTTCACTTTCATCAAGAGGCTCTTTAGTTCTTCTTCTCTTTCTGCCATAAGGGTGGTGTCGTCTGCATATCTGAGGTTATTGATATTTGTCCCGGCAATCTTGATTCCAGCTTGTGCTTCATCTAGCCCAGCATTTCTCATGATGTACTCTGCATAGAAGTTCAATAAGCAGGGTGACAGTATAAAGCCTTAACGTACTCCTTTCCCAATTTTGAACCAGTCTGTTGTTCCGTGGTTGGTTCTAAGTGTTGCCTCTTGACCTGCATACAGATTTCTCAGGAGGCAGGACAGGTAGTCCAGTATTCCCATCTCTTTCAGAATTTTCCACAGTTTGTTGTGATCCACACAGTGAAAGGCTTTAGCATAGTAAATGAAGCAGAAGTAGATGTTTTTCTGGACTTCTTGCTTTTTCTATGATCCAGTGGATGTTGGCAAATCTAGGTCTTTAGTCTAGATTTCCATTATACATTGAGTGCTGTCAAAATATACTGTCTACTGCAGGCTCTCTCCTTGATTCTAGATTTTCGATATTAGGCTATCACATCACTGATTTTGTTTTATTTTCCCCAATATTAATATTTAGTGCAGGTTTAATATTCCATCTTCAGTAAATTCACTTGCTGTTTTTCATTAACATGTTTATATGTGAAGCATAACACATTCTTCTTGAAGAAACATGAAAAAGAAAAAATGATTATTATCTGCTTCTTATAGATATTACAAGTGTTAAATAAGAATAGAATCTGGAATATACTTTAGTAATATGCCATTAGTGTAACTGCATTATGTTTCATTTTATAAATGACATTATACAAGTATCCAGGTATAATAAAATATCAGTAATAAGTTACTATTCTATAAGAAAATAAAAACTTAATTAATTTTGGCAGAAGACATATATTTCCCTTATAATTACATTTACAACATACTGCTCAAAATACTTAATGTAAAATAAAAATACATATATGTAGATATATATTTATATATATAACAGAACATTTTACCCCTTCACGTATTTACTGGGGTTAATGTGGAAGAAAATATTATACAGAAGCTCTTGGAACAAATCACGAAAGAAAAGTGGCAATTTTCAGATTTCAGAATATCACAGTAATAAAAATATTTTTTAAAACCTGCCAAAATAGAAATAAGTTGTCATGACAAACTGCAAAACAATATAAAATATATTAGTGGCTAGGGGCTAATATTATTAGTAAAAAGTGCTTAGCAATAAAAGAAATAAATAGAATATCTCAAAGAAAAGTATGCATAAACATATAAACTAAATTGTGAAGATATATGAAATTGAAACAGATATAAACATGTAGTTATTTGTGCCTATTCACTTTATTCATTTTAAAATATTACTTATCAATATTGTTTTGGTTTAACCTCCAATTAAAATAAATAAATTTATATTAAAAATAAAATGAATTTTTTAAAAAATATATTACTTATCAGTCCTATATCACTCTTACACTAACTAGAAAACTCTATAAAAAGGAAATTAATGTGTATTATGAAAGAATTCTTAACATTTTTAATTATTTGAACTAATAACTTTTAGAATCAATCTTTAATATACAACAGCTAAAAAGTGAAAAAAAATTTCTTTGAAAAGACACAACCACAATATGTTGTTGTTATTTGGAAACCTCTATTTTGTCACATCCAAAAATGTTTAATAGTCACAGAATATCTTGAGGAGAATTGATAAGAGAGATAAATAGTTTCCTAGTAGCTCAGATGGTAAAGAATCTGCCTGCAATGTGGGAGACCCAGCTTCGATCCTGGGTTAGGAAGATCCCTTGGAGAAGGGAACGGCTACCCACTCCAGTATTCTGGCCTGGAGAATTCCATGAACAGAGGAATCTGGCAAGGCTACAGCCCATAGGGTCACAAAGAGTTGGACACGACTGAGCAAGTAACGCGCACGTGCGCGCGCGCGCGCGCGCACACACACACACACACACACAAATGAAAAAAATCTCAAAATATATTGTCCATATATTTATGAACACAAAAAGATTGAAGTAAATTGCATTACATTTTTAACAGTCAAATTCTTGAACATAGAATCCTGAATGATTTCATTACCACATTTTTCTATATCAAAATACGTTGTCTAGGTGAAGTGGTGTTAAAAATAGATAGACATAAAAATTATACTGTGATTGTAATTAGAGACATGGCTTAAGATATTATGACAATAAGTAAAATGATTTGTTCAAAATTACTTAACTTGATTACCTTTGCTTTCAGACATGTGAGTATAGTAAATGCTGTGATCCTTTAAACTGTGTACTGAAAGCAAAGGCAGACTGTGGTTCTGGACCATGTTGTGGAAAAAACACTTGTAAGGTAAGTTTTCGAATATTACCTTATTTTCTTCCATGAAATTCCTGCTTTTGTGGGCTTTTTAGCTTTTTTTCACACAATTTTTACTCATCTTTCAAATATATAACCGTATGTTCCTGATTCATCCACTGTTGAGTTCAGAATTGAGAAGTCTTTAGATCTTTTCCAATCAAATTTTTAGCCCTACCTCTAACCTCATTGTTTCAATCCCTACTCAGAACTCATCCTATTATGCCATTTAATAACAACTTCAGGTAATCTGGGTGTTGTGAGTTCCTCTTGGTCATAATTGAATGTAGCTCCTCACAATCTACTTATGACAAAATTATGAATAAGCCACCCCTCACACACTTGAGATACAATATTTGAATAAACAGACAATTATAATTGTATACAATTATACAATTATAAGTAACCCCTCGCTTTGGAAGTAGCAGAAAAAAGGAATCCATAGGGAATAGTCAGCAATATGTAGCATATCTAATACTGAAGATTAACTTTGTGAATCACTCATTGAATCCTTGACTTCCCTTGGGAAGTTTTCCCTCAATTTTCCTTCATAACCACCTCTGATAGGACCCTGGGTAAGAGCTCTGTTCTAGGGAGGGCTTCATTTCGCCTTTTTGTGTGTTACTTTTAGGAGGCTAAGACACACATGAACGCTGATTGATGAGAGGTTTTGTCATCAGGTCTGTTTTTCCACTGTCAATGAAAATCTCTCCCCACACCATTTCACCCTGTTCTCTGCATGCTCTTTTTCACTCTGTGGGCTAGTTCTTAAGCCAATGTTCATTTGTTTCAAGGCGTATTGATGTAGAGGCCAAGCTAGGATTTCCACTTCTTAGCAATAAACTGTGTTGTTCTTTCCTTCCCCAGAACTCACATCTTTGTCTTTGTCTCCAAATCAGTGAGACAGAGCAGTTGAATTTTCTAAACAGTCCATTTCCATCTGGACTCCCCAGGTGGTGCTGAAGAGCCTGCCTGCCAGGAGAATCCCATGGACAGAAGAGCCTGGCCCCTGCAATCCGCAGGGCTACAGAGGGTTGGAGATGGCTGAAGTGACTTAGTACACACCCACCATTGCCCTCTATCTACATCTCAAAGGATAATTCTTTGCAACAAGGATAATTCCTGCATTTGGCCCAGTGAAAATTCATAGTATAAGTTTCTAGGGAGAGATTCGGGGTAACAGCATTGAATTCTGTAAAGAAGTTCCAACTAAAACCTGTAACTTCAGCTATCATCTTTTGTTTTTAACATCTAGGACTGCACTTATTGGTCTGTAGAAGGTAGCCCTGGACAGCCATTTCATTTTTCACACTTGAAGGCACCTGTGACTCAATTCTAGTTCTGGGAATATACCCACTGCCACCATCTGCCCAGGACCTTTCCTCCTCACTCTTTTTTTTTTTTTTTTTTTACTTTATTTTACTTTACAATACTATATTGGTTTTGCCATACATTGACATGAAATGCCACGGGTGTACATGAATTCCAGATCCTGAACACCCCTCCCAACTCCCCGCCCATATCATCTCTCTCGGTCATCCCAGTGCACCAGCCCCAAGCATCCTATATCCTGTATTGAACCTAGACTGGTGATTCGTTTCTTACATGATAGTATACACGTTTCAATGCCATTCTCCCAAATCATCCCACCCTCTACCTCTCCTCAGAGTCCAAAAGTCTGTTCTATACATCTGTGTCTATTTTGCTTGCTTCAATGTCCTATGTTAGTTCCCATTAACTTTCTTACATATTATAGCATAAAATCTAGCTTTTGCTGTCTTTTCAAGGGTTGCAGGTGCCTCTCTTATTACTGATCATAAGTTTAAAAGGCTTTTTATTTTTTTTATCTGTCTACTTTCCATTCTACTTTCCACTGACATGGTCTGAAATGTAATGCTTTGAACCAGTGCTTTTTCCTTATAAATTTTCAGTTTAGATGGACGTAAGTCCAAGTGCAAAGATATGGAAGACCAATACTTTAACCTGCTATTATCTGACACATAACAGGGACTAACATGTTTTAGCCAGTACCCAGACTTTCCTCTCTGAAGTTTTAAGGAGCTGTGTCTGGTACTGCACACCAGCAATTATCATTGGTTTGTAGTATCTTGATGATGAACACACAAGCAAAGAATAAGAAACAAGCACTCAGGAAGCTTACATACGACATGAGTTCGGCATCATGCTCAAGTGAATCTTCGTTTAAAACAGGAGCAACAAGTTTCTTGTGCTATACATCAGTTGGATATCCTTGCTTTTCCTTGGCAGTTCTCAGACAAGCTTTTCCTGTGTGCAGTACTGATAGCTCAGTGCAGATCCTGGCTTTTCTAGTCTATACTGTATGGTATTTCAGAAGAGCAGAGGGATCCCCTCTTTCCCGACACCTATGTCCACCCCTGGTAGTGGCAGAAGCCCTGACCCATCATTACATTCTAAGTTAAATTTCCCACCACTGTGTCTAGGGAGAAGTGTTCCGATTGTCATCCTGAGTCAGAAGCAATTTCATAGTAGAAGTGAAGTTCGTCCTGAAAAGAAAATTGAAGGGCAAAAAGGACAAGGGTGTCCACTAAGAAACATTTTAGAAACCTGGAAAGACCAGCATCTGAGTTAGTTAAAATATTTCAGGAGTGCAATGGATTAGTTCCCAAGGATCAAAAGTTGAAAAACAGATATGCGTAGTGTCATCTCAGATATTTTCTGTTTATCTTGAAGTGAATATTCAGGATAACCAAAGCATTGTAACTACAAAACATTCACTAGGGCCATTTTTATTTTATATATATATATATATATATATATATATATATATAGAGAGAGAGAGAGAGAGAGAGAGAGAGAGAGAGAGTTTGGTTGGTTTTTTAATATAAATTTATTTATTTTAATTGGAGGCTAATTACAATATTATATTGGTTTTGCCATACATCAACATGAATCCGCTACGGGCCATTTTTAAGTTGAAGTTTAAGTCACACAGTGGAAGTTAGCCATTGTCAAGGGCTTTAGTGCCCCGAGCAGCATTTAGAGCATTCACAGTGCTGTGCAGCCGCCGCCTTGACCTGGTTCCACAGCTTCTTCCTCAGCCAAACAGGAGACCCCGACCCATGATGCACCTGCTCTCCTCTCTATGGATTTCCCTACTCTGGACATTCCATAGAACTAGAACCTTACAGTGGGAAACCTTGTGTCTGGTTTTGTCGCTAAATACATTGTTTCCGAGTTTCAGTCGCCTTGCAGCATACATCAGTACTCCATTCCTTTATGGGGCTAACACATTCCATTGTCCACACCACAGCTTGTTTACACATTAGTAGGCATTTGTCTTCTTTCCAAACTCTTTCACCGGAACTTTTAAGCAAATTTATAGTTTAAACACTTACAAACGTCACAGTAATGAAAATGATAGCTACAAATTCAATGCTGTTATTTAATGTTTTTACATTTGTTATACTACTTCAAAGCAAATATGTGTTTTTCCTTTTCTCACAGATACTTGAAAGAGGAAGAGAGTGTAGGAAAAGCATTGATCCATGTGATTTTCCAGAATTTTGCAATGGGCTGTCTGAATTTTGTGCACCTGATATGAGAGCTGCTGACTTACAAATGTGCAATAATAAATCTTCCTATTGCTTTAAAGGAATATGCCAAGATAGAACAACGCAGTGCACCAATTTGTTTGGAAAATGTAGCAATTTATTTTTTCTTCTGAGCTTTATTTTTAAGCTATATTTTTTCTAAAGTCAGTAAAACACCAAAATAAAAAGGACTGTTTGTTAAATCCAAATTTGAACTTAAAATTGAAATCATTGTAACTTTGAACTATGTCAAGAGGTAAAACAGACCCAATAAGAACAGGAGAAAATGAATAGGGTATTAGTGAAATTTGAGGTGGTTAGGAGGAAGTGAGTAGACTTTAGATTGAAGATGAGAGAGTGCAGAAGACTGTAGGATTCTCAATTATTTCTCCTCTGACATACCAGTTCTCCTGTTCTTAAGTGGGTAGTTTTCAGTAAGTGTTTCTTTTTCTTGTATATCAATAGACAATACTGAAATTTGTAATAGATGACATTGACTAGGCATTGTTGTTTAGATATTTCAATATTAATTTACCACAGTTTTAGTTTTTAATTTTTTAAAGATGAGTAATTGGAAATTTGTTTATGTTTTTAGTTGCTAGAGAGGCTAGTTATCAGTGTGCAGAAGAAGTGAATTATCAAGGTGATGTGTTTGGAAACTGCCTAGGAAAACCTTGTGTTTTTTTGTATGTATTTAAAAATTTATACATTTTTCAAATGCCTGTCTGAGTGTCTGTTGTGTATATACTGCCAAGAGTCACTTAATGCAAATGAAAGATTAACCTGGTTTATATAGATGAGTTTATATTTTGCACTTTATTAGTTGGTGTATGTTCTGAATAGCTTTGGTGTTATGATCTCAGGAACATTTTGAATTATCCTTATATTTGGTACTTTTTTAAATCTAATCTCTTATGTCTCGAAGAGACCTATGGGCATTAAGAGTTTTTAAAATTATATATATATATAATATATATATATATTATATATATATATATTGATAGGCATCACCTTTGTGGAAAGTTAGTTTGCCACTGGACACATTCACTTATAGTATCAAGGAATGACATTCATGTTCAGTATACCTACCTTGGAGGCCATATATGTACGTCAGCATATTTAAGAACTCGTAAATTTCCGGACCCTACTATTTCAAGTAATGGAAGCATGTGTGATGAAGATAAGGTAAATAGAAATTTTACTTGATTCTATATATGGTGTATGGATGTCTGAGTGTGTGTGTGTGTGTGTGTGTGTGTGTGTGTGTGTGTGTGTGTGACAGAGAGAGAAAGAGAGAGAGGGAGAGAAAGAGCTTAAGATTTTTAAATTTGTAATTAATGGTACAAATTTTGGTTACTATATCATCGTAAAATTAAAAGGTCACTTTCTATTGGCTAGAGGAAAATTTGTTTCACTGTTTATCTTTTTATTGTGAATTTTGCTATAGTTAGTTGAATTTGTTTTGTCACATTTGAGAATCTAAACTTGTACAGTAGGCAAGGATCTGGCCTGTGACAGTTTGTGTAATAAAAAACAAGAAGTACCAAATAATATGTGAAAAAAAAATGGGTCAGAACAAACTGAATATTGAGAAAAACAAGGAAAAACAAAAAAGCCACCGTTTAACATTGCAATATTTGACTGGAATTAAATTGCAATGAACTAAAATATTTTCTCATTAGCCTACTCCCCTAGTTCTTTCTTCAAAAACATAACATACTTGTTTAAAATCAGACCCTTCTACAAGATACAATGCTAAAACAGTGTTTGAGTTTTATGTATTTGTTTTTCTTAGGTACTTTGATAAACATAAAGAATTTTTAAAAAAGAGTACCATTAAAAGCTAGTACATGAAAGTAAAAAGGGAAACAATTATTTCACATTTTAATTAAAATAATTACATTAAGATACAGTATGTTTAAAAAGTGAGTTTAGTTCAGTCTCTCAGTCATGTCCGACTCTTTGTGACCCCATGAATCGCAGCACGCCAGGCCTCCCTGTCCATCGCCAACTCCAGGAGTTCACTCAGACTCGAGTCCATCGAGTCGGTGATGCCATCCAGCCATCTCATCCTCAGTCGTCCCCTTCTCCTTCTGCCCTCAATCCCTCCCAGCATCAAAGTCTTTTCCAATGAGTCAACTTTTTGCATGAGGTGGCCAAAGTACTGGAGTTTCAGTTTTAGCATCATTCCTTCCAAAGAAATCCCAGGGCTGATCTCCTTCAGAATGGACTGGTTGGATCTCCTTGCAGTGCAAGGCAATCTCAAGAGTCTTCTCCAACACCACAGTTCAAAAGCATCAATTCTTCAGCACTCAGCCTTCTTCACAGTCCAACTCTCACATCCATACATGACTACTGGAAAAACCATAGCCCTGACTAGACGGACCTTAGTCAGCAAAGTAATGTCTCTGCTTTTGAATATGCTATCTAGGTTGGTCATAACTTTTCTTCCAAGGAGTAAGCATCTTCTAATTTCACGGCCGAAATTACCATCTGCAGTGATTTTGAAGCCCCCCAAAATATAAAGTCTGACACTGTTTCCACTGTTTCCCCATCTATTTCCCATGAAGTGATGGGACCGGATGCCATGATCTTCATTTTCTGAATGTTGAGCTTTAAGCCAACTTTTTCACTCTCCTGTTTCACTTTCATCAAGAGGCTTTTTAGCTCCTTCACTTTCTGCCATAAGGGTGGTGTCATCTGCATATCTGAGGTTACTGATATTTCTCCTGGCAATCTTGATTCCAGCTTGTGTTTCTTCCAGTCCAGCGTTTCTCATGATGTCCTCTGCATAGAAGTTAAATAAGCAGGGTGACAATATACAGCCTTGATGTAGTCCTTTTCCTATTTGAAACCAGTCTGTTGTTTCACGTCCAGTTCTAACTGTTGCTTCCTGGCCTGCATACAGATTTCTCAAGAGGCAGATCAGGTGGTCTGGCATTCCCATCTCTTTCAGAATTTTCCACAGTTTATTGTGATCCACACAGTCAAAGGCTTTGGCATAGTCAATAAAGCAGTAATAGATGTTTTTCTGGAACTCTCTTGCTTTTCCATGATCCAGCGGATGTTGGCAATTTGATCTCTGGTTCCTCTGCCTTTTCTATAACCAGCTTGAACATCAGGAAGTTCACAGTTCACGCATTACTGAAGCCTGGCTTGGAGAATTTTGAACATTACTTTACTAGTATGTGAGATGAGTGCAATTGTGCGGTAGTTTGAGCATACTTTGGCATTGCCTTTCTTTGGGATTGGAATGAAAACGGACCTTTTCAGTCCTCTGGCCACTGCTGAGCTTTCCAAATTTGTTGACATATTGAGTGCAGCACTTTCACAGCATCATCTTTCAGAATTTGAAATAGCTCTACTGGAATTCCATCACCTCCACTAGCTTTGCTCGTAGTGATGCTTTCTAAGGCCCACTTGACTTCATGTTCCAGGATGTCTGGCTCTAGATGAGTGATCACACCATCATGATTATCTTGGTTGTGTAGATCTTTTTGTACAGTTCTTCTGTGTATTCTTGCCATCTCCTCTTAATATCTTCTGCATCTGTTAGGTCCATACATAATATTTCTGTCCTTTATCGAGCCCATCTTTGCATGAAATGTTCCCTTGGTATCTCTAATTTTCTTGAAGAGATCTCTAGTCTTTCCCATTCTGTTCTTTTCCTCTATTTCTTTGCATTGATCACTGAAGAAGGCTTTCTTATTTCTTCTTGCTATTCTTTGGAACTCTGCATTCAGATGCTTATATCTTTCCTTTTCTCCTTGGCTTTTTGCTTCTCTTCTTTTCACAGCTATTTGTAAGGCTTTCCCAGACAGCCATTTTGTTTTTTTGCATTTCTTTTCCATGGGGATGATCTTGATCCCTGTCTCCTGTACAATGTCACGAACCTCATTCCATAGTTCATCAGGCACTCTATCTATCAGATTTAGGCCCTTAAATCTATTTCTCACTTCCACTGTATAATCATAAGGGATTTGATTGAGGTCATACCTGATTGGTCTAGTGGTTTTCCTTGCTTTCTTCAATTTGAGTCTGAATTTGTTAATAAGGAGTTCATGATCTGAGCCACAATCAGCTCCTGGTCTCATTTTTGTTGACTGTATAGAGCTTCTCCATCTTTGGCTGCAAAGAATATAATCAATCTGATTTTGGTGTTGACCATCTGGTGAGGTCCATGTGTAGAGTCTTCTCTTGTTTTGTTGGAAGAGGGTGTTTGCTATGATCAGTGCATTTTCTTGGCAAAACTCTATTAGTCTTTGCCCTGCTTCATTCCGCATTCCAAGTCCAAATTTGCCTGTTACTCCAGGTGTTTCTTGACTCCCTACTTTTGCATTCCAGTGCCCTATAATGAAAAGGACATCTTTTGGGGGTGTTAGTTCTAAAAGGTATTTTTGGTCTTCATAGAACCGTTCAGCTTCAGCTTCTTCAGTGTTACTGGTTGAAGAATAGAGGAAATTGGAAGTGGATAGTAACCTTATCTCAGAATGGCAAAAGATAGTCTCACATAAATATAATGGCTTCCCTGGTAGCTCAGCTTGTAAAGAATCTGCCTACAATACAGGAGACCCCAGTTCAATTCCTGGGTTGGGAAGATCCCCTAGAAAAGGGATAGGCTACCCATTCCAGTATTCTTGCCTGAAGAATTCCATGGACAGAGGAGTCTGGAAGGCTACAGTTGACCCCTGGGATGGGAAGATCCCTTGTAGAAGGGAACAGCTCTCCACGTCAGTATTCTTGCCTGAATAATTCCATGGACAAAGGAGTCTGGAGGCTATAGTCCATGAAGTTGGCAAGGAGCTGGACAAGACTGAGAAACTTTCACTTTCAATCATAAAGGAGCATACTGATGCTGACTGCATTATGAAGTAATATGTCATCCCTCTAAGCATCATTTAAAACAAAATGCAATCATGTTTACCATAAATATGGCAGAGTAAATATGTAAAATTATGAACTAATTCAATTATTCATTAATTAGAAAAAACTAATGTAGTATTATAATAGTATAATGTACTTTAACATGCACAAGAAAATTAATTTGGCCTTTTCCCTTGGTTTCTGGCCTTGAGCTCCTAAACCTTAGAATTTCCTGACAGGAATATTTGGTGTAACTCATAATGAGATTCATCCAGAGAAACCTAGGTTTATGCCAGTGAGGTAATAGGGTGATGGCTCTTGATGCTTCAGAGTATACTGGTCACCAGAAAGACCAATTGATTAATGGAGTGGAGCTTTAAGCTCCACTCACAGCATCAATAAAGGGAATGATATGGCTGGAGACACTACTCTGTAAAAATTTTTCAATGATCAGACTCAAGATAGTTTGTAAGTTGGTGAACACAATGTGTTGTAACGAGGATGTGCCTGGAGAGGACATGGAGACAATGTCACTTCCTCTTGCCCGACAACATAACTTGACCTGTGCATCTCTTCCATTTGGCTGTTCCTGAGTTATATTCTTTCCCATAAATTAGTAAACATAAGTGAGGTCTTTCCCTAAGTTCTGTGAGCCAAATTAGGAAATTATCAAACCTGAGAGGGAGCCATGGGAACCTCCAATTTATAGCCAGTTGGTCAGAAGGATAAAGACTTGCATCTGGTGTCTGAAATGGGAAGAGTCTTATGGGACTGAGCTTTTTTAACTTTTGGAATTTGATTCTAACTGCAGATAGATTGTGTCAGAATGAGTTGAACTGAATTCTTGGACACTCGGTTGGTATCAGAGTCATAGGTATCAGGTATCATAGTGGGTACACCCCCGCAGACGACACCACCCTTATGGCAGAAAGTGAAGAGGAACTAAAAAGCCTCTTGATGAAAGTGAAATAGGAGAGTGAAAAAGTTGGCTTACAGCTCAACATTCAGAAAACGAAGATCATGGCATCTGGTTTCATCACTTCATGGGAAATAGATGGGGAAACAGTAGAAACAGTGTCAGACTTTATTTTTTTGGGCTCTAAAAAAATCACTGCAGATGGTGACTGCAGCCATGAAATTAAAAGACCCTTACTCCTTGGAATAAAAGTTATGACCAACCTGGATAGCATATTCAAAAGCAGAGACATTACTTTGCCGACTAAGGTCTGCCTAGTCAAGGCTATGGTTTTTCCTGTGGTCAAGTGTGGATGTGAGAGTTGGACTGTGAAGAAGGCTGAGCACCGAAGAACTGGTGCTTTTGAACTGTGGTGCTGGAGAAGACTCTTGAGAGCCCCTTGGACTGCAAGGAGATCCAACCAGTCCATTCTGAAGGAGATCAGCCCTGGGCTTTCTTTGGAAGGAATGATGCTAAAGCTGAAACTCCAGTACTTTGGCCACCTCATGCAAAGAGTTAACTAATTGGAAAAGACTGTGATGCTGGGAGAGATTGGGGACAGAAGGAAAAGGGGATGACCGAGGATGAGATGGCTTGATGGCATCACAGACTCGATGGACGTGAGTCTGAGTGAACTCTGGGAGATGCTGATGGACAGGGAGGCCTGGTGTGCTGCGATTCATGGAGTCACAAAGAGTCGGACACGACTGAGCGACTGAACTGAAATGAACGGACACCCCTACTATGTGTGTGTGTGTATATATATATATATATATATGTACATCTATGTGTATACCCCAGTATATATGTACTTGTGCACACACACATGCCCTAGTATATATATGTGTGTGTGCACACACACATATCCCAGTATTTATGTACCTGTGCACACACACACACACACACACATACCCCAGTATATATGTACATGTTTACACACACACATACCCCAGTATATATGTACCTATGCACACACACACACACGTACCCCAGTATATATGAACACGTGCACACACACACGTACCCCAGTGTATATGTACATGTGTACACACACATATCCCAGAATACATATATATATATATATACACCTGTGTACACACACATATCCCAGTTTATATGCACCTATGCACACACAGGCCTGGTGTGCTGTGATTCATGGGGTCGCAAAAAGTTGGACACGACTGAGCGACTGAACTGAACTGATGCGTGCACACACGTACCCCAGTATATATGCACATGTTCACATACATCCATACCCCAGTATATATATACATGTGTACATACACATATACCAGTATAGATGTACATGTGTGCACAAACACATATCCCAGTATACATGTACCTATGCACACACACACATACTCTTGTGTTTATCTGTACAAAAAAATCACGAAATTGAACATATGACTAAGAAACATGAAAATGTTCTAACTTAACCTGTGATTAAATAAATTCAAAATAAGCGAATATTCAGCTATTTATTCTGTGTATCATTTTGACATCAAAAATAGCATTTGATGGAGAGGAGATGAAGATGTCATCATAGGAAGATGTTAAACTCACCTCTCCCCAGGAACACATCAAAAATACATCTCCATGTGAAGCAATTCTCCCTGAAAACAAATTGGATACTTGTCAGGTAGGCAGGGAGGACAATCACTACAGCACCTGTGCCTCTAGGAGGGAGCATAGAGGAAGGTTGAGGGGTGTGTGTGTGTGTATGGTTCAGAGATCCTCCCTGGGGAGTGAGTGGTTTAAACTGATTACTGGATACCCCAGGCCTGGGATCTGACACTGGGATTTGATCCCTTATCAAGTTTGAAAATCAGTGGGGCTTACAAGTGTCAGTGCAAGTCGCTCAGTCATGTCTGACTCTGCGATCCCATGGACTATACAGTCCATGGAATTGTCCAGGTCAGAATACTGGAGTGGATAGCCTTTCCTTTCTCCAGGGGATCTTCCCCACCCAGGGATCGAACCCAGGTCTCCCACATTGCAGGCAGATCCTTTACCAACTGAGCTATCACAAGCTGAGCCACAAGGGAACCCCAAGAATACTGGAGTGGGTAGCCTATCCCTTCTCTAGAGGATCTTCCCAACCCAGGAATTGAACCAGAGTCTCCTGCATTGCAGGTGAATTCTTTACCAACTGAGCTATCACCAGGAGGGCTGTGGGAAGAAAAAAAAAAAAAAAAAACAAGACTCTGCTTGTAAAGAACTGGCTTTACTCCAGGGAACAAGGCAGAGGAAGCTGATTGAACCTGCCTAGAGCTCTGGCTCTTTTCCTGAAACCATGCAAGGTGCACCCCAGGCCATGTTGAATATCTGCCCTGGCCTCACTAGCTGCAGCACTGCTTTGCAGTAGGGCAAAGTCTGTCATTGCTGAGGAGAGTGTGCACATGGGAAGGATGGAGCTGAATGGGGCGAGGGCAGCTATTTCTGCTGCTTATAGAGGGAGTGGATCAGGAAGTGTCTAGAATTCTGGCTGACATTCCAGAGTCATACCAGGGCACATGCCCCAACCACATCAGGCACCCACTCCAGCACCCTCTTGCTTTAGGGATCATACCCTCTGGGGCAGAGGTGTCCTTCCCAGGATGGAGGGGGAAGGTGCATACTTAAAAAGAAATGGACCAACTTGGACCCAAGCTTATACCATAAGGTTGTCCTTATCCATTCACCATCAGCAGCTTGGGACCTGATGCCATCTCCCCAGTAGGGTGGTGATAGCCACGGATCATAGGAGAAGTCTCAACTCACACCTGGCACTGGCTCTATCCCTTTGTCATCAATCCTACATCTCACCAAAGTGACAGCAGGCAGCACACCCTGGGACAGGATGCGACCCATGATCATGTCAGATCTAGCTCTCCCACAAAAACCACTGGGTACACACAGACAGTATAGGGATGCTGGGACACAAAGACGTTCCCTCAAAGCTAGGATAGTTAACTCTTTCACTTAATTTCATAGAGACGAAGTCAAACAAAATGAGAAGAGAAAAGAATTATTTCAAATGAAAGAAAAAAAACTGAAAAAAAAAACAAAAAAAGATAATTTACCAGATAAAAAGTTTAAAGCATAAGCAATAACAATGTTATCTGAACTTGGGAAAAGAAGAAATGGACACAGTGAGAATTTTAGTGAAAAACTAGAAATATAAAAAATAACTAGTCAGAGGTGAAGAATACAATAACTAAAAGAGGCTCACAGATACAGAGAACAAGTTGGTGATTACCACTGGGAAGAGGTTAGAAGGGAGAGATTAAGAGATACAAACTGCCGTTGCTGCTGCTGCTGCTATGTCACTTCAGTCGTTTCCGACTCTGTGCAGCCCCTTAGACGGCAGCCCACCAGGCTTCTGCGTCCCTGGGATTCTCCAGGCAAGAACACTGGAGTGAGTTGCCATTTCCTTCTCCAATGCATGAAAGTGAAAAGTGAAAGTGAACTCACTCAGTCATATCCAACCCTCAGTGACCGCATGGACTGCAGCCCACCAGGCTCCTTGGTCCATGGGATTTTCCAGGCCAGAGTACTGGAGTGGGGTGCCATTGCCTTCTCCGAAGAGATACAAACTACTATATATAAAATAAATAAGCTATAAGAATATATTGCACAGCACAGAAAACATAGCTAATATTTTATGCTAACCTTATTATTTTAATTTTTAATTTATATTCGGGTACAGTTAATTAACAATATTGTATTAGTTTCAGGTGTACAGCAAAGTGATTAAGTTTTATATATATGTATATATATATATATATATATATATATATATATCCACTTTTTTTCAGATTCTTTTCCCATTTAGGTTATTACAGAATATTGAACAGAGTTCCCTGTGCTATATAGTTAGTCCTTGGTGGTTAACTGTTTTAAATATAACAATGTGTGCATGTTAATCCCAAACACCCAATCTATCCTTCCCCCTCAACCCTTCACACTTAGTAGCCATAAGTTCATTTTCTAAGTCTATGAGTCAGTTTCTATTTTGTAATTAACTTCATTTCAATCATTTTTCTTCACGAATACACATATAAGTGATATCCTATGATACTTATCTTTCTCTGTCTGACTTACTTCACTTAGTTTGATAATCTCCAGGTCCATTTATGTTGCTACAAATGACATTAATTCATTCTTTTCAGTGGCTAATATCCCATTGTATATATGTACCACTTATCCTTTATCCCTTCATCTGCTGAGGGACATTTAATCTGCTTCTGTGTCTTGGCTATTTTGAATAGTGCTGCAGTGAACATGGGGGTGTATGCTTTTGAATCAAGATTTTTCTCTGGTTATATACCCAGGAGTGGGACTGCTAGATCATACAGTATTTCCATTTTTAAGGAATTGTTCTCCATAGTGGCTGCACCAATTTACATCCCCACAAACCTCATAGGAGAGTTCCCTTCTCTGCATACCCTCTCTAGCATTTACTGTTTGTAGATATTTGGATGATGGCCATCCTGACCATATGAGATGATACCACATTGCAGTTTTGGTTCACATTTCTCTGATAATTTGATGGGCTTCCCTGGTGTCTCAGATGGTTAAAAATCTGCTGGCAATGCAGGAGACCTGGGTTTAATCTCTGGATTGGGAAGATTTCCTGAAGAAGGGAATGGCTGCCCACTCTAGGATTCTTTGCCTGGAGAAATTCCATGGACAGAGGAGCCTTGTTGTTGTTCAGTCAGTAAGTCCTGTTCAACTCTTTGTGACCCCAAGGACTACAGCATGCCCGGCTTCCCTATCCTTCACCATCTCCCGGAGTCTGCTCAGACTCATGTGCTTTGAGTCAGTGATGCCATCCAACCATCTCATCCTGCTGTCCCTTTCTCCTCCTGCCTTCAATCCTTCCCACCATCTGGGTCTTTTCCAGTGAGTTGACTCTTCCCATCAGGTGGCCAAAGTATTAGAGATTCAGCTTTAGCATCAATCCTTCCAATGAATGTTCAGGGTTGATTTCACTTAGCATTGACTGGTTTGATCTCCTTGCAGTCCAAGGGACTCTCAAGAGTCTTCTCCAGCGCCACAGTTTGAAAGCATCAATTCTTCAGTGCTCAGTCTTCCTTATGGTCCAACTCCCATCCATACACGACTACTGGAAAAATCATAGCTTTGACTATACAGACCTTTGTCAGCAAAGTGATGTCTCTGTTTCTTAATATGCTGTCCGTGTTTGTTGTAGTTTTTCCTTCAAGAAGCAAGTGTCTTTTAATTTCATGGCCTCAGTCTCCACAGTGATTTTGAAGGCCAAGAAGATAAAATCTGTCACGTTTCCATTGTTTCCCATCTATTTGCCATAAAGTGATGAGATTGGATGCCATGATCTTAGTTCTCTGACAGTCCATGGGGTTGCAAAGAGTCAGACACAGCTAATTGCCTAACACTTTCATTTTCAATAATTAACTATGCTGAACATCTTCTCATAGGTCACTTACCCATCTGTATGTCTTCTCTACAGCAATGTGTCTCTTTAGGTCTTTTGCCCATGTTTGGACTGAGTTGTGTGTTTTTATGATGTTGAGCTGGATGAGATGTTTGAAAATTTTAAAGGCTAATTCTTTGTCAGTTGCATCATTTGCAAATATCTTCTCCCATCCTGTGAGTTGTATTTTTGTTTTTGTATATAATTCCCTTTGCTGTGCAACAGCTTTTGAATTTAATTAGGTACCATTTATTTTTATTTTTATTTCCATTACTCTGGGAGATGGGTCAAAAAAGATATTGCTGCAGTTTATGTTAGAGGATGTTTGGTCTTTTTTTCCTCTGAGAGTTTTATAGTATTCAGTCTTACATTTAAGTCTTTAATTCATTTTGAGCTTGTGTGTGTGTGTGTGGTTAGAGTTTTCTTCTTCTTCTTTTTTTTTTTTTTTTTTTTGTTTTTTACATATAGCTGTCCAGTTTCCCAACACCACTTATTGAAGAGACTGTCTTTCCTCCATTGTATAGTCTTGCCTGCTTTGTCATAGATTAGGTGACCATAGGCATATGGGTTTATCATGAGCTTTGTGTCCTAGTCCACTGATCTATATGTATTTTTGTGCTAGTACCTTCCTGTTTTGATGACTGTAGCTTTGTAGCATAGTCTTAAGTCTGGGAGCCTGATTCTTCAGCTTCATTTTTCTTAGATTTTTTGGTTATTCGGGGTCTTTTGTGTCTCTTTACAAATTTTATGATTTTTGTTCTAACTCTGTGAAAACTTCCATTGGTAATTTGATATGAATTTCATTAAATCTGGAAATTGCCTTGGACAATGTAGTCCTTTGGACAGTATTGATTCTGCCAGTTCAAGAATGTGGTGTGTCTTTCTGTCTGTTTGTGTTGTCTTCCAAAAAAGATACAAGAATATATTACGCAGCTCAGAGAATATAGCCAATATTTTATATTAATTTTAAATGGAGTATAATATATAAAAAATTGAATCAATATGTAGTATATCCAAAACTAATATAATATTGTAAACCAGCTATACTTCAAGCAAAAAAAGAATTGATGGTGAGAAGCGTAACTTATAATCTTCCTAAAATAAGTATAAATTAACAGATACTTTATGGAAAGTGATTTTGAAATGTTTAGGCTTCAAATTTATCATCACACTTTTTATCTATTTCTGATGTAATTAAGGTTAATTTTAAAATGTTAGAGAATAGACATTGATATAGAGCAATTATGATGTGAGTTATAATAGATAAAATAAACAAGACACACTAAATGCCAATTATAGGTTGATCAGATAAGTTAAGCACAGTGAAGTGAAAGTGAACGTCACTCAGTCATGTCCAACTCTGCAACCCCATGGACTTTAGCCTATCATTCTTCTCTGTCCATGGGGGTTCTCCAGGCCAGAATACTGGAGTGGGCAGCCATTACCTTCTCCAGGGAATCTTTCCAACCCAGGAATTGAACCTAAGTCTTCCACATTGCAAGTGGATTCTTTACCGTCTGAGTCACCAGGAAAGCCCATATCCAATACAAATAATTTTTAATGACATGGAGATATGTAATATTATGGTGATAGAGAAATCAAGGTAAAACCTGCAAGATATTATTTCTACCTTTTAAATTTTTTTTAATTGAATATAGTTGAGTTACAGGGCTGTGTCAGTATCTTGTGTACAGCAAAGTGATTCAGTTATATATATTCTTATAGTTTCATGTGCTATACTGTAGGACCTTCTCATTTATCTATTTTGTATATAGTGGTTTTTATCTGCTAATCCTTAACTCCTAATTTATCCATCTCCCATCCCCTTCAGCTCTACTTTTTTGACTACACATGAAAATTATGTGAGTTGTGATCACTATTTAAGCATAAATTGTGTCTTTGACTTGGAAGGCAATATTGTTAAAACGGTACTGTTCTCAAAATCAATTAATGAATATGATGCAGAAGAATCCAGAAGAATCATGATTCCACCAGGTTTCTTTTCTGAGGTGGGGGGCAGGGAATGAGTTGCTGGTGGAAATTGAAAAACATATTTAAAGGTTATATTAAAATGCAAAGAGCTAAATGTACAAAATAGCCAATGCAATTTGAAATAAAATGGAAATTGACAATTCATGTTACTAAATAACAAGACAGAAGATAAAGTTGAAATAATTAAAATAAAAGCCAATAGGTACAAGGATAAATTAGCCTATAGACAAAGGTATAAAATATTATTTCAAAGGAATTATAGATCAAAATGCTTTAATAAAAACTCAAGGAAAACTTAGGGATAGTATCTGTGAGTATCCAAGTATCTCAGAGTTATCTCCAATGGTACAAAGTCAGTTACAGATAAGGGGAAATATTGATAAATATATTATATCATGGTTAAAACTACTGGATAGAGATTTGAAGTTCCAGGGCAGACTAGATGTACTTTTCTCTATTCTTCTGATTAATTGTAGCTAGGACACCTGGATATTAAATGTAAAATAAACATAAGAAGATTCCAAAACCTGAAAGATTCTTTCAGCAGATCAGCTAGGCACCTCAGTACCTGTGGAGAAACATAACAATGTGATCTCTTTGCTTTTAGCCTTATATCTCCCAAACTGAGTGCCAGAGAAGCCAGAAACTCAGAAATGTCAAATGAAACAGAGAGAAACAAGTCATAAAGGAAAGCCTGACTTTAGCCAAGTGAACAGCTTAGCAAGATGGTACACTTTTAAACAATGGATTCTCTTCTGCAGCCAAAGGATATAGATAAAATTGTAGCTACACTTCTACTCTCACCAGAGTGGTAGAACAGAGGATTTGTGGAGAGCTTGTTCTTCCCAGCCACTTGCAATAATAAGGAGCCCCTCTCATTCCAGATATTAGTGGAATCTTCACTTCCAATGCTGAGTGAGTGATAGTCCCTCAGTCTTGCACAACTCTTTGCGACTCCTTGTACTGTAGCCCACCAGACTCCTTTGTCCATGGCATTGTCCAGGCAAGAACACTGGAGTGTGTTGCCATTCCCTTCTCCAACTTTCAGCATTACCTGGCAAAAATGAGGCAGTGTTCCTTTCCCCTACTTCAGAGTTGTAATAGAGAAGAACTGCTGAACCAGAAGGTTTAACCAGGTTTAACCACAAGGTTTAACTAGAGTCTCATAACACAGTAATCAAAATATCTAGGTTTCAATCAAAAGTCACACTCTTCATACCATGAACCAGGAAAATCTCAATTTCAAAGGAAAAAAAAAGAAATAAAGTCAATAAGCATTAACAACAAAATTATATTGCTGTTAGAAATAGCCAGGGGTCCCCAACCCTTAATAGGAACCAGGCCACACAGCAGTAAGTAAGTGCCAACAAAGCAAGCAAAGCTTTGCCTGCCACTCCCTATCACTCCCCATCGCTCACATTACCTGTCCCTGGTGCCAAAGATATTGGGGACCACTGCTTTAAGCAATATGAAGCAGCCATCAGAATAGTTTATCTAACTGATTCTAGTCCCCATAGGAATATGAGGGATGATAAACACATCTCAGCACATTCTTTTCAAACTTGAAATGCAATGTGTTTGGGGCATGTGCCTGTCCAAAAGTAGATAAGCTGATCAATGAAAAAGTAAATGAAATTTCTCCCTTTTTCTCACCCATTCGTACCTCAGTTCAGTTTAGTCTCTCAGTCGTGTCCATCACCAACTACCGGAGTTCACCCAAACTCATGTGCATCGAGTTGGTGATGCCATCCAGCCACCTCATACTCTGTCGTCCCCTTCTCCTCTTTCCCACAATCCCTCCCAGTCCTGAATATTCATTGGGAGGACTGATGTTGAAGCTGAAACTCAAATACTTTGGCCACCGGAGCGAAGAGCTGACTCATTTGAAAAGACCCTGATGCTGGGAAAGATTGAAGGCAGGAGGAGAAGAAGACGACAGAGGATGAGATGGTTGGATGGCATCACCGACTCAATGGACATGGGTTTGGGTGGACTCCAGGAGTTGGTGATGGACAAGGAGGCCTGGCGTGCTGCAGTTCATGTGGTCACAAAGAGTCGCACATGACTGAGTGACTGAACTGAACACATCCTACATGACTGCAGGAAAAACCATAGCTTTGACTAGACGGACCTTTGTCCATATATTTACTTACCAATAGTGATAGAAAATAACGAATGTTTTAGACTTCATCATCTGTTGGATATTCTATCAGATAACTTGAGAAAAGTGGGCAGATAATCTTAGAACATGTCCCCCAGAGTATTCAAATTAAATTAAAATTTTGATAGAGGAATATTAACATGCAGTCTACATCAAAATCAGGTTAAATAAATAACTAAAACACAAATTTATATTTAGTGAGCATTTACTATGTCCCAAACTGTTTTTGTTCCTTTATGTGTAATAACTTATTTCACCCTCATAACCTATGACTTGGGTATAAGTTCTATTTCAAATTCAAAGATAGATAAACTTAGGTATGAAGGAGAACATTGCTTTTGTAAAAGACAAGGGATACTGTTATAAAGTTAGGAGAATGTAAAAATGACTGGTTGAAGCACTGGTATTGAGCACTGATCAATGGGCTCTATGATTAAAGTAGTTCTTGCACTGAATATTGATTCTGTCAGTCAGTGGTGACATGACCTAAAAAGTGTACATTTAATTCTCATCAAATAAAAATGTGGATAAAAATATCTCCCTCTCAAGGTCAATGTGAGCATATATATATAAATGCATAGAAAGTTCAAAGGCCCACTTCAAATGCTCATTCTAATTTGGCTTGTTTTGTTCTTACACCAGCTATAATTTTTAGCTGCATAATTTCTATACCTTCTACAAAAGACATAGGAAAGTTCTATGTTTTCAGGTATATAAAAAATGTTGTCTACTTTTGTTGAGACAAATTAGAGAAAATCTCTATGGCACTTGAAAAGCACTGAGTGGACATTTCTTGTATTGTATTTGATTTTTAAAATCCTTTTCCATATTAAAATAAAAACTTCCTGTAACATACCAAATTACAATACTTTAATAATTTTCATTGGCTATTAGTAAACTCACAAGCCTGCTCCTTCAAAGGAAGCAATATCTTATTGTAAAACTTGATGTTTGATAAAGTAATAATGTACCATTTTAAGATTTTATTAGAATGAGTAGATGTTATGAAATTCAAGTTCATCCTAAGTATATATAATATTGTGTATCTAATTTCTTATACTAAGTACAGCTAATGAATTCCTGACTTTGAAGTTGTTGGTTGTTTCATTTTAGTTTTGTGACAACGGAGCTTGCAAGGCAGTCACCCAATACAGTCAGTATCAAGACTGTGACCCACTTGTCAAATGTAAAGGACATGGGGTATGTAATTGTTACTCTATTTTATGTATAGTTTTAAAATACATATCATAACATTTTATAAGATAATATTATGGAGGTGGAAATTTCTTTGGAAAATTTCAGTTAAATGCAGAAACCAAATTTCATTATTTATACATGTGTACATGTTCTATGTATTTTATCAGATCATTGCACACTTCATGAGCTAAAAACTTTTAAACTTTGTACAAAAATGCAGTATGAAACATAAGCTATTATGATGCGTTCAATCCTTGCTAGCATCTGGGTCTTTTCCAGTGAATCAGTTCTTCACATTAGGTGGCCAAAGTATTGGAGTTTCAGCTCCAGCATCAGTTCTTCCAATGAACATTCAGTACTGATTTCCTTTAGGACAAACTAGTTGGATTCCCGTACAGTCCAAAGGACTCTCAAGAGTCTTCTCCAACACTGCAGTTCAAAAGCATCAATTCTTCTGCCCTCAGCTTTCTTTATAGTCCAACTCTCATATCCATACATGACTACTATTAAAATCATAGCTTTGACGAGATGCTCCTTTGTTGGCAAAGTAATGTCTCTGCTTTTTAATATGCTGTCTAGGTTGGTCATAACTTTTCTTCCAAGGAGCAAGCGTCTTTTAATTTTATGGCTGCAATCACCATCTGCAGTGATTTTGGAGCCCCAAAAAATAAAGTCTGACACTGTTTCTACTGTTTTCCCATTTATTTTCAATGAAGTGATGGGACCGGATGCCATGATCTTCATTTTCTGAATGTTGAGCTTTAAGCCAACTTTTCACTCTCCTCTTTCACTTTCATCAAGAGGCTTTTTAGTTCCTCTTCATTTTCTGCCATAAGGGTGGTGTCTTCTGCATATCTGAGGTTATTGATATTTCTCCTGGCAATATTGACTCCAGCATGTGCTTCACCCAGTCCAGAATTTCTCATGAGGTACTCTGCATAAAAGTTAAATAAACAGGGTGACAATATACAGCATCGACATACTCCTTTCCCGACTTAGAACCTGTGTGTTGTTTCATGTCCATTTCTAACTGTTGCTGTCTTGACCTGTATACAGATTTCTCAGGAGGCAGGTCAGCTGTTCAAGTCTTCCCATCTCTTTCAGAATTTTCCACAGTTTTTTGTGATCCACACAGTCAAAGTCTTTGGCATAGTCAATAAAGCAGAAATAGATGTTTTTCTGGAACTCTCTTGCTTTTTCAGTGATCCATCGGATTTTGGTAATTTGATCTCTGGTTCCTCTGCCTTTCTAAATAGAGCTTGAACTTTTGGAAGTTCACAGTCCGTGTACTATTGAACCCTGGCTTGGAGAATTTTGAGCATTACTTTACTAGTGTGTGAGATGAGTTCAATTATGCAGTCGTTTGAGCATTCTTTGGCATTGCCTTTCTTTGGGTTTGGAATGAAAACTGACCTTTTTCAGTCCTGTGGCCACTGCTGAGTTTTCCAAATTTGTTGGCATATTGAGTGCTGCACTTCCATAGCATTATCTTTCAGGATTTGAAATAGCTCACCTGGAATTCCATCACCTCCACTAGCTTTGTTCATAGCGATGCTTCCTAAGGCCCATTTGACTTCACATTCCAGGATATCTGGCTCTAGGTGAGTGATCATACCATCATTATTATCTCAGTCATGAAGATCTTTTTTGTATAGTTCTTCTGTGTATTCTTACCACCTTTTCTTAATATCTTCTGCTTCTGTTAGGTCCATAATATTTCTGTTCTTTATTGAGCCCATCTTTGCATGGAATGTTCTCTTAGCATCTCTAGTTTTCTTGAAGAGATCTCTAGTCTTTCCCATGCTGTTGCTTTCCTCTATTTCCTTGCACTGATTGCTGAAGAAGGCTTTCTTACCTCTCCTTGCTATTCTTTGGAACTCTGCATTCAAATGGTTATAACTTTCCCTTTCTCCTTTGCCTTTAGCTTCTCTTCTTTTCTCAGATACTTGTAAGGGCTCCTCAGACAGCCATTTTTCCCTTTTGCATTTCTTTTTCTTGGGGATGATTTTGAGCACTGCCTCCTTTACAATATCATGAGCCTTTGTCCATAGGTCTTCAGGCACTCTGTCTATCAGATCTAATCCCTTGAATCAATTTGTCTCTTCCCCTGTATAATCATAAGAGATTTGATTTAGGTCATACCTGAATGGTCTAGTGGTTTTCTCCACTTTCTTCAATTTCAGTCTGAATTTAACAATAAGGAGCTCATGATCTCAGCCACAGTCAGCTCCCCGTCTTGTTTTTGCTGAGTGTATAGAGCTTCTCCATCTTTGTATGCAAAGAATATAATAAATCTGGTTTTGGTATTGACCATCTGGTGATGTCCATGTGTAGAGTCTTCTCTTGTGTTGTTGGAAGAGGGTGTTTGCTATGACCTGTGTGTTCTCTTGGCAAAACTGTCTTAGCCTTTGTCCTGCTTCATTCCAAGGCCAAATTTTTTCATTACTCCAGGTATTTCTTGACTTCTTTATCTTGCATTCCAGTTCCCTATAATGAAAAATGCATCTTTTTTCAGTGTTAGTTCTAGAAAGTCTTGTAGGTCTTCATAGAACTGTTCAACTTCAGCTTCTTCGGCATTACTCGTTGGGACATAGACTTGGATTACTGGTACTGAATGGTTCACCTTGGAAACGAACAGAGATCATTCTGTCATTTTTGAGACTGCATCCAAGTACTGCATTTCAGAATCTTTTGTTGACTCTGATGGCTACTCCATTTCGTCTAAGTGATTCTTGCCCACAGTAGTAGATACCCATCCCAGTCCATTTTAGTTCACTGATGCCTAAAATGTCAACGTTCATTCTTTCCATCTCTTACTTGACCACTTCCAATTTGTCTTGATTCATGGACCTAATATTCCAAGTTCCTATGCAATATTACTCTTTATAGCATCGGACTTTACTTCCTTCACCAGTCACATCCACAACTGGGTGTTGTTTTTGCTTTGGCTCCATCTCTTCGTTCTTTCTGGAGTTAGTATATACATGTATGTATTTATACATAAATATAAATACTGCTTATAATTGAGTGCATGGCTCTGATGTTTGAAAGATTGAAGGCAGAAGGAGAAAGGGATGACAGAGGATGAGATGGTTGGATGGCATCACTAACTCGATGGACATGAGTTTGAGCAAGCTCCAAGTATTGGTGAAGGACAGAGAAGCCTGGTGTATTGCAGTCCATGGGGTTGGACATGACTGATTGACTGAACTGATCTGAATTGAGCTGATAACTGATATATACGAAACACTCACAAACTTTGTTTCTATTACACATTACTCATAATCTAATATATGTTTGACAGCAGAGTTCCTTATCCTTTGAAATCTGTCTCAGATCAGTGACTTCCATTTATTTTTCTCTATGGTTCTTTCTGTATTTGAAGTCATTCACTGATGGACTTTTGGATAATACTGAATTTTTATTTAACTGTTGTAAATAGTGGTACAGTGGACGCTGCTGTACATTCACCTTGCAGAATTATTTGATTTCATAAATTGATTGCATTGAAATCTGATGGGTCAAATATATGCATAATTTGAATTTTAATAAATATTGCCTGTCTTCAGGAAATATTATATCAGTTTTTCTGCACCTATCAGGAGTGAAAACATTTCTTCAAATTCAGGCCAGATGGGCTTCTTAGTTTACTAATATCTTCTAACACGCTGAATTTTTTGCTAATTTTCATTTTTTAAATTAATAATAGCAGTTCAGTGTGTCTGGTCACATTTTCCATTTGCACTTTTATTTGTCTAGCCATTGTGAAATTATCACCTGAATTATAGAAATCTGTGCCCCATTTAAGAATTTCTAAGCATGCATTTAGCTTTAAAATGGTAGTTAGTATCTCCCATTATCTTGATGTTTCATGTTTTCTATAGTAATCCTGGAAAAAGTGACCGGTCTGTGTGCCTTGTATTAAAATTTACCTCCTATTTACACATCCTATTATTTACAGTTTCTTTTATGTTCCATTCCTTTATTATTTAATTTCAATTTAATTTTTTCTGAACTTATCCCTAGATTCCCTATTCTGCTTCTGACCCATCTTTTGATTCATCCATAAGGTCATATTTATAAATATATTCTAGCTTTCCTGTGCTGTGCTGTGCTTAGTTGCTCAGTCATGTCCAACTCTTTGCGACCCCATGGACTATAGCCTGCCAGGCTCCTCTGTCCTTGGGACTTATCCAGGCAAGAATACTGGAGTGAGTTGCCACGTCCTCCTCCAGAGGATCTTCCCAACCCGGGGATCGAACCCAGGTCTGCCGCATTGCAGGCCAAATTCTTTACCATCTGAGCTACCAGAGAAGCCCCCTAGCCTTCCTATTTTCTAGCAAAATCAATTTTTCAAACTGTACCTGAATAAGTAAGCTTCACCTTTTAGTTTGCTCCCCATGTTTCATAAAATTTGACTCTTAAAACAGTTTTATAAAGTATCTGGCACAATTCATAATAAATTTCAACTCCTGCAATAATTTTTAGTGTCATAATTTCCATGTCTTTCTAGAAGAGACAGTTCTATATTTTCAGGTGTATCAAGAATGTTGTCTACTTTTATTGAAGAGATAAATTAGATAAATCCTCTGTAACATTTAAAAAGCATTGAATGAACATTTCTTGCTTTGCATTTTATCCTTATAATTATTTTCCACATTAAAGTAAAAACAGCCTGTAACATAAGAAATTGCATTACTTTAATCATTTGCTTTGGCTCACAATCAATACTAATCCATTTAATTTTTATATGACATATATAATGGTTTTCTTATTTATTCTGGTTCCATTCCAGATTTGCAATTCTCGCCTACATTGTCAATGTGATGCTGGATATGTGCCCCCAGATTGTTTGGAAACAGCCTCATCACCAGGAGGAAGTATCGATGGTGGATTTTGGAATATAGAGGAGGAGATGGAGAAATGTTAGTAACTAAATCACTGCTCCAACAGAGCCTTCTGTATCCTTACAGTCCCATTGTCTATTGTGGGGTTAATGTGTGTCTAATGTGGCTATTAAGCACTGGACATGTGGAGAATGCAATTAAGGAACCAACATTTTCATTTTATTTTACCTAATTAAATGTAAATGGTCACTTTGTAGTGCTATTATAAATAGCACACCTATAGATTATGTTGTCAATCAAAATGTGTATGTGCTTTTAACTCAAATCTAGCCATGAACATTTAATGTGTCATCTTAATCTTAACCATGGTTTCCCAAATTTTTCGATTTATACAGTGGTTTTCTAGCTTTGTTGCTGTTCAGTCACTAAATTACATTTGACTCACGTGATCCCATGATCTGCATCACTGCCAGGCTTCCCTGTCCTTCACTATCTCCTGGCGTTTGCTCACATTCATGTCCACTGAGTCGGTAATGGCATCCAACCATCTCATCTTGTGTTGCCCCCTTCTCCTTTTGCCTTCAATCTTTCCCAGCATCAGAGTCTTTTCCAACTGGTAGGCTCTTCACATCAGGTGGCCAAAGTATTGGAACTTCAGCGTCAGTCCTTCCAGTGAATATTCAGGGTTGATTTCCTTTAGGATTGACTGGTTTGATCTCCTTGCTGTCCAAGGGACTCTCAAGAGTCTCCTCCAGCACCACAACTTGAAAGCATCAATTCTTCAGCACTCAGCCATCTTTATGGTCCAACTCTCATATCTGTACATGACAACTGGAAAAACAATTGTCTTGACTAGATGTACCTTTGTCAGCAAATTGATGTCTCTGCTTCTTGATACCCTGTCTAGGTGTGTCATAACTTTCCTTCCAAGGATCAAGTATCTTTCAATTTCATGGCTGATGTCACCATCCCCAGTGATTTTGGAGCCAAAGAAAGAAAATCTGTCACTGTTACCACTTTTTCCCCTTCTGTTTGGCATGAAGTGATAGGACCAGATGCCATGATCTTTATTTTCTGAATGTTGAGCTTTAAGCCAACTTTTTCACTCTCTTTTTTCACTCTCATCAAGAGGCTCTTTAGCTCCTCTTCACTTTCTGCTGTTGGAGTGGTATCATCTGCATAGGTGTGCTTGTTGATATTTCTCCCAGTTAGAGAGATTCTTGATTCCAACTTGTGATTCATCCAGCCCAGCATTTTGCATGATGTACTCTGCATATACGTAAAAAGGTTTTTTTGTTTTTTTTTGTTTATTTGTTTTTGCTTGTTTGGTATTGCAAGGTATTTAAAATGTCATGCTACACAACGGAAAATAAAATTTGGATTCATATACAAAAGTTATTGAAAACCAGATGTTTTTTAAATTTATTTTTTAATTGGAGTATAATTGCTTTCCAATGTTGTGTTAGTTTCTGCTGTACAACCATATGAGTCAGTATACATATATCTCTTCCCTCTTGAGCTTCCCTCTCATCTCCACCCTTCTAGGTCATCACAGAGGCCCGAGCTGAGCTCCCTGTGATATACAGCAGCTTGGTAAATTACTTTGAATCAACATATAATTGGACTGTACCTGTGTTTCAGTGGCACAGATTCTCTTGTTGTTTTGAGAGGGCATTAAATTTGTTTACACTTAATATCATGAGATGGTGCAGTGGTAAAGAATCCACCTGCCAGTGCAGGAGATGCAAGAGATGTGGCTTCGATCCATGAGAGGGGAAGATCCACTGAGAAGGGAATGGCAACCCACTCCAGTATTCTTGCCTGAAAAATTCAATGGACAAAAGAACCTGGCAGGCTACAGTCCATGGGTTCACAAAGATTTAGACAATTATGTCCACAAATACACACAATATCATCACAATTGGTTTGGTGGTAATTCTGGTTGCTTGATTTATATTTTTTTAATTTTAATTTTCTGGTTTATTCCTTTTGCTTATTTGGACCACTTGGCCATAGATTTACTTTTCTAGTTTTATGCAAATCTTTATAACACCAAGAGGAATATCAACTTTTTAAATTAATGCAATCAAAATTAAAACAATATCACTTTTTACATTTGTTATGTAAATTTAACCTCATCTACTATTGCTGTTTCTTTTTAATTAGCCTCAGTTATATCTGTAATTTTCACTAAATAATTTTTAAAACAGTTCTTTTTTTGTGGTCTTAAATACTAGTCTTTATTTTTACACAAAGCAGTGCAAAATGAGGCAGTTCCCCAAAGGGTGACTTGGAACTAGAAAATCCACACTGAGAGTGAGAGTGTTAGTGTTAGTTGCTAAGTCATGTTTGATTTTTTGCAACGCCATGGAGCCTGCCAGTCTCCTGTGTCCATGGGATTTCCCAGGCAAGAGTATAGGAGTGGGTAGCCATTCCTTTCTCCAGGGGAGTTTTTTGTTTTTTGTTTTTTGTTTTTTTGCTCTATTTTTTAAATAGAGGAATCTGTTAGATGGTAATATCAACCTAATATATTCTAAGTAGCAGTGCAATATGACAGAAATATGATAGTATGATAGAATGAAATTTGTTAGAATGTAGCACATAAATATTAAATATACATATAAAGATTAAATTATATATATTTAAAGAAATATATAATGCACTTTGGGGTATAGTCACAGAAGTTTGGAAAGCACTTTTAAGTTTAAATTTATTTATTCTATGATTATATTATTTGAATTCCAAATTGTTATAATTCAAATTACTAAAATGATATGTATCATTTTTTAAAAGTTAAAAGATATTGTTATGTCTTCAGCTAAAACTTCAGACTTGATAAAACGACATCGTGCCTCTCAAAAAAATAACCTTATGATGAGTTTCTACGTTTTCCTACCTTTCTTCATTTTAACTGCTATCATTGCTCTTAAATGGAAAAAAATGAAGATATTTTGGAACAAAGAGGGAACACTAAGTGGGGAGTAAGTAAACACATTGTTTTTTATATTTAATATTTGAAAGGCTTTATGAGAAAATTCAAATGTTATTCAGAATATTATAAATAGGGACTCGTATAGATTGGTGTAATGGTTGTGTTTGTGTGTGTGTGCGTGTGTGTGTTCTTAGTCTCTCAGTCGTGTTAGACTCTTTGGAACCCATGGACTGTAGCCCACCAGGCTTCTCTTTCCATGGGGATTCTCCTGGCAGGAATACTGGAATGATTTGCCATGCCCTGCTCCAGGGTATCATCCCAACCCAGGGAATTGAACAGGCATCTCCAGGACCAAGGGCTTCCCTTGTGACTCAGCTGGGGAAAGGCTAACCACGCCAGTACTCTCCCTGGAAAATTCCATGAATTCTCTCAAAGCATCGGAAATGACTGAGCGACTTTCACTTTCATTCCTGCACTGCAGGCAGATTCTTCACCATTTGAACCACCAAATGGTGGCTTATAAGTCACTGATAATGCTTATATTTCTACCAAATGTTTGCAAAAATACCAGATTTTTTTTTCTAACTTTAAGCACATGGGTATCTCTCATGCCCATAAAGGCCTAGGAACAACTAATTCAGTTGTTCAACTACTCAGTAATTCAATTACTACAGTAATTCAACTACTCAGTAAATCCTCAGTATCTTTCTAATAGAAAGTCATGTTGGCTATAATTGCTTTAGATGGTGCTGTCTACTTCCTAAGCAACCCCATTTGCCTTGTCTTGACATTTGGTGGTGCCAAGAAGCTAGAATATGCTGGAAGGTAAAAGAGTTCCAGAAAAATATCTGTTTTCTACTTTATTGACTATGCCAAAGCCTTTGACTGTATAGATCACAATAAACTGTGGAAAATTCTTAAAGAGATGGGAATACCAGACCACCTGACTTGCCTCTTGAGAAACCTGTATGCAGGTCAGGAAGCAACAGTTAAAACTGGACATGGAACAACAGACTGGTTCCAAATAGGAATAGGAATACGTCAAGGTTATATATTGTCATGCTAATTTTTTAACTTATATGCAGACTATATCATGAGAAAGGCTTGGCTGGATGAAGCACAAGCTGGAATCAAGATTGCTGGGAGAAATATCAATAACCTCAGATATGCAGATGACACCACCCTTAGGGCAGAAAATGAACAAGAGCTAAAGAGTCTCTTGATGAAAGTGAAAGAGGAGAGTGAAAAAGTTGGTTTAAAGCTCAACATTCAGAAAACTAAGATCATGGCATCGAGTCCCATCACTTCATGGCAAATAGATGGGGAAACAGTGGAAACAGTGGCTGACTATTCAGGGGAGGCTCCAAAATCACTGCAGATGGTGATTGCAGCCATGAAATTAAAAGACACTTATTTCTTGGAAGAAACCTTATGACCCAGCTAGACAGCATATTAAAGGGCAAAGACATAACTTTGTCAACAAAGGTCCATCTAGTCAAGGCTATGGTTTTTCCAGTAGTCATGTATGGATGTGAGAGTTGGACTATACAGAAAGCTGAGTGCAGAAGAATTGATGCTTTTGAACTGTGGTGTTGGAGAAGACTCTTGAGAGTCCCTTGGACTGCAAGGAGATCCAACCAGTCCATCCTAAAAGATATCAGTCCTGGGTGTTCATTGGAAGGACTGATGTTGAAGCTGAATCTCCAATACTTTGGCCACCTAATGTGAAGAGCTGACTCATTTGAAAAGACCCTGATGCTGGGAAAAATTAGGGGTGGGAAGAGAAGGGGATGACAGAGGATGGGATGGCTGGATGGCATCACCAACTCAATGGACATGAGTTTGGGTAAACCCTGGGAACTGATGATGGACAGGGAGGCCTGGAGTGCTGCAGTTCATGGGTCGCAAAGATTCAGACATGACTGAGCGGCTGAACTGAATTGAATGATGAATAGAGACGGGGCAGCACAGAATATGGGGAAGGTGAGAAAATATAAGATCACAAAGAGTCAGGGAAAGCACATATAAAGGACTTGGCCTATGTTACATGAAATTAATATTGCTCACATGTTTCTGAAATTAGAGTTAAGGTACTTGCTCAGTTTTTCCTTTTTTAGAAAAGAATTAAATTAATTCTTTTTTTAAAAATGAGGTATAATTACCATATATGATATTAGTTTCATGTGTATAATACTTTGTATATAATGTAAAATGATCATAGTAAGTCTAGTTAACATTTGTTATACATAGTTGCAAATTTTTTGTTTTCCTCCTGATGAGGACTTTTAAGATCTACTCTTTTAGAAAGTTTCATATATGCAGTTAGTAGTTATTACTGACTATAGTCAGCATGCTGTCCATTACATCCCCATGACATTTATTTTTTTAAATAGAAGTTGTACCTTTTAAACTTACTTACCCATTTTGCTCATCCTCACTCCAACCCATTACATATGGCAACCACCAATTTGTTCTCTGCATTTAAGAGGTTTTTGTTTGTTTGTTTTGGTTTTCTCAATCTACGTATAAATGGGATCATACATTGTCTTTCTCTGTCTGACCTTATTTCACATTCATACAGCTTTTTCTTTCCTGTAGCACAAATACTGTTCACAATTTTCTTAGTAATTATTTAGGACGACGAGAATGCAGAAGTAAGTGTAAAGATTGGGTCTCGTTCCTTCATTGCAAAGTAAATCATTTTTGTTTCTCATATGTTTATTGGAGATAAAATGATATAAAATTTCTATCAGCACCTCTGCTTACCAAGTAAGTTAATCTTAGTTATGAACAAGTTAGCAGCAACCAGTAAATTCAGGGCAGTATTCTGCATGATTCGCATGGACATTTATATAATCATTCAGTTGTTATAAATTGATTTAATTGAACGATATTTGGCATAAGTCTTCCTGGGCTCTTATTTAAGACACGTTCGAAAAATCTGAATACTTGCAAAGCTGAATCTGACTTCTGGAGGAAATGGTATACTTAGATATCACTGACCATAAATAACAAAATCTGCCTAAGTTTTAAAAGCATCAGTCAATTGTTTCAGGGCTACAAGAGCAAGAAATGATGTAGGGCTGAAACACAAAAGGGTAGTAAGGAACTGGATGGCTGTGAACTTGGTCATTCTCTCCATCACCCAAAGGCTTTTATGATTGACATCATCTCTTTTTGTCTATGTTCATTCTCTCCAAAAGAACTGCTCTGCTTACACATGGCCCAGAGTACCTCTCTCAACCATTCTAGTTTCATTTTCAAGTAAAAATCCTAATAATCTCTCAAAACCAGTATCTGTTAGTTAAGAGACATCAACAGACAGAACGAAATAGCTGTGCAAGTGTATCTAGTTTAAACAAGTGTCCTGTCAGGATTTATAATCCCAAATTGGCTGTTCAAACCTGATTTTTACCATCTGTAGCCAAAGAACTATAGCCATTACAAGGAAACTACACCATAATATTACTCTTCAACAAGAACTGAGTGTGTATAGGAGCCAAAGGGAAAATGGAGGCCGTTTGAATACCACAAAGTGTAAACAGACATAACTGAAAGAGAGGCCTCATTAAGGAGCTCATTAACAGAACTGACGACTATTCACATAGTTATTTGATAGAAATAATATAATCGAAGTCATGATAATTTAAGAATTCATGTGTAAATTGTCTTTAACTTTGGAGAAGCATTATCATAGATATTATAATATTTCACCCTGTCTTCCATGTAGATAACATAGAGAAAAGTAATAGATGGATTTAACTTTGAAATTTTTAAAATACTTAACATATTAGTTTTAAACTTTTTATTTTATGTTGGAATATGGCAGATTAACAATGTTGTAATAGTTTCAGCTAGACAGCAAAGGGACTCGGCCATACATATGTATGTGTCTATTTGCCCCCAAACTCCCTTCCTATCCAGGCTGCCACATAACACTGAGCAGAGCTCAATGTGCTATACAGTAGGACCTAGTTGGTTATCCATATTAAATATGTGTGTACACATCCATATCCCGTGTGTACGTATTCATCCCAAACTCCCTATCTAGGCTTCCCCCTCATCCTTCCCCCCTGGAAGCCATAAGTTCACTCTCTGAGTCTGTAAGTCTGTTTCTGATTGTAAATAAGTTCATTTAGATACTGAACGTAAAAGATGTCATACAATATTTTTCCTTCTCTGTCTGACTTACTTCACATAAGATGACAGACAATCTCTAGGTCCATCCAAAATGCAGCAAATTGCTTTATTTCTTTCTTTTTGATGGCTGAGTAAAATATTCCGTTGTATATATGTTCCACATTTTCTTTATCCATTTTTCTGTCGATGGATATTTAGGTTGTATCCATATCTTTGCTGTTGTAAATAGTGCTATAAGGAAAGTCTCCCGCATTGCAGGCAGATGCTTTAACCTCTGAGCCACCAGGGAAGCCTGCTATAAGGAAAAATATCTGCAAATCAATCAGTGTGATGTACCATAGTAAGAAAGCAAAGAATAAAAGCCATATGCTCATCTCAATATATGCCACAAAAGCTTTTGACAAACTCAACACCATTTATGATAAAAACTCTCCAGAAAGTGGGGATAGAGGGAACATATCTCAAAATAATAAGGCCATATATGACAAACCTACAGCTAACATCATACTCAGTGGTTAAAAGCTGAAAGCCTTTCCTCTAAGATCAGGAGGAAGACAAGGATGTCTACTGTCACCACTTTTATTTAACAGTTTTGGGAGTTCTAGCTACGGTAATCAGAGAAGAAAAAGAAATAAAGGGAATCCTAGTTGGAGAAGGCTATGGCACTCCACTCCAGTACTCTTGCCTGGAAAATCCCATGGGCAGAGGCATTCCATGGGGTCGCGAAGAGTCGGACACAACTGAGCGACTTCACTTTTACTTGTCACTTTCATGCATTGGAGAAGGAAATGGCAACCCACTCCAGTGTTCTTGCCTGGAGAATCCCAAGGACGAGGGAGCCTGGTGGGCTGCCATCTATGGGGTCGCACAGAGTCGGACATGACTGAAGTGATTTAGCAATTGGAAAGCAAGAAGTTAAATCGTCACTGTTTGCAGATGACCTGATGCTCTACATAGATCTTAAAGATGCCACCAGAAAACTACTGGAGCTCATCAATGAATCTGTTAAAGTTGCAAGTTACAAAATTAATACACAGAAATCTCTTGCATTTATATACACTAACAATGAAAGATCAGAAAGAAAAATTCAAGAAGCAATTTCATTTACTATCACATCACAAACATAAAATACCTAAGAATAAACCTATTTAAGGAGACAAATGACCTATACTGAAACTATGAGATGCTGATGAAAGAAATTGAAGAAAACAGAAACAGATGTAAAAACACACCATGTTTATGAATTGGGAAAGTCAATATTGTCAAAATTACACTACCTAAGGCAGTCTATAGATTCTGTGCAATCTCTATCAAATTTTCTGTGGCATTTTTCACAGAACTAAAACAAGAAAAGCTTAAAATTTGTATGTAGACACAAAAGACCCCAAATAGCCAAAACAATCTTGAGAAGGAAAAATAGAGCTGGAGAAATCAGGCTTCCTGACTTCAGATTATACTACAAAGCTATAGTCAGCAAAACAGTATGGTACTGGCACAAAAATAGAAATACAGATCAGTGGAACAGGATACAAAGCCTTGTAATAAACCCATGCACCTATGGTCAAGTAATCTACAACAAAAGAAGCAAGAATATACAATGGAGAAAAGATAGTCTCTTCAACAAATGGTGCTAGGAAAACTGGGAAGCTGCATGTAAAAACAAATAAGATTTTAGATAATTCTTTAAATCATTCACAAAATTAAGTTTAACATATTTTAAAGTTAGGCTACCATTGGTAAATATACCCCAGTAGGATATATAATCCCTCACTGGGATATAGGAAGAAAAGTGGATATTGGTACATATTAACTGAATAATTAGTAAAAGTCTAGCTATTTTTGTTTTCTTGAGTTCATTTAAGATTACAGTGTTTCCTAACCTTAAAACAATTCTATTTCTTTCATACAGATCTCCATCAGAAATCAGCAGTAGTAACAGCAGTCAGTCTTACAGGTAAAGTTGAAGTAAAATGATCATTATTGACAAAATGATATAATTCATTAAATATATTAAAAATATTTTAACAGTGCTCCAATATAGGAAATATATTATTTCCATTTTTTGTTTCCAATGAGTTCATCATTTTGATATCTAGTCATTACTATCATATACTAAAAGGCTAAAACAAAGCATTTCGTGTTGATATTACCTTATACTTCTATAGAAACGTTTCATGTTAACTCACATTGTCCAGATTCATTAGCCACAATTTTTGTAAAAAGAAATGACTTCAAAGGGATTTTAAATGCATTCTTAAAATATTTATGAGCAATCATGTATTTGTTTGGTGTATTTAAAACACTCATCTTCATTAACAGATTGTCTAAATGAGAGTTTTATACACATTGTCTCCCAACACTTGTATTTCTTCCTCATTGATTCCCTGGTTATTGGTCTCCTTGTTTTAGAAATAAGAAAACAGATATAAAGAATGCAAGTAATTCCCCACGTGTATAGAATGATAGCAAGTTTTTGAGTTTGAGATTAAGATCGTACTCCAGTGTTGAAACTCTTAAAAATGAAAGTGTTAGTCACTCAGTTGTGTCCAACTCTTTCCGACCCCATGGGCTGTAGCCTGCCAGGCTCTTCTGTCCTTGGAAATCTCCAGGCAAGAATACTGGAGGGCTAGCCATTCCCTTCTCCAGGGTATTCCCTACCCAGTGATAGAGCCCAGGCGTCCTGCATTACAGGTGGATTATTTACCATCTGAGCCACAGAAAAGTCCTGAAACTCTTAAGAACTCCACAGTTTTGCCACATATTTTCTGATATAAGACTGGGAATGGGAATGGTATGTACATTTATTGAGGACCTAGTAGATGCCAGGCAAATGCTAAAAGGCACTCACCCTCCAAGGCAGAAGAATAATTCTTTACAACAAGATGAGATAAAGAAGGCTTCTGTATATACTGTTCATATTCCTAAACCAAATGCATATAGAAATCATGATATATGATATTTCACATATTAGACATCACTGGGAGTAAAGGAACAGAATCAGAAACTCATCTAAGAATGAGATCACAAGTTCATCTCTTTACTTAGCTGCCATATGTGACCATGATGGAGAGTAAAGTCATTGGATCTTATTTCCTTTTCTGCCACCAAAGAAAATATTCATAACTCGTAGCCTCAAAGTAAAGTAGTCTTATTTCTGCCTAGAGTAGCCTCTACCTCTTCTCTCAGCAAGTTATATTAAAAGCCCACATCTTAGGTGAAGACTCTGGCCCGTGGCTGTCTCCTTCTCATCTCCAACAATCGTAGTTTTGTCATCATGCTGAGTGCCTTCACCCACACTCCTCACCTCCACACAACTTTACTCATTTTCTCCTAGAGCAATACACTGAGCTCTCCATCTCTCAGATTTTTTTTCCAACTCTTCAGTCATAGCTTCAATCTCATGCTTTGTTTTGCATCGTTTCTCCTGTTTCTCATAGCCTTCTCCTGCCAGCAGTACTTTATGGTCATATTAAGGACTTGCCTCCAGAATGTGACACATTCATTCCATAAACATATTTTATAAGTTGATTGTAGAGTGTGCTGAAAGGTAATTCATTATATGGAAAAGATGAGAGAAGGAGGAACTGGGGGGCAATTTTAAATATGTCCGACTGAGTAGGCCCTGTTGAGCAAGTGATGGGTCAGCGATGAATTGAAGGGAGGTACAAATAATTATGCAGTTTAGATGTTTGAAAGGAGTCACCTGAGTCAACTCACAGAAGGCTTTTATTTGGATGCAGGGCAACAAGAGAGGAATACAGGCATACACTGGGGGCCAGAGAGACACCTCTGGCACAAATTTCCTTATTTTAAATTGTAAACAGTCCATCATAAATCCAACTGCCCTTATCTCAGCAAAAAGAGAAGCCAGGTATTCACGCTTTCCCAGAGGTAAAGAGAGAACTTCCCACAGGTAGATTCACAGTTCCACTTCAGCCGTAAACCACCTCTCTCTCACCCAGGCATCAAGCTGGCAGGGCTATCAATGCATGAACCCGGGTAGGAGCTTTTCAAGCACATGAATGATCTAACAACAACAGCAACCAAAACCCTCAGGACTGATCCAGGAGAGAAAGGATGTTACCTCATACCAGGGATAGTAAAGATGGTCTTAGGAATACACTTTGAATGTGAACCAATAGAGTGAGTTGACAGTTTGGATGTAGAGTGTAAGAAACAGTACTTCCTTGATGTTCCTTCCTGGAAGACAGCAAGGCTACATAGCTAACCCAGAGCTCTCTGTTCCTAAATGTGTGCTCTTAAAATATTTTTAAAAATTTACTCTACAGCTTATGGATGATGAAAGAGAAGGTCTGCTTAGGTAATCATGAGCTAAGTCTGATATGCCATGATCCAGAGGTTACATTTTCTCATTTATCTGAATAGGAATGTAGTTGAAGTATTTTTGAAGTGGTAAAGGAGGATTTAGCATGACATGGTCTGCTTTTTACAGTTTCACTGGGATAAATTAGAAAATGCAGTCAGATTTAGTCAGAATGGAGACTAGTGAAACAAAATGAACAGTAAAATTGTGAAGAGGGCAGGACTGGATAAGACGGAAAGAATAACAAAGAGAGACCTAACAGGAGAAGACTTGGCTGAAGCGCTGACTGGCTCGATGTATTTGGTTTAGAATAAAAGAGATCGGCAAAGACTTAAACAGTCCGACACAATGGATAGTGATACCTTTTACTGTTGACATACTGTATAGCTGGTGAGAACGAGTTTGGTGTTGGAGTGATGAAGTTCAGTTGAGATCAATCCATTTCAGTCGCTCAGTCATGTCTGACTCTTTGCGACCTCATGAATTGCAGCACGCCAGGCCTCCCTGTCCATCACCAGCTGCCAGTGTTCACTCAAACTCATGTCCATCAAGTCAGTGATGCCCTCCTTCAGTATCCTATCATGTTGCCTTTTCATACTCTTCATAACGTTCTCCAGGCAAGAATACTGAAGTGCTTTGCCATTCCCTTCTCCAATGGACCACATTCTGTCAGACCTCTCCGCCATGACTCTCCCATCTTGTGTGGCCCCACAGGGCATGGCTTAGTTTCATTGAGTCAGACCAAGCTGTGGTCCATGTGATTGAATGATGAAGTAGAAGGGAGTAAAAAAGGAATTTGTTTTGAAGATATGTATGTGGGACACCTGTCAGAGAGGCACAGAGGACTATTGGAAGTTCTCCTCCTCTGTATATGAAAATTGAGAAAATATTTATTATTAATAATAATGATTATTACTCCCTCTTCAGAAGCATCTGCCTGCAATGCGGGAGACCTGGGTTTGATCCCTGGGTCGGGAAGATCCCCTGGAGATGGAAATGGCAACCCACTCCAGTATTCTTGCCCGGAGAATCCCATGGATGGAGGAGCCTGGAGGGCTACAGTCCACGGGGTCGTAAAAAGTTGGACATGACTGAGCAACTTCACTTTCACTTTCACATGTTGTATCGCTCATGATTTTCTTTGACCCATAAAAAACTTGTGTAAATGAAACATATATTGTTAACACTAGTTTATACCATTGTCTTTCAATGTGGCTATCAGAGATGATTTAGGGGAAAAATTAAAAGAAACAAAAAAACTTGGGTTTGAAAATTGTATGGAGCACAGATGTAGATTGTGACAGTATAAATTGTCTTTGTATACTATTTAATGGATATGCATGCAGCTGTGAAGTGAAATGATAAAGCATTTATTAACAACTTATAAAATGTAGCATTTCTATTTTTCTGTATTTATTTTACAGCAATGACTAAAGAAAAAACAAAACAAAACACAGCACGGAGAAAAGATATTAGCAAGAAACTGGCATGATTCAAGAATGAAAAAGAAAGTCTTCTCTTCTTCCTTTTGTGATGACCCACAGCTTTCAGTTTTACAAAGCAAAGTAAATCCTGTGAGTGAAAGTATGCAGGCTTGTGTCTATTGATTCTGTTCTCAACCCAACTTCATGTGTCCGACTCAGAGTAGAAATTAAGAGCTTGGAGCAGAGAAAGGTTTATTGTAAGGGGCAAGGAGAACCTTCAGCTGATGTTCAAAACCCCAAGCTCACTGATATTTTTAGGGGAAAAGGTTTTTTTGTTTGTTTTTGTTTTCCCTTGCCTTTTTTATTTATTTATTTTTTTAATTTTTATTTTTACTTTATTTTGCTTTACAATACTGTATTGGTTTTGCCATATATTGACATGAATCCACCACGGGTGTACATGAGTTCCCAATCCTGAACCCCCCTCCCACCTCCCACCCCATATCATCTCTCTGGCTCATCCCCGTGCACCAGCCCCAAGCATCCTGTATCCTGCATCAAACATAGACTGGCGATTTGTTTCTTACATGATAGTATACGAGTTTTAATAGGTAAAATCTGGGGCAAGGGCTGCAGCGTGTGGAACTTCCCTCTGACTGGCTGGTGGTGAGATAACAGGGCCGTGTTCCAGCCATCTGAGTCATCAGCCTTTCCAATCAGTGTGGGTCCACTTGCTTGTGCTCAGCCTGCAGTGACCTCCTCCGTCTGGGTTGAGGGGGCCCTAGTTCCTGCTGAAGAACTCCAAGGCATGCACAGACTGCTAGCCCATCACCCGAGGAGGGACCAGCACCAGGCCCCTTGCTGCAGCAGTGTCTCCTCCTGCCTCCCCTCCCTTCCCTTCCCCAGTCAGCAACTGTTTGAATATGCCCTTTGGAACTTGTGGAAGGTCGAGGAAGCTGAAAGCCTTTTTCCTTCAAATAAGAAATGGGACACACGGAAACACTTTTGTGTCCAGGAGGGCCCCACAGGGTCCAGCTTAGCTTCAGTCCTTCTACCTCCATAATCCTCTAGTAGGAGACAAGAAAGTTGGTCTCTTTCGAACCTGGAAGGTTGTTCCATCCCAAACAAACCTTCCATCATGCACTCCTGCCACTGACTGCCCTCAGATTCCCAAAGCTCTGGGACTCACTCCCATCTCAAGAGAGGACCCCTGCATCCACTCTCTGCAATAGCTCATGATTCTCACACGCTCCCCTTCCAAGTTCTGGGATGTTCCGGGGAAGGCTCTACAACTTCTACACAACTTAAAGGATGATATGGGAGAAGGGTCTTTGCACAACTCTGGGCGATAAAACCAACATCTTAGAAGAAGTGGACCATTTCCATTAGAAACAGAATTTTTCCTAATAAATATAAAGAGAATATCCAAATATTGGTAAAGAAAGGAGATGTATAAGTAAAAATCAAAACATAGCAAGAAAGCAACAGTAAAAATCTGTCTCATAAAGAAAATCCTAAATCCAAATCACTCTACTTCCAGAAAGCAGCTTATATGTATAAGAAGGTTGTTTTAAGTTGCTCATCTCTTTCCTGCCTAGAGAAGTTTCTTCAGTGTTTGTTGCAAACCTAATCTGCTGCTGCTGCTGCTAAGTTGCTTCAGTCGGGTCCGACTCTGTGTGACCTCAGAGATGGCAGCCCACCACGCTCCCCTGTCCTTGGGATTCTCCAGGCAAGAACACTGGAGTGGGTTGCCATTTCCTTCTCCAATGCATGAAAGTGAAAAGTGAAAGTGAAGTCACTCAGTCGTGTCCGACTCTGAGACCCCACAGACTGGAGCCTACCAGGCTCCTCCATCCATGGGATTTTCCAGGCAAGAGTACTGGACTGGTGTGCCATTGCCTTCTCCTAAAGCTAATCTGGTGGTGCTGAATTCTCTTATTTATAGTTAGCTCGTCTATACAGCCTTTGATTCCTCCATCAAATCTGAATGAGAACTTTGCTGGGAAGAATATTCTTGGTCATAGGTTCTCCAATAACCCTCCAATAACTCTAATATTCCTGCCTAGAGAATCCCTCAGACAGAGGAGCCTGGTGGGCTACAGTCCATGGGATCATAAAGAATTGGACATGATGGAAGCAACTTGGCATGGCACAGCACAGGTTCTTCCCTTTCCTCACTTTAAATACATCATGCCACTCCTTCAGGCCTGCAGAGTTTCTGCTCAGAAATCATCTGACGACCTTATGGGAATTCCCTTGTATATTATCATTTTTTACCTTGTTGCATTTAATGTTTTTTCTTTTTTTCTTTTATTTTTTATTTTTCAGTGTCTATAATCAACTTTATTTTAATATAATCTAAACACATATCATTTAGAAAGTACCAAGAAAACTTTATGTACAAGAGCTGAATGTATTGCATTTGAAAAAAGCTGGCAAGTTCCTGCTACGAGTGTATCCCAGGAGATACCACTGAGGAAACCTGATATATTGGAGTAGATGTTGTGGCATTTGGCCCAGTTTGATAGCCCTCAGGGTTAACCTGAAGTTGTCAATGTTTGATGCTAGATGTAGAACATCTCGTAAAACCACTTCATTGATTTGCAACAAAATCAAAACCCTGCAATCATTAAGACTTCTTATACATATCTAAAATTTTAAGCAGACTGTCATATTTTAAGTCCAAGTTTCCTGGGATAGTCTGCAGTGCTAATCTTGCAAACAAAATATCAATCTCTATCCCATCAAACAGTTTGATAACTGGTACAAATAAATGCCTCTTTAATAGTTCTTAAATCTTTACTTCTCCCTGTAATTTCAACTTATCATAGAATGAGGTGAAAAAGTCACTTCAATCAGCATGTCTTGCTGCAACACACAACGCATCAATATTGGCAGTTTTTTGTATATACTCCTAATCTGTAAAATCCAGGTGTAAACATTTTCCCATCAGCATGTTCAATTACAGATTGCGGAAGATTCTTGCTTTCACTGATTTCTCGTATCCAGTCTTTCACCAGGTTCACCCAAAATTAAAATCCTGCACTGAAGTTCCTCTTTCTCGTCAAAAACCCCAAAGGGCTTCAGAGTCTCCACTAGTTTCTGTGTAAGTAGGCAGTTAGTCTCCTTGGGGGCTGCTAAGCGGAAGGGAGAGGTAATGCCATAGTGCTTCTGCGGCGGGTGTGTTTGCTGCGATCCCTGCTTTGTACTGGAAACAGCTTTGTCTCAGCGCCAGCACGACCCAGTCATACTCCGCCCCCCTCGCCTGCAACAGCAGCCAGCCATACTCTGGGCAGGATCCGCTGATATGGGAAGGAGGGGCCTTGGCTGCCTCAGCCCTGGTCCAACCTCACTCCTGCTCTGGCCTAGATAATTTTATTTTAAAATAAAAGTTTTAAGTTTAAAATTTTCTAGCTGCCTTTTTACTAGAGGCACTATAATGTTCATTTAATCCGGAACTCTTAAAAAATTACACATAAAATACACATAAAATATAGACATCTTAAGTGCATAGGTTGCGAATATTTACATATGGATGGGTGCATCTAAGTAACTGACACCCAGATGAAGGTAAGCTCACCTAATTATGCTGAGACAAGAGGCATAATCAGGACTGATTGCTTCCCTGTGAATAGATTCTTTGGGGCAAGAATATTGTCAGTGATACATTGTATCACGTCAGGAAACACATTTCTTTTTGTACCATGCCTGGTGATGATAAGGTTGAGTATCTGGTTAAGGTGTACATGACCAAATTTCAACTGTTGCCTATAAGATCCATCTTGTCCAATGTAGAGATTTACTTGAGGCATTTTCAAGCAAATTAATTCCATTCAGTGACTTAGAATTTTTAAAATGTCCCAATCTCATTTGTCCTCTGCTCCCTTAGGGCTGGGCATCTTTGGACAGACAGTCACTTCTGCTTCTGTTTCCCATCAGTTCACAGGCTTTCTTTTTTCATGTAACCTTGTAAGCAGGCTGGGCACCCTGGAAGCAGGAAGCATGGAGAGAGCGGAGCAGCCGAGTTCAGCTGTCTAGTCACCGTGGAGTTGATTGTAGTCACTTCTCTATCATTAATTATAATCATAGCTGTACCCTTTTACTGGTATTATGATCTCACTGCAGGCTTTTTGTTAATACTTTCTTCCTGTGTACACACTCAGGGCACAGCATATTGTCCTCCAGGTGTGGGGGTGGAAAATCACCGGAAGGTATCAGGAAGAATGCGGACACCTTCCTTCGTTTTCCAGGCACCCATGCCTGCCCAGCATGAAACTGTAAACGAACCCAGACTTCTGTGTTAGCTGGGAGACTTCTCCCGTGAACCACACACCAGCGGACCTCACAGGTCTCTTGTGATCCTACTGACTCCGTCTTCACGGCCCTGGCTGCCATTCTGCTCCAGGAGGCAAACACAGCTTCTGAGTCGAGGACAGAAGTGGATACAACTGCCTCAAGAGGCGGAGGAGCTCCCTCAAGGGCAGGTGGCCCCCGTGCAAGAGGAGCAGCCCCATCAGAAGATGTTTTCTCAACAGAGCATTCCAGTGGTAGTTCCCCCTTTTCTATCTTTATCCTTTTCGATAGTGACAGGATCCTGGCCTCCTGTGTTGTGGCAGGAATGTTTTTTTGATGAGGGTAAGCATATTCACAGAGTCGTTTATATCCATCTAGTTTCGGGCCTTTGGTGTGTTTTTTCTTTGTCATTAGTTTTCATCCGTTTGATTACTATATGTCTTGACGTGTTCCTCCTTGGGTTTGTCCTGCCTGAAACTCTCTACACATCCTGTACTTGGGTGCCTATTTCCTTTCTCACGTGAGGGAGGTTTTCTGCAGTTATCTCTTCAAATATCAGGGATGTGTGTAATATGAATACTGGTGCCCTTAATGCTGTCCCAGAGATCTCTTTAAAAATCTTTATTTATTTTCATTTTTTCTTTATTTTGTTCTGTAGCAGTGATTTCCACCATTCTATCTTCCTGCTTACTTATCCTTTCTTCTGCCTCATTTGTTCTGCTATTTATTCCTCTAGTTTTTTTAATTATTATTTCAGTTATTGTATTGTTTGCTTGTTCTTTAGTTCCTCTAAGTCTTTGTTAAAATTTTTTGCATCTTCTCAATCCTTGCCTTCACTCTTTTTCTGAGATCTTGATCATCTCCGCTATCATCATTCTGAATTCTTTCCCTGCGAGTTGGCTAGCTCCACTTCACTTTGCTGTTCTTCTGCAGTTTCATCTTGTTCCTTCATCTAGGACCCATTCCTCTGCCAATTTTCACTTAACTTTCTCTGATCGCAGTTTCCATTCTGCAGGCTCAGGGTTGTAGTTGTTGCTTTGGCTGTCTGCCCTCTCATGAATGAGGCTAAGATGCTAGAACAGGGTTCTTGATGAGAGGAACTGATTCCTGCTCAGTGACGGGTATAGCTCAGTCTTGTCCCTCTTGTAGATAGGGCTATGCTCAGGGAGAGTCTAAGCCACTTGTCTGCTGATAGGTGACGCTGTGTTCCCACCCTGTTGGTTGGTTGACCCAAAGCAACCCAGCACTGGAGACCACAGGCTGCTTGATGGGCTCATGGCAGCCTCTTGGAGGGCTCACACCAATAGATTCTTTCCCAAACTGCTGCTGCCAGTGTCTTTGTCCCTGCAGTGAGCCACAGCGGCCCCCACCTCTGCAGGAGACCCTCCAATATCAGCAGCTAGGTCTGGCTCGGTGTTTTATGGGGTCACTGCTTTTTCCCCTGGGTCCTAGTACAGATGAGAGTTGTGTGCACCCTCCAATAGCAGAGTTTCTGTTTCCCTCAGTCCTGTGGAAGTCCTGGGATCAAACCCCATTGGCCTTCAAAGCCATATTCTCTGGGGACTTTTCCTCCCATTGCCAGAACCCCCAAGCTGGGAAGCCTGATATGGGACTCAGGAATTTCGCTGCTGTGGTATAACTTCTGTGGTGCTATTGTTTTCTGGTTTGTGGGGCGCCCACCTCGCTGATACAGGATTTAATTTCACTGTGATTGCTCCACTCTTGCCATCTTGCTGTGGTTTCTTTTTTTCTTTGGATGCAGGGGACCCTTTTTTGGTGGATTCCAGAGTTTTGGGAGGAGTTTCCAGGTGGCTCAATCTGCCTGCCACTGCAGGAGCTACAGGAGATGGGGATTTGATCCCTAGGTTGGGAAGATCCCCTCGGGGAGGAAATGTCAACCCACTCCAATATTCTTGCTGGGAAAATCCCATACATAGAGGAGCCTGCCAGGCTACATTCTGTAAGGTCACAGAGTCTGACATGACTGAGTGAAGGAACACACACAGAATATTTTGACAATGATTGTTCAATAGTTTGTTGTGATCTGGGTGTTTTTTTAAGAAGGGGGTGAGATCACATCCTTCTGTTCTACCATCTTGAGCTAATTATCCAAATCACTCCACTTCTAAGTTTTAAGAAATATTAGAAGAAAAAAAATCATAACATTACACTAACTCAAAGACTAAAGGGATAATATAGCCCAATTTATTTTATAACTCCAGCACATCTCTGATACCAAAGACAATAGCTTCATTAAAGTGAAAATGACAGGCAAATATTTATGAATTTGAATGCAAAAACTCTAAACAAAATGATGGCAAATCAATCCAGAAAAATATAAAAAGGATAATGCATCATGACAAAATAGGATATATTCTAGGAATACACGTCTGTTCAACACGGAAAAATCAGTAGATTTAATTCACAACATCAATAGAAAATGGAAAACATTTTATGATCAATTTACACAAAATGAAGCTTTAGATAAAATCTGGCTTCCCTGATAAGATATTTTTCATGCAAATACCAGAAAATTGGGAAAAAGTAAATTTCTGATCTCGAATGGGTATCTACAAAAGTCCAATGATACAAACTCCAGTGAAGAAGATATTTGTGACTATTATATCCAATGAAGGCATCATATCTAGAATCTATTAATAAGATCTACATATAATAAAAGAGACACATGGCCACTTAATTGGAAAATGGACCAAGTTTTCAAACAGGCATTTACCAAAACTATATAAATAGGAAATAAACGTATAAACTTGTACTAAAACTCACTAACAACCATGAAAATAAAAATTAAAGCAAAAATTACAACATCTACAGGTCCACCAAAATGACTAAAGTGAAATAGGCATTAAAACAAAAACAAATGTAAGCATTGATATGACATGTAATTCTTGTACATTTCTGGTAGAAATACAAATTAGTACAGTAATCTTAGAAAACTTTTTGAATGTACCTACTAACATATACACTGTTATCCAGCAACTTTACTCTAGAAATACACCCAGTGTAAATCACCAAATGGCATATACCTAAAAAGTGGTATTTATAATGATAAAGCCCAATTTATCAAGAAGACAAAATATCCCTAAATGGGTGTATTAAAAAATGATACATCTTCAAAATATAAGAATCAAAATTTGACAGACATTAAGGAAATGGTTTTTCCAGTGGTCATGTATGGATGTGAGAGTTGGACTGTGAAGCAAGCTGAGCGCCACAGAACTGATCCTTTTGAACGTATTGGAGAAGACTCTTGAGAGTCCCTTGGACTTCAAGGAGATCCAACCAGTCCATTCTAAAGGAGACCAGCCCTGGGTGTTCTTTGGAAGGAATGATGCTAAAGCTGAAACTCCAGTACTTTGGCCACCTCATGCAAAGAGATGACTCACTGGAAAAGACTCTGATGCTAGGAGGGATTTGGGGGCAGGAGGAAAGGGGGACGACAGAGGATGAGATGCCTGGATGGCATGAGTTTGAGTGAACTCTGGGAGTTGGTGATGGACAGGGAGGCCTGGCATGCTGCAATTCATGGGGTCGCAAAGAGTCGGACATGACTGAGTGACTGAACTGAACTGAACTGAACTGAAGGAAATAGAAGGGCCAAACATGTTGTTTTGGTTTTGGTTTTTGGTTATTTTCACTGATCCAAAATATTTTTTTAATTGAAGTATAGTTGATTTACAATATTATATTAGTTTGTGGTGTCCAACATAGTGATTCAAGAATTTTTATAGATTATACTCAATTTAAAGTTATTATAAAATATTGGTCATATTCTCTGTGCTGTGCATTATATCCCTGTAGCTCATTTATTTTATACAAAGCAGCCTGTACCTCTTAATCCTCATACCCCATTCACTCTCTTCCCTCTTTCTTCTCCCCACTTTATAGTTTGCTCGCTATATCTGTGAGTTTGTTTCTTCATACTTGTTTGTTTTATTTTTTAGACTTCAAATATAAGTGATAACATACAGTATTTGTCTTTTTCTGTCTGATTTATTTCAGCAAGCATAATATCATTTGCAACAACACATATGTGTAAGAAACGCCACGGGAAGAAAGAGCCACCCCTATGGTCCATTGATCAGGGCCTTTTATTGGGCGGTCACTCTTAGGCAGAACTTCCGGGGGCGGGTGAGCAAGGAAGCGAGGGGGGTCTGCGAAGCAAAGGGAGTCTGCGAGGTATGAGGGGTGGGGAAGGGTTTTATAGCCCGGGCAGGGCTCCCATATAAGGAAGAAAACGCGGGTTCAGCGGTGATTGGTGTCCAAGGGCTCTGTGTCGGCTCTTGATTGGACAGCAAGGGCTCCGTGTCAGCTCCTGATTGGACGGCTTGGTGTCGGCCCGCCTCCGGGGCTTGTCTGCGGCTCTCTGCTGGGACATGTCCTGATATGCCCCGGCATGCCCGGGCATGCCTCAACACGCCCAGCCTTGCCCTGACCTTTCAATATGGACCTGGAAGGTATTATGCCAAATATGTTTTTTAATAGCTGCAACTATAACAAATAAAATTATAATCAATAGTAAAATAGAAAAAACCTGATATACATATTTATTCAATGTCTGATATACAGTCTTACTCCATTTTGAGTTTACTTTTGTATATGGTGTGAGAAAATGTTGTAATCTCAGTCTTACACATGTAGGTGTCCTGTCTTGCCATCATCACTTACTGAAAAGACTGCTTTATTTCTCAGTGTATATTACCTCCTTTGCTGTAGATTGACTATAAATGCATACATTTATTTATGCACTCTTCATTCTGTCCCATTGATCTATGTGTCTGTTTTGTTCCTGTATCATACTATTTTGATTACTGCAGCTAAGCAGTATAGTCTAAAATGAGAGAGCGTGACACCTTCCTCTGTTCTTTCTCAAGATTGCTTTGGCTATTTGGGATTTTTTGCATTTCCAAATTTTAGAATTATTTTTTCTAGTTTTGTGAAAACTGCCATTGATATTTTGATAGGAATTAGACCAAATTTGTAGACTGCTTGGGAGAGTATGGGCATTTAAAAATTAGCGATTTTTCTGAACTTAGAAAGCAGTACATCTTTCCACCTGTATGTATGTATACAGGTTTTTTGACTGTTTAGTTACATTTTTTTCCTAGGTATTATTCCCATGGATGGAGGAGCCTGGTAGGCTGCAGTCCATGAGGTCGCTAAGAGTCAGACACAACTGACTGACTTCACTTTCATGCACTGGAAAAGGAAGTGGCAACCCACTCCAGTGTTCTTGCCTGGGGAATCCCAGGGAAGGGTGAGCCTAGTGTGCTGCCATCTATGGGGTCGCACAAAGTCGGACACGACTGAAGCGACTTAGCAGCAGCAGCAGCAGCAGCATTTTTTTGATGCAATGGAAAGTAAGATAGTTTTCTTAATTTCTGCTTCTGATACTCCATTGTTAATCTATAGAAATATAGCAGATTTCTGTATATTAATTTTTCATCAAGCAACTTTACCAAATACATGGATGAGCTCTAATAATTTTTGGTGGTGTCTTTAGATTTCCTTAGTATCATATCATCTGAAAATAGTATCATATCATCTGACTATTTTACTTCTTCCTTTCCAGTTTGGATTTTATTTTTCTTTACTGACTGCTATGGCAAATACTTTGAGTGCTATGTGGAATAAAAGTTTCGACCAAGGATATGCCTGTATTTTTCCTGATCTCAGAGAAAGCGCTTTCAGCTTTTCACCATTAAGAATGATGTTAGTTGTGGGTTTCTCTTATATAAGCTAGATTATGTTGAGGTTATGTTCCCTTTCTGGAGAGGGCACTGTTTCTCAGCAGGGCATATATGAGTCTTTTTCATGTATCCACTCAACTATTCCATTTCTTTTTTATTGGAGCACTTAGTTCACTTACATGTAAAGTAATTATTGATATGTGTGTTCATATGTTCATTTTCTTAACTGCTTTGGACTTGTTTCTGTAGGTATCTTTTTTTCTTTCTTCCTGTCTTATTCCTTTCTCATATGATTTGTTATATTTGGATACATTTTTACTTTTGTTGTTTGATTCTAGTATAGGTTTTTCTTTTGCAGTTATCATGAACTTTTCAATCTATCTACCTACCTATTTATATGACTGTTTTAAGTTATTGATCTCTTAATTTCAAAAACATTGTAGCAACCCTGCATGTGTACTCTCCTCCCCTAAAAATTACTGCTTTTAATATCTTGTTTTACATTTAATTTATTTACATATCTCCTAACTCCTTATTGTGGATATAGGTGATTTTGTTAAAAAACAAAGTTCTTTCAGCCTTCCTTCTAGCTTTGCATGTGAGATGAGTTCCTGCCTTTACTCTATGTTTTCTTTTACTAATGAGCTTTTCCTTTCATAATTTTTGTTTTCAGTTTTGGACTTTTCTTTAGCAAATTGCTTTAACATTTCTTATAATTTTGCAATTTGTAATTTTGAAATTACAATTTCTTATAATTTCTTGTAATGCTGCTTTCCTGTTGCTGAACTCTTTTAAGTTCTGTTTTATCTCTACATCAAATTTGAAGAAGATACTTGCTGAATAGAGTAGTCCTGTCTGTAAGTCTTTCACTTTTAACTATCTCCTGGTAGGCAGAGTTGAGTCCTCAAGTCGAGTTGCAAGGTCTAGGGACCTCAGAGCTAGTGTTATATCATTTCCTGCTATTACTTTTAAAATTATTTAAAGATCTAAATATTTTCTTTTATGCGAAAATTTAGAACATCCTGACACTTACTGAGAAATTTATACAAAATTACTAGTGATGATGGATGAAGTAGGTTCTTTTAAATTTGCTGCCTGTGTTTGCTAAAATAAATTGCAAAAATAAAAACTTCCATGATCAAATGTGTTCTTATGAAGCATTCTTCTATTTTTAAAAATGAAGTTTCCCTGGAGAACCTAAGCAATTACAATTCACAAAATAATCTTATAAAAGACAATATTTAATAACAGACAATATTGAATAAAATGGAAATTGATTTAACAAGAGTTTCACAACAATTTTTGGGTGGTTTCACAAGTATGCAGAGCTAGTTATAATCCAATAAATTACACTACAAGTAGAATCTTCCCTCACAAATGAAGTTTTATGTGATTTCTAATAAATACTGGTATTGACCCCTCTTTGCCAATTGAATGGCAACTAACAACATGTCTATGTCCTATTACACTGAGATACACATTTTGAACAGAATACCATATATCTGCATTGCAAATAAGATGCTCTTCATATTTCCTTCCAGTTTAAAAACAAAAATGATGTAAGGAAATGTATCAATAGTGCATACCAAGGCTTTATCCACAATAATTTATATTTTCAGAACTCTTTTCAGCAGCACATCTGAGTTTTTCTGCAAAACAGAGGACATAGATTACATAAAGCATTTTAAAATTCTTTATATTGTTTATAATTATGTATGTACATTATATATCACTGCGTATATATATACACACATACAGAGGTATAGATAGATATATTAATAGATACATTGGTAGATGATAGCTACAGACACAAATATGTAAAGATATAAATAGGAAAATAAGAGGATCTATGGTCAACAGAGTAAATAAGCTGGTAAGATTCTGTATAACAATTTTAGGAACAAATAAGCAATGTTTCCCTTATATTCTTGATAATTAGAATCTTCAAAAAAGTTACTGAATTGAGGGAGAATTCTTGTTTCCTTCCTCTCAAAACCTTCTAGGTCCCTCATCCATTCTTCCAGTTTAATCATATTCCCATTAACTTTCCCCCAAATGTTGCCTCTATTTTGTCATCATTTTTGTACTTGTAATTATTTGTACTCACTAATACTGGAGTGGGTTGCCATTTCCTTCTCCAGGGGATCTTCCTGACCCAGGGGTTGAACCCAGGTCTCCTGCATTGCAGGCAGATGCTTTATGTGGCTTACCTTCAATAACATGCCTCTCGTTCAATAACACAGTTACACAAACTGGTAGCAATGTATACATACGTGCAACCATTACCATCAGTAAAATATTTCCATCCCCCTCTTCCAGGTTAATACCTTACAGGGCTCAAGGCAACCAGTAATCTGATTCCTCTCACCACTGTCTTGTCTCAGGCTTGTGCTCAGCCATGTCTGACTCTTTGGAACCCTTTGGACTGTATGTAACCTGTCAGGCTCCTCTGTCCATTCTGTCCATAGGATTTTTCAGGTAAAAGTACTGGAGCTGGAGTGGGTTGCACTTCCTCCTCCAAGAGATCTTCCCTACCCAGGGATTAAATCTACATCTCCTGCATCTCCCTTATTGCAGGTAGATTGTTTACCCACTGAGCCATCAGGGAAGCCCTCATCACTGGGGAAGCTCTTACAATAGGTTACAACAATTTATCCTAGAATTTTGTATAGCTGGAATCATATGGTATGTTTTTTGTATATCTGATTTCTTTCAGTCAGCACTCAACCATGTTGCTGTGGCTATTGGTAACTCATTTGTTTTTATTGCTATGAAGTATGATATTTTATAAATATAAAAGTTTGTTCTTACTATTGATGATCACTTGGATTATTTAAACATCTTAGCTGTTGTAAATGAAACAGCTATGAATATCCATGCACAGGTCTTTGGGAAGTTATAGTCTTTTTTTTTTTCTTTTTTGATAAATGCTTCAGTTCAGTTCAGTTCAGTTGCTCATTGTGTCCAACTCTTTGTGACCCCATGGACTGCAGCATGCCAGGCCTCCCTGTCCATCACCAACTCCCCGAGTTTACCCAAACTCATGTCCATTGAGTCGGTGATACCATCCAACCATCTCATCCTCTGTCATCCCCTTCTCCTTCCACCTATCTTTCCCAGCATTAGGGTCTTTTCAAATGAGTCAGCTCTTTGCATCAGGTGGCCAAAGTGTTGGAGTTTCAGCTTCAACATCAGTCTTTCCAATGAACATCCAGGACTGACTCCTCTTAGGACGGACTGGTTGGATTTAAGGATAAATGCTTAGAATTGGAAAACCTGATTTGCATGATGTTTCAATATGTATAAAGTAGTACAAAAGCTCTATTGCTTTATAAACTGTTGAGTTGGCCAAAAGGTTCATTCGGTTCTTTCTGCTACATCATATGGAAAAATCTAAATGAGGTTTTTGCAAATCCAACAATTTGATCATTTTGCATTTTTTCCAAGAACTAGTGTCTATTGCTCCACATACTTGCCTCTGTTTGGTATTGTCTTTCTTTTGCATCATATCCATTTTTGTCAGTCTGTATTGAGAGCACACTGAGGTTTTGATTTGTAGTTCCTGGATGATTGATGCTGATTAAGATTGATGTTGATGACTGATGAATTCTGCTGAATATCTTTTTGCAAGTTGTGGTCCATTGATTTGGTTTCTTCTAAGTCCGCTACTAGAAAGTTTATGTTTAGCTTTGACACTTAATGGGCTTCCCTGGTGGATCAGATGGTAAAGAATCCGCTTCCAGTGTGAGAGACCTGGGTTCAATTTCTGGGTTGGAAGATCCCCTGGAGAAGGGAATGAATACTGACTCCAGTATTGTCGCCTGGAGAATTCCATGGACAGAGGAGCCTGGCAGGCTACAGTCCATGGGGTCACAAAGAATCAGACACAACTGAGCAACTTTCACATTCACTTGACACTTAAAGTCTGTACACTAATTCAATATTTTGGAGTAAGAGTCAAGATTCATTTTATTCTACACAGAAATCCAATCTTGCATCATCTGATCAAGAGATCATTCTTTACTTTTCAAAGGCCTTGGCATCATTGTGGGTATTCATTTGGGTCAGAGCACATGGGTTTACTTCTCCTTTATTGTGTTCCACCATTATACAATTATACCAATACTACAATCTCCACAGAAGGAGTCAGCTATGGCTCATGATATACCCACCTGTTTGCAAAAAACATTTTATTGGAACATAGCCACACCCAATTGTTTATAGTTTGTCAATGCTAATTTCAAGCTACAAAGACAGAGTGAATGTCCCCAAATGATGTTTCTGAAAGCCCTGCTATGATTCTTGTGGTTTTCTAGCGAAATCTCTTAAACTGATTCAATTTCTGCTTTACTGCAGTGATTTAACTAATACTGTCTCAAAGACAACTGTATGTTGTGGCTGCTACTCTTTTCATTCCCAGTGAGATTGTAGTCTCTCTCTCTCTCTCTATATATATATATATATGTATTTCTTTATTCTCTGTGTGTGTGTGTGTGTGTGTGGTTTGTTTTACATGTTAGCATGAGGAAAGTTATGACCAACCTAGGTAACATATTAAAAAGTAGAAACATTACTTTGCCAAAAAAGATCTGTCTAGTCAAGGCTATGATTTTTCCAGTGGTCATGTATGGATGTGAGAGTTGGACTGTGAAGAAGGCTGAGTGCCGAAGAACTGATGCTTTTGAGCTGTGGTGTTGGAGAAGACTCTTGAGAGGCCCTTGGACAAAAGGAGATCTAACCAGTCCATCCTAAAGGAGATCAGTCCTGGGTGTTCATTGGAAGGATTGATGTTAAAGCTGAAACTCCAGTACTTTGGCCACCTCATGTGAACAATTGACTCATTGGAAAAGACTCTGATGCTGGGAGGGATTTGGGGGCAGGAAGAGAAGGGGACGACCGAGGATGAGATGGCTGGATGGCATCACTGACTCGATGGACGTGAGTTTGAGTGAACTCCGGGAGTTGGTGATGGACAGGGAGGCCTGGCATGCTGTAATTCATGGGGTCTCAAAGAGTTGGACACGACTGAGTGACTGAACTGAACTGAACTGATTATGATTTATTCACTTAGTTGTATCTGTCTCTTTGGGACCCTAGACTGTAGTCCACCAGAATCCTCTGTCCATGAAATTTTCCATGCAATAATACTGGAGTGGGTTTGCCATTCCCTTCTCCAGGGCATCATCCCAACCAAGGGATTGAACCCAGGTCTCCTGCATTCCAGGCAGGTTCTTTACCATTTGAGCCACCAGGGAAGAATCCCAACCTGTGGCTAACAGGTCCCAACAATCTATGTATTAAGCCAATAAAATGAAAGGTTTTTTTTTTCAAGTTAATTCCATTACATTTCCATGTGTGAATTGTATATTGATCGGGGGAAAAGGTTTATATTTAGCTTCTCTCCAAGGAGACTAAATAAGAAGGTAAAAATAAACATTTTTCCCCATCTGTATGCAAATCAAACATGAAAAAGTAATGGAATTAACTTGGAAAAAAATCTTTCATTATACTGGCTTAATACATAGGTTGTTGTTCAGTCACTAAGTCGTGTCTCACACTATCTCACCCATAGACTACAACATGCCAGGCGTCTTTGTCCTTCACTATCTTCTGGAATTTGCTCAAACTCTTGTTCACCGAGTCAGTCATGCCCTTCAAACCATCTCATCCTCTGTTGCCCCCTTCACCTCCTGCCCTCAATCTTTCCCAGCATCAGCGTCTTTTCCAATGAGTGGGCTCTTCACATCACGTGGCCAGAGTATTGGAACCTCAACTTCAGCATCAGTCCTTCCAGTGAATATTCTGAGTTGATTTCCTTTAGGATTGACTACTTTGATCTCCTTGCAATATAAGGGAATCTCAAAGTCTTCTTCAGTACCACAGTTTGAAAGCATCAATTCTTTGGTGCTCAGCCTTCTTTATGGTCCAACTTGCACATCCATACATGATTACTGGAAAAACCATAGCTTTGACTATATGGACCTTTGTCAGTGAAGTGATGTCTCTGTTTTTTTATTATTATTAATTTACTTTAATTAGAAGCTAATTACTTTACAATATTGTAGTGTTTTTTGCCATACATTGAAATGAATCAGCCATGGGTGTACATGTGTTCCCCATGCTGAACCTCCCTCTCACCACCCTCACCATCCCATCCCTCAGGGTCATCCCAGTGCACCAGCCCTGAGTACTCGGTCTCATGCCTTAATCCTGGACTGGCAATCTGTTTCATATATGATAATATACATTTTTTCAGTGCTATTCTCTCAAAGCGTCACACCCTCACCCTCTCCCACAGAGCCCAAAAGACTGTTCTTTACATCTGTGTCTTTATTGCTATCTCATATATAGGGTCATCATTACCATCTTTCTAAATTCCATATATATGCATTAGTATACTGTATTGGTGTTTTTCTTTCTGACTTACTTCACTCTGTACAATAGGCTCCAGTTTCATCCACCTCATTAGAACGGATTCAAATGTATCCTTTTTAATGGCTGAGTAATACTCCATTGTGTATATGCAGCACAGCTTTCTTACCCGTTCATCTGCCAATGGACATCTAGGTTGTTTCCATGCTTTGGCTATAGTAAACAATGCTGTGATGAACATTGGGGTACACGTGTCTCTTTCAATTCTGGTTTCCTTGATGTGTCTGCCCAGCAGTGTGATTGCTGGGTCATATGGAAGTTCTATTTCCAGTTTTTTCAAGGAATCTCCACACTGTTCTCCATAGTGGCTGTACTAGTTTGCATTCCCACCAACAGTGTAAGAGGATTCCCTATTCTTTGCACCCTATCCAGCACTTATTGTTTGTAGATTTTTTCATGGCAGCCATTCTGACTGGCTTGAGATGATATCTAATTGTGGTTTTGATTTGCATTTCTCTGATAATGAGTGATGTTGAGCATGTGTGTGTGTTAAGTCGCTTCAGTCATGTCTGACTCTGTGTGACCCTATGGACTGTGCCCTCCAGGCTCCTCTGTCCACAGGATTCTCCAGGCAAGAATACTGGAGTGGGTTGCCATTTCCTTCTCCAATGTTGAGCATGCTTTCATGTATTTGTTAGCCATGTCTTCTTTGGAGAACTGTCTGTTGAGTTCCTTGGCCCATTTTTTTTATTGGGTCCTTTATTTTTCTGGAATTGAGATGCAGGAGTTGCTTGTATATTTTTGAGATTAATTCTTCATCAGTTGCTTGTTTGCTATTATTTTCTCCCTTTCTGAAGGCTGTCTTTTCACCTTGCTTATAGTTTCTTTCATTGTGCAAAAGCTTTTAAGTTTAATTAGGTCCCATTTGTTTATTTTTGCTTTTCTTTCCATTACTCTTGGAGGTGGGTCATAGAGGATCCTGCTGTGATTAATGTCAAAGAGTGTTTTGCTGATGTTTTCCTCTAGGGTTTTTATAGTTTCTGGTCTTACATTTAGATCTTGAATCCATTTTGACTTTTTTTTTTTTTGTATTAAATCACCCACCAGAACACAGATGCAAGCTCCTCTAACCAGGAAACCTTGAAAAGCCAATAGTCCAACCCCACCTACAGGGAGCAGGCTCCACAATAAGGGGAAACCGTGAACTTCCAGCCTACAGAAAGGGCACTCCAAACACAATAATCTAGCCAAATGAAAAGGTAGAGAAATATTCAGCAGGTAAAGGAACATGATAAATGCCCACCAAACTAAACAAGAGAGGAGGAGATAGGTAGTGTACCCAAAAAGAATTCAGAATAATGATTGTAAAGATGATCCAAAATCTTGAAAACAAAATGGAGTTACAGATAAATAGAGACAAGAATTGAGAAAGTGCAAGAAATGTTTAACAAGGGCCTAGAAGAAACAAAGAAGAATCAATCAATAATGAATAGCACAATAACTGAGATCAAAACATTCTGGAGAGAGCCAACAGTAGAATAACTGAGGCAAAAGGGAGGATAAGTGAGGTGGAAGATAGAATGTTGGAAGCAGAGAGGAAAAAAGAATTAAAAGAAATGAGGATAACCTCGGAGACCTCTGGGACAACGCTAAATGCCCCAACATTTGAATCATAGATGTCTCAGAAGAAGACAAAAAGAAAGGCCATGAGAAAATACTTGAGGAGATAATAGTTGGAAACTTCCCTGAAACGGTGAAGGAAATAGCCACCCAAGTCCAAGAAACCTAGAGAGTCCCAAACAGAATAAACCCAAGGTGACATATTAATTGCCAACACCCCAAGACACATATTAAACAAACGAGTGAAGATCAAACAGAAAGAGTAAATATTAAAAGCGAGCAAGGGAAAAGCAACAAATAACACATAAGGGGATCCCCATAAGGATCGCAGTTGATCTTTCAATAGAAACTCTTCAGGCCAAAAGGGAATGGCAGGACATACTTAAAGGGATGAAAGAGAAAAACCTACAACCCAGATTACTATATGCAGCAAGGATCTTATTCAGATATGAAGGAGAAATCAAAACCTTTACAAACAAGCAAAAGCTGAGAGCTTTCAGCACCACCAAACCAGCTCTTCAACAAATGCTAAAGGATCTTCTCTAGATAGGAAACACAGAAAAGGTTTATAAAATCGAACCCAAAACAACAACATAAATGGCAATGGGATCATACTTATCAATAATTACCTTAAATGTAAATAGGTTGAATACCCCAACCAAAAGACAAAGACTGGCTGAATGGATCCAAAAACAAGACCCCTATATATGCTGTCTACAAGAGACCCACCTCAAAGCAAGGGTCACATACAGACTGAAAGTGGAGGGATGGAAAAAGATATTTCACACAAATGAAGACCAAAAGAAAGCTGGCATAGCAATACTCATACTTTGAAATAAAAACCATGAAAAGAGACAAAGACACTAGACAATGATCAAAGGATCAATCCAAGAAGATTGATCATAACAATTATATATATGCACCCAACATAGGAGCACCGCAATATGTAAGGCAAATGCTAGCAAGTATGAAAGGGGAAGTTAGCAATAACACAATAATAGTTGGAGACTTTAATACCCCACTCACACCTATGGATAGATCAACTAAACAAAAAATTAGCGAGGAAACACAAACTTTAAATGATGCAATGGACCAGTTAGACCTAATTGATATCTATAGGACATTTCACCCCAAAACAATGAATGTCATTTTTCTCAAGTACACATGGAACCTTCTCGAGGATAGATCACATCCTGGGCCATACTTCTAGCCTTTGTATGTTCGAACAAATTGAAATCATTTCAAGCATCTTTTCTGATCACAATGCAGTAAGATTAGATGCCAACTACAGAGAAAAAAACTTAAAAATACAAACATATGGAGGCTAAACAGCATGCTACTGAATAACCAACAAATCATGGGAGAAATGAACAAATGAAATGAAAATATACATAGAAACCAATGAAAATGAAAATACTACAACCAAAAACCTATGGGATTCAGTAAAAGCAGTGCTAAGAGGAAGGTTCTTAACAATACAAGCTTAGCTCAAGAAACAAGAGAAAAATCAAATAAGTAATGTAATTTTACACCTAAAGCCATGAGAAAAAAGAAGACGTGAAGAACCCCAAAATTAGTAGAAGGAAAGAAATCAACATCAGAGCAGAAATAAATAAAAAAGAAACAAAGGAGACTATAGCAAAAACAAACAAAAACTAAACCCTGGTTCTTTGAGAAGATAAATAAAATAGACAAACCATTAGCGAGACTCATCAAGAAAAAAGGGAGAAGAATCAAATCAACAAAATTAGAAATGAAAACGGAGAGATCACAACAGACAACACAGAAATACAAAGGATCTAAGCCACTACTATCATCAACCCTATGTTACTAAAATGGACAACTTGGAAGAAATTGATGAATTCTTAGAAAAGTATAACCTTCCAAAACTGAACCAGGAAGAAATAGAAAATCTTAACAGACCCATCACAAGCATGGAAATTAAAACTGTAATCAAAAATCTTCCAACAAACAAAGACCAAGGACCAGATTCCATCAGAGGCAAATTCTACCAAAAATTTAGAGACGAGCTAACACCTATCCTACTCAAATGCTTCCAGAAAATTGCAGAGGAAGGTAAACTCCCAAATTCATTCTATGAGGACACCATCACCCTATTACCAAAACCAGGCAAAGATGCCAAAAAGAAGAAAACTATAGACCAATCTCACTGATGAACATAGATGCAAAAGTCCTTAACAAAATTCTAGCAAACAAAATCCAACAACATATTTAAAAGATCATACATCATGACTAAGTGGCCTTTATTCCAGGTAGGCAAGAATTTTTCAATATTCACAAATCAATCAGTGTGACCCACCACATTAATAAATTGAAAGATAAAAACCATATGATTATCTCAATAGATGCGGAGAAAGCCTTTGACAAATTTCAACACACGTTTATGATAAAACTCTCCAGAAAGTAGGCATAGAAGGAATATACCTCAACATAATTACAGCTGTATATGATAAACTCACAGCAAACATTATCCTCAATGGTGAATACTTGAAAGCATTTCCCCTAAAGTCAGGAACAAGACAAGGCTGTCCACTCTCATCACTACTATTCAACATAGTTTTGGAAGTTTTACCCACAGCAATCAGAAAAGAAAAAGAAATAAAAGGAATCCAGAGTGGAAAAGAAGATGTAAAACTCTCACTGTTTGCAGATGACATGATTCTCCACATAGAAAACCCCAAAGACATCACCAGATAATTACTAGCTCTAATCAATGAATACAGTAAATTTGCAGGATATAAAATTATCCACAGTAATCCCTTGCACTCCTATAAACTAACAATGAGAAAACAGAAAGAGAAATTAAAGAAACAATCCCATTCACCATTGTGACAAAAAGAATAAAATACATAGGAATAGATTTCCCTAAAGAAGCAAAAAAATCTACATATAGAAAACTATAAAACACTGATGAAAGAAATCAAAGATAACACAAATAGATGGAGAAATATACCATGTTCATGGATTGGAAGAATCAATATAGTGAAAATGTGTATACTACCCAAAGCAATCTATAGTTTCAATGCAATCCCCATCAAGCTACCAATGGCATTTTTCACAGAACTAGAACAAATAATTTCACAATTTGTATGGAAATACAAAAAAAAAAAAAAAATCTCGAATAGCCAAAGCTATCTTGAGGAAGAAAAGTGGAACTGGAGAAATCAACCAGCCTGACTTCAGACTATACTATAAAGCTACAGCCATCAAGACAGTACGGTACTGGCACAAAGACAGAAACATAGATCAGTGAAACAAAATATAAAGCCCAAAGATAAATCCATGCACTTATGGACACCTTATCTTTGACAAAGGAGGCAAAAATAAAATGGAGAAAAGACAATCTCTTTAACAAGTGGTGCTGGGAAAACTGGTCAACCACTTGTAAAAGAATGAAACTAGAACACTTTCTAACACCATACACAGAAACAAACTCACAATGGATTAAAGATCTAAATGTAAGACCAGAAGCTATAAAACTCCTAGAGTAAAACATAGGCAGAACACCCTCTGACATAAATCCCAGCAAGATCCTCTATGACCCACCTCCCAGAGTAATGGAAATACAAGCAAAAATAAACAAATGGGACCTAATTAAACCTAAAAGCTTTTGCACAATGAAGAAAATTATAAGCAAGGTGAAAAGACAGCCTTCACAATGGGAAAAAAATCCCAGCAAAAGAAGCAACTAATGAAAAATTAATCTCAAAAATATATAAGCAGCTCCTGCAGCTCAATTTCAGAAAAATAAATCACCCAATCAAAAAAATGGGCCAAAGAACTAAACAGACATTTCTCCCAGGAAAATATACAGATGCCTACCAATCACATGAAAAGATGCTTGATATCACTCATTATCAGAGCAATATAAATCAAAACTACAATGAGGTACCATCTCACACCAGTCAGAATGGCTGCTATCAAAATGTCTACAAATGATAAATGCTGGAGAGGGTGTGGAGGAAAGGAAACCCTCTTACACTGTTGGTGGGAATGCAAACTACTACAGCCACTATGGAGAACAGTGTGGCGATTCCTTGAAAAACTGGAAATAGAACTGCCATATGACCTAGCAATCCCACTGCTTGCATACACACCAAGGAAACCAGAATTGAAAGAGACACATGTACCCTAGTGTTCATCACAGCACTGTTTACAATAGCTAGGACATGGAAGCAGCCTAGGTGTCCATCGGCAGACAAATGGATAAGAAAGCTGTGCTACATATACACAATGGAGTATTACTCAGCTATTAAAAAGAATGCATTTGAATCCATTCTAATGAGTTGGATGAAGCTGGAGCCTATTATACAGAGTGAAGTAAGCAAGAAAGAAAAACACCAACACAGTATACTAATGCATATATATGGAATTTAGAAAGATGGTAATGATGATCCTATATATGAGACAGCAAAAGAGACACAGATATAAAGAACTAACTTTTAGTCTCTGTGGGAGAAGGCAAGGGTGTGATGGTTTGAGAGAATAGCATTGAAACATGTATATTACCATATATGAAAGAGATGACCTGTCCAAGTTCAATGCATGAAACAGGGCATTCAAAGCCATTACACTGGGACAACACAGAGGGATGGGATGGGAAGGGAGAAGGAAAGGGTTCAGGACCAGGGGACACACGTATGTATACCTTTGGCTGATTCATGTCAATGTATGGGAAAAGTCACCACAATATTGTAAAGTAATTAGCCTACAATTAAAATAAAGAAATAAGGAAAAATAAAGAAAAGGGTACACTGACCAGAAAAAAATTAGCCTATTCTGCACATTTCACTAATATAGTCTCATTTTTCACTTTTGTTGTAATGTCTTTCATAAAATGTATTTATTTAATATTTTGAATATTTCTATATATTTTATTTTTTGTTTGTTTTTTAATATAAATTTATTTATTTCAGTTGGAGGCTAATATTTTTGCCTAACTATGAAAATTAGTGGAATTTAATATGTTAAGATTGATTATGCTGCTTTTAAAGTATAGTGACTTCCTGATTGTCCATAACCTGATCAAATTTTTTAAGTTGTTGAAAGCATGATACATATGAAAATGTTGTTCTTGGTACAACTAAAAATCTCTGTTGTCAGTCAAATAACTAAGTGGGGAACTTATATTTATTATTTAAATGCCTCCCTGTATTCATGTGATTGATATTAACCGCTCATTTTTAATGAACATGACTTATGGGCATCCAGATCATTTGTATTTAATTCAATAATTATTTTTATATGCATTTTGAAAATCTGAAACTAAGTCAATATTAAAATGTCTATGACACCATCCCTCTCTTCCAGTACATCAGAGGCTAACAGAAAAGTGGATATGGACAACAGACGTCTTGGATAGAAAGGAAAAATTCTTCCTTAGTGGGATGCTCCAAATTCTACAGGCATTTTGTTAAGATAATTGTTTTTTTTTTTTAATAGATGTCAAGTGAACTTTAAAAGTGGATGTGAATTTGAGATCTCAGCCATAGAGTGACTCATGGTTATTAGTATATTTTACAACTTTATTCTTAATTTAAAATCATCTACAAAATTTAGTGAAAAATAATGAATTTTTCTGTTAGAATGATTTTTTGTAATAGCCTGGTTATGATGGTATTGAAATAAGAAGACCTGGAAACAATAAATTCATTAAGAGGAATTTTACATAGGTTGAGAAATAAAAAATTATCTACATACTCAGGATTAGAAGGTGGAAAGAGAAACTAAATAATTAAAGATACCTCATGTATTTAGGAAGAAGGTAGGTTTGTTGAATAATTCGATATGGAGATTAACATGGAGGTTGATGAAATTGCTAGGTCGGTTAAGCCACTGTGATGAGAGGGGTATCAATATTAGGAGAAGCAGATTTGAAAAGGGAATGGGAGCTAATGAGTTCAGTTTAAATATATGATTACCTGGAGGTGGTTGTGGAATTGCAGGTATATATACTGAATGGGTAGTTAGAAATAAGAGTCTGGTGCCCCAGAGTTTGAGGTGAAATATATAGATTTATGAAGACATAAAAAAAGAAAATTCCAAGGAAAAATAGTGAATAAGATCAACTAAGAGATGCATATGGGGGGAAAAGGTGATTCAAAATAGAACTGAAGGCAACACAAATGATCTGGGGATTAGGAGAAAAGAATTCAAATAGAAAATAAAACAGAAGTGTAAGATAAATAGAAGATTGTATAGTTATACTAATGAAAATAAAATAGAAATTCAGAGTGCAATATTAGTCAGCAATTTTAATACTACTCAGAGATCAGGTTAAATGAGAACAGAGAAAGTGATTATTGTGTTGGCAGTAATGAGTCAATTGCGAACATCTCCATTGTTTTCTCCAATAAGAAGCTTAGGAAGAGCCAGAGGGTCGAAATAATTTTAGGGAGCAAAATGTGAAATGAGGAAGGAAGTAGTATTGAACAACAGGAGGTTAGATGTGAAAGTCAGACTGTGAAGAAAGCTGAGTGCCGAAGAATTGATGCTTTTGAACTGTGGTGTTGGAGAAGACTCTTGAGAGTCCCTTGGACTGCAAGGAGATCCAACCAGTCCATTCTAAAGGAGATCAGTCCTGGGTATTCTTTGGAAGGACTGATGCTAAAGCTGAAACTCCAGTACTTTGGCCACCTCATGCGAAAAGTTGACTCATTGGAAAAGACTCTGATGCTGGGGGGATTGGGAGCAGGAGGAGAAGGGGACAACAGAGGATGAGATGGCTGGATGACATCACCGACTCGATGGACATGAGTTTGAGTGAACTCCGGGAGTTGTTGATGGACAGGGAGGTGTGGCGTGCTGCAATTCATGGGGTCTCAAAGAGTCGGACACGACTGAGCGACTGAACGGAACTGAGAATCATAATGGGAGAAGGCAATGGCAACCCGCTCGAGTACTCTTGTCTGGAAAATCCCATGGACAGAAGAGCCTGGTGGGCTGCAGTCCTTGGGGTCGCTAAAAGTCAGACACTACTGAGCAGCTTTACTTTCTCTTTTCACTTTCATGCCTTGGAGAAGGAAATGGCAACCCACTCCAGTGTTCTTGCCTGGGGAATCCCAGGGACGGGGGAGCCTGGTGGGCTGCCGCCTATGGGTCGCACAGAGTCGGACACGACTGATGTGACTTAGCAGCAGCAGCAGGATCATAATGAACACCTGACAAAGTTTCTGCCAACTCAGAAAAGTTGCCCCAGAGCAAAGGAGCTGGTGAGCAAAGATTGCTCATTATAGGAGACAAACGTTGGGTCTTTTTACCACTGTTTCCTTGGTAATTGAGCTGTTACATTTCTGAACGTTCACGTAGTTGCCTCAAAACTAGACAGACCTTAAATCAGCTAAGAATTTGAGGCTGCCATCTGGCTGCCCTCCTCCCTTGGGAAGCCAATCCTTTCTTTTTTTCTTTTCTTTTTTTTTTAATTGAAGTATAGTTGACATATAGTGTTAGTTTCAGGTGTACAGCAGAGTGATTCAGTTATGCTGCTGCTGCTGCTAAGTCGCTTCAGTCTTGTCTGACTCTGTGCGACCCCATAGACGGCAGCCCACCAGGCTCCTCCGTCCCTGGGATTCTCCAGGCAAGAACACTGGAGTGGGTTGCCATGTCCTTCTCCAATGCATGAAAGTGAAGAGTAAAAGTGAAGTCGCTCAGTCGTGTCCGACTCTTAGCAACCCCATGGACTGCAGCCTATAGGCTCCTCCACCCATGGGATTTTCCAGGCAAGAGTCCTGGAGTGGGTCGCCATTGCCTTCTCCAGATTCAGTTATACATATATACATATCCAAATAATGTATATATATTTCAGATTTTTTTCCCTTATATGTTGTTACAAAATAGTGAGTATAGTTCCATGTACTATATGGTAGGTCCTTGTTGGTTATCTGTTTTATATACAGTGGTTTGTGTATGTTAGTCCCAAACTCCTACTCACTTTTTCCCTTTGGTAACCATAACTTTGCTGTTTATGTCTGTGGGTCTATTTCTGTTTTGTATGTTAATTCATTTGTATCATTCCTTTAGGATCCACACATAAGTGGTATTATATATTTGTCTTTGTCTGACTTACTTCACTTACTATGATAATCTCTAGTTACACCTCTGTTGCTGTAAAAAGCATTATTTTATTCTAGTCTATGGCTGAGTAATATTCCATTGTATAAATATATCACTTCTTTATCCATTCATCTGTCAGTGGACATTTAGGTTGCTTCCATATCTTGAAAAGGCTGTCTTTTCTCCATTGTATATTCTCATCTCCTTTGTCATAGATTTGTTGATCTCCGGTGTGTACGGTTTATCTCTTGGCTTTCAATCTTGTTCCATTGACCTGTATTTCTGTTTTTGTGCCAGTACCATACTGTTTTCATTACTGTAGCTTTGTATAGTCTGAACTCAAGGACTCTGATCTTCTAAATATACTTTTCTTTCTCAAGATTGCTTTGGCTATTTAGGGGTCTTTCGTGTGTCCATACAAATTAAAAGAAATTTATTACAGATATGTGAAAAATGCCATTGGTAATTTGATAGGGATTGCATTGAATTTGTACATCGTCTCGGGTAGTATGGTCCTTTTAACAATGCTGATTCTTCCAATACAAGAACATGATATCTCTTTCCAAACATCTGTGTCATCTTCAATTACTTTCATCAGTGTCATATAGTTTTCAGAGTACAGGTCTGTTTGTCTCTTTAGGTAGTTTATCCCAAGGTATTTTATTCTTTTTAATGCAGTGGTATATAGAATGGTTTCCTTCATTTCTGTTTTATTGTTAGTGTTTAGAAAAGCAAAGATTTCTGTGCATTAATTTTGTATCCTGGGACTCTACCAAATTCATCGATGAGTTCTAGTAATTTTTTAGTAGCATCTTTAGCATTCTCCATGTATAGTATTGGTATCTATTGTCATCTGAGAACATAAGTGTTGAGCTCAAATTCTGGGGATCCAGACTTTCATTTCCATAAATACTTTCTAGTCTGAATACTTCCTGGCCCATACTGAAAGCAACGAACCTTCAACCCAACATATTATCTCCCAGTTCAGTTCAGCCGCTCAGTTGTGTCTGACTCTTTGCAACCCCATGAATAATAGCATGCCAGGCCTCCCTGTCCATCACCAACTCCCAGAGTTCACTCAGACTCACGTCCATCGAGTCAGTGATGCCATCCAGCCATCTCATCCTCTGTCGTCCCCTTCTGCTCCTGCCCCCAATCCCTCCCAGCATCAGAGTATTTCCCAATGAGTCGACTCTTCACATGAGGTGGCCAAAGTACTGGAGTTTCAGCTTTAGCATCATTCCTTCCAAAGAAATCCCAGGGCTGATCTCCTTCAGAATGGACTGGTTGGATCTCCTTGCAGTCCAAGGGACTCTCAAGAGTCTTCTCCAACACCACAGTTCAAAAGCATCAATTCTTCGGCACTCAGCCTTCTTCACAGTCCAACTTTCACATCCATACATGACTACTGGAAAAACCATAGACTTGACTAGACGGACCTTAGTCAGCAAGGTAATGTCTCTGCTTTTGAATATGCTATCTAGGTTGGTCATAACTTTTCTTCCAAGGAGGAAGCGTCTTTAATTTCATGGCTGCAGTCACCATCTGCAGTGATTTTGGAGCCCCAAATAATAAAGTCTGACACTGTTTCCACTGTTTCCCCATCTATTTGCCATGAAGTGTTGGGACCAGATGCCATGATCTTCGTTTTCTGAATGTTGAGCTGTAAGCCAACTTTTTCACTCTCCTCTTTCAATTTCATCAAGAGGCTTTTTAGTTCCTCTTCACTTTCTGCCCTAAGGGTGGTGTCATCTGTATATCTGAGGTTATTGATATTTCTCCCAGCAATCTTGGTTCCAGCTTGTGCTTCTTCCATGCAACTCTTTTTGAGAATACATTGTAACCCTTGCCAGTTTCACATTCCAGGGATGTTTTGCTTATGGGCTTTGTAGCCATCTATTTCAATCATAGGCTTCAAAGTTGATTCAGTGGTAAAGAATCCGTCTGCCAATGCAGAAGACCTGGGCTCTGTCCCTGGGTCCCATAAGATGCTCTGGACAGGGAAATGGCAATCCGCTCCAGTATTCTTGCCAGGGAAATCCATGGATGGAGGAGCTTACCAGGCTATACTCCATGAAGTCCGTAAAGAGTTCAAGGGAACTCAGAGACAAAATAAAATTCTGCCTCAGACCCCACTTTGCCCGCCTTCTAGCCTCAACCGTCCGAAAGCTGTCCCATCCCTCCCCCTAAACCTCCCCTTGCAACTCTAGACCCGCCTCTCCTCTCTGCCCTCCAGCCTCCCCCTTCTCCAGCCTCCCCCTTCTCCAGCCTCCCCCTTCTCCAGCCTCCCCCTTCTCCAGCCTCCCCCTTCTCCAGCCTCCCCCTTCTCCAGCCTCCCCCTTCTCCAGCCCCGCCCTTCTCCAGCCCCGCCCTTCTCCAGCCCCGCCCTTCTCCAGCCCCGCCCTTCTCCAGCCCAGTCCCTTCTCTCCGCCTTCTAACCTTTCCCCTCAGCCCCAGCCCAGCCACGCCCCTCTGAGACCGAGTACCCAATCCCCGCCTCTCTCGGCAAATCCCGCGAGCCATATCCAGTCAACCGACTTCCCTGAGGCGAGGCCGGCCAGGCGATGTTATCTCCCCTGCTACTCCTCACAGGGTTGGGCCAGCTGGCCTCTGCGGGCCATCGTAAGTGAGGATCTGCTGGAGAGGAAGGGGCCCCATCATCACAGTGTCCCTTGGTGCGGTGGTGGAGGGCGTTGTCCTCCTGGCCCCAGAAGCCCAGGTCGGGGAGAGCCAGGATTTGGCTGAAGTCCTGCCCAGTTTCAGGGTTTTGCCAGGCCCGTTGGTCGGAGGGCTCAGAGCAGGACTGGGATAGTTGTCCCTCACTCCCAGACGGGGACACAGGTCTTCTAGGGAGGCGGCATGGGGGTGGAGGTAGGGAGAGGATCCTGGATGGGGTCCAGTGGACCTCTTCTTAAAACCCTACACAGTATGATATTTTGGGGTGTGTGTTTGTGTGTGTGTGTGTGTGTGTGCACTCACGCGCGCGTATGTCTGCACGAGCGCACATGAGTGCAGACACGCCCACTGGGGCTTGGAATATCCACAAGTGATGTGATAGGAGAGGACAAGTAAGAAAGGATGCGGTCATGCCCTGGGGAATGTTCACTCTTGTTTTCCTTACTGCAGACTCTGAAACAGCACGTCTACAAATTACAGTGCCACGGAAGATTGAGACAAACACCAAAGATGGCAGTATTTCAGAAACGCATGTAATTAACAAATCACTTTAAAATAAAGAGTTTTATTTTTAATAGAGTGCAAGACCCCAACTGATGCATGCCTTCATGACATTTTGTATTCTACCAAGATTGTGTTCAACAGACCTTTTGTCTGAGGAGAACAAGTTCTTTCTTTTCATTTCTCAAGTAAATATAAACCTTATGAAACAATTTTAAAATACAGATACAAAGAAAAGAAATGCCTTGAATTCGTATCACACAAAAAGGAATCTATGATCTACTAAATTTTCTTTTTAAATATATCATATATGTAAATGAAGCCATACAAATATTTAACTTGTAGCATGATTTTAAGATAACAGTATATAAATAATATCTTCATGCCTGTACTTAACATATATGTGCATATGTGTATCTTTGCAAAAATGAAAGTAATGTAATTTTTTTTCTGACTAACATGGTAAAGGGTGTCCCTTATGTACTTTGTAAAATGAAATCTAGGCAGTGCAGAGACTTGTTAAGAAAGTGAATGGCTATCTCACTTTCTAAAGGCAGTAAATTTGAAGGAAGTTTTAGAGATATGCATACACACATGCACATAAATTTTTAATGAGCGTGTATGACAGTTGTAGTTGGCTTTTCCTTTTATGGGTAGAGTTAGGAGTTAATTTTATGATAATTACTAACAGCCCAGTCATTATTTTTCTTATATGTAACATCATAAAATGTTTCAAATTATAGACAGCTAAATAGTGTCATTTCTTGTTTTTCTTGGAGATGGTCTTGATCCCTGTCTCCCTGTCTCCCAGTGTCACAAACCTCCGTCCATAGTTCATTAGGCACTCTGTCTATCAAATCTAGTCCCTTAAATCTATTTTTCACTTCCACTGTGTAATCATAAAGGATTTGATTTAGGTCATACCTGGATGGTCTAGTGGTTTCCCCCACTTTCTTCAATTTAGGTCTGAATTTGTAAATAAGGAGTTCATGATCTGAGCCATAGTCAGCTCACAGTCTTGTTTTTGCTGATGTTATAGAGCTTCTGCATCTGTGGCTGCAAAGAATATAATCAGTCTGATGTCACTGTTGGCCATCTGATGATGTTCATTTGTAGAGTCTTCTCTTGTTGTTGGAAGAGGGTGTTTGCTATGACCAGTGCATTCTCTTGGCAAAACTCAGTTAGCCTTTGCCCTGCTTCATTCTCTACTCCAAGGCCAAATTTGTCTGTTACTTCAGGTGTTTCTTGAATTACTACTTTTGCATTCCAGTCCCCTATAATGAAAAGGACATCTTTTTTGGGTGTTAGTTTTAAATGGTCTTGTACATCTTCATAGAACTGTTCAACTTCAGCTTCTTCAGTGTTACTGGTCGGGGCATAGACTTGGATCACTGTGATATTGCTGATATTGTTTGCCATGAAAATGAACAGAGATCGTTCTGTCGTTTATGAGAGTGCATCCAAGTACTGCATTCCAGACTCTTGCTGACTATGATGGCTGCTCCATTTCTTCCAAGGGATTCCTGCCCACAGTTGCAGATATAATGGTCTTCTGAGTTAAATACACCCATTCCAGTCCATTTTAGTTTGATGATTCCTAGAATGTCATTCCAATCCCAAAGAGAGGCAATGCCAAAGAATGCTCAAACTACTGTACAATTGCACTCATCTCACATATTAGTAAAGTAATGCCAAAAATTCTCCAAGCCAGACTTCAGCAATATGTGAACTGTGAACTTCCAGATGTTCAAGCTGGTTTTAGAAAAGGCAGAGGAACCAGAGATCAAATTGCCAACATCTGCTGGATCATGGGAAAAGCAAGAGAGTTCCAGAAAAACATCTATTTCTGCCTTATTGACTATGACAAAGCCTTTGACCATGTGGATCACAATAAACTGTAGAAAATTCTGAGAGAGATGGAATACAGGACCACCTGACCTGCCTCTTGAGAAATCTGTATGCAGGTCAGGAAGCAACAGTTAGAACTGGACATGGAACAACAGACTGGTTCCAAATAGGAAAAGGAGTACGACAAGGCTGTAAGTTGTCACTCTGCTTATTTAACTTCTATGCAGAGTACATCATGAGAAACGCTGGGCTGGAAGAAACACAGGCTGGAATCAAGATTGCCGGGAGAAATATCAATAACCTCAGATATGCAGATGACACCACCCTGAGGGCAGAAAGTGAAGAGGAACTAAAAAGCCTCTTGATGAAAGTAAAAGAGGAAAGTGAAAAAGTTGGCTTACAGATCAACATTCAGAAAACGAAGATCATGGCATCTGGTCCCAACACTTCATGGCAAATAGATGGGGAAACAGTGGAAACAGTGTCAGACTTTATTATTTGGGGCTCCAAAATCGCTGCAGATGGTGACTGCAGCCATGAAATTAAAAGACACTTACTCCTGGAAGAAAAGTTATGACCAACCTAGATAGAATATTCAAAATCAGAGACATTACCCTGCCTACGAAGGTCCATTTAGTCAAGGCTATGGTTTTTCCAGTAGTCATGTATGGATGTGAGAGTTGGACTGTGAAGCAAGCTGAGCGCTGAAGAATTGATGCTTTTGAACTGTGGTGTTGGAGAAGACTCTTGAGAGTCCCTTGGACTGCAAGGAGATCCAACCAGTCCATTCTGAAGGAGATCAGCCCTGGGATATCTTTGGAAGGAATGATGCTAAAGCTGAAACTCCAGTACTTTGGCCACCTCATGTGAAGAGTTGACTCATTGGAAAAGACTCTGATGCTGGGAGGGATTGGGGGCAGGAGCAGAAGGGGACGACAGAGGATGAGATGGCTGGATGGCATCACTGACTCGATGGACGTGAGTCTGAGTGAACTCTGGGAATTGGTGATGGACAGGGAGGCCTGGCATGCTGCGATTCATGGGGTTGCAAAGAGTCAGATGCGAGTGAGCGAGTGAACTGAACTGAACTGAGAATTTCAGCATTCACTCTTGGATCTCCTGTTTGACCACTTCCAACTTGCCTTGATTCATGGACCTAACATTCCAGGTTCATATGCAGTGTTGCTCTTTATGGCATTGGACCTTCTCTCCATCACCAGTCACATACACAACAGGGTGTTGTTTTTGGTATGCCTCCATCCCTTCATTCTTTTTGAAAAAGAAATGCAGAAAGGTAAAATGGCTGTCTGAGGAGCCCTTACAAATAGCTGTGAGAAGAAGAGAAGTGAAAAGCAAAGGAGAAAAGGAAAAATATAAGCATCTTAATACAGAGTTTCAAAGATTAGCAAAGAAAGATAAGAAAGTCATCCTCAGCAACCAATGCAAAGAAATAGAGGAAAACAATAGAATGGGAAAGACTGGAGATCTCTTCAAGAAAATTAAAGACAGCAAGGGAACATTTCAGGCAAAGATGGGCTCAATAAAGGACCGAAATAGTATGGGCCTAGCAGAAGTAGAAGATATTAAGAGGTGACAAGAATACACAGAAGAACTGTGCAAGAAAGATCTTCACGACCCAGATAATCATGATGGTGTGATCATTTACCTAGAGCCAGACATCCTGGAATGTGAAGTCAAGTGGGCCTTGAGAAGCATCACTATGAACAAAGCTAGTGGAGGTGATGAAATTCCAGTTGAGCTATTTCAAATTCTGAAAGATGATGCTGTGAAAGTGCTGCACCTAATATGCCAGCAAATTTGGAAAACCCAGCCATGGCCACAGCACTGGGAAAGTCAGTTTCCATTCGAATCTCAAAGAAAGGCAATGTCAAAGAATGCTCAAACTACTGCACAATTGCACTCATCTCACATGCTGGTAGGTTAATGCTCAAAATTCTCCAAGCCAAGCTTCAGAAGTATGTGAACCGTGAACTTCCAGATTTTTAAGCAGTTTTTAGAAAACACAGAGGAACCAAAATGAAGTTGCCAACATCCGTTGGATCATCGAAAAAGGAAGAGAGTTCCAGAAAAACATCTATTTCTGCTTTATTGACTATGCCAAAGCCTTTGATTATGGGATCACAATAAACGGGAAAATTCTGAAAGAGATGGGAATACCAGACCACCTGACCTGCCTCTTGAGAAACCTGTATGCGGGTCAAGAAGCAACAGGTAGAACTGGACATGGAACAGTGGACTATTTCCCAATAGGAAAAGGAGTATGTCAAGGCTGTATATTGTCCCCCTGCTTATTTGACTTATATGCAGAGTACATCATGAGAACACTGGGCTGGATGAAGCTCAAGTTGGAATCAAGATTGCCAGGAGAAATCAATAACCTCAGATATTCAGATGACACCGCCCTTATGGCAGAAAGTGAAGAAGAACTAAAATGCCTCTTGATGACAGTGACAGAGGAGAGTGAAAAAGTTGGCTTAAAACTCAACATTCATAAAACTAAGACGATGGCATCTGGTCCCATCACTTCATAGGAAATAGATGGAGAAACAGTGGAAACAGTGGCTGGCCCTGTTTTGGGGGGCTCCAAAATCACTGCAGATGGTGATTGCAGCCATGAAATTAAAAGACAATTAGTCCTTCGAAGGAAAGTTATGACCAACTTAGACAACAAATTAAAAAACAGAGACATTACTTTGTCAATAAAAGCCCATCTAGTCAAGGCTATGGTTTTTCCAATGGTCATGTATGTATGTGAGAGTTGGACTATAAAGAAAGCTGAGAGCTGAAGAATTGATGCTTTTGAACTGTGGTTTTGGAGAAGACTCTTGAGAGTCCCTTGGACTGCAAGGAGATCCAACCAGTCCATCCTAAAGGATATCAGTCCTGGGTGTTCTTTGGAAGGACTAATGTGAACCTTAACTCCAGTACTTTACCCACCTAATGTGAAGAGTTGACTCATTTGAAAAGACCCTGATGCTGGGGAAGATGAGGGCAGGAGGAGAAAAGGACGACAGAGGATGAAATGGCTGGATGGCATCACCAACTCAATGGACATGTGTTTGGGTGAACTCTGGGAGTTGGTGATGGACAGGGAGGCCTGGCGTGCAGTTCATTGGGTCTCGAAGAGTTGGACACGACTCAGTGACTGAACTGAAAATAGTTTCATAAACCTTCCTCAATAGAATCAAGGGTCAAGCCACTGTAAAAAATTGTTGATAAATAATGCAAAATGTCTAGCAGAATAGTTGCATTATGTTTGACTCTTCTTCACAAAAATAGTGATACCTATTGACCTGAGGCCTCTCCAGGTCTCCTCTTCAATCTTCTTATCTTTGCTCTAGTGAACATCCTCAATGAATGTTTCACGTCTAACGGGTGTTTTTCAGCTAAGCCTTAACAAGAGATTGTGCATCTGTATATCAACTGTTTGAATCATTTGGATTAGTTGTCAGTCTTTTTCTGGTTTTGACTTCTCTTTTAATAAGAATTAACTGCTTTGGATAGGAAGCACTTTGTTTTCCAGAAGGCAAAAGTTTTGATGTTAAAACACAGGGATGGGATAGAAATCAGATTACAAATCCAGTAGCAAGATCTGAGAGGAAGGTACTCAAAATTTTGTTAAATTAAAAACTGTGTTAGACATTGGGGTAGGTTTTATAGACTGGGTGGTTTACTTCTGACTGGCTCACTTTGTGGCACCAAGAAACACCAGAGATTATATATGTATAAAAGCTATTGCATCCCCAAAATGATCATCAGGAGACACTGAAATGTTCAGGAGAGTATAATGTACACTGGGAAAACGCTTCCAAAAGAAAGCATGAGGCTCCATGATAATAGCAGGAAAAAGAGAGCATTTGCTACACACACACGCATGCACACACACACACACCCAATATTATGAGATAAACATCCGTTACTTTAAAATATTCATTTCTCAAGGAACATATAACGTTTCTAAATTTCTATGAATTTAATACAATGTCATACCATATATAATATGAAAACTGATGGCACAGCAGAGAGAAATTTTCAAATGCATTTCCATAGACAGACCTTTAAATTTTTTCTCACATGTTGATTGGCCAATGTTAAAATTCTTCATGTGGGGAAGGAACATTTGAGCAAGAAAAAAAAAAAACATTGAAGAATAAAGTGACCCCAATGAAGTTTTCCCCTTTCTGCTCTTTGTTTAGACACACTGGACTTTATGGATATCGCATATGAGGGTTTTATATAAAGATAAAAGCTATGTTGCAGAAAGAAAAAGAGGATTCAAGTAAGTATCAGGAATCCAGGAAGCTTCCCCTGTGAGCTAGCTCCATGTGAGCCTGTGCTCTGGGAATACGTGGAGACTCTGGCTTTAAAATCACAAGATTTATAGGAGGAATCCTGGCTTTGGGAGACCTCCTTACAAAGCTTTCAGTGACCTCTTAAGTAACCAAGTTAGCCTTTTTGAACTAGTTAGGGAAACACAACAGAAGCTAACCTTGGCCAGGGGGGTTTTTACTGTCAACTGCATCAATTTTTTATTATTATTATATTTTTTTTACTTTATTTTGCTTTACAATACTGTATTGGTTTTGCCATATATTAACATGAATCCGCCATGGGTGTACATGAGTTCCCAATCCTGAACCCGCTTCCCACCTCCCACCGCATATCATCTCTCTGGATCATCCCCGTGCACCAGCATCAATTTTAAGTCTCAATGCCCTTGTTTTAGCCAAGAGTCAGAAACATCCAAACTTGTCACTATTTCCAGAAACAGAACTTAAACATTTTTAATATAAATCTATTCATTTTAATTGGAGGCTAATCTCTTTATAATATTACATTGGTTTTGTCATACATCGACATGAATCTGCCACGGGTGTACACGTGTTCCCCATTCTGAACCCCTCTCCCACCTCCCTCCCTAGGAACTTTTCTAACCAAGCTGCACGTATGCTCTGTGTCCATTTTAAATAATGCTTCTGAAGAAGACTTCTTATACTTTTCAAGAATATATGATGTCATTTAATGAAATACCACAGCAAGGAAAATAAATAAATGAAAAACATATAGGGATAGAATAGCACTGATTATCTGGGAACAGTACAGTTAGGTTAAAACTTAACAAAAAGACTGAGAAATGTATTTGAAAATTTAAAAATATATTTGTATGTGGTTCTTGAGTTGATGGAGAGATCATAAACTGTAACCAATATTAAATAATAAACAATGAATGAGAATGAAAAAATTGCAGAGAAAAACTTAAATCATGCTCTGAAGTTCATATAATAGCATAATATATACTCCTATCCCCTAATAAATAGGTGACAATAAATGGTTGGAAATTTAAAAATAGAGAAATAACTATATCCTTAAAATTCTTACAGATTCTCCTTCAATGAAGAGGTAGAATTAATGAAAAAATACATAAACTGAAGTAGCTCAGATTCCCAATGTCAAAAGTTGATTTCTGAGAAGCAGGTAAAACAAAACATTTGGTGAGATAGACTAAAGAAAATGAGAAGGACGAGATGTATGTTAGAAGTGAGACTCACACAAATGTGAACTGGCCAATAGAATATGAATTCCAGATATCATCCTTTAGTAGAACTGCCTTTTAGCTTTCTGAATGGTGCCTTTAGGTGAACATCAGATTTTAGTGTAATTTTAGTTTTATCTTAGAAAGAAACTTGCTTTGTATTCTTTAATTTTCCTTTTATTTTCTCTGGCAACTGCAAAGTAAGGAAAGATCAGAAAACTCAAATTTCTTCAAAGTTTACTCAACATTTCTAAATCTAACATTTTAAGTGAAAATTTGTTTATGAGACTTTAATGCTAATAACTAATGCTCTTACATTTGCAGTAGATTTATAATCCTAGATTTTATGTAACTTGGATTATGATTAACCCTGTCAGATGTTCCAAGATTGAAGAAAAATAACTGTAATTGTATATCTATGTAGAAGTGGAGATAATATAGTTTGTTTTTGTTGTTTTTAGTCTCTTAGACATTTCTGACTGTTTTGAGACTCCATGGACTGTGGCCTGCCAGGTTCCTGTCCATGTGATTTCACAGACAAGAATACTGGATTTGGTTGTCATTTCCTTCTCCAGTATACATAATTTTGATACATGATATCATCCCTGTTTATATGAAAGAGTACATATTTTTCAAAATTAGGACTTTCGACTTTCAGAGATTTGAACTATCTAATAATTACTTTTTCTCTGAATCCTTTGCTATAGGTCTCCTATTCCATCCAAATTGACAAGAAAACATACACTTTCCCACTTGAAAAACAGTAAGTGGACATTCTTCTTTTCATAGAGTTGTTTTTAGTTTCTTAAGTTTTTAATGGCTTCCTATAACTGAGTCTACATTAAAGCCTAAACATTCAAAAGCATGAGTATTTTATTTAACATGTTAAGTCTTCTTGTTAAATCATGTCAGATTAGACTTTTGAGTCATTATCATTAGATCTTAAGTCTAATATTCAGATTCAACTATAATGATATAAATATTAGAGCATATGAAATACATGCACATCATTTTATGTAACTCCTTACATTTAATTACATTACAATTGTAAATGAACTAATGTTATCTGCCCATAATTCAGTTTGTTTGTTTCATGTCATTTTACATAATTATGTGACTTTATGCATTTTGTTTAATGTTACACTCTCAGTTTGTCTCATTTTGCTATAGTGTATACTTTAAATGTCTTCAGATTTCTGCTTTCATTCTGTGAGGAAACCAACATCAATATCCTGTGTGTATCACTCCATGATTTTCAAATCTAAATTTCATCTTTATCTGAAATAAAACATACAGAAACCTACCCAAAAAAGGATTTCTTTGCTCAAATGCAAATTGTCTTCTGCAAGTGTCTTATTTAATAACAGCATATATATTCTTTCTCTGTATGTATATTTTCACTCATTTATAGTAGTGAGAATGCATGGTATATAGTATTGATGGGTAATGCGGTTATTTCCAGGGATTGTCACTATAGACTCTGACAAGAAGCATCCTCATCCACGTATTTTTATAACATTGAGATTTTGTTATATAACAGACTTGGTATAAATTAATGGACTTCTGTATCAAGAAGGATGAATGCTAAAAATAGTCATCAGTTCAGTTCAGTTCAGTCGCTCAGTCGTGTCCGACTCTTTGTGACCCCATGAGTCGCAGCACGCCGGGCCTCCCTGTCCATAACCAACTCCCGGAGTTCACTCAGACTCACATCCATCGAGTCAGTGATGCCATCCAGCCATCTCATCCACTGTCGTGCCCTTCTCCTCCTGCCTCCAATCCCTCCCAGCATCAGAGTCTTTACCAGTGAGTCAACTCTTCGCATGAGTTGGCCAAAGTACTGGAGTTTCAGCTCCAGCATCATTCCCTCCAAAGAAATCCCAGGGCTGACCTCCTTCAGAATGGACTGGTTGGATCTCCTTGCAGTCCAAGGGACTCTCAAGAGTCTTCTCCAACACCACAGTTCAAAAGCATCTATTCTTTGGCAATCAGCTTTCTTCACAGTCCAACTCTCACATCCATACATGACCACTGGAAAAACCATAGTCCTGACTAGACGGACCTTTGTTGGCAAAGTGATGTCTCTGCTGTTCAATATGCTATCTAGTTTGGTCATAACTTTTCTTCCAAGGAGTAAGTGTCTTTTAATTTCATGGCTGCAATCACCATCTGCAGTGATTTTGGAGCCCCCCAAAAATAAAGTCTGACACTGTTTCCACTGTTTCCCCATATATTTTCCATGAAGTGATGGGACCAGATAACAGTAATAATAATAAAGACAAGAACAACAGTAACTGACATTTACTGAGCAAGTACCATTTTCCAAGTGCATTTCTAGCGATTTGCATGTTGCTGAGTCACGTATGACTCTTTGGTACTTCATAGACTGCAGCATCAATCTGTATCATTACAGTGCCCACACCTGCGTCTGGTCATTCTGGTTCTTGTTTTCTCTTATATACATAACACGCTATCAGAAAGAAAGGTAGACAATGGAGAGATGAACCCACTTCAGGTCAGTTCAGTCCCTCAGTCTTGTCTGACTCTTTGCAACCCCGTGGACTGCAGAACGCCAGGCCTCCCTGTCCATCATCAACTCCCAGAACTTACTCAAACTCATGCCATCCAACCATCTTATCATCTGTCACCCCCTTCTCCTCCTGCCTTCGATCTTCCCCAGCATCAGGGTCTTCTCCAATAAATCCATTCTTTGCATCAGGTGGCCAAATTATTGGAGCTTCAGCTTCAGCATCAGTCCTTCCAGTCAATATTCAGGACTGATTTCCTTTAGGATTGAATGGGTTGATCTTCTTGCAGTCCAAGGAGCCCATTTCATTTTTGCATATTTAAGCTTATAAAGTGGAAAGTAATGTTTTTCTTAAATGTCATAACTCTGGAAGTTACTTTTATTAATGCTGTTATTAAAACAAAGTTTATTGTTTTGGTTGAATTAGGTCATTTTTAGACTCTAATCTCCTGGTGTATTCATACAACAAATCGGGGGTGTTATATCCAGATTCTTCATTTATAAAGGTAAATTTTACTTTATGTTTTGTAGATTTTTATCCTTTTGTGGTAAAGGTATCATTGGTGAGAAGAATGAGCCTCCCTTATGCTCAGCCAGATTGTTGGGCAAGCAGATTGATCACAAACCTAAACATAATGTGGCTGTTGCTATGAAAACATGTTGAATAGAATGAGCATTGTAGAATGTGAAACTCAGGAATCACTTAATTGAAAAGGTCATTTACATTCACTGGAAGTAGTTGTAGGAACTTGAGAGGAGAAAGAAGTGGGGAAAGGAACTCAGAAGCCTCTAAACACAGGGAGAATTTTTGTTGACGGTGTCATAGGAGCTGAGCAGTGGAGGGAACAGTGGAAACCACTTCACAGAAAGAGCACAGAAAAATAAAGCTGCTATAGCATATGGAGTACTAAATCCTAATATGTTTACATGAAAACCACAGAAATTTGAATTATATCCCCCAATGCAGATAAGAGTCAAAAAAGGTTTAAAAGAATATGAAGAAGTTAGCTTTAGTCTAAGATATGTAGTTTGCCAGAATAGATGATGAAGATACGAATGCAAGTGTTTGTTCAAATTCTGTTGCTGTGCTACGATTCAGAGAGAATGATATTTAAAATATGGTAACCGGTACAACATTTCTCTTTCTCACCATCTGCAAGTAGAAAGTAGGACAGAATTCATGAGACACTTGGTTTCAGACATTAGACAGTTAAAAGAAAAATCAGGAATTCTTCCTCTGACAGAAAGGAAGCACAGAGGGTGAGTATCACATTGAACTTGGTCCTCTGACCAGGAATAATGTCTTAACTATGGTACAAGAGTTGAATCAAATAGGACTTCTTATGAGTTTGGATTTTCTGAATTATAGGGTAACGTATTCAGTCATTCACCACTAAGGATAATGTTAGAAATAGGTTTGGGGTTTTTGTGTGTGTGTGTGTTTTTTTTTTAATATGGTCTTTACAAAGTTAAGGAAATTCACTGTTCCTAGATTGGTAAGAATCTGTTTGTTTTTCTGCCCCATGATGGGGAATGTAATTAATTGTATAAGATGTCTTTTCTGTATTAGTTGATATGATCATATGATGTTGAGATAGTGTATTGCTTTGACTGATTTTCAAATATTGATACAATACCTAGAAAATACCTTTCATACCTATAAAAATCCAAACTTGGTCTTGTATGAAATTTTTATTTGTGCCTGGATTTGACTTGCTAACAATTTCTTGAGAATTTTTGGGGCCTAATTTCATGAAAAATATTGGTCTATGATTTTCTTTTTTTGTAGTGACTTTGTCTAATTTTTAGATTAGAGTGATACTGTCTGTCTGTGAAGTCGCTCAGCCATGTCCGACTCTTTGTGACCCCATAGACTATAGCCTGTCAGGCTCCTCTGTCCATGGGATTTTCCAGGTAAGAGCTCTGGAGTGGATTGCCATTTCTTTCTCCAGGGGATCTTCCCAACCCAGGAATCGAATCCGGGTCTCCCACATTGCAGGCAGATGCTTTACCATCTGAGCCACCAGGGAAGCGCAAATACATCAAAAAGGAATGCATTCTCTCTTGTTTTTCAGGAGGACATTGCATAAATACTTGTTAATTCTTAAGGTACTTGGTAAAATTCTACAGTGAAATCCCTGGGCTTTGGGATTTTGCATGTGTGTGTGTTGGGAGCTATTAAATTAGCAGTTCAATTTGTTTAATAGTCATAGGCAATTTTATTTGTCTTTTTTTTTTGATTGCTTTGGTAGGTTCTAGTTTTTTAAGTAATTGGTCTGTTTCATCTCAGCGGCATTTCTGCATGGAATTTTGTAATAGTCTTTATTATTCTTTTAATGACTTACAGGAGCTTTAGTGATGTGTTGGTTCATTTCAGTCATTGATGATATGTGACTCCTCTTTTCTAACTGTCAGTCTTACTAGAGATTTTTCAATTTATTGCACATATCAAAGAACCGACTGTTTCTTGCTTTGATTTTCTTTGCTGTTATCTTATTTTCAATGTCACAGCTTTTTGCTGTATTTCTTTTCTCCCTGATACCTTGCTGCAGGTTTATTTTGCTCTTCTTATTCTAATATGTTAAGGACAAAACTTAATAGGTGACCATCCATCTGGAAAAGATTGAGGGAAAGAGAAGGCTTAATGTCATTTGAATCAGGAAATGTGATACCTCAGCCTTATCAAGATTATGGCCTATTTGGATTTGTGTGTGTGTGTTTGTGTGTGGATACATAAGAATTTCAGGATCATTTTTTCTGGTTCTGTGAAAAATGCTGTTGGATATTGTGTAGGAATCACATTGAATTTGTAGATTGCTTTAGGTGGTATGGGAATTATGACCATAAGAATTCCCCCAATCCATGATCATTGGATCTCTTTCCATTGTGTCATAATTTCTTTCCTCAGTGTACTATAGGTTTAGAGTACAGGTCTTTTTCTTCCTTGGTTTAATTTAATCAAAAATATTTTATTCTTTTGGATGCTATTGTAAGTGGAATTGTTTTGTTAATTTCTCTTTCTGACAGTTTGTTAGTTTGTAGAAACACAAATGATTTTTGTATGTTAAATTTATACTGTGTAGCATTGCTCAATTTACTAATATTTTTCTTCTTTAACCTATGTAGTAATTGCTTTTATTACTTGAATTTTGAATGTGGAACCTCCTTTGCATATCTGGGATAAATCCCACTTGGTTTTGGTTTACAATTTTTAAATTTATTGTTGATTTTTATTTCCTAATATGATGTTGAGAATCTTTGCATATATGCTCATGAGAGATTTTAATGTGTACCTCTTTTTTTTTTTTAAGTATCATTGGTTGTTTTGCTTTTGGTATAATATTGGCCCACATAGCATGCATTAGAAGAATTTGTTCTGTTTCTATATTTTGAAGGAATGTATAGAGATTTGATATGGTTTACGCAAATGTTTGGCAGAATTCAGCAGTGACAACATCTGGGCCTGCTTGCTGCTTTGCAATTTGGCAAGTGATCAATATTATTCAACTTCTTTAAGAGAATCAGACTAGTCAGATTGTCTATTTCCTCTTACATGAGGTTTGACAAATGGTGTGTTTCAAATAGTTGGACCATTTTATCCAGGATTTAAAATTGGTGGACATAGAGTTGTTTATCTCATTCCTTTATTATTCTTTTAGTGTACATGAGGCTATAGTTAAGATACTTCTTTTATACTACTGATATCAGTAATTAGTATCATCTCTCTTAGCACACCTGGAAAGAGGTTTATCAATTCTAAATATTTCTTTTCTGTTGCTTACTTTGGATTTAACTTGCTTTTCTTTTTTTCTAGTTTCCAAAGTGGAAACTTTAATTACTATCCCATAACTCCTTTAAGATTTGATCACTTTCTACTGTCTTCCTTTGCTCCTTTGATCTGTTGGAGTTGAATTGAGTCTTTCTTCTGTCTGATGTAATCTGCTGCTGAAGACTTCTACTGAATTTTTTCAGCTCAGTCATTATGGCTTCCCTGGTGGTTTAGTGGTAAAGAACCTGCCAATGCAGGGGACGGGTTCAATTTATGAGTTAAGAAAACTCCTTGCAGAAGAAAATGGCAATCCACTCCAGTATTCTCATCTGGAAAGTCCCATGGGCAGAAGAGTCAGGTGGGCTACAGTCTTTGGGGTAGTGAAAGAGTTTGACATGACTTGGCAACTAAACAACAACAGCAATTATTCTACAGCTCCATGATTTCTGTTTGATACTTTTAATATTTTATCTGGTTGTGTTTTTTTTATTTTCAAACTCTCACTTGGTTCCTGCATTGTTCTCCTAACTTCAATGAGCATCTTTATGGGAACATCTTTATTTTTAATTTTTTATTAGGTACATTAATTTTATTTCTCTAGTGTCAATTCAGCCTGTACCTTGTTCCTTTGTTTGAGATATCATTTCCTTGTTCCTCATTTTACTTAACACTCTACACTGGTGTCTGCTTATTAGGAAAGCAGTCCCCTCACAGGGTTTTCATGAGTGGCCGTGTCCAGAAGGACACCCCCACAAACCAGCCCGGCCAGTGATTCGGGGGTCCTCTACCAGCTGTTCTTCTCTTCAGGTAGAAGTAGACCTCGGGGGTTTCCTTGCACTGGCTCTGTCTCAGAAGGTATGCTCACTGTTCTCTGTCATCCCAGGTCAGTGCCTCTGTTCTCCCACAGACTGTACCGTGGCTATAGTACTGCAAGATCTGAGAAGCCAGATGCTGGTCCTTGGGGCAGTATTGGTGAAGTGGGAGCACTGCATTCAATCCGTCCACTATTGTCTCCTGCCATGGAGGCAGAGAGGTGGGATTTTTCTTCTTCTCACTCTGTAATGAGTGTGAACAAGCAGGGAAGGGAGTCAGTGGTGTCAAGTAACCCAAGCCACCATCTCCATTGTGCTCTCGTTGACTAGACTGCCCAGGTTTGGTGACCCTGTTGCTTGGGTCTTCTCCTCAAAAACACTGGGGTACTGTTTGCTTGAACAACACCTTCTCCTGCCCTGGTCAATCTGGAAGCTAGATTATCTCTTTCTAATCTAATCGAATCTCTGGGGCGGACTCTCTGGTGAACAGGCATCCCAAATCTCCCTACTGGCTTTGGTGCATCTGATGTTGCATTCACCAAAAGATGTGCACGAGCCAGTCTGTTATTTCATGGTCTCTCACAGATGGAATTGGTGCATTGATTGCTACTCACTTGGTGTATTTGTTGAAGGATGGCAGATCCAGGGATTTCTAAATCACTGTCTTTTGACCAGGATTAAGCCTTTATTTCTTTGAATATTTTTTCTACTCTGCTAATTCTTTCTGGTACTCCTTCATGGATTCTGACATATATTTTTAAAAATTGGTAATGTTCCATGTGTTCTTGAAACTCTATTTATTTTCTTAATTTTCCTGTGATTTATATATTGGGTAAATTTTTTTCTTTTCCGTCTTTTTTTTTTGTTTCATATGTGATATTATACATGTTTCAATGCTATCCTCCCAAATCATCCCATCCTCTCCCTCTCCCACAGAGTCCAAAAGACTGTTCTATGCATCTGTGTCTCTTTCATTTATGCATCTGTCTCAGGTTCACTGATTCCATCCCTTGCCATCTGCACTCTGTGTTTGTTCCTACCCAGTTTGGGTTGTTTTCTTTGTTTGGGTTTTTTTTTAAATTATATTATGTTTCTAATTTCTTAGTTGTTATTTTTAATAGCTTCTATTTCATTTCCGAAATTTCCTTATTCTTTCAGTTGTTTCAGGATGCTTTTAAAATGTTCATTGAATGAGTATTTTTACAGCTGCTTTATTTTTTTTTTTTTTTTGAACATCTTTCTGGGTCATCCCCATGCACCAGCCCCAAGCATGCTGCATCCTGCGTCAGACATAGACTGGCGATTCAATTCTTACATGATAGTATACATGTTAGAATGTCATTCTCCCAAATCATCCCACCCTCTCCCTCTCCCTCTGAGTCCAAAAGTCCGTTATACACATCTGTGTCTCTTTCCCTGTCTTGCATACAGGGTCGTCATTGCCATCTTCCTAAATTCCATATATATGTGTTAGTATACTGTATTGGTGTTTTTCTTTCTGGCTTACTTCACTCTGTATAATCGGCTCCAGTTTCATCCATCTCATCAGAACTGATTCAAATGAATTCTTTTTAACGGCTGAGTAATACTCCATTGTGTATATGTACCACAGCTTTCTTATCCATTCATCTGCTGATGGACATCTAGGTTGTTTCCATGTCCTGGCTATTATAAACAGTGCTGCAATGAACATTGGGGTACATGTGTCTCTTTCAATTCTGGTTTCCTCGGTGTGTATGCCCAGAAGTGGGATTGCTGGGTCATAAGGTAGTTCTATTTGCAATTTTTTAAGGAATCTCCACACTGTTCTCCATAGTGGCTGTACTAGTTTGCATTCCCACCAACAGTGTAGGAGGGTTCCCTTTTCTCCACACCCTCTCCAGCATTTATTGCTTGCAGATTTTTGGATCGCAGCCATTCTGACTGGTGTGAAGTGGTACCTCATTGTGGTTTTGATTTGCATTTCTCTAATAATGAGTGATGTTGAGCATCTTTTCATGTGTTTGTTAGCCATCCGTATGTCTTCTTTGGAGAAATGTCTATGCAGCTCAACTCCAGAAAAATAAACGACCCAATCAAAAAATGGGCCAAAGAACTAAATAGACATTTCTCCAAAGAAGACATACAGCTGCTTTAAAATCCATTGAATCATTCCAGTATGTGGCTAATCTCAATATGCAGCATCTGGTGTCTTCTCACATTTTGTTGTGATATTCTTGGTTCTTGATGTAGTATATAGTTTTAGATTGTATCCTTGTCATTGAAATCTTCTATTGTTGAAGGCAATCACCCTGTTTAAGTTCAAATTTAGTGTGGTTGTTGCTCCAGTGACCATTTAGCTTTCTTGGAATGGAGCTCACTGGATCTCTGCCAGGGCAGCCCATGGCAGGAAACATTTCTTTCTTGGGCCACCCTCTGTTACTTGGTAATGTTGGTTGATGAGGGAACCATATAATGGAGAACATTTCCTCTAGCTGTATGTCAGTCACTGGCTATCAATATGCTTCTCAGTCTGTCTCTGCTAGTGCCCCTGAGAGAGGAAGGTTTTTTATCTAGGCCACTCTTTGCTGCTTTGAGTTTGGAGTGTTGAGAGTTATCTCACGAGGATCATTTTCTCTTATTGGGCATGCAAGGCCAGGAGATGCATAAACTGTGATGCTGTCTTCTGCTGGGTAAATGTTGGGACCTGGTTTGCATTCTACGTCTTTGTGAAGGTTTGTGGCATAGTTTACTGACACCACTGTGGGCAGAATTGGCTGCTACTGTTATCTGACAGTGGAGTGTGTATGCTCTGCCACTATCAGTTGGAGATAGGAGTTAAGCCAAGTATTGAGATGAGTGAATGCTTACTGATGGGTTTCTATGTCTGGGCACTAATGCCATAGAATCATATTCATACATGAGAATGTGATGATAATAGTGTGTTCATAGTCCAGGATTAACTGAAGAACAAGGCTGATTCTAGATATCACTACACTTCTTTAAGGAAGAGGAAATATTCAGTAAAAGACTGTATCAGTGGAGAACATAGGAAGAGTAATGTTTTAAATGTCCATTGAGAAGAGACTTTCAAGTAAAGATGATCAACATGGTGAGATATGAAAAAATAGTGAAGAAATGTCAGTTAAGATATTTTGGTCTTACTTAGAATAAAAAAAATGAAATGCTCAGAGTGGAAGTCAAGTTAATGCCAGTGATTACCTGAGGTAGAATTTTTAGACTATATATTCAAAATGTAGACTGAGAATGACAAGATATAGATCAGAATGTTATTTATGGAAAGTTCAGATTTACAGCAAAAATCCTTTGGGAAAGAATAGGAGTTGTGAATATTCAAAGTCAGAAGAGTGTCAAGGGGAAAAGACTGTAGAAAGATAAAAAGGAAAGGAAATGTCTGTTGAACTGTATAATGGAATGCTTAAATGTTATATTTGATGATGTCTAGAATGAGAGTTATCAATAAAATCAAACTCTTTGTTTGCTAATCATTACCGATGTATCTTTATATTACTCCTGTGCAGGGCCATTGCTTTTACCAAGGATATGCCACAGAGATTCCAAATTCAGCTGCGACACTTAGTACCTGCTCTGGACTCAGGTAATGACATATTCCAGAATGTACCATAGTCGATATCTAGTGTGCCCTTTAACTTTTAGAAACTTCTTGAAGGGTAGATGGAAGACAAAGAAAATAAATACTTACGCTGTGTTTCTTCTCATCTACTTTCTGTGCCTGCTTGTCTTATCTTTTCCACTATACTCTTTGTCTCTGCCAGGCTTGCAATTATAAAATTCATTCAGAAATAGCTGTCATCAGAATGAGAAATATCCGTATTACTGAGCCACTCTAGAACTGCAATGACTCTTAAATGCTATAATAGAAGGAGGTCGAAAATTGGGTTTACACATTGATGGAAGTAGGTTGGGGCTATTATTAGATATTAGGGGACAAACTCATTATCAAATTTCTACTTAATGTTTTCTTTTAATATTTATGTTTATTATTGAGAAATCCATATTTTTAATTTCTTTTTTATGTGTTTCAATATTCAGGGGATTATTGCAATTTGAGAATGTCAGTTATGGAATTGAACCACTGGAATCATCAACTACATATGAGCATGTGATTTATCCATTCAGGGATAAAAAAAGTGATTTTTCTCCCATATCAGAGAACAGTTCTACCACTCAATTTGCAGATCAATCCTACAAAATTCTTGTGAAATCAAATGTAAGTAACTCGTGTATACAAATTGTGATAAACATATTCACATTGATATCTGTTACATTTGGAAAACAAATTTAAAGTGATACTGGTTATATTAAAGCCTTCTCTTATAAGGTATTTAGTTTAAATATATTTTGATTAGTCATATAATATTAAAAAATTTAACAACTGTAAATATGTAATTTAAAATTCTCACATATACCTAATTTTAAGTATTTTATGCAGATATGCCTTTTTTTTTTACCTTTTTAAAAAATTTTTATTTTTACTTATTTTACTTTACAATACTGTATTGGTTTTGCCATACATTGACATGAATCCACCACTGGGGTACATGAGTTCCCAAACATGAAAACATATGTTTTCACTTATCATTAAGTTACATTGCATTTATTATCATTTTAAATTAATGTTAGTTAATATTATTAAAAATTTAAATATAAGCAGAAGGATGATAAAAATTGACCACAATACTATTCTCTAGACAAAAGGCTATCCAGGAAAATTATTTCAATATACTGTTTTTCATATACTTGGCAACCCACTCCAGTACTCTTGCCTGGAAAATTCCATGGACAGAGAAGCCTTGAGGGTACAGTCCATGGGGTCACAAAGAGTCGGACACGACTGAGCAACTTCACTTTAATGTATTATATATATATATATATAAATTTAAAACATATGCTTTCATTATGGCATATTTTGCATATTTATGTTTTTAACTTTAAGCAAGAAATACTGCATGAATGTACCAGATTTTTGAACAGTCACATTTTTCTTAAAATTGTTTTTATCTAGAAATAGGCATATTTCCAAGATTTTTAGATATATATATTCTAACTTCCTCCTTAAGAATGTTTGCACAACTTTACATTTTGCCATCAAAAGTTAAGAAAATGAAACTGTGTCCACATATTTATAGCAAAATTGGATATCTTGTTTAGAGAGGCAAAACAAAATTATAATATAAAATGTGAATTTAAATTTTTATGGTCTCCCATCTCATTGTTGCTTTAATATTTTTTATTTTGCCAAAAATATTGGTGTAAATGCAGATTTTTAAAATTACCCTTTCAGAATGTCATAAAAATGATGAAATATAGTTTTATATAGAAATGAAAATTTCCTTTTTAATAGAACTGAGATGTGACTCCCAACCCTATGCCATCTGCCTGTTGCAGTACAACACTGACACAATTGAAGACCATTTCAAAACTGAAGCAGAGCACTGTCACATAAAATAACTTTAAAGGTTTCCATGAACCCTCTTCTATGGCAGTGGGAAAACCCAAATGGATTGACATGTTATGGCAAAGACAAATAGCCCTGCCCTTGAAACCCCCAACTTGACTTGAAGAGTCAGCAATAAGAGAGGGGTTGATAGAGGCAAAGGCAACATACAGTTCCAGCTGCCATAGCTTGAAGTTCTAGTCAATAAGGCTGTAGCCACAAGTATTTGGCTGAGTAATAAGGCAATGGCACCCCACTCCAGTATTCATGCCTGGAAAATCCCATGGATGGAGGAATCTGGTAGGCTGCAGTCCATGGGGTCGCTACAAGTAGGGCACGACTGAGCGACTTCACTTTCTCTTTTCACTTTCATGCGTTGGAGAAGGAATTAACACCCCACTCCAGTACTCTTGCCTGGAGAATCCCAGGGACGGGGGGCCTGGTGAGCTGCCATCTATGGGGTCTCACCGAGTTGGACGCGACTGAAGTGCCTTAGCAGCGGCAGCATATCATCTTTTTATACTTAAATCTTCTCATCTGTAAAAATCCAATACTAAAAATAATACCCAAGTCACACAGGTACTCTAGAGTTTCCATAAATTTGTAATTGAAAATTACTTAGCATAGTATGTCAGAAATGTAAGTGATTGATGAATATCAATAAATATTGCTCCTCCTACTACTATTTGTATTTGCTATCAATAGTTTCTCATGTACTGAAACAAGGTAAGTGGAACTAAATATGGAAAATTTGGATACAAAATAGAATGCAATATGAAATAAAAGACACTAAAATTTCAGAACTAAAAAGAAACCAGGGATATCACTGCTGTTACTGATTGGTGGCCCAAGACTGGGGACCCTTGCACAAGGGAACTACTGAAATGTCTTTTTAACTGTGAGCCCAAATACCTAAGGAAATGATATTAAGGGTGGGTTTAGGGAGACAGGTGGTTGAAAATCAGTTTAAAAATATGTATAAAACCTAATTTCCTCTCCTAAACAATTGTTTCTGCTATAAACTCACAGCTGGTCTAGGACTCTTCTTGGGTGGAATGTGTGAAGTGTGGTCACCAGGCATAGATGTCTTTGTAAATCATAATAGAAGGTGGTTATGATACCGAAATTAGTGTGAATATATTAAACTTGACACACTAGATGTTGGGAAATTAGTTTAAACATTCTAAGATGTTCATGAGAATCCAGGAGGGAATTGAACCACCCCAAAGAATCAAAACCAAGCATGTTGACAGCAAGGTTTTCCCATTAAGCATTCCAGATAATTTACACTCTCTGAAGACAGCAGACCATAAGCTCCATATGTGTTCATAGATGTTGCAATATGCTATCAATGCCTAATATGAAGAAGCACTAGACACAGGATGAAACAATGTAATATGGTAGATGTTGTCATGGAAAAATTCAAAGTGTTTAACAATACAGGTGATATGGTATGAGTTCTAATACAGATGAAATTGAGAATCAAAATGATTTAAGCAGGGGTTCTGAACCAATATTTTTAAACATCTGATTTCTTCTATATAAACACAATATAGAATGGCATGAAACTATTTAGCACCAATATTGAAGATTGAAAGGCAACACAAAAATTACTTAAAATAAGGTAAGGTCGTTTTCAGCCTGTATTTATTTACCCAGTCAGAACTACATAACTGATATTTTTCATTAAAACCAGTTCTTTCCTGCCTATTGTGTATACCTTTCCTAATGTGTAAAACAAACCACACTTAGAATAACAGAGAGAGACTCACCAGGAATGAGAAAATTAGCAGACCACAACACAACCAAATTTCTAAGGAGTAGTTGCCAAATACACTGAATTTTCTGTCAAATCAAGAGATGGAACAACTTTGTAAGCTGTTATCCTCAAACTGTATTCTTCATGAGTAAACACTATTAGGTCAAATACCACGAGATTTTGAGGTGAGGAATTCCTGTCAGTGGTTTAACATGATGTGTGGGCTTTGCTCATGCAAAGACCAAGGTAGATGAAAATGCTAGCTGTTTGCTTTTCCAGCTTCAACTCAGGGCCTCAAAGTGTCCCCAATAGTATTGGAATTCAGATAGCAGTAAAGGGTGGAGAGTGTCTGAATCCCCATCTTGATAAACCTGAGCTGAACAGGTATCTCTCACGGACTTCTTTTCTCTCAGAGAAGGAGCAATGTCATTCTTGAAAAATTGGTCATTTCTTATGAACCACATAGAGTGTAAGTCACTTGTCCCCACCATTTGTTCAACAAAAGTTTCACATGAAAGAAATGAATGTATTCTGAAAGAAGAATACAAAATTAATAAACATGGGACATAAAAACAAATATAAATATAAAATATAACACAAATTACATGATGCAAAATGAGTTAAAAAAATATTGATATTGTTATATATTTATGTACTAGGTGACAAGACTTGTTGTAGGACCTTGACAGTATTCCCAGTCTTTCCCATTCTTTCTACAATTCTGAGTGAGGGCAATTATCCCTCTCTTCAGAAGGAAGCAGAGACCTAGAGAGTTTAAATTATTATTGTAAGTTACAGCATTAAAAAATAATACATAAATAAAATTCTAATCTAAATAATACAACCCCAGAGAACCATTCTTTAGTACTCACAAGTCTACCCTTTCCATCTGTTAAAGATCCTGGAAGGACTCAAGAAATAGACATAATAGAAAAACAAAGCCATTTTGAAAATGAAGGACGTTGACAATAGAACTGGTAAATAACAGAATAGACATTATCATAAAACACTAAGGTAACTAAAATGGGCTGGAGTGGGTGAGTTTAATCAGATGACCATTATATCTACTACTGTGGGCAAGAATCCCTTAGAAGAAATGGAGTAGCCATCATGGTCAACAAAAGAGTCTAAAATGCAGTACTTGGATGCAATCTCAAAAACGACAGAATGATCTCTGTTCGTTTCCAAGGCAAACCATTCAATATCACAGTAATTCAAGTCTATGCTCCAACCAGTAACGCTGAAGAAGCTGAACGGTTCTATGAAGACCTACAAGATCTTTTAGAACTAACACCCAAAAAAGATGTCCTTTTCATTATAGGGGACTGGAATGCAAAAGTAGGAAGTCAAGAAACACTTGGAGTGACAGGCAAATTTGGCCTTGGAATATGGAATGAAGCAAGAGAACGTACTGGTCAAAGCAAACACCCTCTTCCAACAACACAAAAGAAGACTTTACACACGGACATCATCAGACGGTCAACAATGAAATCAGATTATATTCTTTGTAGCCAAAGATGGAGAAGTACTATACAGTCAGCAAAAACAAGAATGGGAGCTGACTGGCTCAGATCATGAACTCCTTATTGCCAAATTTAGACTTAAATTGAAGAAAGTGGGGAAAACCACTAGACCATTCAGGTATGACTTAACAAATCCCTTATGATTATACAGTAGAAGTGAGAAATAGATTTAAGGGACTAGATCTGATAGAGTGCCTGATGATATATGGACGGAGGTTCATGACATTGTACAGGAGACAGGGATCAAGACCATCCCCATGGAAAAAAAATGCAAGAAAGCAAAATGGCTGTCTAGGGAGGTCTTACAAATAGCTGTCAAAAGAAGAGAAGTGAAAAGCAAAGGAGAAATGGAAACATTTATGAGTATCTGAATGCAGAGTTCCCTAGAATAGCAGGAAGAGATAAGAAAGCCTTCTTCAGCGATCAATGCAAAGAAATCGAGGAAAACAACAGGATGGGAAAGACTAGAGATCTCTTCAAGAAAATTAGAGATACCAAGGGAACATTTCATGCAAAGATGGGCTCGATAAAGGACAGAAATGGTATGGACCTAACAGAAGCAGAAGATATTAAGAAGAGGTGGCAAGAAAGAATACACAGAAGAACTGTACAAAAAAGATCTTCACAACCAAGATAATTATAATGCTGTCATCACTCACCTAGCCCCAGACATCCTGGAATGTGAAGTCAAATGAGCCTTAGAAAGCATCACTGCGAACAATGCTAGTGGATGTGAAGGAATTCCAGTTGAGCTATTTCAAATCCTGAAAGATGATGCTGTGAAAGTGCTGCACTCAATATGTCAGCAAATTTGGAAAACTCAGCAGTGGCCACAGGACTGGAAAAGGTCCGTTTGCATTCCAATCCCAAAGAAAGGCATTGCCAAAGAATGCTGAAACTACCACACAATTGCACTCATCTCACATGCTAGTAAAGTAATACTCAAAATTCTCCAAGCCAGGCTTCAGCAATACATGAACTATGAATTTTCAGATGTTGAAACTGGTTTTAGAAAAGCAGAGGAATCAGAGATCAAATTGCCAACATCTGCTGGCAAGTGAGTGAGTTCCAGAAAAATATCTATTTCTGCTTTATTGACTATGCCAAAGCCTTTGACTGTGTGGATCACAATAAACTGTGGAAAATTCTGAGAGAGATGGGAATACCAGACCACCTGACCTGCCTCTTGAGAAACCTGTATGCAGGTCAGGAAGCAACAGTTGGAACTGGACATGGAACAACAGACTGGTTCCAAACAGGAAAAGGAGTACGTCAAGGCTCTATATTGTCACCCTGATCATTTAACTTGTATGCAGGGTACATCATGAGAAACGCTGGGCTAGAAGAAACACAAGCTGGAATCAGATTGCCGGGAGAAATATCAGTAACCTCAGATATGCAGATGACACAACCCTTATGACAGTGAAGAGGAACTAAAAGGCCCTTTGATGAAAGTGAAAGAGGAGTGTGAAAAAGTAGGCTTAAAATTCAACAGTCAGAAAACTAAGATTATGGCATCTTGTCCCATCATTTCCTGGCAAATAGATGGGAAACAGTGGAAACAGTGTCAGATTTTATTTTGGGGGTCTCCAAAATCACTGTAGATGGTAATAGCAGCCATGAAATTAAAAGACACTCACTCCTTGGAAGGAAAGTTATGACCAACCTAGATAGCATATTGAAAAGCAGAGACATTACTTTGCCAACAAAGGTCTGTCTAGTCAAGACTATGTTTTTTCCAGTGGTCCTGTATGGATGTGAGAGTTGGACTGTGAAGAAAGCTAATTGCTGAAGAATTGATGCTTTTGAACTGTGGTGTTGGAGAAGACTCTTGAGAGTCCCTTGGACTGCAAGGAGTTCCAACCAGTCCATTCTAAAGATCAGTCCTGGGTGTTCTTTGGAAGGACTGATGTTGAAGCTGAAACTCCAATAATTCAGCCACCTCATACGAAGAGCTGACTCATTGGGGAAGACTCTGATGCTGGGAGGGATTGGGGGCAGTAAGAGAAGGGGACAACAGAGGATGAGATGGCTAGATGGCATCACCGACTCAATGGACATGAGTTTGGGTGAACTCCAGAAGTTGGTGATGGACAGGAAGGCCTGGCATGATGCAATTCATGAGGTCACAAAGAGTCAGACATGACTTAGCGACCAAACTGAACTGAATGTTATATTCAACGCTGAGCGTGGCAGGATTGATGCTTTTGAACTGTGGTGTTGGAGTAGACTCTTGAGAGTCCCTTGGACTGCAAGGACATCCAGCCAGTCAGTCCTAAAGGAAATCAGTCCTGGGTGTTCATTGGAAGGACTGATGTTGAAGCTGAAACTCCAATACTTTGGCCACCTGTTGCAAAGAGCTGACTCATTAGAAAAGACCCCGAAACTGGGAAAGATTGAAGGCAGGATGAGAAGGGGATGACAGAGGATGAGATGGTTGGATGGCATCACTGACTCAATGGACATGAATTTGGGTAAACTCCAGGAGTTGGTTGTGGACAGGGAGGACTGGCGTGCTGCAGATCATGGGGTCCAAAGGGTCGGACACGACTGAGCAACTGAACTGAACTGAGGAGGGTATACCATAGGCTATAGTTGGCTGACCGCTGCTCTGGAGATATATGCTGTGGTATTGGTTTATGTGTGGAACAGTGGAATACCATAGAGTAGAGGTATAGCCATGTGCTCTTGCCCAAACGGTTATACGCAAAGATGCTAAGGTCTTTGGAAAGTAAAAAATGACATCTTCGTCAAATATGTAAGAAGATTGGATTTCCACATGGAAATCCTTATTCTAGAAAATTGAATTAGAGGGTAAACTTAAGTGTCAAACCAAACGAAATTTCTAGTAGGGGATTTAGGAGAAACCAAATTAATGAGCCATAAGACTGTGAAAAGATGTTCAACATCATTAATCATACAGGAACTGCAAATGAAAATCTCAATGAGTTCTCAGCACATACTGACAGGAATGGATGCAATGCAAAAGAATGACAATACCAAATGAAAGAAAGAGTGTGGAGCAGTTGACATTAGTTCTTGGCAAAAAATGCAGAATGATCAAACTATTGAGTTGGCCAAAAGATCTGTTCAGATTTTTCTATTTGATGTAATGAAAAGACCTGAACAAACATTTTAACCAACCTAATAACTTTAGAAAACTATCAAATTTTTATATTTCTATATACATATACAAGTATCGTGAATCAGATTTTCCAGTTCTAAACACTGAACCAAGAAAAATGAAAGACTATAACTATCCAAAAACCTGTACATGGATGTTCACATCTACATCATTTACAACAGCTAAGATGTTTAAACAATCCAAATGGTCATCAACGGTTAGATATATTAACAAATTGTTCTATGTTTCTAAAATCTCACACTTGGTAACAACAAAAACAAATGCATTACCAATAATCACAGCAACACGGACAAGTGCTGAGTTAAAGAAACCAGATATAGAAGAAGACATATCATACGATTTCACTTATATAAACTTCTAGGGTAAATTATTGTAACCTATGGTGAGAGAAAGTAGGTCACTGGTTACCTTGAACCTTATAGGCTATTAACTTTATAAGGTAATGGAAACATTCTTTATTTTACTGATAGTAATGGATGCATGGTTGTATACATTGCTACCAGTTCGTGTAACTGTGTTCTTAAAATACATGCATTTTATTGAGAGTAGGCCATGGTAAATAATTTCAAGTACAAAAATGATGATAAAATAGACCAACATTTGGGGGTAAGTTGATGGGAATTTGTTTAGCTTGAAGGTTAAATTAGGGACCTAGAAGAAGTTTTTGAGGGGAAAGAAACAAGAATCCTCCCTCATTTAAGTAACTTTTTTTGAGGATTCTAATTATCAAGAGTATAAGGCAAAAGCTTCTGATTTGTCCTCAAAATGTTTATGCAACATCTCCCAGATTATTTACTCAATGGGCATTGATCCTTATATTTCTTGTAATTATATCTCTACATGTTTGCATCTGTACCTATAATCTATCTATCTACCTAGCTACCTAGCTATACCTGTGTGTGTGAGTGTGTGTATGTATATAAAATTATATAATGTACCTGATAATTGCAAACAAGATAAGATTTTTTTAATGTTTTATTCAATTCGTGTCCTCTGTTTTGCAGAAAGATTCAGGTGTGCTGTTGAAAAGAGTTCTGAAAATGCGTGTCATTATTGATAAAGCTTTGGTAAGCATTATTGATACATTTTCCTTATACTCTTTTATTTAAATTGAGAAGGAATATAAAGATAATCTTTGCAATGCAGAAATACATTAATCTGTTCAAAATATATGTATCAGTGTGACAGGACATAAAGACACATTATCAGTTGGCTTTCCAGCGACATAAGAGGATCAGTAACAATATTTATTAGAACTAATGTAAAATTTTATATTTAAGGGGAGATCCAGTAATCTATTGGATTATAACTAGTTGCATATATTTCTGGGTTCACCCCCAAATTGTGGCAAAACACTTCCTTAAGTCAATTTTCATTTTAAAGTGTTTTATTATTAAATTGAAGAAGATCCTTCTATTAAACATAATCTTTTATAAGAATATTTTGTGTTGTGTAATTGCTTGGGTATTCTGGTGGAAATAATCATTTTTTAAATGTCTATAGTAGTTTTATTCATATTTATAAAACTTGGAAAGAACATAGATTTTCTTTAATAAATGAGGGGATAAGTTGTGGTACATACAGACTGGGATATTATTTAATGCTAAAAAGTTTACTGCTAATTAACTATGAAAAACGTAATGTTGCTGAGAGGGAGGCTATAATTTGAAGGTAAACACTCTGTAGGACACACTGGGTAAATATCTAGTAAATTGTAAAGGGAGAAGAAGAATACATAGGAACACATTTGATTTTTGAACTTTTCATTTAAACAATTAGTTTTAGCAAACACTTACAGGCAGTAAGTTTTTTTTTTTTTTAAACCTGTTTTGTCCATTATTACAAGAAATTTTGTATAAGCCAGTAAGTGTCATGATGTTCTAGAATTTTTGCATAAAATGAAATTTTCAAATCTTTAAATAATTTTTATAAAAGCAATAATAGAAAATGATGACATCAGTTCTGGGATCCCTGGGCCCTACAACCAGGCTCCAGGCCCCAGCTCTGCCTGTCAATAGCTAGGCACTAGCCCCAGGACCAGGCTTCACTCAGCAGTGGAAGTGCTATAGCCTTGGAATGTTCTGCACCTTTACTCCATACAGCACTGAGCCAGCACTATCCCAGAGCTCCCTGGAGTTTCACAGTCAGCTGCCTTATGACCTTGTCCTGCCAACCAGCACCTGGCAGCCAATGCATGAGGCAGAACTGCCAACCAACTGGACCAGGGGCCAAACAAGACTAACAGACCTAGTCAGCCTTCAGCAACAGAAAGACCCACACAGCCACACAGGGGAAGCCACTAGAGTATACACCAAAGGTGATGAAAGTTGAGTCAGCTGCTGAAACACATAGTGCCTGCAAAAGGCCACATCTCCAGCATTAAGAAGCACAACCAATCTACCAGGTACATACAAATGCCAATACTTAGGCAGACATGTTCCAGATGAAGCAATAAGTAAACAGCTGAAAAGAATGTCTAAGTGAAATGGAGATAGGCAACCTACTCAAGAAAGAGGTTAGGGTAGTGCTTGTAAAGACAATCAAAAACCTCAGAAGAAGAATGCATACACAGAGCAAGAAAAAATATTAACATGAAGAATGACCAAACATAGATGAAGAATACAACACTGAAATGAAAAATACACGTGGAGGTACCAATAGTAGACTAGATGATACAGAAGGATGGATCAGTGAGCTGGAAGACAGTGTGATGGAAATTACTGATGGTGAACAGGAAACAGAAAGAATGACAAGAAATGAGAACCTTGAAAGAGAACTCTGGGGCAACATTAAGCACATTAATATGTACATTATAGGCCCCCCCAGAAGGAGAAGAGAGAGATAGTAATTAAAATGACAAAAGTTAAAGATGAAAAGAGGACAGTGAAGGCAGGAAAAGAAAAACAACAAAAGGAATATCCATAGAGCTATCAGCTGACTTTTCAGCAGAAACTCTGCAGTCCAGAAGGGAGAGGCACCCTGTATTTAACATGTTGAAAGTGAAAAATCTACAGCCAAGAATACTCTATCCAGCAAGGCTCTTCATATTTGATTTAGAGATCAAAATCTTTATAGGCAAGTAAAACTCAAAAGAGTTCAGGAACTAGCATTACAAGAAATGTTAAAGCAGTTTTACTAAGAAACAAAAAGTCCAAAACTGGAAACACAAAAATTAAGAAAGGAAAAGATCACGAGTAGGAGCAAACATACAGTAAATGTAGGAAATCATCTCACATGCAAAGCTAGAAGGAAGGTAGGAAGAATGTTGTCTTTTAACAAAAGCATCTATATCTACAATAAGGGGTTAGGAGATACTTAAATTAGATGTAAAATAATATATTAAAAGCAGTAATTGTGAGGGGAGGAGAATATACATACATGGTTGTTAAAAATGTATTTGAAATTAAGAGATCAGCAACTTAATCATATATAAATACGTATGTGTATGTATAGATTGATACATAAAAACATCATGGTAACTGCAAAAGAAAAATGTATACTATATACACAGAAGAAAAGTAAAAGATACCCAAATATAATATTAAGGTAGTCATCAAATCATATGAGAAGGGAACAAAAGAAAAAGAAAGGAACAAAAAGGACATACAGAAAGAAATCCAAAGCAATGCACAAAATGGAAATGTGAACACACATATCAACAATTACTTTAAATGGAAATGAACTAAATGCTCCAAGAAAAAAGAAATAGAGTAGTTAAATGGATACATAACAAGACTCATATATGCACTGCCAAAAAGCAACTCACTTCAGATCTAAAGACTCACAGACAGAAAGTGAGGGAATGGAAAAAGGTATTCCATGCAAAAGGAAATTGAAAAAAAGTCAGAGTACCAATACTTACATCTAACAAAACAGGTTTGAAAAAGAGGTTGTTACAGGAGACAAGGACACTACATAATGATAGGCATCAATCCAATAAGAAGGTATAACAAATGTAAATATCTGTGCACCCAGCATAGAAGCATCCAAATCCATAAAGTAAATATTAATGGACATAAAAGGGGAAATTAACAGTAACTCAATAACAGTAGGCAATTTAGCACCTCACTTACATCAATGGACAGATCATCCAGACAGAAAATCAATAAGAAACCAAAAGCCTTACATGACACATTCTATGTATATGGAACATTCCATCCGAAAAATGCAGGTTCCAGATGTTTCCAGCTGCACATGGCACAGTCTACAGAGCAGGTCACATGCCAGCCCAGAAAGCCAGCCTTGGTGAATTTCAGAAATCATGACAAGCATCGTTTCTGAACACGTACAATGAGACTAGAAATGAACTACAAGAAATATATTCCGAAAAAAAAAAAAAAAAACTAAACACACAGAGGCTAAGCAATGTATTGCTTAATAGTCAATGGGTCACCACAAAATCTAATCTCTGCCTGGAGACAAATGAAAAGAAAACACAACCATCCGTAAATCTTAGATACAACAAAAGCATTTCTAAGAGAGAAGTTTTTGACACAGGTTTTGATACAGGCTTATCTCAGGAAACAAGAAAAGTCTCGGATAAACGACCTAACCTTACACCTAAGGGAATTAGTTAAAAAAACAAATAAAACTCAAAATTAGTAGAAGGATAGAAATCATAAATAACAGAACTGAAACTAATGAAATAGGTACTAAGAGAAGAATAGAAAAGAGGCAGACTAATAAGGAAAAAGAAGAGAGGTCCCAAGTGAATACAACCAGAAATGAAAGAGCAGATGTTACAACAAACACCAAGAAATATAAAAGATCATGAGAGACTACTCTGAACAACTATACGCCAATAACATGTACAACTTGGAAGACGTGGGAAAATGTACAATCTCCCAAGACTGAACCAAGAAGAAATACAAAATGTGAACAGAATAATCACAAGTAATGAAATTGAATCTGCAATTATAGAACTCCCAAAAATCAAACGTTCATGGCTTTGTGAATTTGGGTGAATTTCCCCAAATATTTAAGAGTAGAGTTAGCATCTATCCTACTCAAACTATTCCAAAAAATTGCAGAGGATGGAATGATTCTGAACTTATTCCATGGGGACAGCATCAACCTGACAGGAAAGTCAGAAAAAGATATCATAAAAAGAAAACAAAATTGCAGGGACTCCCTGGTAATTCAGTTCAGTTCAGTTCAGTTCAGTCACACAGTCATGTCCAAATCTTTGTGACATTATGGAATACAGAACTCCAGGCTTCCCTGTCCATCACCAATGACCGAAGCTTACTCAAACTCATGTCCATCTAGTCAGTGATGCCATCCAACCATCTCATCCCCTATCGTGCCCTTCTCCTCCCATCTTCAATCTTTCCCAGCATCAGGGTCTTTTCTAGTGAGTCAGTTCTTCACATCAGGTGGCCAAAGATTTGGAGTTTCAGCTTCAACATCAGTCCTTCCAATAAATATTCAGGACTGATTTCCTTCAGAATAGACTGGTTGGATCTCCTTGCAGTCCAAGGGACTTTCAAGAGTCTTTTCCAGCACCACAGTTCAAAAGCATCAATTCTTTGGCACTCAGCTTTCTTTCTAGTCCAACTTTCACCTCCATTGATGACTATTGGAAAAACCATAGCTTTGACTAAATGGACTTTGTTTGTAATGCCTCTGGTTTTTAATACACTGTCTAGGTCGATCATAGCTTTCCTTCCAATGAGCAAGCATCTTAATTTCATGGCTGCAGTCACCATCTGCAGTGATTTTGGAGCCCAAACCGATAAAGTCTTTCACTGTTTCCATTGTTTCCCATCTATTTGCCAAGAGTGATGGGACTGGATGCCATGCTCTTAGTTTTTTGAATGTTGAGTTTCAAACCAACTTTTTTACTCTCCTCTTTCACTTTCATCAAGAGGCTCTTTAGTTCTTCTTCGCTTTCTGCCATTAGGGTAGTTTTATCTGCATATCTGAGATTACTGATATTTCCCCTGGCAATCTTGATTCCAGCTTGTGCTTCATCCAGGCTGGCATTTCACAAGAAGGAAATGGTAACCCACTCCAGTATTCTTGCCTGGAGAATCCCATGGACAGAGGAGCCTGGCAGGCTACAGTCCACGGGGTCGCAAAGAGTCCGACACAACTGAGCGACTTCACTCACTTACTTAGTCTGTGTATAAGTTAAATAAGCAGGGTGACAATATGCAGCCTTGACGTACTCCTTTCCTGATTTGGAACCAGTCTGTTGTTCCAAGTCCAGTTCTAATTGTTGCACCTTAAGTTGCATGCAGATTTCTCAGGATCAAGTCAGGTGGCCTGGTAATCCCATCTCTTTCAGAATTTTCCACAGTTTATTGTGATCCACACAGTCAAAGGCTTTGGCATAGTCAATAAAGCAGAAATAGATGTTTTTCTGGAACTCTTGCTTTTTCGATGATCAGCGGATGTTGGTAGTTTGATCTCTGGTTCCTCTGCCTTCTCTAAAACCAGCTTGAACCTCTGGAAGTTCATGGTTCGTGTACTGTTGAAGCCTGGCCTGGAGAATTTTGAGCATTACTTTACTAGCGTGAGAGATGAGTACAATTGTGCGGTAGTCTGAGCATTCTTTGGCATTGGCTTTCTTTGGGATTGGAATGAAAACGGACCTTTTCCAGTCCTGTGGCCACTGCTGAGTTTTCCAAATTTGCTGGCGTATTGAGTGTAGCACTTTCACAGCATCATCTTTTAGCACTTGAAGTAGCTCAACTGGAATTCCATCACCTCCACTAGCTTTGTTCATAGTGATGCTTTCTAAAGCCCACTTGACTTCACATTCCAGGATGTCTGGCTCTAGGTGAGTGATCACACCATCGTGATTATCTTGGTCATGAAGATCTGTTTAGTAGAGTTCTTCTGTGTATTCTTGCCACCTCTTCTTAATATCTCTGCTTCTCTTAGGTCCATACCATTGCTGTCCTTTATTATGCCCATCTTTGCATGAAATGTTCCCTTGGTATCTCTAATTTTCAAGAAGAGATCTCTATCTAGTCTTTCCCATTCTGTTGTTTTCCTCTTTTTTCTTTGCATTGATCACTGAGGAAGGTTTTCTTATCTCTCCTTGCTATTCTTTCTGGAACTCTGCATTCAAATGGGTATATCTTTCCTTTTCTCCTTTGCTTTTCGCTTCTCTTCTTTTCATAGCTATTTGTAAGGCCTTCTCAGACAACCATTTGCCTTTTTGCATTTCTTTTTCTTGGGGATGGTCTTAATCACTGCCTCCTGTCCGATTTCACAAGCCTCTATCCCTAGTTCTCTAGGCACTTTCTCTATCAGATATAATCCCTTGAATCTATTTGTCACTTCCACTGTATAATCATAAGAGATTTGATTTAGGTCATACTTGAATGGTCTGGTGGTTTTCCCTACTTTCTAAAATTTAAGTCTGAATTTGGCAACAAGGAGTTCATGATCTGAGCCACAGTCAGCTCCCAGTCTTGTTTTTTCTGACTGTATAGAGCTTCTCCATGTTTGGCTGCATAGAATATAATCAATCTGATTTTGGTATTGACCATCTGGTGATGTCCATGTGTTGATTCTTCTTTTATGTTGGAAGAGGGTATTTGCTATGACCTGTGTGTTCTTTGGCAAAACTGTTAGCCTTTGCCCTACTTTGTTTTGTACTCCAAGTCCAAATTTGCCTGTTACTCCAGCTATCTCTTAACTTCCTACTTTTACATTCCAGTCTCCTATAATGAAAAGGGTATCATTTTGGGGTGTTAGTTGTAGAAGGTCTTGTAGGTCTTCAACTTCAGTTTCTTCAGCATTATTGGTTGGGGCATAGGCTTGGATTACTGTGATATTGAATGGTTACTGGTACTTCATGGATAAAAATTCACCTGCCAATGCAGGGAACATGTGTTCAGTCCCTGCTCTGGGACCATCCCATGTCTTGGAGCAACTAAGCCAGCAAGCCTCACCTACTGAGCCCACATCCTGCAACTACTGAAGCCTGCTGGCCGAGAGCCTGTGCTCTGCAACAAGAGAAGCCACCACAATCAGAAGCCTACGCACTGCAGAGAAACTCCATGCATAGCAATGAAGATTCAACATAGCCACAAATAAATCTTTTTTAACAAAGGAAAGAGCAAGCCAATACCACTGATAAACATAGCTGCAAAAATTCTCAACACAATGTTAGCAAACCAGTTTCAACAGTATATTAAAAGGATCATACACCACAGTTTAGTGGAATTTATCCCAGAGATGCAACAGTTTTTCAGTATCCACAAAAAAATTAATGTGGTACACCTACAGATGGCCAACAGGCACATAATAACCATCTGATCTTCTCAGAAGATAGTGAAAAAGATTTTTACAAAATTCATCTTCCATTTATGATAAAAACTCTACAGAAAAGAGGCATAAAGAGAATGGTCCTCAACATAATATAGCTCATATATGACAAACCCACACCTAATATCATACTTAACGGTGAAAAGCTGAAAGCACTTCCTTGAAGGTAAGGAACAATACAAGAATGTCCTCGCCTGCAAATTTTATTCAACATAGTGCTGGAAATCCTTGCCTTAGTACTCAGTAAAGAAAAGGAAATAGAATCCAACTTGGGAAGGAAGAAACATAATAGTCAATGTTTTCAGATGACATGATACTATACATAGAAAATCCTAAAGTGAAAAGAAGTGAAGTTGCTCAGTCATGTCCAACTCTTTGCGCCCCTATGGACTGTAGCCTACCAGGCTCCTCCATCCATGGGATTTTCCAGGCAAGAGTACTGGAGTGGGTTACCATTTCCTTCTCCAGAAAATCCTAAAGACAACACCAAAAACTACTAGAGCTAATCAATGTATTTGTAAAGATGCTGGATGCAAAATTAACACACAGAAACTTGTTGCATTTCTGTCTCCTAACAATGAACTGTCAGAAGGAGAAATTAAGACTATCTCCTTTACTATTGCATCAAAAAGAATAATACCTAGGAAAAAATCTAAAGAAGTAAAAGACTTGTACCTAAACAGATGGAAAGACACACTGTTTTCATAGATCTCAGGAATTCCTGTTGTTGAAGTGCCGATACTCCCAAGGCTATTTAAGGATTAAGTGTAATCCCTGTCAAAATACCAATGGCATTTTTCAATAAACTAGAACAAGTAACCCTAAAATTTGTATGGAAACATGAAAGACCCCCAAATAGCCAACTCAATATTGAGAAATAACAGAAGAAAGTATCACACTCTATGACTTTAGACTATACCACTAAGCTGCAGTAATCAAAATAGTATGATACAAGAATAAACACAGACACACAGGTCTATGGAATTGAATAAAGAGCCCAGATATAAAAGCATGCACTTATGGTCAATTAATCTACAACAAAGGAGGTAAGACTATACATTGAAGCAAAAAGCAGTCCTAAAAATAAGTGATGCTGGGAAAACAACAACACCTATGTATGTGGGACTGAAAGTAGAACATTTTCTCACACCATATACAAAAATAAATTCAAAATGAAATAAAGACTTAATGTAAGACAGGAAACCATATTACTCCTGGAAGAAAATATAGGCAGAACACTCTCAGTCACTAATCATAACACTGTTATTTTATCTGTCTCCTCAGGCAAAAAAAGTGAAAGGAAAAATAAGCAAATAGTAACCACTTAAAAGCTTTTGCTCAGCAAAGGAAACCATAAACAAATGAAAAGACAGCCTGTAGAATGGGAAAAGAGTAGTTGCCAATTACGACTGATAAAGGGTTAATATCCAAACTATTTAAACAGTTCATACAACTGAATATCAAAAACAACCCAATTTAAAAGTGTGCAATATTGTAAAGTAATTAACCTCCAATTAAAATAAATAAATTTTAAAGAAACATAAAAGGACGTATATACAAAATAAATAAATAAAAGTGTGCAAGAGAACTGAACAGTTTTTCAAGGAAGACCTACAGATGGTTAATAAGCACAGAAAAGATGTTCAACATCTCTGAAATGCAATCAGAACTACTAAAAGATATCACTTCACACTTATCAGAATGGCTATAGTCAAATAAGCCACAAATAACAATTGATGCCAAGGATGTGAATAAAAAGGAACCCTTATTAATTATGCAATCTTGGAATCTTAACTTTTGATCCTAAATAACTACATGTGTAAAGAGGAATATAATCATCACCATTCATTTTAATATTGTTATTGTTGTTTAGTCAGTCACTAAGTCATATCCAACTCTTTTGCAACCCCGTGGACCGTAGCCTCCTCAGGGGGGCGTCCTTGGGATTTCCCAGGCAGGAATGCTGGGATGAGTTGCCATTTCCCTCTGCAGGGGATCTTCCTGACCCAGGGATCAAACCCACATCTCCTGCATTGGCAGGTGGATTCTTTAGTACTGAGCCAGTTGGGAAGCCCTATTTTATATTATTGGTTGCTATATAATGTCCCTATGGAAGAATGGAGAGGGAAATGGCAACCCACTCCAGTATTCTTGCCTGGAGAATCCCATGGATGGAGGAGCCTGGTGGGCTACAGTCCATGGGGTCGAGCCTAGTGGGCTACAGTCCATGGGGTCGCAAAGAGTTGAACACGACTGAGTGACTTAAAATCTAAAATATAAAGTCCCTCGGTTTAAGTCTAGAACTTATTAGTACTCGTTAAGTCTTAATTATAATTTTGTCTTTTTGTTTGCATGCTGCATTATTTTAACATTTTTATATCCATTGAACTGTGGTAGTTTAGTCATTTTCACTGATGATTAAAAAATATAATTTGCCTTTCAGTATGATTATATGGGTTCTGAAGTGACACTTGCATCTGAGAAGATTATCTATGTTTTTAGTCTAATCAACACTGTGAGTATTTATGTTTGATATATAAATAAGAAGTATCCATGTAAATATAGTAGCATTGTTTGAATAACTAGCACGTGCACTTTTGAAAATGCTCACGTACTTACTTGGCTGCATTGGTCCTCAGTTGTGGCACGTGGGTTTGTCCCTTGTGCCTCTCTGGCTCAATAGTTGCCATGCATGGTCTTTGTTCCTCTGCGGCATGTGGGGTCTTCCTGGACCAGAAATGGAATCCACGACCCCTGCAGGGAAAAGCAGATTCTTAACTACAGCCCACCAGTGAAGTCCAACATGTGCAACTTTATAAAATGTATACTCCCTGAAACTAACTTCTTCCACCAGTGAATTTCATCTGAAAAAAAATATAGTTAATCAGAAAATTGGCATTGCATATAAATGTATAGTATTATATTTATGATTACTTGTAGCCATATATCATGAATCTCCTATTTTTAGATGTATTCTCAGCTTCAAGTGTCCGTTATATTAACTTCTCTGGAGATCTGGTCAGATCTAAATAAGATTTCAACTGATGGGGATGCACATGAAGTACTACAAAGATTTGTGTCCTGGAGAGAAAAAAACTTATTACAAAGCTCCCATGATTTGACATACTTATTAATGTAAGTAATTTATTTTCATTGGTATAAAGTTTATCAAACTATTTGTAAGTGAACTATCAAAATTGTACACAAAATTTATTATTTAGAATAACAAAGATAGCTCAAAAAATGACTATGAGAGTACTGTGTTGGCAGAATGAAAGCTATAAAAATCTGATGATTCAACGTAAGACACTAAAGCATGGTAGGCCATTATCCTGAGTGGTCTGCTTACTTCTGAGTTTAAAGAACTGAAAATATGTAAAGCCATGGGACAACATAGGGCCTCTATTGTTTTAAAGAATTCCGCAGAGGTAAATAACCAAGACCAGCATTTTTACATTAAATAAAGCATACATTGGTTGACAGAATGCAACAAATCCATATAAATCTGCCTACATTATAAAACATAAGTTTAGTAATGTGATGATCTTATGGAATGTCTTTCCTGACCTAAGGTTGTAGCTATTTAGCTGCTTCCACTGTAACATTCAAGAGTCTTTCTATATGCTGATTTGATTATTTTGGATGGAAAAAAACAAAAACATGATTCCAAAAGGCCTTAAGTAATATGGATACATCTATAAATCTCTGGTGTCTCTGTGAAATTTAAGGTCAGGTGTGGAGGTTCAGGAACAGCTTTAACTAAGGATTAACGTGTGTGTGGACATTTAATGCATCCCATCTCTGTTTTTCCTGATGACTGTGCTGCATACATTCTCTTTTTTGTCCTCCAATTCAACACTTTTTATGCCATCTGAGCTTTTCAGTTCAGTTCAGTTCAATCGCTCAGTCGTGTCTGACTCTTTGCGACCCCATGAATTGCAGCACGCCAGGCCTCCCTGTCCATCACCAACTCCCGGAGTTCACTCAAACTCAACCTCCATCGAGTAGGTGATACCATCCAGCCATCTCATCCTCTGTCGTCCCCTTCTCTTCCTGCCCCCAATCCCTCCCAGCATCAGAATCTTTTCCAATGAGTCAACTCTTCGCATGAGGTGGCCAAAGTACTGGAGTTTCAGCTTTAGCATCATTCCTTCCAGAGAACACCCAGGGCTGATCTCCTTTTGAATGGACTGGTTGGATTTCCTTGCAGTCCAAGGGACTCTCCAGAGTCTTCTCCAACACCACAGTTCAAAAGCATCAATTCTTCAGCACTCATCTTTCTTCACAGTCCATCTCTCACATCCATACATGACCACTGGAAAAACCATAGCCTGACTAGATAGACCTTTATTGGCAAAGTAAAGTCTCTGCTTTTCAATATTCTATCTAGGTCGGTCACAAGTTTTCTTCCAAGGAGTAAGCATCTTTTAATTTCACGGCTGCAATCACCATCTGCAGTGATTTTGGAGCCCCCCAAAATAAAGTCTGACACTGTTTCCACTGTTTCCCCATCTATTGCCCATGAAGTGTTAGGACCAGATGCCATGATCTTCGTTTTTTAAGCCAACTTTTTCACCCTCCTCTTTCACTTTCATCAAGAGGCTTTTTAGTTCTTCTTCACTTTCTGCCCTAAGGGTGGTGTTATCTGCATATCTGAGGTTATTGATATTTCTCCCGGCAATCTTGATTCCAGCTTGTGCTTCTTCCAGCCCAGAGTTTCTCAGGATGTACTCTGCATATAAGGTATATAAGCAGGTTAAATAAGCATTCTGTCAGATCATGAACTCCTTATTGCCAAATTCAGACTTAAATTGAAGAAAGTAGGGAAAACCACTAGACCATTCAGGTATGACCTAAATCAAATCCCTTATGGTTATACAGTGGAAGTGAGAAATAGATTAAGGGACTAGATCCTAGGCTTTACTACATGCAAATTCATGGCAGTAATCTATCCTGACTTTTATGTCTTAGAACCTTGTCCATCCAGTGTTGACAGCAGTGGTGATTAATTTCTGGAAGGATGAGGCACTGCTGGATTTTAAGCTGTGCATCATACAATGTTAAAGTTGACGTTTGAACTTAATTTGGACACACCAGGGGAGACTACCCAACTACAAAATGATTGAGGCATTAGACATGATACACAGTATTCATGTATTAAAGAAAGCAGCTTTATTGAGGAATCTAATTCTTAAACATCATTAAGTTATTGATAATTTAAAGTGCATTTATCCACAAGGAAAATGTTATTGTTTAGTTACAGGGACCATCCTAATTATGTAGGAGCAACATACCATGGAATGGCATGTGATCCAAAGTTTGCTGCAGGACTTGCTCTGGTATGTCCCTTCTCTTTAGTAATTATATCATTTTATTCCTTTCTCTTCAGTAATTATATCATGTTTTGAAAGTTAATATCTTCTTTAAGAACAAAAGTGTGTATAGTATATCTAACAACTTATTAAATTAATATTTTAATACAGTGCTGTATTTTTTACTTTTAACCGCACATTGTCATTTTTAAAATTTTTTTTATGTTGGTAAAATACACATTGTGTGAAACTGACCATCTTAAGCATTATATGTTCACTGTGCAGTAGTGTTAAGTCTGTCTGCATTGTTGTGAAGTAGATTTGTAGAATCTTTATCTTGCTTTAATGAAACTTCATACACATTGGCCAACAAGGCCTCACTTTCTGTACCTCCACCCCCTGGCAACCACGATTCTCCTCTCTGCTTCTGTGAGTACGATATATTTTAGATCCCACATATAAGGTAGACCATACAATATTTGTCTCTCTGTCTTATTTCTCTTTGAATAATACATCCAGCTTCATCCATGTTTTTGGAAATGGCAGGATTTCATTCTTTTTATGGCTGAATAATATTTCATGTTACTCATATACATATATAAATCATCATATTATCCATTTGTATATATAGACACTTTCTTTATGCATTCATATATTAGCGACCACTTAGTTTGGTTCCATATCTTGGTGATTGTGAATAATGCTACAACTAACATGAGAGATGGGAATGCAGATATCTCTGTGAGATAGCAGCTTCAGTTATTTTGGAGATATACCTAGAAGTGGGTTTGCTGGATCATATGGTATTTCTATTTTTAATATTATGAAGACTCATAATACTGAGGTCCAGAGTGGTTGCACCATTTTATAATCCCACAAGCATTTCACATTTCATATTTTATTCATCCCACCCTCATTAACAGCTGTTATTCTTTGTTGTTGGTAATTATTTTAAGGGGTATGCCGTGATATCACATTTTGTTTTTGACTGTAGCTTTACAATCACTAGTGATAATTGAGCCACCTTTTCATATCCTTTTTGGTGTTTTGTATATCATCTCTGGAGAAATAGATGTTTATTCAAGACCTTAGGCCATTTTTTACCTGCATTAGTTGATTTTCTTGTTTAGTTAAAGCAGTTCTTCTTCTGAGTATCAACACCTTTGTATATCCTTCATCCAGTTCCTCTCTCTCAAGCTCTGCCCCCCATATCCATAAATCTAATCCCTGTTTTTAGTTTGTTTGTTTTGAATTATAATTGACCTATATCCCTATGTAGACTTCCCTGGTGGCTCAGTTCGTAAAGAGTCTGCCTGCAACGTGGGAGACCTGGGTTTGATCCCTGGGTTGGGAAGATGCCCTGGAGAAGGAAATGGCAACCCACTCCAGTATTCTTGCCTGGAGAATTTCATGGGCAGAGGAACCTGGTGAGCTACAGTTCACGGGTTCACAAAGAGTCAGACATGACTAAGTGACTAACTTCACCCCATGTTCGTTTCTGTTATACAAAATATTAATTTAATATTTCTATACTATTCAAAATGATTATCACAATAAGTCTAGAAATGATATATCATTATACAAAGATTGTTTTTCAGTCACTCAGTCGTATCTGACTCTGCAAACCCATGGAACTGCAGCATGCCAGGCTTCCCTGTCCTTCACCGTCTCCCAGAAATTGCTCAAACTCATTTCCATGGAATCAGTGATGCCATCCAATCATCTCATCTTCTTTTGTCCCCTTCTCCTCCTGCCTACTATCTTTCCCAGGGTCAGAGTCTTTTCTAATGAGTTGACTCTTTGCATCAGATGGCCAAAGTGTTGGAACTTCAACTTCACACTCAGACCTTCCAATGACCATTCAGAATTTATTTCCTTTAGGATTAACTGTTTTGACCTCCTTGCTGTACAAGGGACTTTCTTTTTTGTTTTAACATTTACCATTTACCATTTATTTATTATTTTTTCTTACTTTACAATATTGTATTGGTTTTGCCATACATCAACATGAATCCACCACGGGTGTACACGTGTTCCCCATCCTGAACGCCCCTCCTACCTCCCTCCTCGTACCATCCCTCTGGTTCATCCCAGTACACCAGACCCAAGCATCCTGTATCCTATATTGAACATGGTGATTCGTTTCTTATATGATATTATACATGTTTCAATGCCATTTTCCCAAATCATCCCACCTTCTCCCTCTCCCACAGAATCCAAAATCTGTTCTATACATCTGTCTCTTTTGCTGTCTCACAAACAGGGTTATCGTTACCATCTTTCTAAATTCCATATATATGCTTTAGTATACTGTATTGGTGTTTTTATTTCTGGCTTACTTCACTCTGTATAATAGGCCCCAGTTTCATCTACCTCATTAGAACAGATTCGAATGTATTCTTTTTAATGGCTGAGTAATACTCCATTGTGTATATGTAGCACAGCTTTCTTATCCATTCATCTGCTGATGGACATCTAGGTTGTTTCCATGTCCTGGCTATTATAAACAGTGCTGCGATGAACATTAGGGTACATGTGTCTCCTTCTATTCTGGTTTCCTCGGTGTGTGTGCCCAGCAGAGGGATTGTTGGGTCATAAGGCAGTTCTATTTGCAGTTTTTTAAGGAATCTCCACACTGTTCTCCATAGTGGCTGTACTAGTTTGCATTCCCACCAACAGTGTAAGAGGGTTCCCTTTTCTCCACACCCTCTCCAGCATTTATTGCTTGTAGATTTTTGGATCACAGCCATTCTGACTGGTGTGAAATGGTACCTCATTGTGGTTTTGATTTGCATTTCTCTGATAATGAGTGATGTTGAGCATCTTTTCATGTGTTTGTTAGCCATCTGTACGTCTTCTTTGGAGAAATGTCTATTTAGTTCTTTGGCCCATTATTTGATTGCGTAGTTAATTTTTCTGGAATTGAGCTGCAGGTGTTGCTTGTATGTTTTTGAGATTAGTTGTTTGTCAGTTGCTTCATTTGCTATTATCTTCTCCCATTCTGAAGGCTGTCTTTTCAGCTTGCTTATAGTTTCCTTTGTTGAGCAGAAGCTTTTAATTTTAATTGGATCACATTTGTTTATTTTTGCTTTTATTTCCAGTATTCTGGGAGGTGAGTCATAGAGGATCCTGCTGTGATTTATGTCAGAGAATGTTTTGCCTATTTTTTCCCCTAGAAGTTTTATAGTTTCTGGTGTTACATTTAGACCTTTAATCCTTTTTTAGTTTATTTTTGTGTATGGTATTAGAAAACGTTCTCATTTCATTCTTTTCCAAGTGGTTGACCAGTTTTCCCAGCACCACTTATTAAAGAGATTGTCTTTTCTCCATTGTATATTCTTGCCTCCTTTGTCAAAGATAAGGTGTCAATAGGTGCATGGATTTATCTCTGGGCTTTCTATTTTGTTCCATTGATCTATATTTCTGCCTTTGTGCCAGTACCATTCAACAGTCTTCTCCAACACCACAGCTCAAAAGCATCAGTTCTTTGGCATTCAGGCTCCTTTATGGTCCAACTCTCACATCCATACACGACTACTGGAAAAACCACAGTTTTGACTATACAGACCTTTGTCGGCAAATTAATGTCTCTGCTTTTTAATATGCTGTCTTGGTTTGTCATAGCTTTTCTTCCAAGGAGCAAGCGTCTTTTAATTTCATGGCTGCAATCACCGTCTGCTGTGATTTTGTAGCCCAAGAAAATAAAGTCTCTCACTGTTTCCATTGTTTCACCATCTATTTGCCATGAAGTGATGGAACTGGATGCCATGATCTCAGTTTTTTGAATGTTCAGTTTTAAACCAACTTTTTTACTACTCGCCTCTTTGACTTTCATCAAAAGGTTCTTTTTTTATTTTTTATTTTTACTTTATTTTACTTTACAATACTGTATTGGTTTTGCTATACATTGATATGAATCCACCACGAGTGTACATGTGATCCCAAACATGAACCCCCCCTCCCACCTCCCTCCCCACAATATCCCTCTGGGTCATCCCCGTGCACCAGCCCCAAGCATGCTGTATCCTGCATCGGACATAGACTGGCGATTCGATTCTTACATGATAGTATACATGTTTCAATGCCATTCTCCCAAATCATCTCACCCTCTCCCTCTCCCTCTGAGTCCAAAAGTCCCCTATACACATCTGTTCATTTTTGCTGTCTTGCATACAGGGTCATCATTGCCATCTTTCTAAATTCCATATATATGTGTTAGTATACTGCACTGGTGTTTTTCTTTCTGGCTTACTTCACTCTGTATAATCGGCTCCAGTTTCATCCATCTCATCAGAACTGCTTCAAATGTATTCTTTTTAATGGCTGAGTAATACTCCATTGTATATATGTACCACAGCTTTCTTATCCATTCATCTGCTGATGGACATCTAGGTTGTTTCCATGTCCTGGCTATTATAAACAGTGCTGCGATGAACATTCGGGTACATGTGTCTCTTTCAATTCTGGTTTCCTCAGTGTGTATGCCTAGCAGTGGGATTGCTGGGTCATATGGCAGTTCTATTTGCAATTTTTTAAGGAATCTCCACACTGTTTTCCATAGTGGTTGTACTAGTTTGCATTCCCACGAACAGTGTAGGAGGGTTCCCTTTTTTCCACACCCTCTCCAGCATTTATTGCTTGCAGATATTTGGATCACAGCCATTCTGACTGGTGTGAAGTGGTACCTCATTTTGGTTTTGATTTATGCATAGAAACTAATGAAAATGAAAATACAACAACCCAAAACCTGTGGGACACTACAAAAGCGGTGCTAAGAGGAAAGTCCATAGCACTACAGGCATACCTCAAGAAACATGAAAAAAGTCAAATAAATAACCTAACTCTACAACTAAAGCAACTAGAAAAGGAAGAATTGGAGAACCCCAGAGTTAGTAGAAGGGAAGAAATCTTAAAAATTAGGGCAGAAATAAATGCAAAAGAAACAAAAGAGACCATAGCAAAAATCAACAAAGCCAAAAGCTGGTTCTTTGAAAGGATAAATAAAATTGACAGACCATTAGCCAGACTCATCAAGAAGCAAAGAGAGAAAAATCAAATCAATAAAATTAGAAATTAAAGTGGAGAGATCACAACAGACAACACAGAAATACAAAGGATCATAAGAGACTACTATCAGCAATTATACGCCAAGAAAATGGAAAATGGGGAAGAAATGGACAAATTCTTAGAAAAGTACAACTTTCCAAAACTGAACCAGGAAGAAATAGAAAATCTTAACAGACCCATCACAAGCACAGAAACTGAAACTGTAATCAGAAATCTTCCAGCAAACAAAAGCCCAGGTCCAGACGGCTTCACAGCTGAATTCTACCAAAAATTTCGAGAAGAGCTAACACCCATCCTACTCAAACTCTTCCAGAAATTTGCAGAGGAAGGTAAACTTCCAAACTCATTCTATGAGGCCACCATCACCCTAATACCAAAACCTGACAAAGATACTACAAAAAAAGAAAACTACAGGCCAATATCACTGATGAACATAGATGCAAAAATCCTCAACAAAATTCTAGCAATCAGAATCCAACAACACATTAAAAAGATCATACACCATGACCAAGTGGGCTTTATCCCAGGGATGCAAGGATTCTTCAATATCCGCACATCAATCAATGTAATTCACCACATCAACAAACTGAAAAATAAAAGCCATATGATTATATGAATAGATGCAGAGAAGGCCTTTGACAAAATTCAACATCCATTTATGATAAAAACTCTCCAGAAAGCAGGAATAGAAGGAACATACCTCAACATAATAAAAGCTATATATGACAAACCCACAGCAAACATTGTCCTCAATGGTGAAAAATTGAAAGCATTTCCCCTAAAGTCAGGAACAAGACAAGGGTGCCCACTTTCACTGCTACTATTCAACATAGTTCTGGAAGTTTTGGCCACAGCAATCAGAGCAGAAAAAGAAATAAACAGAATCCAAATTGCAAAAGAAGAAGTAAAACTCTCACTGTTTGCAGATGACATGATCCTCTACATAGAAAACCCTAAAGACTCCACCAGAAAATTACTAGACCTAATCAATGAATATAGTTAAGTTGCAGGATATAAAATCAACACACAGAAATCTCTTGCATTCCTATACACTAATAATGAGAAAGTAGAAAAAGAAATTAAGGAAACAATTCCATTCACCATTGCAACGAAAAGAATAAAATACTTAGGAATATATCTACCTAAAGAAACTAAAGACCTATATATAGAAAACTATAAAACACTGATGAAAGAAATCAAAGAGGACACTAATAGATGGAGAAATATACCATGTTCATGGATCAGAAGAATCAATATAGTGAAAATGAGTATACTACCCAAAGCAATTTACAACTTCAATGCAATTCTTATCAAGCTACAAGCGATATTTTTCACAGAACTAGAACAAAAGTTTCTTTAGTTCCTCTTCGATTTCTGCCATAAGCGTGGTGTCATCTGCATCTCTGAGGTTATTGTTTTCTCTCCCAGCAATCTTGAGTTCAGTTTGTGCTTCATCCAGCCCGACATTTCGTGTGATGTACACTGCATATAAGTTAAATAAGCAGAGTGACAATATGCAGCCTTGACATATTCCTGTCCCAATTGTGAACGAGTGTGTTGTTCTGTGTTCAGTTCTAACTGGAGGCAGGTAAGGCGGACTGGCATTCACGTCTATTGAAGAATTTTCCACAGTTGGTTGTGATCCACACAGTCAAGGGTTTTAGAATAGACAATGAAGCATAAGTAGAGGTTTTTCTGGAATATTGCTTTTTCTATGGTCTAATGGATGTTCGTTAATTTGATCTCTGGTTCCTCTGCCTTTCTAAATCGAGGTTGAACTTTTGGAAGTTCACAGTTCATGTACTGTTGAAGCCTGGCTTGGAAAATTTTGAGCATTACTTTGCTAGGGTGTGAGATGAGTTCACTTGTGTGGTAGTTTGAACATTCTTTGGCATTGCCTTTCTTTGGTATTGGAATGAAAACTGACCTTTTACAGTTCTGTGGCCACTGCTGAGCTTTCCAAATTTGCTGGCATATTGAGTGTAGCACTTTCACAGCATCATCTTTTAGGATTTGAAATAACTCAACTGGAATCCATCACCTCCACTAGCATTGTTCATCGTGATGCTTCCTAAGGCCCCCTTGACTTCGCATTCCAGGATGCCTGGCTCTAGGTGAGTGATCATACCATCGTGGTTATCTGGGTCATGATGATCTTTTTTGTATAGTTCTTCTGTGTATTCTTGCCACCTCTTCTTAATATTTTCTGCTTCTATGAGGTCCATACCATTTCTTTCCTTTATTGTGCCCATCTTTGCATGAAACGGTCCCTTGATATTTCTAATTTTCTTGATTGCAAATATACTAAATAGGTATTGATTAGATTCCCCACACCTTGCATTTCATACCCATGACTCATTTATTTTGCAATTGGAAGTTGTATCTTTTCATCTTTTTCACCTATTTCTTTCCTTCCCCAGATGCCTCCATTCTGGAAGCCACCTGTTTCTTCTCTATATTTATAACTCTTGTTTCTGTTGTATGCTTTTTCATTTGTTTTTGGATTCCACATATAAGAAAAATTATAAGGTATTTGTGTTTCTCTGTCTGACATATTGTGTGTGTGTGTCTGTGTGTCTGTGTGTGTGTGTGTGTGCTGACTTGTGTCCAGCCCTTTACAACCCCATGGACAGTAGCCTGCCAGGCTCCTCTATCCATGGAATTTGCCAAGTAAGAATAGCACAGTGAGTTGCCATTTCTTTCTCCAGGGGATCTTTCCAACTGAGGGGTCTAACCTACATCACTTGTTTTCCCTGCATCATCAGACATTTTCTTTACATGAGAAGCCCATTTGACATATTATACTTCGCCAAGGGACTCTCAAGAGTCTTCTCCAGAACCAAATTTGAAGGCATCAGTTCTTCAGCATTCACCCTTCTTTATGGTCCAACTCTTACATCCATACATGACTACTGGAAAAACCATAGCTTCGACTATACAGACCTTTGTAGGCAAAGTGATGTGTCTGATTTTTAAGATGCTGTCCAGGTTTGTCATAGCTTTTCTTCCAAAGAGCAAGCATCTTATAATGTTGTGACTGCGGTCACCGTCTGGAGTGATTTTGGAGCCCCCCAAAATAAAATCTCTCACTGTTTATACTTTTCCCCCATCTATTTGCCATGAAGTGATGGGACAAGATGTCAAGATCTTAGTTTCTTTAATGTTGAGTTTTAAGAAAGTTTTTTCACTCTTCTCTTTCATCTTCATCAAAAAGTTCTTTCATTCCTCGTTTCCTGCCATTAGAGTGGTATCATCTTCATATCTAAAGTTGATGATTTTTCTCCTGACAACCCTGATTCCAGCTTGTGTTTCATTGAGCCTGACGTTTTGCATGATGAATTTTCCACAGAAATTAAAGAAACAGGGTGACTATATACAGCCTTGACATATTCATTTTGAATCGGTCTGTTGTTCCATGTTCAATTCTGATTCTGTTGCTTCTTGCCCTGCCGTGGAATTCCTTAGAATTCCACAGCAAGAATACTGCAGTGGGTAGCCATTCTCTTATCCAGGGTATCGTCCTCACCCAGGGATTGATCCCAGGTCTCCTCCACTGCAGGCAGATTCTTTACCATCTGAGCTACCAGCGAAGCCCTTGGTGGTCTTATTCCTATGTATTTCATTCTTTTCGATGTGATAATCCATGAAACTTCTTCTTAAATTTCTCTTTCTCATTTTCACTGCTAATGTATAGAAGTGCAACAAATTTATCCATATTAATTTTGTAGCCTGCAACTTTACCAAATTCATTGATGATTTCTAGTAGTTTTCTGAAACCATCCTTAGGATCCTACATGTACAATATCATGTCATCTGCAACCAGTGACAGTTTAACTTCTTCTTTTCCAGTTCGGATTCCCTTTACCTTATTTTCTTTTCTTATACCTGTAGTTAGGACTATCATGGCATCATGTCCCATGACTTCATGGCAAAGAGATGGGGAAACGCTGGAAATAGTGTCATGCTTTATTTTGGGGGCTCCAAAATCACTGCAGATGGTGATTGCAGCCATGAAATTAAAAGACACTTACTCCTTGGAAGGAAAGTTATGACCAACCTAGATAGCATATTGAAAAACAGAGCCATTACTTTGCCAACTAAGGTCCGTCTAGTCAAGTCTATGGTTTTTCCAGGGGTCATGTATGGATGTGAGAGTTGGACTGTGAAGAAAGCTGATTGCTGAAGAATTGATGCTTTTGAACTGTGGTGTTGGAGAAGACTCTTGAGAGTCTCTTAGACTGCAAGGAGATCTAACCAGTCCATTCTGAAGGAGATCAGCCCTGGGTGTTCTTTGGAAGGAATGATGCTAAAGGTGAAACTCCAGTACTTTGGCCACCTCATGCAAAGAGCTGACTCACTGGAAAAGACTCTGATGCTGGGAGGGATTGCAGGCAGGAGGAAAAGTGGATGACAGAGGATGAGATGGCTGGATGGCATCACCGACTCAATGGACATGAGTTTGAGTGAACTCCGGGAGATGGTGATGGACAGGGAGGCCTGGTGTGCTGCAATTCATGGGGTCACAAAGAGTCAGATGCGACTGAGAGAAAGAACTGAACTGAACTGAGGACTTCCAATCTATGTTGAATATATATGGTGAGAATGGACATTCTTGTCTTTTTCCTGATCGTAAAGGAAATGCTTTCAGCTTTTCACAATTAAGTATGATGTTAGCTGTAGGTTTGTCATATATGGTCATTATTATGTTGAGGTACATTCCCACTCTGCCCAGGTTCTGGAGAGCTGTTATCATAAATATTGCTAAATTGTATCAAAAGGTTTTTGCATTTATTGGATTATCATCGGTCTTTATTCTTCAATTTGTTCATGTGATATATCACATTGATTAATCTGTATATATTGAAAAATCCTTCCATCCCTTGGATGAATCCCACTTGATCATGGTGAATGATCTTTCTAATGTATTAGTTGGATTTGAACTGATAGTATTTTGTTGAGCACTTTTGCATCTGTACTCATCAGCGATATTGGCCTGTAATTTTGTTTTTTGTGATATCTTTGTCTGGTATCAGTGTGATAGTGGCCTCATAGAAAGAGTTTGGAAGTTTTCCTTCCTCTACAATTTTTGGAACTGTTTCAGAGGATAAGTGTTAACTTCTCTAAATGTTTGATAGAATTTACCTGTGAAGCCATCGGGTCATGGACTTTTGTTTGTTGGAAGTTTTTAATCGTAGTTTCAATTTCAGTGCTTGTGATTCATCTGTTCATATTTTCTGTTTCTTCCTGGTTCAGTCTTGGGAAACTGTATCTAAGAATTTGTCATTTCATCCAGGTTTTCCATTTATGATCCTTTGTATTCCTGTGGAGTCAGTTGTATCTTCCTTTTTTTCATTTCTAATTGTATTGTTTTGAGTCCTCTCACTTTTTTCTTTTTTTTAATTTTTATTTTTACTTTATTTTACTTTACAATACTGTATTGGTTTTGCCATACATTGATATGAATCCACCACGGGTGTACATGCATTCACAAACATGAACCCCCTCCCACCTCCCTCCCCATAACATCCCTCTGGGTCATCCCCGTGCACCAGCCCCAAGCATGCTGTATCCTGCATCGGACATAGACTGGCGATTCGATTCTTACATGATAGTATACATGTTTCAATGCCATTCTCCCAAATCATCTCTCCCTCTCCCTCTCCCTCTGAGTCCAAAATCCGCTATACACATCTGTTTCTTTTTTGCTGTCTTGCATACAGGGTCATCATTGCCATCTTTCTAAATTCCATATATATGTGTTAGTATACTGTACTGGTGTTTTTCTTTCTGGCTTACTTCACTCTGTATAATCGGCTCCAGTTTCATCCATCTCATCAGAACTGACTCAAATGTATTCTATTTAATGGCTGAGTAATGCTCCATTGTGTATATGTACCACAGCTTTCTTATCCATTCATCTGCTGATGGACATCTAGGTTGTTTCCATGTCCTGGCTATTATAAACAGTGCTGCGATGAACATTGGGGTACATGTTCTCTTTCAATTCTGGTAGCCGTGGAATTGCAGTTCTACTGTCTTCTTCTGTCTGCCTTCAGGTTGTTGAGGAAGGAACTGATGGGAGGAACTGGTGGTGTGAAAAACTGAGTCTTGCTGTGATGGGTAGGGCCTGCTTGGTTACACTTGATCCTGTTGTCTTCTGAAGGATGAGCCTGTGCTCCCTCTTTGCTAGTTGTTTGGCCTGAGGTGATGTAGGCCAGGAACCTACAGGCTCTATGGTAGGGCAAATGGTGACCTCCAAGAAGACTCTTGCCAAGGGGCACCTCCTAGAACTGCTGCTTCAAATGTCCCTGTCCTGGCAATGAGCCACTGCCAACCCATATCTCAGCAGAAACTTTCCAAACCTAGCTGGTAGGTCCGATTCAGTCTCCTATGTGGTCACTGCTCCTCTCCCCTGGGTCTTGTTGCACACAAGGTTTTGTTTGTGCCCTGCAAGAATAGAGTCTCTGTTTGCCCCAGTTCTGTGCAAGTCCTGCAGTCAAATCCTGCTCTCCTTCAAAGTCAGATTTCTTGGGGATTCCTAGTCACTTGGCTAGATCCCTGGGTTGTGAAGCTTGACAAAACAAGGTTCACAAGGGGCTCAGAACCTTCATAGCAATGGGAGAACTTCTTTGGTATTGTTTCTCTCCAGTTTGTGGGTCACCAAGCATCAGCTGGATATGGGATTTCATTTTGTCATGATTGAGCTCTTCCTAACACCTTGTTTGAAAAATCAAAACAAACAAAACACAACAATCAACAAGAGAAAACTCCTTTGTCTCTGGACATGGAGTATCCATTTTTGTTGGTTCCATCATCCTCCTGTTGATGTTTGTTCAACAGCTAGTTGTGATTTTCTTTGTAGGGTCCCTTTGGATTTTCCTAGTTTGAGTTCCTTAAGCTTCTTAAATCTGCATGTGCTCAGATTCTTAAGGTTTGTGACACTGATTTTCTTGAATAAGCTCTCTATCCCTTTTTCTCTTCACTTTCTGAGACACCCATAGTGCATATGGTAGTTATTTGGTCACAGTCTTCTTTTCTACATTTTGTTTTTCTTTTTCACTTCTGTGAAAAAAACTGTTTCATTTGACTTGTCTTCATTTCTGATTGCTTCCTTTGCCTGAAAAAGTATCATTTTAAGTACCCTCAGTAAATTTTTAAGTTTATAGTTTGCATTGATATGTAATCAGGATTATTTTTTTAATATTTTATTACTCTATCGATATTTATTTCGGATATTTTCAGATACTTCAGTTCAGTTTGGTCACTCAGTCGTGTCCGACTCTTTGCGACCCCATGAATCGCAGCACGCCAGGCCTCCCTGTCCATCACCAACTTCCAGAGTTCACTCAGACTCATGCCATCGAGTCGGTGATGCCATCTAGCCATCTCATCCTCCGTCGTCCCCTTTTCCTCCTGCCCCCAATCCCTCCCAGCATCAGAATCTTTTCCAGTGAGTCAGTTCTTCACGTGAGGTAGCCAAAGTACTGGAGTTTCAGCTTTAGCATCATTCCTTCCAAAGAAATCCCAGGGCTGATCGCCTTCAGAATGGACTGGTTGGATCTCCTTGCAGTCCAAGAGACTCTCAAGAGTCTTCTCCAACACCACCGTTCAAAAGCATCAATTCTTCAGCACTCAGTCTTCTTCACAATCCAACTCTCACATCCATACATGACCACTGGAAAAACCATAGCTTTGACTAGACGGACCTTTGTTGGCAAAGTAATGGCTTGCTTTTCAATATGCTATCTAGGTTGGTCATAACTTTCCTTCCAAGGAGGAAGCATCTTTAATTTCATGGCTGAAATAAACATCTGCAGTGATTTTGGAGCCCCAAAAATAACATCTGACACTGTTTCCACTGTTTCTCCAACTATTTCCCATGAAGTGATGGGACCAGATGCCATGATCTTCATTTTCTGAATGTTGAGCTTTAAGCCAACTTTTTCACCCTCCTCTTTCACTATCATCAAGAGGCTTTTTGGTTCCTCTTCACTTTCTGCCATAAGGGTGGTGTTATCTGCTTATCTGAGCTTATTGATATTTCTCCCAGCAATCTTGATTCCAGCTTGTGCTTCTTCCAGCCCAGTGTTTCTCATGATGTACTCTGCATATAAGTTAAATGAGCAGGGTGACAGTATACAGCCTTGATGCACTCCTGAGGCTTGATCATGCCTTGGCATTGCCGGGGACCAGCGTGAGAAACTCCGCCCATGGCACACTCCTGTTCCTATTTGGAACCAGTCTGTTGTTCTATGTCCAGTTCTAACTGTTCCTTCCTGACCTGCATACAGGTTTCTCAACAGGCAGGTCAGGTAGTCTGGTATTCCCATCTCTTTCAGAACTTTCCACAGTTTATTGTGATCCACATAGTCCAAGGCTTTGGCATAGTCAATAAAGCTGAAAGAGATGCTTTTCTGGAACTCTTTTGCTTTTTTGATGATTCAGCAGATGTTGGCAATTTGATTCTTGGTTCCTCTGTCTTTCTAAAACCAGCTTGAACATCTGGAAGTTCACGGTTCACATATCGCTGAAGCCTGGCTTGGAAAATTTTGAGCATTACTTTACTAGCATGTGAGATGAGTGCAATTGTGCAGTAGTTGGAGCATTCTTTGGCATTGCCTTTCTTTGGGATTGGAATGCAAACGGACCTTTTCCAGTCCTGCGGCCATTGCTGAGATTTCCAAATTTGCTGGCATATTGAGTGCAGCACTTTCACAGCATCATCTTTCAGGATTTGAAATAGCTATACTGGAATTCCGTCATTCCACTAGCTTTGTTCGCAGTGATGCTTTCTAAGGCCCACTTGACTTCACATTCCAGGATGTCTGGCTCTAGGTGAGTGATCACACCATCGTGATTATCTTGGTCGAGAATATCTTTTTTGTACAGTTCTTCCATGTATTCTTGCCACCTCTTCTTAATATCTTCTGCTTCTGTAAGGTCCATACCATTTCTGTCCTTTATCAAGCCCATCTTTACATGAAATGTTCCCTTGGTGTCCCTAATTTTCTTGAAGAGATCTCTAGTCTTTCCCATTCTGTTGTTTTCCTCTATTTCTTTGCATTGATCGCTGGGGAAGGCTTTCTTATCTCTTCCTGCTATTCTTGGGAACTCTGCATTCAGATGCTTATATCTTTCCTTTTCTCCTTTGCTTTTCACTTCTCTTCTTTTCACAGGCATTTGTAAGGCCTTCTCAAACTGCCGTTTTGCTTTTTTGCATTTCTTTCCCATGGGTATGGTCTTGATCCCTGTCTCCTGTACAATGTCACGAACCTCATTCCATAGTTCATCAGGCACTCTGTCTATCAGATCTAGGCCCTTAAATCTATTTCTCACTTCTATTGTATAATCATAAGGAATTTTATTTAGGTCATACCTGAATGGTCTAGTGGTTTTCCCTACTTTCTTCAATTTAAGTTTAAATTTGGCAATAAAGAGCTCATGATATAAGCCATAGTCAGCTCCCGTTCTTGTTTTTGCTGACTGTATAGGGCTTCTCCATCTTTGGCTACAAAGAATATAATCAATCTGATTTCGGTGTTGACCATCTGGTGATGTCCATGTGTAGAGTCTTCTCTTGTGTTGATGGAAGTGGGTGTTTGCTATGACCAGTGCGTTCTTTTGGCAAAACTCTATTAGCCTTTGCCCTGCTTCATTCCGCATTCCAAGGCCAAATTTGCCTGTTACTCCAGGTATTTCTTAACTTCCTTCTTTTGCACTCCAGTCCCCTATAATGAAAGGGTCATCTTTTGGGGGTGTTAGTTCTAAAAGGTCTTGTAAGTCTTCATAGAACCATTCAACTTCAGCTTCTTCAGCTTTACTGGTTGGGGCATAGACTTGGATAACTGTGATATTGGATGGTTTGCCTTGGAACCAAACAGAGATCATTCTGTCGTTTTTGAGATTGCATCCAAGGACTGCATTTTGGACTCTTTTGTTGACCCTGATGGCTACTCCATTTCTTCTAAGGGATTCCTGCCCACAGTGGTAGATATAATGGTTTCAAGATACTTCAGATACTTAAGGATAGGTAATTATGTAAAGCCAATTAAGTTAGTTGATTCTATCATTACACTAAAATGGAAAATTATTTTATTGTATCAATAGATGCAGAAAATGCATTTGGCAATTTTAAGACCTTCTATGATTAAACTCACCAAAATTGTAAGAGCAGCACACTAGAACTTCACAAAGATCATTTAGAAAAAAATAGAATGTACATCAAATTTAATGTTTAGAGATGAAGTGCTTCCCACTAAGATTTGGAACAAGGCAAGAATTTAACTTGCTGTTCTTATTCAGTTTTGTGCCCATGTGCAAAACTGATGACACCAAATATTGTGAGGACTTGGAGCAATAGGAACTGTCATTCATGTTGATGAATTAGAGTTTAGACAGTTTGGTGATCTCTTATAAAATTCAACATTGCCTTACTTCATGATCTAGTAGTTATCCCCTATAACATGTAGAAAATTTCACTGAAAACTTGTACCCATAGAAAGTTGGACCTGATTGCATATAGTAACTCTATTTATAATTGCCAGAAATTAAAAGCACACAACATGTTCTTTAATACATGAGTGGATAAAGAAAGTTGAGACACAAAGAAAAATTTTATTCAGTATTCAAAAAATTAGTCATCAAGCAATATAAAGACATGGAGGAATTTTCAATGCATAGTGGTTAGTAAAAGAAGCCAGTTTGAAAAGTCTACACACTGTATCATTTCAAATCTATTACACTCTAGAAAAGGCAAAACTATGGAGATAGTTAAAAACATCATTGATTACCAACCAGGGCTTTGTGTGTTGCTTTCATCACTACTCAAGTTTTATTTTTTAATGCTAGTATTTTTCCTTTAGGAAAACATTGATTTTATCCTACAACTATTTCTGACATTAAAACTGACTGTCAGTTAAACTCTTAAGAATCTGTGTATTTTCAAAGTGTTTAAATAAAAGTGTTGTAGTTACTGAAACAATGATGAATCTTCTCAGAATATTTTTTCAGTTTATTATAATTAAATCAGTAACATGTAATGAAAACATATATTAATAGTATTGTTTATATATGAATGCTATTTGTATTGAAAGTATTATTATCCTAAAAGAATAACAAAATCTAACTTTGCCAATGTTCTTAAGAAAATAATGAGCTTTATATAAAAGTTTATTAAATTAGTATTTGCATTTAGATAATATAGCCACAATTACATGAAAAAAACAGGGATTGAAAAAAATAACTTGAACAACCATTCTGTTTTTTATTTCATTTAGTATTCAAAGATGATAACTTTAGAGGCATTTTCAGTTCTTTTCGCGCAATTACTTGGAATTATGCTGGGATTAAAGTATAACAATAACATCTATGAATGTTCCTGTCCAGGAATTGCATGTATAATGAATCCTGAAGCAATGTAAGATGTGACTTTTATCAAAACTTTGTCTTCTTTTGGGAGATATTTATAGCATTTCTTGATGTACGATATCTTTGATATAATATAGATAAAAGCATTTTTACTAAATACCTATGAATTATTTTAATGTTTATTAAAAGGAATAAGTATTTGATATTGTAGAAAATGTGCTTCTTGTTTCTATGTTCAGCGCTGTAGTATCAAGTCTTTGATGATGAGTTCTTGTGAAGCACTGGAATCTTGATGTGAGATTTATTCATCCTATCAAAAAAATTTTAGCATGTACAGTTACAAGAATTGTGTTAGTCTATCATGTGGATGATTAACAAGATAGAAAAGTGTTATATATTTTATATTAGTCTATCAGGGACAGAATTTTAAAGTCAACATGAGAATCAGCAAAATTTAAATGATTTACATTAAGTGCCTAGAGAAAATAAATAGGGAATACATGGAGAAGAGAAACTTTATGACAAAAAAGGAGGGTCTAGGAAGCTTTTTTGGAGAAAGCAATGGCACCCTACTCCAGTACTCTTACCTGGAAAATCCCATGGATGGAGGAGCCTGGTAGGCTGCAGTCCATGAGGTTACTAAGAGTCGGACACGACTGAGCGACTTCCCTTTCACTTTTCACTTTCATGCATTGGAGAAGGAAATGTCAACCCACTCCAGTGTTCTTGCCTGGAGAATCCCAGGGATGGGGGAGCCTGTTGGGCTGCCATCTATGGGGTTGCAGAGTTGGACATGACTGAAGCGAGTTAGCAGCAGCAGCAGCAGCAGGAAGATTTCTATGAGACAAACTCATGTTGGAACCTGAAAGAGAAGAAAGAAGTCTGGTCACATGAAGAACTTGTGGAAAACTTTTCAGGGAAAGACAGTGAAGTGATACATGGATATGAAGAAATGTGAAAAACTCAAAAGACTGGAAAGGATAAAACAAACCAAAAGAAATGACTGAAATTATATGGAAGAATATTAAAAGCATAGAATATTTTTTTAAAGATGGTAAAATACAATCAGGTTAACGAATCATGATTCAGAGAAAGAGGTCCAGGAAGGACTAGAAAATGTAGGAAAGGAGCTAAGCAAGCAATCATGATGCAGTAATGCCATGATCTTCGTTTTCTGAATGTTGAGCTTTAAGCCAACTTTTTCACTCTCCTCTTTCACTTTTGTCAAGAGGCTTTTTAGTTCCTCTTCACTTTCTGCCCTAAGGGTGGTGTCATCTGCATATCTGAGGTGATTGATATTTCTCCTGGCAATCTTGATTCCAGCTTGTGCTTCTTCCATCCTGGCGTTTCTCATTATGTCCTCTTCATATAAGTTAAATAAGCAGGGTGACAATATACAGCCTTGATGTACTCCTTTTCCTATTTGGAACCAGTCTGTTGTTCCATGACCAGTTCTAACTCTTTCTTCCTCACCTGCATATAGGTTTCTCTAAAGGACTCTACCAAAAACTGTCAGAAGTAATAAGCATATTCAGGGAAGTTACAGTATGCAAAGTTAATATATAAAATACTTTGTATTGCTATATACTAAAAACAAATTATCAGTAGTAGAGATTAAGAATGCAATCCCATTTACAATAGCATTAAAAAGAATAAATTACTTAGAATAAATTTAAAAGCCAAGAAAGTGAAAGATGTGTATGGAGAAATATAAGACATTGAGGAAAGGAATTAAATAATACTCTAGGAAACAAAAAATACTTCATGCTCATTTATTGGAAGAATTAACATTGTTAAAGTATCCATATAAGGACTGGAAAAGGTAAATCCTTACCCCAAATTCCAAGAAGGGTAGTACTAAAGAATGTTCCAACCATAGGATAATTGCACTCATCTCCCATGCTAGTAAGGTCATGCTTAAAATCTAGCATGCTAGGCTTCAGTATTATGCAAACTAGGAACTCTCAGATATCCAAGCTGGGTTTAGGAAAGGCAGAGGAACCAGAGATCAAATTGCTAACATTTGCTGGATCAGAGAGAAAACAAGGGAATTCCAGAAAAATATTAACCTCTGTTTCATCAATTGGGCCAAAGCCTTTGACTGTGTGGATCATAATAAACTGTGGAAAGCTCTTAAAGAGACAAGGATACTAGACCATCTTACCTGTCTCCTGAGAAACCTTATGCAGGTCCAGAGGAAACAGTTAGAACCCTGTATGGAACAACTGATTGGTTCAAGGTGGAGAAAGGAGAATGACAAGACTGATTGCCGTCACCCTGTTTGTTTAAACTATAGGCTTAGCACATCATGAGAAATGCCAGGCTGAATGAGTCACAAGCTGGATCAAGATAGGTGGGAGAAACATCAACCACCTCAGATATATGGATGATACCACTCTAATGGCAGAAAGTGAAGAGGAACTAAGGAACTAAAGAGCCTCTTGATGACGGTGAAGGAGGATAGTGAAAGAGCCAGCTTAAAATTAAATATTAAAAAAACTAAGATCATGGCGTCTGGCTCCGTGACTTCATGGCAAATACAAGGAGGAAAAGTGGAAGTAGTGACAGATATCCTCTTCTTGGGCCCTAAGATCTTTGTGGACAATTGCTTCTAGGCAGGGAAAAAGTGAAGTCAGTCAGTCGTGTCCAACTCTTTGGAACCTCATGGACTGGGGCTTACCAGGCTCCTCTGTCCATGGGATTTTCCAGGAAAGGGTACTGGAGTGGGTTGCCATTTCCTTCTCCAGAGGATCTTCCCAACACAGGGATCGAACCCAGGTCTCCCACCTTGCAGGCAGATGCTTGACCGTCTGAGCCAACAGGGAAGCTATGTCAAACTTAGACAGTGTGTTGAAAGCAGAGACATTACTGTGCCAACAAAGGTCTGTATAGACAGGGCTATGGTCTTCCCAGTGGTCTTCTACACTTGTGAGAGCTGGGCCTTAAAGAAGGCAGAGCACCAAAGAATCGATGCCTTCAAACTGTGGTGCTGGAGAGTCCGTTGGACAGCTAGGAGATCAAACCAGTCAATATTAGGGGAAATCAACCCTGAATAGTCACTGTAAGGACTGAAACTGAAGCTGAAGCTCCAGTATGTTGGGCATCTGATGCACATATCCAGCTCATTGAAAAAGTCCCTCATGCTTGGAAAGATTGAGGGCAGAAGGAGAAGAGGGCATCAGAAGATGAGATGGCTGGATGGCATCACCAATACAGGGGACATGAACTTGGGCAAATTTTGGGAGATGGTGAGGTACAGGGAGGCCTGGCATTTTGCAGTTCACAAAGAATTGGACACAACTGGCTGACTGAACAGCAAAAATCTATATTATCCAAATCAGTCTGCACATTCAAATTGCAATGATACCTTTCCCAGATATAAAATCAGTTCAGTTCAGTCACTCAGTAATGTCTGACTCTCTGCAACCCCATGAATCACAGCACGCCAGGCCTCCCTGTCCATCACCAACTCCCGGAGTTCACTCAAACTCACATCCATCGAGTCACTGATGCCACCCAGCCATCTCATCTTCTGTTGTCCCCTTTTCCTCCTGCCCCCAATCCCTCCCAGCATCAGAGTCTTTTCCAATGAGTCAACTCTTCGCATGAGGTGGCCAAAGTACTGGAGTTTCAGCTTTAGCATCATTCCTTCCAAAGAACACCCAGGGCTGATCTCCTTCAGAATGGACTGGTTGGATCTTCTTGCAGTCCAAGGGACTCTCAAGAGTCTTCTCCAACACCACAGTTCAAAAGCATCAATTCTATTGTGCTCAGCTTTCTTCACAGTCCAACTCTCACATCCATACATGACTACTGGAAAAATCATAGCCTTGACTAGACGGACCTTTGTTGGCAAAGTAATGTATCTGCTTTTCAATATGCTATCTAGGTTGGTCATAACTTTCCTTCCAAGGAGTAAGTGTCTTTTAATATCATGGCTGCAGTCACCATCTGCAGTGATTCAATCCTAAAATTTAATAGACCCTGAATAGCCATGGTAACCTTGAGAAAGAACAAAATTGGTGACACCATATGCCTGATTCCAGGACTAAGATAGACAAGATACAAATGATCAGTGAGCATTTGTGTCAGAATATAAAAAGATGTTCAAAGAATTTGGATATACACTTATGGAAACAAAACAGTTTGAAGGAGTCTTCCAACAGGCAAATCTAGGACAATCTGAAAGTCATATGTAATGTTCAGTTCAGTTCAGCTCAGTTGCTCAGACGTGTCCGACTCTTTGCGACCCCATGAATTGCAGCACGCCAGGCCTCCCTGTCCATCACCAGCTCCTGGAGTTCACTCAGACTCATGTCGATCGAGTCGGTGAAGCCATCCAGCCATCTCATCCTCTGTCATCCCCTTCTTCTCCTGCCCCCAATCCCTCCTAGCATCAAAGTCTTTTCCAATGAGTCAACTCTTCACATGAGGTGGCCAAAGTACTGGAGTTTCAGCTTCAGCATCATTCCTTCCAAAGAAATCCCAGGGCTGATCTCCTTCAGAATGGACTGGTTGGATCTCCTTGCAGTCCAAGGGACTCTCGAGTCTTCTAAAACACCACAGTTCAAAAGCATCAATTCTTCGGCGCTCAGCCTTCTTCACAGTCCAACTCTCACATCCATACATGACTACTGGAAAAACCCTCGCCTTGACTAGACAGACCTTAGCTGGCAAAGTAATATCTCTGCTTTTCAATATGCTATCTAGGTTGGTCATAACTTTTCTTCCAAGGAGTAAGCGTCTTTTGATTTCATGGCTGCAATCACCATCTGCAGTGATTTTGGAGCCCCCCAAAATTAAGTCTGACACTGTTTCCACTGTTTCTCCATCTATTTCCCATGTAATGTTAATTAAGGTTTAAAACACCTTTTAGTGTACTAGGAAAATTTGAGTCCATAGTCATATAAATACATGAAAATATTATTTTGAAGTGAATAAATATATTGAATGGATATATTAAAATAAGGTTATAAAAGATATATATACATAGTGAATATATTGAAAATAGAACTAGAAAAGTTATATGTACATAAAAGTTCTCCCCAAATAATTATTAAGAGATAAGTAGAGAAAGAGATATTAAAGTATAGACTTTAATTACCTAATCAAAATGACTTTTTTCAAAAACATAACAAGTTAGAATCATGTGCTGTTAGGATGCAATGGAGCACACAGACTCAGCAATATTTCTGTGGTGCGTTTAACAAGATACATAACTTCAGTCTAAGCACTGGGAAACATTACATAAACCTAAACTGAGGCACATTTTCCCAAATAATTAGCCTGAGACTATAAAACTTTTGAATGTCAAAAATGACACCAAAAAATGTAGTCAGTTAAACTAAGGAGATAGGAGTACTAAAGGCAGTGGTTGGTTCTGAACTGGATCTTTTTGCTGTAGAGTGCCAGTACCGTGATGAAGGGGAAATTGGAACCTGATAAAAGAATTAGATGTTAACAACATATCTTTGTTTCATGTTATTGAAGGTCTGTTTTAAGAGAATTCAGTTTTCTGTAAGAGTTATACATTGTAATTATTATTATTCAACTGGTTTAGGAAACAAAATTTGTTTCTCATGTCATTTCTCTAAGTATGAGTTTGTTACTAATTTAAACAAAAACCCATTAGACAGTGTACTAGAAATATGAAAATATCAAACTAGAAAGAATCTAGAGTTTATGTATTCTATATGCTTCATGTTGAGCTGTTTTAAATTTGTTACCAAAGTAAAAACAATTCTGACTTTTAATTAACTCAATCAACCATTGTGTTTATTCTTTCAGTTTTCTATATTATCCCTAGTATGTATCATTTTCTTAATAATAATTAGTTCCTCTTACTATAATGATTATAATCTTGACAGTGTTGTAAATAATAAGGATAGTAATAAAGAGTAAGTTGTACTTAAATAGAGCCTTTTTGTCAACAAGCACTCTTTTGTTTATTATATTCTCAATCATGCAACCTCCTTAACATCCTCTACTTATTAGATGTCTGTTATACTGAATTTGTGGAGAAGGGAATGGCACCCCATTCTAGTACTCTTGTCTGGAAAATCCAATGGACGGAGGAGCCTGGTGGCCTGCAGTCCATGGGGTCGCTAAGAGTCGGACACGACTGAGCGACTTCACTTTCACTTTTCACTTTCATGCATTGGAGAAGAAAATGGCAACCCACTCCAGTATTCTTGCCTGGAGAATCCCAGGGATGGGGGAGTCCGGTGAGCTGCCATCTCTGGGGTTGCACAGACTTGGACACGACTGAAGCGAATTAGCAGCAGCATGCTGAATTTGAATAGAAATGGGCTTATTCTTTTATTACTAATAGAATTCAAAATTGAGCACTCTCCACTTAATAGCCACTTGACAATAGCCAAGCACTCTTCTTGGCTATTCTGTAAGTGAAGAAGTAAATAATTCACAGCAGTTATCGAAGAGTGTTACTTTGATACTGATTTTATTCCTTTTAACTAAGAAATACAGTTTAATTTCAGACGTTCCCATGGCATAAAGTTTTTTAGCAGTTGCAGCATAGATGAATTTAAACATACAACTTCACAGCCTAAATTGGAATGTCTTCAGAATCAAACAGTTCCAAAAGTGTTTCCACAAGGAAGACAATCAATTTGCGGCAATGGAGTTTTGGAACCAAATGAACAATGTGACTGTGGTGCCACGGAGGTTAGTGAAAAAGACTGATATTTGTTTTTGTGTTTGTCACATAATCTTACAAATGTAGATGTGACATAATTTTTTTAATTGTTCCATATAGTCAAACATCTAAGAAGGGAAGCTGTGGGGCATGTGATAACTGGCTCATCCAAAATTTGAAGTTGAATAATTTAAGAATAGGGTAAATGCAGCATGAGTTGAATGAAGATTTTCCTTACTGCGCAAATATTACCCATCTTTCCATATCATAAACATCAGTTTCAACAGGAGTATAATTATCACCTAAATGATCCATGAATTCCTTTAAAGTGACTGATTTAAATCACTGAGTTATTAAATGTATGCTGTTGTTCACATCCTCATCTTCTAATTACAGTCCTTGCATCGGGGGAACTTCATTTATTTTAGCTTGGTTTCAAATTGAATTAAAGAACAGAGACATCACTCTGCCCACAAAGAACCATATAGTCAAAGCCTTGGATTTCCCAGTAGTCGTGTATGGATGTGAGAGCTGGACCATAAAGAAGACTGAATACCAAAGAATTTATACTCTGGAATTATAAAGTTGGAGAAGACTCTTGAGAGTCCTTTGAACTGCAAGGAGATCAAACCAGTCAATTCGAAAGAAAATCACCTCTGAATAGTCATTGGAAAGACTGACGCTAAAGCTGAAGTTCCAATACTTTGGCCACCTGATGCAAAAAAACCAACTCGCTGACAAATACCCTAATGCTGGGAAAGACTGAAGGCAGGAGGAGAGGGGGACAACAGAGGATGAGATGGTTGGATGGCATCACCGACTCACTGGATAGGAGTTTGAGCAAGCTCTGGGAGATGGTGAAGGACAGGGAAGCCTGGCACGCTGCAGTCCATGGGGCTGCAAAGAGTCGGACACGACTGAGCAACTGAACTGAACTGATAGGTTAATGGATTATAATAAAGGCACCACCACATCTGTTACATTCCAGTGTCGTGTTATTTTTGGTCAACTCTCATCTCTCATTTTGGAGTCACTTTTTATGAACATTCTTGAGCATATTAACCACCTCAGTCAGTTCAGTCACTCAGTTGTGTCCGACTCTTTGAGACCCCATGGACTGCAGCACGCCAGGCTTCCCTGTCCATCATCAACTGCAGGAGCTTGCTGAGACTCCTGTCTATCGAGTTGTGATGCCATCCAACCATCTCATCCTCTGTTGTCCACTTCTCCTCCAGCCTTCAATCTTTTCCAGCATCAGGGACTTTTCCAATGACTCATTTCTTTGCATCAAGTGGCCAAAGTATTGGGGTTTCAGCTTCAGCATCAGTCCTTCCAATGAGTATTCAAGACTGATCTCCTTTAGGATGGACTGGTTGGATCTCCTTGCAGTCCAAGGAACCCTCAAGAGTCTTCTCCAGCACCACATTCCAAAAGCACCAAATCTTCGGTGCCCAGCTTTCTTTTTTCTTAATATAAATTTATTTATTTTAATTGGAGGTTAATTACTTTACAATATTGTATCGGTTTCTTTTGGACTCTGTGGGAGAGGGAGAGGGTGGGATGATTTGGGAGAATGGCATTGAAACATGTATAATATCATATATGAAACGAATCGCCAGTCCTGGTTTGATGCATGATACGGGATGCTTAGGGCTGGTGCACTGGGATGACCCAGAGGGATGCTATGGGGAGGGAGGACGGAAGGGGGGTTCAGGATGGGGAACACGTGTATACCTGTGGTGCTCAGCTTTCTCTATAGTCCAACTCTCACATCCATACATGACTACTGGAAAAACCATAGAGTTGACTAGACAGGCCTTTATCAGCAAAGTAATATCTCTGCTTTTTAATATGCTGTCCAGGTTGATTATAGTGTTTTTTCCAAGGAGCAAGAGTCTTTTAATTTCATGGCTACAGTCACCATCTGCAATGATTTTGGAGCCCAAAACTGTAAAGTCTTTCATTGTTTCCATTGTTTCCCCATCTATTTGTCATGAAGTGATGGGACAAGATGCCATGATCTTAGTTTTCTGAATGTTGAGTTTTAAGCCTACTTTTTCACTCTCCTCTTTCACTTTCATCAAGAGGCTCTTTAGTTCTTCTTCTCTTTCTGCCATAAGGGTGGTGTTGTCTGCATATCTGAGGTTATTGATATTTGTCCCGGCAATCTTGATTCCAGCTTGTGCTTCATCTAGCCCAGCATTTCTCATGATGTACTCTGCATAGAAGTTCAATAAGCAGGGTGACAGTATAAAGCCTTAACATACTCCTTTCCCAATTTTGAACCAGTCTGTTGTTCCGTGGTTGGTTCTAAGTGTTGCCTCTTGACCTGCATACAGATTTCTCAGGAGGCAGGACAGGTAGTCCAGTATTCCCATCTCTTTCAGAATTTTCCACAGTTTGTTGTGATCCACACAGTGAAAGGCTTTAGCATAGTAAATGAAGCAGAAGTAGATGTTTTTCTGGACTTCTTGCTTTTTCTATGATCCAGTGGATGTTGGCAAATCTAGGTCTTTAGTCTAGATTTCCATTATACATTGAGTGCTGTCAAAATATACTGTCTACTGCAGGCTCTCTCCTTGATTCTAGATTTTCGATATTAGGCTATCACATCACTGATTTTGTTTTATTTTCCTCAATATTAATATTTAGTGCAGGTTTAATATTCCATCTTCAGTAAATTCACTTGCTGTTTTTCATTAACATGTTTATATGTGAAGCATAACACATTCTTCTTGAAGAAACATGAAAAAGAAAAAATGATTATTATCTGATTCTTATAGATTTACAAGTGTTAAATAAGAATAGAATCTGGAATATACTTTAGTAATATGCCATTAGTGTAACTGCATTATGTTTCATTTTATAAATGACATTATACAAGTATCCAGGTATAATAAAATATCAGTAATAAATTACTATTCTATAAGAAAATAAAAACTTAATTAATTTTGGCAGAAGACATATATTCCCCTTATAGTTACATTTACAACATACTGCTCAAAATACTTAATGTAAAATAAAAATACATATATGTAGATATATATTTATATATATAACAGAAACATTTTACCCCTTCACGTATTTACTGGGATTAATGTGGAAGAAAATATTATACAGAAGCTCTTGGAACAAATCACAAAAGAAAAATGGCAATTTTCAGATTTCAGAATATCACAGTAATAAAAATATTTTTTAAAACCTGCCAAAATAGAAATAAGTTGTCATGACAAACTGCAAAACAATATAAAATATATTAGTGGCTAGGGGCTAATATTATTAATACAAAAGTGCTTAGCAATAAAAAAATAATAGAATATCTCAAAGAAAAGTATGCATAAACATATAAAATAAACTAAATTGTGAAGATATATGAAATTGAAACAGATATAAACACGTAGTTATTTGTGCCTATTCACTTTATTCATTTTAAAATATTACTTATAATATTGTATTGGTTTAACCTCCAATTAAAATAAATAAATTTATTTTTAAAAATAAAATAAAATAAATTTTTAAAAATATATTACTTATCAGTCTTATAGCACTCTTACACTACTAGACAACTCTATAAAGAGAAGGAAATAAATGTGTATTATGAAAGAGTTCTTAATATTTTTTAATTATTTGAACTAATAACTTTTAGAATCAATCTTTAATATTCAAGGGCTAAAAAGTGAAAAAAAATTTCTTTGAAATGACACAACCACAATATGCTATTGTTATTTGGAAACCTCTATTTTGTCACATCCAAAAACATTTAATAGTCACAGAATATCTTGAGGAGAATTGATAAGACAGATAAGTAGTTTACTAGTGGCTCAGACGGTAAAGAATCTGCCTGCAATGTGGGAGATCCAGGTTCGAACCTGGGTTAGGAAGATCCCTTGGAGAAGGGAATGGCTACCCACTCCAGTATTCTGGCCTGGAGAATTCCATGAACAGAGGAACCTGGCAAGGCTACAGCCCATAGGGTCACAAAGAGTTGGGCACGACTACACACACACACACACACACACACACACACACACACACAAATGAAAAAAATCTCAAAATATATTGTCCATATATTTATGAACACAAAAAGATGGAAGTAAGTTGCATTACATTTTAACAGTCAAATTCTTGAACATAGAATCATGAATGATTTCATTACCACATTTTTCTATATCAAAATACATTGTCTAGGTGAAGTGGTGTTAAAAATAGATAGACATAAAAATTATACTGCGATTGTAATTAGAGACATGGCTTAAGATATTATAACAATAAGTAAAATGATTTAGTTCAAAATTACTTAACTTGATTACCTTTGCTTTCAGACATGTGAGTATAGTAAATGCTGTGATCCTTTAAACTGTGTACTGAAAGGAAACGCAGAGTGTGGTTCTGGACCATGTTGTGGAAAAAACACTTGTAAGGTAAGTTTTCGAATATTACCTTATTTTCTTCCATGAAATTCCTGCTTTTGTGGGCTTTTTAGCTTTTTTTCACACAATTTTTACTCATCTTTCAAATATATAACTGTATGTTCCTGATTCATCCACTGTTGAGTTCAGAATTGAGAAGTCTTTAGATCTTTTCCAATCAAATTTTTAGCCCTACCTCTAACCTCATTGTTTCAATCCCTACTCAGAACTCATCCTATTATGCCATTTAATAACAACTTCAGGTAATCTGGGTGTTGTGAGTTCCTCTTGGTCATAATTGAATGTAGCTCCTCACAATCTACTTATGACAAAATTATGAATAAGCCACCCCACACACACTTGAGATACAATATTTGAATAGACAATTATAATTGTATACAATTATACAATTATAAGTAACCCCTCGCTTTGGAAGTAGCAGAAAAAAGGAATCCATAGGGAATAGTCAGCAATATGTAGCATATCTAACACTGAAGATTAACTTTGTGAATCACTCACTGAATCCTTGACTTCCCTTGGGAAGTTTTCCCTCAATTTTCCTTCATAACCACCTCTGATAGGACCCTGGGTAAGAGCTCTGTTCTAGGGAGGGCTTCATTTCAGCAACTTGCCTTTTTGTGTGTTACTTTTAGGAGGCTAAGACACACATGAACGCTGATTGACGAGAGGTTTTGTCATCAGGTCTGTTTTTCCACTGTCAATGAAAATCTCTCCCCACACCATTTCACCCTGTTCTCTGCATGCTCGTTTTCACTCAGTGGGCTAGTTCTTAAAGCCAATGTTCATTTGTTTCAAGGCACATTAATGTAGAGGCCAGGCTAGGGTTTCCACTTCTTAGCAATAAACTGTGTTGTTCTTTCCTTCCCCAGAACTCACATCTTTGTCTTTGTCTCCAAATCAGTGAGACAGAGCAGTTGAATTTTCTAAACAGTCCATTTCCATCTGGACTCCCCAGGTGGTGCTGAAGAGCCTGCCTGCCAGGAGAATCCCATGGACAGAAGAGCCTGGCCCCTGCAATCCGCAGGGTCACAGAGGGTTGGAGATGACTGAAGTGACTTAGTACACACCCACCGTTGCCCTCTACCTACATCTCAAAGGATAATTCTTTGCAACAGAGATAATTCCTGCATTTGGTCCAGTGAAAATTCATAGTATAAGTTTCTAGGGAGAGATTCGGGGTAACAGCATTGAATTCTGTAAAGAAGTTCCAACTAAAACCTGTAACTTCAGCTATCATCTTTTGTTTTTAACATCTAGGACTGCACTTATTGGTCTGTAGAAGGTAGCCCTGGACAGCCATTTCATTTTTCACACTTGAAGGCACCTGTGACTCAATTCTAGTTCTGGGAATATACCCACTGCCACCATCTGCCCAGGACCTCTCCTTCTCACTGTTGAAGCATGCTTCAATGTCCTATGTTAGTTCCCATTAACTTTCTTACATATTATAGTATAAAATCTAGCTTTTGCTGTCTTTTGAAGGGTCACAGGTGCCTCTCTTATTACTGACCATAAGCTTAAAAGGCTTCTTATTTTTTTTCTGTCTACTTTCCATTCTACTTTCCACTGACATGGTCTGAAATGTACTGCTTTGAACCAGTGTTTTTTTTTCTTATAAATTTTCAGTTTAGATGGACACAAGTCCAAGTACAAAGATATGGAAGACCAATACTTTAACCTGCTATTATCTGACACATAACAGGGACTAACATGTTTTAGCCAGTACCCAGACTTTCCTCTCTGAAGTTTTAAGGAGCTGTGTCTGGTACTGCACACCAGCAATTATCATGGGTCAGTTGTATCTTGATGATGAACACACAAGCAAAGAATAAGAAATAAGCACTCAGGAAGCTTACATATGACATGAGTTCAGTGTCATGCTCAAGTGAATCTTTGTTTAAAACTGGAGCAACAAGTTTCTTATGCTATACATCAGTTGGATACCCTTGCTTTTCCTTGGCAGTTCTCAGACAAGCTTTTCCTGTGTGCAGTACTGATAGCTCAGTGCAGATCCTGGCTTTTCTAGTCTATACTGTATGGTATATCAGAAGAGCAGAGGGATCCCCTCTTTCCTGGCACCTATGTCCACCCCTGGTAGTGGCAGAAGCTCTGACCCAGCATTACATTCTAAGTTAAATTTCCCACCACTGTGTCTAGGGAGAAGTGTTCCGATTGTCATCCTGGGTCAGAAGCAGTTTCATAGTAGAAGTGGAGTTCATCCTGAAAAGAAAATTACTTGAAGGGCAAAAAGGACAAGGGTGTCCACTAAGAAACATTTTAGAAACCTGGAAAGACCAGCATCTGAGTTAGTTAAAATATTTCAGGAGTGCAATGGATTAGTTCCCAAGGATCAAAAGTTGAAAAACAGATATGCGTAGTGTCATCTCAGATATTTTCTGTTTATCTTGAAGTGAATATTCAGGATAACTAAAGCATTGTAACTACAAAACATTCACTAGGGCCATTTTTATTATATATATATTTTTTTGTTTGGTTGGTTTTTTAATATAAATTTATTTATTTTAATTGGAGGCTAATTACAATATTGTATTGGTTTTGCCATACATCAACATGAATCCGCTACGGGCCATTTTTAAGTTGAAGTTTAAGTCACACAGTGGAAGTTAGCCGTTGTCAAGGGCGTTTAGTGCGCTGAGCAGCATTTAGAGCATTCACAGTGCTGTGCAGCCGCCGCCTTGACCTGGTTCCACAGCCTCTTCCTCAGCCAAACAGGAGACCCCGACCCATGATGCACCTGCTCTCCTCTCTATGGATTTCCCTACTCTGGACATTCCATAGAACTAGAACCATACAGTGGGAAACCTTGTGTCTGGTTTCGTCACTAAATACAGTGTTTCCGAGTTTCAGTCGCCTTGCAGCATACATCAGTACTCCATTCCTTTATGTGGCTGACAGATTCCGTTGTCCACACCACAGCTTGTTTACACATTAGTAGGCATTTGTCTTCTTTCCAAACTCTTTCACCGGAACTTTTAAGCAAATTTATAGTTTAAACCCTTACAAACGTCACAGTAATGAAAATGATAGCTACAAATTCAGTGCCGTTATTTAATGTTTTTACACTTGTCATACTACTTCAAAGCAAATATGTTTTTCCTTTTCTCACAGATATTTGAAAGAGGAAGAGAGTGTAGGAAAAGCACTGATCCATGTGATTTTCCAGAATTTTGCAATGGGGTGTCTGAATTTTGTGTACCTGATATGAAGGCTGCTGACTTACAAACGTGCAATAATAAATCTTCCTATTGCTTTGGAGGAATATGCCGAGATAGAACAAAGCAGTGCATCGGTTTGTTTGGAAAATGTAACAATTTATTTTTTCTTCTGAGCTTTATTTTTAAGCTATATTTTTCTAAAGTCAGTAAAACACCAAAATAAAAAGGACTGTTTGTTAAATCCATATTTGAACATAAAATTGAAATCATTGTAACTTTGAACTATGTCAAGAGGTAAAACAGACCCAATAAGAACAGGAGAAAATGAATAGGATATTACTGAAATCGGAGGTGGTTGGGAGAAAGTGAGTAGAATTTAGAATTGAAGATGAGAGAGTGCAGAAGACTGTAGAATTTCTCAATTATTTCTGCTCTGACATGCCAGCTCTCCTGTTTTTAAGTGGGTAGTTTTCAGTGTTTCTTTTTCTTGTATATCCAATAGACAATACTGAAATTTGTAATAAATGACATTGACTAGGCATTGTTGTTTAGACATTTCAATATTAATTTACCACAGTTTTAGTTGTTAATTTTTTAAAGATGAGTAATTGGAAATTTGTTTATGTTTTTAGTTGCTAGAGAGGCTAGTTATCAGTGTACAGAAGAAGTGAATTTTCAAAATGATCCGTATGGAAACTGTTTAGGAAGAGCTTGTACTTTTCGGTATGTATTTAGAAATTTTTACATTTTTCAAATGCCTCTGTGAGTGTCTGTGTGTTTGTATACTGTCAAGAGTCACTTAGTGCAAATGAAAAATTAACCTGGTTTATATAGATGAATTTATATGTTGCACTTTATTAGTTGGTGTACATTCTGAATAGCTTTATGATCTCAGTAACATTTTGAATTATCCTCATATTTGGTACTGTTTTTTTAATCTAATCTCTTGTGTCTCTAAGAGACCTCTGGGCATTAAGAGATTTTTTTTAAATATATTGATAGCCAACTCCTTTGTGGAAAGTTAGTTTGCCACTGGACACATTCAGGTGTAGCATTACACAATGAAGTTCAGATTCAATATACCTACCTTGGAGGCCATATATGTATGTCAGCAACTTTAAGACGTGGTAGACCTGAAGACCCTACTGTGACGGCTGATGGAACCATGTGTGATGAACATAAGGTAAATGAAATTTTACTTGCTTCTGTATAGGGTGTATGGATGTCCCAGTGTGTGTGTGTATGTGTGTGAGAGAGAGAGAGAGAGAGCTTAAGGTTTTTAAATTTGTAATTAATGGTACAAATTTTGGTTACTATATCATCGTAAAATTAAAAGGTCACTTTCTATTGGCTAAAGTAGCCTTTACTTCACTGTCTATCTTTTTACTGTGAATTTTGCTATAGTTAGTTGAATTTGTTTTGTCACATTTGAGAAGCTAATCTTGTCCAGTAGGCAAGGATCTGGTCTGCGACAGTTTGTGTAATCAAAGAACAAAAAATATCAAATAATACATGGAAAAAATGGGTCAGAACAAACTAAATAATGAGAAAAGCAAGGAAAACCAAAAAAAAAAAGAGCCAACATATAACATTGCAGTATTTGACTAGAATTAAATTGCAATGAAACTAAAACATTTTCTCATTAGCCTACTCCCCTAGTTCTTTCTTCAAAAACATAACATGCTTGTTTAAAATTGGACCCTTCTACAAGATACAATAATAAAACAGAGTTTAAATTTTACATATTTTTCTTAAATACTTTGATAAACATGGAGAATTTTTAAAGACAGTGCCATTAAAGCTAGTACATGAAAGTAAAAAGGGAAACAATTATTTCACATTTTAATTAAAATAATTACATTAAGATACAGTATTTTTAAAAAGTGAAGAATAGAGGAAATTGGAAGTGGATAGTAACCTTACCTCAGAATGGCAAAAGACAGTCTCACATAAATATAAAGGCTTCCCTGGTAGCTCAGCTTGTAAAGAATCTGACTACAATGCAGGAGACCCCAGTTCAATTCCTGGGTTGGGAAGATCCCCTAGAAAAGGGATAGGCTACCCATTCCAGTATTCTTGCCTGACAAATTCTATGGAAGATCCCAGTTCAATTCCTGGGTTGGGAAGATCCCCTAGAAAAGGGATAGGCTACCCATTCCAGTATTCTTGCCTGAAGAATTCCAAGAATCTGGAAGGCTACAGTTGACCTCTGGGTTGGGAAGATCCCCTGTAGAAGGGAACAGCTCTCCACTCCAGTATTCTTGCCTGAATTCAATGGACAGAGGAGTCTGGAGGCTACAGTCCATGAGGCTGGCAAAGAGTTGGACAAGACTGAGCAACTTTCACTTTCAGTCATAAAGGAACATACTGATGCTGACTGCATTATGAAGTAATATGCCATCCCTCTAAGCATCATTTAAAACAAAATGCAATCATGTTTACCATAAATATGGCAGAGTAAATATGTAAAATTATGAACTAATTCAATTATTCATTAATTAGAAAAAAAGTAATATAATGGTATAATAGTACAATGTGGTTTAACATGCACAAGAAAATTAATTTGGCCTTTTCTCTTGGTTTCTGGCCCTGAGCTCCTAAACCTTAGAATTTCCTGACAGGAATATTTGGTGTTACTCATAATGAGATTCATCCAGAGAAACCTAGGTTTATGCTAATGAGGTAATAGGGTGGTGCCTCTTGATGCTTCAGAGTATGCTGGTCACCAGAAAGACCAATTGATTAATGGAGTGGAGCTTTAAGCTCCACTCACAGCATCAATAAAGGGAATGATATGGCTGGAGACTGAACTCTGTAAAAATTTTTGAATGATTACACTCAAGATAGTTTGTAAGTTGGTGAACACAAGGTGTTGTAACGAGGATGTGCCTGGAGAGGACATGGAGACAATGTCACTTCCTCTTGCCCGACAACATAACTTGACCTGTGCATCTCTTCCATTTGGCTGTTCCTGAGTTATATTCTTTCCCATAAATTAGTAAACATAAGTGAGGTCTTTCCCTGAGTTCTGTGAGCCAAATTAGGAAATCATCAAACCTGAGAGGGAGCCATGGGAACCTCCAATTTGTAGCCAGTTGGTCAGAAGGATAAAGACTTGAATCTGGTGTCTGAAATGGGAAGAGTCTTGTGGGACTGAGCCTTTTAACTTTTGGAATTTGATTCTAACTGCAGATAGATTGTGTCAGAATGGGTTGAATTGAATTCTTGGACACTCAGTTGGTATCAGAGTAATAGGTATCAGGTTATCATAGTGGGTATACCCCCACTATGTATGTGTGTATATGTATGTGTGTATATATACAAATATACACATATATATGTGTGTGTATATATATATATATGTCAGAGAAGGCAATGGCAGCCTCTCCAGTACTCTTGCCTGGAGAATCCCAGGGATGGAGGAGCCTAGTAGGCTGCCATCTATGGGGTCACACAGAGTCGGACACAACTGAAGCGACTTAGCAGCATATATATACATATATATATATGTATATATATGTGCACATCTATGTGTACCCCAGTATATATGTACATGTGCATACACACATACCTCAATATACATATACATATGTAGACACACATATCCCAATATGCATGTACATGTGCACACAAACACATATCCCAATATATATGTACCTGTGCACACACACACACGTACCCCAGTATATATGTATCTGTGCACATACACACGCGTACCCAGGTATATATGTACCTGTGCACATACAGATACCCCAGTATATATATACATGTGTACACACACATATCCCAGTATACATGTATCTGTGCACACACACACATACCCCAGTGAATATATACATGTGTACACACACATATCCCAGTATACATGTATATATGCGCACACACACATACTCTAGTGTTTATCTATACAAAAAAATCATGAAATTGAACACATGACTAAGAAACATGAAAATGTTCTAACTTAACCTGTGATTAAATGAATTCAAAATAAGTGAATATTCAGCTATTTTTTCTGTTATCATTTTGACATCAAAAATAACATTTGATGGAGAAAAGATGAAGATGTCATCATAGGAAAATGTTAAACTCTCCTCTCCCCAGGAACACATCAAAAATACAACTACATGTGAAGCAATTCTCCCTGAAAACAAACTGGATACTTGTCAGGTAGGCAGGGAGGACAAACAATCACTACAGCACCTGTGCCTCTAGGAGGGAGCATACAGGAAGGGTGAGGGGTGTGTGTGTGTGTATGGTTCAGAGATCCTCCCTGGAGAGCAAGTGGTTTAAACTGATTACTGGATACCCCAGGCCTGGGATCTGACACTGGGATTTGATCCCTTATCAAGTTTGAAAATCAGTGGGGCTTACAAGTGTCAGTGCAAGTCGCTCAGTCATGTCTGACTCTGCGATCCCATGGACTATACAGTCCATGGAATTGTCCAGGTCAGAATACTGGAGTGGGTAGCCTTTCCTTTCTCCAGGGGATCTTCCCCACCCAGGGATCGAACCCAGGTCTCCCCCATTGCAGGCTGATTCTTTACCAACTGAGCTATCACAAGCTGAGCCACAAGGGAACCCCAAGAATACTGGAGTGGGTAGCCTATCCCTTCTCTAGAGGATCTTCCCAACCCAGGAATTGAACCAGAGTCTCCTGCATTGCAGGTGAATTCTTTACCAACTGAGCTATCACCAGGAGGCTGTAAAGAGAAAAAAAAAAAAAAAAAAACAAGACTCTGCTTGTAAAGAACTGGCTTTACTCCAGGGAACAAGGCAGAGGAAGCTGATTGAACCTGCCTAGAGCTCTGGCTCTTTTCCTGAAACCATGCAAGGTGCACCCCAGGCCATGTTGAATATCTGCCCTGGCCTCACTAGCTGCAGCACTGCTTTGCAGTATGGCAAAGTCTGTCATTGCTGAGGAGAGTGTGCACATGGGAAGGATGGAGCTGAATGGGGCGAGGGCAGCTATTTCTGCTGCTTATAGAGGGAGTGGATCAGGAAGTGTCTAGAATTCTGGCTGACATTCCAGAGTCATACCAGGGCACATGCCCCAACCACATCAGGCACCCATTCCAGCACCCTCTTGCTTCAGGGATCATACCCTCTGGGGCAGAGGTGCCCTTCCCAGGATGGAGGGGGAAGGTGCATACTTAAAATGAACTGAACCAACTTGGACCCAAGCTTATACCATAAGGTTGTCCTTATCCATTCACCATCAGCAGCTTGGGACCTGATGCCATCTCCCCAGTAGGGTGGTGATAGCCACGGATCATAGGAGAAGTCTCAGCTCACACCTGGCACTGGCTCTATCCCTTTGTCATCAATCCTGCATCTCACCAAAGTGACAGCAGGCAGCACACCCTGGGACAGGATGCGACCCATGATCATGTCAGATCTAGCTCTCCCACAAAAACCACTGGGTACACAAAGACAATATAGGGATGCTGGGACACAAAGACATTCCCTCAAGGCTAGGATAGCTAACTCTTTCACTTAATTTCATAGAGACGAAGTCAAACAAAATGAGAAGAGAAAAGAATTATTTCAAATGAAAGGAAAAAAAACTGAAAAAACAACAAAAGATAATTTACCAGATAAAAAGTTTAAAGCATAAGCAATAACAATGTTATCTGAACTTGGGAAAAGAAGAAATGGACACAGTGAGAATTTTAGTGAAAAACTAGAAATATAAAAAATAACTAGTCAGAGGTGAAGAATACAATAACTAAAAGAGGTTCATAGATACAGAGAACAAGTTAGTGATTACCAGTGGGAAGAGGTTAGCAGGGAGAGATTAAGAGATACAAACTGCTGCTGCTGCTGCTATGTCACTTCAGTCGTGTCCGACTCTGTGCAGCCCCATAGACAGCAGCCCACCAGGGTCCCACGTCCCTGGGATTCTCCAGGCAAGAACACTGCCATTTCCTTCTCCAATACATGAAAGTGAAGAGTGAAAGTGAAGTCACTCAGTCTTGTCCGACTCTTAGCAACCCCATGGACTGCAGCCCACCAGGCTCCTCGGTCCATGGGTTTTCCAGGCAAGAATACTGGAATAGGGTGCCATTGCCTTCTCTGAAGAGATACAAACTAATATATATAAAATAAATAAGCTATAAGAATATATCGCACAGCACAGAGAACATAGCCAATATTTTATGCTAACTTTATTATTTTAATTTTTAATTTATATTCGAGTACAGTTAATTAACAATATTGTATTAGTTTCAGGTGTACAGCAAAGTGATTAAGTTTTATATATCCACTTTTTTCAGATTCTTTTCCCATTTAGGTTATTACAGAATATTGAACAGAGATCCCTGTGCTATATAGTTAGTCCTTGTTGGTTATCTGTTTTAAATATAACAATGTGTGTGTGTCAATCCCAAACACCCAATCTATCCTTCCCCCTCAACCCTTCACCCTTAGTAGCCATAAGTTCATTTTCTAAGTCTATGAGTCAGTTTCTATTTTGTAAATAACTTCATTTCAATCATTTTTTTTAGGAATACACATATAAGTGATATCCTGTGATACTTATCTTTCTCTGTCTGACTTACTTCACTTAGTTTGATAATCTCCAGGTCCATTTATGTTGCTACAAATGACATTAATTCATTCTTTTTAGTGGCTAATATCCCATTGTATATATGTACCACTTATCCTTTATCCCTTCATCTGCTGAGGGACATTTAATCTGCTTCTGTGTCTTGGCTATTTTGAATAGTGCTGCAGTGAACATTGGGGTGCATGTATGCTTTTGAATCAAGATTTTTCTCTGGTTATATACCCAGGAGTGGGACTGCTAGATCATATGGTATTTCCATTTTTAAAGAATTGTTCTCCGTAGTGGCTGCACCAATTTGCATCCCCACAAACCTCATAGGAGAGTTCCTTTCTCTGCACACCCTCTCTAGCATTTACTGTTTGTAGGTATTTTGATGATGGCCATCCTGACCATATGAGATGATACCACATTGCAGTTTCGGTTCACATTTCTCTGATAATTTGATGGGCTTCCCTGGTGTCTCAGATGGTTAAAAATCTGCTGGCAATGCAGGAGACCTGGGTTTGATCTCTGGATTGGGAAGATCTCCTGAAGTAGGGAATGGCTGCCCACTCTAGGATTCTTTGCCTGGAGAAATTCCATGGACAGAGGAGCCTTGTTGTTGTTCAGTCAGTAAGTCCTGTTCAACTCTTTGTGACCCCAAGGTCTACAGCATGCCAGGCTTCCCTATCCTTCACCATCTCCCGGAGTCTGCTCAGACTCATGTGCTTTAAGTCAGTGATGCCATTCAACCATCTCATCTTGTTGTCTCTTTCTCCTCCTACCTTTAATCCTTTCCACCATCTGGGTCTTTTCCAGTGAGTTGATTCTTCCCATCAGGTGGCCAAAGTATTAGAGATTCAGCTTTAGCATCAATCCTTCCAATGAATGTTCAGGGTTGATTTCACTTAGGATTGATTGGTTTGATCTCCTTGCAGTCCAAGGGACTCTCAAGAGTCTTCTCCAGCACCACGGTTTGAAAGCATCAATTCTTCAGTGCTCAGTCTTCCTTATGGTCCAACTCCCATCCATACATGACTACTGGAAAAACCATAGCATTGACTATACAGACCTTTGTCAGCAAAGTGATGTCTCTGTTTCTTAATACGCTGTCCATGTTTTTCATAGCCTTTCTTTCAAGAAGCAAGTGTCTTTTAATTTCATGGCCTCAGTCTCCACAGTGATTTTGAAGCCCAAGAAGATAAAATCTGTCACGTTTCCATTGTTTCCCATCTATTTGCCATAAAGTGATGAGATTGGATGCCATGGTCTTAGTTCTCTGACAGTCCACGGGGTTGCAAAGAGTCAGACACAGCTAATTGCCTAACACTTTCATTTTCAATAATTAACTATGTTGAACATCTTCTCATAGGTCACTTACCCATCTGTATGTCTTCTCTAGAGCATTGTCTCTCTTTAGGTCTTTTTCCCATGTTTTGAGTGGGTTCTGTGTTTTTATGATGTTGAGCTGGATGAGATGTTTGAAAATTTTAAAGGCTAATTCTTTGTCAGTTGCATCATTTGCAAATATCTTCTCCCATCCTGTGAGTTGTCTTTTTGTTTTTTTATATAATTCCCTTTTCTGTGCAACAGCTTTTGATTTTATTTAGGTACCATTCATTTTTGTTTTTATTTCCATTACTCTGGGAGATGGGTCAAAAAAGATATCACTGCAATTTATGTTAGGGAATGTTTGGTCTTTTTTTCCTCCAGTCTTACATTTAAGTCTTTAATTCATTTTGAGCTTATTTTTGTGTATGGTGTTAGAGTTTTCTAATTTCTTTTTTTTTTTTTAACATGTAGCTGTCCAGTTTCCCAGCACTGCTTATTGAAGAGGCTGTCTTTCCTCCATTGTATAGTCTTGCCTGCTTTGTCATAGATTAGGTGACCATAGGTGTATGGGTTTATCATGAGCTTTGTGTCCTAGTCCACTGATCTATATGTGTTTTTGTGCCAGTACCTTCCTGTTTTGATGACTGTAGCTTTGTAGTGTAGTCTTAAGTCTGGGAGCCTGATTCTTCAGCTTCATTTTGCTTTAGATTCCTTTGGTTACTCAGGGTCTTTTGTGTCTCTTTACAAATTTTATGATTTTTGTTCTAGCTCTGTGAAAAATTCCATTGGTAATTTGATATGAATTTCATTAAATCTGGAAATTGCCTTGGACAATGTAGTCCTTTGGACAGTATTGATTCTGCCTGTTCAAGAATGTGGTGTGTCTTTCTGTCTGTGTTGTCTTCCAAATAAGCTACAAGAATATATTACACAGCTCAGAGAATATAGCTAATATTTTATATTAATTTTAAATGGAGTATAATATATAAAAATACTGAATCAATATGTAGTATATCTGAAACTAATATAATATTGTAAACCAGCTATACTTCAAGTAAAAAGAAAATTTGATGGTGAGAAGCATAACTTATAACCTTCTTAAAAATAAGTATAAATCAACAGATACTTTATGGAAAGTGATTTTGAAATGTTTAGGAGTCAAATTTATCATCACACTTTTTATCTATTTCTGATGTAATTAAGTTTAATTTTCAAATATTATGAAATAGACATTGATATAGAGCAATTATGATGTGAGTTATAATAGATCAAATAAACAAGACACACTAAATGCCAATTATAGGTTGATCAGATAAGTTAAGCACAGTGAAGTGAAAGTGAATGTCACTCAGTCATGTCCGACTCTACAACCCCATGGACTCTAGCCTATCATTTTTCTCTGTCCATGGGGGTTCTCCAGGCCAGAATACTGGAGTGGGCAGCCATTACCTCCTCCAGGGGATCTTTCCAACCCAGGAACTGAACATAGGTCTCCCACATTGCAAGTGGATTCTTTACCATCTGAGCCACCAGGAAAGCCCATACCAAATACAAATAATTTTTAATGACATAGAGATATGTAATATTATGGTGATAGAGAAATCAGGGTTAAACCTGCAAGACATTATTTCTACCTTTTAATTTTTTTTTTTAATTGAATATAGTTGAGTTACGGGGCTGTGTTAGTGTCTTGTGTACAACAAAGTGATTCAGTTATATATATTCTTTTCCATTGTGGTGTATTACAAGATATTGAATATAGTTTCATGTGCTATACTGTAGGACCTTCTTGTTTATCTATTTTGTATATAGTGGTTTTTATCTGCTAATCCTAACTCCTAATTTATCCATCTCCCATCCCCTTCAGCTCTACTTTTTTGACTACACATGAAAATTATGTGGGTTGTGATCACTATTTAAGCATAGATTGTGTCTTTGACTTGGAAGGCAATATTGTTAAAATGGTACTGTTCTCAGAATCAATTAATGAATATGATCCAAAAGAATCCAGAAGAATCATGATTCCACCAGGTTTCTTTTCTGAGGTGGGGGGCAGGGAATGTGTTGCTGGTGGAAATTGAAAAACTAATTTAAAAGTTATATTAAAATGCAAAGAGCTAAATGTACAAAATAGCCAATGCAATTTGAAATAAAATGGAAATTGGGAATTCATCTTACTAAATAACAAGACTTAAGATATTAAGTTGAAATAATTAAAATAAAAGCCAATAGGTACAAGGATAATTTAGCCTATAGTCTAAGGTATAAAATATTATTTCAAAGGAATTACAGATCAAAATGCTTTAATTAAAACTCAAAGAAAACTTAGGGATAGTATCTGTGAGTATCCAAGTATCTCAGAGTTATCTTAAACAGTACAGTCAGTTACAGATAAGGGCAAATATTGATAAATATATTATATCATGGTTAAAACTACTGGATAGACTTGAAGTTCCAGGACAGACTAGACATAATTTCTTCTATTCTTATGATTAATTGTAGCTAAGAGTCCTGGATGTTAAATGTAAAATAAACATAAGAAGATTCCGAAACCTGAAAGATTCTTTCAGCAGATCAGCTAGGCACCTCAGTACCTGTGGAAAAACATAACAATGTGATCTCTTTGCTTTTAGCCTTATATCTCCCAAACTGAGTGCCAGAGAAGCCAGAAACTCAGAAATGTCAATTGAAACAGACAGAAACAAGTCATAAAGGAAAGCCTGACTTTAGCCAAGTGAACAGCTTAGCAAGATGGTACACTTTTAAACAATGGATTCTCTACTGCAGCCAAAGGATATAGATAAAATTGTAGCTACACTTCTACTCTCACCAGGGTGGTAGAACAGAGGATTTGTGGAGAGCCTGTTCTCCCCAGCCACTTGCAGTAATAAGGAGCCCTTCTCATTCCAGATTTTAGTGGATTCTGTACTTCCAATGCTGAGTGAATGATAGTCGCTCAGTTTTGCACAACTCTTTGCGACTCCTTGTACTGTAGCCCACCAGACTCCTTTGTCCATGGCATTGTCCAGGCAAGAACACTGGAGTGTGTTGCCATTCCCTTCTCCAACTTTCAGCATTACCTGGCAAAAATGAGGCAGTGTTCCTTTCCCCTACTTCAGAGTTGTAACAGAGGAGAACTGCTGAACCAGAAAGTTTAACCAGGTTTAACCACAAGGTTTAACCAGAATCTCATAACACAGTAATCAGAATCGAGGTTTCAATCAAAAATCACACACTTCATACCATGAACCAGGAAAATCTCAATTCCAAAGAAAAGAAAAGAAAATCAATAAGCATTAACAACAAAATTATATTGTTAGAAATAGCCAGGGGTCTCCAACCCTTCATAGGAACCAGGTCACACAGCAGTAAGTAACTGCCAAGAAAGCAAGCAAAGCTTTGCCTGCCACTCCCCATCACTCCCCATCACTCACATTACCTGTCCCTGGTGCCAAAAATATTGGGGACCACTGCTTTAAGCAATATGAAGCAGCCATCAGAATAGTTTATCTAACTGATTCTAGTCCCCATAGCAATATGAGGGATGATAAACACATCTCAGCACATTCGTTTCAAACTTGAAAAGGAATGTGTTTGGGGCATGTGCCTGTCCAAAAGTAGATAAGCTGATCAATGAAAAAGTAAACGAAGTTTCTCCCTTTTTCTCACCCATTCTTACCTCAGATCAGTTCAGTCTCTCAGTCATGTCCATTACAAACTACCAAAGTTCACCCAAACTCATGTGCATCTAGTCGGTGATGCCATCCAGCCATCTCATTGTCTGTTGTCGCCTTCTCCTGCCCACAATCCCTCCCAGTCCTGAATATTCATTGGAAGAACTGATGTTGAAGCTGAAACTCAAATACTTTGGCCACCGGAGCGAAGAGCTGACCCATTTGAAAAGACTCTGATGCTGGGAAAGATTGAAGGCAGGAGGAGGAGGGGACGACAGAGGATGAGATGGTTGGATGGCATCACCGACTCAATGGACATGGGTTTGGGTAGACTCCAGGAGTTGGTGATGGACAAGGAGGCCTGGCGTGCTGCAGTTCATGTGGTTGCAAAGAGTCGCACATGACTGAGTGACTGAACTGAACACATCCTACATGACTGCAGGAAAAACCATAGCTTTGACTAGACGGACCTTTGTCCGTATATTTACCAATAGTGATAGAAAATAACGAATGTTTTAGACTTCATCATCTGTTGGATATTCTATCAGATAACTTGAGAAAAGTGGGCAGATAATCTTAGAACATGTCCCCCAGAGTGTTCAAATTAAATTAATATTTTGATAGAAGAATATTAACATGCAGTCTACCTCAAAATCAGGTTAAATAAATAAAACACAAATTTGTATTTAGTGAGCATTTACTATGTCCCAAACTATTTTTGTTCCTTTTTGTGTAATAAATTATTTCATCCTTATAACCTATGACTTGGGTATAATTTCTCTTTCAAACTCAAAGATAGATAAAGCTAGGTATGAAGGAGAACATTGCTTTTGTGAAAGACAAGGGATACTGTTATAAAGTTAGGAGAATGTAAAAATGACTGGTTGAAGCACTGGTATTGAGCACTGATCAATGGGCTCTATGATTAAAGTAGTTCTTGCACTGAATATTGGCTCTGTCAGTCAGTGGTGACATGACCTAAAAAGTGTACATTTAATTCTCATTAAATGTAAAATGTGGATAAAAATATCTCCCTCTCAAGGTCAATGTGAGCATATATATAGAAATGCATAGAAAGTTCAAAGGCCCATTTCAAATGCTCGTTAAAATTTGGCTTGCTTTGTTCTTATACCAGTTATAATTTTTAACTTCATAATTTCTATGCCTTGTAGAAAAGACACAGAAAAGTTTGATGTTTTCTGGTATATCAAGAATGTTGTCTACTTTTATTGAGGAGACAAATTAGAGAAAATCTCTATGGCACTTGAAAAGCACTGAATGGACTTTTCTCGTATTTTATTTTTAAAATCCTTTCCACATTAAAATAAAACCCTCCTGTAACATACCAAATTACAATACTTTAATAATTTTCATTGGCTATTAGTAAACTCACAAGCCTCCTCCTTCAATGGAAGCAATGCTGATGCTACTGCTGCTACGTCACTTCAGTTGTGTCTGACACTATGCGACCCCATAGACAGCAGCCCACCAGGCTCCCCTGTCCCTGGGATTTTCAAGGCAAGAACACTGGAGTGGGTTGCCATTTCCTTCTCCAATGCATGAAAGTGAAGAGTGAAAGTGAAGCCGCTCAGTCATGTCCGACTCATAGCGACCCCATGGACTGCAGCCTACCAGGCTCCTCGGTCCATGGGATTTTCCAGGCAAGAGTACTGGAGTGGGGTGCCATTGCCTTCTCCGAATGGAAGCAATATCTTATTGTAAAAACTTGATGTTTGATAAAGTAATAATGTACCATTTTGACTTCAAGTTTTTTATTAGAATGAGTCGATGTTACAAAATTCAAGTTCATCCTAAGTATATATCATATTGTATATCAAATTTCTTATACTAAGTACAGTTAATGAATTCCTGACTTTAAAGTTGATGGTTGTTTCATCATTTTAGTTTTGTCAGCACGGAAATTGCAAGTTACTTCATGAATACGATCAGTATCAACATTGTGACTCACTTATCCAATGTAAAGGACATGGGGTATGTAATTGTTACTCTATTTTATGTATAGTTTTAAAATACATATCATAACATTTTACAAGATAATAATAAGCTTCAGATTTATGGATGTGGAAATTTCTTTGGAGAATTTCAGTCAAATGTAGAAACCAAATTTCATTATTTATACATGTGTACATGTTCTATGTATTCTATCAGATCATTGCACACTTCATGAGTTAAAAACTTTTAAACTTTGTACAGAAATGCAATATGAAACATAAGCTATTATAATGTTGGATAGAGACTGCATACTTTTGGAAATAGATATATTTAGTGTTACATCTATATCAGTTCAGTTCAGATCAGTCACTCAGTCATGTCCAACTCTTTGTGACCCCAAGGACTGCGGCATGCCAGGCCTGCCTGTCCATCACCAACTCCCAGAGTTTACTCAAACTCATATCCATTGAGTCAGTGATGCCATGCAACCATCTCACCCTCTGTCATCCCCTTCACCTCCCACGTTCAATCCTTGTTAGCATCTGGGTCTTCTCCAGTGAATCAGTTCTTCGCATTAGGTGGCCAAAGTATTGGAGTTTCAGCTTTAACATCAGTTCTTCCAATGAACATTCAGTACTGATCTCCTTTAGGATGAACTGGATCCCCTTGCAGTCCAAAGGACTCTCAAGAGTCTTCTCCAACATCACAGCTCAAAAGCATCAATTCTTCTGCCCTCAGCTTTCTTTATAGTCTAACTCTCATATCCATACATGACTACTACTAAAATCATAGATTTGACTAGATGCTCCTTTGTTGGCAAAGTAATGTCTCTGCTTTTTAATATGCTGTCTAAGATGGTCATAACTTTTCTTCCAAGGAGCAAGCATCTTTTAATTTCATGGCTGCAATCACCATCTGCAGTGATTTTGGAGCCCCCCCAAAAAATAAAGTCTGACACTATTTCCAGTTTCCCCATCTACTTGCCATGAAGTGATGGGACCAGGTGCCATGATCTTCGTTTCTGAATGTTAAGCTTTAACCCAACTTTTTCACTCTCCTCTTTCACTTTCATCAAGAGACTTTTTAGTTCCTCTTCATTTTCTGCCATAAGCGTGGTGTCATCTGCATATGTGAGGTTATTGATATTTCTCCTGGTGATATTGACTCCAGCTTGTGCTTCATCCAGTCCAGCATTTGTCATGAGGTACTCTGCATATAAGTTAAATAAGCATGGTGACAATATACAGTGTTGACATACTCCTTTCCCAACTTGGAACCTGTGTGTTGTTCCATGTCCATTTCTAACTGTTGCTATCTTGACCTGCATACAGATTTCTCCGGAGGCAGGTCAGCTGTTCTGGTTTCCCCATCTCTTGAAGAATTTTCCACAATTCATTGTGATTCACATATCAAAGGCTTTGGCATAGTCAATAAAGCAGAAATAGATGTTTTTCTGGAACACTCTTGCTTTCTCAGTGATCCAACGAATGTTGGTAATTTGATCTCTGGTTCCTCTGCCTTTCTAAATCGAGGTTGAACTTTGGAAGTTCACAGTTCATGTACTGTTGAAGCCTAGCTTAGAGAATTTTGAGCATTACTTTACTAGGGTGTGCTGCTACTGCTAAGTCGCTTCAGTCATGTCTGACTCTGTGCGACCCCATAGATGGCAGCCCACCAGGCTCCCCGTCCTTGGAATTCTCCAGGCAAGAACACAGGAGTGGGTTGCCATTTCCTTCTCCAATGCATGAAAGTGAAAAGGGAAAGTGAAGTCACTCATTCGTGTCTGACTCTTAGAGACCTCATGGACTGTAGCCCAGCAGGTTCCTCCATCCATGGGATTTTCCAGGCAAGAGTACTGGAGTAGGTTGCCATTGCTCTTGCTAAGGTGTGAGATGAGTTCAATTTTGTGGTAGTTTGAGCATTCTTTGGCATTGCCTTTCTTTGGAACTGGAGTGAAAACTCACCTTTTCCATTCTTGTGGCCACTGCTGAGTTTTCCAAATTTGCTGGCATATTAAGTGCAGCACTTTCACAGTATCGTCTTTTAGGATTTGAAATAGCTCAACTGGAATTCCATCACCTCCACTAGCTTTGTTCATAGTGATGCTTCCTAAGGCCCACTTGACTTCACATTCCAGGATGTCTGTCTCTAGGTGAGTGATCACACCATCGTGATTATCTCAGTCGTGAAGATCTTTTTTGTATAGTTCTTCTGTGTATTCTTGCCACTTTTCTTAATATCTTCTGCTTCTGTCAGGTCCATACCATTTCTGTCCTTCATGGAGCCCATCTTTACATGAAATGTTCTCTTAGCATCTCTAATTTTCTTGAAAAGATCTCTAGTCTTTCACATTCCATTGTTTTCCTCTATTTCTTTGCACTGATCACTGAGGAAGGCTCTCTTACTTCTCCTTGTTATTCTTTGGCACTCTGTATTCAAATGGGTATATCTTTCCCTTTCTCCTTTGCCTTTAGCTTCTCTTCTTTTCTCAGATACTTGTAAGGCCTCCTCAGACAATCATTGTGCATTTTTGCATTTCTTTTTCTTCGGGATTGTCTTGATCACTGCCTCCTGTACAATGTAAGGAGCCTTCATCCATAGTTCTTTGGGCACTCTTGTCTCTCAGTCTAATCCCCTGAATCTATTTGTCTCTTCCCTTGTACAATCATAAGGGATTTGATTTAGGTCATACCTGAATGGTCTAATGGTTTTCTCCACTTTCTTCAATTTCAGTCTGAATTTGGCAATAAGGAGCTCATGATCTCAGCCACAGTCAGCTCCCCGTCTTGTTTTTGCTGGCTTTATAGAGCTTTTCCATCTTTGTATGCAAAGAATATAATCAATCTGGTTTTGGTATTGACCATCTGGTGATGTCCATGTGTAGAGTCTTCTCTTGTGTTGTTGGAAGAGGGTGTTTGCTATGACCTGTGCAATCTCTTGGCAAAACTCTCTTAGCCTTTGTCCTGCTTCATTCTGCTTCATTCCAAGGCCAAATTTTCCCATTACCCCAGGTATTTCTTGACTCCTTTCTTTTGCATTCCAGTCCCCTATAATGAAAAGGACATCTTTTTTCAGTGTTAGTTCTAGAAGGTCTTGTAGGTCTTCACAGAACTGTTCAACTTAAGCTTCTTCAGCATCACTCATTGGGACATAGACTTGGATTACTGTGGTACTGAACGGTTCACCTTGGAAACAAACAGAGATCATCCTGTCATTCTTGAGACTGCATCCAAGTACTGCATTTCAGACTCTTTGTTGACTATGATGGCTACTCCATTTCTTCTAAGTGATTCTTGCCCACGGTAGTAGGTATAATGGTCATCTGGGTTAAATTCACCCATTCCAGTCTATTTTAGTTCACTGATTCTTAAAATGTCAACGTTCTCTCTTGCTGTCTCCTATTTGACAACTTCCAAGTTGCCTTGATTCATGGACAAGTTCTTATGCAATATTACTCTTTATAGCATCGGACTTTACTTCCATCACCAGTCACATCCACAGCTGGGTGTTGTTTTTGCTTTGGCTCCATCTTTTCATTCTTTTTGGAGTTAGTATATACATATATTTATATATGTATACAGAAATATAAATACTGCTTATAATTGAGTGCATGACTCTGATGCTGGGAAAGATTGAAGGCAGAAGAAGGGGATGACAGAGGATGAGAGGGTTGGAAGGCATCACCAACTCGATGGACATGAGTTTGAGCAAGCTCCAGGTATTGGTGAAGGACAGAGAAGCCTGGTGTGTTGCAGTCCATGGGGCTGAACATGGATGAGTGATTGAACTGAGCTGAACTGAACTGATAACTGATATATACAAAACACTCACAAACTTTATTTCTATTACACATTACTCATAATCTAATATATTTTTAACAGCAGAGATCTTTGTCCATTGAAATCTGTCTCAGATCAGTGACTTCAGTTTATTTTTCTCTATGGTTCTTTCTGTATTTGAAGTCATTCACTGATGGACTTTTGTATACTACTGAATTTTTATTTAACTGTTGTAAATAGTGGTACAGTGGACGCTGCTGTACATTCACTTTGCAGAGTTATTTGATTTCATAAATTGATTGCATTGATATCTGATGGGCCAAATATATGCATAATTTGAATTTTAATAAATATTGCCTGTCTTCAGGAAATATTATATCAGTTTTTCTGCACCTATCAGGAGTGAAAACATTTCTTCTAATTCAGGCCAGATGGGCTTCTTAGTTTACTAATATCTTCTAACATGCTGAATTTATTGCTAATTTTCATTTTTTTAATTAATAATAGCATTTCAGTGTGTCTGGTCACATTTTCCATTTGCACTTTTATTTGTCTAGCCATTGTGAAATCATCACCTGAATTATAGAAATTCTGTGCCCTATTTAGGATTTTCTAAATATGTGTTTAGCTTCAAAAGGGTAGTTAGTATCTCCCATTATCTTGATGCTTCATATTTTCTATAATAATCCTGGAAAAATTGATCTGTGTGTCTTGTATCAAAATTTACTTCCTATTTACACATCCTGTTATTTACAGTTTCTTTTATGTTCCATTCCTTTATTGTTTAATTTCAATTTAATTTTGCTTGAACTTATCCCTAGATTCCTTATTCTGCTTCTGACCCATCTTTTGATTCATCCGTAAGGTCATATTTATAAATATATTGTAGCCTTCCTGTGCTGTGCTGTGCTTAGTCGCTCAGTCGTGTCCGACTCTTTGCGACCCCATGGACCATAGCCTGCCAGGCTCCTCTGTCCTTGGGGCTTATGCAGGCAAGAATACTGGAGTGAGTTGCCATGACCTCCTCCAGAGGATCTTCCCAACCCAGGGATTGAACCCAGGTCTGCCGCATTGCAGGCCAAATTCTTTACCATCTGAGCTACCAGGGAAGCCCAAGAATACTAGAGTGGATAGCCTATCCCTTCTCCAGGGGATCCCCCCAACCTAAAAAATTGAACCAGGATCTCCTGCATTGCAGGTGGATTCTTTATCAGCTGAGCTACCAGGGAAGCCACCTAGCCTTCCTATTTTCTAGCAAAATCAATTTTTCCGACTGTACCTGAATAAGTAAGCTTCACCCTTTAGATTTCTCCCCATGTTTTGTAAAAGTTGACTCTTACAACAGTTTTATAAAATATCTGGTACAGTTCATAATAAATTTCAACTTCTGCTATAATTTTTAGCTTCATAATTTCTATGTTTTTTTAGAAGACACAGTTATATATTTTCAGGTGTATCAAGAATGTTGTCTACTTTTATTGAAGAGATAAATTAGAGAAACCCTCTAGGCAAAACTAATACAATATTGTAAAGTAATTAATCTCCAATTAAAATAAATAAATTTATATTTTAAAAAATAAAATAAAAAGCATTGAATTGACATTTCTTGCATTGCATTTTATCTTTATAATTATTTTCCACATTAAAGTAAAAACAGCCTGTAACATAACAAATTGCATTACTTTAATCATTTGCTTTGGCTCACAATCAATACTAATCCATTTAATTTTTATATGACATATAAAATGGTCTTCTTTATTTTTGTTTCATTCAAGGTTTGCAATTCTCGCCTACATTGTCAATGTGATGCTGGATATGTGCCCCCAAATTGTGCGGAATTCAGCTCATCACCAGGAGGAAGTATCGATGATGGATTTTGGAATATAGAGGAGATGGAGGAGGAATGTTAGTAACTAAATCACTGCTCCAACAGAGCCTTCTGTATCCTTACAGCCCCACTGTCTATGTGGCTATTGAGCACTGGACATGCGGAGAATGCAATTAAGGAACCAACATTTTCATTTTATTTTACCTAATTTAAACGGTCACTTTGTAGTGCTATTATAAATAGCACACCTATAGATCATGTTATCAATCAAAATGTTGTATGTGCTTTTAACTCAAATCTAGCCATGAACATTTAATGTGTCATCTTAATTTTAACCATGGTTTCCCAAATTTTTTGATTTATACAGCGGTTTTCTAGGTTTGTTGCAGTTCAGTCACTAAATTACATTTGACTCACGTGATCCCATGAACTGCATCACTGCCAGACTTCCCTGTCCTTCACTATCTCCTAGCGTTTGCTCACATTCATGTCCACTGAGTCAGTAATGGCATCCAACCATCTCATCTTGTGTCTCCCCCTTCTTTTGCCTTCAATCTTTCCCAGCATCAGAGTCTTTTCCAATGAGTAGACTCTTCACATCAGGTGGCCAAAGTATTGGAACTTCAGCATCAGTCCTTCCAGTGAATATTCAGGGTTGATTTCCTTTAGGATTGACTGGTTTGATCTCCTTGCTGTCCAAGGGACTCTCAAGAGTCTCCTCCAGCACCACAACTTGAAAGCATCAATTCTTCAGCACTCAGCCATCTTTATGGTCCAACTCTCATATCCGTACATGACAACTGGAAAAACAATTGTCTTGACTAGATGTACCTTTGTCAGCAAATCGATGTCTCTGCTTTCTTATACCCTGCCTAGGTGTGTCATAACTTTCCTTCCAAGGATCAAGTATCTTTCAATTTCATGGCTGCTGTCACCATCCCCAGTGATTTTGGAGCCAAAGAAAGAAAATCTGTCACTGTTACCACTTTTTCCCCTTCTGTTTGGCATGAAGTGATAGGACCAGATGCCATGATCTTTGTTTTCTGAATGTTGAGATTTAAGCCAACTTTTTTACTCTCTCCTTTCACTCTCATCAAGAGGCTCTTTAGTTCCTCTTCACTTTCTGCTGTTGGAGTGGTATCATCTGCATAGGTGAGCTTGTTGATATTTCTCCCAGTTAGAGAGATTCTTGACTCCAACTTGTGATTCATCCAGCCCAGCATTTTGCATGATGTACTCTGCATATACGTTAAAAGATTTTTTTGTTTTTTTTTTGTTGTTGTTGTTGTTGTTTGTTTTGTTTTTTTTTTGCTTGTTTGGTATTGCAAGGTATTTAAAATGCCATGCTACACACGGGAAAATAAAATTTGGATTCATATACAAAAGTTATTGAAAACCAGATGTTTTAAATTCATTTTTTTAAATTTATTTATTTTTATTTTTTTTAGTTTTTTATTTTTTTAATTTTAAAATCTTTAATTCTTACATGCGTTCCCAAACATGAACCCCCACCCCACCTCCCTCCCCATAACATCTCTGTGGGTCTTCCCCATGCACCAGCCCCAAGCATGCTGTATCCTGCGTCAGACATAGACTGGCGATTCAATTCTTACATGATAGTATATATGTTAGAATGCCATTCTCCCAAATCATCCCACCCTCTCCCTCTCCCTCTGAGTCCAAAAGTCCGTTATACACATCTGTGTCTTTTTTCCTGTCTTACATACAGGGTCGTCATTGCCATCTTTCTAAATTCCATATATATGTGTTAGTATACTGTATTGGTGTTTTTCTTTCTGGCTTACTTCACTCTGTATAATCGGCTCCAGTTTCATCCATCTCATCAGAACTGATTCAAATGAATTCTTTTTAATGGTGGAGTAATACTCCACTGTGTATATGTACCACAGCTTTCTTATCCATTCATCTGCTGATGGACATCTAGGTTGTTTCCATGTCCTGGCCATTATAAACAGTGCTGCAATGAACATTGGGGTACACTTTTCTGTTTCAATTCTGGTTTCCTCGGTGTGTATGCCCAGTAGTGGGATTGCTGGGTCATACGGTAGTTCTATTTGCAATTTTTTAAGGAATCTCCACACTGTTCTCCATAGTGGCTGTACTAGTTTGCATTCCCACCAACAGTGTAGGAGGGTTCCCTTTCCTCCACACCCTCTCCAGCATTTATTGCTTGCAGATTTTTGGATCGCAGCCATTCTGACTGGTGTGAAGTGGTACCTCATTGTGGTTTTGATTTGCATTGCTCTAATAATGAGTGATGTTGAGCATCTTTTCATGTGTTTGTTAGCCATCCGTATGTCTTCTTTGGAGAAATGTCTGTTTAGTTCTTTGGCCCATTTTTTGATTGGGTCATTTATTTTTCTGGAGCTGAGCTGCATAAGTTGCTTGTATATGTTTGAGATTAGTTGTTTGTCAGTTGTTTCATTTGCTATTATTTTCTCCCATTCAGAAGGCTGTCTTTTCACCTTGCTTATATTTTCCTTTGTTGTGCAGAAGCTTTTAATTTTAATTAGATCCCATTTGTTTATTTTTGCTTTTATTTCCAGAATTCTGGGAGGTGGATCATAGAGGATCCTGCTGTGATTTATAATTGCTTTCCAATGTTGTGTTAGTTTTTGCTGTACAACCATATGGGTCAGTATACATATATCTCTTCCCTCTTGAGCTTCCCTCTCATCTCCACCCTTCTAGGTCATCACAGAGGCCCGAGCTGAGCTCCCTGTGATATACAGCAGCTTGGTAAATTACTTTGAATCAACATATAATTGGACTGTACCTGTGTTTCAGTGGCACAGATTCTCTTGTTGTTTTGAGAGGGCATTAAATTTGTTTACACTTAATATCATGAGATGGTGCAGTGGTAAAGAATCCACCTGCCAGTGCAGGAGATGCAAGAGATGTGGCTTCGATCCACGAGAGGGGAAGATCCACTGAGAAGGGAATGGCAACCCACTCCAGTATTCTTGCCTGAAAAATTCAATGGACAAAACAACCTGGCAGACTACAGTCCATGGGTTCACAAAGATTTAGACAATTGAATATGTCCATGAAAATACACAATATCATCATAATTGGTTTGGTGGTAATTCTGATTGCTTGATTTATATTTTTTTAATTTTAATTTTCTGGTTTGTTCCTTTTGCTTATTTGGACCAATTGGCCATAGATTTACTTTTCTAGTTTTATGCAATATCTTTATAATACCAATGGGAATATCAACTTTTTAAATTAATGCAATCAAAATTAAAACTATATCACTTTTTACATTTGTTATGTAAATTTAACCTCATCTACTATTACTGTTTCTTTTTAATTAGCCTCAGTTATATCTGTAATTTTCACTAAATAATTTTTAAAATAATTTTTTTTTCGTCTTAAATACTAGTCTTTATTTTTACACAAAGCAGTGCAAAATGAGGCAGTTCCCCTAAGGGTGACTTGAAACTAGAAAATCCACGCTGAGAGCAAGAGTGTTAGTGTTAGCTGCTGAGTCGTGTCTGACTTTTTGCAACACCATGGAGCCTGCCAGGCTCCTGTGTCCATGGGATTTCCCAGGCAAGAGTACTGAAGTGGGTAGCCATTCCTTTCTCCAGGGGAGCTTTTTTTTTTTTTTTTTTGCTCTTTATTTTAAATAGAAGAATCTGTTAGATGGTAATATCAACCTAATATATTCTAAGTAGCAGTGCAGTATGACAGGAATATGATAGGATGATAGAATGAAATAAATTAGAATGTAACACATAAATATTAAATATACATATAAAGATTAAATTATATATATTTAAAAGAAATATATAATGCACTTTGGGGTATCGACAAAGAAGTCTGGGAAGCACTTTTAAGTTTAAATGTATTTATTCTATGATTATATTATTTGAATTGCAAAATTTTATAATTCAAATTACTAAAATGATATGTATCATTTTTTAAAAGTTAAAAGATATTGTTATGTCTTCAGCTAAAACTGCAGCCTTGATAAAACGACATCGTGCCTCTCAAAAAAAGAACCTGATGATAAGTTTCTACGTCTTCTTACCTTTCTTCATTTTAATGGCTATCGTTGCTCTTAAATGGAATAAAATGAAGATATTTTGGAACAAAGAGGGAACACTAAGTAGGGAGTAAGTAAACGCATTGTTTTTTATATTTAATATTTGAAAGGCTTTATGAGAAAATTCATGTGTTATTCAGAATATTTTAAATAGGGACTCCTATAGATTGGTGTAATGCTTGTGTGTGTGTGTGTGTGTGTGTGTGTGTGTGTGTGTGTGTGCATTCTTAGTCTCTCAGTCGTGTCAGACTCTTTGGACCCCATGGACTGTAGCCTGCCAGGCTCCTCTTTCGATGGGGATTCTCCTGGCAGGAATACTGGAGTGATTTGCCATGCCCTCCTCCAGGGGATCTTCCCAACCCAGGGAACTGAACAGGCATCTCCAGCACCAAGGGCTTCCCTTGTGGCTCAGCTAGTAAAGAATTCGCCTGCAATGCTGGAGACCTGGATTTGATCCCTGGGTTGGGAAGACCCCCTGGAGAAGGGAAAGGCTACCCACACCAGTACTCTGGCCTGGAAAATTCCATGAACTCTCTGAGTCAGACATGACTGAGCGACTTTCACTTTCACTCCTGCACTGCAGGCAGATTCTTTACCCTTTGAGCCACCTAATGGAGGCTTATAAGTCACTGATAATGCTTATAATTCTACCAAATGTTTACAAATATACCAGATTTTTTTTCAAACTTAAGGCACATGGGTATCCCTCATGCCCACATACGCCCAGGAACAACTGAATTTACTCAGTAAATCCGCAGTATCTTTCTAGTAGAACATCATGTTGGCTATAATTGCTTTAGACGGCGCTGTCTACTTCCTAAGCAACCCCATTTGCCTTGTCTTGACATTTGGTGGTGCGAAGCAGCTAGAATATGCTGGAAGGTAAAAGAGTTCTAGAAAAATATCTATTTCTGCTTTATTGACTATGCCAAAGCCTTTGACTGTGTGGATCACAATAAACTGTGGAAAATTCTGAAAGAGATGGGAATACCAGACCACCTGACCTGCCTCTTGAGAAACCTGTATGCAGGTCAGGAAGCAACAGTTAGAACTGGACATGGAGCAGCAGACTGGTTCCTAATAGGAAAAGGAGTACGTCAAGGCTGTATATTGTCAACCTCCTTATTTAACTTATATGCAGAGTACATCACGAGAAACGCTGGGCTAGAAGAAGCACAAGCTGGAATCAAGATTGCTGGGAGAAATATCAATAAGCCCAGATATGCAGATGACACCTTCCTTATGAGTGAAGAGGAACTAAAGAGCTTCTTGATGAAAGTGAAAGAGGAGAGTGAAAAAGTTGGCTTAAGCTCAACATTCAGAAAACTTAGATCATGGCATCCTGTCCCATGACTTCATGGCAATAGATGGGGAAACAGTGGCTGACATTATTTTTGGGGGGGTGCACTCCAAAATCACTGCAGATGGTGATTGCAGCCATGAAATTAAAAGACGCTTACTTCTTGGAAGGAATGTTATGACCAACTTAGAGAGCATATTAAAAAGCAGAGACATTACTTTGTCAAGAAAGGTCCATCTAGTTAAGGCTGTGATTTTTTCAGTAGTCATGTATGGATGTGAGAGTTGGACTGTGAAGAAAGCTGAGCACAATAGAATTGATGCTTTTGAACTGTGGTGTTGGAGAAGACTCTTGAGAGACCCTTGCTCTGCAAGGAGATCCAACCAGTCCCTCCTAAAGGAGATCAGTCCTGGGCGTTCATTGGAGGGACTGATGTTGAAGCTGAAACTCCAATACTTTGGCCACCCAATGTAAAGAGCTGACTCATTTGAAAAGACCCTGATGCTGGGAAAGATTGGGGGTGGAAGGAGAAGGGGACGACAGAGGATGGGATGGCTGGATGGCATCACCAACTCAATGGACATGAGTTTGGGTAAACCCCGGGAATTGATGATGGACAGAGAGGCTTGGCGTGCTGCCGTTCATGGGGTCGCAAAGATTCGGACACGACTGAGCAGCTGAACTGAATTGAACGATGAATAGAGATGGGGCAGCACAGAATATGGGGCCAGAGACGAGAAATAGAGATGGGGCAGCATAGAATACATGGGGCCAGTGACAATGAATTGGAATTGGTGATGGAGAGGGAAGCCTGAAGTCCATGAGGTCGCAAAGATTTGGACATGACTGAGAGGCTGAACTAAACTGAATGACCCCAAATAGAGACGGGGCAGCATAGAATACGGGGAAGGTGAGAAAATATAAGATCACAAAGAGTGAGGGAAAGCACATATAAAGGACTTGGCCTATGTTACATGAAATTAATATTGCTCATGTGTTTCTGAAATTAGAGTTAAGGTACTTGCTCAGTTTTTTTTCTTTTTCTGGAACAAAATTTAATTGCTTCTTTTTAAAAAATGAGGTATAATTACCTTATATGATATTAGTTTCATGTGTATAATACTTTGTATATAATGTAAAATGATCATAGTAAGTCTAGTTAACATTTATTATACATAGTTGCAAATTTTTTGTTTTCCTCCTGATGAGGACTTTTAAGATCTACTCCTTTAGAAAGTTTCATATATGCAGTTAGTTATTACTGGCTATAGTCAGCATGCTGTCCATTACATCCCCATGACATTTATTTTTTTATATAGAGGTTGTACCTTTTGAACTTACTTACCCGTTTTGCTCATCCTCACTCCAATCCATTACATATGGCAACACCAATTTGTTCTCTGCATTTAAGAGGTTTTTGTTTGTTTGTTTTGGTTTTCTCAATCTACGTATAAATGGGATCATACATTGTCTTTCTCTGTCTGACCTTATTTCACATTCATACAGCTTTTTCTTTACTGTAGCACAAATACTGTTCACAATTTGCTTAGTAAATATTTAGGACGACGAGAATGCAGAAGTAAGTGTAAAGATTGGGTCTCGTTCCTTCATTGCAAAGTAAATCATTTTTGTTTCTCATATGTTTATTGGAGATAAAATGATATAAAATTTCTATCAGCACCTCTGCTTACCAAGTAAGTTAATCTTAGTTATGAACAAGTTAGCAGCAACCAGTAAATTCAGGGCAGTATTCTGCATGATTCACATGGACATTTATATAATCATTCAATTATTATAAATGATTTAATTGAATGATATTTGGCATAAGTCTTCCTGGGCTCTTATTTAAGACACGTTTGAAAAATCTGAATACTTGCAAAGCTGAACCTGACTTCTGGAAGAAATGGTATACTTAGATATCACTGACCATAAATAACAAAATCTGCCTAAGTTTTAAAAGCATCAGTCAATTGTTTCAGGGCTATAAGGGCAGTAAATGATGTAGGGCTGAAACGCAAAAGGGTAGTAAGGAACTGGATGGCTGTGAACTTGGTCATTCTCTCCATCACCCAAAGGCTTTTATGATTGACATCATCTCTTTTTGTCTATGTTCATTCTCTCCAAAAGAACTACTCTGCTTACACATGGCCCAGAGTACCTCTCTCAACCATTCTAGTTTCATTTTCAAGTAAAAATCCTAATAACCTCTCAAAACCAGTATCTGTTAGTTAAGAGACATCAACAGACAGAAATAGCTGTGCAAGTGTATCTAGTTTAAACAAGTGTCCTGTCAGGATTTATAATCCCAAATTGGCTGTTCAAACCTGATTTTTACCATCTGTAGCCAAAGAACTATAGCCATTACAAGGAAACTACACCATAATATTACTCTTCAACAAGAACTGAGTGTGTATAGGAGCCAAAGGGAAAATGGAGGCCGTGTGAATACCACAAAGTGTAAATAGACATAACTGAAAGAGAGGCCTCATTAAGGAGCTCATTAACAGAACTGAGATGACTATTCACATAGTTATTTGATAGAAATAATATAATCGAAGTCATGATAATTTAAGAATTAATGTGTAAATTGTCTTTAACTTTGGAGAAGCATTATCATAGATATTTTAATATTTCACCCTGTCTTCTATGTAGATAACATAGAGAAAAGTAATAGATGGATTTAACTTTGAAATTTTTAAAATACTTAACATATTAGTTTTAAACTTTTTATTTTATGTTGGAATATAGCAGATTAACAATGTTGTAATAGTTTCAGCTAGACAGCAAAGGGACTCGGCCATACATATGTATGTGTCTATTCGCCCCCAAACTCCCCTCCCATCCAGGCTGCCACATTACATTGAGCAGAGCTCAATGTGCTATACAGTAGGACCTAGTTGGTTATCCATATTAAATATGTGTGTACACATCCATATCCAGTGTGTACGTATTCATCCCAAACTCCCTATCTAAGCTTCCCCCTCATCCTTCCCCCCTGGAAGCCATAAGTTCACTCTCTGAGTCTGTAAGTCTGTTTCTGTTTGTAAATAAGTTCATTTAGATACTGAACTTAAAAGATGTCATACAATATTTTTCCTTCTCTGTCTGACTTACTTCACATAAGATGACAATCTCTAGGTCCATCCAAAACACAGCAAATCACTTTATTTCTTTCTTTTTGATGGCTGAGTAAAATATTCCGTTGTATATATGTTCCACATTTTCTTTATCCATTTTTCTGTTGATGGATATTTAGGTTGTATCCATATCTTTGCTGTTGTAAATAGTGCTATAGGGAAAGTCTCCCGCATTGCAGGCAGATGCTTTAACCTCTGAGCCACCAGGGAAGCCCGCTATAAGGAAAAATATGTACAAATCAATCAGTGTGATGTACCATATTAACAAAGCAAAGAATAAAAGCCATATGCTCATCTCAATATATGCCACAAAAGCTTTTGACAAACTCAACACCATTTATGATAAAAACTCTCCAGAAAGTTGGGATAGGGGGAACATATCTCAAAATAATAAAGGCCATATATGACAAACTTACAGCTAACATCATACTCAGTGGTTAAAAGCTGAAAGCCTTTCCTCTAAGATCAGGAGGAAGACAAGGATGTCCACTGTCACCACTTTTATTTAACAGTTTTGGGAGTTCTAGCTACGGCAATCAGAGAAGAAAAAGAAATAAAGGGAATCCTAGTTGGAGAAGGCTATGGCACTCCACTCCAGTACTCTTGCCTGGAAAATCCCATGGGCGGAGGCATTCCATGGGGTCGTGAAGAGTCGGACACAACTGAGCGACCTCACTTTTACTTGTCACTTTCATGCATTGGAGAAGGAAATGCAACCCACTCCAGTGTTCTTGCCTGGAGAATCCCGGGGATGAGGGAGCCTGGTGGGCTGCCGTCTATGGGGTCGCACAGAGTCGGACATGACTGAAGTGATTTAGCAATTGGAAAGCAAGAAGTTAAATCGTCACTGTTTGCAGATGACCTGATACTCTACATAGATTTTAAAGATGCCACCAGAAAACTACTGGAGCTCATCAATGAATCTGTTAAAGTTGCAAGTTACAAAATTAATACACAGAAATCTCTTGCATTTATATACACTAACAACGAAAGATCAGAAAGAAAAATTCAAGAAGCAATTTCATTTACTATCACATCACAAACATAAAATACCTAAGAATAAACCTATTTAAGGAGACAAATGACCTATACTGAAACTATGAGATGCTAATGAAAGAAATTGAAGAAAACAGAAACAGATGTAAAAACATACCATGTTTATGAATTGGGAAAGTCAATATTGTCAAAATTATACTAAAGCAGTCTATAGATTCTGTGCAATCTCTATCAAATTTTCTGTGACATTTTTCACAGAACTAAAACAAGAAAACCTTAAAATTTGTATGGAGACACAAAAGACCCCAAATAGCCAAAACAATCTTGAGAAGGAAAAATAGAGCTGAAGAAATCAGGCTTCCTGACTTCAGATTATACTACAAAGCTATAGTCAGCAGAACAATATGGTACTGGCACAAAAATAGAAATACAGATCAGTGGAACAGGATACAAAGCCTTGTAATAAACCCATGCACCTATGGTCAAGTAATCTACAACAAAAGAAGCAAGAATATACAATGGAGAAAAGACAGTCTCTTCAACAAATGGTGCTAGGAAAACTGGGAAGCTGCATGTAAAAAGCAAATAAGATTTTAGATAATTCTTTAAATCATTCACAAAATTAAGTTTAACATATTTTAAAGTTAGGCTACCATTGGTAAATGTACCCCAGTAAGATATATGATTCCTTAATGGGATATAGGAAGAAAAGTGGATATTGGTACATATTAACTGAATAATTAGTAAAAGTCTAGCTATTTTTGTTTTCTTGAGTTCATTTAAGATTACAGTGTTTCCTAACCTTAAAACAATTCTATTTCTTTCATACAGATCTCTATCAGAAATCAGCAGTAGTAACAGCAGTCAGTCTTACAGGTAAAGTTGAAGTAAAATGATCATTATTGACAAAATGATATAATTCATTAAATATATTAAAAATATTTTAACAGTACTTCAATATAGGAAATATATTATTTCCATTTACTGTTTCCAATGAGTTCATCATTTTGATATCTAGTCATTACTATCATATACTAAAAGACTAAAACAGCATTTCGTGTTGATATTACCTTATACTTCTATAGAAACGTTTCATGTTAACTCGCATTGTCCAGATTCATTAGCCACAATTTTTGTAAAAAGAAATGACTTTAAAGGGATTTAAAATGCATTCTTAAAATATTTATGAGCAATCGTGTATTTGTTTGGTGTATTTAAGACACCAATCTGCGTTAACAGATTGTCTAAATGAGAGTTTTATACACATTGTCTCCCAACACTTGTATTTCTTCCTCATTGAGTCCCTGGTTATTGGTCTCCTTGTTTTAGAAATAAGAAAACAGATATAAAGCATGTAAGTAATTCCCCATGTGTATGGAATGGTAGGAAGTTTTTGAGTTTGAGATTAAGATAATCATATTCCAGGGCTGAAACTCTTAAAAGTGAAAGTGTTAGTCACTCAGTTGTCTCCAACTCTTTGCGACCCCATGGACTGTAGCCTGCCAGGCTCTTCTGTCCTTGGAAATCTCCAGGCAAGAATACTGGAGGGCTAGCCATTCCCCTCTCCCGGGTGTTCCCTACCCAAGAATCAAGCCCAGGTCTCTTGCATTACAGGTGGATTCTTTACCATCTGAGCCACAGAAAAGTCCTAAAACTCTTAAGAACTCCACAGTTTTGCCACATATTTTCTGATATAAGACTGGGGATGGGAATGGTATGTACATTTATTGAGGACCTAGTAGATGCCAGGCAAATGCTAAAAGGCACTCACCCTCCAAGGCAGAAGAATAATTCTTTACAATAAGATGAGATAAAGAAGGCTTCTGTATATACTGTTCGTATTCCTAAACCAAATGCATATAGAAATCATGATATATGATATTTCACATATTAGACATCACTGGGAGTAAAGGAACAGAATCAGAAACTCATCTAAGAATGAGATCACAAGTTCATCTCTTTACTTAGCTGCCATATGTGACCATGATGGAGAGTAAAGTCATTGGATCTTATTTCCTTTTCTGCCACCAAAGAAAATATTCATAACTCGTAGCCTCAAAGTAAAGTAGTCTTATTTCTGCCTAGAGTAGCCTCTACCTCTTCTCTCAGCAAGTTATATTAAAAGCCCACATCTTAGGTGAAGACTCTGGCCCGTGGCTGTCTTCTTCTCATCTCCTACAATCGTAGTTTTGTCATCATGCTGAGTGCCTTCACCCACACTCCTCACCTCCACACAACTTTACTCATTTTCTCCTAGAGCAATACACTGAGCTCTCCATCTCTCAGAATTTTTTTCCAACTCTTCAGTCATAGCTTCAATCTCATGCTTTGTTTTGCATCGTTTCTCCTGTTTCTCATAGCCTTCTCCTACCAGCAGTACTTTATGGTCATATTAAGGACTTGCCTCCAGAATGTGACACATTCATTCCATAAACATATTTTATAAGTTGATTGTAGAGTGTGCTGAAAGGTAATTCATTATATGGAAAAGATGAGAGAAGGAGGAACTGGGAGCAATTTTAAATATGTCCGACTGAATAGGCCCTGTTGAGCAAGTGATGGGTCAGCTATGAACTGAAGGGAGGTACAAATAATTATGCAGTTTAGATGTTTGAAAGGAGTCACCTGAGTCAACTCACAGAAGGCTTTTATTTGGATGCAGGGCAACAAGAGAGGAATACAGGCATACACTGGGGGCCAGAGAGACACCTCCGACACAAAGTTCCTTATTTTAAATTGTAAACAGTCCATTATAAATCCAACGGCCCTTATCTCAGCAAAAAGAGAAGCCAGGTATTCACGCTTTCCCAAAGGTAAAGAGAGAGCTTCCCACAGGTAGAGTCACAGCTCCACTGCAGCCGTAAACCACCTCTCTCTCACCCAGGCATCGAGCTGGCAAGGCTATCAATGCATGAACCCGGGTAGGAGCTTTTCAAGCACATGAATGATCTAACAACAACAACAAAACCCCTCAGGACTGATCCAGGAGAGAAAGGATGTTACCTCATACCAGGGATAGTAAAGATGGTCTTAGGAATACACTTTGAATGTGAACCAATAGAGTGAGTTGACAGTTTGGATGTAGAGTGTAAGAAACAGTACTTCTGTGATATTCCTTGCTGGAAGACAGCAAGGCTACATAGTTAACCCAGAGCTCTCTATTCCTAAATGTGTGCTCTTAAAATATTTTAAAAAATTTACTCTACAGCTTATGGATGATGAAAGAGAAGGTCTGCTTAGGTAATCATGAGCTAAGTCTGATATGCCATGATCCAGAGGTTACATTTTCTCATTTATCTGAATAGGAATGTAGTTGAAGTATTTTTGAAGTGGTAAAGGAGGATTTAGCATGACATGGTCTGCTTTTAACAAGTTTCACTGGGATAAATTAGAAAATGCAGTCAGATTTAGTCAGAATGGAGACTAGTGAAACGAAATGAACAGTAAAATTGTGAAGAGGGCAGGACTGGATAAGACGGAAAGAATAACAAAGAGAGACCTAACAGGAGAAGACTTGGCTGAAGCGCTGACTGGCTCGATGTATTTGGTTTAGAATAAGAGAGATCGGCAAAGACTTAAACAGTCCGACACAATGGATAGTGATACCTTTTACTGTTGACATACTGTATAGCTGGTGAGAACAAGTTTGGTGTTGGAGTGATGAAGTTCAGTTGAGATCAATCCGTTTCAGTCGCTCAGTCATGTCCGACTCTTTGCGACCTCATGAATTGCAGCACGCCAGGCCTCCCTGTCCATCACCAGCTCCTGGTGTTCACTCACACTCATGTCCATCAAGTCAGTGACGCCCTCTTTCAGTATCCTATCATTTTGCCTTTTCATACTGTTCGTAGCATTCTCCAGGCAAGAATACTGAAGTGATTTGCCATTCCCTTCTCCAGTGGACCACATTCTGTCAGACCTCTCCGCCATGACTCTCCCATCTTGTGTGGCCCCACAGGGCATGGCTTAGTTTCATTGAGTTAAACCAAGCTGTGATCCGTGTGACTGAATAATGAAGTAGAAGGGAGTAAAAAAGGAGTTTGTTTTGAAGATATGTATGTGGGACACCTGTCGGAGAGGCACAGAGGACTATTGGAAGTTCTCCTCCTCTGTATATGAAAATTGAGAAAATATTTATTATTAAAAATAATGATTATTATTCCCTCTTCACAAGGGTCTGCCTGCAATGAGGGAGACCTGGGTTCGAGCCCAGGGTCGGGAAGATCCCCTGGAGATGGAAATGGCAACCCACTCCAGTATTCTTGCCCGGAGAATCCCATGGATGGAGGAGCCTGGAGGGCTACAGTCCACAGGGTCGTAAAGAGTTGGACACGACTGAGTGACTTCACTTTCACTTTCACATGTTGTATTGCTCATGATTTTCTTTGACCCATATAAAACTTGTGTAAATGAAACATATATTGTTAACACTAGTTTATACCATTGTCTTTCAATGTGGCTATCATAGATGATTTAGGGGAAAAATTAAAAGAAACAAAAAAACTTGGGTTTGAAAATCGTATGGAGCACAGATGTAAATTGTGACAGTATAAATTGTCTTTCTATACTATTTAATGGATATGCATATAGCTGTGAAGTGAAATGAGGAAGCATTTATTAACAACTTATAAAATGTAGTATTTCTATTTTTCTATATTTATTTTACAGCAGTGACTAAACAAAAAATAAAACAAAACAAAACACAGCTTGGAGAAAAGATATTAGCAAGAAACTGGCATGATTCAAGAACGAAAAAAAAAATCTTCTCTTCCTCCTTTTGTGATGACCCACAGCTTTCAGTTTTACAAAGCAAAGTAAATCCTGTGAGTGAAAGTATGCAGGCTTGTGTCTATTGTTTCTGTTCTCGAACCCAACTTCATGTGTCCGACTCAGAGTAGAAACTTAAGAGCGTGGAGCAGAGAAAGGTTTATTGTAAGGGCCAAGGAGAACCTTCAGCTGATGTTCAAAACCCCAAGCTCACTGATATTTTTAGGGGAAGAGGTGTTTTTTTTTTTGCTTGCTTTTTTAATTTTTAAATTTTTTATTTTAATTTTTACTTTATTTTGCTTTACAATACTGTATTGGTTTTGCCATACATTGACATGAATCCTCCACGGGTGTACATGAGTTCCCAATCCTGAACCCCCCTCCCACCTCCCACCCCATATCATCTCTCTGGCTCATCCCCGTGCACCAGCCCCAAGCATCCTGTATCCTGCATCAAACATAGACTGGCGATTTGTTTCTTACATGATAGTATACGAGTTTTAATAGGTAAAATCTGGGGCAAGGGCTGCAGCGTGTGGAACTTCCCTCTGACTGGCTGGTGGTGAGATAACAGGGCCATGTTCCAGCCATCTCAGTCACCAGCCTTTCCAATCAGTGTGGGTCCACTTGCTTGTGCTCAGCCTGCAGTGACCTCCTCCGTCTGGGTTGAGAGGGCCCTAGTTCCTGCTGAAGAACTCCAAGGCATGCACAGACTGCTAGCCCATCACCCGAGGAGGAACCAGCACCAGGCCCCTTGCTGCAGCAGTGTCTCCTCCTGCCTCCCCTCCCTTCCCCGGTTAGCAACTGTTTGAATATGCCCTTTGGAACTTGTGGAAGGTCGAGGAAGCTGAAAGCCTTTTTCCTTCAAATAAGAAATGGGACACACGGAAACACTTTTGTGTCCAGGAGGGCCCCACAGGGTCCAGCTTAGCTTCAGTCCTTCTACCTCCATAATCCTCTAGTAGGAGACAAGAAAGTTGGTCTCTTTCGAACCTGGAAGGTTGTTCCATCCCAAACAAACCTTCCATCATGCACTCCTGCCACTGACTGCCCTCAGATTCCCAAAGCTCTGGGACTCACTCCCATCTCAAGAGAGGACCCCTGCATCCACTCTCTGCAATAGCTCATGATTCTCACACGCTCCCCTTCCAAGTTCTGGGATGTTCCGGGGAAGGCTCTACAACTTCTACACAACTTAAAGGATGATATGGGAGAAGGGTCTTTGCACAACTCTGGGCGATAAAACCAACATCTTAGAAGAAGTGGACCATTTCCATTAGAAACAGAATTTTTCCTAATAAATATAAAGAGAATATCCAAATATTGGTAAAGAAAGGGGATGTATAAGTAAAAATCAAAACATAGCAAGAAAGCAACAATAACAATCAGTCTCATAAAGAAAATCCTAAATCCAAATGCCTCTACTTCTAGAAAGCAGCTTATATGTATAAGAAGGTTGTTTTAAGTTGCTCGTCTCTTTCCTGCCTAGAGAAGTTTCTTCAGTGTTTGTTGCAAACCTAATCTGCTGCTGCTGCTGCTGCTGCTGCTGCTAAGTTGCTTCAGTCGTGTCCGACTCTGTGCAACCCCAGAGATGGCAGCCCACCACGCTCCCCTGTCCCTGCAATTCTTCAGGCAAGAACACTGGAGTGGGTTGCCATTTCCTTCTCCAATGCATGAAAGTGAAAAGTGAAAGTGAAGTCACTCAGTCGTGTCCGAATCTTTGAGATCCCACAGACTGCAGCCTACTAGGCTCCTCCATCCATGGGATTTTCTAGGCAAGAGTACTGGACTGGTGTGCCATTGCCTTCTCCTAAAGCTAATCTGGTGGTGCTGAATTCTCTTATTTATATTTAGCTCATCTGTACAGCCTTTGATTCCTCCATCAAATCTGAATGAGAACTTTGCTGGGAAGAATATTCTTGGTCATAGGTTCTCCAATAACCCTCCAATAACTCTAATATTCCTGCCTAGAGAATCCCTCAGACAGAGGAGCCTGGTGGGCTACAGTCCATGGGATCATAAAGAATTGGACATGATGGAAGCAATTTGGCATGGCACAGCACAGGTTCTTCCCTTTCCTCACTTTAAATACATCATGCCACTCCATCAGGCCTGCAGAGTTTCTGCTCAGAAATCATCTGACGACCTTATGGGAATTCCCTTGTATATTATCATTTTTTACCTTGTTGCGTTTAATGTTTTTTCTTTGTCATTAGTTTTCATCCGTTTTATTACTATATGTCTTGGCGTGTTCCTCCTTGGGTTTGTCCTGCCTGAAACTCTCTACACATCCTGTACTTGGGTGCCTATTTCCTTTCTCATGTGAGGGAGGTTTTCTGCAGTTATCTCTTCAAATATCAGGGATGTGTGTAATATGAATACTGGTGCCCTTAATGCTGTCCCAGAGATCTCTTTAAAAATCTTTATTTATTTTCATTTTTTCTTTATTTTGTTCTGTAGCAGTGATTTCCACCATTCTATCTTCCTGCTTACTTATCCTTTCTTCTGCCTCATTTGTTCTGCTATTTATTCCTCTAGTTTTTTTTTTAAATTATTATTTCAGTTATTGTATTGCTCACATCTGTTTGCTTGTTCTTTAGTTCCTCTAAGTCTTTGTTAAAATTTTTTGCATCTTCTCAATCCTTGCCTTCACTCTTTTTCTGAGATCTTGATCATCTCCACTATCATCATTCTGAATTCTTTCCCTGCGAGTTGGCTAGCTCCACTTCACTTTGCTGTTCTTCTGCAGTTTCATCTTGTTCCTTCATCTAGGACCCATTCCTCTGCCAATTTTCACTTAACTTTCTCTGATCGCAGTTTCCATTCTGCAGGCTCAGGGTTGTAGTTGTTGCTTTGGCTGTCTGCCCTCTCATGAATGAGGCTAAGATGCTAGAACAGGGTTCTTGATGAGAGGAACTGATTCCTGCTCAGTGATGGGTATAGCTTGGTCTTGTCCCTCTTGCAGATAGGGCTATGCTCAGGGAGAGTCTAAGCCACTTGTCTGCTGATAGGTGACGCTGTGTTCCCACCCTGTTGGTTGGTTGACCCAAAGCAACCCAGCACTGGAGACCACAGGCTGCTTGATGGGCTCATGGCAGCCTCTTGGAGGGCTCACACCAATAGATTCTTTCCCAAACTGCTGCTGTCAGCGTCTTTGTCCCTGCAGTGAGCCACAGCGGCCCCCACCTCTGCAGGAGACCCTCCAATACCAACAGCTAGGTCTGGCTCGGTGTTTTATGGGGTCACTGCTTTTTCCCCTGGGTCCTAGTACAGATGAGAGTTGTGTGCACCCTCCAATAGCAGAGTTTCTGTTTCCCTCAGTCCTGTGGAAGTCCTGGGATCAAACCCCATTGGCCTTCAAAGCCATATTCTCTGGGGACTTTTCCTCCCATTGCCAGAACCCCCAAGCTGGGAAGCCTGATATGGGACTCAGGAATTTCACTGCTGTGGTATAACTTCCGTGGTGCTATTGTTTTCTGGTTTGTGGGGCGCCCACCTCGCTGATACAGGATTTAATTTCACTGTGATTGTGCCAGTCTTGCCATCTTGCTGTGGTTTCTTTTTTTCTTTGGATGCAGGGGACCCTTTTTTGGTGGATTCCAGAGTTTTGGGAGGAGTTTCCAGGTGGCTCAATCTGCCTGCCACTGCAGGAGCTACAGGAGATGGGGATTTGATCCCTAGGTTGGGAAGATCCCCTCGGGGAGGAAATGTCAACCCACTCCAATATTCTTGCTGGGAAAATCCCATACATAGAGGAGCCTGCCAGGCTACATTCTGTAAGGTCACAGAGTCTGACATGACTGAGTGAAGGAACACACACAGAATATTTTGACAATGATTGTTCAATAGTCTGTTGTGATCTGGGTGTTTTTTTAAGAAGGGGGTGAGATCACATCCTTCTGTTCTACCATCTTGAGCTAATTATCCAAATCACTCCACTTCTAAGTTTTAAGAAATATTAGAAGAAAAAAAATCATAACATTACACTAACAAAGACTAAAGGGATAATATAGCCCAATTTATTTTATAACTCCAGCACATCTCTGATACCAAACACAGTAGCTTCATTAAAGTGAAAATGACAGGCAAATATGTATGAATTTGAATGCAAAAATTCTAAACAAAATGATGACAAATCAATCCAGAAAAATATAAAAAGGATAATGTATCATGACAAAATAGATGTATTCTAGGAATACAAGTCTGTTCAACACTGGAAAATCAGTAGGTTTAATTCACAACATACATAGAATATGGAAAAAAATTTATGATCAATTTACACAAAATGAAGCTTTAGATAAAATCCAACTTCCCTGATAAGATATTTTTCATGCAAATCCCAGAAAATTGGGAAAAAGTAAATTTCTGATCTCGAATAGGTACCTACAAAAGTCCAGTGATAAAACTCCAGTGAGAAGATATTTGTGACTATTATATCCAATGAAGGCATCATATCTAGAATCTATTAATAAGATCTACATATAATAAAAGAGACACATGGCCACTTAATTGAAAAATGGACCAAGTTTTCAAACAGGCATTTACCAAAACTATATAAATAGGAAATAAACGTATAAACTTGTGCTAAAACTCACTAACAACCATGAAAATAAAAATTAAAACAAAAATGTACAACATCTACAGGTCCACCAAAATGACTAAAGTGAAATAGGCATTAAAACAAAAACAAATGTAAACATTGATATGACATGTAATTCTTCTGCATTTCTGGTAGAAATACAAATTAGTACAGTAATCTTAGAAAACTTTTTGAATGTACCTACTAACATATACACTGTTATCCAGCAACTTTACTCTAGAAATACACCCAGTGTAAATCATCAGATGGCATATACCTAAAAAGTGGTGTATATATAATGATAAAGCTCAATTTATCAAGAAGAGAAAATATCCCTAAATGAGTGTATTAAAAATGATACATCTTCAAAATATAAGAATCAAAATTTGACAGACATTAAGGAAATGGTTTTTCCAGTGGTCATGTATGGATGTGAGAGTTGGACTGTGAAGAAAGCTGAGCACTGAAGAACTGATGCTTTTGAACTGTGGTATTGGAGAAGACTCTTGAGAGTCCCTTGGACTTCAAGGAGATCCAACCAGTCCATTCTAAAGGAGATCAGCCCTGGGTGTTCTTTGGAAAGAATGATGCTAAAGCTGAAACTCCAGTACTTTGGCCACCAAACAGTTGACTCACTGGAAAAGACTCTGATGCTAGGAGGGATTGGGGGCAGGAGGAAAAGGGGACGACAGAGGATGAGATGCCTGGATGGCATCACCAACTCGATGGATGTTAGTTTGAGTGAACTCTGGGAGTTGGTGATGAACAGGGAGGCCTGGCATGCTGCAATTCATGGGGTCGCCAGGAGTTGGACACAACTGAGTGACTGAACTGAACTGAACTGAAGGAAATAGAAGGGCCAAACATATTGTTTTGGTTTTGGTTTTTGGTTATTTTCACTGATCCAAAATATTTTTTTAATTGAAGTATAGTTGATTTACAATATTATATTAGTTTGTGGTGTCCAACATAGTGATTCAAGAATTTTTATAGATTATACTCAATTTAAAGTTATTATAAAATATTGGCTATATTCTCTGTGCTGTGCATTATATCCCTGTAGCTCATTTACTTTATACAAAAGTCTGTACCTCTTAATCCTCATACGCCATTCACTCTCTTCCCTCTTTCTTCTCCCCACTTTATAGTTTGCTCGCTATATCTGTGAGTTTGTTTTTTCATACTTGTTTATTTATTTTATTTTTTAGACTCCAAATATAAGTGATAACATACAGTATTTGTCTTTTTCTGTCTGACTTATTTCAGCAAGCATAATATCATTTGCAACAACAGATATGGACCTGGAAGGTATTATGCCAAATATGTTTTTTAATAGCTGCAACTATAACAAATAAAATTATAATCAATAGTAAAGTAGAAAAAAAACCCTGATATACATGTTTATTCAATGTCTGATATACAGTCTTACTCCATTTTGAGTTTACTTTTGTATATGGTGTGAGAAAATGTTGTAATCTCAGTCTTACACATGTAGGTGTCCTGTCTTGCCATCATCACTTACTGAAAAAACTGCTTTATTTCTCAGTGTATATTCTTACCTCCTTTGCTGTAGATTGACTATAAATGCATACATTTATTTATGCACTCTTCATTCTGTCCCATTGATCTATGTGTCTGTTTTGTTCCTGTATCATACTATTTTGATTACTGCAGGTAAGCAGTATAGTCTAAAATGAGAGAGCATGACACCTTCCTCTGTTCTTTCTCAAGATTGCTTTGGCTATTTGGGATTTTTTGTATTTCCAAATTTTAGAATTATTTTTTCTAGTTTTGTGAAAACTGCCATTGATATTTTGATAGGAATTAGACCAAATTTGTAGACTGCTTGGGAGAGTATGGGCATTTCAAAAATTAGCGATTTTTCTGATCTTAGAAAGCAGTATATCTTTCCACCTGTATGTATGTATACAGGTTTTTTGACTGTTTAGTTACATTTTTTTCCTAGGTATTATTCCCATTGTGGAGGAGCCTGGTAGGCTGCAGTCCATGGGGTCGCTAAGAGTCAGACACAACTGAGCGACTTCACTTTCATGCACTGGAAAAGGAAGTGGCAACCCACTTCAGTGTTCTTGCCTGGAGAATCCCAGGGAAGGGTGAGCCTAGTGTGCTGCCATCTATGGGGTTGCACAGAGTTGGACACGACTGAAGCGACTTAGCAGCAGCAGCAGCAGCATTCTTTTTGATGCAATGGAAAGTAAGATAGTTTTCTTAATTTCTGCTTCTGATACTCCATTGTTAATCTATAGAAATATAGCAGATTTCTGTATATTAATTTTTCATCAAGCAACTTTACCAAATACATGGATGAGCTCTAATAATTTTTGGTGGTGTCTTTAGATTTTCTTAGTATCATATCATCTGAAAATAGTATCATACCATCTGACTATTTTACTTCTTCCTTTCCTGTTTGGGTTTTATTTTTCTTTACTGACTGCTATGGCAAATACTTTGAGCACTATGTGGAATAAAAGTTTCGACCAAGGATATGCTTGTATTTTTCCTGATCTCAGAGAAAGCGCTTTCAGCTTTTCACCATTAAGAATGATGTTAGTTGTGGGTTTCTCTTATATAAGCTAGATTATGTTGAGGTTATGTTCCCTTTCTGGAGAGGGCACTGTTTCTCAGCAGGGCATATATGAGTCTTTTTCATGTATCCACTCAACTATTCCATTTCTTTTTTATTGGAGCACTTAGTTCATTTACATGTAAAGTAATCATTGATATGTGTGTTCACATTTTCATTTTCTTAACTGCTTTGGACTTGTTTTTGTAGGTATCTTTTTTTCTTTCTTCCTGTCTTATTCCTTTCTCATATGATTTGTTATATTTGGATACATTTTTACTTTTGTTGTTTGATTCTAGTATAGGTTTTTCTTTTGCAGTTATCATGAACTTTTCAATCTATCTACCTACCTACCTATATGACTGTTTTAAGTTATTGATCTCTTAATTTCAAATACATTGTAGCAACCCTGCATGTGTACTCTCCTCCCCTAAAAATTACTGCTTTTAATATCTTGTTTTACATCTAATTTATTTATATATCTCCTAACTCCTTATTGTGGATATAGGTGATTTTGTTAAAAAAACAAAGTTCTTTCAGCCTTCCTTCTAGCTTTGCATGTGAGATGAGTTCCTGCCTTTACTCTATGTTTTCTTTTACTAATGAGCTTTTCCTTTCATAATTTTTGTTTTCAGTTTTGGACTTTTCTTTAGCAAATTGCTTTAACATTTCTTATAATTTTGCAATTTGTAATTTTGAAATTACAATTTCTTATAATTTCTTGTAATGCTGCTTTCCTGTTGCTGAACTCTTTTAAGTTCTGTTTTATCTCTACATCAAATTTGAAGAAGATACTTGCTGAATAGAGTATTCCTGTCTGTAAGTCTTTCACTTTTAACTATCTCCTGGTAGGCAGAGTTGAGTCCTCAAGTCGAGTTGCAAGGTCTAGGGACGTCAGAGCTAGTGTTATATCATTTCCTGCTATTACTTTTAAAATTATTTAAAGATCTAAATATTTCCTTTTATGCAAAAATTTAGAACATCCTGACACTTACTGAGAAATTTATACAAAATTACTAGTGATGATGGATAAAGTAGGTTCTTTTAAATTTGCTGCCTGTGTTTGCTAAAATAAATTGCAAAAATAAAAACTTCCATGATCAAATGTGTTCTTATGAAGTATTCTTCTATTTTTAAAAATGAAGTTTCCCTGGAGAACCTAAGCAATTACAATTCACAAAATAATCTTATAAAAGACAATATTTAATAACAGACAATATTGAATAAAATGGAAATTGATTTAACAAGAGTTTCACAACAATTTTTGGGTGGTTTCACAAGTATGCAGAGCTAGTTATAATCCAATAAATTACACTACAAGTAGAATCTTCCCTCACATATGAAGTTTTACGTGATTTCTAATAAATACTGGTATTGACCCCTCTTTGCCAATTGAATGGCAACTAACAACATGTCTATGTCCTATTACACTGAGATACACATTTTGAACAGAATACCATATATCTGCATTGGAAATAAGATGCTCTTCATATTTCCTTCCAGTTTAAATACAAAAATGATATAAGGAAATGTATCAATAGTGCATACCAAGGCTTTATCCATAATAATTTATATTTTCAGAACTCTTTTCAGCAGCACATCTGAGTTTTTCTGCAAAACAGAGGACATAGATTACATAAAGCATTTTAAAATTCTTTATATTGTTTATAATTATGTACGTACATTATATATCATTGCATATATATATACACACATACAGAGGTATAGATAGATATATTAATAGATACATTGGTAGATGATAGCTACAGACACAAATATGTAAAGATATAAATAGGAAAATAAGAGGATCTATGGTCAACAGAGTAAATAAGCTGGTAAGATTCTGTATAAAAATTTTAGGAACAAATAAGCAATGTTTCCCTTATATTCTTGATAATTAGAATCTTCAAAAAAGTTACTGAATTGAGGGAGAATTCTTGTTTCTTTCCTCTCAAAACCTTCTATGTCCCTCATCCATTCTTCCAGTTTAATCATATTCCCATTAACTTTCCCCCAGATGTTGCCTCTATTTTGTCATCATTTTTGTACTTGTAATTATTTGTACTCACTAATACTGGAATGGGTTGCCATTTCCTTCTCCAGGGGATCTTCCTGACCCAGGGGTTGAACCCAGGTCTCCTGCATTGCAGGCAGATGCTTTATGTGGCTTACCTTCAATAACACGCCTCTCGTTCAAGAACACAGTTACACAAACTGGTAGCAATGTATACATACGTGCAACCATTACCATCAGTAAAATATTTCCATCCCCCTCTTCCAGGTTAATACCTTACAGGGCTCAAGGCAACCAGTAATCTGATTCCTCTCACCACTGTCTTGTCTCAGGCTTGCGCTCAGCCATATCTGACTCTTTGGAACCCTTTGGACTGTATGTAACCTGTCAGGCTCCTCTGTCCATTCTGTCCATAGGATTTTTCAGGTAAAAGTACTGGAGCTGGAGTGGGTTGCACTTCCTCCTCCAAGAGATCTTCCCTACCCAGGGATTAAATCTACATCTCCTGCATCTCCCTTATTGCAGGTAGATTGTTTACCCACTGAGCCATCAGGGAAGCCCTCATCACTGGGGAAGCTCTTACAATAGGTTACAACAATTTATCCTAGAATTTTGTATAGCTGGAATCATATGGTATTTTTTTGTATATCTGATTTCTTTCAATCAGCACTCAACCATGTTGCTGTGATTATTGGTAACTCATTTGTTTTTATTGCTATGAAGTATGATATTTTATAAATATAAAACAATTTGTTCTTACTATTGATGATCACTTGGATTATTTAAACATCTTAGCTGTTGTAAATGAAACAGCTATGAATATCCATGTACAGGTCTTTGGGAAGTTATAGTCTTTTTTTTTTTTTTGATAAATGCTTCAGTTCAGTTCAGTTCAGTTCAGTTGCTCATCGTGTCCAACTCTTTGTGACCCCATGGACTGCAGCACTCCAGGCCTCCCTGTCCATCACCAACTTCCCGAGTTTACCCAAACTCATGTCCATTGAGTCGGTGATACCATCCAACCATCTCATCCTCTGTCATCCCCTTCTCCTTCCACCTATCTTTCCCAGCATTAGGGTCTTTTCAAATGAGTCAGCTCTTTGCATCAGGTGGCCAAAGTGTTGGAGTTTCAGCTTCAACATCAGTCTTTCCAATGAACACCCAGGACTGACTCCTCTTAGGACGGACTGGTTGGATTTAAGGATAAATGCTTAGAATTGGAAAACCTGATTTGCATGATGTTTCAATATGTATAAAGTAGTACAAAAGCTCTATTGCTTTATAAACTGTTGAGTTGGCCAAAAGGTTCATTCGGGTCTTTCTGCTACATCATATGGAAAAATCTAAATGAGGTTTTTGCAAATCCAACAATTTGATCATTTTGCATTTTTTCCAAGAACTAGTGTCTATTGCTCCACATACTTGCCTCTGTTTGGTATTGTCTTTCTTTTGCATCACATCCATTTTTGTCAGTCTGTATTGAGAGCACACTGAGGTTTTGATTTGTAGTTCCTGGATGATTGATGCTGATTAAGATTGATGTTGATGACTGATGAATTCTGCTGAATATCTTTTTGCAAGTTGTGGTCCATTGATTTGGTTTCTTCTAAGTCCCCTACTGGAAAGTTTATGTCTAGCTTTGACACTTAATGGGCTTCCCTGGTGGCTCAGATGGTAAAGAATACGCTTCCAGTGTGAGAGACCTGGGTTCGATTTCTGGGTTGGGAAGATCCCCTGGAGAAGGGAATGAATACCGACTCCAGTATTCTTGCCTGGAGAATTCCATGGACAGAAGAGCCTGGCAGGCTACAGTCCATGGGGTCACAAAGAATCAGACACAACTGAGCAACTTTCACATTCACTTGACACTTAAAGTCTGTACACTAATTCAATATTTTAGAGTAAGAGTCAAGATTCATTTTATTCTACACAGAAATCCAATCTTGCATCATCTGATCAAGAGATCATTCTTTACTTTTCAAAGGCCTTGGCATCTTTGTGGGTATTCATTTGGGTCAGAGAACATGGGTTTACTTCTCCTTTATTGTGTTCCACCATTATACAATTACACCAATACTACAATCTCCACAGAAGGAGTCAGCTATGGCTCATGATATACCCACCTGTTTGCAAAAAACATTTTATTGGAACATATCCACACCTAATTGTTTATAGTTTGTCAATGTTAATTTCAAGCTACAAAGACAGAGTGAATGTTCCCAAATGATGTTTCTGAAAGCCCTGCTATGATTCTTGTGGTTTTCTAGTGAAATCTCTTAAACTGATTCAATTTCTGCTTTACTGCAGTGATTTAAATAATACTGTCTCAAAGACAACTGTATGTTGTGGCTGCTACTCTTTTCATTCCCAGTGAGATTGTAGTCTCTCTCTCTATATATATATATATTTATTTATTTATTTATTGTGTGTGTGTGTGTGTGTGGTTTGTTTTACATGTTAGCATGAGGAAAGTTATGACCAACCTAGATAACATGTTAAAAAGTAGAAACATTACTTTGCCAAAAAAGATCTGTCTAGTCAAGGCTATGATTTTTCCAATGGTCATGTATGGATGTGAGAGTTGGACTGTGAAGAAGGCTGAGTGCTGAAGAACTGATGCTTTTGAGCTGTGGTGTTGGAGAAGACTCTTCAGAGTCCCTTGGACTAAAGGAGATCCAACCAGTCCATCCTAAAGGAGATCAATCCTGGGTGTTCATTGGAAGGACTGATGTTAAAGCTGAAACTCCAGTATTTTGGCCACCTCATGTGAACAGTTGACTCATTGGAAAAGACTCTGATGCTGGGAGGGATTTGGGGGCAGGAAGAGAAGGGGACGACCGAGGATGAGATGGCTGGATGGCATCACTGACTCGATGGATGTTAGTTTAAGTGAACTCCGGGAGTTGGTGATGGACAGGGAGGCCTGGCATGCTGTAATTCATGGGGTCTCAAAGAGTCGGACACAACTGAGCGACTGAACTGAACTGGACTGATTATGATTTATTCACTTAGTTATCTGTCTCTTTGGGACCGTAGACTGTAGTCCACCAGAATCCTCTGTCCATGGAATTCTCCATGCAATAATACTGGAGTGGGTTTGCCATTCCCTTCTCCAGGGCATCATCCCAACCAAGGGATTGAACCCAGGTCTCCTGCATTCCAGGCAGGTTCTTTACCATTTGAGCCACCAGGGAAGAATCCCAACCTGTGGCTAACAGGTCCCAACAATCTATGTATTAAGCCAATAAAATGAAAGGTTTTTTTTCAAGTTAATTCCATTACATTTCCATGTGCGAATTGTATATTGATCGGGGGAAAAGGTTTATATTTAGCTTCTCTCCAAAGAGACTAAATAAGAGGGTAAATATAAACATTTTCCCCCATCAGTATGCAAATCAAACATGAAAATGTAATGGAATTAACTTGGAAAAAAATCTTTCATTATACTGGCTTAATACATAGGTTGTTGTTCAGTCACTAAGTCGTGTCTCGCACTATCTCACCCATAGACTACAACATGCCAGGCGTCTTTGTCCTTCACTGTCTTCTGGAATTTGCTCAAACTCTTGTTCACCGAGTCAGTCATGCCCTTCAAACGATCTCATCCTCTGTTGCCCCCTTCACCTCCTGCCCTCAATCTTTCCCAGCATCAGCGTCTTTTCCAATGAGTGGGCTCTTCACATCACGTGGCCAGAGTATTGGAACCTCAACTTCAGCATCAGTCCTTCCAATGAATATTCTGAGTTGATTTCCTTTAGGATTGACTACTTTGACCTCCTTGCAATATAAGGGAATCTCAAAGTCTTCTTCAGTACCACAGTTTGAAAGCATCAATTCTTTGGTGCTCAGCCTTCTTTATGGTCCAACTTGCACATCCATACATGATTACTGGAAAAACCATAGCTTTGACTATATGGACCTTTGTCAGTGAAGTGATGTCTCTGTTTTTTTATTATTATTAATTTACTTTAATTAGAAGCTAATTACTTTACAATATTGTAGTGTTTTTTGCCATACATTGAAATGAATCAGCCATGGCTATACACGTGTTCCCCATGATGAATCTCCCTCCAACCTCCCTCACCATCCCATCCCTCAGGGTCATCCCAGTGCACCAGCCCTGAGTACCCGGTGTCATGCCTTAAACCTGGACTGGCAATCTGTTTCATATATGATAATATACATTTTTCAGTGCTATTCTCTCAAAGCATCAGACCCTCACCCTCTGCCACAGAGCCCAAAAGACTGTTCTTTACATCTGTGTCTTTATTGCTATCTCGTATATAGGGTCATCATTACCATCTTTCTAAATTCCATATATATGCATTAGTATACTGTATTGGTGTTTTTCTTTCTGACTTACTTCACTCTGTACAATAGGCTCCAGTTTCATCCACCTCATTAGAACAGATTCAAATGTATCCTTTTTAATGGCTGAGTAATACTCCATTGTGTATGTACCACAGCTTTCTTATCCGTTCATCTGCAAATGGACATCTAGGTTGTTTCCATGCTTTGGCTATTGTAAACAATGCTGTGATGAACATTGGGGTACACGTGTCTCTTTCAATTCTGGTTTCCTCGATGTGTCTGCCCAGCAGTGTGATTGCTGGGTCATATGGAAGTTCTATTTCCAGTTTTTTCAAGGAATCTCCACACTGTTCTCCATAGTGGCTGTACTAGTTTGCATTCCCACCAACAGTGTAAGAGGGTTCCCTATTCTTTGCACCCTATCCAGCACTTATTGTTTGTAGATTTTTTCATGGCAGCCATTCTGACTGGCTTGAGATGATATCTAATTGTGGTTTTGATTTGCATTTCTCTGATAATGAGTGATGTTGAGCATGTGTGTGTGTTAAGTCGCTTCAGTCATGTCTGACTCTGTGCGACCCTATGGACTGTGCCCTCCAGGCTCCTCTGTCCACAGGATTCTCCAGGCAAGAATACTGGAGTGGGTTGCCATTTCCTTCTCCAATGTTGAGCATGCTTTCATGTATTTGTTAGCCATGTCTTCTTTGGAGAACTGTCTGTTGAGTTCCTTGGCCCATTTTTTTTATTGGGTCCTTTATTTTTCTGGAATTGAGATGCAGGAGTTGCTTGTATATTTTTGAGATTAATTCTTCATCAGTTGCTTCGTTTGCTATTATTTTCTCCCTTTCTGAAGGCTGTCTTTTCACCTTGCTTATAGTTTCTTTCATTGTGCAAAAGCTTTTAAGTTTAATTAGGTCCCATTTGTTTATTTTTGCTTTTCTTTCCATTACTCTTGGAGGTGGGTCATAGAGGATCCTGCTGTGATTAATGTCAAAGAGTGTTTTGCTGATGTTTTCCTCTAGGGTTTTTATAGTTTCTGGTCTTACATTTAGATCTTGAATCCATTTTGACTTTTTTTTGTATTAAACCACCCACCAGAACACAGATGCAAGCTCCTCTAACCAGGAAACCTTGAAAAGCCAGTAGTCCAACCCCACCTACAGGGAGCAGGCTCCACAATAAGGGGGAACCGTGAACTTCCAGCCTACAGAAAGGGCACTCCAAACACAATAATCTAGCCAAATGAAAAGGTAGAGAAATATTCAGCAGGTAAAGGAACATGATAAATGCCCACCAAACTAAACAAGAGAGGAGGAGATAGGTGGTGTACCCGAAAAGAATTCAGAATAATGATTGTAAAGATGATCCAAAATCTTGAAAACAAAATGGAGTTACAGATAAATAGAGACAAGAATTGAGAAAGTGCAAGAAATGTTTAACAAGGGCCTAGAAGAAACAAAGAAGAATCAATCAATAATGAATAGCACAATAACTGAGATCAAAACATTCTGGAGAGAGCCAACAGTAGAATAACTGAGGCAAAAGGGAGGATAAGTGAGGTGGAAGATAGAATGTTGGAAGCAGAGAGGAAAAAAGAATTAAAAGAAATGAGGATAACCTCGGAGACCTCTGGGACAACGTTAAATGCCCCAACATTTGAATCATAGATGTCTCAGAAGAAGACAAAAAGAAAGGCTATGAGAAAATACTTGAGGAGATAATAGTTGGAAACTTCCCTGAAACGGTGAAGGAAATAGCCACCCAAGTCCAAGAAACCTAGAGAGTCCCAAACAGAATAAACCCAAGGTGACATATTAATTGCCAACACCCCAAGACACATATTAAACAAACGAGTGAAGATCAAACAGAAAGAGTAAATATTAAAAGCGAGCAAGGGAAAAGCAACAAATAACACATAAGGGGATCCCCATAAGGATCGCAGTTGATCTTTCAATAGAAACTCTTCAGGCCAAAAGGGAATGGCAGGACATACTTAAAGGGATGAAAGAGAAAAACCTACAACCCAGATTACTATATGCAGCAAGGATCTTATTCAGATATGAAGGAGAAATCAAAACCTTTACAAACAAGCAAAAGCTGAGAGCTTTCAGCACCACCAAACCAGCTCTTCAACAAATGCTAAAGGATCTTCTCTAGATAGGAAACACAGAAAAGGTTTATAAAATCGAACCCAAAACAACAACGTAAATGGCAATGGGATCATACTTATCAATAATTACCTTAAATGTAAATAGGTTGAATGCCCCAACCAAAAGACAAAGACTGGCTGAATGGATCCAAAAACAAGACCCCTATATATGCTGTCTACAAGAGACCCACCTCAAAGCAAGGGTCACATACAGACTGAAAGTGGAGGGATGGAAAAAGATATTTCACACAAATGAAGACCAAAAGAAAGCTGGCATAGCAATACTCATACTTTGAAATAAAAACCATGAAAAGAGACAAAGACACTAGACAATGATCAAAGGATCAATCCAAGAAGATTGATCATAACAATTATATATATGCACCCAACATAGGAGCACCGCAATATGTAAGGAAAATGCTAGCAAGTATGAAAGGGGAAGTTAGCAATAACACAATAATAGTTGGAGACTTTAATACCCCACTCACACCTATGGATAGATCAACTAAACAAAAAATTAGCGAGGAAACACAAACTTTAAATGATGCAATGGACCAGTTAGACCTAATTGATATCTATAGGACATTTCACCCCAAAACAATGAATGTCATTTTTCTCAAGTGCACACGGAACCTTCTCGAGGATAGATCACATCCTGGGCCATACTTCTAGCCTTTGTATGTTCGAACAAATTGAAATCATTTCAAGCATCTTTTCTGATCACAATGCAGTAAGATTAGATGCCAACTACAGAGAAAAAAAACTTAAAAATACAAACATATGGAGGCTAAACAGCATGCTACTAAATAACCAACAAATCATGGAAGAAATGAACAAATGAATTGAAAATATACATAGAAACCAATGAAAATGAAAGCACTACAACCAAACACCTATGGGATTCAGTAAAAGCAGTGCTAAGAGGAAGGTTCTTAACAATACAAGCTTAGCTCAAGAAACAAGAGAAAAATCAAATAAATAACATAATTTTACACCTAAAGCCATGAGAAAAAAGAAGACATGAAGAACCCCAAAATTAGTAGAAGGAAAGAAATCAACATCAGAGCAGAAATAAATAAAAAAGAAACAAAGGAGACTATAGCAAAAATGAACAAAAACTAAACCCTGGTTCTTTGAGAAGATAAATAAAATAGACAAACCATTAGCGAGACTCATCAAGAAAAAAGGGAGAAGAATCAAATCAACAAAATTAGAAATGAAAACGGAGAGATCACAACAGACAACACAGAAATACAAAGGATCTAAGCCACTACTATCATCAACCCTATGTTACTAAAATGGACAACTTGGAAGAAATTGATGAATTCTTAGAAAAGTATAACCTTCCAAAACTGAACCAGGAAGAAATAGAAAATCTTAACAGACCCATCACAAGCATGGAAATTAAAACTGTAATCAAAAATCTTCCAACAAACAAAGACCAAGGACCAGATTCCATCAGAGGCAAATTCTACCAAAAATTTAGAGACGAGCTAACACCTATCCTACTCAAATGCTTCCAGAAAATTGCAGAGGAAGGTAAACTCCCAAATTCATTCTATGAGGACACCATCACCCTATTACCAAAACCAGGCAAAGATGCCAAAAAGAAGAAAACTATAGACCAATCTCACTGATGAACATAGATGCAAAAGTCCTTAACAAAATTCTAGCAAACAAAATCCAACAACATATTTAAAAGATCATACATCATGACTAAGTGGCCTTTATTCCAGGTAGGCAAGAATTTTTCAATATTCACAAATCAATCAGTGTGACCCACCACATTAATAAATTGAAAGATAAAAACCATATGATTATCTCAATAGATGCGGAGAAAGCCTTTGACAAATTTCAACACACGTTTATGATAAAACTCTCCAGAAAGTAGGCATAGAAGGAATATACCTCAACATAATTACAGCTGTATATGATAAACTCACAGCAAACATTATCCTCAATGGTGAATACTTGAAAGCATTTCCCCTAAAGTCAGGAACAAGACAAGGCTGTCCACTCTCATCACTACTATTCAACATAGTTTTGGAAGTTTTACCCACAGCAATCAGAAAAGAAAAAGAAGTAAAAGGAATCCAGAGTGGAAAAGAAGATGTAAAACTCTCACTGTTTGCAGATGACATGATTCTCCACATAGAAAACCCCAAAGACATCACCAGATAATTACTAGCTCTAATCAATGAATACAGTAAATTTGCAGGATATAAAATTATCCACAGTAATCCCTTGCACTCCTATAAACTAACAATGAGAAAACAGAAAGAGAAATTAAAGAAACAATCCCATTCACCATTGTGACAAAAAGAATAAAATACATAGGAATAGATTTCCCTAAAGAAGCAAAAAAATCTACATATAGAAAACTATAAAACACTGATGAAAGAAATCAAAGATAACACAAATAGATGGAGAAATATACCATGTTCATGGATTGGAAGAATCAATATAGTGAAAATGTGTATACTACCCAAAGCAATCTATAGTTTCAATGCAATCCCCATCAAGCTACCAATGGCATTTTTCACAGAACTAGAACAAATAATTTCACAATTTGTATGGAAATACAAAAAAAAAAAAAAAAAAATCTCGAATAGCCAAAGCTATCTTGAGGAAGAAAAGTGGAACTGGAGAAATCAACCAGCCTGACTTCAGACTATACTATAAAGCTACAGCCATCAAGACAGTACGGTACTGGCACAAAGACAGAAACATAGATCAGTGAAACAAAATATAAAGCCCAAAGATAAATCCATGCACTTATGGACACCTTATCTTTGACAAAGGAGGCAAAAATAAAATGGAGAAAAGACAATCTCTTTAACAAGTGGTGCTGGGAAAACTGGTCAACCACTTGTAAAAGAATGAAACTAGAACACTTTCTAACACCATACACAGAAACAAACTCACAATGGATTAAAGATCTAAATGTAAGACCAGAAGCTATAAAACTCCTAGAGTAAAACATAGGCAGAACACCCTCTGACATAAATCCCAGCAAGATCCTCTATGACCCACCTCCCAGAGTAATGGAAATACAAGCAAAAATAAACAAATGGGACCTAATTAAACCTAAAAGCTTTTGCACAATGAAGAAAATTATAAGCAAGGTGAAAAGACAGCCTTCACAATGGGAAAAAAATCCCAGCAAAAGAAGCAACTAATGAAAAATTAATCTCAAAAATATATAAGCAGCTCCTGCAGCTCAATTTCAGAAAAATAAATCACCCAATCAAAAAAATGGGCCAAAGAACTAAACAGACATTTCTCCCAGGAAAATATACAGATGCCTACCAATCACATGAAAAGATGCTTGATATCACTGATTATCAGAGCAATATAAATCAAAACTACAATGAGGTACCATCTCACACCAGTCAGAATGGCTGCTATCAAAATGTCTACAAATGATAAATGCTGGAGAGGGTGTGGAGGAAAGGAAACCCTCTTACACTGTTGGTGGGAATGCAAACTACTACAGCCACTATGGAGAACAGTGTGGCGATTCCTTGAAAAACTGGAAATAGAACTGCCATATGACCTAGCAATCCCACTGCTTGCATACACACCAAGGAAACCAGAATTGAAAGAGACACATGTACCCTAGTGTTCATCACAGCACTGTTTACAATAGCTAGGACATGGAAGCAGCCTAGGTGTCCATCGGCAGACAAATGGATAAGAAAGCTGTGCTACATATACACAATGGAGTATTACTCAGCTATTAAAAAGAATGCATTTGAATCCATTCTAATGAGTTGGATGAAGCTGGAGCCTATTATACAGAGTGAAGTAAGCAAGAAAGAAAAACACCAACACAGTATACTAATGCATATATATGGAATTTAGAAAGATGGTAATGATGATCCTATATATGAGACAGCAAAAGAGACACAGATATAAAGAACTAACTTTTAGTCTCTGTGGGAGAAGGCAAGGGTGTGATGGTTTGAGAGAATAGCATTGAAACATGTATATTACCATATATGAAAGAGATGACCTGTCCAAGTTCAATGCATGAAACAGGGCATTCAAAGCCATTACACTGGGACAACCCAGAGGGATGGGATGGGGAGGGAGGAGGAAAGGGTTCAGGACGGGGGTCACACATATACCTGTGGCTGATTCACATCAATGTATGGGAAAAGTCACCACAATATTGTAAAGTAATTAGCCTACAATTAAAATAAAGAAATAAGGAAAAATAAAGAAAAGGGTACACTGACCAGAAAAAAATTAGCCTATTCTGCACATTTCACTAATATAGTCTCATTTTTCACTTTTGTTGTAATGTCTTTCATAAAATGTATTTATTTAATATTTTGAATATTTCTATATATTTTATTTTTTGTTTGATTTTTAATATAAATATATTTATTTTAGTTGGAGGCTAATATTTTTGCCTAACTATGAAAATTAGTGGAATTTAATATGTTAAGATTGATTATGCTGCTTTTAAAGTATAGTTACTTCCTGATTGTCCATAACCTGATCAAATTTTTTAAGTTGTTGAAAGCATGATACATATGAAAATGTTGTTCTTGGTACAACTAAAAATCTCTGTTGTCAGTCAAATAACTAAGTGGGGAAATTATATTTATTATTTAAATGCTTCCCTGTATTCATGTGATTGATATTAACTGCTCATTTTTAATGAACATGACTTATGGGCATCCAGATCATTTGTATTTAATTCAATAATTATTTTTATATGCATATTGAAAATCTGAAACTAAGTCATTATTAAAATGTCTATGACACCATCCCTCTCTTCCAGTACATCAGAGGCTAACAGAAAAGTGTATATGGACAACAGACGTCTTGGATAGAAAGGAAAAATTCTTCCTTAGTGGGATGCTCCAAATTCTACAGGCATTTGTTAAGATAATTTTTTTTTTTTTATAGATGTCAAGTGAACTTTAAAAGTGGATGTGAATTTGAGATCTCAGCCATAGAGTGACTCATGGTTATTAGTATATTTTACAACTTTATTCTTAATTTAAAATCGTCAACAAAATTTAGTGAAAAATAATGAATTTTTCTGTTAGAATGATTTTTTGTAATAGCCTGGTTGTGTTGGTATTGAAATAAGAAGACCTGGAAGCAATAAATTCATTAAGGGAAATTTTACACAGGTTGAGAAAAAAAAATTATCTACATACTCAGGATTAGAAGGTGGAAAGAGAAACTAAATAATTAAAGATACCTCATATATTTAGGAAGAAGGTAGGTTTGTTGAATAATTCGATATGAAGATTAACATGGAGGTTGATGAAATTGTTAGGTCGGTTAAGCCACTGTGATGAGAGGGGTACCAATACTAGGAGAAGCAGATTTGAAAAGGGAATGGGAGCTAATGAGTTCAGTTTAAATATATGATTACCTGGAGGTGGTTGTGGAATTGCAAGTATATATACTGAACGGGTAGTTAGAAATAAGAGTCTGGTGCCCCAGAGTTTGAGGTGAAATATATAGATTTATGAAGACATAAAGAAAGGAAATTCCAAGGAAAAATAGTGAATAAGATCAACTAAGAGATGCATATGGGGGGAAAAGGTGATTCAAAATAGAATTGAAAGCAACACAAATGATCTGGGGATTAGGAGAAAAGAATTCAAATAGAAAATAAAACCGAAGTGTAAGATAAGTAGAAGATTGTACAGTTATACTAATAAAAATAAAATAGAAATTCAGAGTGCAATATTAGTCAGCAATTTTAATACTACTCAGAGATCAGGTTGAATGAGAACAGAGAAAGTGACTATTGTGTTGGCAGTAATGAGTCAGTTGCGAACATCTCCATTGTGTTCTCCAAGAAGAAGAAGCTTAGGAAGAGCCAGAGGGTCGAAATAATTTTAGGGAGCAAAATGTGAAATGAGGAAGGAAGTAGTAGTGAACAACACGAGGTTAGATGTGAAAGTCGGACTGTGAAGAAAGCTGAGTGCTGAAGAATTGATGCTTTTGAACTGTGGTGTTGGAGAAGACTCTTGAGAGTCCCTTGAACTGCAAGGAGATCCAACCAGTCCATTCTAAAGGAGATCAGTCCTGGGTGTTCTTTGGAAGGACTGATGCTAAAGCTGAAACTCCAGTACTTCAGCCACCTCATGCGAAAAGTTGACTCATTGGAAAAGACTCTGATGCTGGGGGGGATTGGGAGCAGGAGGAGAAGGGGACGACAGAGGATGAGATGGCTGGATGGCATCACTGACTCGATGGACATGAGTTTGAGTGAACTCCGGGAGTTGTTGATGGACAGGGAGGCCTGGCGTGCTGCAATTCATGGGGTCTCAAAGAGTCGGACACGACTGAGCGACTGAACCAAACTGAGGATCATAATGGGAGAAGGCAATGGCAACCCGCTCGAGTACTCCTGTCTGGAAAATCCCATGGAAAGAAGAGCCTGGTGGGCTGCAGTCCATGGGGTCGCTAAAAGTCAGACACTACTGAGCGGCTTCACTTTCCCTTTTCACTTTCATGCCTTGGAGAAGGAAATGGCAACCCATTCCAGTGTTCTTGCCTGGAGAATCCCAGGGACGGGGGAGCTTGGTGGGCTGTCGTCTATGGGGTCGCACAGAGTCGGACACGACTGATGTGACTTAGCAGCAGCAGCAGGATCATAATGAACACCTGACAAAGTTTCTGCCAACTCAGAAAAGTTGCCCCAGAGCAAAGGAGCTGGTGAGCAAAGATTGCTCATTAAAGGAAACAAAGGTTGGGTCTTTTTACCACTGTTTGCTTGGTAATTGACCTGTTACATATCCGAACGTTAATGTAGTTGGCTCAAAAATAGACAGACCTTAAATCAGCTAAGAATTTGAGGCTGCCATCTGGCTGCCCTCCTCCCTTGGGAAGCCAATCCTTTCTTTTTTTCTTTTTTTCTTTTAATTGAAGTATAGTTGACATATAGTGTTAGCTTCAGGTGTACAGCAGAGTGATTCAGTTATGCTGCTGCTGCTGCTAAGTCGCTTCAGTCGTGTCTGACTCTGTGCGACCCCATAGACGGCAGCCCACCAGGCTCCTCCGTCCCTGGGATTCTCCAGGCAAGAACACTGGAGTGGGTTGCCATGTCCTTCTCCAATGCATGAAAGTGAAGAGTAAAAGTGAAGTCGCTCAGTCGTGTCCGACTCTTAGCAACCCCATGGACTGCAGCCTATAGGCTCCTCCACCCATGGGATTTTCCAGGCAAGAGTCCTGGAGTGGGTCGCCATTGCCTTCTCCAGATTCAGTTATACATATATACATATCCAAATAATGTATATATATTTCAGATTTTTTTCCCTTATATGTTGTTACAAAATAGTGAGTATAGTTCCATGTACTATATGGTAGGTCCTTGTTGGTTATCTGTTTTATATACAGTGGTTTGTGTATGTTAGTCCCAAACTCCTACTCACTTTTTCCCTTTGGTAACCATAACTTTGCTGTTTATGTCTGTGGGTCTATTTCTGTTTTGTATGTTAATTCATTTGTATCATTCCTTTAGGATCCACACATAAGTAGTATTATATATTTGTCTTTGTCTGACTTACTTCACTTACTATGATAATCTCTAGTTACACCTCTGTTGCTGTAAAAAGCATTATTTTATTCTAGTCTATGGCTGAGTAATATTCCATTGTATAAATATATCACTTCTTTATCCATTCATCTGTCAGTGGACATTTAGGTTGCTTCCATATCTTGAAAAGGCTGTCTTTTCTCCATTGTATATTCTCATCTCCTTTGTCATAGATTTGTTGATCTCCGGTGTGTACGGTTTATCTCTTGGCTTTCAATTTTGTTCCATTGACCTGTATTTCTGTTTTTGTGCCAGTACCATACTGTTTTCATTACTGTAGCTTTGTATAGTCTGAACTCAAGGACTCTGATCTTCTAAATATACTTTTCTTTCTCAAGATTGCTTTGGCTATTTAGGGGTCTTTCGTGTGTCCATACAAATTAAAAGAAATTTATTACAGATATGTGAAAAATGCCATTGGTAATTTGATAGGGATTGCATTGAATTTGTACATCGTCTCGGGTAGTATGGTCCTTTTAACAATGCTGATTCTTCCAATACAAGAACATGATATCTCTTTCCAAACATCTGTGTCATCTTCAATTACTTTCATCAGTGTCATATAGTTTTCAGAGTACAGGTCTGTTTGTCTCTTTAGGTAGTTTATCCCAAGGTATTTTATTCTTTTTAATGCAGTGGTATATAGAATTGTTTCCTTCATTTCTGTTTTATTGTTAGTGTTTAGAAAAGCAAAGATTTCTGTGCATTAATTTTGTATCCTGGGACTCTACCAAATTCATCGATGAGCTCTAGTAATTTTTTAGTAGCATCTTTATCATTCTCCAAGTATAGTATTGGTATCTATTGTCATCTGAGAACATATGTGTTGAGCTCAAATTCTAGGGATCCAGACTTTCATTTCCATAAATACTTTCTAGTCTGAATACTTTCTAGCCCATAAATACCTGAAACCAACGAAGCTTCAACCCAACATATTATCTCCCAGTTCAGTTCAGCGGCTCAGTTGTGTCTGACTCTTTGTGACCCCATGAATCGCAGCACGCCAGGCCTCCCTGTCCATCAACAACTCCTGGGGTTCACTCAGACTCATGTCCATTGAGTCAGTGATGCCATCCAGCCATCTCATCCTCTGTCGTCCCCTTCTGCTCCTGCCCCCAATCCCTCCCAGCATCAGAGTCTTTCCCAATGAGTCAACTCTTCGCATGAGGTGGCCAAAGTACTGGAGTTTCAGCTTTAGCATCATTCCTTCCAAAGAAATCCCAGGGCTGATCTTCAGAATGGACTGGTTGGATCTCCTTGCAGTCCAAGGGACTCTCAAGAGTCTTCTCCAACACCACAGTTCAAAAGCATCAATTCTTCGGCGCTCAGCCTTCTTCACAGCCCAACTTTCACATCCATACATGACTACTGGAAAAACCATAGCCTTGACTAGACGGACCTTAGTCGGCAAAGTAATGTCTCTGCTTTTGAATATGCTATCTATGTTGGTCATACCTTTCCTCCAAGGAGGAAGCGTCTTTTAATTTCATGGCAGCAGTCACCATCTGCAGTGATTTTGGAGCCCCAAATAATAAAGTCTGACACTGTTTCCACTGTTTCCCCATCTATTTGCCATGAAGTGATGGGACCAGATGCCATGATCTTCGTTTTCTGAATGTTGAGCTTTAAGCCAACTTTTTCACTCTCCTCTTTTACTTTCATCAAGAGGCTTTTTAGTTCCTCTTCACTTTCTGCCCTAAGGGTGGTGTCATCTGCATATCTGAGGTTATTGATATTTCTCCCAGCAATCTTGGTTCCAGCTTGTGCTTCTTCCATGCAACTCCATTTGAGAATACAGTGCAAGCCTTGCCAGTTTCACATTCCAGGGATGTTTTGCTTAACGGCTTTGTAGCCATCTATTCCAATCATAGGCTTCAAAGTTGATTCAGTGGTAAAGAATCCGTCTGCCAATGCAGAAGACCTGGGCTCCATCCCTGGGCCCCATAAGATGCTCTGGACAAGGAAATGGCAATCCACTGCAGTATTCTTGCCAGGGAAATCCATGGACAGAGGAGCTTAGCAGGCTATACTCCATGAAGTCCAAAAAGAGTTCAAGGGAACTCAGAGACAAAATAAAATTCTGCCTCAGACCCCACTTTGCCCGCCTTCTAGCCTCAATCGTCCGAAAGCTGTCCCATCCCTCCCCCTAAACCTCCCCTTGCAGCTCTAGACCCGCCTCTCCTCTCTGCCCTCCAGCCTCCCCCTTCTCCAGCCTCCCCCTTCTCCAGCCCCGCCCTTCTCAGCCCCGCCCTTCTCCAGCCCCGTCCCTTCTCTCTGCCTTCTAACCTTCCCCCTCAGCCCCAGCCCAGCCACGCCCCTCTGAGACCTAGTGCCCAGTCCCCGCCACTCTCGGCAAATCCCGCGAGCCATATCCAGTCAACCGCCTTCCCTGAGGCGAGGCCGGCCACGCAATGTTATCTCTCCTGCTACTCCTCACAGTGTTGGGCCAGCTGGCCTCCGCAGGCCATCGTAAGTGAGGACCCTGCCGGATAGAAGGGGGCCCCATCATCACAGTGTCCCTTGGCGTGGTGGTGGAGGGCGTTGCCCTCCTGGCCCCAGAAGCCCAGGTCAGGCTGGGGGAGCCAGGGTTTGGTTGGAGTCCTGCCCAATTTCAGGGTTCCGCCAGGCCCGTTGGTCGGAGGGCTCAGAGCAGGACTGGGATAGTTGTCCCTCACTCCCAGACGGGGACACAGGTCTTCTAGGGAGATGGCGTGGGGGTGGGGGAAGGGAGAGGATCCTGGATGGGGTCCAGTGGACCTCTTCTTAAAACCCTACACAGTATGATATTTTGGGTGTGTGTGTGTGTGTGTGTGTGTGTGTGTGTGTGCGCGCGCGCACGCGCACGCACGCGCGCCCGCACACGCACGAGCGCGCATGAGTGCAGGCACGCCCACTGGGGCTTGGAATATCCACAAGTGATGTGATAGGAGAGGACAAGTAAGAAAGGATGCGGTCATGCCCTGGGGAATGTTCACTCTTGTTTTCCTTACTGCAGACTTTGAAACAGCACGTCTGCAAATTACAGTGCCACGGAAGATTGAGACAAACACCAAAGATGGCAGTATTTCAGAAACACATGTAATTAACAAATCACTTTAAAATAAAGAGTTTTATTTTTAATAGAGTGCAAGACCCCAACTGATGCATGCCTTCATGACATTTTGTATTCTACCAAGATTGTGTTCAAGAGACCTTTTGTCTGAGGAGAACAAGTGCTTTCTTTTCATTTCTCAAGTAAATATAAACCTTATGAAACAATTTTAAAATACAGATACAAAGAAAAGAAATGCCTTGAATTCGTATCACACAAAAAGGAATCTATGATCTACTAAATTTTCTTTTTAAATATATCTTATATGTAAATGAAGCCATACAAATATTTAACTTGTAGCATGATTTTAAGATAACAGTATATAAATATCTTCATGCCTGTACTTAACATATATGTGCATATGTATATCTTTGCAGAAATGAAAGTAATGTTTTTTTTTTTTCTGACTAACATGGTAAAGGGTGTCCCTTATGTACTTTGTAAAATGAAATCTAGGCAGTGCAGAGACTTGTTAAGAAAGTGAATGGCTATCTCTTTCTAAAGGAAGTAAATTTGAAGGAAGTTTTAGAGATATGCATACACACATGCACATAAATTTTTAATGAGCGTGTATGAGAGTTGTAGATGGCTTTTCCTTTCATGGGTAGAGTTAGGAGTTAATTTTATGATAATTACTAACAGCCCAGTCATTATTTTTCTTATATGTAACATCATAAAATGTTTCAAATTATAGATGGCTAAATAGTGTCATTTCTTGTTTTTCTTGGAGATGGTCTTGATCCCTGTCTCCCTGTCTCCCAGTGTCACAAACCTCCGTCCATAGTTCATTAGGCACTCTGTCTATCAAATCTAGTCCCTTAAATCTATTTTTCACTTCCACTGTGTAATCATAAGGGATTTTATTTAGATCAAACCTGGATGGTCTAGTGGTTTCCCCCACATTCTTCAATTTAGGTCTGATTTGTGAATAAGGAGTTCATGATCTGAGCCATAGTCAGCTCACAGTCGTGTTTTTGCTGATGTTATAGAGCTTCTGCATCTGTGGCTGCAAAGAATATAATCAGTCTGATGTCGCTGTTGGCCATCTGGTGATGTCCATGTGTAGAGTCTTCTCTTGTTGTTGGAAGAGGGTGTTTGCTATGACCAGTGCATTCTCTTGGCAAAACTCAGTTAGCCTTTGCCCTGCTTCATTCTCTACTCCAAAGCCAAATTTGTCTGTTACTTCAGGTGTTTCTTGAATTACCACTTTTGCATTCCAGTCCCTTATAATGAAAAGGACATCTTTTTTGGGTGTTAGTTTTAAATGGTCTTGTACATCTTCATAGAACTGTTCAACTTCAGCTTCTTCAGCGTTACTGGTTGGAGCATAGACTTGGATCACCGTGATATTGCTGATATTGTTTGCCATGAAAACGAACAGAGATCATTCTGTCGTTTATGAGAGTGCATCCAAGTACTGCATTCCAGACTCTTTTGCTGACTATGATGGCTACTTCATTTCTTCTAAGGGACGCCTGCCCACAGTTGTAGACATAATGGTCTTCTGAGTTAAATACACCCATTCCAGTCCATTTTAGTTTGATGATTCCTAGAATGTCATTCCAATCCCAAAGAGAGGCAATGCCAAAGAATGCTCAAACTACCGCACAATTGTACTCATCTCACATATTAGTAAAGTAATGGCGATTCTCCAAGCCAGGCTTCAGCAATACATGAACCATGAACTTCCAGATGTTCAAGCTGGTTTTAGAAAAGGCAGAGGAACCAGAGATCAAATTGCCAACATCTGCTGGATCATGGAAAAAGCAAGAGAGTTCCAGAAAAACATCTATTTCTGCTTTATTGACTATGCCAAAGCCTTTGACTGTGTGGATCACAATAAACTGTAGAAAATTCTGAGAGAGATGGGAATACCAGACCACCTGACCTGCCTCTTGAGAAATCTGTATGCAGGTCGGGAAGCAACAGTTAGAACTGGACATGGAACAACAGACTGGCTCCAAATAGGAAGAGGAGTACGTCAAGGCTGCACGTTGTCACCCTGCTTATTTAACTTACATGCAGAGTACATCATGAGAAACGCTGAGCTGGAAGAAACACAGGCTGGAATCAAGATTGTCTGGAGAAATATCAATAACCTCAGATATGCAGATGACATCACCCTTAGGGCAGAAAGTGAAGAGGAACTGAAAAGCCTCTTGATGAAATTAAAGAGGAGAGTGAAAAAGTTGCTTAAAGCTCAACATTCAGAAAACGAAGATCATGGCAACTGGTCCCATCACTTCATGGCAAATAGATGGGGAAACAGTGGAAACAGTGTCAGACTTTATTATTTGGGGCTCCAAAATCACTACAGATGGTGACTGCAGCCATGAAATTAAAAGACGCTTCCTCCTTGGGAGAAAAGTTATGACCAACCTAGATAGCATATTCAATAGCAGAGACATTACTTTGCCGACTAAGGTCCATCTAGTCAAGGCTATGGTTTTTCCAGTAGTCATGTATGGATGTGAACGTTGGACTGTGAAGAAGGCTGAGTGCAGAAGAATTGATGCTTTTGAACTGTGGTGTTGGAGAAGACTCTTGAGAGTCCCTTGGACTGCAAGGAGATCCAACCAGTCCATTCTGAAGATCAGCCCTGGGATTTCTTTGGAAGGAATGATGCTAAAGCTGAAACTCCAGTACTTTGGCCACCTCATGTGAAGAGCTGACTCATTGGAAAAGACTCTGATGCTGGGAGGGATTGGGGGCAGGAGCAGAAGGGGACAACAGAGGATGAGATGGCTGGATGGCATCACTGACTCGATGGACCTGAGTCTGAGTGAACTCCGGGAGTTGTTGATGGACAGGGAGGCCTGGCGTGCTGCGATTCATGGGGTCGCAAAGAGTCAGACACTAGTGAGCGACTGACCTGAACTGAGAATGTCAACATTCACTCTTGGATCACCTGTTTGACCACTTCCAATTTGCCTTGATTCATGGACCTAACATTCCAGGTTCATATGCAGTGTTGCTCTTTATGGCATTGGACCTTCTCTCCATCACCAGTCACATACACAACAGGGTGTTGTTTTTGGTATGCCTCCATCCCTTCATTCTTTCTGAAAAAGAAATGCAGAAAGGAAAAATGGCTGCCTGAGGGGGCCTTACAAATAGCTGTGAGAAGAAGAAAAGTGAAAAGCAAAGGAGAAAAGGAAAAATATAAGCAGCTTAATACAGAGTTTCAAAGATTAGCAAGGAAAGATAAGAAAGTCATCCTCAGCAACCAATGCAAAGAAATAGAGGAAAACAATAGAATGGGAAAGACTGGAGATCTCTTCAAGAAAATTAAAGATAGCAAGGGAACATTTCAGGCAAAGATGGGCTCAATAAAGGACCGAAATAGTATGGGCCTAGCAGAAGTAGAAGATACTAAGAGGTGACAAGAATACACAGAAGAACTGTGCAAAAAAGATCTTCATGACCCAGATAATCATGATGGTGTGATCACTTACCTAGAGCCAGACATCCTGGAATGTGAAGTCAAGCGGGCCTTAGGAAGCATCACTACGAACAAAGCTACTGGAGGTGATGGAATTCCAGTTGAGCTATTTCAAATCCTGAAAGACAGTGCTGTGAAAGTGCTGCACTCAATATGCCAGCAAATTTGGAAAACCCAGCCATGGCCACAGCACTGGGAAAGTCAGTTTTCATTCCAATCTCAAAGAAAGGCAATGTCATAGAATGCTCAAACTACTGCACAATTGCACTCATCTAACATGCTAGTAGAATAATGCTCAAAATTCTCCAAGCCAGGCTTCAGCAGTACGTGAACCATGAACTTCCAGATTTTTAAGCTGTTTTTAGAAAATGCAGAGGAACCAAAGATGAAGTTGCCAACATCTGTTGGATCATCGAAAAAGGAAGAGAGTTCCAGAAAAACATCTATTTCTGCTTTATTAACTATGCCAAAGCGTTTGACTATGTGATCACAATAAACTGGAAAATTCTGAAAGAGATGGGAATACCAGACCACCTGACCTGCCTCTTGAGAAACCTGTATGTGGGTCAAGAAGCAACAGGTAGAACTGGACATTCAACAGTGGATTATTTCCCAATAAAAAAGGAGTATGTCAAGGCTGTATATTGTCCCCCTGCTTATTTAACTTATATGCAGAGTACATCATGAGAACACTGGGCTGGATGAAGCTCAAGTTGGAATCAAGATTGCCAGGAGAAATCAATAACCTCAGATATTCAGATGACACCGCCCTTATGGCAGAAAGTGAAGAAGAACTAAAATGCCTCTTGAAGACAGTGACAGAGGAGAGTGGAAAAAGTTGGCTTAAAGCTCAACATTCATAAAACTAAGACGATGGCATCTGGTCCCATCACTTCATAGGAAATAGATGGAGAAACAGTGGAAACAGTGGCTGGCCCTGTTTTGGGGGGCTCCAAAATCACTGCAGATGGTGATTGCAGCCATGAAATTAAAAGACAATTAGTCCTTCGAAGGAAAGTTATGACCAACTTAGACAACAAATTAAAAAACAGAGACATTACTTTGTCAATAAAAGTCCATCTAGTCAAGGCTATGGTTTTTCCAATGGTCATTGTATGTATGTGAGAGTTGGACTATAAAGAAAGGTGAGAGCTGAAGAATTAATGCTTTTGAACTGTGGTTTTGGAGAAGACTCTTGAGAGTCCCTTGGACTGCAAGGAGATCCAACCAGTCCATCCTAAAGGGAATCAGTCCTGGGTGTTCATTGGAAGGACTAATGTGAACCTTAACTCCAGTACTTTACCCACCTAATGTGAAGAGTTGACTCATTTGAAAAGACCCTGATGCTGGGGAAGATGAAGGCAGGAGGAGAAAAAGATGACAGAGGATGAAATGGCTGGATGGCATCACCGACTCAATGGACATGTGTTTGGGTGAACTCTGGGAGTTGGTGATGGACAGGGAGGCCTGGCGTGCAGTTCATTGGGTCTTGAAGAGTCGGACACGACTCAGTGGCTGAACTGAAAATAGTTTCATAAACCTTCCTGAATAGTCATCTCAATAGAATCAAGGGTCAAGCCACTGTAAAAAATTGTTGATAAACAATGCAAAATGTCTACCAGAATAGTTGCATTATGTTTGACTCTTCTTCACAAAAATAGTGATACCTATCGACTTGAGGCCTCTCCAGGTCTCCTCTTCAATCTTCTTATCTTTGCTCTAGTGAACATCCTCAATGAATGTTTCACATCTAAAGGGTGTTTTTCAGCTAAGCCTTAACAAGAGATTGTGCATCTGTATATCAACTGTTTGAATCATTTTGATTAGTTGTCAGTCTTTTTCTGGTTTTGACTTTTCTTTTAATAAGAATTAACTGCTTTGGATAGGACACTTTGTTTTCCAGAAGGCAAAAGTTTTGATGTAAAAACACAGGGATGGGATAGAAATCAGATTACAAATCCAGTAGCATGATCTGAGAGGAAGGTACTCAAAATTTTGTTAAATTAAAAACTGTGTTAGACATTGGGGTAGGTTTTATAGACTGGGTAGTTTACTTCTGACTGGCTCACTTTGTGGCACCAAGAAACACCAGAGATTATATATGTATAAAAGCTATTGCATCCCCAAAATGATCATCAGGAGACACTGAAATGTTCAGGAGAGTATAATGTACACTGGGAAAACGCTTCCAAAAGAAAGCATGAGGCTCCATGATAATAGCAGGAAAAAGAGAGCATTTGCTACACACACACGCATGCACACACACACACACACACACCCAATATTATGAGATAAACATCCGTTACTTTAAAATATTCATTTCTCAAGGAACATATAACGTTTCTAAATTTCTATGAATTTAATACAATGTCATACCATATATAATATGAAAACTGATGACACAGCAGAGAGAAATTTTCAAATGCATTTCCATAGACAGACCTTTAAATTTTTTCTCACATGTTGATTGGCCAATGTTAAAATTCTTCATGTGGGGAAGGAACATTTGAGCAAGAAAAAAAAAAAAAACATTGAAGAATAAAGTGACCCCAATGAAGTTTTCCCCTTTCTGCTCTTTGTTTAGACACACTGGACTTTATGGATATCGCATATGAGGGTTTTATATAAAAATAAAAGCTATGTTGCAGAAAGAAAAAGAGGATTCAAGTAAGTATCAGGAATCCAGGAAGCTTCCCCTGTGAGCTAGCTCCATGTGAGCCTGTGCTCTGGGAATACGTGGAGACTCTGGCTTTAAAATCACAAGATTTATAGGAGGAATCTTGGCTTTGGGAGACCTCCTTACAAAGCTTTCAGTGACCTCTTAAGTAACCAAGCCAGCCTTTTTGAACTAGTTAGGGAAACATAACAGAAGCTAACCTTGGCCGGGGTGGGGGAGGGGGGGTTGTACTGTAAACTGCACCAATTTATTATTATTATTATTATTTTTACTTTATTTTGCTTTACAATACTGTATTGGTTTTGCCATATATTGACATGGATCCGCCATAGGTGTAGGTGAGTTCCCAATCCTGAACCCCCCTCCCACCTCCCACCCCATATCATCTCTCTGGATCATCCCCGTGCACCAACATCAATTTTAAGTCTCAGTAGAGTCAGAAACATCCAAACTTGTCACTATTTCCAGAAACAGAACTTAAAATTTTTTTAATATAAATCTATTCATTTTAATTGAAGGCTAATCTCTTTACAATATTGCATTGGTTTTGTCATGCATCGACATGAATCTGCCACAGGTGTACACATGTTCCCCATCCTGAACCCCCCTCCCACCTCCCTCCCCAGGAACTTTTCTAACCAAGCTGCACGTATGCTCTGTGTCCATTTTAAATAATGCTTCTGAAGAAGACTTCTTATACTTTTCAAGAATATATGATGTCATTTAATGAAATACCACAGCAAGGAAAATAAATAAATGAAAAACATATAGGGATAGAATAGCACTGATTATCTGGGAACAGTACAGTTAGGTTAAAACTTAACAAAAAGACTGAGAAATGTATTTGAAAATTTAAAAATATATTTGTATGTGGTTCATGAGTTGATGGAGAGATCATAAACTGTAACCAATATTAAATAATAAACAATGAATGAGAATGAAAAAATTGCAGAGAAAAACTTAAATCATGTTCTGAAGTTCATATAATAGCATAATATCTACTCCTATCCCCTAATAAATAGGTGACAATAAATGGTTGGAAATTTAAAAATAGAAAAATAACTATATCCTTAAAATTCTTACAGATTCTCCTTCAATGAAGAGGTAGAATTAATGAAAAAATACATAAACTGAAGTAGCTCAGATTCCCAATGTCAAAAGTTGATTTCTAAGAAGCAGGTAAAACAAAACATTTGGTGAGATAGACTAAGGAAAATGAGAAGGAGGAGATGTACTGTTAGAAGTGAGACTCACACAAATGTTAACTGGCCAATAGAATATGAATTCCAGATATCATCCTTTAGTAGAACTGCCTTTTAGCTTTCTGAATGGTGCCTTTAGGTGAACATCAGATTTTAGTGTAATTTTAGTTTTATCTTAGAAAGAAACTTGCTTTGTATTCTTTAATTTTCCTTTTGTTTTCTCTGGCAACTGCAAAGTAAGGAAAGATCAGAAAACTCAAATTTCTTCAAAGTTGACGACCCTGTATGCAAGACAGGGAAAGAGACACAGATGTGTATAACGGACTTTTGGACTCAGAGGGAGAGGGAGAGGGTGGGATGATTTGGGAGAATGCCATTCTAACATGTACACTATCATGTGAATTGAATCGCCAGTCTATGTCTGACGCAGGATGCAGCATGCTTGGGGCTGGTGCATGGGGATGACCCAGAAAGTTGTTCTGGGGAGGGAGGTGGGAGGGGGTTTCATGTTTGGGAATGCATGTAAGAATTAAAGATTTTAAAATTTAAAAAAAAAATAAATAAAATAAAATGTTAATACTCATAAAGAAAAAAAATAAACAAATACTAAAAAAAAAAAACAACATTTCTAAATCTAACCATTTTAAGTGAAAATTTGTTTATGAGACTTTAATGCTAATAACTAATGCTCTTACTTTTGCGGTAGATTTATAATCCTAGATTTTATGTAACTTGGATTATGATTAATTCTGTCAGATGTTCCAAGATTGAAGAAAGATAACTGTAATGGTATATCTAGGTAGAAGTGGAGATAATATAGTTTGTTTTTGTTTTTAGTCTCTTAGACATTTCTGACTGTTTTGAGACTTCATGGACTGTGGCCTGCCAGGTTCCTTGTCCATGTGATTTCACAGACAAGAGTACTGGATTTGGTTGTCATCTCCTTCTCCAGTATACATAGTTTTGATACATGATATCACCCCTGCTTATATGAAAGAGTACATATTTTTTAAAATTGGACTTTTGACTTTCAGAGATTTGAAATATCTAATAATTACTTTTTCTCTGAATCCTTTGCTATAGGTCTCCTATTCCATCCAAATTGACAAGAAAACATACACTTTCCCACTTGAAAAACAGTAAGTGGACATTCTTCTTTTCATAGAATTGTTTTTAGTTTCTTAAGTTTTTAATGGCTTCCTATAACTGAGTCTACATTAAAGCCTAAACATTCAAAAGCATGAGTATTTTATTTAACATGTTAAGTCTTCTTGTTAAATCATGTCAGATTAGACTTTTGAGTCATTATCATTAGACCTTAAGTCTAATATTCAGATTCAACTATAATGATATAAATATTAGAACATATGAAATACATGCACATCATTTTATGTAACTCCTTACATTTAATTACATTACAATTATAAATGAACTAATGTTATCTGCCCATAATTCAGTTTGTTTGTTTCATGTCATTTTACATAATTATGTGACTTTATGCATTTTGTTTAATGTTAAACTCTCAGTTTGTCTCATTTTGCTATAGTGTATACTTTTAATGTCTTCAGATTTCTGCTTTCATTCTGTGAGGAAACCAACATCAATAACCTGTGTGTATCACTCCATGACTTTCAAATCTAAATTTCATCTTTGTCTAAAATAAAACATACAGAAACCTACCCAAAAAAGGATTTCTTTGCTCAAATGCAAATTGTCTTCTACAAGTGTCTTATTTATATATAACGGCATATATATTTATAACGGCATATATTTTTCTTTCTCTGTATGTATATTTTCACTCATTTATAGTAGTGAGAATGCATGATATATACTATTGATGGGTAATGCGGTTATTTCCAGGGATTGTCACTATAGACTCTGACAAGAAGCATCCTCATCCATGCATTTTTATATCATTGAGATGTTGTTATACAACAGACTTGGTATAAATTAATGGACTTCTGTATCAAGAAGGATGAATGCTAAAAATAGTCATCAGTTCAGTTCAGTCGCTCAGTCGTGTCCGACTCTTTGTGACCCCATGAGTCGCAGCACGCCGGGCCTCCCTGTCCATAACCAACTCCCGGAGTTCACTCAGACTCACATCCATCGAGTCAGTGATGCCATCCAGCCATCTCATCCTCCATCGTCCCCTTCTCCTCCTGCCTCCAATCCCTCCCAGCATCAGAGTCTTTACCAGTGAGTCAACTCTTCGCATGAGTTGGCCAAAGTACAGGAGTTTCAGCTCCAGCATCATTCCCTCCAAAGAAATCCCAGGGCTGACCTCCTTCAGAATGGACTGGTTGGATCTCCTTGCAGTCTAAGGGACTCTCAAGAGTCTTCTCCAACACCACAGTTCAAAAGCATCTATTCTTCAGCACTCAGCTTTCTTCACAGTCCAACTCTCACATCCATACAAGACCACTGGAAAAACCATAGTCCTGACTAGGCGGACCTTTGTTGGCAAAGTAATGTCTCTGCTGTTCAATATTCTATCTAGGTTGGTCATAACTTTTCTTCCAAGGAGTAAGCATCTTTTAATTTCATGGCTGCAATCATCATCTGCAGTGATTTTGGAGCCCCCCAAAAATAAAGTCTGACACTGTTTCCACTGTTTCCCCATCTATTTCCCATGAAGTGATGGGACCAGATAACAGTAATAATAATAAAGACAAGAACAACAGTAACTGACATTTACTGAGCAAGTACCATTTTCCAAGTGCATTTCTAGCAATTTTCATGTTGCTGAGTCACGTATGACTCTTTGGTGCTTCATAGACTGCAGCATGCCAGGCTCTCCTGTCCTCCATTTATCTAACCATCTCCTCTTCCATCACCCTCATCTCCTTTTGCCTTCAATCTTTCCCAGCATCAGTGTCTTTCCAATGAGCAGATTCTTCACACCAGCTGGCCAAAGTATTGGAGCTTCAGCTTCAGCATCAGTCCTTCCACTGATTATTCAGGTTTGATTGCCTTTAGGATAAACTGGCTTGATCTCATTGCAGTCCACAGGACTCTCAAGTGTCTTCTCCAGAACCACAGTTCAGTGACATCAGTTCCTCAGCACTCAGCCTTCTCATGGGCCTATTCTCAAATCTGTACATGACTACTGGAAAAAGAATGACTTTGACTATACAGACCTTTGTTGGTGAAGTGGTATCTCTGCTTTCTAGTACACTGGCTATGTTTGTCATAGCTTTACTTTGAAGAAGCAAGTGTCTTTAAATGTCACGTCTGCAGTCACTGTCTTCAGTGATTATGGAAACCAAGAAAATAAAATCTGTCACTGATTTTGCTTTTTCCACATCTATTTGCTATGAAGAGAGAGGACCAGAAGCTATGATCTTAGTTTTTTGAATGTTGAATTTTAAGCCAGCTTTTTCACTCTTCTCTTTCACTCTCATTGGGAGGCTTTTAGTTCCTCTTCACTTTCTGCCATTAGAATGTTATTATCTGCACATGTCAGGTTGTTGATATTTCTCCAACAATCTTCATTCAAGCTTCTGCTTCATCCAGCCCATCATTCCACATGACATACTCTGCTTATAAGTTTAATAAGCAGGGTAACAATATACAGCCTCTTACTCCTTTCCCTATTTGCACCAGTCAGTTGTTCCATGTCTGATTCTAACTGTTGCTTCTTGACACACATATAGGTTTCTCAGAAGAGAGGTAAGGTGTTCTGGTATAAGCATTTCTTTGAGAAATTTTCCACAATTTATCGTGATCCATAGTCAAAGGCTTTAGCATAGTCAATGAAGGAGAAGTAGATGTTTTTCTGTTTCTCCCTTGCTTTCTTCATGATCTAACGAATGTTGGAAATTTGATCTCTGTCTTCTCTACTTCTTCTAAACTGAGCTTGTACATCTGGAATTACATAGTTCTTGTACTTCTGAAGTCTAACTTGAAGGTTTTGAGCATAGCCTTGCTAGCATGTAAAATTAGCACAATGATAAGGTTGTTTGAGCATTCTTTGGCATCGCCCTTTTTTGAGGTTGGAATAAAAACTGACATTTTCCACCCCTGTGACCACTGCTGGGTTTTCCAAATTTGTTGATTTACTGAGTGCAGCACTCTAACAGCATCATCTTTTAGAATTTTGAATAATTCAGCTGGAATTCTTTTACTTCCATTAACTTTGTTCATAACAGTGCTTCCTAAGGCCCACTTGATTTCACATTCCAGCACGTCTGGTGCTAGGTGAGTGACGACACTATCGTGGTATTTTGGGTCATTAAAACCTTTCTGGTATAGTTCCTCTGCATATTCTTGCTACCTCTTCTTAATATCTTTTGCTTCAGTTAGATCTTCAGTGTTTCTGTCCTTTTATCAGGCCCATCTTTGCTTGAAATATTCCCTTATCTCCAGTTTTCTTGAAGAGATCTTTAGTCTTTCCCTTTCTATTATTTTTCTGTTTTTGTTTGTTTGTGTTTTTTTTTCATTGCTCAAGTAGTCTTTCTCATCTCTCCTTGCTATTCTCTGGTACTCTGCATTCAGTTGAGTATATCTTTTCCTTTCTTCCTTGCCTTTCACTTCTCTTCTTTCCCCAGCTATTTTTAGCACATCCTCAGACAACCACTTTGCCTTCCTGCATTTCTTCTTCTGGGATGGTTTTGGTCATTGCCTCCTATACAGTGTTACAAATTTCCATCCATAGTTCTTCAGGCACTCTTCTACCAGGTCTAATCCCTCGAGTCTATTTGTCACCTCCACTGTATAATCATAAGGGATGTGATTTAGATCATACCTGAATGGCCTAGTGGCTTTCCTTGCTGTCTTCAACTTTAGCCTGAATTTTGCAATAAGGAGCTCATGATCTGTGCCACAGTCAGCCCCAGGTTTTGTTATTACTGACTGTATACAGCTTCTCCATCTTTGGCAACAAAGAACATAATCAATCTGACTTCAGTATTGATCATCCTTTGATGACCATTTGTAGACTGATCCACTGGATTGTTTGGAAAGAGTGTTTGCTATGACCAGTGTGTTCTCTTGACAAGACTCTGTTAGCCTTTGCCCGCTTTCATTTTGTACTTCAAGGCCAAGCTTGTCTGTTATTCCAGGTTTTTCTTGACTTCCTTCTTTTGCCTTCTAATCCTCTATGATGAAAAGGGCATTTTTAAAAATCTTAGTTCTAGAAGCTGTCCTAGGTCTTCATAGAACCAGTCAACTTCACCGTCTTTAACATCAGCCATTGGGGTGTAGACTTGGGTTACTGTGATGTTGAGTGGTTTGCCTCAGAAACGAACTGAGATCATTCTGTCATTTTTGAGATTGACCCAATTACTGCATTTTGAACTCTTTTGCTGACTATGAGGGCTACTCCGTTTCTTCTAAGGGATTCTTGCCCAAAACAGTGGATATAATGGTCATCTGAATTAAATACACTCTTTCCCATCCATTTTAGTTCACTGATTCCTAAGATGTTGATGCTCAATCTTACCATCTCTTGCTTGACCACTTCCAGTTTACCTTAATTCATGGAGCTAACATCCCAGGTTCCTATGCAATATTGTTCTTTACAGTATTGGACTTTCAACACCAGACACATCCACAACTTAGCTTTGTTCAGCTTTGGCCAAACTGCTTCTTTCTTACTGTGCAAAAGTGCAGTCGCTCAGTCATGACCAACTCTTTGCGACCCCATGGACAGTAGCCTACCAGCCTCCTCCGTCCATGGGATTTTCCAGGCAAGAGTACTGGAGTGGGTTGCCATTTCCTTCTCCAGGGGATCTTCCCGACCCAGGGATTGAACTTGAGTCTCCTGCATTTCCAGCAGATGCTTTAACATCTGAGCCACATTATTAATTGCCATCCATTCTTCCTGAGTAGCATATTGGATACCTTCAATCTGAGGGGCTCATCTTCCAGTGTCATATCTTTTTGCTTTTTTCATATGGTCTGTGGGGTTTTCCAGGCAAGAATACTGGAGTGGATGGCCATTTCCTTCTCCAGTGTACTACATTTTGCCAGAACTCTCCACTGTGACCCATCCATCTCGGGTGCCCCCTCACGGCATGGCTCATAGCTTCATGTAGTGACACAAGCATCTCTGCCAAGGCAAGGCTGGAATCCACGAAGGGGATTTTACCTGGGGGTCTGGCAAATTACCAGCCCAGTTTGAGACTATGCCACTTGTTTTGCTGGGGCCTTTCCAGGTGGCTCAGTGGTAAAGAATCCTCCTGCCAAAGGAGGAGATGCAAGAGACTCATGTTCAGTTCCTGAGTGGGGAAGATATCCTGGAGGAGGCAGTGGCAACCCACTCCAGTATTCTTGCCTGGAAAATAACGTGGACAGAGGAGCCTGGTGGGTTACAGTTCACGGGGTTTCAGTATCGGAAACACGAGTGCGTGACTGAGCACCACTGCACACTTACTTTTGCGAAAGTGATGTTGGGTGAATTGATTTCAACAGAGGCTTCAAAAGGCTCTCCTGGGTTTCTGCTGTCCATCTTTACCTGTCATCCCCATGAAAACATGTTTTGGCTAAGCTTGTGGAAAGATTAAAGACATGTGGATCATAGCCAAGGTGTTCTATTTATCCCTACATCAGCCAATATTCAGCTGATTCCTGTACCACTGAGCAAGCCTGGCCAGTTAGCAGAGTTGTCATGGCTACTGGCACATGACCCAAAAGTGTGAGCCGTAGGTACATTTGTTTTCCTGTATGTGGTTGTGGTCGTTCATAATGCAACATTGTGCATAATATTATTTGTTGAGATTCATTCATATTGATGTGTGCAAAATGATTTTTAATGCATATGTCACCATCAAATTAATATATCTCATAAATTATCTATCCTCCCTTATTGCAGCAAGAAAGCTCTCTAGTTGACATCCCTGGACATGACTTCCCAGGCCTCAGTGTAGCTATTGAATTGTAAATAAGAAAATTCTTAAGTGTTATATACTGCCAGTTTTTTTTTCTTCAAAACCCTTATAACTAACTTTTATGACAATAAATTAAAGGATATTTGTTTTCTACATTCTCAACCAAATGCACATATTCACTCATTTTTGTTAATTAGTGGATAACAAATACTATTTTATTGTTGCTTTAATATGCAGTTCCCTGGTTATTAATAACATGTACAGTCTTTCCAAGTGAAAATGTACAGTTCTCATTGACTTGCTTCCCTTAGGATTTTAAGGTAATTAGTTTTTATTCAGATTAGTCACTCAGTAGTGTCCGACTCTTTGCGATCCCATAGACCACAGCATGCCAGGCCTCCCTGTCCATCACCAACTCCAGGAGTTTCTCCAAACTCATATCCATTGAGCTGGTGATGCCATCCAACCATCTCTGTCATCGTCTCTGTTATCGTCTTCTTCCGCCTTCAATCTTTCCCAGCATCAGGGTCTTCTCTAATGAGTCAGCTCTTCGCATCAGGAGCCGATTATACAGAGTGAAGTAAGCCAGAAAGAAAAACACCAATACAGTATACTAACACATATATATGGAATTTAGAAAGATGGTAATGATAACCCTCTATGCAAGACAGCAAAAGAGACACAGATGTATAGAACGGACTTTTGGACTCTGAGGGAGAGGGAGAGGGAGAGGGTGGGATGATTTGGGAGAATGGCACTGAAACATGTATACTATCATGTAAGAAACGAATTGCCAGTCTATGTTTGATACAGGATACAGGATGCTTGGGCCTGGTGCACGGGGATGATCCAGAGAGATGATATGGGATGGGAGGTCGGAGGGGGGTTCAGGATTGGGAACTCATGTACACCCGTGGTTGATTCATGTCAATGTATGGCAAAACCAATACAGTATTGTAAAGTAAAATAAAGTAAAAATAAAAATTAAAGAAAAAAAATATTGAGTCAGCTCTTCGCATCAGGTGGCCAAAGTATTGTCTTTTATTCATTAGTTTTAAGTTATTTATATTCTATGTATGGCTTTATCTTTCTGTTTTCATACTTTTGCTCCATCATCAATTTGTGAGAAGTTTTGTTTTCTCTGGCTATTACCATTTTATCTTTTCTGTAGTTGTGAAAATAGCATGTTGAATACTGATGTTTTCTTCCTATATTTGGGGGGTTTATTGCTATAAAAAAGAATTTTCAAGTAATCCTTATATTCATATTTTTTCTCATAGATTCTCATGTTCTCATGTTCTTCTTAAAGATCCGAAAGTGATACCATAACATCCTATGTTTTAAAAAATTCTCTTTCCATTTGAGATGTAAATCCACTACTTTCAGTTTCTTTATTGGCTCTATTTGCATTTTCCTTCTTTTTTGAAGCTTTTTTTTTTTTAATTGCAGTTTTCTGCTGACTCAGGTATTATTTAGTTAGAATATTTTCTTCAGAAGGAATATGTAAATACTATGCGTTCCTAATCACAGATCTGTGGATGTCTTTTTGTTCTCATAATTAAATAACATTTTGGCAATGTGTAGAATTTTGAGTCATATTTCTTTTCTATACATTTTTGTAATTTGATATGGTCTATTTTAAGTTTTCCAGTATGTTTTCTTTGTATGGGTGAGTGTGAGTTTCTGTCTATATGTCTGTATACTACATTAATATTCCCTGAAATATCCAAAGTCCCTTAATGTTTTTTTTTTTTAAATTTTCAGCCCGTATACCTTATTTTCTTCCATGGGGAATCTATGCTTTCATCCTGCAACTTATTTCTCTGTGCTGTATATCATATTCTATAACTATGATCAAATCTTTATTTTTGATGTGCATTCTGCCAACATCTTTCTTCTTTATTGGCTAAACCTTTAATTATGTTTACAGCAAGCAAATTTTCTTGGATACATTTATTCGATTCTTTAATATTAACTGCCTGCCAATGCAGGAAACAGAAGAGATGTGGATTTGATTCCTGAGTCAGGACTGTCCCCTGGAGGAAGGCATGGCAGCCCACTCAAGTAATGTTGCTTTCAAAATTTCATGGACACTGGGGTACACATGTCTCTTTCAATTCTGGTTTCCTCGGTGTGTATGCCCAGCAGTGGGATTGCTGGGTCATAAGGCAGTTCTATTTCCAGTTTTTTAAGGAATCTCCACACTGTTCTCCATAGTGGCTGTACTAGTTTGCATTCCCACCAACAGTGTAAGAGCGTTTCCTTTTCTCCACACCCTATCCAGCATTTATTGCTTGTAGACTTTTGGATCGCAGCCATTCTGACTGGCGTGAAATGGTACCTCATTGTGGGCTGGTGCACTGAGACAACCCAGAGGGATGGTACAGGGAAGGAGGAGGGAGAGGGGTTCAGGATGGGGAACACATGTATACCTGTGGCGGATTCATGTTGATGTATGGCAAAACCAATACAATATTGTAAAGTAATTAACCTCCAATTAAAATAAATAAATTTATATTTTAAAAAAATCTCATGGACACAGGAGACCAGTGGACTATAGTCCATAGAGTCAAAGAGTGGAACACAACTGAAGGGATATAGCATTCACATGTCGTGTATTTTAGTTTCATAGTATCTTTTTTTTTTCCTTCTCCAAATGGTCTGCTTGGAAAGCTTATTAATTTTTCTTGAACTTAAGATTGTTCTTGCCCATCAACGCTACTTCATTAGAAGCTAGCTCTTAAATTTTGCCTTTGATTTGTTTTTCATTTCCTTTTGTTGGATATTGTTCTTCTTTCAGTGCTCACTTGTATTTCCCTTATGTGCTTAGTTGCTCAATCATGTCCGACTCTTTGCAACCCCATAGGCTATAACCCAGCAACCTCCTCTGTCCATGGGATTCTCCAGGCAAGAATACTGGAGTGTGTTGCCATTCCCTCCTCCAGGGAGACTTCCCAACCCAACGATCAAACCCAAGGCTCCTGCATTGCAGGTGGATTCTTCACCATCTGAATTACCAAGGAAGCCTGATTTTCCTTATATCACTGATAAAGGCAGACTGGTGTGTTGTCTCATATAAAAAAGTAAAAAGTGTGGTTTTGGTAAAGAGCCTAGGATGAATAAACTTACAAACTAATTTTTTCTCATTTTAATAATTCTTGTCAAATATCTGTGAAGGTTTTTACTTCTAATTTCTTTTTTCCAGAAATTACTGTTGGATTCCCACTCTGCAACCTCCATTTAAATTCTTACAGTTATAAAATGTAGCTCTGTCCTTGTTCCAGAATTCATGTTCTAGATGCTTTCACCTAAACCCATCTGGGCCATTCAGATTCTTTAATCATTATATACACTAATATATAAAGATATACATAGTATATCACTATATGTATATGTGTGTATATATATATATTATATATTTGAATCTTTTTGTCTTAGACATCATTAAAAATTAACTATACTTCACTAACAATTTTTTTTCAGAAAAAGAATAAGAGCAAATAAAGCAGATATGAATAGAAAAGTAGTGACGAATAAACACTGTTAATGCTTTAGTTTCTCTCTATCCTGGGGTTCAGAGGCTTCTTGATGTTTGGAATCCTTGAGAAATCTAGGGTCCTTGGACTCTTTAGTCAGTAGAAATTGTTAAGTGGCCAGACAGGAATTCAGGCAAGGCTTTGTTGAGACTGGTGCTGCAGCAGGAGGGAGTGAACACAAGCGACAGGTTCCCTTGCTCACTCTCTGAGGAGGGTAGGCTAGTTCCTCATGTGAGGTAAAAGTCAGGGTGGATTGGTGGTCCAAGGCCACTCTGCTCACCACAGGAGAGGCCAATGAATCCGAGAGATGAGGGATTGAGACTTTATTTGGGGAGCCAGCTGACCGAGAAGATGGCAGACTAGCGCCTCAAAATAACTGTGTTATTGGGGTCTGAATGCCAGATTCTTTTATAGATCAGAGATGAGGGGAGGTGAGGTAGCAAAGTAAAAAGACCTTGACTCTTGCAAACATCTCCTAGAATGCCAAGTCTCAGGCAGAGGATGTGTTAATTTCTTCCTTCCTGCCATCTACAGCACGTGGTTCTGAACAAAGGCACTCCAGTTTACAGTCAGGCAGAGGGGCAGGATTCTCTGAGGCAGACCATTCAATTATAGTAACAAAAGCAACGAAAAGCAAGTCAAAGAAACGGTTCCAACATGGAGTCAGAACTGGCTTCTCTGCAACAGTCTGCAGGTTCCCTTGGTGGTGCTGTGTATAGCATCACACACAGTGCCTTGCTGTGAGAAAACTCCTGGCACCTCAGAAGTGGTAGAGTCACTCTGTGGCCTTTTTGTGTCTTATTTGTTCATACTTACCCAGACTGCTCATGCAGGCAGTTATTTTTAGTCCCTTATAGTTCCTTTATCATTTGTTACACAAGGAGACACTGGCCTAGGTCAAGCACTCCGGTAAAGAGTTCAGGTCCCACCCTATCTCATCCCTACCTAAACATGTTAGATTGTTCCAAGATAATCAACATCCACCTAGTAAGAAGCTTATAGTGTCAAACTCTATTTGTATCGCATTTATGTAAAAATAACATATGATATTTGAGCCAAAGACTAGAATCCTTCTTCCAAGAAAAGACTTTGAGATGTATTGTGTGGTTCTACAATTTTTCTCCTACTGCTTCAAGAGAAGCAGTTTCCATAGAAGGACCATGTCTTTTCCTAGGTTCCAGAAGGAAAGCATTGTGGAGTTGAATCTGCAGTTACCTTGTAAACCACATTTGTTTTAATTTTAAAACACCTGGAATTTGTAGGTTGTTTTTTAGCCTAGGATAAGTTATGAAAAAACAATTAATGAAATAAGCATGAATTTTTTCTCATTTATCAACCCATGGCTGCTTATTAGCAAATTATAACAAAAGCATTTATGCCATGAGATGTATAGATGGTTGAATCTATAAAAACGTTGCTTTCAGGCATTGGAAGTCCTGGATTTTATTAGACATCAATCTGTGTCATTACAGTGCCCACACCTGTGTCTGGTCATTCTGGTTCTTGTTTTCTCTTATATACATAACACGCTATCAGAAAGAAAGGTAGACAATGGAGAGATGAACCCACTTCAGGTCAGTTCAGTCCCTCAGTCTTGTCTGACTCTTTGCAACCCCGTGGACTGCAGAACGCCAGGCCTCCCTGTCCATCATCAACTCCCAGAACTTACTCAAACTCATGCCATCCAACCATCTTATCATCTGTCACCCCCTTCTCCTCCTGCCTTCGATCTTCCCCAGCATCAGGGTCTTCTCCAATAAATCCATTCTTTGCATCAGGTGGCCAAATTATTGGAGCTTCAGCTTCAGCATCAGTCCTTCCAGTCAATATTCAGGACTGATTTCCTTTAGGATTGAATGGGTTGATCTTCTTGCAGTCCAAGGAGCCCATTTCATTTTTGCATATTTAAGCTTATAAAGTGGAAAGTAATGTTTTTCTTAAATGTCATAACTCTGGAAGTTACTTTTATTAATGCTGTTATTAAAACAAAGTTTATTGTTTTGGTTGAATTAGGTCATTTTTAGACTCTAATCTCCTGGTGTATTCATACAACAAATCGGGGGTGTTATATCCAGATTCTTCATTTATAAAGGTAAATTTTACTTTATGTTTTGTAGATTTTTATCCTTTTGTGGTAAAGGTATCATTGGTGAGAAGAATGAGCCTCCCTTATGCTCAGCCAGATTGTTGGGCAAGCAGATTGATCACAAACCTAAACATAATGTGGCTGTTGCTATGAAAACATGTTGAATAGAATGAGCATTGTAGAATGTGAAACTCAGGAATCACTTAATTGAAAAGGTCATTTACATTCACTGGAAGTAGTTGTAGGAACTTGAGAGGAGAAAGAAGTGGGGAAAGGAACTCAGAAGCCTCTAAACACAGGGAGAATTTTTGTTGACGGTGTCATAGGAGCTGAGCAGTGGAGGGAACAGTGGAAACCACTTCACAGAAAGAGCACAGAAAAATAAAGCTGCTATAGCATATGGAGTACTAAATCCTAATATGTTTACATGAAAACCACAGAAATTTGAATTATATCCCCCAATGCAGATAAGAGTCAAAAAAGGTTTAAAAGAATATGAAGAAGTTAGCTTTAGTCTAAGATATGTAGTTTGCCAGAATAGATGATGAAGATACGAATGCAAGTGTTTGTTCAAATTCTGTTGCTGTGCTACGATTCAGAGAGAATGATATTTAAAATATGGTAACCGGTACAACATTTCTCTTTCTCACCATCTGCAAGTAGAAAGTAGGACAGAATTCATGAGACACTTGGTTTCAGACATTAGACAGTTAAAAGAAAAATCAGGAATTCTTCCTCTGACAGAAAGGAAGCACAGAGAGTGAGTCTCACATTGAACTTGGTCCTCTGACCAGGAATAATGTCTTAACTATGGTACAAGAGTTGAATCAAATAGGACTTCTTATGAGTTTGGATTTTCTGAATTGTAGGGTAACGTATTCAGTCATTCACCACTAAGGATAATGTTAGAAATAGGTTTTGGGTTTTTTTTTTTTAATATGGTCTTTACAAAGTTAAGGAAATTCACTGTTCCTAGATTGGTAAGAATCTGTTTGTTTTTCTGTCCCATGATGGGGAATGTAATTAATTGTATAAGATGTCTTTTCTGTATTAGTTGATATGATCATATGATGTTGAGATAGTGTATTGCTTTGACTGATTTTCAAATATTGATACAATACCTAGAAAATGCCTTTCATATCTATAAAAATCCAAACTTGGTCTTGTTGTATGAAATTTTTATTTGTGCCTGGATTTGATTTGCTAACAATTTCTTGAGAATTTTTGGGGTCAAATTTCATGAAAAATATTGATCTATGATTTTCTTTTTTGTAGTGACTTTGTCTAATTTTTAGATTAGAGTAATACTGTCTGTCTGTGAAGTCGCTCAGTCGTGTCCAACTCTTTGCGACCCCATAGACTATAGCCTGTCAGGCTCCTCCGTCCATTGGATTTTCCAGGCAAGAGTGCTGGAGTGGATTGCCATTTCCTTCTCCAGGGGATCTTCCAGACCCAGGAATCGAATTCGGGTCTCCCACATTGCAGGCAGGTGCTTTACCATCTGAGCCACCAGGGAAGCCCAAATACATCAACAAGGAATGCATTCTTTCTTGTTTTTCAGGAGGACATTGTATAAATACTTGTTAATTCTTAAGGTACTTGGTAAAATTCTACAGTGAAATCCCTGGGCTTTGGGATTTTGCATGTGTGTGTGTTGGGAGCTATTAAATTAGCAATTCAATTTGTTTAATAGTCATAGGCAATTTTATTTGTCTTTTTTTTTTTTGATTGCTTTGGTAGGTTCTAGTTTTTTAAGTAATTGGTCTGTTTCATCTCAGGGGCATTTCTGCATGGAATTTTGTAATAGTCTTTATTATTCTTTTAATGACTTACAGGAGCTTTAGTGATGTGTTGGTTCATTTCAGTCATTGATGATATGTGACTCCTCTTTTCTTAACGGTCAGTCTTACTAGAGATTTTTCCATTTATTGCACATATCAAAGAACCGACTGTTTCTTGCTTTGATTTTCTTTGCTGTTATCTTATTTTCAATGTCACAGCTTTTCCTGTATTTCTTTTCTCCCTGATACCTTGCTGCAGGTTTATTTTGCTCTTCTTATTTTAATATGTTAAGGACAAAACTTAATAGGTGACCATCCATCTGGAAAAGATTGAGGGAAAGAGAAGGCTTAATGTCATTTGAATCAGGAAATGTGATACCTCAGCCTTATCAAGATTATGGCCTATTTGGATTTGTGTGTGTGTGTTTGTGTGTGGATACATAAGAATTTCAGGATCATTTTTTCTGGTTCTGTGAAAAATGCTGTTGGATATTGTGTAGGAATCACATTGAATTTGTAGATTGCTTTAGGTGGTATGGGAATTATGACCATAAGAATTCCCCCAATCCGTGATCATTGGATCTCTTTCCATTGTGTCATAATTTCTTTCATCAGTGTACTATAGGTTTAGAGTACAGGTCTTTCTCTTCCTTGGTTTAAGTTAATCAAAAATATTTTATTCTTTTGGATGCTATTGTAAGTGGAATTGTTTTGTTAATTTCTCTTTCTGACAGTTTGTTAGTTTGTAGAAGCACAAATGATTTTTGTATGTTAACCTTATACTCTGTAGCATTGCTCAATTTACTAATATTTTTCTTCTTTAACCTATGTAGTAATTGCTTTTATTACTTGAATTTTGAATGTGGAACCTCCTTTGCATATCTGGGATAAATCCCACTTGGTTTTGGTTTACAATTTTTAAATTTATTGTTGATTTTTATTTCCTAATATGATGTTGAGAATCTTTGCATATATGCTCATGAGAGATTTTAATGTGTACCTCTTTTTTTTTTAAGTGTCATTGGTTGTTTTGCTTTTAGTATAATATTGGCCCACATAGCATGCATTAGAAGAATTTGTTCTGTTTCTATATTTTGAAGGAATGTATAGAGATTTGATATGGTTTATGCAAATGTTTGGCAGAATTCAGCAGTGACAACATCTGGGCCTGCTTGCTGCTTTGCAATTTGGCAAGTGATCAATATTATTCAACTTCTTTAAGAGAATCAGACTAGTCAGATTGTCTATTTCCTCTTACATGAGGTTTGACAAATGGTGTGTTTCAAATAGTTGGACCATTTTATCCAGGATTTAAAATTGGTGGACATAGAGTTGTTTATCTCATTCCTTTATTATTCTTTTAGTGTACATGAGGCTATAGTTAAGATACTTCTTTTATACTACTGATATCAGTAATTAGTATCATCTCTCTTAGCACACCTGGAAAGAGGTTTATCAATTCTAAATATTTCTTTTCTGTTGCTTACTTTGGATTTAACTTGCTTTTCTTTTTTTCTAGTTTCCAAAGTGGAAACTTTAATTACTATCCCATAACTCCTTTAAGATTTGATCACTTTCTACTGTCTTCCTTTGCTCCTTTGATCTGTTGGAGTTGAATTGAGTCTTTCTTCTGTCTGATGTAATCTGCTGCTGAAGACTTCTACTGAATTTTTTCAGTTCAGTCATTATTCTATGGCTTCCCTGGTGGCTTAGTGGTAAAGAACCTGCCAATGCAGGGGATGGGTTCAATTTATGAGTTAAGAAAACTCCTTGCAGAAGGAAATGGCAATCCACTCCAGTATTCTCATCTGGAAAGTCCCATGGGCAGAAGAGTCAGGTGGGCTACAGTCCTTGGGGTAGCAAAAGAGTTTGATATGACTTGGCAACTAAACAACAACAGCAATTATTCTACAGCTCCATGATTTCTGTTTGATACTTTCAATATTTTATCTGGTTGTGGTTTTTTTTTTTTTCAAACTCTCACTTGGTTCATGCATTGTTCTCCTAACCTCAATGAGCATCTTTAAAGGAACATCTTTATTTTTAATTTTTTATTAGGTACATTAAGTTTATTTCACTAGTGTCAATTCAGCCTGTACCTTGTTCCTTTGTTTGAAATATCATTTCCTTATTCCTCATTTTACTTAACAATCTACTTTGGTGTCTGCTTATTAGGAAAGCAGTCCCCTCACAGGGTCTTCATGAGTGGCTGTGTTCAGAAGGACACCCCCACAAACCAGCCCTGCCAGTGATTCAGGGGTCCTCTACCAGCTGTTCCTCTCTTCAGGTAGAAGCAGACCTCGGTGGGGTTTCCCTGCCCTGGCTCTGTCTCAGAAGGGATGTTCACTGTTCTGTCATCCCAGGTCGGTGCCTCTGTTCTCCCACAGACTGTACCGCGGCTATAGTGGTGCAAGATCTGAGAGTCAGATGCTGGTCCTTGGGGCAGTATTGGTGAAGTGGGAGCACTGCATTCAACCCGTCCATTATTGTCTCCTGCCGTGGAGGCAGAGAGGTGGGATTTTTCTTCTCACTCTGTAATGAGTGTGGACAAGCAGGGAAGGGAGTCAGTGGTGTCAAGTAACCCAAGCCACCATCTCCATTGTGCTCTCGTTGACTAGACTGCCCAGGTTTGGTGACCCTGTTGCTTGGGTCTTCTCCCAAAAACACTGGGGTACTGTTTGCTTGAACAACACCTTCTCCTGCCCTGGTCAATCTGGAAGCTAGATTATCTCTTTCTACTCTAATCGAATCTCTGGGGTGAATTCTCTGGTGAACAGGCATCCCAAATCTCCCTACTGGCTTTGGTGCATCTGATGTTGCATTCACCAAAAGATGTGCACGAGCCAGTCTGTTATTTCATGGTCTCTCACAGATGGAATTGGTGCATTAATTGCTACTCACTTGGTGTATTTGTTGAAGGATGGCAGATCCAGGGATTTCTAAACCACTGTTTTTTGACCAGTATTAAGTCTTTATTTCTTTGAATATTTTTTCTACTCTGCTAATTCTTTCTGGTACTCCTTCATGGATTCTGACATATATTTTTAAAAATTGGTAATGTTCCATGTGTTCTTGAAATTCCATTTATTTTCTTAATTAACTTTCCTGTGATTTATATATTAGGTAAATTTTTTCTTTTCCGTCTTTTTTTTTTGTTTCATATGTGATATTATACATGTTTCAATGCCATCCTCACAAATCATCCCATCCTCTCCCTCTCCCACAGAGTCCAAAAGACTGTTCTATGCATCTGTGTCTCTTTCATTTATGCATCTGTCTCAGGTTCACTGATTCTGTCCCTTGTCATCTGCACACTGCATTTGTTCCTACCCAGTTTGGGTTGTTTTCTTTGTTTGGGTTTTTTTTTTTTTAATTATATTATTTGGTTCTAATTTCCTAGTTGTTATTTTTAATAACTTCTATTTCATTTCTGAAATTTCCTTATTCTTTCAGTTGTTTCAGGATGCTTTTAAAATGTTCACTGAATGAGTATTTTTACAGCTGCTTTAAAATCCATTGAATCATTCCAGTATGTGGCTAATCTCAACATGCAGCATCTGGTGTCTTCTCACATTTTGTTGTGATATTCTTGGTTCTTGATATAGTATATAGTTTTAGATTGTATCCTTGTCATTGAAATCTTCTATTGTTGAAGGCAATCACCCTGTTTAAGTTCAAATTTAGTGTGGTTGTTGCTCCAGTGACCATTTAGCTTTCTTGGAACGGAGCTCACTGGATCTCTGCCAGGGCAGCCCATGGCAGGAAACATTTCTTTCTTGGGCCACCCTCTGTTACTTGGTAATGTTGGTTGATGAGGGAACCATATAATGGAGAACATTTCCTCTAGCTGTATGTCAGTCACTGGCTATCAATATGCTTCTCAGTCTGTCTCTGCTAGTGCCCCTGAGAGAGGAAGGTTTTTTTATCTAGGCCACTCTTTGCTGCTTTGAGTTTGGAGTGTTGAGAGTTATCTCACGAGGATCATTTTCTCTTATTGGGCATGCAAGGCCAGGAGATGCATAAACTGTGATGCTGTCTTCTGCTGGGTAAATGTTGGGACCTGGTTTGCATTCTGCGTCTTTGTGAAGGTTTGTGGCATACTTTACTGACACCACTGTGGGCAGAATTGGCTGCTACTGTTATCTGACAGTGGAGTGTGTATGCTCTGCCACTATCAGTTGGAGATAGGAGTTAAGCCAAGTATTGAGATGAGTGAATGCTTACTGATGGGTTTCTATGTCTGGGCACTAATGCCATAGAATCATATTCGTACATGAGAATGTGATGATAATAGTGTGTTCATAGTCCAGGATTAACTGAAGAACAAGGCTGATTCTAGATATCACTACACTTCTTAAGGAAGAGGAAATATTCAGTAAAAGACTGTATCAGTGGAGAACATAGGAAGAGTAACGTTTTAAATGTCCATTGAGAAGAGACTTTCAAGTAAAGATGATCAACATGGTGAGATATGAAAAAATAGTGAAGAAATGTCAGTTAAGATATTTTGGTCTTACTTAGAATAAAACAAATGAAATGCTCAGAGTGGAAGTCAAGTTAATGCCAGTGATTACCTGAGGTAGAATTTTTAGACTATATATTCAAAATGTAGACTGAGAATGACAAGATATAGATCAGAATGTTATTTATGGAAAGTTCAGATTTACAGCAAAAATCCTTTGGGAAAGAATAGGAGTTGTGAATATTCAAAGTCAGAAGAGTGTCAAGGGGAAAAGACTGCAGAAAGATAAAAAGGAAAGGAAATGTCTGTTGAACTGTATAATGGAATGCTTAAATTTTATATTTGATGATGTCTAGAATGAGAGTTATCAATAAAATCAAACTCTTTGTTTGCTAATCATTACCGATGTATCTTTATATTACTCCTGTGCAGGGCCATTGCTTTTACCAAGGATATGCCACAGAGATTCCAAATTCAGCTGCGACACTTAGTATCTGCTCTGGACTCAGGTAATGACATATTCCAGAGATGTACCATAGTCGATATCTAGTGTGCCCTTTAACTTTTAGAAACTTCTTGAAGGGTAGATGGAAGACAAAGAAAATAGATACTTACTCTGTGTTTCTTCTCATCTACTTTCTGTGCCTGCTTGTCTTATCTTTTCCACTATACTCTTTGTCTGCCGGGCTTGCAATTATAAAATTCATTCAGAAATAGCTGTCATCAGAATGAGAAATATCCGTATTACTGAGCCACTCTGGAACTGCAATGACTCTTAAATGCTATAATAGAAGGAGGTCGAAAATTGGGTTTACACATTGATGGAAGTAGGTTGGGGCTATTATTAGATATTAGGGGACAAACTCATTATCAAATTTCTACTTAATGTTTTCTTTTAATATTTATGTTTATTATTGAGAAATCCATATTTTTAATTTCTTTTTTATGTGTTTCAATATTCAGGGGATTATTGCAGTTTGAGAATGTCAGTTATGGAATTGAACCACTGGAATCATCAACTACATATGAGCATGTGATTTATCCGTTCAGGGATAAAAAAAGTGATTTTTCTCCCATATCAGAGAACAGTTCTACCACTCAATTTGCAGATCAATCCTACAAAATTCTTGTGAAATCAAATGTAAGTAACTCGTGTATACAAATTGTGATAAACATATTCACATTGATATCTGTTACATTTGGAAAACAAATTTAAAGTGATACTGGTTATAATAAAGCCTTCTCTTATAAAGTATTTAGTTTAAATATATTTTGCTTAGTCATATAATATTTAAAAATTTAACAGCTATAAATATGTAATTCAAAATTCTCACATATACCTAATTTTAAGTATTTTATGCAGATATGCCTTTTTTTACCTTTTTTTAATTTTTATTTTTACTATATTGTACTTTACAATACTGTGTTGGTTTTGCCATACATTGACATGAATCCACCACGGGTGTACATGAGTTCCCAAACATAACCCCCTCCCACCTCCCACCCCATATAATCTCTCTGGATCATTCCTGTGCACCAGCCCCAAGCAGCCTTTTAAGTATTTTTATGCAAATATACACAAATATTAGATGAAAACATTAAGTAGAAATTTGATCATGACCTTTGTCATTTCCACCAGGACTTTTCTGGTGGCTTAGACGGTAAAGCATCTGTCTACAATGAGGGAGACCTGGGTTCGATCCCTGGGTTGGAAAGATCACCTGGAGAAGGAAATGTCAATCCACTCCAGTACTATTGCCTGGAAAATCCCATGGACAGAGGAGCCTGGTAGGCTACAGTCCATGGGGTCGCAAAGAGTCAGACACGACTGAGTGACTTCACTTTCCTTTGTCATTTCATATCTAAGAATAGTTCCATCTTGCTTGATTAACATGTAAATCCAGTTTTCTACCTTCTTCTATCAATTTTTGCATTTAGGAGTCATTGTGGTTCTAGGGTAGCACAGTTCCACTTTTACTGAATTTTCATCCTAAAAATATAAAGGTACTCAAATTTGCTTATTGTAAGTGTCATGCATTTTGCCATTTAGTAACTTTATTAACTTTGTAAAAATAAATGTTAATTTTGATAGAAAATGCAAAAGTACAAACGAGGCAAGAATTGTTCCATATCTCATTGTCTAGACATAGTGTTCTTAGAACTTTGAGGCATTAGTTCTAATTATTTTACTCTTTCGAGTTATAAAGATGATTTAAAAAGGAAGGATTAAGAAAAAAATATCTTATCATGTATTTTTCTTTGAAATTTGATTTGTGCTATTAAAAGGATAAGTTTTCACTTATCATTAAGTTACATTGCATTTATTATCATTTTAAATTAATGTTAGTTAATATTATTAAAAATTTAAATATAAGCAGAAGGATAATAAAAATTGACCATAATACTATTCTCTAGACAAAAGGCTATTGTGAAATCCAGGACAATCATTTTGATATATTGTTTTTCATATACATGGCAACCCACTCCAGTACTCTTGCCTGGAAAATTCCATGGACAGAGAAGCCTTGTAGGCTACAGTCCATGGGGTCGCAAAGAGTCAGACACGACTGAGCAACTTCACTTTAATATATTATATATATATAAATTTAAAACATATGCTTTCATTATGGTATATTTTGCATATTTATATTTTTAACTTCAAGCAAGAAATACTGCATGAATGTACCAGATTTTTGAACAGTCACACTTTTCTTAAAATTGTTTTTATCTAGAAATAGGCATATTTCCAAGATTTTTAGATATATATATTCTAACTTCCTCCTTAAGAATGTTTGCACAACTTTACATTTTGCCATAAAAAGTTAAGAAAATGAAACTGTGTCCACATATTCATAGCAAAATTGGATACCTTGTTTAGAGAGGCAAAACAAAATTATAATATAAAATGTGAATTTAATTTTTTATGATCTCCCATCTCATTGTTGCTTTAACATTTTTTATTTTGCCAAAAATATTGGTGTAAATGCAAATTTTTAAAATTATCCTTTCAGAATGTCATAATAATGATAAAATATAGTTTTATATAGAAATGAAAATTTCCTTTTTAATAGAACTGAGATGTGACTCCCAACCCTATGCCATCTGCCTGTTGCAGTACAACACTGACACAATTGAAGACCATTTCAAAACTGAAGCAGAGCACTGTCACATAAAATAACTTTAAAGGTTTCCATGAACCTTCTTCTATGGCAGTGGGAAAACCCAAATGGATTGACATGTTATGGCAAAGACAAATAGCCCTGCCCTTGAAACCCCCAACTTGACTTGAAGAGTCAGCAATAAGAGAGGGGTTGATAGAGGCAAAGGCAACATACACTTCCAGCCCCATAGCTTGAAGTTCTAGTCAATTAGGCTGTAGCCACAAGTATTTGGCTGAGTAATAAGGCAATGGCACCCCACTCCAGTATTCATGCCTGGAAAATCCCATGGACGGAGGAACCTGGTAGGCTGCAGTCCATGGGGTCGCTACAAGTAGGGCACGCCTGAGCGACTTCACTTTCTCTTTTCACTTTCATGCATTGGAGAAGGAAATAACACCCCACTCCAGTACCCTTGCCTGAAGAATCCCAGGGACGGGGGGCCTGGTGAGCTGCCATCTATGGGGTCTCTCAGAGTTGGACGCGACTGAAGTGCCTTAGCAGTGGCAGCATATCATCTTTTTATATTTAAATCTTCTCATCTGTAAAAATCAGATAATAAAAATAATACCCAAGTCACACAGGTACTTTAAAGTTTCCATAAATTTGTAATTGAAAATTACTTAGCATAGTATGTCAGAAATGTAAGTGATTGATGAATATCAATAAATATTGCTCCTCCTACTACTATTTGTATTTGCTATCAATAGTTTCTCATGTACTGAAACAAGGTAATTGGAACTAAGCATGGAAAATTTGGACACAAAATAGAATGCAATATGAAATAAAAGACACTAAAATTTCAGAACTAAGAAAAAACCAGGGATATCACTGCTGTTACTGATTGGTGGCCCAAGACTGGGGACCCTTGCACAAGGGAACTACTGAAATGTCTTTTTAACTGTGAGTCCAAATACCTAAGGAAATGATATTAATGGTGGGTCTAGGAAGAAAAGTGGTTGAAAATCAGTTTAAAAATATGTATAAAACCTAATTTCCTCTCCTAAACAATTGTTTCTGCTGTAAACTCACAGCTGGTCTAGGACTCTTCTTGGGTGGAATGTGTGAAGTGTGGTCACCAGGCATAGATGTCTTTGTAAATCATAATAGAAGGTGGTTATGATACCAAAATTAGTGTGAATATATTAAACTTGACACACTAGATGTTGGGAAATGGGTTTAAACATTCTAAGATGTTCATGAGAATCCAAGAGGGAATTGAACCACCCCAAAGAATCAAAACCAAGCATGTTGACAGCAAGGTTTTCCCATTAAGCATTCCAGATAATTTACACTCTCTGAAGACAGCAGGCCATAAGCTCCATATGTGTTCATAGATGTTGCAATATGCTGTCAATGCCTAATATGAAGAAGCACTAGACATAGGATGAAACAATGTAATATGGTAGATGTTGTCATGGAAAAATTCAAAGTGTTTAATCTTGAGGCACTAAGGAATGGAGAGAGAGAGTGAAAAAAGCAACATGACAATCTACTCAGAGAGGTGTGCTATGCTTAATCTCTCAGTCATGTCCGACTCTTTGTGACCCATGGACTGCAGCCAGTCAGGCTCCTCTGTCCATGGGATTCTCCAGGCAACAACACTGGAATGGGTTGCCATGTCCTCCTCCAGGGGATTTTTCCAACCCAGGGATCGAACCCCGGTCTCCCACATTGCAGGCAGCTTGTGTACTGACTAAGCCCCTAGGGAAGCCCATACTCAAAAAGGGTGAAGAAAATATTTCATCCACAAATTAAAAACAGAGCACTGTTTAAAAAATGAAATTCAGCAGATAACAGTTCTTGGGAATTAAAAGCATGCCACACATGTGTAAAACCTCAAAAGTTCATCACACAAAAGTCCAGAAATAACACACAACTAAACTATAAACAAAAATGACAAGGAAATTTGAGAGATAAATATGCATTTAAAATAACAATACAGGTGATGTGGTATGAGTTCTAATACAGATGAAATTGAGAATCAAAATGATTTAAGCAGGGGTTCTGAACCAATATTTTTAAACATCTGATTTCTTCTGTATAAACACAATATAGAATGGCATGAAACTATTTAGCACCAATATTGAAGATTGAAAGGCAACACAAAAATTACTTAAAATAAGGTAAGGTAGTTTTCAGCCTGTAATTATTTACCCAGTCAGAACTACATAACTGATATTTTTCATTAAAACCATTTCTTTCCTGCCTATTGTGTATACCTTTCCTAATGTGTAAAACAAACCGCACTTAGAATAACAGAGAGAGACTCACCAGGAATGAGAAAATTAGCAGACTACAACACAACCAAATTTCTAAGGAGTAGTTGCCAAATACACTGAATTTTCTGTCAAATCAAGAGATGGAACAACTTTGTAAGCTGTTATCCTCAAACTGTATTCTTCATGAGTAAACACTATTAGGTCAAATACCACGAGATTTTGAGGTGAGGAATTCCTGTCAGTGGTTTAACATGATGTGTGGGCTTTGCTCATGCAAAGACCAAGGTAGATGAAAATGCTAGCTGTTTGCTTTTCCAGCTTCAACTCAGGGCCTCAAAGTGTCCCCCAAAGTATTGGAATTCAGATAGCAGTAAAGGGAGGAGAGTGTCTGAATCCCCATCTTGATAAACCTGAGCTGAACAGGTATCTCTCACGGACTTCTTTTCTCTCAGAGAAGGAGCAATACCATTCTTGAAAAATTGGTCATTTCTTATGAACCACATAGAGTGTAAGTCACTTGTCCCCACCATTTGTTCAACAAAAGTTTCACATGAAAGAAATGAATGTATTCTGAAAGAAGAATACAAAAGTAATAAACATGGGACTTAAAAACAAATATAAATATAAAATATAACACAAATTACATGATGCAAAATGAGTTAAAAACAATATTGATATTGTTATATATTTATGTACTAGGTGACAAGACTTGTTGTAAGACCTTGACAGTATTCCCTGTCTTTCCAATTCTTTCTACAATTCTGAGTGAGGGCAATTATCCCTCTCTTCAGAAGGAAGCAGAGACCTAGAGAGTTTAAATTATTATTGTAAGTTACAGCATTAAAAAAATAATACATAAATAAAATTCTAATCTAAATAATACAACCCCAGAGAACCATTCTTTAGTACTCACAAGTCTACCCTTTCACAGTCTGTTTAAAGATCCTGGAAGGGCTCAAGAGATAGACATAATAGAAAAACAAAGCCATTTTGAAAATGAAGGACGTTGACAATAGAACTGGTAAATAACAGAATAGACATTATCATAAAACACTAAGGTAACTAAAATGGGCTGGAGTGGGTGAATTTAACTCAGATGACCATTACATTTACTACTGTGGGCAAGAATCCCTTAGAAGAAATGGAGTAGCCATCATGGTCAACAAAAGAGTCTGAAATGCAGTACTTGGATGCAATCTCAAAAACGACAGAATCATTTCTGTTCGTTTCCAAGGCAAACCATTCAATATCACAGTAATTCAAGTCTATGCTCCAACCAGTAATGCTGAAGAAGCTGAAGTTGAACGGTTTTATGAAGACCTACAAGACCTTTTAGAACACCCAAAAAAGATGTCCTTTTCATTATAGGGTACTGGAATGCAAAAGTAGGAAGTCAAGAAACACTTGGAGTGACAGGCAAATTTGGCCTTGGAATGCAGAATGAAGCAGGGCAAAGGCTAATAGAGTGTTGCCAAGAGAACGTACTGGTCAAAACAAATACCCTCTTCCAACAACACAAGAGAAGACTTTACACATGGATATCATCAGATGGTCAACACTGAAATCAGATTATATTCTTTGCAGCCAAAGATGGAGAGGCACTATACAGTCAGCAAAAACAAGAATGGGAGCTGACTGGCTCAGATCATGAACTCCTTATTGCCAAATTTAGACTTAAATTGAAGAAAGTGGGGAAAACCACTAGACCATTCAGGTATGACTTAACAAATCCCTTATGATTATACAGTGGAAGTGAGAAATAGATTTAAGGGGCTAGATCTGATAGATAGAGTGCCTGATGATATATGGACGGAGGTTCATGACATTGTACAGGAGACAGGGATCAAGACCATACCCATGGGAAAGAAATGCAAAAAAGCAAAATGGCTGTCTAAGGCGGTCTTACAAATAGCTGTGAAAAGAAGAAAAGTGAAAAGCAGGAGAAATGGAAAAATTTATGAGTATCTGAATGCAGAGTTCCCTAGAATAGCAGGAAGAGATAAGAAAGGCTTCCTCAGCGATCAATGCAAAGAAATCGAGGAAAACAACAGAATGGGAAAGACTAGAGATCTCTTCAAGAAAATTAGAGATACCAAGGGAACATTTCATGCAAAGATGGGCTCGATAAAGGACAGAAATGGTATGGACCTAACAGAAGCAGAAGATATTAAGAAGAGGTGGCAAGAAAGAATACACAGAAGAACTGTACAAAAAAGATCTTCACAACCAAGATAATTACAATGTGTGATCACTCACCTAGCGCCAGACATCCTGGAATGTGAAGTCAATGGGCCTTAGAAAGTATCACTGTGAACAATGCTAGGGGAGGTGAAGGGATTCCAGTTGAGCTATTTCAAATCCTGAAAGATGATGCTGTGAAAGTGCTGCACTCAATATGCCAGCAAATTTGGAAAACTCAGCAGTGGCCACCGGACTGGAAAAGGTCCGATTTCATTCCAATCCCAAAGAAAGGCAATGCCAAAGAATGCCCCAACTACCACACAATTGTACTCATCTCACATGTTAGTAAAGTAATACTCAAAATTCTCCAAGCCAGGCTTCAGCAATACGTGAACCGTGAACTTCCAGATGTTGAAACTGGTTTTAGAAAAGCAGAGGAACCAGAGATCAAATTGCCAACATCTGCTGGATCATGGAGAAAGCAAGAGAGTTCCAGAAAAACATCTATTTCTGCTTTATTGACTATGCCAAAGCCTTTGACTGTGTGGATCACAATAAACTGTGGAAAATTCTGAGAGAGTTGGGAATACCAGACCACCTGACCTGCCTCTTGAGAAACCTGTATGCAGGTCAGGAAGCAACAGTTGGAACTGGACATGGAACAACAGACTGGTTCCAAACAGGAAAAGGAGTACGTCAAGGCTGTATATTGTCACCCTGCTTATTTAACTTGTATGCAGGGTACATCATGAGAAACGCTGGGCTGGAAGAAGCACAAGCTGGAATCAAGATTGCCGGGAGAAATATCAGTAACCTCAGATATGCAGATGACACAACCCTTATGACAGAAAGTGAAGAGGAACTAAAAGGCCCTTTGATGAAAGTGAAAGAGGAGAGTGAAAAAGTAGGCTTAAAACTCAATATTCAGAAAACTGAGATCATGGCATGTGGTCCCATCATTTCCTGGCAAATGGATGGGAAACAGTGGAAACAGTGTCAGATTTTATTTTGGGGATCTCCAAAATTACTGTAGATGGTAATAGCAGCCATGAAATTAAAAACCACTCACTCCTTGGAAGGAAAGTTATGACCAATCTAGAGAGCATATTGAAAAGCAGGGACATTATTTTGCCAACAAAGGTCTGTCTAGTCAAGACTATGGTTTTTCCAGTGGTCCTGTATGGATGTGAGCGTTGGACTGTGAAGAAAGCTTATTGCCGAAGAATCGATGCTTTTAAACTGTGGTGTTTGAGAAGACTCTTGAGAGTCCCTTGGACTGCAAAGAGTTCCAACCAGTCCATTCTAAAGGAGATCAGTCCTGGGTGTTCTTTGGAAAAACTAATGTTGAAGCTGAAACTCCAATACTTTGGCCACCTCATGTGAAGAGCTGACTCATTGGGAAAGACTCTGATGCTGGGAGCGATTGGGGGCAGTAGGAGAAGGGGACAACAGAGGATGAGATGGCTAGATGGCCTCACCGACTCAATGGACATGAGTTTGAGTGAACTCCGGGAGTTGGTGATGGACAGGAAGGCCTGGCATGATGCAATTCATGAGGTCGCAAAGAGTCAGACACGACTTAGTGACTGGACTGAACTGAATGTGACATTCAACGCTGAGCATGGCAGGATTGATGCTTTTGAACTGTGGTGTTGGAGTAGACTCTTGAGAGTCCCTTGGACTGCAAGGACATCCAACCAGTCAATCCTAAAGGAAATCAGTCCTGCGTGTTCACTGGAAGGACTGATGTTGAAGCTGAATCTCCAATACTTTGGCCACCTGTTGCAAAGAGCTGACTCATTAGAAAAGACCCCGAAACTGGGAAACGTTGAACGCAGGATGAGAAGGGGATGACAGAGGATGAGATGGTTGGATGGCATCACCGTCTCAATGGACATGAATTTGGGTAATCTCCGGGAGTTGGTTGTGGACAGGGAGGACTGGCGTGCTGCAGTTCATGAGGTCCAAAGGGTCGGACACGACTGTGCAACTGAACCGAACTGAGGAGGGTATGCCATAGGCTATAGTTTGCTGACCTCGCTCTCAAGATTCATGCTGTGGTATTGGTTTATGTGTGGAACAGTGGAATACCATAGAGTAGAGGTATAGCCATGTGCTCTTGCCCAAATGGTTATACGCAAAATGCTAAGGTCTTTGGAAAGTAAAAAATGACGTCTTCATCAAATATGCAAGAAGATTGGATTTCCACATGGAAATCCTTATTCTAGAAAATTGAATTAGAGGGTAAACTTAAGTGTCAAACCAAACGAAATTTCTAGTAGGGGATTTAGGAGAAACCAAATTAATGAGCCATAAGACTGTGAAAAGATGTTCAACATCATTAATCATACAGGAACTGCAAATGAAAATCTCATTGAGTTCTCAGCACATACTGACAGGAATGGATGCAATGCAAAAGAATGACAATACCAAATGAAAGAAAGAGTGTGGAGCAGTTGACATTAGTTCTTGGCAAAAAATGCAGAATGATCAAACTATTGAGTTGGCCAAAAGATCTGTTCAGATTTTTCTCTTTGATGTAATGAAAAGACCTGAACAAACATTTTAGCCAACCTAATAACTTTAGAACACTATTAAATTTTTATATTTCTCTATATATATACAAGTATCATGTGAATCAGATTTTCCAGTTCTAAACACTGAACCAAGAAAAATGAAAGACTATAACTATTCAAAAACCTGTACATGGATGTTCACATCTACATCATTTACAACAGCTAAGATGTTTAAACAATCCAAATGGTCATCAACGGTTAGATATATTAACAAATTGTTCTATGTTTCTAAAATCTCACACTTGGTAACAACAAAAACAAATGAATTACCAATAATCACAGCAACACGGACAAGTGCTGAGTTAAAGAAACCAGATATAGAAGAAGACATATCATACGATTTCACTTATATAAACTTCTAGGGTAAATTATTGTAACCTATGGTGAGAGAAAGTAGGTCACTGGTTACCTTGAGCCTTATAGGCTATTAACTTTATAGGATAATGGAAACATTATTTTACTGATAGTAATGGATGCATGGTTGTATACCAGTTCGTGTAACTGTGTAACTGTGTTCTTAAAATACATGCATTTTATTGAGAGTAGGCCATGGTAAATAATTTCAAGTACAAAAATGATGATAAAATAGACCAACATTTGGGGGTAAGTTGATGGGAATTTGTTTAGCTTGAAGGTTAAATTAGGGACCTAGAAGAAGTTTTTGAGGGGAAAGAAACAAGAATCCTCCCTCATTTAAGTAACTTTTTTTGAGGACTCTAATTATCAAGTGTATAAGGCAAAAGCTTCTGATTTGTCCTCAAAATGTTTCTGCAACATCTCCCAGATTATTTACTCAATGGGCATTGAACCTTATATTTCTTGTAATTATATCTTTACATGTTTGCATCTGTAGCTATAATCTAGCTAGCTAGCTAGCTAGCTATACCTGTGTGTGAATGTGTGTGTGTATAATTATATAATGTACATGATAATTACAAGCAAGATAAGATTTTTTAAATCTTATCAATCCATGTCCTCTGTTTTGCAGAAAGATTCAGGTGTGCCATTGAAAAGAGTTCTGAAAATACGTGTCATTATTGATAAAGCTTTGGTAAGCATTATTGATACATTTTCCTTATACTCTTTTATTTAAATTGAGAAGGAATATAAAGATAATCTTTGAAATGCAGAAATACATTAATCTGTTCAAAATATATGTATCAGTGTGACAGGACATAAAGACACATTATCAGTTGGCTTTCCAACGACATAAGAGGATCAGTAACAATATTTATTAGAACTAATGTAAAATTTTGTATGTAAGGGGAGATCCAGTAATCTATTGGATTATGACTAGTTGCATATATTTCTGGGTTCATCCCCAAATTGTGGCAAAACACTGCCTTAAGTCAATTTTCATTTTAAACTGTTTTATTATTAAATTGAAGAAGATCCTCCTATTAAACATAATCTTTTATAAGAATACTTTGTGCTGTGTAATTGCTTGGGTATTCTGGTGGAAATAATCATTTTTTAAATGTCTATAGTAGTTTTATTCATATTTATAAAACTTAGAAAGAACATAGATTTTCTTTAATAAGTGAGGGGATAAGTTGTGGTACATACAGACTGGGATATTATTTAATGCTAAAAAGTTTACTGCTAATTAACTATGAAAAACGTAATGTTGCTGAGAGGGAGGCTATAATTTGAAGGTAAACATTCTGTAGGACACACTGGGTAAATATCTAGTAAATTGTAAAGAGAGAAGAAGAATACATAGGAACACATTTGATTTTTGAACTTTTCATTTATACAATTAGTTTTAGCAAACACTTACAGGCAATAAGTTTAAAAAAAAAAAAACCTGTTTTGTCCATTATTACAAGTAATTTTGTATAAGCCAGTAAGTGTCATGATGTTCTAGAATTTTTGCATAAAATGAAATTTTCAAATCTTTAAATAAATTTCATAAAAGCAATAATAGAAAATAATGACATCAGCTCTGGGATTCCTGGGCCTTACAACCAGGCTCCAGGCCCCAGCTCTGCCTATCAATAGCTAGGCACTAGCCCCAGGACCAGGCTTCACCCAGCAGTGGAAGTGCTATGGCCTTGGAATGTTCTGCACCTTTACTCCATTCAGCACTGAGCCAGCACTATCCCAGAGCTCCCTGGAGTTTCACAGTCAGCTGCCTTATGACCTTGTCCTGCCAACCAGCACCTGGCAGCCAATGCATGAGGCAGAACTGCCAACCAACTGGACCAGGGGCCAAACAAGACTAACAGACATCTCACCTAGTCAGCCTTCAGCAACAGAAAGACCCACACAGCCACACAGGGGAAGCCACTAGAGTATACACCAAAGGTGATGAAAGATGAGTCAGCTGCTGAAACACATAGTGCCTGCAAAAGGCCACATCTCCAGCATTAAGAAGCACAACCAGTCTACCAGGTACACACAAATGCCAATACTTAGGCAGACATGTTCCAGATGAAGCAATAAGTAAACAGCTGAAAAGAATGTTTAAGTGAAATGGAGATAGGCAACCTACTCAAGAAAGAGGTTAGGGTAGTGCTTGTAAAGACAGTCAAAAACCTCAGAAGAAGAATGCATACACAGAGCAAGAAAATATTAACATGAAGAACGACCAAACATAGATGAAGAATACAACACTGAAATGAAAAATACACGTGGAGGTACCAATAGTAGACTAGATGATACAGAAGGATGGATCAGTGAGCTGGAAGACAGTGTGATGGAAATTACTGATGGTGAACAGAAAACAGAAAGAATGACAAGAAATGAGAACCTTGAAAGAGAACTCTGGGGCAACATTAAGCACATTAATATGTACATTATAGGCCCCCCAGAAGGAGAAGAGAGAGATAGTAATTAAAATGACAAAAGTTAAAGATGAAAAGAGGACAGTGAAAGCAGGAAAAGAAAAACAACAAAAGGAATATCCATAGAGCTATCAGCTGACCTTTCAGCAGAAACTCTGCAGTCCAGAAGGGAGAGGCACCCTGTATTTAACACGTTGAAAGTGAAAAATCTACAGCCAAGAATACTCTATCCAGCAAGGCTCTTCAAATTTGATTTAGAGATCAAAATCTTTATAGGCAAGTAAAACTCAAAAGAGTTCAGGAACTAGCATTACAAGAAATGTTAAAGCAGTTTTACTAAGAAACAAAAAGTCCAAAACTGGAAACACAAAAATTAAGAAAGGAAAAGATCACGAGTAGGAGCAAACATACAGTAAATGTAGGAAATCATCTCACATGCAAAGCTAGAAGGAAGGTAGGAAGAATGTTGTCTTTTAACAAAAGCATCTATATCTACAATAAGGGGTTAGGAGATACCTAAATTAGATGTAAAATAAGATATTAAAAGCAGTAATTGTGAGGGGAGAAGAATATACATACATGGTTGTTAAAAATGTATTTGAAATTAAGAGATCAGCAACTTAATCATATATAAATACATATGTGTATGTATAGATTGATACATAAAAACATCATGGTAACTGGAAAAGAAAAATGTATACTATATACACACAAGAAAAGTAAAAGATACCCAAATATAATATTAAGGTAGTCATCAAATCATATGAGAAGGGAACAAAAGAAAAAGAAAGGAACAAAAAGGACATACAGAAAGATCCAAAGCAATGCACAAAATGGAAATGTGAACACACATATCAACAATTACTTTAAATGGAAATGAACTAAATGCTCCAAGAAAAAAGAAATAGAGTAGTTAAATGGATACATGACAAGACTCATATATGCACTGCCATGAGCAACTCACTTCAGATCTAAAGACTCACAGACAGAAAGTGAGGGAATGGAAAAAGGTATTCCATGCAAAAGGAAATCGAAATAAAGTCAGAGTACCAATACTTATATCTAACAAAACAGGTTTGAAAAAGAGGTTGTTACAAGAGACAAGGACACTACATAATGATAGGCATCAATCCAATAAGAAGGTATAACAAATGTAAATATCTGTGCACCCAGCATAGAAGCATCCAAATCCATAAAGTAAATATTAATGGACATAAAAGGGGAAATTAACAGTAACTCAACAACAGTAGGCAATTTAGCACCTCACTTACATCAATGGACAGATCATCCAGACAGAAAATCAATAAGAAACCAAAAGCCTTACATGACACATTCTATGTATATGGAACATTCCATCCGAAAAATGCAGGTTGCAGATGTTTCCAGCTGCACATGGCACAGTCTACAGAGCAGGTCACATGCCAGCCTATAAAGCCAGCCTTGGTGAATTTCAGAAATCATGACAAGCATCGTTTCTGAACACGTACAATGAGATTAGAAATGAACTACAAGAAAAATACTCAAAAAAAAAAAAAACTAAACACATAGAGGCTAAGCAATATACTGCTTAATAGTCAATGGGTCACCACAAAATCTAATCTCTGCCTGGAGACAAATGAAAAGAAAACACAACCATCTGTAAATCTTAGATACAACAAAAACATTTCTAAGAAGTTTTTGACACAGGTTTTGATACAGGCTTATCTCAGGAAACAAGAAAAGTCTCAGATGAGCAAGCATCTTAATTTCATGGCTTCAGTCACCATCTGCAGTGATTTTGGAGCCCAAACCAATAAAGTCTTTCACTGTTTCCTACTTTTACATTCCAGTCTCCTTTAATGAAAAGGATATCATTTTGGGGTGTTAGTTGTAGAAGGTCTTGTAGGTCTTCAACTTCAGCTTCTTCAGCATTATTGGTTGGGGCATAGGCCTGAATTACTGTGATATTGAATGGTTACTGGTACTTCAGTGGATAAGAATTCACCTGCCAATGCAGGGAACATGTGTTCAGTCCCTGCTCTGGGAACATCCCATGTCTTGGAGCAACTAAGCCAGCAAGCCTCACCTACTGAGCCCACATCCTGCAACTACTGAAGCCTGCTGGCCGAGAGCCTGTGCTCTGCAACAAGAGAAGCCACCACAATCAGAAGCCTATGCACTGCAGAGAAACTCCATGCATAGCAATGAAGATTCAACATAGCCACAAATAAATCTTTTTTAACAAAGGAAAGAGCAAGCCAATACCACTGATAAACATAGCTGCAAAAATTCTCAACACAATGTTAGCAAACCAGTTTCAACAGTATATTAAAAGGATCATACACCACAGTTTAGTGGAATTTATCCCAGAGATGCAACAGTTTTTCAGTATCCACAAAAAAATTAATGTGGTACACCTACAGATGGCCAACAGGCACATAATAACCATCTATCTGATCATCTCAGTAGATACTGAAAAAGATTTTTACAAAATTCATCTTCCATTTATGATAAAAACTCTACAGAAAAGAGGCATAAAGAGAATGGTCCTCAACATAATATAGCTCATATATGACAAACCCACACCTAATATCATACTTAATGGTGAAAAGCTGAAAGCACTTCCTTGAAGGTAAGGAACAATACAAGAATGTCCTCGCCTGCAAATTTTATTCAACATAGTGCTGGAAATCCTTGCCTTAGTACTCAGTAAAGAAAAGGAAATAGAATCCAACTTGGGAAGGAAGAAACATAATAGTCAATGTTTTCAGATGACATGATACTATACATAGAAAATCCTAAAGTGAAAAGAAGTGAAGTTGTTCAGTCATGTCCAACTCTTTGTGCCCCTATGGACTGTAGCCTACCAGGCTCCTGCGTCCATGGGATTTTCCAGGCAAGAGTACTGGAGTGGATTACCATTTCCTTCTCCAGAAAATCCTAAAAACAACACCAAAAACTACTAGAGCTAATCACTGTATTCATAAAGATGCTGGATGCAAAATTAACACACAGAAACTTGTTCCATTTCTGTCTCCTAACAATGAACTGTCAGAAGGAGAAATTAAGAAGACTATCTCTTTTACTGTTGCATCAAAAAGAATAATACCTAGGGAAAAAATCTAAAGAAGTAAAAGACTTGTACATAAACAGATGGAAAGACATGCTGTTTTCATAGATCTCAGGAATTCCTGTTGTTGAAGTGCCGATACTCCCAAGCCTATTTAAGGATTAAGTGTAATCCCTGTCAAAATACCAATGGCATTTTTCAATAAACTAGAACAAGTAACCCTAAAATTTGTATGGAAACATGAAAGACCCCCAAATAGCCAACTCAATATTGAGAAATAACAGAAGAAAGCATCACACTCTATGACTTTAGACTATACCACTAAGCTGCAGTAATCAAAATAGTATGATACAAGAATAAACACAGACACACAGGTCTATGGAATTGAATAAAGAGCCCAGATATAAAAGCATGCACTTATGGTCAATTAATCTACAAGAAAGGAGGTAAGACTATACATTGAAGCAAAAAGCAGTCCTAAAAATAAGTGATGCTGGGAAAACAAGACACCTATGTATGTGGGACTGAAAGTAGAACATTTTCTCACACCATATACAAAAATAAATTCAAAATGAAATGAAGACTTAATGTAAGACAGGAAACCATATTACTCCTGGAAGAAAATATAGGCAGAACACTCTCAGTCACTAATCATAACACTGTTATTTTATCTGTCTCCTCAGGCAAAGAAAGTGAAAGGAAAAATAAGCAAATAGTAACTACTTAAAAGCTTTTGCACAGCAAAGGAAACCATAAACAAATGAAAAGACAGCCTGTAGAATGGGAAAAGAGTAGTTGCCAATTATGACTGATAAAGGGTTAATATCCAAACTATATAAACAGTTCATACAACTGAATATCAAAAACAACCCAATTTAAAAGTGTGCAATATTGTAAAGTAATTAACCTCCAATTAAAATAAATAAATTTTAAAGAAACATAAAAGGACGTATATACAAAATAAATAAATAAAAGTGTGCAAGAGAACTGAACAGTTTTTCAAGGAAGACCTACAGATGGTTAATAAGCACAGAAAAGATGTTCAACATCTCTGAAATGCAAATCAGAACTACTAAAAGATATCACTTCACACTTATCAGAATGGCTATAATCAAATAAGCCACAAATAACAATTGATGCCAAGGATGTGAATAAAAAGGAACCCTTATTAATTATGCAATCTTGGAATCTTAACCTTTGATCCTAAATAACTACATGTGTAAAGAGGAATATAATCATCACCATCTCATTTTAATATTGTTATTGTTGTTTAGTCAGTCACTAAGTCATATCCAACTGTTTTGCAGCCCCGTGGACTGTAGCCTCCTCAGGCTCCTCTGTCCTTGGGATTTCCCAGGCAGGAATGCTGGGATGAGTTGCCATTTCCCTGACCCAGGGATCAAACCCACATCTCCTGCATTGGCAGGTGGATTCTTTAGTACTGAGCCAGTTGGGAAACCCTATTTTATATTATTGGTTGCTATATAATGTCCCTATGGAAGAACGGAGAGGGAAATGGCAACCCACTCCAGTATTCTTGCCTGGAGAATCCCATGGATGGAGGAGCCTGGTGGGCTACAGTCCATGGGGTCGAGCCTGGTGGGCTACAGAACATGGGGTCGCAAAGAGTCGAACACGACTGAGTGACTTAAAATAAAATCTAAAATATTAAGTCCCTAGGTTTAAGTCTAGAACTTATTAGTACTCGTTAAGTCTTAATTATAATTTTGTCTTTTTGTGTGCATGCTGCATTATTTTAACATTTTTATATCCATTGAACTGTGGTAGTTTAGTCATTTTCACTGATGATTAAAAAATATAATTTGCCTTTCAGTATGATTATATGGGTTCTGAAGTGACACTTGCATCTGAGAAGATTATCTATGTTTTTAGTCTAATCAACACTGTGAGTATTTATGTTTGATATATAAATAAGAAGCATTCATGTAAATATAGTAGCATTGTTTGAATAACTAGCACGTGCACTTTTGAAAATGCTCATGTACTTACTTGGCTGCATTGGTCCTCAGTTGTGGCACGTGGGTTTGTCCCTTGTGCCTCTCTGGCTCAATAGTTGCCATGCATGGTCTTTGTTCCTCTGCGGCATGTGGGATCTTCCTGGACCAGAAATGGAATCCACGACCCCTGCAGGGAAAAGCAGATTCTTAACTACAGCCCACCAGTGAAGTCCAACATGTGCAACTTTATAAAATGTATACTCCCTGAAACTAACTTATTCCACCAGTGAATTTCATCTGAAAAAAAATATAGTTAATCAGAAAATTGGCATTGCATATAAATGTATAGTATTATATTTATGATTACTTATAGCCATATATCATGAATCTCCTATTTTTAGATGTATTCTCAGCTTCAAGTGTCTGTTATATTAACTTCTCTGGAGATCTGGTCAGATCTAAATAAGATTTCAACTGATGGGGATGCACATGAAGTACTACAAAGATTTGTGTCCTGGAGAGAAAAAAATTTATTACAAAGCTCCCATGATTTGACATACTTATTAATGTAAGTAATTTATTTTCATTGGTATAAAGTTTATCAAACTATTTGTAAGTGAACTATTAAAATTTTACACAAAATTTATTATTTAGAATAACAAAGATAGCTCAAAAAATGACTATGTGAGTACTGTGTTGGCAGAATGAAAGCTATAAAAATCTGATGATTCAATGTAAGACACTAAAGCATGGTAGGCCATTATCCTGAGTGGTCTGCTTACTTCTGAGTTTAAAGAACTGAAAATATGTAAAGCCATGGGACAGCATAGGGCCTCTATTGTTTTAAAGAATTCCGCAGAGGTAAATAACCAAGACCAGCATTTTAACATTAAATAAAGCATACATTAGTTGACAGAATGCAACAAATCCATATAAATCTGCTTACATTAGAAAACATAAGTATGGTAATGTGATGATCTTATGGAATGTCTTTCCTGACCTAAGGTTGTAGCTATTTAGCTGCTTCCACTGTAACTTTCAAGAGTCTTTCTATATGCTGATTTGATTATTTTGGATGGAAAAAAACAAAAACAAAAACATGATTCCAAAAGGCCTTAAGTAATATGGATACATCTATAAATCTCTGGTGTCTCTGTGAAATTTAAGGTCAGGTGTGGAGGTTCAGGAGCAGCTTTAACTAAGGATTAACGTGTGTGTGGACATTTAATGCATCCCATCTCTGTTTTTCCTGATGACTGTCCTGCATACATTCTCTTTTTTGTCCTCCAATGCAACACTTTTTATGCCATCTGAGCTTTTCAGTTCAGTTCAGTTCAATCTCTCAGTCGTGTCTGACTCTTTGCGACCCCATGAATTGCAGCACACCAGGCCTCCCTGTCCATCACCAACACCCGGAGTTCACTCAAACTCACGTCCATGGAGCAGGTGATACCATCCAGCCATCTCATCCTCTGTCGTCCCCTTCTCTTCCTGCCCTCAATCCCTCCCAGCATCAGAATCTTTTCCAATGAGTTAACTCTTCGCATGAGGTGGCCAAAGTACTGGAGTTTCAGCTTTAGCATCATTCCTTCCAAAGAACACCCAGGGCTGATCTCCTTTTGAATGGACTGGTTGGATTTCCTTGCAGTCCAAGGGACTCTCCAGAGTCTTCTCCAACACCACAGTTCAAAAGCATCAATTCTTCAGCACTCCTCTTTCTTCACAGTCCATCTCTCACATCCATACATGACCACTGGAAAAACCATAGCCTGACTAGATAGACCTTTGTTGGCAAAGTAATGTCTCTGCTTTTCAATATTCTATCTAGGTCGGTCACAAGTTTTCTTCCAAGGAGTAAGCGTCTTTTTTTTTTTTTTTTAGTTTTTTATTTTTTAAATTTTAAAATCTTTAATTCTTACATGCATTCCCAAACATGAACCCCCCTCCCACCTCCCTCCCCATAACATCTTTCTGGGTCATCCCCATGCACCAGCCCCAAGCCTGCTGCATCCTGCGTCAGACATAGACTGGCGATTCAATTCACATGATAGTAGGAGTAAGCGTCTTTTAATTTCACAGCTGCAATCACCATCTGCAGTGATTTTGGAGCCCCCCCAAAATAAAGTCTGACACTGTTTCCACTGTTTCCCCATCTATTTCCCATGAAGTGATAGGACCAGATGCCATGATCTTCATTTTCTGAATGTTGAGCTTTAAGCCAACTTTTTCACCCTCCTCTTTCACTTTCATCAAGAGGCTTTTTAGCTCCTCTTCACTTTCTGCCCTAAGGGTGGTGTCATCTGCATATCTGAGGTTATTGATATTTCTCCCAGCAATCTTGATTCCAGCTTGTGCTTCTTCCAGCCCAGAGTTTCTCAGGATGTACTCTGCATATAAGGTACATAAGCAGGTTAAATAAGCATTCTGTCAGATCATGAACTCCTTATTGCCAAATTCAGACTTAAATTGAAGAAAGTAGGGAAAACCACTAGACCATTCAGGTATGACCTAAATCAAATCCCTTATGGTTATACAGTGGAAGTGAGAAATAGATTAAGGGACTAGATCTGAGGTTTTACTACATGCAAATTCATGGCAGTAATCTATCCTGACTTTTATGTCTTAGAACCTTGTCCATCCAGTGTTGACAGCAGTGGTGATTAATTTCTGGAAGGATGAGGCACTGCTGGATTTTAAGCTGTGCATCATACAATGTTAAAGTTGACTTTTGAACTTAATTTGGACACACCAGGGGAGACTACCCAACTACAAAATGATTGAGAGCATTAGACATGATACACAATATTCATGTATTAAAGAAAGCAGCTTTATTGAGGAATCTAATTCTTAAACATCATTAAGTTATTGATAATTTAAAGTGCATTTATCCACAAGGAAAATGTTATTGTTTAGTTACAGGGACCATCCTAATTATGTAGGAGCAACATACCATGGAATGGCATGTGATCCAAAGTTTGCTGCAGGACTTGCTCTGGTATGTCCCTTCTCCTTAGTAATTATATCATTTTATTCCTTTCTCTTCAGTAATTATATCATGTTTTGAAAGTTAATATCTTCTTTAAGAACAAAAGTGTGTATAGTATATCTAACAACTTATTAAATTAATATTTTAATACAATGCTGTATTTTTTACTTTTAACCTCACATTGTCATTTTTAAATTTTTTTTATGTTGGTAAAATACACATTGTGTGAAACTGACCATCTTAAGCATTATATGTTCACTGTGCAGTAGTGTTAAGTCTGTCTGCATTGTTGTGAAGTAGATGTGTAGAATCTTTATCTTGCTTTAATGAAACTTCATACACATTGGCCAACAAGGCCTCACTTTCCGTACCTCCACCCCCTGGCAACCACGATTCTCCTCTCTGCTTCTGTGAGTATGATATATTTTAGATCCCACATATAAGGTAGACCATACAATATTTGTCTTTCTGTGTCTGGCTTATTTCTCTTTGAATAATACATCCAGCTTCATCCATGTTTTTGGAAATGGCAGGATTTCATTTTTTTTATGGCTGAATAATATTTCATGTTACTCATATACATATATAAATCATATCATATTATCCATTTGTATATATAGACACTTTCTTTATGCATTCATATATTAGTGACCACTTAGTTTGGTTCCATATCTTGGTGATTGTGAATAATGCTACAACTAACATGAGAGATGGGAATGCAGATATCTCTGTGAGACAGTAGCTTCAGTTATTTTGGAGATATACCTAGAAGTGGGTTTGCTGGATCATATGGTATTTCTATTTTTAATATTATGAAGACTCATAATACTGAGGTCCAGAGTGGTTGCACCATTTTATAATCCCACAAGCATTTCACATTTCATATTTTATTCATCCCACCCTCATTAACAGCTGTTATTCTTTGTTGTTGGTAATTATTTTAAGGGGTATGCCGTGATATCACATTTTGTTTTTGACTGTAGCTTTACAATCACTAGTGATAATTGAGCCACCTTTTCATATCCTTTTTGGTGTTTTGTACATCATCTCTGGAGAAATAGTTGTTTATTCAAGACCTTAGGCCATTTTTTACCTGCATTAGTTGATTTTCTTGTTTAGTTAAAGCAGTTCTTCTTCTGAGTATCAACACCTTTGGATATCCTTCATCCGGTTCCCCTCCTCTCAAGCTCTGCCCCCCGTATCCATAAATCTAATCCCTGTTTTTAGTTTGTTTGTTTTGAATTATAATTGACCTATATCCCTATGTAGACTTCCCTGGTGGCTCAGTTCGTAAAGAGTCTGCCTGCAACGTGGGAGACCTGGGTTTGATCCCTGGGTTGGGAAGATGCCCTGGAGAAAGAAATGGCAACCCACTCCAGTATTCTTGCCTGGAGAATTCCATGGACAGAGGAGCCTGGTGAGCTACAGTTCACGGGTTCACAAAGAGTCAGACATGACTAAGTGACTAACTCACCCCATGTTAGTTTCTGTTATACAAAATATTAATTTAATATTTCTATACTATTCAAAATGATTATCACAATAAGTCTAGAAATGATATATCATTATACAAAGATTGTTTTTCAGTCACTCAGTCGTATCTGACTCTGCAAACCCATGGAACTGCAGCATGCCAGGCTTCCCTGTCCTTCACCGTCTCCCAGAAATTGCTCAAACTCATTTCCATGGAATCAGTGATGCCATCCAACCATCTCATCTTCTTTTGTCCCCTTCTCCTCCTGCCTACTATCTTTCCCAGGGTCAGAGTCTTTTCTAATGAGTTGACTCTTTGCATCACGTGGCCAAAGTGTTGGAACTTCAACTTCACACTCAGACCTTCCAATGACCATTCAGAATTTATTTCCTTTAGGATTAACTGTTTTGTCCTCCTTGCTGTACAAGGGACTTTCTTTTTTGTTTTACCATTTACCATTTATTTATTATTTTTTTTTCTTACTTTACAATATTGTATTGGTTTTGCAATACATCAACATGAATCCACCACGGGTATACACATGTTCCCCATCCTGAACCCCCCTCCCACCTCCCTCCTCGTACCATCCCTCTGGTTCATCCCAGTGCACCAGACCCAAGCATCCAGTATCCTATATCGAACCTGGTGATTCGTTTCTTATATGATATTATGCATGTTTCAATGCCATTTTCCCAAATCATCCCACCTTCTCCCTCTCCCACAGAATCCAAAAGACTGTTCTATACATCTGTCTCTTTTGCTGTCTCTCATACAGGGTTATCGTTACCATCTTTCTAAATTCCATATATATGTGTTAGTATACTGTATTGGTGTTTTTATTTCTGGCTTACTTCACTCTGTATAATAGGCTCCAGTTTCATCCATCTCATCAGAACTGATTCAAATGTATTCTTTTTAATGGCTGAGTAATACTCCATTGTGTATATGTAGCACAGCTTTCTTATCCATTCATCTGCTGATGGACATCTAGGTTGTTTCCATGTCCTGGCTATTATAAACAGTGCTGCGATGAACATTAGGGTACATGTGTCTCCTTCTATTCTGGTTTCCTCGGTGTGTGTGCCCAGCAGAGGGATTGTTGGGTCATAAGGCAGTTCTATTTGCAGTTTTTTAAGGAATCTCCACACTGTTCTCCATAGTGGCTGTACTAGTTTGCATTCCCACCAACAGTGTAAGAGGGTTCCCTTTTCTCCACACCCTCTCCAGCATTTATTGCTTATAGACTTTTGGATCACAACCATTCTGACTGGCATGAAATGGTACCTCATTGTGGTTTTGATTTGCATTTCTCTGATAATGAGTGATGTTGAGCATCTTTTCATGTGTTTGTTAGCCATCTGTACCTCTTTTTTGGAGAAATGTCTATTTAGTTCTTTGGCCCGTTATTTGATTGGGTAGTTAATTTTTCTGGAATTGAGCTGCAGGTGTTGCTTGTATGTTTTTGAGATTAGTTGTTTGTCAGTTGCTTCATTTGCTATTATCTTCTCCCATTCTGAAGGCTGTCTTTTCAGCTTGCTTATAGTTTCCTTTGTTGAGCAGAAGCTTTTAATTTTAATTAGGCCACATTTGTTTATTTTTGCTTTTATTTCCAGTATTCTGGGAGGTGAGTCATAGAGGATCCTGCTGTGATTTATGTCAGAGAATGTTTTGCCTATATTTTCCTCTAGAAGTTTTATAGTTTCTGGTGTTACGTTTAGACCTTTAATCCATTTTTAGTTTATTTTTGTGTATGGTATTAGAAAACGTTCTCGTTTCATTCTTTTACAAGTGGTTGACCAGTTCTCCCAGCACCACTTATTAAAGAGATTGTCTTTTCTCCATTGTATATTCTTGCCTCCTTTGTCAAAGATAAGGTGTCGATAGGTGCATGGATTTATCTCTGGGCTTTCTATTTTGTTCCATTGATCTATATTTCTGTCTTTGTGCCAGTACCATTCAACAGTCTTCTCCAACACCACAGCTCAAAAGCATCAGTTCTTTGGCATTCAGGCTCCTTTATGGTCCAACTCTCACATCCATACATGACTACTGGAAAAACCACAGTTTTGACTATACAGACCTTTGTCAGCAAATTAATGTCTCTGCTTTTTAATATGCTGTCTTGGTTTGTCATAGCTTTTCTTCCAAGGAGCAAGCGTCTTTTAATTTCATGGCTGCAATCACCATCTGCTGTGATTTTGTAGCTCAAGAAAATAAAGTCTCTCACTGTTTCCATTGTTTCACCATCTATTTGCCATGAAGTGATGTAATTGGATGCCATGATCTGTTTTTTGAATGTTCAGTTTTAAACCAACTTTTTTACTACTCGCCTCTTTGACTTTCATCAAAAGGTTCTTTAGTTCCTCTTCGATTTCTGCCATAAGTGTGGTGTCATCTGCATCTCTGAGGTTATTGTTTTTTCTCCCAGCAATCTTGATTTCAGTTTGTGCTTCATCCAGCCCGACATTTCATGTGATGTACACTGCATATAAGTTAAATAAGCAGAGTGACAATATGCAGCCTTGACATATTCCTGTCCCAATTGTGAATGAGTGTGTTGTTCTGTCTTCAGTTCTAACTGGAGGCAGGTAAGGCAGACTGGCATTCACGTCTATTGAAGAATTTTCCACATTTGGTTGTGATCCACACAGTCAAAGGTTTTAGAATAGACAATGAAGCATAAGTAGAGGTTTTTCTGGAATATTGCTTTTTCTATGGTCTAATGGATGTTCATAATTTGATCTCTGGTTCCTCTGCCTTTCTAAATCGAGGTTGAACTTTTGGAAGTTCACAGTTCATGTACTGTTGAAGCCTGGCTTGGAAAATTTTGAGCATTACTTTGCTAGGGTGTGAGATGAGTTCACTTGTGTGGTAGTTTGAACATTCTTTGGCATTGCCCTTCTTTGGTATTGGAATGAAAACTGACCTTTTCCAGTTCTGTGGCCACTGCTGAGCTTTCCAAATTTGCTAGCATATTGAGTGTAGCATTTTCACAGCCTCATCTTTTAGGATTTGAAATAACTCAACTGGAATCCATCACCTCCACTAGCATTGTTCATCATGATGCTTCCTAAGGCCCCCTTGACTTCACGTTCCAGGATGTCTGGCTCTAGGTGAGTGATCATACCATCGTGGTTATCTGGGTCATGATGATCTCTTTTGTATAGTTCTTCTATGTATTCTTGCCACCTCTTCTTAATATTTTCTGCTTCTGTGAGGTCCATACCATTTCTGTCCTTTATGGTGCCCATCTTGCATGAAATGGTCCCTTGATATCTCTAATTTTCTTGATTGCAAGTATACTAAATAGGTATTGATTAGATTCCCCACACCTTGCATTTCATACCCATGACTCATTTATTTTGCAATTGGAAGTTGTATCTTTTCATCTTTTTCACCTATTTCTTTCCTTCCCCAGATGCCTCCATTCTGGAAGCCACCTGTTTCTTCTCTATATTTATAACTCTGTTTCTGTTTTATGCTTTTTCATTTGTTTTTGGATTCCACATATAAGAAAAATTATAAGGTATTTGTGTTTCTCTGTCTGACATATTGTGTGTGTGTGTGTGTATGTGTGTGTGTGCTGACTTGTGTCCAGCTCTTTGCAACCCCATGGACAGTAGCCTGCCAGGCTCCTCTACCTATGGAATTTGCCAGGTAAGAATAGCACAGTGAATTGCCATTTCTTTCTCCAGGGGATCTTTCCAACTGAGGGGTCTAACCTACATCACTTGTTTTCCCTGCATCATCAGACATTTTCTTTACATGAGAAGCCCATTTGACATATTATACTTCGCCAAGGGACTCTCAAGAGTCTTCTCCAGAACCAAATTTGAAGGCATCAGTTCTTCAGCATTCACCCTTCTTTATGGTCCAACTCTTACATCCATACATGACTACTGGAAAAACCATAGCTTCGACTATACAGACCTTTGTAGGCAAAGTGATGTGTCTGATTTTTAAGATGCTGTCCAGGTTTGTCATAACTTTTCTTCCAAAGAGCAAGCATCTTATAATGTTGTGACTGCAGTCACCATCTGGAGTGATTTTGGAGCCCCCAAAATAAAATCTCTCACTGTTTATACTTTTCCCCCATCTATTTGCCATGAAGTGATGGGACAAGATGCCAAGATCTTAGTATTTTTAATGTTGAGTTTTAAGAAAGTTTTTTCACTCTTCTCTTTCATCTTCATCAAGAAGTTCTTTAGTTCCTCTTCGTTTCCTGCTGTTAGAATGGTATCATCTTCATATCTGAAGTTGTTGATTTTTCTCCTGACAACCCTGATTCCAGCTTGTGATTCATTGAACCTGACGTTTTGCATAATGAATTCTCCACAGAAATTAAAGAAACAGGGTGACTATATACAGCCTTGACATATTCATTTTGAATCGGTCTGTTGTTCCATGTTCAATTCTGATTCTGTTGCTTCTTGCCCTGCCGTGGAATTCCTCAGAATTCCACAGCAAGAATACTGCAGTGGGTAGCCATTCTCTTATCCAGGGTATCGTCCTCACCCAGGGATTGATCCCAGGTCTCCTCCACTGCAGGCAGATTCTTTACCATCTGAGCTACCAGCGAAGCCCTTGGTGGTCTTATTCCTATGTATTTCATTCTTTTCGATGTGATAATCCATGAAACTTCTTCTTAAATTTCTCTTTCTCATTTTCACTGCTAATGTATAGAAGTGCAACAAATTTATCCATATTAATTTTGTAGCCTGCAACTTTACCAAATTCATTGATGATTTCTAGTAGTTTTCTGAAACCATCCTTAGGATCCTACATGTACAATATCATGTCATCTGCAACCAGTGACAGTTTAACTTCTTCTTTTCCAGTTCGGATTCCCTTTACCTTATTTTCTTTTCTTATACCTGTAGTTAGGACTATCATGGCATCATGTCCCATGACTTCATGGCAAAGAGATGGGGAAACGCTGGAAATAGTGTCATGCTTTATTTTGGGGGCTCCAAAATCACTGCAGATGGTGATTGCAGCCATGAAATTAAAAGACACTTACTCCTTGGAAGGAAAGTTATGACCAACCTAGATAGCATATTCAAAAGCAGAGCCATTACTTTGCCAACTAAGGTCCGTCTAGTCAAGGTATGATTTTTCCAGTGGTCATGTATGGATGTGAGAGTTGGACTGTGAAGAAAGCTGATTGCTGAAGAATTGATGCTTTTGAACTGTGGTGTTGGAGAAGACTCTTGAGAGTCTCTTAGACTGCAAGGAGATCCAACCAGTCCATTCTGAAGGGGATCAGCCCTGGGTGTTCTGTGGAAGGAATGATGCTAAAGGTGAAACTCCAGTACTTTGGCCACCTCATGCGAAGAGCTGACTCACTGGAAAAGACTGATGCTGGGAGGGATTGCGGGGAGGAGGAAAAGGGGACGACAGAGGATGAGATGGCATCACCGACTCGAGTTTGAGTGAACTCCAGGAGATGGTGATGGACAGGGAGGCCTGGTGTGCTGCAATTCATGGGGTCACAAAGAGTCAGACACGACTGAGAGACAGAACTGAACTGAACTGAGGACTTCCAAAGCTATGTTGAATATATATGGTGAGAGCGGACATCCTTGTCTTTTCCCTGATCGTAGAGGAAATGCTTTCAGCTTTTCACAGTTAAGTATGATGTTAGCTGTAGGTTTGTCATATATGGTCATTATTATGTTGAGGTACGTTCCCACTCTGCCCAGGTTCTGGAGAGCTGTTATCATAAATATTGCTAAATTTTATCAAAAGATTTTTTGCATTTATTGGATTATCATTGGTCTTTATTCTTCAATTTGTTGATGTGATGTATCACATTGATTAATTTGTATATATTGAAAAATCCTTCCATCCCTTGGATGAATCCCACTTGATCATGGTGAATGATCTTTCTAACGTATTGTTGGATTTGAACTGATAGTATTTTGGAGGATTTTTGAATCTGTACTCATCAGCGATATTGGCCTGTAATTTTGTTTTTTGTGATATCTTTGTCTGGTATCAGGGTGATAGTGGGCTCATAGAATGAGTTTGGAAGTTTTCCTTCCTCTACAATTTTTGGAACTGTTTCAGGGGATAAGTGTTAACTTCTCTAAATGTTTGATAGAATTTACCTGTGAAGCCATCAGGTCATGTACTTTTGTTTGTTGGAAGTTTTTAATCATAGTTTCAATTTCAGTGCTTGTGATTCATCTGTTCCTATTTTCTGTTGCTTCCTGGTTCAGTGTTAGGGAGCTGTCTAAGAATTTGTCATTTCATCCATGTTTTCCATTTATGATCCTTTGTATTCCTGTGGAGTCAGTTGTATCTTCCCTTTTTTCATTTCTAATTATATCGTTTTGAGTCCTCTCACTTTTTTTCCTGATGTGTCTGGTTTAAGATTTTTCAATTTAGTTTTATCTTTTCAAATCAGCAGCTTTTAGTTTCATTGATATTCACAGTTGTTTTCTTTGTCTATATCTCATTTATTTCTGCTGTTATCTTCATGATTCTCTTCCTTCTACTAAATTTAGGTTCCATTTATTCTTCTTTATCTATTTGTTTTAGGTTTAAGCTTACATTGTTTTATCTTATTTTTTGAGGTAGAATTTCTATAAACTTCCCTCTCAGAACTGCTTGTAACTGATCCCATAGGTTTTGGACAATTGTGCTTTCATTTTCATTTGTCCCTAGGTAATTTTTTATTTTGTCTTTGATTTTTTTAGTGATCCATTGGTTGTTTAGTAGCATATTGTTTAGCTGTCACATGTTGCCGTTTTTTTAAATAGATTTATATTGTAGATTAATTCTAATCTCATAGCATTTTGATCAGAAAAGATGCTTAATGTGACATCAGTTTTTTTATATTTACCAAAGCTCACCTTATGGCCCAGCATGTGGTTGTTCCTGGAGGATGTTCCCTGTGCACTTGGGAGGAATGTGTAGTCTGTTGCTTTTGGATGGGATGTTCTAGAAATATCAGTTAAGTCCTACTGATCTGATGTGTATTGGAATTGAAAGCCTTTGTTTCCTTATTAGTTTGCTACAGGCGTTATCTGTCCCCTGAGGAAAGAAGGGTGTAAAAGCCCCCCACAATTATTGTGTTACAGTCAATTTCTTCCTTTATGGTTGTTTTTATTTGCCTTACATGTTCAGGTGCTCCTAAGTTGGGTGGGTACATATTTATAATTGTTATATCTTTTTTTGGAATCGAACCCTTGATTATTGTATAAGGTCCTTCTTTGTCTCTTATAACAGTCTTGATTTTAAAGTCTATTTTTCTGAAAATATCATTCCTTCCCCAGCTTTTTTTAAATTTCTATTTGTGTGGAATACCATTCCCTTACTTTCAGTCTGTAAGTTTCCCTAGCTCTGACAAGGGTCTCCTGTAGATAGCATATATACAAGTCTTATTTTTGTATCCACTCAAGCAATCTTTGTCTTTTGGTTGATGCATTTGATCCATTTACATTTAAGGTAATTATCAACATGTATTATCCTATTACCATTTGGGCTTATCTTTTCTAGATCTTTTCCTTCCCTTGTGTTTCCTGCCTAGAGAAGTTCCTTCAGCATTTATTGTAAAGCTGGTTTTGTGGTGCTGAATTATCTTATGTTTTCCTTGGCTGTAAACCTTTTGATTTCTCCATCAAACCTGAACCTAGAGTCTTGCTAGGTAGAGGATTCTTGGTTTTAGTTTTTTCCTCTTCATCGCTTTAAATATACTTTTCCATTGACTTTTGGCTTGTAGAGTTTCTGTTCAGAAATCAGCTGATAACCGTAAGGGAGTTTGCTTGTATGTTATTTGTCACTTTCCATAGTTGCTTTTAATATATTATCTTTGTTAGTTTGATTATTATGTGTCTCAGTGTATTCCTCTTTGGGTTTATCCTGCCTGGGGCTCTCTTTGCTTCTTTGACTTGGTTAACTGTTTCCTTTCCTATGTTATGGAAATTTTCAGCTACTATCTCTTCAAATGTTTTCTTAGGTAGCTTTTTCTTTTCTCCTTCTGTGATCCCTGTAACATGATGTTGGTGCATTTGATGTTGCCCCAGAGGACTCTTGAGGCTGTCTGCATTTCTTTTCATTCTTTTTTTCTATGTTCTGATTTGCATCACTGATTTCCACCATTTTGTCTTCCAGAGCCCTAATCCGATCTTCTGTCTCAGTTAATTCTGCTGTTGATTGCTTCTATGGTATTGTTCATCTTTGTTTATTCTTTAGTTCTTCTAGGTAGGTCTTTGGTAAACATTTCTTGCATATTCTTCATTCTTTTTTCTGAGATCTTGAGTCATCTTCAATATAGTTGTCCTGAATTCTTTTTCTGGAAGGCTACCTATCTCTACTTCATTTAGTTGTGTTTCTGGGATTTCATCTTTTCCTTCATCTAGAGATGTAATCCTCAGCATTTTCACTTTGATTCTTTCTGTGGTTGTGACTTTTCTTCTGGAAGCTGTGGGATTGCAGTTCTACTTTCTTCTTCTGTCTGCCCTCAGGTTGTTGAGGAAGGAACTGATGGGAGGAATTGGTGGTGTGAAAAACTGAGTCTTGCTGTGATGGGTAGGGCCGTGCTTGGTTACACTTTGATCCGGTTGTCTTCTGATGGATGAGCCTGTGCTCCCTCTTTGCTAGTTGTTTGGCCTGAGGTGATGTAGGCCAGGAACCTACAGGCTCTATGATAGGGCAAATGGTGACCTCCAAGAAGACTCTTGCCAAGGTGCACCTCCTAGAACTGCTGCTTCAAATGTCCCTGTCCCAGCAATGAGCCACTGCCAACCCATATCTCAGCAGAAAACTTTCCAAACCTAGCTGGTAGGTCTGATTCAGTCACCTATGTGGTCACTGCTCCTCTCCCCTGGGTCTTGTTGCACACAAGGTTTTGTTTGTGCCCTGCAAGAATAGAGTCTCTGTTTGCCCCAGTCCTGTGCAAGTCCTGCAGTCAAATCCTGCTCTCCTTCAAAGTCAGATTTCTTGGGGATTCCTAGTCACTTGGCTAGATCCCTGGGTTGTGAAGCTTGACATGGGGTTCAGAACCTTCACAGCAATGGGAGAACTTCTTTGGTATTGTTTCTCTCCAGTTTGTGGGTCACCAAGCATCAGCTGGATATGGGATTTCGTTTTGTCATGATTGAGCTCTTCCTAACATCTTGTTTGAAAAATCAAAACAAACAAAACACAACAATCAACAAGAGAAAACTCCTCTGTCTCTGGACATGGAGTATCCATTTTTGTTGGTTCCATCATCCTCCTGTTGATGTTTGTTCAACAGCTAGTTGTGATTTTCTTTGTAGGGTCCCTTTGGATTTTCCTAGTTTGAGTTCCTTAAGCTTCTTAAATCTGCATGTGCTCAGATTCCTAACATTTGTGACACTGATTTTCTTGAATAATCTCTCTTTCCCTTTCTCTCTTTCTTCCTGAGACACCCATAGTGCATATGGTGGTTATTTGGTCACAATCTTCTTTTCTACATTTTGCTTTTGTTTTTCACTTCTGTGAAAAAAATTGTTTCATTTGACTTGTCTTCATTTCTGATTGCTTCCTTTGCCTGACAAAGTGTCCTTTTAATTACCCTCAGTAAATTTTTAAGTTTATTGTTTGCGTTGATATGTAACCAGGGTTATTTTTTTAATATTTTATTACTCTATCAATATTTATTTCTGATATTTTCAGATACTTCAGTTCAGTTCAGTTTGGTCACTCAGTCGTGTCCGACTCTTTGTGACCCCATGAATCGCAGCATGAGAGGCCTCCCTGTCCATCACCAACTCCCAGAGTTCACTCAGACTCACGCCATCGAGTCGGTGATGCCATCCAGCCATCTCATCCTCCGTCGTCCCCTTTTCCTCCTGCCCCCAATCCCTCCCAGCATCAGAGTCTTTTCCAGTGAGTCAACTCTTCACGTAAGGTGGCCAAAGAACTGGAGTTCCAGCTTTAGCATCATTCCTTCCAAAGAAATCCTAGTGCTGATCTCCTTCAGAATGGACTGGTTGGATCTCCTTGCACTCCAAGCGACTCTCAAGAGTCTTCTCGAACACCACAGTTCAAAAGCATCAATTCTACGGTGCTCAGTGTTCTTCACAGTCCAACTCTCACATCCATACATGACCACCGGAAAAACCATAGCTTTGACTAGACGGACCTTAGTTGGCAAAGTAATGGCTCTGCTTTTCAATATGCTATCTAGGTTGGTCATAACTTTACTTCCAAGGAGTAAACGTCTTTAATTTCATTGTAATTTCATCACCATCTGCAGTGATTTTGGAGCCCAAAAAATAACATCTGACACTGTTTCCACTGTTTTCCCAACTATTTCCCATGAAGTGATGGGACCAGATGCCATGATCTTCATTTTCTGAATGTTGAGCTTTAAGCCAACTTTTTCACCCTCCTCTTTCACTATCATCAAGAGGCTTTTTGGTTCCTCTTCACTTTCTGCCATAAGGGTGGTGTTATCTGCTTATCTGAGCATATTGATATTTCTCCCAGCAATCTTGATTCCAGCTTGTGCTTCTTCCAACCCAGTGTTTCTCATGATGTACTCTGCATATAAGTTAAATGAGCAGGGTGACAGTATACAGCCTTGATGCACCTCTGAGGCTTGATCATGCCTTGGCATTGCCGGGGGCCAGCGTGAGGAACTCCGCCCATGGCACACTCCTTTTCCTATTTGGAACCAGTCTGTTGTTCCATGTCCAGTTCTAACTGTTGCTTCCTGACCTGCATACAGGTTTCTCAACAGGCAGGTCAGGCGGTCTGGTATTCCCATCTCTTTCAGAACTTTCCACAGTTTATTGTGATCCATACAGTCAACGGCTTTGGCATAGTCAAAAGAACAGAAATAGATGCTTTTCTGGAACTCTTTTGCTTTTTAAATGATTCAGCAGATGTTGGCAATTTGACTGTTGGTTCCTCTGCCTTTCTAAAACCAGCTTGAATATCTGGAATTTCACAGTTCACATATTGCTGAAGCCTGGCTTGGAGAATTTTGAGCATTACTTTACTAGCATGTGAGCTGAGTACAATTGTGCGGTAGTTTGAGCATTCTTTGGCATTGCCTTTTTTGGGGATTGGTATGAAAATGGACCTTTTCCAGTCCTGTGGCAACTGCTGAGTTTTCCAAATTTGCTGGCATATTGAGTGCAGCACTTTCACAGCATCATCTTTCAGGATTTGAAATAGCTCAACTGGAATTCCATCACCTCCACTAGCTTTGTTCACAGTGATGCTTGCTAAGGCCCATTGACTTCACATTCCAGGATGTCTGGCTCTAGGTTAGTGATCACACCATCGTGATTATCTTGGTCGAGATCTTTTTTGTACAGTTCTTCTGTGTATTCTTGCCATCTCTTCTTAATATCTTCTGCTTCTGTAAGGTCCATACCATTTTTGTCCTTTATCAAGCCCATCTTTGCATGAAATGTTCCCTTGGTATCTCTAATTTTCTTGAAAAGATCTCTAGTCTTTCCCATTCTGTTGTTTTCCTCAATTTCTTTGCATTGATCGCTGGGGAAGGCTTTCTTATCTCTTCCTGCTATTCTTGGGAACTCTGCATTCAGATGCTTATATCTTTCCTTTTCTCCTTTGCTTTTCACTTCTCTTCTTTTCACAGCCTTCTCAGACAGCCATTTTGCTTTTTTGCATTTCTTTCCCATGGGGATGGTCTTGATCCCTGTCTCCTGTACAATGTCACGAACCTCATTCCATAGTTCATCAGGCACTCTATCTATCAGATCTAGTCCCTTAAATCTATTTCTCAATTCTACTGTATAATCGTAAGGAATTTGATTTAGGTCATACCTGAATGGTCTAGTGGTTTTCCCTACTTTCTTCAATTTAAGTCTAAATTTGGCAATAAAGAGCTCATGACGTGAGACACAGTCAGCCCCCAATCTTGTTTTTGCTGACTGTATAGAGCTTCTCCATCTTTAGCTGCAAAGAATATAATCAATCTGATTTCAGTGTTGACCATCTGGTGATGTCCATGTGTAGAGTCTTCTCTTGTGTTGTTGGAAGAGGGTGTTTGCTATGACCAGTGTGTTCTCTTGGCAAATCTTTATTAGCCTTTGCCATGCTTCATTCTGCATTCCAAGGCCAAATTTGCCTGTTACTCCAGGTGTTTCTTGACTTCCTACTTTTGCATTCCAGTCCCCTATAATGAAAGGGTCATCTTTTGGGGGTGTTAGTTCTAAAAGATCTTGTAAGTCTTCATAGAACCATTCAACTTCAGCTTCTTCAGCTTTATTGGTTGGGGCATAGACTTTGATAACTGTGATATTGGATGGTTTGCCTTGGAAATGAACAGAGATCATTCTGTCATTTTTGAGATTGCATCCAAGTACTTCATTTCAGACTCTTTTGTTGACCATGATGGCTACTCCATTTCTTCTAAGGGATTCCTGCCTACAGTGGTTGATATAATGGTTTTAAGATACTTCAGATACTTAAGGATAGGTAATTATGTAAGGCCAATTAAGTTAGTTGATTCTATCATTACACTAAAATGGAAAATTATTTTATTATATCAATAGATGCAGAGAATGCATTTGGCAATTTTAAGACCTTTTATGATTAAACTCACCAAAATTGTAAGAGCAGCACACTAGAACTTCACAAAGATCATTTAGAAAAAAATAGAATGTACATCAAATTTAATGTTTAGAGATGAAGTGCTTCCCACTAAGATTTGGAACAAGGCAAGAATTTAACTTGCTGTTCTTATTCAGTTTTGTGCCCATGTGCAAAACTGATGACACCAAATATTGTGAGGACTTATAGCAATAGGAACTGTCATTCATGTTGATGAATTAGAGTTTAGACAGTTTGGTGATCTCTTATAAAATTCACATTGCCTTACTTCATGATCCATTAGTTATCCCCTATACCATGTAGAAAATTTCACTGAAAACTTGTATCCATAGAAAGTTGGGCCTGATTGCATATAGCAACTCTATTTATAATTGCCAGAAATTAAAAGCACACAACACGTTCTTTAATACATGAGTAGATAAAGAAACAAGTTGAGACACAAAGAAAAATTTTATTCAGTATTCAAAAAATTAGTCATCAAGCAATATAAAGACATGGAGGAATTTTCAATGCATAGTGGTTAGTAAAAGAAGCCAGTTTGAAAAGTCTACACACTGTATCATTTCAAATCTATTACACTCTGGAAAAGGCAAAACTATGGAGATAGTTAAAAACATCATTGATTACCAACCAGGGCTTTGTGTGTTGCTTTCATCACTACTCAAGTTTTATTTTTTAATGCTAATATTTTTCCTTTAGGAAAACATTGATTTTATCCTACAACTATTTCTGACATTAAAACTGACTGTCAGTTAAACTCTTAAGAATCTGTGTATTTTCAAAGTGTTTAAATAAAAGTGTTGTAGTTACTGAAACAATGATGAATCGTCTCAGAATATTTTTCTGGTTTATTATAATTAAATCAGTAACATGTAATGAAAACATATATTATTGATAGTATTGTTTATATATGAATGCCATTTGTATTGAGAGTACTATTATCCTAAAAGAATAACAAAATTTAACTTTGCCAATGTTCTTAAGAAAATAATGAGCTTTATATAAAAGTTTATTAAATTAGTATTTGCATTTAGATAATATAGCCACAATTACATGAAAAAAACAGGGATTGAAAAAAATAACTTGAACAACCATTCTGTTTTTTATTTCATTTAGTATTCAAAGATGATAACTTTAGAGGCATTTTCAGTTCTTTTCGCGCAATTACTTGGAATTATGCTGGGATTAAAGTATAATAATAACATCTACGAATGTTCCTGTCCAGGAATTGCATGCATAATGAATCCTGAAGCAATGTAAGATGTGACTTTTATCAAAACTTTGTCTTCTTTTGGGAGATATTTATAGCATTTCTTGATGTACAATATATTTGATATAACATAGATAAAAGGATTTTTACTAAATACCTATGAATTATTTTAATGTTTATTAAAAGGAATAAGTATTTGATATTGTAGAAAATGTGCTTCTTGTTTCTATGTTCAGCGCTGTATGTAGTATCAAGTCTTTGATGATGAGTTCTTGTGAAGCACTGGAATCTTGATGTGAGATTTATTCATCCTATCAAAAAAAATTTAGCATGTACAGTTACAAGAATTGTGTTAGTCTATCATGTGAATGATTAACAAGATAGAAAAGTGTTATATATTTTATATTAGTCTATCAGGGACAGAATTTTAAAGTCAACATGAGAATCAGCAAAATTTAAATGATTTACATTAAGTGCCTAGAGAAAATAAATAGGGAATACATGGAGAAGAGAAACTTTATGACAAAAAAGGAGGGTCTAGGAATCTTTGTTGGAGAAGGCAATGGCACCCCACTCCAGTACTCTTGCCTGGAAAATCCCAGGCGGAGGAGCCTGGTAGGCTACAGTCCATGAGGTCGCTAGAGTCGGACACGACTGAGCGACTTCCCTTTCACTTTTCACTTTCATGCATTGGAGAAGAAAATGTCAACCCACTCCAGTGTTCTTGCCTGGAGAATCCCAGGGACGGGGGAGCCTGTTGGGCTGCCGTCTATGGGGTTGCAGAGTCGGACACAACTGAAGCGATTTAGCAGCAGCAGCAGCAGGAAGCTTTCTATGAGACAAACTCATGTTGGAACCTGAAAGAGAAGAAAGAAGTCTGGTCACATGAAGAACTTGTGGAAAACTTTTCAGGGAAAGACAGTGAAGTGATACATGGATATGAAGAAATGTTTAAAACTCAAAAGACTGGAAAGGATAAAACAAACCAAAAGAAATGACTGAAATTATATGGAAGAATATTAAAAGCATAGAATATTTTTTTAAAGATGGTAAAATACAATCAGGTTAAAGAATCATGATTCAGAGAAAGAGGTCCAGGAAGGACTAGAAAATGTAGGAAATGAGCTAAGCAAGCAATCATGATGCAGAAATTGGGATTTTATGATAAATGTAACAAAATACATTTTAATAGATTTATGCAGCATGGATAATAAAATATGTTTTGTAACATGAATGTTAAAAATTTCACACAGAATAACAATAAGGTAATACTGTTACTGAATTAAGTCCTATGGACCCTAGCTTCTCTGCCTGGACAGGGGACGGTTCTTGTTTTGCTTTATTCAAGAAGCAGAGTAATGAAACAGAAGCTGAGATACCTCAACAGGTAAAATTTCTTCAATGGACAAAGAATGAGGAAGTTCACAGATGACCTTCTCACCCACGTGGTGATAGGGATTTACTCTTAAAAAGTAAAGACGAAGGAAGGAAGAGTGAGGCTAGTGATACAGAAGCATATGCATTAGTCCTCCAGGAAAGAGGCAGGGCTTTTTCAAAGGAGTGGGGTGCCTACATTTATCAATCCTTTTTGAACAATAATGCCCATTTATGGGCACTGGTATGTGTGTCATTTAACACTCTAGGTAATAAAATAAACATATAATGAGACTCACAGTCTCTTGGAGTTCTGATTGCTCACCATCCTGGACCCAGCTATTTCTTTCTTTCTTTTATTATTTCTGTTTGTTTGTTTACTTTTTTTCATTTCTTTGTTGCTTCCTTTCTTATCTCTGGACCCTTTACTTTAGAGATTTATGGTAACTCTTGCTAAATGTGCAGGGTGATAGGTTTTGAGCAAAGACTGGAGCAAATTTTGAGCAAAGATTGGGGCAGCTTTGCCAATGGTATTTGGTAAATGATGATTCTCATAGTATACAGCAGTTTTGTAAGTTTGAGGGAAAGGGAGATGAGAAAGCTCTGGTCAGAGGGACTTGCTTGCTGGGTCCCATGGGACTCTAATAATCACAAGTGAAGAGGTAAGTTCTTGGCCAGCTGTCTCCCCAGGGCACTGCACAGAGAGGAGATTGAAACACACACCAGACTTCCTGTGAAAGTGGCCTATTACCATGTTCAGGAGATTTTGTCTGAAAGGGAAATTTCCTGTTTGGCACACATCTTACAGCCTTTGGTGATTCTCTCAACAAACAGAGCCCAGTGTCCCTAATGTCACCCTCCCATTTGCTTTCTCCAGTTCCTGAAGAAAGCACCCCAAATTTTGAGAATGCCACCCATCATTCTTCTCTATATTGCTTTCCTCTGTTGACCTGCGGAACGTACGCTTACACTCAGAGGCGTGTGTAATTTGCATACTTTAAAGGCTGCTAACTGAAGGTCGGGTTTCCAATCATCTCAATCTTAGGTGCTAGGTCAGGTCCTTCATTTTAGGACATTGACAGATCTGATCATACCCTTAACAACTCAAAGACACTGATAATGAAATTTGCTGATGCTTGGACAATATGAAAATTTTCAAAGAAAAGCAAAATCTAGTATCATCTTAAAATGACTAGATTCATCTTGTTTATCACCACTCTTTCAAGACTGGGAGAGATGACTGTTTTGTCTAGAGTTAGATAAACAAGAGACAATTAAGTTAAATGCAGAAACAACAGAATAGATTCCAAACAAAAGAATAAGATAATATATCATAAAATGACCATAGTCAAATGGGATATAAATTAATTACCCAGTAAAGAATTCAAAATAATATACTGAAAGATGCTCACCAAGATAAGGAGAAGACTGGATGAACAATGTGAGAACATAAAACCACAGGAAAGATAAAGAAATACTGCATGGAAGTCAGAGGACTGAAGAATGCAAAACTGAACTGAAATATACAATAGACTATTGTAGTGATAAACTAAAAAAAGCATAAAAAGGATTAACAAACTCAGCAAAAGGAAAAATGACTGCACAAACATTAAGGTAAGGGAATTATAAGACAACATCATGTGGACCAATAATCACATTATATAAGTTCCAGAAAAGTGAGAAAGGGACAGAAAACTTTTTTTAAGAAATAATGGCTAAATTGTTCCCTAACTTGGGAAAGGAGACAGACATCCAGATTTAAAGAGCCCAGAATTGTAAATAAAATAAATTCAATGAGACCCACACCAAGAAACATAATTAAAACATCAAACATTAAAGACAGGAAGCGTCTTAGAAGCAGCAGCTTGTTACATACAAAGGAACCTGTTATAAGAACATGAGGAGCTTTGACAACAGTCACATTGCAGGCCAGTAGGTAGTGATATGGTAAATTCACAATGCTGAAAGAAAAAGACTACTTTTACCAAGCAAAGCTGTCATTCAGAATTGAAGAGAAGAGATGAGAGTTTTACAGACATGCAAAATCTAAAGGAGTTTAACACCATTAGTCCAACCTTAGTAGAAATAGTAAATGAAGTTCTTTAAAGTTTAGAAGAGGTACTAATTAGTAAAAGGAAAACATAATAAGTGTAAGTCTCAATGGTAAAAGTAAATATATACTGAAATTCAGAATAATTGAATGAACAAAGTAGGCAATTGGGCTTCCCTTGTGTCTAAACTGGTAAAGAATCTGCCTACAATGTGAGAGACCTGGGTTTGATCCCTGGGTTGGGAAGATCCCCTGGAGAAGGGAATGGCTACCCACTCCAGTATTCTGACCTGGAGAATTGCATGGACTATATAGTCCACAGCGTTGCAAAGAGACAGACATGAATGAGTGGCTTTCACTTTCACTTTCAAAGCAGGTAATTAAAGGTAACATGGTTTGCATAAAAGTCAAGAGTCATGAAAATTATAACTATAATATTGTGATAAGCTATATGTAACATTAAAAGTTGTGAAATGTCATACAAAGCATAAAACCTGTTGAGGAAAATAAAGTCAAAATATAGAGTGCATTCAAATCTTTGTTATCTACTTAGACTGTGAGATATATATATATTGTTATGTGCAAGCCTCATGGTAACCATAAAACAAAAACAAAACAAAAATCAAACCAAATCCATAACCAAATAAAAAAGTGGAAGCACAAAAGAGAAAAACATAAAAGAAGGAATGCAGGAAGAGAGCAAGAGCAGAGCAAAGCATCAGAGGAACTACACAGTGGCCAGAAAAGAAGGAGCAGAATGACCATAAGTCCATGCATCAATAATCACTTTTAAAGCAAATGTATCAAATTTTCCACTCAAAAGACAGGATGGGTGATGAATGAAAAGCAAGACCCACCACTCTCATACCTACAAGTGATTCCAGGCAGATGTAAGGACACACAAACTAAAAGTGAAAAGATGGAAAAAGATATTCCATGTAAATAGAAACCCTAAGAAAGCTGGAGTGACTATACTAATATCAGATAAAATGGACTTTAAAACAAATACTGATAGTAAGAGATAAAGAAGGGTACTGCTTATTGATATCAGGAACAATACAGTAAGAAGAAATAACATTTATTAATATGTATACACTCAACATTTGTTGTTTTTATTGTTTCATTGTTTAGTTGCAAACTCATGTCCAACTCTTTTGCAGCCTCATAGACTATAGCCCACCAGGCTCCTCTGTCCATGGGATTTCCCAGACTAGAATACTGGAATAGGTTGCCATTTCCTTCTCCAGGGTATCCTCCTGACCCAGGGATCAAACCCACGTCTCCTGCTTGGCAGACAGATTCTTTACCAATGAGTCACAGGGAAGCCTCCACTCAACACAGAATCAACTAAATACTTTAAGCAAATATGGACAGGAATAAAAGGAGAAACAGTCAGTAATATAATAATAGTAGGAAACTTTAAGTACCTATGTATTTCATCAGATAGACCATCCAGGCAGAATGTCAAAAAAGAAACATTGGCTGTAATGAAACCTTAGGCCTGATAGATTGACCCATATTACAGAACATTCCACCCAACAGAAATAGAACTCACATTCTTCTCAAATGTATTTGAAGCATTCTCCTGAATAGATCATATATTAGACCACAAAACAAGTTTCAACCAATTAAAGAATTTCAAAACCATATTCAACATCTTTACTAAACCAAATAATATTAACCTGGACATAAATTAAAAGAAGAAAATGGGAAAAATCAATAATATGTGAAGACTAAACAAGGTGCCACTAAATAACTGTGTGCCAACAAAGAAATAAAACTCAAAAAGGAACCTTGAGAGCAACAAAAATGGAAATGCAACATACTGAAATTTATGCCATGCAGACAAAGCAGTTGTAAGTAGAAGTTTACGGTGATAAATCACGATTTCAAGGAAAAGCTAAAAAAAAAAAAATTCTAGTCTATACTAGAAAAAAGAAGAACAAATGAAGTCCAAGTTAGTAGATGAAAGGAAGTATCAAAAGTCACAGTGAAAATAAATGAAATAGAGACTAAAAAGGTAATAGAAAAAGATCAGTGAAGCCAAGAAATCATCCTCTGAGAAAATAAACAAGATTAACAAACTTTTAGCTCAAAACTCTTCAAAAAAAAAAGAGAAAAAAGATTCAAATTTTAAAAATTAAAAATTAAAGACAATATGTTGCAGCTAATACTACATAAAACAAAAGATTATAAGAGACTATTATAAACAAGTATACATGAACAATTTGGAAAATCTAAGAGAAATGAATAATAATCTAAGAACATAGAACCTTCCAATACTGAATCATAAAGAAATACAAAACTTGAAGACTGAATCAGGAATCAAAAAGCTTCCAGCAACCAAAAGTCCAAGACCACTAGTTTCCCTGATGAGCTATACAAAACATTCAAGAAGAATTCCTATAAATCTTCAAACTCTTCTGAAAAATAGAAGAGGAGGGAAATTTTTCAATCAATATTTTATGAGGCCAGCACTGTTTTCATACTGAAACAAACAAGAATAGCACGAAGAAAAATAAAAGAAATGTTATGGTTTTGATGAATTTTGATGCAAAAGTCTTCAGCAAAATATTAGCAAGCCAAATTCAACAGTACACAGCCATAGGTAAGGTGTTGGAGGAGTATGTGGGTGTGGAGTACATCTCTCTCCATGGATGATGCATCAGGAATACATCTTCAGTTGCAGAAGTTCTCTCAGAACACCAGTTGAAAGTGGGCAGGAGTCCCTGACCACTGAAAAGGAATGTATAGATTGATGCAAAAATTGGCAGGACAAAGGAAAGAGGAGAGTGATAAAGACTGAGCCTGCATCCAGGGTATAAGGGAACTGAAGCATCAGTCAGATCCTCACAGCAGGGTAGTATGTTGGGACAGTGGAGGCTGCAGGAGAATGCAGCAGCTGATCTATGACAGTCTGAATGGAATGAGAACCACACAGACAATCCTTGGGGCAGCCCCTCCCTTCCCTGGACAAGGACACAAGTCTCCTGGAATGTGTGGCAGCTGGGAGCTGGAGCCTATAGACTGGAGAGCAGTCTCAGGGTAAGGTCTGTTGTTGACTATGGGGAAACAACTTGAGGGGACGTCAGGGAGGAGATTGTGGTGGAAAAGGCCAGACAGCTGTGGAGGCAAGGCGATACTGCTGAGTCATGGGCAAGGGGTGGAAGCCATCACTGTGGCCACTCTCCCCACATGCCAGCACCAGCAGCTGACCAGTTGGGGAAGACCCAGGGAGGGTGGCCTTTAAGTACCTGATGCAGTGAGCAATAGAGAAGGACCCCAGCCAGGGGAGCCCTTTAAGTACCTGGTACACCAAAAGAGGAAGGACCCCAGTCAGGGGAGGCACTTAAGTGCCTGACATGCTGAACAACAGAGAAGGACCAGCCAGAAAGTCTCTTTGAGCGCCAGCTGCCTGAGGCTAGAAAAAGTCTATAAGTGCCAAAGCTCCTGCTCCTGAGTCTGCCAGGGCCCCTGCACACTTGGCACTGCCAGAGTCCCTGCAATCCAAGCAGCTGCACCACCTCCATTCTTAATTCTCAGTGAGGCAGAAGTGCCAGAGGCTTGAAAAAAATCCTAGTAGCCGCATATCTCCTGTACCAATGGCCTCTGGCTCCCCTGGGTACCTGGCACTGTTAGAGGCCCTGTGTTCCAAGCTGCCACACCACTGCCACAGTAGATCCCCACTGCTGCAGAGCTGCCAGAGGCTAGAGAAAACCCAAAGAGAACCATGTCTCCTACTCTCCTGACCTCCAGCTCCCCTGCACACCTGGAGCTGCCAGAGCACCTGCGATCCAAGCAGCTGCACCACTTCCACACCTGGGCCTCCCTGGAGTGGAACCCAATCCTCCAGGGCAGCCTCGGGAGCAAACTCCTGAGGACAACCCACATGTAGAGGTGGAGATAAAACCACAATTGAACCCCAGGGGCACTGTGGCTAGGGAAGTGGATTGAAAACTTTCCTATCACCTGTACAAGCTGCAGATTAAAGCCAAAAATTCAACTAGGCAAACTCTGTGTCTTTGAAATGTATAAAGGGACAATGAGAATTCCCACAGAACAGAAGACACTAACTCTGGCAGCTGTGGACATTGGAGGCAAGAATACGCAGCCGTAGGGCCAGAATCTGAGCTGTCCTGATAGCAGTTTCAGAGACCAGCTCAGTATTGGAGGGCATCCTAGGGATGCAGAGGTGGACTGTAACTCACAGCAAGGAAAAGGACACTTGACAACCAAGATCAGAGAAAAACTATTATTATTATTATTATATTTTGATTTGTTCTCCAAAGAAGACATACAGATTGCTAATAAACACGTGAAAAGATGTTCAACATCACTCATTATGAGAAAACTGCAAATCACAACTATAGTGAGATATCACCTCACACTAGTCAGAAGGACTGTCATCAAAAATCTACAAATATTATAAATGGATGTTGAATTTTGTCAAAGGCTTTCTCTGCATCTATTGAGATAATCATATGGCTTTTATTTTTCAATTTGTTAATGTGGTGAATTGCGTTGATTGATTTGCGGATATTGAAGAATCCTTGCATCCCTGGGATAAAGCCCACTTGGTCATGGTGTATGGTCTTTTTAATGTGTTGTTGGATTCTGATTGCTAGAATTTTCTTGAGGATTTTTGCGTCTATGTTCATCAGTGATATTGGCCTGTAGTTTTCTTTTTTTTTTGTGACATCTTTGTCAGGTTTTGGTATTAGGGTGATGGTGGTCTCATAGAATGAGTTTGGAAGTTTACCTTCCTCTGCAATTTGCTGGAAGAGTTTGAGTAGGATAGGTGTTAGCTCCTCTCGAAATTTTTGGTAGAATTCAGCTGTCAAGCCATCTGGACCTGGGCTTTTGTTTGCTGGAAGATTTCTGATTACAGTTTCAATTTCCGTGCTTGTGATGGGTCTGTTAAGATTTTCTATTTCTTCCTGGTTCAGTTTTGGAAAGTTGTACTTTTCTAAGAATCTGTCCATTTCTTCCACATTGTCCATTTTCTTGGCATATAATTGCTGATAGTAGTCTCTTATGATCCTTTGTATTTCTGTGTTGTCTGTTGTGATCTCTCCATTTTCATTTCTAATTTTATTGATTTGATTTTTCTACCTTTGTTTCTTGATGAGTCTGGCTAATGGTTTGTCAACTTTATTTATCCTTTTGAAGGCCCAGCTTTTGGTTTTGTTGATTTTTGCTATGGTCTCTTTTGTTTCTTTTGCATTTATTTCTGCCCTAATTTTTAAGATTTCTTTCCTTCTACTAACTCTGGGGTTCTCCATTTCTTCCTTTTCTAGTTGCTTTAGGTGTAGAGTTAGGTTTTTTTACTTTTTTCTTGTTTCTTGAGGTATGCCTGTATTGCTATGAACTTATACCTCAACATAATAAAAGCTATATATGACAAACCCACAGCAAACATTGTCCTCAATGGTGAAAAATTGAAAGCATTTCCCCTAAAGTCAGGAGCAAGACAAGGGTGCCCACTTTCACTGCTACTATTCAACATAGTTCTGGAAGTTTTGGCCACAGCAATCAGAGCAGAAAAAGAAATGAATCCAAATTGGAAAAGAAGAAGTAAAACTGTCACTGTTTGCTGATGACATGATCCTCTACATAGAAAACCCTAAAGACTCCACCAGAAAATTATGAGAGCTAATCAATGAATATAGTAAAGTTGCAGGGTATAAAATCAACACACAGAAATCCCTTGCATTCCTATACACTAATAATGAGAAAGAAGAAAAAGAAATTAAGGAAACAATTCCATTCACCATTGCAACGAAAAGAATAAAATACTTAGGAATATATCTACCTAAAGAAACTAAAGACCTATATGTAGAAAACTATAAAACACTGATGAAAGAAATCAAGAGGACACTAATAGATGGAGAAACATACCATGTTCATGGATCAGAAGAATCAATATAGTGAAAGTGAGTATACTACCCAAAGCAATCTACAGATTCAATACAATCCCTATCAAGCTACCAGCGGTATTTTTCACAGAACTAGAACAAATAATTTCAAGATTTGTATGGAAATACAAAAAACCTCGAATAGCCAAAGCAATCTTGAGAAAGAAGAATGGAACTGGAGGAATCAACTTGCCTGACTTCAGGCTCTACTACAAAGCCACAGTCATCAAGACAGTATGGTCCTGGCACAAAGACAGAAATATAGACCAATGGAACAAAATAGAAAGCCCAGAGATAAATCCACACACATATGGACACCTTATCTTTGACAAAGGAGGCAAGAATATACAATGGAATAAAGACAATCTCTTTAACAAGTGGTGCTGGGAAAACTGGTCAACCACTTGTAAAAGAATGAAACTAGATCACTTTCTAACACCACACACAAAAATAAACTCAAAATGGATTAAAGATCTAAATGTAAGACCAGAAACTATAAAACTCCTAGAGGAGAACATAGGCAAAACACTCTCCGACAAAAATCATAGCAGGATCCTCTATGATCCACCTCCCAGAATTCTGGAAATAAAAGCAAAAATAAACAAATGGGATCTAATTAAAATTAAAAGCTTCTGCACAACAAAAGAAACTATAAGCAAGGTGAAAAGACAGCCTTCTGAATGGGAGAAAATAATAGCAAATGAAGCAACTGACAAACAACTAATCTCAAAAATATACAAGCAACTCCTGCAGCTCAATTCCAGAAAAATAAACGACCCAATCAAAAAATGGGCCAAAGAACTAAATAGACATTTCTCCAAAGAAGACATACAGATGGTTAACAAACACATGAAAAGATGCTCAACGTCACTCATTATTAGAGAAATGCAAATCAAGACCACAATGAGGTATCACTTCACACCAGTCAGAATGGCTGTGACCCAAAAACCTACAAGCAATAAATGCTGGAGAGGGTGTGGAGAAAAGGGAATCCTCTTACACTGTTGATGGGAATGCAAACTAGTACAGCCACTATGGAGAACAGTGTGGAGATTCCTTAAAAAATTGCACATAGAACTGCCTTATGACCCAGCAATCCCACTGCTGGGTATACACACCAAGGAAACCAGAATAGAAAGAGACATGTGTACCCCAATGTTCATCGCAGCGCTGTTTATAATAGCCAGGATATGGAAACAACCTAGATGCCCATCAGCCGATAAATGGATAAAAAAGCTGTGCTACATATACACAATGGAGTATTACTCAGCCATTAAAAAGAATACATTTGAATCAGTTCTAATGAGGTAGATGAAACTGGAGCCTATTATACAGAGTGAAGTAAGCCAGAAAGAAAAACACCAATACAGTATACTAACACATATATATGGAATTTAGAAAGATGGTCATGATGACCTTGTATGCGAGACAGCAAAAGAGACACAGATGTGTAGAGTGGACTTTTGGACTCTGAGGGAGAGGGAGAGGGTGGGATGATTTGGGAGAATGGCATTGAAACATGTATACTATTATGTAAGAAATGAATCGCCAGTCTATGTTCAATGCAGGATACAAGATGCTTGGGGATGATCCAGAGAGATCTGGGGTGGGAGGTTGGAGGGGGTTCATGTTTGGGAACTCATGTACACCCATGGTGGATTCATGTCAATGTATGGCAAAACCAATACAGTATTGTAAAGTAAAATAAAGTAAAAAGAAAAATTTTAAAAAATAATAAACAAAATAAAAAATTAATTAATTAATTAAAAATTAAAAATAAAATAAAATTTTATAACACAAAAAAAATATTTACAAATAATAACTGCTAGAGAGGGAATGGAGAAAAGAGAAGCCTCTTCCACTGTTGGTGGGAATGGAAATCAATACAGCTGCTATAGAAGGCAGTATGGAGATTCCTTAAAAAGCTAGGAATTAAACTACCATATGACCCAAAAATCCCACTACTGCGCGTATACCTTGAGAGAGCCATAATTGAAATCGACCCATGTACCCCAATGTTCACTGAAGCACTATTTCTGATAGCTGGGACATGGAAGCAACCTAGATGCCCACTGACAGATGAACAGATAAAGAAGCTGTGATACATATATACAAATGAATATTACTCAACCATAAAATGGAATGCATATGAGTCAGTGCTATTGAGGTGGATGAATGTAGAGCCATTAAAACAAAGTGAATTAAGTCAGAGTAAACTAAGTATCATACATTAACATATATATATGGAATCTAGAAAGATGGTACTGATGAACATATTTGCAGAGCAGCAATGGAGACACAGACATAGAGAACAGAATTATGGTCTCAGGGAACAGGGACGAGGAGAGGGTGGGACAAATGGAGAGAGTAGCAAGGAAACATATTCACTACTATATGTCAAAGAGCCAGCCAGTGGGAATTTGCTGTATGACTCAGGGAGCTCAAACCAGGGCTCTGTGACAACCTAGAAATGTGAGATGGGGTGGGAGGTGGGAAGGAGGTTCAAGACGGAGGGGACACATATATATGTGGCTGATTCATGTTAATATATGGCAGAAACCAACATAATATTGTAAAGCAATTATCTTTCAACTAAAAATAAGTAAACTTAAAAAAATTCAACAGCACATTAAAATGATCATGTATCATGATAAGGGCTTCCATGGCAGTGCTAGGGGTAAAGAATCCATCTATCAATGCAGGAGACTTACGAGATGAGAGTTTGATTCAGGGTCAGGAAGATCGCCTGGAGAAAGGCATAGCAACCCACTCCAGTATTCTTGCCTGGAGAATCCCAAGGATGGAAAAGCCTGGTGGGCTTCAGTCCTTGAGGTCACAAAGGGTCAGCCAAGATCGAAGTGACTTGGCGTGCACACACACATAACATGAAGAGAGGGATTTGTTTCAAGGGTGCAGGAGTGAGTCAACATCTGTTACTCAATATGTTACACCCCATTTACAAAAAAAAATGATAAAAATATATTCATCTCAATAAATTAAAAAATATTTGAAAAAATTCAAATTCATTTATGATAAATACTCTTAACAAAGTAGACATGGTGGAACGTACTTCAACTTAATATGGTTATATATGACAAACCACAGTTAACATCCTACTCAACAGTGCAGGGACTTCCCTCGCAGTCCAGTGGTTAAGATTCTGAGCTTCTGCTATAGAAATCATGGGTTCAGTTCTGGTCAGGAAACTAGGATCCTGCATGCTGCATGGTGTGCCCAAAAACAAAAAATATGCAGAACAAAAAAAAAGCAAAGTAAAGATGGATGATTTCCTTCTAACATCTGGCAAGAAGACAAGGTTGCAAATCTTGCCACTTTTATTCCAAATGGTATTGAAAGTCCTAGGCAGAGCAGTTAGGTGGTAGAGATAAGTTATCTAAATCAGAAAGGAAAAGTCACTATATGCAGAAGACATGATTTTGCACATAGTAGAAAACCGTGAAGTTCAGTTCAGTTAGTTCACTCACTCAATCGTGTCTGACTCTTTGCGACCCCATGAATCCCAGCACACCAGGCCTCCCTGTCCATCACCAACTCCCGGAGTTCACTCAGACTCAAGTCCGTCGAGTCAGTGATGCCATCCAGCCATCTCATCCTCTGTCGTCTCCTTCTCCTCCACCTCCAATCCCTCCCAGCATCAGTCTTTTCCAATGAGCCAACTCTTCGGATGAGGTGGCCAAATTACTGGAGTTTCAGCTTTAGCATCATTCCCTCCAAAGAAATCCCAGGGCTGATCTCCTTCAGAATAGACTGATTGGATATCCTTGCAGTCCAAGGGACTCTCAAGAGTCTTCTCCAACACCACAGTTCAAAAGCATCAATTCTATTGTGCTCAGCTTTCTTCACAGTCCAACTCTCACATCCATACATGACTACTGGAAAAACCATAGCCTTGACTAGATGGACCTTTGTTGGCAAAGTAATGTATCTGCTTTTCAATATGCTATCTAGGTTGGTCATAACTTTCCTTCCAAGGAATAAGCGTCTTTTAATTTCATGGCTCCACCATCTGCAGTGACTCAATCCTAAAATTTGAATAGACTGTGAATAGCCACGGTAACCTTGAGAAAGAACAAAGTTGGAGACACCATATGGCTGATTCCAGAACTAAGATAGACAAGATACAAATGAGCAGTGAGTATTTGTGTCAGAATATAAAAAGATGTTCAAAGAATTTGGATATATGCTTATGGACACAAAACAGTTTGAAGGAGTCCTCCAACAGGCAAATCTAGGACAATCTGAAAGTCATATGTAATGTTCAGTTCAGTTCAGTTCAGTTCAGTCGCTCAGTCGTGTCTGACTCTTTGCGAACCCATGAATCGCAGCTCGCCAGGCCTCCCCGTTCATCACCAACTCCCGGAGTTCACTCAGACTCATGTCCATCGAGTCCATGATGCCATCCAGCCATCTCATCCTCGGTCGTCTGCTTCTTCTCCTGCCCCCAATTCCTCCCAGCATCAAAGTCTTTTCCAATGAGTCAACTCTTCGCACGAGGTAGCCAAAGTACTGGAGTTTCAGCTTCAGCATCATTCCTTCCAAAGAAATCCCAGGGTTGATCTCCTTCAGAATGGACTGGTTGGATCTCCTTGCAGTCCAAGGGACTCTCAAGAGTCTTCTCAAACACCACAGTTCAAAACCATCAATTCTTCAGTGCTCAGCCTTCTTCACAGTCCAACTCTCACATCCATACATGACTACTGGAATAACCATAGCCTTGACTAAACGGACCTTGGTCGGCAAAGTAATATCTCTGCTTTTCAATATGCTGTCTAGGTTGGTCATAACTTTTCTTCCAAGGAGTAAGCATCATTTAATTTCATGGCTGCAGTCACCATCTGCAGTGATTTTGGAGCCCCCAAAAATAAAGTCTGACACTGTTTCCACTGTTTCTCCATCTATTTCCCATGTAATGTTAATTAAGGATTAAAACACCTTTTAGTGTACTAGGGAATTTTGAGTCCATATTCATATAAATACATGAAAATATTATTTTGAAGTGAATAAATATATTGAATGGATCTATTAAGATATATATACATAGTGAATATATTGAAAATAGAACTAGAAAGGTTATGTATACATAAAACTTCTCCCCAAATAATTATTAAGAGATAAGTAGAGAAAGATATATTATAGACTTTAATCACCTAATCAAAATGACTTTTTTCAAAAACATAACAAGTTGGAATCATGTGCTGTAAGGATGCAATGGAGCACACAGACTCAGAAATATTTCTGTGGTGCATTTAACAAGATACATAACCTCAGTCTAAGCATTGGGAAACATTACACAAACCTAAACTGAGGCACATCTTCCAAAATAATCAGCCTGAGACTATAAAACTTTTGAATGTCAAAAATGCCACACAAAAATATGTAGTCAATTAAACTAAGGAGATAGGAGTACTAAAGGCAGTGGTTGGTTCTGAATTGGATCTTTTTGCTGTAGAGTGCTAGTACCGTGATGAAGGGGAAATTGGAACCTGATAAAAGAATTAGATGTTAACAACATATCTTTGTTTCATGTTATTGAAGGTCTGTTTTAAGAGAATTCAGTTTTCTGTTAGAGTTATACATTGAAATTATTATTATTCAACTGGTTTAGGAAACAAAATTTGTTTCTCATGTCATTTCTCTAAGTCTGAGTTTGTTACTAATTTAAACAAAAACCCATTAGACAGTGTACTAGAAATATGAAAATATCAAACTAGAGAGAATCTAGAGTTTATGTATTCTATATGCTTCATGTTGAGCTGTTTTAAATTTGTTACCAAAGTAAAAGCAATTCTGACTTTTAATTAACTCAATCAAACATTGTGTTTATTCTTTCAGTTTTCTATATTATCCCTAGTATGTATCATTTTCTTAATAATAATTAGTTCTTCTTACTATAATGATTATAATCTTAACAGTGTTGTAAATAATAAGGATAGTAATAAAGAGTAAGTTGTACTTAAATAGAGACTTTTTGTCAACAAGCACTGTTTTGTTTAATATATTCTCAATCATGCAACCCTCTTAACATACCCTATTTATTAGATGTCTGTTATACTGAATTTGTGGAGAAGGCAATGGCACCCCACTCTAGTACTCTTGTCTGGAAAATCCAATGGACGGAGGAGCCTGGTGGCCTGCAGTCCATGGGGTCGCTAAGAGTCGGACACAACTGAGTGACTTCACTTTCACTTTAGGAAATGGCAACCTACTCCAGTATACTTGCCTGGAGAATCCCGGGGACAGGGGAGCCCGGTGGGCTGCCGTCTCTGGGGTCGCACAGAGTTGGACACGACTGAAGCGAATTAGCAGCAGCATGCTGAATTTGAATAGAAATGTGCTTATTCTTTTATTACTAATTGAATTAAAAATAGAGCACTCTCCACTTTATAGCCACTTGGCAATAGCCAAGCACTCTTCTTGGCTATTCTGTAAGTGAAGAAGTAAATAATTCACAGCATGTTATCGAAGAGTGTTACTTTGATACTGATTTTATTCCTTTTAACTAAGAAATACAGTTTAATTTCAGACGTTCCCATGGCATAAAGTTTTTTAGCAGTTGCAGCATAGATGAATTTAAACATACAACTTCACAGCCTAAATTGGAATGTCTTCAGAATCAAACAGTTCCAAAAGTGTTTCCACAAGGAAGACAATCAATTTGCGGCAATGGAGTTTTGGAACCACCTGAACAATGTGACTGTGGTACCACGGAGGTTAGTGAAAAAGACTGATATTTGTTTTTGTGTTTGTCACATAATCTTACAAGTGTAGATGTGACATAATTTTTTTTAATTGTTCCATATAGTCAAACATCCAAGATGGGAAGCTGTGGGGCATATGATAACTGGTTCATCCAGAATTTGAAGTTGAACAATCTAAGAATAGGGTAAATGCAGCATGGGTTGAATGAAGATTTTCCTTACTGCGCAAATATTAGCCATCTTTCTGTATCATAAACATCAGTTCCAACAGGAGTATAATTATCACCTAAATTATCCATGAATTCCTTTAAAGTGACTGATTTAAATCACTGAGTTATTAAATGCATGCTGTTGTTCACATCTTCATCTTCTAATTCCAGTCCTTGCATTGGGGGAACTTCACTTATTTTAGCTTGGTTTCAAATTGAATTAAAGAACAGAGACATCACTCTGCCCACAAAGAACCATATAGTCAAAGCCTTGGATTTCCCAGTAGTCGTGTATGGATGTGAGAGCTGGACCATAAAGAAGACTGAATACCAAAGAATTTATACTCTCGAATTATAAAGTTGGAGAAGACTCTTGAGAATCCTTTGAACTGCAAGGAGATCAAACCAGTCAATTCGAAAGAAAATCAACTCTGAATAGTCATTGGAAAGACTGACGCTAAAGCTGAAGTTCCAATACTTTGGCCACCTGATGCAAAAAAACCAACTCGCTGACAAATACCCTGATGCTGGGAAAGACTGAAGGCAGGAGGAGAGGGGGACAACAGAGGATGAGATGGTTGGATGGCATCACCAACTCACTGGATATGAGTTTGAGCAAGCTCTGGGAGATGGTGAAGGACAGGGAAGCCTGGCATGCTGCAGTCCATGGGGTTGCAGAGAGTCGGACACGACTGAGCAACTGAACTGAACTGATAGGTTAATGGATTATGATAAATGCACCACCACATCTGTTACATTCCAGTGTCGTGTTATTTTTGGTCAACTCTCATCTCTCATTTTGGAGTCGCTTTTTATGAACATTCTTGAGCATATTAACCACCTCAGTCAGTTCAGCCACTCAGTTGTGTCCGACTCTTTGAGACCCCATGGACTGCAGCACACCAGGCTTCCCTGTCCATCATCAACTGCAGGAGCTTGCTGAGACTCATGTCTATCGAGTCGTGATGCCATCCAACCATCTCATCCTCTGTTGTCCCCTTCTCCTCCAGCCTTCAATCTTTCCCAGCATCAGGGTCTTTTCCAATAACTCATTTCTTCGTATCAAGTGGCCAAAGTATTGGAGTCTCAGCTTCAGCATCAGTCCTTCCAATGAGTATTCAAGACTGATTTCCTTTAGGATGGACTGGTTGGATCTCCTTGCAGTCCAAGGAACCCTCCAGAGTCTTCTCCAACACCACAGTTCAAAAGCATCAAATCTTTGGTGCTCAGCTTTCTTTTTTTTTAATATAAATTTATTTATTTTAATTGGAGGTTAATTACTTTACAATATTGTATTGGTTTCTTTTGGACTCTTTGGGAGAGGGAGAGGGTGGGATGATTTGGGAGAATGGCATTGAAACATGTATAATATCATATATGAAATGAATTGCCAGTCCTGGTTTGATGCATGACACTGGATGCTTGGGGCTGGTGCACTGGGATGACCCAGAGGGATGCTATGGGGAGGGAGGAGAGAGGGGGGTTCAGGATGGGGAACACGTGTATACCTGTGGTGCTCAGCTTTTTCTATAGTCCAACTCTCACATCCATACATGACTACTGAAAAAACCATAGAGTTGACTAGACAGGCCTTTATCAGCAAAGTAATATCTCTGCTTTTTAATATGCTGTCCAGGTTAATCATAGCGTTTTTTCCAAGGAGCAAGAGTCTTTTAATTTCATGCTACAGTCACCATCTGCAATGATTTTGGAGCCCAAAACTGTAAAGTCTTTCATTGTTTCCATTGTTTCCCCCATCTATTTGTCATGAAGTGATGGGACAAGATGCCATGATCTTAGTTTTCTGAATGTTGAGTTTTAAGCCTACTTTCTCACTCTCCTCTTTCACTTTCATCAAGAGGCTCTTAATTCTTCTTCTCTTTCTGCCATAAGGGTGGTGTCGTCTGCATATCTGAGGTTATTGATATTTCTCCCGGCAATCTTGATTCCAGCTTGTGCTTCATCCAGCCCAGCATTTCTCATGATGTACTCTGCATAGAAGTTCAATAAGCAGGGTGACAGTATAAAGCCTTAACATACTCCTTTCCCAATTTTGAACCAGTCTGTTGTTCCGTGGTTGTTTCTAAGTGTTGCCTCTTGACCTGCATACAGATTTCTCAGGAGGCAGGACATGTAGTCCAGTATTCCCATCTCTTTCAGAATTTTCCACAGTTTGTTGTGATCCACACAGTCAAAGGCTTTAGCATAGTAAATGAAGCAGAAGTAGATGTTTTACTGGAGTTCTTGCTTTTTCTATGATCCAGTGGATGTTGGCAAATCTAGGTCTTTAGTCTAGATTTCCATTATACATTGAGTGCTGTCAAAATATACTGTCTACTGCAGGCTCTCTCCTTGATTCTAGATTTTCGATATTAGGCTATCACATCACTGATTTTTGTTTTATTTTCCCCAATATTAATATTTAGTGAGGGTTTAATATTCCATCTTCAGTAAATTCACTTGCTGTTTTTCATTAACATGTTTATATGTGAAGCATAACACATTCTTCTTGATGAAACATGAAAAAGAAAAAATGATTATTATCTGATTCTTATAGATTTACAAGTGTTAAATAAGAATAGAATCTGGAATATACTTTAGTAATATGCCATTAGTGTAACTGCATTTTTTTTTTTTTACATTTCTTTTCCATGGGGATAGTCTTGATCCCTGTCTCCTGTACAATGTCACGAACCTCATTCCATAGTTCATCAGGCACTCTATCTATCAGATCTAGGCCCTTAAATACATTTCTTACTTCCACTGTATAATTATAAGGGATTTGATTTAGGTCATACCTGAATGGTCTAGCGGGTTTCCCTACTTCCTTCAATTTCAGTCTGAATTTGGTAATAAGGAGTTCATGATCTGAGCCACAGTCAGCTCCTGGTCTTGTTTTTGTTGACTGTATACAGCTTCTCCATCTTTAGCTGCAAAGAATATAATCAATCTGATTTCAGTGTTGACCATCTGGTGATGTCCAGATGTGTAGAGTTTTCTCTTGTGTTGTTGGAAGAGGGTGTTTGCTATGACCAGTGCGTTCTCTTGGCAAAACTCTATTAGTCTTTGCCCCGCTTCATTCCTCATTCCAAGGCCAAATTTGCCTGTTACTCCAGGTGTTTCTTGACTTCCTACTTTTGCATTCCAGTACCCTATAATGAAAAGGGCATCCTTTTTGGGTGTTAGTTCTAAAAGGTCTTGTAGGTCTTCATAAAACCATTCAACTTCAGCTTCTTCAGCATTACTGGTTAGGGCATAGACTTGGATAACTGTGATATTGACTGGTTTGCCTTGGAGACGAACAGAGATCATTCTGTCATTTTTGAGATTGCATCCAAGTACTGCATTTCAGACTCTTTTGTTGACCATGATGGCTACTCCATTTCTTCTGAGGGATTCCTGCCCACAGTAGTAGATGTAATGGTCATCTGAGTTAAATTCACCCATTCCAGTCCATTTTAGTTCGCTGATTCCTAGAATGTCAATGTTCACCCTTGCCATCTCTTGTTTGACCACTTCCAATTTGCCTTGATTCATGGACCTGACATTCCAGGTTCCTATGCAATATTGCTCTTTACAGCATTGGATCTTGCTTCTATCACCAGTCACATGCACAACTGGGTATTGCTTTTGTTTTGGCTCCATCCCTTCATTCTTTCTGAAGTTACTTCTCCACTGATCTCCAGTAGCATATTGGGCAACTACTGACCTGGGGAGTTCCTCTTTCAGTATCCTATCATTTTGCCTTTTCATGCTGTTCATGGGGTTCTCAAGGCAAGAATACTGAAGTGGCTGGCCATTCCCTTCTCCAGTGGACCACGTTCTGTCAGACCTCTCCACCATGACCCGCCTAACTTGGGTTGCCCCGCAGGCATGGCTTGGTTTCATTGAGTTAGACAAGGCTGTGGTCCTAGTGTGATTAGATTGACTAGTTTTCTGTGAGTATGATTTCAGTGTGTATGCCCTCTGATGCCCTCTTGCAACACTACCATCTTACTTGGGTTTCTCTTACCTTGGGCGTGGAGTATCTTTTCACAGCTGCTCCAGCAAAGCACAGCCGCTGCTCCTTACCTTGGACGAGGAGTATCTCCTTACCGCTGCCATTCCTGACCTTCAACGTGGGATAGCTCCTCTAGGCCTTTCTGCACCTGTGCAGCCACCGCTCCCAGGTTGCTCCTCCCAGCTGCCGGCCCTGGCCTCAGGTGTGGGTGGCTCCTCCCAGCGGCTGCCCCTGGCCTTGGGCTTGGGGTGGCTCCTCAGGGTCACCGCCCCAGGCCTCTTGTGAGAGGTGGCTTCTCCCCGCCGCCCCTGACCTCAGATGCGGGGTGTCTCCTCCCAGCCGCCACTGGCCTCCGACGCGGGGTAGCTCCTCCCAGCCGCCCCTGACCTCGGACGGGAGGTGTCTCCTCCCGGCCGCCACTGGCCTCAGACGCAGGGTAGCTCCTCCCTGCAAAATGGCTGTCTGGGGAGGCCTTACAAATGGCTGTGAAAAGGAGAGAGGCAAAAAGCAATGGAGAAAAGGAAAGATATAAGCATCTGAATGCAGATTTCCAAAGAATAGCAAGAAGAGATAAGAAAGCCTTCTTCAGCGATCAATGCAAAGAAATCGAGGAAAACAACAGGATGGGAAAGACTAGAGATCTTTTCAAGAAAATTAGAGATACCAAGGGAACATTTCATGCAAAGATGGGCTCGATAAAGGACAGAAATGGTATGGACCTAACAGAAGCAGAAGATATTAAGAAGAGGTGGCAAGAATACACAGAAGAACTGTACAAAAAAGATCTTCACGACCCAGATAATCATGATGATGTGATCACTCATCTAGAGCCAGACATCCTGGAACGTGAAGTCAAGTGGGCCTTAGAAAGCATCACTGTGAACAAAGCTAGTGGAGGTGATGGAATTCCAGTTGAGCTGTTTCAAATCCTGAAAGATGATGCTATGAAAGTGCTGCACACAATATGCCAACAAATTTGGAAAACTCAGCAGTGGCCACCGGACTGGAAAAGGTCCTTTTTCATTCCAATCCCAAAGAAAGGCAACGCCAAAGAATGCTCAAACTACCGCACAATTGCACTCATCTCACATGCTAGTAAAGTAATGCTCAAAATTCTCCAAGCCAGGCTTCAGCAATGCGTTAACCGTGAACTTCCTGATGTTCAAGCTGGTTTTAGAAAAGGCAGAGGAACCAGAGATCAAATTGCCAACATCCACTGGATCATGGAAAAAGCAAGAGAGTTCCAGAAAAACATCTATTTCTGCTTTATTGACTATGCCAAAGCCTTTGACTGTGTGGATCACAATAAACTGTGGAAAATACTTCAAGAGATGGAAATACCAGACCACCTAACCTGCCTCTTGAGAAATCTGTATGCAGGTCAGGAAGCAACAGTTAGAATTGGACATGGAACAAGAGACTGGTTCCAAATAGGAAAAGGTGTACGTCAAGGCTGTATATTGTCACCCTCCTTATTTAACTTATATGCAGAGGACATCATGAGAAGCGCTGGAATGGAAGAAACACAAGCTGGAATCAAGATTGCCAGGAGAAATATCAATCACCTCAGATATGCAGATGACACCACCCTTCTGGCAGAAAGTAAAGAGGAACTAAAAAGCCTCTTGATGAAAGTGAAAGAGGAGAGTGAAACATTTGGCTTAAAGCTCAACATTCAGAAAACAAAGATCATGGCATCCGGTCCCATCACTTCATGGGAAATAGATGGGGAAACAGTGGAAACAGTGTCAGACTTTATTTTTGGGGGCTCCAAAATCACTGCAGATGATGACTGCAGCCATGAAATTAAAAGATGCTTACTCCTTGGGAGAAAAGTTATGACCAACCTAGATAGTATATTCAAAAGCAGAGACATTACTTTGCCAACTAAGGTCCGTCTAGTCAAGGCTATGGTTTTTCCTGTGGTCATGTATGGATGTGAGAGTTGGACTGTGAAGAAGGCTGAGCGCCGAAGAATTGATGCTTTTGAACTGTGGTGTTGGAGAAGACTCTTGAGAGTCCCTTGGACTGCAAGGAGATCCAACCAGTCCATTCTGAAGGAGATCAACCTTGGGATTTCTTTGGAGGGAATGATGCTGAAGCTGAAACTCCAGTACTTTGGCCACCTCATGCAAAGAGTTGACTGATTGGAAAAAGACTCTGATGCTGGGAGGGATTGGGGGCAGTAGGAGAAAGGGACGACAGAGGATGAGATGGCTGGATGGCATCACGGACTCGATGGACATGAGTCCGAGTGAATTCTGGGAGTTGTTGATGGACAGGGAGGCCTGGCGTGCAGCAATTCATGGGGTCGCAAAGAGTCGGACACGACTGTGTGACTGAACTGAACTGAACTGTAACTGCATTATGTTTCATTTTATAAATGACATTATACAAGTATCCAGTATAATAAAATATCAGTAATAAATTATTATTCTATAAGAAAATAATAATTAATTTTGGCAGAAGAGATATATTCCCCTTATAGTTACATTTACAACATACTGATCAAAATACTTAATGTAAAATAAAAATACATATATGTAGATATATATTTATATATATATAAGAAACATTTTACAGCTTCACATATTTACTGGGATTAATGTGGAAGAAAATATTATACAGAAGCTCTTGGAACAAATCACAAAAGAAAAGTGGCAATTTTCAGATTTCAGAATATCACAGTAATAAAAATATTTTTTAAAACCTGCCAAAATAGAAATAAGTTGTCATGACAAACTGCAAAACAATATAAAATATATTAGTGCCCGGGGCTAATATTATTAATACAAAAGTGCTTAGCAATAAAAAAATACATAGAATATCTCAACAAAAAGTATGCATAAACATATAAACTAAATTGTGAAGATATATGAAATTGAAACAGATATAAACACATAGTTATTTGTCCCTATTCACTTCATTCATTTTAAAATATTACTTATCAATATTGTATTGGTTTAATCTCCAATTAAGATAAGTAAATTCATATTAAAAAACAAAATAAAATAAATTTTTAAAAAATATATTACTTATCAGTCTTATATCACTCTTACACTACTAGACAACTCTATAAAGAGAAGGAAATAAATGTGTATTATGAAAGAGTTCTTAATATTTTTTAATTCTTTGAACTAATAACTTTTAGAATCAATCTTTAATATACAAGAGCTAAAAGTGAAAAAAAAAATTTCTTTGAAATGACACAACCACAATATGCTGTTGTTATTTGGAAACCTCTATTTTGTCACATCCAAAAACATTTAATAGTCACAGAATATCTTGAGGAGAATTGATAAGACAGATAAGTAGTTTACTAGTGGCTCAGATGGTAAAGAATCTGCCTGCAATGTGGGAGACCCAGGTTTGATCCTGGGTTAGGAAGATCCCTTGGAGAAGGGAATGGCTACCCACTCCAGTATTCTGGCCTGGAGAATTCCATGAACAGAGGAACCTGGCAAGGCTACAGCCCATGGGGTCACAAAGAGTTGGACACGACTACACACACACACACACACACACACACAAATGAGAAAAATCTCAAAATATATTGTCCATATATTTATGAACACAAAAAGATTGAAGTAAATTGCATTACATTTTTAACAGTCAAATTCTTGAACATAGAATCATGAATGATTTCATTACCACATTTTTCTATATCAAAATACATTGTCTAGGTGAAGTGGTATTAAAAATAGATAGACATAAAAATTATACTGCGATTGTAATTAGAGACATGGCTTAAGATATTATAACAATAAGTAAAATGATTTAGTTCAAAATTACTTAACGTGATTACCTTTGCTTTCAGACATGTGAGCATTCTAAATGCTGTGATCCTTTAAACTGTGTACTGAAAGGAAAGGCAGAGTGTGGTTCTGGACCATGTTGTGGAAAAAACACTTGTAAGGTAAGTTTTCGAATATTACCTTATTTTCTTCCATGAAATTCCTGCTTTTGTGGGCTTTTTAGCTTTTTTTCACACAATTTTTACTCATCTTTCAAATATATAACCGTATGTTCCTGATTCATCCATTGTTGAGTTCAGAATTGAGAAGTCTTTAGATCTTTTCCAATCAAATTTTTAGCCCTACCTCTAACCTCATTGTTTCAATCCCTACTCAGAACTCATCCTATTATGCCATTTAATAACAACTTCAGGTAATCTGGGTGTTGTGAGTTCCTCTTGGTCATAATTGAATGTAGCTCCTCACAATCTACTTATGACAAAATTATGAATAAGCCACCCCACACACACTTGAGATACAATATTTGAATAAACAGACAATTATAATTGTATACAATTATACAATTATAAGTAACCCCTCACTTTGGAAGTAGCAGAAAAAAGGAATCCATAGGGAATAGTCAGCAATATGTAGCATATCTAATACTGAAGATTAACTTTGTGAATCACTCACTGAATCCTTGACTTCCCTTGGGAAGTTTTCCCTCAAGTTTCCTTCATAGCTACCTCTAATAGGACCCTGGGTAAGAGCTCTGTTCTAGGGAGGGCTTCATTTCAGCAACTCGCCTTTTTGCGTGTTACTTTTAGGAGGCTAAGACACACATGAATGCTGATTGACGAGAGGTTTTGTCATCAGGTCTGTTTTACCACTGTCAATGAAAATCTCTCCCCACACCATTTCACCCTGTTCCCTGCATGCTCTTCTTCACTCAGTGGGCTAGTTCTTAAAGCCAATGTTCATTTGTTTCAAGGCACATTAATGTAGAGGCCAGGCTAGGGTTTCCACTTCTTAGCAATAAACTGTGTTGTTCTTTCCTTCCCCAGAACTCACATCTTTGTCTTTGTCTCCAAATCAGTGAGACAGAGCAGTTGAATTTTCTAAACAGTCCATTTCCATCTGGACTCCCCAGGTGGTGCTGAAGAGCCTGCCTGCCAGGAGAATCCCATGGACAGAAGAGCCTGGCCCCTGCAATCCGCAGGGTCACAGAGGGTTGGAGATGACTGAAGTGACTTAGTACACACCCACCGTTGCCCTCTACCTACATCTCAAAGGATAATTCTTTGCAACAGAGATAATTCCTGCATTTGGTCCAGTGAAAATTCATAGTATAAGTTTCTAGGGAGAGATTCGGGGTAACAGCATTGAATTCTGTAAAGAAGTTCCAACTAAAACCTGTAACTTCAGCTATCATCTTTTGTTTTTAACATCTAGGACTGCACTTATTGGCCTGTAGAAGGTAGCCCTGGACAGCCATTTCATTTTTCACACTTGAAGGCACCTGTGACTCAATTCTAGTTCTGGGAATATACCCACTGCCACCATCTGCCCAGGACCTCTCCTTCTCACTGTTGAAGCATGCTTCAATGTCCTATGTTAGTTCCCATTAACTTTCTTACATATTATAGTATAAAATCTAGCTTTTGCTGTCTTTTGAAGGGTCACAGGTGCCTCTCTTATTACTGACCATAAGCTTAAAAGGCTTCTTATTTTTTTTCTGTCTACTTTCCATTCTACTTTCCACTGACATGGTCTGAAATGTACTGCTTTGAACCAGTGTTTTTTTTTCTTATAAATTTTCAGTTTAGATGGACACAAGTCCAAGTACAAAGATATGGAAGACCAATACTTTAACCTGCTATTATCTGACACATAACAGGGACTAACATGTTTTAGCCAGTACCCAGACTTTCCTCTCTGAAGTTTTAAGGAGCTGTGTCTGGTACTGCACACCAGCAATTATCATGGGTCAGTTGTATCTTGATGATGAACACACAAGCAAAGAATAAGAAACAAGCACTCAGGAAGCTTACATATGACATGAGTTCAGCGTCATGCTCAAGTGAATCTTTGTTTAAAACTGGAGCAACAAGTTTCTTATGCTACACATCAGTTGGATACCCTTGCTTTTCCTTGGCAGTTCTCAGACAAGCTTTTCCTGTGTGCAGTACTGATAGCTCAGTGCAGATCCTGGCTTTTCTAGTCTATACTGTATGGTATATCAGAAGAGCAGAGGGATCCCCTCTTTCCTGGCACCTATGTCCACCCCTGGTAGTGGCAGAAGCTCTGACCCGGCATTACATTCTAAGTTAAATTTCCCACCACTGTGTCTAGGGAGAAGTGTTCCGATTGTCATCCTGGGTCAGAAGCAGTTTCATAGTAGAAGTGGAGTTCATCCTGAAAAGAAAATTACTTGAAGGGCAAAAAGGACAAGGGTGTCCACTAAGAAACATTTTAGAAACCTTATATAGTTGTTGGTTGGTTTTTTAATATTAATTTATTTATTTTAATTGGAGGCTAATTACAATATTGTATTGGTTTTGCCATACATCAACATGAATCCGCTACGGGCCATTTTTAAGTTGAAGTTTAAGTCACACAGTGGAAGTTAGCCATTGTCAAGGGCTTTAGTGCCCCGAGCAGCATTTAGAGCATTCACAGTGCTGTGCAGCCGCCGCCTTGACCTGGTTCCACAGCCTCTTCCTCAGCCAAACAGGAGACCCTGACCCATGATGCACCTGCTCTCCTCTCTATGGATTTCCCTACTCTGGACATTCCATAGAACTAGAACCATACAGTGGGAAATCTTGTGTCTGGTTTCGTCACTAAATACAGTGTTTCCGAGTTTCAGTCGCCTTGCAGCATACATCAGTACTCCATTTCTTTATGTGGCTGACACATTCCATTGTCCACACCACAGCTTGTTTACACATTAGTAGGCATTTGTCTTCTTTCCAAACTCTTTCACCGGAACTTTTAAGCAAATTTATAGTTTAAATACTTACAAACGTCACAGTAATGAAAATGATGGCTACAAATTCAATGCTGTTATTTAATGTTTTTACACTTCTCATACTACTTCAAAGCAAATATGTTTTTCCTTTTCTCACAGATACTTGAAAGAGGAAGAGAGTGTAGGAAAAGCACTGATCCATGTGATTTTCCAGAATTTTGCAATGGGGTGTCTGAATTTTGTGCACCTGATGTAAGAGCTGCCGACTTACAAACGTGCAATAATAAATCTTCCTATTGCTTTGGAGGAATATGCCAAGATAGAACAACGCAGTGCATCAATTTGTTTGGAAAATGTAACAATTTATCTTTTCTTCTGAGCTTTATTTTTAAGCTATATTTTTTCTAAAGTCAGTAAAACACCAAAATAAAAAGGACTGTTTGTTAAATCCAAATTTGGGAACATAAAATTGAAATCATGTAACTTTGAACTACGTCAAGAGGTAAAACAGACCCAATAAGAACAGGAGAAAATGAATAAGATATTAGTGAAATCTGAGGTGGTTGGGAGAAAGTGAGTAGAATTTAGAATTGAAGATGAGAGAGTGAAGAAGACTGTAAGATTTCTCAATTATTTCTGCTCTGACATGCCAGCTCTCCTGTTCTTAAGTGGGTAGTTTTCAGTGTTTCTTTTTCTTGTATATCCAATAGACAATACTGAAATTTGTAATAGATGACATTGACTAGGCATTGTTGTTTAGACATTTCAATATTAATTTACCACAGTTTTAGTTTTTAATTTTTTAAAGATGAGTAATTGGAAATTTGTTTATGTTTTTAGATGCTGAAGAATCTAGTTATCAGTGTGCAGAAGAAGTGAATTATCTAACTGATATGTTTGGAAACTGTAGAGGAAAATCTTGTTATTTTCAGTACGTATTTAAAAATTTATGTATTTTTCAAATGCCTGTGTGAGTGTCTGTGTGTTTGTATACTGTCAAGAATCACTTAATGCAAATGAAAGATTAACCTAGTTTATATAGATGTATTTATATGTTGCACTTTACTAGTTGGTGTACATTCTGAATAGCTTTATGATCTCAGTAACATTTTGAAGTATCCTCATATTTGGTACTGTTTTTTTTATCTAATCTCTTGTGTCTCTAAGAGACCTCTGGGCATTAAGAGATTTTTTTTTTTTAATATATTGATAGCCAACTCCTTTGTGGAAAGTTAGTTTGCCATTGGACACATTCAGCTATAGTATCAAGGAATGACATTCATGTTCAATATACCTTCCTTGGAGGCCATATATGTATGTCAGCAAATTTAAGACTTCATAGATATCCAGACCCTACTATGACGGCTAATGGAACCATGTGTGATGAACATAAGGTAAATAAAATTTTACTTGCTTCTGTATAGGGTATATGGATGTCTCAGTGTGTGTGTGTGGGGGGGGGGAGAGAGAGAGAGAGCTTAAGGTTTTTAAATTTGTAATTAATGGTACAAATTTTGGCTACTATATCATCGTAAAATTAAAAGGTCACTTTCTATTGGCTAAAGGAGACTTTACTTCACTGTCTATCTTTTTACTGTGAATTTTGCTATAGTTAGTTGAATTTGTTTTGTCACATTTGAGAATCTAATCTTGTCCAGTAGGCAAGGATCTGGCCTGCGACAGTTTGTGTAATCAAAGAACAAAAAATATCAAATAATACATGAAAAAAAATGGGTCAGAACAAACTAAATAATGAGAAAAACAAGGAAAACCAAAAAAATAAAATCCAACATATAGCATTGCAGTATTTGACTAGAATTAAATTGCAATGAAACTAAAATATTTTCTCATTAGCCTACTCCCCTAGTTCTTTCTTCAAAAACATAACATGCTTGTTTAAAATTGGACCTTTCTACAAGATACAATAATAAAACAGTTTAAATTTTACGTATTTTTCTTAAATACTTTGATAAACATAAAGAATTTTTTAAAACAGTGCCATTAAAGCTAGTACATGAAAGTAAAAAGGGAAACAATTATTTCACATTTTAATTAAATAATTATATTAAGATACAGTATTTTTAAAAAGTGAAGAATAGAGGAAATTGGAAGTGGATAGTAACCTTACCTCAGAATGGCAAAAGACAGTCTCACATAAATATAATGGCTTCCCTGGTAGCTCAGCTTGTAAAGAATCCAACTACAATGCAGGAGACCCCAGTTCAATTACTGGGTTAGGAAGATCCCCTAGAAAAGGGATAGGCTACCCATTCCAGTATTCTTGCCTGAAGAATTCCATGGACAGAGGAGTCTGGAAGGCTACAGTTGACCTCTGGGTTGGGAAGATCCCCTGTAGAAGGGAACAGCTCTCCACTCCAGTATTCTTGCCTGAATTCCATGGACAGAGGAGTCTGGAGGCTACAGTCCATGAAGCTGGCAAAGAGTTGGACGAGACTGAGCAACTTTCACTTTCAGTCATAAAGGAACATACTGATGCTGACTGCGTTATGAAGTAATATGTCATCCCTCTAAGCATCATTTAAAACAAAATGCAATCATGTTTACCATAAATATGGCAGAGTAAATATGTAAAATTATGAACTAATTCAATTATTCATTAATTAGAAAAAAAGTAATATAATGGTATAATAGTACAATGTGATTTAACATGCACAAGAAAATTAATTTGGCCTTTTCCCTTGGTTTCTGGCCCTGAGCTCCTAAACCTTAGAATTTCCTGACAGGAATACTTGGTGTTATTCATACTGAGATTCATCCAGAGAAACCTAGGTTTATGCTAATGAGGTAATAGGGTGGTGCCTCTTGATGCTTCAGAGTATGCTGGTCACCAGAAAGACCAATTGATTAATGGAGTGGAGCTTTAAGCTCCACTCACAGCATCAATAAAGGGAATGATATGTCTGGAGACTGGACTCTGTAAAAATTTTTGAATGATTACACTCAAGATAGCTTGTAAGTTGGTGAACACAATGTGTTGTAATGAGGATGTGCCTGGAGAGGGCATGGAGACAATGTCACTTCCTCTTGCCCGACAACATAACTTGACCTGTGCATCTCTTCCATTTGGCTGTTCCTGAGTTATATTCTTTCCCATAAATTAGTAAACATAAGTGAGGTCTTTCCCTGAGTTCTGTGAGCCAAATTAGGAAATCATCAAACCAGAGAGGGAGCCATGGGAACCTCCAATTTGTAGCCAGTTGGTCAGAAGGATAAAGACTTGAATCTGGTGTCTGAAATGGGAAGAGTCTTGTGGGACTGAGCCTTTTATCTTTTGGAGTTTGATTCTAACTGCAGATAGATTGTGTCAGAATGAGTTGAATTGAATTCTTGGACACTCGGTTGGTATCAGAGTAATAGGTATCAGGTTATCATAGTGGGTATACCCCCACTATGTGTGTGTGTGTATATATATATATATACACACATATATATGTATATATATATATATATATGTCAGAGAAGGCAATGGCAACCCACTCCAGTACTCTTGCCTGGAGAATCCCAGGGATGGAGGAGCCTAGTAGGCTGCCGTCTATGGGGTCATACAGAGTTGGACACGACTGAAGTGACTTAGCAGCATATATATACACATATATATATGTATATATACATGCACATCTATGTGTACCCCAGTATATATGTACATGTGCACACACATCCATACCCCAGTGTATATATGCATGTGTACACATACATATATCAGTACACATGTACATGTGTGCACATACACACATACCGCAGTATATATGTGCATGTGCACACACATGTACCCCAATGTACATGTACATGTGTAGACACACATATCCAAGTATGCACGTACATGTGCACACAAACACATGTCCCAGTATATATGTACCTGTGCACACACATACACATACCCCAGTATATATATACATGTGTACACACACATATCCCAGTATACATGTGTCTGTGCACACACACACATACCCCAGTGAATATATACATGTGTACACACACATATCCCAGTATACATGTATATATGCACACACACACATACTCTAGTGTTTATCTGTACAAAAAAATCATGAAATTGAACACATGACTAAGAAACATGAAAATGTTCTAACTTAACCTGTGATTAAATAAATTCAAAGTAAGTGAATATTCAGCTATTTTTTCTATTATCATTTTGACATCAAAAATAACATTTGATGGAGAAAAGATGAAGATGTCATCATAGAAAGATGTTAAACTCACCTCTCCCCAGGAACACATCAAAAATACAACTACATGTGAAGCAATTCTCCCTGAAAACAAATTGGATACTTGTCAGGTAGGCAGGGAGGACAATCACTACAGCACCTGTGCCTCTAGGAGGGAGCATAGAGGAAGGTTGAGGGGTGTGTGTGTGTGTATGGTTCAGAGATCCTCCCTGGAGAGCGAGTGGTTTAAACTGATTACTGGATACCCCAGGCCTGGGATCTGACACTGGGATTTGATCCCTTATCAAGTTTGAAAATCAGTGGGGCTTACAAGTGTCAGTGCAAGTCGCTCAGTCGTGTCTGACTCTGCGATCCCATGGACTATACAGTCCATGGAATTGTCCAGGTCAGAATACTGGAGTGGATAGCCTTTCCTTTCTCCAGGGGATCTTCCCCACCCAGGGATCAAACCCAGGTCTCTCGCATTGCAGGCGGATTCTTTACCAACTGAGCTATCACAAGCTGAGCCACAAGGGAACCCCGAGAATACTGGAGTGGGTAGCCTATCCCTTCTCTAGAGGATCTTCCCAACCCAGGAATTGAACCAGAGTCTCCTGCATTGCAGGTGAATTCTTTACCAACTGAGCTATCACCAGGAGGCTGTGAAGAAAAAAAAAAAAAAAAAAAACAAGACTCTGCTTGTAAAGAACTGGCTTTACTCCAGGGAACAAGGCAGAGGAAGCTGATTGAACCTGCCTAGAGCTCTGGCTCTTTTCCTGAAACCATGCAAGGTGCACCCCAGGCCATGTTGAATATCTGCCCTGGCCTCACTAGCTGCAGCACTGCTTTGCAGTAGGGCAAAGTCTGTCATTGCTGAGGAGAGTGTGCACATGGGAAGGATGGAGCTGAATGGGGCAAGGGCAGCTATTTCTGCTGCTTATAGAGGGAGTGGATCAGGAAGTGTCTAGAATTCTGGCTGACATTCCAGAGTCATACCAGGGCACATGCCCCAACCACATCAGGCACCCACTCCAGCACCCTCTTGCTTCAGGGATCATACCCTCTGGGGCAGAGGTGCCCTTCCCAGGATGGAGGGGGAAGGTGCATACTTAAAATGAATTGGACCAACTTGGACCCAAGCTTATACCATAAGGTTGTCCTTATCCATTCACCATCAGCAACTTGGGACCTGATGCCATCTCCCCAGTAGGGTGGTGATAGCCACGGATCATAGGAGAAGTCTCAGCTCACACCTGGCACTGACTCTATCCCTTTGTCATCAATCCTGCATCTCACCAAAGTGACAGCTGGCAGCACACCCTGGGACAGGATGCGACCCATGATCATGTCAGATCTAGCTCTACCACAAAAACCACTGGGTACACACAGACAGTATAGGGATGCTGGGACACAAAGACATTCCCTCAAGGCTAGGATAGTTAACTCTTTCACTTAATTTCATAGAGACGAAGTCAAACAAAATGAGAGAAAAGAATTATTTCAAATGAAAGAAAAAATAACTGAGAAAACAAAAAAAGATAATTTACCAGATAACAAGTTTAAAGCATAAGCAATAAGAATGTTATCTGAACTTGGGAAAAGAAGAAATGAACACAGTGAGAATTTTAGTGAAAAACTAGAAATATTAAAAATAACTAGTCAGAGGTGAAGAATACAATAACTAAAAGAGGCTCATAGATACAGAGAACAAGTTAGTGATTACCAGTGGAAAGAGGTTAGCAGGGAGAAATTAAGAGATACAAACTGCTGCTGCTGCTGCTGCTGCTATGTCACTTAGGTCGTGTCCGACTCTGTGCAGCCCCATAGACAGCAGCCCACCAGGGTCCCACGTCCCTGGGATTCTCCAGGCAAGAACACTGGAGTGAGTTGCCATTTCCTTCTCCAATGCATGAAAGTGAAGAGTGAAAGTGAAGTCGCTCTGTCGTGTCAGACTCTTAGCAACCCCATGGACTGCAGCCCACCAGGCTTCTCTGTCCATGGGATTTTCCAGGCAAGAGTACTGGAATAGGGTGCCATTGCCTTCTCTGAAGAGATACAAACTAATACATATAAAATAAATAAGCTATAAGAATATATCGCACGGCACAGAGAACATAGCCAATATTTTATGCTAACTTTATTATTTTAATTTTTAATTTATATTGGAGTACAGTTAATTAACAATATTGTATTAGTTTCAGGTGTAAAGCAAAGTGATTAAGTTTTATATATCCACTTTTTTCAGATTCTTTTCCCATTTAGGTTATTACAGGATATTGAACAGAGTTCCCTGTGCTATATAGTTAGTCCTTGTTGGTTATCTGTTTTAAATATAACAATGTGTGCATGTCAATCCCAAACACCCAATCTATCCTTCCCCCTCAACCCTTCACCCTTAGTAGCCATAAGTTCATTTTCTAAGTCTATGAGTCAGTTTCTATTTTGTAAATAACTTCATTTCAATTATTTTTCTTTAAGAATACACGTATAAGTGATATCCTGTGATACTTATCTTTCTCTGTCTGACTTACTTCACTTAGTTTGATAATCTCCAGGTTCATTTATGTTGCTACAAATGACATTAATTCATTCTTTTTAGTGGCTAATATCCCATTGTATATATGTACCACTTATCCTTTATCCCTTCATCTGCTGAGGGACATTTAATCTGCTTCTGTGTCTTGGCTATTTTGAATAGTGCTACAGTGAACATTGGGGTGCATGTATGCTTTTGAATCAAGATTTTTCTCTGGTTATATACCCAGGAGTGGGACTGCTAGATCATACGGTATTTCCATTTTTAAAGAATTGTTCTCCGTAGTGGCTGCACCAATTTACATCCCAACAAACCTCATAGGAGAGTTCCCTTCTCTGCATACCCTCTCTAGCATTTACTGTTTGTAGATATTTGGATGATGGCCATCCTGACCATATGAGATGATACGAAACCACATTGCAGTTTTGGTTCACATTTCTCTGATAATTTGATGGGCTTCCCTGGTGTCTCAGATGGTTAAAAAATCTGCCGGCAATGCAGGAGACCTGGGTTTGATCTCTGGATTGGGAAGATCTCCTGAAGAAGGGAATGGCTGCCCACTCTAGGATTCTTTGCCTGGAGAAATTCCATGGACAGAGGAGCCTTGTTGTTGTTCAGTCAGTAAGTCCTGTTCAACTCTTTGTGACCCCAAGGACTACAGCATGCCCGGCTTCCCTATCCTTCACCATCTCCCGGAGTCTGCTCAGACTCATGTCCTTTGAGTCAGTGATGCCATCCAACCATCTCATCTTGTTGTCCCTTTCTCCTCCTGCCTTCAATCCCTCCCACCATCTGGGTCTTTTCCAGTGAGTTGACTCTTCCCATCAGGTGGCCAAAGTATTAGAGATTCAGCTTTAGCATCAGTCCTTCCAATGAATGTTCAGGGTTGATTTCACTTAGGATTGACTGGTTTGATCTCCTTGCAGTCCAAGGGACTCTCAAGAGTCTTCTCCAGCGCCACGGTTTGAAAGCATCAATTCTTCAGTGCTCAGTCTTCCTTATGGTCCAACTCCCATCCATACATGACTACTGGAAAAACCATAGCTTTGACTATACAGACCTTTGTCAGCAAAGTGCTGTCTCTGTTTCTTAATACACTGTCCATGTTTTTCATAGCCTTTCTTTCAAGAAGCAAGTGTCTTTTAATTTCATGGCCTCAGTCTCCACAGTGATTTTGAAGCCCAAGAAGATAAAATCTGTCACGTTTCCATTGTTTCCCATCTATTTGCCATAAAGTGATGAGATTGGATGCCATGATCTTAGTTCTCTGACAGTCCACGGGGTTGCAAAGAGTCAGACACAGCTAAATGCCTAACACTTTCATTTTCAATAATTAACTATGTTGAACATCTTCTCATAGGTCACTTACCCATCTGTATGTCTTCTCTAGAGCATTGCCTCTCTTTAGGTCTTTTGCCCATGTTTTGACTGGGTTGTGTGTTTTCATGATGTTGAGCTGCATGAGCTGCTTGAAATTTTTAAAGGCTAATTCTTTGTCAGTTGCATCATTTGCAAATATCTTCTTCCATCCTGTGAGTTGTCTTTTTGTTTTTGTATATGATTCCCTTTGCTGTGCAACAGCTTTTGATTTTAATTAGGTACCATTTATTTTTGTTTTTATTTCCATTACCCTGGGAGATGGGTCAAAAAACATATTGCTGCAATTTATGTTAGGGAATGTTTGGTCTTTTTTTCCTCTTCAATCTTACATTTAAGTCTTTAATTCATTTTGAGCTTATTTTTGTGTATAGTGTTAGAGTTTTCTAATTTCTTTTTGTTTTTTTTAACATGTAGCTGTCCAGTTTCCCAGGACTGCTTATTGAAGAGACTGTCTTTTCTCCATTGTATAGTCTTGCCTGCTTTGTCATAGATTAGGTGACCATAGGTGTATGGGTTTATCATGAGCTTTGTGTCCTAGTCCACTGATCTATATGTGTTTTTGTGCCAGTACCTTCCTGTTTTTGATGACTGTAGCTTTGTAGTGTAGTCTTAAGTCTGGGAGCCTGATTCTTCAGCTTCATTTTGCTTTAGATTCCTTTGGTTATTCGGGGTCTTTTGTGTCTCTTTACAAATTTTATAATTTTTGTTCTAGCTCTGTGAAAACTTTCATTGGTAATTTGATATGAATTTCATTAAATCTGGAAATTCCCTTGGAAAGTGTAGTCCTTTGGACAGTATTGATTCTGCCTATTTAAGAATGTGGTGTGTCTTTCTGTCTGTTTGTGTTGTCTTCCAAATAAGCTACAAGAATATATTACACAGCTCAGAGAATATAGCCAATATTTTATATTAATTTTAAATGGAGTATACTATAATAAAATACTGAATCAATATGTAGTATATCCAAAACTAATATATTGTAAACCAGCTATACTTCAAGTAAAAAGAAAATTTGATGGTGAGAAGCATAACTTATAACCTTCTTAAAAATAAGTATAAATCATCAGATACTTTATGGAAAGTGATTTTGAAATGTTTAGGAGTCAAATTTATCATCACACTTTTTATCTATTTCTGGTGTAATTAAGTTTAATTTTCAAATATTATGAAATAGACATTGATATAGAGCAATTATGATGTGAGTTATAATAGATCAAATAAACAAGACACACTAAATGCCAATTATAGGTTTATCAGATAAGTTAAGCAGAGTGAAGTGAAAGTGAATATCACTCAGTCATGTCTGACTCTACAACCCCATGGACTCTAGCCTATCATTTTTCTCTATCCATGGGGGTTCTCCAGGCCAGAATACTGGCGTGGGCAGCCATTACCTCCTCCAGGGGATCTTTCCAACCCAGGTATTGAACACAGGTCTCCCACATTGCAAGTGGATTCTTTACTGTCTGAGCCACCAGGAAAGCCCATACCAAATACAAATAATTTTTAATGACATAGAGATATGTAATATTATGGTGATAGAGAAATCAAGGTAAAACCTGCAAGACATTATTTCTACCTTTTAAATTTTTTTAATTGAATATAGTTGAGTTACAGGGCTGTGTTAGTGTCTTGTGTACAACAAAGTGATTCAGTTATATATATTCTTTTCCATTGTGTTGTATTACAAGATATTGAATATGGTTTCATGTGCTATACTGTAGGACCTTCTTGTTTATCTATTTTGTATATAGTGGTTTTTATCTGCTAATCCTAAACTCCTAATTTATCCATCTCCCATCCCCTTCAGCTCTACTTTTTTGACTACACATGAAAATTATGTGGGTTGTGATCACTATTTAAGCATAGATTGTGTCTTTGACTTGGAAGGCAATATTGTTAAAATGGCACTGTTCTCAAAATCAATTAATGAATATGATCCAGAAGAATCCAGAAGAATCATGATTCCACCAGGTTTCTTTTCTGAGGTGGGGGGCAGGGAATGTGTTGCTGGTGGAAATTGAAAAACTTATTTAAAAGTTATATTAAAATGCAAAGAGCTAAATGTACAAAATAGCCAATGCAATTTGAAATAAAATGGAAATTGGGAATTCATCTTACTAAATAACAAGACTTAAGATATTAAGTTGAAATAATTAAAATAAAAGCCAATAGGTACAAGGATAAATTAGCCTATAGTCTAAGGTATAAAACATTATTTCAAAGGAATTACAGATCAAAGTGCTTTAATAAAAACTCAAAGAAAACTTAGGGATAGTATCTGTGAGTATCCAAGTATCTCAGAGTTATCTTAAACGGTACAGTCAGTTACAGATAAGGGCAAATATTGATAAATATATTATATCATGGTTAAAACTACTGAATAGATTTGAAGTTCCAGGACAGACTAGACATAATTTCTTCTATTCTTATGATTAATTGTAGCTTAGAGTCCTGGATATTAAATGTAAAATAAACATAAGAAGATTCCAAAACCTGAAAGATTCTTTCAGCAGACCAGCTAGGCACCTCAGTACCTGTGGAAAAACATAACAATATGATCTCTTTGCTTTTAGCCTTATATCTCCCAAACTGAGTGCCAGAGAAGCCAGAAACTCAGAAATGTCAAATGAAACAGACAGAAATAAGTCATAAAGGAAAGCCTGACTTTAGCCAAGTGAACAGCTTAGCAAGATGGTACACTTTTAAACAATGGATTCTCTACTGCAGCCAAAGGATATAGATAAAATTGTAGCTACACTTCTACTCTCACCAGGGTGGTAGAACAGAGGATTTGTGGAGAGCTTGTTCTCCCCAGCCACTTGCAATAATAAGGAGCCCTTCTCATTCCAGATTCTGTACTTCCAATGCTGAGTGAATGATAGCTGCTCAGTCTTGCACAACTCTTTGAGACTCCTTGTACTGTAGCCCACCAGACTCCTTTGTCCATGGCATTGTCCAGGCAAGGATACTGGAGTGCGTTGCCATTCCTTTCTCCAACTTTCAGCATTACCTGGCAAAAATGAGGCAGTGTTCCTTTCCCCTACTTCAGAGTTGTAACAGAGGAGAACTGCTGAACCAGAAAGTTTAACCAGGTTTAACCGCAAGGTTTAACCAGAATCTCATAACACAGTAATCAAAATTGAGGTTTCAATCAAAAATCACACTCTTCATACCATGAACCAGGAAAACCTCAATTCCAAAGAAAAGAAAATCAATAAGCATTAACAACAAAATTATATTGCTGTTAGAAATAGCCAGGGGTCCCCAACCCTTAATAGGAACCAGGCCACACAGCAGTAAGTAACTGCCAAGAAAGCAAGCAAAGCTTTGCCTGCCACTCCCCATCGCTCCCCATCACTCACATTACCTGTCCCTGGTGCCAAAAATATTGGGGACCACTGCTTTAAGCAATATGAAGCAGCCATCAGAATAGTTTATCTAGCTGATTCTAGTCCCCATAGGAATATGAAGGACAATAACCACATCTCAGCACATTCGTTTCAAACTTGAAAAGGAATGTGTTTGGGGCATGTGCCTGTCCAAAATTAGATAAGCTGATCAATGAAAAAGTAAATGAAATTTCCCCCTTTTTCTCACCCATTCTTACCTCAGTTCAGTTCAGTCTCTCCGTCATGTACATTACCAACTACTGAAGTTCACCCAAACTCATGTGCATCAAGTCGGTGATGCCATCCAGCCATCTCATTGTCTGTTGTCGCCTTCTCCTGCCCACAGTCCCTCCCAGTCCTGAATATTCATTGGAAGGACTGATGTTGAAGCTGAAACTCAAATACTTTGGCCACCGGAGTGAAGAGCTGACTCATTTGAAAAGACCATGATGCTGGGAAAGATTGAAGGCAGGAGGAGAAGGGGACGACAGAGGATGAGATGGTTGGATGGCATCACCGACTCAATGGACATGGGTTTGGGTGGACTCCGGGAGTTGGTGATGGACAAGGAGGCCTGGCGTGCTGCGGTTCATGTGGTCGCAAAGAGTCGCACATGACTGAGTGACTGAACTGAACACATCCTACATGACTGCAGGAAAAATCATAGCTTTGACTAGATGCACCTTTGTCTGTATATTTACTTACCAATAGTGATAGAAAATAACAAATGTTTTAGACTTCATCATCTGTTGGATATTCTATCAGATAACTTGAGAAAAGTGGGCAGATAATCTTAGAACATGTCCTCCAAAGTATTCAAATTAAATTAATATTTTGATAGAGGAATATTAACATGCAGTCTACGTCAAAATCAGGTTAAATAAATAAAACACAAAGTTGTATTTAGTGAGCATTTACTATGTCCCAAACTATTTTTGTTCCTTTTTGTGTAATAAATTATTTCATCCTTATAACCTATGACTTGGGTATAATTTCTCTTTCAAACTCAAAGATAGATAAAGCTAGGTATGAAGGAGCACATTGCTTTTGTGAAAGACAAGGGATACTGTTATAAAGTTAGGAGAATGTAAAAATGACTGGTTGAAGCACTGGTATTGAGCACTGATCAATGGGCTCTATGATTAAAGTAGTTCTTGCACTGAATATTGGCTCTGTCAGTCAGTGGTGACATGACCTAAAAAGTGTACATTTAATTCTTATCAAATGTAAAATGTGGATAAAAATATCTCCCTCTCAAGGTCAATGTGAGCATATATATAGAAATGCATAGAAAGTTCAAAGGCCCATTTCAAATGCTCGTTAAAATTTGGCTTGCTTTGTTCCTATACCAGTTATAATTTTTAGCTTCATAATTTCTATGCCTTGTAGAAAAGACATAGAAAAGTTTGATGTTTTCTGGTATATCAAGAATGTTGTCTACTTTTATTGAGGAGACAAATTAGAGAAAATCTCTATGGCACTTGAAAAGCACTGAATGGACTTTTCTCGTATTTTATTTTTAAAATCCTTTCCACATTAAAATAAAACCTTCCTGTAACATACCAAATTACAATACTTTAATAATTTTCATTGGCTATTAGTAAACTCACAAGCCTCCTCCTTCAATGGAAGCAATGCTGCTGCTACTACTGCTAAGTCACTTCAGTTGTGTTCGATACTATGCGACCCCATAGACAGCAGCCCACCAGGCTTCCCTGTCCCTGGGATTCTCAAGGCAAGAACACTGGAGTGGGTTGCCATTTCCTTCTCCAATGCATGAAAGTGAAGAGTGAAAGTGAAGCCGCTCAGTCGTGTCCGACTCTGTGCGACCCCACAGACGGCAGCCCACCAGGCTCCTCGGTCCATGGGATTTTCCAGGCAAGAGTACTGGAGTGGGGTGCCATTGCCTTCTCCGAATGGAAGCAATATCTTATTGTAAAAACTTGATGTTTGATAAAGTAATAATGTACCATTTTGACTTCAAGTTTTTTATTAGAATGAATGAGTAGATGTTACGAAATTCAAGTTCATCCTAAGTATATATCATATTGTGTATCTAATTTCTTATACTAAGTACAGTTAATGAATTCCTGACTTTAAAGTTGATGGTTGTTTCATCATTTTAGTTTTGTCAGCACGGAAATTGCAGGTTACTTCATGAATACGATCAGTATCAACATTGTGACCCACTTGTCAAATGTAAAGGACATGGGGTATGTAATTGTTACTCTATTTTATGTATAGTTTTAAAATACATATCATAACATTTTACAAGATAATAAGCTTCAGATTTATGGATGTGGAAATTTCTTTGGAGAATTTCAGTCAAATGTAGAAACCAAATTTCATTATTTATACATGTGTACATGTTCTATGTATTCTATCAGATCATTGCACACTTCATGAGCTAAAAACTTTTAAACTTTGTACAAAAATGTAATATGAAACATAAGCTATTATAATGTTGAATAGAGACTGCATACTTTTGGAAATAGATATATTTAGTGTTATATCTATATCAGTTCAGTTCAGATCAGTCACTCAGTCATGTCCAACTCCTTGTGACCCCAAGGATTGCAGCATGCCAGGCCTCCCTATCCATCACCAACTCCCAGAGTTTACTCATACTCATATCCATTGAGTCAGTGATGCCATGCAACCATCTCATCGTCTGTCATCCCCTTCACCTCCCACGTTCAGTCCTTGCTAGCATCTGGGTCTTCTCCAGTGAATCAGTTCTTCACATTAGGTGGCCAAAGTATTGGAGTTTCAGCTTCAACATCAGTTCTTCCAATGAACATTCAGTACTGATTTCCTTTAGGATGAACTGGATCCCCTTGCAGTCTAAAGGACTCTCAAGAGTCTTCTCCAACACCACAGTTCAAAAGCATCAATTCTTCTGCCCTCAGCTTTCTTTATAGTCCAACTCTCATATCCATACATGACTACTACTAAAATCATAGCTTTGACTAGATGCTCCTTTGTTGGCAAAGTAATGTCTCTGCTTTTTAATATGCTGTCTAAGATGGTCATAACTTTTCTTCCAAGGAGCAAGCATCTTTTAATTTCATGGCTGCAATCACCATCTGCAGTGATTTTGGAGCCCCAAAAAATAAAGTCTGACACTTTCCACTGTTTCCCCATCTGCTTGCCATGAAGTGATGGGACCAGATGCCATGATCTTCATTTTCTGAATGTTAAGCTTTAAGCCAACTTTTTCATTCTCCTCTTTCACTTTCATCAAGAGACTTTTTAGTTCCTCTTCACTTTCTGCCATAAGGGTGGTATCATCTGCATGTCTGAGGTTATTGATATTTCTCCTGGCGATATTGACTCCAGCTTGCGCTTCATCAAGTCCAGCATTTCTCATGAGGTATACTGCATATAAGTTAAATAAGCATGGTGACAATATACAGCGTTGACATACTCCTTTCCCAACTTGGAACCTGTGTGTTGTTCCATGTCCGTTTCTAACTGTTGCTGTCTTGACCTGTATACAGATTTCTCGGGAGGCAGGTCAGCTGTTCTGGTTTCCCCATCTCTTGAAGAATTTTCCACAATTTATTGTGATTCACACAGTCAAAGGCTTTGGCATAGTCAATAAAGCAGAAATAGATGTTTTTCTGGAACACTCTTGCTTTGTCAGTGATCCAACAAATGTTGGTAATTTGATCTCTGGTTCCTCTGCCTTTCTAAATCGAGGTTGAACTTTGGAAGTTCACAGTTCATGTACTGTTGAAGCCTGGCTTAGAGAATTTTGAGTATTACTTTGCTAGGGTGTGCTGCTACTGCTAAGTCGCTTCATTCGTGTCTGACTCTGTGCGACCCATAAATGGCAGCCCACCAGGCTGAATTGGAATTCTCCAGGCAAGAACACGGGAGTGGGTTGCCATTTCCTTCTCCAATGCATGAAAGTGAAAAGTGAAAGTGAAGTCACTCATTCGTGTCTGACTCTTAGAGACCTCATGGACTGTAGCCCAGCAGGTTCCTCCATCCATGGGATTTTCCAGGCAAGAGTACTGGAATGGGGTGCCATTGCTCTTGCTAAGGTGTGAGATGAGTTCAATTTTGTGGTAGTTTGAGCATTCTTTGGCATTGCCTTTCTTTGGAACTGGAGTGAAAACTCACATTTTCCATTCTTGTGGCCACCGCTGAGTTTTCCAAATTTGCTGGCATATTGAGTGCAGCACTTTCACAGCATCATCTTTTAGGATTTGAAATAGCTCAACTGGAATTCCATCACCTCCACTAGCTTTGTTCATAGTGATGCGTCCTAAGGCCCACTTGACTTCACATTCCAGGATGTCTGGCTCTAGGTGAGTGATCACACCATCATGATTATCTCAGTCGTGAAGATCTTTTTTGTATAGTTCTTCTGTGTATTCTTGCCACTTTTCTTAATATCTTCTGCTTCTGTCAGGTCCATACCATTTCTGTCCTTTATGGAGCCCATCTTTACATGAAATGTTCTCTTAGCATCTCTAATTTTCTTGAAAAGATCTCTAGTCTTTCCCATTCTGTTGTTTTCCTCTATTTCTTTGCACTGATCACTGAGGAAGGCTCTCTTACTTCTCCTTGTTATTCTTTGGCACTCTGTATTCAAATGGGTATATCTTTCCCTTTCTCCTTTGCCTTTAGCTTCTCTTCTTTTCTCAGATACTTGTAAAGCCTCCTCAGACAATCATTGTGCATTTTTGCATTTCTTTTTCTTCGGGATTGTCTTGATCACTGCCTCCTGTACAATGTAAGGAGCCTTCATCCATAGTTCTTTGGGCACTCTTGTCTCTCAGTCTAATCCCCTGAATCTATTTGTCTCTTCCCTTGTACAATCATAAGGGATTTGATTTAGGTCATACCTGAATGGTCTAGTAGTTTTCTCCACTTTCTTCAATTTCAGTCTGAATTTGGCAATAAGGAGCTCATGATCTCAGCCACAGTCAGCTCCCCGTCTTGTTTTTGCTGGCTTTATAGAGCTTTTCCATCTTTGTATGCAAAGAATATAATCAATCTGGTTTTGGTATTGACCATCTGGTGATGTCCATGTGTAGAGTCTTCTCTTGTGTTGTTGGAAGAGGGTGTTTGCTATGACCTGTGCAATCTCTTGGCAAAACTCTCTTAGCCTTTGTCCTGCTTCATTCTGCTTCATTCCAAGGCCAAATTTTCCCATTACCCCAGGTATTTCTTGACTCCTTTCTTTTGCATTCCAGTCCCCTATAATGAAAAGGACATCTTTTTTCAGTGTTAGTTCTAGAAGGTCTTGTAGGTCTTCATAGAACTGTTCAACTTAAGCTTCTTCAGCATTACTCGTTGGGGCATAGACTTCGATTACTGTGGTACTGAACGGTTCACCTTGGAAACAAACAGAGATTATCCTGTCATTCTTGAGACTGCATCCAAGTACTGCATTTCAGACTCTTTGTTGACTATGATGGCTACTCCATTTCTTCTAAGTGATTCTTGCCCACGGTAATAGGTATAATGGTCATCTGGGTTAAATTCACCCATTCCAGTCTATTTTAGTTGACTGATTCTTAAAATGTCAACGTTCTCTCTTGCTGTCTCCTATTTGACTTCTTCCAAGTTGCCTTGATTCATGGACCTAATATTCCAAGTTCTTATGCAATATTACTCTTTATAGCATCGGACTTTACTTCCATCACCAGTCACATCCACAGCTGGGTGTTGTTTTTGCTTTGGCTCCATCTTTTCATTCTTTTTGGAGTTAGTATATACATATATTTATATATGTATACAGAAATATAAATACTGCTTATAATTGAGTGCATGACTCTGATGCTGGGAAAGATTGAAGGCAGAAGAAGGGGATGACAGAGGATGAGAGGGTTGGAAGGCATCACCAACTCGATGGACATGAGTTTGAGCAAGCTCCAGGTATTGGTGAAGGACAGAGAAGCCTGGTGTGTTGCAGTCCATGGGGCTGAACATGGCTGAGTGATTGAACTGAGCTGAACTGAACTGATAACTGATATATACAAAACACTCACAAACTTTATTTCTATTACACATTACTCATAATCTAATATATTTTTAACAGCAGAGATCTTTGTCCATTGAAATCTGTCTCAGATCAGTGACTTCAGTTTATTTTTCTCTATGGTTCTTTCTGTATTTGAAGTCATTCACTGATGGACTTTTGTATACTACTGAATTTTTATTTAACTGTTGTAAATAGTGGTACAGTGGACGCTGCTGTACATTCACTTTGCAGAGTTATTTGATTTCATAAATTGATTGCATTGATATCTGATGGGCCAAATATATGCATAATTTGAATTTTAATAAATATTGCCTGTCTTCAGGAAATATTATATCAGTTTTTCTGCACCTATCAGGAGTGAAAACATTTCTTCAAATTCAGGCCAGATGGGCTTCTTAGTTTACTAATATCTTCTAACATGCTGAATTTATTGCTAATTTTCATTTTTTTAAATTAATAATAGCATTTCAGTGTGTCTGGTCACATTTTCCATTTGCACTTTTATTTGTCTAGCCATTGTGAAATCATCACCTGAATTATAGAAATTCTGTGCCCTATTTAGGATTTTCTAAATATGTGTTTAGCTTTAAAAGGGTAGTTAGTATCTCCCATTATCTTGATGCTTCATATTTTCTATAGTAATCCTGGAAAAATTGATCTGTGTGTCTTGTATCAAAATTTACTTCCTATTTACACATCCTGTTATTTACAGTTTCTTTTATGTTCCATTCCTTTATTGTTTAATTTCAATTTAATTTTGCTTGAACTTATCCCTAGATTCCTTATTCTGCTTCTGACCCATCTTTTGATTCATCCGTAAGGTCATATTTATAAATATATTGTAGCCTTCCTGTGCTGTGCTGTGCTTAGTCGCTCAGTCGTGTCCAACTCTTTGCGACCCCATGGACCATAGCCTGCCAGGCTCCTCTGTCCTTGGGGCTTATGCAGGCAAGAATACTGGAGTGAGTTGCCATGACCTCCTCCAGAGGATCTTCCCAACCCAGGGATTGAACCCAGGTCTGCCACATTGCAGGCCAAATTCTTTACCATCTGAGCTACCAGGGAAGCCCAAGAATACTGGAGTGGATAGCCTATCCCTTCTCCAGGGGATCCCCCCAACCTAAAAAATTGAACCAGGATCTCCTGCATTGCAGGTGGATTCTTTATCAGCTGAGCTACCAGGGAAGCCACCTAGCCTTCCTATTTTCTAGCAAAATCAATTTTTCCAACTGTACCTGAATAAGTAAGCTTCACCCTTTAGATTTCTCCCCATGTTTTGTAAAAGTTGACTCTTACAACAGTTTTATAAAATATCTGGCACAGTTCACAATAAATTTCAACGTCTGCTATAACTTTTAGCTTCATAATTTCTATGCCTTTTTAGAAGAGACAGTTACATATTTTCAGGTGTATCAAGAATGTTGTCTACTTTTATTGAAGAGATAAATTAGAGAAACCCTCTAGGCAAAACCAATACAATATTGTAAAGTAATTAACCTCCAATTAAAATTAAAAAATTTATATTTTAAAAAATAAAAAGCATTGAATTGATATTTCTTACATTGCATTTTATCTTTATAATTATTTTCCACGTTAAAGTAAAAACAGCCTGTAACATAACATTGCATTACTTTAATCATTTGCTTTGGCTCACAATCAATACTAATCCATTTAATTTTTATATGACATATAAAATGGTCTTCTTTATTTTTGTTTCACTCAAGACTTGCAATTCTCACCTAAATTGTCAATGTGATGCTGGATATATCCCCCCAAATTGTGCGGAATTCAGCTCATCACCAGGAGGAAGTATCGATGATGGATTTTGGAATATAGAGGAGATGGAGGAGGAATGTTAGTAACTCTCCAACACTGCTCCAACAGAGCCTTCTGTATCCTTACAGCCCCACTGTCTATGTGGCTATTAAGCACTGGACATGTGGAGAATGCAATTAAGGAACTAACATTTTCATTTTATTTTACCTAATTAAATGTAAACGGTCACTTTGTAGTGCTATTATAAATAGCACACCTATAGATTATGTTATCAATCAAAATGTTGTATGTGCTTTTAACTCAAATCTAGCCATGAACATTTAATGTGTCATCTTAATTTTAACCATGGTTTCCCAAATTTTTCGATTTATACAGCGGTTTTCTAGCTTTGTTGCTGTTCAGTCACTAAATTACATTTGACTCACGTGATCCCATGAACTGCATCACTGCCAGGCTTCCCTGTCCTTCACTATCTCCTAGCGTTTGCTCACATTCATGTCCACTGAGTCAGTAATGGCATCCAACCATCTCATCTTGTGTCACCCCCTTCTCCTTTTGCCTTCAATCTTTCCCAGCATCAGAGTCTTTTCCAATGAGTAGGCTCTTCACATCAGGTGGCCAAAGTATTGGAACTTCAGCATCAGTCCTTCCAGTGAATATTCAGGGTTGATTTCCTTTAGGATTGACTGGTTTGATCTCCTTGCTGTCCAAGGGACTCTCAAGAGTCTCCTCCAGCACCACAACTTGAAAGCATCAATTCTTCAGCACTCAGCCATCTTTATGGTCCAACTCTCATATCTGTACATGACAACTGGAAAAACATTTGTCTTGACTAGATGTACCTTTGTCAGCAAATTGATGTCTCTGCTTCTTGATACCCTGTCTAGGTGTGTCATAACTTTCCTTCCAAGGATCAAGTATCTTTCAATTTCATGGCTGCTGTCACCATCCCCAGTGATTTTGGAGCCAAAGAAAGAAAATCTGTCACTGTTACCACTTTTTCCCCTTCTGTTTGGCATGAAGTGATAGGACCAGATGCCATGATCTTTGTTTTCTGAATGTTGAGCTTTAAGCCAACTTTTTTACTCTCTCCTTTCACTCTCATCAAGAGGCTCTTTAGTTCCTCTTCACTTTCTGCTGTTGGAGTGGTATCATCTGCATAGGTGTGCTTGTTGATATTTCTCCCAGTTAGAGAGATTCTTGATTCCAACTTGTGATTCATCCAGCCCAGCATTTTGCATGATGTACTCTGCATATACGTTAAAAGTTGTTTGGTTTTTTTTCACTTGTTTTAATATTGCAAGGTGTTTAAAATGTCATGCTACACATGGGAAAATAAAATTTGGATTCATATACAAAAGTTATTGAAAACTAGATGTTTTTTAAATTTATTCTTTAATTGGAGTATAATTGCTTTCCAATGTTGTGTTAGTTTTTGCTGTACAACCGTATGAGTCAGTATACATATATCTCTTCCCTCTTGAGCTTCCCTCTCATCTCCACCCTTCTAGATCATCACAGAGGCCCGAGCTGAGCTCCCTGTGATATACAGCAGCTTGGTAAATTACTTTGAATCAACATATAATTGGACTGTACCTGTGTTTCAGTGGCACAGATTCTCTTGTTGTTTTGAGAGGGCATTAAATTTGTTTACACTTAATATCATGAGATGGTGCAGTGGTAAAGAATCCACCTGCCAGTGCAGGAGATGCAAGAGATGTGGCTTCGATCCACGAGAGGGGAAGATCCACTGAGAAGGGAATGGCAACCCACTCCAGTATTCTTGCCTGAAAAATTCAATGGACAAAACAACCTGGCAGGCTACAGTCCGTGGGTTCACAAAGATTTAGACAATTGAGTATGTCCATGAAAATACACAATATCATCATAATTGGTTTGGTGGTAATTCTGATTGCTTGATTTATATTTTTTTAATTTTAATTTTCTGGTTTGTTCCTTTTGCTTATTTGGACCAGTTGGCCATAGATTTACTTTTCTAGTTTTATGCAATATCTTTATAATACCAATGGGAATATCAACTTTTTAAATTAATGCAATCAAAATTAAAACTATATCACTTTTTACATTTGTTATGTAAATTTAACCTCATCTACTATTACTGTTTCTTTTTAATTAGCCTCAGTTATATCTGTAATTTTCACTAAATAATTTTTAAAATAATTTTTTTTGGTCTTAAATACTAGTCTTTATTTTTACACAAAGCAGTGCAAAATGAGGCAGTTCCCCAAAGGGTGACTTGAAACTAGAAAATCCACACTGAGAGCGAGAGTGTTAGTGTTAGCTGCTGAGTCGTGTCTGACTTTTTGCAACACCATGGAGCCTGCCAGGCTCCTGTGTCCATGGGATTTCCCAGGCAAGAGTACTGAAGTGGGTAGCCATTCCTTTCTCCAGGGGAGCTTTTTTTTTTTTTTTTGCTCTTTTTTTAAATAGAAAAATCTGTTAGATGGTAATATCAACCTAATATATTCTAAGTAGCAGTGCAGTAAGACAGGAATATGATAGGATGATAGAATGAAATAAGTTAGAATGTAACACATAAATATTAAATATACATATAAAGATTAAATTATATATATTTAAAAGAAATATATAATGCACTTTGAGGTATAGACAAAGAAGTTTGGGAAGCACTTTTAAGTTTAAATGTATTCTATGATTATATTATTTGAATTGCAAATTTTTATAATTCAAATTACTAAAATGATATCTATCATTTTTAAAAAGTTAAAAGATATTGTTATGTCTTCAGCTAAAACTGCAGCCTTGATAAAACGACGTCGTGCCTCTCAAAAAAATAACCTGATGATAAGTTTCTACGTCTCATTACCTTTCTTCATTTTAATGGCTATCGTTGCTCTTAAATGGAATAAAATGAAAATATTTTGGAACAAAAAGGGAACACTAAGTGGGGAGTAAGTAAACACATTGTTTTTTATATTCAATATATGAAAGGCTTTATGAGAAAATTCAAATGTTATTCAGAATATTTTAAATAGGGACTCGTATAGATTGGTGTAATGCTTGTGTTTGTGTGTGTGTGTGTGTGTGTGTGTGTGTGTTCTTAGTCTCTCAGTCGTGTCAGACTCTTTGGACCCCATGGACTGTAGCCCGCCAGGCTCCTCTTTCGATGGGGATTCTCCTGGAAGGAATACTGGAGTGATTTGTCATGCCCTCCTCCAGGGGATCTTCCCAACCCAGGGAACTGAACAGGCATCTCCAGCACCAAGGGCTTCCCTTGTGGCTCAGCTAGTAAAGAATTCGCGTGCAATGCTGGAGACCTGGATTTGATCCCTGGGTTGGGAAGACCCCCTGGAGAAGGGAAAGGCTACCCACACCAGTACTCTGGCCTGGAAAATTCCATGAACTCTCTCAGAATCAGACATGACTGAGCGACTTTCACTTTCACTCCTGCTCTGCAGGCAGATTCTTTACCTTTTGAGCCACCTAATGGAGGCTTATAAGTCACTGATAATGCTTATAACTCTACCAAATGTTTACAAATATACCAGAGTTTTTTTCAAACTTTAGGCACATGGGTATCCCTCATGCCCATATACGCCCAGGAACAACTGAATTTACTCAGTAAACCCTCAGTATCTTTCTAGTAGAACATTATGTTGGCTATAATTGCTTTAGACGGCGCTGTCTACTTCCTAAGCAACCCCATTTGCCTTGTCTTGACATTTGGTGGTGTGAAGCAGCTAGAATATGCTGGAAGGTAAAAGAGTTCCAGAAAAATATCTATTTCTGCTTTATTGACTATGCCAAAGCCTTTGACTGTATGGATCACAATAAACTGTGGAAAATTCTGAAAGAGATGGGAATACCAGACCACCTGACCTGCCTCTTGAGAAACCTGTATGCAGGTCAGGAAGCAACAATTAGAACTGGACATGGAACAGCAGACTGGTTCCTAATAGGAAAAGGAGTACGTCAAGACTGTATATTGTCAACCTCCTTATTTAACTTATATGCAGAGTACATCATGAGAAACGCTGGGCTGGAAGAAGCACAAGCTGGAATCAAGATTGCTGGGAGAAATATCAATAAGCCCAGATATGCAGATGACACCACCCTTATGAGTGAAGAGGAACTTAAGAGCTTCTTGATGAAAGTGAAAGAGGAGAGTGAAAAAGTTGGCTTAAGCTCAACATTCAGAAAACTAAGATCATGGCATCCGGTCCCATGACTTCACGGCAAATAGATGGGGAAACAGTGGCTGACATTATTTCGGGGGGGGGGGGGTGCACTCCAAAATCACTGCAGATGGTGATTGCAGCCATGAAATTAAAAGACGCTTACTTCTTGGAAGGAACGTTATGACCAACTTAGAGAGCATATTAAAAAGCAGAGACATTACTTTGTCAAGAAAGGTCCATCTAGTTAAGGCTGTGATTTTTTTCAGTAGTCATGTATGGATGTGAGAGTTGGACTGTGAAGAAAGCTGAGCACAATAGAATTGATGCTTTTGAACTGTGGTGTTGGAGAAGACTCTTGAGAGACCCTTGCTCTGCAAGGAGATCCAACCAGTCCATCCTAAAGGAGATCAGTCCTGGGCGTTCATTGGAGGGACTGATGTTGAAGCTGAAACTCCAATACTTTGGCCACCTAATGTAAAGAGCTGACTCATTTGAAAAGACCCTGATGCTGGGAAAGATTGGGGGTGGAAGGAGAAGGGGACGACAGAGGATGGGATGGCTGGATGGCATCACCAACTCAATGGACATGAGTTTGGGTAAACCGCGGGATTTGATGATGGACAGAGAGGCTTGGCGTGTTGCAGTTCATGGGATTGCAAAGATTCGGACACGACTGAGCAGCTGAACTAAATTGAATGATAAATAGAGATGGGGCAGCACAGAATATGGGGCCAGAGACGAGAAGTAGAGATGGGGCAGCATAGAATACATGGGGCCAGTGACAATGAATTGGAATTGGTGATGGACAGGGAAGCCTGAAGCCCATGAGGTCGCAAAGATTCGGACATGACTGAGAGGCTGAACTAAACTGAATGACGCCAAATAGAGACGGGGCAGCATAGAATACGGGGAAGGTGAGAAAATATAAGATCACAAAGAGTGAGGGAAAGCACATATAAAGGACTTGGCCTATGTTACATGAAATTAATATTGCTCACATGTTTCTGAAATTAGAGTTAAGGTACTTGCTCAATTTTTTCTTTTTCTGGAACAAAATTTAATTGCTTCTTTTTAAAAAATGAGGTATAAATACCTTATATGATATTAGTTTCTTGTGTGTAATACTTTGTATATAATGTAAAATGATCATAGTAAGTCTAGTTAACATTTGTTATACATAGTTGCAAATTTTTTGTTTTCCTCCTGATGAGGACTTTTAAGATCTACTCCTTTAGAAAGTTTCATATATGCAGTTAGTTATTACTGACTATAGTCAGCATGCTATCTATTACATCCCCATGACATTTATTTTTTTATATAGAAGTTGTACCTTTTGAACTTACTTACCCGTTTTGCTCATCCTCACTCCAACCCATTACATATGGCAACACCAATTTGTTCTCTGTATCTATGAGGTTTTTGTTTGTTTGTTTTGGTTTTTTCGATCTACATATAAATGGGATCATACATTGTCTTTCTCTGTCTGACCTTATTTCACATTCATACAGCTTTTTCTTTCCTGTATCACAAATACTGTTCACAATTTGCTTAGTAAATATTTAGGACGATGAGAATGCAGAAGTAAGTGTAAAGACTGGGTCTCGTTCCTTCATTGCAAAGTAAATCATTTTTGTTTCTCATATGTTTATTGGAGATAAAATGATACAAAATTTCTATCAGCACCTCTGCTTACCAAGTAAGTTAATCTTAGTTATGAACAAGTTAGCAGCAACCAGTAAATTCAGGGCAGTATTCTGCATGATTCGCATGGACATTTATATAATCATTCAGTTGTTATAAATTGATCTAATTGAATGATATTTGGCATAAGTCTTCCTGGGCTCTTATTTAAGACATGTTCGAAAAATCTGAATACTTGCAAAGCTGAACCTGACTTCTGGAAAAAATGGTATACTTAGATATCACTGACCATAAATAACAAAATCTGCCTAAGTTTTAAAAGCATCAGTCAATTGTTTCAGGGCTACAAGGGCAGTAAATGATGTAGGGCTGAAACGCAAAAGGGTAGTAAGGAACTGGATGGCTGTGAACTTGGTCATTCTCTCCATCACCCAAAGGCTTTTATGATTGACATCATCTCTTTTTGTCTCTGTTCATTCTCTCCAAAAGAACTGCTCTGCTTACACATGGCCCAGAGTACCTCTCTCAACCATTCTAGTTTCATTTTCAAGTAAAAATCCTAATAACCTCTCAAAACCAGTATCTGTTAGTTAAGAGACATCAACAGACAGAAATAGCTGTGCAAGTGTATCTAGTTTAAACAAGTGTCCTGTCAGGATTTATAATCCCAAATTGGCTGTTCAAACCTGATTTTTACCATCTGTAGCCAAAGAACTATAGCCATTACAAGGAAACTACACCATAATATTACTCTTCAACAAGAACTGAGTGTGTATAGGAGCCAAAGGGAAAATGGAGGCTGTGTGAATACCACAAAGTGTAAACAGACATAACTGAAAGAGAGGCCTCATTAAGGAGCTCATTAACAGAACTGAGATGACTATTCACATAGTTATTTGATAGAAATAATATAATCAAAGTCGTGATAATTTAAGAATTCATGTGTAAATTGTCTTTAACTTTGGAGAAGCATTATCATAGATATTTTAATATTTCACCCTGTCTTCCATGTAGATAACATAGAGAAAAGTAATAGATGGATTTAACTTTGAAATTTTTAAAATACTTGACATGTTAGTTTTTAACTTTTTATTTTATGTTGGAATATAGCAGATTAACAATGTTGTAATAGTTTCAGCTAGACAGCAAAGGGACTCGGCCATACATATGTATGTGTCTATTCACCCCCAAACTCCCCTCCCATCCAGGCTGCCACATAACACTGAGCAGAGCTCAATGTGCTATACAGTAGGACCTAGTTGGTTATCCATATTAAATATGTGTGTACACATCCATATCCAGTGTGTACGTATTCATCCCAAACTCCCTATCTAAGCTTCCCCCTCATCCTTCCCCCCTGGAAGCCATAAGTTCACTCTCTGAGTCTGTAAGTCTGTTTCTTTTGTAAATAAGTTCATTTAGATACTGAACTTAAAAGATGTCATACAATATTTTTCCTTCTCTGTCTGACTTACTTCACATAAGATGACAATCTCTAGGTCCATCCAAAATGCAGCAAATCGCTTTATTTCTTTCTTTTTGATGGCTGAGTAAAATATTCCATTGTATATATGTTCCACATTTTCTTTATCCATTTTTCTGTTGATGGATATTTAGGTTGTATCCATATCTTTGCTGTTGTAAATAGTGCTATAGGGAAAGTCTCCCGCATTGCAGGCAGACGCTTTAACCTCTGACCCACCAGGGAAGCCTGCTATAAGGAAAAATATGTGCAAATCAATCAGTGTGATGTACCATATTAACAAAGCAAAGAATAAAAGCCATATGCTCATCTCAATATATGCCACAAAAGCTTTTGACAAACTCAACACCATTTATGATAAAAACTCTCCAGAAAGTTGGGATAGAGGGAACATATCTCAAAATAATAAAGGCCATATATGACAAACCTACAGCTAACATCATACTCAGTGGTTAAAAGCTGAAAGCCTTTCCTCTAAGATCAGGAAGAAGACAGGGATGCCCACTGTCACATTTATTTAACAGTTTTGGAAGTTCTAGCTACGGCAATCAGAGAAGAAAAAGGAATAAAGGGAATCCTAGTTGGAGAAGGCTATGGCACTCCACTCCAGTACTCTTGCCTGGAAAATCCCATGGGCGGAGGCATTCCATGGGGTCGCGAAGAGTCGGACACAACTGAGCGACTTCACTTTTACTTGTCACTTTCATGCACTGGAGAAGGAAATGGCAACCCACTCCAGTGTTCTTGCCTGGAGAATCCCGGGGATGAGGGAGCCTGGTGGGCTGCCATCTATGGGGTCGCACAGAGTCGGACACGACTGAAGTGATTTAGCAATTGGAAAGCAAGAAGTTAAATCGTCACTGTTTGCAGATGACCTGATACTCTACATAGATCTTAAAGATGCCACCAGAAAACAACTGGAGCTCATCAATGAATCTGTTAAAGTTGCAAGTTACAAAATTAATACACAGAAATCTCTTGCATTTATATACACTAACAATGAAAGATCAGAAAGAAAAATTCAAGAAGCAGTTTCATTTACTATCACATCACAAAAATAAAATACCTAAGAATAAACTTATTTAAGGAGACAAATGACCTATACTTAAACTATAAGATGCTGATGAAAGAAACCAAAGAAAACAGAAACAGATGTAAAGATATACCATGTTTATGAATTGGGAAAGTCAATATTGTCAAAATTAATATGCTACCTAAGGCAGTCTATAGATTCTGTGCAATCTCTATCAACTTTTCTGTGGCATTTTTCACAGAGCTAGAACAAGAAAACCTTAAAATTTGTATGGAGACACAAAAGACCCCAAATAGCCAAAGCAATCTTGAGAAAGAAAAATGGAGCTGGAGAAATCAGCCTTCCTGACTTCAGATTATACTACAAAGCTATAGTCAGCAGAACAATATGGTACTGGCACAAAAATAGAAATACAGATCAGTGGAACAGGATACAAAGCCTTGAAATAAACCCATGCACCTATGGTCAAGTAATCTACAACAAAAGAAGCAAGAATATACAATGGAGAAAAGACAGTCTCTTCAACAAATGGTGTTAGGAAAACTGGGAAGCTGCATGTAAAAAAAATAATAAGAATTTAGATAATTCTTTAAATCATTCACAAAAATAAGTTTAATAGATTTAAAAGTTAGGCTACCATTGGTAAATATACCCCAGTAGGATATATGATTCCTTAATGGGATATAGGAAGAAAAGTGGATATTGGTACATATTAACTAGTAATTAGTAAAAGACTAGTTGTTTTTGTCTTCTTGAGTTCGTTGAAGATTACAGTGTTTCCTAACCTTAAAACAATCTATTTCTTTCATACAGATCTCCATCAGAAAACAGCAATAGTAACAGCAGTCAGTCGCACAGGTAAAGGTGAAGTAAAATAATCAAATTATTGACAAAATTATATAATTCATTAAATATTTTTTAAAATATTTTAACAGTACTTCAGTATAGGAAATATATTATTTCCATTTATTGTTTCCAATTATTTGATCATTTTGATATCTACTCATTACTATCATATACTAAAAGAAAGACTAAAACAAAGTATTTGGTGTTGATATTACTTTATACTTCTATAGAAACGTTTCATGTTAACTCACATTATCCAGATTTATTAGCCACAATGTTTGTAAAAAGAAATTGTTTTAAAGGGGTTTTAAATGCATTCTTAAAATATTTATGAGCAATCATGTATTTGTTTGGTGTATTTAAGACACCAATCTGCGTTAACAGATTGTGTAAATGAGAGTTTTATACACATTGCCTCCCAACACTTGTATTTCTTCCTCATTGACTCCCTGGTAATTGGTTTCCTTATTTTAGATTTAAGAAAACAGAACCCAGGGAACTGAACAGGCATCTCCAGCACCAAGGGCTTCCCTTGTGGCTCAGCTAGTAAAGAATTCGCCTGCAATGCTGGAGACCTGGATTTGATCCCTGGGTTGGGAAGAGCCCCTGGAGAAGGGAAAGGCTACCCACACCAGTACTTTGGCCTGGAAAATTCCATGAACTCTCTCAGAATCAGACATGACTGAGCGACTTTCACTTTCACTCCTGCACTGCAGGCAGATTCTTTACCCTTTGAGCCACCTAATGGAGGCTTATAAGTCACTGATAATGCTTATAACTCTACCAAATGTTTACAAATATACCAGAGTTTTTTTCAAACTTTAGGCACATGGGTATCCCTCATGCCCATATACGCCCAGGAACAACTGAATTTACTCAGTAAACCCTCAGTATCTTTCTAGTAGAACATCATATTGGCTATAATTGCTTTAGACAGCACTGTCTACTTCCTAAGCAACCCCATTTGCCTTGTCATGATATTTGGTGGTGCGAAGAAGCTAGAATATGCTGGAAGGTAAAAGAGTTCCAGAAAAATATCTATTTCTGCTTTATTGACTATGCCAAACCTTTGACTGTATGCAGCACAATAAACTGTGGAAAATTCTGAAAGAGATGGGAATACCAGACCACCTGACCTGCCTCTTGAGAAACCTGTATGCAGGTCAGGAAGTAACAGTTAGAACTGGACATGGAACAGCAGACTGGTTCCTAATAGGAAAAGGAGTACGTCAAGGCTGTATATTGCCAACCTCCTTATTTAACTTATATGCAGAGTACATCATGAGAAACGCTGGGCTAGAGGAAGCACAAGCTGGAATCAAGATTGCTGGGGGAAATATCAATAATCTCTGATATGCAGATTTCACCACCCTTATGGCAGAGAGTGAAGAACTAATGAGCCTCTTGATGAGAGTGAAAGAGGAGAATGAAAAAGTTGGCTTAAAGCTCAACATTCAGAAAACTTAGATCATGGGATCGGGTTCCATCACTTCATGGCAAGTAGATGGGGAAACAGTGGCTGACATTATTTTGGGAGGAGGGGGGCACTCCAAAATCGCTGCAGATGGTGATTGCAGCCATGAAATTAAAAGACGCTTACTTCTTGGAAAGAACGTTATGACCAACTTAGAGAGCATATTAAAAAGCAGAGACATTACTTGTCAACAAAGGTCCATCTAGTTAAGGCTGTGATTTTTTCAGTAGTCATGTATGGATGTGAGAGTTGGACTCTGAAGAAAGTACCTCTTCTCTATTGGACTGAGCACAATAGAATTGATGCTTTTTAACTGTGGTGTTGGAGAAGACTCTTGAGAGACCCTAGGACTCAAGGAGACCCAACCTGTGCATCCTAAAGGAGATCAGTCCTGGGTGTTCAATGGAAGGACTGATGTTGAAGCTGAAACTCCAATACTTTGGCCACCTAATGCAAAGAGCTGACTCATTTGAAAAGACTCTAATGCTGGGAAAGATTAGGGGAGGGAGAAAAAGGGTATGACAGAGGATGAGATGGTTGGATGGCATCACCAACTCAATGGACATGAGTTTAGGTAAACCCCAGGAGTTCGTGATGGACAGGGAGGCCTGGTGTGCTGCAGTTCATGGGGTCGCAAAGAGTCGGACATGACTGAGTGACTGAACTGAACTGAATTGAACAATTAATAGAGATGGGGCAGCACGGAATATGGGGCCGGAGACATTATCCAGATTCATTGGCGACAATTTTTGTAAAAAGAAATTACTTTAAAGGGATTTTAAATGCATTCTTAAAATATTTATGAGCAATCATGTATTTGTTTGGTGTATTTAAAACACTCATCTTCATTAACAGATTGTCTAAATGAGAGTTTTATACACATTGCCTCCCAACACTTGTATTTCTTCCTCATTGATTCCCTGGTTATTGGTCTCCTTGTTTTAGAAATAAGAAAACAGATATAAAGCATGTAAGTAATTCCCCATGTGTATGGAATGGTAGGAAGTTTTTGAGTTTGAGACTAAGATAATCATATTCCAGGGCTGAAACTCTTAAAAGTGAAAGTGTTAGTCACTCAGTTGTCTCCGACTCTTTGCGACCCCATGGACTGTAGCCTGCCAGGCTCTTCTGTCCTTGGAAATCTCCAGGCAAGAATACTGGAGGGCTAGCCATTCCCCTCTCCAGGGTGTTCCCTACCCAGGGATCAAGCCCAGGTCTCCTGCATTACAGGTGGACTATTTACCATTTAAGCCACCAGAAAAGTCCTGAATCTCTAAAGAACTCCACAGTTTTGCCACATATTTTCTGATATAAGACTGGGGATGGGAATGATATGTACATTTATTGAGGACCTAGTAGACGCCAGGCAAATGCTAAAAGGCACTCACCCTCCAAGGCAGAAGAATAATTCTTTACAATAAGATGAGATAAAGAAGGCTTCTGTATATACTGTTCGTATTCCTAAACCAAATGCATATAGAAATCATGATATATGATATTTCACATATTAGACATCACTGAGAGTAAAGGAACAGAATCAGAAACTCATCTAAGAATGGGATCACAAGTTCATCTCTTAGCTGCCATATGTAACCACGATGGAGCATAAAGTCATTGGATCTTATTTCCTTTTCTGCCACCAAAGAAAATATTCATAACTCGTAGCCTCAAAGTAAAGTAGTCTTATTTCTGCCTAGAGTAGCCTCTACCTCTTCTGTCAGCAAGTTATATTAAAAGCCCACATCTTAGGTGAAGACTCTGGCCCGTGGCTGTCCTTCTCATCTCCTACAATCGTAGTTTTGTCATCATGCTGAGTGCCTTCACCCACACTCCTCACCTCCACACAACTTTGCTCATTTTCTCCTAGAGCAATACACTGAGCTCTCCATCTCTCGGATATTTTTTTTCCAACTCTTAAGTCATAGCTTCAATCTCAGGCTTTCTTTTGCGGTTTTTTTTTTCCTGTTTTTCATAGCCTTCTCCTGCCAGCAGTACTTTATGGTCATATTAAACACTTGCCTCCAGAATGTGACACATTCATTCCATAAACATATTTTATAAGTTGATTGTAAAGTGTGCTGAAAGGTAATTCATTATATGGAAAAGATGAGAGAAGGAGGAACTGGGGAGCAATTTTAGATATGTCCAACTGAGTAGGCCCTGTTGAGCAAGTGATGGGTCAGCGATGAATTGAAGGGAGGTACAAATAATTATGCAGTTTAGATGTTTGAAAGGAGTCACCTGAGTCAACTCACAGAAGGCTTTTATTTGGATGCAGGGCAACAAGAGAGGAATACAGGCATACACTGGGGGCCAGAGAGACACCTCCGACACAAAGTTCCTTATTTTAAAAAAACAGTACAGCATAAATCCAACTGCCCTTATCTCAGCAAAAAGAGAAGCCAGGTATTCACACTTTCCCAAAGGTAAAGAGAGAGCTTCCCACAGGTAGATTCACAGCTCCACTGCAGCCATAAACCACCTCTCTCTCACCCAGGCATCGAGCTGGCAGGGCTATCAATGCATGAACCCAGGTAGGAGCTTTTCAAGCACATGAATGATCTAACAACAAAAAAAAAACAAAAAACAAACAAAAAAAAACCCTCAGGACTGATCCAGGAGAGAAAGTATATTACCTCATACCAGGGATAGTAAAGATGGACGTAGGAATATATTTTGAATGTGAACCAATAGAGTGAGTTGACAGTTTGGATATAGAGTGTAATAAACAGTACTTCCGTGATGTTCCTTGCTGGAAGACAGCAAGGCTACATAGTTAACCCAGAGCTCTCTGTTCCTAAATATGTGCTCTTAAAATATTTAAAAAAATTTACAGCTTATGGATGATGAAAGAGAAGGTCTGCATAGGTAATCATGAGCTAAGTCTGATATGCCATGATACAGAGGTTACATTTTCTCATTTATCTGAATAGGAATGTAGTTGAAGTATTTTTGAAGTGGTGAAGGAGGATTTAGCATGACATGGTCTGCTTTTTACAAGTTTCACTGGGATAAATTAGAAAATGCAGTCAGATTTAGTCAGAATGGAGACTAGTGAAACAAAATGAACAGTAAAATTGTGAAGAGGGCAGGACTGGATAAGACGGAAAGAATAACAAAGAGAGACCTAACAGGAGTAGACTTGGCTGAAGCGCTGACTGGCTCGATGTATTTGGTTTAGAATAAGAGAGATCGGCAAAGACTTAAACAGTCCGACACAATGGATAGTGATACCTTTTACTGTTGACATACTGTATAGCTGGTGAGAACCAGTTTGGTGTTGGAGTGATGAAGTAGAAGGGAGTAAAAAAGGAGTTTGTTTTGAAGATATGTACGTGGGACACCTGTCGGAGAGGCACAGAGGACTATTGGAAGTTCTCTTCCTCTGTATATAAAAATTGAGAAAATAATCATTATTAATAATAATGATTATTATTCCCTCTTCCCATGATGTATTCCTCATGATTTTCTTCAACCCATATAAAACTTGTGTAAATGAAACATATATTAACACTAGTTTAACCATTGCCTTTTAATGTGGCTATTACAGATGACTTAGGGGAAAAAGTTAAAAGAACTTTGGGTTTGCAAACTGTATGGAGCACAGACATAAATTGTGACAGTATAAATTGTCTTTGTATACTATTTAATGGATATGCATGTAGCTGTGAAGTGAAATGAGAAAGCTTTTATTAACAACTTATAAAATGTAGCATTTCTATTTTTCCATATTTCTTTTACAGCAATGACTAAACAAACAAAAAAAATGAAACACAGCTTGGAGAAAAGATATTAGCAAGAAACTGGTATGATTCAAGAACGAAAAAAAATAATCTTCTCTTCTCCCTTTTGTGATGACCCCAAAGCTTTCAGTTTCACAAAACAAAGTAAATCCTGTGAGTGAAAGTATGCAGGCTTGTGTCTATTGATTCTGTTCTCGAACCCAACTTCATGTATCCGACTCAGAGTAGAAACTTAAGAGCTTGGAGCAGAGAAAGGTTTATTGTAAGGGGCAAGGGGAACCTTCAGCTGATGTTCAAAACCCCAAGCTCACTGATATTTTTAGGGGAAGAGGTTTTTCTTTTTTTTTTTTCTTGTCTTTTTTATTTATTTATTTTTAACTTTTATTTTTACTTTATTTTACTTTACAATACTGTATTGGTTTTGCCATACACTGACATGAATCCGCCACGGGTGTACATGAGTTCCCAATCCTGAACCCCCTTCCCACCTCCCACCCCATATCATCTCTCTGGATCATCCCCGTACACCAGCCCCAAGCATCCTGTATCCTGCATCAAACATAGGCTGGCGATTCGTTTCTTACATGATAGTTTACGAGTTTTAATAGGTAAAATCTGGGGCAAGGGCTGCAGCGTGTGGAACTTCCCTCTGACTGGCTGGTGGTGAGATAACAGGGCCGTGTTCCAGCCATCTCAGTCATCAGCCTTTCCAATCAGTGTGGGTCCACTTGCTTGTGCTCAGCCTGCAGTGACCTCCTCCGTCTGGGTTGAGGAGGCCCTAGTTCCTGCTGAAGAACTCCAAGGCATGCACAGACTGCTAGCCCATCACCCGAGGAGGAACCAGCACCAGGCCCCTTGCTGCAGCAGTGTCTCCTCCTGCCTCCCCTCCCTTCCCCGGTTAGCAACTGTTTGAATATGCCCTTTGGAACTCGTGGAAGGTCGAGGAAGCTGAAAGCCTTTTTCCTTCAAATAAGAAATGGGACACACGGAAACACTTTTGTGTCCAGGAGGGCCCCACAGGGTCCAGCTCAGCTTCAGTCCTTCTACCTCCATAATCCTCTAGTAGGAGACAAGAAAGTTGGTCTCTTTCGAACCTGGAAGGTTGTTCCATCCCAAACAAACCTTCCATCATGCACTCCTGCCACTGACTGCCTTCAGATTCCCAAAGCTCTGGGACTCACTCCCATCTCAAGAGGGGACCCCTGCGTCCACTCTCTGCAATAACTCATGATTCTCACACACTCCCCTTCCAAGTTCTGGGATATTCCGGGGAAGGCTCTACAACTTCTACACAACTTAAAAGGATGATATGGGAGAAGGGTCTTTGCACAACTCTGGCCAATAAAACCAACATCTTAGAAGAAGTGGACCATTGCCATTAGAAACTTAATTTTTCCTAATAAATATAAAGAGAATATCCAAATATTGGTAAAGGAAGGAGATGTATAAGTAAAAATCAAAACATAGCAAGAATGCAACAATAACAATCTGCCTCATAAAGAAAATCCTAAATCCAAATCACTGTACTTCTAGAGAGCAGCTTATATGGATAATAAGGTTGTTTTAAGTTGCTCGTCTCTTTCCTGCCTAGAGAAGTTTCTTCAGTGTTTGTTGCAAACCTAATCTGCTGCTGCTGCTGCTGCTGCTACATTGCTTCAGTCGGGTCCGACTCAGTGCGACCCCAGAGACGGCAGCCCACCAGGCTCCCCTGTCCTTGGGATTCTCCAGGCAAGAACACTGGAGTGGGTTGCCATTTCCTTCTCCAATGCATGAAAGTGAAAAGTGAAAGTGAAGTCGTTCAGTCGTGTCCGACTCTTTGAGATCCCACAGACTGCAGCCTACCAGGCTCCTCCATCCATGGGATTTTCCAGGCAAGAGTACTGGAGTGGGGTGTCATTGCCTTCTCCTAAAGCTAATCTGGTGGTGCTGAATTCTCTTATTTATATTTTGCTCATCTGTACAGCCTTTGATTCCTCCATAAAATCTGAATGAGAGCTTTGCTGGGAAGAATATTCTTGGTCATATGTTCTCCAATAACCCTCCAATAACTCCAATATTCTTGCCTAGAGAATCCCTCAGACAGAGGAGCCTGGTGGGCTACAGTCCATGGGGTCATAAAGAACTGGACATGATGGAAGCCACTTGGCATGGCACAGCACAGGTTCTTCCCTTTCCTCCCTTTTTTTTTTTTTTAACTTTATTTTAATTGACAATACTGTATTGGTTTTGCCATACATTGACATGAATCCACCGTGGGTGTACATGCGTTCCCAAACATGAACCCCCCTCCCACCTCCCTCCCCATAACATCTCTCTGAGTCATCACCGTGCACCAGCCCCAAGCATGCTGTATCCTGTGTTGGACATAGACTGGCGATTCGATTCTTACATGATAGTATACATGTTACAATGCAATTCTCCCACATCATCCCACCCTCTCCCTCTCCCTCTGAGTCCAAAAGTCCGTTATACACATCTGTGTCTTTTTTCCTGTCTTGCATACAGGGTCGTCATTGCCATTATTCTAAATTCCATATATATGTGTTAGTATATTGTATTGGTGTTTTTCTTTCTGGCTTACTTCACTCTGTATAATCGGCTCCAGTTTCATCCATCTCATCAGAACTGATTCAAATGCATTCTTTTTAACAGCTGAGTAATACTCCATTGTGTATATGTACCACAGCTTTCTTATCCATTCATCTGCTGATGGACATCTAGGTTGTTTCCATGTCCTGGCTATTGTAAACAGTGCTGTGATGAACATTGGGGTACATGTGTCTCTTTCAATTCTGGTTTCCTCGGTGTGTATGCCCAGCAGAGGGATTGCTGGGTCATAAGGTAGTTCTATTTGCAATTTTTTAAGGAATCTCCACACTGTTCTCCATAGTGGCTGTACTAGTTTGCATTCCCACCAACAGTGTAGGAGGGTTCCCTTTTCTCCACACCCTCTCCAGCATTTATTGCTTGCAGATTTTTGGATCACAGCCATTCTGGCTGGTGTGAAGTGGTACCTCATTGTGGTTTTGATTTGCATTGCTCTAATAATGAGTGATGTTGAGCATCTTTTCATCTGTTTGTTAGCCATCCATATGTCTTCGTTGGAGAAATGTCTATTTAGTTCTTTGGCCCATTTTTTGATTGGGTAGTTTATTTTTCTGGAATTGAGCTGCAGGAGTTGCTTGTATATTTTTGAGATTAGTTGTTTGTCAGTTGCTTCATTTGCTATTATTTTCTCCCATTCAGAAGGCTGTCTTTTCACCTTGCTTATATTGTCCTTTGTTGTGCAGAAGCTTTTAATTTTAATTAGATCCCATTTGTTTATTTTTGCTTTTATTTCCAGAATTCTGGGAGGTGGATCATAGAGGATCCTGCTATGATTTTTGTCGGAGAGTGTTTTGCCTATGTTCTCCTCTAGGAGTTTTATAGTTTCTGGTCTTACATTTAGATCTTTAATCCATTTTGAGTTTATTTTTGTGTATGGTGTTAGAAAGTGATCTAGTTTCATTTTTTACAAGTGGTTGACCAGTTTTCCCAGCACCACTTGTTAAAGAGATTGTCTTTACTCCATTGTATATTCTTGCCTCCTTTGTCAAAGATAAGGTGTCCATATGTGTGTGGATTTATCTCTGGGCTTTCTATTTTGTTCCATTGGTCTATATTTCTGTCTTTGTGCCAGGACCATACTGTCTTGATGACTGTGGCTTTGTAGTAGAGCCTGAAGTCCAGCAAGTTGATTCCTCCAGTTCCATTCTTCTTTCTCAAGATTGCTTTGGCTATTTGAGGTTTTTTGTATTTCCATACAAATCTTGAAATTATTTGTTCTAGTTCTGTGAAAAATATGGCTGGTAGCTTAATAGGGAGTGCATTGAATTTGTAAATTGCTTTGGGTAGTATACTCATTTTCACTATATTGATTCTTCCGATCCATGAACATGGTATATTTCTCCATCTATTAGTGTCCTCTTTGATTTCTTTCACCAGTGTTTTATAGTTTTCTATGTATAGGTCTTTAGTTTCTTTAGGTAGATATATTCCTAAGTATTTTATTCTTTTCGTTGCAATGGTGAATGGAACTGTTTCTTTAATATCTTTTTCTACTTTCTCATTATTAGTGTATAGGAATGCAAGGGATTTCTATGTGTTGATTTTATATCCTGCAACTTTACTATATTCATTGATGAGCTCTAGTAATTTTCTGGTGGAGTCTTTAGGGTTTTCTATGTAGAGGATCATGTCATCTGCAAACAGTGAAAGTTTTAATTCTTCTTTTCCAATTTGGATTCCTTTTATTTCTTTTTCTGCTCTGATTGCTGTGGCCAAAACTTCCAAAACTATATTGAATAGTAGCAGTGAAAGTGGGCACCCTTGTCTTGTTCCTGACTTTAGGGGAAATGCTTTCAATTTTTCACCATTGAGGATAATGTTTGCTGTGGGTTTGTCCTATATAGCTTTTATTATGTTGAGGTATGTTCCTTCTATTCCTGCTTTCTGGAGAGTTTTTATCATAAATGGATGTTGAATTTTGTCAAAGGCCTTCTCTGCATCTATTCATATAATCATATGGCTTTTATTTTTCAGTTTGTTAATGTGGTGAATTACATTGATTGATTTGCGGATATTGAAGCATCCTTGCATCCCTGGGATAAAGCTCACTTGGTCATGGTGTATGATCTTTTTAATGTGTTGTTGGATTCTGATTGCTAGAATTTTGTTGAGGATTTTTACATCTATGTTCATCAGTGATATTGGCCTGTAGTTTCCTTTTTTTGTAGTATCTTTGTCAGGTTTTGGTATTAGGGTGATGGTGGCCTCATAGAATGAGTTTGGAAGTTTACCTTCCTCTGCAATTTTCTGGAAGAGTTTGAGGAGGATAGGTGTTAGCTCTTCTCGAAATTTTTGGTAGAATTCAGCTGTGAAGCCGTCTGGACCTGGGCTTTTGTTTGCTGGAAGATTTCTGATTACAGTTTCAATTTCCGTGCTTGTGATAGGTCTGTTAAGATTTTCTATTTCTTCCTGGTTCAGTTTTGGAAAATTGTACTTTTCTAAGAATTTGTCCATTTCTTCCACATTGTCCATTTTATTGGCATACAACTACTGATAGTAGTCTCTTATGATCCTTTGTATTTCTGTGTTGTCTGTTGTGATCTCTCCATTTTCATTTCTAATTTTATTGATTTGATTTTTCTCTCTTTGCTTCTTGATGAGTCTTGCTAATGGTTTGTCAATTTTATTTATCCTTTCAAAGAACCAGCTTTTGGCTTTGTTGATTTTTGCTATGGTCTCTTTTGTTTCTTTTGCATTTATTTCTGCCCTAATTTTTAAGATTTCTTTCCTTCTACTAACTCTGGGGTTCTCCAATTCTTCCTTTTCTAGTTGCTTTAGTTGTAGAGTTAGGTTATTTATTTGACTTTTTTCTTGTTTCTTGAGGTATGCCTGTATTGCTATGCACTTTCCTCTTAGCACTGCTTTTGTAGTGTCTCACAGGTTTTGGGCTGTTGTGTTTTCATTTTCATTAGTTTCTATGCATATTTTAATTTCTTTTTTGATTTCTTCTGTGATTTGTTGGTTATTCAGAAGTGAGTTGTTCAACCTCCATATGTTGGAATTTTTAATAGTTTTTCTCCTGTAATTGAGATCTAATCTTAATGCATTATGGTCAGAAAAGATGCTTGGAATGATTTCGATTTTTTTGAATTTATCAAGTTTATATTTATGGCCCAGGATGTGATCTATCCTGGAGAATGTTCCATGAGCACTTGAGAAAAAGGAAAAATTCATTGTTTTGGGGTGAAATGTCCTATAGATATCAATTAGGTCTAACTGGTCTAATGTATCATTTAAAGTTTGCGTTTCTTTGTTAATTTTCTGTTTAGTTGATCCGTCCATAGGTGTAAGTGGGGTATTAAAGTCTCCCACTATTATTGTGTTATTGTTGATTTCCCCTTTCATGCTTATTAGCATTTGTCTTACATATTGCGGTGCTCCTATATTGGGTGCATATATATTTATAATTCTTATATCTTCTTCTTGGATTGATCCTTTGATCATTATGTAGTGGCCTTCTTTGTCTCTTTTCACAGCCTTTGTTTTAAAGTCTATTTTATTGGAAATGAGTATTGCCACTCCTGCTTTCTTTTGGTCTCTATTTGCGTGGTATATCTTTATCCAGCCCTTCACTTTCAGTCTGTATGTGTCCCTTGTTTTGAGGTGGGTCTCTTGTAAGCAGCATATAGAGGGGTCTTGTTTTTGTATCCATTCAGCCAGTCTTTGTCTTTTGATTGGGGCATTCAACCCATTTACATTTAAGGTAATTATTGATAAGTATGATCCCATTACCATTTACTTTATTGTTTTGGGTTCGGGTTTATACACCCTTTTTGTGTTTCCTGTCTAGAGAATATCCTTTAGAATTTGTTGGAGAGCTGGTTTGGTGGTGCTGAATTCTCTCAGCTTTTGCTTGTCTGTAAAGCTTTTGATTTCTCCTTCGTATTTGAATGAGATCCTTGCTGGGTACAGTAATCTGGACTGTAGGTTATTGTCTTTCATCACTTTAAGTATGTCTTGCCATTCCCTCCTGGCCTGAAGAGTTTCTATTGACAGATCAGCTGTTATCCTTATGGGAATCCCCTTGTGTGTTATTTGTTGTTTTTCCCTTGCTGCTTTTAATATTTGTTCTTTGTGTTTGATCTTTGTTAATTTGATTAATATGTGTCTTGGGGTGTTTTGCCTTGGGTTTATCCTATTTGGAAAACTCTGTGTTTCTTGGACTTGGGTGGTTATTTCCTTCCCCATTTTAGGGAAGTTTTCAACTATTATCTCCTCAAGGATTTTCTCATGGTCTTTCTTTTTGTCTTCTTCTTCTGGGACTCCTATAATTCGAATGTTGGAGCGTTTCATATCATCCTGGAGGTTTCTGAGATTGTCCTCATTTCTTTTAATTCGTTTTTGTTTCCTCTCTGATTCATTTATTTCTACCATTCTATCTTCTATTTCACTAATCCTATATTCTGCCTCTGTTATTCTGCTATTTGTTGCTTCCAGGGTGTTTCTGATCTCATTTATTGCGTTGTTCATTATATATTGACTCTTTTTTATTTCTTCTAGGTCCTTGTTAAACCTTCTTGCATCTTCTCAATCCTTGTCTCTAGGCTATTAATCTGTGATTCCATTTTGATTTCAAGATTTTGGATCATTTTCACTATCAATATTCAGAATTCTTTCTCAGGTAGATTCCCTACCTCTTCCTCTTTTGTTTGGTTTGGTGGGCAACCCTCCTGTTCCTTTACCTGCTGAGTATTCCTCTGTCTCTTCATCTTGATTGTATTGCTGCGTTTAGGGTGGCCTTTTTATATTCTGGTAATTTGTGGAGTTCTCTTTATTATGGAGCTTCCTCACTGTGGGTGGGGTTGTATCAGTGGCTTGTCTAGGTTTCCTGGTTAGGGAGGCTTGTGTTGGAGTTCTGGTGGATGGAGCTGGGTTTCTTCTCTCTGGAGTGCAGTGGAGTGACCAGTAATGGGTTATGAGACGTCAAAGGTTTTGGAGTAACTTTGAGCTGCCTGTATATTGAAGCTCAGGGGAGTATTCCTGTGTTGCTGGAGAATTTGTGTGGTATGTCTTGTTCTGGAACTTGTTGGTCCTTGGTTGGAGCTTGGTTTCAGTGTAGGTATGGAGGCATTTGATGAGCTCCTGTTGCTTAATGTTCCCTGAATTCAGGAGTTCTCTGATGTTTTCAGGCTTTGGACTTAAGCCTCCTGCTTCTGGTTTTCAGTTTTATTTTTACAGTAGCCTCTAGACTTCTCCATCTATACAGCACCAATGATAAAACATCTAGGTTAAAGATGAAAAGTTTCTCCACATTGAGGGACACCCAGAGAGGTTCACTGAGTTACAAGGAGAAGAGAAGAGGGAGGGGGTAGTTAGAGGTGACTGGAATGAGATGTGGTGAGATCAAAAGAGGAGAGAGCAAGCTAGCCAGTAGTACTTCCTTAGGTGTGCTCCATAGTCTGGACCGCTCAGAGGTATTTATGGAGTTATACAGGGAAGAGGAGAGGGAGGAAGTAGACAGAGGTGGCCAGGAGGATAAGAGAGAGGAATGAGAAGGAGAGAGACAAATCCTGCCAGTAAGCAGTTCCTTAGGTGATCTCCACCGTCTGGAACACACAGAGATTCACAGAGTTGGATAGAGAAGAGATGGGGGAGAAAAGAGACAGAGGCCACCTGGTGGAGAAAAAGGAGAGTCCAAAGGAGGAGAGCGTGGTCAAGCCTGTAATCTCGCTCTCAGGTAAAATTGGGTAGTGAAGTTTGGGTTTTTAAATGTACAAAATTGACAACAAAAACCTAAGAGCAAAGATTAAAAATCTAGAGAAGAGGTTGGATTTTCAAAAATACAATATTAAAGAAAAGAAGCAGAAGTAAAAAGGAAAAAAGAAAAAAAAAGCCACAAGAATTATTAAAAACAAACAAACAAACACCAATAACCACCCAAAGACTATATATGGTGTTTGCCTTAAAAAAAAAAAAAGTCTTTTTTTGAATATTAATAATAGGTTATAGAAATAAAAATTAGAGGAGAAATAGAAGACTTAACTATTAAAAAAAAAGTCAGAAAAAAGAAAAAAAAGGAATGATTCATGTTTGGGAACGCATGTAAGAATAAAGATTTTAAAATTTAAAAAATAAAATACTAAAAAAATAAAAAATAAATAAATATAGTAAAAATATTTCTAGCCCTTCTCTGATGTTGTGGGCATTGTAGGGTCACTTCCAAGGCGGTTCCCTCTGTTTAACTTCTTCTTTATGCTGGTTTTTTAGGCTCACTAGTTTAGTTGCGCTGTGGGGAGGGGGGATGCTGCAAATAAATAGCTCTGTCATGTGCACACAGTGTCTCAGCCCTGCTGGACCTGTCCCTTCTCGCGGCGTACAAACTGCTCCGGCTCTACGATGCTCAGCTGGGAACCATCTGACGCCAGCCCTAGGCTGCGTGCACTTCCCTGGTCTAAGCTGCTCAGTTTCGGCGCTCAGGTAGCCCTCAGAGGCACAGATTCGGTTGGGACTGCGTTTTGTGCCCTTCCCGGGTGCGAGTAGCTCAGGAGTTTGGCGAGCGCGATAGCTGAGACTTGTCACCTTTTCTGCCTCTGCTGCTCAGTTTTCTGGGTGGACCGCTGGTGCCCCTTGTGAGGCAGATGATGACTGTCCAGCACCCCCAGAAGTCTTAGCAAAGAAACCTGCTTATAGTTTGGTAAGTGAAGTCTCTCCGGGTCTGCAATTGCCCTTTTCCAGCCCTTATGGCTCGGGCTGCCTGTCCCCGGCGGGGGATGGTCTGCAGCCGGCTTTTTCCGCTCCGTCCTTTGTTCTGTGCTCGGTCCTGGCGGTGTCTTATGTTCGAGCTTTTCGTGTGGTAGCTATCCCACAGTCTGGTTAGCTAGCCCCAGTTAGATCGTTCTGGTTGCACGTGGGGCGTTCCTGCCCGATCCTTACAAAGCACTGCAGCCCGCGCCTCCCGCGCTTCCCTGCCCTGCCCCCACTTCCCAGTGGTGGATGCAGGCATCTGTGCTGCTTTTCCGCTGGGGGAGTTACTGTTGGGCTTGTAATCTCTTGGTTTTAATTATTTATTTATTTTTCCCTTCCTGTTATGTTGCCCTCTGTGTTTCCAAGGCTCACCACAGACTCGGCAGGGAGAGTGTTTCCTGGTGTTTGGAAATCTCTCTTCTTAAAATTCCCTTCCCGGGACGGGCTTCCCTTCCCTGGACGGAGCTCCCTCCCCACCTCCTTTGTCTCCTTTTTTGTCTTTTATATTTTTTCCTACCTGTTTTTGAAGACAATGGTCTGCTTTTCTGGCTGCCTGATGTCCTCTGCCAGCCTACAGAAGTTGTTTTGTGGAGTTTGCTCAGTGTTGAAATGTTCTTTTGAGGAATTTGTGAGGGAGAAAGTGGTCTTCACGTCCTATTCCTCTGCCATCTTAGGACCGCCCCCCCTTTCCTCACTTTAAATACATCATGCCACTCCATCAGGCCTGCAGTTTCTGCTCAGAGATCATCTGACAACTTTATGGGAATTCCCTTGTATATTATCATTTTTTACCTTGTTGCTTTTAATGTATCTTGGCATGTTCCTCCTTGGGTTTGTCCTGCCTGAAACTCTACACATCCTGTACTTCGGTGCCTATTTCCTTTCTCATGTGAGGAAAGTTTTCAGCTGTTATCTCTTCAAATATCAGGGATGTGTGTAATATGAATATTGATGCCTTTAATGCTGTCCCAGAGATCTCTTTAAAAAGTCTTCATTTATTTTCATTCTTTTTGCTTTATTTTGTTCTGTAGAAGTAATTTCCACCATTCTGTCTTCCAGGTTACTTATCCATTCTTCTGCCTCATTTGTTCTGCTATTTGTTCCTCAATTTTTTAATTATTTCAGTTATTGTATTGTTCATATCTGTTTGCTTGCTCTTTACTTCCTCTACATCTTTGTTAAATAATTTTTGCATCTTCTCAATCCTTGCCTTCACTCTTTTTCTGAGATCTTGATCATCTCTGCTATCATCATTCTGAATTCTTTCCCTGCGAGTTGGCTAGCTCCACTTCACTTTGCTGTTCTTCTGCAGTTTCATCTTGTTCCTTCATCTAGGACCCATTCCTCTGCCAATTTTCACTTAACTTTCTCTGATCGCAGTTTCCATTCTGCAGGCTCAGGGTTGTAGTTGTTGCTTTGGCTGTCTGCCCTCTCATGGATGAGGCTAAGATGTTAGAACAGGGTTCTTGATGAGAGGAACTGATTCCTGCTCAGTGATGGGTATAGCTCTATCTTGTCCCTCTTGTAGGTAGGGCTGTGCTCAGGGAAAGTCTAAGCCACTTGTCTGCTGATAGGTGGCACTGTGTTCCCACCCTGTTGGTTGGTTGACCCAAAGCAACCCAGCACTGGAGACCACAGGCTGCTTGATGGGCTCATGGCAGCCTCTTGGAGGGCTCACACCAATAGATTCTTTCCCAAACTGCTGCTGCCAGTGTCTTCCTTGCAGTGAGCCACAGCGGCCCCCACCTCTGCAGGAGACCCTCCAATACCAACAGCTAGGTCTGGCTCGGTGTTTTATGGGGTCACTGCTTTTTCCCCTGGGTCCTAGTACAGATGAGAGTTGTGTGCACCCTCCAATAGCAGAGTTTCTGTTTCCCTCAGTCCTGTGGAAGCCCTGGGATCAAACCCCATTGGCCTTCAAAGCCATATTCTCTGGGGATTTTTCCTCCCATTGCCAGAACCCCCAAGCTGGGAAGCCTGATATGGGACTCAGGAATTTCACTGCTGTGGTATATTCTGTGGTGCTATTGTTTTCTGGTTTGTGGGGCGCCCACCTCGCTGATATAGGATTTAATTTCACTGTGATTGCTCCACTCTTGCCATCTTGCTGTGGTTTCTTTTTTTCTTTGGATGCAGGGGACCCTTTTTTGGTGGGTTCCAGAGTTTTGGGAGGAGTTTCCAGGTGGCTCAATCTGCCTGCCACTGCAGGAGCTACAGGAGATGGGGATTTGATCCCTAGGTTGGGAAGATCCCCTCGGGGAGGAAATGTCAACCCACTCCAATATTCTTGCTGGGAAAATCCCATACATAGAGGAGCCTGCCAGGCTACATTCTGTAAGGCCACAAAGAGTCTGACATGACTGAGTGACTGAACACACACAGAATATTTTGACAATGATTGTTCAATAGTTTGTTGTGATCTGGGTGTTTTTTTAAGAAAGAGGTGAGATCACATTCTTCTTTCTACCATTTTGAGCTAATTATCCAAATCACTCCATTCCTAAGTTTCAAGAAATATTAAAAGAAAAAAATCACAACATTACACTAACTCAAAGACTAAAGGGATAATATAGCCCAATTTATTTTATAACTCCAGCACATCTCTGATACCAAAGACAATAGCTTCATTAAAGTGAAAATGACAGGCAAATATTTATGAATTTGAATGCAAAAATTCTAAACAATATGATGGCAAATCAATCCAGAAAAATATAAAAAGGATAATGTATCATGACAAAATAGGATGTATTCTAGGAATACAAGTCTGTTCAACACTGGAAAATTAGTAAGTTTAATTCACAACATCAATAGAAAATGGAAAAAAATTTATGATCAATTTACACAAAATGAAGCTTTAGATAAAATCCAACTTCCCTGATAAGATATTTATCATGCAAATCCCAGAAAATTGGGGAAAAGTAAATTTCTGATCTCAAATGGGTATCTACAAAAGTCCAATGATACAAACTCCAGTGAAGAAGATATTTGTGACTATTATATCCAATGAAGGCATCATATCTAGAATCTATTAATAAGATCTACATATAATAAAAGAGACACATGGCCACTTAATTGGAAAATAGACCAAGTTTTCAAACAGGCGTTTACCAAAACTATATAAATAACAAATAAACATACAAACTTGTGCTAAAACTCACTAACAACCATGAAAATAAAACTTAAAACAAAAATGTATAACATCTACAGGTCCTCCAAAATGACTAAAATGAAATGAGCATTAAAACAAAAACAAATGTAAGCATTGATATGACATGTAATTCTTGTACATTTCTGGTGGGAATACAAATTAGTACAGTAATCTTAGAAAACTTTTTGAATGTACCTACTAACATATACACTGTGATCCAGCAACTTTACTCTAGAAATACACCCATTGTAAATCACCAAATGGCATATACCTAAGTAAAAAGTGGTATTTGTAATGATAAAGGTCAATTTATCAAGAAGACAAAATATCCCTAAATGGGCATATTAAAAAATGATACATCTTCAAAATACAAGAATCAAAAATTGACAGACCTCAATGAAATAGAAGGGCCAAACATAGTTTGTTTTGGTTTTGGTTTTGATTTTGGATTTTGGTTATTTTCACTTATCTGAAATATTTTTTTAATTGGAATATAGTTGATTTACAATATTATATTAGTTTGAGGTATACAACATAGTGATTCAAGAATTTTTATAGATTATACTCAATTTAAAGTTATTATAAAATATTGGCTATATTCTCTCTGCTGTGCATTATATCCCTGTAGCTCATTTATACAAAGGAGTCTGTACCTCTTAATCCTCATACCCCATTCACTCTCTTCCCCCTTTCTTCTCCCCACTTTATAGTTTGCTTGCTATATCTGTGAGATTGCTTCTTTATACTCATTTGTTTGTTTTATTTCTTAGACTTCAAATATAAGTGACAACATACAGTATTTGTCTTTTTCTGTCTGACTTATTTCAGCAAGCATAATATCATTTGCAACAACAGATATGGACCTGGAAGGTATTATGCCAAATATGTTTTCTAATAGCTGCAACTATAATGAATAAAATTATAATCAATAGTAAAATAGAAAAAAAAAACAGATAAACATATTCATTCAATGTGTGATATACAGCAACAAGAGAAAAAAATAGCTGTTACTATTCACAATATGTATGGATCTCCTAATAATGTTGAAAGAACTTAAAGATAAAAAGAATACATGATAATTAGCTCCATTTATATAAGTTCAAAAACAGACAAAACTATTGTGTTAGAAGTAGTGATTGTCAGGGGCTGCTGACAGTTGTCACAGTCTGGCAGCTTTAGTATTTCTATATTTTACTTTTTGATCTGGATCTAAGTATTAATTATACTGGTCTGTTCACTTGAATATTGAGCATATTATTTATTATGTATATAATATGTTTATTTATAAATATATATATTTGTACACAATATATTGGACTTCCCTGGTGGCTCAGATGGTAAAGTGTCTGTCTACAATGCGGGAGACCCGAGTTCAGTCCCTGGGTTGGGAAGATCCCCTGGAGAGGGAAATGGCAATCCACTCCAGTACTATTGCCTGGAAAATCCCATGAACAGAGGAGCCTGGTAGGCTACATACAGTCCATGGGGTCGCAAAGAGTCGGACATGACTGAGCGACTTCACTCACTCACTCACTCACTCACACAATATATTATATATAAAAGTTCAGTTAAGGTACAAATGAACCTTTCTGTTCATTAGCTCTTCAACCTTCTATTTCAAAATGGATGCTACACTTTCTTAACCAGAAGGCAGAGTCACGCTGGGTTGCAGCCTCCTGCATAGGCTTAGGGGCCCAGGTCGCCCTTACTGAAGAGCACACAGCATCCGGAGTCTGGACCCAGGGCTCTCCCAGCCGCCCGCCTCCTGCAGTGTGCGTGGCCGTGAGGCGCCTCCTCGCGCTCCCCAACCGTCCTGTAGGCAAGCCAACGGCCGTCATTCGGCCGCCATCCAGGACATTAAGCCATGTTGTGCCTTCTGTCTCTGCTCCTGGGGCTCACAGGGCTTCAGACAGACGACAGTAAGTACAAAATCCCTCTTGTGACCTGTTGGGAATGTCAGGGCTCCCTTCCGTTTCCCTCTTAAGAGGCCGGCTGTCTCTGTGAAAATGCTTTCTTGACGGGAGCTCCAACTATGTAAGTCTGAAAACACTCTCGCATTGCCTCCTTCCCCAGTCAAAATCCACTTTGGTTGCGAGGGTCTTGACCACTTGTCTTGAGACCGTAGTAAATATGTGCGATGCCGATGCCGGGGCTGGAGCACATGCCTTAAGATGATCTCTGGGTTCTGTTTTTGGAAAGTCCAAAGGATCTGACTTTCTTTGTTCTAATAATGCTTGGACCTATTGCCTCAGGGTTACCGGAACCTGCCCACAGGGCAATATTCCTAAAGCAGCATACTTATTTCTCTTGAAAAGATTTGTAATTCTAGAAAAAGTGGATATTGAGGGTATTTGAAAAGAGAGCAGAAATGAGGGGTAGCATGTAGAATATTATGGGTTTAGATGAGGAAATAAATAATGACGGAAGCTGTGAGGTGATGGAGGTTGCCCCAGTAAAACATTTTGAACCTTGCAGATTCTGAAAGACTACGTGTGCAGTTTACAGTTCCGGAGAAAATACGGTCAACATCAAGTGGAGGAGTAGAAACACATGTAATTAAAGCACTAACATTTTCCACGAACTAAAAAAAAAAAGCATGTGAATATTTTGTTCCTAATAAGTAAACCTGGTGTTTTTCATCCTTGCAAACTTCCTGAATTTATTTATCCCTAATTTTTCTTAAGCGAAAAAGCCCTTTTGAAAATGAACCAAGATTAATGGTGTTTCATAGAAATATGGTGAAGTGATGCTTATATTAAAGTCCCAAGGCCCATCTTCTAAATGTTTCCCTTTTGAGTGTCTGAATAATCTCTGACTTGATCCATTTAGAGTCTCTTGACCCTCACTCACCATGCAAGATTTGGAGGATTTTTAGTTGTTGTTTAGTAAACCTTATATCATTGCATCCTTATATGCAATGATAAGCATTTGATTTAATGAAATGTTACGTGAATAATTTTTACATCTTGATTGCAAACATGTTAATCATTAAGAATTGTTTTCATGCCATCTTAGTTTGTCTTGGTTCAGGTATTAGTTTTCTCTTTTTTATTCTTTGAATCAATTAGAAAGATTCTTATCTTTTTTTTTTATTAATTTCCAGAATAATTTCTAAAGAAATGAAGTATGATTTTTGAAACACTACACCTGAATCTTCTTTTTGATTGAGTAGTAAATGTTTAATTTGAATGCAAATACTTACTTAGTAACTACTTACTGCTCACCCTAACAAATATTACAAGCTTAAAATTGTCAATACATAATTTATAAGGGAATATGTATTTAATGAAAACTTTAAATTATTTAAATAGAAAACAAGACATTTAATAGCATTTAAAGAGTGTTTTATCTTTTATGAAAAAAATCTGTGGGATTACTTGGTCATATTAGAAAATATACACAGAATCTACTTAAGAGGAAACTGTCTTTAACCAGGTTTCACCAGATTCTATGACAGTAATTCCCATAAGAGAAGCAGAAAAAAAATCTTTCCTCAACTGTCACATTCATGAGGGAAAATTTTTGACTATTTTGTTAATATATCTAATTCCAATGCCTAGAACAGTAATGAATACATAACAAGGGATTAAAAGTATTTTTGAACTGATGAGGTTATCATACCTACTGATTTCAAAAATGCTACAAACACAGTATTCAATGTGTTATATTTATAATTATTATAATTAAGGCATTATCATAAGAGAATATTTAGTCTTAAAAAGACTAAAAGATTTTTAAAATAACTGAGTGGAATTTCTATGTGAAAGATGTGTGTAAAATCAAGAATTAACGTGATCCCATGGACTGTAGCCTACCAGGCTCCTCTGTCCATGGGATTTTCCAGGCAAGAATACTGGAGTGGGTCGCCATTTCCTTCTCCAGGATCATAAGAGAATATTCAACTTAAAAAGACTAAAAGATTTTAAAAATAACTGAGTGGAATTTCTATGTGAAAGATATGTGTGTAAAATCGAGAATTAACAGTAGACCAGAAACAGCAGAAGAAATAAACAGATACAACATATAAATGGCTAAACAAAAAAGGGAGAATTAGAGACTTATAGATACAGAATAATTAGAATTCCTGGAAAGAGAGAGAAAAAGTCTGGAGAAGATACATTAAACATAGATGAACTGAGATCAGGTATCACAACACAGAATAAATGCAGTTTATTAGAAATTAGGTTACATTAACACTTTCAGATTACAAGAGAAGAAAATATTTTAAATAATGTACTTTAGCAGGTAGACATTGAAACTGAGACAAGAACAACATAAAAGCAGGAACTGGTGAAAAGTATGAATATGTATAACTCAAAATAAATTGAATATACAATTGTAATTGTAACAAATAAAAGAATACAAAGCATACATATGTCTTGATACAATGGTGAATTAAATTTTAAATTAAACTTTAAAATTTGATTAAGTTTATCAGAAATCACATACATTTCAAATTGGGTTTTAAAATATATACCTACAAGAGGAACACCTAAATCACAAGGGAGCAGAAAGGTCTAGCACAAAAATAAGAAAAATTGTACAAAGCAAATAATAAAGTTAGCATTTACTATACAACCATTATTTATCAGGCAAAATTTATCAATATTAACAAACTCAATGAATATTGCATTCAAACTTGGAACAGATTTTTATAAAATCTGTAAATATTAAATATGTGCAGTTAATTCTTTGCTATACTACATAAATTTTCAATTGAGTAGTTATATTATTTTAAGTACAAATTTTGCAATGACTTCATTATTAAACAAACACACTATGGATTAAAATGATCAGTGTTTTAGGTTCTATCTTATTGGCTAAACATTAAAAATTTAAAAAAAACTATACAAATGAAGCAAATATTTTAATATTTGATTCCATTGGAATAAGTCAATATTAAATTATAAATTGTCCTCTTTTATGTTATTAGTGTGCTTTAGGATGTGATTATTGGTAGCATAAAAGGTAGTTTTCCTTTATAACATTTTTCTCACTTTTTTTTTGCCTTTTTAATCCACTCTCCTGCCAGGTATCTTACAACATTTTAATTGAAGGGAAAACGTACACTGTGAACCTAATGCAAAAGTAGGTGACCTACATTATTTTATCACCTTTTCTTTGTTCTATTTATAATTACTATTTATATTTATTCAGAAAGTAATTATTTTGCATTCTTTAATATTTTCAGTTGCTGGATATTTGTCTCTTATTTTATGCTTCAGGACAATCTTTTAAGCATATATATTAATTATCTTGAACTTTTCATTAATACATAAATATGACTTGTTTTCAAGTTATCATATTCAACTATACTTGAAAGAACATAGTGGATTTTTGAGTGGAAAGAACAGTGATTTTTAAATTATAGATCAGAATGTATTAAGGACTTGGAATGTAACTGTAATTACCCAAACTCAATCCCATACAAGCTGAGGAAATTAGTTTTTAAAAAAGCACACCATATTTGGGAATAAGGAAAAATCAAAACTGTAGTGTTCTTTTTTTTCTATGGGTCCTTAAAAGTTTTAGTCAGTCTGTCTCTTTATATTATCTTCATCAAGAATATTCTGGCTTTTCTTACCACTTCCATTTTCATATATTTTACAAAAAACTCTTCCACAAAGAAATGTCCATAGATATTGATTGTGACTTCATTGAATCTACATAGTACTTTCAGAGGAATTTTTCCTGTCATTCCCTTTCAATTTTTTATTCAGTCAGGAATTTTTTTAATTGAGTCTGAAACTCTTTTAATGCAATTCAAATTATTATTTTGTTTGTAGGTATTATTATTTTCATATTTTAAAAGAAATCTTTGTCTCCATAAAGTCATGAATTCAAGCTGCCACTTTTGTCTAATAGTTTTTATTGTTTTCACTTTCATACTCAACTCTAGGATTCATCCAGAATTGATGTTTGTGTGTTTTACGAGCATGGGAATCCAGATTTGAATTTTTTTTTATTAGCCTCCAATGAATCCAGCACATGCTACTGAAAAAATAATTTTCCCATTTCAGTGTAATGAAATGTTTGTCATAATTCAAAAGAGTGTTTATGATGGGGATCTGTTTCTGGACTATTTCCTCTAATTTTAGGTTTACTCCCAACCCCTATTTATCTGTACAGATATCACACAGTATTAAGTACTGTACTAAGTCTAGCTGTGTTCAACAATTTTAAGATGCTCTTGTTTTCCTTGATCCTTTGACTTTCTATATTACGTCTGAAGATTTTCCATATTACGTCTGAAGTCATTTTTGTCTTTTGTACATTTTATTTTATATTCCTTTTTCATTTGTTGTCTCCACTTTAATGAATCTATTGTTTTATATGATACCATTTTCTCTCAGTTAAATTCTTGTTATATATCTTTTTACTATTCTTTAGTAGTTTCTCTAGACTATCATATTAGTTCCTGAATTATTGAATCTAATATAAATTATTCCTTTTACAAGTTACTCTATATTGCTGGGGGCTTCCTTGGTGTCTCAGATGGTAAAGAATTTGCCTGCAATGCAGGAGACCCTGGTTCAATCTTTGGGTTGCAAAGACCCCCCTGGGAAAAAATGGCTACCCACTCCAGTGTTCTTGCCTGGAGAATTCCATGGACAGAGGAGCCTAAGTGGGCTGCAGTCTGTGGAATCAAAGAGTCAGACACAACTGAGGAACTAACATACATTGTTAGATCATTAAGCCACTTTCATTTCACTTGTCTTCTACTTTTTCATTATTTTTCTCCTATGCTTTTAAGCCCCAATGTACTATTAGAATTATTCTTGTACAGTCAATGTCCCTTTATAATTAAGCATGAATTTACCCATTCTGGTGCTCTTCGTTTTTCCTACATTTGTTTCTATCTGCAGTTAGTTTCTTTATGTCTCAGGAACTCTCTTCACTTCTATTGTAGGTCTGCTTGTTTTTGATTAGCTTGCATTCAGTGTTAAACATTAGCTTTATTCTTTTTCTTACTTTAAATATTTCAATTTATTGTATATCAAATTTACTTAAGTTGAAAATACACAAAAATGATTATATATATATATATATAAAGTAAAAGATTTAGAAAGACGCTCACAAAAAAAGTTCACAGTAAAATTCCTGAGCGTGAGATTGCAAGTGATTTTTTGTTCTATGTACATTTACGCATTTTTCTAAATTTTCTAGAACACATACATACAGTTTCCTGTGTCACTTGTAACTAATCACCACAAATGAAGTGGATTACAACAACAGAAATTTATGGCCTCACATTTTTGGAGTCCAGAATTCTGAAATTAGTATCACTGAGACAAAATGAAGATGTCAGCAGGACTAGGCTCCCTGGGCATTATGAGGCATAGCGTGTCTTCCACGCCTCCCTGCTTCTGATGGTTGCCAGCTTTCCTTGGCCTGTGACCTTATCATTTGAATCTTCAGGATCAGCATCTTTCAGATCTCTGCTCCATCTTCACCTCACCTTTCTCTTTGTGGACAAAAGGGGGAAAAAAAATAGATGAATTGAGAGAGTAGCAGTGAAACTTATGCACTACCATGTGTGAAACAAATAGCTAGTGGGAAGCTGCCGTGTAGCACAGAGAGCTCAGCCTGGTGCTCTGTGACGACCTGGATGATGGGCTGGAAGGGGCTCAAGGGGGGCTTTCAGGAGGGAGAGGGATATATGTGTCCTTATGGCTGATTCACATTGTACATCAGAAGCCAACCCAACATTGTAAAGTAATTATCCTCCAATTAAAAATAAATCTTAAAAAATCAAAAAATGAAAGAAGATAATTTTTATGTGAGTATAGTTGGTTTACAATATTGTGTTAGTTTCTATTGTACGACGAAGTGAATCAGCCATACGTATACATATATCCCCTCTTTTTCAGATTTCCTTCCCATGTAGGCCACCACAGAGCACTGAGTAGTTAGTTCCCTGGGCTATACAGTAGGTTCTCATCAGTTATCTATTTTATACATGGTGACAACAGTGTATGTACATCCATCCCAGTCTCCTAAATCATTCCACCCCTCTTTTCCCTCTTGGTGTTCATATGTACATTTTTCTTTTTTTTCTTCAACTGTGTCTAACCTTATTCTTAATAACATTTTTGCTGAAATAACTTCTGGGATGACCTTTTTAAAATGACTTTTGTCCTTTAAAAGTATTTCATTGTCTTCTGGCTTTCTTTCTTCATTTGTATTGACAACGTAAGCTCTCAGTCTTACTGCCCTTTAGTTTGGTTTAAAACCTTTAAAACCTGAGCCTCCATGCTCCAGATGGGAATTTAGCCTGAAAAGGAGAGGAGGGAGAGGGAGAAAGAGAGAGAGAGATTTGACACGGGGGAAACCAGTCTTTCCAGTGGTTCTACAGCCTTTAAAACTAGTAATGTAGGTGTAATTTTCTCTGCTTTTATCATGCTTGAATAAAATAGTATTTATTGAGTCTATACCATCAATTTTGAAAAAAAAAATTGATCTTATTTTCAGAGATTTAAATTTAGCTCCTTGGCTACTCTGTGCAACTTCAAAATTTGGCAACTGATTTTACAGGGAAAGAAGCTATGTGTTTGATACAACTTAAATATTCATATGTTTATTCCAGAACTGCATGTCCACCAAAAGTTCTGCTGGTTTCTAGACTCCTCAGTAATAGCTTCCTCCCTCGGCCAAGCATAGATATATGACTTCTTTCTTTGCCAAAAAGAAAAAAACAGTACCTGCATATCACTGGCTAAGTCTCTTCATAGGGCTTTCAACCCAGAATCTGTGCATTCCCTAGAACTCCCCTCCATTATGTGTTACTTTCTTTTTTTGCTACAGGAAAGAGAAAAATTTTATCCTGCTTGTCAGTCCTTTGGCTCTTTGAACTTTTGCTTTAACAAATCCAGACTGCCGTGACAGTCACCAATCTTTATACTATACATATTGGGAAAATGAAAATGAAATACCTACACCTACCTTTTCTTTTTATAGAGACTTTTAACATCCTCTTCCCATGTCTACAAATCATGCATTTTAAAGTGACTTCATGTCATGTTAGTTCAATATTTGTTGGCTGTTATTTTCCAGATATTTTTAAAGAGCTTGAATTACATGAGTAAACGAAATGCAGATGAATTTTATATTATCAGATGAGACTAATAATAATGTGATTTAAAAAGGGGGATTAGAAAGAATATTAGAAAGTGACACATGCTTAAGCAAAATTATAGAGCGAAGTAAGAAGTGTCATCTGAAAACCATATGCTTCGATAATTGGGAAAGTTGCCGAATTTTATAAACTTGTCAAGAGAAGCCTCAGGGAGAGGAGATGAGGGTATATAAGCAAAGACTTGAAGTAGGTGAGACAACCAGCTATGTTGAAAAACATCCCAGGAAGAGGCAACAGCTAGTGCAAATACCCTGAGATGAAAGTTTTCCCATTGTGTTTGAAAAACAGCAGGGAGGACAGTGTGACAGTAAGGTGAATGAGGAGAGGTCTGAAGACTAGAAATTTTGAGCCAAATTAGAACTGTGTGTGTGTCTGTGTCTGTGTGTGTGTGTGTTGTGTGTGTGTGTGTGTGTGTTAGTCACTCAGTTGTGTCCGACTCTCTGTGACCCCATGGACTGCAGCCCACCAGGCTCCTCTGTCCATGGAATTCTCCAGGCAAGAACACTGGAGTGGCTTGCCACTTCCTTCTCCAAAATTAGAACTAAATTCTTGTATTCAGAGAATCTGTCTCCTTTCTCTCCCTTTCTCTCTCTCTGTCTCTCTTCCTATCTATACTAAATATAATGAAAGAAATATCTTTGCAAAATAAAATCTAGGAAACACATTTTCCCTTAGATACGTATTTAACTTTCTATGAAAATCTTCCTTTACAGAGCTTTCTTACCTCATAATTTTAGAGTTTATGGGTACAGTGGCACAGGAAGTATGAAACCTCTTGAACAACAGTTCCAGGTATGTTTCATTGTCTTTTTTGCCTTTATTATGTGAGCTTCTGTGACCGTCTTAATTAGGGTCCACACAGTGCTAGAATGTGAAGGGCTGGAGTTTTGTTTTGGCATAAATATAACCATTTCCTTTTGATGATGTATTTTCCGTTAGCTTTGTGACACAGGTGGTTAAACCGCTTATGACCGTGATGCGTTTAAGCTACTGTTTCATGATGCTGCACATGGATGTGGTAAAAGGGTTGAATATGGAGCGAGATACTTACAATGAGAGAACATGACTTGAGTCAAAAAAGCTAAATCTGGAAGAAAAGGAGAATGCAAAGACAGATTTATCTGAAGTATGTTCAGGGACCAAAGAAGTACACACATTACATTTCATGCACAATAAGGAATATACTAAGTGTTCATCTATTTGCAATATTCAGAGCTTCATTTAATAAAGCTTATGATTTGTTATAAAAATAATATAGAAGGATGCATAGAATTTCAGGGATTACCCATTCCTGAAATGCTGTTTTTCTGTTTTCCATTTACCATGCCTCACCAATACCTGAAACATATGGTGATATCTAGTCTCAGAGAAATCCACACAGAAATGGTTTTGAGCCAAGCCTTCAGTAGAAGAAGGTGGCCCAGGAAATGGGTTTTAAGATGGCAGGAGGCGTATCTCCATTCCCCATGGGGAATGGGTCTAGGACCAGTGACTCTGAGATAGCTAAGTATGTCCATAGTGTGAAACACCTGGGCAGGAACACAGCAAGCAGGAGAAGGATATGAGTGGGCCAGGTCATGAAAGATATGCTGCGCCATGGAAATCCATGTGGACTCCATCCCTGCTGACACAGGGAGCTGCTGGGGAAATATCAGCCAGAACTAGCCTAGCCATGTTCACACTCGCCAGTGGCTATTTCTGTTAGCAGTATAGAGGGTGAACCAGGGAAAGAAGTGGAAGGCCTTGCTAGCCTGGGAAAGCAGAAAAGAGATGACCACAAGTGCTGTGCACATGTGGCAACCGGGGAATGAAGAGGCTCGTCCAGTGCAGCCTCTAACACCCGCACCAGAAGGTCTGGTTAACTAAGGTGGTGACTGGTAAGACTGGATGAGCACCATCATCCTTAATCACTGCTTTCTCTTTCCCTGGTTTCAGTTACTTGCTGTCAGCCAGGTGGCACTAGTGGTAAAGAACCCGCCTATCAGTGTAGGAGATGCTGAAGATGTGGGTTCGATCCCTTGGTCGGGAAGACTTCCTAGAGATGTTCATGGCAACCCACTCCAGTATTCTTGCCTGAGAATCCCATGGACAGAGGAGCCTGGCGGGCTACATAGACCATGGGGTCACAAAGAGTCAAACACGACTGAGCGACTTAGCATGCACCAATACCTCTTTGATTTTTTTGTATGCAATCCTGATTTCTGTGTAGCAAATTATACCACTATGTTGAAGTGAAAGCATTTTTATAGACTAAGCTCTTAACAGGGAAAATAATAAATATGGTGTGTTCTTTAACTTTTGCCAAACAGAGTAGACAAATACATGTGAATCATCTATGGAGTTGGCTATACAAATGTATAAATAATGCATACTGTCTAGAAGTCTTGTGATATATACATTTATGCATATATACATATATAATATACTGTGTGGCATTTTGTGTGTGTGCATGTGTGTGTCAGTGTGGTAAAGGAGGGTGTGTGCATGCTCAATTATGTCCAACTCTTTGTGACCCCATCAACTGTAGCCTGCCCGGCTCCTCTGTCCATGGGATTCTCCAGGCAAGAATACTGGAGTGGGCTGTCATTTCATTCTCCAGGGATCGAACCCACATCTTTGCTGTCTCCTGCACTGGCAGGTATATTCTTTACTACTGAGCTACCTGGGAAACCTCGAGAGGGAGAGAGACACATCTAAAAAGAAAAAAATAGAAACAATAATATGCACGTGGCCACAATGTCCCACACCTACTTTTTATGTGATTCTATATACCGGACTATCCTAGTGGCTCAGATGGTAAAGCGTCTGTCTACAATGTGGGAGACCTGGGTTCGACCCCTGGGTCGGGAAGATTCCCTGGAGAAGGAAACGGCAACCCACTCCAGTACTCTTACCTAGAAAATCCCATGGATGGAGGAGCTTGGTGCAGCTACTGTCCATGGGGTCGCAAAGAGTTAAGCATGACTGAGCGACTTTACTTCACTTCATATACCTAACACCTAACTCTATTTCCTCCCTCCCCAGGAGATAGTCATGAAAGACAAATGTGTAATTAAAAAGACAAATCAAAAACTGTTTTAGTAATAACCTGAATGTAGTAAGTTATTGAATGCTGGCCTCAAATGCCATGTTGGCAAAGTATGTTTGCCAAAGCTTCAAGCCTATCTTCAGTGTAAGAAAAATCAGGAGAGTTTATTAAATTAGGTTAGAAGCATATAAATCTGTTTTTCATGAATTCCACAAATGATTTTCATCCCTTAAATCTTGCTAATTAAAGGCTTATCTACAAGAAACCAAATCAACCTACCAGACACAGAATTTGTTCCCTGATCATTTCAGTTCTTACTCAGTCATGTCCAACACTTTGTGACCTCATGAACTGCAGCATTCCAGGCTTCCCTGTCCGTCACCAACTCCCAGAGCCTACTCAAACTGGTGTCCATTGAGTGGGTGATGCCATCCAACCATCTCATCCTCTGTCGTCCCCTTCTCCTCCCACCTTCAATCTTTCCCAGCATCAGGATCTTTTCCAATGAGTCAGTTCTTTGCATCAGGTAGCCAAAGTATTGGTGTTTCAGCTTCAACATCAGTCCTTCCAATGAATATTCAGGACTGATCTCCTTTAGGATAGACTGGTTTGATCTCTTTGCAGTCTAAGGGACTCTCATGAGTCTTCTCCAACACCACAATTCAAAAGCATCAATTCTTCAGTGCTCAGCTTTCTTTATAATCCAACTCTCACATCCATACATGACTACTGGAAAAACCATAGCTTTGGCTAGACAGACCTTTGTCAGCAAAATAATGTCACTGCTTTTTAATATGCTGTCTAAGTTGGTCATCACAGGGTTGTTCCCCATGTCTGCAGCTTACTTTATGATCTCTTCAGGACAGAGAGATACTCATACTGGTTAAAAATAAAATTACAAGATGGCATAACAATCTGAAATATGTGTGCATATAAAAATAGATGTCAAACTATAGGAGGCAGAAATGGACAGAAATGAAAAAATAAATAATTAAATTATTATTATTGAAGATTTAGACTTTTCTCTCTATGGTGCCAGTGATAAAGAATCCACTTACCAATGCAGGAGACCCAAGAGACGAGGGTTTGATCCATGAGTCGGAAAGATCCCTGAAGTAGGAAATGGCAATCTGCTCCAGTGGTCTTACCTGGAGAATCCCCTGGACAGAGGAGCCTGACAGGCTACAGTCCATAGAGTCACAAAGAGTCAGACACAACTGAATACACGTGCCCACACAAACACACATACACACACACTCTCTCTCTCTCGATAATCAATAGGTGAAGTAGGAAGAAACTCAGCAAATATGTTGATGACTTGAGCAGAACTATAAATCAACTTGATCAAATCAAAATTTGTAGGAGACACACACAACAGCAACATTCTTACTGTTGCTAAGTTTATACACATTCATTTTGAGTGCTATTAGAAGACCAAACAAGGTATGGTAAAGGAAAACAGTGCAGAAAAATGACAATGAAAAAAATATGAAAAAACTGGGAAAGGAAATTGTATAAAAATAATAAACTTTTGATTACTCTATCAAAATTTCATTCTCTGCTGACCTAAAATGATTTATTTATTGATTTCCAACTTTTCCAATCAACTTATGTATAAGATTGATATAATTTACTAATAATTTTGGAGAATTAGATATGTTATCAGTCTGGACCATATAAACCACATTTGCAGGAAAGTAGTCAAAACCTGGAGGAAAGGAAGAGATATTTTCTCTTGATTGTATAAAGTATGATTTATGTAGATGAAGCTGTATATGAAACCACAGTCAAGAAATACAAATATGGTGATAAATCAATGAAGTATCTGAAGAATGTAAGAAACTGTGTTAGTCTATGTCTAAAGAAATCACTCAAAAATTTGCACATAGAAAGCTTAATATAGAGAATTATTAACTGTAACAGGGATTAGAGTAAAAACTAAGAAGTAAAGAGAACTTTAAAGGACATAGGAATATCAGATACAAGAAGCAGTTGGCAACCTTAGGATGGGTTCAAGAAGCCTGTTTCTTTACCGAGAGTTGGGATTGCTGAAAGTGGCATGACCATGGACCTTCGAATAGCAGAAGTCACTATGGTGCTGTTCCAGATGCTGCTGCTGTGAAATTTCTCTTCAGAACCATCCAAGGGAAATCTGCCCTTTGGGTAGCCAGGAGAGCTGCTCACGAGATATCTCACCAAAGCCACTTTACTGCAGAAGGAGAGGGGCCTGGACAGATGGAAACTACTTGCTGAAGGGTGTTAGTGACCACCAGTCACTGAAGCATCCTGACTTTGCCACAGCTGTACTCTCTGTAGGAGCCTACCGAGCTAGCACCCTGGAACCAGACAGCAAAGCTGTCTTCCCATGCTCACCAGCACCCCTTACTAGCAAAGCTTGCTCTGCAGCAAAGGAAAAAATAATTAAGGGACCCATATTCATTTGCACAAAGCAGGAAAAAGGTTAATTTGAAACTGAGTTGCAATGCATTGATAATAAACAGAGCCTTACAACTTAGACTATTCAGTTTCCATATGCACTCATTTAAAAAAAAAAATTTTTTTTTTTGGCTGTGCCAGGTCTTTGTTGCTGTGCAGAAGAAGTTGTGCGCGAGAGAGGGCTACTCTTTGTGGTGGTGTCCAGGCTTCTCACTACTGTGGCTTCTCACTACTCTAGCTTCTCTTGTTGAGGAGCACAGGCTCTAGGGCACAGGCTCGATAGTTGTGGCACGCAAGCTTAGTTGCTCTATGGCATGTAGGGTCTTCCCATACCAGAGACTGAACCCGCGTCTCCTGTATTGGCAGGCAGATTCCTTACCACTGAGCCACCAGGGAAGCCCCCCATATGTATGCATTTGAACTCTGAAAAAAAACACCAGAATCATCTATTTCTAGTTAACAATATTTAAACAAACTTTTCACAATCAAAGCGATTTTCATTCTTCCACAAATTGATGAGACACACAATCACGTGTCATTGTGTCCATTGGTAGCAATATTAAGCTCTCCACAAATTGTCACAGTCCTGCTGAATACTGTGTTAACATGAGGTTAAATTAACTTGTAAAGTTAACCTCCAACCACTTGTATGTAAGCCGATAATAGGAAGAGGGGGGAAAGAAGAAAATGGTTGGTACATACAAATAAAGATACATACGCATGTGACAAGCCAAAAGAACATATGCAAAGCTGCTAGAGTCTTCGCTTCTGTGATCAGTTATGATTGCTGTGTATGACTTCTTTTTCCCACCACCTGCTCCCCATTTCCATTGCTCTCAACAGGACCTACCTAAGCTTCTTATGGATGTTTACCTAGCAAAATAGCACAAATCTTCATTCCCAGAGGGTCTGGATCCTTAATCATATCTTATTTTGGTTACTGTTATATCCAAGTGGATTGAAGACATAGCACTTCTTTAAGCAACAGTTTTCCCTACTGTGTTCAGAGTCAGTCACTCCAGCCACTGGATTAGCCTGCTCATTTGTACAGTGTCAGAAGTGGCTCAAAATATCCAGGTGGAAGTTTCATCTTCCAAAGTAGCAGAATCATTATTGTGTCCCCTGGTGAACAAATCCCCCACTGGTGGCTGGGGGCTAAAAGTTACTATGGTAGAAAGCAAAAAAGCTACAAAATAGTTATTAGGTATAATGTTGGGAAGGTGAGACTCCCATTTCAATACCTTATATCTGGACAAATGTATTGAGGCTCTCAGTGAAATTTGCCACATACTGGTCTCTGATGCAAACAGAACCCCAGCCTTTCAGAGTAATGTCGCCCAACTACCATGGTAAAAGAGTGTTCAGTAAGCTAGTCTACCTTTAAATTAGATCAGCCACTTCCAGATGATAGAATATATGGTTAGATATGTACATAAACCAATGGTGGTGATGGTAGTTTAGTTACTAAGTCATGTCCGACTCTTGCAACCCCAGGGACTGTACTGGCCAGGCTTTTCTGTCCATGAGATTCCCCAAGTAAAAATACTGGAGTGGGTGGCCATTCGTTCTCCAAAGGATCTTCCTGACCCAGGGATCAAACCCGGGTCTCCAGCATTGCAGGCAGATTCCTTACTGACTGGGCTATGAGGGAAGCCGACATAAACCAATGGCTACACTTAATTCACTGAAAAATAAGTTTCTGTGTGAGACACAACACTGTGTAGAATCCACAGCAGTGGATAAGGCTCTCTGTGAGTTCGCGAGTGCTGATGCTAGAAGAGGCACCATGGACAGAGAAGGTAGTTTGTGCTTTTCTATAGATATATTGATTTACCAATATCATGTAATGTTGGTGTATGATGATTCTTAGCACTCCCTAAATAATCCTGCTATAAGGGTGGTAGTAACACCCCACTTTTATTTCTGATTTTAGTAATTTGGTTCTTTTAGTAGTCGATGTAGCTTAAGAATTGTCAATTTTAAATTTTCAAAGAACCACGTTTTGCTTTCATTGATCTATTTATTCCTATTTAATTTCACTCTAATCTTCATTAGTTCCTTTCTTCTGCTTAATTTAGATTTAACTTGTTCTTCCTTTTCCTGAGTTATAGGTGGTTGGATTGGTGTTACTTTATCTTTTTTCATTATTAATGTATGTGTCAATCTATATACATTTATCAAAAGCACTAGCTTTTGCCACATCCTATACTTTTTAAGTATGGAGTTTCTTCATTTTTATTTTCCTCAAATATTTTCTGGTTTCATATTTGATTTCTCCTTTAATCCATAGGTTATTTAGAGAGACGATGCTTGATTTCCACATGTCTGTGAGTTCATCCAAATGTTTTCTGTCAGTTATTTCTAAAAAATGTCATTCTTATCAGAAAGCATACTTTTACTAGTTCTGTATTTTTAAATTGAGGCTTTTTTAACGCATGAGCATATGATCTATCCTGGAAAATATGTATAGACTAAGAAGAATGTGTGCCTTGTTTTCTTTGGCAGAGCATTTTACAGATGTCTGCTAGGTTTACTTTTTTTTCAGATTTTATTTTATTTTATTTTTTACTTTACAATATTGTATTGGTTTTGCCATACATCAACATGAATTTGCCACAGGTGTACAGCTTTACTTTTGTTGTTCAGTTACTCAGTCGTGTCTGACTCTTTGTGACCCCATGGACTGCAGCACACCAAGGCGTCCCTGTCCTTCACCATCTCCCTGCGTTTTCTCACATTCATGTCCATTGTGTGGATGATGCCATCCAGCCATCTCACCCTCTGACGCCCCCTTCTCCTCCTGCCTTCAATCTTTCCTAGCATCAGGTCTTTTCCAATGAGTCAGCTCTTCACATCTGGTGGCCAAAGTACTGGAGCTTTAGCTTCAGCATCAATCCTTCCAATGATTATTCAGAATTGATTTCCTTTAGGATTGACTGGTTTGCTCTCCTTGCTGTCCTAGGGACTCTCAAGGGTCTTATCCAACATCACAGCTGAAAAGCATCAATTCTTTGACACTCAGCTTTATGGTCCAACACTCGCATCCATTCATGACTACTGGAAAAACCATAGCTTTGACTATACAGACCTTTGCTGACAAAGTGATGTTTCTGCTTTTTAATACACTGTCTAGGTTTGTCTTAGGTTTTCTTCCAAGGAGCAAGTGTCGTTGAATTTCATGGCTGCAGTCACCATCTGCAGTGATTTTGGAGCCCAAGAAAATAAAGTCTTTGACCGTTTCCTTTGTTTCCCCATCTATTTTTCATGAAGTGGTGGGACCTGATGGCCTGATCTTCCTTTTGTGAATGTTGAGTTCTAAGCCAGCTTTTTCACTCTCCCCTTTCATCTTCATCAAGAGGCTCTTTAGTTATTCTTCACTTTATGCCATAAAGATGATGTCTTCTGCATATCTGAGGTTATTGATATTTCTCCTGGCAAGCTTGATTCCAGCTTGAGCTTCATCCATTTCGCATGAGATACTCTGCATAAAAGTACTCCACATAAAAGCAGAGAGATAATATAAAGCCTGACGTACTCCCTTCCCAATTTGGAACCAATTCATTGTTCCATATCCAGTTCAAACTGTTGCTTCTTGACCTGCATATAGGTTTCTCAGGAGGCGGGTAAGGTGATCTGGTATTCCCATTTCTTTAAGAATTTTCCATAGTTTGTTGGATCCACATAATCAAAGCCTTTATTGTAGTTAAAGAAGAAGAAGTAGCTGTTTTTCTGGAATTTTCTTGCTTTTTCTATGATCCAATGGATGTTGGTATAAATTAACTGGGTTCTCTTAATTTATTTTTTAAAATCTTGTATTTTCTTGCTAATCTTCTACCTAGTTGTTCCGTGGATCACTGAAAGTGGAATAGAAAGAAAAAGAAAGTCCTCAGCTATAAGTGTTGAACTATTTCTCCCTTCATATCTACCAATTTTTAATGTACTATGGTGCTGTTACCTGTGTTTACAAGTGTTATATCTTCCTGATGTGTTGAACTTTTTATCATTATAAAATATTGCTCATTATCTACTAACATGTTTTTTGTTTTTAAAGTCTGTTTTGTCTGATATACACTATAGTGTTAGGTCACTAGTTGCATACAACTCTTTGTGATCCCATGGACCAGATTCCTCTGTCCATGGATTTCCCAGGCAAGAATACTGGATAGGTTGCCATTTCCTCCTCCAGGGGATCTTTGACCCCAGGAGATCCAGGAATTGAACCCATGTCTCCTGTATTGGCAGGCAGATTCTTTACCATCTGAATCACCACCAGAATAACTTGGTATAAATATAGTCAATTCCATTTGCTCAAGATTGCTATTCACATGATACTCTTTTATATTCCTTTAATCAGCCTATGTCTTTGAACTTAAAGCCAGTTATCTAGTAACAGTTTACAGTTGTGTCTTTCTTTTTAACCTAATAAGACAATCTTTACATTTATTTATTGGTGTTTATCATCTGAGCCACCAGGGAAGTCTCATGAACTCCATTGTCAAATTCAGACTTATATTGAAGTAGGGAAAACCACGAGACCATTCAGGTATGACCTAAATCAAATCCCTTATGATTATACAGTGGAAGTGAGAAATAGATTTAAGGGACTAGATCTGATAGGCAGAGTATCTGATGAACTATGGATGGAGGTTCATGACATTGTGCAGGAGACAGGGATCAAGATCATCCCCATGGAAAAGAAATGCAAAAAAGCAAAATGGCTGTCTGGGGAGGCCTTACAAATAGCTGTGAAAAGAAGAGAAGCGAAAAGCAAAGGAGAAAAGGAAAAATATAAGCATCTGAATGCAGAGTTCCAAAAAATAGCAAGGAGAGATAAGAAAGCCTTCCTCAGCAATCAATGCAAAGAAACAGAGGAAAACAACAGAATGGGAAAGACTAGAGATCTCTTCAAGATACCAAGGGAACATTTCATGCAAAGATGGGCTCGATAAAGGACAGAAATGGTATGGACCTAACAGAAGCAGAAGATATTAAGAAGAGATAGCAAGAATACACAGAAGAACTGTACAAAAAAGATCTTCATGACCCAGATAATCACGATGGTGTGTTCACTCTCCTAGAGCCAGACATCCTGGAATGAGAAGTCATGTGGGCCTTAGAAAGCATCACTATGCACAAAGCTAATGGAGGTGATGGAATTCCAGTTGAGCTAGTTCAAATCCTGAAAAATAATGCTGTGAAAATGTCGTACTCAATATGCCAGCAAATCTGGAAAACTCAGCAGTGGCCACAGGACTGGAAAAGGTCAGTTTTCATTCCAATCCCAGGGAAAGGCAATGCCAAAGAATGCTCAAACTACTGCACAATTGCACTCATCTCACACGCTAGTTAAGTAATGCTCAAAATTCTCCAAGCCAGGCTTCAGCAATACGTGAACCATGAACTTCCAGATGTTCAAGCTGGTTTTAGAAAAGGCAGAGGAACCAGAGATCAAATTGCCAACATCCGCTGGATCACTCGAAAAGCAAGAGAGTTCCAGAAAAACATCTATTTCTGCTTTATTGACTATTTCATGGGAAACAGATGGGAAAACAATGGAAACAGTGGCTGCCTTTATCTTTGGGGGGCTCCAAAATCACTGCAGATGGTGATTGAAGCCATGAAATTAAAAGGCACTTACTCCTTGGAAAGAAAGTTATGACCAACCTAGATAGCATATTGAAAAGCAGAGACATCACTTTGCCAACAAAGGTCCGTCTAATCAAGGCTATGGTTTTTCCAGTGGTCATGTATGGATGTGAGAGTTGGACTATAAGGAAAGCTGAGCACTGAAGAATTGATGCTTCTGAACTGTGGTCTTGGAGAAGACTCTTGAGAGTCCCTTGGACTGCAAGGAGATCCAACCAGTCCATCCAAAAGGAGATCAGTCCTGGTTGTTTGTTGGAAGGACTGATGTTGAAGCTGATACTCTAATACTTTGGCCACCTGATGCAAAAATTTGACTCATTGGAAAAGACCCTGATGCTGGGAAGGATTGAGGGCAGGAAGAGGAGGGGACGACAGAGGACGAGATGGCTGGATGGCATCACAGACTCAATGGCCATGGGTTTGGCTGGACTCTGGGATCTGGGATGGACAGGGAGATCTGGCATGCTGAGGTTCATGGAGTCGCAAAGAGTCGGACACAACTGAGTGACTGAACTGAACTGATGCAATTTTAGATTTATATTACCTTAATTCCAGTGAGACACACAGACATTTTTCCTATAAAACTGTTTATTTCCCTCTCTTCTATGGTATTATTGTTGTACATATTACATCTATTAATGTACAATCCCAACAGTTCACTGTTACAGTTACTTTACTATCTGCAGTCCTTTCCTTAACCTAGTACTTCGTTTCCACTCACCTTCTATATGCTGTTATCAGCAAATATATTCTATTTCTTGGACCAGATAATATGCTATATACATTTAGTGGTTCAGTCACTAAGTGGTGTCCAACTCTTGTGACCTCACGGACTATAGCTGCCAGGCTCCTCTGTCCATGGATTTCCCAGGCAAGAATACTGGGGTGGATTGCCCTTTCCTTCTCCAGGGGATCGTCCCGACTCAGGGATCAAACCTGGGTCTCCTGCATTGTAGGCAATATCTTGCATTCAGGCAAATTCTTTACCAACTGAACCATCAGGGAAGCATACATACATATTACTTTACTCAATTGATTTTTAAATCGGTTAAGAGAATCAAAGGGAAAATATGCCCTTATACTATGCTTTTTAAATTACATAGTAACCTTCTTGAGCTCTCTTTGAAATTTTATGTGGATTTGAATCACTATCTGAAATCACTTACTTTCAACCTGAAGAATTTCCTTAAGTGTTCTATGTAAGGCCAGGCAAGTGATAACAAATTCTCAAAGTTTCTGTTCATATGGAAATAAATTTATTTTATTTTATTTTTAAACATTGCCTTGCTTGATATAGAACTCCTGAGTAATTTTTTTTTTCTTTAAGTACATTATGTTAGCCCTCTGCTTCCTAAACTTTGTAGTTTCTACAGAGAAGTCTGATGCAAATATCACTGGAGTACTCTTTTAAGGTAATTAGTTTTCTCATGCTGCTTTCAAGATGTGATTCTTTGATTTTTAATGTTTTTGCTTATACGTCTATTTATGGATCTCTTTGTGTTTGTACTCTGAATTCACTGAGCTTTCAAAATGTGTGAATTAGTTTTTCAGTAAATTTGGGAGTTTATAATCCAATATAATCTACTCTGCCATTATAATAATTTTTAATTTGATAAATTTGGAAGTTTTTGGATTTATTTATATTTTTATATCTACCTTTAAAAAATAAGTCAGAAGAATTTGAAAAAATAAGTTTTGATGATTTTTGCCTTGATCCTAATGATAGGGGCTGTCATGTTTAATTTATAATAGAAAAGATCATGGAAGTACACTTATTCTTAGAAACTTTGAGGCACAGTTTTGGAAAACTGAGGTTAAATGTCCATCTGATAATCTTATACATCTGTCTCGGAAATAGTAAGTGTTTGATGCATACACTATACGTATATATGTTTTAAATATTTGAGAATAATGTATTTAACATGAAGTATTCTAATAAAAATATATGTTTTTCTTTATTTTTCAGAATTTTTGCTACTACCAAGGGTATATTGAAGGTTATCCAAATTCAGTGGCGATCATTAGCACGTGTGGTGGACTGAGGTTGTGATATATAATTTTACAGTTGCAAAACGGAATTTTTAAGAAATAATTTTCAAATTTAGAAATTATATTCAGAAGTTTTACTTTTATTTTTAATTAATTTTTATTGAAATACAATTGATTTACAAAGTTATGTTAGATTCTACTGTACAACAAAGTAAGTCAGGTACATGTGTGTGTGTGTGTGTGTGTGTGTGTGTGTGGCTCAGAGGTTAAAGCATCTGCCTGAAATGTGGGAGACCCGGGTTCGATCCCTGGGTCGGGAAGATCCCCTGGAGAAGAAAATGGCAACCCACTCCAGTATTCTTTCCTGGAGAATCTCATGGAGGGAGGAGCCTGGTAATTCCATGGAGGGAGAAGCCTGGTAGGCTACAGTCTACGGGGTCGCAAAGAGTCGGACACGACTGAGCTACTTCACTTCGCTTCAGTCTTCTTTAGATTATTCTCTCATATAGATATTACAGAATATTGAGTGAAGTTTCTTGTGCATTTCAGGAGATTCTTATTGGTTATTTATTTTATATATAGTAGTGTATATATGTCAATTCACATATACCAATTTAATCCCTCCCTCCACCCATCCCCATTGGTAACCCTAAGTTTGCTTTCTACACATGTGACTCTACTTCTATTTGGTAAATATGCTCACTTATAACATTTTTTTAAATTCCACATATAAGTGGTATCAGATAATATTTGTCTTTCTCCGACCAACTTCGATCAGTATAACAATCTGTAGGTCCATCCATGTTGCTACAAATGGCATTATTTCATCCTTTTAAGGCTTTTATGGCCTTTATATCCTTTTTATCTACATCTTTCAATGTAGATATGTAGCACATATTCTTTATTCATTCCTCTGTTAGTAGACATTCTGGTAGCTTCCATGTCCTGGCTGTTATAAATAGTGCTGCAATGAATATTGGGGCACAAGTATCTTTTCAAATTATGCTTTTCTGCAGATATATACCAAAGGATCAGATTGCTATACCCCACTCCAGTACTCTTGCCTGGAAAATCCCATGGACAGAGGAGCCTGGTAGGCTACAGTCCATGGGGTTGCTACTAGTCGGACAAGACTGAGCGACTTCACTTTCACTCTTCACTTTCATGCATTGGAGAAGGAAATGGCAACCCACTTCAGTGTTCTTGCCTGGAGAATCCCAGGGACGGGGGAGCCTAGTGGGCTGCCGTCTATGGGGTCACACAGAGTTGGACACGACTGAAGCAACTTAGCAGCAGCAGCAGCAGCAGACTGCTATGTCACATTGCTCTATTTTTAGTTTTTTAAGGAGCTACCATACTATTCTCCATAGTGGCTGTACCAATTTATAATTTGACCAACAATGTAGGAGGGTTCCCTTTTCTTCACACCCTCACCAGCATTATTTATTTGTACGCTTTTTAATTATGGCCATTCTGAATAGTGTGAGGTGGTTCCTCATTGTAGTTTTGATTTGCATTTCTCTAATAATTAGTGATATTAAACATTTTTTAGTTTGAGTGAACTCCGGAAGTTGGTGATGGACAGGGAGGCCTGGAGTGCTGCAATTCATGGGATTGCAAAGAGCTGGACATGACTGATCAACTGAACTGAACTGAACTGAATAATTAGTGATATTAAACATTTTTTCATGTGCCATATGTATATCGTCTTTGGAAAAATGTCTGTTTAGATTTTCCATCCCTGGTTTTGATTAGTTTGTTGTGTTTTTTTATATTAAGCTGCATGCACTATTTATATATTTAAAAGATTAATCCCTTACAGATATTTTCTCCTATTTTGTGAGCTTATATTTTTGTTTTGTTGATGGTTTCTTTTGCTGTGCAAAATTTTTAAGTTATATTATGTTCCATATATTTTTGGTTTTATTTTCATTACTCTGAGAGGTGGATCAAAAAAGATCTTGCTTCAATTTATGCCAGAAAGTGTTTCTCCTGTGTTTTCCTTTAAGAGTATTATAGAATCCAGTTTTATATTCAGGTCTTTAATTCATTTTGAGTTTATTTTTGTGTATGGTATTAAAAAATGGTCTAGTTTTATTCTTTTACATATAGCTGTCCTATTTTCTTTTCCCCAGCACCAGTTATTGAAGACATTATCTTTTCTCCGTTGTATATCTTGCCTCCTTTTCATAGATTAGGTGACCATAGGTCATAGGTTTAGCTCTGAAATTTCTATCCAGTTTCAATATTTCTATTATTGTGCCAATGCCATACTGTTTTGATGAATGTAGCTTTTCAGTATACTCTGAAGTCAGGTAGCCTGATTCCTCCAGCTCCAGGTTTCTTTCTCAAGATTGCTTTGGCCATTCAAGGTCTTTTGTGTTTTCGTACAAATTTTAAATTTTTTTGGTTCTAATTCTGTGAAAAATGCCACTGGAATTTGATAGTGATTGCATTTAATCAGTAGATTACTTTGGATAGTATAGTCATTTTGACAATATTGATTCTTCAAATCTGAGAACATGATATATCTCTACATCTGTTTGTGTCATCTTTGCTTTCTCATCAATATCTTAGAGCTTTCTGAGTACAGGTCTTTTGCCTCCTTAAATAGGTTTATTGCTATTGGTTATTTTTTATATGATGGTAAGTAGATTTTTTCATTAATTTCTCTTTTGGATCTTGCATTGCTAATGTATAGAAGTGCAAGAGATTTTAGTGTATTAATTTTGTATCCTACAACTTTACCAAGTTCATTAATGAGTTCTAGTAGTTTTCTGGTGGTATCTTTAAGGATTTTCTGTGTATAGTAACATTAATCTGCAAACAGGACAAATTTACTTTTTTTCCAGTTTCTACTCCTTTTATTTCTTTTTCTTCTCTGATTGTCCTGGCTAGGACTTCCAAAACTGTGTTGAATAAAAGTGGTGAGAGTGGATATCCTTGTCTTGTTCCTGACCTTAGAGGAAATGCTTTCAGTTTTTCACTGTTGAGAATGATGTTTGCTGTGGGTTTGTCATATATGGTCTTTATTATGTTGAAGTATGTTCCCTCTATTTTCACTTTTTGGAGTGTTTTTTATCATAAATAGGTGCTGAGTTTTGTCAAAGCTTTTTCTGTGTGTGTTGAAATGATCATATGACTTTCCCTCTTCAGTTTGTTAATATGGCATATCATAGTGATCAGTTTACATATATTCAGGAATCCTTCCATCCCTGTGATAAATCCCACTTGCTCATGAAGTGAAAGTGAAAGTGAAGTCGCTCAGTCATGTCTGACTCTTTGCGACCCCGTGGACTGTAGCCCACCAGGCTCCTCATGGTGTATGATTATTTTAATGTGTTGTTGGATTCTGTTTGCTAGTATTTTGTTGATGATTTCTGCATCCATGTTCATCAGTGATACTGGCCTTTAATATTCTTTATTTGTGACATCATTGTCTGGCTTTGGTGTCATGGTGGTGATGGCCTCATAGAATGAGCTTGGGAGTGTTCCTTCTTCTGCATTTTTTTGGAATGATTTGGGAAGACTAGGCATTAACTCTTCTCTAAATGCTTGAAATAATTCACCTGCTAAGTTTCCATCCCTAGCTTTTTGTTTGAAAGTTTTAATCACAGTTTCAATTTCAGTACTTGTCATTATTCTGTTCATATGTTCCATTTCTTTCTGGTTCACTCTTAGAAGCCTGTATCCTTCTAAGAATTTGTCCGCTTCTGAGTTGTCCATTTTATTGGCATATAGTTGTTTGTAGCAACTTGTAGTGTCAGCTATAACTTCTTTTTCATTTCTAATTGTATTGATTTGAGTCCTCTTTTTTTTTTTCTTGATGAGTCTGGATAAAGGTTTATTAATTTTGTTTATCCTCTGAATGAATCAGCATTTAGTTTTATTGATCTTTGCTAAGTTTTAAAGTGAGGCATGGCTTATTATGGGAAGCTGTCATTAGAAAAGCATGGTATGAAAACTCTTGCAATGTCTCCTACTCCCCTCCTGAAATAAGGGTTTATTTTTAGTATATGTGGAAACCATTAGTATTAATTATAGCTAGATAAATGCCAACAGCATTACTACTGCTCATTCCACTTAGTAAATTTGTGGATTATTGGTAATGTTTTCCTACTTCACCACCCAAGGCTAAGACTGAAAATAATCTACATACTATTAAAAACTAATTGTTTCATTTTATTGACTTTGAGAAAAATGAATTATTTTATTTATTTGCTTTTTTTTTTTTTTTGAATTTGTAGGGGCTTACTACAGTTTGAAAATGTAAGTTATGGAATTGAGCCCTTGGAGCCTTCAATTGGTTTTGAACATATGGTTTATCAAGTAAAACCTAGGGATTCAAGTTCTTCTGTGTATACTGAGAAAGAAATTGAGCCAAGAGAAAAGCCCTATAAGATACAAAATGTAGAGGTGAGTGATCAGTTGAGTAAACTATGTGGTTATTACTATGTAGCCATATTAACAATGTATTTTTATTATAAACCAGTTGCTTACAAATTATTGAGAGAGAGCAAGACATACCAGATACTTCAGAGCTTGTGTTGTAAGCCTCAAAATTAGTCACTCAGTTTTCCAGAACTCCAGGCTGGCATTTTCCACCATTAATGGCATTTTCCCCTGTGATCCAGACCTTTGTTGTCTCCAGATGCACTCCTTTCTCCATATCCATTATGTCTGAATTTTGATAAAATAAACATGAGTGACATTCACATAAATACTGACGACACCCTGAAGACACCTATCTAGGATCCTGAGAAGAATCCCAAGTGTCTTTTATGGCAACTGCCTTAGGGTAGGCCATTATACTTTCCTTATATCCTTATCCAGAGATGGAGAGACTGCTTCAATCAACAAAGACTCACCAGAGTTTAGAAGGTTAATGACTCCAGCTTCATCAGAGTTTCTCATACACCCACATTCCAATTTTTAGGATCTTACTTCTTTCAGCAGACACCCTGTGAGGGTAGAAGTTCAACCTGTGTTGCAGTCCATTCACTCACAAAGTGAGATTCTGTGTTTGGTTTTCAACAATCTCAGCTCCACAGCTACCATAGTGAAAATGGTGTCTTTCATGACAAACATTTCTCTAGAAAAGCAGAACCAACAAGATATATATGTGTGTGTGTGTGTGTGTGTGTGTGTGTGTGCATGTATACACACATATACATATATTTGATATAAATACACACAGAGAGAATGAGAAAATTTAAAGTAGACTGCAGACTGGCAGACTGGCAGGCTGGAGACCATGGAAAAGTTGTGTTCAAGTCTGAAGGCAGTCAGTTGGAAGGAATTTTTTTTTAACTTTTTATTGTGTATTGGAGTATAGCTGATTAATATGTTGTGATAGTTTCAGGAGGATAAGCAACGGGACTCAGCTATACTTACATATGTTACCATTCTCTCCAAAACTTCCGCCCTCTGGCTGTCCAGGCTGCCACATAACATTGAGCAGAGTTTCCTGTGCTATACAGTAGGTCCTTGTTGGTTATCCATTTTAAATACAGCAATGTGTACATTCTTGCTTACAAGGTAGTCCTTGTTCTGTTAATACTTTCAACTGACCAGATGAGGTGCACACATATTATGAAGGATAATCTACTCCACTGAAAGTCCACCAATTTAAATGTTTGTCTTATCCAAAATTATTTTCACATAAATATCCAGAATAGTTTTTGGATGAATACCTGGGCATTTGTGGCCCAGTCAAGTTCATGGATAAAATTAACTATCACACTAGATTTACAAGATTTATTTCATATTTCCTCTAAAAGTTTTATTCTTTAATCTCTTACATTTCAATATATGATCCAACTTAATTTTTTGTAAAAAGGGAGGAAGGGCTCTAAATCCATCATTTTTCATGTGCATATCTAGTTTTCCCAACACCATTTGTTGAAGAGACTCATCTTTTATTCACTGAATTTTCATGGCCCAGCCCTTTTCCTTCAAAATCAGTTGACTATAGATTTAGGGATTACTTCTGCACATGCAATAATATTCCATTGATTTTTATGCCTATTCTTATGCCAGAGTCACTTTTTATTCACTGCAATATTTTTGAAATAAGTTCTGAAATTAGTAAGTGTACATCCTTCAGTACTGTTGTTTTTCAAGATTGTTTTGGCTATTCTTGATGCTGTCAATTTCCAAATAAATGTTAGCATTCATTTATTTTCATTTCCCAAAAATGAAAGCTGAGATTGTGTTGATTCTGTGTTGTTTCAGTCCACTACCATGGAGTAAAACTTTAAGGGTGAAATAACATAAAAACTCCCCCGAATTTTCGACTCACTTTACCCTCTGATAAAATTATCCTGCCTCTCTCTGTGTATCACCTTCTCTCTTTTCTTTATACACTCATACTCTACATAATGATATTTACTGTGTTGTGCTCAGTTGCTCAGTCGTGTCCAACTTTTTGTGACCCCAGTAACTGTAGCCTGCCAGGCTCCTCTGTCCATGGGATTTTCCAGGCAAGAACAGTGGAGTGGGTTGCCATTTCCTTCTCCAGTATTTCCTGTGTAAAGTCTCAGGTTTTTGTTTGTCTTATATATTATTTGTATATTTTTTCATGGCTTTATCTACTGTAATTTATAGATCTCCCACTCTCATTCTTTTTTTTCTTAGTTACTGAGCTTATGTAGCACATGATAATTGCCCAAGTTAAACAGAATACACACACACACACACATTAACTATCTACCTACTTACATGTTTTTCTATCTGTATTGTCTGTCTGTCATCTATCAACATCTTCATGTCCCTTCTCACTCCCTGAATATTCTTACCAGTGATCTTTGTCATTTTCTAATTTTAATTTTTCACTCCAACTATATTGCAATTGGATTACTTAGCAGTGTTCTCTAGTCTTCTTCCCTAGATCCAATTCTTTAGTGTTTCCTTTACCAAAGTAAATTTTCAGGTAATTGGTGTCAACCTCATATAACACATATCCAAGAAATTGGTTTTATTTATTGACTGCTTTCTTTCACTAAATAAAATAGCTTTTGAGGTCTTCTGAACTCTTAGCACCTACCCACCTTTCCAATGCACACATTTCTTGGCATTATTTTATGCACCTTTGTCTTAAATTCTAATTGTTATTCTAAAATAGACTATCTTATCTTAAAGATACTTATGTATCTTTTCTCTTGAAAGTTTATTTTCCAGCAAATAAATGAATAAATTATTATCAACTAAATATCATCAGTCCTTATCTCAAAGATGAAAATAAATAAGGATTACTTCAGGAAATGTAAGTCAGCTAACCCTTATGTTGGGCTTCCGAGGTGGTGCAATGGTAAAGAACCCGGCTGCCAATGCAAGTGACGCAGGAGACACAGTTCAAACCCTGAGTCAGGAAAGTCCCCTGGAGAAGGAAATGGCAGTCCATTCCAGTATTCTTGCCTAGGAAGTCCCATGGACAGAGGAGCCTGGCAGGCTGTAGTCCATGGGGTCACAAAAGAGTCAGACACGACTTAGCAACTAAGCAGCAGCATCAGTAGCAACTTATGTTGATTAAAACAAAGAAATAACTTTGAATCCTTCAAATCATTAATATAACCCTAACATAGTTAATAAAATGCTTGTGTTTATCCTCCAGTAAAGTAGTGTCTTTTCCTTGTTTCATCTTAAATGAAAGGATGGAGTCCTATAAGCAAAACTATCATGAAACATTTCATGCTTACCTTTGGATGGAAATTATAATAAATCAGTTAGACTGTAAGGGGATTTCATTTGCATTGTTTTGGAAAAAAAAAAAAAGTCTTCAAGGCTTTAAAAGAATTTTTAAAGGTGGAAAAAATGAATGATCATGCAGCCCTGAATTTGTCTTAATGACCTTATTAACTTTTTCTCTTTAAATTACTATAGTCTTCATTCTTCTCATCTTTGCTAAGTCCCAGATTAGTTTTTCCGTCTTTATTGCGCCTCCTTATGTTAAGGAAAATGGTTTAAGTAAAATGTGATAGTTTTGAACTTTCAAGGATTTAAATATCAATGTAAAAAGAAAAAAATGCAGACTTCAAACATAATAAACGTTTTCTCAATTTTTGAAATTTGATTCTCCTTTTCTGCTTCTATATATTTGTTCATTGCTTGTTGATGGTATTAGTAACTATTTTGAGTTAAATACACTACAATCTTAGCATGTCCACAAAGACTGTCTCATAAGTTTTCCTTAGAATATTCCTCCTAGGTTAAATTCATATAAAAATAATGATGGAAACAAGTAATATTTTACTGATGGTAGTTAAAACAAGTATTACTTTGTCCCTAGAAAGTGGCAGGGTGTAAATCACACAGATCATAAGCCCACTGGGCCTCACATTTGTGCCTAAGTTATCCACCGTGGTCTGTGACGATATTGTAATCAGATTCCACATCCTGAGATATCTATGGCGCAGTTTAAGAAACTCAGTCATTTTGTTTCTCTGTTGCTCACATTTTTCTGAGGTCATTTATACAAGGATTAGCTTTATCTTCAGATGAAATTCCACCCCTCCAAACAGAGAGGTGCCCTTACTCTTTCAAGGTCACAAATAAAATCATAACACATAATAATGTATGTGTGATGTATGATGGAATCATTATGTATGATGGAATCAAATGAGTAGCCCTGTACCAATGGAAGGTAAAGTTATTTTCTGAGTAAATTAGTTGATTGTTTTCTGAGTAAATTAATTGATTGAACAGATGCAAAAGAGGCAACAAAGACAATAGTCTGAAAATGACTTCTATTTTCATATATAAAATTGAATTTCGAACATTGAATTTGTGAAGTAGTGATATTACTTAAAATATTTAAATAACTCTTCAATTTTTACTTAAGTTTGTGATTTTTTTAGCCTCTTCCAGACTTCTCTCAGTATATAGAAATGCATATTGTAGTTGAAAAAGACTTGGTAAGTATACTCTCATTTATTTGTCTCATGTTAATTTATATTAGCAATGGGAGGTTATAAAAAATGTTGGAATAAATTTTTAACACGGAACAATAAATAATAACTTCTGCTTTAATGAATTTAAATTTCTGGTATCGGTAGTAAATAGAAAATCATATCTCTATTAGTTTATTTTTCATTTCATATAATTAATATAAATGAAAACATCTGTTTCATACAGAATAGTTTCTGAGTAATTTTTATTCACCATTCTCATACTCATAACCAGAGAAGGAAATGGCAACCCACTCCAGTACTCTTGCCTGGAGAATCCCATGGATGGAGAAGCCTGGGATTCTTCCCATGGATGGAGGAGTCCATGGGGTCGCTCAGAGTCGGACACAACTGAGCGACTTCACTTTCACTTTTCACTTTCATGAATTGAAGAAGGAAATGGCAACCCACTCCGGTGTTCTTGCCTGGAGGATCCCAGGGATTGGGGAGCTGGTGGGCTTCCGTCTATGGGGTCGCACAGAGTTGGACGTGGCTGAAGCGACTTAACAGCAGCAGCAGCAGCATACTCGTAACATCTAGTAACCTTTGATCTTTTTACTGTCTCCATAATTTTGCCTTTTTGAGACTGTCACATAGTTGAAATGTGAGGTCTATAGCCATGACAGATTGTCTTCTTTGCCTTGGTAACATGCATTTAACTTTACTATGTGCCTTATCATGGATTTAGAGCTAATTTCTTTTTACAACTCAGTAACATTGTATTGTCTGTATATACCACAGTTTGTTTATCCATTCACCTTCTAAAGGGCATCTTGGTTGCCTCCACATTCTGGCAGTTATGAATCAAGCTGCTGTAAATATCCCTGGCCAAGTTTTTTCATGGACGTATGTTATCTCCTTTGGGTAAACATCTAGCAGCATGATTGCTACATCATACGATAACAGTCTTTTTTTTCTTGTTTGGTGGTTTGTGTGTGTGAGAAATTGCCAAGCTGTCTTCCAAGCTGCCTTTTCCATTTTGCATTCAGTACTTTAAATATAATATCGTCTGGCCCCTGAAGTTTTTGCTAAGAAATTGGCTAGTAATTTTATTATCATCCCTTTTACATGGTTAGTTGCTTTTTTCTTATTGTCTTCAATATTAGTATTCTCTTTGTTTTTAGCTTTAGATAATTTGATTATAATGTGTCTTGGTGTGAGTCCCTTTGGTTTTATCCTTCTTAGAATTTCTTAAGCTTCCAGGATTTGTGGGTTCATGTGTTTCATCAAATTTGATAAGCTTTTGGCCATTATTTAGATAATTTCTCTTCTTTTTCTGGGATTCTCTTTATTTGTATATTGTACTACATAATGGTATCCCACAAGTTCCTCCCTTTCTTTTTTCTTTTTTGTTCTTAGACTCAACAATTTCAATTATCCTATTCTCAAGTTTACTGATTCTTTTTTATGCACCTTTAAATCTGCTGTTGAATCCTTCCACTCAACTTTTAATTCAGTTATTGCATTTTCAATGCCAGAATTCTGTTTGATTTCTTTTATAATTCTATATCTTTGTTGATATGCTCGTTTTATTCATACATCATTTTCCTGACTTCCTTTCATTCTTTTCATCCTTTAGCTTTTTTAAAAAAAACTTTTTATTTTGGAGTATAAGCAATTAACAATATTGTGATAGTTTCAGGTGCAGCAGATCGACTCAGTCATACATGCACATGTATCCATTCTACCCCAAGCTCCCCGCCCATCCAGGCTGCCACATGACATTGAGCAGAGTTCCCTGTGCTGTACAGTAATCCCCTGTTGGTTATCTTTTCAAAATAAAGCTGTGTGTACATGTCCATCTCCTTTAGCTCTTTGACCATATTTTAGATTGTTGTGTTAAGCACTTTGTCTAGTAAGTCTCCAAGTTCTCAGGACTGGTTTCTGCCCATTTATTTCATTCCCTTGAGCTATGCTTTTGTTGTTGTTTACTAGTTTGCCTTATAATATAGATGGAATGTTTATTTTCTGTTCAAATGTATACTGATGAATAATGATGGTGGGGCTTCCCCAGGGGCTCAGCAGTAAAGAATTGGCCTGCAGTGCAGAAGCTGCAGGAGACATGGGTTCTATCCCTGGGTGGGGAAGATATCCTGGAGGAGGGCATGGCAGCCCACTCCAGTATTCTTGCCTGGAGAATCCCATGGACAGAGGAGCCTGGTGGGCTACAGTCCATAGGGTTACAAAGAGTCTGACATGACTGAAGCAACTGAGCAAGAAGCAGGAACACGCACATAGTGATGTTATTTGGCAGTGGAGCCTTTGGGAATGGCTTAGGTCATGAAGGTGGAGCCCTCATGAATAGGATTAGTGCCCTTATGAAAGAAAGGCCACCTGTTCTACCCTGTGAGGACATAGCATGTTCTCATCAACACAGAATTGATGTCTGTGCTAGAGAATTAACCTTTAAACTTTCCAGCCTTCAGAACTGTGAGAAACAAATGGTTGTTGTTTGAAACCAAGTTTTATGGTGTTTTTGTTATAGTAGCCCAAATTGACTAAGGTATCTTGTGATTTTTGTTGAAAATTCAGCATTTAAAAAAATAACCACTTTTTAAACCATTTTTTGGGACTGGCTCTATGTCAGGGTAGCCTTTCACTGATTAGCTGGGTTACCTCTTAGTCCATGTGGTGAGTTTAAGATGTTCTCAGGTCTCTCTGACCATATGTCTTGCCTGGGCTTGTGGGATTCACTATATATATATACATGGCCGCTTTTCAATATTTCAACTTCCAAAAAGTCTCACCCCAGCTTCTTTTTAGGGCTTTATATCTATATATTTCCACCTGTAATCTCTTGCTCCTATATTTCCAGCTGTAATCTCTTGTTCCAAGTATCTGTGGGTCTGTCATAACCTTGAAGTTTTAACAAGCAGTGACCACCCCTATCTGCTACCTGAAAACTGAGTTAGGTAACACAGAAAACAGTCATTTGGACACTTTCCAGATAGATTAGAAAATTGCAAATAAGGTCTTCTCTGCTCCACCTGGTATAAGAGAGGAAACTGGGAAACACATGGGCCTTTCCTCCAGACTAAACCATGCTATGCTGGTTTAGTAGGGCATAGGAGAGTAAATACCACACAATTTCCTGTCATTCTCAAGGTGGGTTTTTCTTGGTTGGACATTAGCTTGGCTGCTGTAGACCTTTGGATGTTTTCCAGAGGTTTTCCAGAGGCTCCAATGGGGTTATTATATCAACAATTTTCTGATTGTCTTTTGATATTTCCAGAAAAAAACAAAGGCTTGGTGTTTTCTGGTTCTCCCTTTTGCTGATTTCACTTCCATGAAGAATATTTTTAATTATTTGTTTTCATCATTTTACCAAGGCTGCTTCAAAATCTTTGTCATATATATTTCTAATAAATGATGTACTTCGGTGTTGACATTTATTGACTGACTTTTCTTCCTCACCATAATTCAAAGTATCAATTCTTCAACACTCAGCCTTCTCTATGGTCCAATCTCACATCTGTACATGACTATTGGAATAACCACAGCTTTGACTGTATGGACCTGTGTCAGAAAAATGATATCCCTGCCTTTGAATATACTGTTTAGGCTTGTCATAAGTTTGTCATAGCTTCCCTTCCAAGGAGCAAGCATCTTTTAATTTCATGGCTGATTATTGGTTGTATGCCTGTGTGTGTGTGCTAAGTCACTTTAGTTGTGTCTGACTCAGTTTTGGCCTTTTTCCCACACTTTGACTAGGTTGTTCGCTTTTCTGGTATTGAGTTTTATGAGCTGCTTGTGTATTTTGGAAAGTAATCCTTTGTCAGTTGTTTCATTCCCTATTATTTTCTCCCTTTCTGAGGGTTGTCTTTTCACCTTGCTTACAGTTTCCTTTTCTGTGCAAAAGTTTTTAAGTTTAATCGGGCCTCACTTGTTTACTTTTATTTTCATTTCCATTATTCTAGTGGGTGGGTCATAGAGGATCTTGCTTTGATTTATATCATTGAGTATTCTTCCTATATTTTCTTCTAAGAGTTTTATAGTTTCTGGTCTTACATTTAGGTCTTTAATCAATTTTGAGTTTATCTTTGTGTATGGTGTTTCATTCTTTTGCAGGTAGCTGTCCAGTTTTCCCAGCACCATTTATCGAAGAGGCTGTTTTTGCTCCATTGCATATTCTTGCCTCCTTCGTCAAAAATAAGGTACCCATAGGTACATGGGTATATTTCTGGGCTTTCTATCTTGTTCCATTGGTCTATATTTCTGTTTATGCACTAGTACCATACAGTCTTGATGAATGTAGCTTTGTAGTATAATCTGAAGTCAGGAAGGTTGATTCCTCCAGCTCCATTCTTCTTTCTCAAGACTGCTTTGGCTATTCAGGGTCTTTTGTGTTTCCATGAATTGTGAAATTTTTTGTTCTAGTTCTGTGAAAAGTGCCATTGGTAATTTGATAGAAATCGCATTGAATCTGTAGATTGTGTTTGGTAGTATCGTCATTTTCTCAATATTGATTCTTCAAACTCTGCAACATGGAATATCTCTCCATCTGTTTTTTTCATCTTCAACTTCTTTCATTAGTGTCTTATAATTTTCTGTGTACAGTTCTTTTGTCTCCTTAGGTAAGTTTATTCCTAAATGCTTAATTATTTTGTTGCAATGGTGAATGGGATTGATTGCTTAATTTCTCTTTCTGATTTTTTGTTGTTAGTATATAGAAATGCAAGTGGTTTCTGTGCATTGATTTTGTATCCTACAACTTTGCTAAATTCACTGATTAGCTCTAGTAGTTTTCTGATACTATCTTTAGGGTTTTCTATGTACAGTATCATGTACATCTCACTGTATGTCATCTGCAAACAGTGAGAGTTTTATTTCTTCTTTCCTGATCTGGATTCCTTTTATTTCTTTTTCTTCTCTGATCGCTGTAGCTAGGACTTCCAGAACTATGTTGAATAATAGTGGTGAAAGTGGACACCCTTGTCTTGTTCTTAATCTTAGAGGGAATGCTTTCAATTTTTCACATTGAGAATAATGTTTGCTGTAGGCTTATCACATATGGTCTTCACTATGTTGAGGTAGGTTCTTTCTATGCCCATTGTTTGAAGAATTTTAGTCATAAATGGGTACTGAATTTTGTCAAAGGCTTTTTCTGCATCTATTGAGATGATCATATGGTTTTTATCTTTCACTTTGTTAATATGGTGTGTCACATTGATTGATTTCTGTATACTGAAGAATCCTTGCATCCCTGGAATAAACCCAGTTTGATCATGGTATATGAGCTTTTTGATGCATTGCTGAATTCTGTTTTCTAAAATTTTGTTGAGGAGTTTTTCATCTATGTTCATCAGTGATATTGGCCTGTAGTTTTCTTTCTCTGTGTTGTCTTTGGTTTTGGTATCAGGCTGATGGTGGCCTTGTAGAGTGAGTTTGGAAGTGTTCCTTCCTCTGCAATTTTTTGAAAGAGTTTTAGAAGGATAGGCACTAACTCTTCTCTAAATGTTTGATAGAATTCTCCTGTGAAGCCATCTGTTCCTGGGCTTTTGTTTTGGGGGAGATTTTTTATCACAGCTTCAATTTCAGTGCTTGTAATTGGGTTGTTCATGATTTCTGTATCTTTCTGGTTCAGTATTGGAAGATTGATCTTTTCTAAGAATTTCTTTCAGGTTATCCATTTTATTGCCATATAATTGTCCATAATAGTCTGTTAATATCCTTTGTATTTCTGCGTTGTCTGTTGTAAACTCTCCTTTTTCATTTCTAATTTTGTTGATTTGCTTCTTCTTTCTTTTTTTTGTGATGAGTCTGGCTAAAAGTTTATCAATTTTGTTTATCTTCTCAAAGAACCAGCTTTTGGCTTTATTAATCTTTACTATTGTTTCATTTATTTTATGTTTATTTCTGCTCTGATCTTTATTATTTATTTACTTCTACTAATTTGGGGATTTGTTTGTTCTTCTTTTTCCAGTTGTTTTAGGCATAAAGCTAGGTTGTCTATTCGATGTTTTTTCTTGTTTCGTGAGGTAGGATTGTATTGCTATAAACTTCCCTCTTTGAACTACTTTTGCTGCATCCCATAGGTTGTGAGTTGTCATGCTTTCATTGTCATTTTTTTCTAGAAATTTTTTTATTTCCCTTTTGATTTTTTCAGTAACCAGTTGTTCTGTAGATACATATTGTTTAATCTCCAAGTGTTTGTGTTTCTACAGTTTTTTTTCTTATAATTGATATCTAGTCTCATAACATTATGGCCAGAGAAAATTCCTGATATAATTTCAATTTTATTAAATTTACTGAGGTTTGATTTGTGACCCAAGATGTGGTCTATCCTGAAGAATGTTCCACGTGCGCTTGAGAAGAATGTGTATTCTTCTGCATTGGATGGAATGCCCAGAAGATATCGAGATCCATCTCATCTAATGTATCCTTTAAGACTTGTGTTTCCTTATTTTTTGTTTTGATGCTCTGTCCATTGGTATGAGTGGGCTGTTAAAGTCTCCTACTGTTGTTGTGTTATTGTCAGTTTCTCCTTTTATGTCTATTAGTGTTTGTCTGAAGTACTCAGGTACTCCTGTGTTGGGTGCCTCAGTTCAGTTCAGTCGTGTCTGACTCTTTGCAACCCCATGAACTGCAGCACTCCAGGCCTCCCTGTCCATCACCAACTCCTGGAGTTACCCAAACTCACGTCCATCGAGTTAGTGATGCCATCCAGCCATCTCATCTTCTGTCATCCCCTTCTCTTCCTGCCCCCAATACCTCCCAGCATCAGGGTCTTTTCCAGTGAGTCAGCTCTTCACATGAGGTGGCCAAAGTACTGGAGTTTCAGCTTTAGCATCATTCCTTCCAAAGAACACCCAGGACTGATCTCCTTTAGAATGGACTGGTTGGATCTCCTTGCAGTCCAAGGGACTCTCAAGAGTCTTTTCCAAAACCACAGTTCAATGGCATCAATTATTCGGCACTCAGCCTCTTCACAGTCCAATTTTCACATCCATACATGACTACTGGAAAAACCATAGCCTTGACTAGATGAACTTTTGTTGGCAAAGTAATGTCTCTGCTTTTGAATATGCTATCTAGGTTGGTCATAACTTTCCTTCCAAGGAGTAAGCGTCTTTTAATTTCATGGCTGCAATCACCATCTGTTGGATGTATAGATATTTACAATTGTTATGTCTTCCTCTTGGATTGATCTCTTTATCATTATGTAGTGTCCTTCCTTATCTCTTGTAAACTTATTTATTTTAAGGTCTATTTTGTCTGATATGGGGATTGCTACTCCAGCTTTCTTTGCTTCCCATTTGCATGCAATATATTCTTCCATCCTCTCACTTTCAGTCTATATGTGTCTTTAGATCTGAAGTGAGTTTCTTGTAGACAGCATATATTTGGGTCTTGTTTTTATGTCCATTCAGCCAATCTGTGTCTTTTGGTTGGAGCATTTTATCTGTTTACATTTAAAGTAATTTTCATTTTGAGTTTATTTTTGTGTACGGTATTAGAAAGTGATCTAGTTTCATTCTTTTACAAGTGGTTGACCAGTTTTCCCAGCACCACTTGTTAAAGAGATTGTCTTTACTCCATTGTATATTCTTGCCTCCTTTGTCAAAGATAAGGTGTCCATATGTGTGTGGATTTATCTCTGGGCTTTCTATTTTGTTCCATTGATCTATATGTCTGTCTTTGTGCCAGTACCATACTGTCTTGATGACTGTGGCTTTGTAGTAGAGCCTGAAGTCAGGCAAGTTGATTCCTCCAGTTCCATTCTTCTTTCTCAAGATTGCTTTGGCTATTCGAGGTTTTTTGTATTTCCATACAAATCTTGAAATTATTTGTTCTAGTCCTGTGAAAAATGTGGCTGGTAGCTTGACAGGGATTGCATTGAATTTGTAAATTGCTTTGGGTAGTATACTCATTCTCACTATATTGATTCTTCCAATCCATGAACATGGTATATTTCTCCATCTATTAGTGTCCTCTTTGATTTCTTTCATCAGTGTTTTATAGTTTTCTATATATAGGTCTTTAGTTTCTAAATGTAAGATCAGAAACTATAAAACTCCTAGAGGAGAATATAGGCAAAACACTCTCAGACATAAATCACAGCAGGATCCTCCGTGATCCACCTCCCAGAATTCTGGAAATAAAAGCAAAAATAAACAAATGGGATCTAATTAAAATTAAAAGCTTCTGCACAACAAAGGAAAATATAAGCAAGGTGAAAAGACAGCCTTCTGAATGGGAGAAAATAATAGCAAATGAAGCAACTGACAAACAACTAATCTCAAAAATATACAAGCAACTTATGCAGCTCAACTCCAGAAAAATAAACGACCCAATCAAAAAATGGGCCAAAGAACTAAATAGACATTTCTCCAAACAAGACATTCGGATGGCTAACAAACACATGAAAAGATGCTCAACATCACTCATTATTAGAGCAATGCAAATCAAAACCACAATGAGGTACCACTTCACACCAGTCAGAATGACTGCGATCCAAAAATCTGCAAGCAATAAATGCTGGAGAGGGTGTGGAGAAAAGGGAACCCTCCTACACTGTTGGTGGGAATGCAAACTAGTACAGCCACTATGGAGAACAGTGTGGAGATTCCTTAAAAAATTGCAAATAGAACTACCTTATGACCCAGCAATCCCACTGCTGGGCATACACACCGAGGAAACCAGAATTGAAAGAGACACATGTACCCCAATGTTCATCACAGCACTGTTTATAATAGCCAGGACATGGAAACAACCTAGATGTCCATCAGCAGATGAATGGATAAGAAAGCTGTGATACATATACACAATGGAGTATTACTCAGCCGTTAAAAAGAATTCATTTGAATCAGTTCTGATGAGATGGATGAAACTGGAGCCAATTATACAGAGTGAAGTAAGCCAGAAAGAAAAACACCAATACAGTATACTAACACATATATATGGAATTTAGGAAAATGGCAATGACGACCCTGTATGCAAGACAGGAAAAAAGACACAGATGTGTATAACGGACTTTTGGACTCAGAGGGAGAGGGAGAGGGTGGGATGATTTGGGAGAATGGGAATTCTAACATGTATACTATCATGTAAGAATTGAATCGCCAGTCCATGTCTGACGTAGGGTGCAGCATGCTTGGGGCTGGTGCATGGGGATGACCCAGAGAGATGTTGTGGGGAGGGAGGTGGGAGGGGGGGGTCATGTTTGGGAACGCATGTAAGAATTAAAGATTTTAAAATTAAAAAAAAAAACAGCAAACTGAAAAAAAATAAAATAAAAATAAAAACAAAAACAAAAAATAAAGTAATTTTCATATATATGTTCCTATTGCCATTTTCTTAACTGTTTTCATTTGTATATCTTTTTCTTCTCTTGTATTTCTTGACTATATAAGTCCCTTTAACATTTGTTCTAAAGACTTGGTCATACTGAATTCTCTTAACTTTTGCTTGTCTGAAAAACTTTTTATCTCTCCAACAATTTTGAATGAGATCCTTGCCAGTTACAGTAATCTTGATTGTAAATTTTTCCCCTTCAGTGCTTTAAAAATATCCTGCCATTCCCTCCTGGCCTGCAGAATTTCTGCTGAAAGATCAGATGTTAAACCTATGAGGTTTCCTTTGTATGCTACTGTTGCTTTTCCCTTGCTTCTTTTAATATATTTCCTTTGTCTTTACTCTTCGTAAGTTTGATTAGTATGTACTTGGTGTGTGTCTCCTTGGGTTTATCCTGTATGGGACTCTTTGCACCTCTTTGAACTTGATTGACTATTTCCTTTTCCTTGTTGGGGAAATTTTCAACTATAATCTCTTCAAATTTTTTCTCATGCTCTTTCTTTTTCTCTTCTTCTTCTGGGACCTCTATAATTCAAATGTTGGTAAATTTGATATTGTCCCAGGGGTCTCTGAGACTATCCTCAGTTCTTTTCATTCTTTTTACTTTATTCTGCTCTTCAAAAGTTATTTCCACCATTTTATCTTCCAGCCCACTGATTTATTCTTCAGCTTCAGATATTCTGGTCTTGATTCTTTTTAGAGTATTTTTAATTTCAGTCATTGTGTTGTTTGTGTGATTATTTTTTAATTCTTCCAGGTCTTTGTTAATGGATTCTTGCATTTTCTCCATTCTGTTTTCAAGGCTTTTGATCATCTTTACTATCAGTATTCTGAATTCTTTTTCAGGGAGCTTGCTTATTTCCTCTTCATTTATTTGGACTTCTGTGTTTCTAGTTTGTTCCTTCATTTGTGTAGTATTTCTCTGCTTTTCATTATTTTTTTTTTAATCTTCTTGTGTTTGAGGTCTCGTCTTCCCAGGCTTCAAGGTTGAATTCTTTTTTCCTTTTGGTTTCTGCCCTCCTAAGTTTGGTCTGAGTTTTGTGCTGAGGTCCCCCCCTCCACCCTCTGTTTGGCAAGGTTGAGTGAGGTGATAATCCTATCTGCTGATAATTAGGTTTGTATTTTTGTTTTGTTTGTTGTTTAGAAACAAATGCTAATGCTTGTTGGGTAATGCTGGGTCTTATATTCAGGTGGTTTCCTTTGTGTGAGTTCTCACTATTTGATACTCCCTAGAGTGAGTTCTACAGTAGTCTAGGATCTTGAAGTCAGTGCTCCCACTCCAAAGGCTCAGGGCTTGATCTCTGGTCAGGAATGAAGATTCCACACGTGGTTTGTTATGGCATTAAGTGAGGTTAAAACAAATACTCAAAAACGAGAAACCAAAGATGAACCTCAGACAAATGGCAGTTACAAAATCAGGCAAAGACTAATTTAAATAACAAAATATATACATATGCAACCATAAGCAAATTCAAAACAGTTAGACAAAAGTACAGTAGATTTCCCTGGGAAACAAAGGAAACCAAAAATTATGTCTACCAGTTAAGAATAAAACTAGCTAAAGCATAAACTGGAAGACAGAACTAAAGCAAGGTGCCAGGTGGGGAATAAAGCAATGAAGACAAAGCTAATAAATATGTTGAATGGAAAGGAAAGAAAGAAAGAATAGATATGCAAAGTTAAATAGAGGTAGATAAAGAAAATTTATATACATTAAAGATTAACTGCAAGGGGAAGAGAACAGTAGGAAAAGCAAACAAAGGTATAAATGTAGTAAAACTAATAATAGGTTTTAAAGAAATTAAAATTTTAAAAGGAGAGAAAAAAAAGGAAAACTCCATAGAACTACAAAAGCACAACATAGAGGCAGGAGTTTATAACAACAATTTTTTTTTAAATGTGACTGAGAAAAGAGAAAAAAAGAAGCTCAAAAGCTTAATTAGATTTCATAGTGCCAAAAAAATTGGCAGCCAGGGCAGCATTAAATATAGTGCTCTAAAGGGTATGGCAACCAGTATTGGCCAATAAACTCCAGTATTCTTGCCTGGAGAACTCCCCTGGCAGAGAAGGCTGGCAGACCACAGTCCACAAAGTCACAAGGAGTTGAACATGTCCGAAGCGACCCTGCGTGCATAGATGCAAGACTTTATGCCTGTGGCAGCTTTGCCCCAGTGAGGGTTGATAATGAAGGTGGTGCAGCTGCTTGGCTTTCAGGGACCCTAGGTGCCAAGTGTGCAGGGGCACAGACTGCCTCCACCACAGGAGTTATGACCCTATCAGAGTCTTTCTTCAAGTTTCTTGTAGCTGGCGATCAGAAGACCCCTGTAGCCAGTGTTTCTCTGCATCTCTGACTGTTCAAGCACTTCCCTGAGGTCCATCTCTGTTGTTCAACCCATTAGGCACATAGAGGGCACCCCCCCCCCCCCCCCGCCCACGCTGGCTGGAGCCCTACTGTGTAGTCTTGCACATCAGTCACTTAAAGGAGCACCCTGGGTGGGGTCCTACTCTGTAGTTCAGTGTGTCAGGTGTATGAGGGCCAGCCTCTCTATTGTTCAGCTGCTGATGCAGGCATGTGCAGAGAGAGGGTATGGTGATGGCTCCACTCCCTCCATGTGACAGCCATATTGCCTTGCTTCCATGGCTGCCTGGCTTTCCTCCACAGGCTTTTCCCACCACAGTCTCCTCTCTCACATCCTCTTGATCCGTCTCTCCACAGTCAACAGCACCCCTCGCCCTGGGATTGCTCCACAGTCTTTAAACTCAAATTCCCACTCACTGCGCCTTCTAGGGAACCTACATCCCTGTCCCAGGTATGTATGGCTGTGGCAAGCACTGTCTTGATTCTCATTCCATTTAGGTGCCACAGTTCAGTTGTTTCAGTATCAGCCTTAAATGTTTCTCTTCTGACTCAGACAATTGCCCCGATGTTGGGATTGGACCCCTGCTTCACTTTCCCCAACCACTGAGGGCAGGTCCAGTCCTAGTAACACTCCTATTTTTCTCCCTAGTTCCTTCATCCTACCAAATTTTGTGTGGTTCTATAAATTCCTTTCCACTGGTCAGGTACTCTTGTCCACTCTCAGCTGGTGTTCTGCAGGTATTTCTGTGTCTGACGGTGTATTCTTGATGTATCTGTGGAGAGAGATGTACTCCTGGTCCACCTACTCCTCCGTCTCCTTGTTCTCTCCCTTCTTCGGTTTCTTTAATCAATGTCTTTATATAGTTTTCAGTGAAAAGATCTTTCATTTCCTTGGTTAAATTTATTCCTATGTATTTTATTCTTCTGATGCAATTGTAAATGGTATTGTTTTTTCAGTTTTGCTTTCTGATAGCTTATTATTGTTGAGAGATAATATAACCGATTTTTGTAAACTGGTTTTGTGTCTTGCAACTTTAGTGAATTTCTTTCTAGTTCCAACAGTTAATGGGCTTCCCTAGTGGCTCAGATGATAAAGAATCTGCCTGCAATGCAGGAAACCCAGCTTTGATCCCTGGGTTGGAAAGAACCCCTGGAGAAGGAAATGGCTACCCAATCCAGTATTCGTGCCCAGAGAATTTTATAGACAGGAGCCTGGTGGGCTACAGTCCAAAAGAGTTGGACACAACTGAGCAACTAACACTTTCATTTTAGGGTTTTCTATTTATGTCACCTGCAAATAGTGACAGTTTCATTTCTTTCTTTCCCAGTTTGACTATCTTTTAGTTGTTTTTCTTGCCTAATTGCTCTGACTGAGGCTTCCAATACTATGCTAGATAAAAGTGGCAACTATAGGTATCCTTCTCTTGTTTCTGGTCTTATTGGGAAAGTTTCCAACTTTACACTGCTGAGTGTGATGTTGATCATGGCCTTTATTATGTTGTGGTGTATTCTCTCTATATTCACTTTGGTGAATTTTTATCCTGAAAGAAGATTGAAATTTATTAAGTGCTTTTTCTGCATCTATTGAGATGATCATATGATTTTTTTTCTTCTTCATTTTGTTAACGGGGTGTATCACACTGATTGATTCAGATAGATTGAACTATTCTTGGATCCCTGGAATATATCTCACTGGATCATGGTGTATGATCCTTTCAGTGTGTTGTTGAATTCATGTTGCCAATATTCTCTTGAGGATTTCTCCACCTATATTCATTAGGAATTTGGCCTATAATTTTCTTTTATGCATGCTATTTTTGATTGGTTTTGATATTAGGATAATGCTGGCCTCATAAGTGAGTTTAGAAAGTTTTCTTCTTTTTGTGAAAGCTTGTAGTGTCTTTTTTGCTTGTTTTTCATTTTCACACTAATATATATCATGTTATCTATAATAATAGATAATGTTTCAGTTCAGTTCAGTTGCTCAGTCATGTACGACTCTTTGAGACCCCATGAATCACAGCCAGGCCTCCCTGTCCATCGCCAGCTATCGGAGTTCACTCAAACTCATGTCCATCGAGTCAGTAATGCCATCCAACCATCTCATCCTCTGTCGTCTCCTTCTCCTCCTGCTCCCAATCCTTCCCACCATAAGGGTCTTTTCCAGTGAGTCAACTCTTCCCATGAGGTGGCCAAGGTATTGGAGTTTCAGCTTTAGCATCAGTCCTTCCAGTGAACACCAATGAACATCTTTTTTTTTTGTTTTTCATTTTCACACTTAATATATATCATGCAATCTATAATAACAGATAATGTTTAAAAACTAATAAATTGGTAATTTAAAAAATTTCTTAACTCATACTTTTGCAATTTAAGTATAATAACCATCATTAGATAGTAAGAAATATATATGTATATATTTAGATCTAAAATGCAAGTTATCTTTTTCAGTATAATCATATGGGTGCTGATACGACTATTGTCATTCAAAAGATTTTCCAGTTGACTGGATTGACCAATGCTGTAAGTGTTTACTTATGCATTTGCTTGTGTTACCTAAACAGTTTTCAGAGTTTGGTTTTTTGGTTTTGTTGTTTTTTTTTTTTTGTTTTTTTTTTTTTAATGAACCTGCCTGAATACACATGTTGTGTGAAAGAGGAAAAATATATAACCATTTTAAGTTTTCTAGCTCTTTAATTGCAGTAATAAATAATTATAAATACCTACTTAGGGTTTTGTAAGGATTAAATTAGGTAAAGCACTTGACATTGGCCTGGCTTAATTAAGTACAAGCAAATCAAAGTGTTCCTTATTACTTGTTTTATTTGTGATATTTATTACTCACTAATAGAATTTATAAGATCCAATCCAGATTTGCAGTTTATATTTTTAATGTGTATGTCATGTATAGTGTTTATTTTTGCAGATAAATTCCAAAATTTATTTAAGCCATATAGTTTGAACATATTTTCTTTATGTCTCCTATTTTAGATTTTTACTTCATTTAATATTACAGTAATTCTATCTTCATTAGAGCTTTGGATAGATGAAAATAAAATTCCAGTAACTGGAGATGCTAATGAATTATTACACAGATTTTTAAAATGGAAACGATCTTATCTTGTTCTACGTCCACATGATGTGGCGTTTTTACTTGTGTAAGTATATCTTGTCATTACTAAATCTTGCACATTAGAAAGCATATGTAATTTGACCTAATTTCTGACAGGCTGTTAAGGAAAAAATATCTTGTCATTTCTTTATATACAATATCCTGTGAATAGTATTTTTCACAACATACGTTTTATAGCAGAATTACTAATATCAATTACTCTGTATATTGGCTGATAGTTAAAACTCACTTCAACCTTATTAAAGTATGTCTTCTTACACTGAGTATATAACATATCGTTAAATGTGCCTAAGTGGTAGCACTAGTGGTAAAGAAACTGCCTGCCAATGCAGGAGACTCAAGAGACGCGAGTTCAGTCCTGGGGTTGGGAAGATCCCCTGGAGTAGGAAATGGCAACTCACTTCAGTATTTTTGCCTGGAAAATACCATGGGCAGAGAAACCAGGTGGGCTACAGTCCATGGGGTCACAAAGAGTTGGACACAACTGAGTAACTAACACTTAACTAAATGTAAAATATTAGCAATATCTATTTGAAGAAATGTATTCTATGAATTTAGAGATGTAGCCTTCTTTTTATGCTTTGTTTCTATAAAACAAAAGCAAATAATGATGAAGTGGAAACACTATTGTACATTTCAATATCTCTAATGTACTATATTCACAATCAACCACATTTTTAAAAATACAAGCCTACATTTCTATTTAATAATCTCTTTGTTTTTATCTTATCAATATTCAGGACCCATATGTATTATATATTATCATATTATGTAAAAATCATATATATAATTATAAAATTTTAACCTTTTATATTATTTTTCTTCCCCAAATACACATACCTTTGCATGGTTAGACCAGGCTAATTATATCTGATTAAGAGGAGGTTTCAACCCAGAAGCTTACTCTGCCCATTTGTCAACTAAATTATCTTAGCTTTCTAGTTTTAAGGAATTTTATTTTTTTATTATGTTTACTTTTTAAGAATAAGTAAATTTTGAAAATAAAAAAGAATCTTCATTATTGTCTAAAAATTAATATGATAATTCACTTTTTATTATTTTTAATCTATATTACTATTTTAAAAATAAGCAGACATGTATCATCCATTTCTATGCTTTCTTATCCTAGCATTAAGTGGAAATATCTGAAATTGTTATTTGAGTATACAAAGCAACAAAGTACTAGTTAAATTTAATATTAATTGTGCTTAATTTTGCAAAGTTATATGATCATGCTTTTTTAAACTTAAGTTACAGAGAAAAATCAAATTATATTGGTGCAACCTTTCAAGGGAGGATGTGTGATAAACACTATGGAGGAGGTGTTGCTCTGGTATGGTATGATTTAATTTACTTGGCTAAGATGTATAAATGAGATGCTATTTAGATTAATATGCAATTAACTTTCTATAGTTTATTATGGCTAAGTATACATGAACCGTGAACTTCCAGATGTTCAAGCTGGTTTTAGAAAAGGCAGAAGAACCAGAGATCAAATTGCCAACATCCATTGGATCACTGAAAAAGCAAGAGAGTTCTAGAAAAACTTTTATTTCTGCTTTATTGACTATGCCAAAGCCTTTGACTGTGTGGATCACAAGAAACTGTGGAAAATTCTGAAGGAGATGGGAATACCAGACCACCTGACATGCCTCTTGAGAAACCTGTGTGCAGGTCAGGAAGCAACAGTTAGAACTGGACATGGAACAACAGACTGGTTCCAAATAGGAAAAGGAGTACATCAAGGCTTTATATTGTCACCCTGCTTATTTAACTTTTATGCAGAGTACATCATGAGAAATGCTGGACTGGATGAAGCACAAGCTGGAATCAAGATTGCCAGGAGGAATATAAATAACCTCAGATATGCAGATGACACCACCCTTATGGCAGAAAGCAAAGAAGAGCCTCTTGATGAAAGTGAAAGAAGAGAGTGAAAAAGTTGGCTGAAAGTTCAACCTTCAGAAAACTAAGATCATGGCATCTAGTCCCATCACTTCATGGCGAATAGATGGGGAAACAGTGGAAACAGTGAGAAACTTTATTTTCTTGGGCTCCAAAATCACTGCAGATGTTACTGAAGCCATGAAGTTAAAAGACACTTACTCCTTAGAGGAAAAGTTATGACCAACCTAGACAGCATATTAAAAAGAAGAGTTTGCCAACCAAAGTCCATCTAGTTAAGGCTATGGTGTTTTCAGTAGTCATATATGGATGTGAGTGTTGGACTATAAAGAAAGCTCAGGGCTGAAGAATTGATGCTTTTGAACTGTGGTGTTGGAGAAGACTCTTGAGAGTCCCTTGGACGGCAAGGAGATCCAACCAGTCCATCCTAAAGGAAATCAGTCCTGAATATCCATTGGAAGGACTTGATGTTGAAGCTGAAACTCCAATACTTTGGCCACCTGATGTGAAGAGCTGACTCTTTGAAAAGACCCTGATCCTGGGAAAGACTGAAACAGGAGGAGGAGGGGATGACAGAGGATGCAGTGGCTGGATGGCATCACCAACTTGATGGACTTGAGTTTGAGTAAACTCCAGGAGTTGGTGATGGACAGGGAAGCCTGCAGTGCTGCAGTCTATGGGGTTGCAAAGAGTCGGACATGACTGAACAACTGCACTGAACTGAACTGATATTAAAATTTGCATAATGATTCTAGGGATCTTTTCCTGCTGCTGACAAAAATGTGTGAACTATTAAAAGTCCTCATTTAACTTAATATATATATATAACTTTTAAAATTTTCCTCTAATGAGTTCAAATTATCCTCTTTAGAAAGTTAGGGTAGTGATCTATTTTATAGTTTTATAAGATGCTCATAATTTTTTCATTTACTCAATATTTAATAATTTTAATATCAATTAATTTTATATAAATAATTTTAATTTTGAGCTTTTCTCCAATGTTTAGCTAATTTAATTATGAACTGGGTTAAAATTAAACTCCTGTAACTATCAATTGCCTCAAAATGCTTCCTGGGATATGGGTGAAGAATAATAACATCATCAAATGCACTAATTAGCACTTCTAGTAGAAAATCTTGATGTGCTTAATATTGGCATGTTTTTGCTTCTATTGCATAATACTTTGATTATTCCTGACATACCAAACTTGCCTTTTTAAATTTTTTGTTTGTTTGTACACAGTCATCTGGAGTTTTAGAAAGGCAATGCATCATGCACTTCTTTCAGTAAATAAGTGAAGATATAAGAATCAATGAAATGGAGAAATAAATTTCATACCTTAAATTCATAATTCATGAAAATATGGCTTATCTTTTACAGCAAATGATTATCTAGTCTCAAAAGCTAGAATTTGCTTCATTTACCCAGTCATAGGCAACTCTGAAAAATCTTAAGACTTTCCAATGCAACCGGTTTAGCTACCAAGTGGAAGGATATCTCCTTGTTTACTGGTCTCTGTACTGAAAGGAGCAATCAGAGAACTCTTCTAGTATTCTTGTTTCTTATTTTCCACACTTCACTGGGGTAATCACTGCCTAACCCTTCGCTGGAAAAATTAACAACAGCTGATATTCACAAAAATGCGATACTGAAGAAAATAGTCAAAGCTCGTGTTCTCTAATACTTAAACACCCACCACCCTCTCCCCTGCTTAATCCCCAGAGTTGTGGAATAAATTCTAAGAACCAAATTTTTTCTATGCTGCTTCTTCCTAAAAGCTTATGGGTGAAACCAATCCAGGTAGTTCTGGGATGAGTAAAAGCAAGTAAATATAATTAGCAGAAAATTTTTGATGTCTGCAGCTCTTTGCCCTTGGGTTCCTCTGCTCATCTATCCTAACACAAGTTCACTCACAAGGATGGACACAAATTAGCTCTTGGCAGCACAAGTTACATACATTACATGCTACCAGACACGTCATCTGTTGACTTCAGTTTGTGGACTATACAGATCCCAAGTGTTAAACTTTCTCAGAATAAAAGCACACTATACAACACTGACAATGTGAGGTAGAACTATGAGTAGCTGTAGGCAAGGAACTTTAAACAAAACAAAGTGTTCAGTATCAAAGATGCAGACTCGTTGGAAACATTAAATGTGAACAAGAAAATAGCCATAATAAATTGCATGAAAAGTACATATGAAGATAAATTATCAAATTGGGAAGTCAGAACTGGTACCTCTCTCAGAAGACACTGGAGAAGTTACAGACAACATTAAAAGGCATGGATGACTGAAGCAACGGAGATAAAATTTTTAAAGTCAAAAGAACACTTTTGAAGAAAAAAATGGAGATAATTTCACAGAATGATAGTCATGACACACTGTCTCTAGCCACTACCAGATCAACAAGATTCCTGCACCAGCAAAGTCCCCCTGCAGTAGGCCCATGATCCCTGGCAGTATGGGATGAAAGTGGGTTGTCTGATGAAAAGGATACATGGAAAGCCAAAAAAGAAGAGATAAAAATGCATACCTATAATGGAATTAAAATATCAAAGAAAAGCTATGTTTCTAAAAAGAAAAAAGTAATATAACAATGTGTAACAAGGAAGACATTCCATAGGGTGAAAAGCCACACTGGATGCAAAAAGACTTTTTTCTTAAAATATTGAGCTAAAAGTACTTTGAAGGCAAGATTCATATTTTTTAAAAATGTTTTAATTCAAACATAAGGAACAATAAAAATATTTTCAGTCACATAAGTCCTCAAAAAATTTGTAAATAAAAGACTAACACTCATAACATATTTGTATAAATTATTTATGAAAAGCCGCAAGGATTATGAAAACTTCTTCCATAGTGGTTCAGATGGTAAAGAATCTGCCTGCAATGTGAGAGACCCAGGTTCGATCCTGGGTGGGGAAGATCCACTGGAGAAGGGAATGGAAACCCACTCCAGTATTCTTGCCAGGAGAATCCCATGGACAGAGGAGCCTGGAGGGCTACACTCCATGGGGTCACAAAGCGCTGGACAGAGTGACTAACACATATGCATGCATAAAGTGAGTGAATGTTGCTAAATGTTATTGTTACCTTAAAAGGAAAATTGAGAGCTTCCCCGGTGACTCAGTGGTAAAGAACCCACCTGCCAATGCAGAGGACATGGGTTTGGTCCCTGGTGAGGTTGGGAAGGTCCCCCAGAGAAAGAAATGGCAACCCACTCCAGTATTCTTGCCTGGGAAATCCCGTGGATAGAGAAGCAGTGGTGAGCTACAGTCCAGGGGGTTGCAAAAGGGTCCCACACGACCAAGCAATTAAACAAAAACTGAAAGGAAAATACCTGAAACTGGGCTAGGATTGAGGTGCATGGCAAAGAAAAGTTAAGTCTGTACAAAACTAGAACTCATAGCTTCTGTGATAGAGTGGAGAGGATTGTGCGTGCTCCGTCACTCCGTTGTTTCTGACTCTTTGCGACCCCTTAGACTGGAGCCCGCCAGGCTCCTCTGTCCAGGAGATTTCTCAGGCAAAAATACTGGAGGGGTTGCCATTTCCTACCCCAACAGGATCTTCCCAATAGAGGGATCAAATCCTTGTCTCCTTGTCTCCTGCATTGGCAGGCAGAGTAAAGAGGAGATAAAAATGAAATGAAAGCATATGATAGGACTTGTCTTCTTAAGAAAACAGGAAAGATATTGATATGTTCTAGAAAGAAGTAAGGGTGTATGAAATGGAAGTTAGTCTTAAAAACAACCAAGAAGAGAACTATACCGGATAATAGTCTAGTAGAAGAAATGTAAATACAGTCAAGGAAGAAGAAGCATGAAAACAATAATGTAAAATAAAATGACCAGAAAATAATCAAATTAAATGGTTTAAATAATGGGGTCACACAGTTGGACACAACTGAAGTGAATTAGCAATAGAATGACAATCGTGAATGTAGATGAATTAAACCAATTAAGTGAATCTCTGATGGATTTTTTAAAAAGTTAAGTTCAAATATTAGTTCTTTATAAGAAATACATTAATAAGACAAAGTATTGGAGAAGGAAATGGCAGCCCACTCCAGTGTTCTTGCCTGGAGAATCCCAGGGACAGGGGAGCCTGGTGGGCTGCCATCTATGGGGTCGCACAGAGTCGAACACGACTGAAGAGACTTAGCAGCAGCAGCAGCACATGCTACAGCATGGATGAAACTATTATGCTAAGGAAAAGAAAACAGTCCAAAAAGATCATATAGGAATCCATTTATAAGAAATATGTTAAATAGCCAAATGTATACAGACAGAAAGTAGAGAGCTCGGGGAAAAGGAGAATGGAGGGTGACTTCTCATGGGGATATTTCTTTTAATATATTCTAAAATTATTAGGGAATTTTGCATAGTTCTGTGAATATATTAAAACTATTGCATTATACATGTTAAGTGGCTATGTTCCATTGGCATATGAATTTTATGTCAATAAAGTTGCTTTTAAAAATTGTAAAAAAAAAAAAGAAATACATTAATAAGACAAAGTGAAGGTGAATATAAGATAACAAAATATACCTCAGTTAAATAAGTAAACATGAGAAAATGAAGTTTAGATTACAATACACTATAGATATAATAGCAAACAGGCATAAACATCAGTGTAGTTTTCCATGTAAAAGTTTTATAAATATTTTGTTTGATTTATTCCTAAGCATCCCAGTAAATACTATATTGTTTGATGATATCAGTAAATACTGTATTTTAAGTATAATTTATGAGTTTCTGTTATATTGAAAAAAATGTATAAAATTATATATATATATATTTACTTCTAATAGCTTTAGAGATAAATTTTGTGTCCAGTTTTGCCATATGTGAATAAAACAATTTTATTCTCTTTTCTCTTACCAATATGTATATCTTTTATTTTTAGTTTTGTTCTCCTATTGAATTGCCTAGGATCCCGAGAGCAATTCAAGTTAACAATGTTTAATTGAATTCATAGTAGACACTTTTGTATTATTTCCTCAAGGAAAAATCTCTCAATATTATACTATTAGATATTATGTTTGTTCTAGGTTATCATAGACATTTTTAACATAAAAAATCTCATGTACTAATATTTTTAATCTTCTAAACTTTAAGTGATGTATTTTTTTATCCTATCTTTATTTTTGAAGGGAAATTAACTCCATTTAAACATATGATTTTTTTTCTAAATGTCCCATTTTAGTAGCAGAATTTTTTACTATAGTTTTTGGTATGCTTATATAGATCTTTTCTTACTCTGTTGAATTGTTTCCTCTTTCACATAGAATTCAATTTTCTTTTTCAATATTGTAGTGATGTCAGTGCAATCCTAATGAAAATCTCAGCAACCTTTTTGGGGTAAAATTGACAAGCTTATGTTGAAATCTTATACATATAAACATAAAAAAAGGAAATAGATAAAGCAAGATTGGAAATTGAGGATATTTTTAAGATATAAACTTATTATAAAACTGTGGTAATTCAGATATTACAGTGTAAATAAATTTATCAATATAACAAAATAGGAAGTCTAGATATAGACCTCGACATATATAATCAAATGATTTTCAACAAGAAAAATACATTCATGTACTAAGAAAAATGAAATATAAAATTAAACTTTAATATTTATAATAGACTTCCAGTCAAAAGCACTGGTAAAGAGAGTCATAATGGTAAGTTATGAATGTCTAAAGACATTACTATAAAATAATTCATGCTAAACCTTGAGGAGTGGGAGTCTTCAGGCAGAATAGTCAAGGAAATTAGTATCTAGTGAATTTGACAAAAAATAAAGCTGAAAATCGGTGAGCTATTTATCCAACCAGAAATATGTGGAAAGATGGAAACAACATTGTTCTAAAACATGTGGAACATAGGAAACAGTGAAGACAAAAGCAGAAATCAAAGAAAGAGATGACAGGTAGAACAGAGATATTCTAAAAGGATATTAAGTCCTTGAAAATGCTTTTAGAAAAACAAATTTGAGGGAACTGGTTATTTAATTCTTATATTTGCATTTCCTAGTAATATCTGGAGCAAGAAATGGCAGCCCACTCCAATATTTTTGCCTGGAAAATGGCATGGACAGAAGACAGTCACACGGTCACAAAGAGTCAGACACAACTGAGCATGTGTGCAATAAAAAAGATATATCAGGATAATATAATAAAAATTGAAAGGACTCAATGCAGGCTATTTTGGGTGGGATCATGAAATAAAAACTTTGAACCAGAGAAGAGTTTTAAGAAGAGGAATGAATGATAAGACAAAAGCCGTCATGGGAAATCAGAACCCATGAGAATGATCATTAAATTCGAGGCTTTCAGGTGGGAATGAATATCAGGAAAGATGATTGTGAAAATATTGTCAAAGGAAGGAGCAGTCTATAAGCACATAGAGCCTTATTGATCTTAGCAAATAGTTTTGAATATTATCCTCTTTGCAATGAAAAGGCATTGGAAGTTTTGAAGCCACAGAGAAATATTTTTCTGGTTATATAGAAAAGTGAATGTGAGGACTGGAGATCCACAGCAAGTAGACTAAGGAGACAGTTCTGAATGACTGGTATTTAGTCAGCTCAGTTCAGTCGTTCAGTATGTCCAACGCTTTGTGACTCCCATGAACCGCAGCATGCCAGGGCCCCCGTCCATCACCAACTCCAGGAGTCTACTCAAACCCATGTCCACTGAGTTGGTGATGCAAACCAACCATCTATCTCATCCTCTGTCATCCCCTTCTCCTCCTATCCTCAATCTTTCCCAGCATCAGAGTCTTTTCAAATGAGTCAGCTCTTCGCATAAGGTGGACAAAGTATTGGAGTTTCAGCCTCAACATCAGTCCTTCCAATGAACACCCAGGACTGATCTCCTTTAGGATGGACTGGTTGGATCTCCTTGCAGTCCAAGGGACTCTCAAGAGTCTTCTCCAGCATCACAGTTCAAAGGCATCAATTCTTCGGCGCTCAGCTTTCTTCACAGTCCAACTCTCACATCCATACATGACCACTGGAAAAACCATACCCTGGACTAGATGGACCTTTCTTGGCAAAGTGATGTTTCTGCTTTTCAATATGCTCTCTAAGTTGGTCATAACTTTCCTCCCAAGGAGTAGTGAAGTTTCTCAGTCGTGTCCGACTCTTTGCGACCCCATGGACTGTAGCCTACTAGGCTCCTATGTCCATGGGATTTTCCAGGCAATAGTACTGGAGTGGATTGCCATTTCCTTCTCCAGGGGATCTGCCCAACCCAGGGATTGAACCCAGGTCTCCCGCACTGTAGAGAGACACTTTACCGTCTAAGCCACCAGGGAAGTCCCAAGGAGTAAGCGTCTTTTAATTTCACAGCTGCAATCACCATCTGCAGTGATTTTGGAGCCCAAAAAAATTAAGTCTGAGACAGTTTCCACTGTTTATCCATCTATTTCCCATGAAGTGATGGGACCAGATACCATGATCTTAGTTTTCTGAATGCTGAGCTTTAAGCCAACTTTTTTACTCTCCTCTTTCACTTTCATCAAGAGGTTCTTTAGTTCTTCTTCACTTTCTGTCATAAGGGTGGTGTCATCTGCATATTGATGGTTACTGATATTTCTCCTGGCAATCTTGATTCCAGCTTGTGCTTCTTCCAGCCCAGCATTTCTCATGGTGTACTCTGCATATAAGTTAAATAAGCAGGGTGACAATATACAGCCTTGATGTACTCCTTTTTCTATTTGGAACCAGTCTGTTGTTCCATGTCCAGTTCTAACTGTTGCTTCCTGACCTGCATACGGACATCCTAAGAGGCAGGTCAGGTGGTCTGGTATTCCCATATCTTTCAGAATTTTCTACAGTTTACTGTGATCCAAACAGTCAAAGGCTTTGGCCTAGTCAATAAAGCAGAAATAGATGTTCTTCTGGAACTCTCTTACTTTTTCGATGATCCAGCAGATGTTGCCAATTTGATCTCTGGTTCCTCTGCCTTTTCTAAAACCAGCTTGAACATCAGGAAGTTCACGGTTCATGTATTGCTGAAGCCTGGCTTGGAGAATTTTGAGCATTACTTTACTAGCATGTGAGATGAATGCAAATGTATGGTCATTTGAGCATTCTTTGGCATTGCCTTTCTTTGGGATTGGAATGAAAACTGACCTTTTCCAGTCCTGTGGCCACTGCTGAGTATTCCAAATTTGCTGGCATATTGAGTGCAGCACTTTCATAGCATCATCTTTCAGGATTTGAAATAGCTCAACTGGAATTCCATCACCTCCACTGGCTTTGTTCATAGTGATGCTTCCTAAGGACCTCTTGACTTCACATTCCAGAATGTCTGGCTCTAGGTGAGTGATCACACCGTCATAATTATCTGGGTCATGAAGATCTTTCTTGTACAGTTCTTCTGTGTATTCTTGCCACCTCTTCTTAATATCTTCTGCTTCTGTTAGGTCCCTACCATTTCTGTCCTTTATTGAGCTCATCTTTGCATAAAATGTTCCCTTGGTATCTCTAATTTTCTTGAAGAAATCTGTAGTCTTTCCCATTCTACTGTTTCCTCTATTTGTTTGCATTGATCACTGTGGAAGACTTTCTTATCTCTCCTTGCTATTCTTTGGAACTCTGCATTCAAATGGGCATATCTTTCCTTTCTCCTTTGCTTTTCGCTTCCCTTCTTTTCACAGCTATTTGTAAGGCCTCCTCAGACAGACATTTTGCTTTTTTCCATTTCTTGTTCTTGGAGATGGTCTTGATGCCTATCTCCTGTACAATGCCATGAACCTCCATTCATAGTTCATCAAGCACTCTGATCTAGTCCCATAAATCTATTTCTCAATTCCACTATATAGTCATAAGCGATTTGATTTAGGTCATGCCTGAATGATCTAGTGGTTTTCTCCACGTTCTTCAATTTCAGTCTGAATTTGGTGATTTTGAGTTCATGATCTGAGCCACAGTCAGCTCCCAGTCTTGTTTTTGTTGACTGTATAAAGCTTCTCCATCTTTGGCTGCAAAAAAATATAATCAATCTGATTTCAGTGTTGACCATCTGGTGATGTCCATGTGTAGAGTCTTCTCTTGTGTTGTTGGAAGAGGGTGTTTGCTATGACCAGTGCGTTCTCTTGGCAGAACTCTATTAGCCTTTGCCCTGCCTCATTCTGTATTCCAAGGCCAAATTTGCCTGTTATGCCAGGTGTTTCTTGACTTCCTACTTTTGCATTCCAGTCCCCTAGTTCTAGAAGGTCTTGTAGGTCTTCATAGAACTGTTAACTTCAGCTTCTTCAGCGTTACTGGTCGGGGCATAGATTTGGATTACCGTGATATTGAATGATTTGCCTTGGAAACGAAGAGAGATCATTGTGTCATTTTTGAGTTTGCACCCAAGTACTGCATTTTGGACTCTTTTATTGACTCTGATGGCTACTCCATTTCTTCTAAGGGATTCCTGCCCACAGTAGTAGATATAATGGCCATCTGAGATATTAGCTAGTGTCTTATTCTTGGATATGCGAAAAGTAATTTTTATCTGGTATATATCATGAAAGCAGAACATATAGGGCTTGCTAACTTACTGGGTACATACCATGAATGGTGGAAACATCTATGATTATTCTTAAGACTTTTCTTTAAAAACTAGGTAGAGGGAAGTGGTGCAGCTGGCCTTGGAGGCAGAGGGGAAGTGGAAAGGCAAAAGAAAAGTTACATTTGGAACCTCAACCTCTAGTTTGAGAGATTTTTGTGGTGCTTAACTTTATATGTCACTTTGGAGAGGTTTGATTAGATTAATATTGAAATCAGTGAAATCTGAGTAAAGCACCTTGCCTCATCCAATGAGTTGAAGGCCTGAATAGAACAAAAAGACCATCCCCTTCAAGCAAGAAGAAATTCATCAGCAGAGTGCCTTCAGGTTTCACCTGCGCTATCAGCTCTCCTATGTCTCCAGGCTTCCAGCTCACTCTGAAGGTTTGGACTGCCAGTCTTTATATTTGTCTGAACCAATTCCTTATTATAAACCCCTTCATATATGATATTCATTATTATATATATGCTATTGGTTTTATTTCTCAAAAGAAGTCTGATTAATACAATGGCTAGTACTTAAGTATAAATATATACTTAAACATTAAAAGATATGTGCATGATAGAGATGATGAATAGATGATACATAGACAGCTATATGTCTTTCCTTTCTCCAGTATCTCCTTGTCTCAATATAAATAAAAGTTGCTGTAGTTTTATGGCAAATTATAAAAAATGATAGTGTGAACCCTACTACTGCCTCTTCAGACTGATTTAGCTTTTCTAGGTTGGCTAACTTTCTCTTTTAAAATCAGCTTGTCAATTTCAAGAAAAAATTTAGGTCGATTTGAGGGAGATTGACATCGTCACAATATTGGTTATCCATGATATTGATAAATATGTTTTTTATTGCTTCATATAATGCTTCATATACTATAAGCAATAAAAAGAAGTATTGTTATATTTACCATTGTTGAGTCTCAAAACATGTATATTGGGCAAAAGAGGCCACAAACAAGGCTATATAACAGATGTCAGGTGCTGTTCTTTTTTTAATATTTTAGCTGGAGGATAGTTACTTTATAATATTGTGTTAGTTCTGCCATACAGCAATAAGCATTAGCCATAGGTATACTTGTGTTCCCTCCCTCCTGAACCCCCATCCACCTCCCTCCCCACTCTACCCCTCCAGGTTGTCACAGAGCACCAGCTTTGGGTGTCCTGCTTCATACATCAAACTCACGGTTCAGTTCAGTTCAGTCACTCAGTCATGTCCAACTCTTTGCAAACCCATGCACTGTAGCACGCCAGGCTTCCCTGTCCAACACCAACTCCCAGAGCTTGCTCAAACTCATGTCCATCAAGTCGGTGATGCCATCCAACCATCTCATCCTCTGTCATCCCCTTTTCCTCCAATCAAACTCACACTGGTTTTCTATTTTACATATGGTAATGTATATATTTCAAAGCTATTCTCTCAAGTCATCCCACCCTCTCCTGCTCCCACTGAGTCCAAAAGTCTGTTCTTTATGTCTGTGTCTCCTTTGCTGCTCTGCACATAGGATCATCAGAACCATTTTCCTAGATTCCATATATATGCGTTAATATATGGTAATTGTCTTTCTCTTTCTGACTTACTTCATTCTGTATAATAGAACCAAAGTCCATCCACCCCAGTCCCACTACTGGGCATATACCCTGAGGAAACCAGAATTGAAAAGGACACATGTACCCCAATATTCATTGCAGCACTATTAACAATAGCTACGATGTGGAAGCAACCTATTGATAGGAAAGTTGTGGTACATACGCACAGTGGAATATTACCCAGATGCTGTTCTTATCTGAAAACTATTGCCCTAAGCAGATATTATGCACTAAAAGAAACAAGTCTGCTTAGTTGTAAATCTTTTCTAAAAAGTATTTTTTTAAATCCAATGCTAAATATAATTTTTCTTTTTCTATGAATTTATTTCTGTTTATTTTACAATAGAATTAATCATAACAGTATCCTTTAGAAAATTCTTATACTCCAGTCTGTATAGGTTTCAGGGTTTTCATACTACTCTGTTATAGACTGTGTCTCCCTAAAATTTATATACCAAAACCCTAACCCCCAATGCGGCTATATTTGGAGAAGGAGGCTTTAAGGGGCTTTTTGAACTATGGTGTTGGAGAAGACTCTTGAGAGTCCCTTGGACTGCAAGGAGATTCAATCAGTCCATTCTAAAGGAGATCAGCCCTGGGATTTCTTTGGAAGGAATGATGTTAAAGCTGAAACTCCAGTGCTTTGGCCACCTCATGCAAAGAGTTGACTCATTGGAAAAGACTCTGATGCTGGGAGGGACTGGGGGCAGGAGGAGAAGGGGACGACAGAGGATGAGATGGCTGGATGGCATCACTGACTCGATGGACGTGAGTCTGAGTGAACTCCGGGAGTTGTCGATGGACAGGGAGGCCTGGCGTGCTGCGATTCATGGGGTCACAAAGAGTCGGACACGACTGAGCAACTGAACTGAACTGAACTGAAGGTTAAAGGAGGTCATAAGCCTGTGCACCTAATCCAATAGGATTGGTGTCTTTGTGGGAAGAGAAGGAGACAGCCTTCCAGAAACCAGGAGAGAGACCTTACAAGAAACTAAACCCACTGGCATCTTGAGCAACTTTAGGAAGATACTTAGTCTATAATGTTCCTGAGGGCAGCACAAGCTGACTAATATAAGTAAAATTGTCAGAAAAGAAATATAATGAAATGTCATCTCAAATGTGAAACCATGTCTTTGATTCTATCATACAAGGAAAGGAGAGACCAGAACATATGCACTAATCAGAAGATAAGGAATAAAAGAGTAATTGCATATTGGGATTTTTATACAAATAACTTGGAGAAGGGAACGGCAACCCACTGCAGTATTCTTGCCTGGAGAATCCCATGGACAGAGGAGCTTCGTGGGCCACAGTCCATGGGGTCATCAAGAGTCAGACATCACTGAATGATGAACACACGCACACAAATAACTAAAGTGAGATGGTTTGGATGTTGTTATTTCCCTCTTACTGAGCTATAGATGCTAAAGGGGAACAAGAGAAAAAGAAACAATTGTAAGATATACTGATTGAGAAATTACAGGCATTTTCTACATTATCCTGAAACCTAGAAAGTCTGAAAACTATGCTAATAAAACTGTCCTATCATTGAATTTTTATAATATCCTATTATTTATATCCTTGAAATTTAGCAGAATCCTTCATTTTCTTCCCCACAGCATCAATCATTCCTCCTCCTCTTCTCTCCTCCTGTTCCCTGGACCTCTCTCCCTCTCTCCCTTGTTTTATTTTTAAAATAAATTTTAAAAACTGTGGAAGGTCAGTATTCTTATTTTCAGTCATTATTCAGTTCAGTTGCTCAGTCATGTCTGACTCTTTGTGACCCCATGGACTGAAGCATGCCAGGCATCCCTGTCCATCACCAGCTCCCAGAACTTGCTCAAACTCATGTCCATCAAGTCAGTGATGCCATCCCACCATCTCATCCTCTGTTGCCCCCTTCTCCTCCTGCCTTTAACCTTTTCCAACATCAGGATCTTTTCCAGTGAGTAAGTTCTTCACATCAGATGGCCAAAGTATTGGAGTTTCAGCTTCAACATCAGTCCTCCCGATGAATATTCAGGACTGATATACTGTAGGATTAACTGGTTAGATCCCCTGACAGTCCAAGGGGCTCTCAAGAGTTTACTCCAACACCACAGTTCAAAAGCATAAATTCTTCAGCTCTCAAATTTCTTTATGGTCCAACTCTCACAACCATACATGACTATTGGGAAAACTATAGCTTTGACTAGATGGACTTTTGTTGGCAAACTCTCTTTTTAATATGCTGTCTAGGTTGGTCATAATTTTTCTTCCAAGGAGTAAGCGTCTTTTAATTTCACAGCTGCGGTCACATTTGCAGTGATTTTGGAGCCCAAGAAAATAAAGTTTCTCACTGTTTCCACTGTTTCCCCATCTATCTGCCATGAAGTGATGGGACCAGATGCCATGATCTTAGTTTTCTGAATGTTGAGGTTTAAGCCAACTTTTTCTCTCTCCTCTTTCACTTTCATCAAGAGGCTCTTCTTCTTTGCTTTCTGCCATAAGGATGCTGTCATCTGCTATCTAAGGTTATTGATATTTCTCCCGGCACTCTTGTTTCCAACTTGTGCTTCATCCATCCCGGCATTTCACATGATGTACTCTGCATATGAGTTAAATAAGCAGGGTGACAATATACAGCCTTGACATACTCCTTTCCCAATTTGGAACCAGTCTGTTGTTCCATGTCCATTTCTAACTGATGCTTCTTGACCTGCATACAGATTTCTCAGAAGGCAGGTCAGGTAGTCTGGTATTCCCACCTCTTTAAGAATTTTCCACAGTTTGTTGTTATCCACACAGTCAAATGCTTTGGTGTAGTCTATAAAGCAAAAGCAAAAGATATTTTTCTGAAACTCTCTTGCTAATTTAGACTATGGTAAAAATGACTCTTGCTTTTTTCTCTTTTCTTTTCTGCTTTTACTTGCTATTCTTTAAAAAAAATGGAAAAAAGCAAAGAAAAAGTAAGAGTCATTATTACTATAATCTAAATTAATATAAGGGTTAATTTATGATTTTTGAAAATGTGTGAAACATCATATAAAATATTATCTCAATAAATTATAAACAAACACTCATTTATAACTGGCATTGTGTGTATATAAATGGGTATCTTTTTTGACTTTCTTTTAAAAGTAAAACATTTTTACTTTATTTTACTTTACAATACTGTATTTGTTTTGCCATACATTGACATGAATCCACCATGGGTGTACATGCATAAAAATAAAAATTTTAAAAATAAATGAATAAAAGTAAAACATTGCCCTATTGTTATATATGAATAACAAGTTATTGCTACAAATATTTTCTTGGCCTGATGCCATCAAATGAACTATACATTTGCATTTTGGTAAAATTTTACACTTTGCTTTTTATATTTTCCCTTATATTGATAATGATACCTTCTGTGATTGACATATTTGATGTCTCAATTGCATGTCATCATGTGATCGTTTCTAATAATTATATTATACATCATATATGTGAATGTATAAGTGTGTGTGTTTTTTTTTCCCCAGCACTCCAACACCATAAGCCTGGAATCACTTGCCGTTATTATAGCTCAGTTATTGAGCCTTAGTATGGGAATACCTTATGATGACATTAACAAATGCCATTGCCCAGGAGAGGTCTGCATAATGAACCCAGCAGCTGTGTAAGATGCTTCATTTTTATATGCTTTACATACATAGTTTATGTGAAAACAAGCTTTGTATATTTTGTTTATGAAATCTGTGCTATCAAAATAATTAGTAATAGTTATTTATAAATTGTGGTCACTGATCCCAGATTGAAATATAGAATCCAATGCCCCTGCTGCATGCATCTCTCAGTATTTTTTGTAATCTAATGTCACACTTACTTTCTCACATGTGACCTATGTGCTTAGTCACTCAGTCCTGTCCATCTCTTTGTGACCCCATGGACTGCAGCCCACCAGGCTGCTCTGTCCATGGGGATTCTCCAGGCAGGAATACTGGAGTGGGTGTCTATGCCCTCCTCCAGGGGATCTTCCCAACCGTGGGACTGAACCCAGCTCTCTCACATTGCAGGTGGATTTTTTACCATCTGAGCCACCAGGGAAGCGCCCTATGTGACCTACTTACCATTTCTGGCTTACCAAATTATGAATGAAGCTATGAAATCATGCAAGTTAAAAAAATGATAAATGTAGAAGTAGGTCACCCTTTACATTCATCACTTTTTTTACTTGCATGATTTTATAGCTTCATGCATGATTTGATAAGCCAAATACAGACTTCTGATTATACAAGAATAACTTCAGTCAGTCAGTTCAGTCGCTCAGTCGTGTCTGACTCTTTGCGACCCCATGAATCGCAGCACGCCAGGCCTCCCTGTCCATCACTAAGAATGACTTAGTAAGGCCTTTTAACATGAATCTTCTTCATTCTACCTGGCTCAGCCTGAAATCTTGGCATCGACTGGTTTCAAAGATGCTTTTCAGCACCTCACCACCACATGCACAGGGCTTTGGTAGAAAAGCCATACATTACACCATGAGAGCTGCCAGACACAGACTCCATTTCAGATAGAGTTACTGGGAAAACCCATAGACAATAGGGAGACAACAGAAGACACCTGAAGCATCTGAAGCCTCTGACATCTACCACAAGTCCAACTTTCAACACAAAGTTACAAGTCAAACTAAGGTCAAGAAAAAGCAGAGTATGAGAAGGCATGAGAAAAAGCAGGCATGAGAACTTGGTTCAGATATGGCAAAGACTTTGCAATTATTAGACTGAGAGCTTGACTATGATTAATATGTTAGTCTGGGTGTTCTTTGGAAGGACTGATGCTAAAACTGAAACTCCAATACTTTGGCCACATCATGCGAAGAGGTGACTCATTGGAAAAGACTGATGCTGGGAGGGATTGGGGGCAGGAGGAGAGGGGACAACAGAGGATGAGATGGCTGGATGGCATCACTGACTCGAAGGACATGAGTTTGAGTGAACTCTGGGAGTTGGTGATGGACAGGGAGGCCTGGTGTGCTGCAGTTCATGGGGTTTCAAATAGTCGGACACGACTGAGCGACTGAATTGAACTGAACTGAACTGGACTGAACATGTTAGGGGCTTAAATGGAAAAAAAGTGGACAACCTACAAAAAACTGATGGATAATATAAGCAGGGGCTTCTCTGGAAGCTCAGTGGTAAAGAATCCACCTGCAATGCAGAAGACACAGCTTTGGCTTTTTCTTTGTCACTAGAGAAGGCCTTTTGCAGTACTTATTATGCCTCAAAGACCTAGTGAATTCTTTGCTATTATCCTCAATATTCTTAGAATATGCTATGAGATTTTATAGAGTTAGAACCAAATAGTCAGGAGATTTATGGAAACCATCATCCAATCAGTGACTGAAGCCAGACTTTTATCCTTTTCTTCTTGGACTGTAAACCCAACAGTACATAATTTTATTTAACAATACATTTAATTTCTTCTATATTATCTCAAATATTTTGCCTTTTTTCACCTTCCAGTTTCTCTCCCAAAACAACTTAATCAACAAACAAACTTTAATTTGCAATAGTAATGAGTATCAATTTTTTTCATTAATTTTTTGATATAATAGAACTTTGATTCTTGTGTAGATATGAAAAAATAGAAACTTTACTTAAAAATATAAAATGATGGCCTGTATAAAATTGGTGAAATTATCAATACACATATAGAAACCATGCATCTGTGGAAAGCTTTTTTAAAAAGCTTGACAAATTACAATATTGCAAAAAAATGCTTCATAATCTTATCTTTCAATGCATTGCATCATTTTAATAGCATGATTCTGAAATTTTGGAGGACACAGACATTTTGATCATTCAATTTAGTCACTCAGTCATGTCTGACTCTTTGCCACCCCATGAACTGCAGCATGCCAGGCTTCCTTGTCTATCACCAACTCCCTGAGTTTACTCAAACTCATGTCCATAGCATTGGTGATCCCATCCAACCATCTCATTCTCTGTCATCCCCTTCTCCTTCTGCCTTCGATCTTTCCCAGCATTAGGGTCTTTTCAAATGAGTCAGCTCTTCGCATCAGGTGGCCAAAGTATTGGAGCTTCAGCTTTAGCATCAGTCGATCCAATAAATATTCAGGACTGATTTCCTTTAGGAATGATTGGTTTGATCTCCTTGAAGTCCAAGGGACTCTCAGAAGTCTTCTCCAACATCGCACACAGTTCAAAAGCATCAATTCTTTGGCGCTCAGCTTTCTTTATAGTCTGACTCTCACATCTGTACATGACCATTTTAATCATTATTGACTGGCAAAAAATTGATGTGAAAAATCTATCACCATTTAAAGGTAAATCTGAATAAACAGCATATTTGAAAAAAGATTTGTTGGTAGTCTTTAAATTGATGGGAAACATGTCCTAGAATTACTCATGTTTAATGACTTTTGGCAAAATTACATTCAGTGATTTACATAGAACTTAGTCCTATCCTTGTTAAACACATGCCTTTCTGAGGCAGTTGTACTCAGTCTTAACCTTAAAATGTGGCTTATTATATACCAAAACTTAAGGAGTTTAACGTGTTATTTTGTTTTTATAATCCATAGAAAATACATGTCACACACTGATTTTTTTAAGCCTGCCATTTTTCTGGGGGCTTCCAATCAATAGTCCATGGTTTATACAGTCTAAGTCTCCAGCAACTCAGATGTGCATACATGATATGCTTGAGAATTTTTATTTTCTTTGAAATTTTAATATTTTAACTAGGAACTTTGTTTCTTTAGACAAAGAAGTTGTCTTTATGAAATTGTGCTTTTTTGGCTCACTTGAAGGTAGCAATATATCTGAACTTTGAAAACAATATCTTGGGGAAAATACATAGAGATAGAATATAATCTTTTATCTGAAGTAAAAGGAAAGGAAAAGAGAATGATGGTTCCCCAATACATCCACAAATTGTTTATATTTCTCCCTTTAAGAGGTAGAGTTTTAGTTAAGTTCAGTCGCTCAGTTGTGTCCGACTCTTTGCAACCGCATGAATCAAAGCACACCAGGCCTCCCTGTCCATCACCATCTCCTGGAGTTCACTCAGACTCATGTTCATCGAGTCAGTGATGCCATCCAGCCATCTCATCCTCTGTCGTCCCCTTCTCCTCCTGCCCCCAATCCCTCCCAGCATCAGAGCCTTTTCCAATGAGTCAACTCTTTTCATGAGGTGGCCAAAGTACTGGAGTTTCAGCTTTAGCATCAGTCCTTCCAAAGAAATCCCAGGGCTGATCTCCTTCAGAATGGACTGATTGAATCTCCTTGCAGTCCAAGGGACTCTCAAGAGTCCTCTCCAACACCACAGTTCAAAAGCATCAATTCTTCGGCGCTCAGCCGAACTCTCAGTCCAACTCTCACATCCATACATGATTACTGGAAAAACCCTCGCCTTGACTAGATGGACCTTAGTCGGCAAAGTAATGTCTTTATTTTGAATATACTATCTAGGTTGGTCATAACTTTTCTTCCAAGGAGTAAGCGTCTTTTAATTTCATGGCTGAAAACACCATATGCAGTGATTTTGGAGCCCCCCAAAATTAAGTCTGACACCGTTTCCACTGTTTCCCCATCTATTTCCCATGAAGTGATGGGACCAGATGCCATGATCTTAGTTTTCTGAATGTTGAGAGCTTTAAGCCAACTTTTTCACTCTCCTCTTTCACTTTCATCAAGAGGCTTTTTAGCTCCTCTTCACTTTCTGCCATAAGAGTGGTGTCATCTGCATATCTGAGGTGATTGATATTTCTCCCAGCAATCTTGATTCCAGCTTGTGTTTCTTCCAGTCCAGCATTTCTCATGATGTCCTCTGCATAGAAGTTAAATAAGCAGGGTGACAATATACAGCCTGATGCACTCCTTTTCCTATTTGGAACCAGTCTGTTGTTCCATGTCCAGTTCTAACTGTTGCTTCTTGACCTGCACACAGATTTCTCAAGAGGCACGTTAGGTGGTCTGGTATTCCCATCTCTTTCGGAATTTTCCACAGTTTCTTGTGATCCACACAGTCAAAGGCTTTGGCATAGTCGATAAAGCAGAAATAGATGTTTTTTCTGGAACTCTCTTGCTTTTTCCATGATCCAGTGGATATTGGCAATTTGATCTCTGGTTCCTCTGCCTTTTCTAAAACCAGCTTGAACATCTGGAAGTTCACCATTCACATATTGCTGAAGCCTGGCTTGGAGAATTTTGAGCATTACTTTACTAGCATTTGAGGTGAGTGCAATTGTGAAGTAGTTTGAGCATTCTTTGGCATTGCCTTTCTTTGGGATTGGAATGAAAACTGACCTTTTCCAGTCCTGTGGCCACTGCTGAGTTTTCCAAATTTGCTGGCATATTGAATGCAGCACTTTCACAGCATCATCTTTCAGGATTTGAAACAGCTCAACTGGAATTCCATCACCTCCACTAGCTTTGTTCATAGTGATGCTTTCTAAGGCCCACTTGACTTCACTTTCCAAGATGTCTGGCTCTAGATTAGTGATCACATCATCATGATTATCTCAGTCGCGAAGATCTTTTTTGTACAGTTCTTCCATGTATTCTTGCCACCTCTTCTTAATATCTTCTGCTTCTTTTAGGTCCATACCATTTCTGTCCTTTATTGTGCTCATCTTTGCATGAAATGTTCCCTTGGTATCTCTAATTTTCTTGAAGAGATCTCTAGTCTTTCCCATTCTGTTGTTTTCCTCTATTTCTTTGCATTGATCACTGAAGAAGGCTTTCTTATCTCTTCTTGCTATTCTCTGGAACTCTGCATTCAGATGCTTATATCTTTCCTTTTGTCCATTGCTTTTCACCTCTCTTCTTTTCACAGCTATTTGTAAGGCCTCCCCAGAGAGCCATTTTGCTTTTTTGCATTTCTTTTCCATGAGAATGGTCTTGATCCTGTCTCCTGTACAATGTCGCAAACCTCATTCCATAGTTCATCAGGCACTCTATCTATGAGATCTAGGCCCTTAAATCTATTTCTCACTTCCACTGTATAATCATAAGGGATTTGATTTAGGTCATACATGAATGGTGTAGTGGTATTCCCTACTTTCTTCAATTTCAGTCTCAATTTGGCAATAAGGAGTTCATGATCTGATGATTTCTCTCTATTGAACGTGGGTTGGATTTGGTGACTTGATTTCATCAAATAGACCTTGGTAGAAATGATGGAGTGAGACTTTCAGGATTATATAATTAAAGAGTTTGCAAATTTCTCTGTATTCTCTCTTTGATCAGGCGCTCAGGTTGGACGTAGGTGCAATATCGTGAGGACCCTCAAGTAACTTTCTATAGAGAGCCATATGACCGGGAACTGAGGCCTCTTGCCAGTAGAATAAAGGCACAGATAAAAAGCATGGCTGTAAACATTACCTCGTGTAACTTAAATTCATGGTTTCATTTATTTTTTTTAGTTTTTTATTTTTTTAATTTTAAAATCTTTAATTCTTACATGCGTTCCCAAACATGAACCACCCTCCCACCTCCCTTCCCATAACATCTCTCTGGGTCATCCCCATGCACCAGCCCCAAGCATGCTGTATCCTGCATCAGACATAGACTGGCGATTCAATCTTACATGATAGTATACATGTTAGAATACCATTCTCCCAAATCATCCCATCCTCTCCCTCTCCCTCTGAGTCCAAAAGTCCGTTATACACATCTGTGTCTTTTTTCCTGTCTTGCATACAGGGTCGTCATTGCCATCTTTCTAAATTCCATATATATGTGTTAGTATACTGTATTGGTGCTTTTCTTTCTGGCTTACTTCACTCTGTATAATCGGCTCCAGTTTCATCCATCTCATCAGAACTGATTCAAATGAATTCTTTTTAACGGCGGAGTAATACTCCATTGTGTATATGTACCACAGCTTTCTTATCCATTCATCTGCTGATGGACATCTAGGTTGTTTCCATGTCCTGGCTATTATAAACAGTGCTGCAATGAACATTGGGGTACATGTGTCTCTTTCAATTCTGGTTTCCTCGGTGGGTATGCCCAGCAGAGGGATTGCTGGGTCATAAGGTAGTTCTATTTGCAATTTTTTAAGGAATCTCCACACTGTTCTCCAAAGTGGCTGTACTAGTTTGCATTCCCACCAACAGTGTAGGAGGGTTCCCTTTTCTCCACACCCTCTCCAGCATTTATTGCTTGCAGATTTTTGGATCGCAGCCATTCTGACTGGTGTGAAGTGGTACCTCATTGTGGTTTTGATTTGCATTGCTCTAATAATGAGTGATGTTGAGCATCTTTTCATGTGTTTGTTAGCCATCTGTATGTCTTCTTTGGAGAAATGTCTATTTAGTTCTTTGGCCCATTTTTTGATTGGGTCGTTTATTTTTCTGGAATTGAGCTGCATAAGTTGCTTGTATATTTTTGAGATTAGTTGTTTGTCAGTTGCTTCATTTGCTATTATTTTCTCCCATTCAGAAGGCTGTCTTTTCACCTTGCTTATATTTTCCTTTGTTGTGCAGAAGCTTTTAATTTTAATTAGATCCCATTTGTTTATTTTTGCTTTTATTTCCAGAATTCTGGGAGGTGGATCATAGAGGATCCTGCTGTGATTTATGTCGGAGAGTGTTTTGCCTATGTTCTCCTCTAGGAGTTTTATAGTTTCTGGTCTTACATTTAGATCTTTAATCCATTTTGAGTTTATTTTTGTGTGTGGTGTTAGAAAGTGATCTAGTTTCATTTTTTACAAGTGGTTGACCAGTTTTCCCAGCACCACTTGTTAAAGAGATTGTCTTTACTCCATTGTATATTCTTGCCTCCTTTGTCAAAGATAAGGTGTCCATATGTGTGTGGATTTATCTCTGGGCTTTCTATTTTGTTCCATTGATCTATATGTCTGTCTTTGTGCCAGTACCATACTGTCTTGATGACTGTAGCTTTGTAGTAGAGCCTGAAGTCAGGCAAGTTGATTCCTCCCGTTCCATTCTTCTTTCTCAAGATTGCTTTGGCTATTCGAGGTTTTTTGTATTTCCATACAAATCTTGAAATTATTTGTTCTAGTTCTGTGAAAAATGTGGCTGGTAGCTTGATAGGGATTGCATTGAATTTGTAAATTGTTTTGGGTAGTATACTCATTTTCACTATATTGAGTCTTCCAATCCATGAACATGGTATATTTCTCCATCTATTAGTGTCCTCTTTGATTTCGTTCATCAGTGTTTTATAGTTTTCTATATATAGGTCTTTAGTTTCTTTAGGTAGATATATTCCTAAGTATTTTATTCTTTTCGTTGCAATGGTGAATGGAATTGTTTCCTCAATTTCTTTTTCTACTTTCTCATTATTCGTGTATAGGAATGCAAGGGATTTCTGTGTGTTGATTTTATATCCTGCAACTTTACTATATTCATTGATGAGCTCTAGTAATTTTCTGGTGGAGTCTTTAGGGTTTTCCATGTAGAGGATCATGTCATCTGCAAACAGTGAGAGTTTTACTTCTTCTTTTCCAATTTGGATTCCTTTTATTTCTTTTTCTGCTCTGATTGCTGTGGCCAAAACTTCCAGAACTATGTTGAATAGTAGTGGTGAAAGTGGGCACCCTTGTCTTGTTCCTGACTTTAGGGGAAATGCTTTCAATTTTTCACCATTGAGGATAATGTTTGCTGTGGGTTTGTCATAGATAGCTTTTATTATGTTGAGGTATGTTCCTTCTATTCCTGCTTTCTGGAGAGTTTTTATCATAAATGGATGTTGAATTTTGTCAAAGGCCTTCTCTGCATCTATTCATATAATCATATGGCTTTTATTTTTCAATTTGTTAATGTGGTGAATTACATTGATTGATTTGCGGATATTGAAGAATCCTTGCATCCCTGGGATAAAGCCCACTTGGTCGTGGTGTATGATCTTTTTAATGTGTTCTTGGATTCTGATTGCTAGAATTTTGTTGAGGATTTTTGCATCTATGTTCATCAGAGATATTGGCCTGTAGTTTTCTTTTTTTGTGACATCTTTGTCAGGTTTTGGTATTAGGGTGATGGTGGCCTCATAGAATGAGTTTGGAAGTTTACCTTCCTCTGCAATTTTCTGGAAGAGTTTGAGGAGGATAGGTGTTAGCTCTTCTCGAAATTTTTGGTAGAATTCAGCTGTGAAGCCGTCTGGACCTGGGCTTTTGTTTGCTGGAAGATTTCTGATTACAGTTTCAATTTCCGTGCTTGTGATTGGTCTGTTAAGATTTTCTATTTCTTCCTGGTTCAGTTTTGGAAAATTGTACTTTTCTAAGAATTTGTCCATTTCTTCCACGTTGTCCATTTTATTGGCATACAACTGCTGATAGTAGTCTCTTATGATCCTTTGTATTTCTGTGTTGTCTGTTGTGATCTCTCCATTTTCATTTCTAATTTTATTGATTTGATTTTTCTCTCTTTGCTTCTTGATGAGTCTGGCTAATGGTTTGTCAATTTTATTTATCCTTTCAAAGAACCAGCTTTTGGCTTTGTTGATTTTTGCTATGGTCTCTTTTGTTTCTTTTGCATTTATTTCTGCCCTAATTTTTAAGATTTCTTTCCTTCTACTAACTCTGGGGTTCTCCAGCTCTTCCTTTTCTAGTTGCTTTAGTTGTAGAGTTAGGTTATTTATTTGACTTTTTTCTTGTTTCTTGAGGTATGCCTGTATTGCTATGCACTTTCCTCTTAGCACTGCTTTTATAGTGTCCCACAGGTTTTGAGTTGTTGTGCTTTCATTTTCATTAGTTTCTATGCATATTTTGATTTCTTTTTTGATTTCTTCTGTGATTTGTTGGTTATTCAGAAGTGTGTTGTTCAACCTCCATATGTTGGAATTTTTAATAGTTTTTCTCCTGTAATTGAGAGCTAATCTTAATGCATTATGGTCAGAAAAGATGCTTGGAATGATTTCGATTTTTTTGAATTTATCAAGTTTAGATTTATGGCCCAGGATGTGATCTATCCTGGAGAAGGTTCCATGAGCACTTGAAAAAAAGGTGAAATTCATTGTTTTGGGGTGAAATGTCCTATAGATATCAATTAGGTCTAACTGATCTAATGTATCATTTAAACTTTGTGTTTCTTTGTTAATTTTCTGTTTAGTTGATCTGTCCATAGGTGTGAGTGGGGTATTAAAGTCTCCCACTATTATTGTGTTATTGTTGATTTCCCCTTTCATACTTGTTAGCATTTGTCTTACATATTGCAGTGCTCCTATGTTGGGTGCATATATATTTATAATTGTTATAGCTTCTTCTTGGATTGTTCCTTTGATCATTATGTAGTGGCCTTCTTTGTCTCTTTTCACAGCCTTTGTTTTAAAGTCTATTTTATCGGATATGAGTATTGCCACTCCTGCTTTCTTTTGGTCTCTATTCACGTGGTATATCTTTTTCCAGCCCTTCACTTTCAGTCCGTATGTGTCCCTTGTTTTGAGGTGGGTCTCTTGTAAGCAGCATATAGAGGGGTCTTGTTTTTGTATCCATTCGCCAGTCTTTGTCTTTTGGTTGGGGCGTTCAACCCGTTTACATTTAAGGTAATTATTGATAAGTATGATCCCGTTGCCATTTACTTTATTGTTTTGGGTTCGGGTTTATACACCCTTATCGTGTTTCCTGACTAGAGGATATCCTTTAGAATTTGTTGGAGAGCTGGTTTGGTGGTGCTGAATTCTCTCAGCTTTTGCTTGTCTGTAAAGCTTTTGATTTCTCCTTCGTATTTGAATGAGATCCTTGCTGGGTACAGTAATCTGGGCTGTAGGTTATTGTCTGTCATCACTTTAAGTATGTCTTGCCATTCCCTCCTGGCCTGAAGAGTTTCTATTGACAGATCAGCTGTTATCCTTATGGGAATCCCCTTGTGTGTTATTTGTTGTTTTTCCCTTGCTGCTTTTAATATTTGTTCTTTGTGTTTGATCTTTGTTAATTTGATTGATATGTGTCTTGGGGTGTTTCGCCTTGGGTTTATCCTATTTGGGACTCTCTGTGTTTCTTGGACTTGGGTGATTATTTCCTTCCCCATTTTAGGGAAGTTTTCAACTATTATCTCCTCAAGGATTTTCTCACGATCTTTCTTTCTGCCTTCTTCTTCTGGGACTCCTATAATTCGAATGTTGGAGCATTTCATATTGTCCTGGAGGTCTCTGAGATTGTCCTCGTTTCTTTTAATTCGTTTTTCTTGTTTCCTCTCTGATTCATTTATTTCTACCATTCTATCTTCTATTTCACTAATCCTATCTTCTGCCTCCGTTATTCTACTATTTGTTGCCTCCAGAGTGTTTCTGATCTCATTTATTGCGTTATTCATTATATTTTGACTCTTTTTTTATTTCTTCTAGGTCCTTGTTAAACCTTTCTTGCATCTTCTCAATCCTTGTCTCTAGGTTATTTATCTCTGTTTCCATTTTGATTTCAAGATTTTGGATCATTTTCACTATCAATATTCGGAATTCCTTCTCCAGTAGATTCCCTATTTCTTCCTCTTTTGTTTGGTTTGGTGGGCAACTCTCCTGTTCCTTTACCTGCTGAGTATTCCTCTGTCTCTTCATCTTGGTTATATTGCTGCGTTTGGGGTGGCCTCTTTATATTCTGATAATTTGTGGAGTTCTCTTTATTATGGAGCTTCCTCACTTTGGGTGGGGTTCTATCAGTGGCTTGTCAAGGTTTCCTGGTTAGGGAGGCTTGTGTTGGAGTTCTGGTGGGTGGAGCTGGGTTTCTTCTCTCTGGAGTGCAGTGGAGTGACCCGTAATGGGTTATGAGACATCAAAGGTTTTGGGATAATTTTGAGCTGCCTGTATATTGAGGCTCAGGGGAGTGTTCTTGTGTTGCTGGAGAATTTGAGTGGTATGTCTTCTTTTGGAACTTGTTGGCCCTTGGATGGAGCTTGGTTTCGGTGTAGGTATGAAGGCATTTGATGAGCTCCTATTGCTTAATGTTCCCTGAATTCAAGAGTTCTCTAATGTTTTCAGGCTTTGGGTTTAAGCTTCCTGCTTCTGGTTTTCAGTTTTATTTTTACAGTAGCCTCTAGACTTCTCCATCTATACAGCACCGATGATAAAACATCTAGGTTAAAGATGAAAAGTTTCTCCACATTGAGGGACACTCAGAGAGGTTCACTGAGTTACAAGGAGAAGAGAAGATGGAGGGGGTAGTTAGAGGTAACTGGAATGAGATGCGGTGAGATCAAGAGAGGAGAGAGCAAGCTAGCCAGTAGTCACTTCCTTATGTGCGCTCTATAGTCTGGACCGCTCAGAGGTATTTACAGAGTTATACGGGGAAGAGGAGAGGGAGGAAGTAGACAGAGGTGACCAGGAGGATAAGAGAGAGGAATGAGTAGGAGGGAGACAAATCCTGCCAGTAACCAGTTCCTTGGGTGTTCTCCACCGTCTGGAACACACAGAGATTCACAGAGTTGGATAGAGAAGAGATGGGGGAGAAAAGAGACAGAGGCCACCTGGTGGAGAAAAAGGAGAGTCCAGAGGAGGAGAGAGTGGTCAAGCCAGTAATCTTGCTCTCAGGTAAACTTGGGTAGTGAAGTTTGGGTTTTTAAATGTACAGAATTGACAACAAAAGCCTAAGAGCAAAGATTAAAAATCTGGAGTAGAGGTTGGATTTTCAAAGATACAATATTAAAGAAACGCAGAAGGAAAAAGGAAGAAAGAAAAAAAAGAATTATTAAAAAACAAACAAACAAAGAACAAAACAAAACAAAACACCAACAACCATCCAAAGAGTATATATGGTGTTTGCCTTAAAAAAAAAAAAAAAAAAGTCTTTTCTTTAAAAAATAGTAATACTAGGTTATAGAAATAAAAATTAGAGGAGAAATAGAAGACTTAACAATTTAAAAAAAAACTCGGAAAAAAAAAGAAAAAAAAGAAAAAAGAAAAAAAAAAGAATGATTTTAAAAATATTAAAAAATTAAAAATATATCTGGCTCTTCTCTGATGTTATGGGCCGTGTGGGCTCACTTCCAAGGTGGTTCCCTTTGTTTAACTTCTTCTGTTTGCTGGTTTTTTAGGCTCACTAGTTCAGTCGCGCTGTGGGGAGGTGGGATGCTGCAAACAAATAGCACTGTCGTGTGTACACAGTATCTCTGCCCCGCTTGACCTGTCCTTTCTCGCGGCGCACAAACCGCTCCGGCTCTATGATGCTCAGCCGGGAACCGTCTGGGGCCGGCCCTGGGCTGTGTGCACTTCCCCGGTCCAAGCCGCTCAGGTTCGGCGCTCAGGCAGCCCTCAGAGGCACAAATGCGGCTGGGACTGCGCTTTGTGCCCTTCCCAGGTCCGAGTAGCTCAGGAGTTTGGCGAGCGCGATCGCCGCGGCTTGTCACCTTTTCCGCCGCTGCCGCTCAGCTCTCTGGGTGGACCGCTGGCGCACCCCGTGAGGCAGACTGTGACTGTCCAGCACCCCCAGAAGTCTTAGCAAAGGAGCCTGCTTGCAGTTAGGTAAGTAAAGTCTCTCCGGGTCTGCAATTGCCCCTTTCCAGTCCTTACGGCTCTGGCTGCCTGTCCCCGGCGGGGAATGGTCTGCAGCCGGCTTTTTCCGCTCTGTCCTTTGTTCTGTGCTCAGTCCTGGCGGTGTCTTATGTTCGAGCTTTTCGCGTGGTAGCTATCCCACAGTCTGGTTTGCTAGCCCCAGTTAGATCGTTCTGGTTGCGCGTGGGGCGTTCCTGCCCGATTCTTGCAAAGCTCTGCAGCCCGCGCCTCCCGCGCGTCCCTGCCCTGCCCCCACTTCCCAATGGCGGATGCAGGCGTCTGTGCTGCTTTTCCGCTGGGGGAGTTACTGGTGGGCTTGTAATCTGTTGGTTTTAATTATTTATCTATTTTTCCTTCCTGTTATGTTGCCCTCTGTGTTTCCAAGGCTCGCCACAGACTCGGCAGGGAGAGTGTTTCCTGGTGTTTGGAAACCTCTCTTCTTAAAATTCCCTTCCCGGGACGGGCTTCCCTTCCCGGGACGGAGCTCCCTCCCCACCTCCTTTGTCTCCTTTTTCGTCTTTTATATTTTTTCCTACCTGTTTTTGAAGACAATGGTCTGCTTTTCTGGTTGCCTGATGTCCTCTGCCAGCCTACAGAAGTTGTTTTGTGGAGTTTGCTCGGCGTTGAAATGTTCTTTTGAGGAATTTGTGAGGGAGAACGTGATCTTCCCGTCCTATTCCTCCGCCATCTTTCCCAAGCATTCTCAAGGGCCCCTTGCTGCTTTTAATATTTGTTCTTTGTGTTTGATCTTTGTTAATTTGATTGATATGTGTCTTGGGGTGTTTCACCTTGGGTTTATCCTATTTGGAACTCTCTGTGTTTCTTGGACTTGGGTGATTATTTCCTTCCCCATTTTAGGGAAGTTTTCAACTATTATCTCCTCAAGGATTTTCTCATGATCTTTCTTTCTGCCTTCTTCTTCTGGGACTCCTATAATTCGAATGTTGGAGCGTTTCATATTGTCCTGGAGGTCTCTGAGATTGTCCTCGTTTCTTTTAATTCGTTTTTCTTGTTTCCTCTCTGATTCATTTATTTCTACCATTCTATCTTCTGTTTCACTAATCCTATCTTCTGCCTCCGTTATTCTACTATTTGTTGCCTCCAGAGTGTTTCTGATCTCATTTATTGCGTCATTCATTATATTTTGACTCTTTTTTATTTCTTCTTGGTCCTTGTTAAACCTTTCTTGCATCTTCTCAATCCTTGTCTCTAGGCTATTTATCTGTGATTCCATTTTGATTTCAAGATTTTGGATCATTTTCACTATCAATATTCCGAATTCCTTCTCAGGTAGATTCCCTACTTCTTCCTCTTTTGTTTGGTTTGGTGGGCAACCCTCCTGTTCCTTTACCTGCTGAGTATTCCTCTGTCTCTTCATCTTGGTTATATTGCTGCGTTTGGGGTGGCCTCTTTATATTCTGGTAATTTGTGGAGTTCTCTTTATTATGGAGCTTCCTCACTTTGGGTGGGGTTCTATCAGTGGCTTGTCAAGGTTTCCTGGTTAGGGAGGCTTGTGTTGGAGTTCTGGTGGGTGGAGCTGGGTTTCTTCTCTCTGGAGTGCAGTGGAGTGACCAGTAATGGGTTATGAGACATCAAAGGTTTTGGATTAATTTTGAGCTGCCTGTATATTGAAGCTCAGGGGAGTGTTCCTGTGTTGCTGGAGAATTTGAGTGGTATGTCTTCTTTTGGAACTTATCGGCCCTTGGGTGGAGCTTGGTTTCGGTGTAGGTATGAAGGCATTTGATGAGCTCCTATTGCTTAATGTTCCCTGAATTCAAGAGTTCTCTAATGTTTTTAGGCTTTGGATTTAAGCCTCCTGCTTCTAGTTTTCAGTTTTATTTTTACAGTAGCCTCTAGACTTCTCCATCTATACAGCACCGATGATAAAACATCTAGGTTAAAGATGAAAAGTTTCTCCACATTGAGGGACACTCAGAGAGGTTCACTGAGTTACAAGGAGAAGAGAAGCTGGAGGGGGCAGTTAGAGGTAACTGGAATGAGATGTGATGAGATCAAAAGAGGAGAGAGCAAGCTAGCCAGTAGTACTTCCTTATGTGTGCTCCATAGTCTGGACCGCTCAGAGGTATTTACAGAGTTATACAGGGAAGAGGAGAGGGAGGAAGTAGACTGAGGTGGTCAGGAGGATAAGGGAGAGGAAGGAGAAGGAGAGAGACAAATCCTACCAGTAACCAGTTCCTTGGGTGTTCTCCACCGTCTGGAACACACAGAGATTCACAGAGTTGGATAGAGAAGAGATGGGGGAGAAAAGAGACAGAGGCCACCTGGTGGAGAAAAAGGAGAGTCCAAAGGAGGAGAGAGTGGTCAAGCCAGTAATCTTGCTCTCAGGTAAACTTGGGTAGTGAAGTTTGGGTTTTTAAATGTACAAAATTGACAACAAAAACTTAAGAGCAAAGATTAAAAATCTATTTTTGAAGACAATGGTCTGCTTTTCTGGTTGCCTGATGTCCTCTGCCAGCCTACAGAAGTTGTTTTGTGGAGTTTGCTCAGCGTTGAAATGTTCTTTTGAGGAATTTGTGAGGGAGAAAGTGGCCTTCCCATCCTATTCCTCCGCCATCTTTACAGTTCCTCATGGTTTCATTTTAAGGCCAGTGATCATTTATGGTTTACAAAAGGGAAATGTAGGTATAATACAGGGAAGTCATGTATTCAACTGAAAATCAGAAGTTCTATTGTCAAGGAAAAACAAGAGAAAGGAGAATGAGAACATCCAGCTAATCTGTGAAAGGTTCAAGCTGCAAATAAATTATCCAGTTGGGTATAATTATGATTGGCCATCTCTTTCTAATGACAACATTGCTTTCATTGTCAGAAAATGTACCCTCTATGAGCCAGTTCACACAAAATAAACATTTTGCACTGCCTGCTTCTCAGTAATATTCAAGTTCTATCAACTTTTCTTCTTTTGTTTTCTAGCATTTAGATAGAAATTATCTGAATTGTTTGCAATATAATAATTTATCTCTTATTTTTGGTTAATATGACTAAAGAGTATGATCCACCTGGGTGCAACCACAAAATATAAAAACATTGGTAGTTTGTCCAAAATTCTCTAATTTTTTCATGATACTCATGTAAATAACATTTTCGTGTAATAATCCACATAACTAAGGTTTGAGTCCATTACCTTAAAATTTAGTAATTTTATATTAGCTATATTTATTGTTAAATTATAGACTTGTATTCTGAGGCTAGGCAATTTTCAGGAAGCAATGGTCACATAAAAATGTAATGTCGATGTGTTTTTAGTCATTCCAGTGGTGTGAAGTTCTTTAGTACCTGCAGTGTGGAAGATTTTTTACGTTTTATTTCAAAGCCAAAGTCCCAGTGTCTTCAAAACCATCCACGTTTAGATCCAACATACAAAGTTGCAGTTTGTGGTAATGGAAAAGTTGAAGAGGGAGAACAATGTGACTGTGGCGGTCAGCAGGTTGGTACAAATTTGGAAAACTATATACCAGAATTACATCAAAAAGTATTAATTTTATAGTGTAATACTGCTATTTCATCTAATTTATCAAACTTGCTTTTTAACAAAGGCCTTAAGAATGCATACTGGGATTATATTAAATTAATGACTACACATATATTTTTATATGTGAATTCAGCAGTTTGTAGATTATTCATACTGATGATTTTCAGAGTCTTAATCCTTTAGCTGATTTGACCAAGGTTTATGTTTCCCCTCTTGTGTATACACTTCCTTAGTATTTCTTTTTTGTAAAAAGTTTTCTTTTTATTGCAGTATAGCTGATTTACAATATTAACTTCTGTTGTACAGCAAAGTGTTATATATATATATTCTTCAGGCGTCCCTGGTGGTTCAGTTGTAGAGAATCCATCTGCAATGTAGCAGAGACAAGGCAGGAGTCTCGGGTGAGATCAGTGGATTGGGAAGATCTCGTGGAGAAGGAAATGGCAACCCATGCCAGTATTCTCGCCTGGGAAATCCCATGGGCAGAGGAGCCTGGAGGCCAGGGGTCGCAGAGTCAGACATGCCTTAGCAACCAAAACAATAACATGATTGGCTTGTGGAGCTGCAAATTACAGCTTCTAAACATAGAACTCTTTATGAAAACAACTGTTGAAGTATATCTGATTTACAATGTTTTCTTAAACTACTGTTGTACAGCAAAATTATTCATTTTATATATGTGTGTATATAAATGCATTCTTTATTATATTCTTTTCCATTATAGTTTATTATAGGATACTGAATCTAGTTTCCTGTGCTATACAATGGGGCTTCCCTGGTGGCTCAGATAGTAAAGTCTGCCTGTAATGCAGGAGACCCATGGACCTCGTTATTTATCCATTCTATAATGTAATAGTTTGCATCTGCTAACGCAAACTCCCAACTCATTCCTCCTCCACCCAGACCCCTTGGCAACCACACCCCTGTCCTCTGTTCTGTGCACCTCTTTCAGTTTCATAGATCGGTTCAGTTGCGTTATATTTTAGATTCCACATAGAAGTGATATCACATGGCGTTTGTCTTTCCCTTTCTGACTTACTTCATTTGGTATGAAAATTTCTAGGTCAAAACATGTTGCTGTAAATGGCATTATTTCATTCTTTTTTATGACTGAGCAGTATTTCATTGCATATATGTACCACATTGTCTTTATCCATGCATCTGTTGATGGACATTTAGGTGGTTTCCATATCTTGGCTACTGTGACTAGCATTGCTGTGAATATAGGATTTCATGATATATTTAAATGATAGTTTAATGCTAGTTTTAATTTTAAATGATAGTTTTTCCAGATATGTGTGCAGGAGTGGGAATGCTGGATCATATCGCAACTATATTTTCAGTTTTTCAGGAATCTTTATGATGTTTTCTGTAGTGGCTGCACTGACTTACAATCCCACCAGCAATGTGGAAGGGTTCCTTTTTCTCCAAACCCTCTCCAGCATGTTATTTATAGAGTTTTGTTTTTTGTTTTTTTTTTAATGATGACCTTTCTGAACGTGTGAGGTAATATCACACTATAGTTTTGATTTCCATTTCTCTAATAAGTAATGATGTTGAGTATCTTTTCATGTGTCATGTATGTCTTCTTTGGGGAAATGTCTATTTATGTCTTCTGCCCATTTTTCAATTGGGCTTATTGCTTTTCTGTTTTGAGTTGTATAAGCAGATTGTATATTTTGAAAATTAAGCTCTTGTCAGTCGCATCATTTGTAAATATTTTCTCGCAGTCTGCTAGTTGTCCTTTGGCTTAGTTTGCTTCCTTTGTGGTGCAAAAACTTGCAAGTTTGATTAGGTCCCATTTATTTATTTTTGCTTTTATCTCTATTGCCTTCAGAGACTGACCTAACATTGCTATAATTTATGCCAGAGAATTTTTTGCCTATGTTCTCTTCTAGGAGATTTATGATGTTATGTCTTTTATTTAAGCCATTTTAAGTTTCTTTTTGTGTATGGTGTAGAGGAGTGGTCTAACTTCATTGATTTACATGCATCTGTCCAGTTTTCCTGGGGCTTCCCAGGTGGCACAGTGGTAAAGAATCCACCTGCCAATGCAACAGATGCAGGTTGGATCCCTGGGTCAGGAAGATCCCCTGAAAAAGGAAATGGCAACCCACTCCAGTATTCTTGCCTGAGAAAATTTTACCCTCTGGAATCTCATAGAGACAGGAATGACATTAATTAAGCAAAATAGTTCTGGAAAATAATTCAAACTTTGTGTGCCCTAGGAAGTATCATGCCATAACCCATCTAAGACTACTAAAATCCATGATTTATTTTTTGTAACTTATTGAAAATTTTTGCCCAATTAACTCTATTTCAAATCCCCAGGTATTTAAAAATGTGCGTGTGTGTGTGTGTGTGTGTGTGTGCCTGTGTGTCTGTCTTCTGTCTCTCCATCCTTATTTCCTATCAGTTGCTTTTTATTAACCCTAAAAATGGAATTTCAAAACACAGAACCACCAGTTACAGATAAATTATAACATAAAACAAGACATAATACATATGGATGAACGATTAAAGGTGATAATTTCAATTAAGTTCAGAAATATCATTTTTATCTCTTCATCTTTAGAGAATTATAAGCAAACTTTGAATATCCTTTAAAAGGTAAAGACATCAAAATACAGTAGATTCATAAAAGTTGACTAAGAACTAATCAACTTTTAAAATCATAACTTCTGTTTATTTCACATCTTGTGAAATAACTTTGTTATAAGAGCCAAAGATCTCAATTTCTTAGCTTTTTAGTTTTATTTTACTTTTTTTAATTAAAAAAAGTTGGGAATGTATAGCTGATTTATAGTGTTGTGTTCATTTCTGCTGTACAGCAAATCAGCAGTCAGTTGTTCAGTTCAATCGCTCAGTCGTGTCTGACTCTTTGAGACCCCATGAGCTGCAGCACGCCAGGCCTCTCTGTCCAACACCAACTCCCAGAGCCCACCCAAACCCATGTCAATTGAGTCAGTGATGCCATCCAACCATCTCATCCTCTGTCGTTCCCTTCTCCTGCCCTCAATCTTTCCCAGCATCAGGGTCTTTTCCAATGAGTCAGCTCTTCGTATCAGGTGGCCAAAGTAGTGGAGTTTCAGCTTCAACATCAGACCTTCCAATCAACACCCAGGACTGATGATATTTAGGATGGACTGGTTGAATCTCCTTGCAATCCAAGGGACTCTCAAGAGTCTTATCCAACACCACAGTTCAAAAGCGTCAATTCTTTGTCTCTCAGCTTTCTTTATAGTCCAACTCTCACATCCATACCTGACTACTGGAAAAACCATAGCCTTGACTATATATCCTGTCTTTTTAGATTTTGTTCCCATATAAGCCATTACAGAGTATTGAATAGAGTACCCTGTGCTATTCAGTAGGTCCTTATTGGTTATCTATTCTATAAATAGTAGTGTATGTGTCAATCCCACATTCCAATTTTCTCTCCCTCCTCCTGAAATAAACTTGTGGTTATTGATGTCTTGGCTTTGGTGGACTCCAAGACCTCAGAAAATCCTACTACCAAAATAGTCAAGCTTAGTGATATACAGAACACTTGGTTTAGCACATTAGGTAATGAATAAATGTTAAATAAATGAATGAATAAGTGGCTTTATATCTTTCCGTTTGCCAACATTTAAGTTAAGCATCTGTCTGTATATTATGTAATATGTTGTCCTTGTTAAATATCTGTTTAACGTAAAGTTGAAAGGTATTTCAGAGCATTTGATTTGCCTTTCAGGCTTGTGATGACCAGACAAACACGTGCTGTAACCCTGGCACATGTAGATTCCTGCCTGGGTCAGTTTGTGATACCGGACTGTGTTGTGATTCTTGTGCTGTAAGAGCCTTTAAACATTTTAATACCTACATTAGTAAAGCTATCATTTTTTATAATATTTAAATGCTCACATTCTGCTTTACTCAATATTGTTTAACTCACCTCACCAGTTTTTACCAAAAGGACACGTATGTAGGGGTTCCATTGATGAATGTGATCTCCATGAATACTGCAATGGTTCATCAGCAGAATGTCAAGAAGATGTGTATATTCAGGATGGGCATCCGTGTGGACAGCATCAATGGCTCTGTATCAGAGGAAAATGTGTGGATGGGAGAAAACAATGTGTTGAATTATTTGGTGAAGGTATTTATTTTAATTTGACTGCCTGTATATGTATTTTTCTGGAAACTGACTAATATACCTATCTTTATATGTATATATTAGAAAGGACAAAGGATATTATGAAATGAAGCAATTAAAATGTCAAAAATACTTAAAATTAATTTTAAAAACAAAATAATAAAATGTTAAAAATAATGTTAACCTCTAGAAGAATAAAAATAGAAAAAGATAACATCACCAGGAAAAATAACTGAAATAAAACTCAGTCATTTCAATAAAATGCAGCACCCAGAATAATCAAGTATTGATATGTCAAATATTTGTTTCATAATCTAAGATAAATACAAGAATAATAATATAGTAATTATAAACTAAAAGCTAATAAAGAGGAGAACAACAAAAATATTTAACATATTTGATTAACCCAAAAGAAGGCAAGAACAGAGTAAACTAAAGAACATAGGATGTGAAAACAAATAGTAAGGTTGGTTATTTATATTTACATGCTTATAAGTTACATTAAATATAAAACCTGTGTTCAGTATTAAATTGAGAGAATATATCAAGTAGCGACAGAAGCAATTACAAGAAAATGACTAGAAATATCAAGGCATGTTGCATTAATGATATATTTTTAAAGGCTGTAGAATATAGTGAAACCAATGACAACAAATTTAAATCTCTGTAGCAGAGAAACTTTGCCTGCCTTAGGGAACAACTGACAGCCATTTATGTTCCTAGGGGCATATACAGCCCCTGAATGTTGAAAATCAGTCTTGGCTTAGCAGATATCTTCAAGGAAAAGAAAAGGAGATCAAATATAAAAGTTTTAACAGTTGGAATTTAAGGAGAGGGAGCTGTCAAAACCATAGACTATTTTTCGTTGAGGCATCTTCATCCTTGGAACTCAATAGCTGCTCAGAAATTTGGTGAATTAGATTTAAAAAATTAGAAAGGCATTATGAATTTTCATACAGCCACAAGATGATCAAAGACCAAATGCCAGAGGAATTTTGCCTAAAAAGTTCTTAGCCTTCCTCTAGAACATTTTGCTTCATTTAGAAGTGCCTTTGCTGGTAGGCTTTCCAAGGCCCACTTGACTTCACATTCCAGGATGTCTGGCTCTAGATTAGTGATCACATCATCATGATTATCTCAGTCGCGAAGATCTTTTTTGTACAGTTCTTCCGTGTATTCTTGCCACCTCTTCTTAATATCTTCTGCTTCTTTTAGGTCCATACCATTTCTGTCCTTTATCAAACCCATCTTTGCATGAAATGTTCCCTTGGTATCTCTAATTTTCTTGAAGAGATCTCTAGTTTTCCCATTCTGCCGTTTTCCTCTATTTCTTTGCATTGATCGCTGAAGAAAGCTTTCTTATCTCTTCTTGCTATTCTCTGGAACTCTGCATTCAGATGCTTATATCTTTCCTTTTGGCCTTTGCTTTTTGCCTCTCTTCTTTTCACAGCTATTTGTAAGGCCTCCCCAAACAGCCATTTTGGTTTTTTGCATTTCTTTTCCATGAGAATGGTCTTGATCCTGTCTCCTGTACAATGTCACGAACCTCATTCCATAGTTCATCAGGCACTCTATCTATCAGATCTAGGCCCTTAAATCTATTTCTCACTTCCACTGTATAATCATAAGGGATTTGATTTAGGTCCTACATGAATGGTTTAGCGGGTTTCCCTACTTTCTTCAATTTCAGTCTGAATTTGGTAATAAGGAGTTCATGATCTGAGCCACAGTCAGCTCCTGGTCTTGTTTTTGTTAACTGTATAAAGCTTCTCCATCTTTGGCTGCAAAGAATATAATCAATCTAATTTTGGTGTTGGCCATCTGGTGATGTCCATGTGTAGAGTCTTCTCTTGTGTTGTTGGAAGAGGGTGTTTGCTATGACGAGTGCATTTTCTTGGCAAAACTCTATTAGTCTTTGCACTGCTTCATTCCGCATTCCAAAGCCAAATTTGCCTGTTACTCCAGGTGTTTCTTGACTTCCTACTTTTGTATTCCAGTCCTCTGTAATGAAAGGACATTTTCTTTGGGTGTTAGTTCTAAAAGGTCTTGTAGGTCTTCATAAAACCATTCAACTTCAGCTTCTTCAGCGTTACTGGTTGGGGCATAGACTTGGATAACTGTGATATTGAATGGTTTGCCTTGGAGATGAACAGAGATCATTCTGTCATTTTTGAGATTGCATCCAAGTACTGCATTTCCGACTCTTTTGTTGACCATGATGACTACTCCATTTCTTCTGAGGGATTCCTGCCCACAGTAGTAGATATAATGGTCATCTGAGTTAAATTCACCCATTCCCATCCATTTTAGTTAGCTGATTCCTAGAATGTTGACGTTCACTCTTGCCATCTCTTGTTTGACCACTTCCAATTTGCCTTGATTCATGGACCTGACATTCCAGGTTCCTATGCAATATTGCTCTTTACAGCATCGGACCTTGCTTCTATCACCAGTCATATCCACAGCTGGGTATTGTTTTTGCTTTGGCTTCATCCCTTCATTCTTTCTGGAGTTATTTCTCTACTGATCTCCAGTAGCATATTGGACACCTACTGACCTGGGGAGTTCCTCTTTCAGTATCCTATCATTTTGCCTTCTCATACTATTCATGGGGTTCTCAAGGCAAGAATACTGAAGTGGTTTGCCATTCCAGTTGAGCTGTTTCAAATCCTGAAAGATGATGCTGTGAAAGTGCTGTACTCAATATGTCAGCAATTTGGAAAACTCAGCAGTGGCCACAGGCCTGGAAAAGGTCAGTTTTCATTCCAATTCCAAAGAAAAGTCAAGTCGCTCAGTCATGTCTGACTCTTTGTGACCCCATGGACTCTAGCCCACCAGGCTTCTCCCTCCATGGGATTCTCCAGGCAAGAGTACTGGAGTGGGTTGCCATTTCCTTCTCCAATTCTGAAGAAAGGCAATGCCAAAGAATGCTCAAACTACCTCACAATTGCACTCATCTCAAATGCTAGTAAAGTAATGCTCAAATATCTCCAAGCCAGGCTTCAGCAATTCGTGAACCGTGAACTTCCTGATGTTCAAGCTGGTTTTAGTAAAGGCAGAGGAACCAGAGATCAAATTGCCAACATCCACTGGATCATGGAAAAAGCAAGAGAGTTCCAGAAGAACATCCATTTCTGCTTTATTGACTATGCCAAAGCCTTTAACTGTGTGGATCACACAGTGGAAATTCTGAAAGAGATGGGATTACCAGACCAACTGACCTGCCTCTTGAGAAATCTGTATGCAGGTCAGGAAGCAATAGAACTGGACATGGAACAACAGACTGGTTCCAAATAGGAAAAGGAGTACATCAAGGCTGTATATTGTCACCCTCCTTATTTAACTTATATGCAGAGTACATCATGAGAAACGCTGAACTGGAAGAAACACAAGCTGGAATCAAGATTGCCGGGAGAAATATCAATCACCTCAGATATGCAGATGACACCACCCTTATGGCAGAAAGTGAAGAGGAACTAAAAAGCCTCTTGATGAGAGTGAAAGTGGAGAGTGAAAAAGTTGGCCTAAAGCTCAGCATTCAGAAAACGAAGATCATGACATCTGGTCCCATCGCTTCATGGGAAATAGATGAGGAAACAGTGGAAACAGTGTCAGACTTTATTTTGGGGAGGCTCCAAAATCACTGCAGATGGTAATTGCAGCCATGAAATTAAAAGATGCTTACTCCTTGGAAGAAAAGTTATGACCAACCTAGATAGTATATTCAAAAGCAGAGACATTACTTTTCCTACTAAGGTCTGTCTAGTCAAGGCTATGGTTTTTCCAGTAGTCATGTATGGATGTGAGAGTTGGACTGTGAAGAAGGCTGAGCGCTGAAGAATTGATGCTTTTGAACTGTGGTGTTGGAGAAGACTCTTGAGAGTCCCTTAGACTGCAAGGAGATCCAGCCAGTCCCTTCTAAAGGAGGTCAGCCCTGGGATTTCTTTGGAAGGACTGATGCTAAAGCTGAAACTCCAGTACTTTGGCCACCTCATGCGAAGAGTTGACTAATTGGAAAAGACTCTGATGCTGGGAGGGATTGGGGGCAGGAGGAGATGGGGACGACAGAGGATAACATGGCTGGATGGCATTACAGACTCGATGGATGTGAGTCTGAGTGAAAACTCCGGGAGTTGGTGATGGACAGGGAGGCCTGGCATGCTGCGATTCATGGGGTAGCAAAGAGTAGACACGACTGAGCGACTGAACTGAACTGAACTTGTTGGTGGGCTAGGAAGCTATCCTGAGGACTAAAGAGTATGTATTTATCCCTAGCAAACTTTCAGTGAAGAGAAGATAAATATCTGCAAGGTTCTGAATCAGTACAAGGGCCACACCCAAGATAACAAGGTGAATCCAGAATAAAACAGCCTTTGCTCATAGAATTGCCTGGTTGTACTTATGCGATCCCTGTCTTGCCCAATCTGCCTGACTGTTCCAACCTTCATATAGTTGCATCATGTTTTGTGATTTATTCTGCCAATAGCTTCTTTTTGATTGCAGTGCTTATTCATATAAGGTAGCAGTTCCAATTGCTATTTTGCTATGTGTTTTCAATATTTTATTTTACCTTCTGTTCCTCAATAACATCTGTGTTGAATAGAGATTTTCTAGTGTAGTAGTTCAATCTCTGTGTGATTTATTTTACTGTATGTTTTTAGTTATTTCTGAGTGGTTTGCTTGGTTGTTACAACTACTGTCTTAAGACATTCAATTAATATGTATTTCATTTCAACAGTAAACCAAAACTTAGCTTATGTTCTATTTTTGGTGAGTAACTTCACGTAAGTCTAAATGACAAAGTTTTATAATAATTGTTTTTATGCAATGGTCTTTTAAAATCTACCGAAGAGAGTCCAAACAATAAGTATATTTGCATTACCCACTATATTTTCTTTTACTTTATTTGATAGTTTACTATACTAGCATGAAGTGTCACTTCATGTGGATCCTAGTTACCTCCTATTGTTCTTTGATTTCAGCCTTAAGGATGCACTTTAGTAGATCTTACTGGAAAGGTTTGCTATAGGTCTTTCTCATTGTGTTTGTCTTGGAATGCTACAATTTCTCCTTTATTTTTTTAGGAGAGTTTAGCTGAATATAGAATCTTTAGTCTTTTCCTTTCAAAGTTCTGTAGTATCATCCCACTGTCACCTGGCTTCCTTCATCCCTAATAAAGAGTGTAATTAATTTGACCTTGATCTGTGGATCTCTTTAAGATTATTCTATGTGTATTTTTTAAACCTTCTTGTAAATACATAGATAGATATAGATACATCATTAAATATGAAAAGTTTTAAGTCATTTCTTAAAATATTTTACCACCCTTTTCTATTTTTTCCTCATTTTTGGGATCCCTATGTGCCAATATTTCATATGCTTGATGTTGCCCCACTGATCCCTTAAGCTCTCTTTACTTTTCATTATTTGATTTTCTTTCTTTCTTCGTACTGGATAAACTCCACTGATCTATCTTTAGGTCAATAAAGCCTGCCAGATTAAATCTATTGATTTTAAAATTTCTGTAGTGAAGTCTTTCATTTTAGTTAAAGATAGTTTTCAATTCAGAATTTCTATTTGGTTCCCTTTTTTATTTAAAAGTCTATATTAGAATTTCCCTTTTAGTTTTTAAGAAATGGTTTCCTCTGGTAAGTTAACATATCTGTAATAGCTATTTTAAGTCTTTGTCTACTGGATTCAAAATTTGAGATCTGTGAGGGTATTTCCCATTGGTTTTTTTTTTTCTGGGTATGTAGCATATTTTCATTTTTTTGCATGTCATGTAAAATTATTTTTTAAAGCTTTTTAATTTTTAGAAATTTTAGACAATATATTTTAACAGTTTTGATTCAGATTTCTCCAAGGGTTTTTGTTGTTCTTTTTGTCTTACTATATGTTTAGTCCTGGACTAAATTTTCAGGTTCTGTATTCTGTACTATGTGCAGCCACTGAGTTCTTTGCTACTTTTTTCTTTTTCTTTTTGTTCAATCTCCCCAAATTCTTCTTTTCATTTTTAAGTCAGGCTTCCCAGGGAAAACTCCTAATTTGCACAATTTAGTGCCAAGCTGAAACCTGTCAGATACCCTTCAATGCTTTGACTGTTTATTTTCTATCCACAATGCCAAGGGACAGTTTCAAGCTTCAGGTGGTTTGCAAGACAGGCATAGCTTTCACTTCTTCCTGGTTCAGAACTTAAATATAATCCAGAGGAGTGACTGGGGACTTCTCTTTCCTAGAATTGTTCTTGGAATGTGTACATCTTTTCAGATCCAGTTGCGTATTTGAGCTTTTCAACATTCCTTATGATCATCTAGTTCTCCAAAGTTTCCTTTTAAATTCCCAGAAGGCTCTTGTTTGCCTCAACGGATGCAGTGTTGCTGTCGTATTGCTATTATTTCAGTATTTCCCTCGGTGTGAGGCTCTTTTTCCCACTGAGCTGAGCTTTTTTTCTTGTTGTTGTTTTTCAGTTGCTATATTGCTTTCAAATCTTTGCAGTCCTATGGACTGCAGCTTCCCTGTTCTTCACTATCTCCAGGGGTTTGCTCAGATTCACATCCACTGAGTCGGGGATGCTGCCTAACCATCTCATCCTCTACTGCCCTCTTTTCCTTTTGCCTTCAGTCTTTCCCAGCATCAGGGTGTTTTCCAATGAATCAGCTCTTCACATCAGGTGGCCAGCACCAGTCTCTCCAAAAAATATTCAGAACTGATTTCCTTTAGGATTGACTGATTTGATCTCTTTGCAGTTCAAAGGATTCTCGAGAGTCTTCTCTGGCACTACAATTTGAAAACATCAATTCTGCAGCACTCAGCCTTCTCACATCTGTACTTGACTACTGGAAAAATTACAGCTTTTACTATACAGAACCTTTGCTGGTGAAGTGATGTCTCTGCTTTTTGATACTCTATGTAGGTTTGTCATAGCTTTCCTTCCAGGGAGCAAGTGTCTTTTAATTTCACAGCTGCAGTCACTGTCAGCAGTGATGTTGGAGCTCAAGAAAATTAAATCTGTCACTGCTTCCACTTTTTCCCCTTCTATTTGCCATGAAGTGATGGTACTCGATGCCATGTTTTTTGTATTTTGAATGTTGAGTTTCATGCCAGCTTTTTCACACTCCTCTTAGAAAAACACCCTAGGAATAGAGATTTTCTAGGTAAGCAAAAGTTTGAATAATTGTCTGACTACGTTCTGTTGCTTTTAAGAAAGCTCAAAATAGGCCAGACCTCTTCATTAGCTGTAAGGCTTTTGGCTACCATGCCGCTGAAGAAAGATGAGAATATCTCCACGGTAAAACATCATAGAGCCCTCTGTCTTAAGAACTGTATCCACCAGGATTCCATCAGAGAAACAGAATCTCACTCCAAATCGATGCCATCCCTTCAAGCCAGAGCTTCCAGACAAACAAAGGTCTCTTTCACAGGAAGACTGAGTGTGCATTTCAGCCAGTTATCTGTGCCATGTTCTGGGGCCATTAACTAGCTGGAAACTCTCTTTCCCATTATTACTGTTAACTTTAAAAACATTCACAACCTAAAAACTGAGAGTTTTGTTTTATTCGGTTGTTTTAGGACTTCAAGCTCAAGAGAGAGCATCTCAAGTAACCCTGAGAAAACTACCCCAAAGAGGCGAGGGAAGGGGCCAGGCTACATGGAACTTTTGCAGCAAATGACAGGAAGACCAAATACCAAAAGATTATTGTTAATTAAAGAAAACCAGATAACCCAAGTTAATTAATTTAGCACTTTTCTATGTATGGGAAGATGTAAGAGTCTGGGCTCACTGAAATCATTCCTTTGATTTGCACCTCAGCTATCTGGAGCCAGAATCGTGTGTCTCTGACATCCTGAGCTTCCCTGGGGTTTACTATAGGGTACGGCTATAGTCTGATGACTGCTAGATCACAGGTATTCTCCTTCCTGAGTTCCCTCAAGGTTCACCTGCTCACATTGGAGGGCTGCAGTCCCCAAAGACTGTGATATCCTTAGTTACTGATACAGCAGGAAATATTCCACTTCTCATTACCATCCCAGGGGACCCCGGAATGCAAGTGCCTCTGGTCACTAGAATCAGATGACCAAGGAATGTCCCTGGGCAGAAGCCACAGAAATGAGAGCACCACATGTAAAAAGCCAGAGCCCAGGATGTATGTGAAAGCTCCCTTCCAGGAAATTCTGGCACTCTGAGGTGTGACAGGTTGAGAACCGAAATATAGCGCTCACCCTCCAAAGTCTCAGTGAAGGATTCCAGCAGGTCCCTGTTTAATCAAAAGCCTGACCCTCAGGCCACAGCTCCTGAGGCAAGCTTACAGACCTCTCTTACAGAAAGACTGGGCTCCTCTAACTGTTCCCTCTTGTCCTGCCCTGGATATGGTAGCCGGTTAAGAACTCTTTCTCCCTTAGTTACAGTCTTGTGGGAGCCTTGAGCATAAACCACACTGGCCATCAGAATCATTTCACAATTCTCTACAACCTTGTAGGTCTCATAGACATGAGCCTCTGTTTGTTATCAAAGTTGGAGGTTTCAGGGGCTCATCTTTCAGGTACAGGATTTAAAAGCTGTGGCTCCTGATGTGAGTCAAATACTTCGCCCCCTCAGGGAGGAGCTCTTGGTTTTGAGTTCCCTCCCAACTGTGGGATTGGTGTGCTGGGGTGAGTTTATGGCAAGAGCATGTCTCAGCCTTTCCTTCCTGCTTCAGTGTGGCCTTTCTCTTGTTTGCTCAGTGTAAAGTGGTCATTCCACCAGTTTTTAGCTTTTCTTCACTAGAAATTGTTTCATATGTAGCTGTAGATTTGATGTGTTTGTGAAAAGTTGCAAGTTCAAGATTTTTCTGTGTGTACTTCACCATCTTGAAATGGAACCTCTATTTCCATCAGCATTTTAAAGAGATTGCTCCATTGTTATATGACTTTCATATTTCTGAAGAAAAATCTGTCATATTGTGTCTCTTATCTCTTTAAGCCGTGAAGATTTTTTTTGGTCTTTGGTTTTTATCAGTGTCCATATTACATATTTGAATGTGTGTTTGTGAGCCTGTAGGACTGCTTAGCGTTCCTAAGTGTCTTGTGACTGTGGTGTAAACACTGTACTATTATACAGATTTCTAAATTTCAAATTATGCTTGTTTGTCTCTCCATAATTATTTCAATGTATTTATTTTTGATGCCCTGCCCTCTTAAACATTTATATCTCTATAATTAATTTTAGTGTACACGTACCTTGGTTCTCGTAATTATTTTAACATATGTAGATGTGTTTGTTTTATATTTTTTCTTGAATGCTTTATATAAAGACATATTGTTAGTTAAAAGTTTTTTTCTCTGTCTTCATCTTCATTTTTGACTTACAGGAACTGTGTTTTCAGTTTAAATGCTTCTCATATAAACACTACATCTTATATGAATACATCCACCTTTTTCTTCTGCTAAGTATATGAAGTAAGAGACCAATCACTTTAATTGAATTAGAAACCAAAATTGTTAAGGTTCTGTTAGAGTTTTTATTAGGTTCACTCTATATCTAGTTCACTCTTATTTCTAAGGCATAACTCTCCAGGGCTTTCAATTGAGAGATTGTATGTATGTAACCACAATGCAGAAACTGCAGACAAATCATGATCTGCTTTCTGGAAGTCACTTATTTACATTTTAATTTCCTTCTCTTCACATGTTTCAGTTCAATTCAGCCGCTCAGTCATGTCCGACTCTTTGCGACCCCATGAACAGCACGCCAGGCCTCCCTGTCCATCACCAACTCCTGGAGTTTACCCAAGCTCAGGTCCATCGAGTCAGTGATGCCATCCAGCCATCTTATCCTCTGTTGTCCCCTTTTCCTCCTGCCTTCAATCCCTCCCAGCATTAGGGTCTTTTCCAATGAGTCAATTCTTCACATGAAGTAGCCAAAGTATTGGAGTTTCAGCTTCAGCATCAGTCCTTCCAATGAACACCAGGACTGATCTCCTTTAGGATGGACTGGCTGGACCTCCTTGCAGTCCAAGGGACTGTCAAGAGTCTTCTCCAACATCACAGTTTAAAAGCATCCATTCTTTGGCGCTCAGCTTTCTCTGTAGTCCAACTCTCACATTCATACATGACCACAGAAAAAACCATAGCCTTGACTAGACAGACCTTTGTTGGCAAAGTAATTTCTCTGCTTTTTAATACGCTATCTAGGTTGGTTATAACTTTCCTTCCAAGGAGTAAACATCTTTTAATTTCATGGCTGCAATCACCATCTGCAGTGATTTTGGAGTCCAAAAAAATAGTCTGACATTGTTTCCACTGTTTCCCCATCTATTTCCCATGAAGTGATGGGACCAGATTCACATGTTTAGAAGCAGGAAAATGTCTTAAGAGTGGGCTGTACTATATGTTGAGGCCCCCCAAGTCTCTAATTTTATCACTATAGTAAACGATCCTCCAAATTTGGCCTTCTTTATGTTCTGTTTCCCCTGGGTAAGCTTATAATTTTGATCCTCTCACACAGAACTAGGTTTGCAAATGACCTCTGGGATGAAAATCAATTGCTTATTTGCTGTTTACCACTGCCTCTAGGACTTTCAACTGAGATCCAGATGCTGGGGCTCCTTTTATGTTCTCATATTTCTTTGTGGTTAAATCAAAGGTTTTTGGCTTAATCTTCCCATTAGAGTAATAGTAAACTGCTTTTTAAGTAGATAGAATCCTATGAGAATTAAGCACATAATGTGTGTGGATTGGATAGTAAATATGAAAATAAATCAGTTATGATTCCAAGATTTTTTGCTTTGGGTAAAGTAAGATGAAAACGAAAGATGTCATTTTAATGATTTGTCTTGAAAACACATTTACACAGAAACACTATTGACCAATAAGTCAATTATTTGTTTAAAAATGTTTCTTATATACATATATGTTTCAGATTTACTAAAAGTTAGAAGATAAACTGCATACTGTAGTTAATCCTAAGGTATCTGTTTGGGTAGTAGACAAGATGCTTTCAATATTTAAATATTTCATTAAAGTCGTTTTTGTGTGTGTGTGACTTTAAAAATTGTTGTATGGCAAAACCAATACAATATCATAAAGTAATTAACCTCCAATTAAAATAAATAAATTTATATTTTCAAAAACTATTTTATTTTCAAATTTTGTATTATGCTCTTATGTTGTGCAATATTTTAGGCAATCTCAGAATAAATGTACTCATTAATTATTTTAAATGCAGCAGCAGTATGACTAACCACACATTGTTTTTTTCAGGCTCATCTTTTGCTCCTCCAGAGTGTTTCCAGCAGCTTAACTCTATGAACGATCAATCTGGGAACTGTGGCGTAACTCCTACTGGGTTCACACGGTGTAAATCTGAGTATGTTCCAGGAAATCTATCTGAGAAATGTTATTTATTGTCTTAAATTTGAAAATACCATGAGCTAATTTACTTTATACATAAGCAAAATGTCACTTTATCATGAAAGAGACTATATATAACCAAACTATAAATGTCTTAAGTACAGAATGTCTGTACTTATCTTTTTTAATATAAATTTATTTATTTTAATTGGAGGTTAATTACTTTACAATATTGTATTGGTTTTGCCAGACATCAACATGAATCCACCACAAGTATACACGTGTTCCCCATCTTGAAGCCCCCTCCCTCCTCCCTCCCCGTACCATCCTGCTGGGTCGTCTCAGTGCACCAGCCCCGAGCATCCAGTATCATCACTTGTACCGTCTGTCCCACAGAGCATTTCATTTACATATAAGTACATTAACTGCCCATTAGTTTGAAAGGTAATTTTCATTTTTGCATGCTATCACTTTAATTTTACAAATGATGACCATTGTTTAGTGATCTAATAAAAATGCATGAATTTATGCTATCCAGGAAGTAAAGCACTGTGTTTAAGAACATGTGCTGTGCAGGCAGCCATCTTGGTTTCAAGGACTAATCCCAATGGTTACCTACTGTTGTGGCTTTGGACATGTGCCTCACGTTCCTGAGGTGTAAAACATGAATACCGGTTTCACTAATGTCTCTGGGCTTGTGCCAGTGTGGAATTTAGATACTCTAATAAACACAGCTAAAATGGGACTAACACAGAGTATGCACAATATGAGTGTTAATTGTTAATTACTATGTGCCTGCTATGTCACTTTAGTCATGTCCAACTCTTTGTCACCCTGGACTGTAGCCCACCAGGCTCCCCTGTCCATGGAATTCTCCAGGCAAGAATACTGGAGTAGGTAGCCATGCCCTCCTCCAGGGGATCTTCCCCACCCAGGGATCAAATCCAAGTCTCTTATGTCTCCTGCATTGGCAAGCAGATTCTTTACCATTAGCACCATCTGGGAAGTTCTAATCACTATGATTATTATATATATATTAGAACTAAAATGTTACTGTGATATTTTGATGCTATTTCAAACATGGTTTGATATCTAAAATAAAAATTCTATTTAAAAAATTTGTTTGCATGATTAGCAGGAAGATTTCTCATATAACCTTTACTCATATTTGCCAGTGGCTTGCATTTTGCCCAGTTGCTTTGTCCTTCTGTTTTTCAAATTCTTCTCTCCTTTCCTCCTTTCAAAATTATTTTCCTAAACCATTTGAATGTAAATTGAATACTATGCTTTATTATCCTTAAATAAATCATTGTGTCTTTCTTGGGGACAAAATTTTTTAATGGCTATATTGTAGCTGTCAAAATTCACAATAAAACTTCATTCATTATCTCAATAAAGTATTTACAGTTCTTTGCTTTGTTCAGGAGCCAATCTAGAGTCACATGTTTGCAAGAGCCATACTGTATTTTTAAACTTTAATCTAGAACATTTTATTTGTTTTATTTGTTACTTTTACTTTTTAAAAAAATACTGCAGGCCAATCATTTTGTAAAATTTTTCTCAAACTGGGTTTGATAGTTAGTTAGATTCATGTTATAAATTTTGTCATACTTGCCACTAATGTGGTATTGTACCATCAAGTACAATTTTCAAAGGGCACATCCCAATTTCTCTCAGCATTGGGTATGTTAGGTTAAACTGTTTGGTAAAGTTAATTTTCTTTAGGTCTCTCAATTGTAAAGTTACTCTTTCCCTTTGTGTTTAATGCATAAACTGAGACTATAGGCATATTCTGTTCTTCAAACTTTTGCCCTCTAGTTTTAAAGTTCACTGATAATTTTCTAACTCCATTATTGCCTCTGTCTTTAAGCTAAAAATGTATTGTAGAAAGAAGTATTCCCTCCTACTTATTGATTTCTGTATTTGTCTACATCAGTTCAGACTCAGCAATTGTTACTTGACTCAATAGTATAGAATATATTACTATCATTTATTTTAATGCTTACTTTCTCAAATTGTCTCACTTTCGGCTAGTGAGAGTTTACTTTAACTGGCCACAATGTTTTTTCAAAAGTCTGTATGATGCTTTAAAAACTTACAAATTTCTCTAGCACAAAAAAACAGACATCCTAGGACACTTATTATATATATATATATATTTTTTTTTTACCCTTGCTGTGGATTCAGCTATTTCTCTAAATAAACAAAGGAATTTCCCATTGCCTTTTATCAGAGAAGAGTGCTTAGAAAACAAACATCTCAGCACCAGTTGTGCCCATTTCTACTGTTTTTCATGATCTCTAAGACTTCTCAGTGAACAAAGGTAGGACATACAAGTATCACATAGTTATTTCTATATCCACGTGTTGTATCTCTGTTTTTAAAACATGAACTTATAGTGATCATTTTATGGCAAAATACATCTTGCATTTATGAGCTGCTTTCTTATATGCTCGAGCCCAGAAGCACAAAAATTTGTTTCACAGTTGCTAAAACATATTCTGACTAAAGGAAACTTTCTAGCTCTTGTGCTTATATTCTCTTTTAAATCATTGATCTTTTTATATTAGCTGCTGTGAGGTGCTTATCTGCTAACTACATTATCTGGGTCATTTTGCCATTGATATCTAGTGCTTTATTTGCACCTATATCGTGTTTTAAGTGTTGCATACATTTATGATTTTCTGTATGAAAGTGAAGGTGAAGTCGCTCAGTCGTGTCCGACTCTTTGCGACCCCGTGGACTGTAACCTACTAGGCTTCTCGGTCCATGGGATTCTCCAGGCAAGAATACTGGAGTGGATTGCCATTTCCTTCTCCAGGGGATCTTCTCGACCCAGGGATCGAACCCGGGTCTCCCGCATTAGAGGCAGATGCTTTAACCTCTGAGCCACCAGGGAAGCCGATTTACCTACTTACAAACATTATATTATTTTCAGATGTAAAACATAATAATTCAATATTTTTATAAATTACACACCATACAAAGTTATTAGACAATACTGACTATACTCCCTGTGCTGCACTATTACATCCCTGCGGCTTATCTATTTTATTATACCCCTGGTGGTTTGTACCTCTTAATCCCCTTCACCCATTTGGTGCTTTCCATATCCCTCTCCGATCTGGTAACCACTAGTCTGAATCTGTGAGTATGTTCCTGTTTTTCTCACCTTTGTTTGTTTATTTTTAGATTCCACATACAAGTAAAAGCATACAATATTTGTTTTTCTCTGTCTGATTTAGTTCAAATGCATGAATCAATATGCTCTCCAGGTCTACCCATGTTCTTGCAAACAGCAAGATTCCATTTTTTGTGTGACTAATATTGTCATTTATATATATATATATATTTTGTATATATATAATATACAAAAAACATAAACGTATCTCACATCTATATACATTCATCTAATGGTGGGTACTTAGGTTGCCTCCATATCTTAGTCTTAGTCTCTCAGTCATGTCTGACTCTTGGCAATCCCACGGACTGTAGCTTGCCAGGCTTCTCTGTTCATGCAATTCTCCAGGCAAGAATACTAGAGTGGGTTGTCATTTCTTCTCCAGGGGAACTTCCCGACCCAGGGATCAAACCCAAGTCTTCCGCACTGCAGGCAGTTTCTTTACCATCTGAGCCACCAGGGAAGCCCATATCTTAGCTATTTTAAATAATGCTGCAATAAACATTGGGGTACCTATATCTCTTCCAAGTAGTATTTTCCTTTTTTTCAGATAAATATCTAGGAGTGGAACTGTTGGATTGTATGGTATTTTAATTTTTTTGTTTTATGAAACTCCATACTGTTTTTCATTTACCTGTAAAAATTCCCACTAAGAGTTTACTACAGTTTCTTTTCTCTGCATCCTGACCAACCCATGTTTTTATTGTCGTTGTTTTACCCTCTTTGGTCTCTTTGAAAATAGCCATTCTGACAGATGTGAGATAATACCTCACTGTGGTTTTGATTTGCATTTCCCTGATGATTAGTAATGTTTAGTGCCTTTTCATGTACCTTTTGGCTCTCTGTATGCCTTTGGGAAAATGTCTATTCAGGTCCTTGTTGTTGTTGCTGTTGTTTAGTTGCCAAGTCATGTCCAACTCTTATAGAGTTACTCTGTAAGTTACTCTTATAGACTGTAACCTGCCAGGCTCCTCTGTTTATTGGATTTCCCAGGCAAGAATACTGAAGTGGGTGCCATTTCCTTCTCCAGGGGATCTTCCCGACCCAGGGATAGAACCCATGTCTCTTGCATTGCGGGTGCATTCCTTACAACTGAGCCACCAGGGGAGCCCTATTCAGGTCCTATGCCCATATTTTAATTGAATTGGTGGGGTTTTCTATTGAGTTGTATAAGTTCTTTATATATTTTGGATATTAACCCCTTTACAGATATCTTCTTCCACATTGCTTTTGTGTTTTGACCATGGTTTCCTTTACTATGTAAATTCCTTTTAGTTCAGTTGGGTCCCATTTGTTTCTCTGCTTCTGTTGCCTTTGCCTAAGGAGATCAAAAAATATACAAATTATTAAGGTGAATGTCAAAGGACATACTGACTATGTTTTCTTTTTTTAAAAATCTTTTTATTTTATTATATTGGCATATAATTTATTATTAACAATCTTGTAATAATTTCAGGTGGACAGAAAAAGGATGCAGCCATTCATATACATATATTAAGTCTTCCCCTAACTCTCCTCCCATTCAAGCTTTCAATAGCATTAAGCAGATTTCTCTGTGCTATATACAGTAGAATCTTGTTGGTCATCCATTTAAAATATAACAGTGTGTACATGTCCATCACAAACATCTTAACTATCCCTTTCCTCCATCCTCCCAAGCCTAGCAACCATAAGTTCATTCTCTGAGTCCATAAGGCTCTTGTTTCTATATTAGTTTTCTGTCTGAATGATATGTTCATTGATGAACGTGAGTTGTTAAAGTCCCTCACTCTTATTGTGTTACTGTCTATTTCTCCCTTTAAGGTTGTTAGTATTTGCTTTACATGTTGAGGTGCTCCTATATTGGGTGCATATATACTTTCAATTATTGTATCTTCTTTTTGGATTGATCCCTTGATCATTATGTAGTGTCCTTCTTTGTCTCTTAAGTCTTTGTCTTAAAGTCTATCATGTGATGTGCATATTGTTACACCAGATTTCTTTTATTTTCCATTTGTATGGAATACCTTTGTTCCATCCTGTCACTCTGTGTGTGTGTGTGTCCTTAGTTCTGATGCAGGTCTCTTGTAGACAGCTTACATATATGTCTTATCTTTGTATCCACTCAGCCAGTCTATGCGTTTTGGTTGGTGCATTTAATCCATTTACATTTAAGGTAATTAACAATATATATGTTCCTACTTTGTTATTCAGTCACCATGTCATGTCTAACTCTCTGGGACCCCATGAATTGCAGCATTCCAGGTTTCCCTGCACTTTACTATCTCCCTGAGTTTGCTCAAACTCATATCCATTGCCTGGAAAATCCCATGGACAGAGGAGACTAGTGGGCGACATTCCATGGAGTTGCAAAGAGTCAAGCAACTGAGTACACACACACACACAGCCACAGAGTAGCAGTAACCTGTCTACAAGGGAAGGATTCAATCCAATGAGAAAAAATACAATCCATTACCAAGACATGTTTATGTCCATAAGATAGAGAAAGCTGAATAAAATCTATTTGCTGATCTACAAGTGGTACATTAGGCAGTTTAAAGTTTCCAGGAGAAATGCAGACGGATTTTCCTGAATTGTGTTTCAGACACATGGGGCAAAGTAGGCACTCTTTGCATTAATGTTTCCATCAGTTCATAAAGTGGACCAATGATTCAATGCATGTCTGGTAGTCAGTAATGGAAATTTCAGAGCCTCTGGCAGTACTGAATTCAGTATTCAAACTGAAGTTTTCTCTTTTTATTGGGTCATCAGTTATTAGATTTCCAATATTGTTTTTCTTTTTTCTGAGGCAAAAATAACATTATTATTCCTTGTCATCCTTTTTTCTCCATTCCCCATACTTTATTAGCTTCCATCCCTACCTAAAGTAAAATATTCACTATATTTGAGATGCATAGTGTCTTCCTTAGCATCTCTGTGGATAAGCCCAGGCAATATATTTTGGCCTTTACTTGGGAAGGAAGGCAATACACCTGAACAGTATATGCCCCACAGTTTTAACAAAAGTCCCCCCTACTCCCAAGCCATAAAAGCTGATTTAGATGCTATACCATTCCTTGGAGGCTCTACTTAATTACAATATATAGACAATTTTCTTCTCTGCTCCCTAACACAGGCCTCTTCATAAGAAGATAGCATCTATCTGTTAAAACTTTTAGCCTTAGAGGGACACAGTCTCCAAAGAAAAGTTCAGTTTGCTCAAACTCAGGTTTGATATTTGGGGCACCTAATCTCAGAACAAGGGCTACATTAGATCCAGTACTCCAAACTAAGTGCCGCTTGTGAGGTTTTCTTAGACTACCTAGGTAATGTTGAAATGAGAATTCCAAACTTCTCTCTTCTGCCCAAACTTTGTATATTTGACTAAAAATAACAAACCTTATCCTATTATTTAGGAAGATCAGGGTGACATAGCCTTGAAAGCCTAAAAGAAAACTGTAAACCTCCCTGCCCTTAGACATCCCAATTATCAACTTTTCTCCTCCCCCCACTCCACTCCAACCACCTTTTTTTTTTTTAATTTAAAAGGAAGGAAGTGTCTTTGGGATACTGACCCTAAAACACTAGGGAAACCGTTGACTCATAGGTTATCAATAGCCAACAGCTAGACCCTGTAACATGAGGATAACTCTTTTGCCTCAGTGCCAGGCCACTATCCTCTTAGTCAAGGTCACCAAGACATAGTCTTGGAATCCTTTTTAACATCTTTGTACCTCATAAAAGAAGTCCTTCTGAATTCTCATCACACTCAACATTCCCTTCTGAATTCTCATCACACTCAACATTCTCTGGCCAGTCATCGCATCTCCTATAAAATTGTCTTAATAACCACTTCCCATATAACTTCTCATATAGCTTTTTTCACTGTAATAATCTTAAGTCTTAAAACACTGCCTCTTTATTCATATAAAGTTTGTTAAAGTAGAACACAGCATACTAGTAACAGAGTGTATAGATTTTCTTGTTGAAGCTTTTATCATTTTCCTTAATTTTATTTGATTTTTAAATTTACATAGACTATAAATATTGAATATACAACTTGATAAATAATTCCATTTGCAGAAATGTTTCCTCCAATCTGTGCCCCATACAACCTATGTTGTTTTCTTAACGGTAATAGATAAATGTATTCTGTTCAAAAACTCCATACTAATAGAATGCTACAGTATGCTTTTTTTTTTTGTATGCCATAATATGCCCAGGACAATTTTTTTGTGATTAAAATAAACTGCTCTTGTCATAGTATTTCAGTTTTTATTACTGAGTAATTATGAATATCACTAAAATTATATACAAAATTATACATATATGTATAATTAATACAATATATACTTATATTTATATATTATATTTTTTGATGATCAATTATGTGGTGCATTTTTTTGTTGTTCATTTTGGCTATCATGAATAAAGCTGCTCTTTTCAGGATCAGGTCTTTGCAGCAAATATATTTCCACTTATATTGGAAAGATACATACATACATAGGAATATAATTGCTAATTCTTGTAATTTCATATTAACATTTTAAAAAGTTTACCAAATTGCTTTCCAAAGTGGCTATGCAATTTTACATGCAAACTAGCAGAGTCTAAGAATTCTATTTCCTCCATAATTTGTTACTACTTGGTAATGTCAGTCATTTTTATTTTAGCCATTCTACTTCTAACTTGCTTTTGTTTCCATTTGCATTTGTCTAACTGATATTTAGAGCATTTTCTAAGCCTTTTATGTTACTGTATGTGTCTTTCTCTATGATGAATCTTAAATTTTTTCCAGTTTATTTGGAATGGTTTAGGATCAGGAAGCAACAGTTAGAACTGGACATGGAACAACAGACTGGTTCCAAATAGGAAAATGAGTACATCAAGGCTGTATATTGTCACCCTGCTTATTTAACTTATATGCAGAGTACATCATGAGAAATGCTGGGCTGGAAGAAGCACAAGCTGGAATCAAGATTGCAGGGAGAAATATCAAGAACCTCAGATATGCAGATGACACCACCCTTATGGCAGAAAGTGAAGAGGAACTAAAAAGTCTCTTGATGAAAGTGAAAGAGGAGAGTGATAAAGTTGGCTTAAAGCTCAACAGTCAGAAAACTAAGATCATGGCATCTGGTCCCATCACTTCATGGGAAATAGATGGGGAAACAGCGGAAACAGTGTGAAACTTTGTTTTGGGGGGCTCCAAAATCACTGCAGATGGTGACTGTAGCCATGAAATTAAAAGACACTTACTCCTTGGAAGAAAAGTTATGACCAACCTAGGTAGCATATTGAAGAGCAGAGACATTACTTTGCCAACAAAGGTCCGTCTAGTCAAGGCTGTGGTTTTTCCAGTAGTCATGTATGGATGTGAGAGTTGGACTGTGAAGAAAGCTGAGCGCCAAAGAATTGATGCTTTTGAACTGTGGTGTTGGAGTAGACTCTTGAGAGTCCTTTGGACTGCAAGGAGATCCACCCAGTCCATTCTGAAGGAAATCAGCCCTGGGATTTCTTTGGGAGGAATGATGCTGAAGCTGAAACTCCAGTACTTTGGCCACCTCATGTGAAGAGTTGACTCTTTGGAAAAGACTCTGATGCTAGGAGGGATTGGGGGCAGGAGGAGAAGGGGACGACAGAGGATGAAGCTGGATGGCATCACTGACTCGATGGACGTGAGTCTGCATGAACTCCGGGAGTTGGTGATGGACAGGGAGGCCTGGCGTGATGCAATTCATGGGGTCGCAAAGAGTCGGACACGACTGAGCGACTGAACTGAACTGAACTGAGCCTTCTTATCGCTGAATTTTACCTATGTATGTTTTTATTCTGAACTAACTGCAGATTCTTGGGAAATTTCAAAAGTAACCTAGAAAGAATACAGAGGACCCCTGTATACTTCAGCTGTTTTCCCCAAATGGTAACCTCAAATGACTTATATATCTTATCTGTAGTAAAATATCCAAGCCAGGAAATTGACACTGGTAAATTCACAGACATTACTCCTCATACTGGAGAAGGAAATTGCAACCCACTCCAGTATTCTTGCCTGGAGAATCCCATGGACTGAGGAGCCTGGTGGACTGCAGTCCACGGGGTCACAAAGAGACACGACTGAGTAACTTTACTTACTTACTTACTCCTCATATATCATCAGTTTCCCATGGATTTATTTGTGGTGTGTGTGTACGTGTATGTGGGTTTGAACTGCCGTCTTGTCAATATTGCATTGCAAAGTGGTAAATATAGAATGTCTGGGTTTATTTCAGTGTTCTTTCCTTTTTCTCAATCAGGTTTTAGTTTTCAGTGCTCAAGTGTTGCATGTATTTTAAGTATATTGCTGAATGTTTTGCTTTTGAAAATATTGTGAACAGAATGGTTTTCTAAATTTTATTTTCTCATTGTTCACTGCCAGTATCTACTAAAAATAACAATGCAAATCATATATTGATCTTTTATATTGTGTGAACCACATAAATTCTCTCTTTCTCCTTTTGTGTGTGAGCTTCTTAGTATTTCCATGTCCAGGATCATGTAATCTGCAAATGAAGTCTGAATTATCCTTTTCTAATTAGGATCCCTTTATTTTGTTTTTCTTGCTTGACTGTATACATATCTACCAAAATGTTGAACTGTAAGTGGAGAAAGAAAAGATTTACTTATTACCAATTTTATGAGACAAATTTAGCCATTACAAGGAAGTTTATTGTTAGCTGTAGGTTTTTTTGTTAATACCCTTTATCTCATTTGGAAATTCCCCCTATATTTCTACTTTTCTGAGAATTTTTAATCTTACATGGTGGTTGTATTTTTAGTGCTTTTCATACATCTATTTTCATGAATCTGTTTTTGATGCATTTTCCCTATTGATATAATTTATTACATTAATTTGTTTTCAGATGTTAAAAATCATGAGCCATGTTCTTATTATTCACTCTAACAATGTCTGGCTTTTAACTGATTGTTTATAGACCGTTTCCATTAAAAGTGATTACTGATGTACTATCTTCAGATAACAGAGTAATAGTTCACATTCAAATGCTGTAATTATACACTCCTTCATGTGTGGTGAAGGTGTACTATAATGGTTTCCCAGTTCCTCCATCCAGTCCCTTGTGAGGCTTCTTGTTGCTTACTTTGCTTATACATATACAGTAAATATCCAATACATTCTTTGTATTATTTTTAATATAAATTTATTTATTTTAATTGGAGGTTAATTATAATATTGTATTGGTTTTGCCATACATCAGCATGTATCTGCCACAGGTATACATGTGTTCCCCACCCTGAACCCTCCTCCCTCCTCCCTCCTCGTACCATCCCTCTGGGTCATCTCAGTGCACCAGCCCCAAGCATCCAGTATCATGCATTGAACTTGGACTGGCGACTCGTTTCATATATGAGATTATACATATTTAAATGCCATTCTCCCAAATCATCCCACCCTCTCCCTCTCCCACAGAGTCCAAAAGACTGTTCTATATATTGTTCGTATTATTGCTTTGAGAAGATAGTTATCTTTTAGCTCAGTTAAGAGTAAGAAAAATAGACACATTTTTCTTTCAATTTTTTTCATTTTCTGATGCTGTTCCTTTTTTTGTAGATCAAAGTTTCTGACACAAATTTCTTTTCTGTGTAAAGGACTTTTTTAAAAAATATTTCTTGCAAGTAAGATATGCTTGCAAAGAATTCTATCACTTTTTGCCTGAAAAAAATCTCTATTATTTGAAAGATAATTTTACTGGACAGAGAATTCTTTGTTGGATTTTTCTTTTCTTACAGCAGTCAAAAATTCCTTCCAAATCTTAACTGCATGATTTTTAAATGAAAAGTCTGCTGTAATTCTTATCTTTGTTCCTCTAAGTAAGGTGTGCCCCAACCTAGTTGCCTTCGAGAGTTTCTCATTGATTTTGATTTACTTTAGTTTGAATGTGATATATTTATAGATGGTTTTTATTTTGATATTTATCCTGCTTGGCATTTTCTAAGTTTCTTGTATTTGTGTTTTCATGTCTGTCAATAGTTTTGTGAAGATCTTGTTCATTATTTTTTCAAGTTTTTTCCTATTCTGTTTCTTCTCCTTCTGCTGCTCTTATTACAAGTATGTTACACTTTCTTTAATTGTCTTACAGTTCTTGGGTTTTTCTATTTTTTTCTCCATTATTTTGTTTTATTGTGGTTCAGTTCAGGAAGTTTCTATCAATCTATCACTGAGTTCTCTTAAGTTTTTCTTCTGTTGCTTAGATTGAGTGTTATTGATGAAAGCTTGGAAGCCATTTTTAAATTTTTGTTGGGTTTTTTATGCTTTTATTTTCTCTTTTGTCTTATAGTTTGTTCTTACAGTTTTCATATCTCTGTTGATATTGTTTCTCTGGCCTTTCATGTTGCTGTCTTTTGCTTTTTAAACCTTTAAAATATTAACCAAAGTGATCTTAAATTTCATATCTAATAATTCCAAGATCTGTTTTGTATTTGATTTGTTTCTGATGCTTATTTTATCTCTTTACACTGGTTTTGTTTTCTTGCCTTTTAATATAACTAGTAATTTTTTGTGTTGAAAGTTGGTCATGTTATATAGGGTAGTAGGCACTGAAGCAAATAAGCTTTTAATGTGAGAATATATGTTAATATTTTTAGGGGATAGGTTGTATCTAATGTTTGTTGTAGCTATAGGCACCAGAATCTTCAGATTCCATTACTGAAGTAATTTATTTCTCTCTTCTTAAATTTGGAACTTCCTTTCATCCCAGCCCTCAAAGGGAATATGTGTCTTGGAGCTCTCTCAGTTGTAATTTACTTCTATTTCTGCTGGAGACTTGTTACTATGCTTTTACAGTTGGGGGGGAGGGGCGGGTGGACCTTCTCTAGTTTTTACATAAGCTTTTCTTTTAATGAGTTTGTGTCTCAGGGGTATGGATAACAAAAGTGCTTTTTTTCCTCCTCCAGGTGTAGAGTGCCCCATCCCATGCCCCCATTCTCTAGTCCCCATTCTACAGCTACCATCCCCAACCTATATTCTTAAGCCTTTTCTGTTATTGATCATGACTATATTTATTATTCTTTTAGGTGAGTCAAGACAAGTGGAGTTGGCAAGAGTGGGATGAAAGTCTTTCTACCTAGAGATTAAGCCTTTGTTAGACAGCTGGGTCTGGGAATTTCATAATGATTACTCTTCACTTCCCCCTGCAAGTGTATATGGAGAGCTTTCACGTATACTCCCCAAAAGAAACGTATAGAGTTTCTGGAGAAAAGGCAAATGAAAATATAACTGTATTACTCAAGAGCTTCACATTTTCATGGTAGTCCACACTCAGTTTCCAGCAATTTGTCAAAATTTGTATTTAAATATTATTAGTGTCTTACGTAGTTCAGTGGCTTATGCTCCAGATAAGCAAATTACAAGTGCTATACTTGTTGTTTTTGCAGGCACTTAGCTTTCCAGATACATGTAAGTGGTTTTTTCTGCAACCGCAATTCTCTGATGGGTCCAAAAAAAGTCATTGATTTCCGTTTACTCAGCATTTTCTTGTAATGACTGGAAAAACAAAGCCTACTTAAGTAAACAGTGCAAAGAAATAGAGGAAAACAATAGAATGGGAATGACTAGAGATCTCTTCAAGAAAATTAAAGATACCAAGGGAACATTTCATGCAAAGATGGACACAATAAGGGACAGAAATTGTGTGGACCTAACAGAAGCAGAAGATATTAAGAAGAGGTGGCAAGAATACACAGAAGAACTATACAAAAAGGTCTTAATGACCCAATTACCACAATGGTGAAGTTACTCATCTAGAGCCGGACATCCAAGAGTATGAAGTCAGATGGGCCTTAGAGAGCATTACTACGAACAAAGCTAGTGGAGGTAATGGAATCCCAGCTAAGCTATTTCAAATCCTAAAAGATGATGCTGTGAAAGTGCTCTACTCAGTATGCCAGCAAATTTGGAAAACTCAACAGTGGCCACAGGACTGGGAAAGGTCAGTTTTCATTCCAATTCCAAAAAAAGGCAATGCCAAAGAATGTTCAAACTGCCACACAATTGCTTTCATTTCACATGCTAACAAGGTAATAATGTCCAAAATCCTTTAAGCTGGGCTTCAACAGTACAGTGCTCTATACTTTGAATCCCGTACCTCTTGCAGGTAGCCTTAGAAACTGGCCTCAAAATAGTTGTTAACCTTCTGAACTCAAACTAGTTTAACACCACCCATATCACTTTGCCAACGAGGGTCCACAGACTGAAAGCTATGGTTTTTCCAGTAGTCATGTATGGATGTCAGAGTTGGACCATAAAGAATGCTGAGTGCTAAAAAATTGATGCTTTTGAACTGTAGTGTTGGAAAAGATTCTTGAGACTCCCTTGAACAGCAAGGAAATCAAACCAATTAATCCTGAAGGAAGGACTGATGCTGAAGCTCCAATACTTTGGTCACCTGATGTGAAGAGCCGACTCATTTGGAAAGACCCTGATGCGAGATAGTCATGATGGTGTGATCACTCAGCTAGAGCCAGACATCCTGGAATATGAAGTCAAATGGGCCTTAGAAAGCATCACTGCAAACAAAGCTAGTGGAGGTGATGGAATTCCAGTTGAGCTATTTCAAATCTTGAAAGATGATTCTGTGAAAATGTTGTACTCAAAATGACAGCAAATTTGGAAAACTCAGCAGTGGCCACAGGACTGGAAACGGTCAGTTTTCATTCCAATCCCAAAGAAAGGCAATGCCAAAGAATGCTCAAACTACTGCACAATTGCACTCATCTCACACGCTAGTTAAGTAATGCTCGAAATTCTCCAAGCCAGTCTTCAGCAATACGTGAACCATGAACTTCCAGATGTTCAAGCTGGTTTTATAAAAGGCAGAGGAACAAGAGATCAAATTGCCAACATCTGATGGATCATCAAAAATGCAAGAGAGTTCCAGAAAAACATCTACTTCTGCTTTATTGACTATACCAAAGCCTTTGACTGTGTGGATCACAATCAACTGTGGAAAATTCTGAAAGAGATGGGAATATCAGACCAACTGATCTGCCTCTTGAGAAACCTATATGCAGGTCAGGAAGCAACAGTTGGAATTGGACATGGAACAACAGACTGGTTCCAAATAAACGTCAAGGCTGTATGTTGTCACCCTGCTTATTTAACTTATATGCAGAGTACATCATGAGAAACACTGGGCTGGAAGAAGCACAAGCTGGAATCAAGATTGCCGGGAGAAATATCAATAACAACCTCAGATATGCAGATGACACAACCCTTATGGAAAAAGTGAAGAAGAACTAAAGGGCCTCTTGATGAAAATGAAAGAGGAGAATGGTAAAGTTGGCTTAAAGCTCAACATTCAGAAAACTAAGATCATGGCATCCAGGCCCATCACTTCATGGGAAATAGATGGAGAAACAGTGGAAACTGTGACAGGCTTTATTTTGGGGGGCTCCAAAATCACTGCAGATGGTGATTGCAGCCATGAAATTAAAAAGACGCTTACTCCTTAGAAGGAAAGTTATGACCAACCTAAATAGCATATTCAAAAGCAGAGACATTACTTTGCCAACAAAGGTCTGTCTAGTCGAGGCTATGGTTTTTCCAGTGGTCATGTATGGATGTGAGAGTTGGACTGTGAAGAAAGCTGAGCGCTGAAGAATTGATGCTTTTTAAACTGTGGTGTTTCCAGGTATGCAAGACAGGAAAAAAGACACAGCTGTGTATAACGGACTTTTGGACTCAGAGGGAGAGGGAGAGGGAGAGGGTGGGATGATTTGGGAGAATGGCATTCTAACATGTATACTATCATGTAAGAATCGAATCGCCAGTCTATGTCTGATGCAGGATACAGCATGCTTGGGGCTGGTGCATGGGGATGACCCACAGAGATGTTATGGGGAGGGAGTTGGGACGGGGGTTCATGTTTGGGAACACATGTAAGAATTAAAGATTTTAAAATTAAAAAAATAAACAACTAAAATAAATAAATAAATAAATAAACTGTGGTGTTGGAGAAGACTCTTGAGAGTCCCTTGGATTGAAAGGAGATCCAACCAGTCCATCCTAAAGGAGATCAGTCCTGGGTGTTCATTGGAAGGACTGATGCTGAAGCTGAAACTCCAATATTTTGGCCACCTTATGTGAAGAGCTGACTCATTTGAGAAGACCCTGATATTGGGAAAGTTTGAAGGCAGGAGGAGAAGGGGACGACAGAGGATGAGATGTTTCGATATGACTAAATGGACATGAGTTTGGTTAAACTCCGGGAGTTGGTGATGGACAGGGAGGCCTGGTGTGCTGCAGTCCTTGGGGTTACAAACAGTCGGGTACGACGGAGTGACTGAACTGAACTAAACTGATGCCAGGAAAGATTGAAGTCAAGAGGAGAAAGGGACAACAGAGGATGAGATGGCTGGATGGCATCACTGACTCGATGGATGTGAATCTGAGTGAACTCCGGGAGTTGGTGATGGACAGAGAGGCCTGGCGTGCTGCAATCCATGGGGATGGAAAGAATCACACATGACTGAGTGACTGTAAACCAACAACAGCAACAACTTTACGTAGAAGCTCATAAATAATTTGTAACAGACTTAATAATACTTAAAATACTTAACTAATACATAATCAATCTACTTTAACGGAATAACTTATGTACTTTGTGATAAATTTACAAAAGTACAAAAGTCACTAGAATCCAAAGTCATTTAAAAGTGATCCCAGTTCCTAGCAACCAGTGATATACTTTCTCTTCCCTTAGGTTTACCTTTTCTGGAGTTCTTATATTAGAAAAATTACATCCTATGTGGTCTTTTTACTTGGTTTATGTTACTTGTTTTTCAGTTTTATCCATTTTGTAGTCTATAACACTGTTTGTAGCTTATTACTGGATAATATAATATCCTAAAATTATGTGCCAGCTAATGGGCATTTAGAATGTTTCTAATAGTTTTGGGTCATTAAAAACAATGCTGCTATGGATGTCTCTGTTATACAGAGAATGGATAAACAACAAGGTCCTACTGTATAGCACAAAGAACTATATTCAATATTTCAATATCTATAGTAAGCCATAATGGAAAAGAATATTAAAAACTATATATATGTATATATAACTGAATCACTTTGCTCTAAGTAGTAATTAACAGAACACTACAAATCAAGTATACTTCAAATAAAAAAATTAAGAACAATGGTGCTTTGAACATTCTTATGCAGTATTTTGTTTGTTTTCTTTGTAAAGCCATGTATTTTTTTCCCTTGAGATATAACAAGTGACAATTTCAATCAGTTCTAATGAGGTGGATAAAACTGGAGCCTATTATACAGAGTGAAGTAAGCCATAAAGAAAAACACCAATAGAGTATACTAACGCATATATATGGAATTTAGAAAGATGGTAATGATAACCCTGTATGCGAGACAGCAAAAGAGACACAGATGTATAGAACAGTCTTTTGGACTCTGTGGGAGAGGGAGAGGGTGGGATGATTTGGGAGAATGGCATTGAAACATGTATAATATCATATATGAAATGAATCGCCAATCCAGGTTTGATGCATGATACTGGATGCTTGGGGCTGGTGCACTGAGACGACCCAGAGGGATGGTACGGGGAGAGAGGAGGGAGGGGGGTTCAAGATGGGGAACACGTGTACACCTGTGGTGAATTCATGTTGATGTATGGCAAAACCAATATAATATTGTAAAGTAATTAACCTCCAATTAAAATAAATAAATTTACATTTTTAAAAAAAAACAAGTGATGAAGGTGCAAGTCTTTATGTAAACACATATTTTTAAATTTCCCATGGATGCACACTTAGAAGTGGAGTTGCTGAGTCATGTGGCAAGTTCAGGGCTTACCTGGTGGCACAGATGATAAAGAATCTGCCTGCAATGCAGAACACCCAGGTTCATCCCTGGGTTGGAAAGATCTCCTGGAGAAGGGAATGGCAACTCCTGCGAGTATTCTTGCCTGAAGAATTCCATAAGCAGAGGAGCCTTGTGGTCTATGGTCCATGGGGTCACAAAAGAGTCAGACATGACTGAGTAACTTTCACTTACATGGCAATTTAAACATTTTAAGCAATTGCGCACATAATCTCCAAAGTTACTATACCATTTTACATTTCTAACAAAAGTGTATCAGAGTTATAGCTTCTCTGCATCTGCAGCATTTGGTACTGTCACGACTTTGTTGCCTGGTTTATGTGTCGTTCTAAAGCAGTATCTTACTCTCTAATTTGCATTTCCCTACTGATTTATGAAATTACCACTCTTTCATGTGATTATTAATGCTTTTTTTTTTTTTTCATCTTCGGGTTGCCTTCCCTGTGGCTCAGCAGTAAAGAATCTGCATGCCAATGGAGAAGATGCAGGAGATGCTGGTTTGATCCCTGGGCCAGGAAAATTCCCTGGAGAAGGAAATGGCAACCCACTCCAGTATCCTTACCTGGAAAAATTCCATTGACAGAGGAGCCTGACAGGCATAGAGTCAGACACAACTGTGCACACACACATACACACATACACACACACACACACTTGATTTTCTGGTTATTTTTGTCCGTGGTTTAGACAGTATCATCATGATGTATCTTAGTGATTCAACATTAATATTTATTCCATAAACTGCTTCGTAAGTGTATGCCTGAATGTCTTGTCAGTTTGGGACCCATGATGTGGAGAATATGTGTTATGTTTGAAAAATAGAAAAGGAAATGTAAGTAGATTAGTAATTTTTTAAATTTTACTAATTTTTAGATAGAATAAGCTCAGAATCATGTTTAAGAACAACAGCCAAAAACTAATAATAATAAAGAATTGTTAAAAAGTGATGACTGAATAGGAAGTGGGGCTTCCCTGGTAGCTCGGCTGATGAAGAATCCACCCGCAATGCAGGAGACCCAGATAGGATTCCTGGGTTAGGGAGATCCCCTGAAGAAGGGATAGGCTACCTACTCCAGGATTCATGGGCTTCCGTCGTGGCTCAGACAGTAAATAATCCACCTGCAACGCGGGAGACCTGAGCTTGATTCCTGGATTGGGCATGGGTAATCTGCTCCAGTATTCTTGCCTGGAGAATTCCCATGGACAAAGGAGCCTGGTGGATCACAGTCCAAGGGGTTGCACGGAGCCAGACACAACCAAATGACTAAGCACAGCACAGCACGAAGTAAGAAGCAGCTCATAATTACTAAGATGTTATTATTGTTAATAACACAGGAAAGACCCTCATAATTTTCAGTTTCACAGTTAATTGCATAATCTCTTAGCAAGCCTTAATACTTTATTTCAGAGAAGTCAATGGCACCCCACTCCAGTACTCTTGCCTGGAAAATTCCATGGATGGAGGAGCCTGGTGGGCTGCAGTCCATGGGGTCGCTAGAAGTCGGAGCAACCACTTTCACTTTTCACTTTCATGCATTGGAGAAGGAAATGGCAATCCACTCCAGTATTCTTGCCTGGAGAATCCCAGGGAAGGGGGAGCCTGGTGGGCTGCCATCTGTGGGGTCGCACCGAGTCAGACACGACTGAAGCGACTTAATAGCAGCAGCAGCAGCAGCAGTAACGCTTTATTTGGGCTTTCCATGTAGCTCAGTTGGTAAAGAATCTACCTGCAATGCTGGAGAACTGGGTTTGATTCCTGGGTCGGGAAGATCCCTTGGAAAAACGAAATGGCAACCCACTCCAGTATTCTTGCCTGGAGAATCCCATGGACAGAGGACCCTGGCGGGCTACAGTCCATAGGGTTGCAAGAGTCGGACCCAACTTAGCACAATCTTTCTTTCTCTTCGTGCTTTATTTAAATCTTTTTCCTTTAGAATTGATATTCTAATATTCCTCTATATTGACAACTAATGATTTTTATTTGTTGCTAAATTATAGGAATGTGAAATGTGGAAAAATACTATGTACATATAGTAAAACACGGATCATTTATGTTGAAAATGCCTCTGTTTTGTATTCCAACATAAATGGACAGCGCTGCGTTGGACTGGATTATGCTTACGGTACTGAAGGCTCAGAAATGATGTGGGTAAAAGATGGAACTGTTTGTGGTGAAAGTAAGGTGTGTGGTCTTTTATTTCCAGGTAATATACTAATTTCAAATTTTAAATGCATACACGGTATTTTTCTCAAGTTAAATGTGTATTTAATTTCAAAAAATAGGAAAATAGAAAGTTTTGAATGAGAGAAATTTTAAAAGAAAAAACATAACCTGCTATTTACTGTTCTTTCACATATGTTAACTGAATTGAGAATCATACTGTTCATTGACAGTTTTATTATTTCATGTATTTTTAATGTCATGAATTATATTTTTACATAATTACTTAAAAATAATGATTAAAGTAAAAAAAATTAAAGAAACATATGCTCATTTTAGTGATTAAAATGATAAAGGATTCACAGAGTAAAGGAAAGATCAATCAAAGGGATGAAAATCTGAAATACAATTACTCTCCATTTTCTATAATGAACTTTCCATTAATTCTTTTAAATTGAAATAATTGATTTACAATATTGTGCTAGTTCCCAGTGTACATCATAGTGATTCAGTATTTTGCAGATTATATTCCGTTATAGGTTATTACAAAATAATAAGTCCCTGTGCTATGCAGTATATCTTTGTCACCTATCTACATTATAAATAACACCTTATATACTATACCATTTGTCAGTATTTGTATACTATACAATTTGTACTATACTATACAATTTATACTCCTAATTTACCCCTCCCCACTTGGATCTCTCCTTTGGAGAGTTCTGTTTCAATTTTGCATATACATTCATTTGTATCCTTTTTAAGTTTCCACATATAAGTGATATCATATAGTATTTGACTTCCTCCATCTGACTCATTTCACTAAGCTCATCCACATGACTGAGAACGACAGTATTTCCTTATTTTTATGCCTGAGTAATATTCCCCATTCATATTTCTAAATATTACATATTATTTATAAATATTCAATTATTTATAAATATATTTATATAGATTTTATATTTTTAAAATCGCATTTATAATCCAGTAGTCTGTTGATAGGCACTTAAATTGCTTCTGAGTCTTGGATATTATAAATAGTGCTGCTGTGAACATTGAGGAATATATATATTTTTTCAGATTTTTTTTTTAATTTTACAAGATTGTATTTTTTTGAATTAATGTCTTTCTTTTTTCCAGTTGTATACCCAGGAGTAAGATAGCTGGGTTGTATGGTAGTTCTAGTTTTACTTTTTTAAGGAAATTCCATAGTGTTTCCCATAGTAGCCGTACCAATTTATATTGCCAGCAAAAGTAAACAAGGGTTTCTTTTTCTTCACATCTTCCCCCAACATTTGTTATTTGTAGAGATTTTGATGAAACTCATTCAAACAGGTGTGAGGTGATACCTCATTGTAGTTTTGATTTGTATCTCTCTAATAATGAGAAATGTTGAACATCTTTTCATAGGCTTGTGGGCCAAGTTTATATTTCATGTGGAAATATGTGTATTTGGCCTTCTGGTTTTGTTTTTATTTTTGTTTTGATATTGAGTTGAATAAGCAATTTATATATTTTGGATGGTCTTCCCTGGTGGTTCAGTGGTAAAAACTCTGCCAGTGCAGGAGACATGGGTTTGATTCCTGGGCTACGAAGATCCCTTGGAGAAGGAGATGGCAACCCACTCCAGTATTCTTGCCTGAAAAATCCCATGGACAGAGGAGCATGGCAAGCTACAGTCCATGGGATCACAAAAGAACCAGACATGACCTAGCTACTAAACAACAACAGTGTTTTGGATATTAACATCCTGTTGGTCACATCATTAGCAAGTATTTTCTCTCATTCCATAGGTGTCTTTTGCTTTGTTGAAAATTTCCTTTGCTGTGCAAAAGCTTTTAAGTTTAATTAGGTCTCATTTATTTTTTTTTTCTTTTGTCTTAGGAGATTTATCCAAGAAAACATTGCTACAATTGATGTCAGAGTATCCTGCCTATGTTCTCTTCTAATAGTTTTATGGTTACTGGCCTTACATTTTGGCCTTTAAGCCATTTTGAGTTTATTTTTATAAATACTATGAGGGAATGTTTCAATCGTATTGCTTTTTGTGTTGCTAGCTAGTTTTCCCAGTACCACTTGTGGGTAAGACTGTCTTATCTCCACTGTATAGTCTTTCGTAGTTTTTCTCCTCTTTTGATAGGATGTGATTTTTTTGTTGTCGTTGTTAAAAATTGGACTTCAGAAAACACAGCCACTTCTCCCCAAGTTTACAGTCGGCTCTGTGCTCAGGTAGTCCTTTTGTAATTTCTTGGGTGCTCTGAGCCTTGAGAGTAGCCTGAGGAGAAAACTTGTTTTCTCTGAGGGTTTTGTGAATATGCATCTTTCCTGTGAATATGCGTGTCTTTGTGGCTTTTCTCATTGCCCGTATACATGGACATTTTAGAAGCTTTATTTTTCCAAACAGTCTCACCATGGTTGCCTTGGAGCCTTATACTGTCGACAGTATGTCTCCATTCATTCTCTGCCCCCCATGTCTGCAAGTCTTAGTTTTCCTGAGCAGTGTCTAGCTGAGATTTGAGTCAAGTGGAACAGAAATTTCAGTCTTTAAGCAGTTCCCAGACAGATGAGAATATGAAAAATAAGATATCCTCTGGAAACTCTGCGGCTGCCTTCTCCGCACCTAGACTGTGCCATATACCAGAGGTAGTGGGACAGCGTGAACAAAATGCTACAAAGTTTTCTAATGTTTTGGTGTGGCTATTTGTTTGGTCGTTTGCTTAGCTGTTGTGGTCCTCTGACTACTTCCAGAGCTCCTATGGGTTGCTTTAGCAGTTCTTCTTCCCCTCCCCCTCTTCCCCTTCCTCCTCTTCCTCCTCCTCCTCCTTCTTCATCTTCTTCCTCTAACATCTCTAAGGGAGAACAACACTTGGGGTGCCCAGTGCACCATTTTGCTGATGTCACACTCCAGATTAATTTTTCAGGATTTGGTAAAAATCTGCTTTTAATTCTGTCACTGGTGTATGGTGCATATAATCGCTTAAATCCTACGTCCTTTGCCACTGATGACCACAGCGGGAATCGCTGGCTTCAGGTTTGGGTTACTTTTGTGAAATCACATTATCTCACATTTTCTGTGCAAAAATGATTTTCATTTTATCTCAAGTACACAGTATTATTTGACAGTACAAGTAAAATGAAGTCTCAAAAAATAATATTTCTATAATTTGGGGCTTTATGTTAGCTTTCTTATCTCATCAGTTGTACCACAACCAAGAAAGTTAGACATGCCAGAAACCCCAGTGTCATTGCCTATCTCTCTTTTCATTCTTTATATACAATTTATCACTAAACTTGGTGAATTAACTCTATCTCAAATACAACCGCTGTTTTTGGTCAACACCACTATGCTCTCAGTTTCACTCTAGGTTGTCATTTTTCTAGACTACTGCAATGTTGCTCTAGTTTGTCTCTCTATATTTTCTCTCACTTTTGCATTCTCTTTTTCAAAATTTCCTTTTTATCATCCTTCCATCTTCCAATTAAATCTCTAAATATGACTGATTGTTTACAAGTTGTAGACCAACTTTCTGATCAAGATTACAAGACACAAACATATCCCCCATAATAACTTCTGTCACATCACATGTAGATTGTGTGTGTGTGTGTTTCTTTACCTTTTACAGCAATATGAGCAATATAAGGTTTTTTTGTTATTGCTATTCACTGCTGTGTTGTCAGGGCGAAGGGCATTGCAAGACTCAAATATTTAGTTAATGTTTGAATGGATGTTCTTTGTGTAACAGTTGCACTGCCCTTAATATTTTTTAAAAGTTACATAGTAGATATGATATAATCATTTTGAAGATTTATTCTTTTTCTACAAGTACTTTGCCTTTCATTTCTATGCTCGATTGAGTCCTGTTCAAAATCAAGGCTCAGTAAAAATGTTTTGCTATCTTCATATATTCTTTGTTTTTTATTATTTCATAAAACTACTTTATTATAGTATTTTATGACATATTACCTTTGCTTTCATTTCATGTCTGTACTTCCTATCCTAGTATAAGCATAGAAGATGCTTTTATTTCTTGTTTTACTTTCAGATAATCAGTCTCATCTAGTGCTAGAAACTCAGTAGCACTATGAATTAACCACTTAGTAGTAGTATGTTAATATTTATTATGAAATGGATACCTCTTATGTCTGTACAATACGGAATCCTTTTAGTTAGATGCCAAGTACAAATGGTGGTTCAATTAACTTACTTTGGGACATTCCTTTTTTAGGTTTGCCGCAATAAGCAATGTGTAGATTCTTCATACTTGAATTATGACTGTACTCCAGAAAAATGCAACAATGAAGGTGTAAGTATCAGTACTATGAGACACAGAGTATATATCATTGAGAGTGATCTTCGGAAAGCAAACACATAGATAAACACACATATACATACACACACACACACACACACACACACACATTCATAAATGAGGTAAGAAAATCAGCCTTATCTGACCTGTGTATTTTTTCAAAATTTTAATGAACACAAATAATTGTAGCTACTTACTTTATAAGGTGATATTTCTCCTGTTTCAGGTGTGTAATAATAAAAAGAACTGTCACTGTAACCCTTCATATTTACCTCCAAATTGCCAACATTCACTTCCAAGATGGGAAGGTGGGAGCATTGACAGTGGCAACTTTCCACCCTCTTCAACTGATGGAGCTGATACTCTTAGTGGACCCGGTAAGTATTGATAACAAATTGAAATTGTAATTCAGACAATATTTTAATGTGTTAAATTTGACAAGGTAAATATTTTGTCTACTAATTTATATTTAGACTATGCTTGGACATCAAATAATAAACCACAGATGGCTATTTTACTTCCAGAGGCTAACGTGTTACACAAAATATATGTTATAAATAAGATATGCCAGTAGGGACCCAGGCAAGAAAAGAGAAATCACTTTAGTCTTTCATACAGAAGGAATTAAGTACAAAACATGAGGTAGGGTAACACGTAAGAGCAGATATGAAAGCTAATCAGAGAACAGTGAGGCAATGTAGAGATTAGCAATGCAGGAATCCATTACCATTTCGTAGGGCTGAAAGGACAATAAATGGAGATGGTATTACTAGAACCGGAATCTAAGCCATCTTTCATGACATATGACTATGGTTACGGATACCAGGATCCAGAAGACAGGTAGAGGTACAGAGACACAACTGCAGATGCTGGAGATGGAAAGGGATCAATACCATGAGAACTTCAGTCTGCCTGCTCTCCAAATTTTATCCAGTGAATCCGTGAATCCCATCAGCTAAATCTAACCACAAGACAGAAGGGTCAGGAGCATAGGAAATGTAATTTCCTACAATCTTTTGTTGAAAGTAGAGGTGGATTTTAGAGCACACCAGTATATCCAGTATTGCTTAGGACTTTTATACAAAAATTTATATTTGCAGAAAAGCAAAGCCGGTTTCTCCAGATTTTGAGCCAGACTTAGTTCTTAACATTTCCACATTTATTCCAACTTTTGAAGTATAGTATTTAAGACTATTTATTAGGGAATATGTTAAAAAATTATAACATGTATTATCAAGCTATTTCTATTTTAGTGGGAACAATTAGCTTATCTTCAGATTCACTGTAATTAACTGCTTCTATCCATACACACACACGCCTTTTCCCCCATGAGAAGAGGAGAGTATTCTTTCTTAGCATCCAAGTTGGCCTTCTGATTGGGCTTTTCAGAATACTAATTCTTGGAACTCTCATTATTGGAATACTCATTCTGTTGAAGATGATTGGCTGTATTTGAAATTTGACTTTGAGACACAAAAATACAACCATGCAACTAAACCCTGCACAAACTCATGCCACACAAAATTCAAAAGAAATGATTGTTTAAGTTCCTAAATTTGGGGGTACTTTCTTGCACAAGTGCTCTCTAGATGGTGTATTTATATTTGTATAACAAGAGTCTAAAACATGCTCCATTAGCTTTGGAATTGGATGGTTTGTGGAAGGCAGAACAGGAAACCTTTGAAGACTGTCAGTATATGTTGACATTGTCTCAAGAGGACTGTTGGTGAGCAGTTCAAGGACAGCTTAAAACACATTATTAGAATAACTGAAGTTACTGTTACCAAGATAACTAGTAGAGTCACATTCCTTATGTCAAAAAGCCCAATCTGTTCAAGTCCAGGATGATTACATTCAGAAGAAACCAGCTCAGAAGTCTGGGGCTTGGAAGCTGGTTTTGAATTCCTACTCTACCAGTTGCTTCTGGGTCACATGGAACAAGTATTTAACCATTTTTGTGTACCAGTTGTCTCATCTGTAATTTAGGAATGATTATGTGAAAACAATCTTAAGTGTTATTTATTGTAAAACACTTGATATAGTGCCTGACACATAGTAGGAACTTCATAAGTGTTAGATAACCCCCTCCCCCCAAAAAATTCAACTTTGGAGTGTCTAGAAATCAGCCAAGTAGTACACTTAACTCTTAATGATGCTGTTTTAGCACTAACTCCGTCGGAAATGATATGACTGTGATCAGAGCAGTGTTATAAGTGGGTTAACCCTAAACTCTGAGTATCGTGTAGAGAGGTAGGGTCAGTTTTAGGTACAGATTTGAGCTGATCAGTGAGAAGTTTAGGATCAGGAAAGATGCAGAGTGGTACCACTTGAAACTAAGGAAGGGAGAGTGTATAACTTTCACCAGATGTTTTTTTGGACCATGCGTACTTCTGACCATCATCTGAGCCTAGGTTAATGGAGCAAGGAGAAAGTCCCGTCATAGCTCAGGAGTCACTGCGTTTGGTCTGACTTAGTCTGCAGCTCATACTTCACACCCTGCTCCTCACTCCTGTGATTTCCTGTTTGATTAAATGACCCCTTGCCTGTGAATTGGATACCAACCACACTATCAAGTTTGCTGGCCTGGACCCAGGGAATAAGGGAAAATTTAAGAAGAATCCCAAGTTTCTTGGATTAGGGAGTTGGTCTATGCCTGCTCTCCATCACTGATGGCACGTCACCTCTAGGGAACTTGTCTATCTTGCTTTTGCCAAAACTTTGTCAGAACAATGAGTTTTGTGTTAAGCATGTTTGAGAATATTTGGAAATAAAATAGGATGGCTGATGAACAGGCTGTCTGGAGGAGAGTATATAAATACTGACATGCTGGGAGATACACTGCTTAGTTATTTTTTGCCATCAGTTTAATAAATATTTGCTAAATTCCTATGTAAATAATTTTATTTTCTGAAAGTCACAGAAAGTTCTCATGGAGACATACTGTCAGAGAAAATGGATACATGAAAATGGAAAATATAATTAATTAAAATGATCATCTGTGAAAAATAAAAAAAAAACAAAAACAAAAAAAAAGAATTTGGAGAAATGAGAGCATTTATTATGAAATGGTGAATTGTGAGGCACCTTTGCTGCCTGTGATAATGTGAAAAATAGAATTCATGGTTCTTGTCAACAAAATTTCTAGGTAGATTGTAATGATTTCCAGTTTGGGCAACTGAAGTTACCTATGATAAAATGCAAGGAGACAGTAATTAATAATGAAGGAAAAGTTAAATTTTCAAGTAAAATGTATATTTATATTCATAAAAGAGTTAGAATTTTTGGCATGAAAATAGAACATTTTTATTCCTGAAATCTTCCAGAAAAACATTTTTAAAAGTAAGACGTGGCTAACAACTAAACTTAAGATATTTAGTAATAAAATTGGATCTCAGATAAAGATTTTCAAGCATATGTTAAACCCCTCTGTTAAGACCTCAGAAAAACCTTAAAGTAATGCTTCTTAGACACCTTCATCTATACAAAAAACACTTTTAAGTATTGTATTGGACTGCCTTATGAAACTCACAAACAATAAGGCTACAATAGGTTATTTTATGGCAGCCTCACAAGGGTCTAATATAGACAGACATATGTCAGAAAGATTTGTGGATGTGGTCTCATTTAATGGAGTGTATTTTTCATTTGATACATAAGAAATCCACACATATTTTAAGGAATTACATCAACTCAGGCTGAAAATGATCAAAATACATATGTTCTTCAAATCCTAATTGAGTATGGGTTTCAAGTATACTGATAAAGCTACTCAGCTGTGAAAAGTGTTATAAGGGCTATTTCATGTGGAAAAGGAATTCTAAATCATAGTATAATATAAAGAGTATAACCAAGAAATCAAAAGCCAAAATTTCATGTTCTGTGTATTTGTGATTTTAAAAACCAACAAAATTAACAGCAGCAAGATCTACAGTTTTCACAGGTTAATTCTGGCATGGTTTTGCCAGGAAGAAATATCATTTTAAAAAACGGTGGTGAAAGTGACACCTATCACCTCGTTGGTTGAGGAAAACATATCCCTAATGACAAATCCAGAAAAGAAAGTTAACAAAGAAAAAATTACAGAACAATATACTTAATTAACATAAATGCAAACACTCATTTGAAAGTCAATCAGTACCATTCATAAAATTAATAAATATTTTAAAGTATATCATTTTCTCATTTGTTGCATGAAAGTCATTCGACAAAATTCAACAACTATTTATGAATTTTTAAAAGGCAAAAAACTGTCAACAGAAGTAAACAATATAAAATCAATATAAAAAAGCATCAACAAAAAGATTTTAGCTAATATATCTTATATTTTATAATTATATTTTTTCCAAAACTGAGAGCAAGGCAATGAAGTGTGCTCTCACCATGTCAGTACTGTACTCTAAGTCCTAGCCAGTGCAATAAGTAAAGAACAAAATATCAGGAGCATAAAGATTAGAAAGAATGAGATTAGACTGCAGACAATATGATTAGTTATATCAAAAATCCTAAGGATCCTACAAGAACACTTTTAGAAGTAATAAAAATCCTTTGAAAGGTCAAAGAAAATGTTTAAAAGTCAGTAGTATTGCTATATACTAGCTGCAGTAAAATGAAAATCAACTTAAAAATCAGTCCCATCTATAATACTATCAAAATATAAAATATTAGGAATAAGCTCAACAAAAGATGTGCAATATTTTTACACTGAAACAAACAAAAATGCAGATAGATACTAAATACACAAATAAATGGATTAATATCCCATGTTCATCTGTGGAAAAGTTTATTATTGCCAATATGTCAATTCTCACCAAATTAAATCTATAGATCAAAATACCTAATAATAAAAGCATGCAATATTTTAGATATCAATAATTTGATTATAAAATACACACAAAAGTGCTAAAATAACCAAAGAGCTCTGGAAAAGAACAAAGAAGGATGATGTAGTCTACTTGCCTTATATCAAACTTAGGATAATATAGTTTTATATATTATCCTATATCCAGTGAGAGACTATTTTGGGGGGTAGAAGCAAGGATGTGGGGAGTTTAAGAGCCTTTACTAGAGTTTCTGAAGTAAGCCAGAAAGAAAAACACCAATACAGTATTCTAACGCATATATATGGAACTTATAATAATGGTAATGATAACCCTGTAAGCTAGACAGCAAAAAAGACAGAGATGTATAGAACAGTCTTTTGGACTCTGTGGGAGAGGGCCAGGGTAGGACAATTTGGGAGAATGACATTGAAACATGTATATTATCATATGTGAAATGGATCACCAGTCCAGGTTCGATGAATGATACAGGATGCTCGGGGCTGGTGCACTGGGATGACCCAGAGGAACGGTATAGGGAGGGAGATGGGAGTGGGTTTCAGGATGGGGGACATGAGTACACCCATGGTGGATTCATGTCGATGTGTGGCAAAACCGATACAATATTGTAAAGTAATTAGCCTCCAATTAAAATATATAAATTTATATTTTTAAAAAAAAGAGACTTTACTAGAGTTTCTAGTAGTCATGTATGGATGTGAGAGTTGGACTATAAAGAAAGCTGATTGCCTTAGAATTGATGCCTTTGAACTGCGGTGTTGGAGAAGACTCTTGAGAGTCCCTTGGACAGCAAGGAGATCAAACCAGTCAATCCTAAAGAAAATCAGTCCCGAATCTTCATTGGAAGGACTGATGCTGAAGCTGAAGCTCCAATACTTTGTCCACCTGATGCAAAGAACCGACTCATTGGAAAAGACCCTGATGCTGGGAAAGATTGAAGGCAGGAGGAGAAGGGGATGACAGAGGATGAGATGGTTGGATGGCATCACCAACTTGATGGACATGAGTTTGAGTGAGCTCTGGGAGTTGGTGATGGACAGGGAAGCCTGGCGTGCTGCAGTCCATGGGGTTGCAAAGAGTCAGACATGACTAAGCAGCTGAACTGAACTTAATATAGATTTAGTATACAGTTACTATATACTAAAGGACAAAAATAGTTCAAAAGGGAAGGAAAGTCAGTTCAAAACATTGTATGTTAACAACTGAATGTCTACATAAGACCAAATGAATCTCAGAATTATAACTTGCTCCACAATTCATAGGGGATTGATGATAAATCTAAACGTAGAAGCTAACACTGTTCTTGAAAGAAACATGGGAAATGTCTACATGACCTTGAGATAAGCAGTTTCTTAGATAAAGCATGAAAATGCATATCAATGCAATGAAAGAATTTGCAATATTTCTTCCAAAAATAGAGCACTGAGGGAAAATTCAATTCTTAATTGAATCACTATAATTCTTTTCATCTATATTATGAGACTGATCTGTAAAGAGAACCACATGGAATAGGAGGTTCTTAATAAATAAGCAAGGAATAGAGGACTGTTATGTAAGTGTTATTATAGAGGAGTCTAACTTTACGCACTTATGATGTCAACTTATCCATTTCATATAAAAATTTTAATTGTAAAATTATTAAATGCTTTAAATTCTTATTCCAATAGTTATAATAAAATGCAGAAATGGTTTTGCTATATTCCTGGTAGTTACTTTCAAATCACTGGTGTTTTCTCTCCTAGATAGTCGCTACATTGAGAATGTTTACCATTCTAAACCTACGAGATGGCCATTTTTCTTATTCATTCCTTTTTTCATTATTCTCTGTGTACTAATTGCCACACTGGTAAAAGTGTATTTCCAAAGGAAAAAATGGAGAACTGAGGATTATACAAGCGATGAGTATATTAATTTCATATTTAAGATCCGTTACTTTTACAGTTAGTTGGCCTACATAGTAACTTATCAATATATAACATTATGGTGATACAACCAGTAGTAATTCAGATTATATATTTATCTTTCCATGTAAATTCAATATGCAATATATTAATGATCAATATAATGAATAATAATAATGTTTTTTAATCTTAAAACAACTTGGACTCTGTTAAGAGTAAATTTAAGTAGCAATGATTTCTGGTTAATGATTATCTTCTTTTACTATTTTATCTTAATTATTAAGTACATATTAGATATCATTGTTTACTTTTTAATATTTATATATTTCAAAGACTTTTGCAAACGCATTTTATTAAAAGATAGCATGGAAATTTAGGAGAACAGTTAGGCTTTAGGGAACTTCAATAGAGGCAGCCAGAGGTGGAAAAGGTTAAAATATAAATAAAAATATATTAAAGTAAAATATATAATAGTAAAACTGAAAAATCTAGGTTATAACCATGGCTACTCTACAGAAAAAAAATTTTTTATTTAATAACCTACCTAATAAATATCTGAAAATATTCTTCAAGAGTAAAACAAATATCAAAATTGGTTTACTTCTTTTCATGGAAATTGCTATGAAATAATTTCTGCCTTTGAGTTTTATATCTATGCTTTTCATTTTACTCAAGATGAAATGAATTTTATTAGAACATTTAAAGAACTTTATTAACATACTTAAAATTGATAATATAAATTAAAAGAGAATACATTTCATAGAAATATTTTGAAAAGTTTATGTAAAACTGCTGAAATAATATGTGGCACATAAAATAGTCTCATAATTCTCGTAATACTTAAACATATTAAAGGAATTTTCTTATTTGGAAGAGTTTATTGTGGGAAAATGAGCAGAATGTGAATGGTAAACAAATGTAAAGCTATTTAGCTAATAATGTTTTATATATATAAATATGATCTGAGTTCATTTCCAGGCAAACTTTTACTACTGTTCTTTTTCTCATATTAGCCTTGCTTATCATTGAGAAATACTCTCAGGGGTGAGACATTCTTAAGTAGTGGCTGCTCCCAAATCTCAGCTAGGGATTCAAAACTGTTTCAATACTGCTAGATACTATAGAGTGTTGTAGAACTATTTTTGAAGAAAATGCAGTTTTAAATGATCATTTTTATTTTTAAATATATAGGCAACTGGAAAGTGAGAGTGAGCCCAAAGAGTAGCCTGAAAAACAAAGAGTCTATGACATCACAGTAAGTATCAACTAATTTTAGAATGAGAGGGAGGAACAGAAACAGAAAATTTAAAGTATTATGTAGATAGAAATAGTATAAGTGTATATTAAATGAAGATAGTAATATAGCTGCATATAAGAAAAGTCAAATTGAAGGATATTTTTCAATATTGTAAGCTATATCATAGACATGATAAACTTGTCATTTAAAACGTTTCTTGCAGTGCTATTTTTTTTTTCTAATAATGCTTAATTCTTTAGCATTTGTGTATTCAAATGCTGGTTACAAGTGAATAACATGATAGAACTCTACTTCAAAATAAGTACCTCATACCATTTGCTGAATTAATCATCATTTTTAACTTGATTGATCATACAGATGATGTTTTCCCCTTCATTTATTCTTCCAGAGTAATTATCTTTGATGAACAGGAAAAATGGAAAAGAAAACAAACACGCACTGATTATCTGGGATTCAAAATTGCACATTATGGCTTTCATCTGTCAAGAAGAGAGAGTTTTCATATATAAATTATATAATACCATAAATAACTTATTTGTAAGGAATACATGTTTATGAGTTTGCATGTTGCATATTTCTTATTTTTAAAGTTACCTCATATTAATTTTGTTAGTATGCATTAACTCTGTTAATGAGTAGGCATGAGACAAGGAAATTTTACAATATAAGACATGCAATACTGTGATTAAAGACCACTGTTTTATTTTAAGTTGCAATGGTACATAGTGATGTTATAGCTCAGGTCCGCAACCAATCAAAAGACAAAAACCTTTGGATCTGGAAAAAAATTTTCAAATATGTGCTGCTTATACAATATTGTAAAATAAGTAAAAAAAATAATAATAATAAAAACAAAATAATAATAATAAATAAATGAAAGACAATTTCCGATATATAAAGGTTCAAAGTACAAGATATATATACTGTGAAACTCTATACAAAAGAAAGTTTGATAGACTTTAACACTAATGCTTTAAAAAAGCATTAGTAAATATAAAGAACATACCACAGTGGTGGCGCTAGTGGTGGAGAATCTGCCTGCCAGTGCAGGAGACATAGGAGATGCGGGTTGATCCCTAGGTTGGGAAAAGCCCCTGAGGGAGGGCATGGCAACCCACTCCAGTGTTCTTGTCTGGAGAATCCCATGGACAGAGGAGCCTGGCAGGGTACAGTCCTTAGGATCACAGAGTCGGACATGACTTAAGTGACTTAGCATGCACACACAAAAAGAAGCTTTGTTATTCATTGTTCAGTTACTCAGTTGTGTCTGACTCTCTGTGACCCTGTGGACTGCAGCACACCAGGCTTCCCTGTCCTTCATCATCTCCCAGAGCTTGCTCAAACTTGTGTCCATTGAGTCGGCGATGCCATCCAACCATCTTGTCCTTTGTCATCCCCTTCTCCTCCTGCCTTCAGGAGGAGAGCTTCAAGAAGAAGCTATAGTAATACAAATGTGTGAGTCAGGGTTTCCCAGAGAAACAGAAGCAATAGGAGTCATATAGATAGGTGGGAGAGGAAGGAGGGGTGAGGAAACTTATTATAGGAATAGGCTTTCATGATTATGGAACCCAGGAAGTCCCAAGATCTGCCATCTGCAGTGGAAGATTCCCAGGGGAAGAACTGGGAAAGAATGAATAGTGTAATTCAATACAAGTCAATACCTGAGAAATGGGAGTCCGATTATGTAAGTCTCGATCTTAGTCCAAAAATTGAGGACCAAGAGTGCCAATGGGTGTCTGAAGATAGGAGAATGTAGATGTCTCAGCTCAAGCAGAGAGCAGATTGACCTTTTTCCATCTTTTTGTTCTACTCAAGCCCTCAACAAATTGAATGGTGCCTACTAAAATTGCTGAGGGTAGACTGCTTCACTCAGTCTAATGATTCAAATACTAACCTCTTCCCAAGACACACAAACACATTCAGAAATAATATCAGACATTTGGACATCCCCAAGTTGACACATAAAATTAACCATGACAAGTCATCATCCTTGCCAACTTGGCACCCATATGCATCCCCTACAGCCATAATCAATCTCCAAATAAAGGTCATAACTGCCTAAAGTGATATAACTACCCTGCATACAACCCAAAATGTCCTAATTTCTTTCCAGAAGAGAGAAAATCCTTGAGTGATATTTACTCTTCTGATATTTTATAACTTACATACTAAGAAGTAAAATTAAAAATATTTAGGGGGACTGGAGTCTTAACGACATAAGCACATGAAAGAAGGAAGGAGCTGAAGTGATAGATTCCTGCAACCTTTCAAATGATTGAGTAATGATGTCAACAAAGGTCCGTCTAGTCAAGGCTATGGTTTTTCCAGTAGTCATGTATGGATGTGAGAGTTGGACTATAAAGAAAGCTGAGCACAGAAGAACTGATGCTTTTGAACTGTGGTGTTGGAGAAGACTCTTGAGAGTCCCTTGGACTGCAAAGAGATCAAACCAGTCCATCCAAAAGGAGATCAGTCCTGTGTGTTCATTGGAAGGACTGATGTTGAAGCTGAAACTCCAATACTTTGGCCACCTGATACGATGAGCTGACTCATTGGAAAAGACTCTGATGCTGGGAGGGATTGAGGATAGGAGGAGAAGGAGACGACAGAGAATGAGATGGCTGGATCTCATCACCGACTCAATGCACGTGGGTTTGGGTGGACTCCGCGAGTTGGTGTTGGACAGGGAGGCCTGGTGTGCTGCGGTTCATGGGGTCGCAAAGAATCGGACACAACTGAGTGACTGAACTGAACTGGATGATGAAGATGGATCCAGACTGACTTCTCTACTGAAACATAAGATTCCTACCTTCTATTAACTCAGTTTCGTCTTCAGGAATGGGCAGAACAAGTGAAATACAACTGACAAGAAGAAAACCTCACTTTGGAACTTTTTCCATGACTATTCTTAAGCCCTGCCCTTCTACTTGTTTTAATTTTGCTGTGAATTTATAAATAGTGAAGACCAAAGAAACAGAAGAAGCATCTGGGAGCTTTCTACCAAGAAATTTGCCTTGAAAGCTGGTATTCTAGGAAGGAAAGGCATATCAAGTTCCTGTCTGGTTTTTTTTTTTTTTTCTTATGTCCTTAGATTTTGAAGGATAAGACAAATATAAACTCATACCTAGAGACTATTTTTAGCAGCTATGTAAGAATAATGAGATTTGTAAATTAAGGGCTTTGTAATGTGGATGTTTTGCTAACTAGAGTTGACTACTCAGAAGATCTTTTATAGCTCTTCAATGTTTTATTTTTTGACCAAACAGAAGTCCATCTGTCTTTCTAAGCTATGACCTTGTTATGAACAGTATTTGCATTCACTGTGCAAATGTCCATGTATTATCGGGTTTAAGCAACATCATAGTGCCATCACTCAATGAAGCTGAATGAGGTGAACACTGATATAGCTCTTTCCCCTTTCCCCCATTTTTGAAATGTGACAAATACTTTTATGTTCCCTTCCCCCTTCCCCTTTCCCCTTCTGCTTTGGGAAACATGTCAGGAACTAGATAGTTTAAGATGAGCAATTGAGGGGATTGAGAGATTGATCCACACAGAGCCTGGCTTCTTTGTGCTTCATTATAAGGCGTTCTGTTGGCCAGCCTAATTAAGTACCCTTTTAACAAGAGAACCTCATGGAAATCCAGCTGGCAACTCAAGAGGTTCAGGAAGCAGGACCACAGAGGTTATACTCTGGGATCTTGGCCATGAGGTTGGATGCCTCACCGTGTTGAAAAGAGACACTGGACCTAAATGGTGCAGCATGACTTTGTTCCTGCTTGGCTAAATTTCTCAACACCACAGTCAGCTAAGTCTCCTACAGCGACTTAAAAAACACGGAGAGCACCTACCCCAAGGAGATGGTAGATTTGGAGTAAGCCATAGTAGACATAATTCCTCTGATGGCTTTTTCAACAATGGACCTCATCAAACGACAGGAGGTTCTTGGCACCAGCCCTCCCTGTTCCACCATGATTCTATGGATTCTGGTGTCTCTAAGAGGGCATATGCTGGAATCACAGGGAACTGATCTGGTTGGCATGGCTCTTCATGAGATCATGATGGCATAAGCCAGCATAGTGCGGGTGGCACAGAAAGCCATCACCACTGGAATGGCAGCTTCCACTCCCAGAAAGGCTGTACCTTTCAGGAAAAGCCACCTACAGATATTAGGGAAGAGGAGAAAGAAGATAAAGTGGAAAAATTGCAGTTTAAAGAGGAAGACTTTCCTTCTTTGAATCCAGAAGCTGGCAAACAGAATCAGCCATGCAGACCCATTGGGACACCTTCTGGAGTGTGGGAAAACCCACCTCGTGCCAAGCAGCCCTCCAAAATGCTAGTCATCAAAAAAGTTTCCAAAAAAAGATCTTTCTGCTGCCTTCTCAGCTGTACTCACCTCACCAGGATCTCGCCATGCAAATGGAAGCAAATCATCAACCATGGTGCCAAGTGTCTATAAGAACCTGGTTCCCAAGCCTGTACCACCTCCATCCAAGGCCAGTACGTGGAAAGCTAACAGAATGAAACACAAATCAGGACCCCTTTCCTATAGCCGGGAGTCTGCTTTTAGCAGTCCAATCTCTATTAGCAAACCAGTAGCACTGGCTGGTGGTGTAGTTTTAAGTTCTCCCAAAGAGAGCCCCGCCAGCACCACCCCTCCGATTGAGATCAGCTCCTCTCATCAGACCAAGCTGACCTGCCGAACTACTGACAGGAAGAGCAAGCTCTGGGAGATTCAGAGGATGACGGGAATGGAGACTTCTCAGAGAGCAGAGCCTGTGACAAGTCAGAAGGTTTGGAGGATGACAGCACACCTGAACCAAAGGAAAATGGAGAGGAAAGCTGTCATCAGAATGGCCTTGCTCTCCCTATAGAAGAGGAAGGGGTGGTCCTCTCTCACTCTTTGGAAGCAGAGCACAGGTTACTGAATGCAATGGGATGGCAGGAAAATTCGAAAACAATGAGAACTGCCTTTCCCTCACAGACGATGAGCTCAGAGAGTTCCACAGGAAGACAGAGCAGATGAGAAGAAATACCTCTGGGAAGAATGGCTTCTTGCAGAGTCAAAGTTCCAGCCTATCCTCCCCTTGGAGAAGCACTTGCAGAGCAGAGTTTGAGGACTCAGATAACGCAGACAAGTAGCTGTGAAACATCTGATGACGATGCCTGGAAGTAGGCGTATAAAATGCTCACAGTCAAATCTGACCCAGTAAACTCAGCGTGTGTGCTTAGGGGTTATACAGAAGAAATTGTTCTTTTCCTTTCCCTCTTCTTATGTTATTGTTGAATACTTCATGCACAAGGGAGATAACCATATCCTAAAGAGAGAGCAAGCGATTGGCTTGTTTAGCTTGTGTTGTTGTTCTTCCCTGTTATCTGCTTAGTAGAGAGAACTTTGTGTGGTGGGAAGGATTTTTTAAACGCACACATGCACAGTATTTATGGGGCATTACACAGGCGGGAGCTGGCAGTGCAGAGAGGAGACACTGGTCTGCAGCAACAGCTTCTACTCCCAGCCCTTGGGGCACTCACCCCTGTGCTCAAGCAATCATTGTCAAAGACACAGTGGCTATTGAAGCTATAATTGTATTAAATTAATGCTAATAATTTGGATATTTTATTTTATTTCTGGCCATTCAGGTGATGTTAAGCCCTTAACCAAGCTTATGAGGCTTTTTCCCTTTTTTCCTTTTCTTTCTGGGTACAGCTGTAAAATATTTGGATATAGGAAGTGTGTTATTCTTGCAGCCTTGATATTCTGGGTGTACTTTAAAATATAAAATTGTGTGAGATTTCAAAGATTTAAATTTCAAAGATTAAGATTATTTTGATAATGCTATTTACAGATTTAAAAGATGTGGTTATCACAACTATGTTGAGGGAGAAAACTGCTGCATAAAATAACTAACTTGGAATAAATCTTTTGCATTCATAAAATAATTTAAAAATATTTAAATACTTATAAAAGTCAATACATCTTATCTTACATGATAAAGGAATAAGAGATGAAAGAAAACATATTTTTGCTTAATATATGCTTGCTGCTGCTGCTGCTGCTGCTGCTGCTGCTGCTGCTGCTGCTGCTGCTGCTGCTAAATCGCTTCAGTCGTGTCCGACTCTGCGACCCCATGGATGGCAGCCCACCAGGCTCCCCCGTCCCTGGGAATCTCTAGGCAAGAATACTGGAGGAGGTTGCCATTTCCTTCTCCAATGCATGAAAGTGAAAAGTGAGAGTGGAGTCGCTCAGTCATGCCCAACTCTTAGCAACCCCACGGACTGCAGCCGACCAGGCTCCTCCGCCCATGGGATTTTCCAGGCAAGAGTACTGGAGTGGGTTGCCAGTGCCTTCTCCGATATATATGCTTACATATAGGCAAGTGTATTCATAACAAAATAAGGAGAATATACTCATGAAATTACAGTCTGCATTTCTATAACTGGTCACATGGTTGTAGCTGGTGCTACTCTGATGCTTTGGTGATCCAAACTTTCATTTCTGAAAGGTCTGTTCCATTAGTAGTCCTTTCTGGGTCATAGTTCTTCATTGACCATAATTACAGAGCATGCCAATGCTGGGAGACGTTCCACAGGGTTTCCTTAATTCATACAGACTCTTCTTTACCTCCATTGTTGAATAGTAGTCCAGTTGCTCTTTGTATTCAAGATCATTATTAACTACAGCCAGTACCTTACCTCCCTTGTTTTCCTATTGATTCAGAGGTACAAAGAACAAAAGTGGCCATGTAGCAGTTTCAATTCCAATTGAGGTATCACTGTTGTGTTTCCAGGTGAAAACATTCTTCCCTCTGGGACTAAGACTTCTAGGCCAACACAGCTTAAAGTCCGGAAACAGGAAGCAAAAATTCTTCTGGTGGATCATTTGGGATGATAGTGAAGATGCCACTTCTATTTCTACCCTCAATTCTCGGACCCATAAATTCTGACTTGGAGAAACAACATTATATGTTGGACACTGATTTAGAGCCTGCCCCCAGACCTGAAAAATACTGCCACCTAGCCAGCACTGTAATTGAGTGTTCAAAAGGCCACGCCACCATTCTATCAGGCCAGCAGCTTCAGTATGCTGGGGAATGAGTGAATTCCATGAGCCCAGGTTGTATTGCTGCAATACTTTTGCTGTGAAGTTAGTTCCTTGATCAGAAGCAGTGCTGAGTAGAAATACCATGATCATGGGTGAGTCATTCTGTCAGTCAATGGATGGAAGTTCTGACAGCAGCATTGCATATAAGGAAGGTAAATCTGAATCCACAATATCTATTCCAGTAAGGAAACAACCCTGCAAACCCTTGATGGAAATGGCCCAGTGTAATCAACCTGTCCCCAGGTAGCTGGCTGATCATTCTGGAGAACGGTGCCATACTGGGCTGCTCTGGGCTGGAAGGCTAGGCACTCAGCAGTGGTGCCACCAGGTTGAGGTTGGTGAGCGGAGGTCCACATTGCTAAACCCATCCTGCCACTATCATCACCTAAGTCACGAGCCCCATGGGCGAAAAGGGGCATGGTTAGGAAAAAGGCTGACTGGTATCCACAAAGTGGGTCATCCTCTCCACTTGGGCTACTAAAAACTGTTCCCTGCTGAGATCACCCTTTAGTGAACATTCACATGAGACACAAACCTCTTTCTTACCCTTTCAGAGAGTTCTGGCTATTTCTTCTTCCAAACAAAGGCACTCACAAGGCTATTGCTCTTTTGTGACCTGCAGGGTTTGCGGAAGTAAGAACTTTAGTCTGGACAAACGTATTCAAGAAGATATCCACCCCAGTTTGACAGCAGTTGGGGTGGCTACCATTACTTTATAGGGGCCCCTCCATTTGGTAATAGTTGGTCTTCCAGGGACCTCTATACTTTAACCCTGGGGTTTATTTTTGAAGAAAGTGACCCTCTGCTGTATATTTAGTGGGAGCTGGCAGTTGCCTTGTGGGCAGAGTCCTGGATTGCCTTCTGAACTTGTCCGTGATTAATAGTGGGCTGCCATTATACAGGCTCAGTTTCTTATCTAGCAGCAAGTCAGTGGTAAAAACATAAAAATAAAAAAAGGCCTCGCATGAGCCATTTCAAGTGGGCTAAGCCTCAGACCCCTCCTAGGGTTACACAGACGCTGAGGAGTGCAATAGGAAGCAAGGTCATCCCAGGCTCATGAGTCTCTTGACAGAGCTCTGCTAAGATTTTCTTTAAAAGAGGGTTCACTGTCTCTACCTTCTCTGAAGATGGGGGTTGCCAAGAGGTATGTCACTTGTAGTCTATCTCAAAGGCCCCTGTGAGCCCTCTGTGATTTTGGCTATAAAAGAAGGCCCATTATATCCCTGGAGGGATTTGGGGACTATTTATATCCTGGTATTGGGATCATTTAGGTGAAATGTAACTGCCAGTCTCTCCCCCACTCCCACCCCAGGTATGTCCATCAGCAATGAACTGGCCCGAGTAACAAAGAGAGATTTGATGGGTCTGTGAGTTATTGGATTGGATGGGTCAGTGGATTACTACACACGCAGAAATCACAGGCAAAGGTTACTTGTTTTACTGTTCTTTTAAGCCCTTCCTCTGAAAAAGCCTTTGGCCTCATGTTCCATAGTGCATCCTTCCCATGGTGGGTGGAGTCAGGTAAGCTCTTGGTCTCCATTTTTGGGCCTCAGGGATTAGAACCTTGCCCTCCTTTTTATACCAGCCTGTGTTCCCTTTCTCAGAGCCCCATTTCTTAGCATTTTCTTGTTCCTGTGGCAAATTGTGGGGGAAGCTAGGGAGTTCAAGGAAGGGTGGCCAATCACTAGGGCCGTAACTTGCCCAGGTTCTTTCAGTGGAGCTCATTGGAGCTCCTGTTTTTCAGTGGAGCTGCCTGTTTCCCAGTTCCATCAGCTTTGCTGTTTCCTTGGCTCACAAAAGATCCCTCCCTCTGGTAGCCCCTACAGTGAATTACTGCTACACAGGTCAGAAGCTGTACTGCTTCTAAAAGAGCCAGGATCAAATCTGTATGTTTTGTGGGGGGTTATATCTATCGGTTAACATTTCCCTTTTTTCCGCATGTCAGCATGAGCATGTATCACATATCACGTGAAAGCCATATTTAGAGTCAGTAAAAATATTTAATTTCTTATCCGTTTTCATTGCAAAGCCCTCAGTAATGCAGTTAGTTCAACCTTCTGGGCCGATGCCCAGCAGGGCCTTGGTTTCCATGACTTCATCTAGACTAACTGTGGCATACCCTGCCTTTTGGGTTCCCATTACTACAAAACTGCTCCTATCAGTAAATCACTAGACCTCAAGGTTTCATCTAGAAATCAGACTCACTAGATTAAGTTTATTCTATGGTCTCTACACACTGATGCACAAAATCTCCACTCTCAACCACTTAACACAGAGTTGCCAGGTTCAGGGTTTAGCACACCTTAAGGCCAACAAAGGTCCATCTAGTCAAGGCTATGGTTTTTCCGGTGGTCATGCATGGATGTGAGAGTTGGACTGTGAAGAAAGCTGAGCACTGAAGAATTGATGCTTTTGAGCTGCTGTGTTGGAGAAGACTTTTGAGAGTCCCTTGGACTGCAAGGAGATCCAACCAGTCCATCCTAAAGGAGATCAGTCCTGGGTGTTCATTAGAAGGACTGATGCTGAAGCTGGAACTCCAGTATTTTGGCCACCTCATGCGAAGAGTTGACTTATTGGAAAAGACCCTGATGCTGGGAGGGATTGAGGGCAGGAGGAGAAGGGGACGACAGAGGATGAGATGGCTGGATGGCATCACCGACTCGATGCACATGAGTTTGGGTGAACTCCGGGAGTTGGTGATGGACAGGGAGGCCTGGCGTGCTGCAATTCTTGGGGTCACAAAGAGTTGGACACGACTGAGCGACTGAACTGAACCGAAGGTCATGTCAGACAAAGGAGCCTGGCATGCTGCAGTCCATGAGGTCTCAGAGTCAGATACAACTTAGCTGAACAACAACAACAAGGTAATGTCAGGGTGTCCTTTAGGAGGGACTGACATCTTGTTAGCCTTTCCCCAGACAACTAATAATGTCCCTTAACTTTCAGCAGAGAATGTACATGGTGAGGGGTTAACACATCTCAGTGTTGTCACGGTGAAATTGGAAGCATCGTAACCAACAGGGCTGAGACTATTCCTGCCCACAGGCAGCCTGGCCATCCCAGGGCCACAGAGTTGAGTTGTGTCAAGAAGTCAGTCCCTGGTGTCCGATTCAGCCCCAGCTTTTGGATCAGGACTCCTAGTTCTACCCCTTACCTCTCATGAACATATTGGGGGCTTGTCCAAATTTGGAAACCCCAGCACTGGTACTCTACTCAACTGTCTTAAAGCTGCAAAAGCCCACAGGTGGTCCCTATTCATTGAAGGCGCTCTCTTTTGTCTCTTTAGAGCCTCATTATTGGGGTTTTGCTGGAAAGCCATAATTTGGAACCCAGATAGGATAGAATCCTGGGAAAGCCTTAGAGCTGTCAACTTGTGGTCAGAAAAGGTAATGCACTAATTGCTGCTTTTGATCAACAATCAGGACTCCTGCCCTTGGGGTCAAAACAAACCCTAAACACTGAGCCCCATGACTGTGAGATCTGAGCTATGGTTGGTGAGACATTATTTCTTATTTCTGCCACAAAATTTGGAACTTTAACAGTATTTGGATCTAAATCCTGTTTTGTCCGACTCTTTGTGACCCCCATGTGCCAGGGACCAACATGGGGAATCCCACCCGTGGCAAAGGTCATGAGGAAGAGGCCTGACAGGCAAAGGTGAGATCAGGCCTCGAGGGAACTCCCTGGACCTTCTCAAGCATCCACCCCTAAAATAGAGTCTGTCCACCTTATTGCATTATGCCTTCCACCAACTCTTCTGACATTAACAGGGGCTATCCCCCACCACCTTTCTCTGAAAAGAGTTAACTTAGAGCTCTAGTTAATAAGTCTCCTGGGCGTAACAAGAGTGTTTCAGTCCAAAAACTCCTCTGATGGCTCTCTAGCCTGCCTGACAAGTTTATCCAGCCTCTTACAACCACACATGTGATTGTTCACAGCCTCCCAACTGTGAGAGGCATGAGACGCTCAACTTTCTACATACAGAGTCTTTTGAAAAGTTAGAAATTATTAGTGTAGTATTAGTGGATTGTTACAAATATACCGGTGGAGGGTTTCATTGTTGAGCCAATATTTGCTGCTAAGTCTCCATATCCCTTGTCCCTTATATACATTAACTGATATAACTGGCATATAGGAAAACTAAGTAATAACCTTTGATATTAATCACATTAAACCTTAGGCTAGTAAATTATTTTCTTGATTATAGCCCACTACACCTTTGCCCTGTAGAAATGCAACTTTATCTGGTGCCTTTGGAGGGTGGTGCCTGGTTTAAGAAAAATCACCCTTGGAAAAAATAAGTTTTCTGGTTGACTGACCATTATCAGAAAGAAAGGGTCATAAAATGTTAGCAGGCCCCCTGGCCAGACGATGATATAAAACCACCTAAGACCTTTGTATGCATGCATAAAGAGTGCCTGGTCTTGATAAGGGTCAGGTCTGTTGCCCCTGCATGACTTTGTATTATCCATTGATCTCTATGTACAACTTAAAGTATAAAAGCTTTCCTGAAAAAGAGATGGACCAGTTCCTGGAAAAACTGGTTTCCCCCGTGTCTTCTTTACTTTCTCTCCTTTTCAGGCTAATTCCCGTCTGGAGCACAGAGGCTCACCATGTCTACTTATTTGCCCAGGCTTCTAAGACCCGCACGAGAGGGAGCCCAAGGTGGGGCACCCTCCGCTACTCAAGCGGGCACCTGTGGCCTACGTAGACGGTGCAAGTCCCTTGTCTCGGGGCTTTATTGGTCTCCTATGTAAACCAAGGAATACAGCCTCTTTTCTCCTCTATTTTCTCCACTACACTATTCTTTCCTAATCTCTCTTTATATCTCTAAATAAATAATCTTATCTAATCCCCGACACAGTCCCTGCTTCAAATTCCCTGGATCCACCACGGCTGGACCCCAGCACCCATGGACTGCAGCACACCAGGCTTCCCTGTTTCTCACCGTCTCCTGGAGTTTGCCCAAATTCACATCCATTGAGTCAGTGATGCCATCCAAACATGTCATCCTCTGCCACCCTGTTCTCCTTTTGCCTTCAATATTTTCCTGCTCTCAGGGTCCTTTCCAATGAGTCCCCTGTCACATCAGGTGGCCAAAGTATTGGAACTTCAGCTTCAGCATCAGCCCTTCCAATGAGTATTCAGGATTTATTTCCTTTAAAATTGACTGGTTTGATCTCCTTGCAGTCCAAGGGACTCTCAAGAGTCTTCTCCAACAACACAGTTTGAAAACGTTAATACTTCGACACTCTGTCTTCTTTATGGTCCAGCTCTCACATCCATACATGACTACTGGAAAGACCATACCTTTGAGTGTATGGACCTTTGTTGGCAAAGTGATCTTTGCTTTTTAGCACACTATTTAGTGTCACTAAATATCAATAAATCATCAATCTATGCATGAATTCTCTCATTTCCCTTGCTAACTTGTTTCCAAAAAAATGGACGCTATCCCCAAAACCATGCAGAAATATTGTCCAGGTATATTGCATAGCCTCCAGGGTGTCAACGACCTATTCAAAGACAAAAAGGTACAAGGAGTATGGATGTAGGGGAATAGAGAAAAATGCAGCTTTGAGGTCCAAAACAGAAATACTGAGTGTCTGCCGGCAGGCATTTGGGCAAGAGGGTGTGTGGGTTTGACACCACTGGGTGAATAGGGATGTCAACCACATTTAGTGCTTGCAAGTCTTGCACAAACTGATATTCCTCATTAGGCTTATGAATGGGAAGGTCTGGGGTGTGGCAAGAGGATTGGCAGGGCTTAATGAGTCTGTGTTTGAAAAATGTGATGAGTAGTGATTGCGTCCCCCCATCAGAGTCTCAGATTTAAAGATATGTCCTTCCAAGGGTATTTTTCATTTTTATTGTGTGTGTGTTGGGGTGGTAGAGGGGGAGGTCAGGGAAATGACATATTTTGTCATCCTGGAACCAAGGTATCACAAAATCCAAGATTTAATTGTTTTTAAATTTGAGGGGATGCCTGGGGAGTATCTTGATGAGCAGAAGGTGGGTCCCCTGGGGCTGCTAACAGATGCAGTCTCTGTTTGAATTCTCTGCCTCCTTGGACTTCACCTTGTCCTAAGCACATCAGTTCAGTTCAGTTCAGTTGCTCAGTCATGTCCGACTCTTACTGACCCCATGAACCGCAGCACACCAGGCCATCCTGTCCAACACCAACTCCCGGAGTCCACCCAAACCCATGTCCATTGCATTGGTGATGCCATCCAACCATCTCATCCTCTGTCGTCCCCTTCTCCTCTTGTCCTCAATCTTTCCCAGCATCAGGATCTTTTGAAATGAGTCAGCTCTTCACATCAGGCGGCCAAAGTATTGGAGTTTCAGCTTCAATATCAGTCCCTCCGATGAACACCCAGGAATGATCTCCTTTAGGATGGACTGGTTGGACCTCCTTGTAGTCCAAGGGACTCTCAAGAGTCTTCTCCAACATCGCAGTTCAAAAGCATCAATTCTTCTGCACTCAGCTTTCTTTATAGTCCAACTCTCACATCCATACATGACTACTGGAAAAACCATAGCCTTGACTGCTGCTGCTGCTGCTGCTGCTGCTGCTAAGTCACTTCAGTCGTGTCCGACTCTGTGCAACCCCATAGATGGCAGCCCACCAGGCTCCCCCATCCCTGGGATTCTCTCGGCAAGAACACTAGAGTAGGTTGCCATTTTCTTCTCCAATGCATGAAAGTAAAAAGTGAAAATGAAGTTTCTCAGTCGTGTCCAACTCTTCGCGACCCCATGGACTGCAGTCTACCAGGCTACTCCATCCATGGGATTCTCCAGGCAAGATGGACTGGGGTGCCATTGCCTTCTATGATAGCCTTGACTAGACAGACCTTTCTTGGCAAAGTAATGTCTCTGCTTTTGAATATGCTGTCTAACTTTCCTTCCAAGGAGCAAGCATCTTTTAATTTCATGGCTGTGATCACCATTTGCAGTGATTTTGTAGCCCAGAAAAATAAAGTCAGCCACTGTTTCCACTGTTTCCCCATCTATTTCCCATGAAGTGATGGGACCAGAGGCCATGATCTTTGTTTTCTGAATGTTGAGCTTTAAGCCAACTCTTTCACTCTCCTTTTTCACTCTCATCAAGAAGCTCTTTAGCTCCTCTTCACTTTCTGCCATAAGGGTGGTGTCATTCATGTATTTGAGGCTACTGATATTTCTCCCAGCAATCTTGATTCCAGCTTCTGCTTCCTCCAGCCCAGCGTTTCTCTTGATGTACTCTGCATATAAGATAAATAAGCAGGGTGACAATATACAGCCTTGACATACTCCTTTTCCTATTTGGAATCAGTCTGTTGTTCCATGTCCAGTTCTAACTGTTGCTTCCTGACCTGCATATGTTTCTCAAGAGGCAGGTCAGGTGGTCTGATATTCCCATCTCTTGCAGAATTTACCCCAATTTATTGTGATCCACACAGTCAAAGGCTTTGGCAGAGTCAATAAAACAGAAATAGATGTTTTTCTGGAACTCTCTTGCTTTTTCGATGATTCAGTGGATGTTGGCAATTTGATCTCTGGTTCCTCTGCCTTTTCTAAAACCAGCTTGAACATCTGGAAGTTCATGGTTCACATACTGCTGAAGCCTGGCTTGGAGAATTTTGAGCATTACTTTACTAGTGTGTGAAATGAGTGCAGTTGTGCAGTTGTTTGAGCATTCTTTGGCATTACCTTTCTTTGGGATTGGAATGAATACTGACCTTTTCCAGTCCTGTGGCCACTGCTAAGTTTTCCAAATTTGCTGGCGTATTGCGTGCAGCACTCTCACAGCATCATCTTCATACTAGCTCCTAATTGATTTAGCAAATCTCTCCAGAGAAGAGGGTCAGAGTATTCTGCCATATACAAAAAGAAGTGAGTAATAATAATAGACCTGATTCTGCAGGCAAGGGGAGATGTAAATTGCCTTACCATTGGCCGTCTCTCAGCTACCAATACAGTGCAGTTAGGGTTGGAGAGGGGCCCAGACAGCCAAGCCAGAACAGAGCAAGAGGCTCCAGTGTTAACAAGAATTAATTTCTGCTTCCCGCCATGTCGTGAGTGACCCACAGCTCCTCTGGAGTCATGAGAATGGATCAAGTGGGATGTGGACCTGGAGAGGCACTTGGGCCCCATCAGATGATGTGCAGGAATCTCTCATAGGAGAGATTTGAAAGGAGCTAGAAGGACATCCCTCCTTCCAGTGTCCTCCCTTTCAACAAAAGACAGGCTGCTTTGGGCCCAGACAGCTTCCATTGAGTCAGCCTTCTTGATCCTCCAGGGTCCCCTTGAGTTCATGGAAGAATCAATACAGTCAAACGCTTTTTTTTTTTTTTTTAATTAGTCTCATATCCTTTTTGGCCTCTTCTGTGAAGTATTGCTTATTATTGACCTTGAAGTCCTCCTCTACCAAGGTTGACAATGGGGTTCAGGGCCCAGCCTCAAGCTTTTATAATGTTTTCCAGATGTCAGAATGGCCTGGGAGATAAAATGCATGGCCAATAGCAACCTCCCTTCTGCCGACTCAGGGTCTGGGTGAGTGTCCTTCTTGAAGTCCCTGTCACCTGGCTCAGGAAGACAGCTGGGCTTTCATCTTTCTCCTGTGTAATCTCTCAGACCTTATCATAATTTAAAGGCTTTGCTATACACCTTTCCATGGTTTCCGACAGACAAGTAGCATAATGTCTCCTCCCAGCCTGTCTACATTTTCTTCAGAGTCCTAGCATGGGTCGTGTCCGGGGTTCATCCCCACCTGCCTGATAAGTTTGGTGGTGCTGGCTGGCAGCTAGCAGGCTATCTGAGGGCCTCCTGGCATTTCTCAGTGTCTGCTCCTTTTCATCAGGGGTTCAATAGGGGGCCAGAGTAACCACGATGTCCTGCCAGGTGAGAGAGAATGTCAACCCCAGCCTGGTCAGTTCATCCTTAAACTTGTCAGGGTTCTTAAAGAAGGGGACAAGCCCTTGAGTCATCACTCGACTCCCAGCAGAATTAAAAGGCCTTGTGGGGTGGAGGTGGGGGCTGTCTTTGAGCTCGATTGGAGCCTTCCTGGGGAAAGCTCTGGAGGCTCCAGTTTGGGAGGGTTCTGATTTGACAAGGTAAGACAGAAGTTGAGGGGCTGAAGGCAGTGATGAAAGGGAAAAAATGGGGGCCTGAAAAGGGGCTTTGGGGGGCCAATGGCTTGTCGCTGGTTGAAAGACCGGGGTCCCTGAGAAGGTCTGGCTCCGAGTCTCTTGGGGACAGCACAGGAACAGAAGGTCCTCACTCAACAACAGGAACCTCTCTGCCGGGAGCCAGTGTGGGGATCTCGTTCTTGGCAAAGGTCTTGAGGAAGGAGGCTCGGCATTACACAAAGGTGAGATCGAGCCTCAGGAGACCCCCTGTTCCTGAGCGTCTACCCCCAAAACCAGAGTGCCTACTTTACTGTTTTATGCTTTCACCTATACCTCTGACTTTACAGGGGGCTGTTCCCCCACCACCTCTCTCGGAGAAGGAGTTAACTTGCAGCTCCAGTTAATAAAAATTCCTGGGCATGACAAGAGTGTTTCAACTTACAAACTCCTATGAAGGTTCTCTAGCCTGCCTGAGCAGGTTCGTCCGGCCACATGTGATTGTTTACAGCCTCCCAACCGTGAGAGGCATGAGATGTTTTAAGCTTTCTATATACAGACTATTTTGAGAAGTTAGAAAATTATTAGTATAGTATAGTGGGTTGATTAGAAATTCTACTGGTAAAGGGTTTTTCATTTGTTGAGCCAATATTTGCTGCTAAATCTCCATATTTCCTGCCCTTATAATGAATATAACTAGCATATAGGAAAAATAAGTATTAACCTTTAAGATTAATCATGTTAAACCTTAGGCTAAGTAAATTCCTCTCTTGATTGCAACCCACTACACCCTCACCCTATAGGAATGCAACTTTATTTGGAGGGTGGTGCCTGGTTTAAGAAAAAACCACCCCTGGAAAAAATAAGTTTTCTGGTTAACTGACCGATATCAGAAAGGACCATAAAATGTCAGCAGGCCTCATGGCCAGAAGATGATGTAAAACCCCTAAGGCCTTTGTATAATTTTATATGAAGCACCTGATTTTGACAAGGGTCAGGTCTGCTGACCCCACGTGACTCTGTATTCATCCCTACGTATAACAAAAAGTATATAAGCAAACCTGAAAATAAAGAAAACGGATCAGTTTCTGGAAAGACTGATTCCCCCGTGTCGTTCTTTCTTTCCCCTTCTGGCTGAATTCCTATCTGGAGCATGGGTACTCGATTGGTATTCCACGTAAACCAAGTTATTCAGCCTCCTTTTCTCCACTAACATTTCCTACTACACTATCCTTTTTTAATCTCTCTTTATATCTGTAATTAAATAAGTTTTTTCCTAGGACGCCGATTCCATCTCCCCTTCGAATTACCCTGGATCCACCAGGGCTGGACCCCGGCACCCCTCAGTCAGGACTCTCAATAAAGTCTCATAAAGAGGGCACATACTCGACCTCCCTCCATTTTTGAGACTTCTTACCAAATTGGTCCAACTGCAAACTGGTGTCCAAGTTTAAAGGATCCCCCATGCTGGGGCCACTTCTCCTGGTCACCTGAGGCACGTTGGTGTCAGGCTGCATTGCAAAAGAAAATCAGGATTTGTTTGTTTTTTTTTTTAAACTGTCTCCACAATCTTCTACTGTTGAGAATGAAGCCCTGAGGAGAATCTGCCCAGGGAGGGATTCCCTGGGCATTTTCTATGTTTCCATATAAGCCTGGAGGCTAACAATGAAAGACCCTGGGAACTCGAGGCCTGGTATAACCATCAAGGGGATCACAGAATTCCCTCCTCAGAGTCAGACACACAGACAAGGGGTTTCCAGGATGAAGGGGATGGGAGTGTAGGCATGAGGTCCAAGGGAGAGGAAAAGAGGGATAAAAACGACTGAAAAGGGGAAAGAGACAGAGAGATTGCCTTTTCCACTCACCCGCTACAGATGTCTATTCAGGCACCCACCCTGGGGCTTCCAGGAAGGGCCAGCGAAGGAGGGAGCACCCCGTCCACTGCCTGCCAGGTCCTCGAGCCCAGAATCCAGCCAGTTGTACCGTTGTGAAAGTGAAAGCGTTAGTCGCTCAGAAGTGTCCCATTCTTTGCGACCCCCATGGACTGCAGTCCGCCAGGCTCCTCTATCCATGGAATCCTCCAGGCAAGAATACTGGAGTGGGTTTGCCATTTCCTTCTCCAGGGGATATTCCCCACCCAGGGATCAAACTCTGGTCTCACGCATCGCAGGCAGATTCTTTACCAACTGAGCCTCCAGGGAAGCTTGTACGTTGTGTGTGGGACTCACGCCTACGCGTACAACACAGAAATCTGCCACTTCAGCCCTTTCTCTCGGAGCTTCTCTCTCCAGCAGGAAAATAAAGATGAGGATATTGGGACGATCGGACTTCTGGCCACGACATGATACGAAGTCTGATTCCCCTATCACCCTCGCAAATCTCTGGTCAGGAAGAGACCGCAAGGCAGGGAGCTGCGTGCTGTGAGGCAAGCCCCTCCCACCTCTGCTGGTCACCATCTAGATGACCCGCTGCCGGCCAGAGGGAGCTGGTCCCGCAAGCTGAGAGGAGTGATGCGGTAGCCGCCCACGGTCCGACCTCTTGGAAGGACAGGGCAAAAGGAGAGGATGGAGAGGGGATAGTAGCAGCTGTCAGGAGAAGGAAGGGGCAAAGGGGAGAAGGAAGTGTTGTCTGAATGAGGGTCCTGAAGCCCCCAGGAGCCAGGAAGGCAGACTTACCAAATGTGGGGGCAGTTAGGATTTTGGTCCTTTTGTGTCTTGTTCATAATTTGCTCCAACTGGGCATGCACTCAGTTATTTTTAGTCCATGCTCCATTACTCTGGGAGAAAATTTAACTACCACTGTTTACGTTGATGATACTTTTAGAGTAGCTCATGATTTTGGGATGTTGTGGAAGCAACCTGGTTTCCTTACTTCTGACAGAAATACAATTTTAAACAGCCCCTATATTCACCACAGAGAAGGCAATGGCACTCCAGTACTCTTGCCTGGAAAATCCCATGAATGGAGGAGCTTTGTGGGCTGCAGTCCATGGGATCGCTGAGAGTTGGACACAACTCAGTGACTTCACTTTCAGTTTTCACTTTCATGCATTGGAGAAGGAAATGGCAACCCACTCCAGTATTCTTGCCTGGAGAATCCCAGGGACTGCGGAGCCTGGTGGGCTGCCATCTATGGGGTCGCACAGAGTCGACACGACTGAAGTGACTTAGCAGCAGCTATATTCACCAATTATTAGGTGCAATACTTTAAGCCTGCCACTTCAGCTATTATGGAGACTCTGGGGAATCCTAAACTTGACTCTCTGGGAGTGAAGGGAAATAACTTTGCTGGCATTTCTGCAAGGAATTAAAGGGCAACAGCTGCCAAACTTGTGTCATGGTCCAAAGAGATATTTCTCCAAATTAAAACAGAAAAACTGGCTAGAGAAGCTCAACAATTGGCCTCAAAAATAAAAGAGGAAAATGGAGGTTAAAAGGTAAACAATTGTTCTTGTGATAAACAGAAAAATCTCTGGTTTAGACCAGTTTATTCCTTCTCAAATCCAGATTTCCAGTTTCACTACCTGCTCTGCAATAATGGATTGAACGCTCTTTTCTCCGTTAGTGAAGGCAGTGGTAGGTCTAGCCAGCAGAGGGCACCAGAGGTACATTGAAGGAAGAACAGGCTCCACCCGCGTGTAGTGTTTGGCTTTCTTTTTCCTGCTGCACAGGGCGTGAGCAGCGGCGGCCTAAGAAGACATCCAATGACGCTTTATCCCAGGTGCTCACGCTCCCAGAGTATGTCTCCCTTAGGTGATCTCGCTGGCTCCCTGGGTCCAGTAACCACATTCTTGGATCCTACTGATACCACATCATGGACTTCAGGTCTTGCTCCTGCGGCACCACCTCCACAGACTGCACAACCCCTGCAACAGTTGCGGTTTACCCACACCCACCCCGATTCAGACACTGTACACTCCGGTTCTCTCAGCAGCACCAGCTGGAGTTATGTTTTCTGCTTTTCTCCATGTCTGTGGACCACTTGGCCCAAACCATCAACTAGGCAAAAATGACACCTTCTCCAGTGAGGTCTGAACCTCAGCCTTGGGAGGGTGGCCATTCTTCCAAGTGTATCCTTCCTTGGGTAGTTTCCCTCAGACCTAAGATACCTGTTGAGTTCTCAGGATATCTTTAAATAATGGCTCTCCAATGGAGTATATTATTAAAATACCTATTTAAATTACTGTGTAATCCCTGTTCTCCTGATTGGACCTGGACAAATATAAGGCCACAGGCACAAGCTAAAGGAGGAACACCGCTGCTACTGTGCTGAATGACACAGGAGTCTGACTTTACAACTTGGCAAACCATAATGAGCAGTTCAAATGGATGGCCACCTGATGTCCCATGGTAAAATACTCCATCTCTACTAGATCCCAGTAACACACCATTTCTCAAAAGATACATAAAAATTAGGTTCATAACATTGAAAAGAACCTGTGCAAGTAAGTGGCTCTTATGTTTTTGCTTCCTTGAAAGTATTACTCGCTCAGTTGTGTCTGACTTTTTGCAATCCCGTGGATTGTAGCCCGCCAGGCTCCTCTGTCCATGGGATTCTCCAGGCAAGAATACTGGAGTGGGTTGCCGCACCCTCCTCCAGAGGATCTTCCCGACCAGGGATTAAACCCCAGTTTCCTATATTGCAGGCAGATTCTTTACTGTCTAAGCCACCAGGGAAGCCCTTAGCTTCATGGTACACCTCCGCTTGGTAAACAGGAATCTGAACACACTAAAGCAGGTATACAGCTTTCAAAGAGGAGAATTGGTAACAAGAGAAAGACTGGATTCAACAACTCCTGAGTAAACGCCACTAGGACAAGTCATAGGCTAGCTGAAGTCTATGAAGGAGGAAGGAGGAAAGTGAGGGAGAGGTTTAGGTCAACTGAAAGAGCAGAAAGGAAAAGGGATACTCTCTATGCTGGGGTCTTGAGACACAACTGGCAGGCTCTCAGGGCTTTATGGGTCTTTGACTGCTTTTAGCTGATTGAGAGTCTTTTTCAAGTTAGATACAGAGAAACGGAAAATAGAGAAAACACCAGACATAATTAGGATGATTCAGGTGCAGATGATTTATTATTTCATGATTTAAACCCTCAGCAGTGACAACAGAGGGGACATAGAAATATGCTTGTTTTTTTATGTTGTTGTTTTTTTTTTTCCTTCTTGGTTTAGGCCAGTTTCTGGTGACTTATTTGGTACTATCCTCTCTATAGGGCAAGACCGTCAGTGACTGTTGCTATAAGGGAAAACAAGATAAAGCACAAAATGAAATAACAGTGTTACTATTTTTTTGAGTCCACATATTTCTAATACAAGCAATTTATTTAAAAGGCATGGCAATTGAGAGAGGATCAGGTAAATAATAATCGATTCTAGAAAAAAAATCATTTGTTAACTCAGCTGCAAATAGTCTTAGTCTTGTGTCTTCCTAAAATATCCTAAGTGCTTATTTATCAATTTTTGGTAACTATTTAGGTCAATAAAGCAAAGTGCCTTTAAAATTCCATTCTAAGTATATAAACTGATTTTAGTTTAGAACAAAAAAGAAAGAGATACAATATTTCTAAGTACACATTCTATAAAGGATAAAAACACAAATATACAGGCACACACCTGTCTATACATCTATATGTTGAAATAATTTAACAATGATCATCCTGGATGCTAATATCAATGGTTAGTTTTTATTGTTTCGAATAGTTTTAAAGGAATAGTTAGATTTTCATGAAAGGACACACTAAAAAATACCCCACCAATAGTCTTCAGCGACAAGGACATCAAAAACAAAAAGCCTAAAAACTAATCAGAGCCAAAAGGAGCCAAAGGAAACATTAAACAAAAAATAATGATGTCTCATGAATGGACTCTGGACCAGAAGGACATCTATTAAAAGCTAAGAAAATATGAATACAGTATGGACCTTAGTTAATAATAATATACTAAATTGCTTTATCAACTAATATTAAATGGTAATAATAGAGAAGACTGAGTGTAAAAAATATGGAAAATTGTACTCTTTTCTCAGTTTTTCTGTAAACTGAAAATGTTTCAGTGCAATAAAGCCTCTTTGTAATAAAAAAAATTCATGAATGTTTATTACTTGTTACTACTATAATAAGCAGAATGATTTGCATACTCACAAGCATATAGAATTTACTGAATAAATCAAGAGAGGGGAGTAATGGCAAGATACAGGCATTGCAAGCTCTCTGGACAGAAAAGGATCTTACTCTCATTATAAGGTAATCCTTCAGAATTATGATTAATAGAAATGGTTAAGCATAAAATAAAGTCAAAATGTTTGTTGTAAAACAGAACAAAACTGAAAATGGTAAAATATTTTTGGAGCCAAGAAAATAGTGTTTAAAAAACAAGAATTAATTAACAGTAGCCTAGATCTAAAATTCAAACTTCACAGAAAAATCAGTGGAGAGAATTAAGAGAAGGTAAAAATACACTCAGCATTTCTTAAAATAAATGGAGTCTCAAAAGTGCCTCTATTCCGTTATTACTAATATTATATTACATATTTGTCTTTCTATGCATGCTCATTAAAGAGCTCATTACAGAGAACAAGATGGCAAAGAAGTAGGTGGACCATGGAATACATCTCTCTCCACGGATACATCAGGAATACACCTTCAGACACAGAAGTGCATGCAGGACACCAGCTGCTGAGAGCGGACAGGAGTCCCTGACCAGCAGAAAAGAATAGAACCACGCAAAACTCGGTAGGACAAGGAACTAGGGGGAAAAACAGGAGTGTTACTAGGACTGGACCTGCCCTCAGTGGGTGGGGAAACTGAACCAGGGGTCCACTCCCCACATTATCGCAGCAACTGTCTGAGTCAGAAGAAAAACATTTAAGGCTGAGAGTAAAACAGCCAATCTGTGGCAGCCTAAATGGAATGAGACCCAGACAGTCCTTGCCGCAGCCATACATACCCTGGACAGGGTCACAGGTCTCCTGGAAAGGGCAGCAGCTCGGAGCTGGAGTTTAGGGATTGTGAAGAAATCCCAGGGCGAGGGCTGCTGCTGACTGCAAAGACGGATCGAGAGGATGTGAGGGAGGAGATTGTGGCGGGAAAAGCCTGTGGAGGACAGCCAGGCAGCCATGGAAGCCAGGCAATACAGCTGAGTCACGTGTAGGGGGTGAAGCCACCACCACAGCCTCTCTCTCCCCACATGCCTGCATCAGCAGCTGAACAATAGAGAGGCTGATCCATCAGACACACTGAACTACAGAGGAGGACCCCAAACAGGTTGCCCCTTTAAGTGACTGATGTACAAGACTACACAGTAGGACCCCAGCCAAAGGGGGCCCTCTGTGTGCCTGACACACCGAACAACAGGGAAGGATCCCAAGGAAGAGAGCCTTCTAAGTGCCTGAATGGGAGATGATATGGAGAAAAACTGGCCAAAGAGGCCTTCTGATCCCCAGCTACAAGAGGCTCGAAAAAGACTCTGAGAGGGCCATAACTCCTGCGGCGGAGGCAGTCCATGTCCCTGCAAACTTGGCACCACCAGGGTCCCTGCAAGCCAAGCAGCTGTGCCAACCCTCACTGGGGCAGAGCTGACACAGGCAAAAATGTCCTGCCTTTATGCACCCAGGGTCGCTTTGGTCTGTCCAACTCTTTGCAACCCTATAGACAGGCCTGTCAGGCTTCCAGGCAAGGACACTAGAGTATTTTGGCCAATACTGGTTGCCATACCCTTCTAGAGCACTATATTTCCTGCTGCCCTAGCTGCCAACTCTCCTGAGTACCTGGTGCTGCCAGAGCCCCTGCAACCCAAGCAGCTGTACCACTTCCACACCTGGCCCTCACTGGGGCAGACCCAAGTCCTCCAGGGCAGCCTCAGGAGCAAAGCCCAGTGGACAACCCACATGCAGAGGTGGAAATAAAACCACAATTGAAACCCAGGGGCAGTGTGGCTAAGGAAGAAGACCCGAACCCCTCCCACCAGCTGTACAAGCTGCACATTAAATCCTCATGATCAATTAGGCAGACTCTGTGTCTAGGGAACATATATAAAAGGGCACTGAGAGCTCCCACAAAAGAAAACACACTAGTTCTGAGAGCTGTGGACATCGGAGGCAAGAACACACAGGAGCAGGAGCAGATTAGGATCTGAGCTGCCCCCACAGCAGGTCCAGAGACCAGCACAGTGTTGGAGGGCATTCTAGGGAGGTGAGGTGGACTGTGACTCCCAGTGGGAAAGGATGCTGACAGCAATGACGCAAGAAAAACATTTATTATTCTTGTGTTCTGACTTGTTCTGTAGACTCTTGGATTTTTTTTTTCATTTTTTTCTTTTTCTATTTTTTCCCTTCCCACCACCTCCCCCCATTGTAGTTGTTGATTTTATTGGCACTATGAAATCTAATTAAGCTTTTGAGTTTTATTTTTTCCTTTCTCAGTCACATTTTTTATTGTTCCTATAAACTTCTGCCTCTACACTGGACTTTTGGAAATCTGTGGAGATTTTCTTTCTTCCACATTTATTCCTTTCTTTGCTTTTCCTACTGTTCTTCTCCCCTTGCTGTTAATCTTTAATGTATATAAATCTTCTTTTTCTAGCTCTATTTAAATTTGCATATCTATTCTTTCTTTCTTTTATTTCTGTCCATTACTCTCAAAATATTTGTTACGTTTGTTTTCATTGCTTTATTCCCCACTTGGCACCTTGCTTTAGTTTTGTTTTCCAGTTTGTGCTTTAGTCAGTTTCATTTTTAACTGGTAGATACAATTTTTCATTTCCTTTGTTCACTGGGTCAATCTACTGTCTGTTATTTTTGTTGGACTGCTTTGATTTTGCTTATGGGTCTATATGTATATGTGTATATGCGGTCACACTTTTTATTGTTATTATAGACCACTGCCTCTATTTTGGATTTTGCAGTTCTGTGGAGTTTTCCTTTTTTTTTTTTTTCTGCTTCTTCCTTTGTTCTCTCTCTTTTTCTTTTAATTTTATTAAACCTAGTATATTTTTCTCCATTTATTCCTTTCTTTGCTTTTCCTACTGTTCTCTTCCCCTTGCAGTTAATCTTTAATGTATATAAATCTTCTTTATCTGCCTCTATTTAACTTTGCATGTCTATTCTTTCTTTCCTTTCCTCTCAGCATGTTTATTAGTTTTGTTTTCATTGCTCTATTCCCCACTTTGTCACCTTGCTTTAGTTTTGTTTCACAGTTTGTGCTTTAGTTAGTTTTATTCTTAACTGGTAGATGTAATTTTTGGGTTTTTTTTGTTCACTGGGTCAATCTACTGTACTTTATTTTTGTTGGACTGTTTTGATTTTATGAATGAGTGTATATGTATAGGTGTATATTTCATTATCTTAATTATTATTTGCGTGATTTTGTAACTGACATTTGTCTGAGGTTCATCTTTGGTTTCTCATTATGGGTATTTGTTTTAGTCTCACTTAATGCCATAACAAATCACTTGTGGAATCTTTGTTCCTGACCAGAGATCAAGCCCTGAGCCGCTGGAGTGGGAGCACTGACTTCAAGATCCTAGACGACCAGAGCACTAACCATCAGTTCAGTTCAGTCACTCAGTCGTGTCCGACTCTTTGCGACCCCATGGACTGCAGCACACTAGGCCTCCCTATCCATCACCAACTTCCAGAATTTACTCAAACTCATGTCCATTGACTTGGTGATGCCATTCAACCACCTCATCCTCTATTGTCCCCTTCTCCCACCTTTAATCTTTCCCAGCATCAGGGTCTTTTCAAATGAGTCAGTTCTTCACATAATGTGGCCAAAGTATTGGAGTTTCATTTTCAGCATCAGTTCTTCCAATGAATATTCAGGATTGATTTCCTTTAGGACGGACTGGTTGGATCTCCTTGCATTCCAAGAGACTTTCAAGAGTCTTCTCCAACACCACAGTTCAAAAGCATCAATTCTTCAGTGCTCAGCTTTCTTTATAGTCTAACCCTCACATCCATACATGACTACTGGAAAAACCATAGCTTTGACTAGATGGACCTTTGTTGGCAAAGTAATGTCTCTGCTTTTTAAAATGCTGTCTAGGTGGGTCATAACTTTCCTCCAAGGAACAAGCATCTTCTAATTTCATGGCTGCCATCACCATCTACAGTGACTTTGGAGCCCCCCCAAAAAAAGTCTCACTGTTTTCGCTATTGGAGCAGTGGCTGCATGGCATCGGGGTGACGCTGAGGAGGTAAACCCCGTCAAAGGGCAAAGGAGAAGAGCCAGCAAGATGGTAGGAGGGGAAAATTGTGTTTAGAATCAAACCCAATACCCACCAGAGACGCTCAAGGGCTCAAACAAACCTTGGGTGCATCAGGACCCAGAGACCCCACAGAAACTGAGACAGAACCGTGTTAGAGCATCTCCTTTGGAGGGACGGGTCAGCAGTAGACTGCCAGCAGCACAGGGACTCTGGGTCCAGCAGACCTGGGTATGGCATAAGCCCTCTTGGAGGAGGTTGCCATTAACCCTACCATAGAGCCACCAGAGCCTACACAAGACTGGGAAAACAGACCCTGGAGGGCACAAACAGAACCAGGACACAGGCGAAAGGAGCAGAGACCCCACAAGAGACTGACCCAGACTTGTCCATGAGTGTCCAGGAGTCTCCAGCAGAGATGTGGGTTGGTGGTGGTCTGCTGCAGGGTTGGGGGCACCGAGTGTAGCAGCGTGTGCATGGGACCTTTTGAAGGAGGTCACCATTATCTTCATTACCTCCACCATAGTTTGGGCCAGGTAAATAACAGGGAGGAAACACAGCCCCACCCATCAACAGAAAATTGGATTAAAGATTTACTAAGCATGGCCCCGCCCATCAGAACAAGACCCAGTCTCCCCTTCAGTAGTCTCTCCCATCAGGAAGCTTCCATAAGCCTCTTATCCTTCTCCATAACAGGGCAGACAGAAAATCACAATCACAGAAAACTAGCCAGTCCGGTCACATGGACCACAGCCTTGTCTAACTCAATGAAACTATGAGCAATGCCGTGTAGGGCCATCCAAGACAGACAGGTCATGGTGGAGAGTTCTAACAAAATGTGGTCCACTGGAGAAGCGAATGGCAAACTACTTCAGTATTCTTACTTTTAGACCCTGTGAACAGTATGAAAAGGCAAAAAGATGCACTGAAAGATGAACTCCCTAGGTCGGTAGGTGCCTAATATGCTACTGGAGATCAGTGGAGAAATAACTCCAGAAAGAATGAAGAGACGGAGCCAAAGCAAAAACAACACCCAGTTGTGGATGTGACTGCTGATGGAAGCAAAGTTCGATGCTGTAAAGAGCAACATTGCATAGGAACCTGGAATGTTAGGTTCATGAATCAAGGCAAATTGGAAGTGGTCAAACAGAAGATGGGAAAAGTGAACATCAACATTTTAGGAATCAGTGAACTAAAATGGATGGGAATGAGTGAATTTAACTCATCCATGACTGTTATATCTATGGCTGTGGGCAAGAATCCCTTAGAAGAAATGAAGTAGCCCTCATAGTCAACAAGAGTCCAAAGTGCAGTACTTGGGTGCAATCTCAAAAACAACAGAATAATATCTGTTCATTTTCAAGGCAAACCATTCAATATCACAGTAATCCAAGTCTATGCCCCGACCAGTAATGCTGAAGAAGCTGAGGTTGAACAGTTCTAAGAAGACCTACAAGACCTTCTAGAACTAACACCCAAAAAAGATGTCCTTTTCATTATAGAGGACTGGATGCAAAAGTAGGAAGTCAAGAGTTACATGGAGTAACAGGCAAATTTGGCCTCAGAGTATAGAATGAAGCAGGGTAAAGGCTAATAGAGTTTTGCCAAGAGAACACACTGGTCATAGCAAACACCCTCTACAACAACACAAGAGAAAACTCTACACATGGACATCACCAGATGGTCAATACTGAAAACATATTGATTATATTCTTTGCAGCCAAAGATGGAGAAACTCTATATAGTCACCAAAAATAAGACCTGGAGTTGACTGTGGCTCAGATCATGACCGCCTTATTGCCAAATTAAGACCTAAATTGAAGAAAATAGGGAAAACCACTAGACCATTCAGGTATGACTTAAATCAAATCCCTTATGATTATACAGTGGAAGTGAGAAATAGATTCAAGGGATTAGATCTGATAGATAGACTGCCTGAAGAACTATGGACAGAGGTTCCTGACATTGTAGAGGAGGCAGGGATCAAGACCAATCTCAAGAAAAAGAAATGCAAAAAGGCAAAATGACTGTCTGAGGAGGCCTTATAAATAGCTGTTAAAAGAAGAGGAGTAAAAGGCAAAGGAGAAAAGGAAAGGTATACCCATTTGAATGTAGAGTTCCAAAGAATTGCAGGACAGAGGAGAAAGTCTTCCTCAGTGATCAATGCAAAGAAACAGAGGAAAACAATAGAATGGGAAAGACTAGAGATCTTTTCAAGAAAATTGGAGATACTGGGGAAACATTTCATGCAAAGATGGGCATAATAAAGGACAGAAATGGTCTGGACCTAACAGAAGCATAAGAGATTAAGAAGAGATGGCAACAATACACAGAAGAACTGTACAAAAAAGATCTTCATGACCAAGATAATCACAACGGTGTGATCACTCACCTAGAAGCAGACATCCTGGAATGTGAAGTCAAATGGGCCTTAGAAAGCATCACTATGAACAAAGCTAGTGGAGGTGATGGAATTCCAGCTGAGCTATTTCAAATCCTAAAAGATGATGCTGTGAAGTGCTGCACTAAATACGCCAGCAAATTTGGAAAACTCAGCAGTGGCCACAGGACTGGAAAAGGTCAGTTTTCATTCCAATCTCAAAGAAAAGCAATACCAAAGAATGCTCAAACTGCTGCACAATTGCACTCATCTCACACACTAGCAAAGTAATGCTCAAACTTCTCGAAACCAGGCTTCAACAGTACATGAACCATGAACTTCCAGATGTTCAAGCTGGATTTAGAAAGGCAGAGGAACAAGAGATCAAATTGCCGTCATCCACTAGATCATAGAAAAAGCAAGAGAGTTCCAGAAAAACATCTATTTCTGCTTTCTTGACTATGCCAAAGCCTTTGACTGTGTGGATCACAACAAACTGTGGGAAATTCTGAAAGAGATGGGAATACCAGACCACCTGACCTGCCTCTTGAGAAAACTGTATGCAGGTCAGGAAGTAACAGTTAGAAATGGACATGGAACAACAGACTGGTTTCAAATCGGGAAAGGATTATGTTAAGGCTATTATTGTCACCCTTCTTATTGAACTTATATGCAGAGTACATCATGAGAGATACTGGGCTGGAAGAAGCACAAGTTGCAATCAAGATTGGCAGGAGAAATCTCAATAACCTCAGATATGCAGATGACACCACCCTTATGGTAAAAAGCAAAGAACTAAAAAGCCTCTTGATGAAAGTGAAAGAGGAGATGGAAAAAATTGGCTTGAAACTCAACATTCAGAAAACTAAGATCATGGCTTCTGATCCCATCACTTCATGGCAAATAGAAGGGGAAACAATGGAAACAGCGAGTATAAATTAGCAGTGAGTTTCTCATATATATGGCTTTTACTCTGTTGTACATTCCTTCTGTTCTTAATTGGTTGAAAGGATATATCATAAAAATGTTTTTAATTTGTCAAATCGTTTTCCTATATCTACTGAGACAATCTTGTCGTTTTCATTCTTCATCTGGTTAATGTGGTGGGTGTTATCACATTGATTAATTTTCATATGTTGAACCATCCTTGCACCCCCATGATATCACTTTGCCATGGTGCATAATCCTTTCCATGTGCAGTTGAATTTGGTTTTGCTAGTATCTGTTGAGAATTTTTGCATTTATATTCATCACAGATACTAACTTGTAGTTTCCTTTTTCTGTGGAGTCCTTACCAATTTTGGTATCAGAGTAATGCTGGCCTCATAAAAAGAGTTTGTGTTTTCACCTTTATACTTTTTGGAACAGTTTTAGAATACTGAGTTTAATTCCTATTTAAAAGTTTGGCAGAATTCACTAGTAAAACCAATCTGTCCTGGGCTTTTCATCGTTGTGAAGCTTTTAATTACTGGCTCACTTTCCTTGCTAGGTTTTAATCTGCTCACTTTCTATTTCTTCATGATTTAATCTTGGCATGTTACATGTTTCCAGGAATGTGTTTATTTCTTTTTGTTTTTTTCAGTTTTTTAGCATACAAATGTTCATAGTAATCTTTAAGGAACTATAAACTATAAAAAGATTAATTCTGTAGTATTTGTAATGATACTATTTCTGTTTTTATTATATTAGTCTTCTCCCTTTTTGTGCTAGTTAGCCTAGCTAAAGTTTTGTTAATTTCTTTCTTTTTTCAGAAAAACATGCTTACTTCTATTGATTTTTAAAATTGCTTTTCTAGTCTTCCTTTTCTTCATATCTGCTCTAACCTTTATTATTTCCTTCCTCCCACTTAATTTGGGTTTAGTTTATTTTCTTCATTCCTTGATGGTTGCCAAGTTCAGTGGTTACTGGAGATCTTAAGACAGTTAAAATGAATGAAAACTCCAAGACTCTATCTTATTAATAATTTTTTCTGACGTAAAAATATAACTATAAGCACATTTGACATCTTTACAATATCAGTCTTCGTTTCATGTGGCAGTAAAACATCATCAAGTAATTAACCTCCAATTAAAATAAATAAATTTATATTTTTTAAAAAAACATCATCAAGATATAAGCTCTCCTTACCAAACTTCAAAATAAAACAAAAATTATGTGGTCATAAATGCTAGTGTGAAATCTCTCCTTTGGTGTGGGTCAGGGAGGGTTGAGACATCATGAAACCAAGTTTTATTATTCAGTACTATAAAATCATCTACAATGGGGACCATATAAGAATATTGTGAACAAACGCTTGGTTTGAAATTAATGATTTTAAGTGTTCCTTGTACAATGATTGAAAGGTACAATGCAGAATGGTTAATCCTGCTATACTCACCTGGCACTGGGGAATGACTTGCTGTTAGTGCTGCTTTCTTCTGACACAGATCTGTAACAGCGATAATGTTTATTTTTAAAAAGTGAGAAAATTTTTAAATCTTAATCAAGTGACTATTTGAATGGAGAATGTTCTTCAGAGCAATAGAGTGATTCACTAAATAAAATGTCTCCTTCTAGGGAAATAAGAGCAATAAAATAACTACCATCTCAATATTAGGAGAAACACCACCAGCCATCTCACTATGTCGACCTAATCTTCTCATTCTCATTTCACATTTACTCAAACATTTATGGTATAAGCCCACATAGTTGCGGGCAGGCCCCTTGATTCCTTGGTAATCCTAACTCTCACCCAAATTAAGCCAAAACCATAAAGTAGCAGTCCAAAATTTCAGCTTAGTTTCTGTACATTTCTATAGATTTCTTTCATTCTCTCATAACACATACTCATCTTCTCTTTATATCGATTCCAAGAAGGTAAAACTAGAGATAAATATCTCTGTGGGAAAATATAGTAAATTATGAATAAGGGGTTCAATAATGATGCTTAAATTTTTATGTAATGGATTACAGATAATATGATAATGTCATTTATTAATTCAGTGTACCCAGGAGTTTATGATAAATTGGAAAGCTATTATCTCACCTTTTACACAGTTACAGAGAATAATTTTAAGAACATAAAGATTAAACCCCTTGCTCAAGATATCATAGTTATCAAGATATGCAATATTTAGAAGTTAAAGCCAGGTTTTCTGAGACTAAATATAGTTTTCGCCCCATTTCATGATGCTTCCTCCTGTCTAACCTGATTAACATGAACTACACATGTAATTTCTAGCTGAGAAATGACTTGCCCAATCAGCAATATAAAGAATTAGGAAAATAAATATTATGCAGGCATATTCATAGATCTTATCTCTAGTGGAGTAAGGTATTTTAATGAAGTTATTTACCATTGGTCTGAGGCACTGTATGTTAAAATTTAAAAATGCAGTGTTATTATTTATTCTCATGAAGAGAAGTCTCTCGTGTACAATATGACCTGGATTAAAAGCTTGCCCAGTGGCTCAGATGGTAAAGAATCCACCTGCAATGCAGAAGATGCGGGTGAGGAAGACGCCCTGGAGAAGGAAATGATAACCCCATCCAGTATTCTTGCCTGGAGAATTCCGTGGACAGAGGAGCTGTGGTCTACAGTCCATGGGATCACAGAGTCAGAAACAACTGAGCAGAAACTATCATATTGGATTAAGAGGCTGAATTAATCTCCACTATACCCTTGACACCCATCCTCCTCAAGTAATACTGCTGGTAAAATGTAGTAAAACCAGAAAAAATACGAAGGACACCAAGCCAATTTGAAATGTATCTGTGTGCCTCTCCTCATATCGCTTTACCTATATAGTCTTAGCATATTCTAGATAAACCATGAATACTTTTTTCTTGACTTATTTATATGATAAGAATAAAACATATATACCTTTCACTTTCAAGTTCTCCTTTGTAGCACAGCTCTCTTATTTTATCCTGCTTTATTATAAGAGCAGCAGCAATGATGAACACAGGTATAGAAATGTAGAAAACGAGTTGAAGTCTGTGTTTTGGATGACCAAGAGATCTTCCCTTCAAAAAACTTTTACCTCGAATGGAAAATATCATTTCAAACTGTGTCAGAGATTTTATTAATCAAATGAAATGGTGCAAAGCTATCATTATCAGCCATATTCCCAAACACTAAACAATTCATTCATATAGACTGTGAATATGATAAAATCCAAAAACCTAAACTAATATATTAAATGAGCTTTACAGATGTTACTGTGTTTTCAAACTTCTACCATATGGTGATTTCCTTGATTGAAGGCATCGTTCTTTCATGGACCACATATTTAACACCTGCAAGTATTTCTTCAATTCTGTTAAGATACAGGGTTTCTGAGGCTCAAACATATATATCACAACGAGTATTGGGATTTTACCTGTATGTGAGAATTAAATCTGGGGTGTGTGGCATTTCGGCTTCTCTGGTGGTGCAGATGGTAAAGAAGTTCCCTGCAATGCAGGAGACTGGGGTCCAACCCTGGGTCGGGAAGATGCTCTGGAGAAAGAAATGACTACCAACTCCAGTATTCTCGCCTAGAGAATTCCACGGATGGAGAAGCCTGGGGAGCTACACTCCATGGGGTCACAAAGAGTTGGACACAACTGAGCACCTAAATTTTTCACACTTTATGTGGCATTTTTCTTATATTACTAGAATTTTTTCTAAAAATTAAAAGTACTCTAAATAACTCTTTTAACTAAGTTATTTAATCAAATATGTGGCAACAGGAAATTGTTAAAATGACTCTAGATTTTATAGAATGCATGGCTAAATCTGCCTCTGACCCATTTCTGATTGACAAGTGCTAATATTTTCATTTTCCTCATCTGTTCTTATAGATTCTCAGCTGACATCTGTATTCGGCTTCCTGGAGTCCTTACGTATTGAGTCCTGCTTCCTTCATAATTTGTTGGCTTGCTTCCTTTTATTTGATATGAACTCTTTGGCAATGTGGGAGTCCTGGGTTCAATCCCTGGCTCAGGAAGATCCCCTAGAGAAGGGAACGGCTACACACTCCAGTATTCTGGCCTGGAGAATTCCACAGCCTATAGTCCATGGGGTCACAAAGAGTCGGACAAAACTAAGTGACTTTCACTTCACTTCATTCTTGCTCTATCACTTCTTAGCCACATGGGGGAGGTGACAGGCAGAAGAGCAACTCGCCAGCTACCGTGTGGATGATCACAGAGGCTCAAAATTCTCCTCTTAGGCTAGCCTCAATTCTTCTCCTTTTTTCCCATGGTTTTTAAAGAGAGTTCAAGGTAGGAGCAGCATTTTATTTTTCAGTCAGCTCTGTGTCTGTGCCTGGGGTTCCTGGTATCTTCAAGATAAAAATTACATATTTGTAATTAGACAAAGAATCAGATGAAGAGATCAGCATCTCTAGTTATATCCAGCAGACTGATTCTCAACCTCATGTGTAGTCTTCTGGGTAATCATGGAGATCACATGGTTATTTTGAAAATGAATAAGATATGAAAGTGGCCTTGAAAGTCTAAGCAAGATTTCCCAGACCCCAAAAAAAAAAAAGGTCTTTCTTTCCCTTTTACTATCTAGTTTTAATGAGCACTGTGTACTGATACCTGCCAACAAAGACTATTTTCTATAAATTCTTCTTTCAGTTTGAGATCTTCATTTAATTAATTACTCTGAGTCTCCAGTCCCCATACATTAAACTAGTCCCCAACAATCTGCCTCAAGGATTCTACCTCCTTTCAAAGATACCTCAGGTCATCCAGTCATTTAACTATTCAGTTCAGTTCAGTTCAGTTCAGTCGCTCAGTCCTGTCTGACTCTGCAACCCCCTGCAACACATCAGGCCTCCAGGACCATCACCAACTCCCGGAGTTCACTCGAACTCATGTCCATTGAGTCAGTGATGCCATCCAACCATCTCATCCTCTGTCGTCCCCTTCTCCTCTTGCCTTCAATCTTTCCGAGCATCAGGGTCTTTTCAAATGAGTTCTTCACATCAGGCGGCCAAAGTATTGGAGTTTCAGCTTCAACATCAGTCATTCCAATGAACACTCAGGACTGATCTCCTTTAGGATGGACTGGTTGGATCTCCTTGCAGTCCAAGAGTCTCTCAAGAGTCTTCTCCAACACCACAATTCAAAAGCGTCAATTCTTCAGCACTCAGCTTTCTTTATAGTCCAACTTTCACATCCACACATGACTACTGGAAAAACCATAGCCTTGACTAGATGGACCTTTTTTGGCAAAGTAATGTTCTGCTTTTTAATATGCTGTCTAGGTTGATCATAACTTTTCTTCCAAGAAGTAAACATCTTTTTATTTCATTGCTGCACAATAAAGTTTGCCATTGTTTCCACTGTTTCTCCATCTATTTGCCATGAAATGATGGGACTGGATGCCATGATCTCTGTTTTCTGAGCGCTGAGCTTTAAGCCAACTTTTTCAATCTCCTCTTTCACTTTAATCAAGAGGCTCTTTAGTTTTTTTTCAATTTCTGCCATAAGGGTGGTATCATCTGCATATCTGAAGTTATTGATATTTCTCCCAGCAATCTTGATTCCAGCTTGTGCTTCATCCAGCCCAGCATTTCTCATGATGTACTCTGCATATAAGTTAAATAAGCAGGGTGACAATATACAGCCTTGATGTACTCCTTTTCCTATTTGGAACCAGTCTGTTGTTCCATGTCCAGTTCTAACTGTTGCTTCCTGACCTGCATACAGGTTTTTAAGAGACAGGTCAGGTGGTCTGGTATTCCCATCTCTTTCAGAATTTCCCACAGTTTGTTGTGATCCATACAGTCAAAGGCTTTGGCATAGTCAATAAAGTAGAAATAGATGTTTTTTGGAAACTCTCTTGCCTTTTTTTTTTTTTCACTGTTTAGTTTTTTATTACAGTACTGGGATGATCCATCAGATGTTGGCAATTTGATCTCTGGTTCCTCTGCCTTTTCTAAAACCAGCTTAAACATCTGGAAGTTCACAGTTCACATATTGTTGAAGCCTGGCTTGGAGAATTTTGAGCATACTAATTCACTGCTTTTCACCTCCTCCCTTTTATTTCCCCCAAATGTCTCAGCCTTTATGACTCAAGGGTTAATTGTCATATCAAACTCCCCAAAACACAGATGTGACCATAGCAAACTTCATGGGTAAATATCAGGCATAAAGGGGACAGCATCCAGCAGCAGCAACTCCCAAAACTTTTGCCCCTTCTCCTCCAACTCCACACTACATTCAGATGGGTGACAGAAAAACAAGATGAGAAGTTCTGTATAGACACAAGATTGCTCATAAGTAGTCATTTCACTTTTGCACTGTTAACTACACAGTTACATGATTGCCTAGTTTCTCCAGGCAACTATTCTACCATGAATAAATTCCAGGTTTACTTAGAATAATCGATGTATACTAAAGAGTATGTGTGCTCTGCCTTTTGCAAGCCTTCCAGGCTCTCCTGTCCATGGAATTCTCTAAGCAAGAATACTGGAGTGGGTTGCCATGCCCTCCTCCAGAGGATCTTCCCATCCCAGGGATTGAATCTACTTCACTGGGCCACAGTGAGCTCAGATCTTGCTCAAGTAATAGTCTAGGTGTTTCTGTGGGGTGTTTTCAAATGAAATTAATATTTAAATCAGTATGTGTGTTAGTTGCTCATTTGTGTCCAATTCTTTCTGACCCCATGGACTGTAGCCCACCAGGCTCCTTTATCCGTGGGATTTCCCAAGCAAGAATATTGGAGTAAGCTCCCATTCCCTTCTCTAGGGGATCTTCCCTACCCAGGGATTGAACCCAGGTCTCCTGCATTGCAGATAGAGTCTTTACCATCTGAGCTACCCAGGAAGCCCAACATTTAGATCAGTAGACTGAGTAATGCAGTAGCTTTCTTTAATGCAGGTGGGCCTCAATCCTGGAGGTCTTAGTTAAACAAAAACACTGATCCTCCAGTGAAGATTCTTCCTGCTTGAGGTGCCCAAACTGAGACATCAGCTTTGCCTGACCTTTAAGGCTGCTGCCCTTCATGCAAAAACTGCACCATCAGCTATCCTCGAGCTGAGTTTACTGACTCTGTAGATCCTGGAATCTGTCAGCCTCCAGAATCACATGGGCCAATCAATTCCTTCTAAAGCTTCTCCTCCTGTGCTATCAATGGTCCCATTTCTCTGGAGAATTCTGACTAATACAGATTTTGGTTCCAAGAAACAAGATGTTGTTATAAAAAATACCTAAATATGTGGAAATGGCTTAGGAACTCATAATAGATACTATCTAGAGGAATTTTGAGGCACATTGTGGAAAACACCTAGATTAATCTGAAGAGAAGGCAGGAAGAGAAGGGGACGACAGAGGATGAGATGGTTGGATGGCATCACCGACTCAATGGACACAAATGTGAGCAAGCTACAGGAGTTGATGATGGACAGGGAAGCCTGGCATGCTGCAGTCCATGGGGTTGCAAAGAGTCAGACACGACTGAGACTGACCTGAACTGACTGAATCTGAAGAGATTGTTGGTGGAAATCTGGACGGTAAAGGCAACTCTGGTGAGGATTCAGAGGCAAAAGAGGAGAGGAGAGAAAGCCCACATCTTTTTTAGATGATACAAAGATAATCATGAATGGAATGCTGGTAGAAATATTTACATGAAAGTTGTTTCTGGTAAGATTTTAGACAGAAAAGAACAATGCGTAAGAAAAGGCAACTCCTGTTATAAAGTGACCAAAAACTTGGCTAAATTGTAATCTTGTGTTTTATGGAAGATAGAATTTGTGAGTCATGAAACTGGATAATTAGTTGAGAATATTTCTAAGAAAAATGTCAAAGATGTAGCCTGGACACCCCTGACTTTTTAGAGTAAAATGTGAGCAGAGGAGACAAAGTGAAGAAGTTAGCGCTAAGCAGAGAGGTGCCAGAATTTAAAGATTTGGAGAATTCTCAGTCTATGAATTTTGCAAAAAAAAAAAAAAGAGGGGGGATATGTTCCAAAATGTGGACAGAAAAATCATCTGATAAATAGACTGTGCACATGAACCATCTCAGGAGACGGCGGGAATAAGGATGAGATGATATCAGCAGAAGCACTGCCAGGTCAGACCAAAGAGAACAGCACAGAGCCACAGAACAGGCTGGCTGCCAACACGCTTTATCCTCCAAGAAAAGAGAAGGATGCAGAGGGTAACTCAGAGATCATCCAGGCTTCCTCTCCCATCACGGGCCAGCAGCTGTCTCTTCCTCACTTTGACCAGCCAAGCTCCATTGCCCAGTGGCTCAGGGGCAGTTTACTCCAAAGAGCTGTATGGATGGAGCCTCTGTCCAGAGCTGAAGAGGTAGGGTAGAAGCTACTGCCGCTGGGTTATGCTCCCACCCCAAAGGCTCTGGAGGACAGAACATCAAAACTAAGAAGGTTATTCTCCAGCCTGAACATCAAATGTAATTTGCCTTGCTAAGTTTTATTTGTATTTTCTGAGACCTGTCACCCTTTTCTCCTTTCCAATTTCTCCCTTTAGGAACAAGAATGTCTATTGCATGCCTGTCTATCCACCATTTTTTTTTTCTTGATGGTCCAACTGTCACACCTGTATATGACTACTGGAAAAACCATAGCTTTGACTAGATGGACCTCTGTCAGCAAAGCAATGTCTCTGTTTTGTAATACACTGTCTAGGTTTGTCATAGCTTTCCTCCCAAGGAACAAACATCTTTTAATCTCATGACTGCAGTTACCATCTGCAGTGATTTTGGAGCCAAAATATAAAATCTGTCACTGGTAACACTTTTTTCCCTTTTATTTGCCATGAATTGACTGGATTGAATGCCATGATCTTAGTTTTTTGAATGCTGAGTTTCAAGCCAGCATTGTCACTCTCCTCCTTCACTCTCATCAAGAGGCGCTTTAGTTTCTCTTCACTTTCTCTGATCAGACTGGTATCATCTGCATATCTGAGGTGGCTGATATTTCTCTTGGCAACCTTGATTCCAGCTTGTGATTCATTCTACCCAGGATTTCACATTATATACTCTGCATAGAAGTTAAATAAGCAGGGTGATAATATACATACAGCCTTGTTGTGTGCCGTTCACAGTTTTGAACCAATCGGTTGTTTCATGTCTGGTTCTAACACACATACAGGTTTCTCAGGAGGCAGGTAAGTTGGTTTGGTATTTCCATCTCTTTAAGAATTTTCCACAGTTTGTTGTGATCCACACAGTCAAAGGCTTTAGTGTAGTCAATGAAGCAGAAGTAGATGTATTCCTGGCATTGTGCTTTCTCCATGATCCAACGAATGTTGACAATTTGATCTCTGGTTCTTCTGCCTCTTAGAAACCCAGCTTGCACATCTGGAATTTTCTCAATTCACATATGGCTGAAGCCTAGCTTGAAGGATTTTGAGCATAACCTTACTACTTACTACCACTTGAAATGAGCATGATGGTATGATGAGTTTAGGCTCTTATGAGGTCATTGCTTTTTCACTGGGACCTGTTGTGCACAAGAACCTGTGTGTGCCCTCTAGAGTGGAGGTTCTGTTTCCCCCAGTCCTATGGAATTACTGCAATCAAACCCCACTGGCCTTTAAAGCCAGATGCTCAGGGAGTTCCTCCTCCTGATGACAGACCCCTAAGCTGGGGACCCCCATGTAGGTGCTCATAACTTTCACTTCTGTGTAATAAGTTCTGTGATATAATTATTTTCCACGTTGTGGGTCACCCACCCAGTGGGTATGGGATTTTATTTTATCGCTATTGCACCCCTCCAACTGTCTCATTGTGGCTTTTGCTTTGTACTTGGATGTAGGGTATCTATTTGTATGTTCCAAAATTTGTTTTCAATGGCTGTTCAGCAGTTAGTTGTGATTTTGGTGTTTTTGCAAGAGCTTATGACTTTCTACCAAGTCATCTTGTCTCTGCCTCCTTTTTCTTTTTCCTGTGTGCTTAATCTTATTTCACTTGCTCATACAGTGCTGAGGGCAGAGGTCTTACACCCTACACTTCAGACCTAGTGTGAAATTGCTTTGCTGACATCTCTGCTGAGTGTGTAGAAGTATTGAATAACACAGCATTGCTTATTTAAAGGTTGCTAACAGAGCATACCTTAAAAGTTCCCCATACAAGAAAAAAAAAAACTCTAAGTATGCTGACAGGTGTTAGCTAGACCTACTGTAGTGACAACCTACATTGTTTTACAATGTATAAAATATCAAATCATTATGTTGTACCCCCTGAAACTAATATAATGCTACACATCACTTATATCTTAATAAAAAATATTTTGAATTGGTTCTGGTGGAGAAGGAGCCGAAAAAACACAAATGGAGATGAAATCTCAAATGTCTGGGTTGAGACAAGCAAGTATCTAAATCAATTACACATTTTGGTTTCCTAAATTTAAAAAAAATTTGTTTTCCCTAAAGATGGCAGTGTTCAGATAAAAATAACTACTGCTGGATTAGTTCTGGGCCCGCTACAAGAACAAACATGTTTTATCTATTCAATTTCTTTTTTTTTCTTTTTGTTTTTCTTTTTTATTTTTTAAATATATTTAATTTTTTAATATAAATTTCTTGATTGCTCTACAAAACTATGAAGTTACATTTCCAGATTCATAGATTGTAACTAAAATGACTAGTGGGAGAAAAAAGTGGAAGTTTTGATAACATCTGTTGATCCCTTACAGTGAAGCAATGACTCTGTCACGTTTTAGAAAGCAAATGTGGCAGCACACATTGCCCCAGCTCTTAGGTAATTTAGTTTCCAGAAGAGAATTTCAAATAAGCTTCTGAGTTTCTATGAAAATTTTAATAAAACCATACAAAATAAAGAGATTGTTGCTATCCTGATCAAACACAAACTAGTCTTTGCTCATCTATATGCATATTTACCAAACAGAGCAAATGTAACTCTTTGCAAGTTCCATTCAGTCTATAAATTTCTTACTGAAGAAAAGAAAAAGATCTCACTTGCCAAATGTCCTGTCCACCTGGTACACAACACTGAAAGGGGTGTGATTTGTTCTTCTGTGATATGAAGGTTTTCATAATGAAAATTTCAATCACTTTTAGTTTCCTCAAATGTGCAGAAGCATTTAACAAGATTTTTTTTGTTTGTTTTTTAACTTCACACTGTGGAAAGACATTGCTTCCTTAAACAAGTGTACAAGGTGGTTGTACACTTTGCTGGCCATAGAAGATATGTTGAAATATTTGCAGTGCAGTGGGTGTGTGTTCAGTCATGGCTGACTCTTTGCAACCCCATGGATGGTAGCCCACCAGGCTTCTCTGGCCACGTAATTCCTCAAGTGAGAATATTGAAGTGGGTCGCCATTTCCTCCTCCAGGGTATCTTCTTGACCCAGGGGTCAAATCAGGATCTCCTGCATTGGCGAGCAGATTCTTTTACCAAACCACCTGGGAAGCCCAGTTCAGTTCAGTTCAGTTCAATTCAGTCGCTCAGTCGTGTCCGACTCTTTGCAACCTAATGAATCGCAGCACGCCAGGCCTCCCTGTCCATCACCATCTCCCGGAGTTCACTTAGACTCAAGTCCATCGAGTCCATGATGCCATCCAGCCATCTTATCCTCAGTCGTCCCCTTCTCCTCCTGCCTCCAATCCCTCCCAGCATCACAGTCTTTTCCAATGAGTCAACTCTTTGCATGAGGTGGCCAAAGTACTGGAGCTTCAGCTTTAGCATCGTTCCTTCCAAAGAAATCCCAGGGCTGATCTCCTTCAGAATGGACTGGTTGGATCTCCTGCAGTCCAAGGGACTCTCAAGAGTCTTCTCCAACACCACAGTTCAAAACCATCAATTCTTCAGCGCTCAGCCTTCTTCACAGTCCAACTCTCACATCCATACATGACCACTGGAAAAACCATAGCCTTGACTGGATGGACTTTTATTGACAAAGTAATAAAGTCTCTGCTTTTCAATATGCTCTCTAGGTTGGTCATAACTTTCCTTTCAAGGAGTAAGCATCTTTTAATTTCATGGCTGCAGTCACCATCTTCAGTGCTTTTGGAGCCCCAAAAAATTAAGTCTGACACTGTTTCCACTGTTTCCCCATCTATTTCCCATGAAGTGATGGGACCAGATGCCATGATCTTCATTTTCTGAATGTTGGGCTTTAAGCCAACTTTTTCACTCTCTTCTTTCGCTTTCATGAAGAGGCTTTTGAGATTCTCTTCACTTTCTGCCATAAGGGTGGTGTCATCTGCATATCTGAGGTTATTGATATTTCTCCCGACAATCTTGATTCCAGCCTGTGTTTCTTCCAGCCCAGCGTTTCTCATGATGTACTCTGCATATAAGTTAAATAAGCAGGGTGACAATATACAGCCTTGACGTACTCCTTTTCCTATTTGGAGCCAGTCTGTTGTTCCATGTCCAGTTCTAACTGTTGCTTCCTGACCTGCATACAGATTTCTCAATAGGCAGGTCAGGTGGTCTGGTAATCCCATCTCTTTCAGAATTTCCCACAGTTGATTGTGATCCATACAGTCAAAGGCTTTGGCATAGCCACGCTAAAATATTTACCTGATGTAAAATCTTATTTTTTAAAATGCTGGACAAGAAGAAAATACTTCTCTAATGTTGAAATTCATGGAGGATGAGAATAGAGAAAAAAAAGTTCTCAATGAAATGGAAATTTATATGCTGCTTTTCCAAAGCAATCTGATGATCTGTGAAGAGGCCTTCAGAATTCCAGAATAGGATGTATTGACTACACCTTGGTAGTTCTATGATTTGCACAGGTTGTGACAACAATTCATACACTTGAAAAAACGACTCATACCTTTGGAAATAAAGACTGCTTCGGAACTCAAAAAATGTAACCAGCAATGGGGAAGCAAGTTAGGAAGGACTTCCTCAGTTCCTTTATTAAAACAGTAATGTATATGGAATTCAAATTAGATTTCACCAACTAAGATTACTTCTATGCTTTAAGCCATGTTCCCTGAAAAAGAAATATTTCACATCCAGTGTGCTTCGGAGTGCATAAAAATGATGGGCATTTGAGACATGGATAGCCTATCTGATGAATTTAAATATGCAAAAGAGCTGACTGACAGAGAGGTGGCCTATTATACCAAGCCTGTAGCAACAAAGTGATTGAACATTTTTGGAGAGCTGCAAAATATGAATAATTTTTCCAAGCCTGAAAACCTGCTTTATCTAGTAAAGAAAACCCTTAGTATCCTATGCTCAACTGCTTTTGTCAAGATACTTAGCATAATGCCATTACAATGAACTGATATCACAATTCAGTAAACGTGGGCTTGTTAAAACAAAGCTTCAAGTCAAAATGAATTTTACATTTGATTCTATTCCACTTTGCTACCACTTAAAAGAAGGATATCTTAAAGGCTGCAAGCAGTTCAGAAAAGTATAACTGGAGAATAAAACAAAAAATATGTCTGACTCTATTATGGCACTGAAAGAAGCATGACAATGTTATTTTCATTAAATATGAGGGTATCATTAATTATTCCTGTTATATTTTTATTCTTGCTCCTTTCTAAAAATCATACATTTATGTATTTTAAGAAAAAAGAAGATAGCCATGCAAAACTTAAATATCTAGTACAGGGTTCTTAAAAAGAGGTAAAGTAAATTGCTGTATTATAGAATACATTATATTCTCATTATAAAGTATTGTTCTTGTTCATATATTGTTACTTTTAATTGGTTTTTCTATAAACTACTATTGATCAGCACTGTTAATTAGTTCTATTGCTGTTTCACTTAAACAACAGCAATTTACATAACAACCTGGAGAAGGAAATGGCAATCCACCCCGGTACTCTTGCCTGGAAAATCCCATGGTTGGAGAAGCCTGATAAGCTACAGTCCATGGGGTTGCAAAGAGTCAGACACAACTGATCAGCTTCACTTCACTTATTTAACAAAAGTACACAATATAGAATAATATCAAATTTGAAATAAATACCCATTTTTTCTACATATTTATGTGAAAATAATAATATATATAGTTTCTTGTTACGTGTTAAATGATTATATTTCCTTTTTTTAGGTCTACACACAGTCTGATATATCTGTATTTTAATTGTCTAAGAAGTTACTCCCCTATGTATGCCTCCTCTTGGTATTCAAGCTGCATATAAGCCTGCCCAGGAGCTCATCATTTATTTGACCCAAAGGAAAAGGGGTAAAGGGGGAAAGACATCCTCTTCTGAAATCAGGACTATTGTCCAGTTGTTCCCAGTCTCATCCAGACCTACTTGATCTCAAAACAATCCTCAGGAACCCTAGGTGTGGGGATATTCTCAAGGTAAAATTTTAAACTTTAGGTCGGAACCCCTACAATGCAAAAGAAAGGAGTGGCCTGAAAGACGACGATGATGACTTAACATCATTTTAAACCAAGCATATGTGAGACAATCCAAAGTGAACAATCAAAATTAACTGGTCAAATTAGGTACACTGTAATTTCTACTTTTCAAATTTCCTACTACTAGGTACAATTTTTGTTAGTAAACAATATCAACATTGATACAGGAATACAAACTTAAAACTGTCTTAGTTTTTTAAAATTTTATAAGTAAAATAAAACTCATATTTGTTGACATGAGTTGCTTTGCAATGTGGCTTGGAACCTAAATTTCATTTTCTTACATATTACCTTAGATTAACAAAGTTTTAAAGACACTAACCAGCTTTGTGCTGGTGTCCATCATCGACACTTCCAAACCCTCCTAGGAGGGGCTTGCAGTTAGGAGGCCCAAACCCTTTCAAACAATGGCAATGATTTAAATTGTTGCATACCTAGAATAATTAGAAAATAGAACAATTTTTATGTACAAAGTTGGTTTTCCATAGAGACCAATGAATATTCTATAATTATTGAACAGAGAATTTAACTTAAATAGACAAATTCAACAAATTGTCACAAATTTTACCTTGAAAATTTCCTATACTGTAGAAAGTATATCTGGCTTCTCTTGCCAAATCATTTTTAAAAATTATTTCAATTTGCCCCATAACCAGACCAAGATATTATCAATCAACAATAACATGCCACTAATTATCATTTACTTCCTAACTTCACAGAAAAGTCTGGACACTAAATTAATGAACAAGACACTTCTAATGACCTCATTTACCAGTTCCTGCCTTTCTCTGTTAAAATAAGATCATTTTGGTTAAATGGTAAACACAGTACCTACAGCATATCCAGCCCACATATTTACCAATCATTTTATATGTCCAGAATCATCTTAAATGTTTCTACATCTTCTCTAATATTAAACAGTTTGGCAAGATTTCTCAAGAAAGTAAGATTGAAGCTGTAAGTTATAGACTGTTTAATCACACCAAGCAGCATGAAGATAATAAAAAATTACTCAGAAGATTTCTTTAAATCTCCAGACTGGTGACTGAATTGTTCAAAGCATGTTACTTAAAATGAAAACTGAAATTACTTACTCCTTTTGAATTACAATCAACATCGTTACTGCATTGTGTAGTATTTATTTGGAATCTAACCTCTATACAGGAAAAGTTCAAACAATACTAAAACAAAGCAAAGAAATTGAAAAACAAATTCAGTCAAACCAACAAATTAGACTGCGCATATAGATAATACATGAGAAAAAATTCAAGGTTTCATATTACCAAGAATTGGCATAAAAACTCAAAACATAAAGTTATAATTGTGACAGCATTGAAATAAATATGAAATAAACTATGTGCCTTCATACTGTAAAAGTATAGTCATGTAAGAAGTTGAAAATTTTATTTTCTTGCCATCTAGCACCAGCAGTCCTCTTAGAAAGAAAAATATCCAGAAAAATAATTTGGTTATGTGAGGAGCATTTAAAAAATATCCAGGCCTGGGCTGTACCCGACACCATTATATCAAGATATCTGTGGGCAGAGTTTAGATGATTACCAGGAGCAGTTAGGGCTGAGAAATATCACATGGGAGGTTGAGATAATAAAATCACGTGTATGAGGAGCAAATGAGGCACGTTACTATTGCATGTGGGGAAAAAAATGAGGAGAAAAGCAAGGATAACAGGAAATTATATGAGGTAATACAATGATGAGAGACTCTCATGAGAGAGATGGCTAAATGGCCTTCTAAGAAAAGGAATGTTTAATGTGTACATTTATATTGCCCTAATTTATGGCGTTAAATTATGTGACCTTTTCCAATTACTCAAAATTTTTCAATAAAATCAATACTTTACAAAAGATTTTTGTTTTTGGCTGAGTTTTGCTTTTTGATCATAATAACAACAGAGGAGACAGAAAGAGGGGGATCAGAACTCAGAAACAGAGATTGGAGCCAATGTCATTTAGATTTCAAGGGGAGAGAGACCTCAGATCTTGTAGGTATCTGTATGTTTTCAAATAAGCAAGATGTGACAGATACTATGATATTATCAAAAACTATTAGGAGAGGGTGGGATGATTTGGGAAAATGGCACTGAAACATGTATAATATCATATAAGAAATGAATCGCCAGTCTAGGTTCGATGCAGGATACAGGATGCTTGGGGCTGGTGCACTGGGATGACCCAGAGGGATGCTTTGGGAAAGAGGCGGGAGGGGGGATCAGGATTGGGAACACGTGTACACCCGAGGCGGATTCATGTTGATGTATGGCAAAACCAATACAATATTGTAAAGTACAAAATAAATTAATAAACAATAATTTTTTTAAAGTAAATTTGAATTTACTAGAGACTAGAGACTCTCTTTCAAAAATATGTACATTAATTTTCTAGTGTAGCTCTTAGAATTAATCATTTCTAAGATAAATTAGAACATTAACTGTTGGATATATTGTTTATAGAATATTAGAGCTTTCTGAAAACATTCTATAATTATAGAAGTATATTATTGTTATTATATCTATAACTATATATTATTATATATTATATTATATATCTAAACAATTATATTATTGTTAATGCTGTTTGCTTATTCTTATGTACAACATACATGATAACTATACATATTGTATTATAGCAGAATATAATATTGAACTAATATTATTCAATTAAAACATTCATCTACCAATCAGAAAAAAATCAAGAGTTGATCATACTAAGTTAAAAATCAATATAAATTTATATATTCTACAGAAACAATCGACACAATTTAAGAAAGTTTTTCCAAAAACGATCCATCAGTTCAGTTCAGTTCAGTTCAGTCACTCAGTCATGTCTGACTCTTTGCGACCCCATGAATTGCAGCACGCCAGGCCTCCCTGTCCATCAACAACTCCCAGACTTTACCCAAACTCATGTCCATCGAGTCGGTGATGCCATCCAGCCATCTCAACCTCTGTTGTCACCTTCTCCTCTTGCTCCCAATCCCTCCAGGCATCAGGGTTTTTTCCAATGAGTCAACTCTTCGCATGAGGTGGCCAAAGTACTGGAATTTCACCTTTAGCATCATTCCTTCAAAAGAACACCCAGGACTGATCTCCTTCAGAATGGACTGGTTGGATCTTCTTGCAGTCCAAGGGACTCTCAAAGAGTTCTCAAACACCACAGTTCAAGGGCATCAATTCTTCAGTGCTCAGCTTTCTTCATAGTCCAACTCTCACATCCATACATGACAACTGGAAAAATCATAGCCTTGACTAGATGGACATTTGTTGGCAAAGTAATGTCTCTGCTTGTGAATATGCCATCTAGGTTGGTCATAACTTTCCTTCCAAGGAGTAAGTGTCTTTTAAGTTCATGGCAGCAGTTACCATTGCAGTGATTCTGGAGCCCAAAAAAATAAAGTCTGACACTGTTTCCACTGATTCCCCACCTATTTCCCATGAAGTGATGGGACCAGATGCCATAATCTTAGTTTTCTGAATGTTGAGCTTTAAGCCAACTTTTTCACTCTCCACTTTCACTTTCATCAAGAGGCTTTTGAGATTCTCTTCACTTTCTGCCAAAAGGGTGGTGTCATCTGCATATCTGACGTTTCTCCCAGCAATCTTGATTCCAGCCCAGCACTTCTCATGATGTACTCTGCATATAAGTTAAATAAGCAGGGTGACAGTATACAGCCTTGACATACTCTTTTTCCTATTTGGAAGCAGTCGGTTGTTCCATGTCCAATTCTAACTGTTGCTTCCTGACCTACATATAGGTTTCTCAAGAGGCAGGTCAGGTGGTCTGGTATTCCCATCTCTTTCAGAATTTTCCACAGTTGATTGTGATCCACACAGTCAAAGGCTTTGGCATAGTCAATAAAGCAGAAATAGATGTTTTTCTGGAACTCTCTTGCTTTTCCCATGATCCAGCGGATATTGGCAATTTGATCTCTGGTTCCTCTGCCTTGGAATCCCTTAGAAGAAATGGAGTAGCCATCATGGTCAACAAGAGTCCAAAATGCAGGACTTGGATGCAATCTCAAAAACGACAGAATGATTTCTGTTTGTCTCCAAGACAAACCATTCAATATCACAGTAATCCAAGTCTATGCCCCAACCAGTAACACTGAAGAAGCTGAAGTTAAACGATTCTATGAAGACCTACAAGACCTTTTAGAACTAGCACCGAAAAAAGATGTCTTTTTCATTATAGAGGACTGGAATGTGAAAGTAGGAAGTCAAGAAACACCTGGAGTAACAGACAAATTTGGCCTTGGAATACGGAATGAAGCAGGGCAAAAGCTAATAGAGTTTTGCCAAGAGAAAGCACTGGTCATAGCAAACACCCTCTTCCAACAACACAAGAGAGGACTCTACACATGGACATCACCAGATGGTCAACACCGAAATCAGACTGATTATATTCTTTGCAGCCAAAGATAGAGAAGCTCTATACAGTCAGCAAAAACAAGACCAGGAGCTGACTGTGGCTCAGATCATGACCTCCTTATTGCCAAATTCAGACTTAAATTGAAGAAAGTAGGAAAAACCACTAGACCATTCAGGTATGACCTAAATCAAATCTCTTATGATTATACAGTGGAAGTAGAAATAGATTTAAGGGTCTAGATCTGATAGATGGAGTGCCTGAAGAACTATGGACAGAGGTTCGTGACATTGTACAGGAGACAGGGATCAAGACCATCCCCATGGAAAAGAAATGCAAAAAAGCAAAATGGCTGTCTGGGGAGGCCTTAAAAATAGCTGTGAAAAGAAGAGAAGTGAAAAGCAAAGGAGAAAAGGAAAGATATAAGCATCTGAATGCAGAGTTCCAAAGAATAGCAAGGAGAGATAAGAAAGCCTTCTTCAGCAATCAATGCAAAGAAATAGAGGGAAAGAACAGAATGGGAAAGACTAGAGATCTCTTCAAGAAAATTAGAGATACCAAGGGAACACTTCATGCAAAGATGGGCATAATAAAGGACAGAAATGGTATGGACCTAACAGAAGCATAAGACATTAAGAAGAGATGGCAAGAATACACAGAAGAACTGTACAAAAAAGATCTTCACAACCCAGATAATAATGATGGTATGTTCACTCACCTAGAGACAGACATCCTGGAATGTGAAGTCAAGTGGGCCTTGGAAATCATCACTAAAAAAGCATCACAACAAAGCTAGTTGAGGTGATGGAATTCCAGTTGAGTTATTTCAAATACTGGAAGATGATGCTGTGAAAGTGCTGCACTCAATATGCCAACAAATTTGGAAAACTCAGCAGTGATCACAGGACTGGAAAACGTCAGTTTTCATTCCAATCCCAAAGAAAGGCAATGCCAAAGAATGCTCAAACTACTGCACAATCACACTCATCTCACACGCTAGATAAGTAATGCTCAAAATTCTCCAAGCCAGGCTTCAGCAATACGTGAACAGTGAATTTCCAGATGTTCAAGCTGGTTTTAGAAAAGGCAGAGGAACCAGAGATCAAACAATCCATAGGACAGTAATTTTGATCAAATAATATGTTACTCAATCCAAACTAGTATTTACATGAGATCTTCAAATGCTATTTAAATATTACTCCCTACAGTGCTTACAAAAACACTTGCTTATACATTGTACAACATAAAAAAATGATCTGTATAAAATTTACTTAAAAGTAATGTTGCTGTTTAAAAGAGGTATGGAGATCATTAAAAACTAATATTGGTGCAATATTGCTCAATAAACCTGTGAAAATTGTCCACAATTTGTAAATAGAGACAATGGGAGAACTACACTCACCCCAATGTCATTTTTGAACATTCATTAAAGGAAAGACAAAGATTGTTTAATTATTTAAGGGAATGCATTTTCCATAACTTGCTAGTCACTACTGAGAAGAGCCTAGATTTTGTTAAGTTACATGATAACAGATTTTGTCTGGCAAATATATAAATGAGTTTTGTCTGACTGAAAAGATAACCCCCAAATTATGGTTTTACTGCTCTATAGGACATTAGCAGATTTTACTTTAAACCTAGCAGTTGTATTTCAACATTCTTTTGCCTAATGGCTCTAGATATGTAGTCCTTTAAACACTCTTTGAACTAGCTTTCACACTTTGTTCCTTCATTACTGTGTTTGATGGGCGCTCAAATTTATATTTGTATAAAAGCTATGTTTTTACATTTCTGAAAGTCTTCAAGCCCCAAATGAAGTACCTAAGTGGACATATTTGCCATACTCAAATTTCTTTGCCCAACAAAAGTTCCCTTTAAGCTATTTAAGTATGGACATGTATTTTCTTATATGCACATGCCTTGTAGGGTAATTTACAAGTGGCATCAAAGATTTACTTTGGCTCACTCTCCATTTCTCTTGAGTTTTCTTTTCCTTCTCAGTTTTGTTTTGAGTTGTTTTGATATCATTTCTGATTCTTAACCGGTCAGTAAGTCTGCCCATGATATATGCTGTGCTGTGCTTAGTTGCTCAGTCCCATCTGACGCTTTGTGATCCCATGGACTGTAGCCCTCCAAGCTCCTCTGTCCATGGGGATTCTCCAGGCAAGAATACTGGAGTGCATTGCCATGCCCTCCTCCAGGGGACCTTCCCATCCCAAGGATCAAACCCAGGTCTCCTGCATTGCAGGCAGATTTTTTTACCATCTTAGCCACCAGGGAAGCCAATGAATACTGGAGTGGGCAGCCTATCCCTCCTCCAGGGGATCTTCCCGACCCAGGAATCAAATCGGGGTCTCCTGCATTGCAGGCGAATTCTTTACCAGCTGAGCTACCAGGGAAGCCCACCCATGATATATACATGTATATATGTATTTGTGAATATATAAATATTTGAATATTTGTGAATATATAAATATATGTGAATGTTTGCATATATGCATATACATGTGTATATACATGTGCATACACATACAACTTTGCTTGTTTTACATATTATAGAATGGCTATACCTTTGGGTTGTGTAAATTGTTCATTTTTGCCACTTTAAAAAGAAAATGAGTGTGACTTTAAGGAACCATATAATGTGTGTATAAGTTTTTAGGCTGCTAACTAGCTTCTGTATGAGAGGTAGTAATTAATTATCTACCTCTCATTTCTTTCTGAAATACCTTAACTGTGTTAAAATTATAATTATACAGTTGGGACATATTAGTAGCAATAATGGCAGAAGACAACCATCTCAGGGTAATGGGTTGTGTAATTGCTTTTCAAAAGACAAACTAGCTTTATCCTGATGTTATATCTGATTATTTCAGAATATAAAAGAAGACAGTCAAAGTCAAGGTTTAAATGAATACAGAATATTATATTTTGTGCAAAGTAACCTTTATTTTGTTTATAGTATCTGTAATTAAAAAAATAATGAGTCTGAAAAATTTTAGTAATAACTGTTCAGTTTTGGTGGGATCAATCATAAGATAATTTTAGAATGTGCCTGTGAATAATGTAGAGCCTTACAGAGAATGAGATGGTTGGATGGCATCACCAACTCAATGGACATGGGTTTGAGTAGACTCCGGCAGCTGGTGATAGACAGGGAGGCCTGGCGTGCTGCGGTTCATGGGGTCACAAAGACTTGGACACGACTGAGTGACTGAACTGAACTGAACTGAATACTGTATTGATGTAAAATTATAATTTGGATTTTTAAGAATTGTATACCTAGAAGTTGGTTGTGAAGTATTTAATTTGCTCTTAATAGAGGTCATCGTCATCGTGAAGTCACTCAGTCGTGTCCAACTCTTTGTGATCCCATGGACTGGAGCCCACCAGGCTCCTCCATCCATGGAATTTTCTAGGAATAGAGGTAGTACAAAGCTTTTCTTTACTTTCTATAATTCACCTAGATGAGAGAGATTCAGTAGTTCACCAAAATAATTTTCTGGCTTTGTATCATGTAAATGGTTATTTTTAAAACTTCTCCATATTTTTGAAAGAGCTAAAGTTCTGTATAATTTTACTACATTCACCTATTAATATGGAAGCTCTTGCACTGTCACTTTGGTTAACAGGGAGCTAAGCAAGTTTTACTATATACCAATAATCCTTTTTAATTAAGTGACCATACCACCTTGGGCAACTGTGGTGATTTTTATCTTACCAGTTCTGAGTCTAAAGTCAAAAAAAATTGGGGGTCATTTTTTTAATACCTAAAACTATTTTTAAATTTCTGAGATTGCAAACAGAAAGTAACGGATTTGACCTCTTATCTCATAAACAAAAGAATGCTAAAAATAATTAAATTTGTTTTATATTCTCCATAATTTATTCATTTTTGGAAGATATTAAATTTTTAATGAAAATGCATCACACTGTAAGGGCTTTTTACAAAACAACAAAAACTATTGTTCCTAACTGCAATTGAGAAGAATTTTATATCTTTACTTTTTAATTCATTTTAAAATTTAAGTATAGCTTATTTACAATGTTGCCTTAGCTTCAGGTGTATAACAAAGTAATTCAGATGTGTGTGTATATATATATATATATATATATATATATATATATATATATATATATATTCTTTTTCCTCCGGTATAGGAAATGACAACCCACTTCAGTATTCTTGCCTGGAAAATCCCATGAACAGAGGAGCCTGGTGGGATGCAGTCTATGGGGACACAAAGAGTCGAATAAGATTGAGCACACACACAATGATGATTCTTCTTCAGATTCTTTTCTATTATATGTTATTGCAACACACTGAATATAGACCCCTGTGCTATACAGTAGATTGTTGTCATATACCTATTTTATACATAGTAGTGTATATCTTTGGAGAAGGCAGTGGCACCCAACTCCAGTACTCTTGCCTGGAAAATCCCATGGAAGGAGGAGCCTGGTGGTCGGCAGTCCATGGGGTTGCTGAGAGTTGGACACGATTCAGTGACTTCACTTTCACTTTTCACTTTCATGCATTGGAGAAGGAAATGGCAACCCACTCCAATGTTCTTGCCTGGAGAATCCCAGAGATGACGGAGCCTGGTGAGCTGCCGTCTATGGGGTCACATAGAGTCGGACATGGCTGAAGCGACTTAGCAGCAGCAGTGTATATCTTAACTCCAAACTCCTAATTTATGATAGTTTCCATTACTTCTCAGTTAAATAGCAATGTAGGAGCTGCATAGGATGACAGTATGGAGATTCCTTAAAAAAACTAGGAATAAAATCGCCATATGACCCAACAATCCCACTCCTAGGTATATACCCTGAGGAAACCAAAATTGAAAAAGACACATGTATCCCATTGTTCTTTGCAGCACTATTTACAACCAGCCAGAATATGGAAGCAACCTAGATGTCCATCAACAGATGAATGGATAAAGAAGTTGTGGTATATATATACAATGGAATATTACTCAGCCATAAAAAGGAACACATTTGAGTCAGTTCTAATGAGGTGGATGAACCTAGAACCTATTATACAGAGTGAAGTGAGTCAGAAAGAGAAAAATAAATACCATATTCTAACACATATATGTGGAATCTAGGAAAATGGTACTGAAGAATTTATTTACAGGGCAACAATGAAGAAACAGACATAGAGAATAGACTTATGGACATGGGAAGAGGGAAGGAGAGGGTGAGATGTACGGAAAGAGTAACATGGAATCTTACATTACCATATGTAAAACAGATAGCCAATGGGAATTTGCTGTATTGCTCATGAAACTCAAACAGGGGCTCTGTATCAACGGAGAGGGGTGGGATGGGGAGGAAGGTTCATAAGGGAAGATATATATTTATACCTATGGCTGATTCATATTGAGGTTTGACAGAAAACAGCACAATTCTGTAAAGCAATTATCCTTCAATAAAAAATAAATTTTTAAAAAAGAGGTGCATAGGATGAACTGTCAAAGAAATTCAGCCAGCCTTCCCTAGGTTAATTTTAAATGTTATTAATATAAGCAAAACTATTGGTCTCAGCATATATTGTAAATGTTACAAGAATGAATTGAAAGCTCATAGAAAATCAAGTTCATTTCTCTCCATAATATTCTCTTATCCTCAAAAGAAACTTTGATCAAACTCTTTTTCCTTGTTTTTTTAAATTTTATTTTATTATTATTATATTAATTTATATTAATACTATTATATTAATTTTATTTTATTATTTTTTTACTTTACAATATTGTATTGGTTTTTTTATCACACCCCTGCACTCCAATAAGAGATTTTGTTTTTCTCCATTTTAATACTATTGGTGACTCTAATAAATTAACCATTCAAACTTTATAAGCTTTTGATCAACTGGTAGTTTGTACTTTCAGATACAAAATAGAAACTAAATCTTCACTGACATGTAGAAAGGATCCTATAAGGTATTCTAAACTATTTGAATTTAAGAATTAGACTCACAGGTATAGGATATGGAACTTATGCTGACACTGATTAGACTATTTCACTATGGTGTGAATTAGATATATCATGTGGCTGAATCAGGATTTACTGGAATCCATTATATCCAAAAATAAAATGCCATACAAAAGTAAACTGCTAACTCAAGATCCAGGGAAGTAAAAATTAATTATTCAGGGATAAATTAAATGAGAAAAATTAATTGTGGTTATGCTTTTCTGATGATAAATGAGAAAGCTTTTTTTTTCAGTTCAGTTCAGTTCAGTCACTCAGTCATGTCCGACTCATTGCGACCCCATGAATTGCAGCACGCCAGGCTTCCCTGTCCATCACCAACTCCCGGAGTTCACTCAAACTCACATCCATCGAGTCGGTGAGGCCATCCAGCCATCTCATCCTCTGTCGTCCCCTTCTCCTCCTGTCCCCAATCTCTCCCAGCATCAGAGTCTTTTCCAATGAGTCAACTCTTTGCATGAGGTGGCCAAAGTACTGGAGTTTCAGCTTTAGCATCATTCCTTCCAAAGAACACCCAGGGCTGATCTCCTTTAGAATGGACTGGTTGGATCTCCTCGCAATCCAAGGGACTCTCAAGAGTCTTCTCCAACACCACAGTTCAAGGGCATCAATTCTTCGGCACTCAGGTTTCTTCACAGTCCAACTCTCACACGCATACATGACTAATGGAAAAACCATAGCCTTGATGCATTTCTAATCTTCACTTCATTAGCTATATGCTTTTATAAACTGAAATGAAACATTTTAAACCAGTAGCTGGTTCCACACGTCTCCTCAAATTCAAAAATAAAACTTTCACTGTTTCTTCACTTTTAATGGCAATGTAATTATTTATACTCTTGATAATAGTCCAAACTTACTGTCCTGCAATCTTCCCAGGTGGCTCAATGGTAAAAAAAAAAAAAAAAAAAAAATCCACCTGCCAAGGCAGAAGACACAGGAGATGCAGACTCTATCTCTAAGTGGGGAAGCTCTCCTGAGGGAGGAAATGGAGACCCACTCCAGTATTCTTATCTGGAATACTAACCCATGGACGGAGGAGTCTGTGGGTTGCAAAAGTGCTGGATACAATTGACTGAGTACACACACAATAAATAACTAGAAAACTAGACTTAAGAGTGCTCCTGCAGAAGAACAGAGAAATAGCTGTAGAAAGAATGAAGAGACTGGGTCAAAGTGGGCGTGATGGTCAGTTATGAATGTGTCTGGGCGTGAAAGTAAACCCTGATGCTATAAACAGCAATATCGCATGGGAACATGGAATATTAGGTCCATGAATCAAGGTAAATTGGATATGGTCAAGCAGGAAATGACAAGAGTACACATCAACACTTTAGAAATCAGTGAACTAAAGCAGATGGGAAAGTGCAAATTTCATTGAGATGATCATTATATCTACTATTGTGGGCAAAAATCCCTTAGAAGAAACAGAGGAGCCCTCATGGTCAACAAAAGAGTCTGAAATGCAGTACTTGAGTGCAATCTCAAAAACAACAGAATGATCTGTTTGTTTCCTAGGAAAAACATTGAACTTCACAGCAATACAAGTCTATGTCCAGCCAATAATGCCAAAGGAAGTTGAACAGTTCTATGAAGATGTACAAGAAGTCTGGAACTAACAGCAAAAAAAAAAAAAGATATCCTTTCATTATAGCAGACTGGAATGCAAAAGGAGGAATCAAGAGATACCTTCAGTAACAGGCAAGTTTTGGCCTTGGAGTACAAAACAAAGCCCGGAAAAGGCCAACACACTGGTCACAGCAAACATCCTCTTCCTACAAGATGAGACAAGTCTACACATGAACATCACTAAATGGTCAGTACCAAAATTGGATTAATTATATTCTTTGCAGCCAAAGAGGAGAAGCTCTATACAATCAGGAAAAACAAGACCTGGAGCTGATTGTGGCTTGGATCATGACCTCCTTAGTGCAAAATTTAGGCTGAAATTGAAGAAAGAAGGGAAACCTACTAGGCCACTCAGGCATGACCTAAATCAAATCCATTATGATTATACAGTGGAGGTGATAAAACAGATTCAAGGGATTAGGTCTGGTAGATAGAATGCCCGAAGAACTGTGGATGGAGGTTCATAACACTGAATAGGAGGCAGTGACAAAAAACAACCCCAAGAGAAATAAATGCAAGAAGTCAAAGTGGTTGTCTGAGGAGGCCCTACAAATAGCTGAGAAAAGAAAAGAAGCAAAAACAAAGAAGAAAAGGAGAGATATACTCAACTGAATGTAGACTTCCAGAGAATAACAAGGAGAGAAAAGAAAGGCTTCTTAAGGGAACAATGCAAAGAAATAGAGGAAAACAGTAGAATGGGAAAGACCAAAGATCTCTTCAAGAACATTGAAAGATATGAAAGAAACATCTCATGCAAAGATCCACGCAATAAAGGACAGAAACAGCAAGGAACTAACAGAAGCAGAAGAAATTATGAAGAAATAGCAAGAATACATAGAAGAACTATACAAAAAAGGTCATAGTAAACTGGACAACCATGATGGTGTGTTCACTCACCTAGAGCCAGACATCCAGGAGCGTGAAGTCAAGTAGGCATTAAGAAGCATTACTACAAACAAAGCTAGTGGAGGTGATGGAATTCCACCTGAGCTATTTCAAATCCTAAAAGATGATGCTTTTAAAGTGCTGTATTCAATATGCCAGCAAATGTGGACAACTCAGCAGTGGCCACAGGTTTGGAAAAGGTCAATTTTCATTCCAATCCCAAAGGAGGGCAATACTAACGAATGTTCCAACTACCGTAAAATTCTTCTCATTTCACATGCTAGCAAGGTAATGCTCAAAATCCTTCAAGCTAGGCTTCAACAGTACGTGAATTGACAACTTTAAGATGTACAAGCTGAATTTAGGAAAGGCAGAAGAACCAGAGATCAAATTACCAACATCCACTGGATCATAGGAAAAGCAAGAGAGTTCCCAAAAAACATCTAGTTCTTTATTGACCATGCCAAAGCCTTTGACTTGTGGATCATAACAAACTGTGGAAAATTCTTAAAGAAACAGTAATAACAGACAACCTTACCTGCCTCCTGAGAAATCTGTATGCAGGTCAGGAAGCAACAGTTAGAACTGGACATGGAACAATAGACTGGTTCCAAATTTGGAAAGGAGTACATCAAGGCTGTATATTGTCACCCTGCTTATTTAACTTATATGCAGAGTACATCATGTGAAATGCCCGACTGGATGAAGCAGAAGCTGGAACCAAGATTGCTGGGAGAAATATCAGTAACCTCAGATATGCAGATGACACCACTGTTATGGCAGAAGGTAAAGAAAAACTAAAGAGCCTCTTGATTAAAGTGGAAGAGGAGAGGGGAAAAGTTGGCTTAAAACTCAACATTCAGCAAACTAAGATCATGGCATCTGGTCCAATCATTTCATGGCAAATAGATGGGGAAACAGTGAAAACAGTGACAGACTTGATTCTTGGCAGCTCCAAAATCACTGCAGATCGTGACTGTAGCCATGAAATTAAAAGACTCTTGCTCCTTGTAAGAAAAGTTATGACCAACCTAGACAGCATATTGAAAAGCAGAGACATTACTTTGCTGACAAAGGTCCGTCTAAGTCAAAGCTATGGTTTTCCCAGTAGTCATGCATGGATGTAGAGTTGAACTATAAAGAAAGCTGAGCACCAAAGAATTTACACTTTTGAACTGTGTGTTGGAGGAGATTCTTGAGTCCCTTGTACTGCAAGGAGATCCAACCAATCCATCCTAAAGGAAATCAGTCTTGAATACTCATTGGAAGGACTGATCCTGCAGCTGAAGCTACAATCCTTTGGCCACCTGATGCAAAGAACTGACTCACTGGAAAAGACCCTGATGCTGGAAAAGACTGAAGATGGGAGGAGAAGGGGATGACAGAGAATGAGATGGTTGAATGGCATCACTGACTTGATGGACATGAGTAAGCTCTGGGAGTTGGTGATGGACAGGGAAACTTGGCATGCTGCAGTCTATAGGATCACCAAGAGTGGGACACGACTGAGTGACTGAACTGAATGAACTGTGCACTTACAATAAAAAAATTTTATGATAAATGACACCTCTATAAGGCTATTTTAAAATGCATTGGTTGGTATATTATCAAAATCAGCATAAGTATAAAATATAATTGTTAAAACACTTAAAATTTTTACTTCTAATTACCATTCCAGGGCCACATATAGTGCCATCTTCTACAAATGTTTTATCTCTGTCTTCAGGTCTTTCAACTGTGGTAAATGTATCTCTAGGTAACCTCTCAGCATTCAGAAATGCTGATGTGCATATTTCATCTCGTAAATGCGTATAGATCACAGATAAATTTGCTTGTGATATTAAAGTTTTATGTGGCCAGGCACAAACTAATTTTCCACACAATGTGTGACTAAAAGCATAAAGAAGAAAAAAAACTATTATTTACAGAAATAAAGTAGATTGCTGATACAGCTAACTTTAAAAAGTATTTTGATAATTTAAATCCAAATTTCAAAAGTTTTCTGTAAGTAAATTTTAGGAGCATATTGATTCACGTATGATGTGGCTCTCTGTGTTTCGTGAGGAAATGTAGCAAGGGAAAAATAAACCATTTTTGAAATCTGACAGCCCTGATCTGTTCTATATTAGCTTCTGAAATTTGAGCAAGTGATTATTGGTGCTCCATTTTTTTTATTAGTAAAATGGGATAAATGATTCTAACTACAAACATTTGATATATATAAATATACATTTAAATACACAGTATAAATATAAGTATATATAAAGGACTTCACACAATGACTACCTCATCCCATCAATAGACATGATTTTATGGTCATTGATATAACATTATAGCTATTGAACACATGTTATCTGTAGGAAGTAGGTAATATTGTTCAGCTCAGATCATAAAACAGAGAAAACCTGTTATAAAATGGCATTTTAGTTTGTACATGTATTCCAGAATCTTAGCAATATACAAGCTATATTCCAAACAAAATTATAATTCTCTAAATACATACCTAAACTCACAAATATTTCTGCCACAGTTTCCATATCTATCTCCTCTTGCATTTACTTCATCAAAACAACTAAAAGGAGCACCTCTAGCCCCTAAAAGAAAAAAGAAATTGTACAGAAAAGGTTGACTAAATTATTATGACACGAATAACCACGTTGGTATGATCACTCACTTAGAGCCAGATATCCTATTGTGTGAATTCAAGTGGGCCTTAGGAGGCATTACCACAAACAAAGCTAATGGAGGTGATGGAATTCCAGCTGAACTATTTTAAATCCTAAAAAGATGCTGTGAAAGTGCTACACTCAATATGCCAGCAAATTTGGAAAACTCAGCAGTGGCCACAGGACTGGAAAAGGTCAGTTTTCATTCCAATCCTAAAGAAAGGCAATGCCAAAGAATGCTCAAACTACCACACAATTGTTCTCATTTCACACACCAGCAAGGTAACAATCAAAATCCTTCAAACTAGGATTCAACAGTATATGAACCGGGAACTTTCAGATGTACAAGCTGAATTTTAAAAAGGCAGAGGAACCAGAGATCAAATCACCAACATCCACTGGATCATAGAAAAAGCAAGAGAATTCCAGAAAAACATCTAGTTCTGCTTCATTGACTATGTTAAAGCCTTTCACTGTGTGGATCACAGCAAACTGTGGAAATTCTTAAAGAGATAGGAATACCAGACCAACTTACCTGCCTCCTGCAAAACCTGTATACAGGTCAAGAAACAATAGTTAGAACTGGACATGGAACAACAGACTGGTTCCAAATTGGGAGAGGAGTACATCCAGGCTATATACTGTCACCCTGCTTATTTTAACTTATATGCAGAGTACATCATGCGAAATGCCAGACTGGATGAAGCAGAAGCTGGAATCAAGATTGAAGGGAGAAACATCAATAACCTCAGATATGCAGATGACACCACTTTAACAGTAGAAAGCAAAGAAGAACTAAAGAGCCTCTTGATGAAGATGAAAGAGGAGAGTGAAAAAGCTGGCTTAAAATTCAACATTCAATAATCTAAGATTTTGGCATCCAGTCCCATCACTTCATGGTAAACAGATGGGGGGAAACTGGCCACAGTGACAGACTATTTTCTTGGGCTCCAAAATCACTGTGGAGAGTGACTGCACTCATGATATTAAAAGACACTTGATCCTTGGAAGAAAAGCTATGACAAATCTATACAACATATTTAAATAAAACAGAGACATCACATTGCCAACAAAGGTCCATATGGTCAAAGCTATGGTTCTTCTAGTAGTCATGTATGGATGTGAGAGCTGGACCATAAAGAAGGTTGAGCACTGAAGAACTGATGCTTTTGAACTGTTGTGCTGGAGAAGAGTCTTGAGAGTCCCTTGGACAGCTAGATTAAGCCAGTCAATCCTAAAGGAAATCAACCCTGAATATTCATTGGAAGGGCTGATGCTGAAGTTGAAGCTCCAATAGTTTGACCACCTGATGCAATGAGCCGACTCGCTGGAAAAGACTCTGGTGCTGGAAAAGACTAAGGGCAAGAGGAGAAGGGGGCACAGAGTATGAAATGCATCCCTGACTCTATGGACATGAGTTTAAGCTAACTCCGTAATGGGAAACCTGGTGTGCTGCAGTCCATGGGGTTGCAAAGTGTCGGACACAACTGAGCTATGAAGAATAACAAAAACACATACAAGGCAAATCTGAAGGAATTTTCAAGGTAGACGATGGGTGCCCATGGGAGTTTTTAGTACAGTTTACACACCAACCTGAAGAGGGTGAGCTAGGATGAAGAATACATTAAAAAGAGTTGTCATAGGACCATACTATGAATTATCCCATGTAAGGAAGCATTGCTAGCCCATTAGTTTCCTGGGGCTGATGTAACAAAGCATCAAAAACTAGGTGGCATAAAATAACAGAAATTTGTTTTCTCACGGTTCTTGAGACTAAAGTCAGAAGCCAGGATGTGGTCAGGGCTGTCCTCTCTCTGAAGTATCTAGAGGAGAATCCTTCCTTGTCTTTCCTAGCTTCTGGTGTTTACTAGCAATCCCTGGAATTCCTTGGCTTATTGATGTATCACCCCAGTCACCTGGCCATCTTCTCACTTTGTTTTTAGATTGCTTTCCCTCTTGAATGCCCAAATCACCCCTTTTATAAGGGCACCAGTCATACTTTAGTAGCACCCACTCTAATGACCTTACTTTCACTGGATATTCTCTGTACAGACCCCATTTACAAATACACCCATATTTGAGCTACTGGGGATATTAGGACTTATTGAAATAAATTTCTAGGCCCAAGATGGAGCCATTCCTGGTGAGATGCCAGGTCAGCAAACCAAGACGTAGATAACTTTCATGGTCCTATAAATACTCCCCTTGACCAGAACACAGTATGTCCAGCCAGCCAAACCCAACCGCCAAGAAGCTGTAATGATTTCTTTGTTCTAAATAAGGTCTGATATGCAATTCCAGTCAACTGGTGGAAGCCAAATACTTTTCTCTTACTCCCTGATTGCCTTCTTTTATACAAGCTCACAGTCCTGTTTCCTTGTTTCATAGTTCCCTGGACTCCTGAGAGGGAAGATTGTCTGCTTCATGAAGCAAAAAAGTAAAACTTGCTTAGATCAGCTAAATGGTACTCTTTGAATATTTTAACAGACTTAACATATCATTTTGAGGGGGACACATTTCAACCCATAACAGGAAGATTCTCATCAATCTTATTCCATGTACTTTAAGGTTTCATAGAGTTCATTCTGAAATTGTTATCATTTTGTTTACCTCTTTTTTCATTTTATACATTTTGTCTTTTACAGAATTTTCATGACTTGGAAGAGTCATCCTGGAGTTGGTGTCCAGAGATCATTTTGAACCATGTTATTGCTCTGCTCTCTTGAATGTATTAATATAGTGCATGGTGATTTGGCAGTTTCTCTTCACATTTTTAGGAAAATGTTTAGAGGAAAAATAGAAATCAGCTAAAGTAGAAGTCAAACAATTATCTGATGAGGTGGATCATAAGCTCAAACTTCTACATAAATCCTACATTCCATGTATCTCCTAGGGGTTCTGCTTCTCTGATCAAACCATGACTGATGCAGTTGACAGAGAAAACAGCAGTTCAAGCTCTGAAAATCATCATGATTTTTTTGTTTTTAGAACCAACCCATCAACAAACTGAATCATGTATGATTCTGAAGGATAATTTGATATATCACAGAAAATAGATAAAGCATCAGAAATGATATGATCCAAAGCTGTGTTCCAGCCAGCTTTTGCTGGGTAGCTGTTTCTCTTCTGTATCTGACTTAACAGTCAATGATCTGCTTCAAATGAGCCATTTGTCATTGACTATAAACCTGTTCTGCTTTTGTTGCAGATACCACATAACAAAATAATGATTAATAAATATCCAAGTAGACAGAAGGACTGAAGAGACATTTTCCCAAAAGGGAAATGTGAATGGCCATCAAATGCTGAAAAGATGTCAAAGAGAGAAATGCAAATAAAACAACAATATCACCTGGCCAGAATGGCTATCATCAAAAAGAACACGAATAACACATACTGGAGAGAATGTGAGTAAAGGAATCCTCATGCACTGTTAGCAGCAATGTAAACTGGTGGAGCCACTCTAGAAAACTGTGAGTGTGTATGTTGCTTCAGTTATATCCGACTCTGTGACCCCATAGACTGTAGCTCACCATGCTCCTCTGTCCATGGGATTCCCTGGCAAGAATACTGGAGTGGGTTGCCATTTCCTCCTCCAGGGGATCTGAAGATTTTTCTCAGAATCAAGAAAATTTTACTTCCTTTAACACTAATATACACTGGGCCTATACGTAGTATGGGCTTCCCAGGTGGCACTGGTGGTAAAGAACCTGCCTGCCAGTGCATGTAGACATAACAGACATGGGTTCAATCCCTGGGTTGGGAAGATCCCATGGAAGAGGGCACGACAACCCGCTGCAGTATTCTTGCCTGGAGAATCCCATGCAAAGAGGAGCCTGGTGGGTTATGGTCTATCAGTTCAGTTCAGTTCAGTTGCTCAGTCAAGCCCGACTCTTTGTGACCCCATGAACTGCAGCACGCCAGGCCTCCCTGTCCATCACCAACTCCCAGAGTTTACCCAAACTCATGTCCATTGAGTTTGCGATGCCATCTAACCATCTCATCCTCTGCCGTCCCCTTCTCCTCCTGCCTTCAATCCATATGGTCCATAGGGTCGCAAAAAGAGTCAGACTCGACTGAAGCAACTTAGCACATACATACATAGTATACACTTATTTTAAAATCACACTTACATTTTTTATAGCATTAAATAACACCACTTGGGATAATCAGAATTTAGAAACTACAAGGAAAACTGTGGTCATTACCTTCTCCAATTAATCTGCTACAGTGTTTGTTAATAGACCTACACCGTCCGCCATAACAGTAGGCGTCACCCGACTCACAAGTCTCTCCATTACGTGCGTAAGTGTCAGGCGCACAGATTGATTGATTCCCATTACAAAATTCTTCAAAGTCACATTCATCAACTGCTTTCCTACAAAGTGTATTAACTGGTTTTATCTGGAGGAAAAAAGAAACATAAGAAAAAATTATACATCAATGATACCCAAGTTTTCTTTCTCTTCAGGCTTGAAATTTCCACCCATTTTTCCCCCAGTAGCTAAGAGCAATGAGCCAACTGTCTTCCTGTTAACTATGTAAGTGCTGCACAGACATTTATGTGATTGAATTTACTGTGCATAAAGGAGTGGGTGTTGATGGTGTGAGATACAAGAAACTGAATGGTAAGGAGACTATCATAATTATTAAAAAGTAAGAAAGTAGAGATAAGGAACAATTATAAAAATTGCTTTCAACTCACTAAGAATATACTCAACATGTGCAACCTCCAGCTTCTCCATACGCCATCCATAAGCAGAAAATAAGCAATCATTCACAAAACACTAAATATGCTTCATAAACATTTAGAAAAAAGTTTGAAGGACACACAAGAGAAGGTTTGTTTTACATACCACATTGAAAACAACTATAAAAAATGACTTGCCCAATTATATATCTCTAATCTCTTCAGTGCTTACTATTAGCTCATAGATTCAGGGTGCCCTTTATGTATATCTACTTTTGCAAACAAATATCTAAATATCACCACTGCAAAGCCTTTCACTCAGCCCAAGCCCCAATACCTCATGGCTATCATCAGTATCTTACACAAACTAAGCCAAAATTTTTCCAGCTTCAAGGTCCTAGTTGTTGTTCAGTCACTCAGTCGTGTCCGATTCTTTGGGACTCCATCCATGGACTGAAGCCCCAGCTTATATAACATTTACTGCCACACCTCACAAAAAGAGTTTCTGGATACTTCTCTTATTGTCAGCAAGTATCCACTACCTGCGGCAAATCTGACACAAGTTCTTCAAGCAATGGGTGGGAAGACACAACACAGTATTTGTGTTGCCTAAGCTTATATAGTTAACATTCAAATCAAAACCAATAATCAAAATAGTTTCTAAAAGAAAACACATATAAATGTAATGAGAAGGTATTCTATTTGCTTTTTCAGAGTGCAGACTTTTTTCTTTACAAATGTGTATAATTGGCAATCTTCTTTTTATTCTAATTTCTTTTTTTAACCATTAAAACTTTATTGCATAGCTGTTTAAGGATCATGGAAAATATGAGGAGAAAGTACAGAGATTTTCCTTATAACCTCTGCTGCATACAACCAAGCACATGATGCGTTTGTTGCAGTTGACAACCTTACATTGACACATCATAATCACTCAAACTCCATGTATATTAGAGCTCTTTCCTGCTGTTTTACATTTTAGGTGGAGATAAGTGAGCACTTGCAGTGCCCTAAGATGACACCACCCTTATGGCAGAAAGTGAAGAGGAACTAAAAAGCCTCTTGATGAAAGTGAAAGTGGAGAGTGAAAAAGTTGGCTTAAAGCTCAACATTCAGAAAATGAAGATCATGACATCTTGTCCCATCACTTCATGGGAATTAGATGGCGAAACAGTGGAAACAGTGTCACTCTTTATTTTGGGGAGGCTCCAAAATCACTGCAGATGGTGACTGCAGCCATGAAATTTAAAGACACTTACTCCTTGGAAGAAAAGTTATGACCAACCTAGATGGCATATTGAAAAGCAGAGACATTAGTTTGCCAACAAAGGTCTGTCTAGTCAAGGCTATGGTTTTTCCAGTGGTCATGTATGGATGTGAGAGTTGGACTGTGAAGAAAGCTGAGCACTGAAGAACTGATGCTTTTGAACTGCGGTGCTGGAGAAGACTCTTGAGAGTCCCTAGGACTGCAAGGAGATCCAGCCAGTCCATTCTGAAGGAGATCAGCCCTGGGATTTCTTTGGAAGGAATGATGCTAAAGCTGAAGCTCCAGTACTTTGGCCACCTCATGTGAAGAATTAATTGACTCATTGGAAAAGACTCTGATGCTGGGAGGGATTGGGGGCAGGAGGAGAAGGGGACTACAGAGCATGAGATGGCTGGATGGCATCACTGACTCGATAGACGTGAGTCTGAGTGAACTCCGGGAGTTGGTGATGGACAGGGAGGTCTGGCGTGCTGCGATTCATGGGGTCGCAAAGAGTCGGACACGGCTGAACCAACTGATTCACTGACTGAACGTCCTTCACGCTCTTCCTATTCATCTTCTCCTCCGTGCCTGACAACTACTGATCTTCTCACTGTCTCTAGAATTTTCCTTTTCCAGAATGTCATATAGTTGGAATCATACAGTACATAGCTTTATTAGAGGAGCTTATTTCACCCAACTTCTTCAGTATTTAAATACCCAGTTCCTCAAAAGTTATTTGAATCAAGCTTTATCATTGTACTTGCTTCCTTCATTACAGTGGGTTTATTTTTCTTTCCATGGCTCTCTTAATTCCCAAATAACCTTAATTTTTTAAACCTTCTGACTCCTTGTTTCACATCATTTTCTCCTAAAATATTTTTGTTTTTTTGTCGTTCTACATATATTTTTATTCTTGCCAAGACTGTCAGTCTGTATATAAAATGTATAATCTGGGTATAGAAGTGTGTCACTTTATACAACTGAACTAGGGATGAGTGGGTTAAATTTATTGTTTCTGACAATTACACCAGCCTTAATTGCATAGTAAAAAAAATTACTGTATCAGAAAAATTATAGCCTGGGCTATATCCCTTTCCATAATTGGGCTCAGAGACTAATTAGAATCATAAACACTGCCCCCAGTCTCACCAGCAGTTATTCAGGTATCCCTGTGGGCATGTGAATTTGGTTTCTGAGGCAGAAAATGTATTCCCTTCTGGGCACAGTAATGACTCTACATCACTATACTAGCTGTTTTCAACAACTTGATTAATTTTTCAAGTTACCATTAATATGAATAATTAATACTATACTATGATCAATAATGGAAAAGAAGAGGAGAGAGGTATCAGCAGAATGGGAAAATAGGTGATTTTCAGACTGTATATACCATGAATAAGAACACCTTTGTGGGAGCCATAGAATCCTGCCCCCCTCCAAAAAAATTTCCAGTCCCCTGGAGAGTAAAAATATCTGTGAGTTGATGCACTGAAGTGGGTGAGAAGAACAGTTGCACTTCACCCACATCACCTCTCACCCAAGGTGGCCTGTGATTTCTCCTGCGGAGGAAAGTGAAAGTGATATGAGAGCCGGGTTTCCCCAGCCTCCTGAGACACTGGCCACGAAGCCCACTTTCATCCTACCCGACCCAGAACACTGAGGGAAATGGCACTGGTTGAATAGTCTGGAGACACCTTATTTCCTGGGTTTCTTGATTTCCCAGGCAAGAATACTGGAGTGAGCTGCCATTTCCTTCTCCAGGGGATCCTCCCAACCCAGGGATCAGAAGCTGGGTCTCCTGTATTAGCATGCAGATTCTTTACCACTGAGCTACCAGGGAAGACCCTGGAGACACTGAGGAATAGGGAAAAGGGATGGGAGCTTACAGCAATAGTGTGTGGAGCACAACAACCAGCATCCTAAGAACTGGCTCACAGGCTCTTGCCAATAGGATGCCTCGCCTGAGGACACACAGCTCAGGCGTTCCACACATCCCACACTCTCCGGCAGATGGTGCACGTGAATCCCCAACAACTTGGTGCACATGGATGTCAGCAGCTGGCTGGAACCTCCTAACTCAGAGAAGGTGCGCAACTTTGAACACTTCAAGGCACTACCTTGGGGAAAATAAATGGGAGGCTTTCCACATTCATACTGGCTTTGCAAGACTGAGAGAAAGCATACAATCCTAATCTTTCCCACTGTGAGGGAGTGAGACGAATGGAGTAAACACACCCACAGGAAAGGTCTGAGAGACGCTCTGAACTCTAGCTGGGCTAACTTCTTTGTCTCCCAAGGCCAGCTGGTTAACACAGGAGGAGATGGCGACTTCTTCAGATGCAAAGACAGCAATGCCAAGACTCAAGGAACACAGAGAATCAAGGAAACAAGATACCACCAAAGAAACAAAATAAATCTCTGTGGAAGACACCCCAAAATGGAGATGTACAAACTGCCTGACAGAAAAATTAATCATTGTAAGTTCAATGAACTATAGGAGAGAACAGATAGACAAATAAATAAAATCTGGGAAATAATACATGGGCAAAATGAGACATCGAACGAAGAGTTTTGGGGTTTTTTTTTTTTTTTAAAGGAACAAGATAAATTCTGGATCTTAAGAATAAAGTGAACTGACAATTTTCACACAAAAGCTGCAAGGGCACAGTTGATCAAGCAGAAGAAACAATGAACTCATAGACAATTACTTGAAATTATACAGTTGGAAGAACAAAGAAGAAAAAATACAGAAACTCTGTGGTATTTCTGGAACGTCATCAAAATAAACACTGTATGCATATGTTAGTCCCAAAAGGAGCAAAGAGAAAGGGCAGGAAACTGACAGAAGAGGAAACAGATGTACCACAAGGGAAGCCACATAAGACTGTAAGACTACTGAACAGAAGCCTTGTAGCATGAAGCGTGGGAGGGTAATTCCAAAGAAAAGCATTTGCCAGCTAAGAAAACTATATCTAGCAAAGCTGTCCTTTACAAATGAAGAAGAGATAAAACTTTACCAGGAAAACAAATGTTGAGGAAGTTCATTGCCACTAGACCTCTCTCTCTCTCTCTCTCTCTCACACACACACACACACACAATGCCCTCTGAAGAGAGTTCTTTAAGTCAACATGAAAAGATGCCAGTTAGCTTCATGAAACCATATACGAGTATAAAAACCATTGGCAAAAGTAAGTATTCAGTAAAGTTCAGATGCTCCAATACTATACATAATAGGCACACATGCTCAGTTGCTTCAGTGTGTCCAACTCTTCGTGACCTCATAGACTGTAGCCTGCAAGGCTCCTCTGTCCATGGGATTTTCCAAGCAAGAATGCTGGAATGGGTTGCCATGCTCTCCTCCAGGGGATCCTCCTGACCCAGGGATTGAACCTATGTTTCCTGCACCTCCTGTGTTGAAAGCAGATTCTTTATCCACTGAGATATCTGGGAAGCCCTGTATACATAATGTGGTGCTATGTTAATCACTTATAACTCTGGTATAAAAGTCAAAAAATAAAAGCATTAAAAATAACTAGAACTGCAACAATTTGTTCAAGGATGCACTCTATTAAAAATGTTATAATAGCATTAATAGCATGAGATGTGAGGGGAAAGAAGTAAAAGTGTAGAATTTTATATGAAATTGAAGCTGTTATCTTAAATAGCCTGTTATCACCATAAAATGTTTTTATAAGTCTTGTGATAATCACAAAGAAAATACTTTTAGTCAAAACACAAAATATAAAGAGAAAAGAAACAAGGCATACCATCACACACACAAAAAATCATCACAAAGTAAGAAAGTAAAAGAGGAAAAATGGGACAAAAGAACTACAAAATGTACAGAAAGCAACACTATGGCAATAGCAAATCCTTCCTAGTCAAACATTACTTTTTTTTAACGGGCAAGTGTTTCTTTTAATTATTTTTAATATTAATTTATTTATTTTAATTGGAGGCTAATTACTTTACAATATTGTAATGGTTTTGCCATACACTGACATGAATCTGCCATGGATATACATGTGTTCCCCATCCTGAACCCCCTTCCCACCTCCCTCCCCATCTCATCCCTCTGGGTCATCACAGAGCACCAGCCCCAAGCACCCTGTCTCATGCATTGAACCTGGACTGGCAATTTGTTTCACATATGATAATATACATGTTTCAATGCCATTCTCCCAAATCATCCCACCCTCGCCCTCTCCTACAGAGTCCAAAAGACTGTTCTATACATCTGTGTCTCTTTTGCTGTTTGAAAGTAAATAAATTATATTCAACAATCAAAAGACACAGTAGGCAGATGGACTAAAAACAAGACAACTATATGCTGCCTACAAGAAACTCATTTAAGCCTTCAGGATACAAATACACAAAAAGCAAAAGGATGGAAATAAGTAGTCCATGAAAATGGCAAAGTGAGCAGGGGGCACACTTCAGTTCAGTTCAGTTGCTCAGTTGTGTCCAACTCTCTGCAACCCCATGAACCGCAGAACGCCAGGCCTCCCTGTCCATCACCAGCTCCTGGAGTTCACCCAAATTCATGTCCATTGAGTCAGTGATGCACACTAACATCTGATAAACTATCAGATAAAATCAGATAAAAATATCGGAGGGCACACTAATATCAGATAAAATAGACTTTAAGTCAAAAACTCTCACAAGAGACACAGAAAGTTATTATATAATGATAAAGAGATAAATTCATCAAGAGGATATAACAATTACAAATACATATGCACCCAACCTTAGAATACCTAAATATGCAAAGCAAATATTAACAGAACTAAAGACAGAAAGTCACAAACAGTAATAATAATAGGTGACTTCATTACCACACTTTCAATATTGGCTAGATCATCCAAAACAGAAAAATCCATAGCAAAACACTAGATTTGAACAACATTACATATCTAATGGGCCTAAGAAACATACAGAGAATGTTCCATCCAGTAGCACCAGAATACACATTCTCTTCAAGTACATGTAGAACATTCTCCAGGATAGAGCATAGGCCAAAGGCAAGTCTTAAAACATTTAAAAAGACTGAAATCAGATCAAGCATCCTTCCAACTTGAAGAAACAACCAAGCTCAGAGTTAGCAGAAGGGAGGTAATAATATATATTAGAGCAGAAATAAGTAAAATAGAGATTTGAAAAACGATTTAAAAAATACATCAAAGAAAACTAAGAGCTGGTCTTTTTGAGAAGATAGAATTGGCAAACTTTTAGCTAGGCTAACAGAGGGGAAAAAAGACAACTCATGAAATTATAAATGAAAGAGGAGGCATTACAACAGATATCACAGACATACAAGCGCTGATAAGAGACTATAATTATATACCAACAAATTTTATAAACTAAGAGAAACCTAGAAATAACCTTCCAAGACTGAATCATGAAAAATTTGGAAATCTGAACAAACCTATAATGGGCAAAGACACTAAATTAGTTATCAAAGACCTCCCAAGAAAGAAAAGCCTGGGATGATCTGACAGCTTCACGGTTGAATTCTATCAAACAGTTGAAGAAAAATTAAGGCCAATCCTCCCTAATCTCTTAAAAAAAATTGAACACTAGAAAACATTTTCAAACTCATTTTGCATGACCAGAATTACCCTCAGAACAAAGTCAGGCAAAGACATCTCAAGGAAAAAAAACTTCATGCCAATGAAAACAGATGCAAAAATTCTCAACAAAATACTAGCAAACCAAATTCAATGGCACATTAAAATGTTCATATGCCATCATCAAATGAGATTTAGCCCTGGGATCCAGGTTTGCTTGAACATACATGAATCAATAAATGCAATATACTACATGAACAGAATGAAGGATTTAAATAACGTGATCATCTCAATAGACATAGAAAAAAATAATATAAATTTGTTAATAACTCTAACAAAAGCTAATATATTTTCATAATAATAAAACTATCAACTTAGCTATAGGAAGGAATGCACCTCAACATAATAAAGGCCACATAGGATAATCCCACAGCTAACAAGCCAAGGACTCCCTCTCTCACTACTCCTATTACACTTAGTACTGAAAGTCCTAGCCAGAGCAGTGAGTCAAGAAAAAGAAATAAATTACATTCAAACAATTTCTGTTTGCAGATGACAACATCCTATATATAGAAAAACATTTTTTTAAAAAAGACTTCACCAAAAAACTGTTGAATAAAAATGAATTGTGTAAAGTTGCAAGATACAAAACCAACATACAAAAATCAGTTGTTTCTTTACAGTAAAAATGAACTATCTACAAAAGAAATTAAGAAAAAAAATCCTACTTATAATAGCATCAAAAATAATAAAATGCTTAGGAATAATGCTAATTAAGGATATATAAGATCTGCACACTGAAAATTAGAAGACATTGAAGAAGGAAATCCATGATGAAAAACTGATTTTTCTTTGTGTCTTTTGTAATAAATAAATAATAAAACAATAGTCACAAGTATGCTATATGCTGAGTCCTTTGAGTTCTCTACTGATTCATTAAACCTAGAGACAGTACTGGGGACCTCTAAGAAAGGACAGAATTGTCATCATAACAATTCTGAGTCTTCCAATCCATTCACATGGAGTATTCCGTCACTCACTTAGATTTTTTTTTCTTTTTCTCACAAATGTTTTAAGTGTATTTCTTTTGCATTTCTTTTGTTAAGAGTATTCCTGGGACTTCCCTGGCAGTCCAGTGGTTAAGAATGTGCCCTGAAATGCAGGGGATGAGGGTTCCATCCCTGGTAAGGAAACTAAGATCCCCATGCCAAAGAGTATCTAGAAAGTCTGAGTGCCTTAACAGAAGAGCGAAGATCCTGTGTGCTGCAACTAGAACCCAACACGGCCAAATAAATAAATAAAATGTTTAAAAAGACTCTGCTTTAAAAAAAAAAAAAAGGAATATTCCTAAGTATTTTAATGCTGCTGTGAATGGGATTTTAATTTCACTTTCAGATTGTTCATTGCAATTACATAGAAACTCAATTCATTTTTGTACTGTGACTATGTATCTTATGATTTTTTATAAACTCATTTAATTGTTTTAAAGGGTATTTTTGGTGGATTCCTTAGGATTATTATATATATGCCGGAGAAGGCAATGGCACCCCACTCCAGTACTCTGGCCTGGAAAATCCCATGGACGGAGGAGCCTGGTAGGCTGCAGTCCATGGGGTGGCGAACAGTCAGATACGACTGAACGACTTCACTTTCACTTTTCACTTTCATGCATTTGGAGAAGGAACTGGCAACCCACTCCAGCGTTCTTGCCTGGAGAATCCCAGGGACGGGGGAGCCTAGTGGGCTGCCGTCCATGGGGTCGCAGAGTCGGACATGACTGAAGTGACTTAGCGGCAGCAGCAGCATTATATATATGCAAGATCATGTTATCTGCAAAGAAAGAAAGAGAGTTGCACTTCTTCCCTTCCAAATTGAATGTCTTTTATTTCTTTTTCCTTACCTGACTGTACTGTCTGAAGTCTCTAGTACAGTGTTTAATAGAGGTAATGGAAATCTGTATTCTCGCTTTGTGTTTGATTTTAGGGGGAAAGGACTCAGAATTTTGATATTAGTATGATGTTAGCTGTAGGTATTTCATAGATGCTCTGTGTAAGATTAAGTTCCTTCCTATTTATAACTTGAAGACAATTTTATAAATGAGTGGTTATTACATTTTCTACTTTTAATTAATTTTTATTGGACTATAGTTGTTTTACAATGTTGCATCTTGTTTCTACTGTACAGCATAATGAATCAGCCATATGTATTTGTTGTCATTGTTCAGTCGCTTGGTCATGTCTGTCTCTTTGCAACCCCATGGACTGCAGCAAGTTGGGCTTCCTTGTTCTTCAACATCTCCCAGGGCTTGCTCAAACTCATGTCTGTCGAGTCAGTGATGACATCCAACCATCTCATCCTCTGTCATCCCCTTCTCCTCCTGCCTTCAGTCCTTCCCAGCATCAGGGTCTTCTCTAATGAGTCAGCTCTTTGTATCAGGTGGCCAAATATTGGAGCTTCATCATCAGTCCTTCCAGTGAATATTCAGGATTGATTTACTTTAGGACTGACTGGTTTGATCTCCTTGCAGTCCAAGGGACTCTCAAGAGCCAGACATATCTCCTCTCCCTTTCAGAATTCCTTCCCATTCAGGTCGCTACAGTGCATTTAGTACAGTTCCCTGTCCTATACACAGTATATTCCATTAGTTATATTGCTACATCATTTTTCTGCATATTGTGAAATGATCATGTATTTTATTTTCCTTTATTTAAATAATATGGTGTACTACATTAATTAAATCAATGTGCACTACTGAAATAAATCCCTCTTGGCCATGGTGGCATTCTTTTCATACATTCCTGGATTCTGTTTGTAATTTTAAAAGGATTTTTGCATCAGTATTTATGAGAAATATTAATCTGTAGTTTTCTTGTGAGGCATTGGTATTAAGGTAACACTGTCATCTAGAATGAGTTTTAAAGTATTCCTCTTTCTTACATATTCCGGGAGAGACTGTGGTGTGTTGTATACCACACAATACACAATACACCATACACCAATACACAATGTTATCAAACATTATTATTTCTTCTTTAAATGTTTGACAATTTTCACCAGTGAAGATATCCGGATCTGGGCTTTACTTTGTGGAAAGATTTTAAGTTCCTAACTCAATTTTACACTTGCCTATTCAGAATTTCTATCTCTTCTTAACTCAGTTTTGGTAATTTGCATCTTAGGAATTTTTCCATTTCACATAAATTGTCTAATTTGCTTGAATATACTAGTTTAGTATATTTTCTTATAATTATTTTAAATCATGTAAGATCCGTATGGATTCTCCTCTTTCATTTCTAATTTTGGTGATATGTTACCTCTCTTTTTTTCATGGTCTAGGTAAAAGTTTGTCCATTTTTGCTGATTCCTTTTGAAAGAAGCAACTTTGGTTTCACTGATTTCCTCTCAACCATCATTATTTCTTTCATGATGCTGACTCTGGATTTAATTCTCTCTTTTTTGTACATTTATAAAGTACAACCTTATAGAATAGTTTATTTAAATATTTAGATATTTCAATATATTTGAGTATTTAAAGCTAAAATTTTCCCTCTAAGTACTGCTTTAGCTGTACACCTCTTGATATGTTGCTTTTTATTCAGTTCAAAATGCCTAATGTTTTAATATTATTTTTTCTTTGACACAGTGATTATTGAGAAGTGTGTTTTTTAATTTCTAGTATTTGTGGATTTATTAAATTCCCTTCATTTGTTAATTTCTAATTTAATTTTGCTGTCATCAGAGGGCAATCTTTGCATGATTCCAGCCTTTTGAAGTATACTGAGACTGGTTTTACAGCCTAGCATGTCCATCCTCAAAGATATGTATTATTATAAATAATACATATTCTGCTGTTGCTGGGTGGAGTGTTAAGTAGATGTCAATTTGGTCCAGTTGCTTGATAGTGTGGTAAATGTTTTCTATATCTTTTCTATTTTCAGCATAGTTGTGGGAGACCCTAAGCCAGCCCTAGCAAAGCTTAATCCAGATTCCTGACCCATAGAAACTGTGAGGATAATTTAAGTTTGGGGATAACTTGTTAAGCAATAATAGATAAGTAACATACCATGACCTTATAAAACTTGGCCCTCGTCTACATCTCTGACCCCTTCTGTCCTACCCTCCACAAAACAGGATTTGAGGCAAAACTTATAAGATAATGCTTCATTAAGGTTTGGGAGACTAGATAGACAAAAGCAAAACAAATAAATATAATTGGTACATGACCAAAGCTTAATCAAAAATTGTATGTACTTTTTCTTTCAGGGAGGTTTTCCCTGGAAATAATACATGAAACATGGCATCTGAAGTCAATCTGTCACTAGAACTGAGCAGAAAACCATAGCCAAGCATATTGAGATTATCCCATAGACTCAGTCCAGTGTACCATCTCCTACCACATTGCTATAGCAAATCGAGTGATAAATTAAATAGTCGTATTTCAATGAATTCTTACAGAGTTTTATTTCATTGCCTATAAAACGAGATAGTTTACAAAATGTCTGACTTGTCAACCACATTTTAGAAACATGTATAACAGTCTTCTTAAATAATCATTATTTGAATCAGCGTTTCCAACAAAAAAATCCATATTTTGGAAATCAATATGAATTAGACATTTGTTTTTTAATCAGAAGCACTGAAAAACATGGCTTAACAATTCTGAAGAAGCACATAAACAAGGGCCAATACACTCTTTCCTTATCCATCATTAAACTTGAAGAGCATACCACTTTTATTCCTTTATTGAATTCCCAGTTCAAGATCTTTCTATTGCTTCTTTTTCTTGAATCTTTTTCGCAAATTCTTCTCTTTGTCATTTATGTATTAACTCAAATGTCACTCCCTAGAGTGACATTTTCTGTTTAGCTTGGCTAAAATACACTCTCAGTCACTCTATTATATTAGCTTACTTTATTTTTAAATCATTTATCATTATACAAAGCTGTATCTTTAATGTTTGTTTGTTTGAAGATTTATTCTCTGCAATACCCACCAAAAGACCGTGTGGAGTAAACTATTTTCTAAATTAGTGAATGAGTGAACAGTTTCAAGCTGCAAACAGACTGTAAATGCGTATCAGCTCATAGCACCACTCTTCTATTTCATCCAAAGTTCACTGACTTTTGGTCTGTATATTTTTGTTGTTATTTTTTCTGTTCTTCACTGCTATACATTACTTTTAGGGATATGAGTAAAGTAGAGTGATGTTCAGCTGTCACATTTAACTGGAACCAATTTTTCTTTGATATTGGTTAAGAAATCACTGTGTTTTCAGTCCTATTTATTTTTCTCCACTTTTCCTTCTGCTCTAATCCTTGTATTTAACTCTACCTTCTCTTTTATAAGGCATTTTAAAATTAATTAATTTATCTATTTTCAGCTGCACTGGGTCTTTGTTGTTGTGCATGGGATTTCTCTAGTTATGGCAAGCAGGGGCTACACTCCAGTTGGGGTGCATTGGCTTCTCATTGTGGTGGCTTCTCTTATTGTAGCACATGAGCTCTAGAGCATGGGGGCTTCCATAGTTGCAGCGTGAGAGCTCTCGAGTTGCGGCACACAGGCTTAGCTGCCCTGCAGCATGTGAGATCTTAGTTCCCAGACCAGGGATCAAACCCGTGTCCCCTGCATCAGCAGGTGGATTCTTAATCACCAGAGCACCAGAAAAATCCTATCAACTGGTGGGCTACAGTTCGCAGAGCTACAAAGAGTCAGACACAAATGAAGTAACTTAACACACACACACACACACATATCTGTTAAGGGGTTAATATCCAAAATATATAACAGGCTCATATGACTCAATATTTTTAAAAAAACAAGCAAGCAAGCAAACAACTTGATTTTAAAATGGACAGAGAGCCTGAATAGGCATAATTTCAAAGAAGATATATGGATGGCCAACAGGCACATGTAAAAATGCTCAGCATCACTAATCAGGGAAATGCAAATAAAATTTCACAATAAGGTATCACCTCACACCTGTCAAAATGGCTATCATCAAAAAGACAACAAATTGCAAGTGTTTACGAGGATGTTGGAGAAGGAAATGGCAACCCACTCCAGTGTTCTTGCCTGGAGAATCTCAGGGACGGTGGAGCCTGGTGGGCTGCCATCTATGGGGTCGCACAGAGTCAGACACGACTGAAGCTACGAGGATGTGGAGAAAAGGGAACCCTGGCACCCTGTTGGTGGGAATATAAATTGTTACAGTCACTATGAGAAACTGTATGGAGGTTTCTCAAAAAGTAAAAATAGAACTGCTTTGATCTAGGTTATATATTTGAAGGATATAATACCAGTGTCTTGAAGACATAGGTATACCCCCATATTCATTGCAGCATTACTCACCATAGCCAAGATAAGGCGATGACCTAAGTGTTGAGCAATAGATGAATGTATTCAAAGAAATGGAGTGGAATAATATTCAGCCATAAAAAAGTAAGGAAATCTTGCCATTTGCAGCAACAAGTAGGGACCTTGAGGGCACTATGTTAAGTGAAATAAGTTAGACAAGAGAAAGACAAAGATTGTATGACCTCACATGTGAAAAGTTAAAAAGCCAAACTCCTCATATTGGTGGTTGCCAGAGGATGTGGGATAAAGAAAGTGGGAAGATGTAAGTTAAGGATACAAAATATCAACTATAAAATGGAAAAAAAAAAGAAAAGAAAAACCGTCTAGGGTTCTAATACACTGCATGGTTAAGAATAATGTTATTATCTACTTGAAAGTTGCTAAAACTGTAAATCCTAAGTGTTCTCAGTATGTGAAGCGGAGGATGTGTTAACTAACCTTATTGTGCTCATCATTTCACAAATCAAACTTACAGCAATTTGTTACACTGTATACCTTAAATAATGTTACATATAGATTATATCAATAAACATGGGGCAAAAAATCATGTTCCTCCTCCAATCTTAAGAATGCATGCCATTTACCCTGTTCAAGAGTATATTTCTTACCCCTTGGGATGCCAGTAGATTGTTCTGGGTGCTGGGCAATTTTCAGGGATTCATTAAATGCTTTTTTTTTTTTAAGGAATCGAATGGTTGTAACAGTATCTGAATGAATTCTGAAGGAACAGGGGTTTTTACCAGAATACAGTAAAGAGAAGTCAGCCAATAAAAAAAACTAATCTAACCTCCTGCACTCATGTGAAGTAGAGTGATAGAAAACAAGAACTTAATAAGGTTGTCCAAGATGTATGTTGATCACAGAGAAACCCCAATGAGTACAAGAAGGATTTGTAACAAGGTAAACAAATGGAAAGTCAAATCAGGAAAGAAAAAAGTCAGGCATTATGTACAGGAGAGTCCTGGATATGATAGGTTACAAAGTAGATTGAAGGGTGACAGGGCTCCAGTGCTGCTTGGACAAAATATTATAGGAAGGACTAAATATAGTATTGAGATGTTTTCCATCTCCTTGAAACAAGTATCTCAAGAAATTTAATACTTAGATATTATAAAATACAGTTTGCCTCCTACCTTGCAACTCGATGAACAGCATTCCCCCGAACCACATACTGCATCATTTTTCTTTATACATAATCTAGCATCACAGCAGCCTGGATGAGTACACGTCTGTAAACAAATGCTTTGTTACTCAATCATGTATGACTAGGTACACTCCTACAAAAGTGCAATACAAAATTTATTTACAAAGTCTAAGCATGTCCTAAAATCCACAGCTTGAGTAATTCCTTTCTTTATCTGAGACTTACTGAAATCAACATCTCATTCAGTAGTTTGTGAAAGAAATGTGTCATTTCACTATATTCAATATAATTGGAACAATATTAATACACTACTGAGGGGCCAAAACCTTACAGGAAATAGTTATTCTGTATCTTGTTAACTATCATTTTCTTATATTATCACTTTCATAATAAATGTTTACATATGGAATGTCTCTGATGTGAAGCTGTCAAACAAAACCTCAAACCTCTGTCCCCTCAAAAGTGGTCCAGAAGCCAGGCTGGTCTATCCAGACCTCTGATTTCACTGGGAGCTGGCCCCATATGCATTTGCATTTTATATGATTCAGTGTCTTAGATAAATTTTCCCAGTTATTTCAATAACAAGTTTGTTCTAAACTCTGCAATTTACTAACATTAGAAGTTTGAGTTTCCTGCTGAGTTTCCTGTCTTTTTCCTTACTGGTATTTTAGTTGGTATTTTCAATAAACAGCTTCACCACAGGCAGCAATACTATATTTTAAAAAGGTTATTTATTTCATATATTGACTCATGTAATCCTGTACTGACAGTTTAAATATACCTTTCTTAGCTTTATTTTCCCCTTACTGTCTCTTTGAATCAAAAGTTTGGTTATTCTTAGTTTGGGGGGTTTGTCTTCTTCAACACAACTGTATTTGCAAGGGCAGACTTTCTTTTTTAAATTAATTTATTTATTTTAATTGTAGGCTAATTACTTTACAATATTCTAGTGTGTTTTGCCATACATTGACATGAATCAGCCATGGGTGTACATGTGTCCCCCATCCTGAACCCACCTCCCTCCCTATCCTATCCCTCAGGGTTGTCCCAGGGCACCAGCCCTGAGCACCCTGTCTCATGCATCAAACCTGGACTGGCGATCTATCACATATGGTAATATACATGTTTCAATGCTATACTCTCAAATCATCCCACCTTCTCCTTCTCCCACAGAGCAAAAGTCTGTTCTTTATCTCTGTGTCTCTTTTGCTATCTTGCATATAGGGTCATCATTACCATCTTTCTAAATTCTATATATACGCATTAATATACTATATTGGTGTTTTCCTTTCTGACTTACTTCACTCTGTATAATAGGCTCCAGTTTCATCAACCTCATTAGAACTGATTCAAATGCCTTCTTTTTAACACCTGAGTAATATTCCATTGTGTATATGTACCACAGCTTTCTTATCCATCCGTCTGCCAATGGACATGTAGGATGCTTCCATGTCCTAGCTATTGAAAACAGTGCTGCAATGAACATTGGGGTACACGTGTCTCTTTCAATTCTGGTTTCATTGGTGTATATGCCCAGCAGTGGGATTGCTGGGTCATATGGCAGTTCTATTTCCAGTGTTTCAAGGAATCTCCACACTGTTCTCCATAGTGGCTGTACTAGTTTGCATTCCCACCAACAGTGTAAGAGGGTTTCCTCTTCTCTGCACCCTCTCCAGCATTTATTGTTTGTAGACTTTTTGATAGCAGTCATTCTGACCAGCGTGAGATGGTACCTCATTGTGGTTTTGATTTGCATTTCTCTGATAATGAATGATGTTGAGCATCTTTTCATGTGTTTGTTAGCCAGCTGTATGTCTTCTTTGGAGAAATGTCTGTTTAGTTCTTTGGCCCATTTTTTTTATTGGATCATTTATTTTTCTGGTATGGAGCTGCATGAGCTGCTTGTATATTTTTTAGGTTAATTCTTTGTCAGTTGCTTCATCTGCTATTATTTTCTCCCATTCTGAAGGCTGTCTTTTCACCTTGCTTCATTTGGCAAAGGCTTTTAAGTTTAATTAGGTCCCATTTGTTTATTTTTGCTTTTATTTCCAATATTCTGGGAGGTGGGTCATAGAGGATCCTGCTGTGATTTATGTCAGAGAGTGTTCTGCCTATTTCTTCTCTAGGAGGTTTATAGTTTCTGGTCTTGCATTTAGATCTTTAATCCATTTGAGTTTATTTTTGTGTATGATGTTATAAAGTGTTCTAGTTTCATTCTTTTACAAGTGGTTGACCAGTTTTCCCAGCACCACTTATTAAAAGATTATCTTTTCTCCATTGTATATTCTTGCCTCCTTTGTCGAACATAAGGTGTCCATAGGTGCGTGGATTTATCTCTGGGCTTTCTATTTTGTTCCACTGATCTATATTTCTGTCTTTGTGCCAGTACCATACTGTCTTGATGAGTGCAGCTTTGTAGTATAGCCTGAAGTCAGGCAGGTTGATTCCTCCAATTCCATTCTTCTTTTTCCAGATTGCTTTGGCTATTTGAGAGTTTTTGCATTTCCATACAAATTGTGAAGTTATTTGTTCTAGTTCTCTGAAAAATACTGTTGGTAGCTTAATAGGGATTGCATTGAATCTGTAGATTGCTTTGGATAGTATACTCATTTTCACTATATTGATTCTTCCAATCCATGAGCATGGTATATTTCTCCATCTATTTGTGTCATCTTTGATTTCTTTCACCAGTGTTTTACAGTTTTCTATATATAGGTATTTTGTTTCTTTAGGTAGATTTATTCCTAAGTATTGTATCCTTTTCATTGCAATGGTGAATGGAATTGCTTCCTTAACTTCTCTTTCCCTTTCTTAAGCAGAGAATGCTCTGGCTATTTCAAAATGTTTCCTTTTCCTCTCCTTCTGCCAGAAACATAAGACTTTTCTCCAGTATTCACTGTGACAACCAGTTCAAGTTTCTGCAGGTAAAGTGTGAGGGCCTTCCTATGACTCTGTTCCCAAGGAGTTTTAAACTATGAGTTCACATTAAGCCTCCAGAAATTTGTCAATTACAGTTCAGGTTTTCCTATCCAGATGTTGGTTCCCAAAAGGTTTTAGCTTGTGGCTTACTATTCCAGTAGTTGTGATTCTCTGCATTCACCTGTTGGTTTTTCCAGTTTGGGGGGCAGTTGTTTACTCTGTGACCTCATTTCTCTGATGGATGTGAGAGCTTTTTACTTGTTGCAAAGACTAAGAAGTGACTTCTAAGCTTCTCACATGTCAGACTAGAAATCATAATTCTTATCTTTTGATGTAATTGAATAAGAGTCCTTTAATTGGCTTTTGATATACACAGATATATATAGTGTATATATATGTTTGAACATATATGAATTCTAAATGTTTTCTTCTATTTCAGACTCTAGCATTTTTTTTCTTAAAAGAGCCTGAAAGAAAAAGTTTCTTCCAATAAACTTGATGAAGTACAAATTACATTGTTTTTCTTTAAAATCTCATTCTTATTTGCCTTCTCTAAGAATTTTTTGCCTATCACGAAGTCAGAAAGACTGTCTCCTATGTTTTATTCTAAAAGCTTTAGGATTTTTACTTTTTTATATTTAAAGTATTTGATCCATTTCAGTTAGTTTTTCTGTATGATGAGATATCAACGTTTATTTTATGTACATTAATTTCTAGTTCATGTGTTACTTTTGTTGGAAAGATTTTCACCCATTGAACTGCCTCAATATACTGCAGAAAATCAATTAACCATGTAAATGTTTTATATATGGATTCTCTGTATGGTTTCATTAAGGGATATATTTATGCTTTGGCCAATACCATACTGTTTTACTACAACTTTATAAACAGTTTTGAAATTTTCAGAAAATTAGTGTATATGCTCCATTTTTGTTCTTTTGCTTTGAATGTTTTAGGCTCTGCATTTCCAGATACATGTAGTATTAGCTTGTAAATTTCCACAGAAAGATGGTGGAGTTTGGATTGGGATTATGATACAGAGCTGACATCTTAACAATACTGTATCTCCCACTCCATGAAAGTGGGATATGTCTCCATTTCAATCTTTCATTTATCTGAGCAATGAAAGATTTTGCTGCACAGCTCTTGAATGTATTCTGTTAAATTTATCTCTGTTTAATGTTTTTAAGACAATGTATATGGAATTGCATGTTTTAGTTTATTTTCCATTTGTTGATTGTTTTTACATAGAAATCTATGGAATTTGGTTCATTTGCATTCATTAATTAGCTTTAGAAGCCTTTGGGAGTAGATTATTTAGGAATCTCTACTCATGTGACCCAGTATAATTTGACTAAAGACAATTTTAATCTTTCTTTTCATTCATGTGAGTTTCTTTGTCTTGCCTTACTGCAATGGCAGAAGCACCCATTGCAGTGTTAAAAGGAAACAGGAAGAATGAATCTTTTTATCTTGCTCCATATATTAAGGAGAAATAATGAATCTTTCACCAGAAAGTGTGATAATAGTTGCAAGTTTTTAAGAGATGTACTTCATTAGAGTGAGGAGGTTCTCTTCTATTGGTGGAGTGCTGAGAGAGTTTATAATGAATTGCTGCTAAATTTTCTCATTTTTTTTTCTTCATCTATTCTGTGATTGTGGCAAATTGCATTGAATGCCTTTCAATTATCTTGATGAATATCACAAGTGCACTTAAAAAGAATGTCTAAATCTAGCTGTCTAATACATTGGCCTATGTTAAGTTGCTTTAGTCGTGTCTGACTCTGCAACCCTATGGATTACAGCTTGCCAGGATCTTCTGTCCCAGGGATTCTCCAGGCAAGAATACTGGAATGGAGTTGCCATTTCCTCCTCCTTATATTTATTGGGCTATAAATATCAATTATATTAAGGTGGTGGATAGTACTGTTCAGGTCTTATACACCCTTACTGATTTTTTTAATCTAGTTCTATAAATTACTGACAGATATGAAATAAACCTCCAAATATGATCATCTATTTGTCACTGTATCCCTTTAGTTCTATCAGTAATTGCTTCAAGATATCCAAAGATTTAATATATGTGTAAATTATGATATGTTTTTCACATATTTTAAACATATATATATATATACGACCATATACACTTATTATTGTTATGTCTTCCTTATATACTTTTTATCTTTTTGAAGCATTTGTCAATGTTGATGTCACTGTCATTGTTCAGTCACTAAAAGTCATATCCAGCTCTTTGCAACCCCATGGACTGCAGCATGCCAGGCTCCTCTGTCCTACACTATCTCCTGGAGTTTGCTCACATTCATGTCCATTGACTCAGTGATACTATCTAACCATCTCATCCTCTGCTACCCCCTTTTCCTTTTGCCTTCAGTCTTTCCCAGCATCGGGGTCTTTTCCAATGAGTCAGCTCTTCACATCAGTTGGCCAAAGGATTGGAGCTTCAGCTTCAGCATCAGTCCTTCCAGGACTGAATATTCAAGGTTGGTTTTTTTTTAGGATTTGCTGGTTTGATCTCCTTTCAGTTCAAGGGACTTTCAAGAGTCTTCTCCAGCACCACAATTCGAAAGCATCAATTCTTCTGCACTCAGACTATTTTATGGTTCAATTTTCAGATCCACACATGACTACTGGAAAAACCATAGCTTTGACTATACAGACATTTGTCAGCAAAGTGATGCCTCTACGTTTTTAGTATGCTGTCTAGGCATTATTATATATTTTTTTATTTTTGTATTTTGTATTTAAAAACTAAATATATTTGGCTGTCTTATATTTACTGTTTTCCTGTTATATTCCTTTCTGCTATTTTACTTTCTACCTTAGAAGGCATTTGGGCTTAAAATACAATCCTTACAGATAGCATGTAATTTGTTCTTGATTGTTATTTAGCCAGACAGTTTCTGCTTTTATTCAGATTTGGGCCTATTTATGTTAATTATTAGTAAGTCTGTATGTCAGTCTGTCATTTTGCTGCTTATTTCTTATTTGTCTCATCTTGGTTTTACTCCATGATTTGCTTTATTTTGTGTTCATGAACTATTAGTATTTTATTTTAATTCTTCTATTGGCTTTTTTATATAAGTTTGCATAATGTTAAAATATTTGCTCTAGGATTTACAGTAAGTATCTTTAAAATACTATAATCTATATAGAGTTAATACTGATTTCTTTCAGATAAATTATAGAAACCTTGAACCAGTTTATTTCAACTCTTCCATCTTTAGTGCTATCATGGTTATTATATAGATGAACATACGTAGAGATCCGTACAGACACATATATATTCACATATATGCAGATACATAAATGTGCATCAGTCAGTTCAGTTCAGTTCAGTTCAGTTGTTCAGTCATGTCCGACTCTCTGCGACCCCATGAACCACAGCACGCCAGGCCTCCCTGTCCATCACCAACTCCCAGAGCTTACTCACACTCATGTCCATTGAGTCGGTGATGCCATCCAGTCATCTCATCCTCTGTTATCCCCTTCTCCTCCTGCCCCTAATCCCTCCCAGCATCAGGGTCTTTTCCAATAAGTCAACTCTTCACATGAGGTGGCCAAAGTATTGGAGTTTCAGCTTTAGCATCATTCCTTCCAAAGAAATCCCAGGTTGATCTCCTTCAGAATGGACTGGTTGGATCTCCTTGCAGTCCAAGGGACTTTCAAGAGTCTTCTCCAACACCACAGTTCAAGGGCATCAATTCTTCAGCGCTCAGCTTTCTTCACAGTCCAACTCTCACATCCATACATGACCACTGGAAAAACCATATCCTTGACTAGACGGACCCTTGTTGGCAAAGTAATGTCTCTGCTTTTGAATATGCTATCTAGGTTGGTCATAACCTTCCTTCCAAGGAGTCAGTTCAGTTCAGTCGCTCAGTCATGTCCAACTCTTTGTGACCCCATGAACTGCAGCATGCCAAGCCTCCCTGTCCATCATCAACTCCCAGAGTTCACTCAAACTCACATCCATCGAGTTGGTGATGCCATCCAGCCATCTCATCCTCTGTCGTCCCCTTCTCCTCCTGCCCCCAATCCCTCCCAGCATCAGAGTCTTTTTCAATGAGTCAATTCTTCGCATGAGGTGGCCAAAGTATTGGAGTTTCAGCTTTAGCATCAGTCCCTCCAAAGAACACCCAGAACTGATCTCCTTTACAATGGACTAGTGGGATCTCCTTGCAGTCCTAGGGACTCTCAAGAGTCTTCTCCAACACCACAGTTCAAAAGCATCAATTCTTTGGCGCTCGGCTTTCTTCACAGTCCAACTCTCATATCCATACATGACTACTGGAAAAACCATAGCCTTGACTAGATGGACCTTAGTCAGCAAAGTAATGGCTCTGCTTTTGAATATGCTATCTAGGTTGGTCATAACTTTCCTTCCAAGGAGTAAGTGTCTTTTAATTTCATGGCTGAAGTCACCATCTGCAGTGATTTTGGAGCCCCAAAAATAAAGTCTGACACTGTTTCCACTGTTCCGCCATCTAATTCCCATGAAGTGATGGGACCAGATGCCATGATCTTTGTTTTCTGAATGTTGAGCTTTAAGCCAACTTTTTCACTCTCCTCTTTCACTTTCATCAAGAGGCTTTTTAGCTCCTCTTCACTTTCTGCCATGAGGGTAACATATATATACATAAATACATCCATACCCATATATAGCATGTATATATGTACATAATATAGTGTCAAAAGAACTCTTGTTATCTATCTATTGCTCTTCTATCATCTTTCATCTTCGCTTTGGTTTGATCTTAATTCTATGTTTATGTCTTCTACAAGTAATAGATTTCATTTTAAAATATTTTTAATTGGGATAACCTGTCAATACAAACATTTTTCTCCCTATAATAGCAAATAATATATTTTTTATTCCAGTGGTAACAGTCTCATCTTTAGATGTTCTTGACTGGTTTTGCTACTGCTTGTTGTTAAAGGCATATTTATTCACCTCCTTATACACTCTTTGTGGTCACTAATTATAGGATTAGAGCTGATGCACATACCAAAGAATATAAGAGGGCAATATTTGAAGACAAATATTGACTAAAAGATGTTTGCTCTCCACTTCAAAAATGGAAAAATGAGAAAATTTAAAGGCTCCCATCTTCCTCAAAGACTTTTTTAAAATATTCTTCTAAAAACTAAGATATTCTTTACCTTCTTTTCCACCTCTCATTCACAAGTATGGGAAATAAAATTTGAAAAAGTTTCCACTAACCCGTTCAGTGCCACAATCACATTGTTCACCCGCTTCCACTATTCCATTGCCACACACCCTCCTCTGTTTGTAAACTGGCTCATCAGGAAGGATTTTATGAAGACATTCAATGCCAGAATATGCAGCAAAATATTTAAAGTCATCCAAGCTACAGGTGCTAAAATCCTTTACACCCCCAGATTGTCTAAAATATAAAAACATCAATATGACAAAAATTATTGCTATATATACACATTTCTCCCAATATATGATGCTTTGAAGAGAGATTTAGAAAGCAATATTCTCATGGAAAATAATAATCACCTATAAAATAATATAAAAGCATTTTTAAATTGCTAAGATGTCTAACACACTTTTAAAATTTCGCCAAGAAAATTCTTATAATAAAAAAAAGTCTTTGGCCATTCATCCTGTTTTAAAGAACAATTATTTACCTTTCCAATGATCCTTATCAAATATTTAAACACAGAAATCAATATTCTTTATTTAACTTCTAGTGTCAAACAACTGCAGTTAAAATTTTTGGCCTCAATATTGACCATACTTTATTTATTTATCATTTTTGTATTTTTTATGTAAATGCCAGTATGGACATGTCTGTATTACCTTCAAGAGCATATTCTTTGAGGGCTCTCGCTCTCTGTAATCAAGCATTTTTCAAATAAGAATCTGTTGTTTAATTTATGCCATGGGGGGGACAGTAGGGATATGTCCTGACACAGTGAGAAAGTTGTTACAAGTAGTTTGCTAATATCTTCGCATCCAACTAAAACTAGAAAGAATGTGGTTTAAAAGTAAAGACTATGCCCTAGACAAGTATTTGACAAACGTTTCTGTGAAAGGCCACATAGTAAATATAGGCTTATGTGACATATGCTCTGTTGCAGCTACTCAACCTGCCACTACAATGCAAAAGCAGCCATAAACAACATGTGAAACAAGAAGCCTAAAAAATTTATTTACAAAACAGTCAGGCAGCAAAATTTGGCCTATGATTCGTTGTTGGTTAACCTCGGCCCTATGCTAAAATCTACTCTCCATCAATTCTAACAGTTAGAGCCTAAACTCAAGCCTTGACAAGATCTCTAGACAAAACAAGTTTGAAAGTTCAGCTCTGACATTTTAGAGGGATTTGGGAATACCTTGAGTTATCTATAGACTCATGTAAATGAGTCATAAAATCAAGTACATAAGAGTTAAAATGGTTACCCAATAATTGAATTGCTTAGTAGGTAAAGAATCAATGGTTTTCCAGAGGAAGGTATGACAACCTAGGCTTTCTATTGTACTATCAACAATATCCAATACGCTATTACTAATAATAATCATACAAAGAAATAAGAAAATGTAATACATAGTCAATTTTTAAAAAGCAGTCAATAATAAGCAACACTGAGATGGCCCAGGTGTTAGATCTGACACAGAAATACTTGAAAGGAGCCATTACAAATATATTCAAATAATTAAAAGAAAAAAATGTTTACATAATTGAGAGTAATTTTAACTTTATAGCGTGAACACTCAAAAGAGAGTACACATCATGCAATTTACACAATATTCTAGAGCCAGTAAAGCTAACTGCATTGATAGAAATCAGATCAGCAGTTGCCTGGAGGAGGGTAGAAGGTAAAAAGACAGCCAAGGTGGCTCAGATGGTAAAGAAGTTGCCTGCAATGCGAGAGACCGGAGTTTGATCCCTCGGTTGGGAAGATCCCCTGGAGGAGGACATGGCACCCACTCCAGTACTCTTTCCTGGAGAATCCCCATAGACAGAGGAGCCTGGCGGGCTACAGTCCATGGGGTCGCAAAGATCAGACACAACTGAGCAACTAAGCACAGCAAAGTTCACAAAAGAAATTTCCATGCAGATGGAAATGTGGCATAGCCTGATTAACACTGTGATTCAGAGATTTATATATTTATATTCACCAAAAGTCATATTATGCTATGTACCTGAAACTAACATAATGTGATAAATAAACTATATTTCAAATTTTAAAAATCTCAAAAGTTTTCATAAGAATTGGAAATCTGACCAAAAAATGTTTAAGAAAATGCAAAGGACCACAATTCTGGAAAGACAAAAAACTTGGGGACTTAAGCTACCTGATTTTAAAAATTGAATATAAAGCTACAGTAATAAAGATAGAAAGTTTTTCTATAAGGATAACCATACAGATTAATGACATAAAATAGAGAGCCCAATAAAAATTCACACATTTAAGGTAAATTGGTTTTTTACAAAGTCACCAAGGCAATTAAGTGGACGAAAGGAAGGTCTTGTCAACAAGTGCTACTGGAATGACTGGAAATCCATAGAGCAAAAATTAAAGTAAAGTTAAACACATACACAATAATCAACTTGAAATGTATTACAAAACTGAATAAAAAATTATAAAACCACAATACATAAAGAAAAAATTGACTAACTGTATTTCACCAAAATTAAAAACTTTATCTTAAAAATGGTACCCTAAGAATAATAGCAAATGAAGCAACTGACAAACAACTGATATCAAAAGTATACAAGCAACTCCTACAGCTCAATTCCAAAAAAATAAACTACCCAATCAAAAAATAGGCCAAATAACTAAACAGACATTTCTCCAAAGAAGACATACAGATGGCTAACAAACACATGAAAAGATGCTCAACATCACTCATTATCAGAGAAATGCAAATCAAAACCACAATGAGGTACCATCTCACGCCAGTCAGAATGGCTGCGATCCAAAAGTCTACAAGCAATAAATGCTGGAGAGGGTGTGGAGAAAAGGGAACCCTCCTACACTGTTAGTGGGAATGCAAACTAGTACAGCCACTATGGAGAACAGTGTGGAGATTCCTTAAAAAACTGGAAATAGAACTGCCTTATGACCCAGCATTCCCACTGCTAGGCATACACACCAAGGAAACAAGAATTGAAAGAGACACATGTACCCCAATGTTCATCGCAGCACTGTTTATAATAGCCAGGACATGGAAGCAACCTAGATGTCCATCAACAGATGAATGGATAAGAAAGCTGTGGTACATATACACAATGGAGTATTATTCAGCCATTAAAAAGAATACATTTGAATCAGTTCTAATGAGGTGGATGTAACTGGAGCCGATTATACAGAGTGAAGTAAGCCAGAAAAACACCAATACAGTATACTAACGCATATATATGGAATTTTAAAAGATGGTAATGATAACCCTGTATGTGAGAGAACAAAAGAGATACAGATGTATAGAACAGTCTTTTGGACTCTGTGGGAGAGGGAGAGGGTGGGATGATTTGGGAGAATGGCACTGAAACATGTATAATATCATATAAGAAATGAATCGCCAGTCCAGCTTCAATGCAGGATACAGGATGCTTAGGGCTGGTGCACTGGGATGAACCAGAGGGATAGTATGGGAAGGGATGTGAGAGGGGGGTTCAGGATGGGGAACACGTGTACACCCGTGGCAGATTCATGTTGATATATGGCAAAACCAATACAATATTGTAATTAGCCTCCAATTAAAATAAAATTTAAAAAATTTTTAAATGGTACCCTAAGGATAAAGTACTAAAAAATCATTTATTTGGCAAAGAACTAATAGCTAGAACATAGAAAATCTAATTTTTTTAATGGACAGATATTGAAATAGGCTCTTCAAATAAGATATAAAGCAAAAAGCTATAAAGCATGAAAATATGTTCAACATCATTAGCTTCCTCGAAAATTCAGATTAAAATTACTATGAGGTAACTTTACAACCCCAAAATAATTCATATTAAACAAACTGAGCATAACAAGTCTTGGCAGTGATGTGGCTCAACCAGGAGTGGCTACATGATTTGCAGGAACCAATGCAAAATGGAAATGCAGGACCCCTTAAATGATACTAATTTAAAAAAAAAAAGCTTTTTTAAAATATAAATTTATTTATTTTAATTGGAGGTTATTTTGGTTTCCCTTTTTCAGCAGTCTCTCTCAGTGGGGCATAGTTATTTATTTGCAACTTAATGTCTTTCTAAAATTAAAAAATAAATTGTTCACATGAATTGCACTATCCATCCTTACATTGTATAATGCAAATATTAAAGCATTTGATTTCACACAGAATCACTGAAATCACACAATTCACACGTCATGCCCCAGAGGGTACCTTCAATCTAGCCAGCAGATAAAAACTGAAGTCAGACTCTGGAAGACAGGAAGGAGGAAGAGAAATGTCCTGAGGCATAGAGAGGTGTGGGGATTTGGGACTATTTTGGTGTATGTTCCATCTGAACTTGAAAAGGATGTGTATCCTAAAGTTGGGTATAGTTCTCTATGACTATCAATTAACTCAGTTTGATTAATAGAAACATAAAGTTCCTAACCACCACCCCCCACAAAAATTTAAGTACAGTGTGTATTTAATAAAGAAAATTGTCTTACAAAGCTTCTGGTGACATTGTGCAAACATCCCCTGAACAATGGCAGATCTCAGTATTATCATAATTCATTCCCACATTAAGGCCAAGCAACTGCACGATACTGACAGCATATGACTCCAATGATAAACCCTCTACATACTAAATATATGGGAAATAAAAGAAAATTAGTTAGCTAAGGATCATATTCAGTTATAAAAAATTATATACTTAATCAAAAATTAGTATATAAAAAACATTCATAAAATGCAGCCAAGATACTTATGCCGGTACATCTGTAGTAGAGTTATACAAGTATTATTAAACATGAATGGATGAGCAACACAACACTTTAATTTCAAGATACTATTAACTGACAATACCGCCTGTCTTAGCAAATAAAATAGGGCTTAATCATCATAAGGCATTAATTCTTTGAATTATTTTAAACAAAACGCTTTTATAATCTTTTAACAATCAATCCTACATTCTCTGTATAGTAAACAGTCTCTAAAATAGGTCCCAGTGATATTTATGTCCCTGTGTATTCCCATTCCAGTGACTGTAGGCTGGACTTCCTGACGATTCTAATTAATTTGATATAGCAGAAGTGACAGGTCATCATTTTCAGTCATTCAGTCAGTCAGTTCAGTCGCTCAGTCGTGTCCAGCTTTTTGCGACCCCACGGACTGCAGCACGCCAGGCCTCCCTATCCATCACCAACTCCCGGGGCTTACTCAAACTCATGTCCATTGAGTCGGTGATGTCATCCAACCATCTCATCTTCTGTCACCCCCTTCTCCTCCTGTCTTCAATCTTTCCCAGCATCAGGGTCTTTACCAATGAGTCAGTTCTTCGCATCAGGTGACCAAAGTATTGGAGTTGCAGCTTCAACATCAGTCCTTCCAGTGAATATTCAGGACTGATTTCCTTTAGGATGGATTGGTTGGATCTCCTTGCAACCCAAGGGACTCTCAAGAGTCTTCTCCAACACTACAGTTCAAAAGCATCAATTGTTTGGTGCTCAGCTTTCTTTGTAGTCCAACTCTCATATCCATACATGACTACTCAAAAAAAACCATAGCTTTGACTAGACATACCCTTGTTGGCAAAGTAATATCTTTTTAATATCTTGTCTAGGTTAGTCATAGCTTTTCTTCCAAGGAGCAAGCATCTTTTAATTTCATGGCTGCAGTCACCATCTGCAGTGATTTTGGAGCCCAAGGAAACAAAGTCTGTCACTGTTTCCATTGTTTCCCCATATCTTTCCCCATGAAGTGATGGGACCAGATGCCATAATTTTAGTTTTCTGAATGTTGAGCTTTAAGGCAACTTTTTCACTCTCCTTTTTTACTTTCATCAAGAGGCTTTTTAGTTCCTCTTCATTTTCTGCCATAAGGGTGGTGTCATCTGCATATCTGAGGTTACTGATATTCCTCCCAGCAATCTTGATTCCAGCTTGTGCTTCATCCAGCCTGGCATTTCACATGATGTAGTCTGCATATAAGTTAAATAAGCAGGGTGACAATATACAGCCTTGATGTACTCCTTTCCCTATTTCAAACCAGTCTGTTGTTCCATGTCCAGTCCTAACTGTTGCTTCTTGACCTGCATACATATTTCTCAGGAGATAGGTAAGGTGGTCTGGTATTCCAGTCACTTTCAGAATTTTCCACAGTTTATTGTGATCCACACAGTCAAAGGCTTTGGCATAGTCAATAAAGCAGAAGTCATAAGTAGTCAACAAATCATTTCCAAGAAAAGTAATATTAAAAAAGTGACTTCTTGGATCCTATGTCTTTTTCGCTCATTCATCCTGGGGGAAGACAGCTACTATATCATGAAGCAGGCCTGTGGAGAGGCCCTCAGAAGCGAGCTGGGAAATATTTTCTGAGGTCTTCCAACAGCCACATGATAGCAAATTCCCTCTGTGTTGAACCTTAGAGTATCACAACTAGCATCTTAATTTCACCCACTAAACTATTTCTAGATTCCTGATCCACAGAACAGTGTTGTTTCCATGTGATACAGTTTGGTACAACCAGTTACATAGTAATAGGAATAGATAACTAATTAGTAATCTATAGTGACAGATAACTAAAACACCCTCAGTAGGCATGGTTGTTTTCTTTAGGGCCATTCCCAATATCTGTATAGATGTTTGCAGCAGCTTTATTCATAACTTCCAAGACTTGTAAGCATTCCTGATGTCCTTTAGTAAGTGAATAGATAAACTGGGGCATGTTTCAGACAATGGAATATTATTCAGCCCTAAAAAGAAATGAGTTGCAAGGTCATGAAAAGACAAGGAAGAAATTTAAGTGCATAATTCTAAATGAAAAAAGCCAACCTGCAAAGACATATACTGTATGATTCCAACTATATGACATTCTGGGGGGAAAAATAAAAGATGAAAGCTGGTGGAGGTGATGGCATTCCAGTCGAGCCATTTCAAATCCTGAAAGATGATGCTGTCAAAGTCCTGCACTCAATACACCAGCAAATTTGGAAAACTCAGCAGTGGCCGCAAGACTGGAAAAGGTCAGTTTTCATCCCAATCCCAAAGAAAGGCAATGCCAAAGAATGCTCAGACTACCGCACAATTGCACTCATCTCACATGCTAGTAAAGTAATGCTCAAAATTCTCCAAGCCAGGCTTCAGCAATACGTGAACCGTGAACTTCCTGATGTTCAAGCTGGTTTTAGAAAAGGCAGAGGAACCAGAGATCAAATTGCCAACATCCGCTGAATCATGGAAAAAGCAAGAGAGTTCCAGACAAACATCTATTTCTGCTTTATTGACTATGCCAAAGCCTTTGACTGTGTGGATCACAATCAACTGTGGAAGATTCTGAGAGAGATGGGAATACCAGACCACCTGACCTGCCTCTTGAGAAATCTGTATGCAGGTCAGGAAGCAACAGTTAGAACTGGACATGGAACAATAGACTGGTTCCAAATAGGAAAAGGAGTACATAAAGGCTGTATGTGACAAACCTGCTTATTTAACTTATTTGCAGAGTGCATCATGAGAAACGCTGGGCTGGAAGAAACACAAGCTGGAATCAAGATTGCTGGGAGAAATATCAATAACCTCAGATATGCAGATGACACCACCCTTATGGCAGAAAGTGAAGAGGAGCTAAAAAGCCTCTTGATGAAAGTGAAAAGGAGATTGAAGAAGTTGGCTTAAAGCTCAACATTCAGAAAATGAAGATCATGGCATCTGGTCCCATCACTTCATGGCAAATAGATGGGGAAACAGTGGAAACAGTATCAGACTTTATTTTGGGGGGGCTCCAAAATCACTGCAGATGGTGACTGCAGCCATGAAATTAAAAGACGCTTACTCCTTGGAAGGAAAGTTATGACCAACCTCGATAGCATATTCAAAAGCAGAGACATTACTTTGCTGACTATGGTCCGTCTAGTCAAGGCTATGGTTTTTCCAGTGGTCATGTATCGATGTGAGAGTTGGACTGTGAAGAAGGCTGAGCACCAAAGAATTGATGCTTTTGAACTGTGGTTGTTGGAGAAGACTCTTGAAAGTCCCTTGGACTGCAAGGAGATCCAGCCAGTCCATTCTGAAGGAGATCAGCCCTGGGATTTCTTTGGAAGGACTGATGCTATAGCTGAAACTCCAATACTTTGGCCACCTCATGTGAAGAGTTGACTCACTGGAAAAGACTTTGATGCTGGGAGGGATTGGGGGCAGGAGGAGAAAGGGACGACCGAGGATGAGATGGCTGGGTGGCATCACTGACTCGGTTGATGTGAATCCGAGTGAACTCCGGGAGTTGGTGATGGACAGGGAGGCCTGGAGTGCTGCGATTCGTGGGGTCACAAAGAGCTGGACACGACTGAGTGACTGAACTGAACTGATGGTCACATGTGAGGAGGGGAGAAATTAACTGGCAGAGCATAGAGGATTTTTAAGGCAGTGAAAATACTGTGCATGATACCACAACGATGGATACATGTCATTATTTGACCAAATCCATAGAATGTAGAACGGGATTGAACCCCAAGGCAGAAAAAAAAAATATATATATATATATGGCTGATTTTAATGGGTGGGTGTATGTTTACCAATTGTGAGAAGTATGCCACCCTGGTGAGTAATGCTGATACCAAAGAAGGCTGTGCATGTGCAGGTGAAAGGAATACATGGACTTCCATCTCAATGATGCTGTGAACCTAAAACTGCTCTAAAAATAGTATTTGGGTTCTTGATGCATCAAGAGCAAGGTGACATTGTGAGGGAATGGCAAGAACAGTTTAGAGGAAAAGATGTACATGTCCATCCCAAACTCCCTAACTATCCCTTCCTCTCACCCTTCCCCCCAACTCTGTTACCAAAAATTCATTCTCTAAGCCTGTGAGTCTTTTTCTGTTTCGTAAATAAGTTCACTTGTTCATTTCTTTTTAGATTCTCCATATAAGGGATGCCATGTGATATTTCTCTTTCTCTTATTTCACTCAGTATGACACTCTTGAGGTCCCCAGGTTTTTTGTTTTGTTTTGTTTTGTTGGCTCCCAGGTTTTGATCAAAAGCAGTTCTTAGGACAAAACAGAAGCTCTTGACAGGACACATTTTATTCTTCCTAGTTACAGACATCATTAATGGTAAGAAAAGGGAAAAAAAATACTAACTAAGGAACAGACTTTATTTCTCAGAAGACATAATGCTGATCTCTTGGAAAAGGCATTCAATTAAACTTTCATGTCTGCATAGGGTCCAGATCAGTAGTTTAATTGAGAGACATAATGGTTTCTTCAAACAATTCTTTTTCAAACTGTGGTCCAACAAATTAACCCCTAAATGCGTATCTATATTGCTCAAGCTCTTAATCTCTCTTAATTCAAGGATCCTTGTCTGACTCACACCACACAAACTTTAAAACATTTTCCCATTTCCCGTCTCTGTGTTTAAAGGGGGTTATGTCTCGTCTTCATGTATATAAAGACTCACTGGTAAGTCCCTTTAATTATGTCTCCCCTACTGCTGGAAATTTTTTATCGTGCCCCAACCCATAAGGGTTTGAGACCAGATTCAGATACATATTCTTCTGAGTTCTATTAACCACAGATTTCCTCATGGTCTAAGCAGTTGCTAATCTGATATGAGATCCATTTGAGCCTAAAGTTTCATTACCACAAAAACAAACAAATGAAAAACAAAAGCCTCTCAAGTGCAGCTATACAACATTCTGTTGACTGTTCATCTCATTACTGTTGGTCTCAATATTTTGGAGGCCCAAATCTTTCAAGTAAGCCATTTTTCCAACCAGACATGGCAAATGCTGAGGCCCACATGCCTTCAAGTTTGGCTAATACAAACCTTACAAACCAAAGACTTCGCTAGCTCGCCTCTCATCAATCAAACCAACAACTGAGGAAAAAGGCCCATCCTGACTGGCCAAATTAGGGTGCCTGCCTTCAGCATGATTATGGAGCCCTTAACACAGGTATAAATATTTCAAATGGCAAAGAACCTGACTTTCTCTTAACAACATAAACCAAAATCAGGTCCTATAATTTAAAACGTATTTATAACAGAACTCTTGCCATCATCTAATAGGGCAAAACCTCAGACTGTTGAACACTTTTAGATCAAGCCACACATAACGGGCTGTGCCAGTCAGGCTCTGCAGAGATGCCAACGTCACTTTTGCTTGCTGTATATCCACAAGCCCCTTGAGTTAGCAGATATCTATAAGTCAGAGTCACAGGCCCAACGTTGCCTTCAAATGATACAAGGCCTTTAGCATCATTTTAATACCACAGAGCCACGAAAATAAAACGTGCATTAACTCAAGTCAGTATCACCTTCAAAAGGATATCCTAGTTCTATACCCCCAAACAACACTGGCTGGTCCAGGATCTCACTGGTAGAGATGGTGTCACCTCAAATAATATCACTCCAGCCTAAGACCTGCCTGTTGGAGATGATTCTGCATCCTGCACGGAGACCACTTCTCAAACACTAAAATTACCACCCCAGGCATGCCCAGGGACTGCAGCTCCCAAGGTAAAAATGGCACACAAGTCATGTAATGGTTTTCTTACTTTGATATTAGGGACTCTATTGCATTTCCTGAACTTGCTCTCTTTATAGCCCATGACAAGGGTATACTTATCTGTTTTCTATCAAAGTATATATCCCTACACTCCATGTCTAAATGAAAATCTGTGCTGTTCTAAACACTGGTGGAGGTTATTGCTTTCCCTAGTGAACACCCTTGACCCTAGGAAGAGGGCCACTCACTCCCCAGTGCCTTCTCCTACTGCTTTCTATAGTTTTCCACCACTGTACAACCTCCCACCCTACATCCATGATCATGACCACCACAACCACCACTTCCCTTTGAATACATACAAAACCCATGAATCTTCAAATGTGCTTTACCAAACCAATCTACTGACACTTTACGACAACATAAATTGCCTGACTGACTTGCCACCTTTACTCCCCAAATACAGCAAGATATTATTGTCCAAAAAACACATATAATTTTAATACAATTTATAACTGCACAAACACTGCTACAGCCTCTAGAAATTTCAGATATATTTCTTTTGCTAACATCATACAAATGGGAAATTTAGTTACAGGTTGGCTTATAAGAAATCCTTATACTTTTACTTGGGTTTCTCCTTTTAACTCTCAGGGTAAAATGTTTCCTATACTGATTAGCAAAACTTATGCCCTAAGCTCTAAAAGTCTCTTCTTCTGTTATGTCAAAAGTTTGATAATATTTCAAAGCACAAAAAGACTAGGTTTATTAGTATCACATTTTCTGTATTCTGATGCTTTCATATCTAGTGCCCTACCAACTTGGAGGTCTGACACTCTTAAGAGCTCTCCAATTGCTTCACAGAGTAGACAGTTCGGTTCAGCTCACTTCAGTTGCTCAGTCATGTCCAACTCTTTGCAACCCTATGAATAGAAGCACACCAGGCCTCCCCATCCATCACCAACTCCCAGATTTCACTCAGACTCACATCCATCGAGTCAGTAATAACATACAGCGATCTCATCCTCTGTCGTCCCCTTCTCCTTCTATGTCCAATCCCTCCCAGCATCAGAGTCTTTTCCAATGAGTCAACTCTTCGCATGAGGTGGCCAAAGTATTGGAGTTTCAGCTTTAGCATCAGTCCTTCAAAGAAATCCCAGGGCTGATCTCCTTCAGAATGGACTGGTTGGATCTCCTTGCAGTCCAAGGGACTCTCAAGAGTCTTCTCCAACACCACAGTTCTTCGGCGCTCAGCCTTCTTCACAGTTCAGCTCTCACATCCATACATGACCACAGGAAAAACCATAGCCTTGACTAGATGGACCTTAGTCGGCAAAGTAATGTCTGCTTTTGAATATGCTAACTAGGTTGGTCATAACTTTTCTTCCAAGGAGTCAGCGTCCTTTAATTTCATGGCAGCAGTCACCATCTGAAGTGATTTTGGAGCCCAAAAAAATAAAGTCTGACACTGTTTCCACTGTTTCCCCGTCTATTTCCAATGAAGTGATGGGACCGCATGCCATGATCTTTGTTTTCTGAATGTTGAGCTCTAAGTCAACTATTTCACTCTCCTCTTTCACTTTCATCAAGAGGCTTTTTAGATTCTCTTCACTTTCTGCCATAAGGGTGGTGTCATCTGCATATCTGAGGTTATTGATATTTCTCCAGGCAGTCTTCATTCCAGCTTGTGCTTCTTCCAGCCCAGCATTTCTCATGATGTACTCTGCATATAGGTTAAATAAGCAGGATGACAACATACAGCCTTGACGTACTCCTTTTCCTATTTGGAACCAGTCTGTTGTTCCATGTCCAGTTCTAACTGTTGCTTCCTGACCTGCATACAGATTTCTGAAGAGACAGGTCAGGTGGTCTGGTATTCCCATCTCTCTCAGAATCTTCAACAGTCGATTGTGATCCACACAGTCAAAAGCTTTGGCATAGTCAATAAAGCAGAAATAGATGTTTTTCTGGAACTCTCTTGCTTTTTGCATGATCCAGCAGATGTTGGCAATTTGATCTCTGGTTCCTCTGCCTTTTCTAAAACCAGCTTGAACATCTGGAAGTTGACGGTTCACGTATTGCTGAAGCCTGGCTTGGAGAATTTTGAGCATTACTTTACTAGCATGTGAGATGAGTGCAATTGTGCGGTAGTCTGAGCATTCTTTGGCATTGCCTTTCTTTGGGATTGGAATGAAAACTGACCTTTTCCAGTCCTGTGGCCACTGTTGAGTTTTCCAAATGTGCTGGCATATTGAGTGCAGCATTTCAAAGCATCATCTTTCAGGATTTGAAATAACTCAACTGGAATTTCATCATCTCCACTAGCTTTGTTCGTAGTGATGTTTTCTAAGGCCCACTTGACTTCACATTCCAAGATGTCTGGCTCTAGGTGAGTGACCACACCATCATGATTATCTGGGTCTTGAAGATATTTTTTGTATAGTTCTTCTGTGTATTCTTGCCACCTCTTCTTAATATCTTCTGCTTCTGTTAGGTCCATATAATTTCTTTTCTTTATGGAGCCCATCTTTGCATGAAATGTTCCCCTGGTATCTCCAATTTTCTTGAAGAGATCTCCAGTCTTTCCCATTCTGTTCTTTTCCTCTATTTCTTTGCATTGATTGCTGAAGAAGGCTTTCTTATCTCTTCTTGCTATTCTTTGGAACTCGGCATTCAGATGCTTGTATCTTTCCTTTTCTCCTTTGCTTTTCACCTCTCTTCTTTTCACAGCTATTTGTAAGGCCTCCCCAGATAGCCATTTTGCTTTTTTGCATTTCTTTTCCATAGGGATGGTCTTGATTCTTGTCTCCTGTACACTGTCATGAACCTCATTCCATAGTTCATCAGGCAGTCTATCCATCAGATCTAGGCCCTTAAATCTATTTCTCACTTCCACTTTATAATCATAAGGGATTTGATTTAGGTCATACCTGAATGGTCTAGCAGTTTTCCCTGCATTCTTCAATTTGAGTCTGAATTTGGTAATAAGGAGTTCATGATCTGAGCCATAGTCAGCTCCTGGTCTTGTTTTTGCTGACTTTATGGAGCTTCTCCATCTTTGGCTGCAAAGAATATAATCAATCTGATTTCGCTGTTGACTATCAGGTGATGTCCATGTGTAGAGTCTTCTCTTGTGTTGTTGGAAGAGGGTGTTTGCTATGACCAGTGCATTTTCTTGGCAAAACTCTATTAGTCTTTGTCCTGCTTCATTCCACTTTCCAAGGCCAAATTTGCCTGTTACTCCAGGTGTTTCTTGACTTCCTACTTTTGCATTCCAGTCCCCTGTATTGAAAAGGACATGTTTTTTAGGTGTTAGTTCTAAAACGTCTTGTAAGTCTTCATAGAACCGTTCAACTTCAGCTTCTTCAGCGTTACTGGTTGGGGCATAGATCTGGATTACCGTGATATTGAATGGTTTGCCTTGAAAACGAACAGAGATCATTCTGTCGTTTTTGAGATTGCATCCAAGTACTGGGTTTCAGACTCTTTTGTTGACCATGATGGCTACTCCATTTCTTCTAAGGGATTCCTGCCCACAGTAGTAAATGTAATGGTCATCTGAGTTAAATTCACCCATTCCTGTCCATTTTAGTTTGCTGATTCTTACAATGTTGACATTCACTCTTGCCATCTCTTGTTTGACCACTTCCAATTTGACTTGATTCATGGACCTGACATTCCAAGTTCCTATGCCATATTGATCTTTACAGCATCGGACCTTGCTTCTATCACCAGTCACATCCACAGCTGGGTATTGTTTTTGCTTTGGCTCCATCCCCTCATTCTTTCTGGAGTTATTTCTCCACTGATCTCCAGTAGCATATTGGGCACCTACTGACCTGGGGAGTTCCTCTTTCAGTATCTTATCATTTTGCCTTTTCATACTGTTCATGGGGTTCTCAAGGCAAGAATACTGAAGTGGTTTGCCATTCCCTTCTCCAGTGGACCATATTCTGTCAGACCTCTCCATCTTGACCCACCAGTCTTGGGTTGCCCTGCGGGCATGGCTTAGTTTCCTTGAGTTAGACAAGGCTGTGGTCCTAGTGTGATTAGACTGACTAGTTTCTGTGAGTATGGTTTCAGTGTGTCTGCCCTCTGATGCCCTCTTGCAACACCTACCATCTATTTGGGTTTCTCTTACCTTGGGCGTGGGGTATCTCTTCACGGCTGCTCCAGCAAAGCGCAGCCAACTCACCTACAAATGTACCTTTCATACGCAAACCAGTCAATCCAGAGCCCATATACCTTACCATCCACTTTATCAGACTCACATACACCAGGCTGTTATCCACCTGCCAAGGTCACTCCAGGGCTAGGTACCAGACAACTAAGGACAGCTTCTATGCCTCATGGCCTGTTGAAACTAGCCAACTGGAGACCTGTTTAACCTCTCCCGTTTCTTCCCAACAAAATTGTAAGAGGCTCTTGACCACATTTCCCTCTGCCTCCTATGCTTCTTGATCAAACCTGGTGTTTTTTTATGTGGCCTCTGAATGCTGTAGCATATTTCTTGTTTCTAGGGAACTGTAAGTACAGTAAACTTCTGGATGACAGCCATTCTCATATCTGCATGTATTTCCATACCTAATGAAAACATATCCCAGGTAAGCCTGAAAATTTTTCAAAGTAGATTAGCTTGTTCTTTAGTTAAGTTAGTTTAGTGTAGTTAATTCAAACTCCATTACAATAAAAGTACTTGTAAATGTGTATATTATAAATTCTAGGGCGTCTGCTTAAATTTTTAATTCAATTACTATTCTAGAAAGGAGAGAAAATGAAACAATATAAAATGTGCAGTTAAAACCACAGAAAGCAAAAAGAAAAAAAGGAAAATGGAAGATTTTAAAAACAGTGAACAAGGATAATAAATAGAAAATAGACAAAAGTCAACATCCATTTATGATTTTTAAGAACTCTCAACTAAGTGGGTATGAAGGTAACATATAGCAATAAAGGCCACATCCAACCCCACACCTAACATCACATTCACTGTTAAAAAGATGAAAAGTTTTTTCTCAAAGAACAAGAATAAGCCAAAAATGCCCACTATCACCACTTTCATACAGCATAGTATGGAAGTCCTACTCAAGGCAATGAGACAAGGAAAAAAAAGACATTCAAAATGGGAAAACAACAAGTAAAACTGTCACTATTGCCAAATTACAAGATATTATACAAATAAAATCCTAAAACTACACATACACACACACACACACACACACACACACACACAAATCCTGTTAGAACTAATACATTTAGTAGAGTTTCTAGACACACAGTCAAAATAAGAAAGTCTGTTGGTGTTTCTAGACATTAATAATACATTATCAGTAAAACAAATTAAGTAAACACTCCCATTTACAACCGTATTAAAAAGAACAGAATATAATCAAGGATATGAATTATACACTGAAAACTGTTAGACACTGAGGAAAGAAACTGCTGCTGTTGCTGCTGCTGCTAAGTCACTTCAGCCGTGTCCAACTCTGTGCAACCCCATAGACGGCAGCCTACTAGGCTCCCCTGTCCCTGGGATTCTCCAGGCAAGAACACTGGAGTGGGTTGCCGTTTCCTTCTCCAATGCATGAAAGTGAAAAGTGAAAGTGAAGTCGCTCAGTCCTATCTGACTCTTAGTGACCCCATGGACTGCAGCCTACTAGGCTCCTTCATCCATGAGACTTCCCAGGCAAGAGTACTGGAGTGGGTTGCCATTGCCTTCTCCAGAAAGAAACTGAGAAAGACACAAATAAATGAAAAGATATCCCATGTTTATGGAATTAATATTGTTAAGAATTATTGTTAAGAATTAATATTGTTAAAACGTCCATTTTACCCAAGGCCATCTACAGGTTCAGTGCAACCTCTATCAAAATTCTAACAACAATTTTCACCAAAATAAAACAATCCTAAAATTTGAATGGTAGACAAATGACCCCAAATAGTTGAAGAAATCTTAAGAACAATGAATAAAGTTGGAGGTATCATGTTTCCTGATTTCAAACTATATTACAAAGCTGTAGTGATCAAAACAGTATTAAATTCTGTAACTATTTGTGATGATAGATGTTAACTAGATTCTTGTGGTTATCATTTTGCAATATATACAAATAACAAATCACTATGTTTTACACCTGAAACTAATATTAATGTATGTCAGTTAAGCCTGAATAAGAAATTTATACAATATGGTACGCCCAGTTGAGTTCAGTCGCTCAGTCGTGTCCGACTCTTTGCAACCCCATAAATTGCAGCATGCCAGGCCTCCCTGTCCATCACCAACTCCTGGAGTTCACCCAAACTCATGTCCATCAAGTCGGTGATGCCATCCAGCCATCTCATCCTCTGTCGTCCCTTTTCCTCCGGCCTCCAATCCCTCCCAGCATCAGAGTCTTTTCCAATGAGTCAACTCTTCGCATGAGGTGACCAAAGTATTGGAGCTTCAGCTTTAGCATCATTCCTTCCAAAGAACACCCAGGACTGATGTCCTTTAGAATGGACTGGTTGGATCTCCTTGCAGTCCAAGGGACTCTCAAGAGTCTACTCCAACACCACAGTTCAAAAGCATCAATTCTTCAGCGCTCAGCCTTCTTCACAGTCCAACTCTCACATCCATACATGACCACTGGAAAAACCATAGCCTTGACTAGACAGACCTTTGTTGGCAAAGTAGTGTCTCTGCTTTTCAATATGTTATCTAGGTTGGTCATAACTTTCCTTCCAAGGAGTAAGCATCTTTTAATTTCATGGCTGCAATCACCATCTGCAGTGATTTTGGAGCCCCAAAAAGTAAAGTCCGACACTGTCTCCACTGTTTCCCCATCTATTTCCCATGAAGTGATGGGACAAGATGCCATGATCTTCATTTTCCGAATGTTGAGCTTTAAGCCAACTTCTTCACTCTCCTCTTTCAATTTCATCAAGAGGCTTTTTAGTTCCTCTTCACTTTCTGCCATAAGGGTGGTCCAAAGATCAATGGAACAAAGTAAAGAGTCCCTTAGACTGCAAGGAGATCAAACCAGTCAATCTTAAAGGAAATCAATCCTGAATATTCATTGGAAGGACTGATGCTGAAGCTGAAACTCCAATACTCTGGCCACCTGATGCGAAGAGCCAACTCATTAGAAAAGACCTGATGCTGGGCAAGATTGAAGGGAGGAGGAGAAGGGGACAACAGAGGATGAGATGGTTGGATGGATGGCATCACCAAGTCAATGGACATGAGTTTGAGCAAGGTCCAGGAGATGGTGAAGGACAGGGAAGCCTGGCATGCTGCAGTCCATAAGGTCGCAAAGAGTTGGACATAACTCAGCCACTGACAACAACCACTGCATCAAAAATAATAAAATACTTAGCAATAAATCCACCTAAAGAGACAAAAGACCTGTACTCAGAAAACTAAAAATGCTGAGAAAAGAAATCAAAGATGACATAAACAGATGAAAAGATATAACATGCTGTTAGATTGGAATACTCAATATTGTCAAATGATTATAATACCCAAGGCAGTCTACAGATTTGATACAATTGTTATCAAATTACCAACAGCATTTTCCACAGAACTATAATAATAAATTATACAATTTCTATGGAAGTACATAAGACCCTGAATAGCAATCTTGAGAAAGAAAAAGTGGAGTTGCAGGAATCAGGCTCCCTGACTTCATACTATAGGAAAAAAAAAAGCTATAGTAGTCAAAATAGTGTGGCACTGGCACAAAAACAGAAATATTGGCCTTTCCTCAGGCTTTGGGTGAAAGGGGACCAAGAGCAAGGACTGAGAATAAAAACAAACTCCTAGGAAATACCTGATTCTTCTTTAGCTATGGTAATAAATAAGCTCCAGAACTGGCTTTAGATTTATCTAATCAATCAATATGTCTTTTATAATTGTGGTAGCAAGTACATACCAGTACAGATTTTAAATCTGTTTTGTGGATGGCAGTTTGAATCACTGTACATGCTACTAAAAGTCAACTAAATATATAAGTATAAAAATCACAGTGTAGCCTTACTTTTCTGGAGCACTGTAATTAGCTCCTTTTGCTACTTTTTATATAGCTTGCTGTAAAAGGGATAAAACTCAACAGAAAACAGCAGATTATGAATATCTGATGACTGTTCCCTCCAGCAACAGCCTGCTTCCTCTAAACACATAACAAAGAATTGAATACAGTAATAAAAGTTACCCTGAAATAGAAAAATAATCGTCACTTAATTTTAAAAAGCACATGAATGTATACAAATTATTAATTTTGAAGAAAATTATTTCATTTGATATTTTGATATTTATTTGATATTTTTTCTTATTGATATTTCTGGTCATTAATTTTGAGGAAAATATGTTTAATAACATTAAAATAGCATTGATTCTATAATAAATATTGATGCAAGCATATCACTACTCAAAACAAACAGACTTACAAAGGCCAAATGCTTTTTAAAACAATAAATTATAATCTGTTCAGTTTGTAAATATTCTTATTTTTAAAGAAATTATATACAGTTTAATTTTAATTATTTTAATTATTTAATTATAATTATTTTATTATAATTATCCTAATTAGTAATAATAATACTATTAAAGGATGAACAAACTTAGCAGTATATATACTCATGCATTGAAATATTTAGGAAATTTTGGAACATGAGAATAATCAGAGCCAACTTGTTAGTAATTACATACCAGAGCAACTCCTCCAACAGCGAGCTTACCACATATTTCTCCAGGAACTGTGACTCCTATAAAAGTAGGATTTTTCTTGAAGCTAAAAAATAATAATTTTCTTTATAATTACCTTTCAATAGTATTATTAATAATTTTTACAGCATTATTTAACAAATATGATATCCTAAGTACCACACTACACTGAATTTTACTATTTGAATATATTTGTCTTGAACTTTCAATGATAAGAATGTTTCAATACATATCTGTAATCCCTCAATCTGATAACTATCCAGAATAATAAGAAGTATGAAGCATGATAATTTATGCAAAACACCATTGACTAATGCTTATAATTTTATGCAGTTTCCCTCTACATTTATGACCCTAAAAATTCAATTTTCTGTAACCTCTTCGTTTATCTTTTCACTAAACATATTACTAAGTATATTACTATTACTAAGTATAAATAAGTTTTCTCTGCATTAGAATCTAGATATTATGTGATTAGAAAATAAAATCACAAAAATTAATCAGATGAGAGGAAAGAATGTAGAGATAACAGGTAGTAAAAGTTTATAAGCCAAGAGAAGTAAAAAAAAAATTACGTCACTCATAATTAACCTCCTTTAGTTATTTCAATACTTTTATGTAACTTTACTTTTTTCAGGTAATTTTATGTTGGATGATACAAGTTTTTAAGTATTATTTCATATTAGCTAGTTGAGGACACAGATTTTAACCTACATTTTCCCCTCATCCTATGAAAGAAAGTGAAGTCACTCAGTCATGTCCGACTCTTTGCGACCCATGGACTGTAGCCTATGGTGTCTACCAAATTTACAGAACTCAGTATACATTAAGTAAATGTTTATTTTTCATAATTAATATGTAAAATCATTTGAGGTTATTTCTTTTTTATGGAAATATGAGATACCATACTCACGCAAATAAGTATGCAGTATGATGAGTTTGGGAGGTAAATTCATACTTCCAGTTTAAAAATTGATATAAAACATTATGAGGAGGTCCTTCAGTAGAAATCTTATTTTTATCTGACCAAATCTCTATGGAAGATATTCTAATAGTAAGTTTTAACTGGATAAACATCTAAATGGAGAAAATAAATGAAAATTTTTATATAAATTTTAACATTGTATTAAATTTTTGTAAAGGTATATTTAAGACATTTAATTCAGTATTTTGAATGTGGAAACTCTTCAAAAGTATGGCAAAATATTACATGCTGCTGCTAAGTGGCTTCAGTCATGTCTAACTCTGCGCCACCCTGTAGACGGCAGCCAACCAGGCTCCCCCGTCCCTGGGATTCTCCAGGCAAGAACTCTGGAGTGGGTTGCCATTTCCTTCTCCAACGTATGAAAGTGAAAAGTGAAAGTCAAGTCGCTCAGTAGTGTCTGACGCTTCACGCCCCCATGGACTGCAGCCTACCAGGCTCCTCCGCCCATGGGATTTTCCAGGCAAGAATACTGGAGCAGGGTGTCATTGCCTTCTCTGAGATATTACATACATCAATTCACATTATCTATATTTTTACAAAATAAAATTTAAAAATAGTTTAAATAACTTACGGCGTTAACAAGGCCAATGATCTGAATAATCTTCTGTGTTACAGTGTTTATATCAGAGCCCATGTAATCAAACTGAAAAAGATACATTATCATTTAAAAATAATGGATACTATTAATATACCACACACGTACAATATGCTACATGCTAAAGTAGCCAGGGACTTCCCGAGTGGCTCAGAGGGTGAAGCGTCTGTCTACAAGGTGGGAGACCTGGGCTGGATCCCTGGGTCGGGAAGATTCCCTGGAGAAGGAAACGGGAACCCACTCCCGTACTCTTGCCTAGAAAATCCCATGGATGGAGGAGCTTGGTGCAGGCTACTGTCCATGGGGCCGCAGAGTCGGGCAGGACTGAGCGACTTCACTTCAAAGTAGCCGGAAGGTTACATTCCAACTAAAATCCATGAAATACCTATTTACATTTATATATGTAACTGAACCGTACTTTGCATATGCATGAACAATACTTTGAATAAATTACTTAAATCTATGTTATTTACAAAATAGATAACTAAAAATATATAATAAAATGATTTTTTAAATTTTAATTGGAGGCTAATTACTTTACAATATTGTAGTGGTTTTTGCCATACATTGACATGAATCAGCCATGGGTTACATGTGTTCCCATGTAAATAATGTTTTAATAATGTTTAAATAATAATAAATAATGTTTAAATAATAATAAATAATGTTTAAATAATGTCTAAATAATAATAATAAATAGTTATTTAACATTATTAATAAATAATGTTAAAGCACTTAACTTGTGACATTATTTATTGTTCATGAAAATTGAATCATAAAATTTATTTCATAAAATAATACATATAATCATGAACTAAAAAATGTATGCATAAAGAGGGAAAATCTTTAATAAAAGGTTTACTATTAAAGTGATCATGGACACTATGTTAGGATACATCCTCTGACATCACCATGTAACTTGTATTTTTAATGCTTCTTTATTCCAATCAGCTCTTTCTATGTCTAACTGCTTTAAAATGCCAGGAAAATGTTAAAAAAACATGGTGAATACTAGAAATGTGAGCTTTGCTCATGATTTTTCACTGGAAATCCTCAAATATTTCATCATTAAATAGTGTCCAGTTTAAGATGGATATTTTAGATTATGTTGAGAAACACTTATAAATATTCTCATTTATAAAACTTATTAAAAATAAAGTTGAATTTTTATAGAAAGCGTTTCTCAAGCATACCAAAATAATAATCATTTTTATCTTCTGACGTATTGATGCTATACACTTCATTATTACTTAATATTAAGCCATTATTATATTCCTTGAATAAAACATTAAATTTTGTTAATATACTATCAAAATTAATCAAATATTTTGTTTAGAAGTTTGTAGCTTTCAGAAATATGGCCTTATGGGTCACGTGTGTATGCATGCATACTTTATCAGAATTGAGCAAATAAATGTTGCTTACTATATATTAAAGCACTACCTAAAATTAAGTTGCTTGTTGTTTCTACACTCTAAATTATAATCGCTTATGAATTATATTTTCCTAAAACATTTTTTAAAAACTGCCCTTTAAAATTATCTATATTTAACACTGGAAATTGATCCATTCAAATTCTTTATATTTTCATTTTCTTGAAATATAATTGATATATACATGCATACGTGATAAGTTGCTTCAGTCATGCCTGACTCTTTGCAGCCCTATGGACTGCAGCCCTCCAGCCTCCTCAGTCCATGGGATTTTTCAAGCAAGGAAACTGGAGTGGGTTGGCAGTGCCCTCCTCTAGATCTTCCCAACCGAGGGATCAAACATGCATCTCTGATGTCTCTTATATTGGCAGATGGGTTCTTTACCCCTAGTACCACCTGGGTTTGATTGTGTTAAGATGTACAATGAAAATGAAGTGAAAGGGAAAATCGAGTCCAACTCTGCAACTGAGAGTCAATTCCAGCCTGGTTGATAAGAAGTCTGGGGTGCCTGAAGAGGAGATGGGGTCTGGAATTCTCAAGGAGGAGGAAAGGACAAACGTCTTTTTTATTCTAAATTCCATAGTCTTAGTCACATAAAATATTTTTTTCTTTAAGTCTGATGATTACACAACAAACAACTCACTTTAAACTTTGTACTAAGGATTATCAGTTCAGTTCAGTCACTCAGTCGTGTACGACTCTTTGCAACCCCATGAACTGCAGCACGCCAGGCCTACCTGTCCATCACCAACTCCCAGAGTTCACTCAGACTCATATCCATAGAGTCAGTGATGCCATCCAGCCATCTCATCCTCTGTCGTCCCCTTCTCCTCCTGTCTCCAATTCCTCCCAGCATCAGGGTCTTTTCCAATGAGTCAACTCATCGCATGAGGTAGCCAAAGTACTGGTTTCAGCTTCAGCATCAGTCTTTCCAAAGAAATCCCAGGGCTAATCTTCTTCAGAATGGACTGGTTGGATCTCCTTGCAGTCCAAGGGACTCTCAAGAGTCTTCTCCAACACCACAGTTCAAAAGCATCAATACTTCGGCGCCCAGCCTTCATCACAGTCCAACTCTCACATCCATACATGACTACTGGAAAAACCATAGCCTGGACTAGACGGACCTTTGTTGGCAATGTCTCTGCTTTTGAATATGCTGTCTAGGTTGGTCATAACTTTCCTTCCAAGGAGTCAGCATCTTTTAACTTCATGGCTGCAGTCACCTTCTGCAGTGATTTTGGAGCCCCAAAAAATTAAGTCTGACACTGTTTCCACTGTTTCCCCATCTATTTCCCATGAAGTGATGGGACCAGAGGCCATGATCTTCATTTTCTGAATGTTGAGCTTTAAGCCAACTTCTTCAATCTCCTCTTTCACTTTCATCAAGAGTGAAGGCCTTTTAGCTCTTCTTCACTTTCTGCTGTAAGGGTGGTGTCATCTGCATATCTGAGTGTATTGATATTTCTCCAGGCAATCTTGATTCCAGCTTGTGTTTCTTCCAGTCCAGCGTTTCTCATGATGTGCTCTGCATAGAAGTTAAATAAGCAGGGTGACAATATACAGCCTTGACGTACTCCTTTTCCTATTTGGAGCCAGTCTGTTGTTCCATGTCCAGTCCTAACTGTTGCTTCCTGACCTGCATACAGATTTCTCAAGAGGCAGGTTAGGTGGTCTGGTATTCCCATCTCTTTCAGAATCTTCAACAGTCGATTGTGATCCACACAGTCAAAGGCTTTGGCATAGTCAATAAAGCAGAAATAGATGTTTTTCTGGAACTCTCTTGCTTTTTGCATGATCCAGCAGATGTTGGCAATTTGATCTCTGGTTCCTCTGCCTTTTCTAAAACCAGCCTGAACATCAGGAAGTTCATGGCTCACGAATTGCTGAAGCCTTGCTTGGAGAATTTTGAGCATTACTTTACTAGCATGTGAGATGAGTGCAATTGTGCGGTAGTCTGAGCATTCTTTGGCATTGCCTTCCTTGGGATTGGAATGAAAACTGACCTTTTCCAGTCCTGTGGCCACTGCTGAGTTTTCCAAATGTGCTGGCATATTGAGTTCAGCACTTTCACAGCATCATCTTTCAGGATTTGAAATAGCTCTACTGGAATTCCATCACCTCCACTAGCTTTGTTCGTAATAATGCTTTCTAAGGCTCACTTGACTTCACATTCCAAGATGTCTGGCTCTAGGTGAGTGATCACACCATCATGATTATCTGGGTGGTGAAGATCTTTTTTGTACAGTTCTTCTGTGTATTCTTGCCACCTCTTCTTAATATCTTCTGCTTCTGTTAGGTCCATGCCATTTTGTCCTTTATTGAGCCCATCTTTGCATGAAATGTTCCCTTGGCATCTCTGATTTTCTTGAAGAGATCTCTAGTCTTTCTCATTCTGTTCTTTTCCTCTATTTCTTTGCATTGATTGCTGAAGAAGGCTTTCTTATCTCTCCTTGCTATTCTTTGGAACTCGGCATTCAGATGCTTATATCTTTTCTTTTCTCCATTGCTTTTGCTTCTCTTCTTTTTACAGCTATTTGTAAGGCCTCCCCAGATAGCCATTTTGCTTTTTTGCATTTCTTTTCCATAGGGATGGTCTTGATTCCTATCTCCTGTACAATGTTACGAACCTCATTCCATAGTTCATCAGGCATTCTATCTATCAGATCTAGGCCCTTAAATCTATTTCTCACTTCCACTTTATAATCATAAGGGATTTGATTTAGGTCACACCTGAATGGTCTAGCGGTTTTCCCTACTTTCTTCAATTTGAGTCTGAATTTGGTAATAAGGAGTTCATGATCTGAGCCACAATCAGCTCCTGGTCTTGTTTTTGTTGACTGTATTGAGCTTCTGCACCTTTGGCTGCAAAGAATATAATCAATCTGATTTTGGTGTTGACCATCTGGTGAGGTCCATGTGTAGAGTCTTCTCTTGTGTTGTTGGAAGAGGGTGTTTGCTATGACCAGTGCATTTTCTTGGCAAAACTCTATTAGTCTTTGCCCTGCTTCATTCGTATTCCAAGGCCAAATTTGCCTGTTACTCCAGGTGTTTCTTGACTTCCTACTTTTGCATTCCAGTCCTCTGTAATGAAAAGGACATCTCTTTTAGGTGTTAGTTCTAAAAGGTCTTGTAGGTCTTCATAGAACCGTTCAACTTCAGCTTCTTCAGCGTTACTGGTTGGGGCATAGACTTGGATTACCGTGATATTGAATGGTTTGTCTTGGAGACAAACAGAGATCATTCTGTCATTTTTGAGATTGCATCCAAGTACTGCATTTCGGACTGTTTTGTTGACCATGAGGGCTACTCCATTTCTTCGCAGGGATTCCTGCCCACAGTAGAAGATATAATGGTCATCTGAGTTAAATTCACCCATTCCAGTCCATTTTAGTTCACTGATTCCTAGAATGTTGACATTCACCCTTGCCATCTCTTGTTTGACCACTTCCAAAATGCCTTGATTCATGGACCTGACATTCAAGTTCCTATGCAATATTGATCTTTACAGCATCGGACCTTGCTTCTATCACCAGTCACATCCACAACTGGGTATTGTTTTTGCTTTGGCTCCATCCCCTCATTCCTTCTGGAGTTATTTCTCCACTGATCTCCAGTAGCATATTGGGCACCTACTGACCTGGGGTGTTCCTCTTTCAGTATCCTATCATTTTGCCTTATCATACTGTTCATGGGATTCTCAAAGCAAGAATACTGATGTGGTTTGCCATTCCCTTCTCCAGTGGACCACATTCTGTCAGACCTCTCCACCATGACCAGCCCGTCTTGGGTTGCCCCGTGGGCATGGCTTAATTTTATTGAGTTAGACAAGGCTGTGGTCCTAGTGTGATTAGATTGACTAGTTTTCTGTGAGTATGGTTTCAGTGTGTCTGCCCTCTGATGCCCTCTTGCAACACCTACCATCTTACTTGGGTTTCTCTTACTTTTGGCGTGGAGTGTCTCTTCACAGCTGCTCCAGCAAAGCACAGCTGCTGCTCCTTACCTTGGATGAGGAGTGTCTCCTCACCGCCGCCCTTCCTGAACTTCAACGTGGGATGGCTCCTCTAGGCCCTCTTGCGCCCAGGCAGCCACCGCTCCTTGGACGTGGAGTTGCTCCTCCCGGCCACCGCCCCTGAACTCGGATGCGGGGTGGCTCCTCTCAGCCACCCTTAGTGCACCAGCTGGTTGCAGCCACCTGCACTTAGTGCGCCAGCTGGTCTCCCGTACTGCAGGCAGACGTTTTACCCTCTGAGCCACCAGGGTTAAAAGCATACTAAGGATTATATAACAACAATGTATCCAGCTTGAGGACAGCTTCTCCTTTCTGAAAACCTTCTGACTAATCCTGTTATCTTAAAATGTAAATTGTGGGAGTGGGTCTAGTAAAATTTTTACAACTTTGAGACATTCTTCTGATTTATTGCAATAACTAATTTAAAAAGTATAGAACTCCCTTGCTTAGACTAAGCAAGGGGGGCACTCTCCGTCATCCTTCTGATGTCTGTGTCAGAAGCTTTCTCTGTCCCTTTTTCACTTTAATAAAACTCTGCTAGGCAAAAGCTCTTGAGTGATCAAGCCTGGTCCCTGGTCCTGAAGGTAAATCTTCTTTGGACATCACAAATCCAACATCATTCATCATAAGCTATCACAACCCCATGGACTATACAGTCCATGGAATTCTCCAGGCCAGAATACTGGAGTGGGTAGTCTTTCCCTTCTCCAGGGAATCTTTCCAATCCAGGGATTGAACCCATGTCTCCTACATTGCAGGTCGGTTCTTTACCAGCTGAGCCACAAGGGAAGCCCAAGAATACGGAGCAGGTAGCCTATCCCTTCTCTAGTGGGTCAACCTGGCCCAAGAATTGAAAAGGGGTCTCCTGCATTGCAGGCGGATTCTTTACCATCTGAACTATCAGGATGTACAACATGAAGATTTGAATTCTTATCTCCATTGGAGAATTTGTGAATTTTGCATTTGTTTTTTTTAATCTCCCCCAAGGCCACATCTCAGTCCTTTTTAATGTCATAACATGTTTTCTGTCTTTTCGCTTAATTACACTTTCTGCCTATTTATCTTTTCAACAACTTCAAACACCTTTAAAACTTCAAATTGAAAGCTTCATTCAAATTTTTTCATTCTTATGTTTTTAATAGAAACTATTTAAGAATATGAATTTCCTCACTGTTTAGCTTTGATGCTATCTTCTGCAACAGGCATTATCCCTGTTTACCAATAATCAGTTCTCTTTTAACTCAAGCTGTTGTTTAGTCTCCCAGTCATGTCCACCTCTTTGCAACCTCATGGATTGCAGCACACCAGGCTTACCTGTCCCTCATCATCTTCCAAAGTTTGTCCAATTTCATGTTCATTTTGGCTAAGATCAAGTGTAGTATCTAATTCAAGAACCCTTCTTTTTTTTTAATTTTTTAAATTTTAAAATCTTTAATTCTTACATGCGTTCCCAAACATGAACCCCCCTCCCACCTCCCTCCCCACAACATCTCTCTGGGTCATCCCCATGCACCAGCCCCAAGCATGCTGCACCCTGCGTCAGACATAGACTGGTGATTCAATTCTTACATGATAGTATACATGTTAGATTTCCCATTCTCCCAAATCATCCCACCCTCTCCCTCTCCCTCTGAGTCCAAAAGTCCGTTATACACATCTGTGTCTTTTTTCCTGTCTTGCATACAGGGTCGTCATTGCCATCTTCCTAAATTCCATATATATGTGTTAGTATACTGTACTGGTGTTTTTCTTTCTGGCTTACTTCACTCTGTATAATTGGCTCCAGTTTCATCCATCTCATCAGAACTGATTCAAATGAATTCTTTTTAATGGTTGAGTAATACTCCATTGTGTATATGTACCACAGCTTTCTTATCCATTCATCTGCTGATGGACATCTAGGTTGTTTCCATGTCCTGGCTATTATAAACAGTGCTGCGATGAACATTGGGGTACATGTGTCTCTTTCAATTCTGGTTTCCTCGGTGTGTATGCCCAGTAGTGGGATTGCTGGGTCATAAGGTAGTTCTATTTCTTTTAAAGACAAGCACAGCCAGCTGATTCACTTTGGCCAAGACAATGAAGGCAAAAGGGATGCATGTCACTTAAGAGAAGCATTTCCTTAATGTAGCTCACATCTCTCTAATCGGCACTTCTATGGGTTTGTTAGGTAGATAGAATAGGGAAAAGGAGTCCAAAATGGCGGTGGTTAAAAGACAAGGAAGGGAAAAGCCCGTGAAAATAGAACAAAAGAAGGTCAAAGAAAGGTCCGAGGACCGGAGTGAGGACTTCAGATACAACAGCACTCCTTGCTGAGCCCAATTTGCATAGGGCAGGCCCAGGGGGAAGAAAACATATAAAAGGAGGAGCCAAGTGCGTGCTCTCTCTCTCTCACTCTCTCTCTCTCTCTCTCCCTCCGCCCCCTGTGTGCGTATGCTCTCTCTCCCGCTTGCCTACACTCTCTCTCTCTCTCTCTGTCCCCCCACCACCACCACATACACTGATGCGTTCCTCTTCTTCGAGGATGGATTCTCCTGCTATCTTTTTTTTAATATAAATTTATTTCTATTATTTAATTATAAAATAGAGCTATAACACTGATTTGTCTAAGAGCTATGACACGGTTTGTTAAAGACCTGAGGATGGATTCTCCTGCTATCTTCTAAATAAAATAGAGCTGTAACACTGATTTGTCTAAGAGCTATGAGACAGTTTGTTCTTAGACCTGAGAGCTGTGATGCACTGAGGGCTTTAATATCCATTGCTCAAAATCATTGTTGTGATGAGATAAAGAACCAAGGAGCATACACTTGCCTGACAGGTTAGGCAATTGGAAAAGAAACAATCAATCTAGAAATGCAAAAATATCTAAGCATTCTCTAGTTGAGCCAACAGATGGAAAACTGCTTCCCTGGAGAGTCAGCCAGAAGAATGGTTGACACGGATTGAATGAATGAAAATTAAACTATGGTTAGCCATTACGGTTTGGAGGATATTTTTTACCATAGCACAACTTAGCCTCTTTTGATTAATACATAACCTCCAAATTTTTAAAATACTATATGTATTAAGTTGCTTCAGTCGTGTCCAACTCTGAGACCCCATGGACTGTAGTCTACCAGGTTCATCTGTCCATAAGATTCTGCAGGCAAGAATACTGGAGTGGGTTGCCATTCCTTCTCCAGGAGACAGTCCCAACCTAGGGATCAAAATGGAACTAAGCACCAGCGGACGTGGCCGGCACACTAAGCGCGGCCGAGCAGAGTTACCCCACGTCCAAGGTCAGGGGCAGTGGCCTAGAGTGCCAGGCTGCAATGGCACAGGAACGGCAGAGAGGAGCCACCCTGCGTCTGAGGCCAGGGTCGGTGCCCGAGGCCAGAGGGGGCAGCAGGGAGGAGCAACCCCACATCCGAGGCCAGAGGCAGCGGCCAGGAGGACCAACCCCATGTCAAAGGAGCAGTGGCTGCGTGGGTGCAGGAGGGCCAAGAGGAGCCATCCCACGCTGAAGGTCAGGAAGGGCAGCAGTGAGGAGATACTCCTCATCCAAGGTAAGGAGCAACAGCTGTGCTTTGCTGGAGCAGCTGTGAAGATGATACCCCACGCCCAAGGTAAGAAACCCAAGTAAGATGGTAGGTGTTGCAAGAGGGCATCAGAGGGCAGACACACTGAAACCATACTCACAGAAAACTAGTCAATCTAATCACACTAGGACCACAGCCTTGTCTAACTCAATAAAATTAAGCCATGCCCACGGGGCAACCCAAGACGGGTGGGTCATGGTGGAGAAGTCTGACAGAATGTGGTCCACTGGAGAAGGGAATGGCAAACCACATCACTATTCTTGCTTTGAGAATCCCATGAACAGTATGATAAGGCAAAATGATAGGATACTGAAAGAGGAACACCCCAGGTCAGTAGGTGCCCAATATGCTACTGGAGATCAGTGGAGAAATAACTCCAGAAGGAATGAGGGGATGGAGCCAAAGCAAAAACAATACCCAGTTGTGGATGTGACTGGTGATAGAAGCAAGGTCCGATGCTGTAAAGATCAATATTGCATAGGAACTTGAATGTCAGGTCCATGAATCAAGGCATTTTGGAAGTGGTCAAACAAGAGATGGCAAGGGTGAATGTCAACATTCTAGGAATCAGTGAACTAAAATGGACTGGAATGGGTGAATTTAACTCAGATGACCATTATATCTTCTACTGTGGGCAGGAATCCCTGCGAAGAAATGGAGTAGCCCTCATGGTCAACAAAACAGTCTGAAATGCAGTACTTGGATGCAATCTCAAAAACGACAGAATGATCTCTGTCTCCAAGACAAACCATTCAATATCATGGTAATCCAAGTCTATGCCCCAACCAGTAACGCTGAAGAAGCTGAAGTTGAATGGTTCTATGAAGACCTACAAGACCTTTTAGAACTAACACCTAAAAGAGATGTCCTTTTCATTACAGAGGACTGGAATGCAAAAGTAGGAAGTCAAGAAACACCTGGAGTAACAGGCAAATTTGGCCTTGGAATACGAATGAAGCAGGGCAAAGACTAATAGAGTTTTGCCAAGAAAATGCACTGGTCATAGCAAACACCCTCTTCCAACAACACAAGAGAAGACTCTACACATGGACCTCACCAGATGGTCAACACCAAAATCAGATTGATTATATTCTTTGCAGCCAAAGGTGCAGAAGCTCAATACAGTCAACAAAAACAAGACCAGGAGCTGATTGTGGCTCAGATCATGAACTCCTTATTACCAAATTCAGACTCAAATTGAAGAAAGTAGGGAAAACCGCTAGACCATTCAGGTGTGACCTAAATCAAATCCCTTATGATTATAAAGTGGAAGTGAGAAATAGATTTAAGGGCCTAGATCTGATAGATAGAGTGCCTGATGAACTATGGAATGAGGTTCATGACATTGTACAGGAGACATGGATCAAGACCATCCCTATGGAAAAGAAATGCAAAAAAGAAAAATGACTATCTGGGGAGGCCTTACAAATAGCTGTAAAAAGAAGAGAAGCAAAAAGCAAAGGAGAAAAGGAAGGATGCAAGCATCTGAATGCCGAGTTCCAAAGAATAGCAAGAAGAGATAAGAAAGCCTTCTTCAGCAATCAATGCAAAGAAATAGAGGAAAACACCAGAATGGGAAAGACTAGAGATCTCTTCAAGAAAATTGGAGATACCAGGGGAACATTTCATGCAAAGATGGGCTCCATAAAGAAAAGAAATTATATGGACCTAACAGAAGCAGAAGATATTAAGAAGAGGTGGCAAGAATACACAGAAGAACTATACAAAAAATATCTTCAAGACCCAGATAATCACGATGATGTGGTCACTCACCTAGAGCCAGACATCTTGGAATGTGAAGTCAAGTGGGCCTTAGAAAGCATCACTACGAACAAAGCTAGTGGAGGTGATGGAATTCCAGTAGAGCTATTTCAAATCCTGAAAGATGATGCTGTGAAAGTGCTGAACTCAATATGCCAGCACATTTGGAAAACTCAGCAGTGGCCACAGGACTGGAAAAGGTCAGTTTTCATTCCAATCCCAAAGAAAAGGCACTGCCAAAGAATGCTTAAACTACCACACAATTGCACTCATCTCACATGCTAGTAAAGTAGTGCTCAAAATTCTCCAAGACAGGCTTCAGCAATACGTGAACCGTCAACTTCCAGATGTTCAAGCTGGTTTTAGAAAAGGCAGAGGAACCAGAGATTAAATTGCCAACATCTGCTGGATCATGGAAAAAGCAAGAGAGTTCCAGAAAAACATCTATTTCTGCTTTATTGACTATGCCAAAGCCTTTGACTGTGTAGATCACAATCGACTGTTGAAGATTCTGAGAGAGATGGGAATACCAGACCACCTAACCTGCGTCTTGAGAAATCTGTATGCAGGTCAGGAAGCAACAGTTAGGACTGGACATGGAACAACAGACTGGTTCCAAATAGGAAAAGGAGTACGTCAAGGCTGTATATTGTCACCCTGCTTATTTAACTTCTATGCAGAGTACATCATGAGAAACGCTGGACTGGAAGAAGCACAGCTGGAATCAAGATTGCCTGGAGAAATATCAATAACCTCAGATATGCAGATGACACCACCCTTATGGCAGAAAGTGAAGAGAATCTAAAAAGCCTCTTGATGAAAGTGAAAGAGGAGAGTGAAAAAGTTGGCTTAAAGCTCAACATTCAGAAAACGAAGATCATGGCATCCAGTCCCATCACTTCATGGGAAATGGATGGGGAAACAGTGGAAACAGTGTCAGACTTTATTTTGGGGGGCTCCAAAATCACTGCAGAAGGTGACTGCAGCCATGAAATTAAAAGACACTGACTCCTTGGAAGAAAAGTTATGACCAACCTAGATAGCATATTCAAAAGCAGAGACATTACTTTGCCGACTAAGGTTCCATCTAGTCAAGGCTATGGTTTTTCCTGTGGTCATGTATGGATGTGACAGTTGGACTGTGAAGAAGGCTGAGCGCCAAAGAATTGATGCTTTTGAACTGTGGTGTTGGAGAAGACTCTTGAGAGTCCCTTGGACTGCAAGGAGATCCAACCAGTCCATTCTGAAGGAGATCAGCCCTGGGTGTTCTTTGGAAGGAATTATGCTAAAGCTGAAAGTCCAGTACTTTGGACACCTCAGGCGAAGAGTTGACATATTGGAAAAGACTCTGATGCTGGGAGGGATTGGGGGCAGGAGGAGAAAGGGACGACAGAGGATGAGATGGCTGGATGGCATCACTGACTCGATGGACGTGAGTCTGAGTGAACTCCAGGAGATGGTGATGGACAGGGAGGACTAACGTGCTGTGATTCATGGGGTCGCAAAGAGTCGGACACGACTGAGTGACTGAACTGGACTGAGGGATCAAACTTGGGTCTCCTGCATTATAGGCAGATTATTTACTGTCTGAACCACCAGAGAAGCCCACAACATTAAATAGCTAATAACTATAGTTTTTCTTTTCTGCCTTGAAAAATTACTCAAAATTGTACTTAATTTTAAGCTGTATTAATTTTCGCTTACCTATTTTATTCCCTATTGTTTTAATATATTATGATAGAGTTTTTGCAAATTGATTTTTACTTTTACAAAACTATTGGTATTTTCCTTGTGACCAAGAGATGACTACATTTGCATGTATTTTCTATATAATCTATAGACATTTCAGTGTATGTTTTTTGGTATCCATTACTTCCCAGGTAGTGCTAGTGGTAAAGAACCTGCCTGTCAATGCAGGAGATGCAAGAGATGCAGGTTTGATCCCCGGGTCGGAAAGATCCCCTGGAGGAGGGCATGGCAGCCCACTCCAGTATTCTTGCCAGGAGAATCCCACAGACAAAATAACTTGGTGGGCTACAATCCAGGGGTTGTAGCTCCTGCAGCTCAATTCCAGAAAAATAAACTACCCAATCAAAAAAAATGGGCCAGAGAACTAAATAGACATTTCTCCAAAAAAGACATACAGATGGCTAACAAACATGAAAAGATGCTCAACATCACTCATTATCAGAGAAATGCAAATCGAAACCACAATGAGGTACCATTTCACACCAGTCAGAATGGCTGCGATCCAAAAGTCTACAAGCAATAAATGCTGGAGAGGGTGTGGAGAAAAGGGAACCCTCTTACACTGTTGGTGGGAATGAAAACTAGTACAGCCACTATGGAGAACAGTGTGGAGATTCCTTTAAAAACTGCAAATAGAACTGCCTAATGACCCAGCAATCCCACTGCTGGGCATACACACTGAGGAAACCAGAAGTGAAAGAGACACATGTACCCCAGTGTTCATCACAGCACTGTTTATAATAGCCAGGACAGGGAAGCAACCTAGATGTCCATCAGCAGAAGAATGGATAAGAAAGCTGTGCTACATATACACAATGGAGTATTATTCAGCCATTAAAAAGAATACATTTGAATCAGTTCTAATGAGGTGGATGAAACTGGAGCCTATTATACAGAGTGAAGTCAGCCAGAAAGAAAAACACCAATACAGCATGCTGCTGCTAAGTCACCTCAGTCGTGTCCAACTCTGTGTGACCCCATAGAACACAGCCCATCAGGCTCCACCGTCCCTGGGATTTCCAGGCAAGAACACTGGAGTGTGTTGCCATTTCCTTCTCCAGTGTATGAAACTGAAAAGTGAAAGTGAAGTCACTCAGTCATGTCTGACTCTTAGCGACCCCATGGACTACAGCCTACCAGACTCCTCTGTCTATGGGATTTTCCAGGCAAGAGTACTGGAGTGGGGTGCCATTGCCTTCTCAACCAATACAGTATACTAATGCATATATATGGAATTTAGAAATATGGTAACGATAACCCTGTATGCAAGACAGCAAAAGAGACACAGATGTATAGAACAGTCCTTTGGACTCTGTGGGAGAGGGCAAGGGTGGGATGATTTGGGAGAATGGCATTGAAACAGTATAATGTTATATGTGAAATGAATCGCCAGTCCAGGTTCGATGCATGATACAGGATGCTCAGGGATGGTGCACTGGGATGACCCAGAGGGATGGTATGTGGAGGGAGATGGGAGAGGGGTTCAGGATGGGGAACACGTGTACACCTGTGGCAGATTCATGTTGATGTATGGCAAAACCAATACAACATTGTAAAGCAATTTGCTTCCCATTAAAATAAGTAAATTTTCCAAAAAAAAAAAGAAAAAACTTACCAGATTTTTATCCACAACAATATACATATCAATGTATCGGGAGAATAATTTGGTATGGCCATATCTCTGAAAAACACATAACATGAGTCCTGAGAAATTTCCCAAAGTGTACGTTCTATTGAAATTATGTTCAGAGATAAACTGAGAGACATGTTGCTACTGATTATATATTAAGGTGATTTTTAAATACAAATTTTAGGTACTATTCAGAAAATTCCAGTCCAAAATATGCCTGTGGTTAATAAGAATTTTCAGTGAGAGTCAGTGCTATATATAATACTCAGGCATAATTTGATTTTTACAGTAACTGATATTAGAAATATTAAGTTTGCTGCTAAGTCACTTCAGTCGTGTCCGACTCTGTGCGACCCCATAGACGGCAGCCCAAAAGACTCCCCCGTCCCTGGGATTCTCCAGGCAAGAACATGAGTGGGTTGCCATTTCCTTCTCCAATACATGAAAGTGAAAAGTGAAAGTGAAGTCACTCAGTCGTGTCCGACCCTCAGCGATGTTTATATCATACAATTTTCCTTTCCTTGTGTGCTCATTCAGTATTGTCCAACTCTTTGTGACCTCATGGACTGTAGCTTGTCAGACTCCTCTGTCCATAGGATTATCCAAAGAGGAATACTGTAGTGGGTTGCCAATCCTTCTCCAGGGGATCTTCCCAACCCATGGATCAAACCCATGTCTCCTTTGTCTCCTACATTGGCAGGCAGATTCTTTACCACTGGGCCACCAGGGAAGCCTTCCTTCCCTTAGCCTTGTGATCATTTTCATAGTAATCTTTCATGTGGACAGATTTTTTGCTATCAATTATTAGAAACTACTTTTGACAAATCATGGTTTAGAAAAATATTACCTAAGTTTACAATCACTGACTGTTCACTGGAGCCAGGAATGTTATTTATGGCAGCTTACAGGTCGGAATGACGCTAAAGCTGAAACTCCAGTACTTTGGCCACCTCATGTGAAGAGTTGACTCACTGGAAAAGACTCTGATGCTGGGAGGGATTTGGGGCAGGAGCAGAAGGAGACAACAGAGGATGAGATGGCTGGATGGCATCACTGACTCGATGGATGTGAATCTGAGTGAACTCCGGGAGTTGGTGATGGACAGAGAGGCCTGGCGTGCTGCAGTTCATGGGGTTGCAAAGAGTCGGACACGACTGAGTGACTGAACTGAACTGAACCGAACAGGTTTTTGTGGAGGAAGAATTCATCAGTTTGCTGTACACGTATGTTATGCAAGCCACTAACTATTATTATTCATTCCTGAATTCTCACATAACAAAGACTCATTTAGAAATTCAGATCACATATTCACTCAAATTACCAGAATAATTCAGGAAAAGGAGGAATTTACATTAATTATCCAAATGTCCACATATGAAAATTAGCTTTTTGGTTTATTTAATCTTATATTCACATATCTGTTTCCAAAATCAATTACCTAAGTTTTTGCTAAACTTTCATCTAACAAGAAGCATAACAAAAAATTTCATTCAGCATCCATCTGAAAAGTCATGAAATGCCATCATGAAAAAGTAAAATAAACTTAAAATTTACAAGTCACAAAATTTTGCTCTGAAAGTATTTTTCATTTTATAAAATTACACAGAATATATATAATAAGGAGTCCACACTTACTTCTGAACTTTTTCTGACTTTATACTGTGATCTCTCATAGCTGTAAGTGTCATTTTCCAGTAACAGAGGCATAGCACTTACATCATTTTTTTCTTCATAAATCATGTGCACAAATCCTGATATAGACTCAACTGGTTCAAGTGCATATGAGATGTTTTTAAACTGCAGTGTTCCCCTGAATGGTAAAATAATCAAAACAAATGTGAAATTATTCTACTGGAACTGTAATTCTAATAGAAATGTTGGCCAAAAAACATTTTTTTTTTTTACATTTAAAGTCACCTTGGTTTTTCTATTTCTCTCTTTATTCTTTGAGGTATTGTTCTAGAACTGGACAGTAATAACACAGTATATGTCTGGCTTTTTATTACAAATATTCCAATAGAAATATTTTTATTATCTTAAAGAAACCAGTTTTAGTGGCATGCATCTGTCAACTTAAAAAAATGCACGAGAGAGCTGCAAGGTAAGTTTTATTTGGGAGTAAAACAAGGACTGCAGCCTGGATGATAGTATTTCAGATAGTTCTAACTGTTCCAAAGAGGTAGCAGGGAAGGAGAGTTTATATGTGATTTTTGTGAAGGTGGTGTACATGCGATCAAGCATGTATTTTTTGTAGAAAGTTTCTGCTAGTCTCATGAAGCTTCTGGTAGTCACAGGAAATAGTCATTACCATAAAGGATTTTATTACTTTTCTAGCTATGAAGAAATACAAAAATTGGGCTCATAAAATCAGCTACTGAGAATATCTAACTACCTGAAGACCTGTTCTGCCAGTCTTCACAGAGCACAGAGTGCCGCATTTCTGCTCTCAACCCTAAACTCCACTCCTTCAGGGGGTGCAAATTCAGCAGGAGCATGCGATTTAACCCTTGTTGAGGTGGATGGCAAGTGCCCGTACGCAGGCACATCTACACGCATCTATGACACACGTATGTGCTTGAACAGGTTAACACTTCTACCTAGGGTATTGATGTCCTAACCAGGACTGTAGCCACAGGCACTCTTTTCCTTAGTTTAGGTTCCTTTCTTCTCTCTGAAATCCCTATATCTCCCCTGACACTTCATGTTCTAAATCATTTGTGTGGCTGAGTTAAAGGTACTATTTGCCTGAGAATGACTGTGAGCAGAGCCAAAGTATCGGTCAGACTCAGGCATTCTGCACTGACAATCATTCTAGAAAATTAAGACACCTGTAAAAACATGAAGAATTTGAGAAAACTAGTATGGAGAGACCCAATCAACACTACTTATACTCAAGATTGCTCAAAGCCTCAAGCAGCATAGCCTGTTAGAATCAACATGCAGGCTCCCATCTGGAATGGACACTGCCAGGGTGACTAACTTTATTTTATCAGTAATTCTGGTTCACTCCATAGGAAATCGAAATAATAAAGGTGACTGTAGAACTAGAAAAAGTACCAGAGGATAAATATTACAGTTTAGCAAGATCTAATACTGGCAAAAGGAGTATCTCTAAATAGGCTACAACCTGAGTCCTGAACAAATGTTGAGTGATACAAGAGAATTTGGAAAACCTGCAACATATCCATGATAATTGCAATCCATCTGAGGAAAAAAAAAAAAAAACAGGAAGAAAAATGGTTAACTTCTTTTTTAAACAGACATTCCAGATACCTTATTTGCATTTTTTACTTTCACTACCTTAGTACTTTAATATGAATGGCCATCACCCAGTGAGTTGTGCCAGGCAGAAATAAGAACTAATCCAGGTTATTTAATTTCACCGAATGTGTGAAATAACATTCTAGTAATTTCATAATATTTATATTTTAAGGAAAATTCAGAATAAGAAATCTATAACAAAGAAACCTAAGTCTTACCTGAGATGACAAAGGCTGATGATGTTGGATGTCATTTTTGTCATAAAAATAAACAACAGAAGCTGAAGATAAAAATGACCTAGGCAGAAATCACAAAAACATGGTCAAGTTGTAAACAGAAAACATAGAAAAATTATTCTTCATAATACAAATTTTCTTTTTAAAGGAGGAATTTAAAGTAGTGCCAATTATCTTGGCATATCCTATTGCCCACATACTGGTCATTTAAATAAGTTTGGGGCAGAGGGAGGTATTTTAACTACAGTGACATAGTACAAAAATGCATGATAATGAACAACCCAAACTGCTAGAAATATCAAACAGTGAAATAAGACAGGTCTCAATTTTCAGCGTAGAACTTTCAAATCCCTGTCATTATTGCTCATTAATTCTAGATTTTAAACTTGAATCTCAAAATTAAAATGTTGGGTTAGGCTAAAATTTTGAAAGATTTTCTTAGCATCACTACAAAATTCACATTCACTAACCTTCAGTTCAGTTCAGTTCAGTCGCTCAGTCGTGTCCGACTCTTTGCGACCCCATGAATTGCAGCATTCCAGGCCTCCCTGTCCATCACCAACTCCCAGAGTTCACCCAGACTCACGTCCATCGAGTCAGTGATGCCATCCAGCCGTCACATCCTCTGTTGTCCCCTTCTCCTCCTACTCCCAACCCCTCCCAGCATCAGTTACAGCATCGGACCTTGCTTCTATCACCAGTCACATCCACAACTGGGTATTGCTTTTGCTTTGGCTCCATCCCATCATTCTTTCTGAAGTTATCTCTCCACTGATCTCCAGTAGCATGTTGGACACCTACTGACCTGGGGGAGTTCTTCCTTCAGTATTCTATCATTTTGCCTTTACAACTGTTCATGGGGTTCTCAAGGCAAGAATACTGATGTGGTTTGCCATTCCCTTCTCCAGTGGATCACATTCTGTCAGACCTCTCCACCATGACCCACCTGTCTTGGGTGGCCCCATGGGCATGGCTTAGTTTCATTGAGTTAGACAAGGCTGTGGTCCATGTGATTAGATTGACTAGTTTTCTGTGATTATGGTTTCAGTGTGCCTGCTCTCTGATGCCCTTTTGCAACACCTACCATCTTACTGGGGTTTCTCTTACCTTGGATGTGGGAAATCTCTTCACGGCTACTCCAGCAAAGTGCAGCCGCTGCTCCTTGCCTTGGACGAGGGGTATCTCCTCACATCTGCCCCTCATGACCTTGAACGTAGAATAGCTCCTCTAGGCCCTCCTGTGCCCTCACAGCCACAGCTCCTAACCTTAACTAAACTTAACTGTGGTGTTGGAGAAGATTCTTGAGAGTCCCCTGGACTTTAAAGAGATTAAACCAGTCAGTTCTAAAGGAAATCAGTCCTGACATTGGAAGGACTGATGCTGAAGCTGCACTCCAATACTTTGGTCACCTGATGTGAAGAACTGACTCATTGGAAAAGACCCTGATGCTGGGAAAGACTGAAGGCAGGAGGACAAGGGGACGACAGAGGATGACATGGTTGGATGGCATCACTGACTTGATGGATATGAGTTTGAGCAAGCTCCAGGAGTTGGTGATGGACAGGGAAGGCTGGCATGCTGCAGTCCAGGGGGTCACAGAGTCGGACACGACTGAGCAACTGAACTGAACTGAACTGAACCTTAAGTGAGTACCAAGTTCTTCTCAAGAACCCTGGTCAGAATTTTCTTTCATTCTCCTCAGTAATTATACAAAAACTTGGCATCATTCCTGTCAATCATCTCGGTAACTTCCATGTCACCTCACTGTCAGATCCCCTGTACCCATCCTCACTCCTTATCTTTGAGAATGATTGCTTCTTTTGTTCAAAGCAAACCCTCACACCTGTACTATGCATCTTATTCTGTGCCATGTATTGAAGATACGTCACTTTATTAGTACTGTAACTTCAAGCTCTTCCTTGCTACTGTTTTTATCTTAATACTATTGAAAAGTTTACTGTCAAGTCATTATCATCCTGAATAACTGTTCCTCAGCCCTGTGTCTTTCTCTTGCTATTCCCTACATATTTTCAATTCTTAACAGATTTTATCAAAAGAGTAGTCTACACACAGTTTCTTCACTTTGTCAATTGTTACTCACCCTTAACTCCTCTAGAAAAGATCCATAACCACCAGAATGTCAAATCCAAAAGACAATTTTAAAGTAATCATTGCACTGGACTTCTGGTATCATTTTTAAAACTGTGGCCACTTGGTCTATTCACTTAATTTACATCACACATCACTCATGCTTCTCTTCCTACCTCCTTGACTGTTCTAGCTTGATCTCTTTTGGCAGAACCAAAAATAGAAACACTGGTCTTTCCCAAGATTCCATCTTTAGCCACCTGTATATTTGTGAGCACTCTGTAAGTTCACATTTTTTTTAATTACTGCTAAATCTATATTGCCAATCTCTGCTTAGAGATTCAAATTCCTATATTTGTATACCTAATGAAAAAAAAGCCACTTGAATATCTTACAAGCAATGCAAACCAAAGTCACCCCTCAGATAAATATCTCCTTCATTAATACCCCTCATTTTATTACACTATAACCCACCAATTTTCTTAAGCAACAACTAAATTATCCAAAATTCCTCCCTGTTTCCCAATCATCCTACCAAATCTGTCAAGATCTACTGAATTTTTCTTTCCAGTGCAATGACCATTCTTCAAGCGACTATCATCATGCACTTAAACTATTATATAATTAGACATTCCAATTCCATTTTTCTCCCCTCAAAAACAGCCTATGAGACTCAATGGACCTATATAAGTATGTGCTTAAAAATATTTATGGCTTTTAATATCCTTACCATGGTATTATAGATCTTCTACAATCTGGCTCCTGCCCACTTTTCCAAAATCTTTTACTTTTATCCTCAAAAAAATATGTCATTCAATCATTCTCACACTGAATTTCTGCACACCACAAAATCTACTCTGTATCAACCTGTAGATGATTTCTTCAAAACAGAATACCCCCCAAAACTACCCCACTTCTTTTAGAACTAAGTATCTTTCTTCAAGACATCTCTTTGCAAAAAGCCTTCCCTGATTTCCAAAGAATACTATCTACACATTTATCACAATATTGCATTATAAAACACTTCTTCATTTACATCTTTATTACAAATTATTTAATTAAGACTACTTGTTTCATTGCCTTTTGTGTGCTTAGGACTTTACCCAAAAACTGACATACAATAGGTATCGAATGTATACACATATCCAATAAACATTTGAATTAAAATGATTCTATGCATAATTATTTTTCAATACACCAAAAAATTAAAATTTTTAAAGATAAAATAATTACTTACTGCTTTGTGAGATGGACAAAATATGGATTTCCTCCTATTGTAATGATGTAAGCCACCTGTACATGAGCATCCAAAAAAAATCAATAATAACACTTACAAAAATTATGCTAAATAATATTTTTTCTAAGTTATCCTTTTGAGATTGACAAAATTAATGATTATACATAACTATTATATGTGCTTCCATTGCCATGTGGATATTCAAATCTTCAGAATTCTGAATTGAGAACTAGGTGGTAGCATTCCCACATGCCTGCTATTCACCATCACTCACACATCTGAGGAATAAGCTCGCTGATAATCATCTCTACTCTAAGACACACACCACCAACTCACCATGCCCAAGGTCAATGCCAAGATGCCCACCTCACTTGAGAGAAACCATTTCTTGCTCACTCCCAGCCCTCCTAGAAAGTAAATTTTCCTGTTCATTGGAAGAGACAGTTCTAAAAGACAGAACTACAAGAAATGTACTACACCCATGGCAAGATGACACAATAAGCACCACTGCACTTTGCTTACCGAATGCAAGCAACGAAATTCCTCTGGAAGAGAATGTAGGAGAGAACAGAGGGAGATCACAGACATGTTTATTTATTAAATAAATACGATGAAAATAAAGGGGAAAAACAACAACAAAATTAGAATGCAATTAACAAGAAATCTACAAAAGCAAAATCGACAGGAAGAAAACATTCCAAAAAGACATCATCCAGAGCTTCTACAAACTTTCACACACAAATTCAACTGTTTGGGTTCAATTGTTTTCTCCCTCCATCCAAATTTACATGTGAATTCCTAATTTTAGAATGTGACCTTATTCAGAGACAAAGCCTTTACAGAGGTAATCAAGTTAAGGAGAGGCCATTAGTGTGGCCCTAAAAGAAGAGAAGCGAAAAGCAGCTGAGAAAAGGAAAGATATAAGCATCTGAATGCAGAGTTCTAAAGCATAGCAAGAAGAGATAAGAAAGCCTTCTTCAGCAATCAATGCAAAGAAATAGAGGAAAACACCAGAATGGGAAAGACTAGAGATCTCTTCAGGAAAATCAGAGATACCAAGGGAACATTTCATGCAAAGATGGGCCTGATAAAGGACAGAAATGGCATGGTCCTAACAGAAGCAGAAAATATTAAGAAGAGGTGGCAAGAATACACAGAAGAACTGTACAAAAAGGATCTTCATGACCTGGATAATCACAATAGTGTGATCACTCATCTAGAGCCAGACATCCTGGAATGTGAAGTCAAGCGGGCCTTAGAAAGCATCGCTACAAACAAAGCTAGTGGAGGTGATGGCATTCCAGTTGAGCTATTTCAAATCCTGAAAGATGATGCTGTGAAAGTGCTGCACTCAATACGCCAACAAATTTGGAAAACTCAACAGTGGCCACAGGACTGGAAAAGGTCAGTTTTCATTCCAATCCCAAGGAAGGCAATGCCAAAGAATGCTCAAACTACCACACAATTGCACTCATCTCACATGCTAGTAAAGTAATGCCCAAAATTCTCCAAGCCAGGCTTCAGCAATACGTGAACCGTCAACTTCCTGATGTTCAAGCTGGTTTTAGAAAAGACAGAGGAACCAGAGATCAAATTGCCAACATCCGCTGAATCATGGAAAAAGCAAGAGAGTTCCAGAAAAACATCTATTTCTGTTTTATTGACTATGCCAAAGCCTTTGACTGTGTGGATCACAATCAACTGTGGAAAACTCTGAAAGAGATAGGAATACCAGACCACCTGACCTGCCTTTTACGAAATCTGTATGCAGGTCAGGAAGCAACAGTTAGAACTGGACATGGAACAACAGACTGGTTCCAAATAGGAAAAGGAGTACGTCAAGGCTGTATATTGTCACCCTGCTTATTTAACTTCTATGCAGAGTACATCATGAGAAACGCTGGACTGGAGGAAACACAAGCTGGAATCAAGATTGCCTGGAGAAATATCAATACCCTCAGATATGCAGATGACACCACCCTTATGGCAGAAAGTGAAGACAATCTAAAAAGCCTCTTGATGAAAGTGAAAGAGGAGAGTGAAATAGTTGGCTTAAAGCTCAACATTCAGAAAACAAAGATCATGGCATCCGGTCCCATCACTTCATGGCAAATAGATGGGGAAACAGTGGAAACAGTGTCAGACTTAATTTTGGGGGGCTCCAAAATCACTGCAGATGGTGACTGCAGCCATGAAATTAAAAGACGCTTGCTCCTTGGAAGGAAAGTTATGACCAACCTAGACAGCATATTCAAAAGCAGAGACATTACTTTGCCAACAAAGGTCCGTCTAGTCAAGGCTATGATTTTTCCAGTAGTCATATATGGATGTGAGAGTTGGACTGTGAAGAAGGCTGAGTGCCGAAGAATTGATGCTTTTGAACTGTGGTGTTGGAGAAGACTCTTGAGAATCCCTTGGATTGCAAGGAGATCCAACCAGTCCATTCTGAAGATCAGCCCTGGGATTTCTTTGGAAAGAATGATGCTAAAGCTGAAACTCCAGTACTTTGGCCACCTCATGTGAAGAGTTGACTCATTGGAAAAGACTTTGATGCTGGGAGGGATTGGGGGCAGGAGGAGAAGGGGACGACAGAGGATGAGATGGCTGGATGGCATCATGGACTCGATGGACGTGTGTCTGAGTGAACTCTGGGAGATGGTGATAGACAGGTAGGCCTGGTGTGCTGCGATTCATGGGGTTGCAAAGAATCAGAGACGACTGAGCGACTGAACTGAACTGAACTAATCCAATGTAAGTGGTATGCTTATAAAAAAGGGAAATTTAGACACACCTACACAGTGGGAGAATCTCTGGTCTCTATAAGCTAATGGCAGAGGCTGGGAACAGATCTGTCCCTCAGAGTACTCAAAAAGAACCAATGCTGCCAACATCTTGATCTTGGACTTTTAGCCTCCAAAACTATGAGACAATAAGTTTCTGTCACTTAAGACACATTGTGTTTCTTTGTTATAGGGGCCTTAGCAAACAAATGCACCAACTTTCCCTTATAAAAAAAAAAAAAAAAGATAACAAATGCTAAAGAACATGATCAAACTTAAAATAAATATATAAAAAATAGAGAATAACAACAAGCCCACAAGTAATACCAATTAAGTAACTTTGATTAGAATGAGAACACAGAGAATTTCAATAGAAGTGCGGAGTCTGTCATAAAGAAACAAATTAAAATTGCACAGCAGAAAAAAGCCAATTCTGTATCTGTTACTAAAAATTCAATGAAAGGGTATAAAAGAAGATTAGACTTAGCAGGGGTTAAGATTGGTGACAGGAATACACGTCAGTGGACAATGTCCATGTTGAAACACAGAGAGAAAAATGCAAAGAAGAAAACAAGAGAAATGTGACCAATTAAAAATGTCTAACGCTCATGTACTTCCCTCGTGGCTCAGACTGTAAAGCGTCTGCCTACAATGAGGGAGACCTGGGTTCGATCCCTGGGTCAGGAAGACCCCCTGGAGAAGAAAGCAGCAACCTACTCCAGTACTTTTGCCTGGAAAATCCCATGGATGGAGAAGCCTGGTAGGCTACAGTCCATAGGGTCGCCAAGATTCGGACACAACTGAGCGACTTCAATTCACTTCACTTCAATCCAACACTCACGCAATTATAATCCAAAAAATAAGGAGAAAGGTAAAACTAAGAAATAACATTTGGAAAATTCACAGTTGACACTTTTAAAGCTTATGAAAGATAACAACTCACAGTGTCAAATTATTATATAATTCCAAAGCAGTATGATCATAAAGAAAGCAAACCTGGGCATGTCATCTGCAAAAATTTAAAACAAAAGAAAAAGAGAAACCACTCAAAATCAATAAGAGAAAAATGACACATTATGTTCAGAACAATTCTTAATAAATTGTGTGACTGACAAAAGGCAATGGAATGACCTCTTCAAAGTGCTGAAAGAAAAGTATGAGTACCAGTACTAACCTATATTAAAACTTGTAATAAAGCTACATTAATTAAGGCAGTGGAATATAGGGCAATATGAATAACAGTCCAACAGCCCAGAAGATAAAGGGATCAAGGCAACAAGTTGATATAATAATTGTAAATATATATGCACCCAACATAGGAGTACCTAAATACATAAAGTAAATATTAACAAACAAAAAAGGAGGAATTGAGAGTAACACAACAACAGTAGGGTTTTTAACCCTTCGCTTACATCAATGGACAGATAATAGTGACAGAAAATTAAAATTAATAAGGAAACACTGGCCTTAAATGACACACTATCAAATAAACTTGAGAGATTCTTACAGAAAATTCCATCCAAAAGAAGAATACATTCTTTTCAAGGGCACTAGAAGCATTTCCAGAATAGACTACATACTATGCCAAAAACAAGTCTCAGTAAAATTGAGAAAACTGAAATCAAATCAGTCATTTTTCGGACCACAGAGGTCTGAGACTAGAAATCAGAACAACAACAACAACAAAAAAAAAAACTGCAAAAAAACACTAGCATGTGGAATCTGAACAATATGCTACTAAACAACTGATGTATCACTGCAGAAATCAAATAGCAAATCAAAAAGTATCTGGAGACAAATGAAAATGGAAACAAACTGATCCAAAATATATATGTCTTATCTCAGGACACGAAAAAAATCTCAAATAAATAGCCTAACCTTATACCAAAGGAACTATATAAAAAGAAGAACAAACAACACCCAAATTTAGTAGAAGGCAAGATATCAAAAAGATCAGAACAGAAATAAATGACATAGAAATTTTAAAATAAACCAATGAAACTAAGAGCTAGTTCTTTGAAAAGATAAATAAAAATCACAAAACTTTTAGTAAGACTCATCAAGAAAAACAAGAGCCAAAATAAAATCAGAAATAAAAAAGAAGTTCTAACAAATGTCCCAGAGCTACAAAAAATTGTGAGAGTACTGAGAACAATTATACACCAGTAAAAGGGACAGTTCAGAAGAAATGGATAAATTACTAGAAATGTACAATCTCTCAAGACTAAATCAATAAGAAATACAAAATATGAATAGATTGTAATGAACTGAATCAGTAATTTAAATAAACTCCAAACAAACAAAAGTCCGGGGACCAGATGGCTTTATAGGTGAAGCCTACAAAACATTAAAAGAAGAGTTAACACCTATCCTTCCCAAAGCACTCCCAAATATTAAAGGGAAAGGAACACTCTCTTATTCAATGAGGTATCAGCCTGATACCAAAACCAGACAAAGACACCACAAAAAAGGAAACTATAGAACAATATCACTGATGAACATAGATGCAAAAATCCTCAACAAAATATTATCAAAACAAATTAAACAGTATATTTTTTAAAATCCATACACCAAGATAAAGTAGGATTTATTCCAAAGGTGCAAGGATATTTCAATATCTGTAAGTCAAATATTGTGATATATCATAATTACAAATTCAAGAGTTTAAAAATTGTGAAATACAAAAAAAAAAAGCTTTTGACATCACTATGACACCTCAACATAATAAAGTCCATGTCTGACAAGCCCATAGCTAAAATATTTAATCATGAAAATCTGAAAGCTTTTCCTCTAAGATTAGGAAGAAAACAAGGATCCTCACTTTCATCACTTTTATTTGACATAGTATTGGAAGTCCTAGTGAAATTGATCAGACAAAAAATTAGTGAAAGGAAATAAAAATGGCAAAAGTACAACTGTCACTGTTGCATGTAACATATTACATATAGACTATCCTAAAGAGGCGACTTAGCAGCAGCAGCAGCAAAGAGGCTACCAAAAAACTATTAGAAGTAATAAATGAACTCAGCAAAGTTGCAAGAAAAAAAAAACTAATATACAGAAATCTGTTGCATTTCTATACACTGACAAACTATCAGAAATAAAAACTAAGAAAACAATCCAATTTACAACTGCATCAAAAAGAATAAAATACCAAGAAATAAATCTAACCAACCTGGTAATACAACCTCTACTCAGAAAACTATAAGACACTGATGAGAGAGACTAAAGATGATATAAACAGATGGAAAGATGATATAAAAAGATGGAAAGAAACTGTGTACATAGATTATAGGAATTAATAGTTAAAATGACCATATTACCCAAAGCAATCTATAGATTTAATGCAATCCCTTATCAAAATACCAATGGCATTTTCCACAGAACTAAAATAAATAATTCTAAAATGTTTATGGAACCACAAGAGAACTGAATAGCCAACAATCTTGGGAAAGAAAAACAAGACAGGCGATATCACACTCCCTGATTTCAAACTATACCACACAACTACAGTAACCAAAACAGTATGTTACTAGCACAGATACAGACACAGAGATCAAAGAAACAGAACAGCGAGCCTAGTAATAAACCCACACATACATGGTCAAGTAATGTATGACAAAGAAGGCAGGAATATACAATAGGAAAAAGACAGCCTCTTCAATAAATTGTGGGAAAACTGGACAACCACATGGAAAAGAATGAAACTGGACCTCTTTCTCACACCATATACAAAAATAAATTGAAAAATCAATTAAAGACTTAAATGTAAGACCTAAAGCTATAAAACTCCCAGAAGAAAATAGAGGCAGTATGCTCATTGACAGTGGTCTTAGCAATATTTTTTAAAATATCTCCTCAGGAGACCAGGGGGGAACAAAATGAACAAACAGGGCTATATCAAACTAAAAAGCTTTTCACGGTGCAGGAAACTACTACTAACACAATGAAAAAGCCTACTGAACAGGAGAAAATATTCACAAAAAATATATATGATAAAGGACCAAGATTCAAAGTAAACAAAGAACTTCTACAATTCAATATCTGAAAAGCAAGCAACACATTTAAAAAATGGGCAGAATATATGAATAGATATTTCTTCAAAGAAGACATACAGATGGCCAACAGGCACATGAAAAAATCCTCAACATTACTAATCATCAGAAAATGCTAATCAAAACCATGAGCTATCACCTCACATTTATGATAAAAAAGACAAGAGATAATAGTGTGAGAGGATGTGGAGAGAAGAGAACCCTCATACAATGTTGGTTGGAATGTAAACTGGTGCAGCCACTATGTAAAATACTATAGAGGGTCCTCAAAAAATTAAAGACAGAACTACCATAGGTTCTAGAAATTTCACTTCTGAGTTTTTTCCTGAAGAAAACAAAAACAAAAATTCAAAAAGATACATGCACCCCATGTTCACTGCAATTATTTACAATTGCCAAGATATGGAAGCAATCTAAGTGCCCATCAGTAGATGAATAGATGAAGATATGGTTTTTACACAAAATAGTATTACTCAAAAAGTGAAAACTTGCCATTTACAACACGGATGGACCTACAACACAGTACTAAGCTCTTATACGTGGAATATAAAAAACAAAACAAATGAACCAACTGATGCTAAAGCTGAAACTGCAATACTTTGGCCACCTCATGCGAAGAGTTGACTCATTGGAAAAGACTCTGATACTGGGAGGGATTGGGGGCAGGAGGAGAAGGGGACGACAGAGGATGAGACGGCCAAATGGCATCACCGACTCGATGGACATGAGTTTGAGTGAACTCCGGGTGTTGGTAATGGACAGGGAGGCCTGGCGTGCTGCGATTCATGGGGTCGCAAAGAGTCAGACACAACTGAGAGACTGAACTGAACTGAACTGAAGCTGAGAGACCCACAGATACAGAGAACAGGTAGCTGCCATAGGGAAGAGGGTTTAGGGGGATGAATGAAATAGGTGACGGAGATAAACAGATACAAACTTTCAGTTACAAAATAAGTGAGTTACTAGGATGAAATAAGGATTATCATTTGGCCAAAATCTCAAGTTGTGTAACTACCATTAGAGATCATTTTTATCACCATGTACAATCAGAAAAATCAGCCAGTTAACAGCCACACTCCAATAACTAGCTTCTGAAAGTTTGCAAATCAATGACAACCGAAAGTTTCTAAAAGTCAGTGAATTAGTGACAGCCACAGCTTCTAGGCAGGAGTCAGTAAGCGCTTCAATCCACTGATGAGGATTCTAAAAGTGAGAAGACCAACAAGTAGTCTACCTCAACTAACTACACCAACACAACTGAAAGCCTGTCTATACCTAAACACTCTCCTTTCTGAAAGCCTATGGGTCCCTGAACACTAGGCTTCCCAAAACCTTATATAAGATGAGCTGGCTCTCTTCAGAAAGACTGGGTTTACAACTGGCCCTTACAAGCAAATTGTAAGGTCATCATTTGTTTTGAGTGACATATCAAGTTCAGTTTATAGTTTGTTCACAAGTTCACAATCTTTTCAACAGTTCAGCTCTTTTATGATTAGTTATAAGTTTAGACTTCTGACAGTTTCACTGACACAGCTGCAAGATTTTCAATTCAATATTTTCAATTCTTTAAATGTTTTTAAATGATTATCTACATTTTTATTTGCATATATTTAAATCCCAAACTGCCAAAACACAAGTGTAAATCTTGTAATGAATATTTTGAACAGTAGAAATTTCTCAACTGAGGAAAAGTTCCTTTTTGAAGTTCTTCGTGTGGTTTGCAATTGTTCACTAAACATGGTGAAAAGTTCACTAAACTTGGTGGAAAGTCAAATATAAACCTGCATATACTAACGGCTAAGCAAAAGAAATAAATGATTTCTTCATACAATACCAAAGAAGGTGATATAACAAATTTGGGGGATTAAGAAAAATTCAAAGATATAAGAAATTGTAGCAGGCACCATAATAGTTTTTCACACTGTGTATCATCAGTCTTTCTGCCCAAATGACTAAATGCACAACTACCATAAGCATTTATTTCAAAATTGTAAGCAAATTTTCAAGTGCCAGGTTCAAATCCACTGCAACAATTAAAGAATGAAACAACTCCCTTTGCAATTACAGAAACATGAAGGATGGGCTTGTGTCACCCTGTTGGAGCACAGCCATAGGTGCAAGTAATCACTATGCAGAAAACAAAATGTTCCCTTTGTTTTTGCATAGTATTTTTCTAGTGAAACAAAAAAGAGCCTTGTTCACAAGGTTTAGCAAGTAAAATCCCTTCCAGATGAGACTGAGACAACAGGAAACTTTTGCAGAGATTCTCTTACTGAGTTGAATTAATAAGTAAAATATGTGGCTTTGGGTGCAGAGAATAGTGATGACATGTTTAAGATCATTTAACAATCAAAGTGCAATAACTATGGTTCAGGCATCCCAAATGGAGTCAGGTGTCCACCAGTGGATGGGGTTTCAGACAAATTCTTGCATCACTGAGAACTGGAATTTTCTGAACTGTATCAAACTCAAGGACACCACCAAACATTTTCAAAACTGTATCTGCTAGCAGCTGCTGGATGCAACCCTGTAGTTTCATAGGCCCCCCTCTCTTTTTTCCAGTTATGTAATCATTTCAAACTCTAACCCCAATTCTTGCTTAATGGACACCCTTACTTCTTGCCAGCTCCAATCCTAATTCTTAACAATTTATGGAACCCAGTAGCTTTCTTCCACCATTTTGTAGTCTGGTGGAACATATTTCAAGTGCTTCTTGGATCTGTGTTTCCCAGGCTGCAATCCTAACAAACCCCAAATAAATGTTTGTTTTTTTTTTTGCCTCAACACTTCTCATCAAAATGTTCCTCCTTGTGAACCTGGTCTGAGCACTCAGCTCCGCCTCCAAGAACTGAATTACTGCCCAACATCAGCAGCTATGGTCTTGATATTAAAAGCAATTTCACACAATTTAAGAAATACAAATATTATTTCCCAATTACATTATTTTCTGGGTTTTTGATTGCCTCAGACGTTGAAATCTTTTCAGGAATTGTGGTCTGCACAAACTTTTTATGAAGATCTAAAAGAAAAACAAGCAAAGTTATTCTGATACTTGTAATCTTACATTTTCATTTCTAAATCCAATTCTTCATGTGTTTTTCTACATTACCAACTTTTTGGTGTGTAATATATGCATCTGCTTTCCCTTTCTGCTGTCTTTTGGTCCTTCTTACACATACATTTCTTAACCCTTTATAATCTTAAGGTTTCATTCTCTCTCTTTTCCTGTTCGCAGGCAGGCAGTTTGACTAAGGAACAGTAACAAATTACACTGAGGTAAGAGATAAGGAAATTTAAAAAGTGGAATGCATCAAGAAACTGGGACCATTTGCAAGGGAAAAAAAGATACAGAATACTGAAGACAAAGGTGATCTGCAACTTTCCAAGGAGAAGGTGGAAGACTGCAGTTACCAAGGAAGAACTCATTGATAAATGCCTTCTTCCTGGCAGTGCAATTATTTCTAGAAGAGCAGAATTCTGAATGTCAAAAAGACCACATCTTTCATTTTTGTCCGTTTTACAGACAAGGAAATAAATCACCCAGAGAAATGAAAAGATTTTCTGCGCTGACACTGCCTCTGCCTCCTCGGCTGCAGACCTCGAGGCCGAGGGTCAGACGCGGGTGGGAGGGAGGTCTGGGGCCCGACTCTCGACAGAAAAGGGCAGCCCTTCAACCGGAAAAGACAAGGTTCTGGACTTACTGGGGCCCCCGTGCAGTCCCCTGAGAACGGTGAGAAAGACCAGAAGAAGGAACATGGCTCCGCTGACCTGGAGCCACACTGGCCCAACAGTGACGGTTGAGGCGTTGCGGTGAACAGCGCGGGCGGGAGACGCCGGCAGCGCGCGAGGAGAAGGCTGGGGGTGGCTGCCTCCCGGAGGGCCAGTGGGCGCGCCTAGCCTGCAGCTGGTGGGCAGCTGCGGCTGAGGAGAGAGCATTCGGTTTCTTGTGAAGGAAGGAAAAGCTGCGCAAGTTACAGTTCTCAGATGAGGCTGGTTGGTGGTGCTTGGTTTTGGTTGTATCTTGGACTTGGATTGACGGTTTTTGAAGTAGTTTCCAATTACAGTGAGGAGAAGGTGCAAAGGTAATCTATCATAATGCCATTTGCTAAAAATGGCTTTTCCTTACATTACCTGCTGCTGCTGCTGCTGCTAAGTCCCTTCAGACATGTCCCACTCTGTGTGACCCTGTAGATGGCAGCCCACCAGGCTCCGCCCTCCCTGGGATTCTCCAGGCAAGAACACTGGAGTGGGTTGCCATTTCCTTCTCCAATGCATGAAAGTGAAAACTGAAAGTGAAGTCGCTCAGTCCTGTCGGACTCTTCGCGACCCCATGGACTGCAGCCTACCAGGCTCCTCCGTCCATGGGATTTTTCAGGCAAGAGTACTGGAGGGGGTTGCCATTGCCTTCTCTGTTACATTACTTGGTGACTAATAAATATTGGATAACCTCAGATATGCAGATATCACCACCCTTATGGAAGAAAGTGAAAAAGAACTAAAGAGTCTCTTGATGAAAGTGAAAGCCTCTTGATGAGAGTGAAAAAGTTGGCTTACAGCTCAACATTCAGAAAACTAAGATCCTGGCATCCGATCCCATCACTTCATGGCAAATAGATGGGGAAATAGTGGAAACAGTGTCAGAATTTATTTTGGGGGTCTCCAAAATCACTGCAGATGGTGACTGCAGCCCTGAAATTAAAAGACGCTTACTTCTTGGAAGGAAAGTTATGACCAACCTAGACACCATATTAAAAAGCAGAGACATTACTTTGTCAACAAAGATCCATCTAGTCAAGGCTACGATTTTTCCAGTAGTCATGTATGGATGTGAGTTGGACTATAAAGAAAGCTGAGCACTGAAGAACTGATGCTTTTGAACTGTGGTGTTGGAGAAGACTCTTGAGAGTCCCTCGGACTGCAAGGAGTTCCAACCAGTCCATCCTAAAAGAAATCAGTCCTGGGTGTTCACTGGAGAGACTGATGTTGAAGCTGAAACTCCAACACTTTGGCCACCTAATGCGAAGAGCCAATTCATTTGAAAAGACCCTGATGTTGGGAAAGATTGAAGGCAGGAAGAGAAGGGGACGACAGAGGATGAGATGGTTAGATAGCATCACTGACTCGATGGACATGAGTTTGGGTAAACTCTGGGAGTTGGTGATGGTCAGGGAGGCCTGGCGTGCTGCAGTTCATGGGATTGCAGTGAAACACAACTCACTGACTGAACTGAACTGAATAAATATCAGCACACTTTTTAAATGCTCAGTTCAGTCCCGCAGGCATGTCAGACTCTTTGCGACCCCATGGACTGCAGCACGCCAGGCCTCCCTGTCCATCGCCAGCTCCTGGAGTTTACTCAAACTGATGTCCATCAAGTCATTGATGCCATCTAACCATCTCATCATCATCTGTCGTCCCCTTCTCCTCCTGCTTTCAAACTTTCCCAGCATCAGGGTCTTTTCTAATGAGTCGGCTCTTCGCATCAGGTGGCCGAAGTACCAGAGCATCAGCTTCAGCATCAGTCCTTCCAATGAATTTTCAGGACTGGTCTCCTTTATTTTTTGTTTTGTTTTATATTTTTTAAAATTTTTTAATATAAATTTAATAGGAGGTTAATTACTTTACAATATTGTTGATGGACTGGTTGGATCTCCTTGCAGTCCAAGGGACTCTCAAGAGTCTTCTCCAACACCACAGTTCAAAAGCATCAATTCTTCGGCGCTCAGCTTTCTTCACAGTCCAACTCTCACCTCCATACATGACCACTGGAAAAATCGTAGCCTTGACTAGACGGACCTTTGTTGGCAAAGTAATGTCTCTGCTTTCTTAATATGCTGTCTAGGTTGGTCATAGCCCTTCTTCAAGGAGCAAGCATCCTTTAATTTCATGACTGCAGTCACCATCTGCAGTGATTTGGGAGCCCCCCCCCTCAAAATTAAGTCTGTCACTGTTTCCATTGTTTCCCCATCTCTTTGCCATGAAGTGATTGGACCAGATGCCATGATCTTAGTTTTCTGAATGTTGAATTTTAAGCCAGCTTTTTCACTCTTCTCTTCCACTTTCACCAAGAGGCTTTTCAAATGCTCAAGTTGAGAGCAAGCAAAAGTTTCCTCCTAGTAACAATACTTACCCATCAGCAGGCAAATGTATTTGCAAACACTGGTGCAAACACTGTGACTCTGGTAAATCTCATGGTTGGATAGCCATTGTGGGTACGTGTGTGTGCTCAGTCTCAGTCCTACAGGACTCTTCGCAACCCCATGGACTGTAGCCGGCCAGGCTCCTCTGTCCATGGAAATTTTCCAGGCAAAAATACTGCAGTGGGTTGGCTTCTACTAGACAGCTATCAACGGCAGAAGTCTCCTCCCCTCCACCCATACAATCTTTGTTTGAATACTTTTCAAAAAATCTTCTTTAATATCACAAGTTATTATTGCCACACTGTGTAATCCTGTAGCCCCTAGTTTTTACTTTGTTAGCCCCTTTTACAGTTCATTCTGCCTCTATAGGAGCAAGAAGAGTTTGATCTCTTGAGGTCTATAGGCATCCTTCCTTTCGCAGATCCTTACCCACATCATACTAAATACACTGAAATATAGGCATACTCAATATTGACTATACATTTCCTTTAACAAATGTCAAACTCATGTTTATAAATTCACTTTGAAACTGCTTGGTTTTCCTGAAAAACAAAGAGAAGTTATTAGCAGAATATAACACTTTTGAGGTCCTTTAATGGACCGGAACCTGGTAGTCCGGAGTAGACCAATAAGAAAGTAAAGGAGAGAGAAAGAGGCTGATATTCCTTGGTTTACGCAGAAAGCCAATAAAGCCCCTGACACAGGGCTTGCTCTGTTCACAGAGGCCTCAGGCAACCTCTCGATGGGGTGAAGGTGCAGAGTGCCTTCTCGAGAGGGTCTTAGAAGCCCGGGCAAGAAAGTGAACTCAGAGAGCTTCTGCGCTCCAGGGGATCAGCCTGGAAAAGAGAGAGAGGGAGAGAGAGAGAGAGAAAGAAAGACACAGGGACCAAAGCTCTGATGGAGCAAAGGTGTTTTAATCAACATGGTATAGGCATATATACTGTAGTTATTCTCAGCAAAGATAAAGATTAAAATTCCAGACTTACAAAACATAGGTGATCCATATTAAAGGGAGAGAGAGTTGTAATCACTTTTACTGTATGGTTCAGAAGAAGGAAGTGGGTACTTATCATCATATAGAAAAACTAACGAAGGAAATGCCTCGATTCCCCAGTTCCCAAGAGAGGCTTGCCTCTCCTCTTAATTCCTGAATATTCAGGAATTAATAAGAAACAGAATTCCTGACAGATCCAAAACAGCACACAGGAAGCCTCCTGTTAAATGCTTCCTGACATAACACTAACAAATATTTCTCTAAAATAACCAAGTGACAAGAAATAAAATCACAAGTGTTAGTATAAATAGTAGCATAGACACTTATTGCTCCAATTGACAAATTCTCCCAGGAAAGAACAAGAAAGGATTTAAAAAAATATAGAAAAGACAAAACTAAAATTAAGAGATAAGGAGTAGAGAAGTGTTAATAATAGTATTTTCCAGAAGGAGAAAAATTAAAATAATTAGAAGGAAATACTTAAAAGGGATAATGGGAAAACTCTTTCTCTTAATTTGAAAAATAAGAGAGTGGCTTTAGAAAGGACACAAGTATTAAAAAGTTAAGAGAAAAGTGAAAGACAAGGAGAGGACATTTGCAAAGTTTAATACCAACCAGGAATTACTATCTAGGATATCCAACATACCTGAGCACCCCCCCTACACACACACACACACACACACACACACACACACACACACAGGTATGGGAGGAGACAGAAGGAGACAAAAAAAATCCAGTAGCAATATAGGAAAATGTTATACTTTTTTTTCATAAAGCATGATAAGTAAATGCCTAAAAGGATATAAAGAGATCTTTAGCTTAAATAGTAATCACAAATGAGCAAATTAAAACAACAGTGATGTATCACTTTCTATCCAATAAATTAGCAAAAATTAGGGTGGTGAATTGACGAAGGCAATGGCACCCCATTCCAGTACTCTTGCCTGGAAAATCCCATGGATGGAGGAGCCTGGTAGGCTGCAGTCCATGGGATTGCTTAGAGTAGGACACGACTGAGCGACTTCACTTTCACTTTTCACTTCCAGGCATTGGAGAAGGCAATGGCAACCCACTCCATTGTCCTTGCCTGGAGAATCCCAGGGATGGGGAGCCTGGTGGGCTGCTGTCTACGGGGTCACACAGAGTCAGACATGACTGAAGTGACTTAGCAGCTTAGCAGCACAGTGGTGAATAGCATTAAGTGCAGGTAAGAATGAAGAGAAACATAAGACTTGGTTTGTAGGCATGTAAGCAGTAATAACCATTCCAGAGAACAATCTGGCAGTTTTCCAAGAAATATTTTTTTAATATATTCTGTGATTTACCAAGTCCACCCCTGGGGATGACTTCTGGTAAAGATTACACTAATATGTAGTCTGATTCTTCACACAGAAAACAATTATAAATGCCTGGCAAAATACCTTTAAAAACCCAAAGGACCTGGAAAATGACCAAAGGCAGACACAAACTTGAATAGAGTTTACTCTTGGAAGATTACCTTTACATCTAGTAAGAACTAAGAGTTTGTGTGGCTTTCTTGCCTGGTCATGTTCCACAACTACAACAGCTCAGGCAGGGAAAAACTGCATGCAGCCTCAACAGGAGCAGATCACACAGCATACGAGAAAATATTAATCTAAAGCAGAAGATGCTGGTTATGGATTCCATCTTCTTAAATTTAAGACTTGTTTTCTGGCCTGTTTGGGGAATGTTCTATATATAATCAGAATGTGCATTCTTCTGCTTTGGGTGAAAAGTTCTGTACAGGCCTGTTGGGTCCACATGTCTGTAGTGCTGTTCAAGTCTGCTGTTTATTGATTTTCTGTGCTTTACCTATTATTTAAAATGGGGTTTCACTGAAATCTCTTACTATTATTGCATTGCTGTCGATTTCTTCTTTCAGATTTGTCAATCCTTGTTTTATACACTAAGGTGCTCTGATTTGGGGTGCATGTATATTTACAATTATTATATCTTTCTATTGAATTTACCCTTTTATCATTGTGTCATGATCTTTTTTTTTTTTTTTTGGCTCTAGAGGCAGTTTTTGATGTGAAGTCTGTTTCATCTGATTTAAATATAACCACTCCTTTGTTTTGGTTATCATTTGTGAGAAATATCTTTTTCTTCCTCTTGCTTTCAGCCTATGTATACCTTCAATCTAAAGTGAGTTTCCTATAGATAGCATACAGTGGGAGTTTGCTTTCATTTTTAATCATTCAGACACTGTATCTTTTTATTGAGAAGTTTAACCCACTTTCATTTAAAGTAATTATTGATGGGGAAGGATTTATTATTGCCATTTTATTAACAGTTTTGCATTTGTCTTGTAGTTCTTTTGTCACTCTCTTCTCTCGTTATAGCAAACTAAAAAGCTCTTCACAGCAAAGGATACAGTTAACAAGTGAAAAAGCAACCTACGGAATGGGAAAAATACTTGCAAATCATATATTTGAGAAGGAGTTAATAACCAAAGTATATTTGGAATTCATGTAACTCAATAGCAAAAAAAAAAAATCACAAATATTCCACTTACAAAATGGGCAAAATGACCTGAATAGACATTTTTCTGAAGAAGACATATAATTACCAACAAATACATGAAAAAGTGTTAAACATCACTAATTATCAGGGAAATATGAATAAAAACCACAACAAGACAAAGTCTTACAACTTTTAGAATGGATATTACCCAAAAGATGAAAAGGACAAGTATTATCAAATGTGTGTGTGGAGAAATTGGAACTGCGGTATGCTGTGGAAGAGAGACTATAAACTGGTACAGCCATTAGGGAAAGCAGTATGGCAGTTCCGCAAAAATTAAAAATAGAATACCATATGATCCAGCAGTCTTACCTCTGGGCATATATCAGGAGTAAATGAAGTCAGTATCTCAAAGAAATATATGCATACCTATGTTCTTTGCAGCATAATTCACAATAGCCAAGATATGGAAATAATCTGTGTCCATAACAGACAAATGGATAAAGAAAACAGGATACATTTATTCAGCTGTGAAAAAGAAGGAAATCTCACCCTACTCACTCCTGCCCTTTCTCAATCCTGCCATTGTGACAACATGGACAAACACAAAGGACCTTTGCTAAGTTAGTTAAGACACAGAAAGATAAATACTGTATAATCTCATTTATATATGAGATTTCAAAAAGAATGTTAATAAGCTTTACTTGACATTTACATATTTGAAAACTACAAAACGTACATTTTTAGTGCACATGGAACATTCACCAAAATAGACCAGAGTGGATCATAGCAAAACAATAGTTTCAGAGTATGAGAATTATGCAACTATGGTCTCTGACCATGACTAAATTAAGAAAGATGAAACTGAAAATATCCAAATATTTAGAAATGAAACAACATACTTCTAAGAAATCCATAATTCTGAGATCAAACTAACACATCAGAACTTGTGAGATGTAGCTAAAGAGACTCATAGAGCAAATATATATCTTTAAATGAATTAGAAAAGATTTAAAAACAATGAGCTAAACTTTCATCTCAAGAATATAGGAAATGAGCAAATTTTAAGACATAAATCAATGAAACAGAAAACAAAGATGCATATAGTATCACTATAGTTAGGAATGAAAGAAGGGACATAACTTTAGCTCCTATAGACACTGTAAGGGATATTATGAACAACTTTATGTCAAAAGATTGACCATTAAATGAAATGAATAAGCTGCTTTAAAATTACCACTTTTGAAAAAAAAATCACAATAAATGGAAAGTCTAAACAGTTCTCTGTTAAAGATATTGAATCCATAATTTAAAATCTTCCCACAAAGAAAGTTCCAGTTTCATTGATGAATTTTGCCAAATATTTATTGAAAAACTGAACAATACGTAGTTTCAGAAAAAGGAAAATAAAAGATATTTTTCCTAACTCAATTTATTAATCTTCGTATCAAACTCTGATAAGGTATTAATCTTTGCTCCTGAGACCAAAGCCCAAGCTCTCTGGGTCCTTCTGTCTTCTGGGATTCATCCTGTGAGTGACTCAACCAAGGGGCACAGAAAGGTGGCAAGCCGAATGTGAGGCCTGAGCAAGCACAGTTTCCCTTAGCCCTGATTCTGCAGTTGTAGGGAGGGAGAGGGGGCAAATAGCTGTATTAACTGAGATCTGCATGCAGTCAGCCAAGTCCAGTGAGAAGGACCAGGAGGAGGAACACAGTCCACACACTGATCCTTCCCTGAGTAACAGCAGTTGATGCAGATCCCCAGCCGCTAGGGGCCTAGGCAACAAACCCAAGTGGGTGGTGGGGAGAGCTGTGGAGAAGAGCTCAGGGAGTCAATGGGAGTTCAGGTTGACTGTCTTCACTCAAGGGCCCTGACATGGCAAAACTGTGCCTCGGAGTGGGAGAGGAAATAAAAACAGACGCTCCTGCAAATTGGTCCATCTTGGTTTATTGTTTTCCATCAGCTGTGACCAGGGGAGAAAAGGTCGAATTTTCATTTCTCAGCAAGACCCTGAGTGATATCCATTGCCTTCTGAAGGAATTGTTAGTTACTGTGGAAGAGAACAAAGACACATGTGCTTCAGTTCAGTCAGTCAGTTCAGTCACTCAGTTGTGTCCAACTCTTTGTGACCCCATGAATCGCAGCACATCAGCCCTCCCTGTCCATCACCAACTCCCGGAGTTCACCCAAACTCATGTGCATCGAGTCAGTGATGCCATCCAGCCATCTCATCCTCTGTCATCCCCTTCTCCTCCTGCCCCCAATCCCTCCCAGCATCAGGGTCTTTTCCAATGAATCAACTCTTCGCATGAGTTGGCCAAAGTATTGGAGTTTCAGCCTCAGCATCAGTCCTTCCAATGAACACCCAGGACTGGTCTCCTTTAGGATGGACTGGTTGGATCTCCTCGCAGTTCAAGGGACTCACAAGAGTCTTCTCTGCTTAGGTATTGATAAACAAGTAAATTACCTTCCACTGAAAAACATGCAGTTGGCATACTGCTAAGTGAAAAATTCATATGGCAAAAAAAAAAGAACTCTAGGAAGACATTTTATAATTTTGCTTATGAAATTACTTAACTGTGAGTAGAGAAGGAAATGGCAACCCATTCCAGTGTTCTTACCTGGAGAATCCCAGGGATGGGGAAGCCTGGTGGGCTGCCGTCTATGGGGTCGCACAGAGTCGGACACGACTGAAGTGACTTAGCAGCAGCAGCAGCAGCAGCTTTTTAACTAGCAATTGTGATTTCTGGAGAACCATTGTATTTAATGAGAAGTACTTGCAAATGAGAAAATCTAACATTTTTTCCACATGCATGTTCTTGAATATAACAAGTTAAATCTTTGCATTGTTTTAAGAAATTTAAATACATATCAATTTTACTTTTTCCATATCTTGGAGCCAATCATTTTTTATTTTTTCATATTGTAAACAGTGTTTTGGTTTTGGCACTTGTAAACTCACAGGCCTTAGCATTTTGCCTATAGTACCTAATGGATAAAGTGAGTGGCTTAATCATGAATTCATTTTATAAACTAATTTACGTATCATGTATCTTATTAGCTGCTAAGCTGCTAAGTCACTTCAGTCGTGTCCGACTCTGTGTGACCCCATAGACGGCAGCTCACCAGGCTCCCCTGTCCCTGGGATTCTCCAGGCAAGATCCACAAGAGCAAGTTCCCAACAAACTTATAAGAACTTTATTAAACTGAAGAAAAAAGACTAAAAGTCTTTTAAAAATGATTTAAATACTCAGTAATCAAGGTTAGTAAAAATTAATGCATTATTTTTGGTGAAGTACTTTACCAATTCACCAATAAATATTAAGGAATTAGTTGTGGATTATTAGCTTCATTTTAATTTAAAGCATATTTATTTTAAGAGATAGTTCCTAATATATTTGCCTACTATTAAGTGTTTCACTGCTTTTCTGTGATTTGGATCTAAATAAATTTAAGTTTGAGACAATACACTCTGAAAAAAATGGATTTTTACGGCAGTTTCTTCTTGTTTCCCTTCAAAATTGTAGTAGAAAAGGAAATATCTGCTACATTTTTTATACTCATTATTATCAAAAGTCAAAACCAAACTCTTGAGCCTCTTTTCTACTTTTATATCCACAGATTTCTTATTTCTGATCCCCCAACCAAAACAATGAAAGAGTAAAAAAATAAGTTGAAAATAAATTAACTGAGTTGAATTAACAGAGAACGTAAAATAGGCAGTAAGATTAGCAAGGGATTTCAGTGATAAGAGTGGCATAAGTTTACCCTTCCTATCCTTTCCTACATCTGCTGCTTTACATCTTCAAAACTTAAAGGAGGTTTTTCTTACTACTCTGACCACGAAACTCCCCTATTTAACAAAGTAGAAAGTGAAGTGTTAGTCATTCATTCATGTCTGACTCTGCAACCCCATGGACTGTAGTCCTCCAGGCTCCTCTGTCCATGGGATTCTCCAGGCAAAAAGACTGGAGTAGGTTAATACAGTTAGTTCTCCCTCAAATCAATAAAAGAATTTGTATATCTGGATTTGTCAGACTACTTTATATTTAACCCATCTGATTTCTGGCTTAAAATTTTTTTTTGTCCTGGTAGTGTTTACCTGAGAAGTTGGTTCTATCAACATCTCCCATTGGTTTTCAAACTTTTTAAAATAGTGAAGAAAGGAAAACATGGGTGTTGTAACAGTGAGGCAGAGCAAATGTGTCTGCTAGCTTATTAAATTTAACAGAAAGAACAACCCAAGAATGCTTTTTGGTTTATGCTAAACACAGGACTGGATGAAGCACAAGCTGGAATCAAGATTGCTGGGAGAAATATCAATAACCTCAGATATACAGATGATACCACACTTATGGCAGAAAGAGAAGAACTAAAGAGTCTCTTGAAAGAGGAAAGTGAAAAAGTTGGCTTAAAACTCAACATTCAGAAAACCAAGATCATGACATCTAGTCCTATCACTTCATGTCTAATAGATGGGCAAACAATGGAAACAGTGAAACTTTATTTTGGGGGCTCCAGAATCACTGCAGATGGTGACTGCAGCCATGAAATTAAAAGATGTTTGCTCCTTGGAAGAAAAGTCATGACCAACCTAGACAGCATATTGAAAAGCAGAGACATTACTTTGCCAACAAAGGTGCGTCTAGTCAAAGCTATGGTTTTTCCAGTGGTCATGTATGGATGTGAGAGTTGAACTACAGAGAAAGCTGAGCACCGAAGAATTGATGCTTTTGAACTGTGGTGTTGGAGAAGACTCTTGAGAGTCCCTTGGACTGCAAGGAGATCCAACCAGTCAATCCTAAAGGAAATCAGTCCTGAATATTCATTGGAAGGACTGATGCTGAAGCTGAAACTCCAATACTTTGGCCACCTGATGTGAAGAACTGCCTCTCCTGAAAAGACCCTGATGCTGGGAAAGATTGAAGGTGGGAGAAGAAGGGAACGACAGAGGATGAGATGGCTGGATGACCAACTCAATGAACATGAGTTTGAGTAAGCTCTGGGATTTGATGACAGACAGGGAGGCCTGGCATGCTGCAGTCCATGGGATCACAGAGTCAGACATGACTGAGCAACTGAACTGAAACACAAGCTAGACTAATGGGTTAACTCTCCAGACCACACACTTCAAATGTGATATATATTGTCCTAGGATGGTGATTATCCCTCAGTCTTGAATACTACTTCCAGTAGAAGATGACTATGCAAATGACATATTCTATCATGAGAGATAATGTGAGTGGACAGTTGGAGTAGTTATAACGTCAATCATGTGTGTATGTAAAGTTCAAGATGTATGTGATATTCATCCACTACGCAAGTATTTTAGTGAGCATTTACTCTGCTAGGTGCTAACCACAAGTTGGTTAACAAAGTACACACAGTCATTATATTCAAGCAATTTCAGAGCTTATTGGCAAAGTAATGCACTAGAGGAGCATCAGTTTGGAAGTATTAGTGTTTGAGCTGCTGCTGCTGCTACTGCTGCTAAGTTGCTTCAGTCGTGTCCAACTCTGTGCGACTCCACAGATGGCAGCCCACCAGGCTCCACCCTCCGTGGGATTCTCCAGGCAACAACACTAGAGTGGATTGCCATTTCCTTCTCTAATGCATGAAAGTGAAAAGTGAAAGTGAAGTCACTCAGTCATGTCCGACTCGTTGCAACCCCATGGACTGCAGCCTACCAACCTCCTCCATTCATGGGATTTTCCAGGCAAGAGTACTGGAGTGGGTTGCCATTGCCTTCTTCAAGAAAATGAAAGTGAAGTCACTCCGTCATGCCCGACTCTTTGCAACGCCGTGGGCTATAGCCCACCAGGCTCCTCTGTCCATGGGATTCTCTCGGCAAGAATACTGGAGTGGGTTGCCAGTTTCTTCTCCAGGGAGTGTTTGAGCACTATATTACAAATCCGTTGGTAATGGTGAGAGTAGAGGCAATAAAGAACATCTGCCTTTTTCTTCACACTTAGTTTGTACGAAGCAATGTCTATAAAAGAGTAACTATGTTAGGAGACATTATGAAAAAAAAAAAAGAACAAAATAAAGGAAATAGAAATGTCAACAGCTTCCTGAATGGAGGGAGTGATGTCATCAGGGAGGACAGAAACTATCTAATGTAGTGGTGCAGCCTGAAAACCACCTGTGGGTATAAAGTAGATTTTGGAATATCAGTGGATTGAATGTAACTAAAAGAAGACACTTTAAGGGAAATGCCAAGCAGTATAAGTAAATAAAACCTCTATAAGGGAGAGAAGAAGATTAGCAGATCAGTAAATATTTGATGACTTTGGAAGGATCACAAGGCCACATAGGAAACTAAAAACTCATGAGAACTCTGTATTAACACAATTGTGGGCTGTTGGATTGGGGTGGGGAGTATGAAACATGTAGAATTTCAGTTTATAATAACTGTTTCTTAGATAAACTCCTCTTAAGAGTGGTAATAATTTACTCAGTTGTTCATATTGAGTTTGTGGGTATAAATGTGATCTTAAAAAAAAAGAAATATTTCTCTTTGTGTATTTCATCACAAAACATGCACAAAAAAATGCTCTGATTATGTTAATTTCATAAAATAATTATAAATATCTTGCCTCTCATTAGACTTAACTAGTTTTTCCCTATGTATTAAGAGTAGGCAACCAATAAAAATTTAGTAAACTGAAGAAAAGACTAAGTTCATTAATACTCATTCCCAGAATGGAAAATATTAATAAGTTGTTTTTACTGCAGTACTTCATCGATTGTAGCTGCTCAAAAATATTAAGCAATTATTTGTTCATTTTCAACTTTGACTTACTTATAAGAAACATTTCCTAAGTCACTTACCTGCTGCGATTTGTTTGGGTACTACTTTCTGACCTCGATCTAAATAAAAATAAAAATGTCTAAAAGTTAATACGAATAAACATGCCTACCTTAAGAATGACAATCAAGCCATTTTATACCCGAACTACTCTAGTTGAAATGTACATATTCCAGTGGGTTATGCTATCATCCCTCACTCAGTGTAGGTGAATTAATATCCTAGAAGAGATGAATTATGTTGACAAGGTTCCAGGATGAGAGATGCTATGAGAGGGAGAAATGGAGGCAGTTAAAGTGTTATATATACATACGTGTGTGTCTGCGTATTTGTCTTTATACTTTTGTGTTTATGGATTTTTTTTTTTTTGGTCTGGCTGCCTGTGTGCATGTCTGTGGAAAAGATTAATTAATTAATTCCTTTATTCAACAAACGTTTATTGAGCACTTACCGTAAACCAAGAACTCTGCTACATGCTGGCTATGCAGTGTGGAGCAAGATATATATGGCCTTTATCCTTTATGGTAACAGTGTAATATGACATACATCCAATGTGAGGAAAAGGTAACTATGTTTAAGGATCATATGATGACTCCCTGACACTGAGAGGATATACTAATGAAAATCAGTTTTTATTTTTAGCTTAGTGAGAGTAACTCATGACTCCATAAGTGTCACTGAAAGGAAAAGATCATAATAATGAAAGAGAGATAAAGGATAAGAAAAGAAGGCATTATAATGGAAGAGGAAGACCTATTTGGAATAAATGAAATTAAACAGCCCTGTTGTACAGCCTAGACATCCTACTCTGTACATTTGGGTGTGTCTGGGACAGCAGTATACTTTGGAGGAAGTTGGGTGGAATCATGAGGGCACAGGAGCGCACTCCAGCATTCTGGCTGGGAGAGTCCCACGGACAGAGGAGCCTGGCAGGCTACAGTCCATAGGGTTGTAACGAGTTGGACACCACTGAAGCAACTGAGCGTGCACACACGCACACACACAGGTGGAATAACACCATCCCAAACTGTTGGATGTGGAAAACTAAACAATTATTGTGTTATTACTCAGACATATCCACCTTTCAGGAAATGGAGGGAGGCTTAATTAAAACTACTTTGTAACTGTATGTATGGCTGAGTCCCTTTGCTGTTCACTTGAAACTGTCACAACTAATTTTTGGTTAATTAGTTATACCCCAATACAAAATACAAAAGTTCTTAAAAAACTACTTTGTAATTTTGAAAGGCTATGTAACACACAGAATTATTATTCCCTTTAAACCTTTTTCTTCAGCAAATTTTTCTCAAGTGACCAGGGTAAGCACTCATTCAGTTGTTAAAGAGCATACATATTGGGTTTCTAGAGTCTCCAAATAAAGAAGTGAACTTCTCCATTTATGAGTTAGCACCATAAACATTTCACCAATCATTTACTCCTTTGCATCCCCAGAATAAACTCCCAAAATCCATTAACAAACTGAAGAAAGCATTTATTTATTTAGACACTCACTCACTGTTATTGGTTAGAAAATACTAAAAGGAATTTGTGTGTGTGTGTGTGCTGTGCTAAGTCGCTTCAGTTCTGTCCAACTCTGCAACCCTATGGACTGTAGCCTCCCAGGCTCCTCTGTCCAAGGAATTCTCCAGGCAAGAATACTGTAGTGGATTGCCATGCTCTCCTCCAGGGGGTCTTCCTGACCCAGGGATCAAATCTGTGTTTTTTATGTCTCTTGCACTGGCAGGCAGGTTCTTTGCTCACTACTAAAAATATTAAGGGGAAAGAGAACCAACCATCTCTTTTAGAAGCTATATGTGTAGTATACCTTATCAATTGTTGCTGTGCAATTAATACTTACCAATGACTTGTTGAATATCAATTTGTTCATCTTATTTTAAGAAATCCTTTCTAATTCACTTACCTTACAGTATCTGATTGGCTGCTACTTTCTGATGTGGACCTAAACGCAAGTGAAAAATAATGCTTCAAAGTTAATACTTTAAAAAAAGTGTGCCTCTGTAACCAATGAATGTCAGGTCATTTTGTAACCTACATTAATTCTTTTATACTACTAATCACCGCTAATGAATCATTTCAAAAGATTACTAAGTTACAGTCTGCAAATTACAGCATTGCTTTTTATCCATATACCATGTCCATAGAGAACATAAATTTCAAATTCCCAAATAGAGGAGCAAGAAAACTGATTTGTTACTTCTCAGTAAAGAATATACGCTTGATTCTGAATACCTGATTCTGGCCTCTAGGTTCTACCCTGATGTGTTACCCACTAGTAAACAAATTACTGCAGGTGGTGATTTAACACCCTCACTGACTTCTAAACAATTAGGCAGACTGTATTGAGAGGGTAATCTCCACCTCCTATTTGACGCATAGAGAAATGGTGTAAAAATAACACAAAATCCTAATGAAAATTTCAGGGAAGGAAGTGATATTTCTAATGATAGTTTGAAAAAGTGGAAATAGAAGGCATAAAAGGTAAATTTGAAAATATTGGGTCAAGTTCCTGATTTTTTACAAAAAATCTCTACCAGAATACATTATAACAAAATAACAACTCTGAGGCCAATGTATAAATGTCGAGGTTGTGATAGGCAGAATTCTAACATGGCCCCCTAAGGTTCCCATTCCTTGGTTATTTAAATACTCTTCAAAGTACTGCTCTGGAAAAATTTTGCAAATGTAATTAAAGCTCCAAATCTGTTGGCCTTAAAATACAGAGATCATTTTGGTGGGGCTGACCCAGTCAGGTCAAGGAGAGTTTTCTCTTGCTGGTAGAAGGGAGAAGTTAAGAGACAGTCAAAGCCTTAGGAAGACTTCTATGCCCTTATTTTTTTAAAGGTGAAGGGAGGTACCTGAGTAGCAATGCAGGTGGCCTCTGAAAGAGAGAGAAGGGCCCCAAGCAGACAGGCAACACAGAAAGATATACCTCAGACCTAAAGCTGCAAGAAACTGGATTTTTCTTACAACTTTTTCCCAGCCTGGCCTTCAGGTCAGCCTTGTGACAACCCAGTCAAATCCACCTGGATTTCCTACTTACAGAACTTCCACACAGGAAATGAATGTGGTTTAAGTTACTAAGTGTGTGGTAATTTGTTACACAGCAACAGACATACAAAAACTAGGTAAAATTCATATTAGTCTTAAAGGAATAAATGAATCAACACACTAACAAAAGATTTATCATCATCAGTAATAAATGCCACACTATACTTACATACCTTTAAATAGTGGAAACAAAATAACTCTCAACATAGAAGTTCATACTAAGAAACCAACACAACAAGCAATTATCCTCCAATTAAAAATTTAAAAAAATAAAACCCAGATGTCAGCACACACACACAAGAAGTCCATACTACCTAAACTCACATTTGAGAATGAAATAAGCACAATTTTAGGTGGATAAGATAAACAGTTTGCTACACAAAGACTCACTGATGGAAATGTTAAGCGATGTACTTCACCAAAAGGGAGATTGAACATCAAAATATGGAATTAAATTCAAAAAAGACTGTACAAGGCACTGAACTGTGAAATTAAAAAATTTTCTTTCCTTTTTATTAAAAAAATGAGTAAATAAAGTGACAAAATATAGTGAAATCTTAGTATGTTTTGATTAAATATAATAATGATTAAATATAATAATAATGATAACACTGACTTATTTGTATCAGGTTAAAATTCAGAAGTAACTAAAAACCAAATGACAATACTATGAAAGAGTGAATAAAAGAGTATAAGGTTTACTGGGCTAATATCCATAAATTGTTAGAAGAAGATTATAAGTACTTTTATATCTAAAATTATAACTTTATATTTAAATAATTTAATAAAACACAATATAATAATATAATAATTAAAGAGGATCACTAAAAGAATACAATTAGAACACATAATGACCAAATTGATAGAAGGAAAGAAAAAACATTGAAAGCACAATCAGTGTAATGGAACACAAGAAAGAAAATATTGAAAAAGCATGAGAAACAGAAAAAACAAAACAAAATGGCAGAATTTATTCTAAACATATCAGCAAACATTATAAGTATATAGACATACTAAATTCAACTACTGAGACACTTGAGGTTACAGATTTTAAAATATCTTTGGCAGGCTATTTTCAAGAGACCAAATTAAATAAAAGGTTGAAAGTAATGTGACTGAAAAGTTATATCAGATAAACTGAAATATTGGTATGCTGCTTCTGCTCAGTCGTCTCAGTCATGTCTGACTCTGAACAACCCTATGGACTGCAGCCTGCCAGGCTCCTCTGTCTGTGGGATTCTCTAGGCAAGAGCACTAGAGTGGGTTGCCATGCCCTCCGCCAGGGGTCTTCCTGACCCAAAGATCGAACCTGCATTGCAGACAGATTCTTTATCGCTGAGCCACCAGGGAAACCCTGAATGTTGGGTTGGTTCAGTTCAGTTGAGTTCAGTCGCTCAGTCGTGTCCGACTCTTTGCATCCCCACGAAGAGCAGCACGCTAGGCCTCCCTGTCCATCACCAACTCCCGGAGTTCACTCAGACTCACGTCCATCGAGTCGGTGATGCCATCCAGCCATCTCATCCTCTGTCGTCCCCTTCTCCTCCTGCCCCCAATCCCTCCCAGCATCAGTCTTTTCCAATGAGTCAACTCTTCACATGAGGTGGCCAAAGTTTTGGAGTTTCAGCTTTAGCATCATTCCTTCCAAAGAACACCCAGGGCTGATTTCCTTTAGAATGGACTGGCTGGATCTCCTTGCAGTCAAAGGGACTCTGTACACCCGTGGTGGATTCATGTCAATGTATGGCAAAACCAATACAGTATTGTAAAGAAAAATAAAGTAAAAATAAAAATTAAAAAAAAATTTAAAAATTAAAAAAAAAAGTCTTCTCCAACACCACAGTTCAAAAGCATCAATTCTTCAGCGCTCAGCTTTCTTCACAGTCCAACTCTCACATCCATACCTGACTACTGGAAAAACCATAGCCTTGACTAGATGGACCTTTGTTGGCAAAGTAATGTCTCTGCTTTTCAATATACTATCTAGGTTGGTCATAACTTTCCTTCCAAGGAGTAAGCATCTTTTAATTTCATGTCTGCAGTCACCATCTGCAGTGATTTTGGAGCCCAAAAAAATAAATTCTGACACTGTTTCCACTGTTTCCCCATCTATTTCCCTTGTTGGTGGACCAGTTATAAATCAGTACGGACTGAATTTGTTATTTAAGAAATATTAATGGGGACAATACACTATCCATTACTGATTTTAAAAAAACAACACACAAAGTAGATATAATTAGTTCTTACCAATCCATAACTACCATAGAAATTTATACATGAGTTCAGTCATGTACAGTCTATCAAATATCAAGCATTTGCTTGCTTATTTACCCAAGCTGTACATGAATATAACCCAAGCTGTGGTTTCTTTGGTAGCTCAGTCAGTAAAGAATCTGCCTGCAACGCAGGAGACCTGGGTTCAATCCCTGGGACAGGAAGATCCCCTGGAGAAGGAAATGGCAACCCACTCCAGTGTTCTTGCCTGGAAAATCTCATGGACAGAGGCGCCTGGAGTGCTACAGTCAATGATGTTGCAAGGGTCAGACACAACTGACTAAACCCCACGTGGCTACAGTCAATGATGTTGCAAGGGTCAGACACAACTGACTAAACCCCACGTACATCCTTTTTTCTTTACTAATTATATATATTCTAAATTTTGTTAGAGTCAGCCATTTTATTCCTTGTTTCCTCAGAAAAAAAATAGTATTTATTTAAATGAATAGAAGACTAATTTACTAGAAACCAAATTACTATATATTAGTAGCCTGGTTTTCAGAGGATTACTTTACCAACTGTAGCTAGACATTGTGAATTACTAATTCATTCTTAATTTTCAACATGTGTCTTAAGATGCCTAACAGCTTACCTACCTGGTGACATTTCTGTGAGTGTCACCTTCTGACCTGGACATAAAACAAATGGAAAATACTGTCCAAAATTAGTCGTAAGAGAGCTTGTCAACTGCATAAATAAAAATCAGGCCATTTTATAAGCTGTATTATCTCTTTTACAAGATTAGTTACCAAAAAAGAAAACAATGTGCAAGGTCACTAAACAGAGATGCAAATACGTAAACATTCTTATTTACCTGCATACCTCATCCATAAAAAGTATATTTCAAACCTGCAATGAGGAAATTATCAAGAAGGCACAGATTTGATTTTCCTTTGTCACTTCTGAACACAGAATAGTTTGATCCTGAATGCCTGATTCTGACCTTTATACCCCAACTTTTAACTTTTTATTCATTGATAAAGAAATGTTACATTTTATAAGGTAAAATCCATACAGACTTCTAGACAATCTGACACACTGAACTGGTGGGAAAATTTCCCTTTCCATTCCTCATAGAGGAGGTCTGAATAAAACAGCAGGAACAGTTAACATATAACTGAGGTTAACAAGAAAAGAATTCTCTTTAGTAAAAATGAAGAAACAGAGAGTTCAAAGGGTAAACAGGAGTTAAAAGTGAATGACTGCAGGGGTGTCTAAACCAATGATACAACTTTGGGACTAGAGATTCAATAGTCACTCCTTAGAAGGATATAAGTTATGAGGACTTTGCATGTAGGGAAACTACGTGAGCTCCTTAACTGGAGCCACTTAACCTGGGAGCCATGAATGGTCATACCGCCCATTCAATAGGGCTAGTAAAAATCCTGACCAGTGGCCTTTGGAATGCAGCAGGGAAAATGGGAATATGCAACATGCATGGATAGATGGGGGAAAGTGCATCACTGAGGAGTCCCAAGCCTCAAAAAAATGCACTTTCAGGATGCCAGTTCACACTCCTACAAAGGCTTGAACACCATGCAGAGCATTTGCTTTAAATATTTTTTCTTTAAAGGAAGCAAAAAGGAAACCACCCACATTGAGTCTTCAACACAAGGCATGCTGAATTCTCATGGGAAAATCATAGATATTGAAGAGAAAAGAGTCTCTGATTACAAAGCCCTGTAGTTAACATCAGCAGCCATAGCCAAACAGTGAGCTCACACACCAAGAAATACAAATGATTAAAAAAACACTCTGAGAATACTTAGAATCTCCATAGAGATTTTTGCAAGAATAGAATCCATAAGTCTAGAACAGGACTGAGAAGGAAGAAATGGTGATGTGAGAGAATGATCTGAGAAAATCAAACAGAATATGAGATGGAGAGATACCTATGAAAGTGCAGTTACAAACCACAAAGATACAGTTCCAATACTGATCAAAATGGAGTAACAGACAGGCTTTACTCTTCTGCCTGAAACAACTGAAAATCTGGACAAAACATGTTAAACACTGGTTTTCAGATACTGAATATTAGGCAAGATAGTGATCTATGAGAGAAGGAAATAAAGACCCATGATTGCCCCTTCTTACTGCAGGGAAGACTTTCCATGCTGTAACACAGCAATGGGAAGCCAGGCAGAGAAAGAAGTCTCCCCAAATTGAGGTGATACCATCTGGGGAGACCAAGGCAGCTACAATTCTCTGCTAGCCTTTGCCCTGCTTCATTTTGTACTGCAAGACCAAACTTGCCTACTACTGCTGGTATCTCTTGACTTCCTATTTTTGTATTCCAGTCCTCTGTGATGAAAAGGACACCTTTTTTGGTGTTAGTCCCAGAAGGTCTTGGAGGTCTTCATAAAATCAGTCAATTTCAGCTTCTTCAGCATTAGTGGTTGGGGCATAGACTTGTATTACTGTGAAGGTGAATGGTTTGCCTTGGAAACGAACCAAGATCATACTGTCATTTTTGAGATGGCACCCAAGTACTGCATTTCAGACTCATTCATTGACTACATGAGGGCTACTCCAATTCTTCTAAGGGATTCTGGCCCACAATAGTAGATACAATGGTCATCTGAATTAAATTTGCCCATTAACACCCATTTTGGTTCACTCATTCTTAAGATGTCAATGTTCAACCTTGCCATCTTCTGCTCGACCATGTCCAATTTACCTTGATTCAGGGACCTAACATTCTAGGTTTCTAGGCAATATTGTTCTTTACAGCATTGGACTTTACTTTTACCACCAGACACATCCACACTGAGCAACATTTCCATTTTGACCCAGCCACTCCATTCTTTCTGGAGGTATTAATAATTGCCCTCCGCTCTTCCCCAGTAGCATATTGGACACCTTCTGACCGGAGGGCTCATCTTCCAGTGTCATATATTTTTGCTTTTTCATATTGTTCACGGGGTTCTCGCACTGAGAACACTGAAGTGGGTTGCATTTCCTCCCCCAGTGGACCATAATTTAACAGAACTCTACACTATGACCTATCTGTCTTGTGTGGGCTTGAACAGCATTTCATTGAGTTATGCAAGCCCCTTCACCGCAAGGCTGTGATCCATGGGGGAAAAAAATGTATATATACACACACACACATACTCAACAAATAAGTGAGTCTCTCAGTTATGTCTGACTCTTTGTGACCACCCCATGGACTATATATACGTCTGTAAACACTGGTGAATATGAATAAGGTCTATCAGTTCAGTCCAGTTCAGTCGCTCAGTCATGTCTGACTCTTTGCGACCCCATGAACTGCAGCATGCCAGGCTTCCCTGTCCATCACCAAATCCCGGAGCTTACTTAAACTCATGCCCATCGAGTCAGTGATGCCATCCAACCATATCATCCTCTGTCGTCCCCTTCTTCTCCCGCCTTCAATCTTTCCCAGAATCAGGGTCTTTTCCAATGAGTCAGTTCTTCACATCAGGTGGCCAAAGTACTGGAGTTTCAGCTTCAGCATCAGTCTTTCATTGAATATTCAGGACTGGTTTCCTTCAGGATGGACTGGTTGGATCTCCTTGCAGTCCAAGAGACTCTCAAGAGTCTTCCCCAACACCACAATTCAAAAGCATCAATTCTTCGGCACTCAGCTTTTTTATAGTCCAACTCTCACATCCATACATGACCACAGGAAAACCATAGCCTTGACTAGACGGACCTTTGTTGGCAAAGTAATGTCTCTGCTTTTGAATATGCTATCTAGGTTGGTCATAACTTTCCTTCCAAGGAGTAAGCATCTTTTAATTTCATGGATGCAATCACCATCTGCAGTGATTTTGGAGCCCAGGAAAATAAAGCCAGCCACTGTTTCCACTGTTTCCCCATCTATTTGCCATGAAGTGATGGGACCAGATGCCATGATCTTAGTTTTCTGAATGCTGAGCTTTAAGGTCTATAGTTTAACTGATAAAACTATACCAATGCCAGTCCCCTGGCTGTGAAAATTCACTGTTAATGTAAGATGCCATCATTGATAAAACCTAAGTGATAGAGCCTAGAAACTCTATGTCATTTTTGCAGCTTTTTATATTTCATGGTGGTGATTTAGTCACTAAGTTGTGTCCAACTCTTGTGACCCCATGAACTGTAGCCTGCCAAGCTCCTCTGACAATGGGATTCTCCAGGCAAGAATGTTAGAGTGAGTTGCCATTTCCTTCTCCAGGGGATCTTCCCAACCCAGGGACAGAAGCAGGGTCTCCTGCATTGCAGGCAGATTCTTTACCAACTGAGCTACAAGGGAAGCCTTTTCTATTTCTTAAATTATCTCAGAACTAAATTTATTTTTTTTTTAGTTTTTTTTATTTTTTAAATTTTAAAATCTTTAATTCTTACATGCATTCCCAAACATGAACTAAATTTAAAAGAAAGGAATGGTAAAGCAAAGAACCTGGAAAATGTAACAGGAAATTCTAATAAATGTTAACTAAATATAATAATGATAATTTTTAAAAAACACAAAATTTACTTGGAGGAAACTGAAAAATCAAATGATAAACAGATTGAAAAAGATAGATTAGTGTTACAAGGCTAAGATCCTTGTCTTATTCAGAAGACATATAATGATTAAATTAAGACATTGTATATATAACATTTGCTACAAATACAAGTTAACAAAAATCATTAAAACAATCAAAACAGAATTAAAAATGTACAAAATAGTAAAAGAAAACAGAAAAATCATAATAAAAAAATGGAATTGGGGAAAAGGAAATAATGCCAAAAAAGAGGCTAGTAAATAGGAAGAAAATAAGATGGTAAATTTCAACATGAATATCTACGATCATACATTAAGCATATAAATCTGAAAACTCTACTACTATATTTTTCATATAAAGGCTGACTATAGGATATCAACTAAAATCTAAGAAAGATTGAAAATAAGGGATGAAAAATATGTAATAGGTAAATCTAACTTGCAGAAAGCAAGCTGGGATACAACAATATAAAAGAGTAAAAATAGAATTTAAGATACAATTGTTAATGATGAAAAGAAAATACACCAAGAATATATAACTACACTGAATGTTATATATTTAGTCACTGTCTGGTGGCTCAAATAGTAAAGACTCTGCCTGCAATGTGCAGCAAGACCCAGGTTTGATCCCTGGGTCAAGACTCCCTGGAGAAGGGAATAGCAACCCACTCCAGTATTCCCTGCCTGGAGAATCCCATGGACAGAGGAACCTGGCAGGCTACAGTCCGCAGGATTGCAAAGAGTAGGACATGACTAAACGACCAACACTTTTCACTTTCAGAGTATATAAAGCAGAAATTTCAACAAAGAGGAAGCCATGATATATCGGAAAAGTTTAGCTTGTATATAGTAGAAATGAGAACCACTGGGCATGTGAAAGCAACAGATGTGGATGCATTTCCATTCTTCCTGTCTCAATTACTGAGGCAATAACATTGGCAAGTTATTAAACCAGATTCTGAAATTTTTGAAACTTTAAAATAAGGATATCCAAAACTATTTCAAACAATTAAATGAGATATTGATGTAGCATTCAAAATTCCTATAAAATGTGAAGTATTGTTGCTGTTCATGATATTGCCTTACCTCTGACTAGATTTAAATGGTTTAACCTGAGAACACAAATTTAATTTACCCACTACTTCCGGATTCCTCTTTCTTGCTAAACCACTTTTTCGAAAGCTTCCATGAAGCAGCTATTATGGTTGCTACAACAAGAACAGGTAAAGCAATGTAGATAGCCAAAAGCCACTGCTTCTTCCCACCCTTCTCAGAAGTTCTTTCCATGGGTAAATCTAAAAATAAAAATACATAAAAAATCAGAGAAAAAAATTAAGCTGTGTACTTTTAAGTTACAGCAAACTTATCACAATGTTCTTAATTTTCATCATAATTCAAGTATCAATGAAAAATAATAATAGAATCATAATACTTAAGGCTATCTCTATAAACTCTCATTCTAAAAGAACAGACTAAGTTCCAGGAAGTTCTAATGTATTCTACCTTATACAGCAGCTACAGCAAAATCTTACGGTATAAGTAGAACCCCATAACTTCAGAGACATATAACCAACAAACATGCGTTATTACAAGGTGCATTATCTCAGAATTCTACCGTATCTGTGCATATCTTGTTTATCTTTATTAGAGTGCTGGCTCTTCAACATTAGGGATCTGTTTTTACCTATGCAGTCACTGCAGTGTTACTAAGATGGCACAGGCATAAAAAAATAGGACACATGATCCCTAACTCTAATTCTGCAACTAATTAGCACTGGGTGTTCTTTAAGTTCCATGAGGAGTGAGGCTTTGTTTTACTGTCTGTACATGCCTCGTGTCATATGATAAGCATCTGGCGTATATATTAGGAATTCAAGAAATATTTTGTAAATCAGTGGATAAATGATAAAAATTAAAGTCATGATAAACAGCATACTGTTTTAGCATCCTTCTGTCATCTCTTTAATAGCAATTAATAGATTTTTATCATTTAAACTGAAAACTCCTTTAGACTAAAGGTTTATCTTCTACTTCCCTTATTTCTTCTATAACAGACACATATTAGTGCTAGACACAGGGTGTGTTGCTGATCAACCATAAAAGCGGGAAAGGGTTGAAGGATAATTTAAAGGACAAAGTCAGACACAAGTAAATAAAAATTTTAAAAGATACTCAGCTTCAGTCATATTGAAAAGCTAATATTAGGGGGGGAAAGCAAGATTAAGAAAGCATATTGGTTTCTATTTCTTTTGGAAGCCTATTTGTTTACCTTTTAATTGCAAATATTGGTTTCTTTCTAAGTGGAAAAAACCTAACTATGTCTTTGTGAAAGCAAGCAATTTGACAATTCTATTAACTGGATATATAAGAGAAAGATACTTGCCATGTTCCTCAGGCGATATTCTGGATTTCACACTGCAATCTGGAGGGCTGTAGCCATCAGTACAATTGCATATCATCGTGGAGGTGCACACCTAGAATCATTTTTTTTTTAAATTCAGATAGTCATTTAAAAATATTTTCTCATAGAAAGCAAAATTATCTGATGGATCATCAGGCTTACTCTGGTATTTTCATCTAGTGTAATTTTGTTTCTTTGATTTATTTACAGGGATAATTCTACAAATCAAATACTTGGTTTCTTAGCCTAAAGTATGCACAGATGCACACACATGCTAAAAGGAGCTACAAAGTGAGGCTCACAATATTTGAAATATCTGGAAAACTTAACACCTTCAAATGTTCACCTGAAAACTTGGTGTGCAATTCCAGAACCATCTACTTAAATTCTATTGAAAACGACACCATTCCAGCAGTGTGTTAGAGCCAGCCAGTATCAGCCCGCAAGGAGGACTGTGTACACTTCTTCCCATCTCCATTTTCAGTAACATCATGTGGTGGTCTGAAGTACCTGTATACATAGATGAGGACTTTACACTTCCTCAAGCTACTTGGTAAGCATTTAACAGCATAGCACTGCCCTTGACCAGGATCGTTTATTTACTTCATTAGTTTTTGTTTGTTTGATTTTTAAGCAAAATTTTTTGTATTCCACGAGGGTATCAGATAATTTTTGTAATTAACTAATTAATGATAGAAACAGCTTTATGGTGCTTGCAATGTGTGAGTCTCCATTCTGAGCACTTTACATTGATTTACTCATTAAATCCTCACAACAGTCCTGTAAGGTTGGGACGATTATTATTCCCACTCTAAAGATGAATAACCTGGAGGCACAGATATTTAACTTGCCAAAAGTCACATGGCTAGTAAGTGGTAGAGACAGAATTTAAACCAAAGAAATCTGGCTTCAGTCTCTGCCCTTGGCTATGCTACTCCTCAAAATGATATAAAAACACCTCTCAATTTCTAATATCTCAATTTAAGAATGTGATTCTAATTCCTGCATTCCATGGCTCAGATGTACATGGAAAAAAGTGTTCTGTTTGCGGTTTCCACTGCCCTAGCTTCTGTCATATCACTTTCATGTTGTAATGTGTGTGTGTGTGTGTGTGTGGCTGTGTGTGTTTACTCTGAAATATTGGGTTGGCCAAAAAGTCCATTCATGCTTTTCTAGACCATCTTACAGAAAAACTAGAATGAACTTTTGGGCCAACCCAATATCTCATTGAAATAATACTGCCTTTCTCAGGAGACACATGTTGTCAGTTCAGTTCAGTCACTCAGTCATGTCCGACTCTGTGTGACCCCATAGACTGCAGCACGCCAAGCTTCCCTGTCCATTACCAACTCTCAGAGCTTACTCAAACTCATGCCCATCGAGTCGGTGATGCCATCCAATCACCTCATCCTCTGTCATCCCCTTCTCCTCCCACTTTCAATCTTTCCCAGCATCAGGGTCTTTTCCAATGAGTCAGTTCTTCACATCAGGTGGCCAAAGTATTGGAGTTTCAGCTTTAGCATCAGTCCTTCCAACGAATATTCAGGACTGGTTTCCTTCAGGATGGACTGGTTGGATCTCCTTGCAGTCCAAGAGATTCTCAAGAGTCTTCCCCAACACAATTCAAAAGCATCAATTTTTCGGCGCTCAGCTTTCTCTATAGTTCAACTCTCACATCCATACATGACTACTGGAAAAACCATAGCTTTGACTAGGCAGACCTTTGTTGGCAAAGTAACGTCTCTGATTTTTAATATGCTATCTAGGTTGGTCATAACTTTTGTTCCAAGGAGCAAGCATCTTTTAATTTCATGGCTGCAGTCACCATCTGCAGTGATTTTGGAACCCTCCCCCTCAAAAATGAAGTCTCTCACTGTTTCCATGGCTTCACCATCTATTTGCCAAAAGTGATGGGACTGGATGCCATGATCTTAGTTTCCTGAATACTAAGTTTTAAGCCAGCTTTTTCCCTCTCCTCTTTCACTTTCATCGAGGCTCTTTAGTTCTTCTCTTTCTGCCATAAAGGTGGTGTCATCTGCATATCTGACGTTATTGATATTTCTCCTAGCAATCTTGATTCCAATTTGTGTTTCATCCAGCCTGGTATTTCACATGATGTATTCTGCATATAAGTTAAATAAGCAGGGTGACAATATACAGCCTGGACATACTCCTTTCCTGATTTGGAACTAGTCTGTTGTTCCATGTCCAGTTCTAACTGTTACTTCCTGACCTGCATATAGATTTCTCAGGAGGCAGGTCAGGTGGTCTGTCTGGTATTCCCATCTCTTTAAGAATTTTCAACAGTTTGTTGTGATCCACACAGTCATAGGCTTGGGCGTAGTCAATAACGCAGAAGTACATGTTTTCCTGGAACTCTCTTGCTTTTTCTAGGATCCAACAAATGTTGGCAATTTGATCTCTGGTTCCTCTGCCTTTTCTAAATCCACTTTGAACATGTGGAAGTTCACTGTTCACAAACTGTTGAAGCCTGGCTTGGAGGATTTTGAGCATTACTTTGCTAGCTAAACATGTTGTCAGTTTGTCCTAATACTGTGTTGTTACATTTGGATCACTTCGTTTATGTGATGTCTTCCAAGTTTTTTCCACTGTAAGTTACTATGCTTCCATTGGAGGAGGTAACTTGTGTATGTAATATGGACATATGTAAGTATCTGGGTCCTCATAAGAGTTTCACCCACTAGTTTTAGCATCTGTTGATAATGATTTAACTCCATTATTTCTTCTATATTGTTTATACTATTAAAGAGTTTTCCCATATCCACCTTTTTAGAGCACTATATTTCCTGGTACCCTAGCCGCCAACTCTCCCGAGTACCTGGTGCTGCCAGAGCCCCTGCAACCCAAGTAGCTGTACCACTTCCACACCTGGCCCTCACTGGGGCAGACCCAAGTCCTCCAGGGCAGCCTCAGGAGCAAACCCCAGTGGATGACCGATATGCAGAGGTGGAAATAAAACCGCAGTTGAAACCCAGGGGCAGTGTGACTAAGGAAGAAGACCCAAAACCCTCCCACCAGCTGTACAAGCTGCAGATTAAATCTGCATGATCAACTAGGCAGACTCTGTGTCTGGGGAACATATATAAAAGGGCATTGAGAGCTCCCACAAAAGAAAACACACTAGTTCTGAGAGCTGTGGACATCGGAGGCAAGAACACACAGGAGTAGGAGCAGATTAGGATCTGAGCTGCCCCCACAGCAGGTTCAGAGACCAGCACAGTGTTGGAGGGCATCCTAGGGAGGTGAGGTGGACTGTGACTCCCAGTGAGGGAAAGGATTCTGACAGCAGTGATGCAAGAAAAACATTTATTATTCTTATGTTTTGACTTGTTCTGTAGATTGTTTTGGATTTTTCCTCTTTTTTTCCCTCCCCCCGCCTTGTAGTTGTTGATTTTATTGGCACTTGAAATCTAACTGAGCTTTTGAGCTTTTTTTTTTTCCCCTCTCATTCACATTTTTTATTGTTGTTATAAACCTCTGCCTCCTTGTTGGGCTTTTGCAGTACTGGGCAGCTTTTTTCTTTCTTTTCTCTTTTTAATTTTAATTTTTTAAACCTATTATTATTTTTTCTAAATTTATTCCTTTGTTTGCTTTTCCTACTGTTCTTTTCCCCTTGAAGTTAATTTCAATATATATAAATTTTCTTTATCTACCTCTATTTAACTCTGCATATCTATTCTTTCTTTCTGTTCTTTCTTTCCTTTAGTCTCAACATATTCGTTAGTTTTATTTTCATTGCTTTATACCCCAGTTGGCACCTTGATTTAGTTTTGTTTTCCAGTTTGTGCTTTAGTTACTTTTGTTCTGGTAGAAATAATTTTTGGTTCCCTTTGTTTGCCAGGTCAAACTCTTGCCCTCTATTTTTGTTGGACTGGTTTTATCTTGCTTATGGGTGTATATGTATATATGTATATTCAGCCACACTTTTTACTGTTGTTATTAACCTCTCCCTCTACATCAGGCCTTTGCAGTTCTATGGAGTTTTCCTTTTATTCCATTTTTCTTTCTTCTCCCTTTTTCCCCTCTTTTTTTTTATAATTTTAACTTTTAATTTTTTAATCTATTATATTCTTTCTGCATTTATTCCTTTGTTTGCCTTTTGTACTGCTCTTTTCCCCTTGCAGTTAATCTTTTATACAAATCTTCTTCATCTACCTCGATTTAACTTTGCATTCTATTTTTCTCTCTTTTCTTTCTTTCCTTTCCTCTCAACACATTTGTTGGTTTTTCTTTTAATTCCTATATTCCCCACTTGGCACTTTGCTTTAGTTTTGTTTTCCAGTTTGTGCTTTAGTTAGTTTTGTTCTTAATTAGTAAATTTTTTTTTTTTTATTTCTGTTGTTCACCGAGTCAATCTATTGTACTTTATTGTTGTTGGAATGTTTTGACTTTGCTCATGGGTGTATATGTATATGTGAATATTCCATTATTTCAATTATTATTTGTCTGATTTTGTAACTGCCATTTGTCTGGGGTCCATCTTTGGTTTCTCATTTTTGGATATTTGTTTTAATCTCACTTAATGCCATAACAAACCACTTGTGGAAACTTTGTTCCTGAGATCAAGACCTGAGCCTTTTGAGTGGGAGCACTGACTCCAAGATGCTAGACTACCAGAGAACTAACCCTAAGGGCTATCAAATAGTGAGAATTCACACAAAGGAAACCACTGGAATACAAGACCCAGCATCACCAAACCACCAATAGGACTCCTCATCTAAACAACAAACAAAACAAAAATACTAACAAAATCATCAGAAGACAGGATTACAACCTCTCTCAGCCTTGCCCATCAGAGGAAAAACAACAAACAAAAATTCAGCACAAATCTCACCCTATAAGAAGTTTACACAAACCACTGGATCAATCTTACAGGGAAGACACCAAAAGGAAGAAAGAATTCAACCTTGAAGCCTAGAAAAGGAGACCTCAAACACAACATGTTAAAAAATGAAAAGGCAGAGAACTACTACACAAATGAAGAAACAAACTAAAAACACAGAAGTCCAAATAAATGAAGAGGAAAGAGGCAAGCTACCTGAAAAAGAATTCAGATAACTGATAGTAAACCTTGAAAGCAAAATGGAGAAAATTCAAGAATCAATTAACAAAGACCTAGAAGAATTAAAGAATGAGCATTCAGAGACACACAATGACTGAAATTAAAAATGATCTAGAAGGAATCAACAGCAGAATATCTGAAGCAGAAGAATGAATCAGTGAGCTGGAAGATAAAATGCTGGAAGTAACTTCTGAAGAGAAGAATAAAGTAAAAAGAAAGAAAAGAACTGGAGATAGTCTCAGAGACCTCTGGGGCAACATCAAATGCACCAACATTAGAATTACAGGGGTCCCAAAAGAAGAAGAGAAAAAGAAAGTGTATGAGAAAATTTCTGAAGAGATGAAATTTTCCCAAACATGGAAAGGGAAACAGTCAAGCCCAAGAGGCACAAAGAGTCCTATACAGGATAAACCCAAGGAGAAACATGCCAAGACACATACTAATCAAACTTACAAAGACTAAACACAAAGAAAGAATATTAAAAGCAGCAAGGGAAAAGCAACAAGTAACATACAAGGGAAGCCCCACCCGCTTAACAGCTGATCTTTCAGCAGAAACTCTGCAGGCCAGAAGGGAATGGCAGGATATATTTAAAGTACTGAATGGGAAAAATCTACAACCAAGATTACTGTACCCAGCAAGGATCTCTCATTCAAAACTGATGGAGAAATAAAAAGCTTTTCAGACAAGCTAAAGTTAAGAGAATTCAGTGCAACCACACCAGCTTTACAACAAACACTATGTAGACTTATATAGTCAAGAAATACAAGAGAAGAAAAAAGATCTATAAAATCAACCCCAAGCAATTAAGAAAAGGGCAATAGGAATATATATATCAATAATTACTTTAAATGTAAATGGATTAAATGCTCCAACCAAAAGACACAGACTGGTTGAATGGATACAAAAACAAGACCCATATATATGCTGTGTACAAGAAAACCACTTCAGACCTCAAGACACATATAGACTGAAAGTGAGAGGATGGAAAAATATATTCCATGCAAATGTGAAGCAAAAGAAAACAAGAGTAGCAATCCTCACATCAGACAAAACAAACCTTAAAATAAAGATTACAAGAGATAAGGAAGGACACTACATAATGATCAAGGGATCAATCCAAGAGGAAGACATAACAATTGTAAACATCAATGCACCCAACACAGGAGCACGTCAATACATAAGACAAACACTGACAGACATAAAAGGAGAAATTGACAGTAACACAATAACAGTAGAGACTTTAACACGCCATTCACACCAATGGACAGATCATCAAAACAGAAAATTAATAAGGAAACACAAGTCTTAAATGATACATTAGATGAGATGGATCTCGTTGACATCTTTAGGACATAGCATCCAAATACAGAAGAATACACGTTCTTCTCAAGTGCACATGGAACATTCTCCAAGATAGACATCTTGGGTCACAAATCAAACCTCAGTAAATTTAAGAAAATTGAAATCATATCAAGCATCTTCTCCAACCACAACACTCTGAGACTAGATATCAATCACAAGAAAAAAACTGTAAGAAACACAAACACATGGAGATGAAACAACACATTTCTAAATAACCAACAGGTTACTGAAGAAATCAAAAGGGAAATTTAAAAAATTCTAGAAACAAATGACAATGAAAAAATGACAACTCAAAACCTACAGGATGCAACAAAAGCAGTCCTAGGAGGGAAGTTTATAGCAACACAATCCTACCTCAAGAAACAAGAAAAACATTAAATAGACAGCCTAACTTTATATCTGAAACAACTGGAAAAAGAAGAACAAAAAGATCTCAAAATTAGTAAAAGAAAAGAAATCACAAAGATCCAAGCACAAATAAATGAAAAAGAAATGAAAGAAACAATATTAAAGACAATAAAACTAAAAGCTGCTTCTTTGAGAAGATAAAATTGACAAACCTTTAGCCAGACTCATCAAGGAAAAAAGAGAAGAATCAAATCAACAAAATGAAAAATGAAAAAGGAGAGGTTACAACAGACAATGCAGAAATACAAAGGTTTATAAGAGACTATTATGAACAACTATATGGCAATAAAGTGGATAACTTGGAAGAAACTGACACGTTCTTAGAAAAGTTTGATCTTCCAAGACTGAGCCAGGAAGAAATAAAAATTATGAACAACCCAATGGCAAGCGCTGAAATTGAAGCTGTGATCAAAAGTCTCCCAAGAAACAAAATCCCAGTACCAGATGGCTTCACAGGAGCACTCTATCAAACATTTAGAGAAGAGCTAATGCCTATGCTTCTAAAACTCTTTCCAAAAATTGCAGAGGAAGGAACACTTCCAAACTCATTCTATGAGGCCACTATCTCCCTTATACCAAAACCAGACAAAGACAACACAGAAAAAGAAACTACAGGCCAATATCACTGATGAACATAGATGCAAAAATCCTCAACAAAATTTTAACAAACAGAATTCAGCAACACATCAGAAAGCTCATACACCATGATCAAGTTGGGTTTATTCCAGGAATGTAAGGATTCTTCAATATATGCAAATCAATCAATCTGATACACCATGGTAACAAACTGAAAGATAAAACCATATAATTATCTCAATAGATGCAGAAAAAGCCTTTGACAAAGTTCAGGACCCGTTTATGATCAAAACTCTTCAAAAAATGGGCATAGAAGGAACCTTTCTCAACATAGTAAAGGCCATATATGATAAGCCTACAGCAAACATTATTCTCAATGGTGAAAAATGGAAAGCATTCCCACTAAGATCAGGAATAAGACAAGGATGTCCACTTTTGCCACTGTCATTCAACATAGTTCTGGAAGTCCTAGCTACAGCAATCAGAGAAGAAAAAGAAATGAAAGGAATCCAGATCGGAAAAGAAGTAAAGCTCTCACTGTTTGCAGATGACGTGATACTGTACATAGAAAACCCTAAAGATAGTATCAGAAAATTACTAGGGCTAATCAGTGAATTTAGCAAAGTTAACAAAATCAATACACAGAAATCACTTGCATTTCTATATATCAATGAAAAATCAGAAAGAGAAATTAAGGAATCAACCCCATTCACCATTTCAACAAAAAGAGTTAAATATCTAGGAATAAACTCACCTAAGGAGACAAAAGAACTGTACACAGAAAAGCACTAAGTTTCAAAGCACTAAGTAAAAATATCCTTAATCTTCAATTAACTGAAGTATAGGACTATTTCCTCACCCAAAATAAACCTTTCAAGGACCTTCAGTTTTCTCAAATTCCCTTAATATTTTTGTTCTAGATCATGGTCATTTGTTCAACTACTAGGACAGTCACTCCAGAAGGAATGATAGGAATGAAATGCCTTCCATGGGTAACAGATGAGAAGCTCCGTGTGATAAAAAGTCAATCATTCAGTGCATTTATATGCATTTCCTGAGATTCTATAAATATTTCAAAATAAAAGACTTTTTTTTTTTTTTTTTTTAAGTAAATCATTACAGGCAGGGATATAAATGTTAGTAGGCTCAGGCAACTGTTATGCTAAGAGCTAAACCATATGCAACTCAACTGAAATTTCTTTGTTACAACTCAGAAACAAACATCACAGAGAAAAAGAAATACCTCAGAAAAGATAACTACAAATGAGCAGGCACATATCTAAAGAGCTCTCATGCTGAAACCTGTTAAGGTCAGGACTAATTTCCAGCCAGGACTGAAGCTATGGATTTTTTTTTTTTTTTTTACCAAGATTGTTAGCCAAGAATGAAAATCCAAAAAAGGAGTATAAGACACATCCTTTCCTCCATACATTTTCAACTACAACTCTTGTTTTGGGAAAAAAAAAAAAAGCAAAATTATTCATTTATCTTTTAAAGGCTTTCACAACTACAACACACCAAAAATAACTTCTACACATAAGAGCTATCATTCTGTTACTGACTTCTTGGTTTTAAAATCCAAAGATCCACTTTCTGAGTGCCTTAGGAGTTCAAAACATGATGAGAAATGCACATATTGTTGTTATGTCATTCAAAAATAAATATACACTAGTTGTATGAAAACCCTTCTTCCCATATTTTTTCAACACTCCTTTATCACTAGTCTTGGCTTATTTGTATTCTTTTTCCCATTCATACCTTGCATAGATTTTCCCCAAATTCCTTTTATTCTTTAGTCTTTAATTAGTAGCCCTTTCTCATGGGAATCAAAAGACCAAGTTTCCCATGTCACTGTAAAGGACGTGCATCCACATTATTTGTACTGCAAAGCTTCAGCCTCAGCACTTTTGACATTCGGGGCCAGAAAATTCTTTGCTGTGGGTGTTTTTCTGGCCAAACCAGGGTGGTGAGGACCTCTACCCACTCTATCCAGAAGCTCCACTGGTGTGACAACTAGAAAATATCCTCCAGATGCCTTCTAGGGAGCAAAATCAACCTCCCCCCACAAAAAAAAAAAAAGAACCCACTGGTAGAATGGCAACCCACTCCAGCATTCTTGCCTGGAGAATCCCAGGGACAGAGGACCCTGGTGGGTTGCTGTCGATGGGTTCACACAGAGTCAGACACTACTGAAGCGACTTAGCAGCAGCAGCAGCAGCAGCAGCAGCAGCAGCAAAGCATGATTTTTCTGGGATCTCTAGTGAATATCCCAGGTTTTCAAAGAAATAGCTTCACTCTGATTGACTATAACTCAAATAACTCTAGCCTTCTGTAAACACTGATAATTGTTCAGCTTATAGTTTTGTCATTCTTTGCCTGGTCTTGTATGGTTTGATATTCATCAATAAGCCCATAAGGACCTCTATGCAAACTTCTGAAGCTGTTTCTGCATACCAGTGCCTCTTCCCTGGAACTCTGCCTCCAAAATTCTACCCACTTTAATCTCTTAACTCCAATCTCTGTCTCTTCAGCCTACTGAGCCCGTGTCTACCCAAGGCACAGCAGTCCAAAATCTGACAACAGGAAGAGAACCAGGGAAATCCCATCTCATTTGTTTCCCTTCTCTCATGGAACAAAGCCCTATCCTGCCTACTACCTAGTATCTGAAAACTGCTGTTTCATACATTTCTTCCCAGCTTTCTAGTTGTTTATGGCAAAAGTGTGATTAAAGATCCATGTATTCTTTCATACTATCCAAAATCCATGAGCCTCTGAGAAAAGGATAATTCTGCTTTTAAAAAACAGGAGATTATAGCCTCAGTGTATCTCTAGTATGTCTTAAGTCCTTACATGAAAAAATAAAGTGTGTACTCTTAGGGATCTAATTATGGTCTTGAATATCATTCCCTTTTCAAAAGTACCAAAGCTTTTCAAAACCTCCAATTAAAATAGATAAATTTATATATATATTTTTTAAGTGACTGATTACATAAGTGGTACTGAATAACCCAAGGTGTATCTGAGACACACTGTGTCAGAGGGCAAGGATGACTTCCAAAGTACATAGAAAATAACCACTATGATTTTAATTTTTCCTTTAAGATCCCATCAATGTAATAAAGCAATATATATAACTACAAGTACAGCTACTAGAAATAAAAGGGTAATTTTATCGCTATTTTCAAGAGATAATTGTCTACCAGAAACTTCAATAATGTTCTGTAGTTTAGTAAATTGACTGAATAAAAACGAATAGGCAAATATTCTTAACTTTCCTACATAGTAACTGTAATAAAAAAGACCTCTGATCACACCAGTAACAAAACTATGTGATACAAGTAAATAATTAAAACAAGGAGTGTGTAACATCATGTAAAGAAGACATAAAACTATCCTGAAAATAACAAAGGATTTTGAATAAATAATGGAATTTTTGAATAATGGATTTTGAATTTAAAATGGAATAATTAGAAAATTTGACACATATCAATATAAATCTTTGATTTTTACCAACAGCTATAAAATGTAAAACAATATTATAATGGGATGAGAATAGCTGGATCAATAAAATAAAATAGCCATTATATATATTTTTAAAAAATGAATAATATATATGACACCACAGCTTATATACCACATGGAATTAGAAACCCAATGGGTAAAAGGCAGAAACAGATAATTCTATGATCAACACACAATATTAAACACATGAATATATGTTTAATCTCAGCAACAGACAAAGGAGACTTAATTAAAACCATAATGAAGGGGGATGGGAAAAGATAGTTCGTGCAAAAGGAAATCAACAGAAAGCTGGAGTAGCAATCCTCATATCAGACACAATATAGTTTAAAATAAAGGCTACTACAAGAGACAAAGAACAGTACATAATGATCAAGGGATCAAAACAAGAAGACATAACAATTATAAATATTTATGTACCCAACACAGGAGTAAGTTGACATTAACAAAATAATAGTGGGGGAGTTTAACATCCCACTTATACCAGATCATCCAGACAGAACATTAATAAGGAAACACAAGCCTTAAATGACACATTAGACCAGACGGACCTAATTGATATTTAGAGAACGTGCATAAGTCATGTTCTACTCTTTGTGACCCTATGGACTGTAGCCCACCAGGCTCCTCTGTCCATGGGATTCTCCATGTAAGAATACTGGAGTGGCTTGCCCTGCCTTCCTCCAGGGGATCTTCCTGACCCAGGGATCAAACCTGTGTCTTACATCCTCTGCACTGGCAGAAGGGTTCTTAACCACTAGCACCACCTGGAAAGGACATTCTACCCAAAAACATCAGAATGCACTATTTTCTCAAGTGCATATGGAACTTTCTCCAGGATAGATCACATGCATCACATCAAGCATCAGTAAATTTAAGAAAACTGAAATTGTATCAAGTATCTTTTTTGACCAAAATGCTAGGAGATTAGATAACAATTATAGGAAATAAACTGTAAAAAACACAAACTCTGAGATTAAACAATACAATTCTAAACAACAAAGTGATCATTGATATCAATGAGGAAATCAAAAAATACCCAGAAATGACAACAAAAACACAATTATCCAAAACCTATGGGATACAACAAAAGCAGTTCTAAGAAAGTTTTATAGCAATACAATCCTACTTCAAGAAATGAGATAAACATCAAATAACCATATACCTAAAAAAAAAAAAAACTAGAAAAAGAACAAAGAACTCCCAAAATTAGTAGAAGAAAATAAATCATAAAGATCAGAGCAGAAATGAAGGCAAAAAATAGCAAAGATCAGTACAACTGAAAGCTGGTTCTTTGAGAAGATAAACAAAATTGACAAACTATTAGCCAGACTCATCAAGAAAAAAGGGAAGACTCAAAACAATAAAATTAGAAATGAAAAAGAAGTTACAATAGAAATGCAGAAATAAAAAAAAAACATCATATGTGACTTCAATGAGCAACTATATGCCAATAAAATAGATAATCCCAAAGAAATGGACAAATTTTTAGAACAATACAACCTCCCAAGACTGAACAAGGGGAAAATAGAATATGTGAGCAGACCAATCACAAACTGTGAAATTGTGATCAAAATTTTCCAACAAACAAAAGCCAAGGGCCAGATGGTCTCACAGGTGAATTGTACCAAACATTTAGAAATGCTCAAACTACCCAAAAAATTGCAGAGGGAAGAACACTTCCAACCTCATTCTATGAGGCCACAATCACCCTTACACCAAAAGCAGAAAAAGATATTGCAAAAAAAGAAAATTGTGGGCAGACCAATATCATAGATAAACATTCTCAACAAAATACTAGAAAACTGAATCCAACAATACACTATGCTATGCACTATGGAGCATACACTATGGATGATTCACTATGGATCATTCACTATGGATCATATACTATGGATCATTCACTATGGATCATACACTATGGATCATTCACTATGGATCATACACTATGGATCATACACTATGGATCATACACTATGATAAAGGGAGGTTTATCCCAAGGATTCAAGAAATCTTCAATATATGCAAATTGATCAATGATACATCATATTAACAGACTGAAAGATAAAAACCATATGACAATCTCAATACATGCAGTGAAAGCTTTTGACAAAATTCAACACCCATTTATGATAAAAACTCCAGAAAGTGGGCAAAGAAGGAACCTACCTCAACATAATAGAAGCAATGTAAAGCAAACATTATTCTCAACGGTAAAACCCTGAAAGCACTTCTTCTAAGATCAGGAATAAGAGAAGGGTGCCCATTCTCACCACTATTATTTAATATAGTTCTGGGAATCCTAGCAACTGCAATTAGAAAAGAAAAATATATAAAAGGAATCAAGACTGGAAAACAAGAAGGAAAATTCTCACTGTTTGCAGATAACATGATACTATACATAGAAAACCCTAAAGACACCATCAGAAAATTACTAGAGCTAATCAATGAATTTAGTAAAATATCAGAATATAAAATTAATATTGAAATTTTTTGCATTCCTATACACTAACAATGAAAAATCAGAAAGAAAAATTAAGAAAACAATCCCACTTACCATTTCAATGAAAAGAATAAAATACCTTGGAATAAACCTACCTAAGGGAGACAAACGCTAGTAAAGTAATGCTCAAAATTCTCCAAGCCGGGCTTCAGCAATATGTGAACTGTGAAGTTCCAGATGTTCAAGCTGATTTTCGAAAAGCAGAGGAACCAGAGATCAAATTGCCAACATCTGCTGGATCATCAAAAAAAACAAGAGAGTTCCAGAAAAACATCTATTTCTGTGTGACTATGCCAAAGCCTTTGACTGTGTGGATCACAATCAACTGTGGAAAATTCTGAAAGAGATGGGAATACCAGACCACTTGACCTGCCTCTTGAGAAATTTGTATGCAGGTCAGGAAGCAACAGTTAGAACTGGACATGGAACAACAGACTGGTTCCAAATAGGAAAAGGAATACGTCAAGGCTGTATATTGTCACCCTGCTTATTTAACTTATATGCAGAGTACATCATGAGAAATGCTGGGCTGGAAGCACAAGCTGGAATCAAGATTGCTGGGAAAAATATCAATACCCTCAGATATGCAGATGACACCACCCTTATGGCAGAAAGTGAAGAGAAACTAAAAAGCCCCTTGATGAAAGTGAAAGAAGAGAGTAAAAAAGTTGGCTTGAAGCTCAACATTCAGAAAACGAAGATCATGGCATCTGGTCCCATTACTTCATGGGAAATAGATGGGGAAACAGTGGAAACAGTGTCAGACTTTATTTTGGGGGGCTCCAAAATCACTGCAGATGGTGACTGCAGCCATGAAATTAAAAGACACTTACTCCTTGGAAGGAAAGTTATGACCAACCTAGATAGCATATTCAAAAGCAGAGACATTACTTTGCCGCCTAAGGTCCATCTAGTCAAGGCTATGGTTTTTCCTGTAGTCATGTATGGATGTGAGAGTTGGACTGTGAAGAAGGCTGAGCGCCGAAGAATTGATGCTTTTGAACTGTGGCGTTGGAGAAGGCTCTTGAGAGTCCCTTGGACTGCAAGCAGATCCAACCAGTCCATTCTGAAGGAGATCAGCCCTGGGATTTCTTTGGAAGGAATGATGCTAAAGCTGAAACTCCAGTACTCTGGCCACCTCATGCGAAGAGCTGACTCATTGGAAAAGATCCTGATGCTGGGAGGCTTGGGGGCAGGAGGAGAAGGGGATGACAGGGGATGAGATGGCTGGATGGCACCACTGACTCAATGGACGTGAGTCTGAGTGAACTCTAGGAGTTGGTGATGGACAGGGAGGCCTGGCGTGCTACAATTCATGGGGTCGCAAAGAGTCGGACATGACTGAGCAATTGAACTGAACTGAAGGAGTCAAAAGACCTATATGCAGAAACATATAAGATACTGATGAAAGAAATCAAAGAACACAAAGAGATGGAGAGATATACTGTTTTTGCATTAGAAAAATCAATATTGTGACAATGACTATACTACCAAAGAAATCAACAAATTCAATGTGATTCCTATCAAACTACCAAAGTAATTTTTCAGAGAACTAGAACAAAAAATATTTACAATTTGTGTAGAAACACAAAAGACCCTGAATAGTCAAAGCAATCCTGAGAAAGAAAAATGGAGTTGGGGGAATCAATCTTCCTGACTTCAAAGACTATATTACAAAGCTACAGTAATCAAGACAGTATGGCACTGGCATAAAAACAGAAATATAAATCAATGGAATAAGATAGAAAGAAAACCCAGCAATAAACCCACATACCTATGGGCACCTTATCTTTGAAAAAGGAGGCAATAATATACAATGGGGAAAGGATGATGGCCTCTTCAAAAGGTGGTGCTGGGAAAACTGGACAGCATGTAAAAGAAAGGAATCCAAATGCTTCCAAACACCATACACAAAAATAAACTCAAAATGGATTAAAGACCTAATTGTAAGACCAGACACTATAAAACTCGTAGAGGAAAACATAGAGAACTCTTTGATAAAAATCTCGGCAAGATCCTCTTCGACCCACCTCCTAGAGTAATGGAAATAAAAACAAAATAAACCAATGAGATCTAATAAACTTAGAAGCTTTTGTACAGCAAAAGAAACATTAAACAAGATGAAAAGACAATACTCAGAATGGAAGTCATTGCAAATGAAGCAACTGACAAAGGATTAATCTCCAAAATATACAAGCAGCTCATGCAGCTAAATACCGGAAAAACAAACAACCCAATTTAAAAAGTGGGCAGAAGACCTAAACAGATATTTCTCCAAAGAAGACACACAGATGGTCAAAAGACACTTGAAAAGATGCTCAGCATGCTCATTATTGTTGTTGTTGTTCAGTCGCTTGGTCACGTCCAACTCTCTGTGACCCCATCAACTACAACATACCAGGCTTCCCTGTCCTTCACCACCTCCCTGTGTTTGCTCAAATCCGTATTCATTGAGTTGGTGATGCCATCCAACCATCTCATCCTCTGTCGTCCCCTTCTCCTTCCACCTTCAATCTTTCCCAGCATCAGGGTCTTTTCCAATGAGCTGGCTCTTTGCATCAGGCGGCCAAAGTACTGGAGCTTCAGCTTCAGCATCAGTCCTTCCAATGAATATTCAGGACTGATTTCCTTTAGCATTGACTAGTTTGATCTCCTTGCTGTCCAAGAGACTCTCAAGAGTCTTCTCCAATACTACAGTCCAAAACCATAAATTCTTCAACATTCACCCTTCTTCCTGATCCAATTCTCACATCCATACATGACTATGGTAAAAACCACAGCTTTGATTAAATGGACCTTTGTCAGCAAAGTAATCTCTCTGCTTTTCGATTGCTATCTAGGTTTGTCATAGCTTTTCTTCCAAGGAGTAAGCTCTTTATTAGGGAAATGCAAATCAAAACTGCAATGAGGCATCACTGATAATCTACAAACATAAATGCTGGAGAGGATGTGGGTAAAAGAGAACCCTCTTGCACTGTCATTGGGAATGTAAATTGATACAGCTACTATGGAAAACAGTATGGAGACTCCTTAAAAATCTGGGGAAAAAAAACACCATATGACCTAGCAACACCACTACTGGGCATATATCCTGAAAACACCATAACTCAAAAAGACACATGTACCCCAAAGTTCACTGCACACTATTTACAGTAGCTAAGATGTGGAACCAACCTAGATAGCCATCAATGGATGAATGGATAAAGAAGTTGTAGTACATATATGCAAAGGAATATTACTCAGCCATAACGAGAAACAAATTTGAATCCATAGTAGTGAGGTGGATGAACCTAGAGCCTGTTATACAGAGTGAAGTAAGTCAAAAGAAAAAAATGAATATTGTATATTAATGCATATATATGGAATCTTGAAAATTGGCCCTAATGAACCTGTTTGCAAGGCAGGATAGACACACAGACCGAGAATGAACTTGTAGGCACAGTGGGGGAAGAGGAAGGAAGAATTGAGAGAGTAGAATTGACATACATATACTACCATGTGTAAAACAGATTGCTAGTAGGAAGCAGCTGTATAGCACATGGAACTCAACTTAATGCTTTGTGAAGACCTAGAGTGGGATGGAGGAGCGGAGGGAGGCTCAAGAGGGAAGGGACATATGTATAGTTATAGTTGATTCATATTGTTGTATAGCAGAAATCAACACAACATTATAAAGCAAGTATCTTTCAACTTAAAAAATAATTCTTACAAATGGCAAAAAAAATGTATAGTGAAGAACCTTCTCTTATGTATTAAGTTAGCAAATATTAAAAATAGTGCTTATACTTGAGAAGAAATGAAAGAAACATTTTTATATGCCTGTTCCTATAGAGGAAATTTATGAAACTTATTGGAAAGCACTTAAAAATTTTAGGTTAATATCATAAAAGGAATTACCCCCTTTCAGTCTATAATTCTACTTTTGGGGATCTATCCTATAGAAAAAGCAAGAATATTTACAAATATTTATATACAAGTTTGTACATCAAAGCAAATTTTGATAATAATGAAGAATCAAATATCACATGACATTTAACATAAGAGAATGATTTAAAAAATTATAGACCTCCTTCAAAATCCAAGGGGAATTGGTTCTATGACCCCTGCAGATATCAAATTCCTTTGCCTAAAGTGCATAGGAGAGCTGATCCGCCATATCTGCAGGTTCCACGGTCAATTATACATACATTATACATAATTGTACAAATATTGTTTTTTATAATGATTTTCAGTTTAGTTCAGTTCAGTCGCTCAGTAGTGTCTGACTCTTTGCGACCCCATGAATTGCAGCATGCCAGGCCTCCCTGTCCATCACCACTCTCAGAGTTCACTCAAACTCATGTCCATCGAGTCGGTGATGCCATCCAGCCATCTCATTCTCTGTCGTCCCCTTCTCCTCCTGCCCCCAATCCCTCCCAGCATCACAGTCTTTTCCAATGAGTCAACTCTTCACGTGAGGTGGCCAAAGTATTGGAGTTTCAGCCTCAGCATCAGTCCTTCCAATGAACACCCAGGACTGGTCTCCTTTAGGATGGACTGGTTGGATCTCCTTGTAGTCCAAGGGACTCTCAAGACTCTTCTCCAACACCACAGCTCAAAAGCATCAATTCTTCGGCACTCAGCTTTCTTCACAGTCCAACTCTCACATCCATACATGACCGTTGGAAAAATCATAGCCTTTGATTTGGTTGGACCTTTGTTGGCAAAGTAATATCTCTGCTTCTTAATATGCTATCTAGGTTGGTCATAATGTTCCTTCCAAGGAGTAAGTATCTTTTAGTTTCATGGCTGCAATCACCATCTGCAGTGATTTTGGAGCCCCCAAAAATAAAGTCTGACACTGTTTCCCCTGTTTCCCCATCTATTTCCCACGAAGTGATGGGACCAGATGCCATGATCCTAGTTTTCTGAATGTTGAGATTTAAGCCAACTTTTTCACTCTCCTCCTTCACTTTCATCAAGAGGCACTATTTAAAGCATAGAAAAATTTTTAAGAGTGAAAGTATGTGGGATTTAAAAAGCTTGCTAGTTCCCTTTATAGATAGCACCAAGTCTTCTTTGTTGAATCAGTGACTCAATGAATAAATCTGCACATTTACATACATAAACATATTTGAAGAATGAATGAATAAATGAATTTATAAAAAGTTGGCTTGAAGCTGAACATTAAAAAAACTAAGATCATGACATCCAGTCCAATTATTTCATGGAAACTGGTGCTGCTGCTGCCGCTGCTGCTAAGTCACTTCAGTTGTGTCCGACTCTGTGTGACCCCATAGACGGCAGCTCACCAGGCTCCCCCATCCCTGGGATTCTCCAGGCAAGAACACTGGAGTGGGTTGCCATTTCCTTCTCCAGTGTATGAAAGTGAAAAGTGAAAGTGAAGTCACTCAGTCATGTCCTGGAGTGGGGTGCGATCGCCTGAAGTACTGGAATGGGTTGCCATTGCCTTCTCCTCATGGAAACTAGAAGGGGAAAAAGTGGAAGCAGTGATAGATTTTATTTTCTTGGGCTCCAAAATCACTGTGGACAGCGACTGCAACTGTGAAATAAAAGACACTTGCTCCTTGAAAGAAAAGCTATGACAAACCTGTAAAGTGAATGTATTTAGTCGCTTAGTCGTGTCTGACTCTTTGCAACCACATGAACTGTAGCCCTCCAGGCTCCTCTGTCCACGGGACTCTCCAGACAAGAATACTAGAGTGGGTTGCCATTTCCCTTCTCCAGAGGATGTTCTCAACCCAGGGACTGAACCTGGATCACCTGCATTGCAGGCAGACTCTTTACCATCTGAGCCACCAGGGAAGACAGTGTATTAAAAAGCAGACACATCACTTTGCTGACAGAGGTCCAGTTAGTCAAAACTATGGTTTTTCCAGTAGTCATGTACAGATATGAGAGCTGGACCATAAAACAAGTCTGAGCACTGAAGAACTGATGCTTTTGAACTGTGGTTCTGGAAAAGACTCTTATGACTCCTCTGGGCTGAAAGAAGATCAAATCAGTCAATCCTAAAGGAATTCAACCCTGAATATTCATTGGAAGGACTGATGGTGAAGCTCCGATTCTTTGGTCACTTAAGGCAAAGAGCCTATTCGTTGAAAAGGAAAAGACCCTGATGCTGGAAAAGATTGAAGGCAAGAGGAGAAGGGGATGGCAGAGAATGAGAGGGTTAGAAAGCAACACCAACTCAATGGACAAATTTGCACAAACTCCAGGAGATAGTGAAGGACAGAGGAGCCTAGTGTGCTACAGCCCATGGGGCTACAAAGAGTCAGATACGACTTAGCTTAGCTACTGAACAACAACAACACATGTACATACGTGGACAAAGAAACAAAGCTTGCAGGAGAAGAGTTAAGTCTGTATTGTAAAAAATATGGTTAATTTTTTGCTTTCTACTTTAGATTTCTAAATTTTCAAAGTCTTCAATGATGAAGAAGTACTGCTTATTTAAGCAACGTCCATGAATTTGAAGGAGTAAGATTAGATAGTTAGCAGATCAATAATTGTTCTGTTGGACAAATGTAGGCTCCAGATAAGCTTTATCTGACATGGCCAGAGTGTCCAAAGAAATATTTATAGCATTCATTGTTCAAGAAGATTTGGGGTGAAGGAGAAAATTGAAGCAGAGTAGGTTTGCTGCTGCTGCTGCTAAGTCGTTTCAGTCGTGTCCGACTCTGTGCGACCCCATAGACGGCAGCCCACCAGGCTCCCCCGTCCCTGGGATTAGCCAGGCAAGAACACTGGAGTGGGTTGCCATTTCTTTCTCCAATGTATGAAAGTGAAAAGTGAAAGTGAAGTCACTCAGTCGTGTCCGACTCTTCACGACCCCATAGACTGCAGCCTTCCAGGCTCCTCAGTCCATGGGATTTTCCAGGCAAGAGTACTGAAGTGGGGTGCCATTGCCTTCTCCAAGAGTAGGTTTATATAGCAAGTAAAAATAAAAATGAGAGTTTGAAGAAAGAAACATGATTAAATGAATCCAGAATAAACAAATGAAACACTATAAATTGGTAACAACAGAACAGTCAAAACTAATGTGGTAACACTAGTATAATTATAAAGTTAAACCTATCAGTGAATTTATGTATATATATATATATAAATATATATATATATACACAAACACACATATGCATGTATACAAACATACATGTGAGTGTGAGACAGTCAATTCCTAGGCAGGTTTATAAGAAGTCTGGGATCCCTGAGGAGGAGAAACAGGGAGTCTGGGGCTCTTGAGGAGAAGATAGGGGTCTGGAATTCTCAAGGAGGAGGAAAAGGACAAACATTTTTTTCTACGTTCCTTAGTAAGGATTAAATAACAATAATGTATCCTGCTTGAGGACAGTTTCTCCTTCCTGAAAACCTTCTGACTAATCCTGATATCTTAAAATGTAAATTATGGGAGTGGGTCTAGTAAAATTTTTACAACCTTGAGACATTCTTCTGATCTACTGCAATAACTAATTTTAAAAGTATATAACTCCCTTGCTTAGACTAAGCAAGGGGGGCACTCTCCATCATCTTTCTGATGTCTGTGTCAGAAGCTTTCTCTGTCCCTTTTTCACTTTAATAAAACTCTGCTAGGCAAAAGCTCTTGAGTGATCAAGCCTGGTCCCTGGTCCTGAAGCTAAATCTTCCTTGGAGATCAAGAATTCAACACTGTTCACCATAAGCTATCACATACACAGAGATGTTTCAAAAAATAAAATGGCAACCTCCTCCAGAATTCTTGCCTGGGAAATCCCTTGGACAGAGGAACCTGTCTGTAGCTTAAGACCCCAAGCTACAGTCCATGGGGTTCTAAGAGAATCAGATGAAAGACCTTGCAACTAAATAACAAAGCAATACAACTAGGTACATGTATCAATGGTAACACAACTAGTTTAATGTCTTTCTTTGAATATCAAATTAACCTCATTCATTGATCCTGTCTGTTGGCATAGTTAAATCTGTGACCCCTTAAAGTTATTAACAGAAAGAATATATTTTAATTTGGATAGTGTTTTACATTTGTATTCAAATGTGAGTTTTTTTAACTTACTGTCTTCATACTGCAACCTGCTTTTTATTATTCTAATACTTATTATTTTAATGTTGTGTGATTTTTGGCTTTAAGCTAATTTTCTGAAAGTCAACCCATAGAAAGCTAATTTGCCTGGCCAATTCACTTAATGTCAAACTACTTAACAGTTAATTCATGAAATAGTTATCTAGTATTTGTGAAATGAAATTATCAATCTTATTATTTACTGTTATTTTTTAAGCTCTTAAATTATACAAGATTGAGTGGAGTAGCTATCACTGAATTGAAAGATTTCTGTGAAGTTTTAGTAAAGTACTCTTTATTTCGTCTCAGAAATGTATCTTACTACAATTCCCATTTATATAAGCCCAATTTATATCTCTCTAGGTATACAGGCTGGAGAAGGCGATGGCACCCCACTCCAGTACTCTTGCCTGGAAAATCCCACGGACAGAGGAGCCTGGTAGGCTGCAGTCCATGGGGTCGCAAAGAGTCGGACACGACTGAGCGACTTCACTTTCACTTTTCATTTTCATGCGTTGGAGAAGGAAATGGCAACCCACTCCAGTGTTCTTGCCTGGAGAATCCCAGGGACGGGGGAGCCTGGTGGGCTGCCGTCTATGGGGTCGCACAGAGTTGGACATGACTGAAGCCACTTAGCAGCAGCAGCAGCAGCAGCAGCAGCAGCAGCAGTTATACTAGCAGAGACAGTTTTTTAAATTTTTGTGAGAACAAAAACAGAACACTGTTTTATGATCTGGCATGTAAGAAGCTTGGAAGTCACCACTCCATCTTAACAAGTAAAAAAAGAGAACAAACTGAAAATCAACAGTTTTTATGTCAGAGAACTAAAGGTCATGGGACAAACTGCTGCCTCCAAAATGGTTGAGGCAGACAGGCAAACACAGAGAACCACAAATCATCAGAGTGGAAACCCAGGAGCAGAAATCCCCATGAGATTCAGTACCAGAATAGGAAACAGATATACTACCAGAGGCTCAGTTTGGTCAAGTCCGACAGTTAAAAACTCTAAGAGTGCCCAGCACCACCAAACCAGCTCTCCAACAAATGCCAAAGGATACTCTCTAGACAGGAAACACAAAAGGGCGTATAAATCCGAACCCAAAACAATAAAGTAAATGGCAACGGGATCATACTTATCAATAATTACCTTAAATGTAAATGGGTTGAATGCCCCAACCAAAAGGCAAAGACTGGCTGAATGGATACAAAAACAAGACCCCTATATATGCTCCCTACAAGAGACCCACCTCAAAGCAACGGACACATACAGACTGAAAGTGAAGGGCTGGAAAAAGATATTCCACACAAATAGAGACCAAAAGAAAGCAGGAGTAGCAATACTTATATCCGATAAAATAGACTTTAAAACAAAGGCTGTGAAAAGAGACAAAGAAGGCCACTACATAATGACTAAAGGATCAATCCAAGAAGAAGCTATAACAATTATAAATATATATGCACCCAACATAGGAGCACCACAATATGTAAGACAAATGCTAACAAGCATGAAAGGGAAAATTAACAATAACACAATAATAGTGGGAGACTTTAATACCCCACTCACACCTATGGATAGATCAACTAAACAGAAAATTAACAAAGAAATGCAAACTTTAAATGATACAATAGATCAGCTAGACCTAATTGATATCTATAGGACATTTCACCCCAAAACAATGAATTTCACCTTTTTCTCAAGTGCTCACAGAACCTTCTCCAGGATAGATCACATCCAGGGCCATAAATCTAACCTTAATAAATTTTAAAAAATCAAAATCATTCCAAGCATCTTTTCTGACCATAATGCATTATAAGATTAGATCTCAATTACAGGAGAAAAACTATTAAAAATTCCAACATATGGAGGCTGAACAACACGCTCCTGAATAATCAACAAATCACAGGAGAAATCAAAAAAGAAATCAAAATATGCATAGAAATGAATGAAAATGAAAACACAACAACCCAAAACCTGTGGGACACTATAAAAGCAGTGCTAGGAGGAAAGTTCATAGCAATACAGGCATACCTCAAGAAACAAGAAAAAAGTCAAATAACCTAACTCTACACCTAAAGCAACTAGAAAAGGAAGAAATGGAGAACCCCAGAGTTAGTAGAAGTAAAAAAATCTTAAAAATTAGGGCAGAAATAAATGCAAAAGAAACAAAAGAGACCATAGCAAAAATCAACAAAGCAAAAAGCTGGATCTTTGAAAAGATAAATAAAATTGACAAACCATTAGCCAGACTCATCAAGAAACAAAGAGAGAAAAATCAAATCAATAAAATTAGAAATGAAAATGGAGAGATCACAACAGACAACACAGAAATACAAAGGATCATAAGAGACTACTATCAGCAATTATATGCCAAGAAAATGGACAACGTGGAAGAAATGGACAAATTCTTAGAAAAGTACAATTTTCCAAAACTGAACCAGGAAGAAATAGAAAATCTTAACAGACCCATCACAAGCACGGAAACTGAAACTGTAATCAGAAGTCTTCCAGCAAACAAAAGCCCAGGTCCAGACGGCTTCACAGCTGAATTCTACCAAAAATTTAGAGAAGAGCTAACACCCATCCTACTCAAACTCTTCCAGAAAATTGCAGAGGAAGGTAAACTTCCAAACTCATTCTATGAGGCCACCATCACCTAATACCAAAACCTGACAAAGATGCCACAAAAGAAGAAAACTACAGACCAATATCACTGATGAACATAGATGCAAAAATCCTTAACAAAATTCTAGCAATCAGAATCCAACAACACATTAAAAAGATCATATACCATGACCAAGTGGGCTTTATCCCAGGGATGCAAGGATTCTTCAATATCTGCAAATCAATCAATGTAATTCACCACATTAACAAATTGAAAAATAAAAGCCATATGATTATCTCAATAGATTCAGAAAAGGCCTTTGACAAAATTCAACATCCATTTATGATTAAAACTCTCCAGAAAGCAGGAATAGAAGATAACCCTGTATGCAAGACAGCAAAAGAGACACAGATGTTTAGAACAGACTTTTGGACTCTGTGGGAGAGGGAGAGGGTGGGATGATTTGGGAGAATGGCATTGAAACATGTATACTATCATGTAAGAAACAAATCGCCAGTCTATGTTCAATACAGGATACAGGATGCTTGGGGCTGGTGCACGGGGATGATCCAAAGAGATGATATGGGGTGGGAGGTGGGAGGGGGGTTCAGGATTGGGAACTCATGTACACCCGTGGCTGATTCATGTCAATGTATGGCAAAACCAATACAGTATTGTAAAGCAAAAAAAAAAAAAAAATCTAAGAGTGTCCAATGGGCCCTACGCTTTTGTGAATTTTACCTCTAGGAGCTGGACCAGATTCTTACAGTAAATATCAGAGAAAAATTCCCTTGCATTTTCAGCAGGGGGAGGGGAAAGGAAGAAGTTTTGAAACATACCAGAATACTCTGTTCTTTTTGACAAAGTTTAACCTTAAGAGAAATTACTATAACAGAGCCTAAATTTATTGAGTTTTCTTTTTTTTCCGTGCCTATCTAACATAGGTGAAGGGAAAATTGTAACTCTAGCCTACTTACCAATCATATTCCATCTAAGAAGCGGGGGAAAACTGAGAAACACTCATGAAGTTCACAGACCAAAAGTATATTAGGTCTAAAAGACAGATCTAATGACAGGACTATAGAATACTTCCACTCTTCTTCTATAGAGCTTACCACATATTATTAAAGGCTTTCACTATGGCAGTTCCTTTTACCCAGTCGTCATGTACAGCTATCAGGAAAAAAATTACAGGGTTTAAAAAACAGCAAAACACACAGTTTGAACAGAGCAAGCATCAGAGCATCCTATAATAAGGATGTTGGAATTATCAGACTAGGAATTTACATTAACTATAATTAATATTTTAAGGACTTTAACAAATAAAATGGACTGCAAACAAGTATAGATAGGTAATAGAAGCAGACAGATGGAAATTCTAAGACAGAATCAAAAAGAAATGCTAGAGATTAAAAACTATAACAGAAATGAAGATGGGATAAGACTTGTCAGAGCTAAGAATCTCTGAGTTTAAGGATTTCTCAATAGAACTTCCAAAATTAAAAGACAAAGAGGAAAAAATACTGGAAAAAAATCCCAGAAGTTCCAAAGACTATGAGACAACAACAAAAGGGATAACTTTTGTGAAATGGCAGTGAAAGTGAAAGCCACTCAGTCATGTCTGACTCTTTGTGATCCCATGGACTATACAAATCCATGGAATTCTCCAGGCCAGAAGACCGGAGTGGGTAGCCTTTCCCTTCTCCAGGGGATACTAGAAGGCAAAAAAAAAGAAAGATATGAAAGACACTGGAAGCGATAATGATTGAAAATTTTACAAAATTAAGGTTAGATACCAAACTAAAGACCCAAGAAACTCAGAATCCAACAAGCAGGATGAATGCCAAAAGTTTACATGTAGGTATCATATTCAAAGTGTAGAAAATCAAAGATAAAGGAAAACCTTGAAAGATGCCAAAGGACACCAAAAAACCCTTATCTAGAGAGAGACAATGACAAAAATTACATTGGACTACTATTCAGAAATAATGCAAGCAAGAAGAGCATGGAGTGAAATATTTATAGTGTTTATAAGAAAAGAATCATCAAGCTAGAATTTTGTATCCTGCAAAATTAACCTTTCAAAAATGAAAAATAGACTTTCTCAGACAAACTAAAATTAAGAAATTTGTCACCAGTAAACCTATTGTGGTAGAAATGATAAAAGAAGATCAAAGATAAGAAAAATTATAAAGGTCAGAAAAATCAGATTTACATAAAGAAAAGAGTATTAGAGATGGAATAAGTAAACAAAAAAATTTTTCTGTTGTTCTTCTTAACTGATCTAATAGAAATCAGATTGTTCAAAAAAATAATAGCAGCTTGGTAATCAATTATGTATGTTTCTGTGTAAGTGAAATGAGTGACAGCATGCTACAAAAGATAGGAGGGAGGACATGGGTTATTTTCTTATTGTAAGATTACTTATACTACAAGCAGTATGGTGTTACTTGAAAGTGGACTTAGGTGAGTTGCAAAACGTATACTGCAAACACTAGGGCAACCCACTAAAGAAGTAAACCAAAAAATATAAATGATGTGTTAAGAAAGAAAATGGCATCATATATTACAAAAGGCTCAACTAGAATGACAAAAAGAAGAGTGGAAGCCAAAAGTAAGAACAAGGCAATAAATAAAAAACAGTAACAAATATGATAGCTCTTATTCCAACTATATCAATCATCACTTTGGATGTTAACGTTCTAATATGCCAATTAAAAGAAGCTGGAAAAGTACGGCTGAAGATGGTGACATAGGAGGACCTTGAACTCACCTTGTCCCGTGGACTCATTGAATCTACAACTACTAGTTTCCTCTAAAAGAAAAAAAGTCCAACACAAGCTAATTGATTCCAACATACCAAGTGAATGAGGAAAAACCCACATGGAAGCAACTAGGAGACACTGAGATACCATCTTGCCATAAACCCCACACCCAGAGACCCACAACCAGGAGGGAATTCAAAACCCCTAGCTTCTGGCAGAGCCGCAAAGGATTTCAACCTCACCTCTGGCACCCCAACTTTTCAGACATGCACCTGAGAAATGAGCCCCACAGAATCCAGCTTTGAAAGCCAACAGGGCTTGCATCTATGAGACCCCTAAGGTTAAAGCAAGGGATAATGCCAGCAATAAGGTGAAGTGAAAAGCAACTTTATTGCTCCCCTTCAATCTACAACCTGTAAAACATCCACATTGCAACAAAGTCGTCTCTGCGCGACATACCAGCACACTAGAGAATTCTACATATCTTTAAAGCTAAGAGTGGGTAAACTGGAATAGACAGAGAAGGCAGAAAGGAGAGAAAGCAGAGGCTGTACCTACAAACTTGGACCTCCAGCCATGACAGCTAAGTCTGCAATCACAGAGAACCCAGGAGTAGCAGAGCAGGTGGCACGGATGACCCTGGCCTCCTGGCTACAGCCACACCTGCAGCCACAGGTAACTGAGGAGTAGCAGCAGTGGGACGTGGGACACTGTTCCTCCTGCTGCTGAGCCACGACTCCAGCCCCCTGTCCCCTAACCCACAGCAATGGAGCCCACAAACTTTAAAACATCAGACCTGTTACAAGTGGTGGCATGATCCTGGCTCCTGTATCACTCTTCCCCACTCACAGTGGTGGTGGAGCCTGAGAATCAGGTGATCCTGGACAGGAGGGAAGAGGCCACCTTCCCAGTGCTCTAGGCAGCAAGGACAGTGATGCTGACAGAATCCCTAAGGCACAAGAAAAGGGATGATGAGGGCACAGGCAACAACTCTGACAGAGTGCTGGAGGGTGGAATGTGCAGGCTTTAAAGTACAAAATAACCAGAAACAGCGCCTGTAAGAAAACTCCAATACTTAGGCTATTCCACCACCTACTGGAAAATGAAAGAAAGCTCTCTAATTTCTAACTCATTGAATCATTAGAATCAAGCAGAAAGGTATTCCCTACTTAAAATGCACCAGAAGAGGAAAGACTCATCAAGAGCCATGAAGAACCAATTAACACAATCTCACAAAAAGAAAATGAATTATCCAGAAATTGAACTTTAAGTCAAAAAATACTGCAGCCTAACTGATAGAGAATTCAAAATAGCTATCATGAACAAACTTAAGAAGTTACATGAAAACTCAGAAAGGCAGTTCAATGAGCTCAGGAATAAAATTAATGAACAAAGGTATATTCTACCCATAAGACTCAGATTCTAAAAAAAAAAAAAGAACCAAATAAAAATTCTGGAGCTGAAAAACTCAATAAATGAGATGAAGAATGCATTAGAAATCTCTAAAAATAGAGGAGACCGACCATATGGAAGAGAGAGCTAACATGGGCATGAAGATAGAAATCTAGAAATGATACAAGTAGAATAGGAAATAGAAATAAGATATTAAAATAACAAAATTCTGTGAGAGCTATCCAACTCTTTTAGGCAAGGCAATCTAGGTAAAGGGTATCCCAGAGAAGAAAGGGAGAAAAGAACAGAGAGCATTTTTAAATAAATAATAGTTGAGAACTTCACAAACATGGGGAAGGAACTGGATATACTAGGACATGAAAATAAAAATCTCCTAATAATCTTAATGCAAAAAGACCTTCAACGTACACTAAAATTATCACAGGTCACTGATAAAAGAATTTTAAAGGTAGCCTTAAAAAAAGGGATGGTAACCTACAAAGGAACCCCCATTAGTCTATCAGCAGAAAAATTCTACAGAGATGGCAGGGGGCAGAGAGGTGACATTCCCAAAATACTCAGAGACAGAAACTGTCACCCAAGAATATTCTATGTGGCAAAAATATCATTCAGATATGAAAGAGAAATAAAGACTTTCCAAAGACAAAAGCTGAGAGTTCATCACCCCTAGATCTGCCTTACAGAAATCTTGAAAGGAGCTCTTCTACCTTAAATGCACATTAAACTTTCAGTAAGGTGATATATCTGGAGAAGGAAATGGTAACCCACTTCAGTATTCTTGCCTGAAAAATCCCATGGACGGAAAAGCCTGACGGGCCACAATGTAAAGGGTTGCAGAGTTGGACATTACTGAGCAACTAAGCAAGGAGATATATAGACAGACAAAACTAAAAAAAACAAAAAAACAAAACAAAAAAAAAAAAAAAAAACTGCAACTCTGCATCAGAATAGATTTTGTAAAATTTTATTGCAGCATAAAGATTAAAGGGAAAGAAGTAGAAAAAATAACTAGAGCTATTTCAATTTGGTAACAAATTCACAATATAAAATAATTTGAGAAAACAAAAACACAAAAATGGAAGAGGAAATTGATGGAACTCATATAGGCAAATGACAAGAAGCTATCAGCAGAAAAACAACTATTAAGAAAGTTTATTTCATTTTTTATTAATTTTTATTAGAGTATAGTTGCTTTACAAGCTTGTGTTAGTTTCTACTGTACAGCAAAGTGAATTAGCTATACGCATACATACCCCTCTGTTTTGGATTTCCTTCCCATTTAGGTCATCACAGAGCATTGAGTAGAGTTCCCTGGGCTATACAGTACATTCTCATTGTTTATCTATTTCATACATATTACCAATGGTGTGTATACATCAATCCCAATCTCCCAATTCACCCCACCCCCCCTTCCTCCCTGGGTATCCATATGTTTGATCTCTATCTGTGTCTTTATGCTCTGCAAATAAGTTCATCTGTATCATTTTTCTGGATTCCACATATAAGAGACATCTTTCTCTGACTTACTTCAGTCTGTATGACAGTCTCTAAGTCCCTCCACATCTCTGCAAATGACACAGTTTTGCTTCCTTTTACGGCTGGGTCAAACTCCATTGTATACATGTACTGTCTCCTTTATCCATTCCTCTCTTGATGGACATTTACTTTGTTCCCATGTTCTGCTGTCAATAGTGCTGTAATGAACACTGAAATGAAGGATGCTGCTGAATTTTGGTTTTCTCCAGATATATGCCTGGGAGTGGGATTTCTGGGTCATATGGTAGTTCTGTTTTTAGTTTTTCAGGGAACCTTGATACTAGTCTCCCTGTGGCGGTACCAGTGTGCATTCGTGTAGGAGGCTTCCCCATAGCAGTTCTGACCAGTGTGAGGTGATCTCATTTTAGTTTTGATTTTCATTTCTCTAACAATTAGTAACACTGAGCCTTTTTTTCATGTGCTTGTTGGCCATCTGTATGTCTTCTTTGGAGAAATGTCTAACTAGGTCTGCCCACTTTTTCATTTTGTCTTTTTCTTTTTTATATTGAGCTGTATGAGCTATTTGTATATTTTGGAGAGTAATCCTTTATCAGTTACGTCATTTGCAAATATGCATTAAGTAGGTTGTCTTTTCCAGTTGTTTATGGTTTCCTTTGCTATGCAAAAGCGTTTAAGTATAATTAAGTCCCATTTGTTTATTTTGTTTTTATTTCCATGACTCTAGGAAATAGATCCAAAAAGATATCACTGCTATTTTCATATCATAGAGTATTCTGCCTATGTTTTTCTCTAAGAGTTTTATAGTATCTGGTGTTGTATTTAGGTCTTTAATCCATTTTGAGTTTATTTTTCTGTGTGATATTAGAGACTATTCTAATCTTATTCTTTTACATGTAGCTGTCCAGTTTTTCAGTAAGCATCATTTATTGAAGAGATTGTCTTTTTTCCATGTATTCTTGCCTCCTTGTTATAGATTAATTGATCATAGGTTGTGGGTTTATTTCTGGGTTTGCTATCCCATTCCATTGATCTATATTTTCATTTCTGTGCCAGTACCATACTGTTTTGATTACTGTAGCTTTGTAGTATAGTCTGAAGTCAAGGAGCCTGATTCTTCCAGTTTTATTTTTCTTTCAAGATTTCAATTTTTCAAGATTGCTTTGGTTATCTGGGGTCTTTTGTGTTTCCTGTGTTCCATACAAATTTTAAGATCTTTTTTTGTTCTAGATCTGCGAAAAAAGGCATTGGTCCAAAAGTACACATAAACCTCCACGTTCATAGCAGCACTGTTTACAATAGCCAAGACATGGAAGCAAGCTAAATGTCCATTGGCAAAGGAATGGATAAAGAAGGTGTGCTACATGTGTACAATGGAAAAGGAACAAAATAATTCCATTTGAAGCAACATGGATGGACCTAGAGATTGTCATACTGAATTAAGTAAGTCAGACAGAGAATGACAAATGTTATATGATATCACTTACATGTGGAATCTAAAAAAAAAAAGCTACAAATGAACTTAGCTACAAACCTGAAATAGAGTTACAGATGTAAAAACAAACTTACAGTTATCAAAGGTGAAAGTTGGTGAGGGAAGGATAAATTAGGATCTTGGGATTACCAGGTAAACAATACCATATATAAAACAGAAAACTAATAAGGATTTACTGTATACACAGGTAACACTACTCAATATTCAGTAATAACCTATATGGGGAAAATCTCAAAAGGAATGGCTATGTATACGTATAACTGATTCATTTTGTTGTACACCTGAAGCTAACACAACACTGTGAATCAACTATATGCCAATAAAAATTTTTAAAGAAGAAATAAAATAAAATAGGTGTGTTCCACTATCACTTGAGATTGACAATCTAACCTTCTATCCACTGCACTCTTACTTTTTTGGTATGGGAAATAAATTGATCTCAATGGGGAGAAAAGTCTCTTATTAAAAGAGGGATAAAACAAATAGCTTTCCCTCACACTATGTATTCACAGACACACAAATTTTACCATAATTACCTTCCTGCAATGAATAGGTTAATGCATTTGTTGGAATATTTAACACCTCTGAAAAGTACACAACTATAATAATAAATTTGCTAAAGGCATCAGCAATTTAATGCTGTAAAATGTTCCCTAATGCAAATGGCAACAAATTTAGTAATCTGATTCAGCCCCATATAGCTAGATACAACAGGTCCTAGCACATGGTAGAAACCCAATAAATGTTAAATAAATTAATGACTGATGCCGAAAAGTATCTAAGAGAGATATAATTTGGGGAAATATGAATCATGTGCTTACTTACTCCATTTCCATTGCACTTTGCTGAACACTGATTTAATTTGTCTATAAACGGCCTTACTTCTAAACATTGACGATTTACACAAATCTAAAGACAAACAAACAAATTTTTTCCAAGTTAGAGGAGTCCAGTTATCTTAACATTACCATCAGTAATTTTATAACACAGGACAACAGGTATTCAGTGCAGTAAATTTCCATTAAGTACCGTTTCTGCTGTATCCCACAGATTTTTATGTTACATTCTCACTTTCATTTAATTCAAAGTGTTTTTCCATTTCTTTTGAGATTTCTCCTTTGGCATAAGTGTTATTTAGAAATGTATAGTTTAAGCTACAAATATCTGGGGATTTTTCAGATAAATTTAATGTAAATTATGGACTTTTGGTGTAGCATTGTGGATAGTGGAGTCTGCATTTATGTAGGGGTAAATGGTACATGGAAATTCCCTGCATTTTCGGCAACTTTTGATGTAAACTTAAAACTTTTCTAAAAAATAAAGTATTTTTTAAAATAAATTTTTAAGAAATGATTCAGGTTTATGTTATTACTTCCCCATGTAATAAGAAGCTTGGAAGTTGCCACTCCATCCTAAAAATAATGAGAAAGTTGAACAAACTGAAAAAGCAAAAACTCTTTTAGGATTCATAAAAGTGATTTGGTGGCAAATCACTGCTCTCAAATTGGAGAGATAGACAAGCAAATACAGGGAGTCACAGCTTACCAGAGCAAAGATTAACAAGCAGAAAGCTCAGATACCAGTGCCAGGGAAGGAAAGTGATGAATTGTGGACAAGGAAATGGCAACCCACTCCAATGTTCTTGCCTGGAGAATCCTAGGGATGGTGGAGCCTGGTGGGCTGCCATCTATGGGTCACACAGAGTTGGACACGACTGAAGCCACTTAGCAACAGCAGCAGCAGTGATAAGGACAACCCCAAGACTTAAAAACCCCAGAGGCACCCAGTCATGAGGAACCTCCATTGTTTCAGGTGATGTATATCCAGGAGCTCAACCAGGTTCTCACAGTAAATATTAGAGAAATTTTTTTCTTGTAATCTTGCAGAAGGAGGGGAAAAGAAACCATTTTGAAGTAGCCAGAGCAGTCTGTTCTTAACAAAGCTGGCCCTCAGGAGAAACGAGTTATTAATAATTATAGCCTAATCTGCATGTGTTCTATCAGAGCCTAACTGATCTGGGAGAAGGGAAATATCCAATATCAGTCTGCTCTTAACCTTCCATATGTGAAAAGAGAAATACCCAACTCCAGTCTGCTCCAGCCATACTGTCCCATATAAGGGAAGGAAAAAAAAAAAAAACTGAAAAACACTTGTGAAGTTCACAATCCAAAGGCACAGGTTCACTGAAAGACAGATCTAATCATAGGACTGAAGAATATTTCCCTGCCACAACACCTCACCACCACATTACTAAAGGTCCATTTACAGAGGTCCATTTAGTGGGTTGCCATTTACAGCAGTTCTTTTGCCTGGCACATTATGCTCAGCTCTCAAGAAAACAGATAAGGTTATATTAAAAGCCCAAACACACAATTATCAGAAACAGACATTGTCAGGATACTGAAATTATCAGCCTTGGAGTTTAAAACAATTATGAGAAGAAAATGGCAACCCACTCCAGTATTCTTGCCTGAAGAATCCCATGGACAGAGGAGCCTGGTGGGTACAGTCCATGGGGTTGCAAAGAGTCGGACACAACTTAGCGAAGACTCACTCACTCATGATTAACATCTTAAGGGCTCTAACAGACAAAGTAGATAGCATGCAGGAACAGATAGGCAATGGAAGCAGAGAGACAGTAATCCCAAGGGGAAAGAAATAAATGCTGGAATGAAAAAAAGCACTAACAAAAATGAATAATGCCTTTAATGGGCTTATTAGTATACTTCACATACCTGAGGAAGGAATCTCTGAACTAGAGGATATATCAAAAGAATCCTTTAAAACAAAAAAGCAAAAAGAACAAAGACAAAAAAAAAAGAATATTCAAGGGACAACTACAAAAAAGCATAATGTATATGTAATGGAAATGCCAGAAGAAAAAGAAAAAGGAACAGAAGAAATATTTGAAACAATGTGCATGCTCAGTTGTTTCAGTCGTATCCTACTGTTTGTGATCCCATGGACTGTAGCCTGCCAACTCCTCTGTCCTTGGGGATTCTCCAGGCAAGAATACTGGAGTGGTTTGCTATGCCCTCCCGCAGCGGATCTTCCCAACCCAGGGATCAAACCCAAGTCTCTTATATCTCCTGCATTGGCAAGTGGGTTCTTACTAATGCCCCCTGGAGAGCCCATTTGAAACAATAATAACTGCAAATTTTCCCCAAATTAATATCAGATATGAAACCACTGTTCTAGGAAATTCAGAAAACAATAAGCAGGATAAAAACAAACAAAAAACCACTACACCTAGGCATATCATGTCCAAACAGAAAATCAAAGAATAAATCTTTTAAAAAGCAAGATTTAAAAAAAAAAAAAAACAACAACTTACCTATAGAGAAACAATGATAAGAATTATATCTCACTTCTCCTCAGAAGCCAGGCAGTCAGAAAAGAGTGGAGTAAAATACTGAAGGAAAAAAGATCCCCAATCTAGAATTCTATATACTGTGAAATTTTCCTTCAAAAGTTATGGAGAAATAAAGCCTTTCTCAGACATACAGAAATTGAGAGAAGTTTTTTAATGAAGTTCTTTAAAAGAGGAAAAAGAAGATAGGCCATAAACTAATAGTATGTACAACACCAAGACTGAAAGCTTATATAAACTATTTCCTTTGTGTAATAAACATGTGTCAATGTAGGCTGATCAGTTGTAACAAATATACCATACTGAATGGAAGAAGTTAATAACATGGTAACATACGCTTATGTGCGGCCAGAGTATATAAGGGAAAGCTTTATATAATTTCCTCTCAATTTTGCTGTGAATCTAAAATTATTAATTGTTAAAAAGACAGTCCAAAAAATGATTCAGGGCAGGGATATGGAAGTAACAAATGAAACAAGACTGAAATAAAAAATCAGAACCAAAAGAAAAACCACTTTTTCTTACAATAGACTGAAGTCTAACAAAACCATCCTTAAGAGCACAGTTTAAATAATATTGTGTATTCCTTGCCTATATAAAAAGTTTACATAGAAAAAAATCAATAAATGGGATTCTCCTCCTGCCCTCAATCCCTCCCAGCATCAAAGTCTTTTCCAATGAGTCAACTCTTTGCATGAGGTGGCCAAAGTACTGGAGTTTCAGCTTTAGCATCATTCCTTCCAAAGAAATCCCAGGGCTGATCTCCTTCAGAATGGACTGGTTGGATCTCCTTGCAGTCCAAGGGACTCTCAAGAGTCTTCAACACCACAGTTCAAAAGAATCAATTCTTTGGCACTCAGCTTTCTTCACAGTCCAACTCTCACATCCATACATGACCACTGGAAAAACCATAGCCTTGACTAGACGGACCTTTGTTGGCAAAGTAATGTCTCTGCTTTTGAATATACTATCTAGGTTGTTCATAACTTTTCTTCCAAGGAATAAGCGTCTTTTAATTTCATGGCTGCAATCACCATCTGCAGTGATTTTGGAGCCCCCCAAAATAAAGTCTGACACTGCTTCCACCGTTTTCCCATCTATTTGCCATGAAGTGATAGGACCAGATGCCATGATCTTCGTTTTCTGAATGTTGAGCTTTAAGCCAACTTTTTCGCTCTCCTCTTTCACTTTCATCAATAGGCTTTTTAGTTCCTCTTCACTTTCTGCCATAAGGGTGGTGTCATCTGCCTATCTAAGGTTATTGATATTTCTCCTATCTTTTAATTTCATGGTTGCAATCACCATCTACAGTGATTCTGGAGCCCAAAAAAATAAAGTCTGACACTGTTTCCACTGTTTCCCCATCTATTTCCCATGAAGTGATGGGACCAGATGCCATGATCTTCGTTTTCTGAATGTTGAGTTTTAAGCCAACTTTTTCACTCTCCTCTTTCACTTTCATCAAGGGGCTTTTTAGTTACTCTTCACTTTCTACCATAAGGGTGGTGTCATCTGCATATCTGAGGTTACTGATATTTCTCCCGTCAATCTTGATTCCAGCTTGTGCTTCTTCCAGCCCAGCATTTCTCATGATGTACTCTGCATGTAAGTTAAATAAGCAGGGTGACAATATACAGCCTTGATGTACTCCTTTTCCTGTTTGGAACCAGTCTGTTGTTCCATGTCCAGTTCTAACTGTTGCTTCCTGATCTGCATATAGGTTTCTCAAGAGGCAGGTCAAGTGGTCTGGTATTCCCATCTCTTTCAGAATTTTCCACAGTTTATTGTGATCCACACAGTCAAAGGCTTTGGCATAGACAATAAAGCAGAAATAGATGTTTTTCTGGAACTCTCTTGTTTTTTTGATGATCCAGTGGATGTTGACAATTTGATCTCTGGTTCCTCTGCCTTTTCTAAAACCAGCTTGAACATCTGGAAGTTCATGGTTCACGTATTGCTGAACTCTGGCTTGGAGAATTGTGAGCATTACTTTACTAGCGTGTGAGATGAGTGCAATTGTGCCATAGTCTGAGCATTCTTTGGCATTATTAGAGTCCCCTAGAAAAGATATTTGAAGTTTTCATCTAAAGTTACTACAGCTATATAACCTTCTAGTGTAGAATATTTTAATATCCAGATATTAATTCTTTTAAGTATAAAGTATAATAATCAGAGGATTAAGGATATATTCCTAACTTCTTTATTTCTAGCAATATCAACTTCCTAATTTGCAGTTTTCTTAAATGAGTACAATAATACTTTTTCTAAAGCATTCAAGATTTGTTTCAAGGTTAAAATGAAATAATGTGAAAATGATTTCCTTTTAAACATGAAAGTACAACACTCTTCAAAGAAATGACCTCACAAATACTCTCTAAATCCTGACAACCAAACCCTGTAAGCTTTTAATGTGCTCAGTCTTCTCATTAGTTCTTGGCCCCCACGGTGCATCTAACAACTCTTTTTAGAATGTACTATATTTTTTGTCTGCCTCAGTTGAAATTGAGATGAAGTCCTGCTACTTAATGACATTACTGACAGAAACAAAGTTCCCAAGAGTGTTTCACCATATATGATTTATAGTATCATTAAAAGCTACCTGGTAAAATTTGTTTTCATAAGGCATCACTGAGAAGAACTGCCCATGTTATAGAAAAGATTATGTTCTTACTAAATTACACATAATTTCAAAGCATCCATTGACCATGTCTCATTTTTTAATTGCTTTGACTCCATGGCATAAATACATCTACTGAGCTTCCTGGCATATCTGTCCTTCAAGGAGATATTCATGACTTCCAGGCATGAAGAGGAAATCAATATGAAGACTATATACTTTATCTGTGGTAAACTTCATTTAAACTATCAGATCACCAAAAATCACCAAAATACATACATTCATTTTACATATTTAATATTTTATTCAAAATCATCTGTCGGGTAAGGAGGAAGAGTCAAAATTCAGATCTCTGTGCTTCTGTCTTTAAAGGCTACACTTTACACTACATGATAGTTCCTCATGAGCAAATTTCTGGCTAGGAACTAAATGAGATTCTGAAGTAAATTTATTCCATGCTTTCTCCATATTTGGCTGTTTGCTCTCATAGATAACCAATTATAACAACCACCAAGAATAATAGCCAACCTATATTTAGTTCTTACTATGTGTTGAGCATTGTACTACATACTTTATAGTATCATTTCATTTAATCTTTGCAATAACCCCATAGAGTAAATATCATTATTATCCCCATTTTACACACAGCTGTCATATCTCAAACTGGTTGGATAACCTGCAAAATGTCAAAACCCAAGAGGTAAAGATTTATTCCTGTGGCACCATCTAAGCTATACTCTTATCTACTGGGTCACAAAGAGACATATATAAGTAAATGGGATTTCTTCTTTCTTCTGCAAGAATAAAAGTGAATTCCCAAGTTATGGAATATTTAACTACAAGTATTCCCAAGACCTCTCTCCTCCATACTACTGTCCCCAAACTCTTAGAGCTTCCTTGCTTACAACACTGAAATTCTAAAAAGGAACAAACACTGCCATTTCCCTCAGAGACCAACTGAAGCTTACTCATTTTCTCCTTATCCAAATATTTGAGGTTATTTGGTCACGTGTGTGCTTAGTCGCTCAGCCATGTCCAACTCTTTGCGACCCCATGGACTGTAGCCCTCCAGGCTCCTCTGTCCATGGAATTCTCCAGGCAAGAATACTGGAGTGGGTTGCCATGTCCTCCTCGAGGGGATCTTCCCAATCCAGGGATCTAACCCAGGTCTCCTGCATTGCAGGCAGATTCTTCACCAACTGAGCCACAAGGGAAATTAATAGAATAGATTTTTTAATTGATTTTAAGCTATTTACCCTCTCTTTATCACAAATAGAGCCATTATTGACCACGAGTGGATCTTTTATACCCGTTGTTTCATAGTGCATTGTTATACATACAACACTTCGCACAAAAGCATAAATCACAGAAGCATTGTCTCGAAGGAAAGGAGTTTCAAGTGGGTAGGTACAGATTAATCTTCCACATATAAGATTCCTACAAACATAATAAAAATATATGATTATTATACATAAGGCATTTATTATGAATGCTTCATATTTTCTTTCTTTGACCAAAAAAAATAAAGAATGGTTCTCCACTTATGGCAATATGTCTAAGGAAATGTAACACTTTCCTACTAACAGTTAAAGTAAAATGTAACGCCACTGATATATGCTTATCTTTCAATGATACTAATGATCTTTTTATCCACTGTACAGATTGGTGTACGATTGTCAAATAAACAATTCACTCAAGCTTTTTATATCTCTCTGTAGAGGGGCAGAAACTAAGTTGTGACCTCTACCCTCAAAGACCTTACAATCTAATACTAAATATGACATAAACCTTATTAAATGTGCTATGAATGAAATAAGCAGATTCTTACAGATATTTAAGATGAAGATATATTCTAACTTAGTAGTCAGGGAAACCGCATACAGAAGATGCCATCTGAGTCCAAGCTTACAAATTAGTAGAATTTCAACAGGCAGAGTAAGGTATTTTGAAACAATCATAGCATAAGCATTACTTATGAAGGAAGTAACATTACAAGAAGCATAAGGTTAGATGATATGTTTGCTGCTGCTGCTGCTGCTAAGTCGCTTCAGTCATGTCCAACTCTGTGCGACCTCATAGACGGCAGCCCACCAGGCTCCTCTGTCCCTGGGATTCTCCAAGCAAGAATACTAGAGTGGGTTGCCATTTCCTTCTTCAGATGATATGTTTACCAGCCTGTAAATTCCATGAGTACAAGGATCATGTATGTTTTGCTAACTTGTATCTAACTAGCTAGTGGCCAGCATATAGTAGGTTCTTTAAAAATATTTGTTAAAAGAAATTCATGACCAAAATATCAAAGAACGGGCTTTTCAGACACAGGAGAAGTTGAACTTCATTTTAGAGACACTGGGCAGTCTTCAGCTTGGGCAAGCATTCAAATGAATGGGGATAGTATTTTCATTTTTGAATTAAAGATTTTAAAATTTAAAAAATAAAAAACTAAAAAAAAAAATAAATAAATAAATAAAAAGAAAATTCAGAAACAGAGATATCTTGGTTTCTTGGTTAGATCCTACCAAGAATAATAAATCCTAAGAATTCTCATCACAAAGAAAAAATAAATAAATAAAATAAAATAATGAGTATGTTCAGACAGGAAAGGTGCAATGTTTATCATTAATTTCAATCTTGGATAAGATCTTGGAGCCTAGTAATCATCTACATATAAATATTTAAAAATCACATTGAAATTTAATAAGCCTGTAGTACAAGAATGATGTCAGGACTAGAGATTTTGATTTCAGATTAACTCCTGAACACACGTGATACCTGAAACGATTGGAATTAATGGCATACATAGTGAAAAACTAAAAACAGAATTTTATAGCATATAAGATAGGAATTTTCACTATCTGCATAGCATACCTCCATGGGCAAAATGTATATCTGAGTCCCTCTTGACCACAGTTCCCAAATCTATCACTTTGAGACTGTATTTCTTCATAGCAGGCAAACGGAGCATTTTTTGAACCTGTCAAAGTTAGAAATACATTTAGATTAAAACTTCCTTTAAATTAAAACTCAAATATATTTTTTTATTTTTTATACACAGTGGAGTATTACTCAGCCATTAAAACTTAAATATATTTAAATTATGACTTCTTCAATTTCCTCATATGTTTCTTTACTTTTTTTCTCTATCATTGTCATCTATTGAAAAGTTCCCTAGTGAAGTTTTAAGAAGAGAGAAATGAAGTGAAAACTATTGCTCATGATTATTTCTCCTTTTAATTCACTTTGGCCATTTGTAGCTCAAAAGATACTATGAGGGTAGAGGAGAATTGAAAGTGAAAGTGTTAGTTGCTCAACCACGTCCGACTGTTTGCAGCTCCATGAACTATAGCTCACTGGGTTTCTCTTTCAAAGAATTCTCCAGGCAAGAAAACTGGAGTGGGTTACCATTCCCTTCTCCATGGGATCTCTCTGATCCAGGAATCAAACCTGGGTCTCCTGCATTGTAGGTGGATTCTTTACCATCAGAGGAACCATACTTTTTTTTTTTACAACCAGAGTTGTAAAAGTATAAATCTTAAGAGAGCTCTGTGAAAGAAGGCAATAGAGAAAGAATGCAAGAAAACTATTCTTGTTCTCCTAGATTCTGAGTAGGAATTTACAAAAAGCCAGGTCTATTTAAAAAAAAAAAAAAAAAAAAAAAAAAAAAAAAAAAAAACCTCATTAAAGAAAATTCATACCTTCAGAAAGTCTGAAGTGAAGGGACCAAAATTGTCAATCCATACATATTTACCAATTTTTCCTTTGTTATTGTATTAGCTTTCTATCACTGTGTAAAAAATTACCAAAATTTTGACACCTTAAAACAACACCCACGTCACAGTTTCTTAAAGTCTGGCAAAGCACATTTAGGTTCTCCGTTCAGGGTCTCAAGGCTGAAATAAAGTTCCTGGCCAGAGTTACAGCCTTATTTGAGTCTAGAGTCCTCTTCCAACCTCATTGGCTGTGAAGAATTCATTTTTTTGTAGCCGTTGCTTCATTTTGTCACTATCTGCCAGGGGTTGCTCTTGGCCCTAGGAACTCCTGTTCAGGTCCTAGTGACGTGGCCCTCTCACAAAAATGACTGCTTATTTCTCCCAATAAAGTAGAAGTAAATGTTTTTCTAGAATTCTCTTGCTTTTTCTATTATCCAACGGATGTTGGAAATCTGGTCTCTGGTTCCTCTGCCTTTTCTAAATCCAGCTTGAACACCTGGAAGTTCACAGTTCACGTACTGTTGAAGCCTGGTGTGGAGAATTTTGAGCATAACTTTTGTGTGTGAGATGAGTGCAATTGTGTGGTCGTTGAACATTCTTTGGCATTGTCTTTCTTTGGGATTGGAATGAAAACTGACCTTTTCCAGTCCTGTGGCCACTGCTGAATTTTCAAATTTCCTGGCATACTGAGTGCAGCACTTTCCAAGCATCATCTTTTAGGATTTGAAATAGCTCAACTGGAATTCCATCACCTCTACTAGCTTTGTTCGTAGTGAAGCTTCCTAAGGTCCACTTGACCTTGCATTCCAGGATGTCTGGCTCTAGGTGAGTGATCACACCATGGTGGTTATCTGGGTCATGAAGATCTTTTTTATATAGTTCTTCTGTGTATTCTTGCCACCTCTTCTTAATATCTTCTGCTTCTGTTAGGTCTTCTGCATGAAATATTCCCTAGGAATATATCTCTAATCTTCTTGAAGAGATCTCTAGTCTTTCCCATTCTATTGTTTTTCTTTGCCAAAGCCTTTGACTGTGTGGATCACAACAAACTGTGGAAAATTCTTAAAGAGATGCCTCACGAGAAATCTGTATGCAGGTCAAGAAGCAACAGTTAGAACTGGATATGGAACAGACTGGTTCCAAATCGGGAAAGGAGTACATCAAGGCTGTATACTGTCACCCTGCTTACTTAACTTATATGCAGAGTACATCCTGAGAAATGCTGGGCTGGATGAAGCACAAGCTGGAATCAAGATTGCCAGGAGAAATATCAATAACCTCAGAAAATGCAGATGACATCACCCTTAAAGCAGAAAGCAAAGAAGAACTAAAGAGCCTCTTGATGAAAGTGAAAGAGGAGAGGGGAAAAGTTGGCTTAAAACTTAACACTCAGAAAACTAAGGTCATGGCATCTGGTCCCATCACTTCATGGCAAATAGGTGGGGAAACAATGGAAACAGTAAGAGACTTTAGTTTCTTGGGCTCCAAAATCACTGCAGATAGTGACTGCAGCCATGAAATTTAAAGATGCTTGTTCCTTGGAAGAAAAGTTATGACCAACCTAGGTAGCATATTAAAAAGCAGAGACATTACTTTGCCAACAAAGGTCCATTTAGTCAAAACTATGGTTTTTCCAGTAGTCATGTATGGATGTGAGAGTTGGACTATAAAGAAAGCTGAGTGCCAAAGAATTGATGCTTTTGAACTGTGGTGTTGGAGAAGACTCTTGAGTACCTTGGGCTGCAAGAAGATCCAGCCAGTCCATCCTAAAGGAAATCAGTCCTGAATATTTATTGGAATGACTGATACTGAAGCTGAAATTCCAATACTTTGGCCACCTGATACAAAGAACTGACTGTTTCGAAAAGACCCTGATGCTGAGGAAGATTGAAGGCGGGAGGAGAAGGGGACGACAGAGGATGAGATGGTTGGATGGTATCACTGACTTGATGGACATGAGTTTGAGTAAGCTCTGGGAGTTGATGATGCACAGGGAAGCCTGGCATGCTGCAGTCCATGGGATTGCAGAGAGTTAGACACGACTTAGCAACTGAGCTGAACTGATTTCTCCCAAGCCAGCCAAAGAATCTTCTGACATTTCTCATCTTTTAAGGGCTCATATTATTAGGCGAGGCTCCACTTAGAATGATCTCCTTTGGATTGATTCAAAGTTGACTAATTATGGACCTTAATTAGGTCTTTAAAATCCCTTCATATTTTCTGTATAAACTAATCATAGGGACGATAGTCCACCACATAGTCACTGGTTCTCACCCAACTCAGAGGGAGGAATCTCTAAGAAAATACCACAGTAATGATGGGGAACATCTTAAGAGTTCCACCTAGCAAAGTTACTTTCTCCAGAATGAACCATGCTAAGTCTAACTGACCATCAATAAAATATAAAAGTAGCTAATAATATCTACCTTAGTGGATTATTATTAAAATTAATATGATATTATTTAGTCACTCAATTTTTTGCCTTCTCCTAATTCTATCTCCTTCTACAATTTTTAAACATTAGCCCATCAAAGGTGATTATGCACATACTGTGAGGGCAGGTAACATTATTCTGAGTATTGACAGTGTTTAATCAGTTCAGTTGTGAATCTGAGACTACCAGGTTAGGAATATTCTTCATCCAACCCTATCTTTACTAACCCAAATATTAGTAAAATATTCCTTCTAAAGGTGCCAATGTGCCCTATTATTAATTTCTCCCTTGAATACCCTCTCTCATGTTAGGGACTTTCTCTCAGCTCAGTCTGGGTTTTGCACAGTAATTATGGAAACACCAAAAGGGCAATATGTTGAAAATGTGAAATCACATATTAAATATTTCCTTAAGTCCAGTATACCGACCAAGTCTACAAAGTAATAGAATTTGCCCTTCCATAGTCCAAATGGTGTATTTAGATTCCCTCTACCTTATTATCAAATGCTATGAGGCACAATCCCCTTCATAGGCCACAGCCTTGTTGTGGCAAAGGGGCTTGCTTCACCTTGAATGAAGCTATGAACCATGCTGTGTAGAGCCACCCATGATCGACAGGTTACAGTGAAGAGTTCTGACAAAACATGGTCCACCGGTGGAGGTAATAGCAACCCATTCCAGTATCCTTCCCTGGAAAAAGCCATGAACAGTACGAAAAGGCAAAAAGACATGACACCGGAAGATGAGCCCCCAGGTCAGAAGAGGGGTAGAGCTATTGGGGTAGAGCAGAGGACAGTTATTGATCACTCCAGTTAGAATGAAGTGGCTGGGCCAAAGCAGAAACAATGCTTAGCTGTGGATAAGCTGGTGGTGAAAATAAAATCTGATCCTGTAAAGAACAATATTGCATCAGTTCAGTTCAGTTCAGCTGCTCAGTTGTGTCCGACTCTTTGCGACCCCATGAGTCACAGCACGCCAGGCCTCCCTGTCCATCACCAACTCCTGGAGTTCACCCAGACTCACATCCATCGGGTCTGTGATGCCATCCAGCCATCTCATCCTCTGTCGTCCCCTTCTCCTCCTGCCTCCAATCCCTCCCAGCATCACAGTCTTCTCCAATGAGTCAACTTTTTGCATGAGGTGACCAAAGTACTGGAGTTTCAGCTTTAGCATCATTCCTTCCAAAGAAATCCCAGGGCTGATCTCCTTCAGAATAGACTGGTTGGATCTGCTTGCAGTCCAAGGGACTCTCAAGAGTCTTCTCCGACACCACAGTTCAAAAGCATCAATTCTTCGGCACTCAGCCTTCTTCACAGTCCAACTCTCACATCCATACATGACCACAGGAAAAACCATAGCCTGGACTAGATGGACCTTAGGTGGCAAAGTAATATCTCTGCTTTTGAATATGCTATCTAGGTTGGTCATAACTTTTCTTCCAAGGAGTAAGTGTCTTTTAATTTCATGGCTGCAGTCACCATCTGCAGTGATTTTGGAGCCCCCAAAAATAAAGTCAGCCACTGTTTCCACTGTTTCCCCATCTATTTCCCATGAAGTGATGGGACCGGATGCCATGATCTTAGTTTTCTGAATGTTGAGCTTTAAGCCAACTTTTTCACTCTCCTCTTTCACTTTCATCAAGAGGCTTTTTAGTTCCTCTTCACTTTCTGCCATAAGGGTGGTGTCATCTGCATATCTGAGGTTATTGATATTTCTCCTGGCAATCTTGATTCCAGCTTGTGTTTCTTCCAGTCCAGCGTTCCTCAATATTGCATAGGAACCTGGAATGTTAGGTCCATGAATCAAGGTAAATTGAACATGGTCAAGCAGGAGACTGCAAGATTGAACATCAACATCTTAGGAATCAGTGAACCAAAATAGATAGGAATAGGCAAATTTAATTAGGATGACCATTATATCTATTACTATTGTCAAGAATCCTTTAGAAGAAATGGAGCAGACCTCACAGTCAATGAAAGTCTGAAATGCAGTACTTGGGTGAAACCTCAAAAAATGACAGAATGACCTCAATTTGTTTCCAAGGCAAACCACTTAACATCACAGTAAACCAAGTCTATGCCCCAGCAACTGTGTGTAAGAAGCTAAAGTTGACCAGTTCTTTGAAGACATACAACACCTTCTAGAACTAAAACAAAAAAGATGTCTTTTTCATCATAGGAGATTTGAATGCAAAAGTAGGAATTCAAGAGATACTCGGAATAACAGGCAAGTTTGTCTTGGAATACAAAATGAATCAGGACAAAGGCTAACAGAGTTTTATTCAAAAAAACATGCTGGTCATAAAAAATATCCTTTTCCAACAACCCAAGAGAGGACTCTATGCATGAACATCACCAGATGGTCAATACCATAATCAAACTGATTTTATTCTTTTCAGATGAAGATGGAGAAGCTCTACACAATCAGCAAAAAGAAGACCTGGGTTGACTGTGGCTCAGACCAATAGCTCCTTATTGCAAAATTCAGGTTTAAATTGAAGAAAGTAAGGAAAACCACTAGGCCATTCAGGTATGACCCTAATCACATTCCTAATACAGTGTAAGTGATTAATAGATTCAAGGGATTTTATCTGGTAGAGTTCCTAAGAAATGTGGGCAGAGATTTGTAACAAACCATCCCAAAGAAAAAGAAATGCAAGAAGGCAAAGAGGTTGTCTGAGGGGGCTTTACAAATAGATGAGAAAAGAAGAGAAGTGAAAAGCAAGGGAGAAAGGGGAAAATATACCCAATTTAATTCAGAGTTCCAGAGAAGAGCAAGGAGAGATAAGAAGGCCTTCTTAAGTGAACAACACAGAGAAGTAGAGGGAAACAATAGAATGGTATAGACTAGAAATCTCTTCAAGAAAACTCGAGATATCAAAGGAATATTTCATGCAAGGGTGGGCACAATAAAGGACAGAAACAGTACGGACCTAACAGAAGCAAAAGAGATTAAGAAGATGTGGCAAGGATACACAGAATAATTATACAAAAACGTCTTAATGGCCCAGATAACTACAACGGTGTGGTCACTTATCTAAAGCCAGACATCCTCGAGTGTGAAGTCAAGTGCGACTTAGGAAGCATTACTACTAACAAAGCTAATGGTGAAAGAAATCCTGCTGAGCTCCTATTTAAAATCATGTATGTGGGGTTCTTATATGTACGAGCTAAAATCTTATTTCTCCAGTTAATCTGTCTTCTGTCATTTTAATTATTTGACCAGGCAAAAGAACCAGAGAAGTTAATGGGGATGGGAAAAAATAAATAAAATAAAGTAGAATCACCTTGGACTTCATCCAAAGCTATGATCAAGCATTTAAAAATAAAAAGAAAGTCAGCATACAGAAATCAATTGAATTTATGCACACTAACAACACCTGAAAAAAAATTTTTTTTATTTCATTGCAATAGCATCAAAATCAATTTGATATTTTGGAATAAATTTAACCAAGTAAGAGATGTATAGCCTGAAAATTACAAGATCTTCATGAAGGAACTCTAAGAAGACACAAAAAGAAAGATATTCTATTATTACAGGTCAAAAGAATTTATATCATTAAAATATCCATGTAGGGTCTTCCCTGATGGACTAGTGGTTAAGAATCTGTCTTGCAGTGTAGGGTACATGGGTTTGATCCCTGGTCAGGAAGCTAAGATCTCACATGCCACAGAGCAACTAAGTCTGCACATTGCAAGGACTTAGTCTGTGTGCCACAACTAGAGAGTCTCTGTATTGTAACAAAGATCCTGTGTGCCACAGCTAAGACCTGAGAGAGTCAAATAAATATTAAAGAAAAAAAGAACTCCAAATCACCCAATGCCATCTACAGATTCAATGTAATCCCTAACAAAATTCCAAAGGTATTTTTGATAGAAATATAAAAAACAATTTGAAAATTTGTATGGAACCATAAGAGATCCTGAATAGCCAAAGCAATCTTGAGAAAGAACAAAACTAGAGGTACACTTTCCTTATTACAATTATATAACAAAGCTATAGAAATTAAAACACTATATTACTGGTATAAGAATAGACAAAAAACCAACAGAACATGATAGTATACATGTTTCAATGCCATTCTCCCAAATCATCCCACCCTCTCCCTCTCCCTCTGAGTCCAAAAGTCCACTATACACATGTGTGTCTTTTTTGCTGTCTTGCATACAGGGTCATCATTGCCATCTTTCTAAATTCCATATATATGTGTTAGTATACTGTATTGGTGTTTTTCTTTCTGGCTTACTTCACTCTGTATAATCGGCTCCAGTTTCATCCATCTCAACAGAACTGATTCAAATGTATTCTTTTTAACGGCTGAGTAATACTCCATTGCGTATATGTACCACAGCTTTCTTATCCATTCATCTGCTGATGGACATCTAGATTGTTTCCTTGTCCTGGCTATTATAAACAGTGCTGCGATGAACATTGGGGTACATGTGTCTCTTTCAATTCTGGTTTCCTCAGTGTGTATGCCCAGAAGTGGGATTGCTGGGTCATATGGCAGTTCTATTTGCAATTTTTAAAGGAATCTCCACACTGTTCTCCATAGTGGTTGTACTAGTTTGCATTCCCACCAACAGTGTAGGAGGGTTCCCTTTTCTCCACATCCTCTCCAGCATTCATTGCTTGCAGATTTTTGGATCACAGACATTCTGACTGGTGTGAAGTGGAATCGAATCGCCAGTCTATGTCTGATGCAGCATACAGCATGCTTGGGGCTGGTGCATGGGGATGACCCAGAGGGATGCTGTGGGGAGGGAGGTAGGAGGGGCTTCATGTTTGGGATCGCATGTACACCCGTGGTGGATTCATGTCAATGTATGACAAAACCAATACAGTATTGTAAAGTAAAATAAAGTAAAAACTAAAATTTAAAAAAAACTATAAAACACTAATGAAAAAATGAAGAAGATACAAAAAAAAAAAAAAGATTGAGAGCCCAGAAACAAACCCTGACAATATGATAAACTAAGATTTGACAAGGGAGTCAAGAATACTCAATGAGGAAAGGAGAATCTCTTCAACAAGTTTTGAGAAAGCTGGACAGCCAACATGCAAAAGAATGCAACTGATCCCCAACCTCACACAGCTCAAAAAAAAAAAAAGCAAAAGAATTCATAAAGACTTAAATGCAAAAACAGAAACCTTAAAACACCTAGAAGAAAACACAGTTCAGTTCAGTTCAGTAGCTCAGTCGTGTCCAACTCTTTGCGACCCCATGAATCGCAGCACGCCAGGCCTCCCTGTCCATCACCAACTCCCGTAGTTCACTCAGACTCACATTCATTGAGTCAGTGATGCTATCCAGCCATCTCATCCTCTGTCATCCCCTTCTCCTCCTGCCCCTAATCCCTCCCAGCATCACAGTCTTTTCCAATGAGTCAACTCTTCGCATGAGGTGGCCAAAGTACTGGAGTTTCAGCTTCAGCATCATTCCTTCCAAAGAAATCCCAGGGCTAATCTCCTTCAGAATGGACTGGTTTGATCTCCTTCACAAGGGGAAACCTATTTAACATGGGTCTTGGTAATGACTTTTTCAATATGACACCAAAAGCATTAGCAACAAAGGCAAAAATAAAAAGTGGGACTTCATCAAGCTGAAAAGTTTTTGCACAGAAAAAGAAACAATTAAAAAATGTACCACTTTGGCGTGTGGATTATTTTGAGCTAAAGGCTATCAAAAAGTATATATATATACTACCCTTCCCTTAACTACCCAGAAGAATTTAAATTAGGGACTTTTCCCCCCAGAAAAAGATTTATTATCAAAGATATATTCTATCTCATTGGCCTGATCTGGATGACAGGGCAAATATATAATTACCAAACGTCTGCTCTTCTTATCATCCTGTGAATGACCCTCCTGTCCTTAAAAGCCCCAAGGACCCTGTCTCATTCCTTAGTGCAGGCCAGCACATACAACTCATTTTATCTTTCTGTCTCTGAACCTCTTCTATGATCTCTGATTCTCTCATGTATGTGGGATTCTCATATGTATGAACTAAAATTTTATTTCTCCAGTTAATCTGTCTTATGTCATTTTAATTATTTGACCAGACAAAAGAACCAGAGAAGGCAATGAGGATGGGAAATTTCCCCCTTCCTGATAGTGTGAATCAGCAAAGAAAACATGAGATATAAATATTCAGTCCTGAGAAAGAAGGAAATCCTGCCATTTGCAGCAACATGGACTCCGAGGGCATTATGCTAAGTGAAATAAGTCAGAGAAAGACAATACTCTATGATAACACTTATATGTGGAATCTAACTGAATTCAGAGAAACAAAGAGTAAAGCAATAGTTACCACAGGCTACAAGGTAGGGAAAATGGGGAGGTGTTCAAAGGTTACAAATTTCCAGTTATAACATGAAAAAACTTCTTGGAATCTAACACACAGCATGATGTTTATACTTAGTAATATCAAATTATATACCTGAAAGTTGCTAAGAAAGTAGATCTTAAATGTCCTCACCATGAAAAAGAAATGGTAATTATGTGATATAATGGAAGTTTAGCTAACACTATGGTGGTAATCATTCTGAAATATATAAAAGTACCAAATCAGTAGTTGTACAACTTAAACTTACTGAATGTTATATGTCAGTTGTGCATCAATAAAGTTGGTGGTTGAAGAGACTTAAACTTACCTAAAACTATAGATATACTAGAAAAAAAGAGAGAGAGAAAGCTCTTGGATACTAATCCGGGCAATACTTTTTTGGATGACACAGAAGCGCAGGCAACAATAGATAAGTAGGACTGCATCAAAATAAAAAACTTCTTAGCAAAGAAAATAAGCAACAAAGCAAAATTGAAACCTACAGAATGGGAGAAAAAAATAGCAAACTATAGAGCTGATAAGGGATCAATTTCTAAAATACGCTACTCATAATTAAATAAGAAAGATAAAGAGATTTAAAAATAGCAAAGGACCTAAATGGATATTCCTCCAAATAAAAGCCAAACAACCATCAGATACATGAAAAGGGACTCAACATCACTAATCATCAGGGAAATGCAACTCAAAACCACAACTCACACCTTTTAGGATAGTGTGTTATCAAAGAGAAAAAGATAAAAAGTATTAGCAAGAATGTGGAGAAAGTGAAACTTTTATATACTGTTGATGGGAGTGGAAATTGGCACAGTCATTATGGAAAACAGTAGACAGGCTTCTCAAAAATTTAAGTGCACCACCTTAGGATCTAGCAAGCATATTACTGGGTATATACATGCAATATGTTAAGCAGATGACTGTGGCAATTATTTCATATTGTATATACATATCAAAATATTAAATCATACACCTTAAACAAATATTTAAGAAGTTCAAAAACTAAAAAGAGATTGTGTGTGTGTGTTAGTTGCTTAGTCGTGTCCAACTCTTTGCAGCCCCACAGACCGCAGCCCCACCAGGCCCCTCCGTCCATGGGATTCTCCAGGCAAGAACACTGGAGTGGGTTGCCATTTCCTTCTCCAAAAGGAACTATAGAAAGAAAGAAAGTGAAGTCACTCAGTCGTGTCCGACTCTTTGCGACTCCATGGACTGTAGCCTACTAGGCTCCCCCATCCATGGAATTTTCCAGACAAGAGTACTGGAGTGAGTTGCCATTTCCTTCTCTAAAAAAGAGACTTTAAACAAAATAAATAATTTAAATATATCTAATTGACCACTGCCTTGGTAATGTTAATGAAAATATTGAGGACCAACTATACAGATGTTACAAAACAATACCTTTTCCAAATATACTCTCACAATGTGCATCAATATCTTGGCAGCCTCCATCATAACAAAAAGCTTTTCCTTCTTCACATTGCTGTCCATTGAGTATAGTTATATCAGCTGGACACCTTCCTGAGCTTCCATTACAAACCTCAGGAATATCACATTCAGGATGTGCAATGGGCCTACATGTAGCACCTGCTGCCATAAACTAGTAGAAATTAAAATATAAAAAATAAAGCATTATATACGATTATTGTGTTTACCAATATTTAATCTTGCTCTAATTCCATTTATAGCTTGATGAAGTACTTATTCATTAGTGTCTCTCAGGATATTCCTGTTATAAAAATTATAATAATCATATTGGAAAAAAACAATGTTATCAACCAAAACAGGAGGTAAGGAATATGCACAAGGAAAAGTGTATTACAAATATGATACAATGAGAGCCCAAGTTTTGGCTAGAAGGCAGGAAAAGTAGCTTTTAGTTTGGGATAATTATTGCTTTAGGGAAAATTGTGAAATTTAGCCTGGAAAATCCCATGGACAGAGCAGCCTGGTGGGCTGCAGTCCATGGGGTCGCAGAGTCGGACACGACTGAGCGACTTCCCTTTCACTTTTCACTTTCACGCATTGGAGAAGGAAATGGCAACCCACTCCAGTGTTCTTGTCTGGAGAATCCCAGGGACGGCGGAGCCTGGTGGGCTGCCGTCTATGAGGTCACACAGAGTCGGTCACGACTAAAGCGTCTTAGCAGCAGCAGGTACTTCCTAAATAAAATATACTTTTTCAAACCATAGTTTTGAAGTATGGAATATCAGTAATTCTATGAAAATGTGAAACCTAAATAACTGAGAACAGAATGCAAAGAATGATTAAAAAGGCAGTTCAACTACTAAACTATTTGGGAAATAAGGAACCCAATAGTAAACTTTCTCCTGACTTATCCTATGGGTCAATAACATTTTCATGTATAGCATTCCTAAAATTTATATAAAGAACATTAATTGGGCATTTATCTCATACTTCTTAGTTGATGGCTTCTAGTTTATACTATAAAGATCACAGAGGAAAGAATTAACCATGGTAAGATTCCAGAGGTGGGTGGGGTGGGGAGGGGGTACCGTATCAGCTAACTAAAGTGAAGAACACAGAACCAGTGGGAGGTCATTCAATAGAGGGGTTCTCATGTGATGAATCTGTCACATATATGTCACACATATATATGAAAAGTAAAACAGGGGACAGGAATGAACATCTTCATCATATAAGCTAAAATATAACCTTTAAGTCAAATGGTCTTTGTATAACAAATCCATAGTTTAAATTTGTGCTGACATGCAGCATTTGAAAAGTGTTATATCTAGTGAGTTTCATTATTTATGCATTTATGGGAAATTGCTTTATCTTTCAATTACATACTCACAAATACCCATCACAACCTAAAAGATAATTTTTATAAAGATATAAATATTGGATAAAATAAATGAAAATAGTCCCTTTCAATGAAGATGTTCTACATCAAAGAATTCTGTCATAGCTGTCAATCAAGGCTTAAAACCAATAGCATCATTAGGGAGAATAATGGCATTATAAGGAGGGCTCAACATCCAACTATAATTCGTAAAATTAGACACATCACTCTGAACTTATTTTTGTCTTTATATGAAAAGTCATGTATTTTGAGTTACAGCTAAGTGTCTGTATCCAAAAGTAACCAAGACACATTTCATTTTATACTTAGAAGATGGTAATAAACTAAAATCATACTTTACAGTTGTTGCAGCATAATCCTTTATCGCATTCTGAATCTGGTTTCAGCACACAAGTCTGAGGATTACAACAGTTATCAGGTCCACATTGCTATAAATGAGTGGAATACACAATAAAACTATGTCATAGAAATAATATAAACTTTGGCAAGAGCTATTTTACACAGTTTTTTTAATTTGGGGAGGGAATATGCATGCTGTCGACACTTAAAGATTTTTGCATCTTTAAACAATTAAAATACTATGGTGGAACTTACTCTTAATCAACTAGAAAACTGGGAAGAATATATAAAACAACTTTTTTTTTTTTAGAAACTAAATATTATATAAGAGTGGCACCTCCAGTGCCTAAATGGTAAGAGGAAAGGGGAGATACAGATCAAAGGGTACAGACTTTCATTGATAAAATGAGTCTGTTGTCAGCATCTATAGTTAACAATAATGCATTATACAGGTGAAATTTGCTAAGATAGAAATGTTTTTAATGATAACTGTGTGAGATGATGGACATTTCAACTGGTTTGATCATGGGAACCATTTCACAATGTATACATACATGAAAACATCACATTGTATATCTGTAAACCTTAAACCATATACAATTTTTATTTGCTAATGATACCTCAATAAATCAGGGCGGGTTAAGAGGTAGGTATGGGACTTCCCTGGAGGAAGTGGTTAAGACTCCATGCTTCCAATACAAGGCATGCGGGTTAGATCCCCCATGGAAATAAGATCCCACATTCTTTGGGACACAGTCAGAAAATAAATAAAGTTTAAAAAAGTTTAAAAGGGGTGAGTAGAGTTTAGACCCACTGCAAAGTTAGAAAGAACAGTCCCCAAGAGTGTCCTCATTTTCACCAATCACAAGCTCAGTGGATTCCCAGAACTGCACTCAGGTTTTATAATTTACTGAAAGAACTCATGGAACACACTGAAAGCTGTTAATACTCAGTTATGGTTTAGTATATGGAAAGGATACAAATTAAAATCAGTCAAGAGAAAAAGCACTGAGGACAGAATTTAGGAAAAGCACTAAATATGGAGCTTCTACTGCCTTTACCCCATGGAATCACAGACATATTACTCTCCCAGCACTGATATGTGATGCTTCCTAACTAGTTCTATGAGGCCAGTGTTAGCCTAATATCAATAACAAAGACATTTCAAGACATATCAATAAATCCATAGATCTCATAAATAAATCTAATTCAATCAATAAATAGATCTAATAAACATAGATGCAAAAATCCTCAACCAAAAAAATTAGGAAATTGAATCCAACAATGTACAAAAATAACCAAGTAGGTTTCATCACAAGCATGAAAGCATGGCTTATTATGCAAATATCCATTAATACAATCAATAATATTGATAGCCTAAAGAAGAGAAATCAATGACCCTCACAACTGCTGTAGAGAAAGCATTTGACAAAATCTAAAATCACTTATAAAAATGTTAGCAAACTAGGAATAGAGGAAACTTCTTCAATTTGGTAACAACATCTAGAAAAAAATCTTATAGGATCTATATGATGAAAACTATAAAACTTGATGAAGAAAATCAAAGAAAGTATAAATAAGTGAAGAGAATGTTCATGTTCATGAATTGTTAAAATGTCAGTTCTTCACAACTTGATGTTCAATGCAATTACAATAAAAATCCAGCAATTGTTTTTTGACATATCAAACTGATTCTAAGGTTTATACGGAAAGGCAAAAGACAGAGTGGACAACATAATGCTGAGGAAGAGAAAGAAGAAGGAGGAGGAGCAATAGAAGGAAGAAAACGGCAGGACTTAAAATACCCAGTTTCAAAACTCAATAAAAACTTTAATTATGGCACTGTACTTCACTTTCACTTTTCACTTTCATGCATTGGAGAAGGAAATGGCAACCCACTCCAGTATTCTTGCCTGGAGAATCCCAGGGACGGGGGAGCCTGGTGGGCTGCCATCTATGGGGTCGCACAGAGTCGGACACGACTGAAGAGACTTAGTAGCAGCAGCAGCAGCAGTATGTACAAAGGAAATCAGTCCTGAATATTCATTGGAAGGACTGATGCTGAAGCTGAAACTCCAATATTTTGGCCAGCTGATATGAAGCGTTAACTCATTTGAAAAGACCCTGATGCTGGGAAAGATTGAGGGCAGCAGGAGAAGGGGACGACAGAGGATGAGATGGCTGGATGGCATCACCAATTCAACGGACATGAGTTTGGGTAAACTCCAAGAGTTGGTGATGGACAGGGAGGCCTGGCGTGCTGTGGTTCACGGGGTCGCAGAGAGTCAGACACAACTGAGCGACTGAACTGAACTGAAGACGTACCAAAAAATAGATAAAGAATTTATTAGAACAAAATGGAGACCTCAGAAATTATAAAATCTTTGATAGTGGAACAAATACAAATCAGTGGAGAAAAGCGTTTTCAATAAATGGTGTTGGAACAACTGGGCATTCACATGAAAAACTCTAGATATTGACTCTACACATTTCACACACACACACACAATAATTCAAAGGGATCATAAATCTAAAATTAAATTGCAAAACTATAAAACTTCTAGGGGGTTAGATTTAAGAGGGTAAATCTACTGCCGAGTGTTCTTTCACGATAAATAAATAGGAATAATACAAATCTTAAACAAATTATTTCAAAAGGTAGGAGTAGGGAGCATATTCCAACTCTTTTTATGAGCCCATAATTACCCGATATAAAAACCAAAAGAAAAGATTGTAAAAAAAGAAAAAAACTACAGACCACAATCCCCTTCTAAAAATAAGTTCCATAATCCTGAACAAAATGGTAAATTAAAATGTTATATATATATATATATATAATAACCCAAGTGGGGCTAATCTCAATATTGCATGATAGCTGGGTTAGTACTCAAAAAGCAATGGAGGAAATGCATCATATTAATAGAAGAAAAAAAAACCCAGAAAAATCATATGATCAGCTCAATAGAAACAGAAATATTTAACAATATTCAACACTAATTTTCAACTGAGAACTCTTAGCTAACTAAGATTACACTTAAATGTAGAGAAATTGAAAGCATTTCCCCTAAGATCAAGAACATGGCAATAATACCCACTCTCAATATGCCTATTCAGTTTTTGGAACTTTATTTCTGAGGTCTCCATTTTGTTCTAATAAACTCTTTGTCTATTTTTTGTGTGTACTATATTGCCATTATTATAGTTTTTATTAAGTTTTGAAACTGGGTATTTTCAGTCCTTCAGTTTTCCTGAAAACCTAGCTAGAGTAATTGGGCAAGACAAAAAAAAAAGGAAAGTTAACCAAATAAAAAGAGAAGTAAAACTGTGGTTATTTGCTGATAATATGATCCTATATACAGAAAATCTGAAAGAACCATCAAAAAACTAGAGTTACTCAATGATTTCAGTTAAGTGGCAAGATACAAAGTCAGCATACAGAAATCAATCACATTCCTTCACATTAATAATATCAATCACATTCCTTTACATTAATAATGGAGCTTCTAAAACAGAAATTTTAAAAATCCATCCCATTCACAACAGTATTAAAAACAACAAAATACTTAGGAATAATTTTAACCAAGGAAGTGAAAGATCTGCCTAATGAAAATCACAAAACTTTGCTGAAGAAAATTTAAAAAAGACATGAAGACAAGAAGAAATGGAAAGATATCCTATGTTCATGGATTGGAAAAATTAATATTATTCAAATGGCTATATGACACACAACCATCTACAGAGTCAACATAATCCCCATAAAAATACCAAAGGCATTCTTCACAATAATAGAGAAAACAATCCTAAACTTTGCATGGAAACTCAAAAGACTCCAAATAGGCAAAATGATGTTGAGGGAAAAAAAAAAAAACCTGGAGGTATCATGCTTCTGAATTTCTAACTAAACTACAAAGCCATAGTAATAAAAACCACAGGTATGTGGAAACACAAAAGATCCCCAACAGCCAAAACAATCTTGAAAAAGAAAAACAAAGCTGGAAGTATCACACTCTTTGATTTCAAATTATAGCTGGTCCTCCATATGTGTGAGTTATGCACCATGGATTCAACCAATCTTAGATTGAAAATATTCAGAAAAAAGTCCAGAAAGTTCCAAAAAGCAAAACTTAAATTTGCTGCCTTCTGGCAATTATTTACATAGCATTTACATTTTATTTACCAATATTTACACAGCATCTACATTGTATTAGGTATTAGAAGTAATCTAGAAGTTATTTAAAATAGTAGGCATATAATGGTAGGTTATGTGTCATTTATACTGCCGTCTATGGGGTCGCACAGAGTTGGACACGACTGAAGCGACTTAGCAACAGCAGCAGCAGCAGCAGTGTCGTTTATAAAAAAATTTTAACATGCATAGATTTTAGCATCCTTCAAGGGTCCTAGAACCAATCTCCTGTAGATATCAAGGGACAACCATTTCCTATAAAGCTACAGTAAGTGAAACAGTATGTTTTGCTTCCTACAAAGTTACCATAGTCAAAACAGGTACTGGCACAATGGTACTGGCACAAATACAGACTCACAGATCAATGGAACACAACTGAGAGCACAAAAATAAACCCACACATGCACACACAATAAATTTACAACAAAGAATACACTACAGAGAAAGGAGAGTCTCTTCAATAAATGGTGTCGAGAAAACTGTATGGCCACATGCAAAAGAAAGAAACCAGACTACTACCTCACATCATAAAGAAAAATGAACTCAAAATGGATTGATTTGAATATAAGACATGAATCCATAAAATTCCTAGCAGAAAACGTAGGCAATAATCTCACTGATACCGATCTCATAGGGTAAGGTTTTTGTCACTCTGAATTGAAAGGCAAGAGAAACAAAAGCAGAATAAATAAATGGGACTACATCAAACTAAAATGTTTCCTCACAGCAAAGAAAACCATCTCAAAATGAAAAAGCAACTTACTGAATGAAAATATATTTGCAAATCATATATCTGATATGGAGTTAATATCCAAAATACACAAAACACATATACAACTCAATAACAAACAACTTGACTAAAATAATGGACACAGAACCTGAACAGACATTTCCAAAGAAGACGCAGAGATGGCCAATAGGCACATGAAAAGATGATCAACATAATTTTTAGGAAAATGCAAATCAAACTACAATAAGATATCACCTCACACCTTTTAGAATAACTATTATCAAAAACAAAAAATAACAAATGTTGGAGAGAACACACAGAAAAGGGAACCCTAGTCCACTATTGGTAGGACTAAAAATCGGTGCAGCCACAATGGAAAACATTATGGTGATCACTCAAAAAAACTAAGCATCAAATTATCATACAATCCGCTATTCCACTTCTGGGTATTTATCCAAATAATACAAACACACTAACTAGAAAAAAATATATGCACTCTGTTTATCGCAGCATTATTTATAACCAAGATGTGGGAACAACTTAAGGGGCTTCCCTGGTGGCTCAGATGGTTAAAGAATTCACCTGTAATGCAGGAGATGCAGATTTGATTCCTGGTCAGGAAGATCCCCTGGAGAAGGAAATGGCTACCCACTCCAATATTCTTGCAACATTCTTACATGAGAGGATCCCATGTAAGAAGCCTGGCAGGCTTGGGATCCTTGGGGCACAAAGAGTCGGACAAGACTGAACGACTAGACGTGTACAAGCATGGAAACAAGCTAAGTGTCCACTGATGGAAGAATGGATAAAGAAGCCCCAGGATACCTAAACAATGGAATACTTCATGCTCCATCCCTCGGTAATGTCCGACTCTTTGCAACTCTGCAGACTGTAGCCTGTCAGACACCTCCTCCTCCTTGCTGGGACTTTCCCAGCAAGAATAATGGAGTGAGTTGCCATTTCCTTCTCCAGGGGATCTTCCCAACACAGGGATCAACCAGGGTCTCCTGCATTGCAGGCAGATTCTTTACCACTGAGCCATAGGGGAAGTCAATATAATACTTATTCATCCATAAAAAGAATGAAACCTTGCTGTTTGCAACAACACGGGAACCTTGAAAGTATTACACTAAGAGAAATAACTCAAATGGAGAAAGACACCATATAATTTCATTCATATGTAAAATCTAAAAAACAACAAAGCACTCAAAAAAGCCAACTAAACAAAAGCAAAAAACCTCATAGATACAGAGATCAGATTAGTGGTTAGCAGAAGGAAGTGGTTTAGGAAGTAAGAGAAATGGGTGAAGGGAGTCAACCCTTTGGCATTAGATGGTAAGCAGACTTGCAGTGCTGATCACTTTGTAATGTATACAGACGTTTAACTAGAATGCTGTACATCTGAAACTCCTATAATAAAACAAACACCAATATGATACTGGGACAAAAATAGACATGTCAATCAGCCAAAGGGAACAGAGAACTCAAAACTAAACTCTGGCATATATGGTATACTAATATTCAACAAGGAAGTCAAGAATATCCAATGAGGAAAGTACACTCTTTTCAACAACCAGGAAAACTGGAGAAATGTATGCAAAACAATGACACTGACTCCTATCCCATAATTCCCAGAGAAAGTAACTCAAAATGGATCAAAGACTTTAACATAAGATCTGATACCATGAAACCCCTAGGAGAAAATGTAGGGAAGAACCTCAGATACTGATCTTGGGTATAAATTCTGGAGCATGAGGCCAAACTGCAGCATGGACAAACTACAAAAAAAAAAAATCAACAAATGGGACATCAAACTCAAAAACTTTCGCACCTCAAAAGAAACACCAAAATGGGGGGAAAAAAAATCTACATGATGGGAGAAAAATTCTGCAAAGCATGTATCAGATAAGGGGTCAATATTAAACATATATAAAAAACTTATTCAATCTGATAACAAAAAAAAGGCAGTCCAATTTTAAAATGAACAGAAGAACTAGATGTTTTTCTGAAAAGACATCCAGGTGGCCAATAGGCACATGAAAAGACACTCAGCATCACCAATCATCAAGAAATACAAATCAAAACCACAATGAGACATCCCACTTCCCACCTATTAGAATGGTTATCATTAAGAATACAAGAGACAACACATACTGGAAAGGATGCGGAGAAAAGGGAAGCTTTATATATTGTTGGTGGGAATGTAAACTGGTCCAACCAATTGGTCCACTATGCAAAATAATATGGAGGTTGCTCAGAAAAATAAAAATAGACCTAACGTATGGTCCAGCAATTCTACTTCTGAGTATATACCCAAAGAAAATGAAAACTTAATTTCAAAGAGATATATGCACTCTATATTTATCACAGTATTATTTATAATACCAAAGATATAGAAACACCCAAAACACCCATCAATGGATTAACAGATAAAAAAGATGTGCTACACACACACAATGGAATGTTTTTCAGCCAAAAAAATGGACGTGATCCTCCCATTTTCAACAACATGTACAAACCTTGAGCACATTATGCTAATGAGATAAGTCAAACAGAGAAAAGAATTGTGTGATATCACACATATGTGGAATCTAAAAAATTTAAATCTGTGAAAAACAGAGTAAAATACTCATTACCAGAGGTTGTAGAGACAAAGGAATAAGAGTGATGGTATTTAAGGGTACAAACTCCTAACAAATAACAAATAAGCCATAGAAATCTACTGCACAATACAATGAATATAGGCAATACTACTTTACTATAATGAAATGCAAAGGAGAAAAGGAAAGATATATGCATCTGGGTGCAGAGTTCCAGAGAATAGCAAGGAGAGATAAGAAAGCCTTCCTAAGTGATCAAGGCAAAGAAACAGAGAAAAAAACATAATGGGAAAGACTAGCAAGCTCTTCAAGGAAATTAGAGATACCAAGGGAACATTTCAAGCAAAGATGAGTACAATAAGAGACAGAAATGTTATCAATCTAACAGAAGCAGAAAATATTAAGAAGAGGTGGCAACAATACACAGAAGACCTATACAAAAAAATATCTTAGTGAGCCAGATAACCACGATGGTGTGATCATTCATGTAGAGCCAGACATCCTGGAGTGTGAAAACAAGTGGGCCTTAGGAAGCATCATTACAAACAAAGCTAGTGGAGGTGATAGAATTCCAGCTAAGTTTTTTCAAATCCTAAAAGATGATGGTGTGAAAGTGCTGCACTCAATATGCCAGCAAATTTGGAAAACAGCAGTGGCCACAGGACTAGAAAGGTCAGTTTTATTTCCAATCCCAAAGAAAGGCATGGAGAAGGGAATGGCAACCCGCTCCAGTATTCTCACCTGGAAAATCCCATGTACAGAGGAGCCTGGCAGGCTACAGCCTATGGGGTCGCAGAGCCAGACACCATTGAGTGACTAAGCACACAAGAAAGGCAATGGCAAAGAATGTTCAAACTACCAAACAACTGCACTCATTTCACACGCTAGCAAAGTAATGCTCAAAATTCTCCAGGATAGGCTTCAACAGTACGTGCACCGAGAACTTTCAGATGTTCAAGCTCGATTTTAAAAAGGCAGCGGAACCAGTGATCAAATTGCCAACATCCATTGGATCATAGAAAAAGCAAGAGAGTTCCAGAAAAACATCTACTTCTGCTTCACTGACAGCACTAAAGATGCTTCAGCTTCATTGACTACACTTTGATTGTGTGGATCACAACTGGAAAATTCTTCAAGAGATGGGAATACCAGACCACCTTACCTGCCTCCTGAGAAACCTGTATGCAGATCAAGAAGCAACAGTTAGAAATGGACATGGAATAACAGACTGGTTCCAAATTGGGAAAGGAGTACGTTGAGGTTGTATATTGTCACCTTGCTTATTTAACTTATATGCAGAGTACATCATGTGAAATGCCAGGCTAGATGAAGCACAAGCTGGAATCAAGATTGCCGGGACAAATATCAATAACCTCAGATATGCAGATGACACCACCCTTATGGCAGAAAGCAAAGAGAAACTAAAAGTGCCCCTTGATGAATGTGAAAGAGGAGAGTGAAAAAGCTGACTTAAAAGTTAACATTCAAAAAACTAAGATCATGGCATCTGGTCCCATTACTTCATGGCAAATAGATGAGGAAACAATGGAAACAGTGATAGACTATATTATCTTGGGTTCCAAAATCACTGCAGCCATGAAATTAAAAAATGCTTGCTCTTTGGAAGAAAAGCTCTGACCAACCTAGATACATGTTGAAAGCAGACATTACTTTGTTGATAAAGGTCTACATAGTCAAAGCTATGGTTTTTCTAGCAGTCAAGTATGGGTGTGAGAATTGGACCATAAAGAAAGCTGAACACCAAAGAACCTATGCTTTTGTTTTTGTTTTGTTTTGTTTTTTTGTAAAGTAATTAACCTTCAATTAAAATAAATACATTTATTTTAAAAAAAAAGAACTTATGCTTTTGAACGGTAGTGTTGGAGAAGACTCTTGAGAGTCCCCTGGACTGCAAAGAGATCAAACCAGTCAATCCTAACGGAAACCATCCTGAATATTCGTTGGAAGGACTGATGCTGAAGCTGAAGCTCCTGTACTTTGGCCACCTGATTCGAAGAGCTGACTCATTAGAAAAGACCCTGATGCTGGGAAAGACTGAAGGCAGGAGGAGAAGGGGACGACAGAGGATGAGATGGTTGGATGGCAACACCAACTCGATGGACATGAGTTCAAGCAATCTCCGAGAGATGGTGAAGGACAGGGAAGCCTGGTGTGCTTCAGTCCATGGGGTCACAAATAGTTGGACATGACAGAGCAATTGAACAACAAATGTACTATAATTATGTGTGTGAGGGTGTGTGTGTATGTGTGTGTGTACATGTTCAGTCACATCCAACTCTTTGAGACCCCATGAACTGTATCCTGCAAGGCTCCTCTGTCCGTGGGATTCTCCAAGCAAGGATACTGGAGTGGGTTGCCATTTCTTCTCCAAGGGATCTTCCCGACCCAGGGATTGAACTTGCATCTCTTTTGTCTCTTGCATTGGCAGGCAAACCCCAACTGGGAATCCCTATAATTATGTAATGTAGTAAACATCACCACACCAGCAATCAGATAGCAATATATAAACATATATAAATATATCACAGTAACACACTATACAACCTGCTGCTGCTGCTGCTAAGTTGCTTCAGTCGTGTCCGACTCTGTGCGACCCCATAGACGGCAGCCCACCAGGTGCCCCCAACCCTAGGATTCTCCAGGCAAGAACACTGGAGTGGGTTGCCATTTCCTTCTCCAATGCATGAAAGTAAAAAGTCAAAGTGAAGTTGCTCAGTCATGTCCGACTCTTTGCAACCCCATGGACTGCAGCCTGCCAGGTTCCTCCATCCATGGGATTTTCCAGGCAAGAGTACTATGCAACTTAAACTTCCAATATTTTACTTCAATTTTATTCAATTTAAAAAAACGCTCAGAAAGAAATTTCCTCAATATGGTAAAGCACATCTGTTTAAGAAAAGCTTATATCTAATATCATATTTAATGTTAAAAGTCAGAAAACTTTCTCCCTAAAAATAAGAACAAAGGAAAGAAAGCCACTCTCATAACTTCTAATAAAAACTATAATTCAGAAAAGTCCACTGCAACTTTATACTAGTGATATAATTGCTAAATAAAATTTTTAAATTATCAAAATAAGCAATCTATAGAAGAAATAAATAAAGAAGATCTGAATAGGTTAAGAGATACACAATGTGCACAGATTGGCATAACTAATATTGGTAAGAAGGTAATTCCCCTCAAATTGATATATGAATGCAACACAATTCAAATCAAAGTCCCTACAATGATATGCCAATTCTTCCACTTACATGGAAACAAAGTGGTCCTAGAATAGTAAAAGTATCTTGAAAAAGAAGACCAAAGTTTATTGATTTACACAAAATGTTTTTAAGACTTACTGTAAAAGTACGCTAGTTAAGACTGTGGAATTGACATAAGGACAGACAAATACACAGAAAAGAATTAAGGGAAAGATACATATGGTTGTTTATTATCATAGGAACAGGTGTTAAGTGTTCTCTAAATGTTTGGTGAATTCACCTGTGAAGGAAGCCATTGATCCTGGATTTTTGTTGTTAATTTTATTACTATTATTACTGATTCAAAGTCATTACTGGCAATTTGTTCATCTTTCCTATTTCTCCCTGATTCAGTATTAGGAGAGTACAAATTTCTAAGAATTTGTACATTTCTTCCATTTTGCCCATTTTACTGGCATATAATTATTTGAAACAATCTCTTATGACCCTTTGAATTTATGTGGTGTTGGCTGTAGCTTCTCCTTTTACATTTCTGATTTTATTGATTTGGGCTCTCTCTTTTTCTTGATGAGTCTAGCTAAAGGTTTATCAGTTTCCCTTCATCCTTCTCAAAGAATCACCTCTTAGTTTCATTAATCTTTTTAATTTTTTAGCCTCTATTTCAATTACTTATACTCTGATCTTTATCATTTCTCCTACTAACTTTGGGGTTTATTTCTTCTGTTTTTAGTTCCTTTAGGTATAAAATCAGGTTGCTTGATATTTTTCTTATTTCATAAGGTAAGTTTGTATCATTAAAAAATTCCTTCAGAAATGCTTTTTCTTTGCCCCATGGATTTTGGATTATTGTGTTTTGTTTTCATTTGTCTACAGGTATTTTTAAATTTTCTATTTTATTTCTTCCATGGTCCATTAGTTGTTTAGCAGTATATTGTTTAGCCTCAACATGTTTCCATTTTTCTTGTAGTTTGTTTCTAGTCTCATAACATTCTAGACAGAAAAGATGCTGGATATGATTTCAATTTTCTTAAATTTACTGAGACTTGTTTTGTGGCCTACCCTGGAGAATGTTACAAGGCAGCTGAAACAGTGTATTCTGTTGCTTTGATGTGGAATACTCTGTATTTATATCTATAAATTCCATCTGGTCTGATGCGTCACTTAAGACCAGTCTTTCCTTAATGATCTTATGTCTGAATGATCTAAAGATGTCAGTGAGGTGTTAAAGCCCCTTACTAACATCGTGTTTACTGTCAATGTCTCCTCTTATATCTGATGTTTGCTTTATGTAATTAGGTGCACCGGTGTTAGTTCTTGTTGTTTAGTAGCCCAGTCATGGCCGATTCTTTTGTGACCTGCATCTCTTGCATTGGCAGGCAGATTCTTTACCACTGAACCACTTGTCCTATGTTGGATGCATATACATTTACAAACATTACATCTTCTTGAATTGATCCCTTAATCATTATATAATGTCCTTTGTCTAACAGTCTTTGTTTTGAAGTCTGTTTTATCTTATACAATTAAGTATTGCCACCTCAGCTTTCTTTTGATTTCCATTTGCATGGAATACCTTTTCTGATTCCCTCACTTTCAGCCTATGTGTGTCTTTGCAACTGACCATGGGAAGATCTGAAGTGAGTCTCTTGGAAGCAGTATATGTACATATACAGGTCCTATTTTTTATCCATTCAGTCATTCTGTTTCTTTTGATTGCAGCATTTAGTACAATTACATTTACAGTAAGTATTGATAGATATGTACTTATTGCCAGTTTGTTAAATGCAGGATACTAAAGCAATAGGAATCTGTTGCATTTCTATACACTAATTATGAATTAACAAAAAAGAAATATAAAAATAATCCCATTTAGAATCACATCAAAAAGAATAAAATATCTAAGAACAAATCTAAGGAGGTAAAACACCCATACTTGGAAAACTGTAAGATATAGATGGAAGAAATTGAAGATGATAAAAGCAAATGGAAAGTTATACAGTGTTCATGGACTGGCAGAATTAATATTGTTAAAAAGGCCATAGTACTCAAAGCAATCTACAGATTCAATGCAATTCTATCAAAATATTAATGGCATTGTTCACAGAACTAAAACAAATAATTCTAAAATTTGTATGGAAACATAAGACTCCAAACAGCCAAAGCAATCTGAAGAAAGAAGAACAGAGCTGGAAGTATCATACTCCTTGATTTCAAACTATAGTACAAAGAGACAACATCAAAAAGTATGATATTGGCACAAAAACAGATATACAAATCAATGGAACAGAACAGAGAGCCTAAAAATAAACCCATGCACTTATGATCAATTAATTTTCAACAAAGGAGGCACGAATATACAATAGAGAAAAGACAATCTCTTTAATAAGCAGTGCTGGGAAATCTGGACAGCTACATTTAAGGAATAAAACTGAAACATTTTTTCACACCATACATTAAAATAAACTCAAAATAGATTAAAAACATAAATGTAAGACCAGAAACCATAAAACTCCAAGAAGAAAACTTAGGCAGAATACTCTGACATTAACTGCAACAACCTTTTTTGGATCTGTCTCTTAAGGCAAAGAAAACAAAAATAAACAAATGAGCTCTAATTAAACTTAAAAGCACAGGAAACTACTGGTTAAAGAAAAAAACAACCTACTGAATGTGAGAAAATGTTTGCAAATAATATGGTTGATAAGGGGTTAATATTGAAAATACATAAACAGGTCATACAACGCAGTATCAAAAAACCAACCTCAGTATCAAAAAAGTGAAAATGAAAGTCATGTCCGACTTTTTGCAACCCCATGGACTCTACAGTACATGAAATTCTCCAGGCCAGAATACTGGAGTGGGCAGCCTTTCCCTTCTCCAGGGATCCTCCTAACCCAAGGATCAAACCAAGGTCTCCCACATTGCAGGCAGATTCTTTACCAGCTGAACCATCAGGGAAACTCAAGAATACTGGAGTGGGTAGTCTATCCCTTTCTCCAGTGGATTTTCCCAACTCAGGAATTGAACCAGGGTCTCCTGCATTGCAGGCAGATTCTTTACCAACTGAGCTATCCAGGAAGCCCTAGTATCAAAAAAAAACCAACCTGATTTAAAAATAAGCAAGAGATTTGAATACACATTTTTCTAAAGACATGCCAATAGGTACATGAAAAGATGGCAACATCACTAAACATTAGGGAAATGCAAATCAAAATCATGATTGAGAGATCATCTCACATGTGTCAGAATTACTATCATCAAAAAGACCACAAATAACAAATGCTGGTGAGCATGTGGAGAAAAGAACCACTGTGCACTATGTTCTCCACTACAGAAAACAGTATGGAGATTCCTCAGAGAAACAGAATTAAACTACCATCAGTCAGTCAGTTCAGTCGCTCAGTCGTGTCCGACTCCCTGTGACCCCATGAATCGCAGCACGCCAGGCCTCCCTGTCCATCACCAACTCCCAGAGTTCACTCAAACTCATGTCCATCAGGTCGGTGACACCATCCAGCCATCTCATCCTCTGTCGTCCCCTTCTCCTCCTGCCCCCAATCCCTCCCAGCATCAGAGTCTTTTCCAATGAGTCAACTCTTCTCATGAGGTGGCCAAAGTACTGGAGTTTCAGCTTTAGCATCAGTCCTTCCAGTGAACAGCCAGGATTGGTCTCCTTTAGGATAGACTGGTTGAATCTCCTTGCAGTCCAAGGGACTCTCAAGAGTCTTCTCCAGCACCACAGTTCAAAAGCATCAGTTCTTCAGCGCTCAGCTTTCTTCACAGTCCAACTCTCACATCCACACATGACTAGTGGAAAAACCATAGCCTATGATCCAGCAATTCCATTTCTGAATATATATCCAAAGAAAACAGCACTAATTTAAAATTACACATACACTCCAGTGTTCATAGAAGCATTATTTATAATTGCCAAGACGCAGAAGCAACATAAGTGTCTGTCAACAGGCAAATGCATAAAGAAGATGTGGTGTGTGTGTGCGTATATATATATATATATACACACACACACACATATATATACATATATGTATATATGTATACACACTATATGTCTATACACACATATGTATATAATATATTTATTATTCAGGCATAAAAAAAGAATGAAATTTTGCCATTTATACTACATGAATGGAACCAGAGAGTATTATGTTTAGTGAAGTAAGTCAAACAAAGACAAACACTCTATGTTATCACTTATATGTAGAATATAAATTTTAAAATGCATGAATATGACAAAACAGAAATAGACCCTCAGATATAAAGGCCAAACTAGTGGTTATCAATGGGAAGAGGGAAGAGGATGATATGGGGGAATCAGAATCACCCACTGTTCAGATTATAACATTAACAGTTTTCCCTCCATTGTGATTCCATTGTGAGGCAATACCCTAAAGGATACTTTATGGTCCACTGCTGCTGCTGCTGCTGCTGCTGCTAAGTCGCTTCAGTCATGTCCAACTCTGTGCGACCCTAGAGACGGCAGCCTACCAGGCTCCCCCGTCCCTGGGATTCTTCAGGCAAGAACACTGCAGTGGGTTGCCATTTCCTTCTCCAGTGCATGAAAGTGAAAAGTCAAAGTGAAGTCACTCAGTCCTGTCTGACTCCTAGCGACCCCATGGACTACAGCCTACCAGGCTCCTCCATCCATGGGATTTTCCAGGCAAGAGTACTGGAGTGGGGTGCCATTGCCTTAATATGGTCTACTCCCATATTAATCTTCAATAAAACACTTATCAAATGTCCAGAGATTAAGCACAGACTTGAAAATACTGGACCTATTTAGTCTGGAACCAAAAACTCATTCTAGACTTCCTTTTCTTATCAGCAATAATTTTAGGGGAATAGTCTTAACATTTGCCCAAAACTCTTCAACCTATTAAATCTAGACAGCATATTCTTGTACGCATTTTAACTTTATTTTATTATTGCCAATATTTTGCATGGCACCCAGTCATATTTGAGATATATAGCATTTATTACAAAGGAAACAGAAACAATAAATTTATCAATTTTCCAATTATTAGACTTACTTCCTCAGTACCACAGTCACAGACTTCATTTTCCTCCACTCTGCCATTGCCACAGATTGGTCCCGGATTTATCTGCATTTGTGGCTTATTCTGAAGACACTGGGCCCTCATGTTTGAAATGAAATTTTCAAAGTCTCTCAAACTGCAATCGCTAAAAGTCTTCATACCACTGGATTGCCTAAACATGGATCCATATAATGTCATTGGCATTATTCTTCTGAAAACACAATTCTATATTATACAAATCAATTTCAAAATGTTAAATTCAAGAGGTAATGATAAAGGTTCATAACAAATGCTTAGAGGCCAGTCATTCCTCAGGAGGACATGTGATTTCATTCACTGAACACATATTCTCTTAAAACAAAATCAAGTTCAACAGGAAAAACTAAACCACCCAATTAGAAAACGGGCATAGGATTTGGATACACATTTCTGCAAAGAAGACACATATAAACAAACAATGGGTATATGAAAAGGTCATCAACATCACTAATCATCAAGGAAGTGCAAATCAAAAGAAAAAACAATGAGCTATCACCTCATACCTGTTAAGATAGCTATGATTCTTTTTTTAATTTATTTCTTTAACTGGAGGAAAATTTCTTTACAACGTTGTGTTGGTTTCTGCCATAGAACAACATGAATCAGCTATAATTATATGTATGTACTCTCCCTCTTGATTCCTTTAAAAATAGATGAACATTGTTGGCAAGGACATGGAGAAACTGGAAACTTAGTACATTGTTCATGGAAATGTAAATCCAGTCTCTGCTGAAGACAGTAAAGAGGTTCCTCAAAAAATTAAAAATAGAATACCAAATGATCCAGAAATCCTGCTTCTAGGTATATATCTAAAACTATTGAAATTAGAATATGTAAGTGATATCTGTACTCCTATGTTTATTGCAGCAATATTCACAATAGTAAAGATATGGCAGCAACCTAAATGTCATTGAATGATGAATGGATAAGCAAAATGTGGTACACACTTGCAATGGAATATAACTTGCAATGAAATATTATTCAATCTTTAAAAAAAGAAGCAAGTTCTGCCATATGCAACAACAGTACAAAATTTCAAGGACATTATACTAAGTGAAATAAGCTAGTCACAGAGTATGAAATACTTCATGATTTCATTTATATGAGATATTTAGAAGATTCACACCCACAGATGCAGAGTTGCCAAGAGGCTAGGAGGAGGGGGTAATGGGGAGCTGTAAAATTGGTATAAAGTTTCAGTTATACAAGATGGATAAATTTTAGTGATCTGCTGTTCAACATAGTACCTATATCTAAGTAATAACTTTAAAATTGGTTAAGAGAACTCCTGTTGAGTATTTCCACTATATATATATATATATATTAAGAATACAATGAGGTACCATTTCATGCCAGTCAGAATGGCTGCTATCCAAAAGTCTACAAGCAATAAATGCTGGAGTGGGTGTGGAGAAAAGAGAACCCTGTTGGTGTGGAGAGGGTGTGGAGAAAAGAGAACCAACAAACACTGTTGGTGGGAATGCAAACTAGTACAGCCACTATGGAGAACAGTGTGGAGATTCCTTTAAAAACTGGAAATAGAACTGCCTTATGATCCAGCAATCCCACTGCTAGGCATACACACTGAGGAAACCAGAATTGAAAGAGACACGTGTACCCCAGTGTTCATCGCAGCACTGTTTATAATAGCCAGGACATGGAAACAATCTAGATGTCCATCAGCAGATGAATGGATAAGAAAGCTGTGGTACATATACACAATGGAGTACTACTCAGCCATTAAAAAGAATATATTTGAATCAATTCTAATGAGGTGGATGAAACTGGAGCTGATTATACAGAGTGATGTAAGCCAAAAAGAAAAACACCAACACAGTATACTAACGCATATATATGGAATTTAGAAAGATGGTAACAACAACCCTGTATGCAAGACAGCATAAGAGACACAGATGTATAGAACAGTCTTTTGGACTCTGTGGAGAGGGAGAGGGAGAGGGTGGGATGATTTGGGAGAATGGCATTGAAATGTGTATAATATCATATAAGAAACGAATCGCCAGTCTAGGTTCGATGTAGGATACAGGATGTTTGGGGCTGGTGCCCTGGGATGACCCAAAGGGATGGTATGGGGAGGGCAGTGGCAGGGGGTTCAGGATTGGGAACACGTGTACACCCGTGGTGGATTCATGCTGAAGTATGGCAAAACCAATACGATATTGTAAAGTAAAAATAATAATAATAATAAATAAATAATTTTTAAAAAATTTTAATGTAAAAAAAAAAAATACACTAGGGTTTCCCTGTTGGTCCATTGGTTAAGAATCTGCCTGCCAGTGCAGGAGACATGGGTCCAATCACTGGTCCAGAAAGATCCCGCATGCCTTGGGGCAACTAAGCCCTGCCACCACAGCTTCTGAGTCTGCACTTGGGAGCCCTTGAGATGCAACTGCTGAGGCTACATGCAGCAACTGCTGCTGCTGCTAAGTCGCTTCAGTCATGTCCGACTTTGTGCAACCCCATAGACGGCACCCCACTAGGTTCCTCTGTCCCTGGCATTCTCCAGGCAAGAATACTGGAGTGGGTTGCCATTTCCTTCTCCAGTGCATGAAAGTGAAAAGTGAAAGTGAAGTCACTCAGTTGTGTCCAACTCTTAGTGACCCCATGGACTGCAGCCTACGAGACTCCTCCATCCATGGGATTTTCAAGGCAAGAGTACTGGAGTGGGTTGCCATTGCCTTCTCCCATGCAGCAACTACTGAAGACCAAATACCCAAGAGCCCATGCTCCACAACAAGAGAAGCCACCACAATGCGAAGCCTGTGCAACACAACTAGAGAGTAGCCTCCACTCTCCACAACTAGAGAAAGCCCACAGACAACAACTAAGACCCAGGGCAGCCAAAAATAAATAAATACCAAAAACAAAAAAAAAGAAAGAAAGAAAAGAACTGAGTAATTTTGGAGAATGACAAGATGGCTTCCAAATGACCAAATGACTTCCAAATAGGAAGACTCTAAGCTAACCTCCTCCCATGTGCACATCAAATCTACAATTTACAGAGCAACTACTGATGAGAAAGATCAGAAGAATAGCAGAAAAGATCTTTTGCAACTGAAGATATGAAGAAGGAACCATAAGTAGATGAGTGGGAAGGGTGGAGACGTGGTAAAGTCAAGACTCATACTCCTGGATGGGTGACCCACCAGTGAGTTCAGCTCTAGCCTCCTCAAGAGCAGCCTCCCCCACCGTTCAGCTCTGCCCTCACCACCAGCCTCCCCAACAAGGACGTATCTAACCTAACTCTGGTATCTCTTGAACTCTGACCCCACCAACCAGTGAGCAAACACCAACCTCAGTACCACCAGAGCCCCAGAGCCTGCCATGTCAGGACCCAGTTGACCCACCAGTAGGCAAGCAACAGCCCCAGGAGTTGCTGAGCTCCAGACCTACACATGAGCAGATTAACAGTATTTTTGAGACACCTTGGGCCCCTTATTCGGCCAACCTGGGATTCAGCCCTGCTCACTAGCAGGCTGTCAACAGCTTTGGGACACACTGGACTGTGCAGTAAGCCATTTCAGGAACTGGTCCCACCCACCAGCCGACAGACACTAGGTCCATGCAGGACCCCTGGCCCCACAGCCACCCATCTCAATCCCAGTTCCAGCAACCACTGAGCAATGGCGTTCCACAGCCAGCCTCCTTGTGACACAGCTCCACCCACCAGTGGCTGGTGGCATCTGAACAAGGGAGAGATTGGCAATCAATTGAAGAGGGGCCAACCCAGCCAAGTCTACCGGACAACCCACAGTACTTAGTCCACGGCAACAGAAGGATACTCATAGCCCTCTCAGGGGGAACCACTAGAGCATATAGCACTGGTGACCAGAGAGGAATGTGCTGCTGGGAGTCCTTATTCCCTTCACTTCTGAACTCATCTGTTGTACAGACTATGTTAAAAGTTACCTACTTTTAAAAAGCAGAAATAAAATTAAGTCATCAAAATGTATTAGGAAGATCACTGAAATAAAGAATGAAGTTTGTACAAATATATTTTAATGTTCTTTTGCTACTTGGTTTAAATTAATTCCAATATATTAACTGTCTTCTATATGAGGTCAACATGAAGTAGAGAACATAACACAGATTTGAGTTAGATAAACTTGTTGACTAGCACCAATCTTGAGACTTAACGAGATTTTAAGCAAAGTGATTAAACTCTCTCTCTGTTTTCTTATCTCCAAATAGGGGTAATATCCATCCACTTCACAGGCTTGTTATGAGGATTACATGTTAATAAGTGCCTAATTAAACTCTCTGGCTTATAGTAAGTGACCAATAAATCACTGATGAGATTACTGACATTAGCCACAGCTGTCCACTTATAACCTGTGTGTCTGATGTAGAGTCATTTATGCTCTGTGTACTCAAGGGCATTTTACAAAAACACATTGAGGACAGTGGACGGCGGCCAGGACGCTAGCATGAGGCAGCCGGAGCCAAGTAACCTGGCAGTTCCTTTTGCTACGGACCTGTTACTGTGAACAGTGGTGGCCAGAGGCTTTGCAGGTGAGAAAATGGCATTTGTGAAGAGTGGATGGTTGCTGTGACAGAGTACCATTTTGAAGCACTGGAAGAATTGGTTTGACCTGTGGTCAGATGGTCACTTGATCTGTTATGATGACCAAACTTGGCAGAGTGTAGAAGACAAGGTCCACGTGCCAGTGGGCTGCATCAACATCTGCATGGGACATGAATGCCGGGATATTCAGCCGCCAGATGGGAAGCCAAAAGACTGTATGCTGCAGATTGTTGGCCGAGATGGGAAAACCATCAGTCTTTGTGCAGAAAGCACAGGTGATTGTTTGGCCTGGAAGTTTACATTCAAGGATTATGTTGGCTTATGTTGGCTCAGAAGTCATGTATGATGAGACAGCTGTGGCTTCCTCCCCACCTTCTTACACAGACTATGCTGCACCAACCCTTGAGCAGGCATAGGGTATGGTCCATACAGTGGTGCATACCCACCAGGAACTCAAATTGTCTATGCTGCAAATGCTCAGGCTTATGCTGTACCCTATCGGTACCCGTATGCAGGACTTTATGGACAGCAGCCTGCCAACCAAGGCATCATTCATGAGTGGTATTGAAACAATGACAGTGACCTGGCACTGGGCATGCTGGCTGGAGCAGCCACAGTCATGGCCTTAGGGTCTCTGTTCTGGGTCTTCTAGAGTCCTTGGAACCTAGACATGCATAGCTTCTGATATCCTGTGTGCAATAATATAATTTGCAGGGCATTTCTGTTATAAATGCTTTTAATAGGTTTAATAGTTCTTCTGAAAGTAGTGACAAAATACTTATAAGAATACTTTATTTGAACACACCTGTTTTGAAAGGCCATTTTCTTTTCAGAGTTAAGCCTTAGTTCTTAAGGGATCATTTATTTTAGTGTTTTGCTGGTAACATGGTGATGTAGGAGTGAGTGAATGACTGTGACAAGAAAAACTGCAGTTTTTTGGTTTAATGTCAGACTTTGAAACCTCAGACCAAAACTGGCTGTATGTTACTTCAGGAGTTATAGGCTGGAACCTTCCTTAGGCAGCAGTGTGATATCTCACAGCCTCTGGGGCTCCAGCAAAGCAGACTGCTCAGGACAATGGGCGGGATGGCAGTTCCCCCCTTGAAAATGATGCTTTTTCATTTAATTCTTATTTGTTTGTTTTTGGTTGTGATGCTTGGAAAGCATCCCAAAAAAAGGAGTATACTTGAGTGTCAGCATTTTAGGGCTTTATCATTTAAAACTTGAAGAAGGCACAACTCCTCCAAAAAAAGTGTATGGGGGTAGATTTATTTTATTCAGAGGCATCATGTTTTTAGTGTTTGCTCTGAGCATTCTTTATTGCCACTTCAGCCTACTTATGGCTTATTTTTCTACTTGTTGAGAAAGTAATATTAAGAGCATGGTGAGAAAAGTGAAATGAGAGCCTTAGTTGCAGTGTTCCTATTTCAGGGGATTGGGCTGCACTGACGATGTGCTTCATGTCCTTCTGAAGGCTGTTGATGAGTTCATCTCCTGTCCTGTGTAGGGCTGGGCACTGTGGCTGTCCCTGAGCTGTGTTGCATGGTGGGGGAAACTCAGGGTATAGATGGGAATTTTGGCCTAGAGACATGAATGACCTGCTCAAGATACCTCTCTACCTACCTGACTAGGACACCAGTCTTGCTTTTATTTCTGACTTTAGTGAACCACTTAATTTTGAGCCCCAACTTATATGTGAAGCTCTGAAAAACTGAGGGTCCTGCATTTCTCTTATTTCTTATTTTTTTATCTATATAAATTTTAAAACTTCACTTATTCCAGCTTTCTGTCCTGCATGTTTTAAAAAATGTACGTTTACAAAGGCACAGTGACGGTCTCTGCCTCTATACTCCATGAGGCCATGTTTCCATAAATACACTCCTAGTAGCACAAACTCTGTGTATATTTTATGTGGCTAGTTACTGACACAGTTTTTTGTTTCACTTATCAGTCCACTCCACCTCTGAGGTGGACTTAAATAGATCTATCTCTGTATGGAAACTAGATGCCAAATGAACGCTGTGGTGACCGCAGGTCTGTTTCCCAGCCAGTTCCACTGTACCTGGTGACACAGAGTCTGCTTCCAGCTGAAAAGAAGGATACTTGGCTGTCATCTCTTTGGATGTGTCATGTGGTGGAAAGTTGCCAGATGTGATGTGTGACAACACTGGTTTTTATGGTGAAAAATGTTACTAATTTTACATCATATGTAATAAGAATAGTTTTGTTCAGATGGTAATCATTATTCAAGCTGTATCCTTTACAAAGAAAATACTAAACTCAGTTTTTAATGTTGCACTAGAGTGTTAATTTTGAACTAGGAATTACTGGAACCACAGATACTGAGTTATGTCACTGAAATGCCCTTGAAGCAGATGGTCTCCCTGTGTTCCCCTGGCTTTCCCCTGACAGACTGGGGGGAACTTTGGACTGAAGTCCTGACATACATGTGCTTCCCCATCTCCAGTCCCTGTCTGGGCAAGCCACGCTGGGCAACTATAGTTGAGTCTGGAAGTTCACCGTCCCTAGTGACTTGATCCTGAGAGGAAATGCATGCTCAGCATAAAGACAGACTGAGACACTTCATTTCCTTGGCCCCAATTCTCATAGATGCCAATCTTTTGGTCGCCTCACTTAGGTAGTCCTAAATCAAGAAATGAGGTGAGTTGGAAGGAAATTGTTCACTTTGACTAAAGTGAAATGCTTAGTCAGCATTTTACTTCCATGTGTACTTTTAAATAACTGGCCATTGATATTGAACACATGCCAGTCTGCTTGTTTCTTAGCTCTGTTCATTTAATTTCTTGAGTTAACTTCAGGGTTAGATTTAAAGAGAGGGGAGAGGTGAGCCACTGTGTTTCGGATCAACATTCATGAAATGGGCCTGACCGGGATGCAAGATCTGGATCGGGGAGAAGTTCCTGCCATTGATACAGAATGACCCACGTTTGTTTTCTACATTAATTGTGATTCTGTGTGATCTTTTTCTCATTCCCAAGTTTACAGACACCAGCATGGAATGCGGTTCCATTTTTTCCCCTAGGGTTGATCTTTTCATTTTTCTTCCAATTGCTTGCCTGTCTCTAGTATTCTGTGGTGTCTTCAGAACCAGTTTTTCCCTGTATATGCAAACTGTATGTTCATAAGTGAAAATGTTAATACATTAAATGACTGTAAAAGCATAAAAAATTTTAAAAACACATGGAAAAAGACAACTGGAAATAATAATATTTCCTTTACTTACATGCTTTCTTTGAAAATTACATAATATATGAGAAGTACTGTGGAAATGCAAAAGATACATCTATATACATTTATAGATAGATCTTATATATTCATTATATACCTTACATATAGATGCAAATAAAATTGTTAAATTTCATAAAAATTAAGATAACACTTGCCCTATACACATCAAAAAAGTTTCCTTAAGAAAATGGAGAATATGCATGAAAGCATTTGATATGTCATAAAGCAGTATACAAATCCAAAGGTTTAGTAACACGGATTCTAAAGCCAGAATGACTGGGTTCAAAACTCTGGACTGCCACAACCAACTATCTGACCACAGATAGTTATCCTTTTTATAATTCAGTTTCTCAACCGTAAAGGTGAGAATATTAGGACCTGCCCTAAGGAGATGCTGTGAAAACCACATGACACAACGAATGTAAAGTGTTTGAAATAGCCTCTAGCCCACAGCAAGTACAATGTAAATATTTGTTATTTTTATTATCATTAATACCAGACTCTGGGTGAGCTACACAAAGCATCTTGTCATAAGCATACTTGAAAACAGTTGGCCAAATGGACAACAGGCCCAAGATGGCAATGCTCATATTGTTTATATAGCTATATAAATGTTATATTTGATTCAATAAACAATATTATACTTTATATGTTGAAATTTAATAAAATTAAAGTTTATACATATAAATATTATTTTTACATATAACACATGTAGAACTAGTTTATAATGTAATATGGCTGTATATAAAGATATGTATGTGTTTGAGCTATTTTTAGAATGTAAGAACTAACCTTAGGTGGTGCTTAGAACTATAAAAAGAGTATGCTTTCGAAAAGTAATGGCTTGTTTCCACCTTTGACTTTTGGTTGCTCTTCAGTTATGAAGAGGTCATACTTAGCATAGGCCCTTTTTACAAATGGAAAACTTTAGCATACTAATGACACCTGCTATAGCCCTTGTGTGATAGACCATGTGAGGAACACTGGCAAACTTATCAATCACTGTAATTAATCCATCACACACTTGTGGAATTTTACAATTTAAAAAACACTTTCCCATTTTATTTTCTCATTTCGTTCTTATATCACTCTGGAAAACAAAACAATAGGCATAATCATTTCCATTTTAAAGATGAGAAAAATAAATCTAAGCAAGGTCTAGTAATTTATCCAAAGTCACATAAATTATGTCATTTAGATTGAAGCTGTCCCAGATTAATATACTCTAAAAGCAAAGGTCACTTGTTTTGAGCTACAGCATATTTTTAAAGATCCTAATTGACTTCATAAAATACAGTCTATGGGAAATTCCTTTGGTAACGTATCTTGCAGACTGGATTTGTTATTTTGTTCTTAATACTAACCTTCCACCAAACTACTCTTAGGCTTAAAATTTCATATTTTGATTTTATGGTACTTGTTCCATTTATATAGTTAATTTGTACTATAAGCAAATACTAAAAATTTTCACTTGAATTATTTAAACAAATTATTGATAAATTCAACAAATAAAATTTATTTTTGGAAAAACTTACAGGGCTTTTGTACTCATTATGCAGATGGCTCCTGAACATCGACATTTCTTTGGGTCATCATATGATATTCCCAGACTGAGTCCCAGCATCTGGGTGACAATAACTGAAAGTGCCTCCAAAGTCATCTCCTTGGGATACTACATCAACAACAAACAAAATTCAAATAAAAGACAATTCACTGAAGGGTGGTAAAAATGGTATTTTTCTAATTAAAATCATTTTATTGTTTTACAAATACTTAAGAATATGGAAATACAGTTCCTTAGACAACTAAGAACCTGAAGTTCTTCTTATAAAATTTTATTGAGATATACGCGTATGAACCTATGTCTAGTTTTGCCATGATTTAACAATTGAATGCCTAAGATAATCCTTAAATAATTGTTATAACTACATAAATGTGCTATTTTTACATCAGATTTTTGGCTATATGGACCATAATCTTCCATTTGCCTAATTTCTTAGACCAGCTATCATGTTCATTCAGGATAGTCCATATGATACTCCACTTCCCAGCTCACAAAGTGGCCACACAACCAAATTACTCAGTTGTAAGTATGCTATGTGCTTCCAGCCAATATTCTCAAAGATACAGTAACTAGTATCAGGAGAAACCACAGAAAATAGATCCTCAAGAAAGCTTTCTTATGATTGCTGCTGCTAAGTCGCTTCAGTTGTGTCCGACTCTGTGTGACCCCATGGACGGCAGCCCACCAGGCTCCCCCGTCCCTGGGATTCTCCAGGCAAGAATACTGGAGTGGGTTGCCATTGCCTTCTCTAAGCCAGGCCTAATTCCGTGGCCCCAGTCCTTGCCCTTGGCAATGGTTCACACCCTGAAGAGTGGTTTCCCTATGGATCCTAACAAATCCACCTCTTATTCCTTTGTCTCTCAATGAATTTTTGCAATGAGACATCAGGGCCTGAGTTTCATTAGTTTTGGCCGAGCTTGAGTCCTGGGAGAGAACTGAAGGATTAGGCTGTCTCAAATATAACAAATGCACAAATATCTTCCCTGACAAGGAGAAATGGGACAATGGTAATTCACGATATGCAATGACATCATAATTTCTCAAATTATTGCCAAATGTGGCATAAGATAAGGTACAGGCAGAGGCCAAGATGTGAGGCTCATCAAGGCACTTCACTCTTACAAAAACAAGCTATAATAAATATTGTGTGGTCAACTGGCTTCTTATGGAAGTGCTAGAGGAAGCACATTATGAAACAGAAAGGAAAACTATAAATGAGCAACTGAGAATGTAAATAGGCAATCATAAAGCCTCTACAGCAGCACAGTAGTGACTCATCATCTCCTCTAGTTATTGATTTGAAGACCAAACTCAGGGCCTATTTATAAGTACTGTAGGGTTATAGCACTAATTTAATTATCAAACTTCCCAGATTTGATGCAGGAGTCAGAATCTGAAATGGGAACTAGAGTATCATGGACAAATATCACTGGACTTCTCTTGCCAGTAGAGTAAGCTTCCCTATACACAATGAAAAAGTCCCTACGTTTTAAAAATGACACTTTTTAATGACAATACCTGGAACTTTTGTCTCATTACCCTTGCTTATCTCCAGGTCCCTAATCAGAATTAAATTACAACAGAAGTGATATTAACAAGATGACAACATAGGTCTTTCCCAACTTTACTCCCAGTCACAAGAACAACTGCAATTATTCATGGACAAGACACCACTGAGAAAATCCCAGAACATGGAAGTGAGGCTGAAGTACCACCGGCACCAGAGATCAAGACAGATCTCATAAGAAGATTAGCAGGAGCAGTTATGCATGAATGCATTACCCCTCCCCAACATTGGTGCAGCACAACACTGAGAGGTCTTCCCAGGCTATGGTTCCTCAAGTGGGAAAAGAGTACAGAGTGGACATCTAGATCCCCCAGTACTGTGGGTCACTTCTGGGAGCCCTACTCTGGTCTTGCCCCATGAGGATCACAAAGGATGAGTGGGATTTGACCACTGTAAATCTGATCATGACAGAGAAGGTGAGGTAGAGGTGAGGGTTGCAACAATCAATGTTTAGACCTTGACAAGCCAACTTCCCATCCACAGCAAATGCAGGTCCCAACTAGTAGATCTGCAGAGCCAGGACAGTGGAAGTATATGACCAGGGAAGTCAATGAGGTGCAGATCTGCCTGATTTGAGTGCTCAAATGAAAAGCCTTGCTAGCCCTGGACACTCTACCCAGTCAGCATAGCTGTTTATAGCCTTGCCTAATGACTGGTATAGCCCCTGGTTACCCCTAACCAGAAGCCTCATTAGAATACCTGGTAGCTGCATAGTGCAGCAACACTTGAACAGAGAGTATAGCAGGCAGAGTTGAACGTTCACAGAGCAAAGCCAGTGGCACTGTTTGGCCAGGAAACCTGGAGTAATAGATAGCTTGGGTTGAGCCCACAAAGAGCTAAGCTGACTCTCCAATTCCACCTGGGCAAGGAAACAAATTCATAGCCCTGCCATTGCTAAGTATAGCCTTCAGAAAGCTCAACCAATGAATCTAGCCAGAGCACACAGGAAGCTGTGCCATCTATCCAACAATCCTGCTTACAGTGACACTAAACAGAGAGCACAGCTCATGGTTTTCACCATCTTTAGAGCAAAACCCAGTGGTCCCATGTGGCCAAGGAATTAAGGGTACAGTCCACAAATTATTTGGGTCCACAAATAATGAGGCATGCAAGTCATGGGGCCTATTCTGCTGCCTTGTCAGGGGAGGGAAGCTAATTCATTCCTCAGCTACTGCTGAGTAAAGTTCTCTTTCTTTACCTTTTAGGAAGGCTGATCAGTGAATCTAGACAACCACAGAGTATATCCTACTGCCTCATTTGGGCAGGGAACCATGCCAGCAGTCCTATCTGACAGTTAATACCCCTCATCCTTGACTTCAGAGCTTGGACAGTGGCTCTCGCCCCAAAATAGAACTTGTCTGACCAAGGACATGTCCAAAAACCTAAACTGAGCTGGCTAGTGAAGAACTGTCTGCCAAAATAAGCCTGTAAAGTCTGGAAGAGGAGCACAATTACTCAAATGCACAGATACCAAAGTAAGGAATGAAGAAAGTAAGAAAAATCAGGTGAATGTAACACGATAAAATTAAACTAAAAATGCTGCAAATAAATGACCCAAAAGGAAAGGAGATCTGTCAGAGGAATAATTCAGAATAAACTTCTTAAAGAATTTTAGCGAACTATAAAAGCAAACAGATAACTAAATGAAATTAGAAAATGGTGAATGAAGAAAATAAGGTCAACGAAGAAATAAAAATCAATTAAAAAAAAAAGGTGTCCTAGGGCTTCAACAGTAGACTTGAACAAGCAGAATAAAGAATCAGTGATCTAGAATGCAAGAATATTTAAAAATTATTCAGTCAGAAGAGCAAAACCTTAAAAAGAATGAAAAAGAGAGGAGAAAGCCTATACAACTATGGGATGAACACATACACACATACACACACACACACACTCACACATACACACTAATATCCATATCTTAGGAACTTGAAAAGGAAGGGACAGAAAGTACATTTAAAGCAAAATGGCTGAAAACTTTCCAAGACTGGGAAAGAAATGGATTTCCAAGTGCATCACACACAAAGGATCCTAAATAGGTTGAACCCAAATAGGGCTACATGAGGACACATTACAATTAAATTATTAAAATAAAGAAAAAGAAAGAATTTTGAAAGAAAAAGAAGATATCAGGTTATATACAAGGGAACTCCCATAAGACTATCAGCATATTTCTCAACAGAAATATTTCAGGTGAGGAGAGAATGGGATTATATATTCAAAATATCAAAAGAAAAAACTGTCAGCTAAGAATTCTATGCCCAGCAAAGCTGTGCTTCATAAATGAAGAAGAGATCATGATTCTAAAACAAATAAAAGCTAAAGGAGTTCATCATCCCTAGAGATGCCTTACAAGAAATACTAAAGGGAGCGAAGTTGAAGTAAAATAATGCTAATTAACATCATTAAAACATGAGAAAATTAGCATAAATGTCACTGTTAATGGCAAGTGTATAGTCAGAATTAGATACTGTGATAGCATAATGATGGTGTATAATTCACTCTAGCTTAAAAGTGGAAAAACAAATATACTAAAACAATTATAGTAAAATACATTATAGGATATATAATATAAAAAGAGATGTAAAAGCACATAAACTATAATTAATAACTAAAAAAGAATAAGAACCTGGAGAAGAGAAGTAAAAGTATAAAGTTTAAAAATGCTACTGAGTGGGAGGAGATCAAGATGACAGAATAGAGGCACCTGGAACTTGCCTCCTCCCACAAATACATCAAAAATACATCTACATGCAGAACACATTTCACAGAAAATCTACTGAAAGCAGGCATAAGATCACATACAACTAAATCTGCAAGAAGGATTCCTAGATAGTGGAGTAGGATGAAGGGACAGGGAAAAGAGGAACTGAAATGGGACCTCTGCCCCTAGGCAGGGAGCTGTGAAAGAAGAAAGGTTCCTTCATTCTAGAAATCTCCTTTACCACCTGGGAGGTCTGGTGGGACAGAGAGGGAGCTTCAGAGACTAAAGGGGAGAATGTGGGAGGTGGATTATGCCCCAGCAGGGCACAGAGAGACCAGCACAGACTGCCTTTGCATGTCAGCAAGCTTCCCACATGCCTACTGGAGTGTGAAGTGGCCAAGTTCTGAATCTCAAAGCTTCAATGGACAGTCTGGGGAAAGGACTCAGCTTGGCTATAGAGAGATAGCTTGAAGGGCCTGCAGTATGGTCTGGGTCATGACTGGGAGTGTGCACAGAATGATGTGGGAGTCCACCATAAGAGTCCCATTGTCAACACACAAAACAAGGGTCACAGGTGCACCATAGCAGTTTTCTTGTCAGCATGCTCACAACAAAGCACGGTTTCCACCACCGAGGGTTTTGCAAACTTCCAGGGTACCCAAACATGGAGGCGGGGGAGCTGAAATTTAAGCTGATTATCCATGCTCCCAAATCAGGCACAGGAGTATAACTTTGGAAGGAGTATAACTCTGGTCCCAGTGAGTTTTGGGACCAGAACAATGCATTCATGCCTAAGGGACATCTGAGCTAATTATTGGTAGTCCCATGACAGAGATGATTCCAGGTGCCACAATCAGAAAACTTTGTGGGTGCACACATCAAGTGGCGGGCAACATCAGGCAATCATACATCTTGGTGGACAGCACCTGGGGAGGAGTTCACAGCAGCTCCTGTCCCAGTAGGAGTGCTCCAGTCCCTCCTACCTCACACAACAGTTTAGAAAAGGATCTGGAAACTTCCATTCCAACAACTGAAGAGTAGATTATGTCCCCAACAGGGCTGTGACAACCACAGAGCAAAGAAGAGGCTCCACTCAACATCCAGTGCAGGCTCCAGTCAGCACACCACAAGCACACCCCCTATCAAGGGGACAAGGGCGAGCACACCCTGAGAAAGACATGTCAAGCATTCATATCAAAACAGCCCTTGAAGCAAAACTATTGGACTTACACAAACTTACATAAAGGGTCAGTTTAGTTAAGTTCAGTCGCTCAGTTGTATCCGACTCTTTGCAACCCCATGAACCGCAGCATACCAGGCCTCCCTGTCCATCACCAACTCCCGGAGTTTACCCAAACTCATGTCCATTGAGTCGGTGATGCCATCTAACCATCTCATCCTCTCGTCCCCTTCTCATCCTGCCTTCAATCTTTCCAAACATCAGGGTCTTTTTAAATCAGTCAGCTCTTCACATCAGGTAGCCAAAATATTGGAGTTTCAGCTTCAACATTAGTCCTTCCAATGAACACCCAGAACTGATTTCCTTTAGGATAGACTGGTTGGATCTCCTTGCAGTCCAAGATACTCTCAATAGTCTTCTCCAACACCACAGTTCAAAAGCATCAATTCTGTGCTCAGCTTTCAGTTCCACATAAAAACAGACCTTCAGACCACAGTAGATAACTGTTTCTTTTAAATTAATAGAGTCAGAGAACTATAAGGAAAAGGCAGAAGAACTAGCAAAAAAAAGATAAAGAAAAGGAGAGAGGCGAAGGTGGAGGAGGTATAAAATCTGTGTCTTAAACATTCCCATAGCTGTTTCATTGGAGTTTCTTTTCAAATAAAAATTTGTTATTGAAGAATGAAAAAAAATAAAAATAAAAATAAAAAAAGATAAATCCTCTGAAAAAAACAATGTAACAGACATCCCAGATCTACCAGAACCCAAGTTCAAAGGGCAATTAATAAAAAAGCTGAAGGAATTAAGAAAGATTGTCAATAGAAACACACATTACTGAAACAAGGAACTAGAAACTGTAAAATGGAACCAAACAAAATCGCCAAGATAAAAACAAAGCTAGGGGAATAGCTCAGGAAAGAATGAAGAGACGGAGCCAAAGCAAAAACAACTCCCAGTTGTGGATGTGACTGGTGATGGAAGTCAAGTCCAGTGCTATAAAAAAACAATATTGCATAGGAATCTGGACTGTTAGGTCCATGAATCAAGGTAAATCAATGAAGTGGTCAAAGAGGAGATGCCAAGAGTGGGCATCAACATTTTAGGAATCAGTGAACTAAAATGGACCAGAAAGGGCTAATTTAATTCAGACGACCATTACATCTACTACTGTGAGAAAGAATCCTTCAGAAGAAATGGAATAGCCGTCATAGTAAACAAAAAAGTCTGAAATGCAGTACTTGTGTGCAATCTCAAAAACAACAGAATGATCTCTGTTCATTTCCAAGGCAAAACATTCAATATCACAGTAATCCAAGTCTATGCCACCACCACTAATGTCAAAGAAGCTAAAGTTGAATGGTTCTATGAAGACCAACAGGACCTTCTAGAACTAACACCAAAAAGAAGATGTCCTTTTCATCACAGGGGACTGGAATGTAAAAGTAGGAAGTCAAGAGATACCTGGAGTAATAGGCAAGTTTGGCTTTGGAGTACAAAATGAAGCAGGGCAAAGGCTAACAGAGTTTTGCCAAGTTTGCTCATATCAAACACCCTCTTCCAACAATAGAAAAGATGACTCTACACATGGACATCACCAGATGGTCAATATTAAAATCAGACTGATTTTACTCTTTGCAACAGAAGATGGAGATGTTCTATACAGTCAGAAAAAACAAGACCAGGAGTGACTGTGGCTTAGATCATGAACTCCTTATTGCAAAATTCAGACTTAAACTAAAGAAAGTAGGGAAAACCACTAGACCATTCAGGGATGACCTGAATCAACCCCCTTATGATTATACAGTGGAAGTGAGAAATAGATTCAGAGGATTAGATCTGATAAACAGAGGGCCTGAAGAATTATGGACAGAGGTTTGTGACACTGTACAGGAGGCAGTGATCAAGACCATCCCCAAGAAAAAGAAGGGCAAAAAGGCAAAATGGTTGTCTGAGGAGGCCTTACAAATAGCTAAGAAAAGAAAAGAAGGTAAAGGCAAAGAAGAAAAAAGATATACCCATTCAAATGCAGAGTTCCAAACAATAGCAAGGAGAGATACAAAAGCCTTCCTCAGTGATCAATGCAAAGAAATAGAGGAAAACAATAGAATGGGAAAGACTAGAGATCTCTTCAAGAAAATTAGATACCAAGGGAATATTTCATGCAAAGCTGGAAGATGGGCACAATAAAAAACAGAAATGGTATGGACCTAACAGAAGCAGAAGATATTAAGAAGAGGTGGCAAGAATACACAGAATAATAATACAAAAAAGATCTTCATAACCCAGATAATCACGATGGTGTGATCACTCACCTAGACATCCTGGAGTGCAAAGTCAAGTGAGCCTTAGAAGAATCACTACAAACAAAGCTAGTGAAGGTGATAGAATGCCAGCTGAGCTTTTTCAAATCCTAAAAGATGATGCTGTGAAAGTGCTGCACTCAATAGGCCAGCAAATTTGGAAAACTCAGCAGTGGCCACAGGACTGGAAAAGGTCCGTTTCATTCCAATCCCAAAGACAATGCCAAAGAATGTTCAAACTACCGCACAATTGCACTCATCTCACATGCTAGTAAAGTAATGCTCAAAATTCTCCAAGACAGGCTTCAACAGTACGTGAACCGTGAACTTCCAGATGTTCAAGCTGGATTTAGAAAAGGCAGAGGAACCAGAGATCAAATTGCCAACATCTGCTGGATCATAGAAAAGGCAAAGAGAATTGCAGAAAAACATCTACTTCTGCTTCACTGACAACACTTAGAGCCTTTGACTGTGTGGATCACAACAAACTAGAAAATTCTTAAAGAGATAGGAATACCGGGCCCCCTGACCTGCCTCCTGAGAAACCTGTATTCAGATCAAGAAGCAACAGTTAGAACCAGACATGGAACAACAGACTGGCTTCAAATTGGGAATGAAGTACATAAAGGCTGTATATTGTTACCCTGCTTATTTAACTTATATGCAGAGTACGAAATGCCAAGCTGGGAAAAAGCACAAGCTGGAATTAAGACTGCCAGGAGAAATATCAATAACCTCAGATATGCAGATGATACCACCCTTATGGCAGAAAGTGAAGAGGAACTAAAAAGCCTCTGGATGAAGGTAAAAAAGGAGAGTGGAAAAGCTGGCTTAAAACTCAACATTCAAAAATTGAAGATCATGGCATCTGGTTCCATCACTTCATGGCAAATGATGGGGAAATAATGGAAACAGTGACAGACTTTATTTTTCTGGGCGCCAAAATCACTGCTGATGGTGACTGCAGCCATGAAATTAAAAGGTGCTTGCTCCTTGGAAGAAAAGATATAACAAACCTAGACAGCATGTTAAAAAAGAGATGTTACTTTGCCAACAAAGACTCGTATAGTCAAAGCTATGGTTTTTCCAGTAGTCACATATGGATATGAGAACTGGACCATAAAAGAGGCTGAGCGCCAAAGAACTGATGCTTTCAAATTGTGGTGCTGGAGAAGATTCTTGAAAGTCCCATGGACTGCAAGGAGATCCAACCAGTCAATTCTAAAGGAAATAAACACTGAATATTCATTGGAAGAACTAATGCTGAAGTTCCAATACTTTGGCCACCGGATGCAAAGTGCCGACTCATTGTAAAAGACCCTGCTGCTGGGAAAGATAGATGGCAAAAGGAGAAAGGGACAGCAGAGGATGAGGTGGTTGGATGGAGTCACTGACTCAAACAACATAAGTTTGAACAAACTCCAGGAGATGGTGAAGGACAGGGAAGCCTGGCATGCTGCAGTCCACGGGGTCACAAAGAGTTGGACATGACTGAGCGACTGAACAATAACATAAAAGTTTGAAACATTTTTAAAAATTTTTATCATATTTTTTGGTTGATCACTTATTTTGATTTTGAAGTTATTTTATCTGTAAGACTACTTCTCCAATTTTATACCTACAAGAAAAAAATCTATTTAGGTTATAGGAATATCTTTGCAGATCTTTTCATGATGCGCTCTTCAATATAGTAAGGAATACAAGTGTATTTGTGATATTTTATTCCACTTTAACTTCCAAATATCTGTAATAAGATACTTTGCACTTCAGAATTCTATTAATTCTATTAATACTACATATTTCAAAGTTTCAACAGTGATGAAAAATATAAATGCAATATCTAAATGTAAATATAAATGTAAAATGTGTAAAATATATGCTGTAATGCTGGGAAATTTTTTAATGTACTTGTTTTCAAATAAGATTAAGTCATTACATACCAGAGCAATTCCTGCAGAATAACCGGTAACACACATCTTTCCAGGAAATGCTGCTCCCACATAATTTGGATATTCTCTAAAGCTAAATAAATAAGTATTAAATGATAATTAATTTTGACAATTCATATATGATATTTCCTGCTGAGAATTTTCCTATAGTTTATAAAATTCTAGTCTGAATCAAATTGAAGTAAAATCTTTATGTCTTTGTTTCACATTTGTAAAATAGTGTTAATTAAATGAGATTAAGCACTTTGGGTTTCTAAAACATATCCAGTGAATCCAAATTTTTGATGACTTTACTGTTCTTGTGACATTTGGTTAAGGTTACCAAAGCCTTTACAGGCTTCCCTGTAAAGGGACAGTAAAGAATCTGCCTGCAATTCAGGAGACCAGGGTTTGACCCCTTGGTCAGGAAGATTCCCTGGAAGGTAATGGCAACCCACCCCAGTATTCTTGTCTGGGAAATCCCCTGGACAGAGGAGCCTGGAGGGCTACAGTCCATGGGGTCACAAAGAGTTGGACACGACTTAGCAACTGAACACACACACATGCACCAAAGACTTTGATCAAACATGTCAATCAAAAGCATTTTGCTCAATAACAGTGAAAATAGCTTTAATGTATGGATTAAAAGTTTTCACTCAAATATAGGTAAGCTTGCCATTTTCTTACTGTAATGACTATATTGTTCTACAACTTAATTTTTTTCTGCTTTACAATACAGTATTGTAAAGTAAAATAAAGTAAAAAAAAGAAAAAGACTCCATATAGCCTGCCATATAATAATAGCAAAATTCTCAGAGATTTATATAAATTATCCTATTTAATTCTCAAATCTACCCAGTGAAATAGATATTATTTGTCCCCACTGAACAAATCAAATATCAGATGGAAAGTACAAATAACTTGCTCAGGGCAGCAGACTTAATAAGTACTGCTGAAGGATATGAACTTAAGACAGTTTGAATCCAGGGCTGTACTTTCAATTACTAAGATATAGATGCTCCAAACATATTCTGCCATCTTTAGAGCCCCAGCCAAAACAAACATTCCAGGATGTATGTAGAAAAGCTTGATACTCAATTCTCAATTTAAAATGTCCCCTCAGTCTCAAGTACAGTTTACTTCACAATTGCACTGTCCCTCCACTGCTCCCTTATTCTGATACTGGACATTCCTACCCTCCAGCACTTGTATCCAAGTATTTGCCCTTAACACCCAAGTTTAGTTTGACAGTCCAATATCGAATTATTGCTTAAATCCTTTCTTCATTCAAGACAGTTCTCCCAATAGATAAGACTTTCCCCGAAACTCTATCCATACTCCTGATGAGCTGGATACAATAACTTTTTACTTATCACTGCCCATCCAATCTTCACATCAAATCAGTTATCAAGATTTAATGTTTTACTTCTTCAATGTTTCTTGTTTCCCTCTCCTTCTACAGAGGTTTCGCTACAGTTATAACTATGAATTCCATACTCTGAAAACAATTATTCAGTTCAGCTCAGTTGCTCAGTCATGTCTGACTCTTTGCAACCCCATGAATTGCAGCACACCAGGCCTCCCTGTCCATCACCAACTCCTGGAGTTCACTCAAACTCACATCCATCGAGTCAGTGATGCCATCCAGCCATGTCATCCTCTGTCGTCTCCTTCTTCTCCTGCCCCCAATGCCTCCCAGCATCAGAGTCTTTTCCAATGAGTCATCTCTTCGCATGAGGTGGCCAATGTACTGGAGTTTCAGCTTTAGCATCATTCCTTCCAAACTTACTCCTATATCTCTAAGTACACTGCTTCAATAACCTATAATGCCTTCCACCTTCCTTTGAGTTTAAATACATCTAAATCTGCCTTCACACTTCTAATTTGATGCATTACTTTGGATCTCTCTCTCACTCTTACTCTTGCTCTCACTCTCCCTCTCATTGTTTCTTCCTCCTTTAAACTATAAACAGATAGACATAATGTACTAATATTTATCTTCTGCAATGACCTAGCAAGATGGCAGACTTGGAACTTTTAACCCTCATCTCTCTCTCCAGAGACAATTTTGAGAAACACTCACAGATGAGAGTATTTTTGTGGCCTAAGAGTCCAAGGAAGGGTCCCACACCACATTTGAGCAAACAAATCCAGGAACATTCACATTCTCAGTTGAAAACAGTTTCATTCTGCCCACGCCACCATTTCCCCAATGCAGCACAGCTCAGTGCCAAGAGACATGCCTTCAGCCATGATTTCTCCCACAAGGAAAGGTGAGAACATAGTGAGTGCCCCCAGTCATGCAAGATGATACCCAAGAGGCCCATTTTTTTAAATTAAATTCCATATAGAGATGTATGGATAAAGAAAATACGATGTATATACACAGTGGAATATAATTCAGCCTCAAGAAAAGGAGATCCTGCCATTTGCAACATGGATAAACCTGGAGGACATTATGCTAAGTGAAGTAAGCAAAACATGAAAAGTCAAGTACTGTATGATCTTGTTTATATGTGGAATCTAAAAGGGTCAACTTATAAAAGGAAAGAGTTGAATGGTGGTTGCCAGGGGTTGGGAAATGGGGGAAATGGGAAGATGGTCAAAGGTATAAAGTTTCAGTTGCACAGGATGAATATGTCCTAGAGATCTAATGTGCAGTCAGATGTCTAAAGTTAATAATACTGTAGTGTATATGAGAAATTTCCTAGAGTAGACTTAAACTTTGTCACCACACACCAAAAAATGGTAACTGTATAAGATGATGGATATGTTAATCAACTTGATTATAATTTTATAATGTATACGTATATCAGAACGTCACATTGTGGACATCCCTGGTGGTCAGTGGTTAAGAATCCTCCTGCCAGTGCAAGGGACATGGTTCTAGGAAGAGCCCACATGCCTCGGGGCAATTAAACCCATATGCAGCAGCTACTGAGCCTGCATTCCAGGGCCCACAGGCCACAACTACTGAGCCCATGCACCACAACTACTGAAGCCCTATGAGAAGCCTGCACACTGCACCTAGGGAGTAAACTCCGCTTGTCACAACTGGAGAAATCCCTCACACAGCAACAAAGACCAGTACAGCCAAAATAAATAAATAATAAACAATCTTTAAATGCTATTAAAAAACCACACTGTACCCCTTAATATATAAAATTTTTACCTATCAATTATAACTCAATAAAGATGGGAAAGAATAACAATAATAAAAGCAAACATAGGGAAATTGAGGCAGAACACATCAATTGCCCTAGGTGACAGACAGGGCTGAACTTAAATGCAGGCAGTTGGCCTCCAGAGCTTAAATTTGAATCACTATGCTATGTTATCTCAGCAAACATTTGTTGAATAAAGGAAATATTGTAAAAGGTTTTGAAAAATTAAGCTTGCTATGTTCACTATTCCTCCTTTAGGATTCAGATCATAAATTTCTGGAGTATGGAGACCACAGGAAATTACTGTTAATGATCATAATTTCAAGGTATTTATGCTACTATATTACATTACTCAGGGGCTTCCCAAGTGGCATTAGTTATAAAGCACCCCCCTGCCAATGCAGGAGATGTAAGAGACATGGTTTCAATCCCTGGATCAGAAAGATCCCCTGCAAGAGGAAATGGCAACCCACTCCAGTATTCTTGCCTGAAGAATCCCATGGACAGAGGAGCCTGGCAGGCTACAGTGCATGGGGTCGCAAAGAGTCAGACACAACTGAAGTGAGCTAACATGCAGCACATTACTCATATGAAAAATATATTGGTGCTTTAAAATAACATCAAGATATCAAGAAGGATCATTACTTAAGTTTAAGGATGCTGATTGTACCATAATTTCTATATTTCTAATGGGATAAATTCCCTGTAATGCATCAAAGTTCAACATCTTAAAACTGAGAAAGGGTATGTCAAGGCTGCATATTGTCACCCTGCTATTTAACTTATATGCAGAGTACATCATATGAAATTTTGGGCTGGGTAAAACACAAGCTGAAATCAAGACTGCCAGGAGAAACATCAATAACCTCAGATATGCAGATGACACCACCATTATGGCAGAACTAAACAGCCTCTTGATGAAGGTGAAAGAGGAGAGTGGAAAAGCTGGCTTAAAACTCAACATTAAAAAACCAAGATCATGGCATATGGTCCCATTACTTCATGGCAAATAGACGGTGAAACAATGGAAACAGTGACAGACTTTATTTTCTTGGGCTCCAAAATCACTGTGAAAGGTGATTACAGCCATGAAATTAAAAGATGCTTGCTTCCTGGAAGAAAAGCTATGACAAACCTACACAACATATTAAAAAGAAGAGACATTATTTTGCCTACAAATGTCTGTATAGTTAAAGTTATGGTTTTTCCAGTAGTCATGTATGGATGTGAGACTTGGACTATAAAGAAAGCTGAGTGCCGAAGAATTGATGCTTTTGAACTGTGGTGTTGGAGAAGACTCTTGTTAGTCCTTTGGACTGCAAGGAGACCCAACCAGTCCATCCTAAAGGAAATCAGTCCTGAATATTCACTGGAAAGACTGATGCTGAAGCTCCAATACTTTGGCCACCTGATGCGAAGAACAGACTCATTGGAAAAGACCCTGATACTGGGGGAAATAGATGGCAAAAGGAGAAAGGGACAACAGAGAAGCAGATGGTTGGATGGAATCACTGACTCAATGGACATGAGTTCGAACAAACTTCGGGGGAGATGGTGAAGGACAGGGTAGCATGGTGTGCTGCAGACCATGGGGTTGCAAAGAGTCAGACACTACTGAGCAATTCAGGAACAACAATCTTTGTCAGCAATATGATGTCTCTGCTTTTTAGCTTTCCTACCAAGGGACAAGGATCTTTTAATTTCATGGCTACAGTCCACATTGATTTTGGAGTCCAAGAAAATAAAATCTGTCTTTCTAAAGCAACTTTCAAATATACAGCAGTATTGTTACCTATAGTTACCATACTGTACACTACCATCCCCATGGCTTATTTATTTTATAACTGGAAGTTAAACTTTTCGATCACCTTCACCCATTTCACTCAACCTCACTACCACCTCTGGCAATCACCAATCTGTTCTGTATATGATCAGGTTTGTTTGCTTGTTTTTGATTACACTTTTAACTTAGTCTCAGTGTCAGTCACTCAGTCGTGTCAACTCTTTGCAAACCCATGGACTGCAGCATGGCAGCCCTTGCTGTCCCTCACCAACTCCTGGAGTTTACTCAAAGTCATGTCCATTGAGTCGGTGATGCCATCCAACCATCTCATCCTCTGTCGTCCGCTCCTCCTCCCGCCTCCAATCTTTCCTAGTATCAGGGTCTTTTCAAATGAGTCAGTTCTTCACATCAGGTGGTCAAAGTATTGGAGTTTCAGCTTCAGCATCAGTCCTTCCAATGAACATTTAGGACTGATCTCCTTTAGGATGGACTGATTGGATCTCCTTGCAGTCCAAGGGACTCTCAAGAGTCTTCTCCAACACCACAGTTCAAAAGCATCAATTCTTCGGCACTCAGGTTTCTTTATAGTCCAACTCTCACATCCATACATGACCACTAGAAAAACCATAGCCTTGACTAGACGGACCTCTGTTGGCATAACAAAGGTTGATCATAACTTTTCTAGGTTGGTCATAACTTTCCTTCCAAGGAGTAAGTGTCTTTTTATTTCATGGCTGCAGTCACCATCTGCAGTGATTTTAGAGCCCCCCAAAATAAAGTCTGACACTGTTTCCACTGTTTCCCCATCTATTTGCCATGAAGTCATGGGATCGGATGCCATGATCTTAGTTTTCTGAATGTTGAGCTTTAAGCCAACTTTTTCACTCTCCTCTTTCACTTTCATCAAGAGGCTCTTTAGTTCTTATTCTCTTTCTGCCATAAGGGTGGTGTCATCTGAATATCTGACGTTATTGATATGTGTCCCAGCAATCTTGATTCCAGCTTGTGCTTCCTCCAGCCCAGCGTTTCTCACGATGTACTCTGGATATAAGTTAAATAAGCAGGGTGACAATATACAGCCTTGACGTACTCCTTTCCCAGTTTGGAACCAGTCCGTTGTTCCATGTCCAGTTCTAACTGTTGCTTCCTGACCTGCATACAGATTTCTCAAGAGGCAGGTCAGGTGGTCTGGTATTCCCATCTATTTCAGAATTTCCCACAGTTTATTGTGATCCACACAGTTAAAGGCTTTAGCATAGTTACTAAAGCAGAAGTAGATGTTTTTCTGGAATTGTCTTGCTTTTTCGGTGACCCAACGGATGTTGGCAATTTGATCTCTGGTTCCTCTGCCTTTTCTAAATCCAGCTTGAACATCTGGAAATTTTCCATTCATGTACTGTTGAAGCCTGGCTTGGAAAATTTTGAGCATTACTTTACTAGCGTGTGAGATGAGTGCAACTGTGTGGTAGTTTGTGCATTCTTTAGCATTGCCTTGCTTTGGGATTGGAATGAAAACGGACCTTTTCCAGTCCTGTGACCACGGCTGAGTTTTCCAAATCAATGTCATATGCATTAACAAATTGAAGAGTAAAAAAATAGTCATTTGAACCAACACAGAAAAAGCTTTTGACAACATTTACCATGCGTTTATGGCAAAAAATTCTCAACAAAATGGGTATAAATGAACATTTTGTTCAGTTGCTAAGGTACATTTTAGTTAACTATCTTATGGCCCCACAAGGCCACAAGGCTGTAGCCCACAAGGCTCCTCTGTCAAGGGGATATCCCAGACAAGAATACTGGAGTGGGTTGCTATCTCCTTTCCAGGGGATCTTCCCAAGGATGGATGGAACGCATGTCCAAAGATGGAACCCATGACCCTGCATTGGCAGGCAGATTCTTTGCCACTGAGCCACCAGGGAAGCCCTATAAAAGAATATACTGAACATAACAAAGGTCGTATAAGACAAACCCACAGCACGTAACATCATACCTAGGAACGAAAAACTGGCAGCATTTCCTCTAAGACTAGGAACACATCAAGGATGCCCACTATACTCTCACCACTATATTCAACATAGTATTGGCAGTCCTAGCCATAGCATTCAAACTGGAAAAAGAAGTAAAAGGAATCCAAACTGGAAAGGATGAAGTAAAACTCACTGTTTGCAGATGACATGATAGTATGTATAGGAAATCCTAAAGATGCCACAAAAAACTGTTAGAACTCATCAATGAATTTTGTTAAGTTGCAGGATACAAAATTAATATAATCAGTTTTGCTTCTATACACTAATAAATTTTACCAGAAAGAGAAGTGAAGAGGACAATTTTGGGCTCCCTGGTGACTCAGTGGTAAAGAATCTAACTGCCAGTGTAGTAGGTACAGGCTCGATCCCTAGTCTGGGAATCCCACATGCCACGGAGCAACCAAGCCCGTATTCCACAACTATTAAGCCTGTGCTCTAGAGCCGGGGAGCTGCAACTAGTGCAGCTAGTGTGCCCTAGAGGCCATGACACCACAATGCAAAGCCTGTGCACCACAACTAGAGAGGAGCCCCTGCTCGCCACAGTTAGAGAGAAGCACACACAGCAATGAAGAGCCAGCACAGCCAAAAATAAATAAATAAAATCAGTTTTTAAAAAGAACAATCATTTAAAAAAAATACTTAAACTGTTTTATAAAAACACAATCTTATTTACAATCACATCAAAAAAAATTAAAAGACTCAGGAATAAATCTAACCAACATATAAAAGACCTATACTCAGAAAACTAGTAAAACACTGATGAAAGATACTAAAGAGAACACAAACAGAGGGAAAGACATATGTGTTCACATATTAGGAGAATTATTATGTTAAAATCTCATACAATCTATAGATTCAGTGTAATCCTTTATCAAAATATCAACAGCATTTTTCACCAAATTTGAACAAAGAATACTATAATTTTAATGGATCCTCAAAAGACCCCAAATAGGCTAGGCAATTCTGAGGAAAAGAACAAAGCTGGAAATATTTCATTCTTTGATATCAAACTATACTACAAATCTGTATTAATTAAAACAGTGCTGTACTGGCACAAAAAACAGACACATAGATCCATGTAACAGAATAGATGGCCCAGAAATAAATCCAAGTTTATTTGGTTGATAATCTATGATAAAAGAAGTATGAACATACAAGGGGTAAAAGAGAGCCTCTTCAATAAATGGTGATGGGAAAACTGGACAGCCACATTCTTAAAACTGGACAATTCTCCATAACATATTCAAAAAAACCTTAAATGTGATTAAGGAATTAAATTTAAGTCCTAAAACCTTAAAATCTTAGAAGAAAAGATAAGAGGTATAATCTTTTATATCAGTCTTGGCAGTATTTTTTTATAATCTGTCTTCCCAGGCAAGGAAAATAAAAATGAAAAATAAACAAATGGGGCTACATGAAACCAAACTGTTCTGCACAGTGAAGGAAGATATCAACTAAATGAAAAAGCAACCTAATGAGTGGAAGAATATATTTGCAAATGATATATCTGATAACAGATTAATATCTAAAATATATAAAGAACTTATACAACTCAACACTAAAAAATCATATAAGGCATGCATGCTTATTCATGTCTGACTCTTTGAGACCCCGTGGACTGTAGCTCACCAGGCTCCTCTGTCCATGGAATTTCCCAAGCAAGAATACTGGAGTGGGTTGCCATTTCCTACTCCAGGGGATCATCACACCCCGGAACAAACCCATGTCTCCTGTGTCTGATTTTAAAATGAACGGAAGATCTGAAAAGACATTTTTCCAAAGACATATAGATGGCCAAGAAATACATGAAAAGATGCTCAGTATCACTAATTATCAAGGAAGTGCAAATCAAAAGCACAACGAGATATCACTTCACACTTGTGAGAATGACTAGTATCAAAAAGTCTACAAATAACACATTGATATATAGATTTACTTTTATCTCTAAACATTTCAAGAGGTTGTTTGTGGGACTTGACAAATGTTTGCCAAAAGTAATAATTTAATTCATGGCAAAATTGGCTATTTAACTGGAAGAAAATAAATTTTTACTTATTTTTTTGATACAAATATTAGACTAAAATGCATCAAAAACTCATTTATAAAACACAATAATGTTTATTCTTTAACAAAAATTTGCAGACTAAAATTTAGGGCTGGAGGAGATCTTAATCAAATAGGAAATCCAGAAGCAAAAATACGATTAACGAACTTGGCCCTAAAAACATTAAATTATGGAGCAAAAAAAAGTATTTAAATATCTATAGAAAAATTACAGACATGGAAAAAGTATTTTTGATATATATAAACAATGGATTAATATCTAAACATTCAATAAACCCTTACAAATTACAATGAAGTAGTTAAATAACATGAAAAGGCGATTTCAGAAGGACAGATCCAAATGATTAACAACATGAAAAGATGCTCAAATCTACTAGTCTTTGGAGAAAGGAAATTAAAAAACATTTCAATTTTATATCCATCAGACTGTCAAAAAAATGAAAAGAAAAATAACCCACCATTCACAGACATAGGGAAAAGATTAATCTTACATATACAAAAAGAAATATCACCATGCCAAATTCAAAATATGTACATGCAGATTTATTGAAAGACATGATGATCATAATTGCTAGTAAATTTTATATGGATACAATGATAAAGAATATACTTACAATTGATTGTTAGAAAACTAACATTTAAAATAATGTAGAAAATTCATTAGGATAAAATATTCTATGAAGTACTCTACCAAGCCTTTGATCAAAACTCATTATAATAATATAAACTTCCCAAGACAAATCCCTTCTTTTTATGTAGTGATTAAGATTATTGACTCTGGAGTTACTAAGTGTAGGTCCAAAACCTAGACATGCCACTAGAATCAAAATCCTGAGTTGGTTTTTAGCCTCTTGAAATGTCAATCTCCTCATCAGTAAATGTTGATAAGCATAGAAATAAATTTTAGTAATTTTCTTTTATTGTCTGATAACCAGAAAGGGAGTATGAGGGCTGAATGAGTGCATAAAAAATAACCAAAGTGTGAACAGTCAAAAATGAACAATTCCTTAAATTAAGCTACAACTATATCACAAATCTTTGATTTCTAAGAAAACTGAAACATTATTCTTACATGAATAGATATGCAATATCATGAGGCCTCAGGGTAAGATAGGAATTTTTCCATTCTAAAAATCTATACAGTAATTCATCTGCCTCACCAACTGTAGAGATCTTATTTTTATCAGACCACAATTCCAAAGATGATAGCACAATAGAAATTTTTAATTGGGCAAACATCTAAAAAGAGAAAGATAAATACATGAAAAATTAATTTTTCTGTATTAAATTAATTACATTTATAATTAAATTAATTCAATGTTTGATAAATTCATGCTCAATTTATATGGACAAATTAATTCTTCAAAAGCGCCACATCAAGTTAATGTGAATTACAATTTCAAACTTAGTATGAATTTTCCTGACCAGTATGAAAAGGAAAACACTTACCGAATTTACAAGGCCAATAATTTCGATGATTTTATTTGTTACTATCATGCTATCAGAGCCCAGGTAATCAAACTGAAAAACAGAATTAATTTAAAATTTAAATTTAATTTATTATAATATGCTTGATTTTACTCTCCATCTACTTTCTCAAGTTGAAGCTCCTTTGGGGTGAGAACACTTCAAAATAAGACAGCAACAAAAAATGAATAAAAATTGAATCACTCACATACTAATCATGTAGCCACTCTGATTGATAGTTTGGCAACTTCTTTCAAAGCAGGTAATGGACCTAGCAATTGCACTCATGGGCATTTATCCTAAAGAAATAAAAATTGATGCTCACAAAAACCCATGCATATGTGGAAACAACTCATATGTCCTTCACCGGTCAACAGGTTAAACAAACTGGTACATTCTTAACATGCTACTCGGTAAAAATGCTATTTAGTTATAAAAAGAAAAAAAAAGACATTACTGAACTGTTGATATATATGGAACGTCTTGGGTAAACCTAAAAAAAATTATGCTAAGTATAAACAAATCTCAAAGGATACATACGCCATGATAATATTTATGCAGTATTCCTAAAATCACAGAGGAAGAAGTTGATTAGTGATTACCAAAGGTCAAGAAGTAGGGAAGTGGGGAGAGATGGGAATGACTCCAGAGGGATAACATAAGAGAGCCTTCTGATGATAGTGCTCTTGAGTGTCTCCATCCCAGGCAGTGGTAGTTATGAAAGGCTACATATGTCAAACTAACACACAAAAGCACACATAGGAAAAGGAGTACGTCAAGGCTGTATATTGTCACCCTACTTATTTAACTTATATGCAAAGTACATCATGACAAACGCTGGGCTGGAAGAAGCACAAGCTGGAATCAAGATTGCCGGGAGAAATATCAATAACCTCAGATATGCAGATGACACCACCCTTATGGCAGAAAGTGAAGAGCCACTAAAAAGCTTCTTGATGAAAGTGAAAGTGGAGAGTGAAAAAGTTGGCTTAAAGCTCAACATTCAGAAAACGAAGATCATGACATCTGGTCCCATCACTTCATGGGAAATAGATGGGGAAACAGTGGAAACAGTGGCTGACTTTATTTTGGGGGGCTCCAAAATCACTGCAGATGGTGACTGCAGCCATGAAATTAAAAGACGCTTACTCCTTTGAAGGAAAGTTGTGACCAATCTAGATAGTATATTCAAAAGCAGAGACATTACTTTGCCTACTAAGGTCAGTCTAGTCAAGGCTATGGTTTTTCCAGTGGTCATGTATGGATGTGAGAGTTGGACTGTGAAGAAAGCTGAGCACTGAAGAATTGATGCTTTTGAACTGTGGTGTTGGAGAAGACTCTTGAGAGTCCCTTGGACTACAAGGAAATCCAACTAGTCCATTCTAAAGGAGATCAACCCTGGGTGTTCTTTGGAAGGAATGATGCTAAAGCTGAAACTCCAGTACTTTGGCCACCTCATGCGAAGAGTTGACTCATTGGAAAAGACTCTGATGCTGGGAGGGATTGGGGGCAGGAGGAGAAGGGGACGACAGAGGATGAGATGGCAGGATGGCATCACCGACTCAATGGACGTGAGTTTGAGTGAACTCCGCGAGTTGGTGATGGACTTGGAGGGCTGGCATGCTGCAATTTATGGGGTCGCAGAGAGACAGACATGACTGAGTGACTGAACTGAACTGAACTGAAGTCTGAATCAAGCTCTGAAGAATGCACACTATCCTTGGATATTCCACAGGACCCTCAAAATAAACATATTCAAAACTATACTGAGTATCCTCCCTCAAAAATATGCTCCCCCGCAGATTTCCACTTCTTATCTATTCTTCTATTATCATTTATGACCTCCCACGTTTATTATACTACATGTTCTATGACAGCAAAACTTCTTCTGTTTTGTTCTCTACTCTATTCCCAATAAAAAAAACAGTTACTGGAGATGTAGGAGATGCTTAATGAAGTTATCCAAAAAATGAATAAATCAAATCAATTTCAGTTCAGTTCAGTTCAGTTCAGTTGCTCAGTCGTGTCCGACTCTTTGTGACCCCATGAATCACAGCACGCCAGGCCTCCCTGTCCATCACCATCTCCCGGAATTCACTCAGACTCACATCCATTGAGTCCGTGATGCCATCTAGCCATCTCATCCTCGGTCATCCCCTTCTCCTCCTTCCCCCAATCCCTCCCAGCATCACAGTCTTTTTCAATCAGTCAGCTCTTCACATGCCGTGGCCAAAGTACTGGAGTTTCAGCTTTAGCATCATTCCTTCCAAAGAAATCCCAGGGTTGATCTCCTTCAGAATGGACTGGTTGGATCTCCTTGCAGTCCAATGGACTCTCAAGAGTCTTTTCCAACACCACAGTTCAAAAGCATCAATTCTTCAGTGCTCAGCCTTCTTCACAGTCCAACTCTCACATCCATACATGACCACTGGAAAAACCATAGCCTTGACTAGACGGACCTTAGTCAGCAAAGTAATGTCTCTGCTTTTGAATATACTGTCTAGGTTGGTCATAACTTTTCTTCCAAGGAGTAAGCGTTTTCTAATTTCATGGCTGCAGTCACCATCTGCAGTGATTTTGGAGCCCCAAAAAATAAAGTCTGACACTGTTTCTACTGTTTCCCCATCTATTTCCCATGAAGTGATGGGACCAGATGCCATGATCTTCGTTTTCTGAATGTTGAGCTTTAAGCAACTTTTTCACTCTCCACTTTCACTTTCATCAAGAGGCTTTTTAGCTCCTCTTCACTTACTGCCATAAGGGTGCTGTCATCTGCATATCTGAGGTTATTGATATTTCTCCCAGCAATCTTGATTCCAGCTTGTGTTTCTTTCAGCCCAGCTTTTCTCATGATGTACTCTGCATATAAGTTAAATAAGCAGGGTGACAATATACAGCCTTGACGTACTCCTTTTCCTATTTGGAACCAGTCTGTTGTTCCATGTCCAGTTCTAACTGTTGCTTCCTGACCTGCATACAGATTTCTCAAGAGGCAGGTCAGGTGGTCTGGTATTCCCATCTCTTTCAGAATTTTCCACAGTTTATTGTGATCCACACAGTCAAAGGCTTTGGCATAGTCAATAAAGCAGAAGTAGATGTTTTTCTGGAACTCTCTTGCTTTTTCCATGATCCAGTGGATGTTGGCAATTTGATCTCTGGTTCCTCTGCCTTTTCTAAAACCAGCTTGAACATCAAAATTTACAAGTTCTTCTAACTGACCCTCAGTAACTTAAAATTGGCCTTTCCCATCTATTGATTTATAAAAGTTTATCTTGATTACTGCAACAGTTTATTAAATGCTTTATCTTTCTTCAGTCTTTTCACCAGCATTTCTGCCCCTACACTGTTTACAAACATGATTCTAAAATGAAAATATCAACATGTCATTACTCTGATTAAAATCGTTCATTGACTGTCTATTACCTTTAGGATAAAATCCAAGTATCATGACAGTTCTTCATTTCTTTCCCTTTCCCCTCTTCAGCCTTGTGTATTAATCATCCTGAACTTCTTTCAGTTATCTGAACAGAACAGTCTTATGTGCCCTTGCAAAGAAAGGTTTCCCAATAGGTCTTCCTTGGCACTATCCTCCTCCCACTGCCAAACTAACCAAATCAGAACACAACCTCCAACAATCTCCTTTGTCAGGGTTTTTTGTTGTTGTTGTTGTTCTTTCAGTTTTTCACTTTTACAGGTTAGTGAAAAATGAAAGTGTTAGTTGCTCAGTCTTGTCTGACTCTTTGTGACCCCAGGGACTGTAGCCCATCAGGCTTCTCTGTCCATAGGATTCTCCAGGCAAGAATACTGGAGCAGGTAGCCATTCTTCTCCAAAGTATCTTTCAAGCCAGGGATCTAGCCCAGGTCTCTTGCATCTCTTGCACTGCAGGCAGATTCTTTACAATCTGAGCCACCAGGTTCTCACGCTCCAATTTCCCTGCCCTAATCATCCAAAGGCAAGGTACAAAATACCTTTAAACAACCTCGATTCTCCAGAACCCACTGCAATGTTCCAAACTAGCCAATCCTAAACCTGTTTACCCTGCCTTGCTACTTCTTCCTATAGGAACCATAATAAAGGTTCCTGCCATGTTTTCCCATGGCTCCTTCTGTCTCTTAACCTACTCTTGGTGATTCCCCACATGGCATGACGTGGTATGCCCTTTCCTGCTGGGAACTGTGAAACAAAGTGTCTTTCCAATAGCAATCATCTCCCCATCTGTTGTCATCAACATGCCTAAATAATAATAAAACCTACATTTTCAAACACCTACTTACATGTTCTTATAGTATCCCAGGTTACAGCTGTGTCTCTATGTCTTTCTCCAGTAATGCACTGTTTTTCTTTTATTTTTTAAATTATGAAAGTATGATAACACACAAGAGATTTGGGAAATACAGAACAAGGTTACATATAGTTCCACTATGTATTACAATTATTTTTTAAGTAGGTAAATTAAGATTCTTAGTTGGACTTTCAATATCAGATTCTCAAAAATTAATGAAATGAATATACAGAGAAGTAGAAGGATACAGTAAACCTGAAGAGCACTATGAGCCAATTCAATATAATTAAGATTTATACAATTTTCACACAACAGTAGGATAAAAATTCTATTCAAGTTCCCATAGATGTAAACTAGGAGACATTGGAATATATCCAGGGACATAAGTGAAGTGGAAGTCATTCAGTCGTGTCCCACTCTTTGCGACACCATGGCCTATACAGTCCATGGAATTCTCCAGGCTAGAATACTAGAATGGGTAGCCTTTCCCTTCTCCAGGGTCCAGGGACATAAAACAAGGTATAAAAATTTCATGGTATAAAGGTGCTGAAATCATACAGAGTCTGTTCTCTTATCACTCTAGAATTATTTTAGAAATAAATATCAAAAGATATTTGAAAATAACCCACATATTTTCAAGTGCAATGTGGCATTTACCAAGAGTTCTTTGACTTAGCCACTGAAAACCTCAATAAAGTTAGACGACTGAAAAAAACAGAGGGTGACTGCAGAGAAGAAACTATTTTGGTGAGAAATTAATACCCAAATGAGAAATTAATACCCAAGATACTTTTAAAAATCCCATGTATGTGGTAATCCAATTTTCAATGATGAATATATCTAAAATGCCCTAAAGAAGGAAAATCACAAAACATCTGCAATAGAATAAAAATGAAGAGAATTTACCAGAACTTGTTGCATGCAGCTGAAGCTTCTCAGTGCAATTAAATACAATGTGGAGTCTTGAATAATGTGTGAAAACAAATAATGGACACTAGCATAAAATTTTGTGAAATCTGAACAAAATCTGCACTTCAGTTAGTAATACTGTATCACAGGTTAATTTTCTGGCTTTTTTAAAAAACAATATTTAAAGTCTCAGAACTGGATTAAAAGTTTCAAGCCTGATTTGAACTTTTTTTAAAAAATCATTAAGATAATAAGTTTTCTAGAATTTCAGCAGTAATACTAGATGCCAAAATACATGGAACTATATCAATGTTTTGAGTGAACATAAATTAGAAATCTAGCATTTTATTCATAGTGAGTCAAACAAGTGGAATCAAAATGTCATAAATATTCTAGATAGGCAAAATTCATAAATTTTCCAAAATATATATTATACACACTATTTATACATATATATACACACATATATATACACACACACACACACACACACAAAAGGCTTGAGAAAGAACAACAATGTCAAAAAAGAGACAGAGAAATCAGAACACAGAAACTTAATGAAATGAGAAGACTGAATACAAAATAGAAAAAAAGTCATCATATAATCCAGTTGTTTTCAGACATGCCTGCTCCTTAGAAACACATCTGGAGCTTTGGAAAACAAAAGCGGTACCTTGGCAATTGTATTTGTTTTTTTTAATTTCAAGAAAATTCTGATATACATTTAATTTTTTTTAAGTGATTACAGGATTTTCTATTAAATGGTAGCTTTAGTGATTCTATTATTTTCTGTTGATCAACCATGATACAGTCGCATTAAAACAAATAATCATTATATAATCAAAATAGTAAAATATGTTTATCAGTTTTCACAATCAATAGGCAGACAAACATAAAACATAATTGGAATTTCCAGTCATAATTGAAACATGATGAACCTAACAGTATAAAATAATTACGTACTAATTGGGGGATTAAGTAGAGTGATATGGTAAGTGGAAGAGCATACATGCACATGTTTTCATCCACTCAGAGAGTCTATGTCACTTGGTTCAGTTGAATTCAGTTGAGTCGCTCAGTTGTGTCTGACTCTTTGCGACTTCATGAACCACAGCACTCCAGGCCTTCCTGTCCATCACCAACTCCCGGAATTCACCCAAAACCATATATACACTGAGTCAGTGATGCCATCCAACCATCTCATCCTCTGTCATCCCCTTCTCCTCCTGCCCTCAACCTTTCCGAGCAACAGGGTCTTTTCAAATGAGTCAGCTCTTCACATCAGGTGGCCAAAATATTGGAGTTTCAGCCTCAACATCCGTCCTACCAATGAACACCCAGGACTGATCTCCTTTAGGTTGGACTGGTTGGTTCTCCTTGCAGTCCAAGGGACTCTCAAGAGTCATCTCCGACACCACAGTTCAAAAGCATCAATTCTTCGGCACTCAGCTTTCTTTATAGTCCAACTCTCACATCCATACATGACTACTGCAAAAACCATAGCCTTCACTAGATGACCTTTGTTGACAAAGTAATGTCTCTGCTTTTTGACATGCTATCTAGGTTGGTCATAACTTTCCTTCCAAGGAGTAAGCGTCTTTTAATTTCATGGCTGCAGTCACCATCTGCAGTGATTTTGGAGCCCAGAAAAATAAAGTCAGTCACTGTTTCCACTGTTTCCCAAAATTTGCCATGAAGTGATGGGGCTGGAGGCCATGATCTTAGTTTTCTGAATGTTCAGCTTAAAGCCAACTTTTTCACTCTCCTCTTTCACTTTCATCAAGAGGCTTTTTAGTTCCTCTTCACTTTCTGCCATAAGGATGGTGTCATCTGCATATCTGAGGTTATTGATATTTCTCCAGGCAATCTTGATTCCAGCTTGTGCTTCTTCCAGTCCAGCGTTTCTCATGATGTACTCTGCATATAAGTTAAATAAGCAGGGTAACAATATACAGCCTTGACGTAAGTATTCCTTTTCCTATTTGGAACCAGTCTGTTGTTCCATGTCCAGTTCTAACTGTTGCTTCCTGACCTGCATACAGGTTTCTCAAGAGGCAGGTCAAATGGTCTGGTATTTCCATCTCTTTCAGATTTTTCCACAGTTTATTGTGATCCACACAGTCAAAGGCTTTGGCATAGTCCATAAAACAGAAATGTTTTACTGGAACTCTCTTATGTTTTCCATGATCCACAGGTTTTGGCAATTTGATCTCTGATTGCCAGTATTCTTGCCTGGAAAATTCCATGGATGGAGGAACCTGGTAGGTTACAGTCCATGGGGTCGCAAAGAGTCAGACATGACTGAGCAACTGAGCGACTTCAGTTTCACTTTCCTCTGCCTTTTCTAAAACCAGCTTGAACATCTTGAAGTTCATGGTTCACGTATTGCTGAAGCCTGGCTTGGAGAGTTTTGAGTATTACTTTACTACCGTGTAGATGAGTGCAATTGTGGGGTAGTTTGAGCATTCTTTGGCATTGCTTTTCTTTGGGATTGGAATGAAAACTGACCTTTTCCAGTCCTGTATCCACTGCTGAGTTTTCCAAATTTACTGGCATATTGAGTGCAGCACTTTCACAGCATCACCTTTCAGGATTTGAAATAGCTCAACTGGAATTGTATCACCTCCACGAGCTTTGTTTGTAGTGATGCTTTCTAAGGCCCACTTGACTTCACATTCCAGGATGTCTGGCTCTAGGTGAGTGTGAGTGATCACACCATCGTGATTCTCTGGGTCATGAAGATCTTTTTTGTACAGTTCTTCTGTGTATTCTTGCCACCTCTTCTTAATATCTTCTGCTTCTGTTAGGTCCATACCATTTCTGTCCTTTATTGAGCCCATGTTTGCATGAAATATTCCCTTGGTATCTCTAATTTTCTTGAAGAGATCTCTAGTCTTTCCCATTCTATTGTTTTCCTCTATTTCTTTGCATTGATCGCTGAGGAAGGCTTTCTTATCTCTCCTTGCTATTCTTTGAAACTCTGGATTCAAATGGGTATATCTTTCTTTCTCTCCTTTTCTTTTCACTTCTCTTCTTTTCAGAGCTATTTGTAAGGCCTCCTCAGACAGCCATTTTGCTTTTTTGCATTTATTTTTCTTGGGGATGGTCTTGATTCTTGTCTTCTGTGCAATGTCACGAACCTCCGTCCATAGTTCATTAGGCACTCTGTCTGTCAGATCTAGTCCCTTAAATCTATTTCTCACTTCCACTGTATAATCATAAGGGGTTTGATTTAGATCATACCTGAATGGTCTAGTGGTTTTCCCTACTTTCTTCAATTTCAGTTTGAATTTTGCAATAAGGAGTTCATGATCTGAGCCACAGTCAGCTCCCAGTCTTGTTTTTGCTGACTGTATAGAGCTTCTCCATCTTTGGCTGCAAAGAATATAATCAGTCTGATTTCGGTACTGACCATCTGGTGATGTCCATGTGTAGAGTCTTCTCTTGTGTTGTTGGAAGAGGGTGTTTGCTATGACAAGTGCGTTCTCTTGGCAGAACTCTATTAGCCTTTGTCCTGCTTCATCCTGTACTCCAAAGCCAAATTTGCCTGCTACTCCATGTAACTCTTGACTTTCTACTTTTGCATTCCAGTCCCCTATAATGAAAAGGACATCTTTTCTGGGTGTTAGTTCTAGAAGGTCTTGTAGGTCTTTATAAAACCGTTCAACTTCAGCTTCTTCAGCATTACTGGTTGGGGCATAGACTTGGATTATCGTGATAGTGAATGGTTTGCCTTGGAAACGAACAGAGATCATTCTGTCATTTTTGAGATCGCATCCAAGTACTGCATTTGGGACTCTTTTGTTGACCATGAGGGCTACTCCATTTCTTCTGAGGGATTCCTGCCCACAGTAGTAGATATAATGGTCATTTGAATTAAATTCACCCATTCCAGTCCATCTTAGTTCACTGACTCCTAGAATGTCAATGTTCACTTTTGCCATCTCCTGTTTGACCACTTCCAATTTGCCTTGATTCATGGACCTAACATTCCAGGTTCCTATGCAATATTGCTCTTTACAGCATCATTTGGTTCACATTTACATTTAAGGTAAATTATCAGTATGTATGATCCTATACTGTTTTCTTAATTATTTGAGGTTTATTTTGTGTAGGTCTTCTCCTTCTCTTGTGTTTCCTGCCTAGAGAAGTTCCTTTAACATTTGTTGTAACGTTGGTTTCATGGTGAGGAATCCTATTAAACTTTGCTTGTCTGGAAAGCTTCTGATTTCTCCATCAAATCTGAACAAGAGTCTTGCTGGGTAGAGTATTCTTGGTTGTAGGTTTTTTTCCTTTTATCACTTCAAATATATTGTGCCATTCCTTCTGGCTTGTAAAAAAAGCCAGATTTCTGTTGAGAAATCAGCTGATAACTTTATGGGAGTTCCCTTGTATGTTATTTGTCCTTTTTCCCTTGTTGCATATTTTATCTTTGTCTTTAATTTTTGTCATTTTGATTACTATGTGTCTCAGTGTGTTCTTCCTTGGGTTTATCTTGCCTGGGACTCTTTGTGCTTCCTGGACTTGGTTGACTATATCCTTTCCCATGTTAGGGAAATTTTCAGCTATTATTCTTCAAATATTTTCTCAGGTCCTTTTTCCCTTCTCCTTCCAGAACCCCTGTAATGTGACTGCTCATGGGTTTAATGTTGTCCCAAGCATCTCATAGGCTGTCTTCACTTTTTTCATTATTTTTTCTGTATTCTTTTCTGCAGCAGTGATTTCCACCATTCTGTTCTCCAGATCACTTATCCGTTCCTCTGCCTCAGTTATTCTGCTATTGATTCTTCATCTCTAGTGTACTGTTATCTCTGTTCATTTGTTCTTCAGTTCTTCTAGGCCTTTGGTAAACTTTTTGCATCTTCATTCTTTTTCCAAGACTCTGGATCATCTTCACCATCACCATTCCGAATTCTTTTTTCTGGAAGATTGCCTATCTCCACTTCATTTAGTTGTTTTTCTGGAGTTTTTTCTTATCCCTTCATCTGAGAAATAATGTTCTGCTTTTTCATTCTGAGTAACTTTTGTAATGTGGCTTTTGTTCTAGCCATTGTAGGAGTGTGGTTCTTCTTTCTTTTTTTGTCTTCCTTCTGGTAGATGAGGCTAAGAGCCTTGTGTAAGCTTCCTGATGGGAGGGACTGGCAGTGAGAGAAACTGGGTCTTGTTCTGGTGGGCAGGGCCATGCTTATTAAATCTTTAATCCAATTATTTGCTGATGGGTGGAGTTGTGCTCCCTTTCTATTAGTTGTCTGGCTTGTGGCAACCCAGCCCTAGGGTCTATGAACTCTGTGTGGGGTTAATGGCAACCTCCAGAAGGACTTACGCCAAGAGACATTTTCCAGGACTGCTGCCAGTGCCATCATCCCTGCAGAAGCCACTGCTGACCCACACCTTCACAGGAGACTCTCCAACACTAGCAGGTAGGTCTGATTCGGTCTCCTGTGGGGTCTCTGCTCCTTTCCCTTGGGTCTTGGTATATGGAAGATTTTGTTTGTGCCGTCCAAGAGTCAAGTCTCTGTTTCCCTCAGTCCTGTAGAAATCCTATAATCAAGTCCTGCTGCCTTCAAAGTCAGGTTCTGTGGGGATTCCCAGTCCCTTTGCCAGATCTCCTAGCTGGGAAGCCTGACGTGAGGCTCAGAATCATCACAACAGGGAAGAAGGAGAACTTCTTTGGTATTATTGTTCTCGACTGTGGGTGGCCTAGCTGGCAGGTAGAGGATTTTATCATGTTTGCACCCCTCCTACTGTCTCAATGTGGCTTCTTGTCTTTGGACATGGGGTATCTTTTTTTGGGACATGAGGTTCCATCATCATCCTGTCAATGGCTGTTCAACACCTCATTACGATTTTGGTGCTCTTGCAGGAAGAGATGAGTGCATGTTCTTTTACTCCACCATCTTGAACTGGAAACTTTGTACTGTGTTTTTATTGTACCATAGACTCCCTCAATCTGGCACTGAATTCACTAGGCTATAATTGTGGATTTAAAATTTGTGAAGGGACTGAAGATATCACTATTCTTCTTTACATGCCCAATATCTGGTAACACCAATGTCATATTTAGCTCAATATTTGTCTTATTAAAGAAGATATAAATATTTGTAAAAACATAGAAAAGAGGTGCTTAATCAGCATTTTATAACTGGCAAATCTGGCAATTTGGACAAAAAGCTCTTAAAACAACATAGTCCTGTAACAAGAATTGATGCTTTTGAATTGTGGTGTTGGAGAAGACTCTTGAGAGTCCCTTGGAATGTGAGGAGATCCAACCAGTCCATCCTAAAGGAGATCAGTCCTGGGTGTTGAGTGGAAGGACTGATGCTGAAGCTGAAACTCCAGTACTTTGGCCACTTGCTGTGAAGAGCTGACTCACTGGAAAAGACCCTGATGCTGGGAAAGATTGAGGGCAGGAGGAGAAGGGGACAACAGAGGATGAGATGGCTGGATGGCATCATCAACTCGATGGACATGGGTTTGCGTGGACTCCGGGAGTTGGTAATGGACAGGGGGTCCTGGTGTGCTGTGGTTCATGGGGTCACAAAGAGTTGGACACAACTGAGTGGCTGAACTGAACTGAATCCTAAAACAAAATAATTTTCATAAACCAAAATATTTCCTGGAAATTTAGTCATCTTTACCAGAAATATCTCAGCTTTCTCCTAATGTTCCTTTTGCTCTTTTCCCTAATACTCATTTAATAAGTATTTTAATATCCTTCCCTAAATCTCTCCCATCTCAAACTCTCAACTCACTTCCTGACAAGCTCTACAATCCTACAAATAGAATTGGAAATCAGTATGATTCACATTCTCTGTGGTTTTCCACAGATGTGATAATCAAATATTTCAGAAAAAAATCTATTAAATATGTTTTATCCCTGTTTTCGGAAATCTTGAAAGTATGGGAGAAATAAAGCAACATTTTACTGAAAACAAACTAAGTTATCACCTCAAGAGTCTGAAGTTCAGAGGTCCTCAAATTGTTTATGGGAATAAGTAATCTAGAGGAGCATTTAGACTAGACTCAATCAGCTGCATGAATAAAACCATTAAAAAATCTTGATACTTTAACGTAAGCTGCTGCTGCTGCTGCTGCTAAGTTGCTTCAGTCATGTCCAACTCTGTGCGACCCCATAGATGGCAGCCCACCAGGCTTATCATAAATGGTTATACCATCATTAATTCTGTGCCAGTAAATATCTTATTAGCCAAACATTTTCTAGACTACATGCTGCTCTTCAGGTACCCTAAAACAAGAATTAATGCTTAAAGAATTTCACTTAAAAATATCACCATTAAAAATTTTATGGATTGAGAGAGACTCTAAAGTTGTGAACTATCAGAAAAATAATAATAAAACCATTTTGTTATGCAGGTTTGTCACAAGATTTCAAATAAAATATTTCTGATAGAACTAGTGCAATTTTGAATATTTGGTTCTTCACTGTTCTCTGGGAGTGACATGGAAGTAAGAAGACTGGAATATTTAAGTTTCTTTCTAGCTAGGGATAATCATACATTCATATCAAATATTCAAGTGCAAAGAAAAAGTAAAACACATACCAAAGCTTTGTCTACCACGATATGCATTTCTAGATAAAGAGGAATTAAATCAGTTGAAACAGTTGATTCTGGCTAGAAAAAAGAACAACAACATTTTAAGACTTGAAAACTTTCACAACTTGTTTATTCTAAACTTTTAGAATATTTACACCTTTATTTAATCATAGTTGAAATATATACATATATACACTTAAATTATAAAGCGATGTTTTGATATACTTATGCAATGTGAAATAACTGCCACAATCATGCTAATTAACATATCAACTCTCATATAGTTACCATTTTCTTTTTTCTTGTATGTGCGCATGTGTGTGTGTGTGTGGTAAGAGCACATAAGATCAACCCTCTCAGAAAATTTAAATTTTACAATATAATAATTGCTTACTACAGTTATGCTACTGTTTATTAAATTTCCAGAACTTACTTATTTGCATAGATCAAACTTTATACCCTTTAACCAACATTCCCCTGTTCCTGTTGGCCTGCAGCCTCTGACAAATACCACTGCACTGTGTCTATGGGTTTGACTACTGTAGATTCCACATAAAAGTGAGATGTAGTATTTGTCTTTCTGTGTCTGGCTTATTTTACTAACATAATGTCCTCAGTTCAGTTCAGTCATTCAGTCTTGTCTGACTCTTAGCTACCCCATGGGTCGCAGCATGCCAGGCTTCCCTGTCCATCATCAACTCCCACAGCTTACTCAAATTCATGTCCATTGCATTGCTGATGCCATCCAACTATCTCATCCTCTGTTGTCCCCTTCTCCTGCCTTCAATCTTTTCCAGCATCAGGGTCTTTTCCAATGAGTCTCCTCTTTGCATCAGGTGGCCAAAGTATTGGAGTTTCAGCTTCAAAATCAGTCCTACCAATGAATGTTCAGGATTGATTGCCTTTTAGGATTGACTGGTTTGATCTCCTTGCTGTCCAAGGGACTCTCAAGAGTCTTCTCCAACACCACGGTTCAAAGCATCTATTCTTCAGCACTCAGCTTTCTTTATGGTCCAACTCTCACAACCAAACAAGACTACTAGAAAAACCATAGCTTTGACTACATGTACTTTGTCAGCAAAGTAATGTCTCTACTTTTTAATATGCTGCCTAGGTTGGTCATAGCTTTTCTTCCAAGGAGCGTCTTTTAATTTCATGGCTGCAGCCACCATCTGCAGTGATTTTGGAGCCCAAGAAAATAAAGTCTTTCACTGTTTCCATTCTTTCCCCATCTATTTGCCATTTAGTGATGGGACTGGATGCCATGATCTTCGTTTTTTCAATGTTGAGTTTTAACATCCTCAAGATTCATCCATATTGCCAAAAATGGCAGCACTTTCTTCTTAAGGCTGAATAACATTCCACTATATTGATAAATGTACATAATAATTTATTTAATCATTAATTTATCCAGATACTCAGATTGGTTCATATTTTTGCTACTGCAAATAATGCTTCAGTGAACACAGGCATGCATATATGTTTTCAAGTTAGTGCATTTGTCTTCTACTAAGAAGAATTATGATTTCGGGTCTTATATTCAAGTCTTTAATCCATTTTGAGTTTATTTTGTGTATTGTATAAAACAGTGATCAATTCATTCTTTTGTTATGTCACTGTCCAGTTTTCCTAATACCATTTATTGAAAAGTCTGGCCTTTCTCAATCATATATTTTTGGTTCTTCTGCCATAAATTTGTTAACCATATATATTTGGGTTTATTTCTGTCTGTTGGGTTTATTTATAGTCTGTTCCACCAATCTGGGTATATCTTTTCATGTCAGTATAATATTATTTTAATGAATATAGTTTTGTAATATACTCTGAAATCAGAGAATCTGAAGACTCCAGCTTTGTTTCCTTTCTCAAGATTGCTTTGTTATTTGGTGATTGTAGTTCCATACAAATTTAAGGATTATTTTCCTGTTTCTTTGAAAAATACCATGGGAATTTTATAGGTATTGTATTGAATATGTAGATTGCTTTGGGTAGTATGGAAATTTTAACAACCTTGATTCTCCCAATCCATGAGCATGGAATATCTTTCCATTTGTTTGTGTCTTCTTCAATTTCTTTCATCTATATCTTGTAATTTTCAATATAGAGTTCTTTCACTTCCCTGGTTAAATTTATTCCTAGGTATCATATTCTTTTTGATGCATTGTAAATGGGTTGTTTATTTCTACTTTTGACAGTTTATTAGTGGTGTATAGAAACACAACAGATTTCTGTACATTTGTTTTGTATCCTGCAAATTTACTGAATTCGTTTATTAGTTTCAACAGTCTTTCTGTTATGGAGGCCTGTTAGATAATCATCAAGACTGCAGCCTGAGAGGCAGACTTCTAATTACATGCACATATATTGGTTAAGTGTAATGTTTCCCAGACACTTCAGAGGGTAAGTGCTATCTTTGAGTACTCCATCTGCCCTAGTTTTTAAAAGTATTACCCCAGTTTTTGAAGCTGCCCTCCAGGGAATGCTCCTTGATTGCCCGGCTCTGGTGGCTAGGGAGCTTGCATTTCTGAGACACAAAGGACTGCAACTATTGAAGAGATGGCTCTTGGCAAGCTGCAAATCCCAGAGCACTGTGTAGATAACATACTGAGGAAGGCTTCAGATTTAGCACACATCCAATGCAAACGACAGAGCTTCTCTCAAGGAATGCAGTCTGTGGACACCATCTTGGCATACTCCCTTTGCCTCGCTCCAGCTCTCCAATATCTCCCAGAAAAGAGCATATACACTTATTTGGAGCCCCAGGTTTTATGACTGCTGCTGAGGAAACACTGCTAGATATCCTGGAGAATAGTGCATACACTTGCAATCCCACAGGACTATATACATGTGCATACTTTTGAAAGCAGCTGCCTGAAGATCTAGTTTCCAAACAACCAGAATCTAAGTACTAAGCATCTCCCCTTCAAGACACTAATATGCTACATCGATAAGCACAAGGTTTTGAGAGATGACAAAGAGCTGGAGCGGGGTTGAACAACAAGTTTCACTCTTACACAAGGACATGCCACGATTAGGAGAGGTGGTTTTTCATCTACTGTATAAAAACCAACACAGAAAGTCAAGCAAGATGAAAAAACAGAGGACTGTGTTCCAATTGGAAGAACAAGATAGAAAACTCATTAAAAGAAAAAAAACTCAATGAAATGGAGACATGTAATTTACCTGATAAAGAGTTTAAAGTACTTGTCTTAAAGATGCTCACTGAACTGGAGAGATGAGTCAATGAATATAGTGAGAACTTTAACACAGAAAGAGAAAATATAAGAAACTATCAAAGAGTAGTCACAGAACTGTAGAATACAATCACAAGTGAAAAATACAGTAGAAAGAGTCAACGGTGGAGTAGGTGAAGCAGAAGAAAAAAACTCAGTCAACCCAAAGAAAATGCAGTGGAACTCAATCAGAGAAACAAACAGAAGAAAGAATTTAAAATAGGAAAGATAGCATAAGGGGCTACAAAATAATAAACTAACAAACATTTGCATTTACAGAAGTCCTAGAAGAAGAAGAAAAAGGGGTAGAAATTTTGTCTGTAGAGACAATGATTGAAAACTTCCCTAACATGGGTAAGAAAACAGACATTTGGACTAGGGAAGCCCACTATCTTTTTTAAAAATGCAAAGATCCCCACTCCAAAGCACATTATAATTTTAATGTCAAAAGTTAAGTAGAAGGACAATGCTAAGAGCTGCAAGAGAAAATGTTTTACATACAAGGGAATTGCTATAAGACTATTAGCAATTTTTCAGCAAAAAACTCTGCAGGCCATAAGAGAACAGCACAATATATTCAGAATGCTAGAAAAAAATTCTGTCTCTTCTTCAACTCTGAATAATAAAGCTTCCAAGTTTTATAGACAAAGATAAAAGAGTTCATCAATATTAAACCAGTCTGACAAGAAACTTTAAAGGGACTTATTTTAGTTGAAAAGAATGTGTACTAATTAGTGATAAGAAAATAGCTTTGAAACAATGAAGATAAAAAGGTAACATATCAAAACATTTGAGATACAATTAAAACAGATGAAAACTTGTAATATAAATGCTTAACTTAACTTTATACCTGAAGAAACTAGGTAAACAGGAGCAAACTAAAACCAAATCTACCCAAAGGATGAAATATGAAATAGAAATTAGAGAACAGAGTTTTTATCAAGACGGATGAGTAAATAGATCCTGAGCTCAACTCCTCCCACAACCACATCAAAATCACAACTATCTGCAGAATAACCATGCATGAAAAAGACTGGAACTTACCAGAAAGGATCTCCTACAACTAAAGATATCAAGAAGGAACCAAAGAGACAGGCAGGAGGAGCAAACTCGCAAAATAATGAAACTTCATAACTCCCAGAATGGCAACCTACAAACTGGAAAATAATTATACTACACAGATTATTCCACGGGAATTAGAGTTCTTGAGCCCCAGGTCAAGCTCGCTAGTCTGGGAAGCAGCACTAGAAGTCCAGCACTGGGAAGATGAGCCCCTTCAACGCATTTTGCTTTCAAGGCCAATGGAGCTTAATTTCAGGATCTTCACAGGACTAGGGGATAAACAGACGTCAGTCCCAAGAGCACACACAAAATCTTATGTGCACCAGGACCCAGGGCAAAAGAATATGACAGGTGCCTAAGCTAGACCTACCTACTGATCCTGGAAAGTCTCAATAAGCATGGTACGGCTGCAGCTCACTGTTGGGAGCCAGCGTGAGGAACTCCACCCATGGCAAAGGTCATGAGGAAGGAAGCTTGGCATATGCAAAGGCGTGATCAAGCCTCAGGAAACCCCCTGTTCCCGAGCATCTACCCCCAAAACCAGAGTACTTTACGCGGAGCTCTCCCCCATAACCATTTCTCTCGGAGAAGGAGTTAACTTGCAGCTCCAAGTTAATAACAATTCCTGGGCGTGATACGAGTGTTTCAGCTTATGAACTCTGAAGGTTCTCTGGCCTGCCTGATCAGGCTCGTCCAGCCGCATGTGATTGTTTACAGCCTCCCAACTGTGAGAGGCATGGGATGTTTTAAAACTTTCTAAATACAGACTCTTTTGAGAAGTTAGAAGATCATTAGTATAGTATTAGTGGGTTGATTAGGAACTATATTGGTGAAGGGTTTTTTCATTTGTCATGCCAATAATTACTGCTAATTCCCTGCCCTGGCTGTGACAAGGATGTCTCAGGTCAAACCTCTCTGCTGACAGACTAGCTTGTGTGACAACCTCTCAACCATAAACAGCACAGAGAGTTTGGAGTATTAGCATAGGGCTTTTTTCATTGATGAGTCAATGATTGCCATCAGGCCTCCATATCCTTAGGCACCTGGGAATATATTAATCAATGTATTTGGAATATAGAAAAGGAAATATAGCAGTTTTTTGATGTTAGCAATACTAGACTTTTCTGAGTTAATGAATTTTCTCTTTTGTTGTAGATCACTGTACTTTGTTATAAATCACTATAAATCACTGTGTCCTTGCTATGCAAAAATGTAACTTTATCACTATCTTAAGACTAAATACATCTTAAGGGAAACATTGGTGAAGGGTTTACATTTGTTGAGCCAATATTGGCTGCTAAATCTCCATATTCCTGCCCGTATAATGAATATAACTAGCATATAGGAGAAATAAGTATTAACCTTTAAGATTAATCATGTTAAACCTTAGGTTAACTAAATTCCTTTCTTGATTGTAACTCACTACACCCTCACCCTATAGGAACGCAACTTTATTTGGAGGGTGGCACCTGATTTAAGAAAAAATCACCCCTGGAAAAATAAGTTTTCTGGTTAACTGACCGGTATCAGAAAGGGCCATAAAATGTAGGCAGACCTCATGGCCAGAAGATGATGAAACTCATAAGACCTTTGTATAATTTTATATGAAGCACCTGATTGTGACAAGGGTCAGGTCTGCTGACCCCCACATGACTCTGTATTCATCCCTATGTATAACAAAAAGGTATATAAACAAACCTGAAAAATAAAGAAATCGGATCAGTTTCCAGAAAGACTGATAACCCCATGTCATTCTTTCTTGCTCCTCGTTTTTCTGGCTGAATTCCCATCTGGAGCATGGATGCTATTCCACGTAATCCAAGTTATTCAGCCTCTTTTTCTCCACTAATCTTCCTACTACACTATCCATTTCTAATCTCTCTATATATCTGTAATTAAATATGTATTTTTCCAAGGACGCCGACTCCGTCCCCACCTTCGAATTACCCTGGATTCACCGGGGCTGGACCCCGGCAGCTCACATTGGAGATATAACCACTGATAGTAGGCGTATTTGGAAACATTCAACCATGTGAACACTGCTACTAGTGGCTGCAATCTTGACACATTAACATCAAGACCTACTTAAGACCTGGAATGCACATGACATCTCCTACAGAAGGCATCTTCTCCAAAGTTGAGAATGTAACTAACCTACCACATACATAAAAACACAAATAGCAATTTATATTTTTTTAAATGAAGCAAAAGAAAACATTACAGTAGAAAGAATAAGATAAAATTTCAAAAGAACTAAGTGAAGTAGAAATAGACAACCCACCCAAGAAAGAGGGCAGAGGAATGACTATAACGTGACCAAAGAACTAAGGAGGACAAGAGATGCACAGAGCAAGAAGTTAGCAGTTCTTAACAAAGAGGTAGAAAAAATAAAGAAAGAAAGGATGATCAGAGATGAAGAATAACTGAACGTCCAAGGAGCAGTAGCTGTGCAGGCACAGGAGGGCCAAGAGGAGCCACTCCATGTTCAAGGACAGGAGGGGCAGCTGTGAGGAGATACCCCTCATCCACGGTAAGGAGCAGTGGCTGTGCTTTGCTAGAGAAGCCGTGAAGAGATACCCTACGTCCAAGTTAAGAGAAACCCAAGTAAGATGGTAAGTGTTGCAAGAGGGCATCAGAGGGCAGACAAACTGAAACCATAATCACAGAAAACTAGTCAATCTAATCACACAGACCACAGCCTGGTCTAACTCAATGAAACTAAGCAATGCCTGTGGGGCCACTCAAGATGGGCGGGTCATGGTGGAGAGGTCTGACAGAATATGGTCCACTGGAGAAGGGAATGGCAAACCACTTCAGTATTCTTGCCTTGAGAACCCCATGAAAAGGCAAAATGATAGGATACTGAAAGAGGAACTCCCCAGGTCGGTAGGTGTCCAATATGCTACTGGAGATCAGTGGAGAAATAACCCCAGAAAGAATGAACGGATGGAGCCAAAGCAAAAACAATACCCAGCTGTGGATGTGACTGGTGATAGAGTCAAGGTCCGATGCTGTAAAGAGAAATATTGCATAGGAACCTGGAATGTTAGGTCCATGAATCAAGGCAAACTGGAAGTGGTCAAACAGGAGATGGCAAGAGTGAACATCAACATTTTAAGAATCAGCGAACTAAGATGGACTGGAATGGGTGAATTTAACTCAAATGACCATTATATCTACTACTGTGGGCAGAAATCCCTTAAAAGAAATGGAATAGCCATCATGGTCAACAAAAGAGTCCGAATGCAGTACTTGGATGCAATTTCAAAAACGACACAATGATCTCTGTTCATTACCAAGGCAAATCATTCAATATCACAGTAATTCAAGTGTATGCCCCAACCAGTAATGCTGAAGAAGCTGAAGTTGAACAGTTCTATGAAGACTAACAAGAATTTTTAGAAATAACACAGAGAAAAGATGTCCTTTTAATTATAGGGGACTGGAATGCAAAAGTAAGAAGTCAAGAGTTACATGGAGTAGTAGGCAAATTTGGCCTTAGAGTACAGAATGAAGCAGGGTGAAGGCTGATAGAGTTTTGCCAAGAGAATACACTTATCATAGCAAACACCCTCTTCCAACAACACAAGAAAAGACTCTACACATGAACATCACCAGATGGTCAACACCGAAATCAGATTGATTACAGTTTTTGCAGCCAAAGATGGAGAAGCTCTATAGAGTCAGCAAAAACAAGACCAGGAGCTGACTGTGGCTCAGATCATGAACTCCTTATTGCCAAATTCAGACTTAAATTGAAGAAAGTAGGGAAAACCACTAGACCATTCAGGAATGACCTAAATAAAATCCCTTATGATTATACAGTGGAAGTTAGAAATAGATTTAAGGGACTAGATCTGATATAGTGCGTGATGGACTATGGACACAGGTTCGTGACATTGTACAGGAGACAGGGATCAAGACCATCCCCATGGAAACATAATGCAAAAAAGCAAAATGGCTGTCAGGGGAGGCCTTACAAATAGCTGTGAAAAGGAGAGAAGCGAAAAGCAAAGAGAAAAGGAAAGAGATAAACATCTGAATGCAGAGTTCCAAAGAACAGCAAGAAGAGATAAGAAAGCCTTCCTCAGTATTCAATGCAAAGAAATCGAGGAAAACAACAGAATGGGAAAGACTAGAGATCTCTTCAAGAAAATTAGAGATACCAAGGGAACATTTCATGCAAAGATGGGCTCAATAAAGGACAGAAATGATATGGACCTAACAGAAGCAGAAGATATTAAGAAGAGGTGGCAGGAATACACGGAAGAACTGTACAAAAAAGATCTTCACAACCCAGAGAATCATGATGATGTGATCACTAATCTAGAGCCAGACATCCTGGAATGTGAAGTCAAGTGGGCCTTGGAAACCATCACTATGAGCAAAGCTAGTGGAGGTGATACAATTCCAGTTGAGCTATTTCAAATCCTGGAAGATGATGCTGTGAAAGTGCTGCATTCAATAGGTCAACAAATTTGGAAAACTCAGCAGTGGATACAGGACTGGAAAAGGTCAGTTTTCATTCCAATCCCAAAGAAAGGCAATGCCAAAGAATGCTCAAACTACCGCACAATTGCATTCATCTCACATTCTAGTAAAGTAATGCTCAAAATTCTCCAAGCCAGGCTTCAGCAATACGTTACCACGAACTTCCTGATGCTCAAGCTGGTTTTAGAAAAGGCAGAGGAACCAGAGATCAAATTGCCAACATCCACTGGATCAATAAAAAAGCAGGAGAGTTCCCGAAAACATATATTTCTGCTTTATTGACTATACCAAAGCCTTTGACTGTGTGGATCACAATAAACTGTGGAAAATTCTGAAAGAGATGGAAATACCAGACCACCTGACCGGCCTCTTGAGAAACCTATATGCAGGTCAGGAAGCAACAGTTAGGATTGGACATGGAACAACAGATTGGTTCCAAATAGGAAAAGGAGTACGTCAGGCTGTATATTGTCACCCTGCTTATTTAACTTCTATGCAGAGTACATCATGAGAAATGCTGGACTGGAAGAAACACAAGCTGGAATCAAGACTGCCAGGAGAAATATCAGTAACCTCAGATATGCAGATGACATCACCCTTATGGCAGAAAGTGAAGAGGAAATAAAAAGCATCTTGCTGAAAGTGAAAGAGGAGAGTGAAAAAGTTGGCTTAAAGCTCAACATTCAGAAAACGAAGATCATGGCATCTGGTCCCATCACTTCATGGCAAATAGATGGAAAAACAATGGAAACAGTGTCAGACTTTATTTTGGGGGGGCTCCAAAATCACTGCAGATTGTGATGGCCACCATGAAATTAAAAGACGCTCACTCCTTGGAAGGAAAGTTATGACCAACCTAGAAAGCATATTCAAAAGCAGAGACATTACATTGTTAACAAATGTCCATCTAGTCAAGGCTATGGTTTTTCCGGTGGTCATGTATGGATGTGAGAGTTGGACTGTGAAGAAAAGTGAGTGCCAAAGAATTGATGCTTTTGAACCGTGGTGTTGGAGAAGACTCTTGAGAGTCCCTTGGACTGCAAGGAGATCCAGCCAGTCCATTCTAAAGGACATCAGTCCTGGGTGTTCTTTAGAAGGAATGATGCTAAAGCTGAAACTCCAGTACTTTGGCCACCTCATGCAAAGAGTTGACTCATTGGAAAAGATTCTGATGCTGGGAGGGATTGGGGGCAGGAGGAGAAGGGGACGACAGAGGATGAGATGGCAGGATGGCATCACCAACTCGATGGACATGAGTCTGAGTGAACTCTGGGAGTTGGTGATGGACAGAGAGGCCTGGTGTGCTGCAATTCATGGGGTCGCAAAGAGTTGGACATGACTGAGCGACTGAAGTGAACCGAACTGATCGTAGATTAAATACTACAGAGGAATTGATCAGTGAGCTAGAAGAGAGTAGAGGAACTCACTGATGATGATCAGAAAGAAAGAATGAAAAGAAATGAGGACAGTTTAAAAGATCTCTGGGGCAATACCAAGAACACTAATATTCACATTATAGGGGTCCCAGAAGATCACAGAGAGAAAAAGCCTGTCAAATATTTGAATAAATAATACCTGAAAACTTCTGAAAGCTGAAGAATGAAACAGTGAAGCACAGAGACTATCATACAGGATTAACCCAAAAAGGAACAAACCAAGATATATTATAATCAAGATGAAAAAAAAAATGAACATAAAGAGAAAACAGTAAAGGCAGCAAGAGGAAAAAAAATCAACTAATATAAGAGCATTCCCTTAAGGCTATCTGCTGATTTTTCAGCAGAATCTCTTCAGGCCACAAAAAAATTGACACCATATATTTAATGTGATACAAAAGAAAAAGCTAAAACTAAGAGTATGCTAGCAAGCAAGACTTTCATTCAGACTTGATGGTGAAATCAAAGGGTTTACAGACAAGTGAAAACAAAAAGAAATCAGCACAATCAAACCAGTTTTACAACAAATGGTAAAGGAACTCTTCTAGACCAAAAAAAATAAAAATAAAAGGCTACAACTAGAAATAAGAAAATTACAAAACAACTTCATCGGCAAAGGCAAACATACAGTAAAGGTAGGAACTCATACATACACAAAGTAACTGGGAAGGTCAAAAGACAAAAGTAAAATCATCTGCATCAACAATGAGCAGTTAAGAGATACACAAAACAATCAAATGTAAAAATGTGATATTGAAAACAGTAATTGTGAGAAGAGAGTACAAATGCAAGTTTATTCAAATGCATTTAAAATTAAGGTATCAGTAACATGAAATAATCACATATATACACAGACCTCATGTTACCTCCGGAGAAGGCGATGACACCCCACTCCAGTACTCTTAGCTGGAAAATCTCATGGACAGAGGAGCCTGGTAGGCTGCAGTCCACGGGGTCGGTGAGGGTCAGACACGACTCAGCGACTTCACTCTAAGTTTTCACTTTCATGTACTGGAGAAGGAAATGGCAACTCACTCCAGTGTTCTTGCCTGGAGAATCCCAGGGACGGGGCAGCCTGTTGGGCTGCCATCCATGGGGTCGCACAGAGTCGGACACAACTGAAGCAACTTAGCAGCAGCAGCAGTAGCATGTTACCTCCAACACTTTGGCCACCTGATGCGAAGAACTGACTCATTAGAAAAGACCCTGATGCTGGGAAAGATTGAAGGCAGGCAGGGAAGGGACAACAGAGGATGAGATGCTTGGATGGCATCACCGATGCGATGGACATGAGTTTGAGCAAGCTCTGGGAGTTGGTGATGGACAGGGAAGCCTGGTGTGCTGCAGTCCATGGGGTCGCAAAGAGTCAGACACAACTGAGGAACTGAACTAACTGACCCACAGACAAAAATCTACAATAGATATACATACAAACAAGAAAACAAATTCTAAACATACAACTAAAAATACTCAACAGTCATCAAAACACAAGCAGAGAGTACAAAAGAGGAAAAAGGAACAAAGATTTACAAAACAAATCCAAAAACAATTAGCAAAATGGCAACAGGAACATTAATACTGATAATTATCTTAAATGCAAAGAAATTAAGTGTTCTAACAAAAATACATACAGCAATTGAATAGATACAAACACAAGACCTGTATAAGTGCTGTTTAAAAGAGTCTTGCTTCAGATCTAGAGAGACACACAAACTGAAAGTGAGGGGATTGAAAAACATATTCCACAAATGGAAATCAAAAGAAAGCTCAAACAGCAATACTTACATCAGATGAAATAGACTTATTTAGAAACAGACTTAGAATAAAAACTTACAGGGGACCAAAAAAGGACACTACATAATAATCAAGGGATCAATACAGTACAAAGATATAAAATTATAAATATATATGCACCTAATCAATAACCTCAGATATGCAGATGACAGCACCCTTATGGCAGAAAGTGAAGAGGAGCTAAAAAGCCTCTTGATGAAAGTGAAAGAGGAGAGTGAAAAAGTTGGCTTAAAGCTCAACATTCAGAAAACGAAGATCATGGCATCTGGTCCCATCACTTCATGGGAAATAGATGGGGAAACAGTGGAAACAGTGTCAGACTTTATTTTAGGGGGGCTCCAAAATCACTGCAAATGGTGACTACAACCATGAAATTAAAAGACGCTTACTCCTTGGAAGAAAAGTTATGACCAACCTAGATAGCATATTCAAAAGCAGAGACATTACTTTGCCAACAAAGGTCCGTCTAGTCAAGGCTATGGTTTTTCCAGTGGTCATGTATGGATGTGAGAGTTGGACTGTGAAGAAGGCTGAGAGCCGAAGAATTGATGTTTTTGAATTGTGGTGTTGGAGAAGACTCTTGAGAGTCCCTTGGACTGCAAGGAGATCCAACCAGTCCATTCTAAAGGACATCAGCCCTAGGATTTCTTTGGAGGGAATGATGCTGAAGCTGAAACTCCAGTACTTTGGTCACCTCATGTGAAGAGTTGACTCATTGGAAAAGACTCTGATGCTGGGAGGGATTGGGGGCAGGAGGAGAAGGGGACAACAGAGGATGAGATGGCAGGATGGCATCACCGACTTGATGGACATGAGTCTGAGTGAATTCTGGGAGTTGGTGATGGACAGGGAGGCCTGGTGTGCTGCAATTCATGGGGTCGCAAAGAGTCGGACATGACTGAGCAACTGAACTGAACTGAACATAGGAGCACCTCAATATATGAGAAATATTAACAGATAGAAAAGGAGAAATCAACTGTAACACAAGAGTAGTAGGGAACTTCAACACCCCACTTACATCAATAGACAGATCATCCAGACAGAAAATCAATAAGGAAAACATAAGCCTTAAATAACACAACAGACCAAATGAACCTAACTGATATAGAGAGAGCATTCCATCTGAAAGAACAGAATACATGTTCTTTTCAAGTGCATATGGAACATTCTACAGGATAGATCACATGGTATGCCACAAAACAAGCCTCAGTAAATCCAAGTAACAGGCATCTTTTCTGACCACAATTCAATGAGACTAGAAATCAACTACAAGAAAAACACTACAAAAACAAAAACACATGGATGGTAAACAGTATGCTACTAAACAACCAATGGATACTGAAGAGATCAAAGAGAAAATCAAAATGTATGTAGAGACAAATGAAAACACAAGGATACAGAAAGAGAAATGAAAATGAAAACATAGGGATCCAAAACCTGTAAATGCAGCAAAAGTAGTTCTAAGAAGTCAGTTTATAGCAATGCAAGTTTACCTCAGGAAACAAGAAAAGTCTCAAATAAACAACAGAACATTACACCTAAAGCAATTAGAGAAAGACCACCATATAAAATCCAAAGTTACTGTAAGGGAAGAATTCATAAAGATCAGAGCAAAATAAATGAAATAGAAAGTGAAACTAAAAGTTGACTCTTTGAACAGATAAACAAAATTGATAAACCTTTCGCCAAAGTCATCAAGAAAAAAGGGAGAGTGTCCAAATGAATAAAATCAGAAATTAAAAAAGAGAAGTTACAATCGACACCAGAGAAATACAAAGGATCATAAGAGACTACTAAGAGCAATTAAACATCAATAAAATAGAAAGCCTTAAAAAAATAGATAAATTATTAGAAAGGCACAATCTTCCAAGACCAAACCAGGAAGAAACAGAAAATATAAACCAAACAATCATAAGTATTAAAGTTAAATCAAATAAATAAATAAATAAAATATAAAGTTAAATCAGCAATTTTAAAACTCCAAACAAAGCATAAATGTTCATCAGTGATACTGGCCTATAATTTTCTTTTACTCTGCTTGGTTTTAGTATCAGGGTGATGATGGCCTCATAGAATGAGTTTGGAAGTGTTCTTTCCTTTGCAATTTTTTGGAATAGTTTCAGAAGGATACGTGTTAACTCTTCACTAAATGTTTGGTAGAATTATCCTGTGAAGTCAGCTGATCCTAGACTTCTGTTTTTGGCCACACAGTGCAGCATATGGTATCTTAGTTCCCTGACCAGGGGTTGAACCTGCAACCCCTGCACAGAAAGCAAGGAGTCTTAACCACTAGACCACCATGGAACATTGATGCAAAAATCCTCAACAAAACAGCAGCAAACCAAATCCAATGATATATTAAAAGAATCATACATCATGATCAAGTGAGATTTACTCCAGGGAGACTAATGAGTTTTCAATATTTGCAAATCAAGCAGTGTGATATACAACGTTAACAAACTGAAGATAAAAACTTATGATCATCTCAGTAGATGTAGAAAAGGGTTTTGATAAAATTCAACATTGATTTATCGTTTAAAGAAAACTCTCCAGAAATTGAGCATAGAGAATCTTTTCTACCTCAACATAATAAAGACCATATATGACAAATTTGGCTCAGACAGTAAGGCATCTGCCTACAATGTGGGAGACCTGGGTTCAATCCCTGAGTCAGGAATATCTCCTGAAGAAGGAAATGGCAACCCACTCCAGTATTCTTGCCTGAAAAATCCCATGGACGGAGGAGCCTGGTAGGCTACAGCCCATGGGATTGCAAAGAGTTGGACACAACTGAGCAATTTCACTATGACAAATCCACAGCTAACATATATTCAGTGGTGAAAAGCTGGACACACTCCTTGTAGGATCAGGAATAAGAGAAAAATGTCCACTCACACCACTTATATTCAACATGATTTTGGAAGTCTTGGTCACAGCAGTCAGAGAATAAAAAGAAATAAAAGTAACCTAACTTTGAAGAGAAGAAGTAAAACTGTCACTGTCTGCAGATGACATGTTACTATGCATAGAAAATCCTAAAGACACTACCAGAAAACTATTTGAGCTCATGAATGAATTTGGTAAAATTATAAGATACAAAATTAATACACATAAATCTGTTGCATTTTATATACTAACAACAAAAGATTAGGAAAGAAATTAAGGCAACAGTCCTATTTACCACCACACGAAAAAGAATAAAATACCTAAGAATAAACCTACATGATAAGTCAAAAGACCTATATTCCAAAATCTTTAAGATGCTAATGAAAGAACTTGAAGACAGAACAAACAGATGGAAAGATATAACATGGTCTTACACTGGGAGAATCAATACTGTCAAAATGAACATATTGCCTGAGGCAATCTACAGATTCAGTGCAATCCCTATGAAATCACCAAGACATTTTATACAGAATTACAACAAAAAAATTTTAATTCATATGGAAATACAAAAGACCCTGAGTAGACAAAACAATCTAGAGAAAGAAAAAAGGAGCTGGAGGAAATCACATTCTGTCTTCAGATTATACTATAAAGTTACATAATCAAAACTGTATGATACTGGCACAAAAATAGACACACAGATTAATGGAACAGAATAGAAAACCAGAAATACACCCATGCACTTATGGTCAATTAATCTAGGACAATGGAAGCAAGAATATAAGACAGAGAGAAGACAGTCTCTTCAATAAGTGGTGCCAGGAAAACTGGACAGCTGCATGTAAAACAATGAAATTAGAACATTCTCTAACAACACATACAAAAATAAATTTACAGTGGATTAAAGACCTAAATGTAAGACTGGGTACTGTAACACTTCTAGAGAAAAACACAGGTATGACACTCTTTGACACAAATCAAAGCAATATCTTTTTGGAGCCATTTATTTGAGTCACGGAAATAAAAACAAAAATAAACAATTGGGACCTAATCAAACTTCTAAGCTTATAAACTTTTGCACAGCAAAGGAAACAATAAACAAAACAAAAAGACAAGCTATGAAATGGGAAAAATATTTGTAAACAATGAAACCAACAAGGGATTAATCTCTAAAATGTACAAATAGCTCACAGAGAGCAATATTAACAAAAACAACTCAATCAAAAAAATGGGAAGAAGACCTAAATAGACCTTTCTCCAAAGAAGACATAAAGATCACCAATAGGCACATGAAAAGATGATCAACATCCTAATTGAAATGCAAATCAAAACTGAAAAGAGGTACTACCTCACACTAGTCAGAATGGCCATCATTAAAAAGTCTACAAATAACAAATTCTGGAGAGGGTATGGAGAAAAGAGAACCCTCTTACATTGTTGCTGGGAATGTAAACTGATACAGCCACTATGGAGAATAAACAGTATGGAGATTCCTTTAAAACGTAAAAACAGAATTACCATATGGTTCAGCAAATTCCACTCCTCAGCATATATCCACAAAAGATAAAAACTCTAATTCAAAAAGATACATGCACCTCAGTGTTCATAGCAGCACTATTTACCATAGCCAAGACATGGAAGCAACCTAAATATCCATAAACAGATAAATGGATAAAGAAGATGTGTTATATGTATATAAAGGAATATTAGTGAGCCCCAAAAAAGAATGAAATAATGTCATCTGCAACAACATGGATGGATGTAGGGATTATCACATTAAGTGAAGTAAGTCAGAGAAAAACAAATATCACATTATATCATTTCTATGTGGATCTAAAAAAGTGATATAAATGAACAGGGAAGTATATTCAATTCTTCTAATAACCTATAATGGAAAAGAATCTGAAAAAGAATATATACATACATATGTATAACTGAATCACTTTGCTGTACCCTTGAATCTATTTCAACATTGTAAATGAACTATACTCCATTAAAAATTTTAAAAATTGAAAAAACTACCATTATCCAGCAATTCCACTTCTGGGTCTTTATCCCAAGGAAACAAAAATCACCATCTTGAAGAGATTATCTGACCCCCCATGTTCAATGCAGTATTATTTAGAACAGCCAATACATGAAAATAACCTAAATGTCCATCAATCGATGAATGGATAAAGAAACTTGGTGCATGCATACATACACACACACACACACATACACACAAAGGAATGCTATTGGCCATTAAAAAGAAGGAAACCTTGCCATTGCACCAACATGATTAGACCTTGAGAGCATTTTGCTAAAGGAAATGTCAGACAAAGAAAGACAAATACCATATGATCTCACTTATATGTGGAATCTTAAGGAAGAAAACAAATACAAAATACCAGACTCATAGGTACAGCTAAAAGGTTGGTGGTTGCCAGAGGTAGGTACTGTGAAGTGGGATAAATGGGTGAAGGTGATCAAAAAGTACAGATTTCCATTATAAGATAAATAAGTTCTGGAAATAGAATATACATCATGGTAATTATAATTAACAATACTTCAATGTATATTTGAAAGTTTATTTGAATGTATATTTGAAAGTATACTATGTGTTGTGATAAATGTTAACTACTTATTGTGGTGATCATTTCACAATAATTTATTATGCTGTATACCTTACACCAACACAATGCCAATTATATCTCAATAAAACTAGAGGAAATTTTTTAAGTAAAAATAGCTTTTAAAATATAGTAACATATTCTAGATATTTAAAAAGCACAACCAAAGACAAAATGTCCCACTACACAAAAATACAGTAAAAAAGGATCTGACAGACTTTGGCCAGAACATCAACAATGTCCACCATACTGGTTAATCTAAGCCATTATAGATTAACTCCTAAATTCTTAGAATGAAAATAAAATTGTTCACATTTAGTAAATAAAATTTCATTTTAAAATATATATGTGTGTGTGTGATAGCATTGAGTACTTTGGCACTCCATGTACATTTCAGCCCTGTATTATTTTAGATATAGGATTAGAAGCTATAACAGAGACACAAGATAATAATGGATTAAACAAGTTGGCGTTTATTTTTCTCTTATATTAAAAGACTGAAGAGGCATGGTGATTTAGTCTTATAAATTCCTCAGGAGCAAGGTTCATTCTACCTTACTGCTCCACTATGTACAGTATCATTGCCATCATTGTGGACTAGGATGTACCAATATGTTCACACTGCAGCCAGCAGAAAAGGGCAAAAGAGAAGAGGATAAGCTTTCTTCCTTTAGAACTCTATCTAGACGTGACATGTTACATCTGTCACATGTCAGTATCTATAACTTTGTCACAAAATTCTACCAAGGTGCAAGAGAGGTTGAGAAATGTAGTCTTAATTTTTACATGTCTGGCTAAATTCTGATGAGTTTGGTCTATTTTTTAAAAAACTGACAGAAGCCAAGGAGAACATATATTACGAACACTGCCATATACTTCTTGTATAAACTATGCATATTAATGCCACCTTTACTTGGCAAAAATATTTTTCTCTTTCATAATTACTTTTGTGAGGACCAAAACATGCAGTTATACAGGTGAACAATTTACTTTGGCCATACATGGCAATTCAACTTATGACATTTTAATTATATCTATAATTTAATTCATGCTGATTTCTTGGTTATAAATGCAGATTTCATAAATATTTGATTAACTGATAATTTCCAAGAATATAGAGATAAAAGCAGAAAGTGAGTTTTTAACATTTATATTGAATATGCACTAATATGCACAGTTTATTTAGCCTTCAATTAAAATAAACAAATTTAACTTAAAAAAAAAAGTAAATGATTGTTGCAAAGAGAAAAAGGTAATATATGGTTCAAAGTAAATTGTTAAGGCTAAGAAAAGGTGAGACTGTTAAAGAAAAGTAGCTACAGCTATCTAACGGGTTAATAAATTTCTTTTAAAAATAAATAGAAACAATAACTGCCTTGAAAGAGTAATAAAACATACACAACTCACTTTTTCACCTATAAAAATGTAATGGTCCATTGGGTTTTGTTCTGTGTCTTGGTTATTTTCAGTAAGAACTGCAAATTCATTCTTTTCATTCCCTAATTTGTAAAGAAGATGCTGAAATTCAAATGCAGATTCCAGAGGCTCAATTCCGTAAGAAACATTTTCAAACTGCAATATTCCTCTGTAAAATGAAGGACAAAAATTTACTGCTTTTAATTCTATTTTATAATTCTAATTTTAACTAATTCTATAATTAATTCTATATTATAAAACTCTGACAGAATTCCAAAAAGAGGATGAGGAGGAGGAAGGAAAGAGGGGAAGGAGAAGAAAGAAAAGATATAGATGTTTTTGGGCTCTGTATTTTGTCCCACACTCTGTATTTTGGAGATGACTCTGAAGAGACCAAAAATAAAAATTTTCCCAATTCTAAAAACAAACTATCCATCTAATTTTCTTTATAGTTATAAACATAGTTGAAATTATTAAATCAGAAATTACATAATCAGTTTCTAAGGTATGCAACAGTACTGTGTATACAGCATTACTGTGATCAAGTCCTGTGATCAAGTCATTCCCCTGTCCTCCAAGTCAGTGATTTAATGAAAGCAATAGCATATAGAAATCTGTAAAGATTTTGATCTTTTTTTCACTATAATGATTACATTGCTTATATAACAAAAGGATACATAATGAGCAATTTTATCCATAAAAATAAAATTTAGCAGTAATTATAAGGCATTTATGAATTTTGTTTATATACATAATCTGAATAAGAAATTTAAAGTAATAAAGAGTAAACAACTTTTATAAGTATTCTTCCCTGAATATAGGTAACTATATAGTGACTATTCTCTAAAAACCAAATTTTAGAATTCCATATAAAAAGCACCAAGTAAAATTCGTTTGTGAAAACAAGGATCCTACACTACAAAAATGAAGATGAAGAATGTCCTGACAGAATGGAAAGCCCTCCAAGCACTAAGGAGGAAACTTTACAATTCTTAGAGAGTTTAAGACAGTGATATTACTGGAAAAAAATGAGTAAGTACTATAATAATTATTATTTGTTTATACAGAAGTGATTCCTCTCTCTGCAGATGATTTCCTGTGTGAAAGGGCATACTTCATTTATGCATTTTTATATCTTCCAACACTAGTCTAGTAACTGGTACAAAAATATTTGCTAAAAAAAAGCTACCCAGAACTTAGCTCCTCCAATTTGTTATAGTCAAACTTGTTCATCTGTCATTTCCCCAATAAAGAAAAAAAGCAAGGACACCAGGAAATCTAAACTTTCAAGGAAGTTGTGACAAGTCTCTGGTCTGTCTGGAAATTGAGGAGAAATAAGAGAAGAAACATATTCAGAGGAATATATCATTCAGTGATATGATGGGAATATCCACATAGGAATAGTCTCCACATGGAAATCCTCCACCAGCTCCACACTTAGAATAAACTAGCCAGTTCACTGCAGCCAAATATCACAACTATGGTGTTTGCATATCAAGGACAAAAAATACGTAACCTCAGTCCAGAGCACGTGCTCAGTGTGACAAAAGAATTCGGATATCCTTCAATATATCCCTGGTAGTAGCACTGAGCCTAGGAGGGAGAAAGTAAAGTAGTTTACCTAGGAGTTGAAGAAACTTTCTAATGGCTTCTTAACTTTTTATACTTAGAACTTTCTAAATACTTTTCATAGGCTCTATACTGTTTATATCATTGTGAATAAAAAGACGGTCAGAAAAAAACATCTCCCCAGGTTCGCCACTTTCACTATATTAATGCTGCTTTTCAGATCAATGCTTGGGATTATTAATTTACACCGTTTCCAAAGTTTTATACCATATTTTAGGTAAAATTATTTTCCAAAATACAAATTTAGGTCATTAACTAGAAGACAAAGATTGTGACTCTGGATATTCTTTAAATTCTGACAGTCTGCTAAAAACAGATGTCTAAAATTTAAGGTCACAAAAAAAAAATTGAAGACCTAGAAAAAGATATACCACACCAACACAAACCAAAAGGATAACTCTGAGGCAATACTAATATTGGAAATGTAAACTTTAAGGCAAAAAGCATTACTAGAGATAAAGAGGGACATTTCTTAATGATAAGAGTTTCAATTCACCAGGAAGATATAAATATTCCAGATTTGCATTCACTTAATAACATAAATTCAAAACATAAAAAGTCAAAAATGAAATAATAATAAAAATTAATGCATAATCATACTACAGATTTTTAAGCAGACATTTCTGTCAGTAACAGGTAAGTCTAGCATTCAGAATCTATAGAGGACTTGAATAGAATGTTAACCTCATAGAGATAGAATACTACACTTTAAAACTATATGTAATATACTTTTCTTGCACAGAGTTCTTTTTTAACTACATTTTATTGAAGCATATAGTTAATTTACAGTATAGTAATAGCTTCAGGTGTACAACAAAGTGATTCAGTTATACATACATACATATAAATGTACTCTTTTTCAGATCCTTTTCCATTATAAGTTATTACAAGACACTGAATATACTGTGCTATACCAGTATAGATCCTTGTCATTTATCTATTTTATCAATAATCACACGTATATATCAATCCCTAAGTCCTAATTTATCTCCCCCTCCATCATCCTTTCTGGTAATCACAAGTTTTATTTTTATATGTCTGTGAGTCTATCTCCATTTTGTAAATAATTTCACTTATATCATTTTTTAGATTTCACATATAAGTAATATCACATGATATTTGCCTTTCTCCATCTTTTTTCACTTAACATATAAATCCCCAGGTCCATCTTTGTTGCTACAAATGGCATTACATCATTCTTTTTTATGGCTGAGTAACATTACACTTTCTTTTTAAAGAACACATAATATTTACAAAAATGAAACCATATTCTGGGCCATGAAACACAACAAAAAACTTTAAAGGACTGAAATCGCACCAAATTCAGTCTCTGACCACAGTGTAATTAACACGGAGACACAGCAAACATCATTACAAACAAAAAAGGAAGATTATATAATTTCTACAATTTCATGGTGCTATATATTTTGGTATAAATCAATGTAATTTTTCTTATTAATGTACTCTTCTATGTTAGAAGTAAGGTGAGCAAGAAGGAGCAATATAAGGAAATTAATGGTCCTTTCCAATTAGAAGTAAAGTAATATATATCAATAATATTCAACAAATTTTTATTATATGCTATGTGATAGGCATTTTTCTAGGCACTAGGGAGGCATCATTGAGTAAAACAGACCAAAAGCTCTGGTCAAATGAAGATTATATTGCACTGAGGGAACAATAAATAAGGTATATGATACATCATATATTCATAACCACTATGGAGAAAAACAAAACAGGAGAGGTAAAAGAGTATGAAGATTAAGAGTGCAATTTAAAATAGGGATTGGACTCCCCTGGTGGTCCAACAGTAAAGAGATCTGCCTGTCAATGAAGGGCACACAGGTCTGATCCCTGGTCCACATGATTCCAGCAAGATTCCACATGCTGCAGGGCAACTAGGTCCATATGCCACAACCACTGAAGCACCTGCACCCTAGACCCCAATCTCAGCAACAAGAGGAACCACCACAATGAGAAGCCTACCCACTGCAACTAGAGAGCAGCCCCCGCTAGCTGCAACTAGAGAAAGCCCACTTGCAGTAGTGAAGACCTACCAGGGTTAAAAGTATAAATTTTTTTTAAAAAGTTTTTAAAATTTTAAATCTGGACACTCAAGGACTAATTGGATGGTTTTGAGCAAAGAACTGAAGAAAATGAGAGAGAAAAACATTGTATCTTGCGCAAGAGCAAATATCTGGATCAGAGGAAACAGAGAAAAGTTCTTGAAAGGAGAACTCGTCTGGTATGTTTAAAGAATAGCAAGGAAGCCAATGTGACTTGAACAGAATTACCAATGTAAACAGTAACAGGAAATGAGGTCACAGAGGTAAAGAGGATCAGCCTGTGTAAAGCCTGCAGGATATTAAAACGATTTTCACCATTTCACCCTATTTAAAGGTTTTTATTTATTTTTTTTGGGGGGGGGGGGCGCTGTGCTGGGTCTTTGTTGATGCATGTGGGCTTTCTCTTGTTGGTTTTCACTTTGTGGACAATAACTCATCCCATGAAGGCTTCTGAGTAGAGAAGCAACATGATCTGACCAGGTTGGTCTTTTTTCTTTTTTGATCTGAACAGCTTGCCTGGTGGCTCAGAGGTTAAAGCATCTGCCTCCAATGTGGGAGACCCAGGTTTGATCCCTGGGTCAGGAAGATCCCCTGGAGAAGGAAATGGCAACCCACTCCAGTATTCTTGCCTGGAGAATCCTATGGACGGAGGAGCCTGGTAGGCTACAGTCCACGGGGTCGGACAGAGGAGCCTGGTAGGCTACAGTGCACAGGATCACAAAGAGTCGACACGACTGAGCGACTTCACTCACTCACTCACTCAGGTTTTCTTGATAGGATTCATCTGGTTGTCATGTTGAGACCTGACCCAGGGAATGAGCAGTGTGGTTTGGTTCAGTTGAGTTCAGTCGCTCAGTCATGTCTGACTCTTTGCGACCCCATGAATCGCAGCACGCCAATCCTCCCTGTCCATCATCATCCCCCAGAGTTCACTCAGACTCACGTCCATCGAGTCCGTGATGCCATCTAGCCATCTCATCCTCGGTCGTCCCCTTCTCTTCCTGCCCCCAATCCCTCCCAGCATCAGAGTCTTTTCCAATGAGTCAACTCTTTGCATGAGGTGGCCAAAGTATTGGAGTTTCAGCTTTAGCATCATTCCTTCTAAAGAAATCCCAGGGCTGATCTCCCTCAGAATGGACTGGTTGGATCTCCTTGCAGTCCAAGGAACTCTCAAGAGTCTTCTCCAACACCACAGTTTAAAAGCATCAATTCTTCGGCGCTCAGCCTTCTTCACAGTCCAACTCTCACATCCATACATGACCACTGGAAAAACCATAGCCTTGACTAGACAGACCTTAGTCGGCAAAGTAATGTCTCTCCTTTTGAATATACTATCTAGGTTGGTCATAACTTTTCTTCCAATGAGTAAGTTCTAATTTCATGGCTGCAATCACCATCTGCAGTGATTTTGGAGCCCAAAAAAATAAAGTCTGACACTGTTTCTACTGTTTCCCCATCTATTTCCCATGAAGTGATGGGACCAGATGCCATGATCTTCATTTTCTGAACGTTGAGCTTTAAGCCAACTTTTTCACACTCCTCTTTCACTTTCATCAAGAGGCTTTTTAGCTCCTCTTCACTTTCTGCCATAAGGGTGCTGTCATCTGCATCTCTGAGGTTATTGATATTTCTCCCTGCAATCTTGATTCCAGCTTGTGTTTCTTCCAGTCCAGAGTTTCTCATGATGTACTCTGCATAGAAGTTAAATAAGCAGGGTGACAATATACAGCCTTGACGTACTCCTTTTCCTATTTGGAACCAGTCTGTTGTTCCATGTCCAGTTCTAACTGTTGCTTCCTGACCTGCATATAGATTTCTCAAGAGGCAGGTTAGGTGGTCTGGTATTCCCATCTCTTTCAGAATTTTCCACAGTTTATTGTGATCCACACAGTCAAAGGCTTTGGCATAGTCAATAAAGCAGAAGTAGATGTTTTTGTGGAACTCTCTTGCTTTTTCCATGATCCAGCAGATGTTGGTAATTTGATCTCTGGGTCCTCTGCCTTTTCTAAAACCAGCTTGAACATCAGGGAGTTCATGGTTCATGTATTGCTGAAGGCTGGCTTGGAGAATTTTGAGCATTACTTTACTAGCATGTGAGATGAGTGCAATTGTGTGGTAGTTTGAGCATTCTTTGGCATTGCCTTTCTTTGGTATTGGAATGAAAACTGACCTTTTCCAGTCCTGTGGCCACTGCTGAGTTTTCCATATTTTCTGGCATATTGAGTGCAGCACTTTCACAGCATCATCTTTCAGGATTTGAAACAGCTCAACTGGAATTTTATCTCTTCCACTAGCTTTGTTCATAGTGATGCTTTCTAAGGTCCACTTGACTTCACATTCCAAGAGTCTGGCTCTAGATTAGTGATCACATCATCATGATTATCTGGGTCATGAAGATCTTTTTTGTATAGTTCTTCCATGTATTCTTGCCACCTCTTCTTAATATCTTCTGCTTCTGTTATGTCCAGGGCAAAAACTAATAGAATTTTGCCAAGAAAATGCACTGGTCATAGCAAACACCCTCTTCCAACAACACAAGAGAAGACTCTACACAAGGACCTCACCAGATGGTCAACACCGAAATCAGATTGATTATATTCTATGCAGTGAAAGATGGAGAAGCTCTATACAGTCAGCAAAAACAAGACCAGGAGCTGACTGTGGCTCAGATCATGAACTCCTTATTACCAAATTCAGACTTAAATTGAAGAAAGTAGGGAAAACCGCTAGACCATTCAGGTATGACCTAAATCAAATCCCTTATGATTATACAGTGGAAGTGAGAAATAGATTTAAGGGACTAGATCTGATAGATAGAGTGCCTGATGAACTATGGAATGAGGTTTGTGACACTGTACAGGAGACAGGGATCAAGACCATCTCCATGGAAAAGAAATGCAAAAAAGCAAAATGGCTGTCTGGAGTGGCCTTACAAATAGCTATGAAAAGAAGAGAGGCGAAAAGCAAAGGAGAAAAGGAAAGATATAGGCATCTGAATGCAGAGTTCCAAAGAATAGCAAGAAGAGATAAGAAAGCCTTCTTTAGCGATCAATGCAAAGAAATAGAGGAAAAGAACTGAATGGGAAAGACTAGAGATCTCTTCAAGAAAATTAGAGATACCAAGAGAACATTTCATGCAAAGATGGGCTCAATAAAGGACAGAAGTGGCCTGGACCTAATAGAAGCAGAGCAATGTGGAAGCAGGGAGATTATTTAGGAAGTTATCACAATAACCCAAACTAGATATGATCTTTACTTGAAAAACAGTGGTATCAGCAGACAGAGACAGAGGAAGAAGGTAGGTTCTAAGTACATAATTTGAAAGGTTGAATCAATAGGATTCACTGATGGATGAGATGGGGGTAAAACAAAAGAAAAAGATTTCAGTCTATGATTTTGGGTTCAGTAATATTTGTGCTTGTTTTTACTATTATTTAATTTCTATTCATTTATTCAACAAAATGTAAACTAATTAAATTATGCTGCAGAGTAGAATATACTGTCAGTCTAGTTCATCTTTAATTTATCAAGACTTCAAGAAACCCTAACAATGGGTGAAATGAGGCATACATAGGTCACTTTACATATATCCTCTGTGAATAAGGTCTTCTATATTAGGAAAGTATCCATATAAAAAAGGTTTTTAAAAATCTTTAAAACATAAAATTTAAATCTTACCTGAATATTTGAAGATTGAGAATTCATAGATCCTTGATTATACATATAAACCATGAAATTATTTGCTAAATAAAAGCTGGATATATAAAAGAGTGAGAGAATTTTAAGTTATTCTTTTTGAAAAAAATGTAAAGCAGCGGTCAGCAAACTTAGCACCCTCAAAGCCGAATCTGACCTATCTCTGTGTTTGTAAATAAAATTTATTTGCATATAGCGACACCCATTCACTTACATACAGTTCATGGCAGCTTTCATGATACAACAGCAAAGATGAGTCATTTTGACAGAGCTATCATGCTCTTCAAACCCTAAAATATTTACTATCTGGGTCTTTAAAGAAAAAGACTGCCAATCCCTGACAAAGGTAGTATTTTCTTTTGACCTGTGTGTAATTTTTGTTTAAAGTAATATGCATTTACTCAAAATAATATTTCCCATCTTATTATACTCCTTTAAAAAATAAGGAAAACAAACTATAAGACAAAAGAAAACCATTTTAAAGTTTACAAAGATTAGAAATGGGTGTAGGATTATAAGAGTTTTTTATTCTTTCACTCTTTCTCAATTTTACTATCATGAATATATATTACTATAATGAAGCAGAAGAGCATTCTGTAACAGTCATAGTTCAGCGTTCTCGGGTATCATTCCTTGTCCCCATTATGCTCTTTTACTTATGCTTCCTCACCTGGTGCTCACTTCTCAATCCAATGTAATGTAACTAGACCACCCAGAGTAGCTTCTGCTGAGAATCTGCCATTAAAACTGATGCCATATAATGATCCCCTCATTGCCAAATCCAAAAAGAAAAAGCAGATTGAGTCAAATAAAACCATCTGATGCACTTCACACTACTGGCCATACTCCCCTTCTTCAAACCACCTGCTCTTCAACTTCAATCATACCATTTACCCCTGATTTTTCCCTCATATCACCTTGTCTCCTTGTGTAAGCCCCTTCATCTGGACCCTTACTTCTTCACTTAAGTGTTTCCCTGGCATTCATTTTCTGGTTGTTTTTCCCTCTCATTAATATTTACCCCCACCTCTTTATCTTGTTCATTTCTGGTGCCTCATTTATACCTAATATATATTTTTAAAAGATGGCTCTGCAACCTACACTTCTCTCCCATGACCTAAAATAAATATAACTGGCTATTCAAGGACTTCTGTATTTCATACAAATTTTAGGATTCTCTATTATAGTTCCTGAAAAATGTGTATTTTGATAGAATTGGACTGAAATACTAGACTACCTTGATTAGCACAATGGACTTATCAATATTAAGTCTTCCACTGTGTAAGCATGGTGTACATTTCCATTTATTTGCATTCTCTTCTATTTCTTTATCAATGTCTTAGAGTTTTATGAGTACAGGTCTTTCACCTCCATTAAATTTATTCCCAGGTATTTCTTTCTTTCTGATGCAATTGTAACTAGGATTTTTTAATTTATTTTTCTGATATTTCATTATTAGTGCATCAGTTCAGTTCAGTTCAGTAGCTCAGTTGTGTCCGACTCTTTGCAACCCCATGAATAGCAGCACGCCAGGCCTCCCTGTCCATCACCAACTCCCAGAATTCACTCAGACTCACATCCCTCAAGTCAGTGATGCCATCCAGCCATCTCATCCTCTGTCGTCCCCTTCTCCTCCTGCACCCAATCCCTTCTGCATCAGAGTCTTTTCCAATGAGTCAACTCTTCGCATCAGGTCAAAGTACTGGAGTTTCAGCTTTAGCATCATTCCTTCCAAAGAAATCCCAGGGTTGATCTCCTTTGGAATGGACTGGTTGGATCTCCTTGCAGTCCAAGGGACTCTCAAGAGTCTTCTCCAACATCACAGTTCAAAAGCATCAATTCTTCGGCACTCACCTTTCTTCACAGTCCAATTCTCACAACCATACATGACTACCATAGCCTTGACTAGACGGACCTTTGATGACTAAGTAATGTCTCTGCTTTTTAATATGCTATCTAGGTTGGTCATAACTTTCCTTCCAAGGAGTAAGCATCTTTTAATTTCATGACTGCAATTACCATCTGCAGTGATCTGGAGCCCAAAAACATAAAATCTGACACTGTTTCCACTGTTTCCCCATCTATTTCCCATGAAGTGATGGGACCATATGCCATGATCTTAGTTTTCTGAATGCTGAGCTTTAAGCCAACTTTTTTCACACTCCTTTCACTTTCATCAAGAGGCGTTTTAGTTCTTCTTCACTTTCTGCCATAAGGGTGGTGTCATCTGCATATCTGAGGTTATTGATATTTCTCCCGGCAATCTTGATTCCAGCGTGGGCTTCTTCTAGCCCAGCATTTCTCATGATGTACTCTGCATAGAAGTTAAATAAGCAGGGTGACAATATACAGCCTTGATGTACTCCTTTTCCTATTTGGAACCAGTCTGTCGTTCCATGTCCAGTTCTAACTGTTGTTTCCTGACCTGCATACTGGTTTCTCAAGGGGCAGGTCAGGTGGTCTGGTATTCCCATCTCTTTCAGAATTTTCCACAGTTTATTGTGATCCACACAGTCAAAGGCTTTGGCATAGTCAATAAAGCAGAAGTAGATATTTTTGTGGAACTCTCTTGCTTTTTCCATGATCCAGTGGATGTTGGCAATTTGATCTTTGGTCCCTCTCTGCCTTTTCTAAAACCAGCTTGAATGTCACAAAGTTCACAGTTCACGTATTGCTGAAACCTCTCTTGGAGAATTTTGAGCATTACTTTACTGGCATCTGAGATGAGTGCAATTGTGCAGTAGCTTGAGCATTCTTTGGCATTGCCTTTCTTTGGGATTGGAATGGATCTTTTCCAGTCCTGTGGCCACTGTTGAGTTTTCCAAATTTGCTGGCCTATTGAGTGCAGCGCTTTCACAGGATTTCATCTTTCAGGATTTGAAATAGCTCAACTGGAATTCTATCACCTCCACTAGCTTTGCTCATAGTAATGCTTTTTAAGGCCCACTTGACTTCACATTCCAGGATGTCTGGCTCTAGGTGAGTCACACCATTGTGATTCTCTGGGTCATGAAGATCTTTTCTGTACAGTTCTTCTGTATATTCTCTTCTTAATATCTTCTGCTTCTGTTAGGTCCATACAATTGTCCTTTATCAAGCCCATCTTTGCATGAAATGTTCCCTTGGTATCTCTAATTTTCTTGAAGAGATCTCTAGTCTTTCCCATTCTATTGTTTTCCTCTATTTCTTTGCATTGATCGCTGAGGAAGGCTTTCTTATCTCTTCTTGCTATTCTTTGGAACTCTGCATTCAAATGGGTATATCTTTCCTTTTCTCCTTTGCTTTTCGCTTCTCTCCTTTTTTTGTAAGGCCTCCTCAGACAGCCTTTTTGCTTTTTCGCTTTTCTTTTCCATGGAGATGGTCTTGATCCCTGTCCCCTGTACAATGTCACGAACCTCATTCCACAGTTCATCAGGCACTCTATCAGATCTAGTCCCTTAAATCTATTTCTCACTTCCACTGTATAATCATAAAGGATTTGATTTAGGTCATACTTGAATGGTCTAGTGGTTTTCCCCACTTTCTTCAATTTAAGTCTGAGTTTGGCAATAAGGAGTTCATGATCTGAGCCACAGTCAGCTCCTGGTCTTGTTTTTGCTGACTGTATAGAGCTTCTCCATCTTTGGCTGCAAAGAATATAATCCATCTAATTTCGGTGTTGACCATCTGTTGATGTCCATGGGTAGAGTCTTCTCTCGTGTTGTTGGAAGAGGGTGTTTGCTATGACCAGTGCGTTCTCTTGGCAAAACTCTATTAGCCTTTGCCCTGCTTCATTCCATATTCCAAGGCCAAATTTGCCTGTTACTCCAGGTGTTTCTTGACTTCCTACTTTTGCATTCCAGTGCATAGTAATAAAATAGATCTATACATTAATTTTGTACCCTGTAGTTTTACTGAATTCATTTATTAGTTCTAATAGTTTTTTGGTGGCATCTCTAGGGTTTTCTGTGGTATCATGCCATTTGCAAATAGTGACTATTATAGTTCTTCCCTTCCGATCTGGATGTATATTGTTGTTGTTCTGTTACTAAGTCATGTCCGACTATTTCCATCCCCATGGACTGCAGCATGCCGGACTTCTCTGTCATTCACTATCTCCTGGAGTTTGCTCAAACTCATGTCCATTGAGTTGGTGATGCCACCCAACCATTTCATCTTCTATCACCACCTTCTCCTCCTGCCTTCAATCTTTCCCAGCATCAGGGTCTTTTCCAATGAGCTGGCTTTTTGCATTAGGTGGCTAAAGTACTGGAGCTTCAACTTCAGTATCAGTCCTTCCAATGAATACTCATGGTTGATTTCCTTCAGAAAATTATTTCTTTTTAATTGCTATGGTTAGGACTTCCAATACTATGATGAAGAAAAGCAATGAGAGCAGGCATCTTTGTCTTGTAGTCTGAGAGAAAAAAGCTTTTAGCTTTTCATCATTGAGTATGATGTTAGCTGTGGGCTTATAAAAATGGCCTTTAACATATAAGTGAAGGGGATTAAGAGATATGAACTACCAGTTATAATACTATATATAGTTTTTAATCTATAAAAATATATAGTCACTACACTGTACACCTGAAACTAATAAGATATTGTAAGGCAACTGTACTTCAAACAATCAATCAATCAGCCTTACTGCCACTGGACACTTATGGATATTCTCTGACACAGACTTGTCCTATTCCTTCACTGCCCCATCAAATCTCTACCATTGTGTCCAATATCTAATTTTTTTCTGCCACCTCAGTTATATCTCAAAAATAACCTCTTACACATTCAAAATTATGCTTCTTATTATATCTCATATAACTTTTGCAATAGCTTCATAATTGTCATGCCATCCTAATTATTATGCAGGTAATTTCTAAAAATAGAGTATACACATGCTCGATCCATCTCCCAGGCTCCAATTCCTTTATTTCTTACTACTGCTTATAGTTCTGATAATATATTCAAATGCAATATGCATCCTCTCTTATGTACTTGAAAAGCTCTTTGAGTTGTCATTTACTATTCTTCCCTTCTGTCTAAAGGAGTAGGTTAACTCTTTTACTCAATGCCATTTTTTGGCATCTAATAACACAATGAATCATTTTTTATATTTCTCTCTTTAAGAAACTTCCTGTCAGCCAAAATACTTCATTTTTTCTTTTCTTTTTTCTCTGCCAAACATTTCTGGAAAAGCCATTTTCACTTAAAACTTTCGGTTTCTCACAATTCAGCTCTCCTTAATACCACATAATCTAGTTCTACACCCAAAATTTAACTGAAATTAACCTCTTGAAAGTTACAAATTGCTTCCAAGCCAGCATTTCTCAACTGGTTTTCCATCAAATAATTAAACCCTATATAAAGTTATTTAAATTATTTTCACAATACTCTTAGGGATGGTATGTAGCTGTCACTTTTTTCCATAAACTATTCATCAGCTCCCACAGTACTGTATGATCTAATTTCTATACTAAATCCCTGACTTCATATTCTTGGTGGTGAGCCTGCCTCCCTGATCAAACCTTAACTGATACAGTTACAGACTTACTTCTTTTTTATTACATCCTACCCTGATTATATAGATCCTGCTGGCTCTCCTAACTTAAGATCATACAGATTAATCTTCAGATGAATCCTTATTCTTCCTGTTCCTAACCTCCCTATTCACTAAAGACTACTTGAGGCATTAGGACCAAAAAATTAATTCACAGGAAGCATTTGTTCATCTGAGACAACTAACCAGTTTAATAACTACATGACTTTTAATATTCTATTTTTATAATAAACAAATAAATTCATATAAGTAAAATTAAGTCTAAAAATAAAACGTTACCTTTGCTTAAGGTGCACAGTATATGGTTTCTCATCGATTGAAATACTATAGGAAACCTGTTCCTAGAGAATCCAGAAAAACTGAGAGTAAAGACAAATGTAACAGAAGAGGTAAAACAACAGTTTTATCTTGACTAATCCTTCCAAATAATGCTTTAAAAGTCTCAGATGATGTGCGATTTAAAATCTGCAATAATACATCAAAACTTTTAACATTTATTACATAATGTATTTCCACAAAACTAGTCCAATAAAAGGAGTCATAAAGCACTAGAAACCTATTTGTAACTGAATTTTAAACTCTTTTAAAAGAATAGACTATGTGCCATGTCATAACATCTATTCAATTGCATCACTGGGATATTAAGGTACTCTATTTCAGTGAAGCTTAATTTACTCCACTAAGCACAAAAGTCATTTATTTTAACCATTTTCCTGAAATGTATGCCCTATTTCCTATCTTTTTAAGCAGAAGATTCTTAAAATTTGGCATAGATTTTTACTCCAACTCTACTATTCTCAAGTTAAAACATGGCAGTGAGTTGCAATATCAGTTAGTCAGTGAATCTAAGAGATGAGACTTTATCTTTCAAAAAGAGAATATGTGAAAAGCAAGAGTTAGAATATCATTAAAAAGCAAACAGTAAAAACTAAAAAGACATAAATACCAGAACATAGGATCAGTGAAAATAAGAAACATCCAGAAGAAAATACAAATTTTTAAAAAAATAATAATAAGGCAAGTTGTTAAAAGGTCTAGTAAATGGTCAAAAATGGTTATATAAGATATTAATTTTAGGGGAAACTGAAGGAACTTATATGGGAATTCAAGGTAGCATCTTTGCAATTTTTGTAACTCTAAAATCATGCCAAAATTTTGAAACTTTTCTTTTTTAAGTAAGACCAGAGAGAAGCAAAACATGTGTATGTCAGATAAAAGGCAGAAATACCAAAGATAAGATCCTGATACTGAAGCAGCAGCATGTCCTAGCTTTAAAATTTTAGTCCTGGAGGAATCAACCTGCCTGACTTCACGCTATACTACAAAGCTGCACTCATCAAGACAGGATAGTACTGGGACAAAGACAGAAATATAGATCAATGGAACAAAATAGAAAGCCCAGAGATAAATCCATGCACCTATGGACACCTTATCTTTGACAAAGGAGGCAAGAATATACAATGGAAAAAAGACAATCTCTTTAACAAGTGGTGCTGAGAAAACTGGTCAACCACTTGTAAAAGAATGAAACTAGAACACTTTCTAACACCTCACACAAAAATAAACTCAAAATGGATTAAAGATCTAAACATAAGACCTGAAACTATAAAACTCCTAGAGGAAAACACAGGCAAAACACTTTCTGGCATAAATCACAGCAGGATCCTCTATGACCCACCTCTCAGAGTAATGGAAAAAAAGCAAAAATAAACAAATGGGACCTAATTAAACTTAAAAGCTTTTGCACAGCAAAGGAAACTATAAGCAAGGTGAAAAGACAGCCTTCAGAATGGGAGAAAATAATAGCAAATGAAGTAACTGACAAATAATTAATTTCAAAAATATACAAGCAACTCCTGCAGCTCAATTCCAGAAAAATAAATGACCCAATCAAAAAATGGGCCCAAGAACTAAACAGACATTTCCCCAAAGAAGACATACAGATGGCTAACAAACACATGAAAAGATGCCCAACATCACTCATTATCCAAGAAATGCAAATCAAAACCACAATGAGGTAGCATTTCACGCCAGTCAGAATGGCTGCAATCCAAAAGTCTACAAACAATAAATGCTGGAGAGGGTGTGGAGAAAAGGGAATGATCTCTGTTTGTCTCCAAGGCAAACCATTCAATATCACAGTTATCCAAGTCTATGCCCCAACCAGTAACGCTGAAGAAACTGAAGTTGAACAGTTTTATGAAGACCTACAAGACCTTTTAGAACTAACACCCAAAAAACATGTCCTTTTCATTATAGGGGACTGGAATGCAAAAGTAGGAAGTCAAGAAACACCTGGAGTAACAGGCAAATTTGGCCTTGGTATACGGAATGAAGCAGGGCAAAGACTAATAGAGTTTTGCCAAGAAAATGCACTGGTCATAGCAAACACCCTCTTCCAACAACACAAGAGAAGACTCTACACATGGACGTCACCAGATGGTCAACACCGAAATCATACTGATTATATTCTTTGCAGCCAAAGATGGAGAAGCTCTATACAGTCAACAAAAACAAGACCAGGAGCTGACTGTGGCTCAGATCATGAACCCCTTAATACTAAATTCAGACTTAAATTGAAGAATGTAGGGAAAAGTGCTAGACCCTTCAGGTATGACTTAAATCAAATCCCTTATGATTATACAGTGGAAGTGAGAAATAGATTTAAGGGCCTAGATCTGATAGACAGAGTGCCTGATGAACTATAGAATGAGGTTCGTGACATTGTACAGGAGACAGGGATCAAGACCATCTCCATGGAAAAGAAATGCAAAAAAGCAAAATGGCTGTCTGGGGAGGCCTTACAAATGGCTGTGAAAAGAAGAGAGGCGAAAAGCAAAGGAGAAAAGGAAAGATATAAGCATCTGAATGCAGAGTTCCAAAGAATAGCAAAAAGAGATAAGAAAGCCTTCTTCAACGATCAATGCAAAGAAATAGAGGAAAACAACAGAATGGGGAAGACTAGAGATCTCTTCAAGAAAATTAGAGATACCAAGGGAACATTTCATGCAAAGATGGGCTTGATAAAGGACAGAAATGGTATGGACCTAACAGAAGCAGAAGATATTAAGAAGAGGTGGCAAGATTACACGGAAGAACTGTACAAAAAAGATCTTCATGATCCAAATAATCATGATGATGTGATCACTCACCTAGAGCCAGACATCTTGGAATGTGAAGTCAAGTGGGCCTTAGAAAGCATCACTACGAACAAAGCTAGTGGAGGTGATGGAATTCCAGTTGAGCTGTTTCAAATCCTGAAAGATGATGCTGTGAAAGTGCTGCACTCAATATGGCAGCAAATTTGGAAAACTCAACAGTGGCCACAGGACTGGAAAAGGTCAGTTTGCATTCCAATTCCACAGAAAAGCAATGCAAAAGAATGCTCAAACTACCACACAATTGCACTCATCTCACATGCTAGTAAAGCAATGCTCAAAATTCTCCAAGCCAGCCTTCAGCAATACATGAACCATGAACTCCCTGATGTTCAAGCTGGTTTTAGAAAAGGCAGAGGAACCAGAGATCAAATTGCCAACATCCGCTGGATCATGGAAAAAGCAAGAGAGTTCCACAAAAATATCTACTTCTGCTTTATTGACTATGCCAAAGCCTTTGACTGTGTGGATCACAATAAACTGTGGAAAATTCTGAAAGAGATGGGAATTCCAGACCACCTGACCTGCCTCTTGAGAAACCAGTATGCAGGTCAGGAAGCAACAGTTAGAACTGGACATGGAACAACAGACTGGTTCCAAATAGGAAAAGGAGTACGTCCAGGCTGTATATTGTCACCCTGCTTATTTAACTTCTATGCAGTGTACATCATGAGAAACGCTGGACTGGAAGAAACACAAGCTGGAATCAAGATTGCCCGGAGAAATATCAATAACTTCAGATATGCAGATAACACCACCCTTATGGCAGAAAGTGAAGAGGAACTAAAAAGCCTCTTGATCAAAGTGAAAGAGGAGAGTGAAAAAGTTGGCTTAAAGCTCAACATTCAGAAAACGAAGATCATGACATCCGGTCCCATCACTTCATGGGAAATAGATGGGGAAACAGTGGAAACAATGTCAGACTTTATTTTGGGGGGCTGCAAAATCACTGCAGATGGTGATTGCAGCCATGAAATTAAGAGACACTTACTCCTTGGAAGAAAAGTTATGACCAACCTAGATAGTGTATTCAAAAGCAGAGACATTACTTTGCCTACTAAGGTCCATCTAGTCCAGGCTATGGTTTTTCCTGTGGTCATGTATGGATGTGAGAGTTGGACTGCGAAGAAGGCTGAGCGCTGAAGAATTGATGCTTTTGAACTGTGGTGTTGGAGAAGACTCTTGAGAGTCCCTTGGACTGCAAGGAGATCCAACCAGTCCATTCTGAGGGAGAGCAACCCTGGGATTTCTTTGGAAGGAATGATGCTAAAGCTGAAACTCCAGTACTTTGGCCACCTCATGCAAAGAGTTGACTCATTGGAAAAGACTGTGATGCTGGGAGGGACTGGGGGCAGGAGGAGAAGGGGACGACCAAGGATGGGATGGCTGGATGGCATCACGGACTCAATGGACGTGAGTCTGAGTGAACTCCAGGAGATGGTGATGGACAGGGAGGCCTGGTGTGCTGCGATTCATGGGGTCGCAAAGAGTCAGACATGACTGAGCGACTGAACTGAACTGAACTGAACTTACACTGTTGGTGGGAATGCAAACTAGTACAGCCACTATGGAGAACAGTGTGTAGATTCCTTAAAAAACTGGAAACTGAACTGCTTTATGACCCAGCAATCCCACTGCTGGGCATACACACCAAGGAATCCAGAATTGAAAGACACGCATGTACCCCAATGTTCATTGCAACACTGTTTACAATAGCCAGGACATGGAAGCAACCTAGATGTCCACTGGCAGACGAATGGATAAGAAAGCTGTGGTACATATACACAATGGAATATTACTCAGCCATTAAAAGAATACATCTGCATCAGCTCTAATGAGGCGGATGAAACTGGAGCCTATTATACAGAGTGAAGTAAGTCAGAACGAAAAACACCAATACAGTGTAGTAACGCATATATATGGAATTTAGAAAGATGGTAATGAAAACCCTATATACAAGACAGCAAAAGAGATACAGATGTATAAAACAGTCTTTTGGACTCTGTGGGGGAATGGAAGGGTGGAATATCTGAGAAAATAGCACTGAAACATGTATATTATCACATGTGAAACAGATCGCAGTCCAGGTTTGATGCGTGAGAGAAGGTGCTCAGGGCAAGGTGCACCTCAGATAAGGTGCACTGGGATGACCCTTAGGGATGCAATGGGGAGAGAGGTGGGAAGGGGGTTCAGTATAGGAAACACATGTACACCCGTGGCTGATTCATGTCAATGTGTGGCAAAATCCACTACAATATTATAAAGTAATTAGCCTCCAATTAAAATAAATAAATTTTAAAAATAATAATAATAATAAAATTTACATGAGTGAGAAAAAATTCTCAGGGATCTGAATGTAATAACTGAACAGAGATGCAGCAGAATCTTTCTCTCTCTTAAAAGTGGACCTGATGTGCAAGTCTCCCTATGTAGTTCTTAGGTGAATATTTTTCTCAAAACAAAAACATAATAATTATTAAGATGTTGGTATACCAGATATACTTATTTTACTGTACTTTCACTGTGGGAGTTAGCATAAAATGCATTCTATTTACAGACTACATATAGAGAATTAGCTAGGTCTTTTAAAAATGTAGAGGGTTTGATAAATGGAGACCAAACAAGAATTTATTGAATAATACCAGCAAATACGTTTTTTAACATTTAATAACAGACTTTCGAAGATTAAGAAATTCAGTCCCTTCTGGTACTTTCCAAATAAGTCTACCATAATGTTATTTGCAAAGGGTTACAACAATTTCAACACTTTCAGAAAACGATTTTCCTGTTCACTTGCTCATATGATTCCAAACTCACTTATTTTCAACAGAACAGGATACAAAGTCTGAAGATAAACCCAGACACTTATGGTCATCTAATCTATGACAAAGCAGCGAATATAAATGGAGAAAAGATGGTCTCTTCAAAAAATGGTGGTGGGAAAACTGGACAGCTACACATAAAAGGATGAAATTAGAACATTCTCTAACACCATACACAAAAATACACTCAAACTGGATTAAAGACATACATACAAGCTGGACACTGTAAAACTCTTAGAGGAAAACATGCATAAAACACTCTTTGGTATAAATCAAAGCAATATCTTTTTCATTTATCTCCTAGAGTAATGAAAATAAAAGCAAAAATAAACAAATGGGATCTAATTAAACTTAAAAGTTATGGCATAGCAAGAAACCATAAACAAAATGAAAAGATGGGAGGAAAATATTTGCAAACAAAGTGACCAACAAGGGATTAATCACCAAAATATGCAAATAGTTCATGAGGTCTAAATAAAAAAATACAAACAAACAAACCCAATCAAAAAATGGATGGAAGTAAAATAAAGTAAAAATAAAAATTTTTTTAATTAAAAAATAGATAAAAGGAAAAAAAATGCATGGAAGATCTAAATAGACCTTCCTCCAAAGAAGACATATAGATGGGCAAGAGGAACATAAAAAGATGCTCAACATCACAAATTATTACAGAATTGCAAATCAAAACTACAATGAGGTATCTCGTCACACTGGTCAGAATGGCCATCATCAAAAAATCTAATAAATAATAAAATTCATCAAAAAAATCTACAAATAATAAATTCTGTAGAGGGACTGGAGAAAAGGGAAACCTCCCCTACACTGTTGGTGGGAATATAAATTGGTACAGCCACTATGGAGAACAGTATGGAAGTTCACTTAAAAAATAAAACCAGAGCTACCATATAATCCAGCAATCCCACTCCTGGACATATACCTGGAGAAAACTATAATTCAAAAAGATACATGCTTCCCAATGTTCACTGCACCACAATTTACAATAACCAGGACATGAAAGCAACCTAAATGTCCATCAGTGGATGAAGATATAAAGACATGGTACATATCTCCAATGGAGTACCACTCATACATATTTAAAAAAAAAAAAAGGCCATTTGCAGCAAAATGGATAGATCTAGAGATTGCCACAGTGAGTAAAGTAAGTCAGACAGAGAAAGACAAATATCATATGATATTGCTTACATGTAGAATCTAAAAAATAATTGGTACATTATTTACTCTATTTATAACAGAGTCATAGATATAGAAAACAAACTAATGGTTACCAAGGAGGAAAAGGAGACAGTTAAATTGCGTGATTGGGATTGACATTTACAAACTACTATATATAAAATAGGTAACTAGTAAGAACCTACTATATACAGCACAGAGAACTCTACTCAATACTCTGCAATAACCTATGTGGGAATAGAATCTAAAAAAAAAGAAGATATACGTGTAATCAATTCACTTTGCTATGCAGCAGAACTAACACATTTTAAATCAACTATACTCTAATAAAAACTAATTTTTTAAAAAAAATCATAAGATGCCAGAAAAAGAATCACTTCACCTTCACAAAACATATTTAAGTAAAGGTCTAGAAACCATGCAGTTCTTTAAGCATTAGGGGACTTGAAAAAGTACATTCATCTGGATTTACAGTGACCTACATTGAGAATTTATCTTTCTGTTTAATAAAACCTATGGACTAGTAGGATAGTGTCTTAGTTCAGGTTCCCTAAAAACAGGGTCTGAAATGAGGATACTTTTGTCAGTGGTCTATTTAGGAAGCACTCTCTGGAGGAATCTGCAACGAAGACATAGGAGCAAAATAGGGAGAAAGATAAAGCTAAAGAAAATATGATTACAGGTAAATTCTAGCCTTAGACTGGCTGATTAAGACATTGTGTCTCAAAGTTTCGTCCAACCTGAGACAATAAAGCTAGACTTTTAAACCCATGTAACAATTAGTCCCTGGCTGAAGAGTTACCCTGGGAGGATGTGGTCACAGGCAGCTCAATAACTGAAAGGCAATTCTCCAAAGAAGGTTACAAACTCTTGGAGTAGTATCTCAAGAGTCAGGGAACCAACAACCCAAACTGAAATTATAAAACAATTCTGATCAGGGGCTTGGAGCTAAAAATTATAACTGAAAACTTCCGAAACCTGAAAAGGAAATGGATCTGGGTGCAGAAAGCACAGAAGACCACAAATAAGATGATCACAAAGAGACATACATCAATACATACATGATAATTAAAATGCAATAATAATAATTAAATAAAAGGAAAATCTGAAAGACAGCAGGAGAAAGATAAAATCATATACAAGAGAACCCTCATTAGACTATCAAATGATTATTCTTCAAAAAACTTGCAGGCCAAAAGGGAATTGTACGATATATTCAAAGTCCTAAAAAGGAAACCCTGCAAACTAGGGTACTCTGGTGAGCAAAGTTATCATTTAGAATTGGGGGAGAGACAAAGACATTTTTAGACAAGCTAAACTAAAGAGTTAATCAATATTCAGTTCAGTTCAGTTCATTTGCTCAGTCGTTTCCAACTCTCGACAACCCCAAGAACCGCAGCATGCCAGGCCTCCCTGTCCATCAAGGAGGGCGTTTACCCAAACTCACGTCCATTGAGTCGGTGATGCCATCCAACCATCTCATCCTCTGGGATCCCCTTCTCCTCCTACCTTCAATCTTTCACAACATCAGGGTCTTTTCCAATGAGTCAGGTCTTCGCATCAGGTGGCCAAAATATTCGAGTTTCAGCTTCAACGTCAAGTCCTTCCAATGAAAATCCAGGACTGGTCCCCTTTAGGATGGACTGGTTGGATCTCCTTGCAGGCTAAGGGACTCTCAAGAGTCTTCTCCAACACCACAGTTCAAAAGCATCAATACTTCAGCACTCAGCTTTCTTTATAGTCCAACTCTCACATCCATACATGACTACTGGAAAAACCATAGCCGTGACTAGACGGACCTTGGTTGGCAAAGTAATGTCTCTGCTTTTTAATATGCTGTCTAGGTTGGCCTTAAGTTTCCTTCCAAGGAGTAAGCACCTTTTAATTTCATGGTGGCCATCACCATCTGCAGTGATTTTGGAGCCCCCCCAAAATAAAGTCTGACACTGTTTCCATTGTTTTTCCATCTATTTGCCATGAAGTGATGGGACCAGATGCCATGATCTTCGTTTTCTGAATGTTGAGCTTTAAGCCAACTTTTTCACTCTCCTCTTTCACTTTCAGCAAGATGCTTTTTATTTCCTCTTCACTTTCTGCCATAAGGGTGATGTCATCTGCATATCTGAGGTTACTGATATTTCTCCTGGCAGTCTTGATTCCAGCTTGTGTTTCTTCCAGTCCAGCATTTCTCATGATGTACTCTGCATAGAAGTTAAATAAGCAGGGTGACAATATACAGCCTGACATACTCCTTTTCCTATTTGGAACCAATCTGTTGTTCCATGTCCAATCCTAACTGTTGCTTCCTGACCTGCATATAGGTTTCTCAAGAGGCCGGTCAGGTGGTCTGGTATTTCCATCTCTTTCAGAATTTTCCACAGTTTATTGTGATCCACACAGTCAAAGGCTTTGGCATAGTCAATAAGGCAGAAATAGATGTTTTTGTGGAACTCTCTTGCTTTTTCGATGATCCAGCAGATGTTGGCAATTTGATCTCTGCCTTTTCTAAAACCAGCTTGAACATCAGGGAGTTCACGGTTCACGTATTGCTGAAGGCTGGCTTGGAGAATTTTGAGCATTACTTTACTAGCATGTGAGATGAGTGCAATTGTGCGATAGTTTGAGCATTCTTTGGCATTGCCTTTCTTTGAGATTGGAATGCAAACTGACCTCTTCCACTCCTGTATCCACTGCTGAGTTTTCCAAATTTGCTGGCCTATTGAGTGCAGCACTTTCACAGCATCACCTTTCAGGATTTGAAATAGCTCGACTGGAATTCCATCGCATCCACTAGCTTTGTTTGTAGTGATGCTTCCTAAGGCCCGCTTGACTTCACATTCGAGGATGTCTGGCTCTAGGTGAGTGTTAGTGATCACACCATCGTGATTCTCTGGATCGTGAAGATCTTTTTTGTACAGTTCTTCTGTGTATTCTTGCTACCTCTTCTTAATATCTTCTGCTTCTGTTAGGTCCATACCATTTGTGTCCTTTATCGAGCCCATCTTTGCATGAAATGTTCCCTTGGTATCTCTAATTTTCTTGAAGAGATCTCTAGTCTTTCCCATTCTGTTCTTTTCCTCTATTTCTTTCCACTGATTGCTGAGGAAGGCTTACTTATCTCTCCTTTCTATTCTTTGGAACTCTGCATTCAAATGGGTATATCTTTCCTTTTCCACTTTGCTTTTTACTTCTCTTCTTTTCAGAGCTATATGTAAGGCTTCCTCAGGCAGCCATTTTGCTTTTTTGCATTTCTTTTTCTTGGGGATGGTCTCAATCCATGTCTCCTGTACAATATCATGAACCTCCATCCATAGTTCATCAGGCACACTGATGATCGATGCAGGACCAGCCAAGAGGAGTCACCCCACATCCAAAGTGGAGAGGCACTGCCCCATGACCAATGTAAGGAGCAGCAGCTGCACTTTGCTGGAGCAGCCATGAAGAGATACCCCACGTCCAAGGTAAAAGAAACCCAAGTAAGACAGTAGGCGCTGAGAGAGGGCATCAGAGGGCAAACAGACTGAAACCACAATCACAGACAACTAGCGAATCTGATCACATGGACCACAGCTTGTCTAACTCAATGAAAATAAGCCATGCCATGTGGGGCCATCCAAGACAGATGGGTCATGGTGGACAGGTTTGACAGAATGTGGTCCACTGGAGAAGGGAATGGCAAACCACTTCAGTATTCTTGCCTTGAGAACCCCATGAACAGTATGAAAAGGCAAAAAGATAGGACACTGAAAGATGAGCTCCCCAGGTCAGTAGATGTCCAATATGCTACTGGAGATCAGTGGAGAAATAACTCCAGGAAGAAGGAAGTGCTGGACCCAAAGCAAAAACAACACCCAGTTGTGGATGTGCCTGGTGATAGAAGCAAGGTCTGATGCTGCAAAGAGCAATATTGCATAGGAACCTGAAATGTTAGGTCCATGAATCAAGGCAAATTGGAAGTGGTCAAACAGGAGATGGCAAGAATGAACATCAACATTTTAAGAATCAGCAAACTAAGATGGACTGGAATGGGTGAATTTAACTCAAATGACCATTATATCTACTAATGTGGGCAGGAATCCCTTAAAAGAAATGGAGTAACCATCATAGTCAACAAGAGTCTGAAATGCAGTACTTGGATGCAATCTCAAAAATGACAGAATGATCTCTGTTCATTCCCAAGGTAAACCATTCAATATCATGGTAATCCAAGTATATGCCCCGACCAGTAATGCTGAAGAAGCTGAAGTTGAATGTTTCTTTGAAGACCTACAAGACCTTTTAGAACTAACACCCAAAAAAGATATCCTTTCCATTATAGGGGACTGGAATGCAAAAGTAGGAAGTCAAGAAATACCTAGAGTAACAGGCACATTTGGTCTTGGAGTACAGCATGAAGCAGGGCAAAGGCTAATAGAGTTTTGCCAAGAGAACGCACTGGTCATAGCAAACACCCTCTTCCAACAACACAAGAGAAGACTCTACACAGGGACATCACCAGATGGTCAATACCGAAATCAGATTGATTATATTCTTTGCAGCCAAAGGTGGAGAGGCTCTATACCATCAGCAAAAACAAGACTGGGAGCTGACTGTGGCTCAGATCATGAATTCCTTATTGCCAAATTCAGACTTAAACTGAAGAAAGTGGGGAAAACCACTAGACCATTCAGGTATGACCTAAATCAAATCCCTTATGATTATCAATATTAAAGATAGTATAACAGGAACATTAAACGGTCTTCTTTAAGAGGAAAACAAAGGTTGTAATAAGAAGTAAGAATCTATAAGAAAGGAATAGTCCCACTAATAAAGGCAAAAATAAAAGCTGAGGATCATAAGTTATCATGAAGATTAAAATTAAGAAACTGCAAAATCAAGTAAAACTAAAATAATCGGTAACAGGATATACATGAAGACTTAAAATATGACAACAATAACAAAAAAATGTGGGAGAGGGGAGTAAAAATATAGCTCTATAAGAATGTGTTTGAACTAAAGAACTACCTGGTTAAAAACAAGCAGGGTTACAGGTCAACATATATGAACCCCCATGGTCACCACAAATCAGAAACCTACAATAGATACACAAAAACTTCAGATAAAGGAACACACAAGACAAGAAAGTCATCAAACCACAAGCAAAGAAACAAGAAGAAGAAACAGAAGAACTACAAAAACAAGAAGAAAACAAGTAACAAAATGGCAATAAGTACATATCTATCAGTAATTACTTTAAAGGTTAATGTAATTGATTAAATGTCCAATCAAAAGACATATGGTGGCTAACTATATTTAAAAAAAAAAAAGATGAGTCTTTATGCCATTTAAAGGAGAATCATTCAGAACAAAAGACACACGTTGACTGAAAATGAAGGGATAAGAAAAGATATTTCTTGAAAACAGCAACAACAAAGGGAGGGATAGCAATTCTCATATCTCATATCTCATAAGACAAAATAGACTTTAAAACAAAGTCTATAGCAAAAGACAAAGAATGGCATTGTAAAATAGTAAACAGATCAACAGAGAAGAAGATATTATACTCATTAACATATACGCACCTTTCATAGAAGCACTTGTATTAGGTGCATATGTGTTTTTAAAATTTCACATATATTATTATTTTATATTTATATAAATACATAAAGTAAATGTTAACAGACATAAAGAGAAAAATTAACAATAATACAATGGTAGTAGGGAACTTTAACACCTTATATCAATGGACAGATCATCCAGGCAGAAAATGAATGAGAAAAGTGACCTTAAATAACACAACAACCAGTTGGACTTATTAGATATCTACAGGATATTCTATCCAAAATCATCATAAAACATATTGTTTTCAAGCACAAAAGGATAGATCACACACTAGGTCATAAAACAACTTCTAACAATTTAATGATAAAAACTATTAAACATTTTTTTTCTGACAACAGTAGGAAAATAGAAATCAAATAGAGAAAGAAAAATGAGGAAAGCAAAACACACAGGGACTAAACAATGAGTGCTACTAAAAAATGAATAGGTCAATGAAGAGATCAAAGATAAATAAAAAGTACCCCAATACAAATGAAAATCACAGCTTTCCCAAACCTATGAGATGCAGCAAAAGCAGTTTTAAAAAGAAGTTTAAAAAAAAAAAAAAAGAACTCAAAAAATATAAAAAATATCAAGTAAACAACCTAACCTATCATCTAAAGAAATGAGAAAAAGAACAAGTAAAGCCCAAAGTCATAACTAATAATGATCAAAGAGGGAATAAGCAGAGATCAAAACAAACAACAACAACAACAAAAAAAAAAGATCAAGGAATCCAAAAGCTGGTTTTTGGAAAAGATATAATAGATGAACTTTTAGTTAGGGTCATCAAGAAAACAAGAGGAGACCCTAAAAAACAAAAGCAGAAATGAAAGATGTAAATAGAAAGCAATATCACAGAGACACAAAAAAAAATCTGGAGAGATAATACTACAGTTATACACCAGCTGGAAAGCTAGAAGAAGTACATAAATTTCTAGAAACATACAAGCTTCCAAGATGGAATAAGGAAAATATAGACAATGTGAACAGACAGATGACTGTTGGTGGAACTGCACATGTAATTTTAAAAAACTTACAGCCAGCAAAAGTCAAGGACCAAATGGCTTCATAAAGAAATTCTAACAAACATATAAAGAAGAGATAATACCTGTCCTTCTCAAACTAGTCCAAAATATTGAAGAAGATGGAACATTCACAAATTAATTCTATAAGATCATCACCCTGATACCAAAACAAGATGAAGACACCACAACAAATAAAATTACACTCCAATACTACTAATGAATATAGTTGCAAAGGTCCTCAATAAAATATAAACAAACCAAACACAATATATAGAAAGGCTCAAACACCATAATCAAGTAGGATTTAGTACAGGAATACAAAGATGGTTCAATATCTGCAAATCAACTTGATATACATGAACAAAAAGAATAAAAATCACATCATTTCAATTAATGTGTAAAATTTACCTGACAAAATTCCACATTGACTCATCATAAAACTCTCAGCAACAAAAAGCCCTTCCTCTAAAATCAGGAATAGGACAAGAATGACCACTTTCACCACTTCTATTCAACACAGTATTAGAGGTCCTAGCCACAACAGTCAGACAAGAAAGGCATAAAGGCATCCAAATTGGAAAGGGAAGAAGTAAAGCTGTCACTATTTAGAGATGATATGATACCATACAAAGAAAACTCTTAAGTTTCCACCAAAAACCTATTAGAACTAATAAATGAATCCAGTAAAGCTGCAGGATACAAAATTAGTATACAGAATTCCATAGTCTTTTTTATATACTAATAATAAACTAACATAAAGAGAAAGCAAGAAAATAATTGCTTTCAACTGCATCAAAAGGAATAAAATATCTCAGAATAAACATAACCAAGGAGGTAAAAGACTTACATTTTGAAAATTATAAAATTTTGATGAAGGAAACTGAAAATTATAAGAAATGGAAAGTTATCCTGTGTTTTTGGATTAGAAAATTAATATTAAAATGTAAATACGACTCAAAGCAATCCAGAGATTTTATGCAATCTCTTAACAAAATACCCATGACATTTTTCACAGAACTAGAACAAAAAAATCCTAAAATTTATTTGGAACCGTAAAACACACCAAATATCCAAAGCAATCTTGAGAAAGAAGAGATGGGAGTGTCATGCTTCCTGACTTCAAATTAATTTGAAGCTACTTAACACCACAAAGCTACATTAATCAAAAAAGCATGGTACTGGCACAAAAACTCACACAGAGGTCAATAGGCAAGAATAGCCCAGAAATCAACCCACAAACTTACAGTTAATCAATTTACAACAAGGGAGACAAGAAAATAATGGAGAAAAGACAGTCTCTTCAATAAATGGTGCTAGGCAAAGTGAACAGTTACATGTAAAAGAATGAAATTAAAATCTTTTTTTACATCATATAGAAAAGTAAACTCAAAATAGATTAAAGACCTTAATGTAAGACTGGAAACCATAAAACATTTAGAAGAGAACACAGGCAGCACACTCTTCGACATAAATTATAGCAATATTTTTAATATCTGACTCCTAAGGCAAAAGAAAAGCAAAAATAAACAAATGGTTCCTGGTGGTGGTTTAGTCACTAAGTCATGTCCAACTTTTGTGACCCCATGGACTACAACCCACCAGGCTCCTCAGTCCACTGGATTCTCCAAACAAGAATACTGGAGTGAGTTGCCATTTCCTTCTCCAGGGTATCTTCCCAACCCAAGGATTGAACTGAGGTCTCCTGCACAGCATGCAGATTCTTAACCAACTGAGCTAAAGCTTCTGCAAAGGCAAGGGAAAACATTACCAAAATGAACGAACTACTAGTAAATGGGAGAAAGTATTTGCCGAAATGTGGTACTTCAATGCAATCTCAAAAATGACAAAATCATCTGTGTTTGTTTCCAAAGCAAACCATTCAATATCATGGTAATCCAAGTATATGCCCCAACCAGTAACACTGAAGAAGCTGAAGTTCAATGGTTCTATGAAGACCTACAAGACCTTTTAGACTTAACATCCCCAAAAGATGTCCTTTTCATTATAGGGGACTTAAGTACAAAAGTAGAAAGTCAAGAAACACCTGGAGTAACAGGCAATTTGGCCTTGGTGTACAGAATGAAGCAGGGCAAAGGCTAATAGAGTTTTGCCAAGAGAACGCACTGGTCACAGCAAACACCCTCTTCCAACAGCACAAGAGAAGACTCTATACATGGACATCAACAGATGGTCAACACCGAAATCAGATTGATTATATTCTTTGCAGCCAAAGATGGAGAAGCTCTATACAGTCAGCAAAAACAAGACCAGGAGCTGACTGTGGCTCAGATCATGAACTCCTTATTGCCAAATTCAGACTTAAATTGAAGAAAGTGGGGAAAACCACTAGACCATTCAGGTGTGACCTAAATCAAATCCATAATGACTATACAGTGGAAGTGAGAAATAGATTTAAGGGCCTAGATCTGATAGACAGAGTGCCTGATGAACTATGGACAGAGGTTCATGACATTGTACAGGAGACAGGGATCAAGACCATCCGCAAGAAAAAGAAATGCAAAAAAACAAAATACCTGTCTGAGGAGGCCTTACAAATCGCTGTGAAAAGAAGAGAAACAAAATGTGAAAGAGGAAAAGAAAGATATACCCATCTGAATGCAGATTTCCAAAGAATAGCAAGGAGAGATAAGAAAGCCTTCCTCAGTGATCAATGCAAAGAAATAGAGGAAAACAATAGAATGGGAAACATGAGAGATCTATTTAAGAAAATTAGAGACACCATGGGAACATATCATGCAAAGCTGGGCTCAATAAAGGACAGAAATGGTATGGATCTAACAGAAGCAAAAGATATTAAGACAAGGTGGCAAGAATACACAGAAGAGCTATAAAAAAAAGATCTTCACGATCCAGAGAATCACGATGGTGTGATCACTCACACTCACCTAGAGCCAGACATTCTCGAATGTGAAGTCAAGCGGGCCTTAGGAAGCACCACTACAAACAAAGCTAGTGGAGGTGATGGGAATTCCAGTTGAGCTATTTCAAATCCTGAAAGATGATGCTGTGAAAGAGCTCCACTCAATAGGCCAGCAAATTTGGAAAATGCAGCAATGGCCACAGGACTGGAAAAGGTCAGTTTGCATTCCAATCTCAAAGAAAGGCAATGCCAAAGAATGCTCAAACTACCACACAATTGCACTCGTCTCACATGCTAGTAAAGTAATGCTCAAAATTCTACAAGCCATCCTTCAGCAATACGTGAACCATGAAGTTCCAGATGTTCAAGCTGGTTTTAGAAAAGGCAGAGAAACCAGAGATCAAATTGCCAACATCTGCTGGATCATCGAAAAAGCAAGAGAGTTCCAGAAAAACATCTATTTCTGCTTTATTGACTATGCCACATATGGATCACAATAAACTGTGGAAAATTCTGAAAGAGATGGGAATACCAGACCACCTGACCTGCCTCTTGAGAAACCAGTATGCAGGTCAGGAAGCAACAGTTAGAACTGGACATGGAACAGCAGACTGGTTCCAAATAGGAAATGGAATACACTGTGGCTCTATACTATCACCCTGCTTATTTAACTTATGTGCAGAGTACATCATGAGAAACGCTGGGCTGGAGGAAGCACTAGCTGGAATCAAGATTGCCGGGAGAAATATCAATAACCTCAGATATGCAGATGACACCACCCTTATGGCAGAAAGTGAAGAAGAACTAAAGAGCCTCTTGATGAAAGTGAAAGAGGAGAGTGAAAAGTTGGCTTAAAGCTCAACACTCAGAAAACTAAGACCATGGCATCCGATCCCATCACTTCATGGCAAATAGATGGGGAAACAGTGGAAACAGTGGCTGACTTTATTTTGCGGGGCTCCAAAATCACTGCAGATGGTGATGGCCACCATGAAATTAAAAGATGCTTACTCCTTGGAAGGAAACTAATGACCAACCTAGACAGCATATTAAAAAGCAGAGATATTACTTTGCCAACACAGGTCCATCTAGTCAAGGCTATGGTTTTTCCAGTAGTCATGTATGGATGAGAGAATTGGACTATAAAGAAAGCTGAGTGCCGAAGAATTGATGCTTTTGAACTGTGGTGTTGGAGAAGAGTCTTGAGAGTCCCTTGGACTGCAAGGAGATCCAACCAGTCCATCCTAAAGGAGATCAATTCTGGATGTTCACTGGAAGGACTGATGTTGAAGCTGAAACTCTAATACTTCGGCCACCTGATGCGAAGAGCTGACTCATTTGAAAGACCTTGATTCTGGGAAACACAGAGGGCAGGAGGAGAAGGGGACGACAGAGGATGAAATGGCTGGATGGCATCACCAACTCAATGGACAGGGGTTTGGGTAGACTCTGGCAGCTGGTGATGGATAGGGAGGCTTGGCGTGCTGTGGTTCATGTAGTCACAGAGTCAGACATGACTGAGTGACTGAACTGAACTGAACTGAACTGAACTTGCAAACAATACAAGTGATAAGGGATTAATATCCAACATATATAAACAGCTCATACAATTCAAAAAGCAAAAGAAAAAAGAAACAACCCAGGAAAAAAAATGCCAGAAGACCTACACAGACATTTTCCAAAAAAGACCTACAGATGGCCAACTGTCACATTGATAAATATTCAACATAACTAATCATCAGAAAAATTAAAGTAAAATCTCAGTGAGGGATTTCCCTGGTGGTCCACTTGCTAAGACTCCATGCTCTCAATGCAGAGGGCCTGGGTTCGATTCCTAGTCCAGGAACTAGATCCCACATACCACATTTAAAGTATACACGCTGCAATGAAAAGGTCACACATCACAACTAATGATCCCTCACATCACAAAGAAGATCCCACCAGCTGCAATATCCAACACAGCCAAATAAATAAATAAATATTTTTTAAAAATATATCACTGTTATACATTCAATGCTATAGACATTCATTCAGTTTTTTATATTCCACATATAAGTGATAACATAGAGAATTTGTCTTTCCCTGATTAATTTCAGTAAGCATAATACCCTCTAAGTCTATCCACTTTGCCGCAAATGTCAGAATTTCATTCTTTTTATGGCTGAGTAATATTCCATCATAAGTATATGTGTGTCTGTGTGTGTGTTTATGCAATCTTCTGTTAATGGACACAGGTTACTTCCATATCTTGACTACTGTAAATAATGCTGTGAAGAACATTAGGGTGCATGTAAATTTTTGAATTAAGTGTTTTCAGGGGGGGTTGGAATATGTACACAGAAGTGGAACTGCTTTATTATATGGTAGTTCTATTTTCAGTTTTCTAAGGACTCTCCTGGAGAAGGCAATGGCACCCTACTCCAGTACTCTTGCCTGGAAAATCCCATGGACAGAGGAGCCTGGAAGGCTGCAGTCCATGGGGTCGCTGAGGGTCGGATACGACTGAACGACTTCACTTTCACTTTTCACTTACATGCATTGGAGAAGGAAATGGCAACCCATTCCAGTGTTCTTGCCTGGAGACTCCCAGGGAAGGGGGAGCCTGGTGGGCTGCCATCTACGGGGTTGCACAGAGTCGGACACAACTGAAGTGACTTAGCAGCAGCAGCAGCAAGGACTCTCCAGCTGTTTTTCATGGTGGCTGTACCATGTAAACACAAAGAGAAACAGACTCACAGATATAGAGAACAAATGAGTGGTTATCTATGGGAGAGAAAACTGGTGGAGGTAAGTTAGAGGTATGGAATTAAAAGGTACAAAGTACTATGTATGAAATAAGTAAGCAACAAGGTTATATTTGACAGCACAGGTGTATGTGTCCACTAGTTTGAAATCACTTTAAATGGAGTAAAATCCACAAAAATATTGAATCACTATGTGGTATATCTGAAACTAACATAAATCAAACATATTGCAGTTTAAAAATCAATCATCCAGGGAATGTAAGGTACACATAGGGAAGACAGTCAATCAGTTTAGTTCAGTTCAGTTCAGATGCTCAGTCATGTCCAACTCTCTGCGACCCCATGAACTGCAGCACGGCAGGCCTCCCTATCCATCACCAACTCCCGAACTCCACTCAAAACCATGTCCATTGAGTTGGTGATGTCATCCAACCATCTTATCCTCTGTCATCCCCTTCTCCTCCTGCCCTCAATTTTTCTCAGCATCAGGGTCTTACAAATGAGTCAGCTCTTTGCATCAGGGGGCCAAAGTATTGGAGTTTCAGCTTCAACATCAGTCCCTCCAATGAACACCCAGGACTGATCTTTAGGATGGACTGGTTGGATCTCCTTGCAGGCCAAGGGACTCTCAAGAGTCTTCTCCAACACCACAGTTCAAAAGCATCAATTCTTCGGCACTCACCTTCCTTCACAGTTTAACTCTCACAACCATATATGACTACTGGAAAAACCATAGCCTTGACTAGATGGATCTTTGTTGACAAAGTAATGTCTCTGCTTTTTAATATGCTGTCTAGGTTGGTCATTAGTTTCCTTCCAAGGAGTAAGCATCTTTTAATTTCATGGTGGCAATCACAATCTGCAGTGATTTTGGAGCCCCCCAGAATAAAGTCAGCCACTGTTTCCACTGTTTCCCCATCTATTTGCCATGAAATGATGGGACTGGATGCCATGGTCTTAGTTTTCTGAATGTTGAGCTTTAAGCCAACTTTTCACTCTCCTCTTTCACTTTCATCATGAGGCTCTTTAGTTCTTCTTCACTTTCTGCCATAAGGGTGGTGTCATCTGCATATCTGAGGTTATTGATATTTCTCCCGGCAATCTTGATTCCAGCTAGTGCTTCCTCCAGCCCAGCGTTTCTCATGATGTACTCTGCACATAAGTTAAATAAGCAGGGTGATAGTATAGAGCCACGGCATATTCCATTTCCTATTTGGAACCAGTCTGCTGTTCCATGTCCAGTTCTAACTGTTGCTTCCTGACCTGCATACTGGTTTCTCAAGAGGCAGGTCAGGTGGTCTGGAATTCCCATCTCTTTCAGAATTTTCCACAGTTTATTGTGATCCACACAGTCAAAGGCTTTGGCATAGTCAATAAAGCAGAAATAGATGTTTTTCTGGAACTCTCTTGCTTTTTCGATGATCCAGCAGATGTTGGCAATTTGATCTCTGGTTTCTCTGCCTTTTCTAAAACCAGCTTGAACATCTGGAAGTTCACAGTTCCCTTATTGCTGAAGTCTAGCTTGAAGAATTTTGAGCATTACTTTACTAGCATGTGAGATGAGTGCAATTGTGCGGTAGTTTGAGCATTCTTTGGCATTGCCTTTCTTTGGGATTGGAATGCAAACTGACCTTTTCCAGTCCTGTGGCCATTGCTGCATTTTCCAAATTTGCTGGCCTATTGAGTGGAGCTCTTTCACAGCATCATCTTTCAGGATTTGAAATAGCTCAACTGGAATTCCCATCACCTCCACTAGCTTTGTTTGTAGTGGTGCTTCCTAAGGCCCACTTGACTTCATATTCCAGGATGTCTGGTTCTAAGTGAGTGATCACACCCTTGTGATTCTCTGGGTCGTGAAGATCTTTTTTGTACAGTTCTTCTGTGTATTCTTGCCACCTCTTCTTAATATCTTCTGTTTCTGTTAGGTCTCTACCATTACTGTCCTTTATTGATCCCATCTTTGCATGAAATGTTCCCTTGATATCTCTAATTTTCTTGAAGACATCTCTAGTCTTTCCCATTCTATTGTTTTCCTCTATTTCTTTGCATTGATCATGGAGGAAGTCTTTCTTATCTCTCCTTGTTCTTTGGAACTCTGCATTCAAATGGGTATATCTTTCCTTTTATCCTTTGCTTAACAAAAATAAGCTATCATCTCACTCTTGACTATCATCAAAAAGTCTGCAAATAACAATTGTTGGCAAGGATGTGGAATAAAGGGAATCCTTGTTACTGCTGATGGGAAAGTGAATTGGCGCATATACTATGGAACAACAATTGGAGGCTCCTCAAAAAACTAAAAATAAAACTACCATATGATCCAGCAGTTCCACTCTGATGTATATATCTGGGGAAATTAAAAATATTAATTTGAAAGAATACACACACCCCAGTGTTCACAGCAGCAGAATTTACAATAGCCAAGGCATGAAAACAACACAAATGCCCATCAAAAGATAACTGGGTTGAGAAGATGTGGTATATCAATACAATGGGATATAACCCATCCATAAAAAAGAAATGAATTTCTGCCATTTGCAGCCATAAGGGTGAACCTGGAGAATATTATGCTTGTGAGATGTCAGAAAAAGACAAGTACTTATTATATCACTTATATATGAAATCTTTAAAAATACAAATGGACGTATAGGCAAAACAGAAACAGACTCATAAACAGAATCACAAACTTGTGGTTACCAAAGGTAAAGGGAAACAGGGAGGGACAAATCAGGGATATAGGATTTACAGATAAAACAGATAACAACAGAATAAACTGTACAGCATAGGAAATATAGCCATTGTCTTGTAATAACCTTATAATGGAAGATAATCTGTGAAAATACTGAATCACTATGCAGTACACTTGAAATTATACAATACTGTAAAACAACTATACTTCAATGAATAAAGAAAATACAACTGAAACTAATACAACATTGTAAAACAATGATACTTCAATAAATAAATATATATCAGGATGAATAAAATTTTAAAAATTATAATTGTATACCAACTTTGTATGGTGACAGATGATAACCAGACTTACTGTGGTAATCATTTAATAATGTATAAAAATACTGGCCTTCCCTGGTGGCTCAGACAGTAAAGCGTCTGCCTACAATGCAGGAGACCCAGGTTTGATCCCTGGGTCGGGAAGATCCCCTGGAGAAGGAAATGGCAACCCACTCCAGTATTCTTGCCTGAAAAACCCCATGGATGGAGGAGCTTCGTTGGCTACTGTCCATGGGGTTGCAAAGAGTCAGACACGACTGAGCAACTTCACTATCACTATCACTACAGAGTACACCTAAAACTAATAGAATGCTATATATTAATTATAACCCAATAAACATGCTAAAATAATAGGTTAAAAATTTTAATGGGCAAATAATTTAAAAGACATTTTGCCAAAAATTATTTAGATGGCTAGTAGGTTATGAAACATCATTTTTCATTAGAACAATGCAAATATAAGCTACAATGAGATACCACTACACATCCAATACAATAACTTTAATCAAAACAGATATCAGGTCCTAACAAGCATGGGGGAAAACTGAAATCCTCATATACTGCTGATGAGAAATGTAAAGTAGTAAGTCACTATGGAAAACAGTTTGTCAGATTCTTAAAATGAAAACCATAAACTTACCATATGACACAGCAAAGTCACTTTTAAATGTCTATTCAAGAGAAAGAAAACTATATGTCCATACAAAAATATTCATGGCAGAATGATTCACAATGGTCAATTTCTAAAAACAGTCTTGAATTAAACAAGTAAATGGATAAACAAATGTATTATAAACATGCATTAATGAGTAAAAATTAAGAAAATATTGATAAATGTTGCAAAATGGATAAACTTAGGTGAAAGAAGTGCAATAGAAAGTCCTATAGTATCATATGTTTCATTTTTATGAAATGTTTAGAAAATGCATAACTACAGAAACAGATCAGCAGTTGCCAAGGGCTGGGGATGAAAGCAGAGAAGTACACACAGGCAGGAAGGAACTTAAGGCAACAGACATGTTCTAAAACTGGATTATGATAATGTTTGTATAATTCATGTACTAATAATCTGAGTTATACACTTACAGTGGGTGAACTCTGTGGTGTCTAAATTACACCTCATTAAAACTGTTAAAAATAAAGTGTTATCAAAAGATTGGCCACTGGACTTCTCTGGGGGGGTCCAGTGGTTAGGAATCTGCCTGCCAATGCAGGGGACTAAAGTTCGACCCCTGGTCAGGAGGATCCTACATGCCATAGAACAGCATGTTCCACAACTATTGAGCCACACTCAAGAGTCCACAAGCCACAACTACTGAGCCTGAGTACCACAACTACTGAAGCCTCTGGAGCCTGGGCTCCACAACAAGAAAAGCCACTGCAATGAGAAGCCCATGTATCACAACAAAGAGTAGCCCCTGCTTGCCACAACTGGAGAAAGTCCACACACAGCAACAAAGACCCAACACACTCAAAAATAGTTAACTGATTAAATTTTTTTAAAAAAAAGATCAGTCACTTGTAAGCAAGGCATGCTGTTTTATTTTTTTTAATCTCCTAAGGCTCTTAGCATATAGCTATGCACACAAGTCCAGAGAAATATCTGTTAAATAAATCAATAAGTAGGATAGAATATCATCTTTCCAATAAAAATAACAGAATAATCAGTTTATACTCTGAAAACTGGTAAATGCAAGGGTAGAGATTAAGAAAGAAGATTATACTTAAGACAGATTCTCCTTAGCAATTTTGGAGAAAATTATTCTCTTCATCTGAATCATCTAGATACCACTCAGATAAGACTCTTAATTCTTTTACATTATATTCTCTCTTTGAACTTTTAAAAATTATTTTACCATGAGGAAATGATAAATGCTAGAAAAATTAGAACATTCTGATTTATATATTTGCTTTTACCATCAAAACTTTAAATTCCTTATCAGTAGTGATATTGCCTATTTATACTCTAATGGAATTTATGTATTTCACTGCAATAAAAATAAGAAATTTCATATAACAGCATTAACTATGGAAAATCTCTTACATTTTCTACTTCTGAATTATCACTTGTATTTGCTTGGATTTTCTCTGGAAGTACGATTTGTAGAAATGAATTTTGAAAATCTGGAGAAAGAAAAAAACAGTTAATAACTGTGTCCTAAACTCAACTAAATATTTGTGCATGTTCTTTTATATAAGACGTGCTTTTGAAAATATGAGTTATCACCTGTGTACTCCAATAAAAATATTGAAAACAATTTAAAAACAGGTAAGTTGACTCATTGGAAAAGACTCTGATGCTAGGAGGGATTGGAGGCAGAAGGAGAATTGACGACAGAGGATGAGATGGCTGGATGGCATCACTGACTCGACGGACGTGAGTCTGAGTGAACTCGGGGAGTTGGTGATGGACAGGGAGGCCTGGTGTGCTGCAATTCATGGGGTTGCAAAGAGTCGGACACAACTGAGAGACTGAACTGAACTGAAGAGGAACTTTCCTGGTAGTCCAGTGGCTAAGACTCCATGCTCCCAATACAGCAGGCCCGAGTCTGGTCCCTGGTCAGGGAACTAGATCCCACATGCCTGAACTAAAGACCCTGCTGCTGCTGCTGAGTCACTTCAGTCATGTCTGACTCTGTGCGACCCCATAGACGGCAGCCCACCATGCTCCTCTGTCCCCGGGATTCTCCAAGCAAGAGTACTGGAGTGGGTTGCCATTGCCTTCTCTGAAAGACCCTGCATGCCACAACAAGATAGAAGATCTCATGTGCTGGAACTAAGACTCAGTGCAGACAAATAAATACATTCTACAAACAGATAATATTACTACCTAAATAAAATTAAATCTATTACATAAAACAGATTATAAATATTCTAAATAAAGAGGAAAAAAGAACATTCAAACACAAGGCATCCAGAAAATAAGTGGAAAAAGTCACAGATTTTTATGGTGAAAAACATTTGCCCAAAAAAAGGTGGGAAATTGGTAAAGTGCTATCACCAGCTAAGAGGTCTCAACAATTTTTTAGATAAGCTAAAGATGAAAGTGTGATAGTTGTTGAGAAATTCTAGAAAAACTCTAAAAAATTTCAGAAATCAGATGTGATAGATACAACAGAAAGTACTGTCTCCCATGGATATACTTAGGAACTAACTCTAGACTTAGCTAAGTAACTTACTTTGGCCAATTAGACAATAAGAAATGTAAAACAAACAAACCTGAAAAGAGCTTATGCACTGTGGCTTGCCCTCCTACTGCCTTCGAATTCTGAAATCACATGTAAACAAGCCTGAGCAAGCCTACAGGAGGGTGAGGGACTATGTGAAAGGCACCCTAGCTGAACACATTCCAACAGAGAGACCAGTGTCTGAGACCATCCTACACCATTCAGCTGCCAACCAACTCAGGAGCTGATAACAGCTGCAGGAAAGAGTGCAAATGACCTGCAGATTAGCTAACCTGGTCCAAACCAGAACAACAGTCCCACCAACCCACAGAATCATGGGTTACGACAGAATACGTCATAGGTTCATCATAGGTTCATGACAGAATAGCGATTGCTGAAGGTGAGGTTAAACAGGGATCACTGAGGAGATGGCATTTGGACAAAGACCTGAAGAAGGTGAGGAGGGGAACAAATGAATATCTCGGCAGAACACTCCAGGAAGAAAAATATCAAGGATTTAAGACTCTTGGAAGGAAATGTGTGGTGTGTTTGAAAAGCCATAAGGAAGCAACTGTGGTTACAGCAGCATGAGCAATGAGGAAAAGATTAAGAGATGAGGTCAGAGAGGAGGGAGACAAGCTGTTGAGATCCTACAGGGCAAAACAGGTCAGAGTTAGGGCTTTAATTTTTATTCTTGGAGACATAAGAAACCACTGGAAGATTCTGAGCAGAGAGACATGATCTGACTTTCATTTTAACTGAAGGATGATATATTAATTATCTATTGCTGCATAACAAATTATCCCCAAATTTAGCAGCTTAAAACAATAAACACTTATTAACCCCTACGGTCCTTGGGTCAGGCACCTGGGAAAAGCTTAACTGAATGCCTCTGGTTTAGTGTCTCTAGCAAAACTACAATCAAAGTGTTGGCCAGGGCTGCAACCGTTTCAAGGCTTGACTAGCACAGGATCTACTTCAAAGCTCATGCACTTAGCTGATGACAGGCCTTGGGTCTTTCCAGGCTGTTAATGAGAAATCTCAAAAGACCTCTCCATAAGGATACTCACAATATGACAACTTACTTCCCCCAGAATAAGGGATCAGAAAAAGAGATTGAACGTGAGCACCCAGGAAACAGACACGGTCATCCTATATTCTAATCTCAGAAAAGACATCCATTGACCACATTTTATTCACTAGAAACAAATCATAAAACATAGCTTACATTTAAGAGGAGGGGATTACACAAGGGCATGAGTCCCAGAATGTGAGAAACATTGGTAATCATCTCATAGGCTGCCTAAAGAGTGCAAGAAAAGAAATAAAAATTCGGAATTATCAGTTATCAACATGGTACTAAAAGCCAGGCACTAAATAAAGTGGGGTAGGGAGGAGCCAGCTCAATGAGTGTATATTTTGAATGCTGATTCAAGCAATGTGTGGGCATTATTTCTTGGTGATTACAAACTGTAAGGAAAATTATTACACTCATGAAACACTTGAAAATTTGGACACAGACTGAAAACCAGATGATATAAGAAACTGTCATTAATTTCTAAGCCATGATCATGATACTGTGGTTATATTTCAAAATTATATTTTGTCATTTAGAAATATATACTTAAATATTTAGATAATAAAATGATATAATATCTACAATTTACTTAATAGAGGAAGTGGTAGGGAACATAAAACTAAAGCAGAATTAGCCAAGAGTTAATAATTGTTGAACCTGTCCTTAGATATGACACTAAAATCATAAGCAACAAAAGAAAAAATATATATACATACACATATATTAGATCCTATCATCATGACTTAAAACTTTTGTGAGTCATGGAACACTCACAAGACAGTGAAGACAACCTAAGCATGAGAAAAAAATATCTGCAAATCACTTGACTGAAGGTCTAGTATCAAGAATCTAAGAGGAACTCCTAACTCAACAGCAAAACAAAAAACCTAATTTTTTAAATGGGCAAAGAACTTGTGAACACTCATTTCTCCAAAACCGATATACAAATGCCCGATACATATTAAAAGATGTTCAACGTCACTAATCATTCAGTTTAGTTCAGTTCAGTCGCTCAGTCGTGTCTAACTCTTTCCAACCCCATAAACTGCAGCACGCCACGCCTCTCTGTCCATCACCAACTCCGGAAGTTCCCCAAACTCATGTCCATCGAGTCGGTGATGCCATCCAGCCATATCATCCTCTGTCGTCCCCTTCTCCTCCTGACTCCAATCCCTCCAAACATCAGAGTCTTTTCCAATGAGTCAACTCTTCGCATTAAGTGGCCAAAGTATTGGAGTTTCAGCTTTAGCATCATTCCTTCCAAAGAACATCCAGGATTGATCTCCTTCAGAATGGACTGGTTGGATCTCCTTGCAGGCCAAGAGACTCTCAAGAGTCTTCTCCAACACCACAGCATCAATTCTTCAGTGCTCAGCTTTCTTCACAGTCCAACTCACATCCATACATGACCATTGGGAAAACCACAGCCTTGACTAGATGAAATTTTGTTGGCAAAGTAATGTCTCTGCTTTCTAACATGCTGTCTAGGTTGGTCATAAGTTTCCTTCCAAGGAGTAAGCATCTTTTAATTTCATGGCTGTAATCACCATCTACAGTGATTTTGGAGCCCAGAAAAAATAAAGTCTGATACTCTTTCCACGGTTTCCCCATCTATTTGCCATGAAGTGATGGGACCAGAGGCCATGATCTTCATTTTCTGAATGCTGAGCTTCAAGCCAACTTTTCACTCTCCACTTTCAATTTCATCAAGAGGCTTTTTAGTTCCTCTTCACTTTCTGCCATAAGGGTAGTGTCATCTGCATATCTGAGGTTATTGATATTTCTCCCAGCAATCTTGATTCTAGCGTGTGCTTCTTCCAGCCCAGTGTTTCTCATGATGTACTATGTATATAAGTTAAATAAGCAGGGTGACAATATACAGCCTGGACGTACTCCTTTTCCTATTTGGAACCAGTCTGCTGTTCCATGTCCAGTTCTAACTGTTGCTTCCTGACCTGCATACAGATTTCTCAAGAGGCAGGTTAGGTGGTTTGGTATTCCCATCTCTTTCAGAATTTTCCACAGTTTATTGTGATCCACACAGTCAAAGGCTTTGGCTTAGTCAATAAAGCAGAAATAGATGTTTTTCTGGAACTCTCTTGCTTTTTCCATGATCCATCGGATGTTGGCAATTTGATCTCTGGTTCCTCTGCCTTTTCTAAAACCAGCTTGAACATCTGGAATTTCACAGTTCACATATTGCTGAAGCCTGGCTTGGAGAATTTTGAGCATTACTTTACTAGCATGTGAGATGAGTACAATTGTGCAGCAGTTTGAGCATTCTTTGGCATTGCCTTTCTTTGGGATTGGAATGCAAACTGACCTTTTCCAGTCCTGTGGCCACTGCTGAGTTTTCCAAATTTGCTGACCTATTGAGTGCAGCACTTTTACAGCATCATCTTTCAGGATTTGAAATAGCTCAACTGGAATTGCATCAACTCCACTAGCTTTGTTCATAGTGATGTTTTCTAAGGTCCACTTGACTTCACATTCCAGGCTATCTGGCTCTAGGTGAGTGTGAGTGATCACACCATCGTGATTATCTTGGTCGTGAAGATCTTTTTTGTACAGTTCTTCTGTGTATTCTTGCCACTCTTCTTAATATCTTCTGCTTCCTACTTTCTTCTGTCCTTTATCGAGCCCATCTTTGCATGAAATATTCCCTTGGTATCTCTAATTTTCTTGAAGAGATCTCTAGTCTTTCCCATTCTGTTGTTTTCCTCTATTTCTTTGCATTGATCACTTAGGAAGGCTTTCTTATCTCTTCTTGCTATTCTTTGGAACTCTGCATTCAGATGCTTATATCTTTCTTTTTCTCCTTTGCTTTTTGCTTCTCTTCTTTTCACAGCTATGTAAGTCCTCCCCAGACAGCCATTTTGCTTTTTCGCATTTCTTTTCCATGGCGATGGTCTTGATCCCTGTCTCCTGTACAATGTCACAAACCCCCATCCATAGTTCATCAGGCACTCTATCTATCAAATCTAGTCCCTTAAATCTATTTTTCACTTCCACTTTATAATCATAAGGGATTTGATTTAGGTCATACCTGAATGGTCTAGTGGTTTTCCCTACTTTCTTCACTTTAAGTCTGAATTTGGCAATAAGGAGTTCATAGGGGAATACAAATCAAAGCTATGATGAGATACCATGTCATAACCATTAGGAAGACTATAATCATTAAAAATAAAATAACATGTATCAGGAAGAATGTGGAGAAACTGGAACCCTTGTTCACTACTGGAAGAAATGTAAAACTGTGCAGTCAGTACAGAAAAGAATGTAAATTTCAAGTTAAATATAGGGCTTCCCTGGTGGGAATCCACATAACAATGCAGGGGACACTGGTTTGATCCCTGATCCAGGAAGATCCCACATGCCAAGGGGCAACCAAGCCCCTGCACTACAATTATTGAGCCAGTACTCTAGAGCCCAGGAGCCACAACTAATGAAGCCCACTTGCCCTAGAGCCATGTTCTGCAACAAGAGAAGCCACTGCCTTAAGAAGCCCATGCACCAAAACGAAGAGTAGCCCCCACTCTCCAAAACTAGAAAAAAAAATCTGCATGCAGCAATGAAGACCCAATGCAGCCAAAAATAAATAAATTAATAATTGTTTTAAGTTAAATATAAAATCACTGCATGATCCAGCAACTCCACTTTTGGATATATAAATCTACATAAAGAATTAAAAGCAGGGACTCAAATGAGTACATAGCACACATGCTCATAATAGCTCTATGCATAATATCCAAAAGGTAGAAGCAACCTAAGTATTCATCAACAGATGAATGGATAAATAAAATAAAATATATATATTTCCATATGTATTTCACACAATGGAACGTTAACCACACTTTCAAAGTAGAAAATTCTGACACATGCAACAAGCTGGATAAACACTGAGGGCATTATACTAAGTGCAATAAGCGAGTCACAAAAAAGAAAAATACTGCATAACTACACTTACATGACGAAATCATAGCAGACAAATCCATAGAGACAGAAAGTAAAATGGTGGTTGCCAAGAGCCAAAGGAAGCAAAAAATGAGGAATTAGTGTTAAATAGGTACTGAGTTGCAGCTTGGGAAGATTAAAAAAATGTTCTGGAAATGGATGATGGTGATGGCACAAACAGAAAACTAAGATCATGGCATCTGGTCCCATCACTTCATGGGAAGATGGGGAAACAATGGAAACAGTGGCTGACTTTATTCTTCTGGGCTCCAAAATCACTGCAGATGGTGACTGCAGATGGTGAAATTAAAAGACGCTCACTCCTTGGAAGGAAAGTTACGACCAACCTAGATAGCATATTCAAAAGCAGAGACATTACTTTGCCAACAAAGGTCCATCTAGTCAAGGCTGTGGTTTTTCCAGCAGTCGTGTATGGATGTGAGAGTTGGACTGTCAAGAAAGCTGGGCACTGAAGAATTGATGCTTTTGAACTGTGGTGTTGGAGAAGACTCTTGAGAGTCCCTTGGACTGCAAGGAGTTCCAACCAGTCCATTCTAAAGGACATCAGTCCTGGGTGTTCTTTGGAAGGAATGATGCTAAAGCTGAAACTCCAGTACTTTGGCCACCTCATGCAAAGAGTTGACCCCTTGGAAAAGAGTCTGATGCTGGGAGGGATTGGGGGCAGGAGGAGAAGGGGACGACAGAGGATGAGATGGCTAGATGGTATCACCGACTCAATGGACGTGAGTTTGAGTGAACTCTGGAAGTTGATGATAGACAGGGAGGCCTGGCATGCTGCAGTTCATGGGGTCGCAAAGATTCGGACACAACTGAGCGACTGAACTGAATTGATGGCACAACAAAGTGAATGTACTTAATGCCACTGGACTGTATACTTTAAAATGATTCAGTTCAGCTCAGTCACTCAGTCATGTCTGACTCTTTACAACCCCATGAAGTGCAGCACACCAGGCCTCCCTGTCCATCACCAACTCCCAGAGTTCACCCAAACTCATGTTCATCAAGTCGGTGATGCCATCCAGCCATCTCATCTTCTGTCATGCCCTTCTCCTCCTGCCCCCAATCCCTCCCAGCATCTGAGTCTTTTCCAATGAGTCAACTCTTGGCATGAGGTGGCCAAAGTACTGGAGTTTCAGCTTTAGCATCATTCCTTCCAAAGAAATTCCAGGGCTGATCTCCTTCAGAACGGACTGGTTGGATCTCCTTGCAGTCCAGGGGACTCTCAAGAGTCTTCTCCAACACCACAGATCAAAAGCATCAATTCTTGAGCGCTCAGCTTTCTTCACAGTCCAACTCTCACATCCATACATGACCACTGGTAAAACCATAGCCTTGACTAGACGAACCTTTGTTGGCAAAGTAATGTCTCTGCTTTTCAATATGCTATCTAGGTTGGTCATAACTTTGCTTCCAAGGAGTGAGCATCTTTTCATTTCACAGCTGCAATCACCATCTGCAGTGATTTTGGAGCCCAAAATAATAAAGTCTGACACCCTTTAGAATGAGTAAAAAATAGAAATCAGAAAGCTGAAGAATACAATAACGGAATTGAAATTTTCAGTAGAGGGGTTCAAGAGCAGACTAGATCAAGTGAAAGAAAGGATCAGAAAACCTGTAGACAGATCAAGAGAATTCATCTAATCAGAGGAGCCAATTATTTTTTACAAATGAAAGAAAGAATGAAATGAATGAAAAAGAGTGAAGACAGATTCATGGATATATGGGACACAATCAAGCAGAGCAGTATACACATTATAGAAGTCACAGAAGGAAAAGAAATCAGGGTGGAGGGCAGAACTTATTCAAAGAGGTAATGACTGAAAATTTCTCTCACCTGGGGTAAAAAAATTAACATCCAAATCTAGAAAGCCAAAAGAAAGCCAAAAAAGGAATTCAAAGAGAATTACACTGACATACATTGTAACTGCCCTAAAGTAGAGACAAAGAGAGACTCTCAAAAAAGCAGCAAGAGAAACACAAAATATTATGTACAAGCAGACGCCCGTAAGACTATCAGTGGATTTTTCAGTGAAACCTTGCAGACCAGAATGGAGTGGGATAATACATTCAATATATAGTACTGAAAGAAAAAAAATTCCACCTAAGAATACCATGCCCAGCAAAGCTGTTCTTCAGAATTGAAGGAGAGATAAACAATTTCACAAAAGTTAAAGGAGAATGGCCTCACAAGAAATGTTACAGTTCTCTGTCCTGAAACAAAGGCACATTAATTAGTAACAGAAAAATATATAAAAGTATAAAACTTAAGGTAAAGCCAGGAAAAAAGAGAATCTATAAAAATAAAGTGAAAACTGAATACAGATGTTTTAATTAGCTTCTACTTAAAAAAGCAAATATGCAATATCAGTGAAAAAGGGTTACAATGGTAAATTTTATGTTACATATATTTTATCACAATTTTTAATTACTTGTTTAATGGGTATAGGGTTTCAGTTTTGCAAAATGAAAGGCTCCCAGAAAGATGTTATAGAACAATGTGAATATACTCACCACCACTGAACTATACACTTAAAAATGGTTAAGAAAGCAAATTTGCAGCATAAAAGGTTAATATACAAATGTCATTCACTTTCTATATACCAGAAATGAGCATTGGAATTTGACATTTAAAACACAATGTCATGTACATTAGCATCCCCAAAAGTTAAATACTTAGCTATAAATCTAATGAAATACGAGTAAGATCTCTACGAGGAAAACTTCAAAAGTTTGATGACAAATAGCAAACAAAAAGTTCAAAATGTCAATCTTTCCCCAACTTGTTCTATAGATTCAGTACAATCCCAATCAAAATCCCACCACAATATTCTGTGGTTATCAATAAACTGACTCTAAAATTTATGAGGCAAAAGATCCCAAATAACAAACTCAATACTGAAGAAGAAAATCAAACGACTGTCACTATGTGACTTAAAGACTTATAGTAAAGCTCCAGTAATCAAGGTAGTATAATTTTGGCAAGAGAACACACAAAAAGGTCAACCAAACAGAACAGAGATCCCAGAAAAGTACCTATATAGATACAATCAATTGATCTCTGACATAGGAAAAGACAACATAATGGAGCAAAGATAGTCTTTAAAAAATGTTACTATAACAAATGGATTTCGAAATGCAAAACATATAACCTAGACACAGGCTTTAACACTTCATAGAAATTAACCTAAAGTGGATCATAGATCTAAATGTAAAATGCAAAATTATAAAACTCCTAGAAGTAAGAGTGAACCTAGATGACCATTGGTAAGGCAATGACTTCTTAGATATAATACCAAAGACATGATGCATGAGAAAATAATTGATAAACTGGACTTCATTAAAATTAAAAACTTTTGCTCTGTGAAAGACACTGTCAAGAGAATGAGAAGTTACAAACTAGGAGAAAAACATCTTCAAAAGTCACATCTGATAAAAAACTGTTATCCAAAATATACAAGGATCTCTTAAAGCTCAACAATAATAATAAAAAAAACTTTAAAATGGGCAACATACCTGAACAGACACCTCATCAAAGAAGATATATAGATGGTAAATAAGAGTAATGTTCTACATCATATGTCACTAGAGACTATGACCATTCTATACCTACTAGAATGGCCAAACTGAAGAACACTGACAACACAAAATGCTGGCAAAGATGTGAAGTAACAGAACTCTCATTCACTGCTGATGAGACTATAAAATAGCAAAATAAATTTACATTTTAAAAAAATAGCATAGCCACTTTGGAAGATAGTTTACAAAACTAAATATATTCTTATCATATGATCCAGCAAAAGTACTCCTTGGTATTTACCCAAAAGGAGTTGAAATCTTATGTCCAAACAAAAACTTGTACACAGATATTTATAGTAGCTTCATTCTTAACTACCAAAACTGAAAAGCAACCAAGATGTCTTTTAGTAGGTAAATGGATAAATACACTGGTATATACAGACAATGGAATATCACTCAGTGTTACAAAGAAACAAGCTACAGAGCTCTAGGAAGACATGAAAGAACAATAAATGCATATTACTAAGTGAAAGAAGTCAATCTGAAAGGGCAACATACTGTAAGATTTCGACCATATGACATTCTGGAAAAGGTAAAACTGATGGAAATAGTAAAAAGATCAGTCATTGTCAGGACTTAAGAGGGAAGGAAGAGATGAATCAGTGAAACACAGGGGATTTTTAGGGCAGAGAAACTACTCTGGTGGATACATGTCATTATATATACGTCAAAATCCATAGAATGTACATCAAAAGTGAACCCTAAGGTAAACTATAGCTATGGGGTGATAATGATGTGTCAGTGTGGGATCATAAATTGTAACAAATATAGCACTGCGCCTGCAGGATATAGCAGAGACTGTACACATGTGGGGACAGGCAGTATGTGGGGACAGGAAATTTCTGTACCTTTCAGTTTTGCTATGGACCTAAAACACTCTAAAAATAAAGTTCATTCATTTTTTTAAATGGTTGAAGATGGCAAATTTTATGTTTTTTATATTTTATTACAATTTAAAATAATTTAAAAATAAAGATAATACATTTTTTTTAATGGGTAAAATATCCACTAAAGTTCAAAATAGACCAATGAATCTTAACATATTACCAAAAGTTCATTCCACGTTGTAACTAACCTTTACCATTTATCAAGTGTGTATTTGGTATAGCAGCCAAAGGGGAATAGTGGTAACTATCTGAAAAGGCTCATAAAATACTTTTCCCTTTCCCAACCACATATACTTCAAATAAAACACTTAGCAACAGATCAAATGCAGAAATAGATCTGAGAATCTAGCGGTCATCTATTAAACCAAACCTTTTAAGCAGATTCACACCACCACTCTAAATTCTTTGTTTTGGAAAACAGAGTTTTCATTTTTAAATGTGTTACTTACATTAACATATAATAGGTCTATTACTGTAACTGACCAGGACCCTATGGGTCTTCTCAGGACAGACCTCCCTTCCATGTCTTCTGCCTACCTCTCGTCTACAGAAAAGCTGTAGCCAAAGAAGAAATTTAATCAGAGAAGGGGCGGAGGAGGGGCGGGGGTTGGAAATACAAAAGCAAAGTAGTCAAGCAAGAAAAAATAATAATAATTCGGCCATTAAAAAAGGTCAAGGACCTTCAGTTCCTCTTCAAGAGCTAGAGATAATATTCTGAGCTGTAGATAATATCCTTTGAGTGGTTTTGTAGCTCCTGAAACTCCGACCAGGTGGGAGAAGTCAATGTGATGACCCGACTGTAGACATGGCATAAGCGGCTCCATCTTGCACAATTCCAAGAACTCACCTTTTTTTGCATATGTATACATTTTTTGTATACATTTTTTGCAGGACAAACTATTATTGTATACAGGGCAAGTTATTTTACTGGAGCAGATGATATCTGAGGAAGATCAGTTTTTGGAGTCTGAGTTCATGAAGTTTTTGGAGTGCTTTTGAGTGCAAGAAATTTTGAGGTAGTGCATAACAGAACTACAAAAAAAGGAGGCCCCTCAATTCAGATTTAGAGTCAGGGCATCAGAGATTTGTCCTGGAGCTTATTAAAATCACCTTCCTCTCTCAGGAGTCCCTTCGCTATGCCTACGCGGCGCCTGAAAACGGCCCGGTTCCCTGGTGGGCAAAAGAAACCAAAAGCGAGGAAAGGGACTTGAGTGTCCAGTTGCCGCGCAGTGTGACCCAAGCAGATTACGCGTGTAAAGAAGGAAAAGAAAAACCTTCTCACTCCCCACACCGGAGTCACAGGGCATCCATGGGCTTACCGGGTCTTGACGTTAGCAAGCCACGGAGACCCGCTAGCAACATCATTAAGCGGAACATAGCGTGACTTCTGGGCTTTTTTTTTTTTGAGAGGACACTAAACGCTACGACCGTTGGCCTTCGGTGAGCTGCGTTCTCGCGAGGCTACCTACGAGAGAGCTGGGTACTCAGCGCCCCGCCCACCAGTCGCCTGAGGGGCGCACCGGCTCTCCAGTCCTTGCGTTCTGGCCTCTGTCGCGCTCTTTTGCGGACAGCCCGCCCTTCTCAACGGCCCGGTGCCCCCACCCCCAATTATCTGAAGGTACCAGACCACCCCAGCCCTCTCTGTCGCGGTCATCGTCCTTCCACAAACCTTTTGCTTCTTGTGAATGGACCTAAAAGGACTAACACATTTATTGTCTGCTGTTTTGTTATCAAACACCACTTGCTGGATATAAAGGATATAAAACTGTGCGCACATACACACATGAGTTATGCGTTCATATTTACTAAAATCGGGTTTTTTTTTATTTTAAAAAGGGCAGATTAAAAAAAAAAAAAAGAATTCCAAAAAAGGGGGAAGTGAGTAGGTTTTGGTATCATCAAAAAGCACCTGCCATGGCACTTTCTATATCCACTGCCCAAATACACCTTGTAACCAGGCTGCTTCTACTTTCCATGTGGTTCGCAGACCATTGGCTACAATTCACTTAATGGCCTGCCCTTGTTCAGTTAACTTCTGGGTACAGTGAATACTCAGGTAATGAATGAGATGGACAAGATTCCTGCCCATAATTACAGTACATATGTTCCAGTAGAAAATTCTAACCACAATCCTCAACAGAGTATTCAAAATTTTCTAAATTTGTAGCTCAGGCTGCTGCCTCTTTTCCTCTCATCCCCTGTGCTAGGACCACTTACGACTTCCAATCTTTCCTGAATGAAAATTGCCTTATTACCTTGGACTGCAAGACCTCCCTCCCAGACTCACTACCCAGTCTTTACCTCTATGCAGTATCTTTTAATTCTTTTCAAATCCCAAAGAACGAGTTGTCTCTCACATCAATTAACAGAACGGCAGGTACACAAACAAAAAGGTCCAGTGGTAACAAAAATTTCACTTGGAGAAGCCCCACATCTAAACTCACAGTGGAGATGAGATTCTATGGACGCAAAGGCTTTCAACAGGGTTATTTCAGCCTGAAAAAGAACGGAATGAGCAGAAACATGGCAATGAAAACAGTTGGCCTCTCTGTATGCACAGGGAGATTGGTTCCAGCATCCCTGGTAGATGCCAAAATGCCCAGATGCTCAAGTCCCAAAATTGGCCCTCTGGTTTCCATCTCTGCAGATTCAACCAACCATGGATACTGAACTGTTTTGCCACTTGCAGTTAGTTGAATCCACTGACGCAAGCCTGCAGATACAGAGTGTCACTGTATTTTTATTGGGAATAAAAAAATCACTTGTAAGTCAATCTGTGCAGTTCAAACCCATGTGGTTCAAGGGTCAACAGTACGCATCTAGCTTGCACCTCAACAGGAAAACCCAGTGCTATACTAACACTTATTTTTGGGTGTCAGTTCAGTTCGCTTAGTCATGTCCAACTCTTTGGGACCCCATGAATTGCAGGACTCCAGGCCTCCCTGTCCATCACCAACTCTCAGAGTTCACTCAAACTCAAGTCCATCAAGTCGGTGATGCCATCCAGCCATCTCATCCTCTGTCATCCCCTTCTCCTCCTACCCCCAATCCCTCCCAGCATCAGAGTCTTTTCCAATGAGTCAACTCTTCTCATGAGGTGGCCAAAGTACTGGAGTTTCAGCTTTAGCATCATTCCTTCCAAAGAACACCCAGGGCTGATCTCCTTTAGAATGGACTGGTTGGATCTCCTTGCAGTCCAAGGGACTCTCAAGAGTCTTCTCCAACACCACAGTTCAAAAGCATCAATTCTTCAGTGCTCAGCTTTCTTGACAGTCCAACTCTCACATCCATACATGACCACTGGAAAAACCATAGCCTTGACTAGACCTTTGTTGGCAAAGTACTGTCTCTGCTTTTCAATATGCTATCTAGGTTGGTCATAACTTTGCTTCCAAGGAGTAAGCATCTTTTAATTTCATGGCTGCAATCACCATCTGCAGTCATTTTGGAGCCCAGAAAAATGAAGTCTGACGCTGTTTCCACTGTTTCCCCATCTATTTACCATGAAGTGATGGAACCAGATGCCATGATCTTAGTATTTGGGTGTAGTTGAGCCAAAAGCTGGTTTTACCTCGCTTCACAGTATTAGAACTGTTATACTAAATGCTTTGACTTGTTGCTGCTGCTGCTAAGTCGCTTCAGTTGTGTCCGACTCTGTGCGACCCCATAGACCACAGCCCACCAGGCTCCCCCATCCCTGGGAGTCTCCAGGCAAGAACACTGGAGTGGGTTGCCATTTCCTTCTCCAGCGCATGAAAGTGAAAAGTGAAAGTGAAGTCACTCAGTTGTGTCCGACTCTTCACGATCCCATGGACTGCAGCCCACCAGGCTCCTCCATCCATGGGATTTTCCAGGCAAGAGTACTGGAGTGGGGTGCCATTGCCTTCTCCCTTTGACTTGTTAATTGGTGCTAAATATTTTGAATGAATTTTCAGTATCCCATTTGTTTTCCCCTCCTTACTCTTTCCTGTTTAAATCTTTCAAAAAGCAGACTTTATATTATTATTTATGTATATAGCTCTCTCTATAATGGAAGGCATGTCCCATCCAGAATTTGTATATCACATGATCTAATATGGTACCTGCAAGATAATAGTTTCAGTAAACATTTATAGACTTTTATAAAATCTGATCCGTGCTTAAGAAAACCTGGATTGTGCTTAACTATATAGTTAGTAAACCCAGGCATTTGTCTGACAGAAAGAGAAAATGTAGTATCTTGAACAATGTAGTAAGTCTGTGAACATAGCCATACAGTGACACCAAACTTACATATAATTTATCCTTGATTATTAAAACATCTTTAGCAGATGGCAAAGAATGCCTTTATTATTTTCAAATTTTGAAGTGGCATCTATGACCAAGAAATTTTACAACTTTTAAAATAACAATCCTAGATAAATCAAGGACAAACCTATGTGAAAAAAAAGCATATAAAATGTCAAAATGCATATAAGAGCAAAAGAAGTTCAGGCTGATCAAATAATCTTTTAGAATAGCTTATTCCCTCAGGGTCCAGCAATTAAGACTGCATGCTTCCACTGCAGGGGGCATGGGTTCGATTCCTGGTCAGAGAGCTAAGATCCTACCTGACCTGTGGTGCAGCCAGAAAAAAAAGGTCCTAAACATCCAAAGATCCAAGGAATTATTTAATCCTGAGAAAGTTTTAAGTTGCAGAGTTAATATTTACTAACTGTAAAATTTCAGTGATATAAATTACAATTTCAAAATTTGTGGAACTACATCAGTGACAAACACAAAACTTTTTAGTTGTATATTAATTCATTCAGAGATTAAATTGAAGACTATTTGGGGTTGTTTACAATTTTTATTATATAGCTGATTGTTAAAATAATGTACCATCTTCAGAGGACTAAGATATGTGTCTTCTTCAAAACCAATCTGTTTTTCAAGGCTTTTTCAAACAATAAGCCTTTGTTCACAATTTGCCAGAAGTCTTGAAAATTAGTGAGACAGTATCTGTAAACATTTGACTAGTAGTTTTTTCTAAAACTGTGTTTTAATTAATAAGGTAATAAATAGCTGAGTATTTAAGAAGTTAATGGACAACACAAATCAGAATTTCAAGTATTTATTGTAATCTTATGTTTGTATGTATGTATATATATATATATATATACACAAACCAAAAATTTTTTAAAAAACTAAAGAAATTCAGTTAATAAACTTATTAATAAACTTTATTATGAAAGGTTGTGAAAAAATTTTAGGTGCTTAAATTTTCATCATTCATACCATTTCTTCCATAGTAAAAATTCACTTTTTATCACAGCTGAGACAATAACTCACAGATACCACTAATTTTCTTGCACTTATCTAAAAAAACTTTTTCTTTATTTCTCCAGCCTAATTTCTTGAAAAATATTAGAATCAACAGAGACATAATCAAGCACACCTTAGTAAATGTAAACATTCAAAAGTATATTAATAGCAATCTTTGAAGTTTCAGATTTTGGACTTAAAGTGCTCATGAGATTCTCAAGTGGTTTTATGATAGCTCAATTGATTGAAGATATTATAATTGCTCCTGCTTTTTATTACAGCTATGAATCAACAGCATATCTGATTAGTTCTATTAAATACTTCGTACCTTAAAGTTTATAATTTATTTAAAATGATGCTATTGTAAAAGGATGCTATGTTTTAACATGATTCATAATAGAAATTCTATTTTTAAATTAACTTGGCTAATATTCATTATCCATAGATAGATCCATGGAATCCATTGTCCAGAATCCATAGAAGCATTTATCCATAGAATGTTCATAAAAATGGAAGATAACAACTGTGTGTATGTATACACATACACACTTATAGTGTGTTTTTGCACTTTTTAGATAGTATTATGATATCTTGTGTATTTTGTGCATTCTTCTGAATACAGAGTATTCCTTTATTCATGAAGTGAATGAGATAAACAAAATTCTAATGTATGATGATTATTAGTCTGTGTAAGATTAAAAATATTACATATTAATTGGCAGCTAATTACTTTTCACAGGTATTAGATTATTACATGTTCAACCAGAAACTACACTAATAACAACTAAGGTCAAAATTCAGAGTTACATTTAAGCACATAATGACAAAACTTGAAACAATACAGTTAATTTGAGAATCATTATAATAACATGTTCAAAATAACATAATTCATGTCAGGTGCATTAACCTCACAGATGACTGAATAAAATGTATTCAGTAATGGAAATGAAAATGTTATTCTAAATTCCCTGGCTTTACTGCATTTCTTCTATTTCTCATTTCCCACTACTCAAGTTCTGTTCTTCTGTATTAATAAAGTCTGTTTTGTGGTATTTTGTTTTCATTCATAACTGCAGCAGGAAGAAAGGCTTTTCAAGAAAATATCAGGAAAAAAAAAAAAAAAAAGTATTAGCTCAGTTCCCTGAAGATGTCTGCAAAATGAAAGGCTAAAAAAATAATCAAGTGAGGGAACTATATAAAGGAGGTGGAGGCGGAGGAGCAGGACGAGCTGGAACTAAATTTCCCTGAAATGATTCTTTGGGCTGTGGTGGAGGTGGCCTGTGAAGAGGTAAAAAAGACAGTTAATCGTATGTCTCAACTGAATGAAATAAAGCTACATTCATGACACCATTCTTAAAACCATCACTGAATTTTGCCTGGTGAGCAGCTGTTTCACAATTTATATATTCTTCTCCTGATGTTCACTTGGATTTCGGTGCATTCTTATTGCATAATAAAGATTATACTGGAGGACACTACTCAGTGTGCAATTCAATCATAATTTGAAGGACTTTTGGGGGGGGTGGGGAGGGGTGTGAAGTATTTTATGCAATGCAAAATATTATAATAAAATCTTCTCCTTTCTTGTTGATGCTAAGCCCATACATTGAGTCCCTCATTTTTCTTGTGCTTTTCAGTTCTAGAATTTCCATTTGATTCTTTTTTTAGGTTTTTAAGTTCAGCACATCTAGTTCTGTGTGAAATTCTCAATCTTGACTATTAATTCTGTGATACAGTCATCATAGTTATTTAAAGTCTGTACCTAATAAACTCTACTAACTGGATACCCTCTGAGTGCATTTTCTTGGTTTTAGTCACATTTTCTTTTCTTGTATGTCTAGCTTTTTAAATTGAGATAGTGAAAGTGAACATTGCTCAGTCATATCTGACTCTTTGCAACCCATGGACTATAGAGTCCACAGAATTCTCCAGGCCAGAATCCTGGAGTGGGTAGCCTTTCCCTTCTCCAGGGGATCTTCCCAACCCAGGGATCGAACCCAGGTCTCCTGCATTGCAGGCAGATTCTTTACCAGCTGAGCCACCAGGGAAGCCCAAGAATACTGGAATGGGTGGCCCATCCCTTCTCCAGAGGATCTTCGTGACCCAGGAATCAAACCAGCGTCTCCTGCACTGCAGGATTTTTTACCAATTAAGCTATTTTAAATTGGGGGCAAACAGTGAAAGAAAACAACCAAACCTGTAGGAAATAAATCGAGGGTCTGATTCACCCTTGCCCCTGGGTCCCAACACAAAGCCTGGGATATTTGCTAGGGTACCATCTCCCTGGCAGGGCTCCAGGTTTTGTCCCCTCAGCCCTAGTTTGTTGAAAACTCTCCTCAGCTTTCTATCCTCGCCCATGCAGAATAGGTAGACACAATCTAGGACAGAAAAATGGTCCCCAAAGCTGAGGTCATCTCTGGAATACCTTCCTCTCCTGGACCTTAAAAAATAATCCTTCATTTCTTTAGTAGTTTTCTGATGTCTTCATATTTTCTTATATTGTCTAGCTTTTCTAGCTGTTCCTAATGGGAGGTCTGGCCAAACTTATGTGATTTGCCATTGCTGGTGATTATAAAGATCCTTGCTTCAGAATCTTATGGATACCAGAGGCTACAGCAGCTGTTCAGTGTCTTGTTGGGGCCTCTTTAAAATTTCATTCTGACACTTCATTAATATGACAAAACTTAAATAAAATCTCTTAAAAACTTTTCTGCAAACTGTGCTCTATCTATACTGTTGGCAATAAATACCGTGTCCTAAATTAAATTAAAATACAAGGCAACTATTGTGACATTAACCCTTGGTTGTATCCTGATCAAGTAATCTAAGTGAATTCACTTCAGACCTTGATGGGTACTGCTGAGGCTGCCTGGCTCCATAAGTTGGTACTGGAAATCTGTTTGTTTGTATAGGCTAAAAAGAAAAAAAAAAGTTATTACGACAATGCACTCATCAATATATTTTCTATATAGGTTATTTTCCACATAAAAATAATCTATTTAAAAATCAATGAATAGATGACTTATAATCTTAACATTTAAAATATTTTGCTTATTCAACATATCTTTGCTACTGAGTGTGGAATATTTAATCCTTTTAAACTATAGTTTTTAAATTCAATAATAACAAAGTATTATCTTGGCCTTGATCAACTCCATTAGTTAAAAGGTAACATATTAATATTTCCTAGGTCAATACATTTTAAATAAAACCTTTTAAAAATGTATTGCCAAACGTATACATAGTACCTAACTAGTACTGTAAATACCATCAATTTTCAAATACCCTTGATTTTGATGTGGAAAACAGGGAACTTTTGTGCACTGTTCATATGAATGTAAATTGGTCCAGCTACCACAGAAAACAGTATGGAGGTTCCTCAAAATATTAAAAACATGACTACCATATGATCCAGTAATTCTGAGTATTTATCCAAAGAAAATGGGACACTAACTTCTATAATTATCTGCACCCCATGTTCATTGCAGCATGGATTATGATAGCCAATATATGGAAGAGTCTAAGGGTCCATCCAATATGCTACCGGAGATCATTGGAGAAATAACTCCAGAAAGAATGAAGGGATGAAGCCAAAGCAAAAACAATACCCAGCTGTGGATGTGACAGGTGATAGAACCAAGGTCTGATGCTGTAAAGAGCAATACTGCATAGGAACCTGGAATGTCAGGTCCATGATCAAGGCAAATTGGAAGTGGTCAAACAAGAGATAGCAAGAGTGAATGTCGACATTCTAGGAATCAGCAAACTAAAATGGACTGGAATAGGTGAATTTACCTCAGATGACCATTATATCTACTACTGTGGGCAGGAATCCCTCAGAAGAAATGGAGTAGCCATCATGGCCAACAAAAGAGTCCGAAATGCAGTACTTGGATGCAATCTCAAAAATGACAGAATGATCTCTGTTCGTCTCCAAGGCAAACCATTCAGTATCACAGTTATCCAAGTCTATGTCCCAACCAGTAACGCTGAAGAAACTGAAGTTGAACAGTTTTATGAAGACCTACAAGACCTTTTAGAACTAACACTCAAAAAAGATGTCCTTTTCATTACAGGGGACTGGAATGCAAAAGTAAGAAGTCAAGAAACACCTGGAGTAACAGGCAAATCTGGCCTTGGAATGCGGAATGAAGCAGGACAAAGACTAATAGAGTTTTGCCAAGAAAATGCACTGGTCATAGCAAACACCCTCTTCCAACAACACAAGAGAAGACTCTACACAGGGACATCACCAGATGGTTAACACTGAAATCAGATTGATTATATTCTTTGCAGCCAAAGATGGAGAAGCTCTATACAGTCAACAAAAACAAGACCAGGAGCTGTCTGTGGCTTAGATCATGAACTCCTTATTACCAAATTCAGACTCAAATTGAAGAAAGTAGGGAAAACTGCTAGACCATTCAGGTATGACCTAAATCAAATCCCTTATTATATAGTGGAAGTGAGAAATAGATTTAAGGGCCTAGATCTGATAGATAGAGTGCCTGATGAACTATGGAATGAGGTTTGTGACACTGTACAGGAGACAGGGATCAACACCATCCCCATGGAAAAGAAATGCAAAAAAGCAAAATGGCTGTCTGGGGAGGCCTTACAAAGAGCTGTGAAAAGAAGAGAAGTGAAAAGCAAAGGAGAAAAGGAAAGATATAAGCATCTGAATGCAGAGTTCCAAAGAATAGCAAGAAGAGGTAAGAAAGCCTTCTTCAGTGATCAATGCAAAGAAATAGAGGAAAAGAACAGAATGGGAAAGACTAGAGATCTCTTCAAGAAAATTAGAGATACCAAGGGAACATTTCATGCAAAGATGGGCTCGATAAAGGACAGAAGTGGCCTGGACCTAACAGAAGCAGAAGATATTAAGAAGAGGTGGCAAGAATACACAGAAGAACTGTACAAAAAAGATCTTCACGACCCAGATAATCACGATGGTCTGGTCACTCACCTAGAGCCAGATATTCTGGAATCTGAAGTCAAGTGGGCCTTGGAAAGCATCGCTACGAACAAAGCTAGTGGAGGTGATGGAATTCCAGTTGAGCTGTTTCAAATTCTGAAAGATGATGCTGTGAAAGTGCTGCACTCAATAGGTCAGCAAATTTGGAAAACTCAGCAGTGGCCACAGGACTGGAAAAGGTCAGTTTGCCTTCCAACTCCAAAGAAAAGCAATGCCAAAGAATGCTCAAACTATCGCACAATTGCATTCATCTCACATGCTAATAAAGTAACGCTCAAAATTCTCCAAGCTAGGCTTCAGCAATACATGAACCGTGAACTTCCTGATGTTCAAGCTGGATTTAGAAAAGGCAGAGGAACCAGAGATCAAATTGCCAACATCCGCTGAATCATGGAAAAAGCAAGAGAGTTCCAGAAAAACATCTATTTCTGCTTTATTGACTAAGCCAAAGCCTTTGACTGTGTGGATCACAATAAACTGTGGAAGATTCTGAAAGAGATGGGAATATCAGACCACCTGAACCTGCCTCTTGAGAAATCTGTATGCAGGTCAGGAAGCAACAGTTAGAACCGGACATGGAACAACAGACTGGTTCCAAATAGGAAAAGGAGCATGTCAAGGCTGTATATTGTCACCCTGCTTATTTAACTTCTATGCAGAGTACATCATGAGAAACTCTGGACTGGAAGAAACACAAGCTGGAATCAAGATTGCCGGGAGAAATATCAATAACCTCAGATATGCAGATGACACCACCCTTATGGCAGAAAGTGAAGAGGAGCTAAAAAGCCTCTTGATGAAAGTGAAAGCGGAGAGTGAAAAAGTTGGCTTAAAGCTCAACATTCAGAAAATGAAGATCATGACATCCGGTCCCATCATTTCATGGGAAATAGATGGGGAAACAGTAGAAACAGTGTCAGACTTTATTTTGGGCGGCTCCAAAATCACTGCAGATGGTGACTGCAGCCATGAACTTTAAAGACACTTACTCCTTGGAAGAAAAGCTATGATCAACCTAGATAGCATATTCAAAAGCAGAGACATTACTTTGCAGACTAAGGTCCATCTAGTCATGGTTTTTCCAGTGGTCATGTATGGATGTGAGAGTTGGACTGTGAAGGAGGCTGAGTGCCGAAGAATTGATGCTTTTGAACTGTGGTGTTGGAGAAGACTCTTGAGAGTCCCTTGGACTGCAAGGAGATCCAACCAGTCCGTTCTGAAGGAGATCAGCCCTGGGATTTCTTTGGAAGGAATGATGCTAAAGCTGAAGCTCCAGTACTTTGGCCACCTCATGAGAAGAGTTGACTCATTGGAAAAGACTGTGATGCTGGGAGGGATTGGGGGCAGGAGGAGAAGGGGACAACAGAGGATGAGATGGCTGGATGGCATCACGGACTCAATCGATGTGAGTCAGAGTGAACTCCGGGAGTTGGTGATGGACAGGGAGGCCTGGCACACTGCGTGCGATTCATGGGGTCACAAAGAGTCAGACACGACTGAGCAACTGAACTGAACTGAACTGAAGGGTCCATCTGTGGCAAACACAGGTACATATATACGAATGTTATTCAACCAACAAACAAAACGATATCTTGCCATTTGTGACAACATGGATGGACCTCAGGCATTCAGGCTAAGTGAAATGAGTCAGAAAGAGGACAAATATCGTATGATCTCACTTATATGTGGAATCTAAAAATAAACAAAAAAACACCAAATGGTTAGATACAGAGAACAGATTGGAGACTCACAGAGGGCAGAGAGGGAAATGGATAAAAACAGATGAAGGTGGTTAAAAGATAATAATTTCCAGTTGTAAAATCAATCATAGGGATGTAAGGTACAGCATGGTGCCTTTGGTAATACTTCATGGCATATTTGAAAACTGCTAAGCGTGTAAATCTTAAAAGTTCTCATCACAAGGAAAAAAAATGTGTAACTATGTACAACAATGGATGTTAATGAGACTTACTGTGGTGCTCATTTCATACTGTATACAAATATTGAACCACGTTGTACACCTGAAACTTATATAATTTGATATGTCTGAAAGTAAAAGTGAAAGGCACTCAGTTGTGTTCAGCCCTTTGCAACCCCCTGGACTATACAGTCCATGGAATTCTCCAGGCCAGAATACTAGAGTGGGTAGGGGATGCACAGAGTTGGACACAACTGAAGCGACTTAGCAGCAGCAGCAGCAGCAGCAGCAGCAGCAGCAGCAGCAGCAGCCTTTCCCTTCTCCAGGGGATCTTCCCATCCCAAGGATCAAACCCAGGTCTCCCACACTGCAGGCAGATTCTTTATCAGCTGAGCTACAAAGAAAGCCTGTGATGTGTCTATTTTATCTCAGTTTTTAAAAAGTAGAACACCGGAGTCATCAGGGATAGGAAATTACTGCTTCACGGGTTCAGAGTTTCTGTCTGGGGTAAAGAAAAAGTTTTAGAAATAGCAGTGATGATTACACAACACTGTGAATGTAATTAATGCCACTGAATTGTATATTTAAAAATGGTCAAAACGGCAACTTTTATAAGCATGTATATTTTACCACAATTGAAAATGAAAAAAAAATGTCAAAGACAAAAAATTATATATTACATAATTTCTAACTTGTATATAGGGACTGTGTGATCATCCTATATATGTAGAAATATGGAAAAATCCCCGAGACTTATGGTTAAGGGAAAAGGGCTTAACAATTTGTTTCTTTTTTATAAAAGGAAAGGGAGAAGAACAGAGAGATTTCATACATATCCTTCCATTTTAGAAGCATATCTAATCATTTAACCTCCTTGTAATTGGAAAGACTTTAAAAGTTTGACAGTACCAAATGCTGCCAAAATTTACTTTGACAGGAATGCTCATACACCACTGACAATGCAATCACCCAATGGCATAATCCTTTTGGAAAACAATTTGACATTTTCAAGTAAACATTCAAATATTTTTCAACCCAGCAATTTAACTTTGGTATATTCCTATATCAGAGTTCTCTAATAGAATTTTCTGTAATGATGGAAACATTCTATGCCTATGGTGCCCCTACAATAGTAGTCACAGGTGATCTATTGAGCATCTAAAATGTCAGTGGGGAATAGAATTCTTAACTTTATTTAATATAACATAAAATTTAAATAGCCACATGTGGATAGTAACCACTGTAGTAGTACCACCCTAGAACTCACACACATGCATGAGTAACATACAGAATGTTCATCTCAGCTTTATTTGTAATAATGAACAATTGGAAACTGGTAAAAGAAAAATGGATTTTTAAACTGTGTGGAATTTATGTAATATAATACCAACAGTGAAAATGAATGCATTAGAGCTACATCTATTGATAGAGATAAACCACAAAGCAATGTTATGGGGAAAAAGCATGATGCAGATACATGTGTAAGACAGCAAACAAAACATTATACAACGTTTAAAAGCAGATCAAGCATTAGTATACTGTATTGGCGTTTTTCTTTCTGGCTTACTTCACTCTGTATAATCAGCTCCAGTTTCATCTGATGCCAGGAGCCAGCGTGAGGAATTGCACCCGTGACAAGGTCATGCAGCAGAGCTCTGATGGCAAGGCTAATCAGACCTCAGGTTTTCCCCCTGGAATTTCCTGAGCATCCACCCCCCGAAAAAATAAGAATCTGCCTGCTTTTCCACTCTTCTGATATTCTCTGGAAAAAGTCAAATCAGGGCTTTAGTCTTCTGCATTTGAAAGGGATGTTTCAGCTCAAACCCCCTCTGATAGCTCTCTAGCTTGCCTAACAGGTTCCCCGGACCTCTTACAGCTTATGAATTGCTTACAGCCCCCCAACTGCAAGAGGCACAAAGCTTAAAGCATCAGAGCCTTTTCTAAAGAGTTAAAAATCATATTGGTAGAGGATTTTCACTGTTGACTCAATGATTGCTGCCAGGCCTCCATATTATTTATCTTTTAGGCACCTGGGAGGATGTTAATCAATGTAAACTGGATATGGAAAAGATATATAATAGTTTTGATGTTAGCAACACTAGACTTTTGAGTTAATTACTTTTCTCTTTGTTATATATCACTGTACTCCTCTTGTGTCCTTGCTATGTAAGAATGTAACTTTATTCAGTGCTTTCTGAGAGGGGTACCAGACTTTGGGAAGATCAACACAAATAAGTCTTCTGGTTGACAAACTCTTATCAGAAAAAAGGCAAAAAATGTTAATTGGCCCTTTTGGCAGGAAGATGATGTAAATTACCTAAGACTTGTGTATACAATTAGGTACGCAGAGAGAAAAGCCTGGTTTTGATAAGAGTCTGGACTGCTAACGCTGCATAACTTTGTGTTACCCATTGATCTCCATGTTTTATCAAAAGTATAAAAGGCCTTCTGAACAATAGAGGACAGGGCCAGTCTCTGGACTGGTTTCCCCCATGTCTCCTCTTTACTCTAATTTCAGGCTGAATTCCCATCTGGGGTGTGAAGGCTCACCATGTCTACTTACTTGCCCCGGCTTTTAAGATCCACGCAAGGGGGAGCCCAAGGCGGGGCACCCCCCAATATTCAAGAGGACACCAGTGGCCTAACGTAGATGGTGCAAGCTCCTTGTGTGGAACTTTATTGGCTTCCCATGTAAACCAAGTTATTCAGCCTCTTTCTCCACTTAATTTTCCTACTACACTATTTCTTCCTAATCTAATCTTATACTAATAAATAAATAAGTTTTCCTCGCCAACGCCATCCCCGCTTCGAATTCCCTGGATCCACCGGGGCTGGACCCCGGCAATCTACCTCATTAGAACTGATTCAAATGTATCCTTTTTAATGGCTGAGTAATACTCCATTGTGTATACAGTATACTAACGCATATATACGGAATTTAGAAAGATAGTAATGATAACCAGTATGTGAGACAGCAAAAGAGACACAGATGTATGGAACAGTCTTTTGGACTCTGTGGGAGAGGGAGAGGGTGGGATGATTTGGGAGAATGGCACTGAAACATGTATAACATAAGAAACGAATCGCCAGTCCAGGTTCGATGCAGGATATAGGATGCTTGGGGCTGCTGCGCTGCGATGAACCAGAGAGATGGTATGGGGAGGGAGGTGGGAGGGGGGTTCAGGATTGGGAACACGTGTACACCTGCGGTAGATTCATGTTGATGTATGGCAAAACCAATACAATACTGTAAAGTAAAAATAAATAAATAAATAATAATAAAAATAGAAAGAAGACATTAACACACAAAATAAATAAATAAATAAAAGCAGATAAAGCAACATTTTGTTATTTCTTAGGGATATATGCATATTAGAAAAAGTGTATTACTATCCCAGTACTCCCTAATATACTCCAAAGGACAGTGATTGCTGGTCCCCTTGCTGAGACAACTAGACCTATTACTCCAGGAGCTCAGCACCAGATTTTTAGTTAGATGCCCTGGGGAAGCCAGGTATTAAAAACAGAAAGATAGCAGACATAGGGAAAAAGAGTGACAGCATAAAACCCAGGACATTTTCTAGGCTTGGTTTCAAGGCAAGACATTCTCAGTGTCTTGAGACAATGTTTTCCTCCCATCTCCTCTAAGCCAGGGACCCTAGTGCTATTCCATTAACTAACCCAGAGGCCATCTGCAGACCACACTCCTAAATTCTTTGGAAAATATCTATGTTTATTCCTATGTGTGCATGTTCAGTCGCTCAGTTGTGTCCAACTCCTTGCAATCCCATGGACTGTAACCCTCCAGGCTCTCCAGGCAAGAATACTGAGTGGGTTGCCATCTCCTACTCCAGGAGATCTTCCTGACCCAGGGATCAAACCCAACTCTGCTGTGTCTCCTGCACTGGCAGGCAGATTCTTTACCACTGCACCACCTGGTATATTATGTAATAATTTTTTAAGCTTTAAAAATGTGATGTGCTGCACTCAGTTGCTCAGTCATGTCCAACTCTTTGCAACCCCATGGAATGTAGCCCGCCAGGCTCCTCTATCCATGGAGATTCTCCAGGCAAGAATACTGGAGTGGGTTGCCATGCCCTCCTCAAGGGATCTTCCCAACCCAGGGATTAAACCCAGGTCTCCCACATTGCAGGCAGATTTTTTACCAGCTGAGCTACCAGGGAAGCCCTAAACGTGTGGTACCATAGTATAATAAAGGAAAAGAATTTTTCATTTAAACTTACAACGTTTCTGGGAGGAGTCACTGAAGAAGCAGGTCCAGGAACACTCGCTGGCTGTCTAGAATCTTTTGCTTGATTTTTGCCACCTGATCTGAAAGATACAAATACTTTTGAGCTAAATTAAGATTAAGACATTTCTATATGACATAGCATTAATATACAGACTTGTATTTTTCCAAATACAGAAGAATGATACTGGTAGTGGTGGTGGATATGATCATGATGACAGCTAAAATTCATATGGCATTTTTAATAGTTCTCATCCAGTTTTAATCCTTAGAGTACTAGAAAGTTTTCTTAATCTCATTTTACAATTAAATAAACTGAAATACTAAGAAATAATTTAGACAATCAGGCCAGTGTTCTCAAACTCCTCAAGTCTTCCTGAAATCAGAGACTACTAAATTAATATTCTTAGGTCTAAAGTAGTCACTCTGAATATCAGGAAGTCCAAAAGAAGCAAAACAAGCTGGCTGGAAAGATGTCAGCTAAGAGTTAGACATTGCCAAAAGGATAGCAAGTAAGCTATGTACAGGAGACAGCTATTGCTATGAAACTAAAATTTCAGAGATGCAGACTGGGGAATTATCTACATGTATTGGTCAGTCTGAAGTGTGAAAGAAAGTTAAGAGAAAAAAGGATAGAAAGGTAAATCTAGGGAATTCCCTGGCAATCCAGTGGTTAGGACTTGGTGCTTTCATTGCCAGGGACCCAGGTTCAATCCCTGCTTAGAGAATCAAGATCCTGCCAAACCACTCAGTGTGGTCAAAAAAAAGGGGGTACAGGTATATGTCTCAATAAACTATATTTTAAAAACAAAAAGAAATCTACATCTGTTTTAGAACACATTTAAAAAATAAAGCTAACATGAGGATTCTCTAGGAAAATATTATGCAGTTTTTAAGTGAGGTAAGTGAGAAATAAGGCAATGAAGTAAAGGTGAGCATTCCAGGCAAGATATGAACATTTTGGAATCATTACCATAATAAAAACCAGCTATTAAGTAACTGCATTGTGCTATGGATTTTATTTGTTAATATTTCCTTATTTAATCCTCACATGAAGCCCTCCAGAGATGGGTAATATTATTATTCTCATCGTAGAGGATGTAAACCAAGGCTCAGATACTTATTATTTCTGTTCATAATTCTAGCAAATGATAGCTTTGCTAGAACTTGAACTTAACTGCAAGGTCCATGCTAACACATGCTACATTCCAATGCCAACGTATTAGAAATGATTGCTGAGAGAGAGCAACACAAGAGTCCAACATGTAGACTAGAAATGTCAGGTGTCTGAATTACGACAACCCTTTCTTTCATCAAAGATTATTTCTTAAAAGCTGATGATACATGAAATCTGTTTTCAAAACAGACTTGAAGAATACTTCTAGGAGAATTGATACTGGAAATAGACAAGGAAGAAAAAATTTTAATGGCATGCAAATCAGAAGTTGTAGCCCCAAATTCTACTTACCCCACTATCAGAAATGAAAGTCAAGTAAAATGAAGCCTAAGGGGCCATTTTCAGTAGTATACAGGTTGGTGTCATCATAACCCTTTTCCCTCACCATTATAAGAGATGGCTGAGTCACCACTTACCCTTTAATTCCTGCTCATCATGTCAAAAGAATAGAGACACAAACTAGAATGCTAGTTTTAAACTATCTTCTATATGATTATCATCATACATAATTAAATTACTTAGTAAGAATTTTAAAAAAATAATCTAAGTACTCATTTGTCTGTGATCTCTTCCTTCTGCAGTAGCTTCTCCGTAGCTGGTTTCTCTTAATGAAGACAAAAACAGCCAATACAATAAGAGGAACAATTAGGAAGAAGAATACCAGGAGTCCGTCCCTCAGTGCAGCATTGTTTTCTAGAGAGAAGGAGTTTATATTACTGATAATTAAATTAGAAGTTAACTTGTATTAACTAAAACATACTAAATGATGATATATTTTACATTCATTTTCACATTGTTCAAAAGTCACACTGATATCAACTGAAAAACACTGAGAAGTCTTATTGACTCCTCCTGCTCACCCACTTCATTTCTGCCTTCCTAAAGGTAAAGTGAAAGTGAAGTCACTCAGCCGTGTCCAACTCTCTGCGACCCCATGGACTAGTAGCCTATCAGGCTCCTCCCTCCATGGGATTCTCCAGGCAAGAGTACTGGAGTGGGTTGCCATTTCCTTCTCCATCCTAAAGGTAACCACTTTTATTAATTTCTTCTATAATCTTACAGTGTTTCTTCATGCAAAGTTAAGCAAGAACAAAATATGTTTTATTGTGAACCTTTCTTACACAAAAGGTAGCGTGGCATAAATGTTATTTTTTCACTTAGCCATACTACATATCTTCCCAAACCATACACAGAGCACCACCTCTTTTTCTGTATAGCTATACAAAACTCCATTGCAAGGATGCCCTATAGTTTATTCAGTCAGTGAGTACCCACTAATACTTTCATTTTTCCAGTCTTTGCTATTACAAAAACATATTACAATGAATAGCCTTGTATACATGTCATATCACATAGATGTACCTATAGAATAATTTCCCAAAAGCAGAACTGACGTATCAGAGGGTAAATGTACTTGCTGTTTTTTAAAGCATCATCAACTTGTCTACCACAGTGGTAGTTACAAGTTAGCATGCCATATATCCAAACAAAACTATAATTCAAAAAGGTACATGCACCCCTATATTTTTGACAGCTTTATTCACAATAGCCAAGACATGGAAACAACCTAAATGTTCACTGACAGATGAATGGATAAGTAAGATGTGGTACTTAAATACCACGGAATACAACTTAGCTATAAAACAGAATGAAATAATGCCATTTGCAGCAACCTGGATGGACCTAGAGATTATCATACTAACTGAAGTAAGTCAGAAAGAGAAAGTCAAATACCATATGGTATCACTTATATATGGAAACTAAAATATAACAGAAATGAACTTATCTACAAAACAGAAACAGACTCACTCACAGACACAGAGAACACACTCCTCGTTGCCAAGAGGGAGAGGAGGAGGGGCAGGAATGGATTGGGAGTTTAGGATTAGCAGATGCAAACTATTATATATACACTGAATAAACAAGGTCCTTCTCTATAACACCAATACTTTGGCCACCTGATGCAAAGAGCTGACAATTAGAAAAGACCCTGATGCTGGGAAAGACTGAGGTAGGAGGAGAAGGGGACGACAGAGGATGAGATGGTTGGGTGGCATCACCAACTCAATAGCCATGAGTTTGAGCAAGCTCCAGGAGCTGGTGATGGACAGGGAAGCCTGGCATGCTGCAGACCATGGGGTTACAACAAGTCGGACACAACTGAGCGACTGAACTGAACTGACTCTATAACACAGGAAACTATATTCAATATCCTGTGATAAATCACAATGGAAAAGAACATAAAAAGAATGCATATATTTATATATGTATAAGTGAATCACTTTGTTGTACACAACATTGTAAATCAACTAATTTCAATAAAATAAATTTTCTTAAAAAGTTAGCATACTAGCCAGCAATGTAAAAGAATTCCTCACAACCTCACCCATAGAGTCAAACTAGTGCATTTTTGCCAAACTGGCAGGTGAAAATTTATATCTTATATGATTTTAATTTGGATTTCTCTTTTTGTACCATGATTTGAGCAACTTTTCATGTTTAAGAAAATACTGTATTTCTTTTTCTTCTCAGTTTCTAAAAGTCCTTTATCTATTAGGGAGAAAAGTTTTGTCTATGATAAATTGGCAATATTTTTCCCATTTTGTCATGTCTTATGGTACAATGATTTTCTCCATGCATAATTTTATTATTCCAAGGTAGCTAAATTTATCAATCTTATTTTTTGTGGCTTATGGACTTTAAGTCTTATAATTTTAAAAATTCATTAGTTAACATTAATTTTATCTGCTTCATGTTCTTCAGTGAAAGAATATAGCAAATATGAACATAAGTGGTAAACTATGAAATAATCCTAATTTTAAATTTGTAAAAGTACCAAAACTTTGTTTTAAAAGTTATATGAAACTACACAAAATACTCGACACAATTAAAAATAAAAATATGAAAACTTAAAGCCAATTTGATATATCATTTTATACCTAATAAGAAAAGGTCAAAATTTAAAGCAACACTGGCCAGGTTATATTAAAATTGGCACCTTCATACTGTCGGTGGCATTACACAAGCTCATTTGGAATTTTTATCAAGAACCATAAAAAGGATTATACCCTTCAATCTAATAATCTCATTACGGCAATTTATGCTTCAGTTGGGAAAAATGTTTAAGTATTAAGATGTACACTACAATGTCATCAGTGCATATCAAGAACTTAGAGACAACCTAAATGTCAAATAATTAGATAACAGCTAAGTCAAGTTATGACACAATCCATCAATGAATTAAAATGTATAGTTCTGACTTCCACTTCTAGCCAAAATGGGGTAACAGGAGCCAGATTTATCCTGCTAGCTATAGCAACCAGAAAACCAGGCAAAATACTTAAAGCAATGGTTTTCACAACATTGGACATATGGCAATGAAGAGCAGTGATCCCTTAGAGCTTTACAAGGGGAGCTCTACAATTGCCCCAGTTTGCTGCCTAGGGAAAGTTAACAGATTGTGATGAGGGGTGTGGGAACCTAAGCGAACTCCAGTGGTTTCCTTGAGGTGAGGAATAGACTCTGGTTGAGGAAGCAGTCAAGATAACTAGAGTTCACAAGCAAAGTACCAGAAGGGAGAAAGCTGCACAGACAAAACTTGAAAGATCTGCAGAGGGTTCCCCTCAGATACTCAGTTGAGAACTGATCAATGTATGCATGTAAGGAAATCACCTGAAGCCAGAGATAGAATCACCTGAAAGGATTAGTGGGAACAAACCCCACACACAACTCACACAGAACTAGAAAGCATGCCTTTTCCTACCACTTTTAGTGGGAAACTCCATAGTTAACGGCATTGAATCGAATAAACAGAAAAGGGTTTGCCTCAGTAATGGGGTAAAATCAATCCAAGGCTAAATGCTGCTCAGGTCCTCCCCAACAGAGCTTTAAAAAAGGTTCTAAAGAACCGTACTACATCCAGGTAAATTAAGCCCACTTAAGCTTACATCCAAAGCTCATCAGCAGAAATCCAAAAATACCTAATATCCAACAGGCAAAATTCACAGTTTTTGGAATTCAGTTAAAAAGATACAAGATATACAAAGAAGCAGAAAAAATATGACCCAAATCAGGAGATTAATTCATAAAAACTAATAAATGATACAGGTGACAGAATTAGTAGACAAAGACATTACATATTACTATAACTGTATTCTACATGTTCAAGAAGCTAGCGTAAAGATTGAACATGCTATGTAGAGACGAAAAAGGAAGAAAAGAAGAAAGGGAGGAAGGGAGGGTGAGGGAGAAAAGAAAAAAGGAAGGGAAAGAAAGAAAGAGAGCAAGGAAAAGAAAGGGGAGGGAGAAATAGAACTTACAGAGATAAAAACTTCAACATCAAAGATAAAGAATACACTGGATGGATTTAATAGCAGATCAGACATCACAGAAGAGTAAACTTGAAGAAAATAGAAACTATCCAAAATTAAACACAAAGAATAAAGAATTTTTTTTTTAATCAAGTGCCAACAAAGGTCCATCTAGTCAAGGCTATGGTTTTTCCAGTGGTCATGTGCCGTTGTGAGAGATGGACTGTCAAGAAAGCTGAGCACCGAAGAATTGATGATTTTGAACTGTGGTGTTGGAGAAGACTCTTGAGAGTCCCTTGGACTGCAAGGAGATCCAACCAGTCCATTCTGAAGGAGATCAGCCCTGGGATTTTTTTGGAAGGAATGATGCTAAAGCTGAAACTCCAGTACTTTGGCCACCTCATGTGAAGAGGTGACTCATTGGAAAAGACTGTGATGCTGGGAGGGATTGGGGGTAGGAGGAGAAGGGAACGACAGAGGATGAGATGGCTGGATGGCATCACCGACTCGATGGACATGAGTTTGGGTGAACTCCGGGAGTTGGTGATGGACAGGTCGCTGAGAATCGGACACAACTGAGCAACTTCACTTTCACTTTTCATTTTCACGCATTGGAGAAGGAAATGGCAACCCACTCCAGTGTTCTTGCCTGGAGAATCCCAGGGACGGGGGAGCTTGGTGGGCATCTATGGGGTCACACAGAGTTGGACACGACTGAAGCGATTTAGCAGCAGCAGCAGCAGGGAGGCCTGGTGTGCTGTGATTCATGGGGTCGCAAAGAGTCGGACATGACTGAGCGACTGAACTGACTGAAAACACTGAGAAGTGAAAGAACTGCAAGTAGCCAGATGTACATATAACTGGAGTCCCTGAGGGATGGAGTAAAAAAAGAAAAAATATTTGAAGAAATAATGACCACACTTTTCCCAAATTTAAAGAAAAAAGCACAAATCCAGAAAGCTTAAGAAACCCCAAGCACATCATAATCAAACACTAAAAATTAGAGATAAAATCTTATTAGCAACCAGAGGGTAAACACACACACACACACACACTACAAACAGAAGACAAAAAAAAAAGACAGATTTCTCAGGAAAAACAATGCAAGTCAGAAGACAATGTAGGAACATCTCTGAAGGAGTAAAAGGGGTATAAACTGTCACCTTAGAATTCTTTACCTAGTTATTATTCAAGAAGGAAGGCAAAATGAAGACCTTTGCAGATATAAGAAAGCTAAAAGTCAATTTTTCACTGGCAGAAATGTGAAAAGAAGTCCTTCAAGTGGAAACTGAATGATACCACATGGAAATCTGACTTAACACAAAAAAGAAGAGCACCAGAAATGGTAACTATGTGGGTAAACATAAAGATCTTTTCTAGTATCTAAATTTCTTTTAAAAATAATCAACTGTTTAAAGCAAAAGTCATAACATGTATTATAGGTTTAAAACATATATAGTATTATAATACAGTACAAAAGCCAAGAGGAGAGAAATGAAAGCATCCTGAAATGGCACAATATCATATGAAGGGAGACTGTGATAGAAAAATATCATTATGTTAGATTTAAACCTAAGCATATCAATAATCAAACAAAATATAATTGGCCAAAACAACTCAATTAAAAGGCAGAAACTGGCCGAGTTAAAAAAAAAAAAGCCAAGACCCAGCTAAATGCTGCCTAAGCGAAACCCACTTTAAATATAAAGACACAAAGAGATTAACTGATGTGGGAAGTGAGGGGAAGGTACAAGGATGCCCAGTTTCTGACATGGACCACAGAGATCACACTCATTTTCCTCTATACTACTTGCCGTTGTACGTAGGTCCACTGTCCACGCTTCCTCCGTATCCTTTAGTCTCACAGTTGGGGGGAGCCCAGCCATTGTCACAGTGACAATTTTTATTGCTATTACATACCTTCAAAACAATCAAAATACCACTTTCGTTAATTGTGAATGATGTTCTAAATCATGAACACAAGGATAGAAACCAAGAAAAAAGACTAAATTCATGCAAATCCATAGACATTCTTTTTAAGAATGAAGAATTTATCAGGTATCTAAATTCCCCAATAACTAAAAACCTTAAGAAATCTCACTGAGCATCCCCACGGAGAACTCTCATTATTCAAGCACTACTTTCGTGAACAAACCAAGAGACTATTACCTACCCCATGTCCATGACACTTTTCCTGAATGTCACAGTCATAATTCAGAACAGAAACATTTACACATGCGAAATTTCTACAGATCTGAAAGAAAAAGAAGTAATGAATAAAGAAAACTTGAACACATTAGTAAACTAGCCAGGGGAAAAAAAGACCTGGGTGTAGATGATTTCATTGGTGAATTCTTTCATACTTTTAAGGAACAGTTAATTCCCATACTGCATATTTGATGAAATTAACTAACTGACATAGAACTAACAATCAAAAAGGACAAAGATGACACAAAGGCCTAAAACAAAACTATAATCTATCCTTCTCTACAAATATACACGTAAAAATCTAAAGTAAAATATTCACAAATGGATTTTTTCAAATCAGACAGAGATAATCCCATTACTATAGAAAAGGCTCTGAAATGCCACAACTATTCATTCATGTTTTCTTTCTTTAGAGATTTAAATTAGTTGGATTTTAAAATCTTTACTTTACCCTTGCAGCCTTTTACTTTTTCTCTCATTTTTCTGTTTCAGTCTTTCTGTTCAGCTTCCTCACAAAATCCTCCAACTTTATATAACAATAAATCTATGGTTCAGTTATATATGCATGAAGATTAACAGTGTACTAGGGTTAGGACAGGGAGACAGACATCTCTTAGGAGGATGACCAACTAATACCAAAAATCTTATCTTCTCATCTCCAACCTGCTCCGAGGGTAACAGGCAACTCGTTGCTTTGTTGACAAGACAGGAGAAGCAGACAGACAGAAGAAGGACTAGCTTCTCCATCAGTCAACTAAATGTAAGTCCATTTTCAATATCATGTTTTCCCCCACCCCTCTCAGCTATAATCATGGTTTCCAAATCACCAATCTGTTTAGGGTTCTGCCAGGCTAAGATACAGGCTCTTTGTTCACACTCTATGAGTCTGCACTGTGAATTGTAGGTCCTACTGCTCTGGCAAACTTTTTTTTTCCTCTTTCAACTTTTCAAAACCTGTTGAAATTTTTATCTACTGATGCAATCTCATCTACTTCACACTTCGGAATCTACTCCCTAATTAGTCCCTTTATATTTTGAGAGAAATTGGCAGACAAACAGGATAAATGAATATTGCAATCCAGCATCTTTTATAGGTTTTTTTCCAATTCATATTTTCACTCTGAACTTGCAATAACTTATTCTAACTGACTGTAATGATTACTTTTATGTGTCTGCCTGTATGAGACAGAGGTCCAGGAATCAAGGCATGGAAGTAGAGTGGCACCACTCACTATTTCTCTTCATGACCCACTAGCAAAATGTTTGTTCCCTGCTCCCACAACTTTATGCTCTATAGTTAATCTAGAAGTCTTAATTCTAGAGGGAAGAATGCTTCCATCAGGAAACACTTCAGTGATTCCACTGAACTGGAAGTTAAGACTGCCACCCACTCACTTCAGATTTCTCATGCCTCTAAACGAACACACAAAGAAGGGAGTTACTGTGAGCTGATGTGACTGATCCATTCCCAAGGGAAAACTGGACTGTTACTCCACAATGGAATAAGGAAGAATATATGTGGAATATAGGAGAACCCTTAGGGTGTTTCTTAGTATGACCATTATAAAGACCGGTAGAAAACTACAACCACCCAATCCTAACAGGACTACTAACAGTCCAGAGCCTTCAGGAATGAAGGCTTTACAGCATCCTGCCAAGTAAAAAATCCTAATCAGCTGAAGTCCTTGCTGAAAGCAAAGACAATAAAGAATTACGGAAGAAGACAGTTAAATAATACCAGCTATAAGGACTTTCCTAGTGGTCCAGTGGTAAAGACTCTGTGCTTCCACTACAGGAAGCATGGGTTCGATCCCTTGGGGAACTAAGATACCATAAGCCACATGGTACAGCCAAAAATAAGAAAAAAACGAAACATCAGCTATAACTATATTACAGAAATGAAAACTGTAATTATCATGACCATTCCCTCATTTTGTTATAAACATGCTTGTGTGTACGTGTATCAAATACTTTTTTCTTCTCTCTCTTAGTCCCTCAGGTAGCATACAATGTATTACCTTTATATCATAGTATTTAAGTATTGCTAACTTTACATGACAGGATTTAAGTTACAGGCCATCAAGAAAAGTACACAGTAGCCAAAAATTAATCTCCTCAAAGTAGGATTTAGTGCATTTTTGGATACACACAAGATACAATGGTTGTACACACTTCTACCATGTTATGCAAAATTATGACCATGCTATTGTCTTCAAGATTATCTCAAAGAATGTTATCATGCTGAAGATTATGTATAATTTAAGGAGATGCATCAGGACCCCAAGCTAACAAGATGTGGACCTGGGATGTTAATTTCATGCATCAACTTGACTGGCTCACAGGGTGCCTAGATATTTGATCAAACATTATTCTAGATGTTTCTGTGGGGCGTTTTTGGAAGTGATTAACACATAAGTTAATCAAATGTAAAACAAGTTACCCTTCTTATCTTGGTCTTGTCCAATTAGTTAATGGCATGAATAAAATTAAAAGGCTGACCCTCCTCCAAATAAGAGAGAATTTCTCCAGCTGCCTGCCTTCTAACTGGAACACTGTTGTTGTTTTTTTTCCTTGCCTCTGGACTCAGACTGAATCATAACTCTTTCTGGGACTCAAACTCGCTAGCCTTTAAACAGGAAGTACACCATCAGGTCTTCTGGGTCTCCAACTTGCCCACTGCAGATCTTGGAATTGTTATCTTTCATAATTGTGTAAGCTAATGCCTTATTTTTTTAAAAAAAAAGCTTATACACACACACATACACACACACACACACACACACACACACACACAACCTAATGGTTCTGTTTCTCTGGAGAACCTTGACCAATTATTTCTCTATTATATTCAAACCAAAAACAACTAAACTGTACACATGTTGAGGTAAACCACACTTTAGCACACTGAGCACAATGCACAACTCAACAGCAAAAGCTACATAGGCATGAGACAAGAATGAATATTTTTCTACTTCTATTAACTAAAGTCTATTCTAGTGACTGTCTGTTACACTCAATGTTTGGGTTCGCCTCAAAACACCTATGCTGAAGCCCTAATCCATGTGTGGTGATATCTGAAGGTATGTAATTAGGGTGTGTTGATGTCATGATGGTGAAACCCTGGTGCAATAGGATTAGTTCCCTTGTATGAATAGACATCAGAGACAGTCATGTCTGTACTTCATGAGATCCTGAACTGGTCAGGCCATGGTCAGGAAGGAGCCCAGCACATCCAAGTACCTCGCTGGGGACATGCATATCCATGCCTCAAGAACCAGGTCTACAGACTTCAGTTTTGGCTGCAAAATGTGAAATGGCTCCTGGGATTTCATTCCAGTCCATTTCAATCACAGTCCACAAACCAGTCCTGCCCATCCAGGGACTCAATTAGTGAACAGACAGTAGCCTTCTTAGGTGCCTGATAGGAGTTCCACCCATCCATGCAATTGGTAATAGGCCTGCTGTTTCAGGACCCAACTGTGGACCATGTCTTGGGGCTACCTCCTGAAAAGCGCAGTTTAGTATACCCAGGGACCAGTTAGCACCCATACCCTACCAAGTTCCTGATAAAAATTTCACCAACCATAGGTCCCACTGCATATCTAGAGACAGATTTGAAACCAGCTCCAAACCAGGTAGACTAAGATTCCAGAGATAATCCCATCTGCACACAAAACAGACAGGAGGTCTTTACCAGCTGAAAGCTTTCTGTAAAGATTGGAAGAGATGTTTACCCCCTTCAAATACACAAACTCCAGTGCAAGGCTACATGGAAAAATCAAGCAAATATGACATCACCAAAGGAAACTAATAAAGTTCCAATAAAAGGAAAAAAAACTTATAGTAGATGCACAAAGATAAAGAGAAAAGAATTAAAGCATGCACTACAATAAAATATATCAAAAGACAGAAAGGGAGGAACAAAAAAACTACAAAACAGGCAACAAACATTTAACAAACTGACAGTTAAATAAGTCTTTACCTATCAATAGTTACTTTAAACATAAATGAACTAAATTCCTAAAACAAAAGACACAAAGTGATTGAATGTATTTAAAAAAAGGAAAAAGATCTAACAATATGTTGCCCACAAGAGATTCACTTTAACTTTAACCATATGCACCAGTTGAAAGTAGAGATGGAAAAAGATATTCCGTGCAAATAGTAACCAAAAGAGAACAGAAGTAGCAACAATTGTATCACATATAATACACTTTCAGACAAAATCAATCACAAGAGACAAAGAAGGTTACTATATACTGATAAAGGGGTCAGTTCATCAAGAGTATATAACAATTACATGCACCCTATATTGGAGCTTCTAATATTTAATCCAAATAATAACAGAATTGAAGGGAGAAATAGACAGCAATACAATAACATATAGGGGACTTCAGTTTCAATATTGGATGGATGATGCATACAGAAATGTAATAAGGAAACAGACCTGAAGAACACTATAGACCAAAAGATATATACAGAATATGTCATACAACAGCAGCAGAATATATATTTTTCTTAAGCACACACAGAACATTCCATGTCATAAACCATATGCTGGGCCACAAAGCAAGGCTTAAGAAGATCAAAATCCTATCTGGTTTCGTTTTCAACCACAGTAGTATAACTAGTGGAAAACTGGAAAATTCACAAAACTGAAAATTAAACAACACACTCCTGAACAACCAGTCCTGCCATTTGCAACAATATGGATGGATCTTCAGAGCATTCAGACTAAGAGAAATAAGTCTGATGGAGAAAGATGAATTCCATATGATCTCACTTACGTATGGATTTTTTAAAAAACTGAACTCAGAGAATGGAAGGGTGGTTGCCAGGAAATGGGAGAAATGGAGAGATGTCGGTCAAAAGGTATAAACTTTCAATTATAAGATGAATAAGTTCTGGGGATCTAATATTCAGCATGGTGATTACAGTTAGCAATACTGTATTATATTCTTGAAAGTTGGTAGGAGTAAATCTTAAAATGTTCTCACCAAAAAAATATGTATGCAAGGTGACAGATGTGTTAACTAACTTTACTGTGCTAATTATTTCACAATATATATCAAATCATCACATTGTACAGCTCAAACTTACAAAATGTTACGTATCAGTTGTATTTTAATAAAGCTGGGCTTGGCTACAGGGGAGGTGGCGAGGGATGACAACAGTGGAAAACAAAGATGAAAGATACAGTAAAAAAAAAACCACAGGAACATTATCTGAGATTCTGGGGTTCCAAAGCTCTGTATTTGATTCTGTGATTTGAATCAGTAAATTTCCTGCTGTGATTTAATTCAGTCTTAGCTGAGTTTCTGTGAAATTTAAGAGTACTGACTAAAATTCAGAGAGTAAATTTTCATCAGTTAAAAAAGGATAAGTGGACAGCTTCAGAAATATAGAAGTATATTTAAGAGCACAAAGACTGAGAAATAAATCTACATTACCAGTGTTTGCTCCAGGGTTGTAAAGACAATTTAATGCCAAGGAATTTATCAACGTAACTCAGTACATGAACAAGTCAAAGGAAAATATGTAGTGATTATTTAAACAGCTATTGGAAAGTACTTATAAAATTTTAAAACTATTTGTTCTTTTCTTCTTACTAATTACAACTAAAAGGATTCTCCATTAAATGAAAAACATTATCTATCCCAAGTCAACAGTCAAAATCATATAACCGTGAAAGACTGCACATATTCCCAGTCAAGTTAGAGAGAAGACAAAGTACACTATCATGATTATTATTTAAAATTATCCTGCAAGTTTTACCATTGCAATTACACAGGAAAAAAATTCAAATTGTAAGTATCAGAAAGGAAATCAACTTTCTATCATTTACAGATAACAGCTTACCTAAAAAATTCTAATACAATAATATGTAACACTAAGTGTATGGCTGGTGACAAAGTAAATATACACAAATGAATATATTTTTCTGAATATCAATAATAGCCAATAAAAATATAAGCAAAATAGCTTCTCTTACCAATAAAAACAAATTAAAAATGTAACATAACAAATTAGAAAACATAATAAATCTGTGTTATTCATAATAGCAATCAAGATATAAAATACCTAGGAATAACAAAAAAATGAAAAGGAGCTTTATAACTAAAGCTTTAAAATACAACCCCCAAAAAATCGAGAGACATACCATGTTCTTCTATGAGAAGACTGAATAATGTAAAGATGTCACTTTTCCCCATTACAAATTTATAAATCTGATTTGATCCCAACCAAAATTCCAAAGCGCTTTTATTTTTAATTTTTTTTTGGCACCTTGACAAAATGATCTCAAGTTCATCTGTAATAATAAATGAATATTAATAGCGAAGAAAACTATGAAAAAAGAATGAAGGGGCATTTATAAAACCAAATATTAAAAATACATTATAAAACTGATAAAAACTGAAAGAAGTCAATACTGACATATGAGTAGTCAGACCAATCAGTGGACATGACGTGAAAAAGCAGAAACCAAGCTCAAGTATATATAAAAATTTAATAAGCAATTTAAATAAGATTTCAAATTAAAAGAGATTATACTTGAGGTGTAGGCAAATAACAAATCATTCTTAAAAAAGTAACATTAGAAGTCAGCATACAGTCATCATCTCTAAATGAATAAAATGATAAAAAGAAAAAAAGAATGCCAACCTCATACTATACACTCAAACTGGACTAAATAGATAAGCATTTCAAAAAATTTTAATGTCCTAGAAAATAATTCTCTGATACTACATTAAGAAAAGTCTTTAAAATTTGAAAGTAAAGTCAGACTTTCTTTACTTTTCCTTTCTTAAAGGAAAAGAATAATAGATTTGTTTATATGAAAAAGTAAACATGGAAAAAAATACTAAAATCAAAAGAAAGAGGCAAGTAACAAACTGGGCAAATAAATTTTTTAAATGTATTATATTAAGTTTTATATGACATAAGTTATAGCTCTTTAAAAATTAATAAGAAAAACACACCATTTTTTAAATAAGCAAAGAATATTAACAAGCAAATCACAAAAGAAGGAATAAATATATGGAGACTAAAAAATTTAATGTCACTAGCAGTCAAGAAAGAGCAAAATAAAAAGAAACTGACCAATGAAAGTTTAAAAACAATAGTACCTAATCCTGATTACAATATAGAGAATTGAAACACTAACTATTGAAAACTGCTCAGAAAGTAAACAGGGAAAAACTTTTCTAAAGAGAAATTTGGTAAAACTATATATAAAACCTTAAACATATGTACCCCAATAGGTTAGTCTTTAACCTCAGAAAACCACCAGGATGTTGTGAAATTTCTTATAAAGTCCTTTACCTAAACATTGTTTATACTAACCTCAGCAGCTGAGTTAATGGCATGGCAAAGTGAAAGTCGCTCAGTCATGTCCGACTCTTTGCCACCCCATGGCTATAGTCCACAGAATTCTCTAGGCCAGAATACTGGAGTGGGTAGCCTTTCTCTTCTCCAGGGGATCTTCCCAACCCAGGGACACAAGCCAGGTCTCCTGCATTGCAGGTGGATTCTTTACCAGCTGAGCCACAAGGAAAGCCCATGGCAAAGGCAGACACAAAAACACAAGGGTCTTTTTGTAAGAATGAGGGACAACAGAATGCAAAATGAAAACTTGGTAGAAACTGAGGTAACCTGAAGGTCTCTGTCTTTTTCATGTGTCCCATGGTCCCATAATCAGTCAATTGTGTTCTCTCTTTCCTCCTCTGTTCTCCTATGAGTTGGTTTCTTCAACTTGTTCAACAATCCTGCACCCTTAGATCTATCCTATATAGCTTAAGCTTGCTATCACCCTTCTAGCCCTACTCCTACATTATGGTATCTCTCAGAGACTTCTCAGTTTCAGCTCTACTCTTAACTGCCTTTCTTTACTTATGTATTCCCCGCACAAATGGAATTAGGCCTAGCTCATCTCATCCAGAACCACTGGTAGTAACTCAGCAGCTAACTCTTGGCTCACATCTGATCCAAACAGCTGTCGTCAGAGTAGCAGGAAGCGTGGGGAGGACAAGCATTACAACACTTTTAGTACAGTCACATACACACGTACACACGTACACACACACACACACACACTCCTGAAAATACCCTAAATATCCCAGCAAGTAGTACCCTGGCTAATAAACTACAGCACATTGAAAGGGGGGTGGGGGAGGTGCCCAGTATATTACAACATAGAAACAACAGGTTATAATACCTGACTTTAAGGAAGAAATCAGAATAACAGAATTATAGCTTCTTTTCATAGATATAGAAGTTTCTTTAATGAAATTGTGGAAACTACCAAATTAGGTGCAGATAATGAATATTCCAACTCAGTGACCATTATAAAAACTGATCATTTCCATAGTTAAAGAAAGCATTATATGAAACTAACACAACCGTAAATCAACTATATTCCAATAAAAATTTTAAATGAAAAGAAAGCTTTATATGGCTATAAATCATCAGGAGGTATAGCCATTCTTAATTTTATTCTTGGTGGCTTTCTGTTTTTCCAAATCTCCACAATGAGTAGAGATTTCTTTTATAACCAGAAAAGAACCACTCACTTTGTATAATGATTTTATTTTTAATTTTTAAATTTTTTCTTTGTTTTAAAAAACATTTTTATTACCTTTCCAACATCACATCTGGTGCCTTCGTTCACCATGCCAGGATCTGGAACATCGGATCCAAGCTGGAAGTCCACACCCCAGCACTTGGTACCTTTTCCAGGAGTCTGAATGATAGCAGGCACAACTCCGAATACAGGCAATTGTTGTACATTCTCACACTGAAGCTTTCCACACAAAGCATTCCTGGAAAGAAAGAGAAATAAGGCAAACTACAATGCATCTGGTATAGATACAAAAGAAAAATTATATATTTTTGTACAGAGAGTTTATTTCTATTTAACTGAAGGGAATCTCAACAGAGAAAGTGTGTGACAGCAACAGAGATCAAAGTAGCTCTCTTTAAATATGGCAAAGAGAAGAGGTAAGTGCATGTAAAGATGCAAATTCCTAGAGTACCAGGGATGATGATGCCGACACCTAAGAATCCCTCTTCACTATCTGCTTAGGGCTCAAAAAAGTCTAACTAATGTAGTTGCTTTTAAATGTGATATAATTTTATAAATACTTTTACACTGAAAATAACAGAACTATACAGAAATTCAATGGTGTCTTTTTATTGAGTTAAAATAAAGAGAAGCCAGATTTTGTAATGTTAAACAAGCTTGAAGGAACTCAATCGCTCTTCACTTGGCTAACTCTTACTTACTGAAAAACTCAATTCATTAGTTCATTAATTCACTAATTCAGTATTAGAACTCTACAAAGACCTCATTGACTATAATTCCTATTACCAAGGGTGTGTGAGTTAATGTTCTTCCTATATCCCTTCATGATACATTAAGTATCCCTAATATTAACTCTTAAGATGCCGCACTGAAATTTCCTTTTTAATTGCCTGTCTTTTGATCTAAGCACCTATCCTATTAAATCTCCCCTATGACATCACGACCAAGTCATTGTAGGATATGATTTTTCAATTCCTCTAATTCATCACCTCCTAAATATTCTCACACTATCATAACATTCTTTTATTTCCTGAGTTAACATCTTTCTCTCTGTAACTTTTCCTCATTGGTCCCAGATGGTCGACATGAGACCACACAGATAATATCTTTTCTTTCCTCTACATGGCAAACTTTTAGGACAATTGTCATACAGGTCCGAATGACTTACTTCACCAGGGAAATATTCTACAATTATTTCTCATGCAACAAGGAAGCTCCCCTCTTAAGTATGTTCCAGTTTGTCTCACTACCTATCAAGCACAGTGCTCAGAGTGAAACAGGAAACTTCAGTTACAGTCTGATAAAGAACAAGATGAATTGTCATTTACTTCACTGAGATATTATACTTCTATGAAACCGAGGATGACAGTAGTTCTTATGGAAACTACATTATATTACTGATGTCCTTCAATTTATCCTAAGCCAAAACCTCTATTTGCTTTTTGCACATGCTGCTATTAAGCCTGCTCTTCCTTCCATGCTGCACTTAAGAGTTAAGTTCTTCTATCCCAACTTGACATTTATTCTTTTTTTTAATTTATTTATTTATTTATTTGGCTGCACCAGGTCTCAGATGCAGCACTTGGGATCTTTAATTCTGGTATGCAGTATCTAGCTCCCTGACCAAGGATTGAACCCAGGCCCCCTGCATTGAGAGAAGAGAGTCTTAGCCACTGGACCACCAGGGAAGTCCCTATATTCATTCCTACGTCACCATTTACTTACGAGGCAACCTGACTGAAATGCTTAAACTTTCTGAATTTCAGTTTCTTCATCTGAAAAACAAGAGCTAAATAATGATGTCTGTGTCACATGCAAGCATGCATGCTAAGTTGCTTCAGTCGTGCCCAACTCTTTGCAACCCTACGAACTATGTAGCCTGCCAGGCTTCTCAGACCATGAAAGTATCCAGGCAAGAATACTGGAGTAGGTTGCCATGCCCTTCTTCAGGGGATCTTCCCAACCCAGGGATCAAACCCAGGTCTCCTGCACTGGAGGCATATTCTTCACCATCTGAGCCACCAGGGAAGCCCCAATGTCACATAGTTAGTTGAAATTAGTTATGAAAACCTCTAAAACAAAGCATAGAATAAAACAGATCTCGGTTAGCATCTGTTCAGTTCAGTCCAGTTCAGTCACTCAGTCGTGTCCGACTCTTTGCGACCCCATGAATCGTAGCACGCCAGGCCTCCCTGTCCATCACCAACTCCTGGAGTTCACTCAGACTCACGGCCATCAAGTCAATGATGCCATCCAGCCATCTCATCCTCTGTCATCCCCTTCTCCTCCTGCCCCCAATCCCTCCCAGCATCAAAGTCTTTTCCAATGAGTCAACTCTTCGCATGAGGTGGCCAAAGTATTGGAGCTTCAGCTTTAGCATCATTCCTTCCAAAGAAATCCCAGGGCTGATCTCCTTCAGAATGGACTGGTTGGATCTATTGGAACCTACCAAAATTCATTTTTCTATAATGTTCTCAATGTCTCATGTATAGTCTTGGTGACATATTAAAAAGAAAATGGCCGATTCATGTTGAGGTTTAGTAAAAAACAACAAAATTCTGTAAAGCAATTATCCTTCAATAAAAAATAAATTTTTTTTAAAAGAAAAATAAATACTCTTAATATATATTTTTTAATTGATCACAAATCATTAAAAGGATAGTAACTTCAACAGAAAATAGCAAAGATGCAAATATGCAATTCCCAAAATAAAAAATGCAAACAGCCAATAAAGCTAAGAGATGCTTACTGTTATATTCATTTAAATATTGTATCGCAAGCACCAATAGAAAAACTGCTTCAGGCAAATAGTCATATAAGCAAATAAAATATTTATGTGACAAATACTGCCAAAAAACAAAAAAGTCTAAAGTAGAGACTTTGGTAATAATAGAAGATTCAGTTCCTTCAGAAGACATGTAACAATCCTAAATGTGTATGCACCTAATAATATAAGCACCAAAGAACACACTTTAAAACACATACAGGAAGAATACACAGAACTAAAAGAAGTAGACAACTTCATAATCATATCTGGAGATCTGCACATATCCCTCTCAGAAACTGAAGGGGAAACAAATAAATACGCACATACACCCAGAATACAGAAGATTTGAATATGACAATTAATTAACTTGACATGTATGGAACAATATATCCAACAGCAGCAGAATACTCTGCTTTTTAATTGACATGGAACACTGACCAAAACAGACCATATGCTGGACAGTAATTCACATCCCAACCAATCGAAAAGAACTGAAATCATACAAAGTATGTTCTCAATGGAAGTAAACTAGAAACCAAAAACAAACAGAAAACCAGAATATGCCCAAATACTTGGAAATTAGCAATACATTTTTAATAACTCATGAGTCAAAGGAGAAATCACAATGTAACTGAGAAAATATTAAGAAGTGAACAATAAGGAAAACACAATATATCAAATTCAATGAAAAAGAAGCATGCAACTTTTTAACCCAGTCACCCTTCCTTTAACTTTCAAATTGCTACTTTTCTCATTTTGATTTAGCCTAATTATGTTAGTCAAGATGGATCAAACTCCCCAAAGTGCAGGAAAGAGTCTTCCTTGGTTTTTCTTAAACATCATAAAAAAATCTTGAAAGTGCTGTGCTTATGACTGGTTTTGTATCTGACTTCCCCTTTATCTAGAAAATTACCTAGTACAGCATCTATTTTATTCTAAAGCAGCATCATTTTTAAAAGATTGTTCTTGCTAAGACAACATTAAGGCAATAAAGCCTTCCCATGCAATTTAAATATACAAAAAAAATCCCTAGAAAAAGAGTGCTACAACTAGTTTTGAGACTACTCAAGATAGTCATATACTTTCTTATTTTTCTAACTTCTTTCAACCTACTCTGCTTTTTATATCAAGAAAGATATATTGCAAATACTCTATGAAATAGTTTCTATGAATAACTAATTTGTAAAGAATTAGAACAACATAAATTGACTAATTTTTTCTAAAAGCACATGGCAGTAAGCACTTCTATAAGAGGGACATCTGACCCTGTGAAGGAAGTTGAGGAAGTCTTAGTTCAGTTCAGCTCAGTTGCTCAGTCATGTCCGACTCTTTGCAACCCCATGAACCGCAGCATGCCAGGCCTCTCTGTCCATCACCAACTACCAGAGTCCACCGAAAACCATGTCCATTGAGTCGGTGATGCCATCCAACCATCTCATCCTCTGTCATCCCCTTCTCCTGCCCTCAATCTTTCCCAGGATCAGGGTCTTTTCCAACAAGTCAACTCTTCGCATCAGGTGGTCAAAGTATTGGCATTTCAGCTTCAACATCAGTCCTTCCAATGAACACCCAGGACTAATCTCCTTTAGGATGGACTGGTTGGATCTCCTTGCAGTCCAAGGGACTCTCAAGAGTCTACTCCAACACCACAGTTCAAAAGCATCAGTTCTTCGGCGCTCAGCTTTCTTCACAGTCCAACTCTCACATCCATACATGACCACAGGAAAAACCATAGCCTTGACTAGACGGACCTTTGTTGGCAAAGTAATGTCTCTGCTTTTTAATATGTTGTCTAGGTTGGTCATAACTTTCCTTCCAAGGAGTAAACGTCTTTTAATTTCATGGCTGCAATCACCATCTACAGTGATTCTGGAGCCCAGAAAAATAAAGTCAGCCACTGTTTCCACTGTTTCCCCATCTATTTACCATGAAGTGATGGGACCAGATGCCATGGTCTTAGTTCTCTGAATGTTAAGCTTTACTCTAACTTTTTCACTCTCCTCTTTCACATTCATCAAGAGATTCTTTAGTTCTTCTTCACTTTCTGCCATAAGAGTGTGTCATCTGCATATCTGAGGTTATTGATATTTCTCCCGGCAATCTTGATTCCAGCTTGTGCTTCATCCAGCCCAGTGTTTCTCATGATATACTCTGCATATAAGTTAAATAAGCAGGGTGACAATATATAGCCTTAACATACTCCTTTTCCTATTTGGAACCAGTCTGTTGTTCCATGTCCAGTTCTAACTGTTGCTTCCTGACCTGCATACAGGTTTCTCAAGAGGCAGGTCAGGTGGTCTGGTATTCCCATCTCTTTCAGAATTTCCCACAGTTTATTGTGATCCACACAGTCAAAGGCTTTGGCATAGTCAATAAAGCAGAAATAGATGTTTTTCTGGAACTCTCTTGCTTTTCCGATGATCCAGCAGATGTTGGCAATTTCTAAATTGCCAACGTCCTCTGCCTTTCTAAATCCAGCTTGAATATCTGGAAGTTCAAAGTTCACGTATTGCTGAAGCCTGGCTTGGAGAATTTTAAGCATTACTTTACTAGTGTGTGAGATGAGTACAATTGTGCAGTAGTTTGAGCATTCTTTGGCATTGCCTTTCTTTGGGATTGGAATGAAAACTGATCTTTTCCAGTCCTGCGGCCACTGCTGAGTTTTCCAAATTTGCTGCCATATTGAGTGCAGCACTTTGACAGCATCATCTTTCAGGATTTGAAAAAGCTCAACTGGAATTCCATCACCTCCACTAGCTTTGTTGGTAGTGGTGCTTCCTAAGGCCCACTTGACTTCACATTCCAAGATGTCTGGCTCTAGGTGAGTGATCACATCATCATGAATATGCGTCGTGAAGATCTTTTTTGTACAATTCTTCTGTGCATTCTTGCTACCTCCTCTTAATATTTTCTGCTTCTATTAGGTCCATACCATTTCTGTCCTTATTGAGCCCATCTTTGCATGAAATGTTCCCTTCGTATCTCTAATTTTCTTGAAGAGATCTCTAGTCTTTCCCACTCTATTCTTTGCCTCTATTTCTTTACACTGATCGCTGAGGAAGGCTTTCTTATCTCTCCTTGCTATTCTTCTATCTTAAAGGAGTTAGTTAAAATGAGACCTGGCAGACACAGAAGAGCAAACTATGCAGAAGGCACAGCACATGCCCAGGCCCTGTTGCAAAGGGCCAGATCAGCAGAGTGGGAGTATTTCTCAACATTTAATGGCTCAGTAGAGAAAGATGAGTCTACAAATAAATACATTAAAGAAGCATCGAGAAACAGAAAAAAATACTAGAAGAGCATTCCACACAAAAGCCAAAGAAAGGGGCTTCTTCAAGGAGAAAATGGTCAACATAGATGAATGCTACTGAAAGGGCCAGAAGCTTGAAGACCTAAAGATACTCTGTTAGATTTAGGAACAAGGAAGTCATGGTTGTTATTTCTTCTTCATCAGCATTGTTTTACCTCAGTGGCTTCGCTATTAACTAACAGAGTAGGAGGTGAAGTGGGTAGAAGAGAAGCACAGCATTATGTATTTAATTTTTTTGGCTTTTTATAACCACTTTTAGAATAAAAATATGAATATTACAAAAAACAAAATAATTGATAGAGAATGTTAACACTGCAACAGATATAATACAACCTAGTGAGTTTCCAGCTCATTCACTAGAGCCCCATGGCTTCATGGTCAAAGCCTCTGGGTAAACTTCAGCTGTTAGGAATTTCCTGCCCTCACATCCACCAGAAGAGCTCCATTCAGAATGATTTATATGTTTACATACCTACACATATCTATCTGTGTATTTGGAAAGCACAGTATTATAGACTAATTCCAATTTTATAAAATTAACGTTAGTGTGTGTGTGTACAGTGCACAGGATCAAAATAAAGGAAGACGTACATACACTGAAATTAGTGGACATACATAGAAAGAGAGGTCATGATAACTTTTCTCTTGTTTATAACTCTGCAATATTATTTTTCACAATGCGCAAATGTTATAGAAACAAAAAAGTTTTCTAATTAATCACTTTAAAATTATGTAGAGCCAGAAGAAAATTATGAAGTTCTGAGTTAATTCTGCAAATACCTTTATATATGGGTTTAGCAGCATAATCTTTCAACAAAAGGGAAAAGAAGAATGTTTATTTGAGGTTCTTACTATAGAACAAGGATAAACAAAAGTGACATTATAAAAAACATTACATTTTAGACAGGTAATGTCAAAAGCTATGAATTATTTTACCATTCATATTCAGTCTCTCTGAAGCCATGTTTTACAAAATTGTAAGTCTGAAAAGTTACATATTTAAGGAGGAGAAAACAGTCACAAGGAGCTATAAAACTTCCTACAGATGACTGATATCACATTCTTTCATGTGCTTTTTCTTATTTTTTTTTTTTGCCTCCACTTACCCAATGGCACACTTCTTGTATTCATTGCCAGAGAAACCACAATTGCCAAATCTGTCTCCTTTGGAATTCACATCAATGAAACATTCCTTCGGGGCAGCCTTGGCTTCTGTAACATCAAAAATAAAAAAAATTTTTTTTTATACCTGAAACTAACAAAACATTGTAAATCAACTATACTCCAATAAAATTTTTAAAATTTTTTTAATGTTTTTAAGACTTGGCAATTTAATTCAGAAATAAAAGCATTTGCCGCAACAGTCCATATGCCTGGATGAACTGCCTCAACAACTATGAAAAGATTTCAGAACCTACAGGTGAAACATTTTGCTCCACATTTATAATTAACAACAAAATGTAAAGATAAAGGCTGGTTGGTACTTTCATGTTAGCATGGACTCGAACACTCAAGTCCTCAAAGAAGTGTCATTAAAGAAGATGAAATTATACATAAGTCAAAAACCATGCACAGTATGGCAGCACTTTCAGTCTACTTATTCTCACTGTTCTCACAGCTCCACTGCACCCCTGGTTAGATCAGGCTGGGGAGGGTTGATGAAAACACTGCCAGCTATTATTTTTTCACACAGGGATCAAACCTGCATTTCTTGCATCGGCAAGTGGATTCTTTACCACTGAGCTACCAGGGCAGCCCAATTTACCATATATGGAAGCTTAATTTAGGTATTAATTACACTGACAAACAGCCATGACACTGTCAAAGTATCAATCCATTCTTGTTTTCTTGTATTTTATATATGTATCCTTTGATGCTCAACTTTGCCGCTTATATATATTCCTAAAAATATTTTACTTGGAAATATTTTGCAGCCAAAATGGCAGTACTTTCCAAATAATGATGGAAATTCATGTGTCTATCTTACACACCTGGTACAATATTGTTCAGCTTAAAAGAAAATGGACATGCAGTGAAAGAAGATGGAATAAAAAAGAGGCAGAGGATGAAGTAATCTGAAAATGGATGCAGAATACTTGCCCAGGATAAATGTCACATGGCAATAACCCTAGCAAAACACACATGCTCACATTTATATAAGAAAATGCAGCTAAGTTAACAACAACCCCCCATCTGTAATTATTTATTTTGGTCTGCAATAACCTGCTCATCAGGGCTTCCCCTGTGACTCAGCAGTAAAGAATTCACCTGCAATTCAGAAGATGCAGAGACACGGGCTCGATCCATGGGTTGAGAAGATTCCCTGGAGGAGGAAATGGCAACCCACCCCAGTATTCTTGCCTAGAGAATCCCATGGACAGAGGAGCCCGCTGGACTACCGTCCATGGGGTTGCAAAAGAGTTGGACACAACTGAGTGACTAAACAGCAACAAAACTGCCCATTAGTGCAAAATATTGGTTTGGCCAAAAAGTTTGTTCAGGTTTCTCCGTAACAGAGAAGAACCAATTAACTTTTTGGACAAACCACTATATCAGAGGGCTTCCCTGGTGTTCAGATGGTAAAGAATCTGCCTGCAATGCAGGAGACCTGGGTTTGATCCCTGAGTTGGGAAGGTCCCCTGGAGGAGGGCATGGCAACCCACTCCAGTATTCTTGCCTGGAAAATTCCATGGACAGAGGATCCTGGCAGGCTACAGTCTTTAGGGGCACAAAGAGTTGGACACAACTGAGCAGGTCTCTCCTGAGAGGGTCTCTCCTCAGACCCTATCTGGTCAAAGTTCCCATGATCCCCTCCTTGGATTTAATTTGCTAGAGCAGCTCACAGAACTTAGAGAAACTTTTAGTCACTAGATTACTGGTTTATTATCAAAGAATATATCAATAATTCAGGAACAGACAGATGGAAGAGATGCACAGGGCAAAGTATGGAGAAAGGGGCTTAGAGGTTCCAGGCTCTCTTCCTGCCTCTCCACAAGTTTACTAAGTCCCAAGTTCTCCAAACTGTCCTTTCTGGTTTTTACAGAAGCTTCATTATATGGGCAGACTGATTAAACCACTGGCCACTGGAGAGTAACTCCATCTCCAGTCCCTCTCCCCTACCCAGAGGTAAGGGGACTTAACTTCCAACCACTAACCACAGGGTTTGTTCTCTGGCAACCAGCCTATCCTTAGGTTACCAAGGGATTTGCCAAAAAGTCACCTGATTGACGTAGCAAAAGACACTTTCAAGGCTCTTATCATTTGGGAAATTCCAAAGCTTTTAGCAGTTCCTGCCAGGAACTGAACAAAGACCAATTTTTTAATTTGTTATAAATCACAAGATTACAAGAGTCAACACAGCTCTACCTAAAATTATAATTAATCCATATTAAGAAAATGGAGAACGAAAAATGAACATGAGTAGATAAGAGTTAACAAGTGCTGGGAGAAGAGAAGGGAAGAAATTTAATCCTTATCCTCCATAGTGAAAAATTAACATTTAATACCTAGAATGGAAAAATAAAAAAAGCAGCATGACCAAGAAATTATCTAAAGCCCTAGAGCCAGTAACAAAGTAATTAACTAGAAGGGAGGAAGAAAAGGTTAAAGTGGTGGCCTTCAGGGATGAGCTATTAAGTGGGAGTACTTTGATGAGTGCGTGCTCAGTCGTGCAGCCCCATGGTCTGTAGCCTGCCAGGCTCTTCTGTACATGGAATTTTCCAGGAGAGACCGGAGTGGGTTGCCATTCCTACTCCAGGGGATCTTCCAGACCCAGAGATTGAACCCTCATCTCTTGCATCTCCTACACTTTTCAGGTGGGTTCTTTTACCACAGCACCACCTGGGAAGCCTGGAAGTACATTTTACTTTTTCACAAAACCTTGATGAATAATTTGATTCTATAATCTAGTGTATGTGTAACTTTGATTAAAAAAAAATTTTTTTAACACACAAAATAAAAAGATATATATATACTACCAGGAAAAGAATGGATTCCGAGTATATAACACAATGCTCTGTGGTCTAAATACAGCAATACAGACAGAATGCAAAAACTTTTTGAGTGAACAATGAAAACAGAAGACCCATGTGTATATCCCCATACTATTTACATGAGTTTATTAAAGCTAAAATACAATACTGTGCATGTATATATACATATAATGTTAATATACAGGACAGGGCGGTGAGAAAGTAAAAGCAAAAATCACCAAATGAACTTGGATGCATCAAATTCATGACCTTGACTGCCTATGGAGAAGGAAAGATGGAGATGTGATAGGAGACAGGAAAATGAACTTCAATTTTAGCAATAATGTTCAATTTTCATTTTTAACAAAAACTAAAACAAAAAATATATAAATAAAAGCAAAGCAATCAATATAAAAAAAATATCTTACTTGAGCCAAAGATGACTTGACACTGAGCATCATAATATTGGCACATGCCATTGTAACAATAGGCTTTGTTATTCTGGCAAGGATACCCATTCTGAATAAAAACATCTGGCTGACAGAACTGAGAAGAACCATTGCAATACTCCGGAACATCACATTCGTTGGTTTTTCCTCGGCACAAAGTGCCTCCTGGACGGAACTAGGATAACAGGATTGAAATTGAACAGGAATATCAGGAAAATTCCCACAAATTAACCAAATCTGAAACCACAGTATTTATATCTATAAGAAGGTTTAACAAAAACAGAAGATTAAATAACCCAATAGAACAGTGAACAAAAGCCAGTAACAGGCAATTTATAAAAGTCATGAAATATGGAAAATGAAAAAAGCAGAGCATCTTAGATGACCAAAAGAAATGCAAATTAAACGAAGATAAAAAGCACTTTACACCTATCAAACTAACCTGGATTATAACACTGGGTAACAACAAATGTTAATAAGTGAAGTCAAAATGTTAGTCGCTGAATTGTGTCTACCTCTTTGTAACCCCATGGACTGCAGCCCACCAGGCTCCTCTGTCCATGGGATTCTCCAGGCAAGAATACTGGAGAGGGTTGCCATTTCCTTCTCCAGGGGATCTTCCCAACTTCAGGATCGAACCTGGGTCTCCTACATTGCAAGCAGACTCTTTACCGTCTGAGCCACCAAGGAAGACATGTTAGTAAGAGAAAACAAGAATAATGATTATATGGTATAATCAGTACTGTACACTGCACAGTTATCAGTGCATTGATTACACTGGCAAATACAGACTGGCACATCTGTAGACAGTATAGAAACGTGTATCAAAATGTTCACATGCATACTCCAGCAATTCTACTTATAAGCAAAAATTGGAAGCAACCTAAATGTCCATCATTAGTTGACCAGATAAAGAAATTATGATACAGCCATATAAAGGAACACTAACTATATAAACCTATAGAACTAAATGAATGGAAGAAAATCAATAGTATATTACTGAAAAAAGGACATAGTAAAAATATGTATACCCATGTTTATCCACTTACACACACACACACATATTCATATTTACATAGGAAAAAGTGACTAAATTAATAAATTATCAACAATGGCTAAATGAAGGGGGTAAAATGATAGTCTTTCAGTGTCAACTTTCTGTTATTGAATTTCTAATGAAAAACATAGGTCACTCATAAATCAGGAAAAAAAATCTCTTTAGACTATTTGCCATAAAAGAAGATGATATAAAACTGCAAGTAAGTATCATAAAATTTTCCATCTATTCATGTAATAAAAATAGTGCTCTCTTACAAATCAGAGAAACCCAATTTTGATACAGGCACATTTTTCCTTTTCCTATTTTTTTTTTCCCCCAAATAGGGAGGAATTCCCTACCCGACAGTCCTGACAACAGGCACCATATGCACATTCAGCAAATGATTTAAGTTTACAGGTCTTTCCTTCACAGCAAGGGTCCGATTCACATTCCTGAGAAGAGAAAATGACTGTCAATAAAGAAAGAAATTATTGCCATCAAGGCTCGTTAACAAAATTCTTCCTTTCAACCTATGCTTCTTTCTAACCTGGCTGTAAGAGGTACTCCCTGGAGACAGTCACTTACTATCCTTCTGAATTTACCAGAGACTCTTCCGCTATTATCTAGGTCTCAACATATTTCAAAGGACTGAGAGTATGTGTCTTAGTCTGCTGGGATTACCAGAACAAGATACCATAGACTAAATGGCTTAAACAAAAGAAATATATTATGTCACGGCTCTGGAGGCTAGAGACCCAAGATCAAAGTCCTAGCCAATTCAGTTTCTGGCACAGACTCTCATCCTGGCTTGCAGACAGATGCCTCCTCGCTGTGTGCTCATATGGCCTTTCTTCAGAGCATGTGTCAAGAGACAAGAGCAAGCAAGCTCTTTCTCATAAGAACATTAATCCTATCAGATCAAGACCCACCCTTATGACCTCATTTAATCTTAACTACTTTCCTGGAGGTCCCTTCTCCAAATACAGATATACTTGGGGGTTAGGGTTTCAACACATGAATTTGGGGAAAACAAACATTCAGTCTATAACAGTAGTTTAATGATCACAAGAAATTGTGAAAGTCGTTCAGTCGTGTCTAACTCTTTGTGACCCCATGGACTATATGGGCCATGGAATTCTCCAGATTAGAATACTGGAGTGGGTAGCCCGTTCCTTCTCCAATTTCCACAGGAAATTAAGCATCCATAAATGCACTTCTCTTCATGCTCAGGGTCTGACTTCTCTGCAGGGTAGGTTTTTACCCATGCGGACATTATACTGCTTGACTTCTCTCACCCTACTTAGGGCCACCATGGCTCTCCATTCCTACCCTCCAACCTCTCACCCAGACACAGCTACTCTCCTGTGTTGAAACTAATGTCTTGAGGTCTGAATTGTTTGTGAAAGGAAGGAGAAAGGAGGAGGAGGACAAGGAGACAAGAAGGAGGTAGGGGAAATAAGCTTTAATTATTGACGTTTATTTATTTTCCTATGTTACAGAATTCTAGGATGATGGTTTTTTTTTTCCTTTCAGAACCATAAATCTGCTGTTCTATTGTATTCTGGCCCCAAAATCAGCCACTATTGATCTATTTGTTTCAGATTTTCTTCTGACTTCTTGCCTTATTTTCTGTTTATCTCAGCACCTTGATTATAATGTACCCACAATCATTCTTTGTAATGATTCTGATTTGGCTTTACTTAGTGTTTTGGAATTGTAATTCAATGTTTTCTGTTAAATATGGGAAATTTTCAGCCATTACTTCTTTGAATACTTTTCTTTCCTTCTTCCTCTCCTCTTGAGATTCCACTTATAATTCCATTAAGCTAGCTGATATTGTTTACATGTCCCTGATATTCTGTTCATTTTTTTTTCTTTTCTCTTTTTCCTTTAGATGTGGATTATTTCTTTTGTTCTACTTTATGTTCATTGACTCTTTTTCTGCCATCTTACTCTGCTGTTAATTATATCCATGAATCTCACTTATTAAACTTTTTGGTAAGTTCTATAATTTCCATTTGGTTCTCTATTATACATTTCTCTGATGAGATTCATCTCTTTACTCATGAAAACCATATTTTCCTTTAATTCTCTGATGATAAAGAATAGAATATAATTCATGGAAGCTTTATTCATAATAGCAAAATACTAGAAAGAAGCTAGATGTCTTTTAAAGGATGAATAGTTTAACAAACTTCAGATAGGCCCTTTGTGCTAGTGGAAATACCAGCCTAAACATTATTCCAAATCTCTGAAGTAACATTCACACAATGGACTGTTACTCCCCAATAAAAAGTAATGAAACAACAATATAGACTGACCTCAAAAGCATTATGCTTAGTGAGAAGAGTTGTATGTTGTATGATTCCATTATTACTGCAGTGACAAACATTACTGAAATGGCAAAACCATAGATGGAAGCCAGGGGCAGGGATAAGGGCCAGAGTCAGGGTGGATGTGATTACAGTGAGGTAGCAGGAGAGAGTCCTTTTGTGTTGATGGAATAGTTCTGTATTTTAATTGAGGTGGTGGTTACATAAGTCTCTATATGGCAGGCTGCTGCTGCTAAGTCGCTTCAGTGGTGTCTGACTCTGTGCGACCCCATAGATGGTAGCCCACCAGACTCCCCCATCCCTGGGATTCTCCAGGCAAGAACACTGGAGTGGGTTGCCATTTCCTTCTCCTATGTGTGAAAGTGAAAAGTGAAAGTGAAGTCACTCAGTCGTGTCCAACTCCTAGCGACCCCATGGACCACAGCCCACCAGGCTCCTCCATCCATGGGATTTTCCAGGCAAGAGGACTGGCTCTATCACTACACAATTTGTCATCCTTTGTGGGAAAGTGGGTGAAAAATACATAGGACTTGTCAGACTGTTTTTGCAACATTCTGTCAGTTTGGAATTATTTCATAATAAAAATCTGAAAATTTGGAAAATTATCTAAAACCATGCACCATACAAAGAAAATCAGTCAAAATAGATCATAAACCTAAATAAGTACATAACCTAAAATGATAAAGCTTCCAGGATAAAACATTTGCAATCTTGGATTAGGCAAAGATTTCTTAGATACAACACCAAAAGCACAACCCATTAGGCACAAACTGGCTTCATCAAAATATAAAACTTCTACTCATCAAAAGATACTGTTAAAGTACTTAAAAGAAAAGAATGGGAGAATATACTTGCAAATCATATATCTGATTAAGTATTTGTTATCTAGAATGTAAGAAGTACTCTCAAAATTCAATAATGAGAAAACAACCCAATTTTTAAAGGCAGGAAGGAGTTTATAAGAGACATGTCATCAAAAAAGAGATAGAGATGGCAAATAAGCACATGAAAACATGTTCAACATCACTAGTCATCAGGGAAAAGGAAATTAAAACCTCAATAAGGCACCACTTCACATCTAACAGAAAAGCCAAAATTGAAAAGACTGACCATATGAGGTGGAAGAAATGACTTAAAAAGAACCAGAACTCAGGTAAACTGATTGCAAGAATGTGAAATGGGAAAACCACTCTGGAAAACAGTTTGAAAGTTCCTTGGAAAGTCAAATACACACCCACCATATGTCCCAGTCATTTCACTCCAAGGTATTTACCCAAGAGAAGTGAAAACATAAATCCCATATAAAGACTTGACCGTGAATGTTCACAGCAGCTTTTGGTGTGGAAACAACCCAAATACCTATCAACAGATGGATAAACAGTAGGTAGTATCTCCATACTACTCAATGATGAGCAACAATAAAAAGGAATGAACCACTGACACAGTAGCATTCAACTAGCATGAATCTCAAAATAACTATGCTGAGTGAATGAACCTAGATAAAAAAGAATCATTCCACTTACATGAAATTCTAGGAAACGCACACTAATGACAGCAATATCAGTAGTACAATGATAGCAGATGAGTGATGGCATAAGGAGGACTGGGAAATAATAAGGGGTGCCAAGCGTCACAAAGAACTTTCTGAGATGATATGTGCATTATCTTGATTGTGGTGACAGTTTCGCATATGAAAACAGGTATCAAAGCTTAACTTGTATGCTTTAGTACTTTTAGTTGAGACTTCCCAGGCAGTCCAGTGGTTAAGACTCTGTTCCCACTGCAGGGCGTATGGGTTTGATCCCTGGTTAAGAAACAAAGAGTCCACATGCCATGCAGTGTGGCAAAAAGAGAAAGAAAAACTTTTACAAATGTAAAAATTAGAACAAATAAAATAATAAAAATAAATAAAAATAACAGCAATAATAAATGTTTTAAGGGAGACTTTCCTGGAGGTCCAGTGGTTAAGACTTTCAACACAGGTAGCATGGGTTCCATCCCTGGTCAGGAAACTGAGATTCCACATGCCATGCAGTATGACAAGAAAATCAAAATAAAGATAAAAAATGATAATAATAATTTTTAAAAAGAACTTCTGTGTTTTAAACAGGTGCAGTTCATTGTTGACAAGTGTTCATAATTGCCTGTTTCTTACTCTTGCTTTGTCTTGACCAAACTTTAGTGAGGCTTCTTTCTTTCCTGTAGACCCTCAAACTCTACTTGTCTGCACAAAAATAGATACTTGGGGATACTTGCCCCCCCCCCAAGTACTTGAGGGCAAGTATCCCCACCCCTTACCAGCTTCTCCTGGAAATCACCAGACCACAGGACAACTTCCTATGAGAACTCACTGGCCATTTGCCCCTGCTTATCCACCTTCCCCGTAAAAGATTCTGCTTATCTACATTTGCCCCAGCTTTACCCTATAAAAGAAAACTCTTTTTGTTTGATTTTGAGATGCTTCCAGATTTCTGAGATCAGCATATTCCTGTTGTTAACAGTCTTTCTTCTGAATAAAGCCTTTTCTTATCTAAGCCCAAATCTGGGGTGTTTTTTTTTTACCTTGTATTCAATTATACTTCAGTAAAGTTGTTAATTTTTTTTCAAAAATACTATGTAAGGCAGACAGATGGCTTCATAAAAGAAAAGAGAATCAGGAAACAGACTATGTATACAGGAATTTTGTTTATGGTGAAAGCACCATTTTAAATGGTTTTGTAGCTCACTCTCCACATGACACCCCCCCACCAATTATAGAGCTTATATAAAAAATTAAATTACAAAAATGCTAGGAAAAAATAATAGAACATAGAGGGGCTATATGATGAAAATCTTGAAATAGGAGTAAAATGTGTACCTTGATCAGTTACAAAATTATGGGGGGGAGGGCGGGGCACACTAAATGCCATGACATTCTTTTGACAAAAGTACAAACTGACACACCCTTCTTCCAGGAAACTTGATAGTCTCTAATAAAATAAAAAACACATGCTTTTCAATTCAATAATTCTACCTTTATATAATTATCTTAAACTTCTGTGTGTGTGTATATATATATATATGAACATACACACACATACACAGGGGATATACAAGGATATACTGTTCACTACAAAAAAAAAATACTAACTACAGTGAGTGACTGTCTTTAATAAGAGTATGGTAAAATAAATCATAATATATTCCTTATACTGAAATATTAGTCAACAGATCAAAGGATTATGTCCAAATAACAATGACATGGAAAAAAATCTCCAGGATATATTAATAGAAAAAAATTATATATAACATACTAAGTCAGACTTTATTTATGTAAAAAAAATAAAATCCTAAAACAAACCCAACTATGATACAAATATACATACTGTACATAAGACTATAAACACAGAATAAAATCTATAGAGAAACACACTAAACTTATAAGAATAATTACCACAGCAGAAGGAAGTTAAAAAAATATATGGAAGAAATAAAAGCATGAAGGGAATTTTGCTTGTGCTTACTATTTGAAATTTCAATACCAAGAAAAATAACTGTGATATTTGAAGGGGAAGAGGTACTTTTTTCTAGAGTAATTTGTAGTACAAAAGTTCAAGAAGCAAATACAGACTATTTCAGTTAGTTTGATAATGAAGTAAACAGGAGAAATCAAAACATATAAAATAATTAAGGAGAATGCCTGGAAAGAAGAGCTTAGTCATCCTAACAGTGTAACATTAATTTAGAGATTAAACATAACCTCGTTAGCCTTTATTTTCCTCACTTGAAAATGAGAGTATAAAGAAATAATGAATCTCCAAAGGTTACTGAGAGGATTGTACCATGTAAAACAGTAAGGAGAGGTTGCTAACATGCAGGAATAGTGCAATGACGGCCCACCACAATTTCATCATAAAATACATACTGCCTGGGAATTCCTTGGCAGTCTAGAGGTTAGGACCCTGTGCTTTTACTACCAAGGGCCCAGGTTTGATTCCTGGTCAGGGAACTAAGATCCTGCATGCCATGCAGCATGGCCCCAAAATAAAACAGAACACACAAAGAAAAACATACTGCCTTTCTAGAATGTGAAGTTTTCTGGCAAAAGCCAGGCACTGTGTGATCAGGCAAGGAAAAAGAAATTCCACTTATGGAAAAAATTGAGAATATAGTAAAGTTTACATACAACTGAACCAACTCCTTTAAATTTAAATTTTTTAATTTTTTAAATGTAATTAAAAATTGTTTTCCTCCTAAGCCTTGTCTAGGTGGTGTTAAGCAGGCCATTTTGACAGGAAAATGGTTGAGATGCAGAATGCTAATAATAAAGATGGGTCCAGACTTAAGGCTCTAGGTGTGGTTAACAGGTATGAGAAAGCCAGACAGCAGCAGGTGAACTGAAGGTTAATTAACAGAGGGAGAATGCTAACTTGAGTAGCAAGAACTCTGTTAACCAAGAATTCTGCAGAATGGGTCGGCTTCAATTTATTATTGAAATGAGGTCAACTAAATAACTGTTTCTGACAGTGACAGAATAGTGAACACTTACAAGTAAAGAGCCAAGTGAAAAACTGAGCTGTTTTTTAAAATAAATAAATGACTCATTAACCATAACAGAAATGGCAGAAGGTAGCAAAAATAGAAAAATAAACACGGTACTTTCCTGGACACCAGAACAGATGACACCATTGGTTATGTTCTAGGAAGGAAGGGATAATCAACCCCCAGGAACACAGTCCCACAAGCAAAATACCAATCTTCATTTTGCCACTAAATTTTACTTTACCTCTTATACTCAGTTCAGTTCAGTCGCTCAGTCATGTCTGACTCTTTACGACCCTATGAATCACAGCACGCCAGGCCTCCCTGTCCATCACCAACTCCTGGAGTTTATCCAAACTATGCTAGAGTCACGCAAAGTGAGCTATTTTATTTTTTGCAAATCCCAAGGTAACTCTGCAAAGTGAACATCACATGTTAAACTGACCTTTGGCGTCCCACAGTCACATTCTTCCCCGGGATCCACCAACCTATTACCACAGGAAGGAGCACTGTAGGCTTCATCACGCTTTGGAATATTGAGAAGGCAGTTTCCACCTTTATTTAAAGTTAACTTCTCAAAGTCATCTGCACTGCAAGAACTGAAGTTTTTGGAACCTCTGTAATAAACACAAAGAAAAAGATCTTAAGTCATAGCAATTAAACACTTTGAAAATCTTAAGTCATGTCTTCAACCAACAGGAAGTGAATATTTAAAATGGCAGAGGGGGGCTTCCCTGGTGGCTCTGTGGTAAAGAATCTGCCTGCCGATGCACCGGACACAGGTTCGATCCCTGATCTGAGAAGATCCCACATACTATGGAGCAACTAAGCCTGTGTACCACAACCACTGAGCCTGTGCTCTAGTACCAGGAGGCCGAAACTGCCGAGCCCATGTGCCAGAACTAATGAGGCCCGCAGGCCTTAAAGCTCATGCTCCACAACAAGAGAAGCCACCTCAATGAGAAGAGTATGCACTGGAACTAGAGAGTAGGCCCTGCTCACTACAACCAGAGAAAAGCCCCCACAACAACAAAGACCCAGCACAGCCAAAAATAAACAAATAAATAAAAATTATAAAAAAGAAAGAAACTGACTACTTGCAAAAATAGAAGTAAATAAAATGGCAGATGGAATTCCCTGAAAGTCCAGCGTTTAGGACTTAACCCTTTCACTTAACACTTTCACTGTTGAGTGCTCAGTTTCAATCCCTGGTGAGGGAACTAAGATCCTGCAAGCTATGTAGTGTGACCAAAATAAATAAATAAAATGGCAGAAGATACAGAAAATACAAAATCATAAATCTCATCAGCAGAAGAGACCTCAAAAATTGTTGTTGTTGTTCAGTCACTAAGTCGTGTCCAGCTCTATTTGACCCCATGAACTGCAGCACTCCAGGCTTCCCTGTCCTTCACTATCTCCCAGAGTTTGCTCAAAAATTATCTAGTTCTATCTAGAATTCAGTTTATCTTCTACAGTAAAAGTTCCTTCAAAATTGTAAAGCGAGTTCTGTTTCCCCACCCTCTTGTCACTCCACTGAATGACATTCCTGTGCACCCCTTGTAACACCAGGAGCTATGTGGCAACAAGGTGAGCACCCAGTGAGGAGGCACACACTGTCACAGAGAAGCAGCAGGCGCTGGCGTAGAATGTCAGCCACAGTTTGAGGTTTAATTGCCTCTGATGGTAATTCCTAAGAATTGTAGTTAATACTCTGAAGGCTAGACAGGCTTCTAGAAATGGTCCAATTTGAACTATATATTTATTTTGTTGCTGTTTAGTTACTAAGTTGTGTCTTACTCTTTTGCAAGCCCATGGACTCTAGCCCACCAGAATCCTCTGTCCATGGACTTTCCAGGCAAGAATACTGGAGTGGCTTGTCATTTCCTCCTCCAGGGTATCTTCCCGACCCAGGGACTGAACCTGCATCTCCTGCATTGTTTGCAGGCAGATTCTTTCCACCGAGCCACCAGGGAAGCCCCATGTGATATTTATATAAATACGATTTTGATATGTTTCTATGTGTTGCTGGAGTTCTTTTAGTTATTGTTTTATTCAATAACAGTATTTTCAGATAGTCCCATTGGCTATTTTCACTTTGAACACTAGTGGGAAACACACTCATCTATAACAAGAACCTTTGAGAAATCCAAGTCATATTAAAAGTTTATCAGAGGCATTTGGTGCCCTAAAAGAATCTCCTTTTCATTGGTTTGAGCAACGGTGCCAAAAGCAGCTGTGGGGAAGAGAACCGTGTTACATGGTAACGACTGAGAAGGCATTCTATTGATTCCATGTCTTCTGTACATCCAGGGAATCAAAGAAACAGGTCCTTTCTTGGGAGACCTTGTCCTCTTGGAAAACTCTTCCCTTGCTAACCAGACCAGAGCCTCCCAGGAAGTATTCAGTCCTGCCTCTTGGCTCTTAGGACTGGAAAGCAGTCACACAGTAAGTAAAGATCTAGCACAAGATTTCCCACAATAATGAAAACACTTGTTTTCCATATTCTTCTTTTTCTTGCTACTCTGCTTAAGAACATTGTCAGGAGGAGGAGTCCTTTTGAACAATATCTGTTCCTTCAACAAATATTTGTGGAACATCTATTATGTACAAGACACTCTTCTTTGTGCAAGGGAGAAAACAGTAAACAAAGCAGACCAAAAATAAAATCCCCACCCCTGTGAAGGTGACATTCTACTGAGTGAGACAGACTATAAACACAATGGATAAATAAATTCAATAATACATTAGAAGATATATGCCGCCGGGGGAAAAGGTGAGGAGGTAAAGGGGGTGACCTTTGTTGGGGGCAGAGTGATCAGAGTAGAGTTTTTCAAAGAGCTGTCAGGACAAGTGCTTCAAACAGTGGGACAACTGAATGAAAACTGGCTTTGGGGGTGAAGAACATTAGAGGGAGAAGAAATAGCAAGTGCAAAAGCCCTAAGGGAGAAGTCTGCCTGCTATGCTCAAGGATCAAATAAGGAAGCCAGTAGAATTGGTGTGGACTAAGGCAGTGAGGGTACAATCAGAAAGGTGGGACGAGGCCATTGCATGAATCTGACATTTTACAATGAGTGAAATAAGGCAGGGGAGTGACACAATGAAAAGCATGAAACAGGAAACACATGATCTGATTTATGTCTTAATAAGATCACTAGGTTGGCTATACTAGGCAGGAAAACCTCACAGAAGGCAACAACTAGAAAGAAGGCATTATTACTAATTGACACAGAAAAGATGGGGGCGGAGCAGGTTTTAGAAGCAACAAGATTTTGAGTCTAATGGATGTCAAGTGGAAATGTCAAACTAAAGCATAAGAAAATTATCTGATAAACAAGCAAGACTTCAATTTAAACAGTCATTTTTTTATTTCTTATTTTTATTTCCTATTATTGTTCTTTATATGGTTAATACAAGTGCCTGCAACAACGTATATTCTTACGTTCTTCAATAATGTAAGAATATATTAATTAGCTAATAGTCACAGACGTGTATATTTCCTACACTTGAGTCCCTAATTTTAATCTACAGAGTGCACCACTTCTAAACAGATTATTCTTGAAATAAACTTGTTATTCAGTCCTTGGGACACATTTTCTCATAGAAACAATGTTTTATTTGTGTGATTCTAAAGCAATCTACGAAAGAATCTGTTTCATATACAAGGAAGTTGACTATAGTACTGAGAAGGATCACAAAATCTTCACCACTTCTTATGCAGTTTAGTAAATCAAGATAACAACAAACATCTCCATGTTGGCCTTCATAAACACTTTGGATAATAAAACAAAGATATTCTTTTCCCTAGTCATCCTTGGCCATCACCAACAGTAATAAGAAGCATGAGCTTCCTCTTTTCTTGGCTTGAATACCAATTAAAGCATTCCTACTCTCCATCTATCACCTCTGGGTACTAAGATATTAATCTAAAGCATATCTACATCTCTTCCGTCACATCGAGGTGAGTTTTATAAAACTGATGCGAAAGAAGGTAGAAGGGATGGAAGTGGTCTATCAGGATATGACCCACAAAAATCAACCATCATTTAGAATATTCTCTCTATGACTAATCTTGAAAAAACCAGAACACAATTCCACCATTACCGTCCTAATCCTCATAGCCTAGGAACAGGAAGTCCTAAGAAAGAATTCTAAGTGATGGCACTCAGATTTTTTTTTCCAGAGCAATCTGGAGACTTCCCTGTTAGTCTAGTGGTTAAGACTTTGCATTTCCAATGCAGGGGACATGGTCCGATCCCTGGTCAGGAAACTAAGATCTCAAATGTCACACAGTGTGGACAGAAAAAAACAAATTTTTTTTAATTTAAAAAAAAAAAAAGAGCACTCTGATTATGGAGGCTTTCTGATAATACTGAAGGGCAGAGTTAAGAAAGACCTGTCTCTAGGAAAGACACCTCCCAGGAAGATCACCACTCATACGACCAGGCATCTAAGAACAGTGTAAGGAGAATACTACCAGGTCCCTCAAATATCTTAAATATAAAAATTACATTACAAAGTTAGATTATCTACCTTTTAAACAGAGGTGGCTTCAACTGATTATCTGGGAAAATTCTAGCATCAAAAATAAAGCCCTATGTTAGATAACTGTATTCCAACATAAAATAAAAATATATTTTAAAATTTTTTAAATAAAAAAGATTTTTAAGGCCTAACTTCTAACAGTCAACTAATGTTCACTAAATAGCATAGGAAGTAGAAGGTGGGATATCTGTCCTCAAAAAGGAGATTTAATACACTAAGGATAACATAATCTTACTTCTCAAATTATTCTTACAAAAACCTGTTCAAATACAATGTCTAATGCATTATCAAAACATAACACGAAGACACAAGATATTACGAAAACTATAAAAAAAATGAAGACACTATAAGAAAAAAAACAGATAAACTCAATAAAGTCTCCAGATACTAGAATTATCAAACAATAACCACCCAAAAAGAAAATCTCTGCATGCTTTGGTCAGAGACAAAAATGAGAAGCTTGAAAATTTGGGCAGGGAACAAATCCACAGTCATTAACACAGCAAATTTGATGTGTTTTTCTAAAATATATTCTTTAAACATTTAAAACACTCTGAATTCATCTTACAATTTGTATTAATTTAATTGGCATTTTTCATTCTAAGTGGTATGCTGTAAGGGTATCATAATCAATGGCATCTACATTTGCATAATACAGTACATTAGTAATCATATTAAATATAAGCAGATTAAATGATTCAATTAAGAGACAAATATTTCCAGGCTGGTTTATAAAAAAGAAACCTAAATGTAGGTTGTTTAGAAGGATATATCTAAAACATAAGAATAAAGAAAAGTTCAAAGTAAAGGAATAGAAAATATATACTGTTAACCAAAAAAGAACATCTGTGGAAGGTAGATTAGTATCAGGCAAAATTGACAGTCCTATCTAATGCAATAAAAAAGGAAATGAAAGACATACAAATTAGGAAAGAAACAGAACTGCCTTTGTTTGTGAATCTCTTTCTGTGGTTGGATTGCCACAGCTCATGCCCAGACCCATGCCAAGCGTCCACACCAGCCCCTCTTGCCCAAATACTACTCCCCTCTGGGGAGAGGGTACTGGTACTGAGAGGGGGATACCACACATGTAAAGGGAACAGAGTGGGCTAAGACCCAACCCTCAGAGCTTGTACTCTGGCAACTTGGGACCAAACCCCACCTCCAATAAGGCAATATTGGCCACTGAGCAGAGAGGAAGTGCCATCAAATAAATACCCAGCTCTAGCTCCAGAACCCCCATCTCCAGTCCCATCCCCTACCGAGGTGATAGCTGTCAGCATACCCTGAGGAATACAAATACATGATTTGTATTCATGACAAATCCAGCTCTCCCACAAAAATACAGATGACCCAGTTTTTTTAAATGGGTCACACATCACAGTAACAAATTGAAGAATAAAAACCATATGATCATCTCCATAGATGCAGGAAAAGCTTTTGATAAAATTCAATATCCATTTATGACAAAAACTCTTCAGAGAGTGGGCAAAGAGGGAATATATTTCAACATAATAAAGGCCATATTATGATAAGTCCACAGCTAACATCCCAATAGTGAAAAGTTGAAAGCATTTTCTGTAAGCTCAGGAACAAAACAAGGATGACCACTCTCACCACTTTCATTCAACATAGTTTTAGAAATCCTAGCCATAGCAATCAGAGAAGAAAAAGAAGTAAAAGGAATTCAAATTGAAAAAGAAGTAAAACTCTTTGCAGATGACATGATTCTATAAACAGAAAATCCTAAAGACACTACCAGAAAATTACAAGAGTTCATCAACGAATTTGGTAAAGTTGCTAGATACAAAATCAATGCACATAAATCTGTTGCATTTCTATACACTAACAACAAAATATCAGAAAGTGAAATTAAGTGAACAATCTCACTTACCATCTCATCAAAAACAATAAAATATCTAGGAATAAGTCTACCTAAAAAGGCAAAAGACCTGTACCCTGAAAATAAGACACTGATGAAAGAAATTGAAGATGACACAAACAAATGGAAAGATATAACACGTTCTTGGATTGGAAGAATCAGTATTGTTAAAAATGACCATACTCCCCAAAGCAATCTACAGATTCAATGCAATTCCTATCAAATGATTTTTCATAGAACTGGAACAAAAAAAATTTTTAATTTGTATGAAAACACAAAGACCCCAAATAGCCAAAACAATCTTGAGAAAGAAGGATAGAGCTGGAGGAATCACACACCCTGGCTTCAGACTATGCTACAAGGCTACAGTCATCAAAACAGTATGGTACTGACAAAAAAACAGACATATAGATCAGTGGAAGAGGATAGAAAGTCACAAAAATAAGCCCACACAGTTATGGTCAATTAATGTATGATAAAGGAGGCAAGAATATACAATGGATAAAAGATAGTCTTTTCTATAAATAATGCTGGAAAAACTAGACAGCTATATGTAAAAGAATGAAATTAGAACATTCTCTAACACCAAAAGTAAAGTCAAAATGGATTAAAAACCTAAATGTAAAACCAGATACTATTAAACCAGATACTCTTAGTGGAAAACAGAACAGAACACTTGTTGACATAAATTACAGCTATATTTTTTGGATTCCTCTTCTAGGGTTATGGAATAAAAACAAAAAATAAACAAAAGTGGGACTTAATAAACTTTAAAGTTTCTGCACAGCAAAGGAATCCATAAACAAAACAAAAAGACAACCTACAGACTGGAAGAAAATATTTGCAAATGATGCAACCAACAAAGGATTACTTTCCAAAACATGCAAAGAGCCCATACAGCTTAACATTTTTAAAAAACTGCCTAATCAAAAAATGAGCAGAGGACTTAAATAGATATTTCTCCAAAGAAGACACACAGATCACCAACAGGCACATGGAAAGATGCTATATTCCTAAATATTAGAGAGATACAAATCAAAACTACAATGAGTCATACCAGTCAGAATGGCAATCATTAAAAAGCCTACAAATAATAAACACTGGAGAGGGTGTGAACAAAAAGAAACTCTTATACTGTTGATGGGAATGTAAATTCGTGCAACCATTATGAAAAACAATGTGAGGATTCCTTAAAAACCTAAAAATAGAGCTCCCATATGATCCTGCAATCAATCCCACTCCTGGATGTATATCTGGAGAAAACTCAATTCGAAAAGATACTTGCATTCCAATGTTCATAGCAACACTATTTACAACAGCCAAGACATAGAAGCAATCTAAATACTCACCGACAGATAAATGGATAAAGAAGATGTGACGTGTATTTATGTGGTATGTGTATATGTATATTGGAGAAGGCAATGGCACCCCATTCCAGTACTCTTGCCTGGAAAAATCCCATGAACGGAGGAGCCTGGTGGGCTGCAGTCCATGAGATGGCTAAGAGTCGGACATGACTGAGCGACTTCACTTTGACTTTTCACTTTCATGCATTGGAGAAGGAAATGGCAGCACACTCCAGTGTTCTTGCCTGGAGAATCCCAGGGACAGGGGAGCCTGGTGGGCTGCCATCTATGGGGTCGCAGAGTTGGACAAGACTGAAGTGACTTAGCAGCATATATGTATATAATAGAATTCCATGAGCCCATAAGAAAAAATGAAATAATGCCATTTGCTGCAACATGGATGGACCTAGAAATTATCACATTCAGTGATGTAAGTTAGACAGAGAGAGACAAATATATCACATCTGTGTGCAATCTAAAAAAATGATACAAATGAACTTATTTATAAAACAGAAACAGATTCACAGACAGAAAGCAAATTTATGGTTACCAAAGGGGAAAGGCAGGGGGAGGAATAAATTAGGAATTTGGAATTAACATATACACACTATTATATATAACACAGGTAAACAACAAAGACCTAGTGTATAGCACAGGGAGCTATATTCAGTACCTTGCAATAATTCATAATGGAAAAGAATCAGAAAAAGAACATGTGTGTGTTTATGTGTGTGTGTGTACATAGAGCTTCATAGGTGGTTCAGTAGTAAAAGAATTTGCCTGCCAATGCAGGTAAACACAGGAAATGTGGGTTAGATCCCTAACTCAGGAAGATCCCTGAGAAGGAAATGGTAACTCACTCCAGTATTCTTGCCTGGAAATCTCATGAACAGAGGAGCCCAGTGGGCTAAATCCAGGGGGTCGCAGAGTTGGCCACTGCTGAGGGACTGAGCACACACACATATATACATGTATCTACAAGTGAATCACTCTGCTGTTCTCTTTAAATTAACACATTATAGTAACTATAATAAATTAAATTAATTTAAATGAGATGAATTAATCAATAATTAGAGTTCTTATACCATTCAGATGAAAGAAAATTTATACTGATGCTTTATAGAACATGGCAAATAATTTCCTCCCAGAAATTTGAGTACTGATGAGGGATACATTCATTGTTTATTTTTAGCATTAAACAAATGTTCAATAAATGGTTTTAAAACAGAAAAAGGAAGAATAAAAAGAATTCAGTTACTCACGATGCTCCCGAATTCATGATGCAGCTCTTTACAGGACAGTGACAACCTCTCCCATCATCATGACTCATTCCAAGGTTATGACCCAACTCATGAGCAACAATGGATGCAAATGTCTCCACTGGGATCTGCCCAAACTGTCCAAACACAGGAAGGTATTAATTAAGTTTCTGAACAAAAAGGATTATTCTTTTTTTCTAAAATTATTTTTTCACAAAAGGAGATTCACCACCACAATGTTGGCAGCTGACATGATAAAGCAAGCAACCAACATCAGATTGTAAACACTGCAGTCTAGTAAGAAACTGGAGTGACTTAACATACTGATGATGGAGGTAGACCATTTAAGCAACAAATCAGAAGCACCAACATATTATTCATGGTGGTTGATGGGAAAACAAGCTCATGGTTCTAACTTAATTTCCTCAGATGGAGTCTCTGTTTCTTAATTCATAAAAAGTGAGGCATTAATGATCACATAATAAGTATTAGAAAACTTAAATCCAGTCTCTAGGGCAAGAAGAGATCTTCTATGGCCCTTGTAACACTCAAAATATTGTTGTAAGGACTAGGAGAGGAAATAAACGATTGCTGGACATTTCATAATGCAAACATGCAAAGACATCAAGAAAACGTACCACGTTAATCCCACCCGCATGGCTCCTTGAACAGACTGTCCCCACAAACGCCATTCCCGCAGTCCCACCAAACCCTCTTTTCCTAAATGAAGAGAACAGGGAAAAGTTATAAAATGTACTTGAGGAGAAAAAGGTACACGTTGCTCCTATTTCTTTGGGCAATCTTAAACTAATTAGTAAACCTATAAAAACTGGGGGGAAAATGACAAAGATAAATAGCACTTTAAAAATCAGAGTTCAATTAAAGCCTTATCTCTTTTTTATCGTCAGAGAGTGAAAGTTAACATTACAAGTTCATTTTTCAGACAAATGAAGATATACATTAGATATATCAAACCAACTTGTTTTCTACCTTTTAGATGAAAAACCTTCCTAAAATGCATTATATTTATTTATTCAAAAATTCTAGTGAAAAGAGACAGATAACAAACTCAATGGCATATTCATACAGGAGGCTGCGAGCAGGACGCACAGAGAACAGAAGAATCAGAATGGTCTCCAGGTTGCTCCTTGAACATAAGGAACACACCTGATCTCAGGACCTGGTCCCTGTGTCTTCCCCAGTATACACCCATATCACTCCCTCATCTCCTTCAGGTCTTTACACAAAGGTCATCTCTTCACTGAGGGCTTCCTCATCATGTTATTTAAAAGTTCAACCTCACTCCTTCAATATTTCTACCTCTACCCTCTCGGCTTTATTTTTCCTCTTTACCATTTATCATTATTTAGCACACTATAAGCTGTTAGGGTAAAACCCAAACAAAATTTTTGGCTGACCCAATACATATACTTATTTATCTTACAAGATAACTCTCCTTCAACACAGTATGAATTCCATGAGAGTAAGAATTGTCTCTTTTGTTCACTGCCATAACCAAGGACCTAGACTATACACATAACAAACATCTTTTAAATCAATGAATAAACCATTCTCTGGGACACCTGACCAGCCAGGATAAGAGTCTGCTACTGACATAAGGGGATTGCCATGGAAACATTTTAGCCAGATCACCCTGTAGTGAGCCACTTTTATGTCCTCAATGCTTCAAGAAAGGCTTTTTAGTATCCCATTCTCAACTACAACCGATCAGGGATTATCAGATATCTGAGAAACACCTCTAACATGGCAGTCGAAGACCAAACAGAGGCTTGGTAGGCTGGGCAAAGCACAGGGAGTGCTTGTTGTCCGTTCCTTTTGGTCTTTTGTGAACAAGAAGGCATACTCACTGTCGGGGTATGAGGACACTTCTGGGTACAGTTTTACTAAAAATTCATTGAAATGTCCGGATCAAGCTTTTGTGGTTATAGGGTCATAAAAATTCATGTAGGCATTCTCAGTGCCTTACTCTAAATTAACTCATATGACCAAAAAAAAAAAAAACAAGGGAAATTTCACCTCAGAAAAAATTATTTTAGGTACCATTCAACATTGAAGGAGGGAAAGATTATTACATAAAATATTTTTTGGCAAAAAGTCAGCCTATCAACCAGAAAATTTCTAAGAAGAATAAAATTTTTTTATATTTTAAGTGAGGGTTTTGCTATAAGCTTTTGGAATATATCTGTATTAACTAATCACATAAGCTTAAGTTTTATTATAGTACCATGAAAATGCTATGTAGAAAAAAGAAAAACGTTTAAAATATATCAGAAGGATGGCAAAGAAACTTTAAAAACACTATTGTATCCATGAAATAAGAATTTGACTACATAAAAATTTTCAGGGAAACAAAAACAGCTATTTAACATTAAAAATAAGATAGGTGAAATGAGAAACACAATAAAAACTTTAGAAGGTAAATTTAAGGAAATATCCCAGAAAATAGAACAAAAGACAATGAGAAGAAAGGAAACAAAAGATAAAAAAAATTAGAGGACAACCACAAGAAACTCAACAGCTGAGTAAAAGCAATCCCTGAAGGAATGAAGAATAAAAATAGAGAGGATGAAATCGCCTACAAAATAATTTGAGAAAAATTCCTAGAACTACAATTTCAAGACTGAAATTACCCACTAAGAACACAGCACAATGAGTGATAGAAGACCTACACCAAAGCATATCATCAAGACAATTTAGAGGTCTGGGAACCTCTAGAGAAGATCCTACAAGTTCTCAAAGAAGGAAGGGAAAAAAGGCATATACTAAAAAACAGGAAACAGAATGCATTAAAGTTTCTCAGTGAAGCTGTACTGAGATAGAATTTAAGTACAAAAAAATTCACCCATTCTAAAGTGAATTTTTTTTTTTTAATGAATTAAGGCTTCTCAACAGTAATTTGGAAGTCAAAAGACCAATGGCCATGCCTCCAAAATTCTGAAGGAAAAAGATTTCATGCCAAAAATGTTAGACCTGACAAAATAACCTAAAATGTACAAAACAAATGAAAAAGCACAGCCCTGAAACAATGAATTACTTAAGCACTAGCATAATCAGAGGTCAAATTGAGATAATTTTTTTTAATTAAAGTATAGTTGATTTATATTTTGTTTCTGGTGTACCAGAGATAATTTTTAAATTCTGTTTTGAGATTGTAAAGCACACTTTCTGACATGAAAGAGGTCAGAACTTTTTTCTTTCAATATATCCTTTCACAAGAAGAAACTAGAAAACATGCCATACTAAAATAAGGAAGTATACCCGGGAAAGAGGAAGAGGATATGGGATAAAGGTCACAAGAGATCCAACAAAAGCAGGTCTCATTAGCACACTGCACTCATTCTACAAATCAAACTTCTTCCTCATTTAAATGAATGCTCAAAAACTTTAAGAGGATACGACTGCAAAAAAAGAAAAAAGCGAAAATTATTATTCTGACCATATCATAAAGAGTACCTTTAAAAACATCACTTACAGAATTAGCTGTGCACTGTCATGCCTCCGACGTGTTATAAGAAACTTTTCCCGCCACTGTACAAAGTTCGACAACACATCACCAGCACCTCCAGCCATACTGATCAGATTTTCATTTGTCCAAATCTCAAGCCCAACTAGCACAATTCGAATATTTAACATAACGTACATCTGGGAAGAAAACAAAAATATATAAAATTTATTAAAGAATATGAGAACAATTCCTAGGTATATATCTGGGGGATAAAAAAAAAACACTAATTTAAAAGATATGTTTAACCCAATGTTCACAGCAACAGTATTTACAATAGCCAGGATTTGGAAGCAACTTAAGTATCTGTCAACAGATGACTGGGTTCACACACACACACACACACACACACACAAATGGACTATTACTCAACCATAAAAAATGAAATTTTGTCATTTACAACAGCATAGATGGACTTGGAGGGTATTCTGCTTAGTGCAGTAAGTCAGACAGAGAAAGACAAATACAGTATGGTATCACTTATAGGAGGGCTTCCCTGGTGGCTCAGTGATAAAGAATCTCCCTGCCACTGTAGGAGACGTGGGCCAGGGAGATCCCCTGAAGAAGGATACGGCAACCCACTCCAGTACTCTTGCCTGGGAAATCCCATGGACAGGGAAGCCAGTTCATGGGGTCACAAAGAGGCAAATACAACTTAGCAACTAAATAACATCATCACTTCTTGGTGGAATCTTAAAAAAATACAACAAACTAGTGAGTGTAACAAAAGAGAAATAGATTCATAGATATAGAGAACAAACTAGTGCTTACCAGTGGGGAGAAGGAAGGGAGAGTGTACAGGGTTAAGAAATACAAACTATCAGTTACAAGGACATACAAGCATATACTGTACAACACAGGGAATAATAGCCAATATTTTATTGGGTTGGCCAAAAAGTTCTGTCAGGCATTTCATAAACAGGTATTAAAAAACCCAACTGAACATTTTGGCCAACTCAATATAATAACTATAAATGGAGTTTAACCTTTAAAAATTGTGAATCACTATATTGTACCCCTGTAATATATATAAAACTGTATATCAACTATACTTCAATAAAATATAATAAAATAAAGAATATGAGAATATCTTTGAACTTATAATTAATTAACATAACCACTTAAAAACAGGATTCCTCTTTATCAAAAATGTTTCCTTCAATATAATGGAACTCTAACTTTTCAGGGGTCTGAGTTTCTTCATTCATAAAACAAAAGTAACAAAGGTTTGAAATCCTTTTTATCTTCCATTCCAAAATCTGACAAACTCTGGATATTTAAAGTTTTTGGTATTTTGGTTTCAAACCTTTCCCTAAACTAATGAAAGCCTATTTACTGTTCATCTTTAGTTCACTTAATATAAATATTCATATATAAAGCGCCTGTCTACAATGCAGGAGACCCGGGTTTGATCCCTGGGTCGGGAAGATCCCCTGAAGGAAATGGCAACCCACTCCAGTACTATTGCCTGGAGAATCCCATGGACAGAAGAGCCTGGTAGGCTACAGTCCATGGGGTCACAGAGAGTCGGACACAACTGAGTGACTTCACTTCACTTTAGTTCACTTAATATAAATATTCATATATTTCACTATAGAAATATCAATGAGTTAGATTACAAGGTGCTACCCCAGGATCCTTTTGGAGGTATAAAGTAAGATCAATACATAGTGAACTACATGTTATACATACACTGTATAGTGAACAATATTACCTTTCTAAACTCTTGTCTAAAATTCTAATGACATGTACCCCAAAGGTTTCAGATAAAGGCTTATAGAACTCATCTCTATTTCACAGAAATACTGTGAGCAATAAATGAGTTATAAATATAAGTCACTTGACTCAGTTTTTAGTACATTATCAGTTCAGTTCAGTTCAGTCGTTCAGTTGCGTCCGACTCTTTGCAACCCCATGAATCGCAGCACGCCAGGCCTCTGTTCATCACCATCTCCTGGAGTTCACTCAGACTCACGTCCATCGAGTCCGTGATGCCATCCAGCCATCTCATCCTTGGTCGCCCCCTTCTCCTCCTGCCCCCAATCCCTCCCAGCATCAGAGTTTTTTCCAATGAGTCAACTCTTCTCATGAGGTGGCCAAAGTACTGGAGCTTCAGCTTTAGCATCATTCCTTCCAAAGAAATCCCAGGGTTGATCTCCCTCAGAATGGACTGGTTGGATCTCCTTGCAGTCCAAGGGACTCTCAAAAGTCTTCTCCAACACCACAGTTCAAAAGCATCAATTCTTCGGCGCTCAGCCTTCTTCACAGTCCATCTCTCACATCCATACATGACCACTGGAAAAACCATAGCCTTGACTAGATGGACCTTAGTTGGCAAAGTAATGTCTCTGCTTTTGAATATGCTATCTAGGTTGGTCATAACTTTTCTTCCAAGGAGTAAGCATCCTTTAATTTCATGGCTGCAGTCACCATCTGCAGTGATTTTGGAGCCCAAAAAAATAAAGTCTGACACTGTTTCCACTGTTTCCCCATCTATTTGCCATGAAGTGATGGGACCAGATGCCATGATCTTCGTTTTCTGAATGTTGAGCTTTAGGCAACTTTTTTGCTCTCCCCTTTCACTTTCATCAAGAGGCTTTTTAGTTCCTCTTCACTTTCTGCCATAAGGGTGGTGTTATCTGCATATCTGAAGTTATTGATATTTCTCCGGGCAATCTTGATTCCAGCTTGTGTTTCTTCCAGTCCAGCGTTTCTCATGATGTACACTGCATAGAAGTTAAATAAGCAGGGTGACAACATACAGCCTGGACGTACTCCTTTTCCTATTTGGAACCAGTCTGTTGTTCCATGCCCAGTTCTAACTGTTGCTTCCTGACCTGCATACAGATTTCTCAAGAGGCAGGTCAGGTGGTCTGGTATTCCCATCTCTTTCAGAATTTTCCACAGTTTATTGTGATCCACACAGTCAAAGGCTTTGGCATAGTCAATAAAGCAGAAATCAGTACATTATAAACATTCAAAATCACTATCATCATCATCATTATGTTTGGTATTCATATTAGAGATTAAATTTTTCCACATACAAGTGGTACTGTATGACATTTGTCTTTCTGTGTCTGACTTCACTCAGTATGATACACACTCTTATATGTGGACTCTTAAAAAAAGAGGGTACAAATCAACTTATTTACAAAACAGAAGTTGAGTAAGGTGGGGGAAATCAAACTTATGGTTACCAAGGGATAAGGGGGGGAGGGATAAATTAGGAAATTGGGACGGACATATACACTGCATATAAAACTAACGAGGACCTATTGTATAGTATAGGAAACTCTACTTTATACTCTGTAAAGGCCTATATGGGAAAACAATCTGAAAAAGAAAGAGTGGATATATATATAACTGATTTACTTTGCTGTATACCTGAAACTAACACAACATTATAAATCAACTGTATTCCAATAAAAACTTTAAAAAGGAACATGTATCTAATTCTTCAATATCTCCCACTAGATGAATAAACTCTAAAATCTCAAACCAAATCCTTCCCTCTGTCTATCTCTCTCTCACACACAGAGTCATATATGGTTTCAGAGCAGGAGACAGCCTTATTTAAAATAAGTTTCTTTGAGATTAGTTGTTTGTCAGTTGCCTCATTTGCTATTGTTTTCTCCCATTCAGAAAGCAGTCTTTTCACCTTATTTATGGTTTCCTTTGTTGTGCAAAAGTTTTTAATTTTAATTATATCCCATTTGTTTATTTTTGCTTTTATTTCCAGTATTCTGGGAGGTGGATCATAGAGGATCCTGCTGTGATTTATGCCGGAGAGTGTTTTGCCTATGTTTTCCTCTAGGAGTTTTATAGTTTCTGGTCTTACATTTAGATCTTTAATCCATTTTGAGTTTATTTTGTGTGTGGTGTTAGAAAGTGATCTAGTTTCATTCTTTTACAAGTGGTTGACCAGTTTTCCCAGCACCACTTGTTAAAGAGATTGTCTTTACTTCATTGTATATTCTTGCCTCAAAGAGACACAAGTACCCCAATGTTCACTGCAGCACTGTTTATGATAGCCAGGACATGGAAACAACCTAGATGTCCATCAGCAGATGAATGGATAAGAAAGCTGTGGTACATATACACAATGGAGTATTACTCAGCCATTAAAAAGAATACATCTGAATCGGTTCTAATGAGATGGATGAAACTGGAGCCTATTATACAGAGTGAAGTAAGCCAGAAAAAAAACACCAATACAGTATACTGACACATATATATGGAATTTAGAAAGAAGGTAATGATGACCCTGTATGCGAGACAGCAAAAGAGACACAGATGTATAGAATGGACTTTTGGACTGTGAGGGAGAGGGAAAGGGTGGGATGATTTGGGAGAATGGCATTGAAACATGTATACTATCATGTAAGAAACGAAGTGCCAGTCTATGTTCAATACATGATACAGGATGCTTGGGGCTGGTGCACAGGGATGATCCAGAGAGATGATATGAGGTGGGAGGTGGGAGGGGGATTCAGGATTGGGAGCTCATATACACCCGTGGCAGATTCATGTCAATGTATGGCAAAACCAATACAGTATTGTAAAGTAAAATAAAGTAAAAATAAAATTTAAAAAAATAAAATAAGTTTCTCAGCAAAAATTCAAAGATCTCTGCATAAGTGCCAGAGAACCTCAGTCTATCTACTGTGAAATAAAAGTCATATTTTATGGCAAGACAACAAAAATTTACACAGAAAAATTTTTCTCTGCCCTTTGGCCTCCTCTCTTACCCCACTGTGCATTTCTATATCTGCTTAAGGCATCAACCAAACCTCCCCATCGGCAGAAATACCTGCTCAACCATAAAGAGCAGCATTCTCCTAACATAAAAAAGGCAACTCCTTAAAGATAACATTCCTTCTTAACCTTGCTAGGGCCATGATGATGCTTAGGTCTAGATTGTGTAAACTGTCAATAATACCTCATTGAATGCACATTCCTCTGTCTCAAAAAAACTTAATAACTGTGCCTTGACTTCTAATGGGAAAAACAGTTCTCAGAGCTTTCTGAGATGCTCTTCCTGGGTTATAATCCTCAAATTTGGCTTGAATAAACTTCTCATTTCTTTCTTAGATCAACTGATGAATTTCTCCTCAACACAAAAGATAAAGTAGATGCTAATCTGAAATCTCGTTTGTCTCACTCTCTCTAAAATTATACTTTCCTTATAAACATAGAAAAGTTACAAAACAAATTCGAGAGCAAACCCCAGAAAGACTGATTATTCTATCCTCTAGAATAATCACAGCTCGAAATCAGACAATTTTAAAATTCTATTCAGAGGCTGTGAGAGGAAAGGACAGAATAATCCCAGCTGATAGAAAATAAACTTACACTATCCAAGTAGTTGGCTAAACTTATCATCTCTTCTCGCACTGCAGTCTGGTTTTTTCCCATGTTATCATACTGAAAAGCAAAGAAGAAAATTCATGATCACCAAAGCAATATAAGAAAAAAAATTCTGTAATCTCAGGATAGGAATCCAAATATTTTATTTAAACCATTTTCTACCTATGTGGAGAAAGTAATGAGAAAAAATATTTCAAGTCTCCTTTTTTTATCACTTGTCCATCATATTCTACTGGAACCTTTTAATACATTATCTGGGACAGAGTTCATGCTTATTCACATTCCCTTATGTTTCTTTCTACACTTGAGGATAATGAACCTATAACGAACAAATAAGAATACATTTCTATCTCCTAAAAGTATGGCTTATTATTTTCCAGTCTATATACAATAAGGGTTTTTTTAAAAAACCATAAAGATTCTCAAAACTGACTCTGCAGATTACAAAAAAGGACTTGTCAGTTGTGTTAAGTTTCTGCAAACAATTTGGTTCACAGCAACAGCAAAGCTGGCAGAAGTCAGATAAAACATTTCAAATATTCTATAGGTTAAAATATATAGCAGTTATATCTAAAATTAATAACCTTGCAAATGCTGAAATAAATACGAAACTTTTCTTAGTTGAGTAAAGCACAATCTTAAGTATAAATACGGAAAATGTCCTGTGTTATCCTGTATAATGAAATAAATAGTAAATGCTAAGCTGACCCATTCTCCTCTGCTCCCTTCTGAACTTATCATCTAAACTCTGCTCCCTCCTAAGAAGGGAGAAGTTTAACATTTGCAAATTACCCAAAACAAACAGTGGAAAAACATCACCAGTAAAAATAAAGATAGAGGTAATGTTAATGCTACATTCAGTTCTGGATATATTACGAATATCATGTATAAATATTACAGGGAAAAGTCATTTAACAAAAATCAATACAAATATATTTCATATTTCCTTCATGGGATCCTCACTTCTCATCTTCTTTTCATGAAAAAGGAGAAAAACTGTCATCAATCCTACCTTTTCCTTCTCTACAACAATGAACAACTCTACATAGCGGGTCTGTGGCAAGACGTCTCTTTTTCTCTGTCAAAAAAAACACAAACACCATAAAGGAAAGCAAAAAGTTAAAAGACTACAGTCTTCAGATTACATATAAGACGACTATGTATAAGACTCCTATTTTTAACACACAATGATCTTATCCTAACCTCTAGTCACTTGTTTCATGTCTGCTAAGAATTTCATAAAATGATTTTTAACACATCCTACATCAATAAGACCAAAAGACATGTGTTTTTAAAAGTGATATATGCCATCTGTAGTGCTCTGAGAAAAATTCTAGTTAAAAATAACATGAGTTATTCAAGTTTCCAAAGGTGAATTATTGATTCTCTAATATCAAAACTATACACACATACACATATTTTAATTAGATGCCCTACTAATCCACTAGAGTGGAAAAAAGAATATCTGCTAATAACCCAAGGAAAAGGAAGGACAAGGTCTGCACTTTATTTTCTTGTTCTTGTCCTTTATTTTTTCCCTTCCAGTCTTATTGAGTTACAATTTGCACTGACATACAAGGTTGCTACTTTTAAAAAATGACTAGTTTTGTGATTTTCAAAAACTTACATAAACTGTCCATATGTGCTCAGCCACTCAATTGTGTCCAACTCTTTGCAACCCCATGGACTGTAGCCCATCAGGCTCCTCTGCCCATGTGATTCCCCACGCAATAATGCTGGAGTGGGCTAACATGCCCTCCTCCATAGGATGTTCCTGACACAGGGATCAAACCCACGTTCTCCTGCATCTTCTGCATTGGCAGGAAAATTCTTTACCACTGCGCCACCTGGGAAGCCCCCATGTAAAGTACAGAATGAGCTAAAATATAAGTGTTTTCCAATGACTAAACTTAAAAAGAACCATCCAAGAACCAAAAGAATGAATGGCAGAACAGATGATGAAAACAATGCCATAAATTAGTATGAGTTAATTAAAATACTCTAGAAGAGGCACAAGCCTCTTGTAGAAGCACAGTGACATCATCTCATTATAGAGAAAGCTGCCTTTGTCTGCAACTGAGGTTCCTCTGGTCCCAGAAACAGCTCAGGTTAAGAGACCCCTCTTAAGAGGAAGCCAAGGAATCCTAAAGAAGTCTCAAAACAGGGATACCACGAGTGCCCCAGGAAAACATCTGAGATCATTAAAGTCCTAAAACTCAATCTCTCTCTTTCCCTCTCTGTCTCTCCCTCTCTCTCACTTTAGAGCTCCAGTCTGTGTAAAGGGTATTCACATTAAAAAGTCCACTGCTCTCTCAAAGTCATGGTAATGGATTATTAGAGGGCAATGACAAAAAGAAATATAGTTACTGTTTAAGACTTAAGCCCTCGTTTCCAAAACACAGAAGTCTGACTGTATTCAACTTTGTGGCAGGAACTACATATTACTCATCTTTTTATCCCCTGGTACCCATCACAATGTCTGGCACAAAGCTGGCAAAGACACAGTAATAATAGGTATTGGTTTAATGCACAAATAGATGATTGTTTTTAAACCTGAGTCAGAGCCATGAAGAAATACATTAGCTCCTTACTCGAAGCAGCTGAGTGATGCTAGGATGCTCCTCTTCTTCATCCTTTGTGGTTTCTTCTTCCATAACTTTGTTGGAAACCCCACATTTCAGAGGCTCTTGGTGGACATCATCCGTTCGATAAAAGATGTGCTCAAAACGAGAGCTGTTCTGCAGGGGTTCAATCCCATAACTCACATTTTCTATATGCAGCAAGCCTCTAAGTGTTGTATTACACATATACAGTTTTTTAGGATGGAAAAAAAAAATACACAGGAAAAGGAATTAAGAAACATGAATTCAAGTCCTAGTTCTTAACATATGTAAGAAGGGATAACATGGTGTTGAGAAAAATAGAGAGGTTTTAGAGTTGGGCAGCCCTAAATTAAAAGCTCAAGACAACTATTAACTGGCCTGAAAGTTACTTAACCCCTCTGTGAGATCACTGTATAAAGAAAGGCAATTCAGAATAGTGGCTTAAAGTGTGAAGTCTGGAGGCCAGAGGACCGAAGTTTGAATCCTAAATGTTTCCTACTAGCCGTAGTAGACATTCTCCCTAGAGTTGTCCTGAAAACTATTTAATGAGCACAAAAAATACTCAGGACACTGCCTGGTACACAGTAACTGTTCTACAAGTGTCACAGCTTAGATGGAGATAGTACTCATCGCCATCTCATACAGTTTGCTTGAGAATTTAAAGTAATATTTATTAGTTCAATTAATCATGTAACCAATCAACCAGTCCAGTGTGATATTGCCAGGCCCTTCATAAATTTAATATTATTATCACTTCACTTGACACATGGTATGATTTCTCTGAACCTCAGCTTGCTCACCTAAATATGGAAGCAATCAACCCCTTCTCACAGTCATTATGAGACTTAGATGAAAGAACAGAAGTAAAAGTTATATAAACCTAAAAGGTAACAAATTTAAAGTATGCTTTATTTTAAAATAGCAAAATTTATTTAGTGGTCTCAAAAAAATGAAATTTACTTAGGTACTAAAATTCATCACCTGTAATACTGTCCTAAATAAACATGCCAAGAATGACATCTGAAACACAGTTAGAAAGACCTTCAGCAACATCAAAGTAAAATCTAAATTTAAGTACCCTAAAATGACTTGTGCTGGAGACAGAGATAAGTAAAGGGAAAAGAATTAAGGGAATGAAAAACTGCTGACAAAGAAGTTCCTTACCTGAGTCCGAAACAGTCGCTGAGTGCAATGGATGAATCGTAAGTGCCCTCCACATATCCCCGATAATGACAATGATTCTAAATGATTTTAAAAAAAGTGTCATCTTCAAAATACTATTACCTTGCTGAAAATCATCAATAGAGAGTGCAGAACTAAAAGTTATTTAAGGCCAATCAACTAAACTTTTTATTCTATTATTGGTTTAATCACTAAATCATGTCTGACTCTTGACAGGCCATGCACTGTAGCCCGCCAGGCTCCTCTGTCCGTGGGATTCTCCAGGCAAGGATACTGGAGTGAGTTGCCATTTCCTTCTCCAATTCTATTATTGGCATCCCATAATTATCACATGGCAGTCTTTGGACTATCTTCAGACTGTCTATCACCCTATGGGTACAAAGAATTTGAATTTCTGCCAAATTTTTAAGGCAGAAGTCCAGAGGATACTAAGTACAAACAACTCTACCCCAATAACCTTTAAACCTAGAAGCGGAACACGGCAGCATAATGTCATGTTTAACATTTTCAATCACAGGTAAGAAGACACCACAGCAGCCAACTGAAATCCAGTACAGAAGAGGATCTTGTGACAGACTAATGACACCAAGGGGGAAAACAATTCAGTACACAGCAAAAACAGTGACTTGGACTCTTTTTCTGCCTAAGCATATTGATTATATTATTATTGTTAGTTATACATTTAACCATCTTGATAAGTTAAAGACCGTTTATTCTTCATTTTGAGCAAGAAATTGACCAGTGGAAATATAAGCATATCACTTATTAATATCAGATTTTTTTAGTACACAAGGAGTTTTTTTTTTTTTCTCTCTTTAAAACAATTGTAAAGCACTGGGAGAAAAAAAAAAAAAACAGCCCAAGGGGAATAGGAGAAGGAGGAGGAGGACTAAACTTGCCAGATATTATTACATATCACCAGCCCTTAATAATTAAAATAGTAGGGTCCTCCTATTATACAGAGTGAAGTAAGCCAGAAAGAAAAACACCAATACAGTATACTAACGCATATATATGGAATTTAGAAAGATAGTAACGATAACCCTATATGTAAGACAGCAAAAGAGACACAGATGTATAGAACAGTCTTTTGGACTCTGTGGGAGAGGGCAAGGGTACGATGATTTGGGAGAATGGCATTGAAACATGTATAATATCATATATGAAACAAGTCTCCAGCCCAGGTTCAATGCGTGATACTCGATGCTTCGGGCTGGTGCACTGGGACGACCCAGAGGGATGGTACGGGGAGGAAGGAGGGAGGGAGGTTCAGGATGGGGAACACGTGTATACCTGTGGCAGATACATGCTGATGTATGGCAAAACCAATGCAATACTGTAAAGTAATTAGCCTCCAATTAAAATAAATAAATTTATATTTAAAAAAAAAAAAAAACAGTAGGGTCCTGGTGGTGCATTAACTGAGAGACCAACCAGTGGAGCAGAACACAGTCTCAAAACAGATCAAAATACATGTGGAACCTTATATGATAAAAGTGGTCATCTCAAATCACCGAGGAAAAGATGCACTTGTAATAACTGGTGCTCAGCCCACGGATTAGACATTTGAGAAAGGATAAAAGTAGATCCATACTTCACATTATACATAAGAATAAGCTCCAGGATGGGGTGGGGAGGGAGGTTCAAGACGGGGAGATACATGTGAACTCATATGGAAGAAAACAAATTAAAAGAAGAAAAAGCTCCAAATGGATCAAGAATCGAAACACTAAAAAAGATGAACCTATGCAAGAACTAAAAGAAAACGTAGCTGAATTCCTCTTTAACCTGGGGTAGAGAAAGACTTTCTATCACTCAAAATCTTGCTGTAACAGGAGGAAAGACCGATCATTTTTACTGCATTAAAAAAATAAAAAAGATTTTAAAACTTCCACATTAAAAGAAACACCAAGAAAAAGTAAAAAGACAACTCACAGACTAGAGGGAATTATTTGTAACTTTTATCATAGCTAAAACTATACTACAGTATAATACAAAGAACTTTGAAACTTTAAAGGGGAAAGATTAAATCCAACAGAAGATGGTGCAAAACGACACAGGATGCTTGGGGCTGGTGCACTGGGATGACCCAGAGAGATGGTATGGGGAGGGAGGTGGGAGGAGGGTTCAGGATTGGGAACTCATGTATACCAGTGGCGGATTCATGTTGATGTATGGCAAAACCAATACAGTACTGTAAAGTAAAATAAAGTAAAAGTAAAAAAAAAGAGTTGAACAGACAATTTACAAAAGGTATAAAAATGCCCTTATATAAATGAAAAGACTTCAGTTTCACTCATGATAAAGTAAGAACCCGTGCATCAATGCTGATGTAAACAAATAAGAAGGAAAAACTCTTGACAGGAGAAACAAATACAACAGTGCATATAGAGGCACTGATGAAGTTAGGAAATCACCATTTTAACAACCACCATAACAACTGAGGCAAATATTAAATACTGAAGCCAGTGAGTAAAAATTTGAGAAGTAATGGGATAGTTACAAAGCCTCAAAATATCTAGCCAAAAGATTAACTAAAAGAGCAAAAACAGTAACTTCACAGAGAAGAAACTGAGCAGACAACTCCTTAATAATCAACGTTAACACTGTCAGTGATAAACTAATTACAGGACATGCTCATGATACGATACAGGGAACCCTTCAGGGTGGATCCCTGCCAAAGGTGCATAACCTGAATCTGATTGTGAGTAAACATCACACAAACTCAAACTGCAGGACATTCTACAAGACGTCAGCCTGTACTTCTCAAAAATGCCCATGTCATGAAATACAAGGGAAGACCAAGGATTTCTAGACTAAAAGAGATGGAAGACTGCTTGGTGCAACACATGAACTTGAATTTCCTTTCACTATACAGTACATCTTTAGGGTAATGAACTAAAACAAACATCAATAAGGTCTGTAATTGAGTGACAGTATTGCTTCAATGTTAACTTCCTAATTCTGAGAACTATACTATGGTGACTTCTTTTGAAGTTCTTGTTTTTAGGATATTTACACTGAAATATTTAAAGGGTAAAAGGACACCAGGTGTACAACATGCTCTTCAGGGGGAAAAAAATAGAGAGAAAAGGATAAAGTACGTATGATAAATGTACTCAGAGAATCTGGGTGAAGGGTGCACATGACTGTTTTCTATTATTCCTGCAACTAATGTGAGAATTTCTGAAAAAATTAAAAAATTATGCACTAAACAACACAGGCTAAATTTCAACATTTTACAGCTTTTTCCAGTGTGGGGTTATTTACAACCACTGTTTTTCTTTCTAGCACTTTGAAGTTAAAGTCTAGCTTTGAGTTTGTCTTCTCACCAGAGGGAAAGAAATATCTCTTCTATTACAGATGGGGTAGCACTTATGAAATAGTAACACAGTAACTCACAAAATTAAATTTTTGTGTTAAATTTGTTAGCGAAGCGTCTCACTTCAATTACTATAGAAGGGCTCATCATTTGACATGACTGAAATTTAGCACTTGATCACTTAATCTACCAGCTTGATGGTATTTCTTTAATAACTTGGTTTTATTAAATCTTTAGTTTTTAAAAAAACAACAAATCCTATTTTGCAAGTTTGCAAAACACCTAATTGCATCTGATGATTATAGTAAAGGTAAAATGGCATAAAGCCAGAGAGCTTGAGACAGTCTTTTCAGAGCAAAGGAGCATTCATTAATAGAGGGAGTAAGTTAAAGCACTTTCTAATGCATTTGCAAGGCACCCAAAGGTCTAAGACTAATGCTAATTTGGAATTTTGACTTCACATACCAACTTATATCAAGTGGTTATTAAAACTGTGTTTCTTTGTAAAAAATATGGCCTTGCAGAAGACGCTGATGATGAAAGCCACATGAGAGATTTACAAATTAATTTAAATAGAAGAATCACAAGGGAAAGCATCTACATTTTTCAGTGTGACTTAACTGTATTTTTTAATTTATTTATTTATTTATTTTACTCTACAATGTTGTATTGGTTTTGCCATACATTGACTTGAATCCACCACGGGTGTATACGTGTTCCCCATCCTGAATCCCCCTCCCACCTCCCTCCCCATCCCATCCCTGTGGGTCATCTCAGTGCACCAGCCCCGAGCACCCTGTATCACGCATCAAACCTGGACTGGCGATTCGTTTCACATACGATATTTTACATGTTTCAATGCCATTCTCCCATATCATCCCACCCTTGCTCTCTCCCACAGAGTCCAACTTAATTGCATTTTCTGAACATTAAACGTCTATGTCATCATGATATCTCACAATGTTGTCACACACAGAAAAATCTTAGTACCAAAGTTTTAATTGCTAGCTCAGATCCACAGTCACAATTTTGTCTGAATTCAAAATTATTCCATTTTTATCTATCTGAAACTATCTATATTCAATAGCCAATAAGTGAAAGGCTTCATTTGTCTTAGTTTATATTTTTCAAACACCCAAGAAAACATAATTAAATTGTAATACTTTATAAAAGTTGCATAAATTTCCATATAACTAAAATCTATTTTTAGCATATAAACTTTCAATAATAGTAACAAAAAATATTTACTGAGTTCATAGTTGTTGGACTGACTAGTAAATATCTTACCAGTATTAACTCATTTAAACTTCTAATATCCACATGAAGTTATAATTATTATTACCATTTTAGGGTGAGGACACTAAGGCACAAATAGGCTAAAGACACTTGACCAGCAAATAAATAACAGAGACAGGAATCAAGTCCAAGCCGTGTGTGTCACCAAAATCCAGGCCAAGAAACCTCTCCAAGAGAGTAAGAATGCCTTTTTAAAAAATCACTGCCTTCATTGAGTGGTATAAATTATGTAGTCTTTGGTCTTATGCTATAGTAATCTTCAGAAGGATGACTGGATGGATGGATTGATGAATGGATGATCTGCAGTCCAGTTAATGCTATCCATACATTTAAACTGCTCTACTATTTTGCTGTTCAACACCAGACAAACAATAAAAGAAGTAAAACAACACACTTTTCAAAAAAATAAAACAAACAAACAGAACACTAAGATAAAAAAATCAGAAAATTGGCCAGAAAAGAATAGGTCTAAGTCAGCATTGCCTTTTTTTAAAAAAGTCTTATAAATAATCTAAAATAAAGCTTTTGCTTTCTATTTATTTGAAGAGTGCTGCAAAAATACAAAACTAACACAACTCCACCTAGCAAAATGTAACAAAACTCAGGGGAAAAACAATACATGCTTAACAGAGGTAAAGATTTCTCCTGAAAACTATAGCAAAAAAAAATAATAATAATAACAGGTAACATCTAACTGCCAAAAGGGACTTTAAGACATTCTTTCCAACTAAAATTAGAAGTGGTTATGCTCTAAATAAATAATACATAAAGCCAAAGTCAACATCTGTCAATTATTTCACATATTCCTCCAGTTCCATCTTCAGGAATACTCTGTTCTCTAATGCAGAGAGGACCACACTTCTTTATAAAACAATTATCAACAAAAAAGTAGAATATCTAATAGCAAACAAGTTCTTGTTCTTTACGTACTTATGGTAAGTCAAATGGTTTAATAAGAAGTTGAGATGTGCTTTATTCATCAAGTTTCAGCAAAATCAGAAATCAAAATATAAATCAAACTTTTCCCCTTCATGATCAATAGGGGTTATCATTAAGTAGAAGATTATTTTCCTGGTCTTTCAAAAACACACTTGACTTTAAAGAACGAGCAGAGCTATAAGGTAGTTTAATCTATGTCAATGTACCCACCACTCCCACCCCAGGACAGCACCATATATTATCATATCAAAGGATGCCCTCAGGTAACAGTCCAGAGCAGGTGAGGAGAATGCACTTTAAAATTATAATTGTTTTAAATTCTGTATATAGTCAAGAGGAAAATAAATTACCTGTGTATTAGGGTAGTCAGAGATCAGAGCCCCTTTCTTGTTGTAGGTATAAACTACAAAATCTTTGGGTAAAAGGTCTCTGCAAGAAGAATGAAACACACCATATAAGATTATTTTATCTCTTTACAGCTAAGAACACAACTTTTATAAGACATTCTTCATAGAAGAGATGAGCAAGAATAAAAACATTCACCTGATAAACTGCTGTTTAAAGAGGGAGCTGCCATAAAACATAAAGCCTATGAATGGACTTGCATCTGAAATCGTGTACATTCCAATCAGAAAGAAATGTTTGAGCTGCTCATCTGTTCTCATGGTCATAAAACACTGGTTGCAAAAAAGCATTTGTAAAGTCCTTTAAAGTTTTCTGATTTGTCTCATAGGAAAAGTATAAATTTGGTTATATGGTACATCATATTTCCAGAAGAAAATAAATTATTTTACCCTCTTTTAAATGTCCTGCATAAAGAAGTAGCACTCATTGCGTTTAATCTCTAAGTACAGGTCCATTATTTAAAGAAGCAATTATTGCTGATCCTTGAATCTTCCTCCCATGTTAAGGGAGATCTGCAGTGTAAACCACACGTGCAAAGACAGGGTTAGCTTTATTACAAAAAAATAAAAATAAAAATCCAATGACACTTGTTGAAGACAGTAAGGTCAACTTTATTATCAATGTTAAGTATAGAGACCACTGCAAAGAGATTTTACAGAGGGTTGGGGAGAAAGAGCAGGCTCAACTGCAAATACAGCATGGGCAAGTGGGAATTTTTAGCCAAGGAGCACAGTAGGGGGTCAGTGGATGGAAAACTCCTAAGAGGAAACATCAGGGATGAGGAGCATTCTGGCTAAACCAACCTAACAGATTCTTGCTGAAGACAGCCAGAGTAACCAGACATCACTGGGCGGGGAAGTGGGGTGGAAGATAAAGAACTTGATCAGACATCCAGAGTGATCAGATATGGGGGAGAGAGGGGAAATTCTTTCTAAAACTAGATTTTACAACAAACCACACTGATAGGGCTTGGAGAAGGTTCTGGAACTTGACTGAACTTTGGTCAAGCAAAAAACCTTTGTCAATCTCCTCTCTTGTTTAAGGAAAGAAATTATATTCTTCTTTCCTCTGAATAACACAAGCCCATTTCCTCATTCAGTTCTCTTTTGTTCATTACAGACCAGCTGAATCATCTGTTGGAACTTGGTAGAAGGGGATATTTACTGGGTGGAGATAGCAGTCAGGCGGTTAATGAGGGGAGTAGCTATGAAAACAAAAGAAAAACAAAGTTGAATAGTTAGAAACTGAGTTTCGGAGCTCAGTGGGCAGCCATCAAGATTTTTTTTAGACTTGAGCTTAGAGCATCTTCGAGCTTCCCTGGTGGCTCAGAAGGTAAAGTGTCTGCTTGCAATGTGGGAGACCTGGGTTCAATCCCTGGGTTGGGAAGATCTCCTAGAGAAGGAAATGGCAACCCACTCCAGTACTCTTGCCTGGAGAATCCCATGGACGGAGGAGCCTGGTGGGCTACAGTCCATGAGGTCGCAAAGAGTCAGACACGACTGAGCGACTTCACTTCCACTTTTTTTTTTTAATGTGGTGTGTATTTTATTTTTTTAAATTTGTTGTTTTTTTATTTTACTTTATTTTACTTTAAACAATACTGTATTGGTTTTGCCATAGGGCATCTTCAGATGGTACAATGAAAGCAGCACTGGTCACCTGACAAATTTTCCTGGTTTGAATGTCACTAGTGACAGCATCAGGTATTCTGATGAACTTCCTGAGTGGCCCACACCATAGGAGGCATAAAGATTGCCTACATGTGATCTGTTGAAACAGCCTTTTTTTGAAGGCTCCATCAATCTTCCAACTACAGCTTAGAGTTTCAAGAAAAGGGCGATTTTAGTTCTCAATGACTCGAAGTCAGAAAGGATAAAAATTGGAAATGATAACTTAGACGGTTATAGCCAGATACTGAAGGAAACTAGAAGAATTCAGGATTTGGTAAAGCTGGCAAAATATGCAAGATGAAAGCAGCAATGGTTCACTACAGGTTTCCACTGAAACAAACAAGAAAACCCCACATTCTCTCTATAGTCACCCCCATTTCTGTGAAAGATAAAGTAAGACTAATTTGTTTGCACAAAGTCTGGTCTCATTAAATTTGGCCTAGTTATCACATAAGTACAGTAAAAATAGTGATTGACCGTATAGTATTTCATTTGAATTTGCTTTGCTAGAGCATTTCAGAAGGAACCAAAGACGCCTAAGGCTAGGAAGCCAAGTCAAGAACTTGCCACCAGATATGCCTACAATCTATATATTTGGATAAACTCTCTTATTGAGGTCCCCTAAATATCCTGAGGTTCCTGGCCCTGCCACAAGTGATCTTCCTTACTAACCTGTAGGGCAAGAAATCCTGTAAGCCAGAACAAGCCAGTTTTTCCAAGGGGAGGTGTATAGACAATTGCCTTCTTAAAGTCAACCTTAGTTCCTTAAAGCTATCTGGTCATATCTGATTCAAAACACATCATTCCCAAATATGACATTACAATCAAAGCCTTGGTAATAAAACCAAGGTTTCCAATTGTTTCCTGTTACTACAAGGGCAGATTTTTAACTGACTTATGCAAATAACTTATACTGCCATGAAAAATAAGATGTGTTAACATATCAAATAACCCTTATTAGTTCAGTATCCCTTTTTGTAAGGAGAGGCAAATCCTTTGAGATTTTCCAAGATCCATTTGAGAAATCTCAAAGTTAGTTTGAGGTCAAAAAGACTCCAACTAGAACTTGATTTGGGGAAACTGTCAAACATGCCAAAAGGTTTCAACATTTGACTAAACTGGATCACAAGTGTCACTGTGAAACAACAAACACTTGACTGCCCATTCAGCCAAAGTCACAATTAAAAAATTTCAAAGACAAACACAGAAAGCTACATAGTTATTTTTAAAAAACAAAACTCTTAGTTCTCTTAATACTGAGAAGATTTGGTTTTCTCACATGATCAAAGACCTGATAAACACGTGTCACATAGGAAATTATCTTAAAACACATCTTATCTTCTCAAGCTATGTACTTAAACATAAAGAAAAACAACTAAACCAATAATCTAAGGAAACCTTGTTTTAAAAGAAAAAGAAAACCAAATTCTGGTTTTGCATTAATGTACTATTAATACTAGGCAAATTAAACAAACAAACCAAAAAGCCTTACAAATAAATCCATCCAACAGTAGCCAATTTTGACCACACAAGGAAAGATTCTTTTTCCAAGGTCCCTTTTCCACAAATTTTTTATATCACTCAGTTTTTGTTCCACATTTTTCTTCTTTTTCATTATGGAACAACCATTTATTCTACTTTGGGACAAAATTATTCTCTTTTTCCCTTAGCAAAACATCTTTTATATCCTTTCTTATCAAAAATATACCTTATTTTCCTTGCATATAGTTTGTTTTCTTTACCTTTATTATTCTTAAAAGCTTCATTTATGTATATTGATTAGATTTTAGTCGTTAGTAATCCTAATTTTCCTAATCCAATTTTTCCTAATTGCCTAAAAAGCAGGCAATTGCAAACTGTCTGCTACATGCTATTATTCTGTAGAAAATTTATGAATACATTATTTCATAATTTCTTGAGATGTATCTTTTTCATAGTATAATTTCTCATGCTTATCAAGAGACACAAATATATTTAGCTTCTCTATACCACATAAAAACAAGATGCCAAAGTAAATAAAGTTAAATTTCTCTTCAGCAATTAATATTTCAATATTTTATCTTATTTAGAAATTATCTAGTCAATGATTATCCATCTTTAACTTAGTATAGCTTTTAGGTTTCATGTTATGAAAAAAAATTTTGAAACTATTTTTAAGGAGACATAAAACTTAATTAACATTGAAAAGTTCACTTACTAACTTCTATGCCACTTACATCTATTTATTTTATTTGTTCTGAACAATTATTCTTGAATGAGTCATGAAAATTTCATGAGCCAATAATTAAACAAAGCTAGCTAGCGATCCATCATCTTAAGTTGTTTTTCTTATTGACAAATCAGGCAAGTATCCAAAAAAAAAAAAAAATCACAAAAGCAAAAAAAAAAATTATATATTTATGGTTCCTCCTCCTTTGTTTTTAACTGCCATGCTTGACATCAAGCAATTCTTTTTGTATTATGTATCTTGTTCTTTGGGTCGATTTATAATTTATAATCTTAAACATCTGAGAGAGATAACATAAGCTTATCTGAATAGTAAACAAAGGTAGAAAAAAATTGCATATCTGCATTACATATTTAATACTAACAACTCTGAAGTTGTCAGAGTTTATCAACAATTGTATCTACACTATAAAAACCAGCAAAAAGATTATTCAAGATGATGTGAACTTAAAAAAAAACTTGGGTTCGTGTCTGTATTCCCAAGAGTTTTAAGAAAATAATTTATGTAAGTGCTCATTCCACCTCTAAACCTATTTGAACTGGATATTAAGGGATTTTATAAATTAATGTGATTCATTTCCAGCAGGAATAAACTATCTCACATGTATACATACACATAGACATATATAAACATACAGACAGACACAAATAGAAAACATGGTTTTCATTTTAAAATTTTAGCCATGAGTTAGTAAAGCAGCAATATAATCTCACTGGTTTATCTCCACTTTGTATTTTCAACTGAATTGACTCTGGCAAATAAAACAAGTTAACGCTAAACCAATCAAAAGGATTCTTACTGAAGACAGACCATGGTGATCAGACATCACCTGGGAAGGATGGTGGAAGATGAGGAATTCGATCAGATACTGAGGGTCAGGGGGTTCTTGCTAACCTCACTTAGCAGGGTTCTTGCTAAAACCAGATTCTCCAACAAAGTGTACAGATAGGGCCCAAGAGAAGGTTCAGTAGCCTGACCAAAGTTAGGTCAAGCAAAGGCTCTGCATCCTTCACAGAACTGGAGCAGCAATATACTTATCTTCAGGGCTTATGGACAAGTCAGGGATGCAAGGTGCCAGCTAGTGGTTTACAATGCGACTCTTAAGGCTCTAAATCTCCAGGTGTCTAGACTGTTTTAAGAGATGGAGAGATGGATGGTTGGCATGGTGTTTAATCAGTTACACAGCCTGACTTCAGCCACGTGACCAGTGTGGTATAAAACAACCCCCTTGGTAAACACGTGCCTGGGCTACCCTGAAAAGGTGACGATTCACTCATATCTCAGTGATGCGTAATCTGAAGACACATGCACATCTGTACAACTGAGAAAGGACCCCAGGGGACTCTGCCTGGAAGTTCTTGAACCTTCGATGATTTCCTCTGCTGTCTTCGTCCTAAGTCCTGTCCCCTTTACCTTTATGAAAGTCTCTCTGAGTGAGCACGGGAGGAGCCTGTGGCGTCCTGAGTCATTTCAGTTATCCAACCGTGTTCAGTCGCTGCCCCATCTCTCCTCTCTCCCTAACATATACACACTCTTTGCTCCCTCTGGTGGTGAATTTAGAGAGAATAAACTGAAGAGGGTACTTGGCCTTGCTCTGCCCTTCTTCCTCCTTAGAAGTCACTGCCTGCCAGTGGGAACGAACTCCCCCGTGCTCCTCTAGGACAAGGACTGCCATGGTGCACAGCACTGATGTGAGTGGCTGAATCTGCCTAATCCAGGGTTCAGGACTCACAGGTCCATTGGGCTCTCGTTCTCTGGTAAATCCCCTAACCCAGCCCTCATCAACCATGAGAGGGATATTTTAACCTTCTATCTAACTCACTCCTTTATTTTATCTTTAAATTTTTTCAGCACAAGGAGAGAAGAGGTGTGCTATCTTTTGCCACACAACACCCGAGTCCCAGCCAAATACCCCAATGTAAGCCATTATGTACATCCCTCTGTAAGGAGGCTTCATTGTTTTCACCAAGAGATTCATGGTCCAAAACAAGTTAGGCCCTGGGAGGAAAAAAGTAAGCACTCAAACAGACTCACTTCTTCACTCAGAGCCATAATAGGCTATCTACCCTAACTCTTTCTCACTAGTGATCAATAGCTTTGATGACTGCTTCTCGAAGACATTCAAAGACCTGGCAACTCTCAACAAATGCCTGGAAAAGTACTATTTGCCCCCCCAATTCAAGAAGCATAGGAATGTAGACACAACATCACACACACACATATACATCACTAGACTTCAGGTCAAATAACTAGAATATGTGCCCCTTTCACAAACTATGTGATGCTGAGTAAATCAAGTAAACTTCCTGAACCCTAGCATTCTGAGTATGAAGCAAGGGCCACAAGACTCCTCTATTATCAAATTGATATGATAGTCTAATAAATGACATACAGTTGAGGAAAATGTTTTATAAGCTGAAGCTAGGCAAATATAAGAAATGTTATTATGTTGATATCATTTTAATTTGCATTTCCTATAGAAAGAGTAGAAAATATTTATAGCTATTAAAAATTCTTGTATACAGTGACATCATCACATTGGAGACAAACTGGACCTCAGGAGTTCTGAGAAAATTAATAAGTAATACAATTAAAAGTACCGGGTACAGTGCCCAGGACACAAAAAGCCTCTCTGTCTGAAAAAATCTGTCGCAGTGCCTAAAGCCCTGCCAGAGAGATCTCACTCTCTTCAGCTCAGCATTCTCTTCTAAGATAAAAAGTGTTATTCAAACTTGAGGGTCGGTAAAAAATTGCCCAGGATGGAAGCTTGTTGAAACACAGATGGCTGTGACACCTCCCCAAATTCTGCTTCATTCCAGGGGTGGACCTGAGAATTTGCATTTCTAGAAACTCCCAGGAGCTGCTGCTTCTAGTTCTGGGAGACATCTCTGAGCAGCACTTTACATCCCATCAATCATACCTTCATGTAAAGGAGTCTATTAGGCTGCTTTTTTCTGAAATCTCTCACGAAAAGATACTGGAAGTTCAGCTTCATAAGAAAAGGGAGGACAGGGAAGGATGGGCCACAAGACAGTGGTTGGCTCAGCACAGTCAGAAGCATAGAATTTCAAAAAAGCAACAGAAGTACACAGATTACCAAGGCAGGATCAGGTGAAAATATGCCAAAACTAAAAAGGAGGGCGACAGACCACTCCTATGGACTGAACGCTTGTGTCCCCTCCAAAATTCCTATGCTGAAGCCTTAACCTCCAGTGTGGCTATACTTGGAGATGGGGCCCACTAAGGAAATTATGGTTAAATGAGGTGCTAAGGATGGGGCCCTGAGCCAATGGGATTAGCGTCCTCATAAGAAGAAACACCAGAGAGCTCACTCCTCCATCTACCCCACTTCCCAGCCAGAAGAGCCTGCATCCCAAGAAGAGAGTCCTCATCAGACATTAATGCTGGCAACTTGATCTTAGATTTCCAGTCCTGGGAGAAAATAAGTGTCTGTTGTTTAAGTCTGTAGTATTTCACTGTGGCAGCTCTAGCAGACAGATAACTACTAGACTTCTTTACCACCTGCTCAGTGGTTTCTTGGGCCAGTCATGATTTTAAAGTTTTCTTAAGTACAACCTTCTCTTCCTTTAATTTAGATTTATTTTCCCTTGCTCAAGTGTCAGTGGAAACGCAAAATTGTAGGGATTTTTCCATACTTCTACTCTTATTAGTCTCACCTTCTTAACAACCTACTAAGCAATATCTAACTAGAAAAGAAACCCATATAGTATTGAAAAAAGAAAAAAATTACCAAAAAGGCAAAGTAAATTAAATTTCTTACTTATTCCTTTCCAAGTGAATTATATGCTCTTTTCCTTCAGCTTGAATGACATAAGATACCTAAATGCACAAAGGAGAAAAGAACAATAAAACACTATCTTCTAAATAACTTTGCAACAACAGGTATTTAAAGGACACTAGAAATTCCATCCTGAATGAAAATAATTTGGTACTGACTGGAACTCTTTTATGAAACAACCTGAAATATGCCCATAAATAATAAAAATGGACTCTGATCATCCCTATCTTCTTTTAATAACCTATTATGGAAAACGACCTGCATGTTTATCTAAAGTCTTCTTCAATTAATTTACAATTGTGATTGAGCTATAACTTCAGGGATTATTTTTACTAAATCCATTCCTGTATTACCTATAGTGAAAAGTAATTCTTCCTTTTGTTTAAATCTAATGAACCTCTTAGTTTCAAAAGATTATCCCTTGTTCTCGGTATCTGAAAGCTAGATGAAATTAATACACTTTTATAACTTTATATCTTCACAGGACTTAACACATTTCATCAGTTCTAAACCTACTTTTTCCCCCTCACAGCTCTGTGAACATCTCTGAAATTGGGACACATCGTACAGAGGCAAAGTAGTCTAACTGGCAGCAGTCTGTTTCTTTCTTAATTACTGGCACATTAAATAACAGTGTACCTCATGAAGACCGTGTCTCAGAATCAAAGAACTGAGATAAGTCAACTTACATATCCTCTGCTTGTGGGATCCTCTTCTCTACCTTAAACATTAAAATAACTTCCCCGTGACTTACCGTTTCATTAGCCAGAAGCACTTAATGTGATCTCTAGAAACTTAATTCTAATAAAAAAGAGAGTCATGGAGGGACTCAATGAACAATAATATTATCAGAAGTGTCCTTATTATTAGAATTAAGTAATAATTAAAATAATAAGTGATTATTATTCTCCCTACTGCTTCTGGACTCCAAGTGAACACTTTGCCAAGAAACAGCAGGATCCACTTTCCTCGGGCACTTTAGCATCTGACTCCTAAGGCTGAGACCGGATCCACGTCCTGGGGTTCTACTTCCAAATTCTGCGTGGGGACCTCCATCTCTAGAAGCTACAAAAACACCAATCTCTTTGCACAGTTTTGGCATGTGTCTTTCTATTCCTTTCTGCTCTTGGGCAAATACAGGATATAAAAACACCACTCATCTCCCCTGAGAAGAATTCTGAGAATTCATGACATTACATTCTTCCCCCAAACAGCTGCCTGCGTTGCTCATTCCCTTCCTTCTAGTCTCTGTTCTCCTACAGTCACCTTCTTAGGAAGGTCTTCCCAGGCTGTCCTAGTAAAAAAGACAAACCCTCCTACCCCTCACCCCCAGTTCCAATACTCCCCAATTCCTTGCTGCTTTAATGTTCCCCACAATGATTATTACCATCTCGCCTGTGTGCTAAGTCGCTTCAGTCATGTCCGACTCCATGCGACCCTATAGACTGCAGCCCGCCAGGCTCCTCTGTCCATGGGATTCTCCAGGCAAGAATACTGGAGTGGGTTGCCATTTCCTCCTCCAGGGGATCTTCCTGAGCCAGGCTCGAACTCACATCTCTCATGTCTAACCTGCACTGGCAGATGGACTCTTTACCATCTTAAGTAATTTCTATTATTAATCTTACAATTATATTTCTTATTTGTCTCTGTCTCTCCTCCCATGAGAATGGAAGCTCCACAGGGACATAATTCTGTCTGTTTTATTCACACTATATCCCTAGGGCTTAAATGGTGCTTCCATCTCTTTCCCGATTATTTATCAGAGTACATGTGAGACATTCACTACAATCTCAAGTATCTATGAGTGCAAAGCTGATGAAGATCATCAGAGACACGATGAAGTAGAAAAACACTGTCCCTATGCTACTAACTGAAGGGGGAAAATAACAATGAAAACACAAATTAATAAAGGTGAAACAAAATTAAAGAGGAGAATGTCCAGTTCAAAACAAAGCAAGGAAAAATTATAAACCGTTCCACTGGAAGGAGATCTTAGAGTTATATACTCCTCATTTATAAAGAAGTAAATGAAGACAAATGATCTACCCAATCCATGGTAATGCCCAGAGGGAGGGTAACTCTGAAAGTTCCTGATGTTAGCTCCAGTGTACTCTTCACTCTGCCTACTCCCTAAACAATATACAACCTATCTCACAGCTAGAAATACTTTGTCAATTCAGAGATAATAAGCTAAACTCTTTATCCTCATCACTTGTTACTGGTAAATCATAACAAAGTTAAATTATATTTCAATGAAGTTGAAGGGTTTGCAAAATCAGTTGATATCCAAATACATTATTTCTAAACTTTACAATAAGAGAAAAATAATACTGAAAAATAATTTTTGTGCATTGTTAGTATAGTATGTTTCTTCCATATGGCAATAAAACTCTTTTGCAAACATTCCCAGATATAAAAATACATGCATATAACACACATTCTCCAGTGTCCGTGAAGATTCAGCATACAGTACTCTACCTATCATACGCTAAGAGAGAGGTGAACTCTTGTTGTAAGAAGACCACTGTAACCATCACCAGTCAGGTAAGGGTCAGAGGTCTATGTAACCAGCATCCTATACTGGTCACTGACTTTTATTTAACTGACTATTTCACCCACTTATGTTTCAAACTGATTAATTGTCTTTAAAAAAAAAACAAGCTGCTAAGAATCAATATGTCACTTTTACTAGAATAATGTCCAATGGATACGAGTGCCATAAGCATGGATCAACATTACTCACTGAACCAATCAGTAATGAAGATAACATTATTGTCTCAAAATGAGTGAAACTGAAATACATACATATTTCTCAAGAGATAATTTACCTGCTCTGAGAAGGGCCTAGGGGCTTCTCTTCGTTCTCGAGTTAATCTCCAAGGAGTTATAATTTCATAAGAAGAGAGATGGGAGGTCTGTTGAAAGCCTACAGAATAAGGAACAACAAACATTACATAACAACTGAACCTGAAAAACTACATTCCCCCCAAAATACAACGGAAATCAAAAGCCAAATGTTCAAAAAGAGAGATGAATGTTCAAATCATGGAAAAATCATCTGACATTCTCACATTAAAATACGTAGTCTTAGAACTTCTCTGGTGGTCCAGTGGTTAAGACTCTATGCTGACAATGCAGGGGGTGTGGGTTTGATCCCTGGTCAGGGAATTAAGATTCCACATGCCATGCAGCACAACCAAAAGGTAAGAAAATTAAAAATTAGTAATAAAAAATAAAATATTCTGTTTTATATAAAGTTTTATAGGAAAATAGCAATATACCAGATAGTATAAAGGGGAAGAAATGTATTTCTTAAAAACAAGGATGTCAGCCTTTATCCAAATAGTATATACACAGCAATCATTTTCAAACAATTTTTTAGCTATAAACCCTAACCCTCTGTCTTAAAAGAAATCTTAAGATATAAACACAAAGGAAAAAAAATGCTCCTGTGGGGAAATGGAGCGAAGGCTCTGTTCACTTTCTCTCATTTCCCACCTTCACCCAACATGAATGACATCCCGAGATGGTATGGGGATGCCTACAAAACGGTCAGGGACAATAAAAGGAAAAAGTTACTTTTAATGCCTGATGTATTAACTCTAATAAGTAAACACCTAACAATGTAGCAATTATCTCCAATGAAATTACTGCTATTAATCTGTTCTAAAAACTTGAATAGTTAAAATGTATAAAAAATGAAGAACTCAGAACCATCATTCAAGACTTTCTCCCAATTCCAATCTGTACAGCTCACCACAGAGTGGAATCATGGCTGAACCGGGCCTGGCTTCGAAAATCATCACTTGAAAGGGGAGAGGGGTAAACTAGGAGTGTGGAGGTCACAGATACACACCACTGTATGTAAAACAGACAGCAACAAGGAACTACTGAAAAGAATCTGAAAAAAAATGAATATACATGCATATATATACATAACTGAATCACTTTGCTGTACACCTGAAACACATACAACATTGTAAATCAACCATACTCCAATAAAAGCTAAAAAAATGAAAATAAAATAAAGGACCTTATGTTACTGTATGGCACAAGGAACTAAATTCAATATCTTATAATAATATATAATAGAAAATAATATGAATATATATAACTGAATCACTTTGCTGTACCCTTGGAAATAACACAGTATTGTAAGTCATCTATACTTCAATTTTAAAAAATAAGATCTACATAAAAGAATAAAAATGAAAATAAGTAAATATAACAATGAGCACAAAGTCATCTTGTTTCATTGTCACTGAAGTAATCAAGCAGGATTTATGTATAAATACAAAATTTTATTGTTAGGATCCGATTTGGTATTTCTGAAACTACCAAAGGTATTAAATAATCATGTATTATTTGAAAAATAACATAACTATAAAAAAAAATAAAGTCATCACTTAAGCAAAATTTGGACATAATTAAAACAAGCGATATAAATCCCTTAGGAAGACACACCCCCATGCTGGCATCTGATAAAGTCTCATTTTAACACTGCATAGATATATGAAAATCTTGAGGAATTAGTGTTAATTTTTTAAAGTGTAATAAGCATACTGTGGGTAAGGTTTTCTTTAAAAGTCCTGATGTCATAGAGATTCATTCTAAATATTCAAGAGCAAGATGACATGATATCCAGGATTTGCATCAAAATAATTCAGTATGCATTTGAGGGATCAGACACATATGAAATTATATTAAAATCTGGATTATATTTAGTTATATTAAAATCTAGGTACACAGGAGTTTGTTACTTTTTTTTTTCCTTTTGGCTGCGGCATGCAGGAATCTTTGTTCCCTGACCAGGAATCAAACCTGCGCCCCCTGCAGTGGAAGTGCAGAGCCTTAACCACTGGACCACCAGGAAAGTCCCTTTTTTTCTTTTTCCTTTTTATTACTCTTCTCTCTACTGTTGTGTATGTTTAAATTTCTTATAGTAAAATAACATTTTTAAAAGTAATAATCTATAGGGAGTGGGAGGAGGGGAGAGACTTTTATTTTTACCTTCACTTCATAAACTCTGTATTATTTATAATCTCTATGAAATGTTAAAAATACAGCATGTATCCTATATATGAGACCACAGTGCATGCTAAGTTGCTTCAGTCATGTCCAATTCTGAGTGACCCTATGAACTGTAGCCCACCAGGCTCCTCTGTCCATGGGATTTCCCAGGCAAGAATACTGGAGAGAGTTGCCATGCCCTCTTGCAGGGGATCTTCCCCATCCAGAGATGGAACCCATGTCTCTTATGTCTCCTATATTGGCAGGCGGGTTCTTTACCACTAGCACCACCTGGGAAGCCCTGAGACCATGGTGCTGGTGGTTTAATTGCTCAGTCGTGTCCAACTCTTGTGACCACATGGACTGCAGCCCTCCAGGCTCCTCTGTCCACGGGATTTTCCAGGCAAGAATACCAGAATGGATTGCCATTTCCTTCCCTATGTATGAGACCATAAGGTGTGTCATAAACAAACATGGAGGTATCATAAGTAAACATGCCAAACTTGTTTAAAGCGATTACCACCATGGAATAGAACTACAGAGTAATGAGATAAGGACTCAGACTTTTATTTCCTGAACTCAAGCCTGACTGTATTGTTTTAATTTGTTTTTCTAATGAGTATTCTGAAACCCCAAATTACTGCTGAAATTAAAAGGGGAGGAAAAAAGGTGTTTCTTCAATGTAAACAAAAAAATATAAACTACTTAAAGTACTGATTATCTAGCATCTCATCATCTAATGTCTACCCATCAGTCTCATTAACTCCACATCTAGATTATGACACCTTCTACTCCCACTCACCTCCTTTCCATCCAAACTCTTAACAGTCATTCAGTCCTGAACTGCCTTATGTCCCTCAGAGGTCTCAAATGCAGATTAAAATGAAGTCTAACCTTCCACAAAACACCACTGTGCATTAAAATGTCTATAATCTTCTGGTTTGCAATTTTTAAAGAAACAATGTAAACAGGAAAATATAACTTATTTCATGTTCAATACAACACGTCACACTAACAGTTTTCAAACTCTTTACCCTGTTTGGCATAACAGCAACTAAATGGGGCTTCACATCATTACATAAAAATACCAGAAATGGATTCCAATACTCACAAAAGCAATCAAGGGCTGGTTGACATAAGGCGTCCTTATGACACACTATGACAAAATATCCCTCAGATATTTGGAGTTGTCAGTTGGGAGCCATCTCAAAAGAAATCCATGGCCTTAACAGATGCAGGTTTCAAAGCACTAAGTAAAAATATCCTTAATCCTAAATTAACTGAGGTATAGGACTATTTCCTCACCCAAAATAAACCTTTCAAGGACCTTCAGTTTTCTCAAATTCCCTTAATATTTTTGTTCTAGATCATGGTCATTTGTTCAACTACTAGGACAGTCACTCCAGAAGGAATGATAGGAATAAAATGCCTTCCATGGATAACAGATGAGAAGCTCCGTGTGATAAAAAGTCAATCATTCTGTGCATTTATATGCATTTCCTGAGATTCTATAAATATTTCAAAATAAAAGATTTTTTAAGTAAATCATTACAGGCAGGGACATAAATGTTAGTAGGCTCAGGCAACTGTTACACTAGGAGCTAAACCATATGCAACTCAACTGAAATTTCTTTGTTACAACTCAGAAACAAAGATCACAGAGAAAAAGAAATACCTCAGAAAAGATAACTACAAATGAGCAGGCACATATCTAAAGAGCTCTCACACTGAAACCTGTTAAGGTCAGGACTAATTTCCAGCCAGGACTGAAGCTATGGATTTTTTTTTTACCAAGATTGTTAGCCAAGAATGAAAATCCAATAAAGGAATATAAGACACATCCTTTCCTTCCATACATTTTCAACCACAATTCTTGTTTTGGAAAAGAAAGCAAAATTAATCATTTATCTTTTAAAGGCTTTCACAACTACAACACACCAAAATAACTTCTACACATAAGAGCTATTATTCTGTAACTGACTTCTTGGTTTTAAAATCCAAAGATCCACTTTCTGAGTGCCTTAGGAGTTCAAAACATCATGAGAAATGCACATATTACGGTTATGTCATTCAAAAATAAATATATACTAGTTGTATGAAAACTCTCCTTCCCATATTTTTTCAACACTCCTTTATCACTAGTCTGGGCTTATTTGTATTCTTTTTCCTGTTCATACCTTGCACAGATTTTCCCCAAATTCCTTTTATTCTTTAGTCTTTAATTAGTAGCCCTTTCTCATGGGAATCAAAAGACCAAGTTTCCCATGTCACTGTGAAGGACATGCATCCACATTATTTGTACTACAAAGCTTCAGCCTCAGCACTATTGACATTTGGAGCCAGAAAACTCTTTGCTGTGCGTGTTTTTCTGGCCAAAGCAGGGTGGTGAGGACCTCTACCCACCCCATCCAGAAGCTCCACCAGTGTGACAACTAGAAAATATCCTCCAGATGCCTTCTAGGGAGCAAAATCACCCCCCTCCCCCAAAAAAAACCACTGGTAGAATGGCAACCCCGGAGAAGTCAATGGCACCCCACTCCAGTGTTCTTGCCTGGAAAATCCGATGGACGGGGGAGCCTGGTGGGCTGCCATCTATGGGGTCGCACAGTCAGACACAACTGAAGCGACTTAGCAGCAGCAGCAGCAGCAGCAGAATGGCAACCCACTCCAGCATTCTTGCCTGGAGAATCCCAGGGACAGAGGAGCCTGATGGGTTGCCGTCTATGGGGTCACACAGAGTCGGACACAACTGAAGCGACTTAGCGGCTGCAGACAGTTCACAATGCAAAGTAAAATCTTAATACAATCAGCTCAAATGTGACAGAATTTGGACTCAGAGGGAGAGGGAGAGGGTGGGATGATTTGGGAGAATGACATTCTAACATGTATACTATCATGTGAATTGAATCGCCAGTCTATGTCTGACGCAGGATGCAGCATGCTTGGGGCTGGTGCATGGGGATGACCCAGAAAGATGTTCTGGGGAGGGAGGTGGGAGGGGGGTTCATGTTTGGGAATGCATGTAAGAATTAAAGATTTTAAAATTTAAAAAATAAAAAACTAAAAATTTAAAAAAAAAAAAAAAATGTGACAGAATTTGATGCTTATGTGACCTTGTGCATATGTGACAAACGTCACATTACTAGGAAACATGGGCTGGAGATAAAAGTAAGAGTTGAAATGGAAACTTAAAATGTCCTATACTTAGTAAAAGAAGAAAAAGGCGTGAGTTAGTAGCACTTTTTCCTTCCGCTAACTCCTTAGGTATTTTTATGTACTGTGTTTTGGAGGAAGTCTGACTACATGTTGTATAACAGTACCTGTGAAACTGAGTCCCCTTACTGAGTTTATGATTAATCTCTCTATTCCAAACTCTGTCCCCTTTCTTGTCGCCTCTGACCTCAGTCCTACACTAACTGTACATATCAACCAGAGTCAGGTGACTAAGACTGCAGTTGCTGATAACACCGTTGAGGTGATGAAACTGCTGTTGTAGACACTATCTATCATTCCTGTATAAACTCAGATCATTTCTCCAGGGCAAGATGAGCTCACAGGCCTCTTGCCATGGACCACCTGGCCAGTGGATCATAAACCAGACACATTCTGACTCCCAGAACCACGATTACAAAATGTCAGAAATGACACAGTATACCAGATAGAACTCCGCTCAGTGTTATGTGGCAGCCTGGATGGGAGGGGAGTTTGGGGGAGTATTGTTGTTGTCGTTGCTGTTTAGTCGCTAAGTCATGTTTGACTCTTTTGCAACCCCATGGACTGTAGCCCACCAGGCTCCTCGGTCCATGGCATTCTCCAAGCAAGAATACTGGAATGGATTGCCATTTCCTTCTCCAGGGGATCTTCGAAACCCCGGGGACTGAACCCATGTCTCCTGCATTGGCAGGCAGGTTCTTTACCACTGAGCCACCCAGGAAGCCCAGGAGGAGAATGGATACATGAATCCATATGGCTGAACCCTTTCACTGCCCACCTGAAACTGTCAAAACACTGTTAACAGGTTATGCTACTAAGTCACTTCAGTCGTGTCTGACTCTGTGTGACCCCATAGACGGCAGCCCACTAGGGTTAGCCCCGTCCCTGGGATTCTCCAGGCAAGAACACTGGAGTGGGTTGCCATTTCCTTCTCCAATGCATGACAGTGAAAAGTGAAAGTGAAGTCGCTCACTTGTGTCCAACTCTTAGTGACCCCAGGGACTGGTTATACCCCCAATAAAAAAGTTAAAGTTTCTTTAAAAAGAAATGCCAGAAGATGATGATAAATTCCAGCATCTTTGCTCTTCTCCTTGAAAAAAAACTCAAAAGCCAAGCTGAAGTGGATCTGAGACTTGTCTCCCAGTCTGCACAACAAATCCTGACTTGACTGCAAACACCTGCTGTCACAGTTTGGCTATCTGTGCCCCGGGCACTGAAGTCCTTCCTCCGTTATGATTGTAGACAGAAATAAGTTAAAAGAATTCTACCTAAATGCAAAGCAAACAAATGTGAACCCTGAGCCAAGGACTTTTCTCTTTTCCTTCCCAACTACTATGTCAACGAAGAGTCACCCTTAAATACTTTCACTACAGAAAATAAACCTGGATTCAACATACAGACTGAAGATAATTCTGTTGTCTGAATTATTTCTGGAAAAGAAACTAATTAGATTCATAAATCACTGTGATTTTGAGCCATGTATTTCCATTCCATTTACAAGGTCAATGCCAAATGAACATATACATTAATAGCTATCTTCAAACATAATCATAATTTCCACTGCTATGTCCTATATTCTGACATTTTTTGTATTATCACCTTTTGTTTTACATTTACCTATTTTTACATTTAAAAACAAACAGGGCTTTTGTCATTGTTTGTGTGTAAGCAGTCCTTCGGGAAAAAACACCACTTATAAGATTTAATACCACAGAGGATTTAAATTCCTCTACCAAGAAATTTAGGTTTCTGGAAACAAAGGGCGGTACATTATTCATCCTGTTTCCTGCACTAGTGCAATAGACATTCAATAAATATACTCAGTAAATGACCTCTTTTGATCTTTAGAGCTTATACATACATAGAGCTTATAATTGCAAATTTTCATGCACTACCTAAAATAAGCTTTATTTTTCATGATTAACATCTTTCATAGCAATTCCCCACAAATCCTCATGCCCACATATTTGTCCATGTTAATGCAATGCTATATTTCACTGTACAATAAGCCCCCTACATACGAACCTTGAAGTTGCAAACTTTCAAAGATGCAAATGTGTACCTGTATGCCAGCTGTTGTACTGCACTACTGTAGTTTTTAAGGTACTGTACTGTAAGATTTCAAATGTTTTTATTTTTGGTTTTTATGTATATTTGTGTGAAAAGTTTTCTAAGCCTATTACAGTACAGTATCATACAGTTGATTGTGTTAGTTGGGTACCTAGTTTAACTTTGTTGGACTTAGGAAGGCACTCTCAGGACAGAACTTATTTGCATGAAGAGAACTTATTGTATTGATACATCATACACTGCTTATCCTCCCAACTTAAGCAGCTGAGGTGGGAGCTTCTATTCATAACAAGATTCACACCTTATCAAAGGAAGTGAAATGGGCTTTCTAAGGTTTTACTTGTATGAGAGTTCTTAGGAACTACTAAAGGAAAGGGTGGGGAGGATCCTTTCTAAAATAAGTTAAACCATAAAAAAAAACTCATGAAAAGGAAAAAAAAACAAAAATCAAAGAGGAAGAAGCATTTCCCATGTATGGGAATGGGTTTTGTCCTACAGTATGACAAATGTTTGACAGTAACATCATTTTTACTTACTATAAGCTGATATACTCTAATTCTTAAATCCACATAAACAAATATAAAACAACTGTATATTTTTTAAAAAACTGAATAAAATAGGTGAACTTCTCACATTCCCTAACTCACTCTGGGGAAAACCATTTGACTGAAATGACACGTCACAAAATGAAAAATAAACTATTGATACAATAAAATCTTGACTTATGAACAAGACTATACAATTCAAAGTACAATTCAACTTTAATTGGGTCCATGTTGGCCCCATTCAAAGGCAGAGTAGTAGGAGGGGTTAGTTACTGTGATACCAAGAGAACCAGGATTTACTTATTAGGCAGTCCCATAGTTCTGACACAAAAGATGGCATAACTCCAAGTCTCTGCTGTATACTAGGCATCAAAGGAAAAAAAAAAAGAAAAGAAAAGAAATATCATGAGCCTATCTATGTCATATATTTGAGCTTGTGGCTATTCCAAAGAAAAAGCTTCCAGTTACTTTGAGCTTGCATCTTTGGGGGGATTCTACAATAAAGCAGGATTTGAAAACATATACATACATAGTCAACTTTGGTAGGGTAAATTTTATTTATTTATTTTTATTTGGCTATGCCACGTGGCTTGTGGGACCTTAGTTCCCCAACTAAGGATCGAACCTATGCTTCCCATGGTGAAATAAGCAGTTCCTAATCACTGGCCCGCCAGGTAATTCCTGGTAAGGTAAAATTCAAAGTATGTTTGGAAAACAGTCTTGGAACCCAGCAACTTGTTTTGTACACATTTTCATTGTAAATGCTTTTATTTTCTCACATAAGAGTATGAAACAAATTATCTTTATATTTAAAAGACTACATTCTCCTATTTAGCACAAACATACCAAATTCAAACAATTCACAGGCACTTAAAAACAAAATTAGTATGGACCAAGTTCTTACCACCTAGTTCATTTTACAGTGATTCACCATGAGTAAGCTTTAAAACTCATTTCCTCTAGAATTGCAGTCTTGGAAAAAAAAGATTTAGGTCTGTACATCATAATCACTACCTTAAAAGAAAAAGTAAGAATGAGGTTTCATACCTGCCTAATTCCCTCAATGATACAAAGTTACCTCTGTCAGCCCTAGTTTTGTTTTTGTTTTTTTTTTAAGTGTACTGTGTCAGCCTTTTGGAATGTATACTGCACTTCCTCATTGACACAATTGTTATAAATAGTAAAAATTTTAAAAAAATCCTACAAAATCTACTTAACTCCTAGAGTAACTGATGTGTGGGTGGTTCTTACTGAGTATTCAAATTCCTGTTTCATTAGTTGAAATGGTTTCAGTGCATGTTTTAAACATCCTGTATTGCAAAAATTTGGTCAGCTGATTTTAGAAGAACATTCCCGTAGGGAAACATGAGTTGATTTCACTGCACACTAGTACAAAGCCTCTTAACCGGTCTCTCCCAGCCTCCAGTCCCTCCCTCCTATAGTCTGTCCTCCCATGTGTAGCCAGTTACAGCAATCGCAAATCTAAGTTATACCACGTGCTAAGTGCATGCTAAGTTGCTTCAGTGGTGTCCAACTCTTTGCAGCCCTCTGTCCATGGGATTCTCCGGGCAAGAATCCTGTAGTGGGCTGCCATTCCCTCCTCCAAGGGATCTTGGATTGAACCCACATCTCTTACATTTGACCTGCACTGGCAGGTGGGTTCTTTACCACTGTAAAACTTTTACCACTTCACCTGAAAAGCCCACATCCCTACTTAAAAACCATCCTGCCCAAAGAACTTCCTCCAGGGTAAAGTCCAAATCCCATAGCTCATCACAGAAGACTCTCCCCAACTGGTATCAACTTACCTTAGTTTTTTCCACGCCTCCCTTTCAGGTGGACCCCCTGGTGATTTCTCACCATTCCTTAACTAGTCCTGTTCTTATCTCTCTGCTGCTGCTACTGCTAAGTCGCTTCAGTCGTGTCCGACTCTATGCGACCCCATAGACGGCAGCCCACCAGGCTCCCCCATCCCTGGGATTCTCCAGGCAAGAACACTGGAGTGGGTTGCCATTTCCTTCTCCAATGCATGAAAGTGAAAAGTGAAAGTGAAGTTGCTCAGTCGTGTCCGACTCTTAGCGACCCCATAGACTGCAGCCCACCAGGCTCCTCCGTCCATGGGATTTTCCAGGCAAGAGAACTGGAGTGGGGTGCCATTGCCTTCTCCATCTTATCTCTCTAGACTCTTGCAAAAACCCTTCAGCTTTGAATTCCTGTCCTTGAATATTCACCCATACCGATCAGTTCAAATATCAGTTTCTCAATAAAACCTTCCTCTACATCCTTCAGATAAACTCAGCACATTTGGTCACTCTGTGCCCCTCCACAAGCACTGAGCTCGGTGTTCATAGGTGTTCTATGAAGGCTGATTAAATTTTGAAAGCATATACGTGCTTAAGTGAGGGGCTGTTAAACTATAAACTGTTAAAGCTGTTGTTAAAAAACATAAGGATATTCCATCCATCTACATGCAGCAATGTAAAAATCAATACATAAACTTTAAAAATCAGTCTTATTTAAAGTATTCCAAACAGAATCATGGATTACTAAAACTCCAGATGTTTAACCTACTTCCCCTTAAACGCTGATAAATGTTAACCATGTATTAATAGAACACCATAGCGAAAACAGTTTCAAATAGAAAAGATTTGGTACCTTCCCAGTCAATAAAGTTTCAGTACTGAGAGCTTTAAAATTCCTGCAATGGTGCAAATTTTCTTAATTGAAAAATAATAAAATAAGGAGGAAAAAAAATCTAAATTTAGTCCTGCACTGAAATCCTCACCTTTGAAAAACTCTCAAGATAACGATTTAGTAGAAACCCCATTCTCCATCATACTCTGGCTGATAAAGAAAACACAGCCACGCAAACAATAATTTAACACGAGCCAAAACAAAAGTGTTTTCAGAAAGAAGCTAGTGTTGGCGATTTAAATGTTTCCACTATGTCTGAGCATCTCCAATACAAATACCTTATGTATTTAAGGGAAGCTTCACAAGTCAAAAGCAATTTCACATAAATGATTCAATTCTTACCGTAAGCCTGTGACTTAAGCAGAGTAGGGATTATCTGCCTGGATTTGAGACATTACCAACCCAGTAAAAACGGAGATAAAAGACTGGCTATAAAAATGTAGCACTTCGTTTCCAAAAAAAAAAAAGAAGTATTCTTACTAAAACAACAAAAAGGCCCCCCAAAAAAAAACAAAAACAAAAACGCAATCACCCCCTCCTCTTATTTCATCGCTAAATTCAGCCCTGTGGTACCTACTGGTGACTCCGCTAATAAAATGAGGGTCAAAATTTCAAATCATGAAAACCTGGAGCAAAAAGTTCCATCTCCCGGTCTCTTTCCCAGTGACATTTACCTTGCAAGCAAACCCCAGCTCCATTTCTCAAAAGCACTTCTCAAAGCCTCCGCGCGCATTCAGCCAGCTTCCCAAGCTCTCAGTCGAGTCCCGGAGGTTCGGGGTCGGACCGAGAGTCGCCCCGGGAGGGTCTTGGGGGGTGGGGGGGACCCAGCTTGGCGCGAGACTGGTGGTCGGGCTCACCCCCAAAAGGCTCTGCTAGGCAAGAGACCGAGGGCTGGGAACCAGACCCGAGAACAGTGCCCAAGAGAACTGGGGGCGCCCAGACCCGGAGCCTCGGGTCCGAGCCCTGGTCCACAGGCAGCCCAGCGGCTCCGCCTCCCGACTCGGGTCGGGTTCCAGTGCCCAGGCCAGGCCCCGCCACTCTCAGGCACCGCGGGGTAAAAACTCCGAGCATCCCGGCCCTAGGAAACTGGAATTCCGAAAGGTCCCTGGGGGTGGACACCCACCTGACCGAACCCCGCCGAGGGCCGGGCTCAGCAAGCCCACCAAGAGCAGCCACCGGACGCGGAGAGTCTCAGAGGGCGAGCCCACGCCCGACCCCATCTCAGCCCGAGCCCGCAGGTTCTCCTCAGCACTCGGTCGCCCCTGCCTCCGCCCGCTCCACGATTCCCCAGCCCCGCCAGGGGCCCCGGGCTGGCACCGATGCGCGCGCGCTCAACACTGACGCAACTCGGCTCCGGTCCGAGCTCGCTCCCGACGCGGCGCCCGCTCGCCTGACTGACGTACTAAGCGCTCCGTCCCGGACGAGTGAGAACGGGCTTTCTCTCCGGTCCCCTCAGACCCTCTTAGGAGCCGACCCCGCCCATCGTCATTCTCCCCGCCCACCTGCTTCAAGGCCCGCCTACTCTGAGGCGGGTGGAAGGAGCCTATTAGAAGAAGCACTCGTCACGGAAAAGAAGGCGGAGCGTGAGCCCCAGAAGCGGAATTGACCCGCAGAAACGAAACGCAGGCCCGCCTCCTGCGCAGCCTTTCCTTATTGGCTGTCTGAGTTGGGCGGGGACGTAAAAATCTGAGCTCCCATTGGCTGTTTGGCATCGAGGTGTGGGGCTCCGCGGAAAGGCCTTGACCAGGCAGGGCTTGGGTCCGCGGTTGCCGGCTTGGGACTGGGGGTCTGAGGCCGGGTCTACGCCTCTGGGCCTGGGAAGATGGTCCTGGGGGGTTGCCCGGTGAGTTACTTACTTCTGTGCGGCCAGGCGGCTCTGCTGCTGGGAAATCTACTGCTGCTGCATTGTGTGTCTCGGAGCCACTCGCACAACGCCACCGCCGAGCCCGAGCTCACATCCGCTGGCGCCGCCCACCCGGAGGGCTCCCCCGGCGCTGCGAGCTGGGAGTATGTCGATCCCCACTCTCCAGTCATCCTTTGCTCTTACCTGTAAGCTACGCGGTCCTCGAGGCGGGTGGAGATGGAGATGGGGTCCCTGGGATACACGGGGGTTGTGCGGGGGCACGGGGGGAGGGAGGCTGCTTTCCCCCCGCCCCCCAGTCCCTCTCCACCTGGAGGACCTACCTGATCGTCGACACGCGGGAGAAAAATAACCATGACAGGTTTCTCACTCAACGCACTCCTCCAAGGGAAAACCCCTCTGTGTCGGTGGCTGATCCTTTGGGCTCCCCAAAGAGGAGAACTAGGGAACAGTGACATCATATAGCCTGCGGAAGAAGAGTACGAGGTTGTACCTGCTCCCTTTAACCGTAGGAGACACCCTCGTTCGTGCTGGTACTGAGTGGTGCGCAAGTGGAGTAAATCACACGCCTCTACGTGGCACCTCCTTAAAAAAATAAAAGCAGTAACCTTAGCGTTGCAAAACCAAGTCAAAACTTTTAACGTCTCTTTTAAGTCAAATAAGAAAAGGCTTTTGAAAAACCGCGAGAGAGCTGGGAATCCTTTGGCCTGGATTTTGCCCCCATAGCCTTGTGGCTGTTTGCCTAGGGAAGAGATGAAGCCTTGGCAGAGGTAGAATCGGTGTAGAAAAAGGACCAGAAACGCCCCTCATCCCCACCCCGCCTTAACCAAACGGTCATTGGATGGCTGTTTGACCTGCTGTCCTTCAGCCTAATTGACAGAATCTCTTGTTTTGGGGAAGACTCAGAGGGACATTAACCCCCAGAAAATTTGCAGAAATGTCTCTTGCCTATTACGACTATATACCTGTAAACAGCCATTTAGAAAGACCTTAATGATGATCTTACTGGTGATTTACAGACCCGAAGAATTTATTGAATGTGATGACCCAGTGGATCATGTTGGAAACACAACAGCATCCCAGGAGCTTGGTTATGGTTGTCTCAAGGTGGGTTTTTGTTTGGTTTTATAAAAAAAGTCTTCCATAGAGAAACAATATTGCCTAAATGCTATTACAGAAAAGTATGAGGAGTATGAAATTATTTTTTTGTGAAATTCATTGAAATGATTGGTACTGAAAATTTCCAGCATGATCAGGGTCAGTGGCTGAACAAGACATTTAGCCTTCTCAGAAAGAAGCAGGCTCTGTGCCAAAACTACCCAGGTGCAAAGACCAATCTGTCTTTGGTTCCTTTGGCCATTGTGATTGACGGATTTGAAGCTCAGATATCACCCCTGACTACCCTTCAAGGCACGTACTTTCCTGAAAGAGCAAAAGGAAGGTTTATGCAATTTCTAAAACTGATGCTGGATTGAGCAGTATCTTCGTTACATATGCATTTGGGGCAAAGCTCCTCTTGCCAATGACCTTTCTTTTCACTAGGCAAGCAGTTTCCACCACGTCCTTAGGAAATAGATCAGACCTATCAGTATACTTCCCTGGTGGCTCAGTGGTAAAGACTCCGCCTGCTAACACAGGAGACCCGGGTTCCATCCCTGGGTTAGGAAGATCTCCTGGAGAAGGAAATGGCAACCCACTCCAGTATTCTTGCCTAGAGATCCCCATGGACAGAGGAGTTTGGTGGGCTACGCAGGGTCACAAAGAGTCAGACACCCTGAGTGACTAACACTTTCACTTTTCATTATTATATGTCTTTGTAGGGGGTTGTAGCATTCAGGAGGAGCCTTGGATAACAATGGCCTCTTAGAATGAAAAGAAGCCCTTCAGTTCCATTAATAATATCCCTGAAGCTGGACGCATACTTCCTAGTCAGTCTCCCCAGACCCAGTGAAGTTCATATACTTCCTCCCCTCTGTGGACTCACCATTCTGTTATATTACACTGCATAATACAAGTCAAGACACCATCAGCTATAAGAGAATTATGGGAAAATATTCTTTGTTACTAAATCAAACACAGGGAAATAAACCTGAAAGTAACAAGGCCAAAAAGGCAACTCTTGCTGCACTCACAAGTAAAGAAATATTTTCACTACAATGAGATTTTGTTCTATGGGTAATTATTGATAAAAGTTTGAGTGAGCATTGTATGCTCATGTTCAGTCACTAAGTCGTGACCAACTCTTGCGACCCCATGGACTAGCCCGCCAGGCTCCTCTGCCCGTGGGAATTCCCAGGCAAGCGTACTGGAGTGGGTTGCCATTTCCTTCTTCAGGGGATCTTCCTGACACAGGGATTGAACCCTCATCTCTTACATTGGCAGAGGTTCTTTACCCAGTCACCAGGGAAGCCCAGAGTATCATATAGAGATCAGTCTGAGCACCTTGACAGGATCAACCCAGGGTTCAATGAAAATAGGCAAAAATAAGTGATCTCTATACAGTACTTACTTTTGCCCATTTTCATTACAACACTGGGTTGATCCTGTCAAGGTGCTCAGACTGTCACTTCCCCTGGAAGTCCTGGGGGACTGTCAGCATTCGGGCCCCCAAGTCCCAAGGGAGGGGCAAGAGTAAACATCCTCACGTTCCCCCCACTTCCCTTTGAGGAATGTTCCAGCGAGAACTGTAGTGAAGCACTTAATAAGGTGCCAGTGGAGAGTGCCCAGCTGTGCTTCCTCTGCTAAAATTCAGTTACACAAAGGGTCGGAGGTCTTCTGAAATTTTTTGCTGGAATTTAGACTTATATATAGATGTATTACATTACTATGGATATGAGCTGAATATCACAGTTTCGAGACCTGCACAAAGTCCTGAGTCAGTTGACATGCTGAGTTCTTTCCTAACGATGTTCATTTATAATATATGTAAAAGAAGTGAAGTGAAGAAGTGAAGTCGCTCAGTTGTGTCCGACTCTTTGCGACCCCATGGACTGTAGCCTACAACGCTCCTCCATCCATGGGATTATCCAGGCAAGAGTACTGGAGTGGGTTGCCATTTCCTTCTCCAGAGGATCGAACCTGGATCTCCCACATTGTAGGCAGATGCTTTTCCATCCGGGCCAATAGACCTCAAATACACATTGACTCTTTTTTTAATTGGAGTATAATTGCTGTGCAGTGTTGTTTTAGTTTCTGCTGTACAGCAGCATGAGTCAGCTATATGTGTACGTATATCCCTTCTCTCCCGAGCCTCCCTCCCACCCACTGCCCATCCCCACCCCCAGGTCATCACAGAGCACCAAGGTGAGCTCCCTATGCCATTCAGCAGCTTCCCACTAGCTGTTTTATACTTGGCAGCATATGTGCGTCAGTGCTGCTCTCTCAGTTCCTTCCCTCCTCTCCTTTCCCATCCCCCCCGTCACATCCACATCCATAGCCCATCCTCTGCATCTGTGTCTCTACTCCTGCCCTACAGATAGGTTCGTCAGTATCACACTTCTAGACTGCACTGCTGCTGCTGCTAAGTCACTTAAGTCGTGTCCGACTCTGTGGGACCCCATAGACAGCAGCCCATGAGGCTTCTCTGTCCCTGGGATTCTCCAGGCAAGAACACTGGAGTGGGTTGCCATTTCCTTCTCCAATGCATGAAAGTAAAAAGTGAAAGTGAAGTCGCTCAGTCGTGCCCGACTCTTAGCGACCCCATGGACTGCAGCCTACCAGGCTCCTCCATCCATGGGATTTTCCAGGCAAGAGTACTGGAGTGGGGTGCCATTGCCTTCTCCGTCTAGACTGCTCATGTATGCGTTAATACATGACATTTTTCTCTTTCTGACTTCACTCTGTATGATAGTCTCTACACATTGACTTTCTGAATACCCATTCCCAAATATGCACTCATGTGCTCTTCTCTTCTGTAAATATAGGATTAATTAGAGCTCTGTGTCCCGCTAATCCAAAATGGCATTTAGTGAAACTGATTTTAAACTTCTGTGCTATATTATCAAAGAAGGTAGTCACAAGGAAAGAAAATGAAAAGGATGAAAAGGAGTTTATTTAAAACCATGTCCGTTTAGGATCGTCTCATTGAAAATCGCTTGAAGTATGTCACTAAACTCCTCGCTCTTCAGCACAGCTTTACCCCACCTTTGTTAGAATAGTTACTGTCCTGGGCCAGCTTTTGTTACTTCATATGAAGAGATGTTTCGTGTTGCTTGCTCTGGCTAGTGTGGTTGTTCTGTTGTGGTTGTTACCCCGCAGTTCGGGGGTCAGGCCTACAGAGATGTGGAGCACACTCGCGTGCAGTGCCGGGCCCTGGAGGGAATCGAGTGTGCCGGCACGAGGACCTTCCTCCGAGAGAACAAACCTTGTATAAAGTAAGTGCTGTCTGCATGGTGTAGCTGGTACTTAGATGGAGGTAGGGCTGTTGTGTCCTCTCTTGATGTTGACTTTTTTCTTTTACCTTAAGTGTTAAACGGGCAGCATGATTACTGCTGTGCATATTCCACAGACACAAGCGATGGGGTGATAACGTAGGGGACACTGGACAGGAGGCCAGAGGCTGTCTAAATGTCCCTTTCATCAACCAGCTAAAGGACCTCTGGGCACCCAGAATCTCTGTCCCCTCCTCCACAAAATGAAGGAGGTGGAACAGATGATCCAACTTCAGAACTCCTACCATAGGCATACATCCTTTGAAAACAGCCGTAGAATTTCAGGAGGAAAGATTTTATTATGAACAGTGCAGGCCTTTCTCCCTGAAAAGCAGTATTATCTTGAAGAATTAGGGTTATTGAGACTTCCCTGGTGGTCCGGGGGTTAAGAATCCACCTTCCAATGTCAGGGGATGTGGACTCGATCGCTGGTCCAGGAACTAAGCTCCTACTTGCCACAGGGCAGCTAAGCCCACACACCACAATGACGGAACCCACGTGCTAAGAGTGAGAAGCATGCACACCACAGTGAAGATCCCGAGTGCCGCAACTGAGACTTGACACAGCCAAAAATTAATTAACTTTTAAAAAAACGAATTAGGGTTATTTCTGTAAACTCCACTTGAAGGCACAGAACTTAGGTATACCACTTGCTGATGGAGAGTTGTGCCTGTGTTAGGTGATGCTATTAGAGTATCTGAAATTGAATGTCATCACAGTATGTAAGACAGAAGTCCTTCCAAGAAGTCCCATTTTTCAGGTGCCAGGAGAGGAGCATGGAGATTAATGTTCATTTAAGGGAAGGTCACACCTCATGAGAGAGCTACATTCAGAACTGCAGCCTCCCTCAGGAAAAGAGCCTCCACAGGAAAGGGATGGGCGCCAGCCACCACTCCAACTAGGATACCTATCCTGTAAATGTCCGTAATAGTTTCTTATCCAGCCCAACTCTGTATTGGTTCCTCTGGATCCTCTATACCTTGTGTGCGTGTGTGCTGAGTCGCTCAGTCGTGTCTGACTCTGTGCGACCCTATGGACTGTAGCCTGCCAGGCTTCTCTGTCCATGGGATTCTCCAGGCAAGAACACTGGAGTGGGTTGCCATGCCCTCCTCCAGGGGATCTTCCCAACTCAGGGATTCAACCCCCGTCTCTTGTGTCTCCTGCACTGCAGGCAGGTTCTTTACCACTAGCGCCACCTGGGAAGCCCCCTCCATGCCTTAGCAAGTACCTTTTTGAGAATCTAGACAAACTAGAGATCTTCCTTTGGGGGAGAAGGGGTTGGTAAGAAATCACAGAGGAACTATCTTCCCATCTTGTCACTTATGTGAAATTCACTAATAAAGCATTAAGTGTTTTCATTTTCACGTGATAAGCATCTTCCTCTTGATTCCCTCTCTCTAGGTATACCGGACACTACTTCATAACCACTTTGCTCTACTCTTTCTTCCTGGGATGTTTTGGAGTAGATCGTTTCTGCCTGGGTCACACTGGCACAGCAGTGGGGAAGCTCTTGACCCTTGGAGGACTTGGGATTTGGTGGTTTGTTGACCTTATTTTGCTGATCACTGGAGGGCTGATGCCCAGTGATGGCAGCAATTGGTGCACCATTTACTAAGAAGAGCTGCTGCTGTGGCCCAGAGAGGCAAGGCTCTTGGACTCATCTCTGCAGGCTCAGAACTCCTCGACGTCAGGCCTGACCAGTATTTTCCCTCGTTGGAGAGAATGGGTTTGGTTAGGAAGATGGCTTCAGACTGTGGATGTTCGACCCAGATTTGACCCTGCAGACTAGAAATGACAAGCAGACAGTATTGTGGCTATCAAGTTTGTACCTTTCCTCGTGTACCAAAAATATAAAGGCTAGTGATTAACTTATAAGCTGCAGAAGCGTCACCTTATTCTTTATTTCTGTGTGCTGCTATGTCATCAACCCTTTGGAGCAGTTGGACCCAACAGGATGTTTTTGGCCTGTGCCTTTGTGACCCTGAGTCTTCGTGCAGTGGAGGTCAGAAGCTGAACCAACAAAAATGTCCAGCAGAAGTAGAAACAGCAGTCGATTTTAATACATGCTGAAATTCTGACTTTCTGAGTTTAAATTGCGGAATGAATGTTGCCAACCTGGAATGCTTGTTTGGGTATTTTTCAATAGGTAGAATGAAACTCAATATCTGTTGTGCTTAAAGCTGAGCATCTGAAATGAGTCTATTAATAAACCCTATTGTTTCATCATTATTACTCCTGAGAGGCAATATATCCAGTATAGTAATTCCCTCTAATGTCCAATTATGTTTTGAAAGCCAACAGTTCCAGACATGTCTGGGTTCAGCTATCCTCTTGGCAGAATTTTCCTATTGAAAAGGTATCATTTACCAATTTAGAAAGCCCATGTTATAGACTGATTAAAAAAAAAAAATCATACAAGTAACTAAATCTCTTCTTCATGATTACGTAATATAAAATGAAGAGCCTCACATCCTTGGAAAGAAAAACAGATTCTTCCTTAAAGGATATTACTGCTGAGTGCTAGATAGAATTAGGATGTGACTTGTGGGAAACAAAAAGAAACTGGACACATTTGTCAAAATAAGCATGGTACCAAAGTCTCTCATTGGGCTATAGCAGTCAGTCATAGGGAAAGAGACAGCCAAGCTTTCAAGTTCCCACATCACAGGGGATAAAAAAAAAATGTTCTAAACTTGTGGTTTTAAAAACTTAGTTCCCATCCCTTACAATCTGAGTTGAAAAGAACTGTTAAGTGTAAAGTAAAAGGGGGGGTTTACAAAGAGCCTGCTATTTGGGCAACGTATAAATTCTAGGAACAATCAAGGTAGAACCGCTCAAAGTTTAGTCTCGTAATAATTGACATGAAAGCCAAGAATCCCAGTTAAAATAACTGGATACTCTCTATCATTATGAAGCAGTTTTCCTGAAAGTTTCAGCTTTATTATCCCTGATTAATATGACCGCTCTTCTTATGGTATTAAATGGAGGCAATTATGTAGAAATGAAAACAGATTATTCTCTTTTGTCTTGATAGTTCTGTACCACATTGACCTCAACTTCTTCATAACTATAAATTGATAGATTCTTATTTATAATCTCTATAGTCTAAGGCAGTATATTTTAAATTGCTGTGGGTCCTGAAGAAATTGAACCTTCTCCCCAGAAAAATGCACATAAACTTAAAATTTCTGCATAGAACTTAAGAGAGTTCAAGGATGCCCCTTTTAAAAAAGAAAAACTCACTTTTAAGAAAAATCTGGAAAACTAAAATTGAAATCCTGCCCCAAATAAGATACTACTTTAAACCACAAATACTGCTTCATCTCACACTTTAAAAAAAAATCCTTAAAGATATTCACAAACCCCATCAAAAGTTATTTTTAAAAAATAAACTGTGGCAGCTTTCAGACTCAAAATCACTGGTCATGAATGTTTCCAGGAAGAAGAACTTGGGTAAAGAGGTAAAAGTCTGTAAATTATTAAAGTTTCTATTTTATAGAATATTTTATAGAAGCCCTCCTCACAGAAAAGCTGATGGGAACCAGAGTTGTTTCCACTGCTAGCTGACAACCTGAGAATCTATATTCCTCTGTGACCATCCAAATTTGTTAGTTTCAGTGTGAATTTTAAGTGACGAGTATCCTCTGTATTTACAGACCCTGGCCAATTGTGATAAACTTGGAGAACTGAGTAAAGGAATAATATTAAAAATGTGATTTCCTTTGCACTCTGGATTCAGTTTCTCAATGTCGGTAGATAGGTGTATATGTGTGTGTGTGTGTGTGTAGTGCTATATCCAGTTTATGGCTATAAAAAAGTTTTAGTACTTCCATCAAGGATAAATTAGAAACTGCCTGTTTTCAGTTGTTTCCTGTCTTTAAATAAAATTTTATCAGCTCCCCAGACTTCCTGGCACCATGTCCTTCTTCTACTTGCCTTAGGCTCCTTATCAGCAGTTGTAATACCCCCAACCTGATGGTTCTGGAATGTGTGTATGTGTGTTTTAAAAGCACACATTTTTCTTCAGAAGAAAGAGATCCTAAAACCCCTTGCCATCACTGGCACATCCTCAATACAAACCAGGTAATGTAGCTTTGGCTTTGTTAGATAATTTATCTTTAAAGCAAGGCTCTTAATTGATTATCTCAGGTGTGACTGTCAGGATCAAAGTTTGACTTTTCCGACGAACCAGGAGGGAAAGTGAATCATTGGCCTTAACAGCTTCAATCACATCGGTTGTTGTGGTGACAGGCAGTCCGTTTATGCTGACAATTACATCGTGGTCTTTCAACCCAGAGCTGGGAGGGGAGAAAAAAGGACCATGAAACTGTAAGAGTTTGACTTAATCCCCATCTAGAATTTAATGTCTGTCTCTCAAGGCACTACTATTGTGCTGACATTAAGCATGCAAACCAGGGAACCAGAAATAGCCTCCATTCTTCCAAATATGCCACTTCCCTGGTGGTTCAGATGGTAAGGAGTCTGCCTGCAATGCAGGAGACCTGGGTTCGATCCCTGGGTTGGGAAGATCCCAAGGAAATGGCAACCCACTCCAGTAATTCTTGCCTGGAAAATCCATTTTTGGAAGAGCCAGTCCGTAGGGTTGCAAGAGTCAGACACAACTGAGCGGCTTCACTTTCACTTTTCACTTCCAAATATGGGAGCTCTTCTAATATATGCTGCAGAATCACCGGAGGACAACAACCCTATTCACCTTTCTAGAATTCATATTCCACCAGAATCATATGTATGAAATTTGCACCTCCCATATGTTAGATTTGGTACCCTCAACCTTACCAATAAACGTGAAAAGCCCAAGCAATACATATTTTTCCAGACAATTACACTCTGATCAGTGGGGTGTTGACAGCCCACTTACCTACCCCACCTTCACCTATAATTTTTGGACCTGGAGGGTATGCTGAGCTGTACTACAGAAGCAGTTTCCAGAAAGTCAAAAACCAGTCACGAAGCTCCAAGCTCTAAATATTTAAGGCTTCTTTTCCTCAAAGTTGTGATTATATTCAGCCTCCAACATATTTGTTTCACATAGAATATATGTTCTAGAAACAAAACTAGTTCCAGATACAAAACAGTACAGTAAATATATAGCCATGTGGACGATCTATCTTAAAGTCAAAAACAGGCTGGAAGTCAAATGACCACAGGAGATACCATGTGAGAGAAATGGGGGGTGGTGGCGTTGGTGGGATTTCCTGGCAGTCCAGTGGTCAGGACTCTGTGCTTTCACTGCCAGGGGGGCAGGTTATTAGACCCCTGGTGAGGGAACTGAGATCTCACAAGCCGCCAGGTACAGCCAAAAAAGAAAAAAAGAGTGAGGAATAGGAAACTGAGAAGCCCAGGGAAGAAATGATAATGTGGGAGGATTATCAGGGTATGTGGAGTTTATTAAAAAAAAGAAGAAAAGAGAAACCAAATGTAAAGGACGTGCCTATGAAGAGAAGTTCAAGGGTAGAGCTAAAAGCAGAGAAAACCTTGAGAACAACGGTAGTTGCCGGGCGGGGCAGGGCAGGGGGTTGCGTAGGAGGAAGGGTTGGTGCCTGGTGTGGTGCACAAAGAAAGAAGTTAATTCACAATAGTTCTGTAAGTAGAAAAAGAAATCTGTAAAGTATTACTGGATGCAAACTATGCGTCAAGTATGGGGAAGTGGGGCTCAGACAAATAAGAGACTTTCCCCCATGACTGTCAGCTTGTAAGAAGCGAAAGCAGGATTTCATCCTGGATGTTTCAGACTTGAAAACCCATCTTCTCGTCAGTCACTCTGCCTCTCAGAAACAATAACAGCAGCCGCAAGAGTAGGATAATACAGGGGCCAAGCTAGGTCCCACATCCCTGCCTTCTGACTGACACATCACGTAACTTCCAAGGTAATTAACCTCTGCACCCCATTTGCTGCCTCTGTAAAATAACACCTATATCCCCAAATTACTGGGGGCTTGAAACAAGTACATGAAGTGAAGTCACTCAGTCGTGTCCGACTCTTTGCAACCCCGTGGACTGTAGCCCACCAGGCTCCTCCGTCCATGGGGTTCTCCAGGCAAGAATACTGGAGTGGGTTGCCATTTCCTTCTCCAGGGGATCTTCCCAACCCAGGAATCGAACCCACGTCTCCCGCATTGCAGGCAGACACTTTAACCTCTGAGCCACCAGGGTAGACCCTTTAAATGATTCCTGACACAGTAAGTGGTTGATAAATGCCAGCTGTTATTACCAGAACTGTGATCACTATTATGAGTGGGTGACACCAGGAAGATTTCCAGTTTATCAGAGACTTCAAGCCAGCAGCAATTCCCACCGTGTAACGTGCACCTGAATCCCCTGAAGATCTTATTTAAAAAGCAGATTCTGATTCTTTCTAAACTTTTATTTTATATTGGAGTATGTTGTGTTAGTTTTGGTGTGCAGCAAAGTGATTCAGTTACGCCTACACATGTATCTATTATTTTCCAAATTATTTTCCAGAGGCACTCCTGTCACTCTGAAAAGCTCTAGCTGATGCCATTGTTGCTGGTCTACAGACCAAATTTTGAGGAGCAAGGACTGAAGAGCTGAAAGAAATAGCTTCGGCCTTGAACCAGAAGTTAAAAATAAGTGGGGGCAGGGACCCAGAAAGTCTAGAAATGCCAATGGCAAGTCAAATATAGTAACTGGAAGCCTAACGCTTAGCTGTTCTGAACAGTTAGTACCCTATAGATTCTTGCCCTATGAAAAGAGTTAACATAATCTAAGCAGACTGTTGAGCTCTTAGAAAAACGAAAACGGTGAAGGAAGGGTATGCAAGAAGCATAAGAGAGAGATCAGGAGAATAACTGTAGGCCGAGTGATCTTTTCTCTCTGTAGTTACTGGAAATCTCTCGAAATGTCTCTAGCCTTTGCTTTATTCACTTTATGTACTTGTTTAGTACTGGGCTGGCCTCTGATAGTGTCAGAGAATTCTTTAGTGTCATCCAGGATTTTAAAGTACCTAAAATATGTTCCTAAACTCCTAACCCTCCAGATTCTTCTAATTCTTACTAAGTAAGGTATTAAGCAAAAGAGTAGATTTGGAAATTCTAGCAAAATTAATTTAAATTTATGTGAACTGGTAGCCACATTTAAAAAAAAAGTTTTTCTCTAATTTTTAAACAGATGAAACTAACATATAATATAAAAATGTACTTTGATGTCTTAACTGTATATCTAAAATATCATTTTAACATGTCATATTTTAATAATTATTATACATATTTTACACTCTTTGAAATCTTCTAGAGACAGCATATACCTGATGATAATTTCTTCCACAGTGCAGTTATTAAAATAAAATGCAATCTTCCCAGAACAACAACAACAAAAAAAGATATGCTTCATGGGAAAACATTTCACAATGCTTCTGTTCTGTGTTTTAATTTAATTATCAATTAAAATTAAGTAAAATGCAAAATGGGGTTTCCCAGGTGGCTAGAGGTAAAGAACCTACCCTCCAATGCAGGAGACCTTAAGAGAAGCAGGTTTGATCCCTGGCTTGGGATGATCTCCTGGAGAAGGAAATGGCAACCTACTCCAGTATTCTTGCCTGGAGAATCCCATGGACAGAGGGGCCTGGTGGACTGCCGTCCATAGGGTCATAAAGAGCCTGAGAGGACTGAAGCGACTTAGCATGCAAACACGCACAAAACGTAAAATATGGTCGGTCAGTCACACCCCTCAGCTGTTCAGTGGCCTCTGGGGGTGGAGCCCACGGTACGGGACAGGACCCTGGATCCCACACACGTTTACCGCGGGACACGTCTAGTGAGAACGGAGGAGCCTGGGCCGGGGCCTGCACTGCTCTTACCTCTCAGCAGCTGTTCCTTGAATCACCTCATGTACAAAAACCCCAGAAGCCACGTCAGGGAATTCTGGATCTTGCCTTTTCATTTCTTGAAGCAGGCTAGGAAGAGTGACAAGAGATTCCCCAGGAGGTTAGGAAGCACAGTGAACTAGCCCTGGCCCGCCCCTAGCTCTCAGCGGGGACTCTCTGCTCAGCCCAAGGCTCGCACCAAGGGGACAAAGACGCCATCTAGCTGGTCACAGGGCCACAGTCATTCTTCCCCGATTCTCGGTGCCAAAGCCTAGAACCACTGGACGTTATAAAGTGTGGCCATAGTGTGACTTCCCTGACAGTCCAGTGGTTAAGACTGAATTTCCACTGCAAGGGGAGCAGGTGCAATCCCTGGTCGGGGAACGAAGATCCCATGTGCCACATGGTGCAGCCGAAAGAAAAAATAAGTAAATAAAAAAAAATACAGCCACAAGTGAAAGAGTCCCATGGAAAATACAGTGCGTTGGTGCCGGCAGACGCGGTCACTGACTCTGTAACAAGTGGTAGGTGATTCATCCGCTTCTGACCACATCCTCTACCTTCTCCGTTCAGACTCTCTATCTGTAACTTTTTCTTCTAAAATACAACCCAGACATAGTCAAAGCCCATGCTTACTTCAATGTGAGGGGTAGCATGCGCAGACCCAGATATTTCTTCTGTGAGAGAGCCTTTCCTGGAAAGGAAAATTATAATGTGTTACTGACAACAAGACCTCTCTCCTTTTGGCAGAACTTAAAAGACCCGGAGTCACAGAATATTCCTTCCAATTATAAGTGCCCTCTCAGGCTGTCGGCCAAGACAAACGTGCTTCAGAGAACCTTCATCATTAGCGCAGGCTCACGGCCCCACCTCCGGCCCCTGGCTTTCCTTTCCACATCAATTCAATCCGAGTATTTCTGGGCACACCTCACGCCAGGCCTTGCGCCTGGCCCCCAGTATTGCTGCCTGGCCCCACTGTGATCTGAGTCGGGTCTAACATGAAACACGACTCTGTTTTCTGCAGAACTCGAAGGAGTGTCTCCACCACAGGTAAGGCCTTTGAGGGCTCCTGAAAACTACTGGAGGGGAAGAAAAAGGTGAAAAGTGAAAGTGTTAGTCACTCAGTTCAGTTCAGTCGTTCAGTCGTGTCCGACTCTGCGACCCCATGAATCACAGCACGCCAGGCCTCCCTGTCCATCACCAACTCCCGGAGTTCACTCAAACTCATGTCCATCGAGTCAGTGATGCCATCCAACCATCTCATCCTCTGTCGTCCCCTTCTCCTCCTGCCCCCAATCCCTCCCAGCATCAGGGTCTTTTCCAGTGAGTCAACTCTTCGCATGAGGTGGCCAAAGTACTGGAGTTTCAGCTTCAGCATCAGTCCTTCCAATGAACACCCAGGACTGAGCTCCTTTAGGATGGACTGGTTAGATCTCCTTGCAGTCCAAGGGACTCTCAAGAGTCTCTCCAACACCACAGTTCAAAACCATCAATTCTTCTGTGCTCAGCCTTCTCCACAGTCCAACTCTCACATCCATACATGACCACTGGAAAAACCACAGCCTTGACTAGACAGACCTTTGTTGGCAAGATAACATCTCTGCTTTTGAATATGCTATCTAGGTTGGTCATAACTTTACTTCCAAGGAGTAAGCATCTTTTAATTTCATGGCTGCAATCACCATCTGCAGTGATTTTGGAGCCCCCAAAAATAAAGTCTGACACTGTTTCCACTCTTTCCCCATCTATTTGCCATGAAGTGATGGGACCAGATGCCATGATCTTAGTTTTCTGAATGTTGCACTTTGGACTGCAAGGAGATCCAACCAGTCCATCCTAAAGGAGATCAGTCCTGGGTGTTCTTTGGAAGGAATGATGCTAAAGCGGAAAACTCCAGTACTTTGGCCACCTCATGCGAAGAGTTGACTCATTGGAAAAGACTGATGCTGAGAGGGATTGGGGGCAGGAGGAGAATGGGACGACAGAGGATGAGATGGCTGGATGGCATCACTGAATTGATGGACATGAGTTTGAGTGAACTCCAGGAGTTGGTGATGGACAGGGAGGCCTGGTGTGCTGTGATTCATGGGGTCGCAAAGAGTCGGACACGACTAAGCGACTGAACTGAACTGAAGCGAACTTTCTCACTCTCCTCTTTCACTTTCATCAAGAGGCTTTTTAGTTCCTCTTCACTTTCTGCCATAAGGGTGGTGTCATTTGCATATCTGAGGTTATTGATATTTCTCCCGGCAATCTTGATTCCAGCTTGTGCTTCTTCCAGCCCAGCATTTCTCATGATGTACTCTGCATAGAAGTTAAATAAGCAGGGTGACAATATACAGCCTTGACGTACTCCTTTTCCTATTTGGAACCAGTCTGTTGTTCCATGTCCAGTTCTAACTGTTGCTTCCTGACCTGCATACAGGTTTCTCAAGAGCCTTAGTTGCTCAGTCACATCCAATTCTTGGTGACCCTATGGACTGTAGCCAGCCAGACTCCTCTGTCCATGGAATTTTCCAGGGAAGAATACTGGAGTGTGTTGCTATTTCCTCCTCCAGGGGAATCTTCCCTGACCCAGGGATCAAAGCTGGGTTTCTTGCGTTGCAGGCATATTCTTTACTATCTGAGTCACCAGGAAGCCTGGAGGGAAAGAAAAGTCCAAACCAACTCCCCTTACCTTTCAGCTGGCGCTCATGGAATTCGGCCAAGAACTGCCGAATGCGATCCGAGGGAATTGCAAAGGAGATTCCTGCAGTCACCTTCAGTGTGTTTATGCCAATCACATCACCATCCTGCCAAAGGAGGGGACAACACTCAGCTGCCCAGCTGTGCAGATTGAACAGGCAAAGGAAGGAGAGACGCTTAGGGTGGAGCAGCAGCTGGCATCTTAGGGGACCAGCAGTGTGTGGGTTACAGAGGGGACCTACTCCAGCACAGATTCCTGCTGAGGAGTTTGGGGTTTTAATCCTGAGCTCACTTTTTTTTTTTTCTTGCTCAAATTACATTGATTTTTCAGAGTGAACCACAGTTTATATTTCAACACAGATATGAGAATAAGGAATATATGCCTTTCCATTCCTTAAATGAGACTAAAAATAAACATGGAAAAGGCAAAAAGCTGTTGACTTTCAGTCACACTTCAATGAAACTATTCAGAAGATTCGCCAAATTGACCTTAGGAACATAAGGTCAATTTATGTCCCCTAAACATAATTTATGAAGTGGGAAATACTTTTTCTTAATTTCATCATCCCTTAGCTTTTGTTAGGTAATGGGCAGGAGGAAAAAAAAGAGAGACTTTCCATCACACTGAAATACAGATTATAATTCAATAGGTCTGCAGTGTGACTTTGAAATTCTGCATCTCATCTTCACTCTAGTAAATTCATTGTCTACTGGAAAAAAAGCAGGCCCCAAATCACGTACCACGTTATAAGTAAAAAGTGCTCAGTGATTTCACACACCCAACTCATCCTCCTACAAGCAAGTGTAACATGTAAAAAGGAACCAAAAATGACCCACTCAAAGGGACTCAGAGGCCACGGTCACAGGCTGTGTTTCAGACAGCACTGCCCTTTCAGGTCGTCAAATGTATTTGAGCAACTAGAAACCCTGGCGTTGCCACCAGGGATGTTGATTACAACTTAAGAATTAAATACATGACAGAGCAGTGGACTGCTGTTGATGCCTTTATCATCTCTACGCAGGTCAATACTAAATTAGCATTTTGGGGTGAGAGTTAGTTCTTCACATGCAGAAGCAGGAGGTCGTCAAGGATATACATTCCACAGTACAGTGGTCGTTTGACATAATTTGGGTTTAGTACCCAGGACTTTTGTTAAGTACCCAACGAAAGCAGAGAACACGTGGAAGAGATGTAAGTAGGTGTGAAGGAAACTCTGGCACCCTCAACTGGATGAGCTCACACACCAGGATGGCAACCCATCGTAGATCTGAAATTTTCCTAACTCCTTACTTACGGTGCAATAATAGAAAAGCACCAAACCACACATCGCTACACAGGAGCAACATGGCCGTCTGCACCATGAAATGTCAAGTCTCTGAAAGCTAGGAAGAGGTGTGAGGCAACAAAAAAAGTGGCTACTTACCAAGTTCACCAGAGGACCCCCAGAATTCCCGTGCTGAAGACAGAATTGGAAAATGCCATCAGTACTTTTTCCCTGGTCATGTCTACACAATCCCTAAAGAGGTTTATCAAAAGCAGCCTGCTCTAGTGAGCCCGTTCCCCCAGGGCAGGCAAAGGCAGGCCACATCATCATCAATTACGAAACCAGTGCAGGTAAAGAACAATAGGAAGAGGGGACTTCCCTGGTGGTCCAGAGGCTAAGACTCTGCGCCACCAAGGCAGGAGGCCGGAGTTCCATCCCTGGTCAGGGAACTAGATTCCACATGCCCCAACTAGATCCGAAGTGCCACAACTAAAACTCAGACAGATAAATAAATAAACAATATTTTTAAAATTTAAAGAAAAGAACAACAGCCCGAGGAAGGACCACCACTTCCTATGGCAGTGGTGACCTCTGTGACAGACCCTAAGAGACCATCCAGTATCGTGGATGCCAGTCATCACATCACACAGGCTGACCTCTAACAGCATGGCACTCCATCCCTCCCACCAGGGTAGACCTGATCTCTGGACATCCCTGAAAGGCCGAAGGGAAACAAAGGTACCCTGAAGCGTTCTTCTCTCTGCATTGCCAGTGAGATCTTACTGGCCACTGCATCTTACGGGCTGAGGACAGCCACCCCCGTGACTTACATTAATTATGGCGTCTGTCTGGATGTAATCCATGTCTGAATCCTTCAGCCCAAGCTCTTTGCCCCCTCGCTGGGTGGTGCTGACAATTCCTGCCGTCACCGTGTTCTGCAGTGAAAACGGGCTCCCCAAGGCCACCACAAACTCGCCAGCTCGCAGGTCAGATGACTTTCCCAGCAGCAATACAGGGAGGTCAGTCTGTATGTGGGTGAGGAGGGATGAGGTGGATAAACCAAGAATGGACTCAATCAGCATTTGTGTATAACACATATATGACACGGCCACTACCATTTTAGCACCCGGAATCTAAGAATCGACCACACACCTCAGTTCTACAACTGCCTGAGGCTTCTTCCTTATACTCCGACTACACCAGACTCTCACTTGTTAAGATGATCAGACCATCCCTAAAATCTAAAATCACTGCTTGTAGAAATAATGATAAGTAAACAAAGTGAAGTTAACTGATGAAACATAAACCGACGTTAGCAGTTTACTTGGCCCCACTCCAGCTCACGAGTTTGCAAAGTTAATAAGCCATGAACAGAAAGGAGGTCACCCAAAGCAGTCTTTCTCTTTAACTGTGCACATGAACCTCTTGGGAATCATGCTAAGAGGTGGGTTCTCACAGACGTAGCGAGTGGACATGTGGACACAGGGCGGGAAGGAGAGGGTGGAACGAATCAGGAGAGTAGCTCTGACACATACACGCCGCCACGTGTGAAACAGAGCTAGTGGGAAGCTGCAGCATAGCTCATGCTCTGTGATGACCTAGAGGGGTGAGACGGTCGGGGGAGTGGCAGGGAGGCTCCTGATGGAGGGGATGTACGTACACAAGTAGCTGATTGACTTTGCTGCACAGCGGAAGCTAACACAACATTGTAAAGCAATCATCCTCCAATGAAAAAATAAAGAGAAAAAAAATAAAAGAGAGCCTAGTACCATAGCATTATAGAGGAGAATAAAATAAAACAAGAAAAGGCAGATTCTGATTCAGTCGATCTGAGTTTTCTACACACTTTCTCAGATGATGTCAGTGCTGCCGGGGTGTGGACCACTTTGCATAGCAAGGAACTCAAAGCACATCTTAGCAGCTTGGAATCCATTACAGTTATGTCTGGTGTTCTAAGACAGCAGAGAAATAAGTTTCCCAGAAGCAGTCTCTGTTGGAGAAGGAACTGAAGGAGAAAAAAAAAGACAGCTGTGTAGTTAATAGAAATTGCTAGGGACGGACAGACAGGCACAGAAGAAAATTTAAAAAAGAAGGAGTGACGAACAGAAAGAAAGAGAACAGGGGTGGGAGACGAAGGAAACATAGCAAGAAGAAAAGATGTGTGAGCGGGTGGGGAAGAAAACACCAGCACGTTGTCCCCAACTTTCATTTGGGATGAAAGTCCCCAAATACGCAGACTCACATTTGGCTCAATCTTAATCAGGGCAAGATCCAGTTTGTGGTCAATGTCCTTGACGGTGGCTTCATACTGGACCCCACTCTGCAGCTCCACCTGGATCCGCTGCTGGTTAGTGAGGACATGGGCATTGGTAACAATGAGCCCATCCTCAGACACTATGAACCCAGAGGCACTGGACGCAGGGACATCCTCACTGCCGAGAGGCGACCTGTCTCAGCAAGACAACAGCATAAGCCAAGGGCAGGCAAATCAGGGCATCCGCCGTACTCTGGAAGCACGAGAAACCTGGCGTTTGTCAAACATTCTCTCACCCTAGCTTCCTCAGACATTTTACTTCTCCCTGTTTCCATTCTCTCCACGTTAACTGGACTGTGTGTTCAGTGCCCTGGCCATCTCTTAGGAACAGGACTGAGAGCTGATTCCAATTCTCCTTTACCAGGAATGCCCCCGTCTTGCTGCTCAAAGTAGCTGTCCTCTGCTTCAAAGAGGACTAACCTAATTGTGGAGAAGGAAATGACAGCCCACTCCAGTATTCTTGCCTGAGAAATCCCACAGACAGAGGAGCCTGGAGGGCTACTGTCCATGGGGTCGCAAAAGAGTCAGACACGACTCAGCGACTAAACCTAATCCTGGGGTCAGAAGTGGACCTAGTGCCACTTTATCCAGCACCCAAGCAGGGAGGGAGTCAGAGAAGTCTGGTCTCTGCCTAGTTTCCACTACGAACTGGCCTACGAACTGACATACGAACTGACATATGACAAGTTTCTCTTGCCCTCTGGGTCTGGGATTCTTCTCATGCAAAAGATGCCCAGACAAGATCACCATCGAGATGCCTCCTGGCTCTTGCATTTGACCTCGAATTTGTCTGAGGCAGAGGAATAGCTCAGGTTTGCAAGTCGGAATCCATATGACTAGGGCTTTTTGGCGAAATGACCAACAGACCATACAAGGTCTTTGAGCCCCTTGATTTTTCTCAGGGCGGTTTTTAAGACTAAGTGATGCTGGGAAAACTAACTGAAGCTGGAAGGGCCGATGCGGTGGGAGTGGGGAGGAGGGAGAGGATGGAGCAGAGAGGCTCTCAGAAACTTAGCCCAGGGGTCTAGCTTCCTCCTCAGACCCCTTTTACCTGCGGAACAGCTGTAAATGAACCACGGACGGGGCCACCTTCTCCACCACGGAGGCGATGAAGTTGAACTTGCTCCTGGGCCAGCCTGCACTTCCGGTCCCTGCGAAGAGATGCTTTATTCTTGGGGCAGGGGTTGGAGGAGTAGGACCCTGGCTGCCTGCTCACATCGAGTATCACCTCTCAAATCTCTCGTCCTCTCTCCCGTCTTTCCCTCCCTTTCCTCTCTACGTGTCCCTCTGTGTATTCACTGGGGTCCCCACGAGGGTACACCTTGAGGAGACCAGACCTGTGATCCTGATTTGGAAATTACTTAAAAGGGAAAACGGTGGTCAACAGCTATGGGGAGGAAATTGGGGAGCAGCCACGTGGGAGCCGGGAACCAGACACCAAAGCAGGAGCGTGCGTGCTCAGTCGTGTCGGACTCTGCGACCCCATGGACGGTAGCCCACCAGGCCTCCTCTGTCCATGGGATTCTGCAGACAAGAACACTGGAGTGGGTTGCCATGCCCTCCTCCAGGGGATCTTTCCCACCCAGGGATCAAACCCTCATCTCTTGCGTCTCCTGCATTGGCAGGAGGATTCTTTACCCCTGAGCCGCCACACTTAAGGAGGGAAGCACTGACTCCCTTTGGCAAGGCAGCCGGGAGGAGCCGGCGGCAAACCCCGCGATGGGAACTCGCTGCTTAAAGAAGCGAGAAGGGGGCGCCGAGAGCGCGCGTCCGCGGCTCACCTGGGTCCCCACAGCCCCCCTTCTGCACTGGCACTGCGGGGAGCGCGCCACGGAGGCGCGCGGCGCGGTTCTCGGCTCGGAGCGCGCACAGGCTAGGGTAGGTCCGCCCGTCGCTGCCGCACACTGTCGCCCCCGCCGCCGGGCAGCCGCAGGTGCCCAACGGGCGGCCGCCGAGGAGCTGGGGAGCGCGCGGCGCGCGGCACTGCAGTCCCGGGGCGCACGGCCGGCCCAGCGGCCCGCCGCAGGCCTCGCCCTCGGCCGCGGCGCAGACCTGGCAGCACCCGCAGCGGTCGAGCACCGGCGCGGTCCCCGCCGAGCACCGGGGCCGCGGGGGGCAGCGCGTGGGTTCGCAGACCGCTGGGCAGGGTGGGACGGGCCAGGCCCGCCCGGCCTGGACCCCGCGCCCACTTGGCGCGGGCAGCAGCAGCCACAGCAGAACGAACGGTCCGAGCCCGGCAGGCTGCCGCAGGGGTCTGGTCATCCTGCTGGCCTCCCACCTTCCCTCTGAACCCACTCAGATGAGCAGCAGTCTCCGGACTGGGGTGTTGTCTTCGCCAGCCCCAGACTTTAAGGGGCAGAGCCTGGCAGCCCTCTCCACACACTCCCCAGTAACCCCCACTTCAACCCATCCCGACCAGTCCCAGGAGATGGAGACATGTCCTCGGCCCTTCCCCGACACCGCCCCCCCCTCCCCGCACCCCTGCACCCCCGCCAGGGACCCACCTCATGAAACCAGTTAACACCCAGAACGGGGGCAGACTGACAAGACACATTACCCACCCACGGACAGACGGTCAGTGTTAGGAAAACATGTACCATATTTCAGTATTTCACGTGGTTTTATTACAAAACAAGCAACAAAACAGTTTTAGAAAATTATTTTTGCTACATACCAATTAAGAGATCACATAAAATGAGAAGCATAAGAGTTTCCATGCACTCAGCTCAGCCTGCAAGTCAGTGCATTTCAGCTGACACAGACTGGTTCAAAACACAGGATCATACCACACCTTCTGGAACAGCGGGTAAGGGGTCAAACAGTATGGTTTTTGGCCAAATATTCGCTTTACTCAAACTCTACCAGGCATGAGTGACTGTAATTCACTACTGCAGGCAATAACACAGAAAAAGGGAGTAAGGGAAAAGAAAGTGATGGCTGGCAGAAACTATTTCTGACATGTTGGAAGCTCATAAACAAACCTAATTTGGGAAACTCAATTTCCAAAATGCTAGTTACTACCTCTTTATGTCTATCTGGTTAACAGTGAAAACAAACATATCAAATCTCACAGTTCAGCTACTGAATCTGCCACTTATGTATTGGATCCTTTTAGTCCATATCAGACCACAATTACATTGTAGGGGAGGGGAGGTAAGAAAAACCAAAAAACTGCCTTCTGCTTCAAGTGAGCTATGAAATTGGACTCTTTGGGAGCCCAGCAGTCTATTCAGAAACCGATGTGTGCCTCTTCTGTTTTCACGACATCTTAGTAGGACTGTCATCTCACAGAATGCAAAAGGCCAAACTACATTCACCAGACATCAGCCATCAGCTCATTTGCTCTGAGCTAGCAAATCCTTAACTTTCAAGAACTTGAAACTGTTAGACACAGTGGGTGAAGACCAAGTCTAAAGTCTTATGTAAAACAGCAACTCAGAAAATGCTTTTATCCCATACACACAAAAAAATGCAGTATCTTTTTTGGTTCCTTTTTTAAAAAAAACAAGACTTATTCCAGAGCCTATGCACTTAACTACTAATCGATCCTGCATCCCTGCCCTACTTCTCCCGTTTGGTTCCACTTTTCACACTTCAAACCAAACGCTTTGGTCGTATAAGCACCATCCTTGGCTCACACATGTAGTGACGTTAAAAGGTATGATGTGAAATTAACCAGAGGCTAAGAAACAATGGACACAAAAGGAATTCTGAAAGATTTGGCAATGAGCATGCCTCTAGGCTTCACTGAAGATAATTATATTTATCTGGTGTTGGAGCTACATTAACAACATTCTAACTTGGAAATCCCAAGTATCTGCCAACTAGAATTCTTGTTTTCCCTCTATCATGGTAATACAATCTGGATTTATAAGTATGTTTAATTTAATACATTCTCAAAACAGCTCTTACTAAGAAACAGATCAGCTTACTGTAATGGCCAATTAATTCAGCAGTAGTAATCTAGCAGAGAGCTTACTGAAAAGAGAGGAAGAAATCGGTAGATTTTCACATCTGACACACCAAGAGATGACATCTTTCCATGAGTCAGGGAATGTATAAGAGATCTCAAAAGTTCCTAATTTATTTTTATAGTTCCGTATCTCTGTGCACTTTCTTTGACCTAGCCAAAGAATTGTCTTGCGGGAACTTTGAAGATGAAACCTGAGACAAAGAACTTGAAGAATTGGGAATGGCTTCTTGAAATCAGGTGACTTGAAATATGTTGTCACCTGATTACTCATAAATAAATAATCCCCAAACAAGGGATTTTTAAGACAAAAGTATACAAGAGGCTGCATATAAAGAAAAGAGAAAAAGAGTAAAATTCAGGGTAGATTTCCTTTTTCAAACCAGGACCAGTGGGCCAAACAATTTAAGTGAAGCTTATCTCTAAAGCAGTTCAGTCAAGAAAAGTTCACAACCTGAGAAGGAAACTACCCTGCCTGAAAGAAACAGATTTCCCTCAAGCCACTAAGGATTTTCTGACCACATGTTTTTTGCTGCCATTGGATGTGAACATCAGGAGGGGAAGGGACTGACTTAGGTAAAAATGCTTCTCTTAGTCTCCTGATCTATTTGTTAAGTTTTAATTTAAAGACAAAAATTAACTGATCTAGCTGATACAAAGCTATAGACAGAATCAAATTCCCTCCCTTTAGGGAACCCTGGTAGCAGTTCACCACATAAGCTGGACAGACAGATTCTTCTAGGGATCTGGAAATAGTATCTCTTGACAAATGGACAAAGGTACATCCTAAAATACAGGATGGGAAATACAATCTATGCTCTTCTACCTGGGAAATCTCTAGCCAGCAATGCAGAGCCTCTAAATCAATGTTTCTATGCACAGTTTCTATTTTTGTTAAAAATATAAATATCTCTTAAGGCTATCTTTGTTATCTCCTCGGTGTTAAGCACACAGAACCTCATCAGACGATGAGGTATCATCATGCAAGTATAGACACAAGGGATCATCCAAAAGGCGACACAAAGAACAGAAAGAAATCAAATCTGCCAGGTATACCATGTACAACACTGAAAACTAGACTAGTAACACCCCATGAAAGAAGAGTTGAGAGGCAAGGACCCGAGATAATCTGTCTCTGCTAAAAGAGACTTTTTCCTCTGTCAGGAAAACATGAATCAAAACATTTTAGCTGGGTGAACTAAACTCCATCTCTTCCTGGCACCTGCTTTACAGCAACTCTCAAACTCTAAGATAGAGATCTGATGGATCACACAAGTGAATTACCATACGCTCATCAACCTTCCACACATTTCAGTTAACACCGTATCAAGGGCAATGTCTGTTTCGTTCTCAACACTGAACACTGATGAGCCCATCCTAAGGGTCTGACACAGAAATGGGGTGGGGAGGTCTGTCTTTTATGGTGGCAGTATTCGGGGTCAAAGAACATCTCAAAGAGAACAGAGTAATTCTCAAAATTGGCTGATCCACTCAGGTTGAATTATTTCCCCATACCTTCAAAAGGCCCCTATGTCTTCCCTTATGGCAGTCCCCTGGAGGGGGGGGGGAAATCTCCCTGGTTGACATTTGGGGCCTCCCACACGCCCCCAGATTTTAACACCGTCCCTTAGAATGTATCCTGACCAAGATGGAACCTGGATCCCCCGCCCCCCTAACCACCACCACCCCCTCTACCCTTTCAGCTGGATTAGTTACCACTCTCCCACTTCACAGTCAAACTTCCGCCAATGTATAAGAATAGGATAAGACCAGATGACTGGCCTCAAGGTTCTGTGCCTGGCCTGAAAACAAAGGGAAGAAGCTGAGACAAAGACAAGGAACTAAAAATTGGTTAGGAATGAAACTGGACTTCTAACCTCTGCACAGCAGGTGGACTGTGGAAGAGTCGAGCAAGAGGCACACTGAGCAAGCCTACAGGTCTAACCTAGTGACCTTCCCAAATGAAAAACACGGCATTCATTTTCTTTAAAAAGTCAGCTGGATTCCCACTCCAGAGGGATGCAAGTGCTGGGAAGGTGTCTGATTGTCCTGCATCAGATGGAGACACTGAGTCACGGCCCCTTGTCTGAGCCCACCCCCTCCCTCCCAGGCACCACGCCTCATCACACATCAGAGGTCCGTATATTTTCGTCATCGAGGTTGAACACAAATGGCTTCTCCTTGGGGTGCTGGGGTTCTGATCGGTGTCTTATCCGGGAGCTGGGCAGCACCCCAGACGTACTGCTCTCCCCAAGTCGAGGCGTGAACCAAGAGTCCTCAGCAGTCTCTTCGGTGGGAAGCAGCTTTTCCCCGGCCTGGGGGACGGGTGTCCAGGGCTGCCAGGAGGAGGCCAGGGAGGGGGCTTTGCAGAGGGTCTTTCTCTCCTCCCCGGGTGCTCGCCCTCTGCACAAGATAGAGTTGGGCCCCCCTGAGAGGCTGGAGCTTCCGGGGCGGGTCAAAGAAATGGACCGAGAAAAGGACATCTCCTGTGGAAAATAAAAGAGGGAGGGGGGAAAAAAAAAGAAAAGTAAAGGGTTTCCTGACAATATTCATCCCAAAGGCCCAAGAAGAGGCCCTCCACCTAGGACCACCTCCTCACAGGCCCGGAGATACATGTCTACAGAGATCAAATATGTCCAGCGGCAGCATTCACTCCGCAGGTGTCAAGGACTGCCTGGCAGGGAGATCTGTAGAACACATCAGAAGCCCTGGTTCTCTATCCAACTCTACCTCACCTCCTCCAATGACTGAACAGAAATAAAAATTTGTACCCAGATCAGTGGAAAGAGAAAAACAAACAAGACAGCTTGGAGCTTCTGCTGCATCTGGGCTCCGGGCTGCTTGCCTACATCACCAAAACCCACCCACTCGGGACAACTCATCGCAAGGCTGACGGTGACTGCGAGCAGGAAGGAAGCGACTCACTCTGGGGTGGCACTTGAGGGCCTGGACAGCTGCCCCGATCTCCTTAATCCAGCTGTGCATGTCTTCCGGACTGTCCGCCTGCAAAACACCCAAGGCACTTACAGAGCCACGAACGGCACTGTGACTTCAGCTTCCATGTCTGTAACTCAATTTTAAGTTCAGAAAACCACACCATTGGAGCGGGAGGGGATCTCAGAGATCATCCAAATGGCTTTCAGACTTCTGAGGATATCTGTTTTCCCCCAGCAAAGTTGTCTCTGTCACCTTATCAATAAAGTGGACAGTGGTCGTGAGAGAGGGAGAGCTTAGCGGTGAAGTCCCTCACCCCCTGTGGAACAAGATCAACCTGGCCTCACCTCCTGTTTCACAGAAAAGTAAAAATGAGGTTCAGAAAACCAGAGCCCAAAGTTTAGGGCTGGTTTTGATTCCACTCCCCAGATACCCAAAGCAGTCATCTGTTTTACTATAGCTATCAGAACAAACAATCCCACTTCCAGCTCCAATCCCACTGAAACCAAATCCTCTGCAAAATCTCCCAGAGAGGCAGCTTCTCTAGGAACAGGGACAGTTTGTCTCTCAAAAGACAAACGATCTGGGTCTGTCCTGAGGCCCACCCAGGCCTCCACAGTTGCTAGACTTGCAGCACTTGGTTTCACCAATGTGTACCGCACTGCTGAGCCCTTAGAAAGTTCTTGCCCTGGGCATTCCCTGGTGATCCAGTGGTTAGGACTCCGCACTTCCACTGCTGAGGGTGAGTGCTCAATCCCTGGTTGGGGAATTGAAATCCTGCAAAATGCTCAGTGCAGCCCAAGGACTCCCCCCGAGAAATACCAAGCAACGCCAGAAGGGGGCAGCAGCGGCTCTGTGAAGAAAGGAGAGTCCCAGGCTGCGACACAGCAGGTTGGAGCCCCAGGAATTCTCAGTACCTTCCCACTTTACCAGGTTGAGCTCAAGTGATCCTGGCAAACGTTTACTGAAGCCTTATCCAGTGTGGCACCTGGCAAAAGGTATCAGGCACAGAGTTGGGACCAAGACTGAAGGCCTGACATCCAGAAACTTACATTTGTTCACCTGTCTCCCTGCACTTTCCTCGGGTAGAGTCACCCCAAATTACCAGTGTGCACGTGCGTGCCTGGGCACACGTGAGTGCAATCATAGGCTGGCCCTGTAAAAGTTTCCACATACACCCCTCACTCTCCCCACCCCTAAAAGGTTTCTTTCTCTTTGCATTACACACCAAGGTAATACACAACTAATTTTTTTTAAACCCTCAAACTTGCCCGCCTACCCCTTCCTGTCACGCCAAATCAACCCTCCCTGGTTAGATGTGTGCAGGACGTTTACAAGGGGAGCAGTTTCACACCCCAGTGCGCTGGGCCAAAGACAGGCAGCAAGGGCGCCCCAGTGGAAGGACTTTCTCACGCAAATCCACCTGCTCCCTCTTTCCCCGGGACTTTTCCCAGTTACTGGACAACCAGAAAAAGAAACCCATCCCCAGTCCAAAAAGAGAACCAGGACAGTCTCCAAGATTCTTCCAGAAGGCATTTTACGTACAGCAGGGCTAGCTGACTTGTTTCACAAGTAGAACTACTAGGAAAAATTAGATGAACTCATTTAGCCAAAGCAGTTTGAAAGTGCCTGATACACAGAAAGGGCTTCATACTAGTTATCGCTGTTGTTATTATTGTTATATGAGGGACTCAAATGAAGCCCTAAATTCCAATATTATAAATGTATTTCGTGGCTTTCTCCCCTACAACTTTTTTTTCATTTTCTTCACATTCAAACTGCATATAATTCTAAAGGGATCAAACTGTTGGGATCAAATAACATACTTTTTCTTAATATGCTCATTTATCAGCTCCATAAAATGGTTTACAGATGGGAAGCTGACCAGGTCTTCACTGCCTACCTGTTTCCTGTGGTATTCTTTTCAGCCTTCCTAAGGATTTCTGTACATATTTCTATATTTCTTGAAGTCTCTCAGATTCCTTGGGTTATTTGAAAAGATATTGATCATTATTTCTAGTATAAATAACGTTATTCATTAATGCTCACCTCTATTTCTATAGTTTGGACATTTAAAGTAAAATTGTCTTATATTTCAACTCACCTTTGAGATATTGCTTTTCTCTGGATAAACATTATCCTAGTGCTTAAAATATTTTTCAAATAAAAAGGCAGATATTGATCCCACATGAGAAGAAATAGGATATTATGTTATTGAGCTCACAGTTAAAATCTCTATTAGTAGTTTTAAGAACCGGACTCCACGGGCGACAGAAATTCAGTGAAACCTCCAAAACTATATGTGAAGATTACAGTATATGTATCTATCTATCTTTTATGGAAAGCCAGTGCTTAGCTTTTATCAGAAACTCGAAAATATCTTAAAACCACATCACAAAGGTAGTTTCATGAACCAGAGGTAAAAACCAGAGCTGAAATCCACCCACCCTACGGTGAATTACTAAGAGAGTGAAAAAAAAAGGCTGAAAAAACTCAGCAGAACAAGAAGGGAAGTGCCAAGCTTATACCTTCACCTCTTACAGGTCTGCTTAAGAGTGTGCTATGCTTCTGGTGCTTGGTTCAAAAGAAAAAGTAGGGTTTCTGTCCTTGAGGGCAGTTTTTGAGGTGAGAGGAACAAAGGGTATTGAATGAATCACTGCAGACTGATTTTTATTGCAGTCCAATGAGCTCTGATTGAGGATCTGCTATTAGCGTCATAACAGATGCGACAGTTTTAAGCACTGAATCCTAACAGGTCATCAATAAAAGGCTTCTAGAACCTCCTTCGGTGGTCCAGTGGTTTCCACTGCAGGGGGCACAGGTTCAGTCCCCAGGTCAGGGACCTAAGGTCCTCATCCGCAGTCAAAAATAAAAAATAAGAGACTTCCAATATATATTACTGGTTGCTTCTGTTGCAACTGCCCAGAATTTTTAGGCAGCCCTTCTTAATTCTATTCCCAACAGCTAATAACCCCTACCCTCTCCCCAGGAGCAAATCCCACCTTCAGATACAGCCCTGCCACGTATGATCCATTCAAAGGGCCAAACTGACCACAATCATCTGTGAGATTAAAATATCCCCTTTTCCCAAATACATGTCTCTGCGGGGCCAGATTTTCTTCACACTCTTCTATCAAAACAACATATGGCCCCAGACTGAATGCAGAAGCAGATCTGAGAACCCTGCTGTCTTCCAATAAGCCAGCCATTAAAGAGATTTGCAAAAATACAAAAAAAAAAAAAAAAGCTACTCCTGTTGCTCCTCTGTTTTAGAAACAGAGTTATTTTTCATGAAATGTTACTTGTGATAACATAAATGAGTTTATTCATAAATGAATAAATACATATTCTTAAAGAGTTTTCACCTCTACTCTTCTCCAACTTTCTGAGTGTGCTGCTATACCCAGATTTGCCCAGTCCCTCATTTATTTATTCAGGGCCATGTGAGGGTTCTTTTACCCTAGAAATGCGACAGCAGATGGAAAAGGAGGACAGAAGTGATGATAAGGTTCTGGTTAATTGCAGACACTCTTGCCAACAATGCAGTGTCTTCTGAACACTTTTTGCCTGCGTTTATGTTTCCCAAGTCACTATCTCCACCCAAAGCTCCGTCCTAGACCCTCACCTGGCATCATCGTTCACCTGGCATATGTTTACTCAGCACCACCACCGTGTTAGGCACCATCCATCTGGGGCTGTCCTAACAGGTCACCTAGGACATCTTGCAGGAACCACAACCACCTGAGCAAGGCTTCCCTTTGCCCTCAACAGCCCCTCCTTCCGTGTGTTCGTCCTCTGCAGTGACGGCTGCCATCGTCACCCTGAGGCTCCAGCCAGACATCTGGGCAGGGTCTTCACCTCCTGTCTCTCTCTTCATCCCACATCCAATCAACTTGAAAGTCCTGGAAAGGACTCTTCAAATTTCTCCACTCTTCACCCATCCGATATCAGGCTTCCTTATCCCTCCCTTGTCACTGAAACCATGACAATAAATAGCCTCCCAACTGCTCTGCTGGCTCCTGTCTCACCCTTTTCTTATCTGTCCCCTACACTGCCAAGCCACTACACCGCACCAGCCAGGACATTCATTGCCAGGGTCTGGAGTCCCATCGAAGTGGCCAGGATCAAGGACTACCATCTCCCCTTTACAAATGAGGAAAACAAGGCTCTGAAACACGCCATTGTGCAAATGGGATTTTTAAGAGGCGGATCTGATTGGGTCACTGCCCCAGCTTAACCTCCAAGGGCCTAACCCCCAGGATAAAATACAGCTTTTTAACAAGGACCCTCTATATCAGCTTTCCAGCACCTGAGCCTCTTTCACCTCTAGGCATTTTTTTTCACATGCTGCTTGCTGTTCCCTCTCCCTGGGCCGATACTTTGGCCACCTGATGCGAACAGCCAACTCATTAGAAAAGACCCTGACGCTGGGAAACATTGAGGGCAGGAGGAGAAGGGGACAACAGAGGATGAGATGATTAGATACCTTCATCGACTCAATGGACATGGAACTTGAGCAGACTCTAGGAGATAGTGGAGGACAGGGAAGCCTGGCGTGCTGCAGTCCATGGGGTCACAGAGAGTCAGACATGACTTAGCGACTGAACAACTCTCTGGGCCACTTTTCCTCCATCTTCCTTCAGGAAACTTCCCTTACCTCCCTGAGACTAGGGGAGGTACCCTTCTTAGGAGTTCCCATAGCAATCACTACTTACTCTAAGGGTAGCCCTTCTCACACTTTCTTCCCCCCCGACCCCACCTCCATGAGTGAGGTTGCTTCATACTTTAACACATGTAGGTTCTTTGATCATATTCTGCATGCCATACTGGAATCACCCAACCATCTAAATTATTTTTTTAATTTGCATATATTAAAAGTTAACACTCTGTGCTGTAAAATTCAATTTCACACATCTGCCACTGCAGTATCATACAGAACCGCTGCCTGCGTGCTAAGTCGCTTCAGTCGCGGCTGAATCTTTGCGACCCCTATGGACTATAGCCTGCCAACCTCCTCTGTCCATGGGAATTCTCCAGGCAAGAGTACTGGAGTGGGTTTCCATGCCCTCCTCCAGGGGTTTTACTGACCCAGGGATCAAACCCGTCTCTTATGTCTCCTGCATTGGCAGATGGGTGCTCTTTACCACTAGCACCACCATGGAAGCCCGCGGAATAGTTACACTGCCCTAAAAGGTCACCTGTGTTCATCTCCCCAACACGCTGACCCCCACCTCATCACACTGTTCTAATTGCCAATTTTCTTGACTGTCTCCCTCTCTGGTTCAGGATCTGTTCTGTTGAACGTCAGGTCCCCAGGATGAGGCAACGCCTGCACTCTGAGAAGAATCTACAAATATCTGTCAAATCCAGGAACTGGAAGTTCTTGTACCTACAGCTCAGACTTTGGCCCCGAACAGCACGGAGGCTGCCCGAAGGCCCCAGCACTTTCCAGGGCTCTTCCCGGGTGTTCATCTGAATGAATGGAACCCACAGATGCCTCCGGCTGCCAACAGGTCTGCTGGGCTCAGCCAGGGGAACCGGCTCAGAGGGCGCGGCTGCTCATGAAATGGCTGAGAGGCGACCTCTCGAAAGGAAGGGCATTTAGTGGGGAGCATGCAGGGAGCCCTGAGAAACTGTGTGGGGAGGCCCCAAATTTCAACCAACACACCCCACAGCAGCCCTGGCACTAGAAAGGCAGCATCATCGCAAGGCGGGGGAGTCAGGGGGCATGCCATCTGTGGACTGACCGCTAGGCGGCCCGGGGTGGGGACTAGGCCTTGAAAGTCTAGGCCGCGCTAGAGGCTGGAAATCTGCCTTTCCAGCTCCCATGATATGAGGAGGAGCTGGGAGAACTCCAGAGCCGTGGGCGGAGGGGAGACGCTTCTGAGAGCTGAACGGTCGGCGCCCACACAATGGCTTTCTCTGTGCAGCTGGCTATGCACCTGGTCCCCGCACAGGGCCCTCTGTGCTTTGGTCCTTCCGCACGCAGCGCCGTCCACACACAGACGGGGCTTATAAATACCCTCCAGGGGAGAAGTGAAACCACTGACCAGTTCTCCTTTTCTCTGCTTAGCTGGCGCCCGGCAGCTGAGAGCAGCTGGTACAAGCTCACAGTCCCCAGTGAGATGGCTCGGGCCATTCTTATTATTTTATGGTTGGGAAGCTTGGGGCAAACATCCTGTTTAGAATGAAATGGGACCTGGACTGACTATCGGGGGCCTAAATTTACCGCCGAGAAATTTCGAACAAAATAAAAGAGAAAGCAGAGGGAAAGGCAGGCCTGCAAGTATACTCGCCACAGAGAAGGAAAGTCCCCGTCTTCTCGGGGTCGGGAGGCGCTTTTTACCTGCACGTAGAAGGTCCTGGAGCTGGTTATTATTTCAAACAGGTTGTCCCTCATCAGCAGATCGCTAGACAGAGAGAGGGAAAGAACGTTACCAGGTATGCTGGTCACCCACTGGGAACCTGATTCAAGCTAAGACGGGTACCTGTGCCGCCTTCCGTAAAAAGGGGGTTCACAGGCCCTTCCTTCTGCAGCCCTTGCCTCAGAAAACATTGCCATGTTTCCTTCAGCTTCACTTCCTGGAGGATCTCCAGTGGTTTAACCATCCCCATGGACACCCCCTCCCCAATACACACCGCCATCAGTTCTCACAAGACACAGCTCCTTTGCTTCTAAGACCTCTTGCCTCATATGCACCACACCCCCACACTGCCTACAGTTGTGTTTCTTTAGTGGCCAAGATGTATCAAGTGCTTTGCGAGAGGTACCATTTTGAGGGGTTTTATTTTAGGGTCAAGTAATGAAAGTCTTATTGGATACAAACACACACATGTAAACACACAAGCTGTTATATATCCATTATATCTACATTAAATATATATATTATATACATATATTTATTTGTATGTATTATAGAGAGATAACAGACATACAACAGTGTATTCATAAAAAAGAGCAGTAAATTTGTTTCCGGTGTACAACATGATTCGATATTTGGATATATTGCAAATGATCACTGTCTAGGCAACACTCACCACACTACATAGTAACAATTTGTTTTCTTGCGATAAGATGATAACTTTTAAGATCAATTCTTTTAGCAACGTTCACATACAGTACCCTTAACCATAGTCACCATGCTATATACTCCATTCCCAGGACTTATTTATAACTGGAGGTTTGTACCACTCAACTCCCTCCATCCATTTTGGTTACCCCCAACCATCCACCTCTGGTAACCACCAATCTGTTATTTGTGCTTTTTAAACAATCTTTTGGCCGAGCCATATGGCATGTGGGACCTTGGTTCCCCAACTAGGATCAAACTCATGCCCCCTGCATTGGTGGGTCAGAGTGTTAACCACTGGACCACACGGAAATCCCTGTCTTTGTGTTTTGAGATGCGCTATTTCATCCAATCTTCACCACCATTCAATGAGGCAGTAAGACTTTCCCCACTGGGGTAAACCCGGGCTCAAAGAGGTTCTGTGACTGGTCCACAGCACCGAAGTAAATAAATGGCAGAGTCAGGATCTGAATCCAGGTCTGATTCCAGAGTCTACACTCTTAATTACTCCACCACCAGGCCTCTCCTCAGGGACCCAAATCTCTCATTTCCAACGTCTTTCTCCATCCACACAGCAACCATATCCATTTCACCAAATCCCAGCTCTCAGAAAGGGGCTAGATGTGAAGGAGGAGAAAGGGAAGGAGAGTGTGGACCACTTAAAGGTGCTTCAAACTGGGGTGAGGTTTGTAAGAGGGCTTTGACTTCTGCAAGGAAAAAGGCTAGAAGTAGCTGATGCTTAGCCACAAGCCTCCAAATGGCTGAAATGATTTCCAGGGTGAAACGCCTGCCTGGTGTATCCAGTCTCTGGGGGAACATACAGGAGCAGGAGATCCACCTCCTTCCCCATAAAAGAACATTAAAAAGCAAAACTATGGAGTCAGACGCTGAAGTGTGTGTTACATGCCAAGAGTTAGAATGATTCCAAGAAAGGACTAACTGCAGGTGGACGTCCCTGGCGGTCCAGCGGTTAAGACCGCGCTTCCACTACAGGACATACGGATTCCATCCCTGGTCCAGGAGCTAAGATCCCACATGCCGAGTGGCACGGCCAAAAATTTTTTTAATGGAAGAAAGAAAAGACAGGACTGATCACAGACAAGGCTGGCTTCAGGAATCAAGGCTTCGAAGGAAATGGCAGATGCATGGCCAGTGACAGAGGCATGTGGGCAAAAGAGAAGCATGAGATTAAAGACCCCCAGGGGAGGGTACAGCTATGGGGTTGGGGTGGGGGGTCAGACAGACTTAGGGCCTGATCCTGACTCCACTGGGAAATGGTATTTCTGGAATATGTTTAAAACTTTGTGAGCCTTTGCACTCCAGCTGTACAATGGAAATCAGAAGCCCGTCTCTATCAAGCTTATCACCACAAAGATCAGTTATAAGTTATACACGGCATCTGGTGCAACGAGAAAGCCACACGGTGCTCATCTGAAATGCATGTCATTAGCTATTGTCCCTTTCTGAGTATCTGAGAGGAGATCGCACTTCCTTCTGGCTAAAGTGGTTTAACCTTTCAAACTATTCATGCACGTACATACAGTCATGTAATCAACTGCTGGGGAGGAAAAAGCAAAACCGGGAGGAAATCCCCACCCTTTTTGCATCCATTTCTCAGGCTGCATGAAGCCTTTTGTGCTCAGTTGCTTCAGTCATGTCCGACTCTTTGCAACCCCTTAGACTGTAAAGCCCGCCAGGCTCCTCTGTCCATGGGATTCTCCAGGCAAGTATACTGGAGTTGGTTGCCATTTCCTTCACCTATGAAGCCTTTTAATTCAATTCAATTCAACAAAACATTAACTGACCATCCAGATGCCCAGAATCCCCTTGACTGGGCTGGGGAGAAGCCTAGTCTCACAGGCCTGGAACCTGCAGAGTCTGGGAGCTTCCTTCCCCAGGGATCTGCCTGTCTCTCAGTTCTCTTTCCCACAGTTCAGTCTGACTCTGCCGGTGAGTGGCTCAGGTGAAGTGTGAAGCACTCTCAGGACCGAACATTATCTGGGTTCTCTAAGTCACCCCAGCCCGCCTGTTGACCTGCACAGGCCTCCAGGGTTGGGAACAAGTCCCATCTCTCCTCCACCCATGGTCAGCTCCAGAGCTGCGCTTCTGGAACTTCCATCTGTAGCTGCTCTCACAAGTGATAATCTGTCGGTGGGAACTTTCCTTATCTTCTAAACTCTGCAACTGCTGTTTGCAAGTCCCCGCTTCCATGGGCCACAGCGCACCTCGCTTTCATGCAAGACCCTCCCACACCTTCATGTGAGAACAGTCAGCCTGCTGTCAACAGCTCCCCTGGTGACACTGGCTCTGCACGCACAGTCCGTGGGAGGGAGATACAGCAAACTGCCCCTGCAGACTGCTGACGGAGGGCCGAGCGAGGACCGCTAGGTGCCCAGATGCCCCTGGGTCTCTAAAGCTTGGCTCCAAGGGCACCAGTATGGGTGCCGGATATGGGAGAGCCATTGAATGGGCCCCAGGTCCCAAATTCGTCCTGCCCTCCGCGGCCCTGGAAAGGTAACCATTTCCTGGTGGAAAGAAGAACATCTTAAAAAATATTTCTTCTTCCTGCCCGACAGCATTGCCATGAATCAGCCCTATGTTACGAAGACATCGGGGGACCTCCCTGATGGCTCAGTGGTAAAGAATCTGCCTGCCCATGCAGGAGACGACCCCTGATCTGGAAAGATCCCACATGCCGCGGAGCAACTAAGCCCGTGCACCGTAATGAGTGAGCCTGTGCTCTGGAGCCCAGGAACCAGAACTACTGAGCCCACGAGCCTAATTACTGACGCCTGCATGTGGTACAGCCTGTGCTCCACAACAACAGAAGCCACCAGAATGAAAAGCCGGTGTGCGCTCCACAACCACAGGGTAGCCCGTGCTGGCCACGACTAGAGAAAAGCCCACACACAGCAACAAAGACCCAGCACAGCCAAATATATATATATATATATTTTAAAAGAAGGTATCAGGGACTTTGTCAAAAGGAAGAGAAGAGAAAAGGCATAACAATTAAGGTCAGAGGCACTGGCACAAACAAGGCTCTGAGCAAATGTGCTAAAAAGTGAGAGACTAAGGGTACAGTGGCCCCCTCCCCTGAAGGTCAGTCCTGGGCAATGAGCATCCAACACCTGAGAAGGACCTCTCTCTCCTCTGTTCCATATTCTTTCTTTTCCTCCATGAGAACAGTGTTACACAGGCTCATCTGAGGAGTGAGAGTAAAGGGCTGGGAAGTGGGCAGGTTGGCCAAGCGCACCATCTTGCCGCTGTGACCACCTGGATGGAGACAGGCAGCCACAGATGTCAGGGAGACGAAGTCCTCCTGCTCTTAAAGGCAGGCTCTGGAACAGAGCCTCAGACAGGGAGTATCGGGAGAGCTAAGATGGCACACGGGGTTCTGACCACAGAAGAAGAAGCAGAGACAATTACCCAGACTTGACCAGACACTCGTGGGTCTTGAGAACATCCTTGAGGTATATGGTACGAAGTGGTTCTCGGTCCTGGGGGAGGAAACGGGGAGATAAGAGTGAATGAGGCCGTCTGCCCAAGGCCACCGCTGGGACCAGCCAGCCATTATCATCAGACATGACTGGCTGAAACCAGGTCGCAAACAAGACAAGGTCCCGAAACAATCAAGAGAGGAGGAAAAAAAAAAAATCTAAGATGCTCTGCGGTTCTCAGCACACACAGGGAGGGAGTTCCTCAAGGCCACTTTAATATCATGGCGAAGCTGCCCACACCAGGTGGACGGAGCTAAGATGCCGCACACTCCCAGCACACAGATGAGTCTGTGTGACCACATCTCTGCTCATACACATGCGCGTGTATGCACACACACACACACACACACACACACACATGTGTGAGACCCCTCGGTCTCTTGAGGGCCCCAGAGCCACGACAAACCTGCTCACACTTGAAGTAGCAGATGGTAAAGTCATCCAGCGCAAAGAAGCGCCGCTTCCAGCTCTTGCGCTGCAATAGAGGGTAGAGAGCAGAATGTTAGAAGAGGTCCCGGGGGGTGCATTCTGGTCCTAAGCTTCTGGGGACCTCGCCCCGCAAAGGCCAGGCTCCCAGCCTGGGGGACCAGAGTGAGGAGCCAAGGATTTCTTCCTCTGCGGAAACGCCTGGGAGCACCTCGGACAGCAGGGCGCACGTTTCCTTTGAACCCCTCCAGGAATCAGCCGATGTGGGCGTGGCCGGCTCCAACCTCCTCCCAGCAATCTGCCCTCCCCTCGGGCTCGCCCACACCCACTGGCTCCTGGGGTCCCCAGAACCCCCCTCAGCTCCCCTCGCGGACACTCACCACGTTCCCTTGCTTCACACAGTAGCCGCTCTTGATGAGGGGCGGCCCGGTGGGTCCCCGGCAGCCGGTCGTGGGGATGTAACTCTGAGACCTCCGAAGGATGGCGTGGGAGCCGGGCTCACCCACTTCCTGCCCATCCCCGCCGTTCTACATGGAAACGGGGCGGGGCAGGGTTAGCACCTCCCTGCTCCTGACACGGCCCCACCCGCCCTGGCCAGTCACCTCTTCCTCTTGGCCCACGAGGGCAGTCAAATAAGAAATAAACCAGAAAGTAAACTTTTGTCTTGGGCAGGCACTGTACAGGGTGCTTTCACAGAGCAAGGCTGGGGAGGGCCGGGAGACCCAGGAGAAAGGGAAGGGCTGCCAAAGCAAACCAGGCGAGGCAGAGGCACAGTGAGCTTGCTGCCAGCCACCCTTGGCCCGCTTCCCACGGGCTCCACAGGTGCCAGTCCCCGCGGGTGATGCAGAGCTGTCCTGGCAGCAGAGCTCCAGATGCAGCGGCCGCAGTCTCTGCACTGTCAGTATTCTCCATCAGCCCACGTACACGGGCTCCCCCACCCCTGCCCTTTCCTTGGTCCTGCCCTCCTGTCATGTCACTGACACACCATGGACACCCCTGGACTCCCCCCCATGCCCCAGCCTGGCAGCCCCAGGCCCCAGCACCTGGTTGATGGGCGTGTGTACCACCACCCCTCCGATGATCTCTGTCTTGTAGGCCACCTGTGGCTTCTTCTCTAAGGCCAGAGGAGTTGCTAGGCTCTTGAGAACTTCGGTCGTCAGGGGCAGGTTCCCAGCTTTGGGTACCTGGGAAGAACGGCAGTGCGGTTAACCGGGAAAGAAAGCCCAGAAAGAGCAGGGAGGTGACCAAGGACGGCGGGAGGAAGAAGAAAGTTAATGTGCCAAGTTATAGTGAGAAACCCCTTCCCACCATGTCCTTCCATCCATCCAAACCTGGACATGAGGAATTCAGCAAACCACTCCCACCATACAAACACACACACACACAGAGGCACACACTTACTCAACAAATGTGCTGAGCACCTACTCTGAGTGAGTCAGCCCCTGCCTGGCTAGAGACCAAAGATAAACCAGCACACACAGACACATGTCCTGCCCTCACTCCACGTCCATGCTGATCAGGGAGACTGATCATAAGCATACAGCAAGATGAACAACCAGAATAATCACAAATCGTGGTGACTGCCTTGAAGACAATAAACAGGAGCTGAGACTGACAGCAGAAAATTGTGGGCATGGTTGATGTAAGTCTCCAGGGGAAAGAGATGCTCAAACAGTGACCTGGAGGATGAAAAGGAGCCAGGAACATAAAGACGGGAGAAAGGATGCTCAGCAGTGCCGGGGGCCAGCGTGAGGAATTCCGCCCATGGCAAAGGTCATGAGGAAGGAGGCTTGGCATACGCAAAGGCGTGATCAAGCCTCAGGAAACCCCCTGTTCCCGAGCATCTAACCCCAAAACCAGAGTCTGTTTTATGCTCTCACCTACACCTCTGACTTTACGGGGGGCTCTCCCCCATAACCGTTTCTCTCAGAAAAGGAGTAAATGCGCAGCTCCAAGGCAATAAAAATTCTTGGGCGTGACAAGAGTGTTTCAGCTTACGGACTCCTCTGAAGGTTATCTAGCCCACTTGTATAGGTTTGTCCGGCCACATGTGATTGCTTACAGCCTCCCAACCTGAGAGGCACGAGATGTTTTAGATTTACTAAAGGCAAATTCTTTTGGGGAGTTAGAAATTATTAGTATAGTTGGTTAGGAATTATATTGGTGAAGGGTTCTTCATTTGTTGTGTCAATAATTGCTGCTAATTACCTGCTCTGGGTGGGACAAGGATGTCTCGGGTCAAACCTCTCTGCTGACAAACTAGCTTGTGTGACAGGATTATCCATACTCCTGCCACATGATTGTTTACTACCTCTCAACCATAAACAGCACAGAGAGTTTTGGAGTATTTTGAGAGTCTTAATTAGCATAGGACTTTTTCTTCTTGTTGAGTCAATGATTGCCGCCAGGCCTCCATATCCTTAGGCACTTGGGAATATATTAATCAATGTATTTGGAATATAGCAAAGGAAATATGGTAGTTTTTGATGTTAGCAATACTAGACTTTCTGAGTTAATGGATTTTCTCTTTTGTAATAGATCACTGTACTTATATATCACTGTGTCCTTGCTGTGTAAGAATGTAACTTTATCATATCTTAAGACTAAATAGATCTTAAGGGGAGCATTGGTGAAAGGATTTTCATTTGTTGGGCTGATGTTTGCTGCTAAATCTCCATGTTCCCTACTCTTATAATGAATATAACTAGCATATAGGAAGAAATAAGTATTAACCTTTAAGCATATAGGAGAAATAAGTATTAACCTTTAAGATTAATCATGTTAACCTTGGGTTAAATAAATTCCTTTCTTGATTGTAACTCACTACACCCTCACCCTATAGGAATGTAACTTTATTTGGAGGGTGGTGCCTGGTTTAAGAAAAAACACCCTTGGAAGAAATAAGTTTTTTGGTTATCAGAAAGAAAGCATCATAAAATGTCAGCAGGTCTCACTCATGGCCAGAAGATGATGTACCTTTTTTTATACATTTATGTGAAGCACCTGATTTTGATAAAGGTCAGGACTGCTGACCCCCGCGTGACTCTGTATTCATCCCTATGTGTAACAAAAGGTATATAAGCAAACCCAAAAATAAAGAAATCGGATCAGTTTCCGGAAAGACTGAACCCCCCATGTCGCTTCTTTCTTGCTCCCGTTTTTCTGGCTGAATTCCCATCTGGAGCATGGATGCTATTCCACGTAATCCAAGTTATTCAGCCTCCTTTTCTCCACTAATCTTCCTACTACACTATCCGTTTCTAATCTCTCTCTATCTGTGATTAAATATGTATTTTTCCAAAGACGCCGACTCCGTCCCCCCACCTTCGAATCACCCTGGATCCACCGGGGCTGGACCCCGGCACAGCAGTAGGTGAGACACCTGTGGCATACGGTACAGGATGGGGAGCATGTCCCAGGGCTTGGGGTGTAACCTCTGACCTGTCACTAAATGAGTGACACCGTCATAGAGTTATCATGGTCATCAAACGATGAGAGGATATAAATTCAAACACTTAAAATATGAATAAAAATGCAAAAGTATTTTAATTAAGATATTCTAAGTAAACTTTTTAAAAATTAATTAATTTATGTATTTTTGGCCGTGCTGAGTCTTCGCTGTTGCACAGGCTTTCTCTAGTTGCAGTGAGCCAGCCCTATGCTTCGTTATGGTGCTTGGGCTTCTTATTGCGGTGGCTTCGCTTGTTGCAGAGCTTGGGATCTAGGTGTGTGGGCTTCGGTATTTGCAACATGCGAGTTCAAAAGCTACAGCGCTTGGGCTCAGTAGTTGTGACGCACTGGCTTAGCTGCCCTGTGGCACATGGGATCTTCCAGGACCAGGGATCAAACCTGTATCTCCTGCATTGGCAGGTGGACTCTTAACCACTGGACCACAGGGGAGTCCCTCTAAATAACTTTTTATTAATGGTACTAGCACTTACAAATATCGCCCTTCTGCAAAATGATTTATCTTTGATCCTCTCCAGCTGATGAAAGAGTCACAGAATTTTTAGGGCACGTTTGAGACCACAGGTTGCAAACTGGTGGTCCAAAGGCAGACTTGCCCCAACTGTGTCTCGTCTGTCCTATCCAGTATGTTTTTCAACCTGCAATTAAAATCTGAAATATTTCATACAAAACAATCTTGTTTTCCAGCAAAGCAGCAGTTCAGTCTTTGGATGAGGAACAGATTCTTCAGTTTGTCCCAGTCCTGACCATTCTCCCAACCCGAGGTCATTTATCCTCATTCATGTTGCCACTTTTCGTCCTCCTTGTCCATTTCTCATTTATACTGGAAAATCTTTCATCATCAGAGAGGCCCAGAACAGTCCAATCATATGCCCAAAGCCGTGATTAATATTAACACCTAAGCAGAGACCAAGTCCCTGAACTCTGCTGGTTCAGTCCCCATCACACCACAAAGCCTGTCCTTCACAAGGACCCAAGACCCCATGTGAGTCTGCCAGGAAAGTAACTGCAGACCCCAGAAGAAAACCTAACATCCTGTTTCACTTCTTCTACAGCCTTGGAAGCTAGAAAGACCTAAGAATCCAGATCTTTCAAGAGCTCACAGCTCAAGGATATATTATACAACATGGGAAATATAGCCAATATTTTGTAATCATTTAAATGGAAAGTAACCTTTAAAAACTGTAAAAAAAAAAAAAGTTTAAAAACGAAAACACTATTACAAGACTTCCCTGGTGCTCCAGTGGCTAAGATTCCACACTCCCAATGCAGGAGGCCTGGATTCGATCCCTGGTCAGGAAACTAGATCCCACATGCTGCAACTAAGATCTCAGTCAGTTCAGTCACTCAGTCATGTACGACTCTTTGTGATCCCATGGACTGCAGCATGCCAGGCCTCCCTGTCCATCACCAACTACCAGAGTTTACTAAAATGTACGTCCATTGAGTCGGTGATGCCATCCAACCATCTCGTCATCCCCTTCTCCTCCTGCCTTCAATCTTTTCCAGCACCAGGGTCTTTTCAAATGAGTCAGTTCTTCGCATCAGGTGGCCAAAGTATTGGAGTTTCAGGTTCATCATCAGTCCTTCCAATGAATACTCAGGACTGATCTCCCTTAGGATGAACTGGTTGGATCTCCTTGCAGTCCAAGGGACTCTCAAGAGTCTTCCCCAACACCACAGTTCAAAAGCATCAATTTTTCAGCACTCAGCTTTCTTTATAGTCCAACTCTCACATCCATACATGACCTGGAGCAGCCTAATTAATTTTCAAAAGCTACTGTAAGCCAGGAAGTGGGGTGGGGGGAGTTCACAGCTCAGGGCCATAGGAGAACTAACTCTGCCTGCTAAGGATGAGAATGAAGGACCACACCCCTATGCATCTAATTCAAAGGAGTAAGACCATCGTGATCAACACTGGGGCCCCAGAAAGAGGACAGGACCCTTCTTCCTGGCCTGTGCACTCAACTTAGATAGTCAAGGGTGACCTCTGCCCCCCACCTCTCCAGATGAGGCCAGAAACCCTCCCTCTCCTTTCCTTCTCAGACAACAGTTGCTTTGGGCCTCTGCTCAGTGCCAGGCGGAGGAAGTACTAGTCTCTTCCTGCATTACTACTCATCTCAGGCCACTTTACCAGGCAGGCATCCGTTTCTCTATTTCATAGATTAGGTAAACAAAAGCTCGTTAAAAGTCGGTGCCGCTGCTAAACACCACTACCTACCACCTCCTGGGACCACCCTTCCCAGTTCCTCTGTGTTTTGCTCCAGTGCGTGGAATCCTTTTGGGATGTGGGTGAGTGCTGGGGTGTCCAGTGATATGTCCAGGGTGGAACAGCACACCTGCCCCCTAGTGACCCAAATAAATTCCTGAAACCCAGCAAAGGAGGAGGGGAGTAACCTTTCAGAGTTCACGACAGCCGGAAAAGGACCCCTGGCTGCTTGGTTGTCATGTTGCCTCTCGACCCGTCAGCCCACCCAGAGAACTGCTGGTCATCACTGCTCACACCCCTGCATCATCGGCTCCCTCTGACCAATGGCCTGGATCTCCAAAACAGCTTATACTTCCTGAGACGGTGAATCAGCCTGCAGAGAACAAACTTACCAATAACCATGCGCCAGGTCTTGAAAACAAGGACATCCTCTTGGCTTGTCTGTCTCCCAAGATCCCAGTGAAACAGGGCCCTCTTCCACCACCCCGTCCCCTCCCTGGTGAAGGGTGCCCTGATGGAGGAGATCCACAGGGTTCCATTTCCAACAGGAAATGAAATTTGCAAGGACTCTCTTGCCACAGGCAGGGCAAGACTATGAGGAATAGTCTAACTGGGATAGGGGAAAGTATGCTATAATTTCACTGTCCAATTTTCAACCCTTTCGAAAAAATGTAGTGAGTTGAATAATGTCTCCCCAAGATGTCCACCCATAACCTCAGATGTGACTTTTTTTGGAAATAGGGTTCTTGCAGAGGTAATTAAATTAAGATGAAGCCATGCTGGTTTAGACTGCAAGGAAATCCAACCAGTCCATCCTAAAGATCAGTCCTGGGTGTTCACTGGAAAGACGGATGTTGAAGCTGAAACTCCAATACTTTGGCCACCTGATGAGAAGAGCTGACTCATTTGAAAAGCCCCTGATGCAGGGGACAACAGAGGATGAGATGGCTGGATGGCATCACCGACTCAATGGACATGAGTTTGAGTGAACTCTGGGAGTTGGTGATGGACAGGGAGGCCTGGCGTGCTGCAGTCCATGGGGTCGCAGAGTCGGACATGACTGAGCGACTGAACTGAACTGATGCTGGTTTAGGGTGGGCCCTAAGTACAATGGGTCGGGAAGATCCCCTGGAGAAGGAAATGGCAACCCACTCCAGTACTCTTCCCTAGAAAATTCCATGGATGGAAGAGCCTGGTGGCCTACAGTTCTTGGGGTCACAAAGAGTCGGACATGACTGAGCGACTTCACTTCACTTAAGTGCAATGACTCATGTCTTCCTAAGAGGAGGGGTCATACAGACACACAGGCTGTACAATGACGGAGGCAGAAGTGGAGGGATGCAGGACAAACCAGGGAAGCCTCTGAGAGCTAGAAAGGGCAAGGAAGTATTCTCCCCTTGAGCCTTCAATGGGTACATGGAGGGCCTTGCCGACACTCTGATGTCAGACTTCTCAGGACTGTGGGAGAATACATTTCTGTTACTCTAAGCCATCCACCTTTTGCAACAGCCCTTAGGAAACTAATATAGGAATACTACTACTCTGAGCAAACCCAATTCTTTATTTTTTTAAAAAATGTTTATTGGGGTATATGGCTGCTTTACAATGTTGTGTTAGTTTCTGCTGTACAGCAAAGTGAGTCAGCTATCTATACACAGATATCTCCTCTTTATTGGATTCCCTCCCCATTTAGGTCACTGCAGGGCACTGAATAGAGCCCCCTGTGCTATACAGTAGGTTCTCGTTAGCTATCCATTTTATACATGGCAGTGTACGTATGTCAATCCCAGGCTCCCAGTTCACCCCACCCCTCTCCCGCTTGGCGTCTGCACTTCTGGCTGAATACCATACGCTCACCATTATCTTCAATCATAAGGACTCAGTGACCCAGCACTCACCGACCAGGGATCTGTGGTTACTGGCTCCTGAACCTGGGCGGGTCACTCTGATCTCCAGGCATTTCCACTGCCTCGTTTATAAACCAGATGATCACTCCCGCCCTCCCTAGTTGAGGTTTTCATGAGGCTAACAAGAAGTCATGAAAGTGAAAGTGGTATGTCATCTAACTTCTTGTACGTTTGCTGCTTGTTTTTCATATTTTTATAAACCCTTCCAGGTCTCAGAAGTCAGAAGGTCCCAGGCTTGAATCCCAGCTCTGTCATTTAGCAAACTCCAGACTTAGAGCAATGGCACCCCACTCCAGTACTCTTGCCTGGAAAATCCCATGGACGGAGGAGCCTGGTAGGCTGCAGTCCATGGGGTCGCTAAGAGTTGGCCACGACTGAGCGACTTCACTTTCACTTTTCACTTCCATGCATTGGAGAAGGCAATGGCAACCCACTCCGGTGTTCTTGCCTGGAGAATCCCAGGGACGGGGGAGCCTGGTGGGCTGCCATCTATGGGGTCGCACAGAGTCAAACACGACTGAAGTGACTTCGCAGACTTAGGGCAAGACTCTGATTTCCGTTTTCCTCATAAAAATGGCAGCGAAAGCACCCGCCTCACAGGAGTGATGCGAAGGGTGAGCAATGTGGCCGGTGAGAAAGCCCACCTGGATACATGGTCTGTATCCTTCATCTCTGCATCCCCTGCCCCCAAGATGCTTCACTTTGCACATAAGGTGCACTAAGAGAAATCTGCCCGTAATGAGGAAGTCAGGTGTCCCTCCTCTTCCTTCTGTCCCACAGGATCTTTGGTAGGAGGAGTAAAGAGATGCATAAATAGAGCAGAGAGAGGAACAGGGGGACCCTAGAGGTTATGGCACCCCTGCAGAGGCTGGGACATCCCAGCAGGCAGAAAGAGGGTGTGGAACTGGCCGCTTGGAGCAACTCCTCGCTCAAGGCACAAAAGCAGGACAAACAGGCCCCCGCTGCCTCACAGTCTGTGTAGTCCAGTTCACCAGGCAGGTCCAAGATAGGACACCCTGGGGTCTTCCCTGGTGGTCCAGTGCTTAAGACCTCACCTTCCAATGCAGAGGGTATGACTGGATCTTAGCTTCCCAAGCTAAGATCCCACAGGCCTTGCAGCCAAGCAACCAAAACATAAGACAGGAACATTACTGTAACAAATTCAATAAAGACTTTTAAAAATTATCCACATCAAAAAAACAAAAAACTTAAAAAAAAAAAAAAAGAGAGAGATAACACTGAATGAGAAGAAAGTATTCACTGAAAGAAACTCCCCACAGTGTGGAAGACCCAGAAGGGTGAAGACTCCAACATGAACGAAGGAAACCTTTAATAACGTCAGCATTCTGCAGACACACACAAGCGTGTGGGTAGCAGATGTGCCTGAGTTAGCAGCTACCCCCCTTCACAGACCCCCACCATTTCCCTCTCTTTTCACTGCCTTACCAAGGTTTATCAGAATAACGAGTCGACAAGCAAAACCACATCGATGTACTCTGCTCAGAGGCAGCATCACAGGTGCTGGATAACTGTACAGGTTTCTTCTGTGAAATTGTTCACGGGAACCCTGAGGTGTTGGGGAGAATAATCTGCCCCAGCACATACTGGTTTTTACTGGAAGTCACTAGAATGTTAGCACTTCTGAAGATATGATACAGAAAATCAAGCTTTTCAGCAAAGTGTGGCTTACATGCCAGAAGTCGGCTTATATTATTGGTTAAAGGTCTAGTTTTTTTCCCTGAAACAGTTTTCCCCTCTCCTTATTCATACCCATCTCCCTTTCTTTTTCTGTATTTCTAAGGAGGAAGAAAGGAGTTCTTTGTTAGCCAAGTCAAGGAAAACAAGAGTCCTCATAGAACAGCCAGCAAGCTGGTGCTTATAAATGTTAGGCTTTCCCAGGACAGGTCAATGGACGGCCTGGACTGGTCCCCAGGTGGCCTCTTAAAGTCAGAAGAGTCTCTCCGCAAGCCAGGAAAAAGTTCCGACTTCCCCCCTCATGTGAGTTTCCTCCACTCTGTTTCTCAGAGTCAGCACTCCATTTTCCAATCCCACCACATTCTGAATCAGCATCCCAGAATGACCCAAACCACGACCGCCTGGGAGCCCTCCCAGGAAGCACAGCGGGACACTCCATAAACTTCCCCTCGAACCTGATTCAGACTCAGACTCTCAGTTCAACTTGCGGCTAGTCGGCCAAGGTATGAAGAGGTAGGGGAACCGGTCTGGAACGGGTCCTGAGAAAGTCCCCATTGCCACCTGGGCCACTCCCCACCCGAAACGCGCCTACTGCAGAGAGACTCTCACCAGAAAGGAGAAAGATCATACGTACAGTGATCTTGCTGGCTTGGTTCAAGGCTTCCACCCAGTCCTTCAGATCTTTCTGGTCATTGGCTTGAAGAAAATACCTCTGCGAGAGGGCGTTGATGACTGCAAAAGGCATGGGATGAAGAGAGAAGAATCCAGGTCAGAACTCACACGCCAAAGCTAAGGTGCTTGACGTAGCAGGGCAGAGGATTCCCGCCGGGGAGACCAAGATGTTCCCCATGGTGCAAAGTCACCTGGGAATAACTGGGAAGCAGAGCGCTCTCAATCTCAAAAAAAAATGTGGATTATTATTCCATTGGCCACAAGACAACACTAATGGCCTTCGTGTGCTGCTGTGCAGAAAGGCGGCTCATTCACCGTCCACCAGACACATGCCCAGACAGCTTTTCCAAGGCGCCAAACGCTGGACAGTCATGATAATACACATGTAAGTTTGGCCCCATGCTCCCGGTTTCCACTAGCACAACTGACCCGGGTTAGGGGTCTTGTCTGTGGTTGAGACATGGAACTAAGGTTGCCTGGGTTCAAGTCTGTGACCTTGAGACCCCATTTTCAACCTGGTCCTTCCTCAGCACTCCATGAGGTCAACAATTCACTTCTGGGTTCTTTTTTTTTTTTTTTTTCCTCTCTTTTTAGATCTGCTGACCACAAAATCTGAGAGTCAGATTTTTGAGCTTGGCAATGGTAGTTGAAGGAAGTGGGAGAAAGTGCAAAAGAAGTTTGAACCAACCTGAGTGGGAAAAGAGGACAGTTTAAAGGACCATGTTACTCTCCTGGCAAAAATAAGCTAGAACTGGAGGAGGTGAGCATCGGGGGGTAGACAACCCCTTAGTTCATTCCCTCATTCCTTCAGCGAATATTTACTGAGCAACTGCTTTGTGCCAGGAAGCACACGCTAAGTGCTGGGGATACACCAATGACAAAGCCGGGGAGCATCCCTACCTTCGTGGAGTTTACACCCCAGACATAAAACAGAAGCTATCTGTTAGCATCTACTCATAGCACTTAGTACAGCACTGAGAAGGCAGTAGAAGCCAGTTCAATACTGATGCTTCAATGACCTGCATCCACTGAGTGGCTCTGCTTCCTGGGGTACCCCCAGCCATCACTCACTGGCAGTAAGACTTTCAGTAGAACATTCCCTAATTCCCTCAAATCTCCATACCATTCCTCTGCTCTGAGTTAAAGCTTCTTTAAGACTTCCAGTAGATACCTGGCACCCTGCCCTACAGAGCCAGGAGAACTGAGACATCATGGGTGCCTGTGCCTCCGTCTTATGTTATTAACAATCTTCACAGGGAGACCAGGGAAAGGAAGATCATGTGAGACCCAGGGATACGGCTGGGACAGCGGTCCCTCACACACACATGGTACAAGTCACATGTGATCGATCACAGGACCGTCTCCACGCAAAAGAGGAAGCTGCTGTAGGAGTGTTCAGAAAACCCACCCTCTGCTCAGGACTTACCAAAGCAAAACGGAGTTTTGGGTTTCTGCTTTGGGGTGGCTATGCTCACCTAAATCAGATGAAAAAAGAAAAGAAACGTGAGTGTGTTTGCAACAGTGTTGTAAAGTTGTGCTTTTTCTTCCTTCAAAACTTTATACATTAGGAGACTTGATACAAAAGAAGAGTATACAAAAACATATGAGAACATTTTAAAAACTAATGACTGAGTGGAAGCCTTGCACGCATCATCCAGATTAAGAAATCACCCACTATCGATCCTATTTCTTAGAGGCCCTCTGTGCCCCTCCCTGGTAGATAGAATCCCGGCCCCACCCCTCGGAGATAACCGCTATCTTGATGTCTGTGTTGAATCTGCAAAAACGCTCACAAGCCACTGAGTCCTGAGAAAATTCTCTTTGAACCACAAAGATACGTACCTTTCACATTAGCGAGACCCTACTCCTCTCCCAACCACCAACCTCCTCTGCTAAACAGTTCTGTGAATTAGAGGTGGAATTGTCACAAATACACAGATTTCAAACAGAGCCCACAGAGTCACTCACTGAGACACACAGATCAATTTCCCTTAGCTTTACCGTGACTGCTTCACCATGAAAATAAGCGCTTCCCACCTGCCCAGAGAATAGCTGACTGGATCAGGGCACATCCCATATTGAAGACAAAGGCATAAGAAAGCAGGACTTTTTCTACGTCCTGCTGTGTCATCCTGCCTTTTCAAGCCTGCCCCCACATGTACGTTCTGATTCTGTGCCTGTTGTGAGCCCCTCTCGTTTGAGTTCAAATACTCTGAACAAGGAAAGGAAAGCATATTCCATCATATGGAATTAGATGACTGCCCTTGATGAAGGCTGAACGTCCCTGGAGCAGGCCTCCCCCACTGGACCTGGGATTTCTAAGGGGGCAGCCCCTTCCCCCAGGACCGAGGCTGGGAACCACTGTTCACACGTGGCTATCATCCACTCAGGCACACCATTCCCGAATTTCTGGTCAGGGGCATTGTCCAACTTGCTCTCGCCCAGGGGCTCCTGGAGTCGTTCTAGCTTTAACAGGAGGCTCATTAGAAGCCAAGAGCTAAAGAAAACTTTGGGATCAAAATTAAGGTTTCAGGACTTCCCTGGTGATCCAGTAGCTAAGACCCTGTGCTCCTAACACATGGGACCCAGGTTCCATCCCTGGTCAGGGAACTAGATCCCAAATGCCACAACTGAGAGTTCCTATAGTGTATGTGTGCCCAGTCGTGTCCAACTCTTTTCGACCCCTTGGACTGTAGCCCGCCAGGCTCCTCTGTCCATGAGATTTCCCAGGCAAGAATACTGGAGTGGGTTGCCATTTCCTCTTCCAGAGGATCCTCCCAACCCAGGGATCGATCCCATGTCTCCTGTGTCTCCTGCGTTGGCAGGTGGATTTCTGACCACCGAGCCACCTGGGAAAAATCCTGCCCTGCCGCAACTAAAGGACCCAAGTGCAGGTAAATAAAATAAAATAAAATAAAAACAAGAGGGAAAGCTCCAACATTAAAAAGAAAAAAAAATTAAGGTCTCATCATGGCTCACAGTGGCTCAAGATCTGATCATGACTGACACACCAAGCTGACACACCAGGGTGACTGGATTCTCCATCCTGGCTCTAAGTTCTTTCTACAGACCTGGCCCAGATTTCTCAACAACCCAAATTAATACTGCTCAGAACACTCAAGATGGGCACCGAGGCGGCAGCCTATAAAAGATCAAAGGAAGGAGAAGCGGCACAGCCTGGGTTTTGGTGCCAGAGCGCCAGGCCCCCATCCCAGGCGTCCCAGCTGTCTCACCATTTCCTAGTCCATCAAACAGTAATAATAAATCATGCTCTCACAGGGCCATGGTGAGGATTAAATGTGACCGTGCAAGTGAAGCACTTAACCCACTTTATCATGCAGAAGCTGCTCAACCAAGGAGGGGCTGTTTACACCCATTCCACGTACCAATACAAGCCATGCTATGCTGGGCATGAGGGGCTTCCCTAGTAGCTCAGATGGTAAAGAATCCACCTGCAGTGCAGGAGACCTGGGATTGACCCCTGGGTCAGGAAGATTCCCTGGAGAAGGAAATGGCAATCCACTCCAGTACTCTTGCCTGGAGAATTCCATGGATGGAGGAGCCTGGTGGGCTACAGTCCATGAGATTGCAGAGTCAGACATGACTGTGTGACTAACTTTCACTTTTCATGCCTGGCATGACGGACAAAATGCTAAGGGCCTTGTGAGCTTCTCCGGGCAGCAAAACATGTATGAGACCTGGCCTCCAACACACAAAATGAATATGGCACACTCAACAGTAATAACTATTCAACTGAATGTCTATATGACGTTACACCAACCTCATCGGCAAGTATTTAACTAAATGCCTATAAGATGTCGCATTAAGCTAATTTCATTCACATTCTAATTAAACATTCACAAAAACTGCACAACATTCAAAAATAATTAGCAGCTTTGATTTTCTTGGTTCACGAGAATCCCCGGATGTGCAAGACGATAGCTGAGAAATTAGAGCCAATCATAAATTGAGTTACTCAGAGTCAAATCATGTCAAAAAGAAAAATGATGAAAATCCTTTCACATATCTCATAGCCAGACAATTACAGTCAATGAGGAAAGTGGAGTCATTCTGATGTTTACCATGATGTGAGGTGTACGCTAGAGGGCCTAAGAAAAATCATCTCCCAGATGATGAAGATTTAGACAAAGGTGAGCCCGCATATCTGCCTTCAAAGAGGATGAAAATCCCATTGCTTCTTTAGCATCTGTGCGCCGGAGCCCTGCGAACAAGCCCTGGCCCCCATGCCATCTTGTTCTCCTGGGATTCAGACCCCAGAATTCAACCTGAGCCACACTGTGTGCGTTCCTCCTGTTTGCATCTGATGTTCTGATCTGTCGGTGACTCATGGGCTTCCTCCCTCAGCACCTGTGTTCCTGCAGGTCCTCAAGCTCAGAGCTCCTATGCACCCCACCCTTGGTTCCTGTATGACCCTGACCGTCGCAGCACTACCTTGGCCATCCAGGCCTTCGGGACACTTTCACCCTGGCTGGGTGACAAACGGTCCACTCTGACCACAACTCATTACCAGCCAGCAGACGGAAAATGTGCTTATTACCGGAAGTCAAAGCTTTCAAAGAGATCACTTGGCTTTCCATTTGCTTTTATGTGTTTATCCAGTGTTCAGTTGGGAGTACGTGTGATTACACGCCTGCACACCTGTAATCTGCTTCGTGGTGACCACAGAAGGATTACCTGGCCAAGCAGCTCTTGCTGAATTAACAGGACGCCAGTTCTAGGTCAACCCTGATGGGTTGTTTAGTAAGGGTAAGACCCTCAACCTCTCTGATCAGCCCCCAGATTGGCAAAGCCAGAGGAGAAGCAACTACACCCCTTCTTACAGTCCTGGAATGACGAAGAAAATAAAGGGACTTCCCTGGTGGTCCAGTGGTTAAGACTCCAGGCTTTCAATACAGGGGCATGGGTTTGATCCCTCATTGGGGAACTAAGATCCCACATACCTTGGTGTGGCCAAAAAAAACACAACATAGCAAGTCCCATCTATTGGCTGCTATGCCCTCAAAAAGAAAGGCCAAGGTGGGGGCTAAGAGGTGGTCTCACTCACTCTGGAGGAGTATAGCTCTGGCTTGCCCCCAGATCCCGTTGATGGGGGGCAGGACCCCTGCCTCCTGGGAGGGATAGCACCACTGCCCCACTGCAGCTCCTGCTGCTGACCAGGCTGCTCCAAGCAGCCCAGAGAGGCTCCTGAAGAAGTGGCATGGTGGATGGGCTGACTCTGGCCACAAGTAAGTCGCTGCACAGCAGTGGTTGACCGGTGGGTCCTGGGTGAGGAGGCAGGGAGAGGTCAGGAGGCAGGGGAGGTGAGGCAGAGACGGGGCACAGGTCACCCGCAGAGTGACTCAGGCGAGGCCGCCCCCTGCCCCCACCCCCAGCCCGACAGACGCTCAGGAACTCGCTCTTATCAGATCAGGCACAGACCACAGGAGCAGCAAAGCCATGGGGCACCGGGGCACTGCGAGCCCGCCCCACCCTGGCCCCCCTGGGCCGGAAGTGGGGCTGGGGCCCCTCCAGCAGCAGCAGCAGCAGCAGCCCAAGGCCTTGGAGCCTCGGTGCTGCCCAGGGAGACCCTGACCCACGAGGCAGCATCAGGAGCCAGGGAAGAGGCAGTCAGCCACCCAGAGTCATAGCGGGCTTGAAGCCGGAGCCTCTGAACCAGCTTCCAGGGGTCAGTGACCCCTGGAGGCACAGGCAAAATCAGGGTATGTGCACGCACACATGATTTACCCGGGACATCAATCCACGCTTCTCATCAGAATTTCCTAAGGATCCATGACCCCGCCCACCCCTGCCCGTCAAAAGCCAGGAGTGAGCCCTGTTCCAGGGAGGTCTTTGTTGCAGTTAACAGAGAGCCAGGCCACAAGCTGGAAGTGTAAGCGAACAGGACCCTATGGGGCCTTCCACAGACAAAGCCTTCTCCGTATCCTCTGCTTGAGCTCCCCTCTGAGGTACCCAGATAATAGTATCTGATGCAAATTTCCTGAGTTGTTTTGCAGATGTGAACCCCACCCCCCTCAACAACCAGCAGCAAATGGAGGAAGGACTAGATGACCTTGAGTACACGATCCCACATCTCCTGGAGCCCGAGGACCGCTAACATGAACTCCCATGACACCGCCCAGCTGTCTCACCATCAGCCCGTCAGAGAAACGTGCACCCTGAGACCCTCAACCCTCTCATCTGCCCTTAAAAATGCTTTGCTGAAACCCTTCAGGGAGCTTTAGACTCCTGAAGGCCGTGAGCCACCTCATCTCCTTGCATGGCCTTGCAGTAAAGCTTTGTCTGCTCCTGACTCCCACATTTCAGTTTGGTTGGCCTCACGGGTCAGGCCAGGATTCGCATTAACAGAGGTGGAGCTGGCTGCGTGGAAGAGGACCCGCAAACAAAGCGGGGAGGTGGGTGGAGTCAAAGGCCAGTATCCATCTTTTTCTGGTTGGCCTGAGAACTGACCCTGCTGCTGTGAAGACATCAATTTCAAAACCTTCCTCTGAAGATGGATGTTCCCAACACCAGCCCACAAGGACGAGCACCCTTAGCGGAGGGCACACGCACCACGGCCAGGCTGCCGCTGCTGATGCAACACGTTCCTTGGGGAGGGGACACCTAGGGATTAACAAGAAATAACCTGGAATGCCTAATTTGATACCAGCACAGGCTAAATCTTTTTTTTTTCTGGGAAAACCCCGGCTTTCTGGTACTGGGTCAGGCAGCCAGCAGTTCAAGGCTCTCCTCTCGGTGAAACCTGACCCACTGGCAGCTGTGGGTTTTGCAAAACCCATCCCTGCCTGCCTCTCCCCTCCACAGAAGGTAAAAGGCAGGTCCCTCCTGCTAAAGGAAGCAGCCTCCCAAGCCGAGAATTTGAGAAACCCTCATCCGAGCTGCATTTATAAATCACGATTCTGCGAGACTGTACTCCCTCTTCTCCCATCAGGAAGGAGGAAAAAAAAAAAAAAAAACCCTCTCAAACAGGAGATGGTTGGAGTTTCACTAATCTTGAGGGTCTCTGCTCCCCGCTCTCTGAATTCTCTCTCTTCCAACCTCCTAATGAAATGACCTAATGAGCTCACAGCAAGACAGGACAGGACCGGACAGGAGAGGCAGGGGCCCAGGCTCCTGGCCGGGCGGCCAGGCAGCCACATTCTGACCACAAAGCGTGCAAATGGCCTGCTTTCCTAAGCCCTTCCCCTCTCCCCATCCTTCCCTCCTCGCTCTAAGGCACCCAAACACTGCCCTGCACCCAGTCACCTCTGCTGGACTCCTGCCTGCAACCCCTGTAGCTGCCTTCCTCTCTGGCCCAGCTGAGATGGGAGGGCTGCCCAAGGACCCCCAAAGCTTATTATGAGATGGAGCCAGGAGCCACTCAGATCAGAGTCCCATCCCCTGAGGAGGGGAGAACGTGGACAAGGAAGCTGAGGTCCCCAATAGGCCTGAGTGAGGGCCTTGCAGAACCTCGGTGCTGGCTGGGGCCACCTGCTCTCCTCGCTGGATGAACAGTTCCTCTTTCTAGCAAGGCTCTAAATCCCCCGGCCTTCTTTTTTTTTTTTTTTTTTTTATCACTGCTGTATCACAGGTCAGCGCCGGTGCCTGCTCCAGGGAGGAGCCACTACACAAAGCTGAATTCAGCAGCTATGAGTGGGCACCATCCACTTGGAGCCCCCCAGGCCCCACCCAGGTCTCAGCCCAAAAGAGGGGTTGCTCTCACCTCTTCTGTGCGGACTGGACAAGGGGATGGACTGTTGGCTGGCCTGCCAGCCCCTCCAGCTGTTCTCTGGCTGCTGAGTGGTTAGGGCCCTCCCAGGCTCCCCTCCACAGTGATCCGGTCCAGCCCATGGATAAGCTTTCAGTGCCGCCCCAACGCTTTCTGAGCCATGCCAGTCAAACCATACACTTTGGGAGAATCCTTTGCAGTCACTAGGTTTTTTGCTGTTGTGTTTGTGTTCCTTTTGGTCCCAATTTAAAAAAAGATCATGTCCCAGTCTTTGCCCACCCATCTCCCATCCCACCTTTGCAGGAGGTGGCACTGACTAATGGGTCCCAGAAGTGAGAGGCTGCAAGACCACCCTCCAAGAACCTGCTAACCACAGGCCACCCGGCCCTGGTCAGTTACACGCTTCCACAGGCATGTGGGGAGCACATTACAGCCCAGCAACACCCCCAGGAGCCGATGCCCGAGGTGTGTGCTTCCTCTAGTTTAGATACTAAACCTACTTACAGACTATGAAGTCCCAAAGCTCCAGGCCGACATTACCTTCGAGATGTAGGTCAGCTGCAAAGATCCAACAGCTCCTGCCCCAATTGCCAGGTTCTGAAAGACATGGGTTTTGCGTTTGAAGAAGGATGCTATGCGAGGCAGTGGATACAGGACTAAAGAAGGCTGAGAGTCTCATTCTGTTGATGCCACTTTCTGGCTTTGCAATCTTGACTAGTCACTTACTTTTTTTTTTTTTTTAGCTTTTGATTTTATTTTGGAGTACAGCTGATGAACAATGTTGTATTAGTTTCAGGTGTACAACAAAGTGATTCAATTACACAGGCGTGCATGCTGCCACTTCAGTCGTGTCCAACTCTTTGCAACCCCAAGGGCTGTAGCCTGCCAGGCTCCTCTGACCATGGGATTCTCCAGGCAGGAATACTGGAGTGAGTTGCCATTTCCTACTCCAGGGGATCTTCTCGACCCAGGGATCAAACCGGTATCTCTTACCATCTCCTGCATTGGTAGGCAGGTTCTTTACCACTAGGATCACCTGGGAAGCCCTAAGCCTTTCAATTGTACAAATACATGTATCTATTCTTTTTCAAATTCTTTCAAATTCTTTTCCCAATGAAGTTGTTACAGAATATTGAGCAGAATTTCCTGTGCTATACAGTAGGTCCTTGTTGATTATCCATTTTAAATACAGCAGTGTGTACATGTCCTTCCCAAACTCCCTAACTATTCCCCCACCATCTCCCCATAAGTGTGTTCTCTAGTCACTTACCTTTCTTCACCTCACCACAGTGATCATTCTTGCCACGGTATATCGACTTAACATTTCCCTTAGCCTCATTTATTTTAGAGAGGTATTCTAAGACAGTGGTTAAAAGTGGGGGATCCACCACTTTGTGAATGAGTTCCTTCATCTCTAAGCCTCAGTTTTCCCTTCTGTAAAAACAGGGATCATAATAGTACCTACCTCACCAGACAGTTCTAAGGATGAGTTAATAGACTTAAGACCACTTTCGGGAACTTCCCTGGTGGCTAAGACTCCATGCTCCCAATGCAGGAGTCTTTCAAGCCCTGGTCAGGAAACTGATCCCACGTGCCACAACTAAAGAAGAAAAGATCCTGCGTGCCACAACTAAAGATCTCTCGTGCCACAACTAAGACCTGGCACAGCCCAATAAATACTTTTAAAAAGACACTTAGAATTGTCTCTGTTTAGAGTTATACAGTCATCTATATGACTCTGAAAAAGTGTTAGCTAGTTATACATATATATATATATATATAAAATAAAATATATATTGTCCTGACTGCTCCGATATCCCTGTTGGCTTTATCTTATTTGATGACACTTCAAATTCTCTTCTTAATAAATATGGTACAGAGTAACACAATATGGCGGGGGGGGGAGGAAAGAAAAACATAGTTCTTCAGTCTATTTCAAAGGGCAGTTTTAAGTACTAAAATGGGATGATATCTGTACAGCATAAAAAAATAAATGCATTATTAAAACATCAAGAAACAGGCACCTTGTCTGGCAACATTCTACCCTGACACAGTCTCTTGGCTCTCTAACTTCTCCACTGTCAGAAATGAACACAGGGGTGGGAGCGTACCAAAGAAACAGCCATCGTTAGAAATCACAGCTATGGAGTTTCTCACATATAACTTGGCGAATCCACTCGCACGGGACCTCAGCTCCTAGTGACCTCTTAAACTATTGCCGAAAGCCTCAAAGAATAACCTGGGAGCCCCTATTTTGAAGACCTGGGGTCATCTCAAAGCAATAAACAAAGGAAAATCTAGGATAATGGTTGCAGATCATTGTTCAGTCACTCAGTCATGTCCGACTCTTTGCAACCCCATAGACAGCAGCACGCCAGGCTTCCCGGTCCTTCACTATCTAGTAAATTTCCTAAAGGGTCAACAGTGGGATGACTTGTCATTCCAGGAGACTGCCCTTAAGAAATATCTTAGATAGCAGGGAAGAGTCCTTCCAAGTCCAACAACCTAAATTCACAGGCATCACCTGAAGTAAGGCAGTGTGTGAAGCTTCCTATTCATAAGAAAATGGATGGAGATAAAACCGCGATAAAAGGATTCTCAGAGCCCTAGAAATTTAGAGAAAGAGATCCAGAAACGACATCTCTCTTTTGCAAATGAGGCCATAAGTCTAAAAGTTGCCCTTGAGTATCTGAATCAGCATTTTGAATATGGACAACTGGATTTACACATTTTTTAAACTACATAATGACTGCATTGTTTTGTTGTTGTTGTTTTTTAAAGAAAACTCTCTATTGGGTAACAACAGATAGGCCTAGTACCCCTAAGTGTTAGTCACTCAGTCGTGTCTGACTCTTTGCAACACCATGGACTGTAGCCTCTCCAGGTTCCCCTGTCCATGGGATTCTCCGGGCAAGAAGATTGAAGTGGATAGCTGTGCCCTCTTCCAAGGGATCTTCCCCACCCAGGGAACAAACCCAGATCTCCCACATTACAGGCAGATTCTTTACCGTCTGAGCCACCAGGGAAATCTATACCCCCTAAATCTGATTCCAAAAAGGAAACACAGCACCCCAAAAGGCCAGTGAGCAGCTGACAGTGCCTCTGAGAAGGCTGTGAGCCACCCAAGGCAGACAGCTCTGCAGAGAGAGGCTGCCCACAGCTGGCTGCATCTGCACAGCCCTGGGGACACACCCCGCCACCGGCCACTGTGGACACTGGCTGCTTGGCCCACCCCCAGCCCCTGTTGTGTACTTGAGGGAAGTGAGTCGTGTGTTGAGGGGATCTGCCCGAGGTCACACACCTGGCTTGGCTTCTCCTGACTTCACCCCAAAGCCCTAGAAGCAGCACACTGCCGTCTCTAACTTAAGTGGCTGGAATTCTAGCTGAGACATCACTGTCGTAGGCCCGCAGGCAAGTTCCTCTACCTAGAAGACAGGGCTCACCAGCCCTGTTTCCTGGGCTGGTTGTGAGAGTTACATAAGGGTAAACAGCGGAGTCCGGCCCAGGGCAGCTTCCATCCCCGACCAGTGGCGCTAATTACCAGACGCAGACGCCAAGTCTCGGAGCCGTTCTTGCCCAACTCAGTCTCCTCACCCCAGACCACAGCCGGAGGCCTCCAGAGCCCTAGCTGGAATTATGAGCGATCAAGTGGGATTTGAGGGAGCCACTCAAGACACAAACCCATACGTCCTGCCAGATATGAACCCATCCCACTGCAACGACTTCATCTCCCTCCGGAGGGAGGGCAGTCCACCCTCAGCCCCGGCTGCCCTCAGCTCTCTGGCTTTGAAGAGGACACAGTCGTTCTCTCAGCCCAGTGAGCCCAGGATGGAGGTGTCCCCAGCCCCTCACCACGGTCCTCCCTCTGCCTGCCTGCTCCTCGGATCACAGGCACCTCCCTGCACCACCAGAGGCCAGGAAAATCTGACGCATGTCTGAGAACGCAGTTCCCCCCTGCTCCGCCCCCAACTGTGCTCCTCACCCAGGGGGAAGTGAGTGACAGGGGGAAAACAGGATCACCCAGGATCACCGAGGCTTGATCCAGACTGACGGCGCAGTGTCTGCTCCGATCGCTGGACCTCGGAGATGAACGGTGACAGCTCGCTGCCGGAGTGGCAGCTCCAGGCCAGACACTTCCAGGTCCAGGAGGACTGTGCCAGCTGCCTGAGCCGAGCAGCCAGATGTCAGGGCAGGAACGCTGGGAGCCTGCACCTGGGGAGGGCCGGGTGTCAGAGCCCACCTGCGGACGCACCGTCTCCTCCAGGGGACGTTCAGGAGGCCCCACCTTCACGAAGCCACATTGCAGCGCATCCCAGCATCATCTGACAGCAGCCTGCCCCCCCCTCCCTGAACTCATGCACATCACCCTCTCCTGGGGAGCTTGTTTTAAAAGACCCACCCGAAAAACACTGAATCAGAATCAACTGGAAGGCAGTCAGAACGTGCTAGAGTTGTTTGCCACATGGCTTGTTGGATTTTGGTTCCCCAACCAGGAACTCAACCCCAGGCCTCAACAGTGACAGCCCACTAGACCACCAAAGGAATTCCCAGAACTTGCACATTTTTTAAATGTCCCCAAGTGATCCCTCAATGGGCCCAAGTTTGAGAACAATTGGTTTACAGGACAAAATCTAGCCCTGGATTTTTTTTTTTTTTTTTTTTGGGCTATGCCTGGTGGCTTGCGGGATCTTAGTTCCTCAATCAGAGATAGAACCTGTGCCCCTGGCAGTGGACGCACGGAATTAACCACCAGCCCACCAGGGAATCCCCCAGCCCTCAGTTTTATACTGGAGGGTATTTTACTATGTCTTTAAGTCTCTTCTTGCTAGATTTTAAGCACACTGAGGACAAGAGTAGTATCTTCTTCCTCTACCCCGGAGACTCTTTGATTTTTAAATGAAAACACAATTTGCATGGTGGTTAAGTTCCCAAACCAGCCCTTAAGTTGGGAAGACCCCCTGGAGGAGGAAATGGCACTCCTGTATTCCTGCCTGGAGAATCCCAGGGACAAAGGAGCCTGGTGGGCTACAGTCCATGGGGTCGCAAAGAGTCAGACACAACCGAGCGACTGAGCACGCACGCACACACTCATATGACACTAGATGACCTGAACAGCTTCTCTCCACTGGGAAACGCTGTGTCCTAGGGAAGACACATTCAAGTTCGAACTCGGCTGTCACTTGAGTCTACAGTTCCCCTGTCCTGGGCAGGGGGCCGGGGGGGGGGGGGGGGGGGGGCGGTTCCTGTGGATAGGAACTGGGTGCAGGAGGTATGAAAGGAGACAGCCTGGAGTAGGAGGGGGTCAAGGACCTGGGGGAAGGAGCTGAGGAAGGAACTAGGGAGGGGACCAGGGGCCTCTGAGCAGATAGGAGTAAAGACAGAGGCTGATGGGGAGGCTGCCTGTGTGGATCAGCTGGGGAGATTTGTCCACAAGTAATGCCCGTGCTTGTGGCTCAGCTGGCAAAGAATCCGCCTGCCATGTGGGAGACCTAGGTTCAATCCCTGGGTTGGGAAGATCCCCTGGAGAAGGGTAAGGCTACCCACTCTGGTATTCAGGCCTGGAGAATCCCATGGACTACATAGTCCAGGGAGTCACAAAGAATCGGACACGACTAAGCAACTTTCACTTCAATGCCTGTGCTTCCTCCCAGGGTTTTAACATAAAGGGTAGGGGCCCTGGTAGCGACAGGTTTCTAAGCTCGCAGGAGATCCCACCGCAAGGCCAGGTCTAAGTACCCCCTCCTCCTCCCCACCCCTACCCTTGCTGCAGACGCCACCCAGCCTGCTGACTCTGCACTGGAGCCCAGGCAGCTGGGGAGAGAGGCCACACCCAGCTGGCCCAGAGAGTCACCCTGTGGCTGCTGCAGCACCAAGAGGGAAGAGGAAGAAGCTGAGGCCGCAGGCAGAGTGGGGTTGGGGGTAGATCCCAGGGCCCCGCTGGATGTCTAGGAGTCAGGAGCAGCTTGTACATTTCTGGGGCTTCTGAATTTTCTGGAACAATGTAGGGCACAGGGCACATTCCTATTGAAGCCAGATGGTTTCATGAAGACTCCGCCAACCCTTGCTCTCTGCTTAAGGGTTCTCCTGCCACCAAGGTCCCAAAGGGAGCACCCACTACCAAGAGTGGGAAGCGGGAGGCTGAACACCAAGGAAGGAATGGAGGTGCCCACAGAGATGGGGCGTACCTCCCGGGGGAGCCTTTTTTTCTAGAAGCAATGCTGCTTCTTCTCAAAAGAGAAAAATGTCCCCATCCTCTAGTGAGAGTAACGGGAACACAGAAATGACCAGAAGACCCAACTCCAGATTCCTAAATTCAGGGAATGTCAGCGCTAGAAGGTTCTGTGGCTGCCTGGTCATTCACCAGGAGCCCTCCAAGCCTCACCTTGGGGAAATGACTTCCCCAAGGAGTCAAGTGAAGAAAAACAGACAGAGCCCCTTACTCCTGGGGTCAAGCACAGCCAGAGAAAGGAAGGCGAAACTGACAAATATTTTGAGTCTGTTATGCACCAGGCTTGCTGCGCGAGGTCACTTCACTTCACCCTGACAATCCCATTTCACAGATAAGGAAACTCAGGATGCAGCAGGTGAAGCAAGTTGCTAACCAGGTCCCACAGAAGTCTCGTGTAGATTCCACCCCAACCCTGCCTGGTTCTCAAATCCCATGCACCATCTTTTATACCAGGTCACCTCCCATGAGACAGTTCTTCACATCGACCAGGACCTGCTCAGCATCTACAAGTTGATTATCACCGAAAGGTAAACACAAGAGCAGGACCAGCAGGGTTACACCAAGAGGCCCTAAACAGCTGCCCAAACTAGGCAGGGCAGGAACTAGTCAAACTGGCTCTTGGATGCCAAACTCCAAAAGACCTGGACTCAGAGAGTGAGCAAAGGGAAGGAGAGATGCTAGCCAGTCTTGCCTTCTCTTCTGTGCTTCCCAGGTGCCTGGCAGACAGGACCAGCTGGCCCAAGGTTACCTAGGGAGGAGGAAGGGGTGGACATGGAATTCCACAGCCGGGGCACGAGCCGCCAAGGCCGCCCACGGACTGAAACCACAGCTCGAAACACCAGCAGCCAAGGCCAGACACAGACACTCGGAACAGCAAGACTTGCTAAGTAAGCAGGGTGGTGTGATGGGAACAGAGGGAGGGGAGACCCTAATCCCCTCTGTCCACATCCCAGCCTTGGCCTGGCATGAGAATGACCCAAAGTCAAGTAAGCAAGATACTCCCAAGCTCTGGGTGGGTAGGTGGGTGGGCGATGCTTTACCAGATGCTCTACCAGATGCTCTGAGACCAACACATGTCTTCCCCTCACTCAGGAGTTCCAGCTGCTGGTACCAATTTGACTTAGATACTCAGTCCTGTCCGACTCTTTGCAACCGCATGGACTATAGCCCACCAGGCTCCTCTGTCCATGGGATTCTCCAGGCAAGAATACTGGAGTGGGTTGCCACACCCTCCTCCAGGGGATCTTCCCGACCCAGGGATCGAACCTGCATCTCTTGCCTTGCAGGCGGATTCTTTACCGTTTGAGCCACCAGGGAAGCCCAAACGAGAACGCTGTGAGGAAAGGTGAAAAGCTACTCTCTCCATTCTCCAGGTCAAATATGCATTCAATCTTTCCCTTCAAGAAAAGACACTCCTGGAACTTCCCGGTAGTCCAGTAGCTAAGATTGTGAGCTCCCAATGCAGTAGGCCCGGGTTTGATCCCTGGTCAGGGAACTAGATCCCACATGTCATAGCTGAGACCCAGTGCAACCAAATAAGCATTTTTTTAAAAAGTCAATCCTAAAGGGAGGGGACATATGCACACCAACGGCTGATTCATGTTGATATATGGCAGAAACCAACACAATTGTAAAGCAATTATCCTCCATTTAAAAATAAGTAAATTTGAATTTTAAAAAATAGTAAAAATAAAAAGTCAATCATGTGTCGTAAATGGCTGCACTGGGGCAAGGCTTTCATGCTCTTATCTGGCTGTCTCTTTCTAGTGGACACACGCCAGCCCCGGTTCAGCCAGGATGGACGTCATGAAGTATCAGTCTCTTGGCCACCACAACCCCCAGCTCCTCACTTCCCTCTTCCAAGGCTGGTCATAGTGACCTCAGACTTGGTTGAAGGCCTGGGCTCTATTTAATCCCCTGGACACGTTCAAGCTCCAGGACGCCAACTGATGGCCATGGACATGGTGCCAAAACCTTCAACTCAACACGCCGTCTCCTTGTCCCTTTGTTCAACTCAGCCTCCAGCCCATTTGCCTCAAACTCCATCATCACATCCCCTCTCCCTCTAAGTGGTTCTCTTCCCAACTTCCTCACATCCATCAGCCACTCCGCATTCTCCCCCACTCAACTGGGTAACATACCTCTGAATGTTCTACTTCACCCTTGGGTCAGTCACCAAGCTTGCCACCGACTTGCTTCAGACAGCCTTCAGATCTGACCCCTCCTCTCTGTTCCCCCTACACCACCCCCTTCAGACACCGCGGGAAGGTGTGGGACAAATTCCTCACTGTTATCCTCAATCCCAGGCCCTCCCACTTCCCTGTACATCCTGACGTCACTGGCAGAACAAACTTGAACAAGTAGCATCTCTAAAGTAGTACTTTAGAGTTTGTCGGAGCACTCTCCTATTCATTTATCTTCACAGCAACAATGTCAGAGCTAGAGGTAACAGAGGCTCAGAAAAGGGGATGTTTTTTTCCTAACACACAGCTTAATGAGTTCATCAAGTTGTCCTGTGCTTGGCTGATGTAACTAACACAATAGATTCTGAAGCAAAATCTGATATGCAGCACTTCTCACAAAGGCGAAATCACCTGCTTTGTATTAGAGGCATTTTAAAAGATAATAAAAAATATAATTTGTTTGTATATAAATATACTATACAAAACAACAGATGTGTACAACAGATACACTAAACAAATGCTGAATCTAAAGCAATCTAAAGCAAAACCTGACAACAATATAACCAAAAACGTATTTTAAGAAAACTAAGAACAGTCATCACCACGGTTCTACATAGTAAAACCTCTGTTAAGCTTCATAGCTTCTGTCTCTTCAGGTGCTAAATGCAAACTACTTTGCTAGCATGTGAGATGAGCGCAATTGTGCAGTAGTTTGAACATTCTTTGGAACCAGAGATCAAACTGCCAATATCCGTTGGATCATCAAAAATGCAAGAGAGTTCCAGGAAAACATCTACTTCTGCTTTATTGGCCAGGCCAAAGCCTTTGACTGGGTGGATCACAACAAACTGTGGAAAATTCTTAAAGAGATGGGAATACCAGACCACCTGACCTGCCTCCTGAGAAATCTGTATGCAGGTAAAGAAGCAACAGTTAGAACTGGACATGGAACAACAGACTGGTTCTAAATAGGGAAAGGAATATATTGGCTGTATATTGTCACCCTGCTTATCTAACTTATAGGCAGAGTATATCATGCAAAATGCTGGGCTGGACGAAGCACAAGCTGGAATCAAGATTGCAGGGAGAAATATCAATAACCTCAGATATACAGATGACACCACCCTTATGGCAGAAAGCAAAGAACTAAAGAACCTCTTGATGAAAGTGAAAGAAAAGAGTGAAAAAGTTGGCTTAAAACTCAACATTCAGAAAACTAAGATCATGGCATCCGGTCCCATCACTTCACGGCAAACAGATGGGAAACCATGGAAACAGTGTCAGACTTTATTTTGGGGGGCTCCAAAATCACTGCAGATGGTGGCTGCAGCCACGAAATTAAAAGATGCCTGCTCCTTGGAAGAAAAGCTATGACCAACCTAGATAGCATATTAAAAAGCAAAGACATTACTTTGCCAACAAAGGTCCGTCTAGTCAAACCTATACTTTTTCCAGTAGTCATGTATGGACATGAGAGTTGGACTATAAAGAAAGCTGAGCACTGAAGAATTGATGCTTTTGAACTGTGGTGTTGGAGAAGACTCTTGAGAGTCCCTTGGACAGCAAAGAGATCCAACCAGTCCATCCTAAAGGAAATTAGTCCTGAATATTCATTGGAAGGACTGATGTTGAAGCTGAAACTCCAATACTTTGGCCACCTGATGCAAAAAGCTGGCTCTTTCAAAAAGGCCCTGATGCTGGGAAAGATTGAGGGTGGGAGGAGAAGGGGATGACAGAGGATGAGATGGTTGGATGGCATCACTGACTGGATGGGCATGAGTTTTAGCTGGCTTTAGGAATTGGTGATGGACAGGGAAGCCTGGTGTGCTGCGTCCATGGGGTTGCAAAGAGTTGAACACAACTGAGCGACTGAACTGAATTGAATGCAAACGACTAACATGATTATCCCAAAGTGCTTCTTAGTTTTTACTTCTTTTTAATTTAAACAAAGCACATCTTGTTATAAAAACAAGAAGCTTTCTAAATGACTAACATTAACAAAGAAAGCACACAGAGCACTTATAGTATTCTATGCTAAGTCTCAAAAAGTCCCTACACTATTTTAATTCTTAAAACACCAACTTCTTAATAATTTACCCTAAGCAGAATTTGCTTTTTGGTGGAAAAAAAAAAAAAAAGAGAGATCTGTTGCTTGAAATCTTCTTTGGGGAATTTTTTTTTTTTTCCCCAAAGGAATTCTGCATTCTTACTCTAACCCAGAATGGACAAAAGCATGCCAGAAATTCCACTTAGCCCTTGAAATCATGTGTTTACATGGATAGTTAATATACCAATTACATAAAATCCATGCATTAAAAACACTCTGTCCCCCAAATTTCTGCAGATGTGAAAGTTACACCACGAAAGTTATATGCTGAGAATATTTCTAGACAGACACACAAGAACGTGGAAACACTGGCCGCCTCTGGTGAGCGGGACACGTGACTGGGGGCCAGGAGTGGGAGGGAGAAACTGGTCACTAAATCAGTTCTCCCAGATTCTGAATTATATACCATGTGTATGTACTGACCATTTTTAAAAGCAAGTTATCTTCCTGGTTCTTGGCATTATCATAGGTTCAGCATATCGTGCAAAAGTCTTTGGCCAAGCCGCATAAAATCCCTGGAGGGACCCTAGTTCCCCTACGAGGGATCAAACCCAGACCCACAGCAGTGAAAGCACTGAGTCCTAACCACTGGACAGACAGCAAATTTCCCCAAAATCTTTTAAACATTGTTTGAACTTGTTTGAAATCAGCAACGCTCAGAAGAACGGCTGTTCCCATCTACCATTCCCGGCCTTGAACTGCCACGTTTCCCAGCCTCCAGCCACCCCCTCAATCCGAACTGACATGAACCAATCTTCCTGTTACTGCTCGTCCTGAATCCGGTGGGCTTTGTACCCTGACAGACTCCCTCGGTTTGTGTCAAGTCTGAAGTCAAGGAGAGACTCTATTAGCAACCAAGGGCCTCTGTTCAGTCTTGAATGGTGGATTTTTCCTCAGATTCCAGGGCTGTTCCCTGTACTTGGGCTCCTAAGTGCATAGTTACAGCACTCCCCTAGATTGCGTCCTTGGTGAGTATGCTATGCGGCGTTCAATACACCGCAACCTTAAAGCTGTTGCTCCATTTTACGTTCATTTCAAAAATCTGAACATAAAGTGAGTACATACTTGAACTCTCGGTAAAGAAATTAATTGTTAATAAAATAGTATACTCCCCCAAAATCTTTTTAATATTGTTGGATTTCAGCGAAATTTTGCTCAAGGAGGATTCTGATACAGAAAGCACAAGTTTTTAAACATGGCAATTTTGCCTAGCCTTTAAGACAAAATTATTGTTCATGCCATAGTACATGTTAATATCATTTTCTACCACTCTTTCATATTCTTTCTACTAAAATGCTGCCAAATATCCATCTTTATGTCAATACAGCTAAAGCTCTCCGTCCCTTTCAAAGGAAAGAACTGCTTTCAGCTTCAAAAAAAAAAAAAAGCAAAGGGCTTTTATCAGGGTCCAAGAGTTACCAGGAGAGATGTCATCTTTTTGGATACTATGGTGATCCACAATTCACATCATGGCCTTTGGAAAATAAAAACATCTGCCTATTTTTTGGCAAAAGAGAGAAAACACAATCTATGGAGTAAATCTGACAAGAACAACTGTCTAAGTGCAATAATACTGTTTTCATGCTTCGATTTATCCTTTGTTTGGGGCCATATAATTTAGTCTCCCAATTACTTATCCAAATGGGCATCACAAGAGTGGAATGTAAGTGTTGCCACACAACTGAAACAGAGCTGGTTACTCAGTCGGTAACAGAGTAGAGCAGCCTAACGAAGGAACTTCTCCTTTTCTGTCATGATAGGGATCAACGTTAAAGTAAAATACACCTGCCATGACTTCAGTGCAATGTTTGACAGGAAATCTAGCCAATGTCTGTCCCTATTCAGGCATTATCTGTGTCCTTAACGTTGTCAGCAGATTGATTTTTAAATGCATGAACCAAGTCAGGGGCCATAATCAATAATATTGAAACTTTCCATTTATAGGGTCCTTTAGAGCTAATGGGTTTCATCCTCTACCTGTTTGGTGCCCTCTGTCTGGAGTTAAAAGCAACTTGATTGCATACTTCAGCACACAGATTCTAGACTCTTTATCAGGCACTCAAGGCTGTACCTGGTCTGGCACACATACCCGCCGAACACACACCCACGACCAACCCTCCCCAGCAGATGCAGCGATGGCCTCCTATCTCTGTTTTGCATCTGAGGGCTGTCCTCAGCTACTGGATCCATTCTGTCCACCTGCAGAGGGCCGGAACCCTGACAGTCCAGCCTGGGGGATGCGGAAGCCAGCCCCCTTGGGACAACTTCGAGTCCCCCAGAACATAAGGCTAAGCCCATCGTTTGCCAACTTCTGCAGGAGCGCTGGCCCTATCTGCTCCCTCCCATTCCCTGTCCTGTTGCCAGCTCTCTTCTTAATAAAGAGCTTGCTACGAATCCTAGCTTCGGTGAGTCTTGGTCTTCTGGGGAACTCAGAACCCTGAACACCCTTGAGGCAGGCAAGCTCGCCTTTTCTCCTGGGTGCCACCCCTGCTCTATAGTGGCACTGTTTCCTTGTCCCCTTGTTTCCTTATCCACTTCGGCTCTGCTCCAGACAGGGTGCACAGCAATCGAAAGAGATTGTTGCTGTTCAGTCGCTGAGTCGTGTCTGACTCTTTGCGACCCCATGGACTGCAGCGCTCCAGGCTACTGTTAAGTGAAAACACTTCAACCTGCAAAATGCACAACAAATGTGCATCACCTGTAGCCATTACGACTCTAACCTCCCTCATCCTTGCAGACCTGGATCTAAGCCACCCCTCCATGAAGGGGGGCCCAGCAGTTTTCTCCCTGCCTCAATTTCATCTAATCCTCTGTCTCCTCACCTACAGTGCAAGCTGCACAAAAGGCCCAGACTCTGTCTTAGGCACAGTTGCAGCGTCAGCATCTAGGCTGGTGCCTGGCATATGGGGCATATTTAGCAAATATGTGATAAATAATGATGCTGAATTTCAAAGATCCCACTCTAGTCTCAGTCCCTTAGGAAATGGAAGGGTGAAAGGCCGGGTTAAGGATCACCCAAAGGGCCCACGATGACTTGCCTAACATACAAAACACCTCAGGGCCAGAGTCAGAACCTGATCCTTGATCTCTCGTCTCCCAGGCCCATCCATCCGAGACTCCACCTCCAGGCCCTCCATCTTCCCTGGACCAGCAGCACAGAGGAAAACTGCAGCTCCTTCTCCTGCACCCAAACTAGTGGCATCTGGGCTGTTCACTTTAACAACATGGTGTGTGTGTGTGTGTGTGTGTGTGTGTGTGTGTGTGTGTGTAACTCAGTTGTGTCCAACTCTTTGCAACTCCATGGACTATATAGCTCGCCAGGCTTCTCTGTCCATGGAATTCTCCAGGCAAGAATAATGGAGTGGGTTGCCATTCCCTTCTCCAGGGGATCTTTCTAACCCAGCGATGGAACCTAGGTCTCTTTCATCACAGGCAGATTCTTTACCGTCTGAGTCACCAGGGAAGTCCGATGACATGCTACCTTGTTGTAAAGACGGATTGGCATTTTTACCACTGTAGTTTTATGTATGCTGTTTTCATTTTGCCAACAAAATCTCAAGTTTTCTGGTGGCAAAGACCTCTCTGAATTCCCCTCCACGTCATCTCCTCCGCATCAGCATGGGGTTGAGCACATGTATCAGGTGGAAAGAGGCAGACAAAGGTGAAGAATACAGGGACCAGTGGTGGTCCTTGGTGGTCCAGTGGTTAAAACTCTGAGCTCCCAACGCAGAGAGCCTGGGCAGGGAACTAGATCCTGCATGCCACAACAAAGAGCCTGCATGCCGCAACTGAAAGATCTCATGCAGCCAAATTAATATTGTTTAAAAAGGTGAAGAGGGTAGACACTGGAGTGAGACAGACCTGGCTCTGTGTTTACCACCTGCATGACCTTGAACAAAGCTGCTGACCATCTCTGCACCTTGAAGAGGAAATGCTGGATTTCCCAGGTCCCAGGATTACTGAGAGGACCTTAACGAGATAACATGCAAAGCATTTTGCACAATGGCTGGTATACCACACCCACTCAGTGAATATAACTGCAGCCAGTGATACTGGTAGCAGCGGTAGTAAAAACAGGCTCCCAGAGACTTCCAAGGGGTTTAAACAGGCATAGATCAGAGACTTGGGTTCAGGAAAAAAAAAAAAAAAACCCAGCTTATTAAATACCGAAACCATTATAGTAGGTGTCTCCTTTTCCCTATAAACTTAAGACGTTCAGTGACGACACACATTCCCCAGTGTCCCTCTCCACAGGGAAGGACCAACCTTACCCAGGTTTGCTCTTGGGGATCACCTTCCACCCCTCTCTCTGACCCCCTGCTCTCTGCTTCATCTCACTCTGCAGAGCTTTCGCTTGGTACAGGCTCTCGTCCCAGGCCCAGGAGAGCAGTGTTGGACACTCTCCATTTCACAAAGGCATCTCTTTAACAGCCTCGTTCATTCATTCAATGAGCTCACATTTATCAAATACTGGACACTGGGGATCAAAAGCCAGACAAGCACATGCCCTCTAGGACCTCCCAGCCCTGAGAGTGTCCTGGCCTTCTTTATCTCAATCAGAGACTCACGTTTGCAAGCTCTCCTTCCTCCCAAGCAACACTAAGGTGACTGCCCCGGCCATAATAGCAGGGGAGCTGGTGTCAGATAGCCGGCGTTAGGATCCCGGCTCAGCCACTTTCTTATGACATAACCACGGGCAAACTTCCTCCCCTCTCTGCCTCACCCACCCCACCTTTAGAATGAGGACAGTGATGCCTGCCAACTAGACCTGTCAGAATGAAATGAAAACCCAACGACCCTGTATGGAAGAAGAATCTTAAAAAGAGTGGATACATGTATATATATATATATATATATATATATATATATATAACTGACTCGCTTTGCTATATACCTGAAACTAACACAACATTATAAATCAATTATACACCAATAAAATTTAAGAAATAAAAGTATAAGTCTGAGAGTGAGGCAAAGACAATAAAAACATTTTTCTAAATATTACTGTTGGAAAAGGTCCTAGAGTACTTGTACCCAAAATGTCTACAAACTATTATGCAATAAAACCATGTATTTACATGTCGGTTGCTCAGTTGTGTCTGACCCTTTGTGACCCCATGGTCTACATGTAGCCCGCCATGCTCCTTTGTCAATGGAATTCCCCAGGCAAGAATACTGGAGTGGGTAGCCATTCCCTTCTCCAGAGCATCTTCTCAACCCAGGGATCAAACCTAGGTCTCCTGTATTACAGATGGATTATTTACGTCTGAGCCACCAGGGAAGCCGAAAATCATGCATATACTCAAAGGAAAAAAAAAACAAAGAAGTCCTTAGAATAGTGCCTGGCACATAGCAATAAATGCTCACTCTACCATTTTACAGCTTACAGAAAGATCTAGCTTTTAGAGAGGATAGCTGTCTGGCCATTAACACAAATGAAGGGCTAAAGCTAACAACTGAAGTACGATGTTCTGAACTATTGCTATGTCACAGCAAGTCTATCCTTTTTTAGGCATCTGCCAGCCAGCTGAAACCTCTGCTTCCATGGGAAATGTAAAGAATCCCGAGCAGGGACCCAAGCTCTATTTGTAATCCAGACTCGAAGAAGGCTGTAGCACAGAGAGCATCCTGACAGTGCAGGGGGTCAGAGAGGCTCAGGAGGCTGCCCTGGGCAGGGTGGGAAGAGCCTCAGAGGTGGACCCCAGAGACCCTGGCAAGGAGGCCCGAGGCATAGCATCCCAGGGAATTGTAGGTTCTAGAACCACAGACAGCCAATCAGAGGGCAGCACAGAGCCAGGGAACTCTTGAGCACTGGTAACAGTCCAGATCTGAGACGGTGACCCGGTGGTCCTGGGTGATCCATGCACTCTCAGGGGAAGAGAGCTGGGCAGGATTCCCTTAGCACCTGAATTTTTTTTTTCATTTGTTTTTAATTGGAGGATAATTGCTTTACAATGGTGTGTTGGTTTCCGCCATACAACAACATGAATCAGCTATAAGCATACATATAGCCCCTCCCTCTTAAGCCTCCCTCCCACCCCACCCAAGCACATGAATTCGGGTTAAAAACAGTCCTAGTAGAAAGCAAGAGCTAATCCCCTGAGCTAATAAGACAGGTGAGCAGAAGGTACACAAAGAGAGAAAAGGGGAAGGATAAGACCCAGAGACCCCAGCCCAGGGCTCAGGCCTGGCCCGTCAGAAGCCAAGTCTACTGGCATCCAAGACTTGATTGCAATCCCTCTCATGGTGGGGAGGCAGCACCTTAAATGCTACTTCCTTTCCCAGCGGACATGTTGCCCCAGCCGTGGGCACCCGTGCAGAGCAATGCCGGGAAAATGGTGCAGCAGAGCCCGAAGGCAAACCCAAGACCAACACATCCTAGGAGGCCAGCATTCCTGATCCACCCAGAATGGGAGAGATTGTGTGTGGGTTTCACTCTGCACGCTCAGCATTTTAAGTGAAAGACACCCACAGAAGGGCTACCAGGGATGTGGGTGAACCATGGGGCTTCTATTTAAGTCTTTCCCTGAAAGGGGCTTCCCAGGTGGCTCAGCGGTTAAGAATCCGCCTGCCAAGGCCAGAAGACACGGGTTTGATGCCTGGGTCAAGAAGATCCTCTGGAGGAGGAAATGGCAACCCACTCCAGCATTCTTGCCTAGGAAGTCCCATGGGCAGGGGACCCTGGCAGGTTACAGTCCATGGGGCTGCAAAAGAGTCGGACACGACTGAGTGACTGAGCAACAATAACTTTCCGGGAAAAGGCAGCTGGTGGCAGTGACCTTAGTAGGTTGTCCGTATCTATAGCGTTTTCTCTCAGCCATCGGATCCACAGGACACATGCCAAAGGTCTCTAGTGGGTGAGCCCCCGGATATTTTGCACTTTCACATCTTACGGCACAAAGCCTTCCCCTAACACTCAGCCTCTCCTCTTCCCAAATCTCTGAACGAAAGCCGACCCTCAGCCGCATGCCAGCCCCCAACCCCAACACGGCCGTGAGCCATGACCTTGCCGGGTCCAGGGGCCATGCCAGGCTCTGGGGCCCCATCCCATCCAGGGCAGCAGGAAGGAAAGAGCCAAGAGCACTCACGGGGCCAGAAAAAAAAGACCTGAGATCCCCAGTCAGGAGCAGGGCAACTTTTTCCCAGACTAGTGATGACTCGAGGAATTCCGGGCACAGCACTAAAGAGCCTCAGGCGCCGTCTCGGTGCTTGACCCCCACAGAACCCCGAGCCAGGCACCCAGTTCCGCTGTGTGCTTGCCAAAGGCAGTCCCAATGTGAGCCTCCGTTTCTCATCTGTGGCAAACTGGGTGGCCCCCAGAGTCACCTCCCACCCAGGATCCAAACAGGTCCAACCTTTGTCCAGTTCAGGGAGCCAGGTCACATTCTCTGCTGGGGCGGGGCCCCAGGCTGGAAGAGCGGGAATGGCCATGAGACTCAGCCCTGCTGAGAGGAAAGAGGAAGCGCTGCCCAGAGCCAGCATCCAGCGCTGCCAGCCTCTGCGAGGGTGAAATTCCTGCATCCTTTCTCTTTTTCAAATTTTAATTTAACTTAATTTAAAAAATTTTTAATTTTTTGGCTGTACTGCATGGCATGCTAGAGCCTAGTTCCCCAGCCGGGATTGAACCTGCACCCCCCGGCACTGGTAGCTCAGAGTTTTAACCACTGGACCACAACTCAATGCTCTGTGGTGACCTAAATGGGAAGGAAATCCAAGAAAGAGGGGACACAGGTATATGTACGGCTCATTCACTTTGCTGTACAACAGTAACTGAGAAACGTTTTAAAGCAGCTATACTCTAATAGAGACTAATTTTTTTAAAAGAGCAGATAATCTCTCTGAAGCTCTATCTTCTCATCTGTAAAACAGATGATAACAATACCTACTTCATAGTTGTGACAGAGTCAGTTCACACTGGCTCACGGGAGTCAGCTGTTAGATTTCTGGAAATCTGCAAGCCAGTTGTAATGATAGCCATCATTAATAACTAAACTGTATAGAGTTATAATTAAATAAAATATATTGAAATTTTAAAAAATTACTGATGGTGAGAAAAGACACCAGATCCCCACGGGGCAGGAGAAGACGAGCTTCCTTTTCTACAATCTGGGGTGGCTTCTTATGCATGTATATGTGTGTGTGCGTATTGTGTGTGTGGAGTGTTGTGTGTGTGTGTTGCATATGTATGTTGTGTGTGTTGTGTATGTTGTGTGTTGTGTGTGTTGTGTGTATTTGTGTGTTTGTGTGGAGTGTGTTGTGTGTATGTTGTGTGTTGCATGTGTGTGTGTTGTGTGTGATATATGTGATGTGTGTGTACTGTGTGTGTTGTGTGTGTACATTGTATGTGTTGTGTGTGTGTATTGCTTGTGGTATGTGTACATGGTATGTGTTGTGTGTGTTGTGTGTATGTTGTGTTACATATGTGTTGTGTGTATTGTGTGGTGTGTGCGGTGTGTTGTATTTGTATGTTGTATGTGTTGTGTATATGTTGTGTGTGTTACATTGTGTGTATTGTGTTATATATGTGTATGTTGTGTGTTGTGTTGTATGTGTATGTTGTGTGTGTTGTATTTATATGTTGTGTGTTGTGTTATTTGTGTGTTGTGTGTTACATGTGTGTTGTATGTTACATGTGTGTTGTATGTTGTATTGTGTGTGTTGTGTATATGTGTGTGTTGTGGGATTTTTCCCCTCCCTTCCGACCAGCAGGCTGTATTGCCCAAGAGAGAGGACCCCCCAGTGATGACCGGGCAGCCATCTGTGCCCTCCCTGCCACCTCTCACCTGGGGGTTGTCCATGTACCAGAGCAGGCAGTTGGCCTGCGTGTCCAGAATAAAGTACCTCCGCAGAAACTTGCCGCTGTTCTCATTCTCCTCGATGTCCAGAAACCCACAGATTCGGTTCTGCCGATCCACATAAGGCATTCCTGGGCTCTGCTCACATCACCCTGCATGGCGGGAAGGGAGAGGCTGTGAGAAGAAGGGCGAAGCGGGTGCCTCGCTCTGGCTGACTCACCTCTGCCAGCAGGGAGGCCGGCACCCTCTCCCACGGGCATCCTTCTTCCCCAGGGCCCCAGACATCCCACCCCAATCAGACTCCGGAAATGTCCACCAACTCTGTTCCACAAATGGTCACCAAAATCCATTAACATGTATTCAACTAACTTCCCTGAGGCTCCACTATGTGCCAGGCAGAGTGCGAAGCATCTTCACACTCACGGAGAATGTAAGCCCAGACTCTGGGTCAGGGGCCTGAGTTCTATTCCCAGTTCTGGCCCCTTACTGACTGTGTGGCCACAAACTGTCTAACCTTTCCAGGCCTCAGTTTCTGCCTCTGTAAAACGGGGAGAGTAATGGGACCCTTATGGCAGAAAGTGAGGAGGAACTAAAAAGCCTCTTGATGAAAGTGAAAAAGGAGAGTGAAAAAGTTGGCTTAAAGCTCAACATTCAGAAAACGAAGATCATGGCATCTGGTCCCATCACTTCATGGGAAATAGATGGGGAAATGGTGGAAACAGTGTCAGACTTTATTTTGGGGGGGCTCTAAAATCACTGCAGATGGTGACTGCAGCCATGAAATTAAAAGACGCTTACTCCTTGGAAGAAAAGTTATGACCAACCTAGATAGCATATTGAAAAGCAAAGACATTACTTTGCCAACAAAGGTCCGTCTAGTCAAGGCTATGGTTTTTCCAGTGGTCATGTATGGATGTGAGAGTTGGACTGTGAAGAAAGCTGAGTGCCGAAGAATTGATGCTTTTGAACTGTGGTGTTGGAGAAGACTCTTGAGAGTCCCTTGGACTGCAAGGAGATCCAATCAGTCCATTCTAAAGGAGATCAGCCCTAGGTGTTCATTGAAAGGACTGATGTTGAAGCTCCAATAATAGTTCAGCCACCTGATGCGAAGAACTGACTTATTTGAAAAGACCCTGACGCAGGGAAAGATTGAAGGCAGGAGGAGAAGGGCATGACAGAGGATGAGATGGTTGGATGGCATCACCGACTTGATGAGCATGAGTTTGAGTAAGCTCTGGGAGTTGGTGATGGACAGCGAAGCCTGGTGTGCTGCAGTCCATGGTGCTGCAGTCAGACACAGGTGAGAGACTGAACTGAACTGAAATGCTTGGCAGACATGAAGCACTGATAAACACTAAGCATTATTATCACTTTTCAGAAAAGCCTTGTAAAGTAGGTCATAACCCAACTTTACATGTAAAGAAAATATCACAGAAAGAATTACTGCTCAGTCGCTTCAGTTGTGTCCAACTCTTTCCAACCCTGTGGACTGTAGCCCGCCAGGCTCCTCTGTCCATGGGATTCTCCAAGCAAGAAAACTGGAGTGGGTTGCCATGCCCTTCTCCAGGGGATCTTCCCGACCCAGGTATCAAACCCATGTCTCTGGCATCTCCTGCAAAGCAGATGGCTTCTTTACCACGGAGCCACCAGGGAAGTCCAGAAAGGACTTAAGCTCCAGTACAAATACTTGGATAAACTCTGCTGGGAATTCAGGTGCAGAGAGCAGCCCCCAGAGGCCTCAGCCCTGGCCTCACTTCCTTCACTTCACTATTTCCCAGAAGCCATTTGTCATCGGAAGAGTGAGAGAGCAGAAGAACACCCATCTGCAAACAGCTCCCCTGATTGCAGAACAGGGTCCAGCGATTTGAGACAAGCCACGCCCTGGGCCTCCCCAGTTCTGGTTTCCTCCTGTCTGATTAGCCGATGTAAAAGCCCCGTTCTCTTCCCCACGAGGATAAGCGCCCTCCAACAGGCAGGCACGTCCCAGCTGAGAGCACAGTACACTGCAGAAGTGGGATGCAATGCCCGGGGGTTAGAAAACCCCACGCGACTGTCAGACCCTTGGGGACAGACCCCACTCACCCATGGTCCCACTTGAATAGACACAGGAAACAGACCTGTGGACACAGTGGGGGAAGGAGAGGGTGGGATGAATTGAGAGAATGGCATTGGCTCCAAGAAAGCAAAATTCACAGTGACACAAACCCGCCATGGCCCCGAGCCTATGACTAAGCTCAGAGAGATGGCTGGCTTCGGGCCATGCCCTGCAGACCCTGCGTTAGCCTGTGAGTGGAGATGCCACACCCGCAGGCCTCCAGGCCAGGAGGAAAGTCCCACAGGCAGAGACACGCATTCCCAAAAGGTGAGGCGGATTATAAGGATGTTGATGATGCTGTGATGGACTCTCTAAGGGGCCCTGCGGAGCTGAGAGGCTGTCCCAAGGGAAAGAAATACTCTGCTCACACACCAAGATGCCAGGGAAGAGCAAATCCCAGATTCTAGGTAAGGTCAGGCAGAAATTGGGCCGTGGGGCAGACGATTCAGGCAGGAGGCAGACAGGTCAGGGATCTGGTGGTAACTCACTAAGTAATTATGGGGTACAAAAAATATAGTGGGCCAGAGAAACAGGACAAAGATGAAACAGCACAGCTAGAAAGAGAGTGTAAAAGAAGAGATGAGAAAGGGAGAAAAAGTGGAAAGAAGAGGCTTTAGAAGATGGCAGAGGAGAAGGAAATAGCAGAGGGACCCCAAGAGTGGGGGTGGGGGAGACACCCCGCTTCCCCGCGCACAGTGCACCATGTGGTCTGAGGTCCCTGTGGGCAGCTTCCCAAACTAAGCCTCCATCCCAGCTCTAGTCTCACAACTGGCCCGGCAGTGAGTTCAGGAAAGGGAGATGAGACGGGCTTTTTAAGCCAATGGTTAAGGAGCGAATGCCACGGGAGGGACTTCGAGTCTTGCAGATGCCAGGTCAAAGATGGGGGGAGAGAGGTCAGAGGCTGGTTGGAGAGGAAGTGGATGGATCCCTGAGAAAGGATGCAGCTTCCGCCAGGGAATCAGGGGAAATCAAGAGTCCTGGGCAGAAAGGCTGGGTCAGCTCTGCAGTAAGTGTACACCCATCCCCCAGGAAAGCTCAGCAAATTCTCATGATGCCAGCCCGGCCACAGCGACAGAGGTTCCAGGGGCTTCGGGGCTGTCATCACTCCTGGGACATCTCTAAGAGGAAGGGTATAAACTGCAGCGGATAACACAGTCGACCAAAATACTGGCATCTGTCTTCACGCTTCCTTTCCAATATCCTCTCTTTAGCCCACAGGATTAATCAGTGTCTTTTACCGAAGTCAGATGCCAGAGAAGAAACTCTTTCCATCATCAACATTTGTGAACAGGGGGCTGCCTATTTGCATGGATCCAAGATTGGGCTTTCCAGGTGGCTCAGCTGGTAAAGAATCTGCCTGCAATGCAGGAAACCCAGGTTTGATCCTTAGGTCGGGAAGATCCCCTGGAGAAGGGCATGGCAACTCACTCCAGGATTCTTGCCTGGAGAATCCCCATGCATAGAGGAGCCTGGCAAGCTACAGTCCATGGGGTCGCACAGTCCAGCATCACTGAGCAACTCACTTTCACTTTTTTCAAGGGAGGGAGAGGACTCACAGGGATCAAAAGGCAAGACAATAAAAAGAAGAATTTTGGTTACGTATCTCCTGAGTGTGGTTCTAGCCCGGGGAGGCGGGGCGGGGGAGCGAAAAAAAGCTGCTCAGATGTCCTAAGAAGCAGCTGAGTCACAGAGCTCATCATCCTGTGGGAGGTGGGAGGGGTGGGGGGACGCAGAATGAGCGGCAGGAGAACGAAGCATCACACAGAAATGTGGTTAGATCAGCCCACACAGAAGTGACACGCAAACCTGAGGTCCTGAGCCCAGTCTTCTGGCAGCGCATCCTCGTCCCAGCAGCTGCTAAGATTTGGTACAGGGCGCCGGCCGCCCCTGACTCCAAATCCCGTCTCCCTACCTCTTCAGCTTGCCTCCATCATCAACCAAGTCTCCGGGGTCTGCTCCCCTTTTTCCCGCAGAGGCTCCTCAAAGACAATTCACTCTGCCTCCAGCCCCCCAAGTCCCTGGCCCAGCCCCAACCATCTGGCCTGGAGGGGAGAAAGAGCCCCCAGTCCATAAGGGGGCAGGACACCTTGATGAAACACGCACATACTCTCACCCCTTCAAAACGTCCTTTCCAGCTCTCATAACACTCCTCAGGTGTAACAGTCTAGCCTGTCCTGTAAACTCTTCATTTTAACCAAGTTCCCCAAAGTAAAAATAAAAGGTAAATGGCAACACTGGGGGATACGTCCCAGGAGTTGCCCCACACACACACTCCGTATCCTGGGACCCTCAACCAGACAATGACTCTGGTCCCATCTCTTGGGACAACATGGCAAGTGTTCTCATTGTCGGGTCAGACCACCAGGCAGCATTCGCTCAGACCAGCCCCTCCACCTGCAATGCCAAGACCACCTAGCAAGGAGCTCAACGCATGGAGGGCAAACTGTGTGCAGGAAGGGTCCTCAGTACACCCCCTTCAGCACCCTCTCCTTCCAAAGCACGCCAACCTCTCTAGTGTTTTCTGTTTGTACAAAACTCACCATATAACAATGCTGGCATTAACAAAAATCACTCCAGCCAATCGTTTACACTTTTGCATGCTTTTTCATGCCCCTATCCACATAATCAACCTTCTTAAAACTTTCAATTATGTCATAAACATGTTCCATGTTCCTACCCTGTCTTTATAATCAGTGTTTCTAATGGTTGCATAACATCACTGGACTGGACTTACTATAATTTACTTAAACCATGTCTCCATGATTAGACAGTTAGATGATATCCAATTTTTCTAATGCTAAAATTCATGTTTTTATACGTTGTTTCTTCTTTTGCACTCGGATACCACATAAATTCTAAGTCATAATAAGACTAGATCATAGGTTATGATCTTTTATAACTCTTGACACCCATTACAAAATTACTTTCTAAAATTATTTCATCTGTTTACACTGCAGCCAGCAACATACTGTTACACTGCTATAATCCTACATACACTGAATGTTCTTATTTTCAACTGTGGCTAGTTTAAATATATAACAACGCCAGGGAGGCAGAACATTTTCTCATGTTTGCTTCCTGCTTCATCTTCCTTCCTAGACTTTGTTTAATGAAAATCAAAATTATGTGTGCACACAATCCATTTCTCTTCCTCTCTCTCCCTTTCACACAGACACACACACACAGACACACACACACACATGTCAAAAAAAACAAAACATGGCTTCACATAATCCAAGTAAGAAAACACTGGTTCATAATGAAAAGTAAAAGAGACAAGTTTTACATAATCTAGGTGTCTTGTAAGTTTCCAAGTATGTGCTGCAGGTGAAAATATGTTAAATATTTAATTCATGATAAAAGTGAAACTTTTAGAAAGAAAGGGACTTTGTGTGGAGTTTGCCTGCTGATCAGCAGCAGAAAATAAGTTAAATGCCAACCTGGCCTAACCTGAAATTCCTGGCCAACACTTGCCCACTGATGAAATAAAGGTCAGGAGAAGTAGTCAACGGCTGCCCACCTTTCAATGAGATGAGCGTATCGGGCAACACCCCTGTCCCAAACGTCGCTCCACTGCTCCTTCCAGGGCATTTGGCTCCGTCACAGGAGGAGATTCAAGCCAATAAAATTGTCCCCTAGGAACTGAGGCAACTGACATCTTCATCAGGCTCATTAATATCTAACAGATAACTAGGACTTCCCTGGTGGTCCAGACTCCACACTCCCAATGCAGGAGTCCTGGGTTCGATCCTTAATCAGGAAACCAGAGGACAGGCACTGCAACTAAGGCCTGGCACGGCCAAACAAATAAATATTTTTTAATTTAAAAAATATATATATATATAATAGATCACTGGGACCAAGACCCCAAGAAAGTAGAACATGTCCCAGCAGAAGACTGATGCACCAGTGGGGAAGAAAAGTAAGAAGGCTGAAGCCGGAAACACATGACATCTACTTGAGGACACTGCCTAGAATTTTCACACACCCGGGACAGGAGTAGCAACCTTTCTGGAAAGAAACTTGGCAATATGAAACAAGAGGGCAATACGAAACAAAAATGCACAGTTTATACCCTCTGACCCAATAATTCTACTTCCAGCATTCCATCCAAGTAAATAAACAAAGATGCAAATACAGATTAAAATTAAAGATAGCAACTACAACTGAATTTATAGTGACAAAAAGTTGGAAATACCCTGAACATTCCAATGATTAGGTAATAAGAAGTGACAGGATATTCACATAAGGAAATGCTGCACAATCTTTAAAAAACTATGTTTTCACATAATTTTAAATAAATTAGGAAAAAAACTCACCATAAGCTTTAAGATACAATAACACAATTTTGAATATGAACCCAAGGCCTCTAAATATTGTTTTTATATTTCTGTATTTGGATAGAAAAAGACTGACATCCAGACACTAAAATATTAGCAGCTATTATCCATAGGTCATGGGCAAATTTTATCTACATCTGTATGTTTTTCATATTTTCCAAATTTTTATACAGGAAGTACATGTTACTTTATTTAGCAGGGAGGAAAGCTATTTAACTCCACACATACCCCCATCCCCAGTGCAGAAGTTTTGAAGCTGAGAAAAAATTTCTCAATTCTCCAGAGTCCATAAAGAAGCAAAACCATGCTTAAATTATAGCTCTCTTGGGACTTCTTGGTGTTTCAAAGTCTTAAATCTAATAAAGCCCTATTCTACCCATCACAACTGCTTAAAAGCTTGGTACCTACCCAGAGGGCTTTGGCGCCCTCCAACCTAGTTGGGTTTCTTACTTCCTATTGCAACCTCCTCTAAGAGAGGCTCTTTCTTTCCCTTGTGGGTTTGGTTCTTTGCTCTCTGGTCTTCATAAAAGGAGCCCCTGTCCTGGGGGTCAGCTGAAGATTCACAGCCAAGTCAGTGCCTCGCTCCTGCTGCTGCTACACCCTCTGCGACACAGCCTCTATGATACAGCCTCTGTGACCTCTGCGACACAGCCCACCAAGTGCTCTGGGGAAGGGAAGCAAGGACCCCCAACAAAGGCCACCCCCCACCCCCAACCCAGTGGAATTTTCCTTCTTGAACTCTGGGAGATGAGACTGACGTGTTTAAGCTAAATGTTTAGACAAATGAATGAAAAGGTGGATAAACAGAGTTTTTAAAGAAAAGCTAAAGAGCTATTAAGTCATGAAAACTCCGGCTTAGTGTACTGGATGTCTTATTTTTAAGATCATGGGTTTGAAGATACAGAAAAAAAAAAAAATACAGGGAAATAAGGGAAAGTCATCTGCCTGATTGGTCTGATACTTCTGAGATAAATACAAACGACAGAAGTGATATCGGAGATAAAGTCTTAAACGGTACTGGTTCCAGGATGAAATAATCCACTATAATCTCCTGCAGTTCAGAACTGAAAAAAAAAAAAATTTTTCATCCATTTGTACATTTGGAGATTTTTCTTTCACGTGACTTGGTGTTAGCAGGACAGGGAATTCCAAGGTTTCTGCTTCAGAAAAAAAGTCAGGAAGGTGTTTCTTGTGCTGTCTTGTCACCCTCCAGGATAGAGCTGGGGACGGCAGCATCGGTGGTGAGCAAGAGGGACACCGCAGGAAATTGCTAAACTTCTACAGGAGAAAGTGAATCAGGAAATGACATCAGAGGTCTCAGCAAGGGCTGTAATGAGCAGACAGGAACTGGGCTGTGGAGTTAGAAAACGCTGGGCCAGACGATCAGAGAGGTCGCCTGTGTTTCAATACTCCAGCCTACATTAGGGTGCATTTTGGAGGGCCCAGCAACACTCAGGGGCCCAGTAAAAACACAACAGCAATAATAAAAACAACACAAGCAACATCTATTTGGCAACCCAGCCCTGAGACTGGGCCAAAGAGTCCAACTTTGAAAGTGTGGGAACATCTATTTCCTATGGCTATAATATCACTGCATTCTGAAACTGTCATAAGAGCACATTCCAAATAGTCTGAGGCTGGAGAATAATGTGCAAGAGAAGGGAATGTCCTGAGAACACGTTCCCAGCGGAAGAACAGGCTGAGGAATGCAGACATCCACAGGAATGGGGAGGGGAGGAAAAGGTGCCCAGTCCCCAGTGGACCCGAGAACCCTGAATGGAGGCAAGAAACACTCAAGGAAAGTTTTCGGTGGGGGGGGCGGGGAATGCTGGGGAAAACGCAGAAATGACTGAATACTGATACTGAAAATGACAAAATATTTTACATACTCATGATCTCTCTGAACAGCCTCATCTCTGTTCAGAGAAAATGTTGTTGCTGGATGGAGCTGGCAGGAAGCAAAGGTCTGCCTTTGACTCAAGGTTCCTAACCCCAGGTAATTCACAGCACTGGAAGCAGCCAAGGGGTTAGGGGTGGGGGGCGGGGGCTATAAATAGCCTATAGAAACTGAGATTTTCCACTTTCAGAATGTGACAGTCCCTCAGTTAGAAGATTCAACAGTTCAGTTTCACTGTAGGGCTTCCTAATGGTAGCAGCAAAGAGAGCATCCTTATTTCTCCCAGGTACTAGCCTTTTGCAAGGTGCTGGGAGAGTACAAACAGCCTAAGCCTGCTAGTCTAAATGCCTTGGGCTCCATCCCGGGAAGCAGGGAAGGAGGAGGAGCTGGGTGTGGCCCAGAGGATGTGCAGATGACAGCGATCAGTCGGTTAGAGTGCATCTGATGAAACTCTTGCAAGAAGAGGGCGTGCTGACTTCACCAACGTGCTGGGGTAAAGGGAAAGACCGTGGGTCTCAGAGCCAGACAGATGAGACTTAACTTTCCGGGGTCTGTTTCCTCGTGTGCAAAATGGAGAGAACTGCTGTACCGACTTCAAAGGCTGCCGTGTGGATTAAACGAAATAATGTGTGAAAAGTGCTTAACAGGAGGTCTGGTAAAGACAAAGCACTGAGTAAATATGTGTGTGTGTGTGTGTGTGTGTGTGTGGTTGGGTAGATGTGGAGTGCCTAACAAGCAGTATATGATTCCCATCGCTAGTTTAAACAGGGCGGACAGCTGCCAGACTGACTCCAGCCCTCCAATATCAGTAAGCAAATCCCACTGAGAAAGCAGTGATGCTGGAATCTTTCACAAGGATTCAAACGAGCTGTCTCATTTGAATGTTCTCCTCGGAGAACCATCATATTTCTCACCTATAAATTTCTCCAAGAAGTTATTGAAAAAAGTGCAAGAGATCCATGGGATCCATGTGGGCCAGGTCACCCAGCAGGTTCACAGACCCAGGCCTGCAATCAGGTGCCAGGAAAGGGACTCTGGAGCCACCTCTTGCTCAGCCCGGGTTGGTGGGGGAGGGTGTGTGGTGGGAGGGTGGGGGTGAGGGTGAGGAGGGAGGTATCATAGATGCTCTCTGCAAGTGGATGGCCAAATGGAGTCCGCAATGATGGGAGAGCAAGCCCTCACCTTTGCCCTTTAACTATCGTGTGTCTCAAGGAGAAGGGGACCTCATTTCCCATCCTCTTTATCTCAGCTGGCCGGCCTCTACTGGCACAAAGGTCCAGACCTGAAAGCCTCCTGCCGCCCTGGGCAATGTTGGAAGCTCCTGTCCCAGCAGGCGTGGATCTCCCCCACCTCCCCGGAAGAAAGAGCCCAATTCAGTCTTTAATCTTCTGCACATCAATTTAATCAATGGGGGTCAAGGGTAAAGAAAAGGCTTCCAGGAGAGAGAGAAGTTATAAAGCCCAAAAGGGTGGATGGTTTTACCAGCAGGGACCAGGGGAGGGGAGAGCAGAGCAACCCAAGATTCAGAGTAAAGGTCAATGGAGTCTTCCAGTTACTGCCCCACCGCACCAACCACCAGCCTGTGGAGACCCATCCCTCCTACCCCATCGCCCCACCATGGCCAATTCCCTGGCTCAGTGATGAGCTTGTATCAGACAGAGCTAGCAGTCTTCTCTTGCTGTTGCACTACAATATTTGCTCTGCTCTCTTCCTTTCCAAAGCCTAACAGATGGGACCACCGGAGTCCTCTCCAGCTCACCAAGATGCACGGAAAACTGAAAGTAAGGCGGCCCCAAGTGCTCACTCATGCTGACGCTGAAGCTCCAACACTTTGGCCACCTGATGCAAAGAGCCGACTCACTGGAAAAGACCCTGATGCCAGAAAAGATTGAGGGCAGGAGGTGAAGGGGATGACAGAGGATGAGGTGGTTGGATGACATCACTGACTTGATGAACATGAGTTTGAGCAAACTCTGGGAGACAGTAAAGGACAGGGAAGTCTGGTGTGCTGCAGTCCATGGGGCTGCAAAGAGTCAGACACGACTGAGCAACTGAACAACAACAGCTGCTCGTGGTGGAGGAGGAAAGAGGCAGGGAAAAGCAGCGTCCCAGCACCCAGACCATCTTTTCCAAACGCCAGGACTATGTCAGCCGGAATAAGCAACGCCACAGTTTCAGGGAAACCAAAGAGATATTTACTGCACTGGGGCCACAGTAACATCTAATGTGAGGGGCATCACCCACCTGTCTACCTGCCCCACGAAGAAGACCGGAGATCCACAAAGCGCCAGCTGAATGCACATCCGAAAACCATCCCCCTGTTGATCTGGGCTCCTTAGTGACCCAGCACTTACAGCAAATATCAGGCAAGCCAGCAGGCAGGCTGTTCAGAGGGGCTTGGGTGATAGCACTGAAGCTTCGCCCTTTTCATTTTTTTGCAGAATTGCTCCACAAGCACGCACCAACCAAAAGCAGCATATCTCCAGTATTTATTTTAACCTCGGGGGGAAATACTGAGCTGAGAACAGTTCAACACACTATGATGACATGACGGGATTTGCAGGCCCCACTTCCTTATACAGAAGAGAGAAGCAAGCACCAATGGCAAAAGAAAAGAAGGGTTGCAGACTCTCCACCAAAGGGCAGGTGGCTTCTTGATCCATACCCAGGTGATCACCCACCCACCTGTGAAGTGAGCGAGTCTCCCAGCAGTAGGAGTGCCACACACACTTGTCAAAAGCGGGGCTTAGGACTTCCCTGGGGGTCCAGAGGCTAAGAATCCACCTGCCAATGCAGGGGACACGGGTTCGATCCCTGGTCCTGGAAGACCCCACAGGCTGTGGGCCAACCGCACACTACAACTACTGAGCCTGGGCTCTAGATGCTTCACAAGAAGGAAAGCCACCACAATGAGAAGCCTGCACCACAACAAAGGGTAACCCCTGCCCCCTGCAACTCGACAAAGCCCACACCCAGCAACCCAGTGCAGCCAAAAATAAATAAATAAAATATTTAAAAAATAAAGTATCAGCTATATATTGTCCATATGAGACTTAATTTAAAAAAAAAAAAAAGCAGGGCTTACAAAGAGGGCAAAGGGCACTTAGGTCCAAAGGCAACATCAGAGATAAATCCTCACAAACCCGCTTGAACCAGTCCGAGGCACTTTCACACTGCGCTCTCCCATTTGGACAGGGCACACAATTCCTGTGCTTGCAGTCACTCATTCATTCAACAAACATTTACTTAGCACCTAGCAGATGTCATACACCACCAGGCTGGCACAGAGTCTAGACTACAAGCTAGGGCCAAAGTCACCTGCATTCAAGTGGGACACAACAGAGAAGGCTAATATCTGAAAAAGGATGAAGTTGGGTTTTTTTTTAAAAAGCCTCTGGCTTCTTGGGCTTCCCTGGTTGCTCAGTAGTAAAGAATCTGCCTGCCAGTACAGGAGACATGGGTTCGATCCCTGGTTGAGGAAGATCCCACATGGCATGGAGCAAGTAAGACCCTGCACCGCAACCACTGATCCTCTGCTCTAGAGCCCGGGAACCACAACTACTGAAGCCCCTGCACCCTAGAGCCAGGACTCCCCAAGGAGAGGGGCCACCGAAAGGGGAAGCCCACTAGAAGAGTAGTCCCCCCGCCAACCTCCCCCATTGCCGCAACTGGAGGAAAGCCCTGGAAGCAAGGAAGATCCAGCACAGGCAAACATTAATTCCAAAAATTAAGTAATTAATTTTAAAAAAATTTAAAGCCTCTGGCTTCTCAAAGCATGCTGGATCTCCATTTTCACAATCTGCACTCTGTTTTAAATACCGGTGGATCTCCTCTGGCCTCCTCAGGTGGTAAGCCCCCTGAAGACAGAGGCTATCTTTTGTTCAGCACCGTCTTCGGTGTCTTAATTACCCAAAAAATACCCATTGAATGTAACTGAAACAGAAAACAAACACTACTCTTCCCAGATCTTTGGCCTTACTGTTTCGGAAGGCTCTGCTCCCCAAGAAAGAAAGATGATGAAGCTTCAGAAAGGAGGAAAGGGGAGGGGGTGGGGTGCGGCGGGGGGGAGGGGTGGCTGACTTAGATACATTGAACACAACAGGAGTACAGTGTTGGAACTTCAGCCCAAGCGCACCCACCCCTCGGCGGCCCGAGGCGCCCCCTCCCCCTTCCGCCAGGAGCCACAGCTGGCGTCCCGGTGGAAGGCCCGTCCCCTCCCCCTGCTCCGCTGTTTGCTCTCCTCCGAAAATCCCCATTTGGAGTCCGAAAGAAAGACAGCGGGGTGGGAGGGGCGCGAGAGGAGTTAGAAGGGGAAGATGCACCAAGTAGGAAGGAAACCTCCCCGCGAGGGGCTGGGGGCAGGGCTGGCCTGGGGAGGAGATGTGACCGCCTCGGGGGAGATGGCCCGGCCGCGCCTCCTCTCTGGACGTGTCTGCACACTTTTCGTTCCTACACTGCCTCTCTTTTCCCTTTCCTCTTTTTTTATTTTTCTAAATCGATGCATTAATAGTCTTTAGAACTGGAGCAGAAGAGGGAAGCGTGTAAGGTGGAGGGGAAGAAGTTGATGAGACAGCCAGCCAGATCCCTTTGCCTGCTTTCCCCAATCTAGCACCCCACCTGCATTTTAGGGCCGTTTCCTCCAAGTCACCCCAGAGCCCGCAGGTCCAGAAGCCCGAGGGCGCTCGGGCTGGGCCCACTGGGCAGGGGCGGGATCTCCCTGGAGAGCGTTCTAGGCCTGCCACGGAATAAGGCTAACAGGGGAAAAGAAAGATGCGTCTCCGAGGCCCCATCCGTGCCCCGGGGGACTTGCCTGGACGTCGTCCGCTTGCCTCCCCTACCTGCAGCCCGGGCAGTCGTTGCAGGGCGGCTACCCCAGCGCCAGAACCCGCCGAGAAGTTTCACCGCTGCAAACGTGAGAAATCGCAGCTCGGCAGAACACCCGCCCCCACCCAGTCGCCGGCCCCACCCCCGCAGCCCGACCCCTGGCGGCGGCGACCTTGGCCACCCCGGACGCTCCCGAGGGCCGAAGGGGGGGTGCTACCCTGCGGGCTCTCCGGGGGCCATCGGAGGCGGCTGGGGGCGGTGGCGACCCGTCCCGGGGTCCTGGGTCCCCAGGTGGGACCCCCCCCACCCGCCGCCAGGCCTCCCTGCCGGCCCCGGCGGCGCGCGCCCCGGCCGGCGCGGGCGCCCCACTTACCCCGCCGCGCAGGGCCGGGGCTCGGGCAGGGTGCGCGCGTTACATCCGGCTGGAAGCGCCTCTCGGGCCCTCCGGGCCGTCGCTCTCGGGGGGACGGAGGGGACGGGAGGTGGTCTCTGTCGCCGCCAAACTCTCGGGGGCCTCTGGCTCCTCCTGCTCTTCTGCCCCCGAGCCCTCACTCCCTCCTTCTCTCTTGTCTCTCGGCCCTTTTTTCCGGGTTAATTACGTTTCGCATTAAAGCAAAACCCAGCCCCGGATGTGAGTACAAAGCTCCGCCGAGCCCGCCGGGGGAGGAGAGGGGTGCCGGGGCGGCCGGGGGGCGCGGCCGGGGGCGCGGACCTCGCGGGGGCGGGGAGCCCGGCGGCGGCCCCCAAGGCTGGGTGCCGGGATCTCCCCCCCAACCCTCGCCCTCGCCCGCGGGGGGCGGCCGCGCAGGTGGGACGCGGGCCGGGAAGCCCGCCTGGCGGAGGGAGGCCCTGCCTCGGACGCCGGGCAGCAGGTGTCCGAGTGGGAAGGGAGCCCCGGGATGAGAGCATCCTTGGGGGAGGGAGGCAAGCCGGAGCGCGGGCTAACTCTTGACTCCATTTCTTCTTCCCCAGCCCCCTCCTCCAGAGACTTCAGGCGGTCCTCCGTCGGACCCCGAGTCTTTAGCCATCTGGGACCGCGGGGCTGAGGTTTAGGGTTAGGGTCGAAGCAAGTTATCTCAGCTCTCCCGGGTTGTCACGAATGAGCCCCAGGAGCCCGGGGAGGGGTCTCACTTTCTAAGGGTGCCTAGGGGCTTTTTTCCGAGCGTGGCTCCAAGACGCCCTCCCAGCCCTCGGAGCTGGAGGAGAAAATGGGAAACCGACGAGCAGGTATGACGTCCTATTGCCGAGAGGGACCGAAGAGAACCCAAGGGTGCCGGCGCAGCCTCTGCCCTTATCTCGTTCGATCCACGCGGCCACCCTATGGATATCAATCCCCTCAACGATGAGGAAACCGAGAGTCAGAGACGTTAGGTAACTTGCCCTGGGTCCCACGGCTACCAATGGCAGGTCTGTCGGGTTCTGACGCCAGCCTCGCACCGAGAAGACAGATAATTGAAATGTACGTGTAGTCAAGCGCCTAACATTCGAAACCCAGAAAGGCAGTGGATTCACCCCAGGATGGAGGACCTGGAGCTGCGATTTCTGGGGATTCGGATGCAGTTGCAGTTGATGAGGTCGGAGTCCTAATTGCAAGGCTTTGACTGAGGGGAGGGCCTAAGAAGACGTCGAGGCTCAAAGTCTGGCTGGGCGGGATTGCAGGAAAGGCTGGTCCGTGACCCAGAGATGCAGGGGAAAGACAGACTGTTAAAAGTCTCTGCGACCTGAGGCAGCAAAGCTTGGAGGAAGGGGGTCCCCAGCGAGATGAGCCGGGAGGCAGGCAGGACCAGGCAGAGCACACGCCCGGAAAACACCGGTGATGAAACCACACACGTTTCCTCTTCCATTTTGATTGCCAAACCAAAAATGAGCCTCCTCGTTCTCTCAGGTGTGAAAAAAGACTGTTTGGTTTAGAACATTATGCTCTGAATGAGGAAGGAAAGGGGGACACAAGAGAAAGAGCATTTCCTTTGAAATAAATACATCAACATCTTTTTTTTTTTCCTGCTCATGAAGATTTTTGCTACTCACATACATTTCAGGCAGAGCGTATACTCCACAACCAGATGGCCTGGGTTTGAACACCAGCTCTGGAGCTTATTAGCTTTGATCTCAGAACAAAGTGACAACCTTTCCTGGTCTTATTTTCTACATCTGGGTGCTTGCAAAGAATAAATGAATTAACATTTGTAGAATGTTTGGATTGCTGCAGAACGTGAGGTAGGTGCTATGAAAATGTTTTTTTTTTAAATTATTTAAAAATTAGATTATGGTTTTCAGCGTGAAAAGGAACAAAATTCCATCCAACTGCCAGCAAATCCGACTGGAACGGACAGTTTCCAGTGGGAGCAATGAGGGAAAAGTCTCAGGTTCCATGGTATGGTTCATATTAAAACCCATAAAACTGTAGTCCCCTGGGGAGCTTGCCTGAGTCACTCATTCACAGAGCCGCAAATATTTCCTGAGCACTACTGTATTGGATGCCTGGGAGGCAAAGCTCCCTGAAAGGATGCAAGTGTCACTCAGAGGCAGCCTGTATCCCTCCTGGAAGGGTCGTGAAAGTGGCACACGGTGAGAAAGTGCCACCGCATGTGCTGGTTCGTTTGGGAGGGGATCCTTGGAAGGAGGTGGATTTTGAAATAGGCCTAAGAACTGCGATCCTAAAGTCTACAAGCAATGAATGCTGGAGAGGGTGTGGAGAAAAGGGAACCCTCCTACACTGTTGGTGGGAATGCAACTAGTACAGCCACTATGGAGAACAGTGTGGAGATTCCTTAAAAAACTGGAAATAGAACTGCCAGACGACCCAGCAATCCCACTGCTGGGCATACACACCGAGGAAACCAGAACTGAAAGAGACACGTGTACCCCAATGTTCATCACAGCACCGTTTGTAATAGCCAGGACATAGAAGCAACCGAGATGTCCATTGGCAGACAAATGGATAAGAAAGCCGTGGTACATATACACAATGGAGTATTACTCAGCCATTAAAAAGAATACATTTGAATCAGTTCTACTGAGGTGGATGAAACTGGAGATGATTATACAGAGTAAAGTAAGCCAGAAATAAAAACACCAATACAGTATACTAACGCATATGTATGGAATTTAGAAAGATGGTAACAATAACCCTGTATGCGAGACACAGATGTATAGAACAGTCTTTTGGACTCTGTGGGAGAGGGAGAGGGTGGGATGGTTTGGGAGAATGGCATTGAAACATGTATATTACCATATGTTAATGAATCGCTAGTCCAGGTTCAATGCATGAGACAGGGTGCTCAGGGCTGGTGCACTGGGATGACCCTGAGGGATGGGATGGGGAGGGAGGTAGGAGGGGGGTTCAGGATGGGAGACACATGTACACCCATGGAGGATTCATGTCAATGTATGGCAAAACCAATACAATATTGTAAAGTAATTAGCCTCCGACTAAAATAAATAAATTTATATTAAAAAAAAAAAAGAAATAGGCCTGAGAAGACCGGTGCAGTTCGACTCCGATGTTAGGCTAGGAGAAGGGTCACTGGTACACTTCCAGTGATGCTTATCCTTCACTGGGAAGCCCCATTTACTGCCAGACTTGTCCCTGGCCAGGACCTGGCCCCAGTCCGACTTCTGTATTTCTGGTGCTTCCTCAGAAGACCCCCATCACCTTCTACCATAGAGACAAAGATGGTCAATTGAGTCTGGGCCCTGCTGTGGTCCATTGACCATCTCTGACACATTTTGAAAATATTTCCATTGACTGATTTTATGCGGGCTTTTTTTTTTTTTTTTTTCAGTGCAATAGACAGCCCAGACGTCTGAAAATGTGACTCTGCCTGTGGGGAAAGGAATGTCAAAAAGGGCCTTTCACAGCAGCTATTTCAGTCCCATGTTGTGTCAGTGCAAATGAGTTTCAACAGTTTGCTCAAGGTTTTGCAGCTGATTAGTGGCAGAGATGTTTCTGGAACCCAGGGTGGAGAATCTTAGTATTGATACAGGAACCTTCCCATGACAATGGAGACTAGGCAGAACCTAAGAGTTTAAACAGAGAGTCTTATACTCCAGCCATTTATGCACTTTCTATTCATTTTCAGTGTTCACAGCTGGCTTACCAGGTGCCCTAACAACCTTCGGTGCTGAGCCAGGGCTCCCCCCAGGGAACCGCATTGTTCTCTGTCCTTAGAGACACACATTATATAAGGTACCAGGTTGCAGCTGGGGCCAGGAGAGTTCTGTTGGGGAAAGTGTGGGACTGAAGAGGCCGAGGTCAGTGGTTGATCCTGGTTCAGACCGGTTCATTTTGCACAAAGTTAAATTGTTCCAAAGCCATTGCACTTCTAATGCTAGCTGGTCATTTTGTAGAGTTGCTATTGGTTTCAGTAGCCACATACCATCCATTTCTCGAAAGATTACTCAAACTACTATTGTTCTGTTCAGTCCTATTCACTCAGCGAACAGTTATCTGAACCTATTAACCATGTTTTCCTCTCATATATCTTGTGCTCAGTTACATCCAACACCTTGCGACCCTTTAGGCTGTAGCCCACCAGGTTGCTCTGTCCATGGGATTTCCCAGGCAAGAATACTGGAGTGGGTTGCCGTTTCCTCCTCCAGGGGATCTTCAAGACCCAGGGATCAAACCCATTGTCTCCTGCAGTTCCTGCACTGCAGGCAGGTTCTTTACCCAGTGAGCCATCAGGGAAGCCTCCCATGTATCTTGCAGTTACTTATTTTCCAGGTACTTACTAAATGCTAATTGCTTTACATGTATTGTTTTATTTAAGTCTTACAACACAAGGAGTAAGGTACAACTATTTCCCCATTTTATAGATGAGGTGACTAAAACATAGGGACCAAGCCCAGTCACAAACCTGTTCAGTTGGATGCCAGAGCCAGCCCCCTTAACCACGGAGGTTGTGAAGGATACATACAGGAAGACATAAAACAAGATATTTTCCCTACACATATTCGATAATTATCATCATTTAGAATATCCATTCCATTTTGGCTAGCAATTTCATGTCCAGAAGATTTGTCCTGCAGAAAGTCATCTGTAGATACAGATAACATATATGGAATGTATGTTTCTGTGTATGTAAAGAGTATGTGCTCAGTCGTGGCCGACTCTTTGTGATCCCATGGACTGTAGCCTACCAGGTTTCTCGTCCATGGAATTTTCCAGGCAAGAATACTGGAGTGGGTTGCCATTTCCTTCTCCAGGGGATCTTCCCAATCCTGGGATTGAACACAAGTCTCCTGTGTCTCCTGCATTGCAGGCAGATTCTTTACCACTGTGCCACCTGGGAAGCCAAGGAGAGATGCAAATCGCTCTCCCTTGGGCTGTCTACCAGCTCCTGTCACAGTGTGGTCCACAGACGGAGAGGGGGGCCGGCTGGCCGAGTCAGAGCAGAGCGGGCAGCTCCAGTAGACACAAGAAATTCAGTTTTACCTGCCACATCAAGGGTGACCCAAGGCTCCGCTGGGATAATGAGAGTGGATCAAGTGGGATCCATAGCCAGGCAGGCCCTCGGGCCGCATCGTTCAGTGTGTGGGCTCTCTCATCCAACTTATTCACAAAGAACTGGGGCTGGTCAGGGTTGCCTCTCTGGCGTCCCCCAGTAGAGTGCTGAGGACATTCCTGCTTCCAGTGCCCTCCTTTATGACAAGAAGCACATTGGTTCAGGCCCAGGCAGCTTCTTGGTGATCTGTCCAGCTTTCTCAGTCTTTCAAGTTCCCCTCAAAGTGGTGGGTGAATCAGAACAACGAAGAGTATATATATCGAATAATACATTCGCTTCAGCATTGCTCATAATAGTGAAATTTGGAAATCACTGTCATATTCCTCAACGAGGGACTGAACAGGTAAGTACTGTTACAGCCACATAATTTTATACTATGTTGTTTTTGTTCAGTCGCTAAGTCATGCCCGACTCTTTGCGACCACATAAACTGCAGCACACCAGGCTTCTCTGTCCTTCACTATCTCCTGGAGTTAGTTCAAACTCATGCTCACTGACTCAGTGAAACATCCAACCAACTCATCCTCTGTTGCCCCCATCTCCTACTGCCCTCAATCTTTCCCAGCATTAGGGTCTTTTCCTATGAGTTGGCTCTTTGCATCAGGTGGCCAAAGTATTGGAGCTTCAGCTTCCACACCAGTCCTTCCAGTGAATATTCAGAGTTGATTTCATTTAGTATTATACTGAGTGGCTGTTAAAAAAAAATGAGATACCTCTTTATATGAAAAATATTAATTAAGTGGGAGGAAGGTACAAATTTGCCTATATAGTAGAATCCCATTTGTGTACATAAAAATTGTATGTTTATTAAGTGAAAAAAAAGGTTTAAAAGACTGCATTGCAAACTGTTAACCACAGTTCTCTTTGGGCGGAAGAGGAAGGGTTCTAATGATAGATCTCAGTTTTTAAGAGATGTATTTCTGTAATGTTTTATTTTTTCCAATAAATCTGCATACATTTGGTTACCAAAAAATAATGATTTAAAATTTTAATGAAAAGTGTTAAAGAGCTCTGAGGAAGCATATTGCAGCCCTCAAGGATCCCATCATTTAGTTGGGAGGGAATATAGCATACAGAAAGAAATATCATAAAAGCCAGAAGCTCATATTAATACATGCAGAGAAGAGAGAGAAAATTCTGTGGGAAAGAAAAATCAGCCAGCTAGAGCTGAGAGGTGCAGGAGAAAATGTAGGAAGAGACTGCATTTTGGAGGGACCTTGAAGATGTGAATGGTGTAAAATATAGAAGGTGGAGACAGGTGTTAGAATAGGTGGATTCAGATAAAGGGATTGGTCCATTTCAGCTGGAGTACAGGGGGACCAGGAAGAATGCAGGAAGGATTTTCATGGGGAGCAAAACAGGAAAGAAAGGTTGCCCGAGGGTATTTATTGTTAAGCAAATGAGTTGTACATATTACTTTAGGCTTTGAGAGCCACTGGAGGGACTTCTCTGGCGGGCCAGCGGTTAAGATTTTTGCTTTCCAGTGAAACAGGTGTGGGTTCGATGCCTGGTCAGGGAGCTAAGATCTGACATGCCTCTCAGTCAAAAAAAACAGAAAACAGAAGCAACACTGTAACAAATTCAATATAGACTTTAAAAAATTGTCCACATCAAAAAAAAGAAAAAAGAGCTAGTGGAGGTTTTTGAACAAGGGAGTCACACAATTAGAAGTGAATAAGCAGCAATTTCATAGTTCGTGGCTTCATGGTACCTGGTCTCTAACACCAAAGCTACCACCAGGGATGTGACTCCTGACTCTCCCAAATGAGCTGTGTAGTCATGCACCAGATTCTCTGGTTTCCTGTGTTTCTATAAAATAGAAAAGGTGGTGATAACACATAACCTATCTCATACCACTGTTGTTGAGATTCAGTGAGTTAATGTTCTTAGGGCACATGGTAATTGCTGAGAATGTCAGTTAAATTTTAACAGTTTCATACCTTTGGATGAAAATCTTTGCATTTCATTTTGAAACTTTTACTAAAAAGAGCTCACATTACGCGACAAATTATTACCTGTTCCTTCTTCACACTTTCACAGGATTATAGATTATCAATCCTGTTTTACACAGGTGAAAGAATTTAGGTTTTTAAGGAGAGAGGTACACTCTTGGAATCACAGAGCCAGACATGAATTCTGTCTTGGTTCAGTGGTCCCCACCCAACACTCAGCTTTATTGCTTAGCTCCAATCCTCAGCTTTGAGAACAGAAAACGATAGAAGAACACTGGCAATTTCTGTTTATGGATAAGGGAAAGAGTGGTAAGGGATGGTAATAAAGTAAAATCAAAAGGGAGAAAACTTCCATGAAATGCCTGGAAGTGTGTATGTCAAATCAAATTTTATATACACAAGTATATACATATTGATATGTGTATATTATATGGTGAATTACGCTGCCTCTCAAAATAAAACATGTATGCTGAAGACCTAACTCACAATCTGACTGCATTTAGAGATAGAGCCTTTCAAGAAGGAGTTAAGGTTAACTGAGCTCATAAGGGTGAGGTCCTAATCCAACAGAACTGATAGCCATATAAGAAGAGGAAGCGATCTCGCCCTGTCTCCAAGGCCGTGTGAACACACAACAAGAGGGCAGCCATCTGCAATCCTAGAAGAGAGCTCTCTCCAGAGCCCAACCTAGCTGGCAACCCCCTCCTGGACTCCAGCCCCTAGAACGCTGAGAAAAGAAATTTCTGTTGTTTAAGCCACCCACTCTATAGTACTTTTTATACTCATACATATAGAGAGAGACAGTGCATACGGATACAGGCCAGAATTACTTCCCAGTGACAAAGTTTGGCAAACATTGCCATACTGTTAAATCTGATGCTAATATAAACTTCAAAACAAAGCGCCCGTCCAGTCCCCAGAAATCACAGTCTCCTGGCCAAATGCACCGTTCCTATTGATTCATGCGATGGTATTGTTTTTCCGTCAGTTTGAATAAGGGCAGTGCATGGCTGGGATTCCTGCATTCCCTGTGATTACAGGGAAAGAACTGGGTCTGTGGAACCAGAGAGAGAGAGAATGAACAGACAGACATTGATACCTAAGGTGTGGATCCATGACCGTGCTTTGGTACTATAGTTAACATATTTTTTCTTAGACTAGTTTCATAATTCATTTCCTCAGCACAGAGCCTACATGAGGGCTACAATTAGAAAATACTGGGGTGAAGGTGGTCAAAGTTGGTAGCTGGAATAAACTCTGTCCAGTTTATTCCAAGAGATGCCTGTGGTGGTCAGTGAACCAGATTGGCTATTACCTCAGTGATTCTCAACACAAGCTGGTGATTACAAAACAAAGAAAATCAAACAGGATATTTGGACAGATGGATTTATGTCCTTCCATTATTTTGTTATTAGGAAATACATGCACACAGTACAAAGTTCAAAAGGTACAAAAGAGGAAGAATGAACAAATACTTTATTCTAAAAGTCTTTTCTATTTCTGAACTTGCCAAGCTAGGCAAATAACTAGCTTTTAATTTAAAAATACCGCAGACATCTTATAGTTGCTCTGTGACTAAAAAAAAAAAAAAGAACTAACTTTATCTTCAACTTAAAAATACTTGTGAGTCCGTGGATATATTTTTTGAGAAATTTTAGCCAATTTTGTATCCATTCACATTAAAACTCCTGCCACTGGAAAAGATATGTGAAACCTGACTGGCAGTTTGAACCTCGAGACCTGTGAAGTTCAGTGTGAGTCACCGGAGACAGGTAATTTACTAAGGAATCTTCTTTCAAATTTCATCATAATTTGTACAATGACTCCACATCTCTGTCAAACTTTGTTAAAATTAAGTGTAACACTAGGCTGGAGAGTTAAACCCAGTTCAGCTTCATTCCATCATTTAGTAATTAAACAATAACAAGCTAAATTTATCCTTACACCTAATACATAATGACGGTTTGGATGTTCTAATTGGATAAGTGGCCAAATGCTCCTTCCATCATCTGATGTCAGAAGATGTCACAGTCCTGGCTGGCTGCCAGACATATCAGGAACATGGTCTTGACCTGGAGGTCACTTTCTGGCAACTTCAATCTCTGGAAGAGAACTCTGAACTGGAAGATAAGAGAGAAAGAGCCTCTGAGTAGCCAAGTCCCTGTGTCTTCACAGAGATGCTTTTTTAGGCTTGCTTATTGATTCTGGCTGAAGATCTAATTTCAAAAGGTCCAGTTATGTGGTTTCCCAGTCCTCAGTGGACTAGAAACCAAGAAAATAGAAAAGCTTTTGGAGATGGAGAGGGCCGGGGGAGGGAAAAATGACTTTATTCAGTTGATTTCTCTCTGTAAATGGATTAGTTGATAACAACGAAGGAGAGAGAGAAAAGTTAATAAGCATTCCCCGAAGTGATATGTGCCCAAGACAATCTGCATCACTTTCGGTGATGACTTTGAGGTAGGAAAAAGTGGTTGAACCGTGATGGGCGCCTTGATTTTAGGTGAGAAGTTTCATACAGTTTTGCTTGTAAGAGTGGCGAATTCGAGGAGATCATTTCTGAGGTGGTTAAGAGAGGACAGGATTCATTCATGCTCTTATATATTTTTAAAATATTATATCATGTGCATTATATTTCTTTTGCTTAGTAATATACTTTTTTTCAAATTATTTAATGCCCCTACAAAAGATTTTAAAGTAAAAGTACATGAAAAGAAAATTGTACAAATTAAAATATGGAAGACCTGGAACCATAAAACTCTAGAAGAAAACATAATGGGTAAGGCCCTTGACATTGGTCTTGGAAATTATTCTTGTTGGATTTGACACCAAAAGCCAAAAAAGGCAACAGAAGTAAAAACAAACAAATGGCGCTACACCAAACTAAAATTCTTCTACCCAGGAAGAAAGCAAAGGAAAGAAAACCATCAACAAGATGAAAAGGCACCCTACAGAATGGGAGAAAATGTTGCAAATCATATATCTGATAAGGGGTTAATATCCAAAATATATAAAGAATTCATGTAACTCAACAACAAGGAAAAACCCAACAATCTGATTTTTTAAATAGGCAGAAGAGCTGAATAGACATTTTTCCAAAGAAGATATACAAATAGCTGACAGGTACATGAAGAGATGCTCAGCATCATTCACCAGTAGGGAAATGCAAGTCACAACCACAATGAGTATCACTTCACATGAATATGGATGGCTTTTATCAAAAAGACAGCGAAGGACAAGTCGGCAAGGATGTGGAGAAAAGGGAACCCTTGGGCCCTGTTGGAATGCAAATTGGTGTAGCCACTATGGAAAACAGTATGGAGGTTCCTCAAAAAATTAAAAATAGAACGATCGTATGATCCAGCAGTTCCACTTCTGTGTATATATCAGAAAGAAACAAAATCACTATCTCAAAAAAGATATCTGCACTCCCAGATTCATTGCAGCATTATTCACCATAGCCAAGACGTAGAAACAAACTAGGTAAAAATAAATAAATAAATAAATAAAAATAAAATAAGAAACAAACTAGGTGCCCACTGACAAATGAATAGATACGGAAAGCGTGACATATATTCAATGAAATACTATTCAGCCAAAAAGAAGAAGGAAATTCTGCCATTTGCAACAACATGGGTGGATCTTGAAGGCATTATACTAAGTGAAGTAAGACAGAGGAAAAACAGATTCTATATGATCTCACTCTTCTGTGGAATCTAAAAACCCCTGAACTTACAGAAACAGAGAACAGATTGGTGGTCGCCAGAGGCGAGTGGTGGGAGCTAGGGCTGGGGGTCGATGTAGGGGGAGAGAAGGTGGTCAAATGGTGCAAATTTCCAGTTATAAGATAAATAAATTCTGGGGGTGGATTGTATAGCATGGTAACTATAGCTAACTGCACCACATTGTATATTTGAAAGTGAATAAAAGAGTAGGTCTCAATGTGCACATCACAGAAAGAACTATCATTTACTTTTCTGTTCTGATGTGAAGAACAGTGCTTCTCAAATTTGAAACTATCACAACATTGTTAAATGACTATGTTGTTGTTCAGTCGCTAAGTCATGTCCGACTCTTTGCAATCCCATGGACTGTGACTCCTCTGTCCTCCACTCTCCCCCAGAGTTTGCTCAAATTCATGTCTATTGAGTCAGTGATGCTATCGAACCATCTCATCCTCTGTAGCCCCTTCTCCTCCCGCCCTCAGGCTTTCCCAGCATCAGGGTCTTTTCCAATGAGTCAGCTCTTTGCATCAGGTGGCCAAAGTATTGGCACTTCAGCTTTAGCAACAGCTCTTCCAATGAATGTTCAGGGTAGATTTGCTTTAGGATTGACTGGTTTGATCTCCTTGCAGTCCAAGGGACTCTCAGGAGTCTTCTCTAGCACCACACTTTGAAAGCATCAATTCTTTGTTGCCCAGCCTTCTTTATGGTCCAACTCTTACATCTGTACATGACTACTGAAGAAACCATAGCTTTGACTAGATGGACCTTTGTCAGCAAGGTGGTGTCTCTGCTTTTTAATACATTGTCTAGGTTTGTCATAGCTTTTCTTCCAAGAGCAGCATCTTTTAATTTCATGGCTGCAGTCACCATCCATGGTGATTTTGGAGCCCAAGAAAAGAAAAGAAAAGTAACTGCTTCTATTTTTTCCCTTTTATTTGCCATGAAGTGATGGAACCAGATGCCATGGTCTTAGTTTTTTAGCACTGAGTTTCAAGTCAACTTTTTCAGTCTCCTCTTTCACCCTTATCAAGAGGCTCTTTAGTTCCTCATTTCTCCCCAACTTCAAGTGCTACAGTCCCTGTGACCCAGCTTCTCCATGTGGATTTCTTCTGCCATATGGGCATATGGTTGCTTCCATTCTTTTTTTTTTTTGCCTTCCTTAAAAAGAAAATCCACCAGAACCTCGGCTGGTATTCGAGAAAGCCACTCTCCTATGAGGGGTTCGCATCAGGGTCCGTTAGATGACTTTGGTTAGTTACTATCCAGGACTGCGGTGGCTCCCCTATACTCAGAAGGTGACAAGCAAGCGTTAGGGTAGAAGTCAAGTCTGTTAGAATGTAGCTTTGTAATTGCATGTTACTGAGTACACCATGAGTCAAACCATGGCCAATGAAAAGTAACTGCGTGTTCTTGAAATAGTTTGGTGGTGAGCTCCAGGGGCTGGTTTATTTTTGGTTTCTCCAATTTAAGCCCTTGTATCATGACCCTGCAACTACCACCCAGTTCAGAGTAGAAGGGCAGCATGATGGGGTACCAAGAACTTGGGACCAGGAATCCTCTGAAATTTTAGTAAAATGACGCTGACATGTTTTATTGTTCAGAGTTATAAAGTGTCTAGAAATGTAAGTATTATGAGCAGAAATGGCAGGGAGACAATGATATAAAACAGTGATCTTCAAACTTCTTCACCAACACCCGCTAAAAATTGCTGGAGGACTTCCCTGGTGGGCCAGTGTTTACAAATCCACCTGCCATTGCAGGAGACACAGGTTCAATCTCTGGTCCCAGAGGATGCCACATGTCAAGGGGCAGCTGGGCCAGGACTCCGCAGCTACTGAACCCTTGTGCCTATAGCCTGTGCTCCACAGCAACAGAAGCCACGGCAGTGAGAAGCCCTCTCCCAGCAGCTGGAGGGTAGCCCCTGTTCACTGCAACGAGAGAAAACCCGCTTACAGCAAAAAGACCCAGCACAGCCAAAAATAAAGTAAATAAGTTAACATTAATTTTTTAAATGCTGGAAAACTATGTATCTCTACACACATTTTCAAATTGACATTTGTAACTTTTAATCACAAGTTTGAGTGATTGCAAAAAATGTGTTCTGCCAATCGTTAATTAACATAGGATATTTTTAAATGAAACTGTCATATCACTCTTTTTAAAGGTATCCAATAGAAATCAAGTATCATAGTAACTTGACACCCCCATTCCTTTTTGGAAATGAACAAGTAGCTCTCTAACAGTCAGAGATGTTAATTTTTTCCCTTTCCTCCTTAAACTCTATTTTCATTCCGCTTCCAGAGAAGTTTGTCCAAATGTCATATATTTTTGACGTCTTTTATTACTTGAACATCTACTATTTGGACATCTCTTACCGATTACCCCATCCCATTTTCTGAAACAAAAATGCCTCTATAAATTGATTTTACAATTTAGAAATTAAAAACTATCCTGCAACCTTCAGGCTCCAAGTGTGAAGACATATTTTTGGAGACTAATTCATCATTGCCATAATTTGTAACAAGATAAATACAAATGTCATTGATCACGAAACATGAAGCAATAAAATGTTACTGGAAATTATTCTCTTAATGAGATGGATGAGGATGAATTTTAAAATGTTATTTTTATATATTTATATATATATGTAACAGTTCAAATATTCATCAATTAATATTACTTAGTGCAAGAATGAGCAGGTATAGCACCAATACGATCCCTATTTCTTATTTTCATGGACTGAGGAAACCTGTTGACCAGAACAAATAGATGGGGCTGTATGGAGTTTTGTTACAGCAGTGTTTAGGGTTAATCAGAGGAAAGGCTTTCGAGCAGAGTCTGTTATGACTGAGTGAACACAAACCCTGTGCAAAGATTTCTAGCCAGTTCACCTTTGCAAGGGAATTTAAAATCTATTTTTCATGTTCATCACAGCACTGTTCACAATAGCTAAGAGATAGAAGCCACCTAAATGTCCGCCAATGGAGGAATGGATAAAGAAGACGTAGTCCATACATACAATGGGATTTTACTGTATGTGTGCACTCAACCATTAAAAATAATGAAATAATGCCGCATGCAACAATATGGATGGATTTAGAGATTGTCATAAGAGTGAAATAAATCAGACAGAGAAGGAGAAATATTGTATGACAAGACTGAGCGACTTCACTCACTTATCTTTTATATGTGGAATCTTAAAAAGACATGATACAAAGCAGAAGACTCACAGACTTAGAGAACAAGCTTATGGGAAGGAGGGGGAGGTGGGAAGGAGAGTCAGGGAGTTTAGAATCAACATGGGCATATTGCTATATTTAAAATGGAAAACTCACAAGGACCTACTGTATAGCACAGAGAACTCTGCTCAATGTTATGTGGCAGCCTGGATGGGAGGAGAGTTTTGGGGGAGAATACATGTATGTGTATGGCTGAGTCCCTGTGCTGTCCACCTGAAACTATCACAACATTGTTAATAGGCTACAACTCTAGTATAAAATTAAAAGTTTATTTAAAAAAAAAAAAACAAAAAGAAATCTGCTTTTCAGCAGAGCTGAATTTGGCAGCGTTGCTCAATTTTTTTTAACTCCTTCGAACTGTAGGTCAGCCATCACTTCAAAAATTACTCTGTGGGGGCGGTTGGGGGAAGCATATGGGAACACTCTGTACTGTCTGCTCAGTTCTCCTGCAAACCTGAAACTGCTCTTAAAAATAAAGTCTTCTTTTTTTAAAATTGCTATAATGATCTATCAGTGGTCAACTCAGTTAGGTGTTTTTCTTCCAAGTTTTACAGAAGATCATACCCGGGAAGCCACCTACCTTGCAAAGTGATTTGCACCTCAGTTACAAAAGGCTTTTGCTTTCTCAATGCAAACACAGATGTTTATTTTGACCATGGAGAGCGGCATGTGGGATCTTAGTTTCCGAACCAGGAATGGAACCTGTGTCCCCTGCAGTGGAAGCAGGAAGTCTTACCAACTACATCACCAGTGAAGTCCCTCGCCCTATTTTTATTTTAACGTTTTTTCAAAAGTAATTCATTTGTTTATTGGTCATCTGTTTTAAATATAGCAGTGCAAACAGAGATATTTTTATTCACCCCCTGTCTCCACCCTGGAGGTTTTTACAACAAAGGGCAATGCCTTTGTTTCCTTTTTTAGAAGAGAGAGAAGGCTGGTGTGAAAGGGCATGTGGGAGCAGAGACAGATGGGCAGGCGGACGTGAGACGTGGCTGTCTGTCCGTCTCCGGGAGATGCAGAAACTGATTCTCCTAAGTCTGAGTCCTGTGGGGGCCCATCCTTTAAACACCACCTAGAACACCAGCCGGGGGGGGGTGGTGACTTAAGTGTGTTGCTCAGTCATGTCCGACTCTTTGGGACCCCATGGACTGTAGCCCACCAGGCTCCTCCCTCCATGGGATTTTCCAGCCAAGAATACTGGAGTGGGTTGCCATTTCCTTCTTCAGGGGATCTTCCCCATCCAGGGATCAAACCCAGGTCCTCCATATTGCAGGCAGAGTCTTTATCGTCTGAGCCACCGAGGTGACTTAAGAACTACCTCGAATACACAGAATTGTAACATTAGACTTTTAGTAACGTATTCGCTGTTTGTCTGAAATTCAAATCGAACTGCATGTCTAGTATCTACGGTCTACCTGGCAACCCTTGCTCATCGCGATCATTCATTTTCAGAGATGAGAGAAACTGTCCTGAAAACAACGAAGTGCCAAAGATCGTTTATTGCTCCCTCCACCGAATTCCCAAATAGAGCTGATGTTTTCTCGCCTCTCATCACAGGGCCCATGTTTATCCGTCCCTCCTATGGTGTTCCTGTCCTCCTTAGCCAGAGTAAAAACAACAACAATAACAAAACAGGCTATGATATGCGTGAAAGGACGGAAGCTGTCGGGGGAAACTGAGACCAGGAACTGTCTTGAGAGAAGCAGAGAGCGTGTGGGTACAGTGTGGGAAAAACACCTCTGCGTCGTCACCTCAAAAACAGCAGCTATAAAAGGAGAGAGCTTATTAAAAGCCTCTGCTTTCAGGGCAGACACCAAAGCTACATGAAATTTGTAAATATTCCCCATCACAGGCTAACCCATGGACACATAACAGAAAACATCATTCAAGTCCAGCTGCAAGTCTGATCACCTTTGCCACACGTTATCCTGAGCTGCTTCTTAGGAAAGACACCGATCAAGCCTTTCATTTTTCTTTCCCCTTCTGTTCTGTTTACTATCACTGCCCTCTCTCACTCCCCTCCCATCTCCCAAGCACCAAAAATAATTTGAATTTCAAACCTTTTTTTGGCCTCCCTTGAGAACTGGTCTGGATCTAGGTGGTGGCATCCAGAATTTAGTAGAACCTCTGTCCGTACCTCACTCCCGCCTCCCGTTCTCAGCACTTGGGGTGTTCGGGTACCTCCACACACCCCCGCCACAAACCTTCTCTACCTCATCATTAGTGAGAGGAACCCCTCAGGAATCCCCGGCCTCCACTTACCTGCTCTGGTTTGGGAAGAACAAGGCTCTTTGCACAAGAAAGCCAGCTTCTCATCAACTGTAGGAAGCCACCTCCATGTGGCCAAGGACAAGGTGATAGCGATAAGGAGGAAGACCAGACCTGAGCCCCTCGGTTCAGGAGACCCAAGCAATTTCCTGTTTCCGAGACAGTTTTAAAAATGGAAAAACTGACTAAATTCATAGAGGGGGGGTGTATGTGTTTCCCTCTCCCCCAGTCATCCCCGTGACCCCTTGATCTTTCTCTGGGGGACAGCTGACCTTCTTTTCTAAAGAATCTCTCTAGGGGCTTCCCTGGTGGCTGAGTAGTTCAGACTTCAGCTTCCACTGCAGGGAGCACTGGTTCGATCCTTGATTGGGGAACTAAGATCCCACACGCTGTGTGGTGTGATCAAAAAAAAAAAATCTCTCTAGATATAGCCCCAGCCCCTCCCTGGCCCTCTGCGCTCACAGCCGTTCCTTAGCTGGTGTCTCAATACCCTGGTACATTTTTGTTACAAGAATAAGGAAAGGGGGCGAGGCGTGGAATGAGAAAGAGAAAAAGGAATGAGTTTTTTTGTAGTTGGGACAGTTTTCGGTCAATGTTTCCATGACTTGTTTCTTCTCCCCTGTTTCTTTCCAAGCTGAAGACAGCACTCAGAAACACTGCTAGTTACCTGCGGGATGTTCTTTTCTTTCTCTGGTCCAACCTGAGATGCTTTTGCTGGATTCGGAGTTGGGAGGGAGGAGATGAGAGGGGTGATGTGCAGGGATGAAGAGCAAGTTTCAGGCACCAACCAGAGCCCCTGCTTTCGGTTCTGCAGAAAGCAGGGGCTCAGTGGACTCTGAGACTGTAGGCGCTAAGCCCAGGATGGTGGGCACTCGGGTGCCTGGCCAAGGAGGAGAGATGGCTCACCTCTCCCCTAGAGAGAGATGAGATAGAAGGAGGAAGGGGGGAAATTGGGAAAGGAGGAAAGAAACAAAAGGGAAAAAAATAAGGAAGAAAGAAAGGAGGAAGAGACAGATGGAGGGCAAACTTGTATATTCCTCTATTTTGACAGCTTCCTTATATTAAAATAGATTATGATAGTGCCCCACACACAGTGTTACTGTAAGGAATAAATAAAATGTAAGTATGGTAGTATAGTGCCAGACGTACAGTAGATGCTAAATTAATTTCGTTGAGCATAAAGGACATTTACACTTATGTTGCGTTTTCTTAGCTGTTTGTCTTCTCTCACTGGACTCTGAATGTCTTACTCATTTCCTCTATCTGTGACAGGCTTTCCAAGTGGCTCAGTGGTAAAGAATCTGCCTGCCAATGCAGGAGATGAAGGTTCAGTCCCTGGATGGGGAAGATCCCCTGGAGTAGGAAATGGCAACCCACTCCAGTATTCTTGCCTGGAGAATTCCATGGGCGGAGAAGCCTGGTGGGTTACAGTCCATGGGGTCAAACAGAGTCAGACACGACTGAGTAACTGAGCATGCACATACTCACTCTACCTATGACAGTGCCTGGAATATAGTAGACAATATATATTTTTAAATTAATTCATCAACTAATTAATACCCAGTCCCATCCTCACCTGGCCCTGTTTGCCCTCTCTCCCTATGCTCCCTGGACCACCATTCTGAAACTTAAACTCTGAACGAAGGTCGTCAGACCTGTAGTGGATGAAATGCCAGTACTCCACTTCCTAAAAATACCGAAGAGTTTTCTCAGCAAGCACAGAGAGGCAAGAGATTCAGAAGCGCAGACTGTGGGTTGTTGGTATTTCTAAATCCACTGCAGAACCATGATGTGTCCAAATTAAAGCCAGAGTCCAAGGTGCTGTTTATATTCAAAGTATTATATTTTAAAGAGCAGAGGACATCAGCCTTCCCAACACATTCAAAGAGGGAGGAACAGCATTCTAAGAGAGAGAGAGAGGGGAAGGAATGAGGAAGAAAGAAAAAGGACGGGAGGGAGGGAGGGAAAGAAAGCTGGAACAGTGGATTTTCAGACAGGCACATGGAAATCCCAGTTAAGCATGGTCTACTGGACACGTAATTTTATCTCTGCTCTCTCTTAAGCCTACACTAAAATGATAGCAAAGGAGGAAGGGAACATACGTCCTCAAGGACAAAGAATGTGAAAACAGCAACAACCAACAAAAAATGTTAAACCTTTTAAAAAACACAAAAGCTATCGTCAGTGGAAACTAACCTACTATATCAGAAAAACTTAGACCTGTGAAGACTGGAAGCACCAAGAAACCAGTAGTTCAGCATCTCCAAGCCCCAGACAGGCTCAAGAATTCAAGGAGCAGGAGCCTCTGAACTGGGTGGTGGAGGAGGTGTGGAGGAGGTGTGGTTAGGGTGGGGCTGGAAACAGGAAGATGGGTTGAAAGCTTGCGTGAGGAGGAAGAAGAGTGAACACGGAAGCCTTGGGGCTTAGGATCTAGGCTCCACCAAGGACAGAAATGAGAGCGGAATCACAGCCAGGGGCGGTCACCGAAAGCCCATGTACTGAACAGAGTGCCACCACTTGCCCCGGCCTCCATCTATATTTGGCTGGAAAAAATGCTGAAGAAAGCTTAAATTTTCACAATTTCCACCCCTAACCCCTAGCAAGAATGTGGAGGAGTAATCTCACTGGGAAACGGTCCAGCTCAAGAGAAAAATGCTACAAAATCAAGCATTTGTCTCCCGGATTTGTCTCCTGGTTCAATGGCTTTGACACAGCCCACCTGTCTTCAAACTCACAGTTATGCTCAACAGTTTCAAGTAGATTTTAGTGCCTCACCGGCAACTGTGAACCACCATCAAGGACCATAGAGAAGGGAACTCCCTGGTGGTCCAGTGGCTAAGGCTCTGCCACCCTAATGCAGGCGGCCAGGTTCAATCCCTGGCCAGGGAACTAGACCCCACAGCTAGGGGTTCACGTGTCACAACTAAAAGATCCTGCATGCTGGAGCTGAATAAAAAAATGAGGACCACCAAACAAGGAACTCCCCAGTGGTCCAGTGGTTAGGACTCCAGGCTAACTGAAGTCTGGAGTAGTTTCACTGATCAGGAAACTACGATCCCAGAAGCTACACACTGCCCCCGCCCCCCCCCCCCAAAAAAAAGCATTGAACATTTGGGGGAATCCTCCAACGTAAAAGGTAGACTAAAACAAATGGAGGGGGAAGGGGAGCACTTTGAAGAAACAAAGGCAATGCAGGGAGAGAAAAAAATACTATTAATATAACACTGAGGTAAAAAAAAAGATATCATTTTCAAAATGATAGTAATTTTCTAAAAATATCAGGATGCCTTTTAATGAGAGAGAGAGCATACAGAAAATAAGAAAAACGTCACGGAGGTTACAAATATGATAGAGAAAGAATCTTTCAGAGGGTTGAAAGGTAAAGTTGAGGGAATCTACCAAAAGCAAAATAGACAAAAAGTTGGAAAGTAAGAAAGATGGAAAAGAAAAGGATATAAATTCAGGAGACTCAATATCTGCTGAATGAGAGTTATGAAAAGAGAAACTAAATGAAGATAGAGTCCCGGAACTGAAGTATGTCAATTGGAGGGATGGGGTGGAGAGGGAGGTGGGAGGGGTCCCAGAGGAAAGCAGACACATGAGTGCCTATGGCTGACTTATGTGGATGTATGGCAAAAAACACCACAGTACTGTAATTATCCTCCAATTAAAATAAATAATTTTTTAAAAATGGCCAATGAGTGCCCAGCACAAAGAGTGAAAGCAAACCCACACAAAGACACATCTCACATCACTGGGGTCAAGAGAAGACCCAAAACTTCCAGAAAGAAGTATATCACACTCAGAGAAGTTGAGGAGTCAGAATGGCTTCAGACTTCTGAACAGCAGGACAAAGGGATCAAGGCCTTCCAAAGGCACTGAAAGGAGAAAACAATTTATAACCTAGACTTCTATACCCAACCATAGTGTAGACCAATTATGAAAACAGAATAAAGATATTTTTCAGGCATTTGTTGTCTCAAAAAATTCACTTGCCATTCCCTTATTCTCAAAAAGCTACTGGAAGATGTACTCCTCCCTACCAAAGGAAGAGACAAACCAAGATCCCTGAAAAATAGGCCAAAGACAGGAGAGAGGTGGAAAGAATTCCCGCAATGAAGATGACGGAAACTTTCCAAATCATAGTTGTGTAGCAAACCCAGGGGGAAAGCAGTCTGTATCTGCTTTCTGGAAGACAGAGAAATCCAAGATTGCTGAATCTCAGAGACATTCAAAGGAAAAAGTAAGAGCCTGATATGTTTGACTGTATTAGAAAGAATTTTATAGTTCTTGTTAGTTATAGAATTATGTTATTTATAATATTGAGAATTTTATAATGCTTAAGTTATACTTTTATAATTTATAGTTAGAAGATGAATTAAAGACACATAGAAAACCAATTAAACAATAGTAACGACAACAAAGAGGCAATTATTAATTCCAGGAAAAACAAAAAGTTATATGGAAAGGAAAAGAGTAATCATCACATGCTATATGGCACTTCTCTGAACAATGTTTGCATTGTCAACGTAAACATCACATTATTACATTACTGACGTAAACACAGAATGTTGATTTGATAAAAATTGTTACGTAACTGGAAGGGAGAGTAATAAGGAAGCTAGAATCTCACATTCTGGAATAAGATAGCCATAGAAGGAAAAATCAAGAACTAGCAGCATAAGCATGACATATAATTCTAGGAAAGTAAACAGCATCGGATATAGCTGAGTTGAAAGTGACTGCCTCCCGGATAAGGATGACAGTTGAAGCAAGGGGCTATTTTTGGTGATGAGCCTTGTAGCTCTATTTCATGTTTTAAAAACTGAGCGCTTCTGTGGCTTCCATATAATTGCTTGAAACTTGACAAACCAGACAATCTGAGTTCAGGTCCTCTTCTTCCTGTCCCCGCTACAGAATTTCAGTTTCTCGTACGTCCGATGAGCTGATGGTGTCAGAAGAGGGGTGTTAATCAGAGCCCTGGAGAGGAGTCTCCCCAAACACTCTTCTCATCCTCTGAGCTCCCAGGACATGGAATTTATCCCTTTCGCATAATAATTAGGTTTATTTAACCTCTAGAGTAAACTGGTCCCATCACTTCATGGGAAATAGATAGGGAAACAGTGGAAAGAAACAGTGTCAGACTTTATTTTGGGGGGCTCCAAAATCACTGCAGATGGTGACTGCAGCCATGAAATTTAAAAGACGCTTACTCCTTGGAAGGAAATTTATGACCAACCTAGATAGCATATTCAAAAGCAGAGTCATTACTTTGCCAACAAAGTTCCGTCTAGTCAAGGCTATGGTTTTTCCAGTGGTCATGTATGGATGTGAGAGTTGAACTGTGAAGAAAGCTGAGCACCGAAGAATTGATGCTTTTGAACTGTGGTGTTGGAGAAGACTCTTGAGAGTCCCTTGGACTGCAAGGAGATCCAACCAGTCCATCCTAAAGGAGATCAGTCCTGGGTGTTCTTTGGAAGGACTGATGCTGAGGCTTGAACTCCGATACTTTGGCCACGACAGAGGATGAGGTGGCTGGATGGCGTCACCGACTCGATAGACGTGAGTTGGTGATGGACAGGGAGGCCTGGCGTGCTGCAATTCATGGGGTCGCAAAGACTTGGACACGACTGAGCGACTGAACTGAACTGAACTGAGAGTAAACTGGAGAGGTTTGGGGGCATTTTTATGGAGGTTGGAGGAAGTTTTTAGTCCATTTTCTTTTGCATGAGATAAAGATAAGAGGCAGAGCTAGGGCAGTATTGGGAACCTGGTCTCCACATGTGTTTGATGACATCACATCCCGATCTCCAAACCTGATCAAATATTTTTGCCCTTTCTCCCCAAACTGGTTGAAAACTTCCTCATGGTTAGTGAAGTCGCTCAGTCATGTCTGACTCTTTGCGACCCCATGGACTGTAGCCTAACAGGCTCCTCAGTCCGTGGGATTTTCCAAGCAAGAGTACTGGAGTGGGTTGCCATTTCCTTCTCCAGAGAATCTTCCCCACCCAGGGATTGAACCCAGGTCTCCCGCAGTGGAGGCAGACACTTTACCATCTGAGCCACCAGGGAAGTCCATGGTTAGGGACCATCACTGATGTGTGTTTTGTTTGCTTGGTTGAGAATTTTGGTTTGATTTTTTTTTCCCCATTCCCCACCGATCATGACAGTGGCTTGATTACTATTTGCCCGTCCTGCCTTGGTGAGAGTCTTGGTGCACGTGTCCATTAAGGCGGAAAGGTTTATTTTAAAAGAGAATAAGAAAAGCATGATGGTGACAGGGGATTTTAGTCACAGGACCCAAGGAACTGCTTGAGTGGTTCCCTGTACCACCTTGTTTCTATTTTTGGCTGGTCATTTCATCCAGTTCCCGGCAACGTCACTGTGCTAGGTACTAGAAAGCAAGACCTCAGCTATCCTGTGCCCCTGCTGTCCTGAGCAACCTTCAGAAATTCAGATATATTAGTTTAGCTTCATTTTTCTCCCTGGAGAAGATAAATCACTGGATCGGCTGATTGCTACAGGCCCTTCTCATGTTAAGACTGCACAAGTCTTGACTGTTTACGAGGAAGCAGACACATTGCCAGGGCCGCTGGGGCACTGTGCCCCCACAGCGGGGAAAGGATGGGGTTGTTCAATATGGAAGGAAGAGGGGAAAATAGTCATACCAGGTGGCAGAGGGCCGAGCCGGGCAACAGATGTGAAAAGGGAAGTAAAATAAAGCGTGAGTCAACTGCAGGTGGAATAATTCATGAGGAAAAGAGCAGCTCCACCCACATCGCTTCAGGTGACTTTGGCAAGAGCGGCCTGTGCCAAGCTCGGTCACCCCAGAAAACAGTAACAATACCGTTTCCATCAGCGTTGTTGATTCGGAAGAGGACCGCTGCTAACTGTGTGGGGCCAAAAGCCAGTGAGCGTTTGGGGTGAGGGCTGGGAGGGCTTGAGGTGGGAAGGGAGGGAAAGCTGGAAAGCTGGCCCCAGTGTCTACTCACCCAGTGTACTTGGCCACATGTCTCAGGTTTGAGGAAGCCCCCCTCCCCTCCCCTCCCCACACCTTGGATCTCCTGAAGAAAGCCCTTTCTCCAGCCCCAGCTTCTCTGCTTCCTGGGAAGAAGTCTCCGTGTTCTTCCTCAGGTACCGATGGATCCCCGCTTTAATTTGAACCCGTCCCGCTATCCCACCTTGGGTGCTGTTCAGCTGCTCAGTCGTGTGTGACTCTGTGACCCCAAGGACTGGACTGCAGCATGCCAGGCTCCTCTGTCCCTCTCCATCTCCTGGACTTCGCTCAAACTCATGTCCCACCTACATGGCTCAGTTGATTGGTCCATAGATGAGTCTGTGACCCATGTCTGGCCCATTCATCAACTTATTTGGGATGTTTCAAATCAGAGCTGAATTCATTTTTTTTTCTTCAGCTACGACAGCAACAGAGATGATTTCTCGTACACGTGTTACACTCAGTCACAGCTGAGACCAGAACTAGTCCAGATGATCACAGGTCCAGGGCAAAGGCCCAAAGGAGACCATTTTGATACAAGCAAGGTGGGTCTCTCAAAGGTGTTCGAGGCCATCGGAATGGCCCCAGATGTTCCAGATCTATTGAGACAAATTCTAGACAGTAGGCGTGCCATCCATAAATTGGTCCCAGCGTCCCTAGAAACAAGGCTTCCCTGTTTCTGCTCCTGCGGCTGCCACGGGCATACACGTTCACTTGGACCTCTGCCTTGTCTTTCTTCTTTTGCACTTCAGCCTGTGTATTTGCTTCTTTTTCCACTTGGCTCTCATGGCGTGGAGGTTTCTCAGAAGACGGTGCTAAGGCCAAGAGAGTCTAGTGTTAGTCACCAGGTCATGTCCGACTCTTTGGGACCCCGTGGACTGTAGTTCACCAGGCTCCTCTTTCCATGGAATTCTCCAGGGAAGAATACTGGAGTGGGTAGCCATTCCCTTCTCCAGGGGGTCTTCCAGACTCAGGGATCGAACATGGGTCTCCCACATTTCAGGCAGATTCTTTACCATCTGAGCCAAAGTCTAGAGCTGAATTTAAAAATCCAGGTCCTCTTGTGTGTGTCAAAGTTGGATGTGAGATTGATTACCAATGGCTGGTAAAGAAAGTTGCTCTGAGAAAAATGAAGCCCCCAGGTTAGAAAAAAACAAAATATTAAGAGTTGTAGGGGCTACTGAACAGCTGGGCCCCTCAATCCTGGGGAAGTAAAAACCCCATGTGAAATTCTAGAGGGCACTCGTCAAATCCTTCCTTTTCCTTAAGCTATATTGGGTTGTTTCTGCTACTTGTAAGCAAAGGCTCATATAATGCTCAAAATCTAATTGGCTTTTTAAAAAAATCCATATTTTCCCATTTATTGGATAACAAAATTTTAATCTCTAGTTGAGTTCCTAGAACTGGCAGAAATCCATGAATTGAAAAGCAATTGCTACCAATTTTGGAGCCAATCAAATAAATTTTGCTTAAAAATAAATTAATGTTTAAGATTTTTGGAACATTCGATTTAGACTATTGAACGGGGAACCTCTTAGCAGTGAAGCAGCCAGGCAGGCAAACGTGTGGAACGTGAAACAAGCAAATTCTCTTGCTGTTAGGCATACAGAGTTAAGTTTTTCAAGGTCATTATTCAAAATTAATTTCACCCTCAATGCTCTTGATCTGGCCACGTCTTTGGCCAAGCCAACCAGACTGCTGTTATGGGACACACGAGCTCTTTTTTCCCTCTTGGGTCCATGGTTGACACTCGTTAGTTAACTGACCGCAGCATTCTCATGGCCTAAGTCAAAGTCTCTGAGTCTCAATACAGCTTTCTAAGCAGCTGAAACCAGAGCCAGTCCATGAATGAAACCTACTTGCCCCTCCTAAACTAGGCAGCTTTTAATACTACCTTGCATTAAGCTCCTCGACAGGATTCATTCGTGAACTTATTAATGCATTCAGAAAATATGTATGCTGTCTGAAATGCCGCCTTTGGGGCAGGCCCTGTTCTAGGTGCTCAGGAAAACAGTCCCTGGCTCATGGAGCTCATGGAGCAAGGAAACCTACGAGTAAGTGACAGAAGTGTGGGGACGACGGAGTAAGTGGAATGGGAGGAGTAGAATGGGAGGAGTGGGGGGAAACGGGGATCCGAGGTGGAGAGGGAAGGTGGAGGGGAGACCCAACAGAGGTGAAGGAGGGAGCCACGAAAGGACAGGGCAGGAGGGCTGCAGGCGAAGGGAACGCAGGTCAGAGGCCCTTGTGGCCCCGAGATCCGCTTGTTCAAGGAACAGCTGCAGGCCCTTATTGCTGGAGCGAGTGTACAAGGGGGAGTGTAGGAGATGCTTGTTGGGGGGCCACATACCCTGGGGACCTGGTAGCTTCGCGTCTAGCACAGTGAGCCAGCCAAGCCTGGGACAACCCAGTGACTGAACAGTTTGGGTCTTTTGTTTGTTTTATCTTTTTGTGACCGATTTAAAGGTATCCTTGGGTCTCATGGTGACATCACCATTCACACAGGTCACCTCTCCTACCTGTGCCCCCGGCCACCCATTGCCCCTCCCCACGATTATCGTTGACCGATACTCATGTGTCTTTCCAGGGATTTTTTGTGCATTGGTAAGAACATCCTAATACATTTTCAGCCTCCTGTTTTACACACATGTTAACATATTATATGCAGTGTTTTCTACTTGATAAAGATTTTTGGAAAGGGGCACTCAGCGTTCATCAGGAATTTATGGCAGAACAAACACATACTTTAGCATCTTGATCGAACCTGCTGAGAATGTCGGTAATTGGAGATACTATACTACTGAGTTTAAAATACGGCCTTAGTCCATGCTTTGTTTCAAAAGCTTTGTGAAATCTAAATTCAACAGGCAGTCGATATCTATTAATATAAACCTGTTAGGCTACTTCTTCATGGTTGAGGACATTCTTATTTAAGAAAGGTGGGAAGGGCAAAAAATTGAGGAAACTGGGGTTCATACTCTTCTGGTTAGTCACTAATGTTTTGTGTGACCTTCAGCAAGCTGAAAGAAGAGAGGGAGGAAGGGAGGAAAGAAGGAAAGAAAGAAAGAGCAGTGTGGGCTTAGTCCTTCCTGAAAGTGGAAGAGTTTGTGTGTGTGTGTGTGTGTGTGTGTGCACATGCATGCCCACGCAAACCATAATGAACAAATGTGTCTTTATGACATTTACTTCCTAGAGGAAGAAAAAGAAAACAAACAATAAAAAAATTAAAATATACATAATAAATAATGGGGGATTCCCTCATAGCTCAGTCAGTAAAGAATCTGCCTGCAATGCAGGAGACCTGGGTTCAGTTCCCGGGTGGGGAAGATCCTCTGGAGGAGGGCATGGCAACCCACTCCAGTATTCTTGCCTGGAGAATACCCATGGACAGAGGAGCCTGGCAGGCTACAGTTCATGGGGTTGCAAGAGTTGAACTTGGCTTAGCAACTAACCCACCACCACACTAAATAACAATAAATGCTAAGAAGCAAAAATGAAACATGGAAGAAAGACTTGGAAACAAAGAGGAAGTGAAGTTTGTGTGTACACCCAAATGTGTCGTTGAGAAGATGACATTGGAATAAAAGTCTGAAGCCAGTGAGGCAGCATCCAGGGGAGATCCAGGGAGGAGAGGCAGAGGGCTCAGGGCAAAGGCCTGAAAGCCACGTGGTGAAGACGGGGAAGGCAGCAGGCAGAAACCCAGACGGGCCAGCCCCCTTGGTGCTGCCTTGAAGCCACTGCACAAATTCTAAACAGCTTCCACGCTGCCCTGTAAGTCCCAGAACAAACCCCTGTCAAGTCACTGGAGATGAGTTTCTATTCGACACAACTGAACAGAGTTCTTCATTGATTCATCCACTTTTTATAAAAATATTTTTTAAAGTAGACTGTGACAGTACTGATTGTCACATTCTTTTGGGAAAGCCATTTTCAAAAGCTTTATTCAATTTAATTTAATTTTTTTTTTTTTTACTTTTTTTGCCTAGGGATCTGTGCTCTAGGAATCAGTCCAGAGGAAATAATCTAAAATTCAGGTGAGAAAAAATTATACCCAATGTGCTCTAAGCTGCATTGTGTCCCCTGACGCCCATCCCACAAACCCCCACACTGAAGTTCTAATACCTTCAGAAGGTGGCTGTGTTTGGGCGTGGGCTCTTTAAAGATCTAGGTTACAATGAAGCCCTTAGCGTGGGCCTTAATCCAGTATGATCGATGTCCTTGTATGAAAAGGAGATTAGGATACACAGGCAGACAGGGAAATGCACGCGAGGACACAGCAAGGAGGGGCTCATTTGCAAGGCGAGGAGCGAGCCCTCAGGAGAGCCCAGTCCTGCCCACGCCGGAACCCCGGAGCTCCAGCCTCCAGCACTGTGAGGACATAAATTTCCGACTTCCCTGGTCGTCTAGTGGCTTAGACTCTGCACTCCCATTGCATGGGGCTCAGGTTTGATCCTCGGTCAGGGAACTAGATCCCATATGTCACAGCTGAAGGTTCTCACACCACAACTGAAAAAGATCCCTCCTGCCGCAGCTAAAGACTCAGCACGGCCAGATAAATAAGTCAATGTTTTAAAAAATTCCTGTTGGTTAAGACAGTCTATGGTACTTGGCTATGACCGCTTGAGCAAACTAACATACAGCAAGTTTTAAAACCATTGTGTATTTAAAATAGAGAAAAATTAGAAATCTACCAGCTCGTATCTGCTTATCATGGGCTGGACCCTGAATGAGAATGAACAGAAGGACAGTCAGAAAGCGGCTCTGCCGCGGGCTCCCCACGGTTTCTCCGCCATTTATTCGAAGTGCTTGCCAGAGTACTGAGAAATGCATCCCAAATGTCCCCTGCCTTTCCGGCAGCTGCATCTCAGAAGGATGGGAGGAAAACCCGACCTGGAGGAGCTCGGAGGCAGCCAGGTGGCTGAGTCCTGGGAAACAGACACGGGACATGGGATCCGCGCCGTTCGTGGGCTCTGCTGACCGGGGTCAGGAGAACCGTGGTCCACGAATAACTTTTCTATGAGTTCTCACTGAAAGAAAAAAAGTCTTGATGGGAAAATATGCTAAAGGCATAATATGCTCTAAAGGCAAATATGCTCCTCGTGGGGAAGACCAACGGTCGTAAATCTTCCCGCTCTCCAAACAGCTGCAGCTGCAGCGATTCACCCAGAGGCTTTGCCAAGAACACATCATTGTCTGCACAGACACACACGGAGCCAGGCTGAGCAGAGGGTGGCTGGCCAGAGCTCAGATGAGATGTAACCATTACCGACTCCCGAAGAAAGACTTGAAAACTTTAAATCAAACTACAAATTATGATGGCTCATTCCTTCCATAAATCCTAAGTGTGGTGACTTCACTTGGAATCAAGCAGCAAGCCATGTGTCGCTCCTCGTGAAGTTCAAGTCCGTGTACTCATTTAATGGTACAAAAGTTCAGTTCACTCTTTCTTAGCTTTCTGTACATTTATTTCTTGACTCATCCATCTACGTGATACATGACACAGTGTTTTCAGAGCAGGGGCCCGTGCAGTTCACTGCCCATGACAAACACACTCTAAATATCTGCCACTTGCCTAATATGTTTAGACCACAGCAAGACATTTCATGTTGATTAAATACCACCAAATAGAGTCCACATTCACCTAGCTCCAAGGGCACACAAAATCCTTTATGACATCGGTCCCCAACGTTTTTGGCACCACAAACTGGTTTCATGGAAGACAATTTTTCTATGGACCAGGAGGAAAGGGGATGGTTTCAGGATGATTCAAGTGCATTACATGTATGCTGTATTTCTATTATTATTTCTATTATTACATCAGCTCCACCTCAGATCATCAACCATTGCATCCCAGAAGTTGAGAACCCCTGTTTTACAGCTATTGTTGGCTAGCGTTTAACCTCTGAACCTCTCAAGACAGTTTCTTGTATTCCCAGTTGCTTGGTCACAGTCTCTCTGTAACATCTATTTTTCTGCAGAAGTAGAACCTGTGTCCTTAAAGGCAAAGGAGAAATTGAATTCCCTGGCTCTTCTCTGTGGACCAGAGCTGGCACTGTGCATCAGATCTGTTGTGCACCCAACGCAACGTCCCTTCTCCAACACAGATTCCAAGGGAGGTGTGGGAAGGGCAGGCCGTGTTCCAGACCTTTCCTCTGAACATCAGCTGTAAACACAAATTCACTCTGGAGCTTGGTTTCCAAAGGAAAACAAAGCTATGAATAGCATTTGATATTCATAATGTGTTTCCATGTCCTGGTTAGCTAATTTGTTTTTTGATTAGCTGCTTGAATTAACCACATCACCCGAAGTAACTCGGGCCTTTGCCTTCTGACCGTGAAAGCTTCGTGGTAGTCTGTCTTTAGGTAAGGCACCCCAAGTCACCTTCATCTCAAAGTGGCCAAACGACTCAGTCATTGAAAACAGACATGGCGGGCCCCCAAATTATGTGCCCCAAATCTAGCCTTTGTTAGCAGACATCTCCCCACCCCCCCTTCCATATTTAACATTTTTTGAGCATGCGTGTGCCAGATGAGTCATCCAAGCTGCTCGGGAAGCTGTCTCCACTGGTGACAGTGCAGCTGATCCACCCTCTGCCCTCCCCTCACCCCGTGAAAATGCAGAATATCAGTTCCACGGCACTGTCTCCAGTGCCGCATGGCTTCCTTTATTTAGATAACATGCTCTTAGGCAACTTGCTCCCACATGGAGCTTTTCATCTCTTGATTACATTTCTCCACCATTTCTATCTGCCTGTACCTCCCAGAGCATGAACCCTAAAGGGGGCGAGGACCCCAGGATCCCAAGGGTCCCCAGAACCCACAGAGCAGCCCCTCCGGCAGTGACCACCTTGTTCCGTGCCCCTTGCTTATCCAAGGAGACTGCATGGTAATCTCTTCCCCAGCTGTATCAGCCCAGGAGCCCTGCTGTTTCTTCCTGCTTCTCTGAGATTCTCTCCTGGCAAAGGTGCCAAAAATTATTTCTTTGAACTTTTCAGCAATTTTGATGCTATTACCAGAGATTCTGAAATTTCCAGCGGCATCAGCTCTTGAGTTTCTTTTTCCAACTTCACGGGACAGAACCGTGTTCTGAGGTTCAGGCTAAACCCCTAAAAAAATGAGTACGTGGATTTTCACATTCTGGAGGAAAGCCAGGCTTCTCTCTCTCTCTCTTTCTCTCTCTCTCGTTTTTTTTTTTTTTTTGCTGTTTTTATAGTTGATTTCTAAGCTGGCTCCAGCGGGCGTCCAGCTCTCCTTCCCGCCTTGGTCTTTCCCCTCCTGGCTCCTGTTCAATGACTAACGCTCTCCAGAAGTATTTATGGACCCAGCTATCTACCGTGACCTTGTGATCACACTAATCCCTGGCATGAGGCTGCTGCAACGGGCCGGTCACAAGGGTGAGGGGATGGGAGAGGGGTGGACAGCGCCTCATCCTGGAGCAGCCCATTTATTTATAGAACTGGGCTTTTCCTCTCCTTCCTAAAGTTGGCTGTTAGGGCAGCAGGTTGCTTTATCCTCAATAACCACGCCGGGAGATAGACAACAGCGCTGGACAGAACCAGAGATCCCAGAGCGAAGGCCAGAGTTCTCAGGGTCGGGGCACCAAAGGACTGCTCCTGCCGCCTCTGTGGGGCAGACTCAAGAGGCCTGAGCTCCCAGGGCTGGCTGAACACTGAGCATTATTACAACTTGCACACTCACAGCCCCAAAGGAGCAGCCAGTGCTCCTGCCTGGGGACTCGGGGACCAAGGGCTTTGGAGAGTGTGAGTCAAGTTCCTGGGAAACTCTGGTAGCATCAGGGGTCTGCTTGACCTGACAATTCCTTCGGGGTCTTGGAAAAGTCGATGAGAAAACTGCTGTTAGAAGAGAGAAGAAAGATGGAAGGAGGCCTGACTTTGCAGGTGGTGGAGAATGAAATTGTCATTATTTAGATTAAGAAAAAAATAGAGAAAAAAAACACAACAACCCAGGACTTTGGGGAAGGAGTGAGAACGGAGGCCACGTGACCAAGGCTGGAGGAGGACTCAAGTAGACAAGGCTTGTTGTTGCCTCATCACAGTTTAGCAAGTGATTATCCAGTGCCTCGGGTGACTGAGACAGCTTCCTGTGTTCAAGTTCCATGCCAGCTCCACAGTAAACCACCTGAGGGCAGCAACCTTAGGGCACAGCGTGAATCCTGTGAGGTCTCATGTGTGGATTACAAGTGACCATCATTAGCTTTAAAAAAGGTTTTTAGTAGATGATGATGTTGATGATGATAGCTGGATACTCTGGAAGGCAGGAACCCTATGCATTTTTACTTATCTTTTTTAATTTTTATTTTTTATTTAGTGAGTGAAGTCGCTCAGTTGTGTCCGACTCTTTGCGACCCGGTGAACTGTAGCCCACCAGGCTCCTCTGTCCTTGAAATTCTCCAGGCAAGAATACTGGAGTGGGTTGCCATTTCCTTCTCCAGGGGAACTTTCCAACCCAGGGATCGAACCCAGGTCTCCCGCATTGCAGGCAGATGCTTTAACCTCTGAGCCACCAGGGAAGCCCATTTTTTTTTTTTTTTACTTATTTATTTATTTTTGACCTCGCCGCACAGCATGCAGGATCCTAGTTCCCTGACCAGGGATCAAACCCATGCTCCCCTCCCCCCCACCACATTGGCAGCTCAGAGTCTTAACCACTGGACCACCAGCGAAGTCTTCCTTCTGTCTTTTTAGATCTTTATCTTCCCTCTGCCCAGTGAGTACTGTGCACATAGTCGGCTTTCAAAATCATTTACTAGGTTTGTATTAAATAAATGATGATTATTATAGTTCCATGTCTGCCACGTGGACTTTCATCCTGCTTAGCAGATGCTCTCTCTCTCTGTCTCTCTCTCTCTCTCTCTCTGTCTTAAACAGCAACAACCAAAAGACAATCGTCTGAGGCTGGTGTTCAGTTTTCCCTTGGAGCCTGTCTCCTGTGTGAGACCACGGGGCAATGGTCCTCAAGCTTTAGCCCAGGGGGTGCTTGTGTTTCTGATGAATAGGTATGGGGTGAGGCTTAAAAATGTGCTTTTCTAGGGTTCTCATAGTGACTGCTGCTGGTCTGGGGACCACACTTTGAGAACCACTGTCATAAGGGTGTGTTAGGAATGTCTCAGATTCTCTTCCCTGAAACTTGAAGACTGAAGAAAAAATCCTAGGAAATTGTCCACAGCTACATGTGGGGAGAGACCTCTGTAGAATGCTTCGCCGGGAATCACTGCCCATCTCTGCACAAGGGTCAGTTTCTTGAGAACTTAGAACTTGCCAAAGTGGGACAAAGGTGGCTGAGAAACCACGCAGGGATCCCAATCTGCTTTGCCTGCAGGCTCACCTCTCCACCTGGGACTTCCCTGGTGGCTCAGATAGTAAAATGTCTGCCTACAGTGCGGGAGACCGGGGCTCAATCCCTGGGTTGGGAAGATCTCCTGGAGAAGGAATGGCACCCCACTCCAGTGCTCTTGCCTGGAAAATCCCATGGATGGAGGAGCCTGGTAGGCTGCAGTCCATGGGCTCGCAAAGAGTCGGATATGACTGAGCAACTTCACTTTCACCTCTCCACGAACCAGTTTTCCTCACTCCAGCCAATGTGATTCTCCAAATCAGAAATCCGATTGACTCTGTCTCCTGCTTAAAAACCTTCAATGGTTGGCAAATAAGATCACCGACAACATTTGTTTAGATTCCACATATATGTGTTAATGTATGATACTTGTTTTTCTTTCTGACTTACTTCACTCTGTGTAACAGTCTCTAGGTCCATCTAGCAGAAATAGTGACACAGACATAGAGAACAAACATGAGTACCAAGGAGGAAGGGGGGGGTATGTGTGAATGAATTGGGAGATTGGAATTGACATATATACATTACTATGCGTAAAATAGATAGCTAATGAGAACCTACTGAATAGCACAGGGACTCGACTCCACGCTCTGCAGTGACCCAGTGACAGTTGCTCAGTCGTGTCCGACTCTTTGTGACCCCACAGACTATACAGTCCCTGGAATTCTCCAGGCAAGGATACTGGAGTGGGTAGCCTTTCCTTTTTCCAGGGGATCTTCCCAACCCAGGGATCAAACCCAGGTCTCCCACATTGCAGGCGGATTCTTTCCCAACTCAGCCATAAGGAAAGCCCTAAACGGGAAGGAAATCCAAAAAAGAGATATGTGTTTAAGTATGGCTGATTCCCTGTGCTGTACGGTAGAAACTAACACAGCACTATAAAGCAAATACACTCCAGTAAAAATCAATGAAAAACAAAAAGTAAAAGAAAAACCTTCAATAGCTCCCCATTTCTTCCAGCATTAAGCCCAGACTGCAGCTTGGTGGGCCAGCTCTTCACAGTTTGACCCTTGCCTGCACCTTCAACTTGGACATGCCTGATTGCCAGCCATGGTCCCCAGAAATGATCTCTTTCACCTCATTCCTCTGTACAAGCTGGGTTCAGAGTGAACTTTCTTTTATTATTATTTTTTTAAATTGAAGTACAGTTGATTTACAATGTGGTATTAATTACTGCTGTACAGCAAACTGATTCAGTGATACAGCCATCATATTTTTTCCATTATGGCATAATATAGAATATTGAATATAGTTCCCCATGCTTCACTGCAGGACCTTGCTGCTTATCCATTCTCTCCATAAAAGCTTACATCTGCGATCCCCATCCTTCCCCAGAGTGAACTTTCTGGTCCCTTCTCTCCAGCATCCTACCTGCTGGGCTGTCCCCTGCTAGATTTCCCAGCAAAGCTGGCCTCCTGTGTAGCTCCCTCCCCTGGGCATGGGTCCTTTGTTACAAGATGTCTTTATTTTATTTTATTTTTTTTTAATTTTTTATTTTTTTTAATTTTAATTTTTACTTTATTTTACTTTACAATACTGTATTAGTTTTGCCATACATTGACATGAATCCACCACAGGTGTACATGCATTCCCAAACATGAACCCCCCTCCCACCTCCCTCCCCACAAGATGGCTTTAATACTTTACTCTCTGACTCACCCCGCCTGGCTATGGACAGACCAAGACTGGATTGTTTGTTTGTTTTTTTGATGTGTGTCATTTTCAAAGTCTTTATTGAAAGTGTTACAATATTGCTTCTGTTTTAGGTGTCAGTTTTTTGGCCGTGAGGCATGTGGGATCTTATCTCGCTGACCAGGGATCGAACAGACGCCCCCAGCACTGGAAGGTGAAGTCTTAACCACTTGGCCACCAAGTAAGTCCCCAGGACTGGCCTTTGAGTCCCTAACACTTAGCACACCACCTGAATCACTGAAGCCCCTTGGTGAAGGTTTGTTGAGTGAATGGAAGTTACTGCAGCCTCAGGGTAGATCACACACAGACTTCAGTAATTACCTAGGAGACTTTTTGATACAAAACAGTGGAGGGGAAAAACTTCAACCAAACAAGGGGGAAGTCGGGGAGGGAAGTGCATTTGCAGGTAAAGATGAGGGGAGACCCAGAGAGAGGAAGATGGGAGGACTTATCAGTGTTCCTTTTAAGTCCCCTGCAGTAAAATTAATTCCTCCAGCCATTGTGGCTCAGACAGCAAAGCATCTGCCTGCAATGCAGGAGACCTGGGTTCGATCCCTGGGTCGGGAAGATCCCCTGGAGAAGAGAATGGCTATGGCCTCCAGGATTCTTGCCTGGAGAATTCCATGGACAAAGTAGCCTGGTGGGCTACAGTCCATGGGGTCACACACATTCAGACACGACTGAGAGACTTTCACTTGCTTACCTAAAGCACAGCGACAAGTGGGGTGGGGGTTCAGAAGCAAACAAATGAAGCTTTAGGCCCTGGCCTTAGAGGGGGAGGAAGTCAGAGGTTTTGCAGAAGGGGAAGTCGGAGCCTCCTGAAATTACTGCACCGGTAAGAAGGCCTCCCCAGGCCCTTAGCTCACACCTCCCAGCTGTCAGGCTCCCTTTCTCTCAGGCTGGGCGACAGCATCTTCCTGATCCCCTTTTGATGTGATGACCTTAGATGGTGACAAGTTGCTTCCAGGTCTGGATTCTGTGCGGTGTCTGGAGACATCAGGTGTTTCTTTCTGCACTTAGTACACAAAGCAACTTCATTCTGGGAGCTACTTTTATGCTTGCAACCCATGGGGTCACAAAGAGTTGGACACAACTGTGTGATGGAACTGAACTTTATACTTCTAGGGCTGACTTCTAGGCCGTAGGATGAAGCTTATAAAATAGAGCTAGACTAGGGACTTCCTTGCTGGTCCCTGGTTAAGAATCTGCCTTCCAAAGCTCGGGTTCTCTGTGTTGTGCTCTGTTGCTCAGGTGTGTCCGACTCTTCGTGACCCCGTGGACTGTAGCCCACCAGGCTCCTCTGTCCATGGGATTCTCCAGGCTAGAAGACTGGAGTGGGTTACCATGCCCTCCTCCAGGGCATCTTCCCCACCCAGGGATCGAACCCACATCTCTTATGTCTCTTGCATTGGCAGGTGGGTTCTTTACCACTAGCACCACCTGGGAAGCCCCCAAAGCAGGGGACACAGGTTCAATTCCTGGTCTGGGAACTCAGGTCTCACACACAACTAAGCCTGCAGGCCACAACTGGAGAAACCCCTGAGTTGCAGTGAAGACCCAGTGCAGCCAAATAATAATACAATAATAATAAAAGAAAAGAGAACAAGACCAGGGGGCCTGGTTCCCCTCTCTCTTCTGGTGCCCAGCTAGCTGCCTGCATTGGGGCAGCTGTATTTTCAACTTCTGTCCCTGCTCAGGCCACTGCTATGAAGAATGCCCACTCTGCTTTCCTTGAGACCCTTTCACACTGACCCCTTCACACTGACCCCATGACTCTTCTCCATTCCTAAGACTGTGCCTTTGCTAACTTGGATCTACTTGGCGAGTTCTCTCTCTGATATCACTCTCTGTGAACTCCAATGGCCAGGAAAGTATGATAAACAAAAGAAGCCCCGGAGGAAGTTTCTCAAGCTCCAAATGTTTGATCTCAAAAATCTGGCTGAATTTATCTGCTGAAACCACCATCGACAGGATGTCTCCGGCTGACCTCTCTGCCTTCAGCACCAGCCACCCTGTTCTGAACACAGAGCTTTTCAGGCCTCCTTTCCACATCTACAGAGATACCTCCCAGGAGACGGGAGGCCTCTGTTCTTCCTGGAACCAATGTAAACCCAGAGGAGCCTTAAAAAAAATACATTTAATAGTTGGAGAGTCTCCCCCACTCCTTTTAACTTCTGAGCTCATTCCCTCTGGGAACAAGTGACATTTCGATTCTGGTGTGTAAGTTGTTTCTTCTTTAGATTAGTTTTTGTGTAAACATTCTGCGGCAAATTATTTTCACATTTGGAGCTTCTTTCAAGCGGCCAGTCAGACTGATTCCTCTCTGTTCCCTTTGCTACCCGCAGCTCAACTCTCTCTCACGCACCCACTTCCCCATTTCTCAAACTCAGACTAATTCTACTGTTGGTGAGAATATTTCCCCCACTTCCTGGAATTTCCATGTCTCAGGGTTATCTCCCCTGGGCCACAGCCAAAGCTGCACCCACTAGGAGCAGTGATGCCAGCCCAGGTCAGGAAGGAGGGGAGCATCATTGTTCACGCAGATTCGGTCTGCAGAGGCCAGAGCTGCCCTCAGAAGGGGCCTTGGGACCTACAGCACAGGCTTAGTGTGAGAGGGAGGACCAGCCCCAGGACCATGCAACCAGGGAGCAGCTTTCTAATTATGAGACTGCCTGGAGGCTGGCAGTCACAACCGGAAAAGCAGGCAAATCACAACCTGTTCTTCAGTCACCAACACCATTGCTCTTCAAAACAGGCCCACAAGGGCAACATATCCTCCAGTCTTGTTTTCCAACATTGCCATTGACAGTTTGGCCTAATTTGGTGAAATTTTCCCTATATAGACTCTATCCCTCAGTTTCAGTTCAGGTCAGTCCTGAACTGACCCCATGGACTGAAGCATGCCCCGCCTCCTTGTCCATCACTAACTCCAGCAGTTTGCTCAAATTCATGTCCATGGAGTTGGTGATGCCTCTCAGTTATATATATGTGTATGTATATATATATACACGAATATGAAGGCTTCCCTAGTGGCTCAGACAGTAAAAAATCTGCCTGGAATGCAGAAGACCTGAGTTTGATCCCTGGGTTGGGAAGATCCCCTGGAGGAGGGCATGGTAACCCACTCCAGTATTCTTGCCTGGAAAATCCCATGGACGGAGGAGCCTGGTGGGCTACAGTCCATGGGGTCGCAAAGAGTCGGACATGACTGAGTGACACACACACACATATGTGTGTGTATATATTTATGTGTGTGTGTGTGTGTGTGTATATATATATATACATATGTGCATGTGTGTGTGTGTGTGTGTGTATATAAAGCTGTACGGAATCCCATTCAAGGCATGTGGAATCTTCGATTTTCTTCGCACCATTCAGGGTCTTTATAGTTGTGGCATTTGGGATCTAGTTCCCTGACTAGGGCTCAAACCCAAGCACCCAGCACTGGGCAGAGTTTCAGCCACTGGACCAGCAGGGAAGCCCCATCTACCTCTCAGGGACTGGTCACAACTCCAGAGGTGCCATTCACACAGACTACAATATATAATTATAAAATAGCAAGCCACTTCTCCTAAAATAACACAGTATTGTAAATCAACTATTATTTCAATTAAACGAACAACCAACAAAACCCAAGCAACTTCTCTTCAAAACTCAGAGACATCATCTCTCCTTTTTCGTCTATACATTAGGTAAGCTGGTGAGTGGAAAGAATACCAATCATTGCCAACAGTCTGTCACAGTCACAGAGTCACCACATGCCTTGGACAAGTCCCCTGGTTGCCCACATCACACATCTGCAAAACGGAAAAGGGACTGGGTCATCGCCAAGCGCTCTGCCCTCTGGCAATGATGTCTTCTGATCAGCAGAAAGTGAGATGTCTTTGATCAATAAGTTCCATGACGGGGAATTTTTGCTTAGTCATTTTCTTCCAACGTTACACTGGCATCTTAAGTTGTTCAGTCCGGTTCTGAATTCAGCACTCTCTTTGCAAGACTGTGGATTTTGAAGTCCAGTGAATCCAGACTCACCAGGTCAGTTTTCTTCCTTGCTTTTCTGAGCTTGGATCTTTTCTGAGCCATTAAAACCAGAGGTACTAATTTGAGGAGTTAACTGAGGTGGTCCTTTGACATTCAATAGCAGCAGTGGCCCCTTCGGGTCTCACTTTTGCAAACAAAAGGAGCGAGAAGGTTAACCAGATAACTTTGAAGGTTTAGAAAATAAAGCATCCATTCTAAGTTTGGGGCAGTGAAGGCTGAATCACGGTTCCTCCTGGGTTTTGTTCTCTATCAAATCACAACTTGGCCAACATTTTCCCACCAGGGGTCAGAAGCCAGTACAGAGGACAGAGGAGAAACGCTGGCAATTCCAGAGCTGCTCTGTGATACCAAGCTCCAGGAAGGGGGCTCAGGAGACAAGTCTCTTTAGTTGACTGCATCCAACTGGAGAAGGCAATGGCACCCCACTCCAGTACTCTTGCCTGGAAAATGCTATGCATGGAGGAGCCTGGTAGGCTGCAGTCCATGAGGTCGCGCAGAGTCGGACATGACTGAAGCGATTTAGCAGCAACCAGCATTTGTCAGGAGGTCGGGGTGTGAGGAGACAACTTGTAAACAATACTCCTGAACCTCAAGAATGATTATAATCTAACACATGTGCTGAATTAGAAAATTAAAACAGTACTTCTGGAGCAGGGATGGGAGGTGGGGGCATGATATTCTAAGTCAGTTCAGTTCAGTTCAGTCGCTCAGTCATGTCCGACTCTTTGCGACCCCATGGACTGCAGCACGCCAGGCTTCCCTGTCCATCACCAACTCCTGGAGTTCACTCAAACTCACGTCCATCGAGTCGGTGATGCCATCCAGCCATCTCATCCTCTGTCGTTCCCGTCTCCTCCTGCCTTCAATCTTTTCCAGCATCAAGGTCTTTTCCAATGAGTCAGTTCTTCGGATCAAGTGGCCAAAGTATTGGAGCTTCAGCTTCAACATCAGTCCCTCCAATGAACACCCAGGACTGATCTCCTTTAGGATGGACTGGTTGGATCTCCTTGCAGTCCAAGGGACTCTCAAGAGTCTTCTCCAACACCACAGTTCAAAAGCATCAATTCTTCAGTGCTCAGCTTTCTTTTCGGTCCAACTTTCACATCTGTACATGACTACTGGAAAAATCATAGCCTTGACTAGATGGACCTTTGTTGGCAAAATAATGTCTCTGCTTTTTAATATGCTTTCTATGTTGGTCATAGCTTTTCTTCCAAGGAGCAAGTGTCTTTTAACTTCATGGCTGCAAACACCGTCTGCAGCGGTTTTGGAGCCCCCCAAAATAAAGTCTGCCACAGTTTCCACTGTTTCCCCATCTATTTGCCATGACGTGATGGGACCAGATGCCATGATCTTAGTTTTCTGAATGTTGAGGTATAAGCCAACTTTATCACTCTCCTCTTTCACTTTTATCAAGAGGCTCTTTGGTTCTTCTTCACTTTCTGCCAAAAGGGTGGTGTCATCTGCATATCTGAGGTTATTGGTATTTGTTCTGGCAATTTTGATTCCAGCTGGTGCTTTATCCAGCCCAGCGTTTCTCATGATGTACTCTGCATGTAAGTTAAATAAGCAAGGTGACAATATACAGCCTTGATGCACTCCTTTTTCTATTTAGAACCTGTCTGCTATAGTGATGCTTCCTAGGGCCCACTTGACTTTGCATTCCAGGATGTCTGGCTCTAAGTGAGTGATCACACCATTGTGATTATCTGGGTCGAGAAGATCTTTTTTGTACAGTTCTTCTGTGTATTCTTGCTGCCTCTTCTTAATGTCTTGTGCTTCTGTTATGTCCATACCATTTCTGGCTTTTCTTGTGCCCATCTTTGCATGAAGCAGTGCAGTAGTTTGAGTATTCTTTGGCATTGCCTTTCTTTGGGATTGGAATGAAAACTGACCTTTTCCAAGTAATTTCTTCCTAACGAATACTAAGAACACTAACCTTTGAAAGTGTTTTGAAAATATAGATTATATTTGCGGTCATCTTTCAATATAGAGATTTTTTTTGAAAGTCCTTTGCAGGAATCCCTCTGAAGGAGGGAATTGTTTTTGCTTGGGAAAATACTCTGAAGAGACATTTAGGTTTTAAAAGATCGGACAGACCCTGAAAAGACAGATCAATGGAGGAATTATCGAATCATTGTGCATAATAAAGACGAAGGAATGGGGTGGTTTTGTTTGTTATTGTTGTTGGAAATAGGTAGAGCAAGAGGTGGAATGGTGGTGTGTGGTCTGTGCAAATGGCTGTAAGTAGGGACTCCAGAGTTTGGTCACTGAGCCTACTGTTTATGAAACTCACAGTGATGTGTTTAGTAATAAAGCAACTTTAGATGTAAGAGAATTGGTACTTGGCTTCCATCCTCTACCCAACTCCCATGCTCAACCAGGATTGGGCCAAGATTCTTTCTTTTTAATTGTGGTAAAATATATGTAACATAGCTTTCACTATTTTAACCATTTTTTAAAAAAGATTATTTTGATGGGACTATTTTAAAAATCTTTATTGAATTTGTTACAGCTTTGCTTCTGTTTTGTGTTTTGGTTTTTAGGCCACAAGGCATGTGGGATTTTAGCTCCCCAACCAGGCATTCACACCCCTTCCTTGGAAGGCAAAGTCTTAACTACTGGACCACCTGGGAAGTCCTTATTGTAACCATTTTCAAGTGGGCAGTTCACTAGTGTTGAGTACTTCCACACTGGGCTGGGCTCAGGTTCTTATTTTCTCAGGGGGAAGGTTTGATACAATCTCAGAAGACAGAAGGACACTTTCATCTCCTGTGTTCTCCCTGCCTGTCTCCCTGGTACCATCTAACTAGAAAGTTCCTGAAGTTGCTGCTTCCATCCTAGAGAATGGGCTAACCCCAGGATGGGTGATTGACCCCATCCACAGGTAAGCCAGGGTGAATGGATGGTACCCAGTCATCGGATGAAATCAGAGGACACAACTTGACCTTGGGAACCATGGCCAACGGGTGGGACAAGCTCACCCCAGTCATTTCATTGGTTAATGTATTTAGATGTAAGAGAATGGTACTTGGCTTCATCCTCTGCCCAACTCCCATTATCAACCAGGCTTGGGGTAAGGTTCTTTTTTATAAATTGTGGTACGAGATATGTGACATAACATTTACTATTTAAGCCATTTCTTAAAAGATTCTTTTGATGGGACCATTTTAAAACTCTTTATTGAATTTGCTACAGCATTGCTTCTGTATTCCTGCATCCTGTATCCAAATCCTGCATTTGAGGGACTGAAAATTTTGGATTCTGTGTATCTCCTATGGAGGGGTTTACTGTGTATATAAATGCATGAGTATATCCAGCATGTAAGCACTCAGTAGGTAGCAGGCACGTCTAACATTCGTATTTAATGTGGTGACCCAAGAACTAAAGAGCAGATAAAACCAAGGAGGGTGTTGGAGTGCAGGAATGGAAAAACCAACCCTTACCATCCTTCCCTCCCCCATGTTGTTGGATTTCAGGTCCTCCTGAGCAGTATAACCTGTCTCCCCTTCTACCCCACAGGGAGAAGGTATTTGCCTTACTCTTCCCCCCAGCCTCATCCAATCAGCAAATGACCTGCAAGACCCCTATCCCACTCTTTGTACCCTGGGTATAAAAGTGGACTAAGGACCCCTGTTCAACGTTGGTTCTCTCTTGAGCTGGCCTGCTGTCCTAACAGCGTCTCCCACTCTAATAAACTTTAATTCCCTCTCATTCTGTCTCACGTCTGGAAATTCTTTTCCAACCCACACACAGACCACGACATTTCATTCCTGTGATGTGATCTTGTTCTACATCCACAGGATTTCTATGTCATTATTATTGTATCACTATTACTCCTTTGGTGATGATTTCTTTAAAAATATTTTAAAGAGGACTTCCCTGGTGGTCCAGTGGTTAAGACTCCGTGCTTCCACTGCAGGGTTCATGGGTTCAGTCCCTGGTTGGGGAATTAAGATTCCACATGCAGTGAAGTGTGGGACCCCCTCCAAAAAAAGATGCTAAGGTACATATTTGAGTCAATGCAAATATAGAGACATAGAAACAGTCATTAGATTTAAAGAATAAGAATTCACTGGAGGAGGGACTGGTGGTTGCCAAGGAGCAGGGGGAAGGTGGAGGGATGCAGTGGGAAGTTGGGGTTAGCAGATATAAGCTGTTATATATAGAACAGATAATCAATGAGGTCCTACTGGACAGCACAGGAAACTATATGCAATATTCTATGATAAACCACAACCAAAAAGAATATTAAAAAAGAATGCATATGTACGAATAACTGAATCACTTTGCCATACAGCAGTAATTAACACAGCATTGTAAATCAACTGGACTTCAATTAAAATAAAGTAAACATTCCCTGGAGGAAGGAAGATGGCTCCAAGCTCACCATAAGAAGGGAAACTGCTGTAGAGTTCTTGGTGGTCTGGCGAGGACACTGGATTTTCTATTAGCCAGGGATTGGAGATTGAAGTCCATCCTGCTCAAAGCATCGACCAGCATCGATGACAACTTAGGTGACAACTAAGTCAGGCATCAAGTCATCCCTCCAGTGGGAAAGAAGGAAGTGCTCTGGGGGAGCTGTGCAAATCCCAGGTGATCTGTCCAAGGGAGCAGGCAGTGTAGACCAGCATCGCTCTCCACAGGTATGGAGCTCACTCGCTGCACCAGCCCATCTGGGTTCCACCCCTGACTCTGCCACAGGCTGGCGTGGATCCTGGGGCAGGACGCCTTTCTCTAGAATCCTCATCTAGGAAACAGAGATGATCATAATCCATCAAGTCTGGAGATGTATGGATGTCCTCAAGGGCATCTTCAATCTATAAAATATATATTGTTATGGACACATGGTAGTACTGACTTTTTAAAAAAACCTTTGTTAATTTGCCCGTGCCGGGTCTTCAGTCTTCGTTGAGGCATGTGGGGGCTTTAGTTGAGGCACGAGGGGGTCTACTGCGCTGACGAGGGGTCGAATCTGGGCCCTCTGCATTGGGAAAACGGAGTCTCAGCCACTGGACCACCAGGCAAGTCCCCTGTCGTACTGAGTTCTGTCAGAAAAAGACTGAAAGAGGAAGCAGGTAAAAACAGGTTCGCAAGTGCTCCGATCCACTCTCCAGCTCTGTTATCTCCACCGTTCACCCTCCAGTTCCTTTCAACTCTGTAAAGCCTGTTGAAAATTGATACTAATGAAAGTGATCCCCTTCCATAGAAACGTGTCTGTGTCATGCAACTGACTATTGCCTTGTGGCTACACCTGCTTTGCACCTATTCCTAAGTTTAGTGCAGAATTCTTTATTCTCTTTCTATGTCTAGGCTCTTTGAGTTCTCCTTTGAGCCTTTTGTGACATTTTACGGTTTCCCTCATTAATTCATGAGTTGAATAAAATCTTTGAAAAGTGTTCATTTTATATATCCATATAACAGTCATGGTTAGCCAAGAAAAGTATAGATCATAAAACTAGTTTATGTCCGTGTTTACTAAATGATTAGCTTCGGTTCTGGAAACTATAGAAATCACAATTCTCGGATCCTTATATCAGAAGAACAAGAAGGTTTTTGAATCCTTGTTATCTGTATTTTGATTGATGATCACACAGTGGATTTCAAAAAGCTTTATTTAGACTGTATATGTAGTTGTATGTGTGTGTGCACTCAGTAACTCAGTCACGTCCAACTTTTTTTGACCCCATGGACTGTAGCCTGCCAGGCTCCTCTGTCTGTAGAATTTTTCAGGCAAGAATACTGAAGCAGGTTGCCATTTCCTGCTCCAGGGGACGGTCCTGACACAGGAATCGAACCCAAATCTCTCTGTCTCCTGCATTGACATGCAAACTCTTTACCACTGTGCCACCTGGGAAGACATGTATGTACTTAATAAATGTTAGTAAAATGCACTGGTTTTTAACCTGTTAAAAAGTGACAGGGGGACGTCTCTGGTGGTCCAGTGGCTAAGACTCCGCACTCCCAGTGCAGGGGGCCTGGGCTCGATCCCTGGTCAGGGAACTAGATCCCACATGCCACAACTAAGACCGGGCACATCCAAACCATTATTGTTTTTTTTTTAATTAAAAAACAAAATAAAAACAAAGCCACCTCTTGAAGGACTTTTATAAAAATCCTTTTCATACTTCACAGGGTTATTGTGAAGATGAAGTGGGTTAATGCATACATGATCCTTAGTAGCGCTTGGCACATGGGAAGCACCATGAATTACTGATTGTTGTAATTATCTAGACCACAGCGCTCAGTACCCTGTGATACAATTGTTAATGTCCATCTCCCTCTGCAATGTAACGTCCTTTGGGATAGGAACTGTAGCCCAAAGAACAATAAAAATAAAAGCCAAGAAAGAACCTGGTAGACAGCCAACAGATTAGTTGAATAGTGTAACAGAGGTTGGCAAATTTTTTTCATAAGGGACCAGACAGTAACGTAGACTTTGCTGGTCACACGGTCTCTGTCCAATGACTTAACTCTGCTGTGCGGGTGGGGAAGCCACACAGATGTTACATAAATGAATGGGGGCGGCTGTTACAGTAAAATGTTACGGATGCTGAAATTTGAATTTAATATAATTTTACACAACATGAAATATTATTCATCTTCTGATTTTTTTCCGCCCATTTAAACATGTAAAAGCCACTCTTGGCTTGAGGGCTGTATAAAACAGGCAGTAGGCCGGACTTGGCCATCGGCCACGGTTTGCTGAGCCCCGAATTAGATACTGGGTCCTACAAAGCCAAGAATTTTGTCTTCTTCATATAGCCTTTCATCCAGTCCTTCCAGTGGAATAGATGTTCAGATATTTGTGGGATTAGGCAACAGGTGGACAAAGGCAAAAGGGAGACATTTTAGGGAAGTAACTTACTTAATCGTTTCAGAAAGATTCAACCTGTAGTTTGACAGGAGGATGCAAGCGTGGCCAGGGCCTGGCCCGTGGGTGGGTGGGAAGGAGTGGTCCCACGCGGGTCAGCCGAGTCTCTGTCATCATCACGCTTCACTGAAACCTTCAGTGACACTGATGCTTTTACAGCCTGCCTGTCGGCTGCCTCGAAACCTTTTCAGAACAAAATGGAATTATAAATAATTCTGAAGAGTCTAGGCTGGTCAGGAAACGAGACCTGAATCACATTACAGGATCCCTTCTCCAGACAAGCTAGAAAACCTGCTGGACTTATTCTATCGACACTGGTCAGTTTCAGAGACCTGAATTGGGAATTTTCTAGAATTAGGAAACTGGCATCTTAGTGACCAAACACACAGAGGCCCATGAGTGTGATCCACCTATGAGACAAGAGGCTCCGGCGGGAGCTCCAGAGGCTGCAGGCTTCACCTCCGGGTGACCGTGCCTCTCGCCCCCTCCCTCTCTGACCCCCTCCCCCGTGTCATCTCCTGGACCAACAGGAGCATTTGCCTCCAGCCTCCCTGAAGATCGTAGCCCCTAAGCACTGTCACTGAAGTCTCCCTCACAAAGGCACAGCTGTATTTTGCTTTGTGTTGTGTTAGTCTCTCAGTCGCGTCCGACTCTTTGCGACCCCATGGGCTGCAGCCCGCCAGGCTCCTCTGCCCGTGGGATTCTCCAGGCAAGAATACTGGAGTGGGTTGCTATGTCCTTCTCCAGGGGACCTTCCCCACCCAGGCATCAAACTCAGTCTCCCACATCTCAGGCAGATTCTTTACCGTCTGAGCCACTGTAATTCCATTTCATTTTTTGTGCCTCCAATTTCATTTAGGGCTCAGGCAAAGGTTATTGTGGAGGGTGAGGTTCCAAACAGGAATCCCATACAAAGCAATATTTCTTAAGGCAGACCTATGACCAGATCAATTAGAACAGCTGTGTCCAGAGAAACTCTCTGGAATATGAAGGAAACCAGGACAGAAACTGGAAAAGAGTTCAAGCTTTAAAGACACATTTATTTTTAAGGTAATTAAATTTAAAAGTGTTTAATTATTAAAAAATAAATTTAAAAATATTAAAAATTGAAGTGTTGATTTGCAGTGTTTCAGGTGTACAGCTAAGCAATTCAGTTATATATATGTGCCTGTATGTGTTTCTGTTTAAAGCCATGGTTTTTCCAGTAGTCATGTACAGATGTGAGAGTTAGACTATAAAGAAGGCTGGGTGCCGAAGAATTAATGCTTTCAGTTTGTGATGCTGGAGAAGACTCTTGAGGGTCCCTTGGACTGCAAGGGGATCAAACCAGTCAATCCTAGAGGAAATCAACCCTGAATGTTCGTTAGAAAGACTGATGCTGAAGTTGAAGCTCCAATACTTAGGCCACTTGATGCGAAGACCCAACTCATTGGAAAAGACCCTGGTGCTGGGAAAGATTGAAGGCAAAAGGAGAAAGGGGCGGTGGAGATGGAGATGATTAAATCAAATCACTGACTCAATGGACAAGAGTTTGAGCAAACTCCAGGAGATAGTGATGGACAGGGAAGACTGGCATGCTGCAGTCCTTGGGGTCTCATAACTTAGCAACTGAACAACAACAACAACATATTCTTTTTCAGATTCTTTTCTATTATAGGTGATTACAAGATATTGAATATAGTTCCCTGGGCTATTCAGGGAACTAAATAAGTAGGTCCTTATTTATCTATTTGCTATACAGTAGTACATATGTGTTAATCCCAAACTCCTAACTTATCCCTCCTCCTTTTCCCCTTTGGTAACCATGCATTTGTCTGTGAGTCTCTTTCTGCTTTGTAAATAAGTGAATTCATATCATTTTTTGTAGGTTCCACAGATAAGTGATAACATATGATATTTGCCTTCCTCTGTAAAGACATGTTTAAAATGATAGAATGCCTAAACACTTGTACAGTTTTAAAAAGAACATAGAGTCATAGACCAAGTCTCAACTCCTGGTATTTTCTAGGTGAGGAAGGAGGTCCAGACAGTGACTATCCAGAGCCCCATGGTCAGGCCAGCCCTTCAGCCAAGCCCTCTTTTTCCACTTGACTCTGGCTCTTAGCATAGAAGATGCAGACAGGGAACAAAGGGGGCCTTTCTTTCATCTAAGATGAATTATCACATAACGACTTAAAAAATTTAAGGTAGGAGTTCCCTGATGGTCTAGTGGTTGAGTGTCTGCTTGCAAATGAGGGGGACATGGGTCTGATCCCTGCTCTCTCGGAAGATCCCACATGCCTCGGGGCAACTAAGCCCATGGGCCTCAACTTCTGAGGCCCATGCCCTAGACCCTCCACTCCCAAGGGAAGCCACTGCAGTGAGAAGCCCGAGGACCACAGCTGGAGAGGGGCCCCCGATGGCCACAACGATAGAAAGCCCTTGAGCGGCAAGGAGGACCCAGCACAGCCATAAATAATTAAAAAAAAGAAAAAAATTTTTTAAATTTAAAGTACTGTATCTTACTGGGAAAGAGATTACCCAAGATACTACCACCCAGCAACAATTGCAGTGATGTTTGTGTCTAAGACGGGGTGACGAGCTCGTGGTCCATCCTTGCCCCTTTGTGCAGCTCACCACACGAGTACAATCATTCTTGTAAAAAGGCAGGCAGCCTCGGCTTGCCACTTTCCTGTACATCTGCAATTATTGCAAAATAAATTTAAAACCGTTAGGGAAGCCTGCAGTTATTGCCTGGAAAATCCCATGGGTATAGGAGCCTGGTAGGCTGCAGTCCATGGGGTGGCAAAGAGTCAGACACCACTGAGCTTCTGAGCGACTTCACTTTCACTTTTCACTTTCACGCACTGGAGAAGGAAATGGCAACCCACTCCAGTATTCTTGCCTGGAGAATCCCAGGGACGGGGGAGCCTCGTGGGCGGCCGTCCATGGGGTCACACAGAGTCAGACACGACTGAAGTGACTTAGCAGCAGCAGCAATTTCAACAAATATTCCAACCGACCAATTATTTTCCCAAACCTCTGGAACTCTCTGATTCTCACCCGCTTGACATTGGGGTGAACCTTCCTGCTTTTTTCTTACACATATGTCTTCAGTTCAAACGCTCAGATTCAACTTCAAACTTTATCAGCCTTTAGCAAATATATGGGCCCCTCGGGACGTAGTCACTCACCCCAGACACGCGGATTAACGGCTTGTGGTTACCAGGGTGAGGGATGGCTTATGTGGTCATAGAAAATCACCCCCATCTTGTGAAGACTTACCTCAGATCTCAGCGGCTGCAGCTACAAATGTTCATCATTTAGAACTGAACTGTAAGAAGAGAGTTAAGTACAATCAAGGAGAATTCTTGCCTATAACAGAGGAAGTGTGTGCTTAGTTGCTAAGTTGTGTTTGAGTCTTAGCGACCCCGTGGACTATAGACCAGGCCCGTCTGTCCATGGTACTCTCCAGGCAAGAATACTGGAGTGGGTAGCCATTCCCTTCTCCAGGAGATCTTCCCCACCCTGGGACTGAATCCAGGTCTCCTGCATTGCAGGCAGATTCCTTACCATCTGAGACACCATGAAAGGCCCTATTAACAGAGGAGGTTTCAGATGTGGGTTGGGTTCATTTTTTTAAAGCAATGATCGCAAAACAGAAGTGGGGCTTCTGAACCCAAGTAACTCTCCCTCCACTGCCAGAGAGTGGGAGGAGGGGTTTGGGGAAGGAAAAAAGACTTATGCTTTTATTTATTTTTTAACATACTTTATTTTTTAGAGCAGTTTTAGGTTCAGAGGATTTTCTTCTTCATATGCTTGCCTGTTAGCTTCCTGTTTCCTTCTTTAGAACCCTCTCAGCTATCTTTTATTTTTCTTGCCTCATTGCTTTTTAGGGATAAATAGAAATGATAAAAATGAACATCTGTACCCTATTCCTATTCCATATTTTACCACTAAGCATAATAATAGCTATAAGTTTTTCATAGACAATTTTTTAAAATTTTAAATATATTAAAAAAATTTTTTTACAATGCTGTGTTGGTTTCTGCCATGTAATACGCAAATGAGCATTAGAAAGAAATGGTTATCATGACCTCTTTCCTGAATGCAGCTTCATGTGCTAAAGTTTTGATTTCTTTAAGTTACTATAAACTGTGTGGTTGCTGGTTACTAACTCTATAGTTTACTTTTAAAAGATGGATAATATGAACAGAAGTTATTTTTCCTCCCATAAAACCCTGACTGAATCCACAACCCCTTTTGCCCCAATAACCTAAAGTTAGTGGCTTTCAAACTTTTTGTTTGGCCTTTTTAGGCCCCCAAGCTAAGACATTAAAAATTGCAAGCCAGTACACACTTGTGCATGTTTAAGTGAAATAAAAATCTCACAAAATAATGTTTGCCTTCACTGTTTACTCTTACAAAAGCAGTTTTCTGCAGTTTTCTAATCCATATCCTCTTAAGTGGGTTTTGACCTGCCAGTTTAAAAACACGGTCCGAAAGGCTGACTGTAAGCTGTGGGACTGGGGCCCCCAGTGACCAGTCTCACACACGTACATTAGAAACTGATGCAGCAAATAAAATCATGGTTTTCTATTATTTTCTTTTTTTCTTCCTTCCTTCCTCCCTACATCCCTCCTTTGTTTCTTTCTTGCCTCACTGTGAAGCTTGTGGAATCTTAGTTCAACAATGGATTGATCCCAGGCCCTTGGTAGTGATAGCATGGAGTCCTAACCACTGGACCACCAAGGAATTCCCCAACGTATTTTTGCCTAAAACTGATGTTACAAAGATCAATTGAAAGGGAGAAAGAAAAACAACGTCAGGGGGGAAAAAAAAAATCAGGATTTCATAAAAGACACACTTTCAGTGCCAGTTTTCCAGGGAAGTAGAAGGCACATCATGGTAGGTCACCACAAGGCCTGGACTGGTCTGTCTGGGGATGCAGAGACTTCAGCAAAATATTGCGAGTGTGCCTGAATGCACCGAATTCGCCATTGTGCTGTTAGTTTTGGTATCTAGCACCAAAATGCCTTTTTGAATCTACAGAGTGTCTTCTGGTTGAATATTTGTGATTATGAGCTTACATATTTTAAGACCTGAACACATTTAGTCAGCTTATTCTCAGAAATGCAGACAAGACAGGCTGGCCTCCACGGGGCGTGCAACTGAGCTGCTGGGTTTGTGGGCACGTTAGTGGAGGAACGCTGGGCAGTGGATCCAGCAGCTGCAGTTCAGGCAGGAGGACAAGGGCACAGCCATTCTGGAAAAGGACCGGGGAATGGCATGGGGCAAAACAGGCCTTGGAAACTGAAAACAAAGATTCTGAGGCCTGAGTCCGGACGAAAAAAAAAAAAAAAAAAAAAACAGGCTTGAAGGAATAAAAGATTCACTTTATCTCTGTTACACTCACCAGTATACCTAGTTGCCACAAGATAAGATGTTCCACTATAAATTTTAAACTTCTCTCTGTTCTGGTGCTTTATTGCAGAAAATGCTCATGTATTTCTTTCCCCTCAGAGAAGCCTTTCCTGTTCCTGACAGCCACCAAAAGAGCCACTTGAAGTTGATCAAAGAAGTATGACGATTTCTAGAAATTACCAATGATCCTAAGGCAAACCTCCCTTTTAGAAGCCTGGTGGCTCAGACAGTCAAGAACCTGCCTGCAATGCCGGAGACGCAGGTTCGATCCCTGGGTCAGGAAGATCCGCTGGAGAAAGGCATGGCAACGCACTCCAGTATTCTTGCCTGGAGAATCCCATGGACAGAGGAGCCTGGTGGGCTACAGTCCACGGGGTCGCAGAGTCGGACACGACTGAGCAACTAACACTTTCACTTTCGCTCCCTCTACCCCAGGAGCTGGCACTGTTTTCCACCTTCAGTCTTGGGCACAAACTCTTTTATTAAAAAGCACAGCTGTCTAATTAAAAGCTTTTCTTGCCTGAGTCTTGGGGAAGTGATACTCATTTCTACGGTATTGCTGTCTGAGGAAAGGGCCGGTAACATGACACTTTCACTCTTGGGGGAGGCCTCAGAGGATAGAACCCAGCTTGTCTATCCTTCGGACAAAGACGAGCCAGGGAGCTGCAATGGCTAGAGAACACAAGGGCATGGGCTTGGGTGTTCACCTGGGACTTGGGTCCAGGCCTCTTCCCTTCCCAGGTGACGTGGGCTGGCGTTCACTTCTCTCAACACTGTAGCCACAGTGAACACAGCAAAAAGTCCGGTGGATCCACCATCTTATGTCAAGTCCACTACTCAGGGCATCTCACAACCAGCGTTTTCAGGATGATTTTTAAAGAAAACCTGGGGGACTGTGACCTTATAGTTAGCACTTGAGGCAGACTTGTAAAATCACAGATCATAGGAAAGGGCCTGCTAGCATCCTTAGTGCACAGGAGGGGGTTAAGGGCCTGGTCAAGGTAGCTAACCAAAATCAGGACTAGAAAGCACATCTCAGCCTTCACGCTAAAGCTCTTTCTGCAAACAAGGAGGGCAGAAAGGAGAACTGGAGCTCTGATTTCCCTCCCGGTGCCTATCCAAGACAACAACGAATTATGCATCTTTAGGTTTTGTGTTCTTATTAAACTTTGGTGGGATGATTATGCAATGGCTTCTCTGACAGTCACTGAAATACTCTCACTTGAGAGGAGAAAACAGCAAGAAAATTCACTTGGTGAAGACAGAGTTGCTCCTGAGTCCTGGTGAGGAACGTTTCCCAAAGTGTGCCCGACACGACACGTAGTGGCCTAAAGAACAGTGGGATTTGAGATCAGAGACCTGGGTTCACACGCCAGCCACGTTCCTGGCTGATTGATATGAAGGGCTTTTTAGTTTCTGGGAAAGAATAGTTTCCATTAGCACACTGTTTATAGTGGAGTGAAGTTTCAGGGAAACTTCAAAACATTTCTGTTTAGGTGACTAGCCTCAGAGATTTTATTTTTCTCTGATTTTTATGAAAGTCACTCAGTTGTGTCCAACTCTGTGACCCCATGGACTGTATAGTCCATGGGATTCTCCAGGCTAGAATACTGGAGTGGGCAGCCTTTCCCTTCCCTGGGGAATCTTTCCAACCCAGGGATGGAACCCAGGTCTCTCGCATTGCGGGAGGATTCTTTACCAACTGAGCCACAAGGGAAGCCCAAGAATACTGGGGTGGGTAGCCTTTCCCTTCCCCGGGGGGGGGTCTTCCTGACCCAGGAATCGAACTGGGGTCTCCTACAATGCAGGTGGATTCTTTACCACCTGAACTATCAGGGAAGCCAATCTTTTTTTTAAAAATAGGAATATCATTGACTTACAGCGTGTTGCTTCTTTTATGTGGGCAGACAGATTCATTGACATCGACACACACCAGGGCTTCCCTTGTGGCTCAGATGGTAAAGAATCCACCTGCAATGCCAGAGACCTGGGTTCGATTGCTGGCTTGGGAAGATCCCCTGGAGAAGGGAAAGGCTACCCATTCCAGTATTCTGGCCTGGAGAAGTCCCATGGACAGAGGAGCCTGGCAGCTACGGTTCATGGGGTCGCAAAGAAGTCTTTGGAGCTTATGTTCTAGTACAGGTTATTGAAGCATGTTGACTAGCATTCCTTTTACTCTTAAGTACATTTGCTCGTGAACTATTTACATATGTTTCAGTGCGTCTAGGTTTCTCCCACCTCCTAATTTCTATCTTTTCCCCCACTTTTCCCCATTGGTAAGCATACGTTTGCTTTCTATTTCTCTTTTGAAATGTAGTTCATTTTGTTGCGTTTTTGATTCCACCACTAAGTGACATTACATGATGTCTTCCTATGTCTTATTTTAATTTAGTATGATCCTATATGGGTCCATTTGTGTTACCGGGGTGGACTTCACTCCTCTTCGTGGCTCAGAGTCCATTTTCTCTCTGCATCACTTTCTCCTTATGCTCTCATCTTTCCATGGACATTTTCATTGCACCTGTGACTTGGTTCTTTTAAGTACCGAGTGCTGTGGTGCCCACACCTTTTCAAATTAAAGCTTTCTCCGGCAACTCACTCCAGCATTCTTGCTTGGGAAATCCCATGGACAAAGGAGCCTGGTGGGCTACAGTCCATAGTGTCACAAGAGTCGGACACAACTTAACGACTAAACCAGCACCAGAGCATATGTACCCAGGCACAGAGCCGCCTCATCATCTGATAGCTTGACCTCTGGTGTCTTAAAGGAGCTCCATAGTGTTCTGCATGCAGCTCTATACCTTTTCATTTTCTCGGACAGTACAGGAGGTCATCCTTTCCCAAGACCTTCTCCAGCACTTATTCGTAGATGTTTAAATGATAACCACTTTAACTGGTGGGAAATGATACCCTGTTACAAGATTCAATTGCTTCTCTTTAATCTTTTTGATTTTATTTTTAACTGAAAGATAACTGCTGTGCAATATTGCGTTGGTTTCTGCTATCAGTTCAGTTCAGTCGCTCAGTTGTGTCCGACTCTTTGAGACCCCATGAATTGCAACACACCAGGCCTCCCTGTCCATCACCAACTCCCGGAGTTCACTCAGACTCAGTCACCCATAGGTATACACATGTCCCCTCCCTCTTGAACCTCCCTCCCACCTCCCATCACTCCCCACCCCTCCAGGTTGTTACAGAGCCCCAGTTTGAGTACTCCTGACTCACATAGCAAATTCCCAGTTAGCCTCAGAGATTTTTGCCTGTTTAACTCTGCAAATGCAGTATATGGTAAATGAATGAAGGTAAAAAAAAAAAAAGGTCTTTGGTTTTTGATTAGTCCTTAAATGCCTCGACTTAGAAACTGACATACATATACCACCATCCAAACCTGGGAGCACTTGCAGGCAGAACAAAGGACCAAGAGGCAGGGAATTCTGTTGCCCATTTTGAGTAACAGCACTGATGCTCTGCAGTCCTGGCACTGCAGTGCTCTCTTTGGGCCTCGGGGTTTCCCACAGTAAAGTGACTCTGTTGACAAGAAATTTTTTCATACTTGACCACCAGCCACAGCAAGAAATTCTGGGTTTCCTTTTTTTTTGGCCATACCACGTGAGTGGCAAGTGAAATTTCCTTGGCCAAGGATTGAACCTGTGCCCCTACAGTGGAAGGATGGAGTCTTAACTCCTACACCACCAAGGAAGTCACAAGAAAATAATTCTTCATCATGACCTAGCACACATTTGCCTGTATCTGAAACTCCATGAACACTCACCCTTCTTTTGTGTAACGCACGCTGCTTCCTACTGTACTTTCTATTATGTATTAATTTATTAAGTGCCATGCCACCTCATTTGGTCATTTCTTTAAAAAAAATGTATTCATTTTGTTGCACCAGGTCTTAGTGGAGGTATGTGGGACTTAGTTCCCTGACCAGGGATCGAACCCAGGCCCCCAGCACCTAAAGTGCAGAGTCCCAGACACTGGGAAGTCCTTCCTTTGGTCATTTTATAGGATTTCCTCTGGGCAGCTGAGGGGGCTCGTGAGTGAGAAATATTCTTTTTAAGCGCTTCAGAGGCTGCCACTTCTAAGAGAGTGACAGTGCTTTGGTTTTCCTCAGGATACCCACCTAAGCTGTAGATGGAGCCTTAACTGGCCTCTTAATTTATCTTTTTGTGTAAAAAAACTCATGACATTTCCTGACCAGTCCTTCCCCTCCTTGAAGCAGAGAGTTGGTCTGGTTAATAGTGAGAAACGTTTCTCCTGATATTAACCTGGGAAAACCAGAAAACATCATCTCGTTTCTGTGGGCTGCGCTGCAATGGGTACACGGTTCGGGCTGGCCCTGTGTCCTTCAAGAGCTGGAAAGCTTGGAGTGACTTAGGATTTTACAGCTTGACATATGCCAGGGCAGACAGGCGGTCTGTAAGCAAAAGCAACAAGTACCCAGTCAAACACTTTGTTTGCACAGATACAAAGGCATGGAAATTTATATGGCAAGGTCCGAATTCCAAAATTTGTTTTTTAATTAACACACCCAACCAAATGCATAAAACCTCACAAAATGAGTGTAGTGGAAATGTCTTCTTTTTTATTTTTAGACTGAAATATGGAGCCTGTAAAAGCGAGGCTGTCATGAATCTTCATGTTTGGGGATAAAGTGACTTATAACTGTGGGTGGTGGGGGGGGCGGTAAGAAGTCTCTACACAAGCCACATCTAACAGTGGTAAACAGTTTTTATTCAGGCAATGAAACATGGAAAAAATATATTAGTAATCATTATAATAATTTCATTTGTGAGTATAACTTTTACAAATATTTACCTGACATATAAAAGGGAAATCACTTGTGCATATAAAATTTATGTTGATGATTATTCCACACAACACGATCCTGACAGCAGTAGTCAATGCAGCGTTAGATTCCTCCGGACGAGGCTCCTCACACACTTCATGGCACCCATGGGAACACAGTGGAAGCAGATGTGCAATTAACTAACATGTACTTGTTGGCACATTAGGAAGTACACAGGGGTGTCTATTGGCAAAGACACACTTGCTACAAGCAACACTGAAAAGTCTGCCACCTCTGAGAAGAAAGAGATGCCGGGACCCTGACTCACTGGGCGGGAGGGCCGAGCGCGAGGCTGAGGGGGCAAAACCTGCAGACCACCCTGCACTGGCAGGGGGTGGGGGGGTGGGGAAGGTGGGGGAGGGTTTCAGAGCTCTCATTTTTATATGTCCCCTTGAAAATTATCCAGAGAGCATCACTTAATGGCAGGACAGGGAGATACTTTGTGGAGCACGTTTCAGATGCTGCTAAAAGGCAGAAGGGGAGAAAAGTGGCATTTTTATGATTCTAAAGTGACGAATGGGTACTGGGAAGGTTCAGGCCACTCCTCAGCGCCGTGCCTGGCCTTCGCCGCCTCAGTCAGAGTGCTGGATGGACGACTGCCAAGGCCAGCATCGCCCGCCCCATCTCCACGTGACAACTATAACCAGAGGGTGTGTACAGATGTGTGTGTGTATATATATATAGTAGCTGTAACCATATTATAGTTAATAAAGTCATTCCTTAGGAATCTTGTTAGTCCAAATCTAACTGCATGCAAAGAGGCACAGAAATGGGATTGCATTTGGATGAAAAAAACTATGAAAAGTGCAATCTTTAGTCTCCAGAATGCTAGCTCTGGGCACTAGGGAGGAAGTCTTCCCTGGAAAGTGTCATTCTTAGACCTTCCAGAGGAGATCCTTAGAGAAAGGGCTCTATTACATCTATTCCTTTGCTTTTTCTACCTGGGAGACTCAAGGTTTGAGACACAGACTGCTTTCTTTAAGTCACTGGGAACTGGAGGCCAGTCAAACCTTTTTGTACAGAAGTCTCCTTGAAATACTTCTTCATGAAAGCTTTGAAGAAGATGACCCTATAGACCTTTGGCTTGACATTCTGGGATTCCCAGACTGTTATTTGTTCTTTAATAAGGAAATAATAATCTGCCATCTTTTCAATTCTTCAGAATATATACATCTTTACTTTAAAATGCTTTGCCTGAATCACTGAATCCTTCCAACGTCTAGTTTCTCTCTCCCAACAAGGGGATAAAGTAAGAGACCACCCGAGTCTGAGAGCAAACTTGCACGGTCAACAAAACTACAAAGAACACCAGTCGTGAACGATTCACGAGACAGCTATGAACTGCAGCAAAAGACTAAAAAGGGGAGGAAAAAAAGGGGGAGCTCTACGGATTCTACTCCACTAAAAAAGGACATGCTGGATCATCTCCAGTTAGCGCACTCAGACTTGCCACACTCCTGACCCTCACAACGCGGTTTTGAGCTTCAGAGTCATCAAGTCCTGTGTTACCTGTCGGTACAATGACTGCTTCCCTCTGGCTGCACTGAGTCAGCCCAGGGATATCTGGGGCAGTTCAATCTCCCAGCTTATAACCAGTCAGGATGAATCGGGGACCCAGGTAAAAAGTGTCTAGGTACTTCTGTGAGAATTGCAGAAAGGGTGGGATGGGAAGAAAGGGTAACTGGCTGGTAAGCAGATCTGACTTGAGCCATCCTCCAAAACACAGAGTGAACCTTTCCTTGGACTCCACGCCACCTGGGAAGGCCGCCAGGTCCTCGGCGCCTCAGCACTTCCTAATCGGGGCTGGGTCCGAGGACGCTAGAAGCCATGAGCAAAGTGGGCTTCTCACTGTTTTCAGGAGCACCTCCAAATAAAGTAAATGTCATGAGGTCTGTCAATGACTTAGCCAACCAAGTAGACAGACTGAGGAGTCTGGTTACATTAGATCCTCCAGTTAAAACACTTTTAGGTAAAAACTAGCTACACTTTGGCAAACTCAAAAATTAAAAAACAAAAACAAAAACATCTCTGGATCAAGAGCCTCAAGCAGACCACTCACGCTCCCAAACCACTGTCCAGGCCTGCGGCTTTTTCTCATTTCCCTCTCATGTTTGTCACGGGGTGAATTACTGCCCAATTCACAATATGGCCCACGGGTGTTTTGAAGCAAAACTCTAGGCTATATTCTTATTCCCCAGAGTAGGTCTCTTTCCCTTATTTTTTTAAATGAACATACTTCATTCTGCTTAGCATATTCTCTTGATGTGACAGTTGTACACGCTACATTTTTCTTCCTGCAGGAGACTGTCCATCCACTAAATCATAAGGAAGACGATTTCCTTGTAATGGCCACGGCAGAGTGGCCAGTGGCAAATGTTACTTAACGTGGGCTGTTTCGCTTTCCTTGCGCAGTGACTTTACTTGGTAGGGTCTAGTTTCTCAGGGGTCTCTTCCCAGCAGCGTGCTCAGGAAGGATTGTCATCACCTCTGTTTCAACACACAGCTACTTTTTTCTCTTTCTATGTAAGCAAGAAGCCTGAAAAAAGAGGACTGTGGGATTCTAATGGAGACTATGATAATAAGCCTTTCATGTGTCCAACAGAGCAGTATGAAATAAGTAAACATGGGTACGTCACCAAAACACAGCAGCAAAGAGGTTTAGCAACATTTCTTTCTGCAAAACTGTGAAGTGAGCTTCTCTAGTCATGAAGGGTTGGAAGAGGGCAGGTCACACCTGAGGCACCTGCTCCTCCAGGGCAAAGGCTACAGCAGGGCACTCGCTTCACACCGCGGGGACTGCTTCCAGGGCCTGAATGATTGTCCTATCACTTCTCCAAGCACAGGTCATTTCTGCTCTTCTGGTTTGTTGTTGCTGTTTTTGTTTTTTGTTTTTTGTACAAAATGTTAAGACAGTAGGCTTTAAAATACAGCCTAAGCACCAATTATGGGAAATGCATATCAGTAAAACGGGACTTCTGGCTTTAAAAGACATTACTGACCTCCCTGGGGCTAAAGATTGCACCGTGTGAACAGTACATGGCTAAAGAAAAGGTCACCTTAAGAGAGCGAGGGAGGGTCTCCACGAGGCACACTTCACTGCTGAAGCTGGACCATGCAGTAGTTGTACAGGAAAAGTACCACAACTTACGTGCACTGGAGATCACACACGTCACCATGAAGACGCTCCGGGTGTTCAGATTAAGACAAAAGAGCGCTTTAAGACGCCTGCGTGGATTTGGTTTTGCCTATTGAACGGGAGGGGGTTCACACAGGAAATTTCTTCGGGAGTAAGGTTCCCTGCCACTCTGAATGGAGCCCAGGAACAGCTTGAGGAATTTGGTTTTGTGAGTAGAGGTCTGCTCCCTCCACCAGTATTCAAAGGAGTGTGGTTTAAAAATACTCAAAATGCACTGAATTTGGGGAGTGGCTCATGTGATTTTCCTGCCCATTTGGTTGAAAATTCTAAATTCTACTGTCTTTCAGCTTGAAAGGATTTTTTTTGCGGGGGGCGGGGCAGCCTTTGGGGAAAAATATCTGAAGAATAATTCATCACACTTGCAAAAATCCAACTGCTGCTTTACAATTGCTAATAGAGCTCATTAAAGAAGGTTGTCTAAACCTTTTATAAGCAGATTTCCTTTGCATATTTCAAACAGAAAGACAATAGAGAGCAAATGTCAACTCTGTAGCAATATGGCTCTAGGGCAGACTTGCCGAACCCCAGTTGTGAGGGAACAAAGTAGATCCCCTGGGTCTGAGAACTAACCCCAGAGAGGCGGCGGCACCCAGGCTGAGGGTCATCCAGAAATGGGGGGGACAGGACGCTGTGGCCAAGAGTGCCCCCCACGTGACACCTGAGTCTGAGGTTAGGAGCCATGCCACACACGGAGTCTGCAGGCTTCACCTCTTCAACCCCTCACATTCTGCAATCGGCATTTTGAGCCAGGACTCTGTTTTCAAATAGGACTCTGTTTTCAAATAGGGTTTTATGGTTTATGAGAATATGCCTTTCTGTAGAGAAGTTTTTATTTGACTATGCTTCTGGGGGGTGGGGGGAACAAACCAGCATCATGTATAAATATGCATGTATGTGTGTGAGAGAGTGAATGTGTCTATAAATAGGTACTCAACTGGAAGTAACAATAGGCCAAATCATCTCCTCAAATAAAACACTAATATTAAAAATTAAATGTAAAAGATGTAATAAATAAACTTAAAAAAATCAGGTGGACAGGATATGGTCCCAAGTAATAGCCATCAAATCATAAACTGAACGCACCTGGGCAAAGTAAAGAAGACTTTAAAACAAACCAAAGATAGAGAATCCTGCCCAGAGCCCATCGACAGGATGGTCGGGCCACTCTTTCCATGTCTGCGTGATGAATCCTCCAGCGTTTTCTCGGGGCGGGCGTGTCGGCAGCAAAGCGGGACAGGCAGCAGTAGGCATGTGCTTTCATAAAGTGTTTTTTTTCTCTGCAAAGGGGCAATTATTCCTGGATAAGGCAAGATAATTGTGGTCACGAGAGAAGCAGCCGAATGCAGATCTGCTGAGCTTACAGGGGAAACTCAGTCCGTCTTTCCCAGCTTGGCAATCAGCTCATCGCAGATTTTCGTCAGTTCTTCGATTTCTTGGTTCTGAAAAACAAACAATGGGATGATGCACTGTATGTCCCAAGATGAAAGGATTATGGTGAAATTGTCCTTAGACTGCCCATACCCTCTCTAGGCACCTGACTCGATGGTTCTTCACTGTTCTGCATCAGAAACCCTTTTAAAGAAAGCTTTTTGTTAGTCGCCTCAGCTGCGTCCAGCTTTTTGTGATGCCATGGACTGTAGCCTGGCAGGCACCTCTGTCCACGGGGACTCTCCATGCAAAAATACTGGACTGGGTTGCCACTTCCTTCTTCAGGGGATCTTCCTGACCCAGGGATCAAATCCCAGTCTCCCGCATTGCAAGCAGTTTCTTTACTGTCTGAGCCATTTGGGAAGCCCTGTAAAGAAAGGAAGGCTCTATACCTTTTCTCCTAGGAAATGGTCATGTGTTTGCCAATTTCTGCTTAGACTGAGTAAGGAGCGAGTGTAATGACTGGCCCTCTAAAGTTTGTTTCTCAAATTTCCTTGCTATCACGAGAATTACTTGGGGGTATTTGTTAGAAATGCCAGATATCTGGGCCTCACTTGCTCCATCAGCATCTCCAGGGACCTGGGATTCTGGAGGCTAAGAATGCCAAGGGCCACCTTCTCTGGGGTTATCAGATCCCCCAATAAAACCCCTGCCCTGGTGGAACAGATGCCACAGGCCTGAAAACATGTTTGGAAACACAGTAACAAAAACAGAAGAGGGACAAGGAATGAAGTCTAAGAATCACTGGGCAGCATGGTTTTTGCTTATGTAGCAGTTTCTAGTGGAGGAGGCGATGGCACCCCACTCCAGTACTCTTGCCTGGAAAACCCCACGGACGGAGGAGCCTGGAAGGCTGCAGTCCATGGGGTCTTGAAGAGTCGGACACGACTTCACTTTCATTTTTCACTTTCGTGCACTGGAGAAGGAAATGGCAACCCACGCCGGTGTTCTTGCCTGGAGAATCCCAGGGACGGGGAGCCTGGTGGGCTGCCGTCTATGTTACTGCACAGAGTCGGACACGACTGAAGCGACTTAGCAACAATGACAACAGCAGTTTCTAGACTGTGGCACCGCTGACATCGGGGCAAGAGGGTCTTGATTGTGGGGTGTCCTGTGCACCTTGGGGTGTTTGGCAGCATCTCTGGCCTCTACCCACAAGATGCCCATAGCATTTCCCAGTCCAGACAACCACATACACCTCCAGATTTTGCCTAATGGCTCCTGGAGGGCAAAATTGCAATGAAGTGGGACAATAGCTTCATGTGTTACAGAAAAAAAAAGAAAAAAGACAGCCTCGGAGCCTAAGCCTTGGGTCCACCGAGCTTCCGTGAACGCAACTTTCCCTCTGCCCCCTCTGTGGGTGGGTCCCACTCACGCTCCCCTCCTTTGTCTCCACTAGAGTCAGTGGACCGAAGTGTCTGAGCAGAGAGACAAGATTCCTTCATCCAGACCCTAGATGAGGAGGAAAACCAAAGGTCTCCTGGGCATGACATCCCACCCCTCGTACCTTCTGCTGAAGGGCCCTCTCCAAGGACTCCACCTTCATCTGTTCCTTCCGGAGCCCCGCGTGGAGAGCCGCACTCTCAGCCTTGGCTTTTGTTCGAACCTGAGCAATCTCCTCATTGGCTCTGTTATGGAAGGAAGGGATAAAAAACACACGGTTTGTCATCGGTCACAGCACAAGAGCCAGGATGCTAACAGCTGCCATCTGTGACACAGGACTAAATCAGCTGACTTCACCATAGAGGGAAGACAGCAATCAGTGAGCTACAGGAGTCAATCTTAACTTATAAAAATTTAATTACACATAACCGCTAAGGAGATTTCCCTGGTGCAAACTACTGGCAGAATTCATCTCAAGGCACACGGTGCCTTTCAAAATTCACATGCCACCCAGAAGTGGAATCACAGGCCAGTTTCTATAACAACCTTAGATTTTTTTTAAAACCCAGGACAACAGTAAGCAGGATCTTTGTGGATTAACAGCTAACAAGCCAGGATACTAACTGTTGGCATCTATGAAACACAGACCTACAGGTAACTTTACTGAAGAGATGCAAAAGGAAAATTTAAATACCACAGATGTCATTTGAGAAACAGTTAATTGATGAAAAGATGCTAAAAACTCACTGTAATCGGAGGTGTGCAAATAAAAACGATAAACTTTTAAAATTTATCAGCTTGGCAGAAATTAGCCAGGATGATCTTGGCCTGTGTTGGCCAAGATGCAAGGTAACTGGCTCGGGTGCTGACGGGCAAAGAAAACCCACACAGCCCTCTCTGTGGATGTGGTGCGGCAGGAACTAACGAGTCCATCCTCCGGCCCAGCAAGTCCATCCTAGCAATCTCCCCTGAGGAGCACGCTCCCCAGCACCACGCTGAGGGCACAGGGTGTTCACTGCCGCACTGTTTGCAACAGGAAAAGGGTGAAATGCCTGTCCACTAAAGGCATGAAATAGTCTACAAACTAATAATTAGATTGAGCAATATGTTCTAACGTGAAAAAAAAGGGCCATAATATACGATTACGTGAAAATAGAAACCTGTATAATACTGTATTATTTTTTTAAAAAAGCCCAAAGCCATTGGGTAGTATTTGTAAAGGCTCATAGAAAAGATTAGAAAGATGCAAAATAAACCTTTAATACCAATACCTCTGGGGGTGGGGAGGGAAAAGGGGAACTTACAAGGCTTTACAAACAGGAAGGTGGCAGAATGTATAAGGACGTATTACTCTTTAGTTAAAAAAGAGAGTTGGGTGCATCCTTCATAGATCCTTTATTCCCCAGGATAAACTGTAAATGCATCAGACTTAAGCATAAAAAAATTAAGCCTTATTTAATAACCTATAATGGAAAAGAATCTGAAAAAGAATATACATATTGAAACTAACACAACACTGTAAATCAACTATACTTCAACGGAAGTCAAAACTAATTTTAAACAACAAAAAGAAAACTAAGCCATTAAAAGTACTGGAAGGCAAACATGGGAAATTGTTTTACACTGAGCATGATGAAGATCTTTGTCACTATGACAGAAGATCTCATAGCTCTAAAAGAAACGATTGAGAAATTACACTATATAAAAGTAAATTTTTGCATATCAAAAAACACTATGGGCAGAGCCAAAAGGTAACAAACTAGAAAAATTATTCACAACTCATATCACAACGGACTGTCATCTGCAATATATTTATATTTAAAATACATAAGCTGACACTAGAAAACCAGGCAAAGAAGAGTCACTCACGGAAAAGCAAATATATGTCTGCTGCTGCTGCTGCTAAGTTGCTTCAGTTGTGCCCGACTCTGTGCGACCCCACAGACGGCAGCCCACCAGGCTCCCCCATCCCTGGGATTCTCCAGGCAAGACCACTGGAGTGGGTTGCCATTTCCTTCTCCAATGCATGAAAGTGAAGTTGCTCAGTCGTGTCCGACTCTTCCCAACCCCATGGACTGCAGCCTACCAGGCTCCTCCACCCATGGGATTTTCCAGGCAAGAGTACTGGAGTGGGTTGCCATTGCCTAAATATATGTATGCTGCTGCTGCTGCTAAAATATGTTCAATTTCACTCATAAAATACATATAAATCAAAACTACACTGAATGAAAGAAATGCGGTGTTGCTTGCCAAAATAAAAGAAAAAACTCAACTAAATTGAAATAACCATCTTTCGCTGGTTAGATGTATCGAAAACCTGAATCCTGATCTGTTGGTGAAGCTGTATGAGAAAAGAGCTGCTTTCACACACTGCAGGGTTGTAAAGTAATAAAAGTCTAACGAGGGCAACTGGACGATATGATCACAATTATAAATCCATAAATCCCTTTGCCCAGCAGTTCACATACAGGGATCTCACCTGCCTCCCAGACGGTAATCGTCTGAGGTTACTTACTTTACTGCAGCACTGTTTGTAGCAGGAGGTGCTGAATAATCTAAGTGTCCAACAGGCAGGACTGGTTAAGTAAAGGATGCATTCCGACAATGGAACACCAGATTTAAAAATAAATAAAGAGGCTCTTCATGGGTTGACACGGAAAGATTTCCAAAATAAACTGCTGAGTGAAAAAAAGTGAGTACGCTACCATCTGTTTATTAAAAAAAAAGGAGAGTCTCATCACATTAAAAAAAAAAAAAAAAGGACTGTAACAGCCTGAGCCAGCTCGATGGTGGTGCAAAGCTAAGGGCATCATATCAGCACTGCACACCTAAGCCTTCCACGCTGCTGCTCACTGCCCAGTGCAGCTGGGTGGGGGACAAGGAGGGGAGCATGTCTGGAAGGGTAAAAGGATGGCGATTTCCTGGGGTGAGGGATGAGGAGGGAACTCCACGGGGGGAGGACAGGGTGGGAGGGACAGACTGTATCCTTTTATTCTTTAAAAAATTTTTTTCATTTTATATTGAGGTACAGCTGATTAACAATGTTGGGGCAGTTTCAGGTGGACAGCAAAAGGGACTCAGCCATACTGCATCCATTCTCCCAAACGCCCCTCCCATCCAGGCTGCCCCATAACTTTTGAGCAGAGTTCCCTGTGCCGTACAGTAGGTCCCTGTTGGGTATCCGTTTTAAATAGTCATGTGTACACATCCATCCCAAACTCCCTAACTATCCCTTCCCTGCACCCTTACCCCAGTGACTGTAAGTTTGTTCTCTAACTCTGTGAGTCTCTTTCTGTTTTGCAAGGAAGTTCATCTGTATCATTTCTTTTTAGATTCCACATATAAAGGATGTCATATGATATTCCTCCTTCTCTGTCTGATTTACTTTACTCAGTATCCTCTTTGTTCTTTTTAATGTTTGAACTAGAGGAAGATTTCACCTATTCAAAAAAAAAAAAAGAAATGAGCTGATTTACAAAACAGAACCAGACTCAGACTTAGAGAATGAACTTCTGGTCACCAGGGAGGAAGGGCGGAGGGGGAGGGACAGACTGGGAGTGTGGGACTAACAGGTACACAGTACTTTATTTAAAATAAAACACCTTTCCAGAAAAACAAAATGAAAAAAAGCACACACACACAAATGCAAAACAGTAATTCTTTTCTTTCTTTCCTGTGTCAGTCTTCCTGCAACAATATGAAAAATGAAATTCTTCTGCACAGGCTCTTACTTGTCTAGTTTTTCCTCAGCGTGGATCTTCAGGGCCTGATACCTTTGCTCTTCTTGTTTAACTCTGGCTAAGTAATCCTGAGCACATTTTTTCAAGGCTTCTTCATTCTGTTACCAAGTGACAATATAAAAGGAAAGAAACAGGTCATTTTGTTTCTCTTCTACTAGTAACCTGCCATGTGTCAAGAGCTTTCCTTTTTTAAAACATGAGAAAACCTAATTACTTTCAGATGCCTTCAAATAAGATTCCATGGTACTTTGAAAAAGGCACAAATAATTCCCACTGAGGAAACTGTAGATAACAGCATGCATTAACTTTCAAATCACATAGTGAGTTACACTGACACACCTGCTTCAGGAAGTGTGCACATGTGTGTTAAGTCGCTTCAGTTGTGTCTGACCGTGTGTGGTCCTGTGGACTGTAGCCCGCCAGGCTCCTCTGTTCACGGCATTCTCCAGGCAAGAATACTGGAGTGGGTTGCCATGCCCTTTCTCCAGGGGATCTTCCCCACCCAGGGATCAAACCTTCATCTCTTATGTCTCCTGCACAGGTGGGCAGGTTCTTTTCCAGTAGCACCACCTGGCTTTAGGAAGGCCAAAGTCATTCAAAACTGAAGGGCAGGACTTCCCTGGTGGTGCAGGGGATAAGAATCCACCTGCCAGTGCAGGGGACATGGGTTCGATTTCAGGTCGGGGAAAATTCCACATGCCGGGGAGCAACTGAGCCCGTGGGCCACAGCCTCTGAGCCCGAGTGCAGCAGCTGCCGGAGCCCACACGCTTGCAGCCCGAGCTCCACAGGAAGAGAAGCCGGAGCACTGCAGCCAAGAGTGGCTTGCAGCAATCAGAGAAGGCTCGAGCAAAGCCACGAAAAATTCGGCAGCCAAAAACAAACAAAAAACTGAGGGCAATCTGATTCCTGTTTTGGACATACTGGACAGTCATTTTTATTTCAATATGAAAAAAAGAATGCTCACTGCTATAAGTGTGTCTTTAGTGACGGTGAGTGACCAAATTAAGTCAATATGCCCACTTACACCTGTATTTGAAACCTCATACTTCCTTCTTTGATACTTTCGGCTTGAATTTTTCAGTGCTATGGCTTGACTCCCTTTTATTTTTGACAAATTGGTGAATGACCAAAAAGAACATTTCTAGAACTCTCCTAAGGTCTGAGGGCCCCAGGTTCTTACACTCCGTGCCGCACTTTGGTCATGTCCAGGGCTTGTTGCCCTGACTGAGAAGAGGAAGGATTCAGACAAGCTGCCCAGGGTCCCTGATTCCGTTTCTGGGCCACCCACACTTTGGGCACATGGGTTTGACGACCCATCAGCAAGAAGACACGCCACTGAGGAGACAAAAGGCAAAGGACAGGTACCTTCTTGAACCCTTCCAGGACTCCCTTCAGGTTCTCATATCTCCTGAACAGGTCGGAGAGGGACCTTTCCACCGAGTTGAGGTCAGCCAGGGCCTGCTCCTTCTCCATGGTCAGCTGCTGGAAGCTCTTCTGAGAGCTCATGCTTGTCCTCTGTTCATCTTCTGTGAGTCACAATCAGAGAACACACATTCACTCAACAGACAGTCCACAGCTGCCCTCCTGAGCTGCGAGGCACTACTCTGGGTGGGTGGAGGGGAACCCAGCAAGGAAGGTGACAAGTTTCTGCCCTCAAGGTCTGACACTCTGGTGGGGGAGACAGGCAACAGGTGATGGGGAAAAGAACAAAGCAGGGCAAGTGGGTGGGGTGCCTTTTATACCAAATGGCCTCTGTCAGAGGAGAGATGCAAGCAGAGACCCAGAGGAGCCAAGGGCAGGAGCCAGGCAGCTCCCAGGTGTCAGGTGGCATGGATGGCATAAATTATCATCTCAGCACTTCGGTTAATGCAGAGAGACCTGAAGTGACTTGGGGAGTCAGTCCTTACAACAGCAGCTATAAGAGGTTCTAAGTTCAATGCAGGAGGATGAAGTGCTGTCCTTTCTAAAGGCCTTGATGGGTCTGACGCAGGGAAAGCGGGACCCACAGTGGAGTGAGGCCCAGAGACGTCCCACCGGAGGGGGCGGGGAGGAAGGATGTGCAGAGGGCTGCCCACCCTGGTGTTGCAAGTGTTCATCCTCTACAAGGAACCCAATCTTAATGGAGCCTCAGTATTTGCAGATTCTGTATTTGTGAATTCGCCTGCTCACTGTAATTCCCATGTTGCCTCCAAGTCAAGACGTGCGGTGGGTTCCTGGCCGTTCAGGGGCACGTGTCAGGTGGCAGAGAACTGAGGTGACCCGCCGAGCACAATCTCGCCTAAGGTTGGACCAGGAGATGCTCTGCCATGTTGCATACTGCCAACAAGGGCCCTATTTAGTCTACTTTGGGCCTTATTTTTGCACTTTTGTGCTTCCTGTTGAGGAATTTTAAATGGGCCCCAAGCCTGGTACTGTGGAGCTGTCTTGTGTCTTAAAAGCTACAAGGCTGGAGGTGTCTTGGGGGAAAACACATGTGAGATGAGCTTCGTCCAGGCATGAGCTCAGTATTAATGAAACGACAATACACCTTAAATAAGGTTATGTATTGACAAAACTGTTGTGACCACAGGCTCATAGGCACCTGCTTTGCCTTCCTGAGGATCAATGGGTTAGAACTGCCTAATTCAGTGTTTGTGGCAATTTTATAAAAACAAGAACTGCCTATAATGAGAATCAACTGTATTGCAGGCATGGACAAACTGAGATTTATATTCTGATTTGAAAATCGTCTTTGGATCCTGAGGTTCATATTCTAGAGAAAAATTTCCTTACCAATCATTTGGGCAATGGTCTTCTCATACTCAGCCACAATTTTCCTTAAACAAACAGACAAAAAGTCTTATCAGAAAGAGAATATCCAGACAAGGGAAGCTGCACAAATGCTGCTCTAAACAATGCAACACAGTAACATGTACCGACAATCTTACATAACCCAGCTACCTGCTTTGGGGTGCCCCCCTGCTTTTTAAATGTTTAACATAAGATTTGTTAATGCTCAGAAAGGCTTTTCTCAAGGTTCTGTTTAACAAGGCTTGCATTTTATTTGGGCTTCCCTGATAGGTCAGTTGGTAAAGAATCCGCAGAAACAACTGCCTTGATTTTTCTTTGCACCTCTGTGAATGACACCAAGGCAGTCCACGAATTCTGCTTAGAGAAGTGACTCTTTTACACAATGAGTTAATGATCTCCTGGGGGCTCCTCCTAAGAGGCCTGATCTGAGTTCAGGCTTTCCTGGCCTCAATCCACCCTTACAGGCAGTGGGTCTCCTGTGATTCAGATCCAGGTTTTATTTTATTGTCCTAATTCCAGAAGCATTTTAGTTATTCAGTTATTTAAAGATCACCCTGTCCTGTTCATGCAGGAAAAGTGCAGTCTTTTCCTGACCCTCCAGTGGTGGGTGCCCCTCCCTGAGACCCCTGGTGAGAAGAACTCTGGTCCTCACTCTGACCAGGCATCCAAGTTCTCATGAAGGCAGCTGAAAGCTCGCTGAGATCAGGGGCTGTGCCTTCCTCCCCAGCAAGCCAGCACAGGGACCCAGCAAGCACTTGAAATACCAAATAATACAAGAGCCACAAACTAGAGTGGACCCATTTAAAATGCTTCATCCAAGTGCCCACTGAACAGTCTGTAAATTATTTATGCCCCCCACTCTTTGATGCCATTTTTAGTTATGTCGCAGCTCCTAAATGTAGGAGTGAATAGTAAAAGTAAACAGATTCCAAGTTAGAGTCAGTCAGCTTTGTTTCCTGTTAAAATGCTTTTTATACTCTATCTTGTGGCTATGAAATTTGAAGCTACCATGTATAGTTCGTTTTAGAAAAGGATTATGGATCGTAATGCCTCCATAACTGAAGATGTCAATAAATCTTATTACTCTGTGTTTTGAATGGGTATTTTTGCACAAATTTGTCTTTTCAAAAGACAAGGATTCTGTGGGTTCTGCTTACTTGTCATTTTCTGAACAACCCAAAATAAACTACCATATTTGAATATAGTAACTGGTCAGCAATCCTCAGGAAATGACCTTACCCATCACAAATTAAGGTGCAAACAGCAAAACCCTCAAGTTCTCAAGAGCTGGTTCTATGTAAGCAAGTACTGTCATCACTTCCTTTGCACTAAATCTAATAATACATAAAGGTACCCACCCCTCCCTCAAAACTCCAGTCTAACCTCATCTCCAAGACTTCTTGTCGGGTTTCTTCGTATTTCTTCTTCCACTCATTTGCTTCAATCTCTTTAGTGATTATCTAGATTATAATGCAGACAAAGCTTAGTTTTACTGGCTCTGTCTCTTTACAATTTGAATTCAAGACTAGAGCCTGAAGACAACACACAGCCAATGTTCATCCCAAGATATTCTACATTAGGAATAAAAAAAACCTCAACTTCTGTGTGTACTGCACACAGACACTGGGGAAATGTCAGTCACATAGGGATGCTGGAACGTGGTCACCAGGGTGAAGGAGAAGAGAACCTCTCCCAGGAAAGCCCCAGGTGGGAATTACCATCTCTGTAAACTCCATGTTGGTCCAGGGTCTGGCTCTCAGCCTAGAACCCTGCTGGGTCAGGACGCCAACAGCTGAGCCACTGGTCTGGCAGACTCCTCTTAAAGGTAAGACGCCAGAGCCCCACTTTATTAGTAATTAGGCTGAGACATGAAACCGTCACAGGATCAGAGCGGGGGGAGCTGGCCTGGCCAGGTAGTCTCTTTCTGCAGAGATTTCAGATTGAGTCAGAATAGGGCCCAGAAAGTCACTGCCTCCAGGCAGAGGCATCCAACTCACGGTGGGCAAGATCCTGCTTGTTAGACCAAGACCCATATCCTACATTTGGGAGGCCCATGCTAGCTGGAAAGAAACACTCTAGATTCACAGTCTCAAATGGCTCTTCCCCTGCACAGGGCTCAGATGGGAAACTATTGTTCTCCTGTGATTATACTTTCCTGTGCTTCTTTCTAATTGGTACAATCTTTATTTTGGTGCCATGGAGCAGGATTTCAAGAACCAGAAGCCAGCCTCTTTGCTTCAGGGAGGAAGCAGGCACATCTTTGTTTTTCGGGCCACTCTGCACGGCATACAGGGTCTTTTCTTAGATCCCCCTGCTGGGGGGAAAGTCTTAACCACTGGACCACCAGGGAAGTCCTAGCACATCTTTGCTTTGATGCATCTGGTCAGTAGTTATCTCATAATTGTAATTCTCAGAAGAAAGAAGACACTTTTCTCATTTACAAGACTTTGTTGAGCCTCCTGACCACAGCGTTTTGACAACAGGACTAGCTGACACCACTAATTACCAAAGTTATTGCTCTGTTTTAAAGGTTTGAAAGACCTAGGTCAGCGGTACTTAATTAACCATTTTCATCACATTATAAAAATAAAATCACTACACTAAGGGAATTACCTTATTTTAAAAAAGTGGAAGAAATCCAAGAAACATATAAACCAAACATATCAAACACAGCACAGAGGTGTAAGGGGAGGGTGGAAAAGAATTAAAGGTACATAACAAGAGTCTTTCTATTTTCCAGATCACCCAGGAAAGGCCCAGCAGTGATCTATTTCAAACAGAAGACGTTCAATAAACACGACAGAGGAAGTTGAGAGTTAATTAGCAATTTTATATTCCTACAAGCCTAGAATTTAAGGAACTTTTAGGCATGAGCCTATATCCTCTGTAAAACAAAGGGGTGCTGACTTAGTTACGTATGTGGGTAAAGTTGGGAAAATTGGGTACTTAAAACTTCAAGGATAAGCGATAAAGAAGTGTCCTGAAGTTCTCAAGGACACTTCCAAGCGTCAGCTTTGCCCCTTGGACACCAGAAGGCCAGGACTCCAGCTCCAAAGGGTTGTTTTACTGGGAGCCCTTTATATGAGCTCTCCAGCTGGGGAGCAAGAACTCAAGCCAGCAGAGATGGAACCTCCCTACTGGCACACAGGCTTGACAAAGAAATGAGCAACAGATGACGTGGTGGGGAAGCCTTCACCTCTTCCCTTATCAGGGTGAGCACGGCGGTCTTATCTGATTCGCTGAGGCAGATGCCGTCCAGGGGGCTCTCCACCCCGCAGGCCACAGACACGGGGGTCTTCTCCACCAGGGATTCCAGCAGTGCCTGTGGGGGGAGTGGGCACAGGTAAGACGTATGGGCCTCGGCTGCTTAACCCCAAATACCCTTCCGCGACTTCCTCCTGATGAGAACGATCACATCCTTTAAAAACAGGTTGGAAGTGGCGCAGGAACCAGCAGGGGGAAAGCTTAAAAACAAAACAACAAATCTAGCTACAGTACAATCGAAAGGAAAAACCATTCTTAAAGAATGACCTTATGGTTGTGAGTGGGGGGAGGGGGAAGAACAGGGGAAAGGGATGGTTAGGGAGTTGGGGATGGACAGGTACACACTGCTGTATTTAAAAATGGATGACCAACAAGAAGGACCTGCTGTATACAGCACAGGGAACTCTGCTCAATGTTATGTTGCAGCCCGGATGGGAGGGCGGTTTGAGGGAGAATGTGTGTGTTAAGTTGCTCAGACGTATCTGACTTTTTGCAACCCCGGGGACTGTAGCCCTCCAGGCTCCTCTGTCCGTGGGATTCTCTAGGCAAGAACACTGGAGTGGGCTGCCATGCCCTCCTCCAGGGCATCTTCCTGACCCAGGGATCAAACCCGAGTCTCCTTCGTCCCCTGCGCTGGCAGAGGGATTCTTTTACTTCTGAGCCACCAGGGAAGCCCTCGGGGGAGAATGGATACATGTGCATGTGTGTGCATGTGCATGGATACATGTGCATGTTCCTCCGCTGTGCACCTGAAACTATCACAACATTTTTAACTGGCTATGCCCTAATACAAAAATAAAAAGTAAATTTTTTTTTTAAAAGGGAAAAACATTCTAATGAGTATCAGGCAGGTCTTAGATTCTCTTTTAACAGGTGACTTAGAGAAGTTTTCTTCTCATTCAAAAAGGAGAAAGTATAATTATCTCAGAGGTCAGTCACCAGACAGTCATGTGCAGAAAAGAGAAAAACACTCGCTGTTAATATCCTGTGAACCTGGGGATCTCTGGGGATGACGTGGTCCATGGAAATAAATTTCAAAACGAGTGTCAACCTTTTTACATACTGCCTCCTGTGTACTATGCTTTAGCCACTTTGGATGGAAATGCTTCTAAAATGACTTTCAGGCCTAGGCAAGCACAAATGGCGAAGATAAGTGAACGCCAATGCCCCCAGGTCGTTGGGAAGGGCAGAGGCCCCGAGGACTGGCATGCGGATCCAGCGGTGCCGTCAGGGGCACAGGCGTCAGGGTCTGGGCTGCAGTTCCTCATTTTGGACCTTCCTGCCAGAGTTTTTAGCTCCTTTGGCGAACATGTCACCTTCTGAGGTGCCAGCCTGATTTTTTACCATAAACACGCGTTCCCAGGAGCCACGTGCGGTTAGGATTTTGTTTTTCACAGGAATGTGGGCTCTGTACCACTTTTCTTCCTAAAAAGCATTTTTGAGGGTTATTTCCTCCCACCTATGTTAACTTTTCGTATAAATTGGAGAAAAATCTGATCCAGTAACACCCAACATGCCAGTCAAAGTGACCTGGGAAACTTTTTTTTTTTAATTATTAGAATTAGGGTTAGGATTCTGGAATAATCTTAATAATCTAAAATGTCAGCATGATTGACCAATCAGTTACTGATTATAATCGATCCGGTTCTCTGGTGTCTTGTTTGAATCAAATTTGAATAGGAAATCCAAGGTCAACTTAGACCAGGGGTTTGTAAACTTTTCAAGGTCATTATGGACTCACCCTCACTTTAGAAAACATTCAGATACACTCATCCTCACTCTAGCAAACACTCAGACACACACACACCATTTCTGCATACAGCTTCACAGCCCTCAGCCGAGGGCCTAACACAGAAATCCGGGGCTGAGGCCACAGATACGGGAAACGCAAAAGCCACAGGCTGGCAGTGCCCATTCCAGCAGCATTTGGGGGAGGGCAGCCCACCACCTGACAGAAGCCCGAGGTCCCCCAGAAACACTCTTATCTTGGGAGAGACCTGTCACCAGAGCCAGAAGGCATTTGCGGTCGGCAATCTCTAATAAAACGGCACCCAGTGACCCTAGCTCCTGTATGGGTTCTCATGCAGCCTCCCACCACCCTGAGTTAGGCTGGACCCAGTGACGCTCGTGTAAGAACAGAAGATGGTAAACGTCACAGGGTGTCACTGGTTTACAAACAGGCTTCAGGCTGTGAGAAGGTCTATGGAAAAGCCACATGAGGAGGTTCTGCCTGGTGAGAGGGCCTGGAAGCGGATCCACCCCAATCGAGCCCGGAGGTGACCACAGCTGGTGACAGACCGAGTCAGAGGCACCCAGCCCAGCCACCCCAGGATTCCTGACCCCAAAATGAGGAGATTGAGAATGTGTCACCTGATCACTAGTACGCTGCACATCTGAGTCAGCCCCTTACCTCTTGTGCCACGCACTCATCAAGAAACCTCCCCCTGGGGCCTTCCCTGGTAGGTCCAGTGGTTAAGAATCTACCTGGCAATGCTGGGGACTCAGGTTTGGTCCCTGGTCAGGGAACTAAGATCCCACATGCCACGGATCAACTAAGCCTTCAAGCTGCAACTACTGAGCCCTCGAGCCACAGCTAGAGTCCAAGCACCGAGATGAAAGATCCCACATGACACAACTAAGGCCCGATGCAGCAAAAAACAAAACAAAACAAAAACTAAATGAAGAAACCTCCCCGCAGCAGCCTTGCTTCCCCTGTGTAACTCGCCTACTAGGTACTGCCCACACTTTTGGTTCATCTTGTTAACACTGCTGATTTTAAATTAGTACATTTTATATCAGTCTTTTGTCTTTCATTACTTTAACTTAGTCAAGTCAACTCTGGGAAACTGGCCCCTTGTGCCTTCCATGACCCTCATGTTAGCAAGAATTTGGGAAATAAGCCAAGTTTTCTTGGTAGGTAAAATACTTGTCTCTTCTGGAGTTGTGCATCTCAGTCATCTGCGAGGGGATAAAGGAACTCGGCCTGCTTGCTTGTTTAACGACTTTGCTCTAAACAGATGAGGTATCTGGAAGGGGCAGCGGTCTGTGCTGGAAGAATCAGACAGACCTTAGATGGGAGTGAACACACCCAGAGGCGTGGGCTCTCCCTGGCCACCCCCGCTGCCTGGCCACACGCCACAAGCCTAGTGGCTCAAAATGCAATGGATCTTATGAGGAATTTATAGCTGTGGCCTATTTTAGCTGCCTTTCCCGGTCCTCTAGGATTTATTTAGCTTTTTTACATTCCTCAGTCCTTCATAATGTTTCTCAAACAACACAGAAAGCCTACAGAATCTACCATCATCAGAAACTGGCCCAGCCATCTCCTCCAGGCAGGGCAACCTAGTATGTAATAAAGATGTTAAACCAATCAATCACGTATCACTTACATCCTTCCGAAAGGGTCCTGCTTCACATCTCCTAGTCCTTATCCCCATCCCACAAAGCATCTACCCTTGAGGATCCATGAAGACCTGTCTACAGACAGCAGGGCCCAGGGATGTCTTGGCTGTAGCTGACAGTGAGCACAGATGCTACAAAGTAATTCTCTGTACTTGTCCTGGTGACGGTAGAATCCGGGTTCCTCATTTGTCAGGCTCATCCCATTTGTCCTTGAACCTGTCAGAGCGGGGACCCCCCTCCGCCCCCACCACTTCTAACAGAGACACACTGTGAACTCAACGTTTGAGAAGTTTAAGGTTTCTCTGAAAAAAATAATAAACTCAATCCTAAGTGAGAGATGCTGCAGACCAGCTGCTGAGAAGTGAGACGACTGTCCTCTGGCCTGAATAATTTCACCCTGGCCGTTCCCCAGAGCTGGATGGAGGATGCAACAGGAACGCCCTTCAGAGCAACACCCAGAGGCTCACAAAGGCAAAGGCTAGATCGAACAGACTTCTCTCTCTTCTTTTTAAGTAACTGACCTCTTTGTTGCTGTGAGCAGGCGTTCTCAAGCTGCAGCCAGTGGGGACTACTCTTCATTGCAGAGCACGGGCTTCTCACTGCGGTGACTTCTCTTGTTGCAGAGCATGGGCTCTAGGCGTGGGGGCTCAGTAGTGTGGCACACGGGCTTAGCTGCTCCAGGGGGGATTCTTTTTTTTGTATATGTGCTGCCAAAGCGAGCACCTGGGTGGATTCTTAACCAATGGACCGCCAGGGAAGCCCTGAACTGGTTTCTTACATGGCGTTTTGAATATCGCAAGTTCTTTATGCAGTGTTTATTCAACATTCTAAGGAAATAGAAATTAATTTCAGCCAGTTCAACTGGGATTACCATTCAGAAATCATGACCCAGGACGTGCTCTTTGCAGGGGGCGCTGCAGAGAAACCCCTTCAAATCCCAGAGGAGTGTTTCTGTCGAGAAACAACTGTCCTTTGTGACGTCCCTGACCCCTGTGTGCATGTCCTCCTCCTGCCTGGTGTCCACAGGCCCCTCCCCTGCCCCACATCACTCACTCTGCGCCCTCCAGGGAAACACATGGGTCATGGCCCAACAGTGAGTCATGGAAACAGTTCCTGGAGCAAAGAATGTGCATTAAAAAATGGTAACGCAATCAAAAAAATATCAGCATGAACCACTGGAAGAAACACGGATACTGTCTTGAGCAGTTTGTTTTATAAAAATACAAATGCATGTGTGGAGATAGTTTCCTATGTATCTATTAGTTAAGATGCAAAGCATGGGAATTCCCGGCAGTCCAGTGGTGAGAACTCGATGCTCTCACTGCCGGGGACCCAGGTTCAATCACTGGTCAGGGAACTAAGATCCTGCAAGCCTACTGGAGTGGCCAGAAAAAGATGCAAACATGCGTTTTTACTGTGAATCAACGTAAAGAATATTTCCATGACAACGTCACCTACTCCTGCAGCTTCAACCATCCTAAGGCCCCTGAGACCTATTAAAGCCAAGCCACACTTTTCTTGGGCTCGTGCTAAGTGCTTCTCATGGTCTACAGCAAATGTGAACCGAAAAGCTGGTCACACAGACGTCTCAAGGCCACACGTCTAACACTGAACTTGCACGACTCAGCTCTCCCTGTACTCCTAGTATCCCGGCTTCTATATTCAGCAGTGTTCACTGCGGTCAAGGCTGGGATACAGCAGTGAGCACAGTCATGGCCCCACCTCATGGAGGAAGCCAGGGAGGAAGCCAAAGAGAGCCAAGGGGCAGGTCCACAAAACTGAACGAAACCCCGTCTGCCTGGGCACGTATGTGATGTGGGAAGGAGGCAGGGTTCGTGCGGAAAACCAAGTCAGCAGCAGTTGAGTCTGAGCTGAGTCTAGAGACAAGGAAAGCCAAAGAAACAGTTTAAGCAAAAGGGAACGACTCCAGCTTATGGAAAAGGAGGACAGAAAAACCCCAGGAAGAGGGAAGTTTGTTAGGAAACTGTCACCATATTTAAAAAGGCTGGTGGTGGCCACGGGTTTAACAAAAGTGGATGGATTTACAACACTTAATCAAAGTTAATTGCACCAATAACGGACAAATGGATACACTGATACCCACAAGGTCACTTCTGACGCACTTGAGATAAAAATGCACGAACTGAATTTCCTCTGGAGGAAATACCAGACAAGCCCAAATTGCAAGAAAGTTGACAAAACAACTGACCAGCACTCTTCAAAGAGTCAAGGTCGGGGAGGACAGAGACAGATTGGGAGCTATCACAGATTAAAGGAGACTGAGAACACGGGAACAAATGCCTTGTGGGGTCCTGCCCTGGGTCCTGCACCAGAAAAGGGCATTATTGGAGCAGCTGATAAGACCTGAATACGGTTTACAGACGGGATAGCAATACTGCACCAGTGTTAATGAATTCTGATAACTGTATTGTGATCACAGAAAAGGTTAATGTTTGAGGAGCATGGATGGGTACAGGAGGTATAGGAGTTCTCTGTACTATTTTCGTAGGCCTAAAAGTTAAAAAAAGTTTTTAGCTCAGTTAGCTCAAATCCAGCCTTCCTGACACCTGCCATACAGTGGGTCCGCCCTGGGGATGCACCCTGTGTGACATTCCCCACAGGGGAACCGTTTCCACCTTGCATCTGTGGCCAGGAAAATAACGGAAGCCATGTGGAAGTTAAAAATTCTCAGAAGCCGCATTTACAGAGTAAAAAAAATAGGTGAAATTAATTTTAATAATATAGTTCTGTTACTACAACAGATCCAAAATGTCAACATGTCATCAATATAAAAAGCTACAGGCATTTCATTTTCCTTTCTTTTTGGTACTGCGGCTTCAAATGCTGGCTGTACTTTATACCTGGAGGACATCTGGGGATGTTCAGCTGCCGTCTGAGTGCTGATGGTCCTGCTCAAGACACCTCAGACAGGCACTAAGCTCCCCAGCTGAAGGAACTGAGCTTTATTTCTATTTCACGCCCATCACCAAACACCGACGAGAATTTAACTACTGAGTTAACATGGGCTTCAAAACAAAGACTGAAAGCTCCCATGCCCACCCTGCACCCCCATGAGCCTGGGAACTCACGGGCACAGTGGATCCATCCTTCTCCATCTTCTGACACGGTTCCTTCTCAGTGCCTAAAACACAGAGGGTCATTTTTATAGTCATCACAAGAGGTGGGTCCCTTCCTTCCCACTGAGAGACTCCGGGAAACCCCAGTGTGGGCCTGGAAGGACATCTATGGACCCCTAAACCCCAGTATCTCAAGACCCTTAAAGGCACACTACATCTTGTTGACCGCTGTGCTATGTTCAAAGTCCAGAACGCCCAGAGGAAACAGAGCTCAGGGCCAGTCCGCCACAGGCAGAATCGTGTCCTCAAGTGGAGAGAACGGCAAGACTGCCCCCTTGTGTCCATTAAGAGTTTTGCAAATGAGCTGTACTAACCACAGCATCATTTCACAAAAAGGAAATAGTAACACTGCTGCAGCTGCTGCTGCCACGTCGCTTCAGTCATGTCGGACTCTATGCAACCCCACAGACGGCAGCCCAACAGGCTCCACCGTCCCTGGGATTCTCCAGGCAAGAACACTGGAGTGGGCTGCCATTTCCTTCTCCAATGCATGAAAGTGAAAAGTGAAAGTGAAGTTGCTCAGTTGTGTCTGACTCTTAGCGACCCCATGGACTGCAGCTTACCAGGCTCCTCCGTCCATGGGATTTTCCAGGCAAGAGAACTGGAGTGGGGTGCCATTGCCTTCTCCAATAGTAACATTGAAAAGTATTTTATTACCGAATTGAGGAGAGAATCTAAACTCCAGCCCTGAAGGGTACCCTCAATGGAATTAATGTAGCAGATCAAAAAAAAAACCTCTAAATTTTGATGCCTGGAAACGCAATATCCTCTCCACACCCTTTAAGTTGGTTTCGTCATTCTTACTCTACCACAGGAATCAACATTTACAAAAAACCAACACTATGCCTTTTCTAATGAAGGTATACCCATCTGCCGAAGAAAAATTTAAAATATGGAAAAACACACAAAACGCTAAAGCTACAATCCTCCACCTACAATCACAAATTATTATTTTAGGGCACTGTCAAGAGTGAATTATTCAGAACACAAATGGGACCATTGGTATTCCACTTAAAAACCTTATAGTCAAAAGCCCTAATTCCTCAGGACAACCCTGCCTGAGTCCCCACTTGCCCAGGACTCACGGAGAACTGCGAGCATTTTAGCCGTGCAGCAGGTTCCTTCCCATCCCCGTGAGAGATTCCCTGGGGCAGCTGTGCCTATGTACCCATCAGGACCCAGCCCAAAGGTGGCCCCTGGGAACAGCTCAAGCATGGTGCACTCACACCCTCCCACGCCATGCAACTGGGCCTCTGCTCACTACTCAGGCATCAACAGAGTTAACAGGAGTAGCTGTTCTGTTAGCAGAACCCTGGCTCTGTAAGCTTCTGCCAAAGGAATCTCCTCCTAGTGAGGGGAGGGCGTAATTCAACAGATATGGACAAGTCCCCTACACCAGGGAAAACGTGGAAGATGAATCATTCATTCACAGTCCTTAACCTCAAGGAGTTATCAAGGATGACCTTCTGTAACTACTACACGGAACGGGAACGGAAGAAGAAACGCAGTGGGAACCAAGTGACTTTTCTGAGAGACCTGCAAGGAGGGGCAGAATTTCTACAGGGTGAGGGTGCAGAAGAGTGTTTCATACATAAGAAATAAGTGTGGGCATAAGTCCTCGGGGTGAGCCTGAGTAACAGCCAAAGGGGCACAGGGGGAAAAGGCAAAAAGGGTCTTTGGGGAAAATGTCAAAGCAGAAAGAGGCCTGGGAAGAAATCTGGAACAGTCCTTGAAGTGTTTATTTTACAGACGGGAAACTGAGATCTGGATAGGGGTGGCGGTGGTGGTGGCTGGGGAGATAACTCTTGCGAAGTGCAGATTTCCACCTGCTTCTCTGATTTGATAGATCATGATCTTTTAAAATCTAAGTATAAAAGCCTCACATTAAATTACGTTGCTGAAGATACTGAGTTTCCAATAATGGTTAATGAAGTCAGGATCATGGTGCCAAGCACTTCACAAGTCAAGGTTAAGGCCACAGATACAATCTGGGACCTGGCAAAGGGCCTCGGATCTAGAATGTTCTAAGGTGGAAAACAGTAAGAAGCTTCAGCATAGGGAACTACCTGCACTGCCTGATATAAAACAGATAAACAATAAGGACCTACTGCATGGCACAGGGAACTATATTCAATGTCTTGTAATAACCTATATTGGAAAAGAATCTGAAAAATACATATATATACACACACACATATTACATATATATATAATTGAATCACTTTGTTGTATAGCTGGAGGCAACACAACATTGTAAATCAACTGCAATTTAAAAAAAAAGAACACTATCTAGTGAGGAGATATGACTTACTATGCATAAAGCACTCTAACCTGTGCCTACACGTGGAAGTAATTATGTTAGTAACTACTATTTCTATACATGAAACAAGGAACTCAAAAATCACAACATGGTTGCAGATCACTACATTGGAAGCTGTGGCCAGACTGAAATAAATTATTTAAAGAAATCAAGCAGTCCCATACACGAGTGTCTCCGCACACTCTGTCACACTTATCCACATGTTGCCTGGCATTCCACGGATGCCCCTTGGTGTCTCCTCTCCAGGCAAAGAAGCAAAGCACAGACCAGCAGTCTAACCTATCCTTTGGGGGCCCAGTTCTCCAGTCGCTCTAAGCTGCCTCCTTGCCCTAGGCTTCCAGGCATTTTTATGCTTATGTAATTAAGAAAGATGAAGATTTGCTTCCGTACCTGCTTCAGAGGATGAAAACGCATGATTTATGGCAGACACGGGAACATTGGAACATTCAAAGTACTCCAGGTCGTCCTCTGGCTCACCTTTCCCCTCGGCCCCAGTGGGTTTCTGACCCGATGACGTGGATGCCAGCTTCTCCTCATCGGTAGCATGACCGTCCCTATTAGAAATGTCTGCGATCTGGGAGATCACTGCTTCTTCATCCTGAGAAAGGCAACAGAGGCGATGCTGCCATTTAGGAGGGAAACTAACACGTCAGGAACAGCAAAGCAGCCGCCATACTATACGATGCTCTCCACGGACCTGGGCACCAACCAAGGAAGAAGCTGTAGCCTCTGAACCATGGAAGGTGTATTTTCTAGGGATTACGCTCTGTGATTCAACTCCAGGGTTTGAAAAATTAGGCTTTTCTAGCCTAAATTATAAGAAAGAAGTTTAAGTGGCCGAAGGCAGTGGTCTTCATATTTTTTGCTCCAATAGTTACTAAATTACTTGGGAAAATTTGTGTAATCCATTGTATTTTCAGGTGTCATCTAGAACCTTTCAGTATGAGTTTAAACAGTCACAAAGGATATAATATCTGCTATATATTATTTATTTGCTTATTTATCTTTCCTTCCAGTTTTATTCAGATGTAATTGACATACAGTACTATATAACTTGAAAATGTACAGCATAATGACCTTACAGACGTCAAGAAATTATTACAGTAAGTTCAGAGAAAATCTATCCTCTCATATCAATACAAAGTTAAGGAAAAAATTTTTGTTCTATTTCAAATATTGATTTTGCTTATTAATTCAATTTAGTTACTCTAGTGATCCGATACATTATCATCTATTTAAAATTGAACATAAATATGCTCTTAATGGTCAGAAATTTACATCATTCCTTTTCCTCTATAAATTTGTATTTCCTCTCTACTTCCATTAAGAAATTATCCCAAAGAAATGTATTTGCATGCTTGAAAGTCTCTTGAAGTTCTGCTATTACATTTATTAAAAAAAATTTTTTTTCTACAAGCCTAAGTCTTTAAGTGTCAACATTTTTTTTCTTCTGGAGAGTTAGTTCATTTACAAATGTACAATTTATTCTAAAAATATTAGTGTTTGTAAGTACAATCAAACACAAAAGTAAATTTTTTAAAAATGGAAATTATAACATTTTGTTGCACCAATCTTAAAAGTAATTTTACAAAGTAATATGTGTTATTTTTCCGAAACAAGTCCAAGGTAAATTTTTCATGTGGATAATTTTCAAATGATCCTACTATACAGCACAGGGAACTCTGCTCATTGTTATGTGGCAGCCTGCATGGGAAGGGAGTCTGGGGAAGAATAGATACATGAAATATGGATGGCTGAGTTCCTTTGCTGTCTACCTGAAACCATCACAACATTGTCAATTGGCTTTATTCTAATGTAAAATAAAAAGTTTAAAAACAAAGGCAAACAAACTAAAAAAAGGTAAAATTTTCATGGTTCTTTTTGCCTGCTCTTTAGCAGCATTTAAAGTAGATAGTTCATACATTTGTAATAGATGAAAAATCAAATTGCAAATCTTTTCTTTAATTTTAAACTATGTACCAAGTTTTTGGTCCTGTGTAAGTTCACCTTAAAATGCATTCTATTAATCAATGAATGTATTTCTGTAATGGTTATATTGAAATAAAATTTTTAAAAGGAAAAATAAAGCATCTCACTGCAATCAAACGGGCCTGGGTTTGGGGGGGTTTATTTGTGTTTCCCAATTAATTCATATAGTCAAGGATAAATATTTACTGCTAGAATAAAGCAAAGGTCAGCATCAATTTTATTCCTGCTTTCCATTTTTATAATCAATCAATAAATAAGTTAAATAGAAGAAAGTTTGATAACAGAAACGTCTCAATTCTTTGAACCCCTTTCCAAGTTATGTACCAAGAAATTCTATCATCAATAATTTTCTTTTTAATGGAAATATAAGTGACATATATCACTGTGTCAAAAGTTATTTTTAATCATGTATCAGCTGACAATTCAGGTTCTCCTATTTGGTGGAAAGCAATGAACTGGAAAACCATCTGACTTTTAAAAATATATTATCCAGTCATTGCAGTCAATCACCTTAAAACTTACACCAACATTTCAAATCCCTCTTTGGTGCTCAGAGGTTCCATATCCAATAGTACAACAAGACGGAGAATGGGTGAGAAGGAACTTTTCCCCCAAAAAAGTGGGAACAAAGTAACTGTGAAGGAATAGGGCCCTTTCTCAGATCCACTTAGGAAGTCAAGGGACTGGGAATCGGCTTCCTTAAAGCGGAGTACTCAGATCCCACTGGAAAAATCTTCATTAGCCACCACCCTCATGGGGAACACTGGTCTAAGAGATAAGCTGATGAAAGGGACAGACTTACCTGAGAACACCCATCCAAAGCAAGAGACTGGGCTTCATATTTCTTCACCTTACAGCCACTCCTGGGGGAAAAACAAACAGAACACCAGGCTGGTTTGGCATCACACGGACAAGCTCCCAAGCCGTGAGATGGAGCAGACAGCGGTGTGTGCAGAAACCAGCCAAAGCGCACAGCCCCACACGAGTCACACGGCCACACGCCAGAGACGGGAGCACCTTGGCGCCTCTGAATCCTCTCCCGAGAGACAGGGCAAGCGAAAACTGTAATTCAGTGATCCCCTCACTTGTTTCTGCGGGATGCTAGACACTGGCTCTCAGGCCCCTATGGTTTTTAACTGCAACAGCGTTCCCAAGAGCAGCCCCAGCACCTAGACACGGCGGGTCACGTGATCCGCGCTCACCTGGTTTTGACAGTCACCAGAAAAATTACCACGCCGGACCACATTCTTTAAAAATTCTTTATTGTGCTAAAAGCCACAGAAGTCTGGTAAGACAGCTCCAGACCTGTGTGCTCACAGAGGGCTGTGGGCAACAGAAAATATGAAGATAAAAATATCTGAGCAATCTGTTACCACAGTAGTAAGATAGAAAATGAACATCATGGCCGGTACTGGGGACACTCACACCGCCCGCTATGTTTAAACTTGCATGTAATTTGTGATCTGAAGACTAGTCCAGATTCCGTTCTGCTTTAATGAACCTAAAACTTCCAATACCACCACTCTGACCCACCCACCCCCATCACCAAATTGCAAGTTCTTCTCGTTTTGTGGGACAAAAACAAAGACCAGCATAGACGGTACCAGAATATGGGGCCCCCACCTCGTCAGTGCCTGATTTTCTTTCCTAATGCCTGAGTGTCACCCTGCTACCAAACTCAAGCTGAGCTGACTCAGGAAAATGTATCCCCTGTGCTCCGAGGCGGCAGCCTTATCCTATCAAAAAAGTCAACTGTTCCTGACACTAAACAGCCCAGCAGTTCCTCAAACCACCGTGGGGATGACCAGGCGGCCAAGCCAGCACGCAGCATCACAGCGCCACACGGGGCGTGCCAAGCCAGGGACGCAAGCTCTCGCACCTAAGGTGGGAGGGCCTGTCTCCAAGCCTTTGGGTACAGATGGCAAGGCTAAGCTGACTCATGAAGTGGCAAATGAAATGCGAAAAGTCATCAGAAGATTCAACTCAGAAAGGGAAGCCAACATGCTGTGGAGGAGATGGTCCAGGGAGGGCGGGGGAGGAACTGCCAAGGGTCCTGAGGGAGCCAGAAACAGCAGGAGTACTTACAACAGAAAACAGAGAAATTTCACTTGTTCAGTAGTCCTGATGCACCAACAAAATTCGAGACGGGAAAGAGACAGACAGATGGAGAAAAAAATCATGTAAAGCCTGGAATATTTATCTCTAGTCTGGCAGACGTAAAGGCTGCAAAGTTCTATGAGATGAGACAGAAATTATAAATGTCAGATTTGTCAATATGACCACTAGTGAGTGAATGACTCTCAGGAGTAAGAGAGTGGTGGAAACACTCAGAAATGCCACATGGTCAAATTTAAGGATGAAAAGTAAACCAAATAGTTGTAAATGTAAAAAAAATAACATTACTGCTGAGTATGTTTACTCTTAAATGTCTAGTCATCCAGATTAAAGACAATCAATGCATGAATAAAAATATAATTGAAAATATATCTGCTTATACCTGTCAGTGTCTATCACTAAGAAACTCAAAGTGACTTACCTAATTTATCTTATTTGCCCGACAAAATCCCAATCATAGGATGATCTTTTTCATTTTTTATTTCATTTTTATTATACAACAGTGACTCTATTTCCCTGTGCTATACCTTAGGTCTCTGCTGTTTATTTTATATATAGGAGTGTGTATCTGTTAATCCCAAACTTCTAATTTATCCCTGTTCCCCCACCTTTCCTCTGTGGAAGACTGTTTTCTATGTCTGTTGGTCTACACCTGTTTTGTAAATAAATTCATTTGTATCATTTTTTCAGATTTCACATACTAAGTGATGTCATATGATATTTGTCTTCCTCTATCTGCAAAGTCAGTGAGATTTTGATAGACTTGGCCAAGAAGATTTAAATATTATTTGAAATTAAAAAAAAATAAGTTAAAATTAAAAAGATTAGTAAAGAAACTTTAGCATGCATTAAACTGTCTTTATACTGGATGTCTATATTACAGGAGAAGAATCTGAGATGTTAGTCGTATCATCTTTTAAGAAGTCACACAAGGACCCTGTTATCAGAACCTTGAACTCTCTTCTAGGTGCTATCTATTTCTACCTGTTTACTTCCACTCTTTTCTACAATAATGGAATCTGCTAAATAAACCCCCAGAGTTACACAACAGGTCAAGCATCTTTCTCCTGTGGAAAGGAGGAGGCAAGAGTCTTGGTTGCATACGAGTTTGTGTGTTTTTTTTTTTTTAATACATAAGGTATTTTAGACCAAGAAATTCATTCATCAAAAACAGAATGGGGTATTGTAAAGTAAAATAAAGTAAAAATAAAAATTAAAAAAAAAAAAACAGAATGGGAGGAAAATGCTAGCAAGTGAGGGAAGTATGGCTGGGAGAGGGTACTTCTTGCTACTGAAAACCAGATGTAAGATAAACTTTCCTCCCTTTGGATTTAGTTTTATGCCACATGAATGCACAGGCTATACACCTTCAATGAGCGACTAAAAGAGAGGCTCCCAATGAGCCCTTATCGACCCTGAGAGGTAGGGTCAACTGATGTTTAGAGGACCCCATATTAGAAAGCACCTAGGCAAAGACCTGGCCATCGCATCCCCCAGGCCACAGGTAACTAGATACAGGTAACTAACCCGAGCCACAGAAGAGCATCCTGAGGACAGCTGATCAATATTTTTTGGCAACTGTTTAACTGCCTGTCTGGCTCAGCAACCACTTAACAATCAAAGAACAGCGTAAGAACAGATGACCTTTCATATTCTGAGGCTGTTAAAGAGGTGAGTCAGATTCAGGCAACTGGTTAAAAGATTCTTGATTCTTTTTGGAAACTCACTTCCTTACTGATAAGAGCCAGAAGTCTGACCAGGAGATGTAAGAATTCACAGTAGCTCTGAGTGGTAGGTTTGTTTTCAATAGGAATCACAGCTTTCCGTTCAAGTGAAAAGACTTCTATATGCCCCTTCCCCCAGGTTACTGACACTACACGGGCACCCTGCAGCCCTGGGAGCTTTGTTCCATCCAGAGAATCTGCAGACGGTGGCTGGCACTGATCCCTGAGTTCTATGACACCCCACAGCTCAGACAGGATTTCTGAAAACCATCAGATCTCTTCCTGCCTAGCTCATGATATTCTTTTTTTTTTCTTTTTAAAAGCAGGAAAAAACATATCCAAGGTTAGGGGGTAAAGAACTCAGCTGAATAAGCTGAGGATTCAGAAGCAAGGCAGACATCTATAAAGGAGACCTCTGGCATCTCTGATTCCACAGCAGAGTCAGGCACAACAGTGAAGGCTGCGTCAGAGGCTACAAGCTGTGTGTCTGCCCCAGGGGGCCTCCCCCCAAACCAAAAGCAGTGGCCAGACTCTCAGAGAGGACACAGAACACAATGCCCACGCCCGGCCCCACTCACGTTATTAAACGCGACTTGGCCTTCTTGGGTGATTCTAAGATTTCATTAACTTGATTACCGGCGGGAGAACCAAAGTCACCGCTGGTGAAAGTCATACTGGGTTTAAAGGGATCTTCGGACTCGTCAAAGTGGTCCGGGTCAAAGCAGTAGGAGCCCTGGGCGGAGAGCGGGGGCGAGTGCTGCCGCGCCAGGGGGCCGCCACAGGGCCGCAGGGTGGGGCTCGCCCCGGGGCCCGGCTCCGGAGGCGCCTTGGCGCCATGAACCTGCGGCATGACTCTGCTGCCCGGTTTCCGGCCAGGCTTCCTCGGGAGGGCTTTCCTGGACTCCACGGTATCCGCGTCTTCGACGAAATCGAACTCGCGTTGCAGCAGGGGGCTCCTCCCATCCTCCGGCCGCTCGGCCCCCGAGTCGTGGGCATCTCCGCCTGGCGTTTCCATCATCTCAGGGGCACATTTCTGGCTTCCGGCCTTCCCATCCTCCCCGTCTGGACGCACACCCTCTAGGGCAGGGGCTGCTTCCGAGAGCTCGCCACCCAGCGCCTTCTTCCGCAGGGGCACGGGCCGCGGCTTCCGCAGGCGGCTCCGGCCAGCCCCGGGCTCTGGACGTGGACTGCCCGCCCTGGGGTCAGCTTCCAGGGTGGCGCCGGCGGTCATGGCTTCGCTGTCTTGCACGCCCGCGGCTGGGCCGAGGAGCACGGCTATGCCAGACGCCCCGGGGACGTCCCCGCAGTTCCTGGATTCTATGGAAAACGGCCTCACGACGGAGATCTTGCTGGCGTCATGTTCGGGCTCTTCTCTGAAATCCTTGACTGGGCGAGGCCCGCCGGCGGGCGACGCTGCCTCCTGCCCTGAGGGTCGAGAAGCGGCCGCAGATGAACAGCTTCCAACCACTTCAGCCACCAGCTCTTCGTCCTCTTCTTGTGAGTCTGAAACTAAACACAAAAGCCGTCGGTTAACAGATGACCTTTTCGGCATTAGTGAATCTTCTCTACTAGCGGAAGCCACGCAGACAGATGGCAGGCTCTTCCCATTCTGCTTTTACAAGCATCCCTAAGGTTCTGTATGGATGGTGGTGAGGCCTGAAAGGGGAGACTTGGTGCTACGCTCTAAAGGGTGCCTGTGTATTACCCAAGTCATGATAATCTACTAGGACTTCCTCGGTGTTTGGTGGCTAAGACTGCACACTTCCACTGCAGGGCACATGGTTCAGTCCCTGGAACTAAAGATAGCCCATGCGACGCACTTCGGCCAAAAAAAAAAAGTTATACAAATAGTAATTATACCAAACAGAGCTATTTGAGAAAAGGTGAAGATCATGGGCCCTCTGCAAAGCATATTAAAATTATGCTGAAATTCCACAGGTTAAAACAACTGGTTTGGAAGAAGCTTTGGACCCTGACAGCTCACAAACAGGGATCTCATCTGGCATGGACATGGTTCCCAGGCACTGCCTGAGAGGTTCAGGGTCTGGATTTTATGCAGCAAATGGATTTTAATCTCTGGATGTTAAAAATAAGAATTCCTTCTTCCCCAGGATAGAATTTAAATAACTGGACTGTTTTAAAATTAAATGAAACACTCATCATGGTCTGCTGAGAATAACTTCTCTGTACATGTAAAAACCAAAAGAAGCAAATAAAAAAGCTAATTAGGAAAAGCAGAGATAGCAAAGTGGTTTCAGGAACAAACAGTCCTTATTTTACTAAGACACAAATCATAAAAAAGTTTTACGTCTTTAGAAGCTTTGTCTCTCAAAGTTTTACGTCTTTAGAAGCTTTGTCTCTCAGCTGGCCAGGAATTCTCTCAAATCATTTGTGAAAATAAAAGATCCTTTTTAATTGGGGTCAGTCCATCCTAAAGGAGATCAGTCCTGGGTGTTCATTGGAAGGACTGATGCTGAAGCTGAAATCCCAATACTTTGGCCACCTCATGCAAAGAGTTGTCTCATTGGAAAAGACCCTGATGCTGGGAGGGATCGGGGGCAGGAGGAGAAGGAGACAACAGAGGATGAGATGGCTGGATGGCATCAGTGACTCGATGGACATGAGTTTGGGTAAACTCCGGGAGTTGGTGATGGACAGGGAGGCCTGGCGTGCTGCAGTTCATGGGGTCGCAAAGAGTCGGACATGACTGAGCGACTGAACTGAACTGAAGGAGAAACACTGCTACCAAAAAGTTGTGTAAATGAGGGTATTTCTTAAAAGCACAAATTAAGATAGTGCTTTCCTGACTTAGGCATCTGAAGTGACAATAGAGTAGCAGCAAAAACTGAGTAAACTGGTTATTATCATAGTATCTCATGATTTGACAAAAACTCAGAAATGACCATCTTGTCATACTTCCTAATCGTAATCCAGGATCAAAGAGCTGAGTATCACTGTGAGAGGTTCTGAAAGCACTCACACATCTTTTTACATGATTCCTTTGTGGTTGGAACTGGGCAGTGCATTTACAAACTTTTCTGCACAGATACTTCAGATATTCTACTAATGTTCAATATATCTTGTTCTTTTTTTTTTTTGTCTTGTTCTTAAAGATATATTTAACTGTTATTAATGCTCGTCAAGGCTATGGTTTTTCCAGTAGTCATGTATGGATGTGAGAGTTGGACTGTGAAGAAAGCTGAGCACCGAAGAATTGATGCTTTTTAACTGTGGTGTTGGAGAAGACTCTTGAGAGTCCCTTGGACTGCAAGGAGATCCAACCAGTTCATTCTAAAGGAGATCATCCTGGGTGTTCTTTGAAGGAATGATGCTAAAGCTGAAACTCCAGTACTCTGGCCACCTCATGGGAAGAGTTGACTCACTGGAAAAGACTCAGATGCTGGGAGGGATTGGGGGCAGGAGGAGAAGGGGACGACAGAGGATGAGACGGTTGGATGGCATCTCCGACTCAATGGACATGAATTTGAGCATGCTCCAGGAGTTGGTGATGGATAGGGAGGCCTGGCATGCTGCAGTTCATGGGGTTGCAAAGAGTCGGACACGACTGAGCGACTGAACTGAACTGAACTGAATGCTGGAATTAAAAAAAAAATTTACTTTTATTGGCTGAATCAGGTCTTAGTTGCAGCATGTGGGATCTAGTTCCTTGACCAGGGATTGAACCTGGGACCCCTGCATTGAGAGTGCAGAGTCTTTGTCACTGGACCATCAGGAAAGTCCCCAATACTGGAATTTTTAATAAAACTCTCAATGTGTGGTATCTCGGATTGAACATACTTCAAAAGGATTTTCTTTTAAAAGACAAAGCCAGTGTGGCAAAATCTTGGTAACTGTTGAATCCAGGGCTGGGTAAATTGGAGTTTTCATTGTACTATTTCCTCTATCGTATATGCTTGAAATCTTGCAAAATAAAAAATTTCAAAACTCAACTGCCTTACACACAGAATTTTAACAAAAACATTTTAAAGTGTACTGACAATTTAACTTGCGTGCATATAGATTCTCTAATCTCTTTCTACATATTTGAGCTGTGATGAGGGTGTTACTGATTGTTTCTCTGTGCTGATGGGAGGTAGGTACACAAGTAACAGTGAAAACATGCCATCAAAAACCCGGGGCTGCAAAAAGCTACATGTGACAGTCTTGGTTAGAAGCCAGGCTGGGTTTGGGCACGCCTGCTCATACCCTAGCATCAGTCGGTTGAAAAAAATAAAGTCTTTATTATCACAAAGTACAGAAAGTGACTACTTATTTTACATGAGCCACAGAGAGTGTTTAAGCAGATTTACTTATAAATCAGATTTATGTTCTCAACATCTCTAGCTGAAATGCAGGGAAGGGATGGAAGGAGGTCAAAAAAGGAACAAACAGAACCGCCAGTGTGTTATTCTGGGGCTTTGATTAGGGCGGTGCTAATGGAAGGGAAGAGACGTGCACAGCAACTGAGAAAATGAGGTGAGACGGAGAAGGCTTGTGAGGCGCTGGATGCAGAGCTGAAGGAGGAGGAGGCATCAGAGGTGGCATGTATGTTTCCCGCTCGGGAAACAGGATGGTGCTACTACTCAGTGAGACTTGGGGGTACCAGCCAAGGAGCTTGGAACTGTTGGAATGGGGCTCAAGGTCGGCCCCTGGACACTGAGAGCTGTCTGGGACCCTGAAGCAGAGAAGCTGAGTAGGAAGTGAGTAAGTGAGCACAGAGAAATCTAAGCTGCAATGAGTACGGGACATAACTGAAGTGATGACGTTCATGTCATTACCTTCAAAGTCACACTGGATGCTACAAAACTGAAAGGTATCTCCCTTCTACACACTTTCATCTTTGAGCCTTAGCATATTTTATTCTAAATTTTTAGATAGAAGCTGATTATCTTTTTCTCTCAAAAGAAGGTAAACCTAAAAAAGATTAAACAAAAACTTGAAGTGTATCTTCTGTCAATTAAAAGTAATGCTATTAATAATGACATCTGTATCTTTATTAATAACAATACAATGTCAGCTACATAAGAACATGTCCACACATCTTTAAGATGCTTACTGAAACATCTGTGACATGCTATCTGGAATTTGTTTTAAAAATACTGAAGTAATAAAACAGAAGAAAAATAAGATGAGGGGACGATGGGACCAAGTCTGAGAAAATCTGGACAATGATTTAACCCGGGAGGTAGGAACACAGAGGCTCCGCTTTTCCATATGACGTTGGGAGCTGAGGACAATCAAAGAAACACCGTCTTTTGTTCCACAACTTCTCTCCCAATCTCCCCTTGCCATTGAGACTTTCTAAACGTTTATGGCTGGTCTCTCTCATGGGAGCCCTGTCCTCTGTGTTCTTCCCCCACAGGCTGGAGATCAGTTGAGGGGAAGGGTGAGGCTGAGACAGGAGAGGACAGTGTCTCCAGCCCAGTGGCCCTGTCCCTTCTGGCAACATTTGGTCTTCATTTCCTGATTCCTTCACCATCAATCCCGCACCTCCCAAAGATGGAGGAAAGACCTCTGGAGTCACCTTCTGAGTCTCTCCTAGCTTTCTACTTCTGTCCTAGTCTCCCCTATTAGCAAAGGCAGGGCCTTCCCACTTCCCACCCCCCTCCACTTGCCTCTACTCCTCCAGACCCCACCCTTCCCCATGTCCACCGGCCATGAGGGATGAGGGATGAGGACGGATATGCCTTCGCAACCTGGGGACACCTGGAGGGCCGCTGCATCCTAGAGCATACCACCTGGCAAGGCGGAGGGGAAGGCAGACAAGACCCCTCATCTGAATTCACTCCCCCAGTCTGAGCAGAAGACCCCCACCCCAGCATTTCTTGTCCAACTCTAGGCAGGTACCAAGTGGGCAAACCTGCCCATCCTAAGTGCACTCCCTGCAGGCCCCAGCCTGGTCTAGCATCATCAGTCACCAGGACAGAGCACCACGGGGCAGGAGGTGAGGGTGGTGGGGGGTAGGAGGAGGGGGAGGGCAGCTCAATGATTTAAGCCAGGGTGGGGAGTTTGTGAAAATGTAAAAGCTAAACCCAAGCTTCTCACCTAACTTGAAGTGATACATCTGAGTGACATTTTATTTGCATTTATACTCTCCGTCAGCAAGCGTCCCGGTGCCAGCTGACACCCCCTACCTGGGGCTGCCCTAAAACAGGACCTAAAGGGCAAGCACCGCACCACTAGTAACTGGAAGAAGTAAAACAGCCAGCGTCCTCAGGCTCTGGGTAGGTCTCCCACTGGTTAGCATGAGTTCTAACTTCGGTCTTCAGTCCTGGCTTTCATCTCAAAGCCTGTTATGTAACTAACCTCTATTCATCCTTCCATTTTTACGCAAATTCTGCTCTCCTTCAGAACCTTCCTCCCAGGGGCGCTGATAAGCTCTATCCCTGGAATGAGTCTCATGCGTTTGGATGACTCTGACAAGCACGGCACTGCCTGGCGGCATGGTGAACAGAGAGAGATGAGATCAGTGGATGATTTCAAAGCAAACACTGAGGAAATCCAAAAATAGACCGACATTTCCACTTCTGCCACGTCTGTTGCTGTTAATCAAACTCTTCCTTTCAACAAGCACCCTCCCCTAGATCTAAATGTGTGATGCACCCATGGGTGCTCTAACACAGATGCCTTTTATGCTTATTCAGGATATAGGCTAGTCTCTTATAAAAAGGGATCTTCCCTTCCCCAGCCCCCACCCTGCCTTTATAATACTTTTAAAAGAAAAGGCACAGAATGCCAAAATTCAAAAGGCTGAGGTAACAGCTTGACTTTCTGCTTTGCACTCTGGTATGATGAAAATATGGGCTTCCCTTGTGGCTCAGTGGTAAAGATCTGCCTGTAGTGCAGCAGACACAGGTTCGATCCCTGGGTTGGGAAGATCCCCTAGAAGAGGGCATGGCAACCCATCCAGTATTTTTGCCTGGAAAATCCCAGCCTTGCGGGCTGCAACCCATAGGACTGCAGAGAGCTGGACACAACTGAAGAGACTAAGCAGTAGTTGCGGCATGTTGTAAACACACTGGGTTCAAATACAAGTGTATGAAAAACCTTGAAAAGGTTTCCCCTTAGAAGAGGGGAAAATGCCATGCACGGAAAATATTTTCAAAACTCAGAAATGCATTCCGCTAGCAGATACTGAGAACCTGCTCAGCTGGCTGCTTCCACATGGATAACCTCATTTAATAGGAGGTGAACCGCAACCACTCAGAAAACATTGTATATTAACACTGCAGCTTTGGCATTTTTCTCAAATATGCTTGACTCTTCCACCTCAGATTTTAACTTTTGGGTGAAACGCTGTCAGCAAGCTCCTTTTGGATCTGCCCATCACTACTTCTGCTTCAGCTATAAGAGGTCTCTTTTACGGCTTTTTCTTTTTTGTGTGTGGACCATTTTTAAAGTATTGAATTTGTTATAGGATTGCTTCTGTTTTAGTATTTTTGGTCCTGAGGCATGTCAGATCTTAGTTCCCTGACCAGGAATGGAACCTGCACCCCCAGCATTGGAACGTGACATCTTAATCACTGGACTACCAGGGAAGTCCTCTCTCTTATGGGTTTTTATGTACTGGGCATGTGGGACTCTCCTGGTGGTCTACTGGTTAAGACTCTGTGCTTCCACTGCAGGGGGCCCGGGTTCCATCCCTGGTTAGGAAACGAAGATTCAACATGCTTTGCAGTGGGGCCAAAAATCAAAACAAACAAATACTGAACATGTAAAGAGATAAATCCACCAAAATCTGAACAGGCCTCCTGTGTCAACACACATTCTGGCCCCTTAACCTCAAAATTTAACCAGCATCTCACATCCAAGTCTAGGATGCAAGGTCTGACTCTGAGGCTAAAACAAAATCTCTGAGTACATGAAAATGAATGAATGTACAATAATTCAGGAAGAAAGGGTCTCAGATAAATGTTCAGAGGGTCCATGAAGCCCCAAAAACTCAGTGAAAGATTACATCAGAGCCTTCTCCAGGAAGAAAATCCACAGCCTTCTCCAAAGCCTAGCCTCAGAAGCCACGGAGCAGAAGCCTGTATTTCAGCAGCATGTTTAGGGCACCTCGAAGGGCTCCTCTCTTTACTTGAGAGTTACAACTTCAACTGCCTCCCCACCCACCATCCACCCTGCAATCACCACATCGAGGTTTAAAGGACCCTTAGCTGCTGGGGAAAATATCCTAACATCAAAGAACAAAGCTCACCACCTCCCAGAACATTCCAAGGGAATGCTTCGAGTGCTGTTTTAAGCAGTTTTAAGTGTGGAATGAACCTCTGAGAGGGAACACTCACCAAAACACACATTTCAATAGTCTGTGTAAACAGGACTGATTCACTGGTTCTGCATATGTTGACATTAAGATGGGAATGATGAGGGGTTGGGGGGAGTGTGGCCAGGCCCGAAGGGGCACCGAACATGTGGTGAAAGCTGGTGGAGGTGGTCCCGGGGCACTGGTGTGGAAGGAAGGGGCGCTGGGACAGACCACCCCATGGGAAGCCAGGCGTCCAAGGAACAGACCTGGGTGAATACTTTCCTTCTCTGGAGGGTGGTTTGGAATTGGAGGGCAGAGTAAGGGCAGGAGGCAGCCAAAACCTGACCTAAGTCCACAGAGATTTCTCCACGTTCTGCTTAAAGGAGCCCCTCACCTCCACTAACTGCCAGAACCCAAGGAGCCTGCCCTCAAGGGGCCGCCACACTGCCAGCCAGCAGGGACCCAGGGCCTGGACTGGCCCTGCAGCAGACCAGTGTCTGAGGCCCCAGGAAGACAGGTGCGCACACCAGATGAGCAGGGGACGCTGGGGTCGTGGGTGGATATCAGGAGATAGACTGCCTCCAGCAGGACTGGTACCCAGCAAGGCAACACGGTGGAGAAGAGGAGGAGGGAGTCAGGCATGGATTACTGGGTTTGCTCGGGGACAGGGGAGTTTACAAATAAGACTCATGTAATCACAAGGGAAGTTAAGGGGAACACACAGAGATGGTGTGGGAATGGAAGAAACAGGTTAATATACTAACAAAGACCAAAAAGATGTTAATTCTATCAAATGCAATATGTGACTTAGTTTGGATCCAATGTTAAAAGATATTCTAAGGAGAACTGGGGAAGCCTGATTGAACATGGCCTGGGTTGCTGCTGCTGCTGCTAAGTTACTTCAGTCATGTCCGACTCTGTGCGACCCTAGAGACGGCAGCCCGGGTTATATGATATTAATTAGGTTAACTTTACTGATATGATAACAGTCTTATGGTTAACAGGAAAAACATCTTTATGTTTAGAGATACACACTTAAATATTTAGAGAAAATGTCTCATCTTATAAATCCTTCAAAAAAAAGGAGCAAGCATGGTAAAATGTTGACTGTTGTAATGGGGTGATAAATACATGCAGATTCATTATACTCTTCTATTATTACATCCTACACTTTTCATAAGATTAAAAAAATAAGAACATCTAGAAAAAACTTTGGAAGGATGTGTATTTTAAAATAGTTCATCCCTTCAATTGGGACAATGGCTTATTCTTATTATTTTTTCTCTCTTATTTATCTGTTATTTTCTACTTGGTGTCTACAATTAATAGGACTTAGGATAATTTTCCACAGCCACATACAATAATACATATTTCCGGAGAGTTCAAGACAAGTGCCCTCTCTTTCCAAGCACCCTCTGCCTCCCACCCCCAGCACAACGCTGAGGAACAGAAGCCCGGATCCCTATGATCCCACCCCCGCCAGTGCCTGGATGCGCTTGATGGCTTTTCAAACCTGGTTTCAGAAAACGACCTCCAGACACAGCCTGTCACAGAAGGACGAGAAGCAGCTTAAACACAGCGCTGGTGCACGATGCAACCAGACGAAACATTTCTCCAAGAACTGAAGCGGGAAGGATAATCACAGTCTGGCTATATCAGCAACTGTAAAATTGGCAAGCAAACGGCAGGCGGTTTCAGGCAGAAATGGAACAGCACAGGCTGCGGGATGGAGCCGGAGGTGAGCCAGCTGTGCGACGGTAGAGAATGCGGGAGCGCCCGACGGACAGACAGATGGAAGGCAGGCCCAAGGAAACAGATGCGTTCAGTGCAGTTGTCTGCAAAGGCTCTCAGAGCGGGAGAGGGGCCTGCCCTCACTTCCTCTCTCCTGTTCCTCCTTCACACTCGGCAGTGCCTGGCATTTCTCCCCGCCCCTCCCCCACCCTCCACCCTAAAATACACACTCATTTGTTCAACTAATGACAGCAACACTGAAGTCACACTACATGGCAGGTAATTTTGCCTTGTTTTTTTTTTTTTTAACATTTATTCACTTACTTATTATTTATTTGGCTGTGCTGGGTCTCAGTTGAGGCATGTGACCTCTTAGATGTGGGATCTAGTTCCCTGACCAAGGACTGAACCTAGGCCCCTTGAATTGGGAACAGAGTCTTAACCACTGGACCACCAGGGAAGTCCCATGTCAGGCAATTTTTGAGGGTCTCCAAACTCCTTTGTCGTTCTAATCACTGCTGTGATGAACATTTTTCTACACGTATCTTCACACTAGAAGATGTAGTATAATAAGAATGGCCTTTGTCCAAGGTTCCTGGCACAGAGCTCCTAAAACCCTCAGAACTTTCCTGGATGACTGGAGTGTCATGCGACTGATAACAAGCCCCTTTTGATCACACCTGAGTTTAATGAGGTGTCTCAGGATGGAGGCCCCAGAGGGTGTCCAAATGGGACTGGTCACCAGAAAGACCAAACTCGTGATGAGACGGTGGGAACTCTCGGGAGCTGGTGACTGGTCAGGTTATAAGAAGCCTTCGACAGTGAGAGTCACAGGGCCCCCAGGCTGGTGAACCCACAGCGGCGCTGGCGAGGTGCCTGCCCCCACCTGGCCCTGCATCTCTGCCACTCGCCTGTTTCCAGCCGCACCCTTTACAGTGAACCAGGAAGCGTATCTTCCTGAATTTTGTTTGAGTCCCTGTAGTGAATTATAGGAGCTGAGAGGGGCTTATGGGAGCCCCCTCAGAGCTGCAGCCAAGTAGAAGGGAAATGTGGGCAGCCTGGGGACCTGGGATGCGCCTGCCAGCTCAGGCAAGGGCAGCCTCGATGCTAACTCAGCATTACTGCCAGACCAGGACTGGACTGAAGGACACTCAGTCAGTGGGTCCAGCCCTCAGGGAATTGGTGTTTGAAAAGACACCACGTATCTGCTGTCAAAAAGAAAACCCCTCTCAACTACAAGTGCTATTTACATTTATTCACATATTTACGTATGCTAATAACCTACAGGTTGACCATGGGCAGAAGAGAAATATAGTCTTATCTAGTAGCAAGATGAAGGTTCTGTCTCCAAGTGATGGAAAAAGCAGCTTGATTCACAATTACCCAAGGCTGAGGAACTTCACAAGGGAAACCAGGCAGACACTGTGAAACGTCCAGCAGTGATAACCGTGCCCGATACCCCAGGAAAAAGAACAGAGGAAAAGTCTCCCCATGGCACTGTTTACCTTTATCGCTACTAGCTGTCTGATTCCAGGCCAAAGATTAAAGCAAAACAACATATTGTGGTGCAACATTAAAAACTGTGTTTGAAGTAGTTAATGACATGGAAAGATGCTGGCTATATCTGATTAGAGAAACCAGTTTCTAGACAACACTGGGACCGGAACCTTGGCTTCACTTTCAGAATGACTTATCCACAGACTGTTCACTGTGTAACGATTTTCAGGCAATAAACCTTAGATAAGCACTAAATTTTCCCCCAGTGTTTCAGATGTATAAACAAATGACTAATATTAAGCCAATCCTCCCATTTCGAGGCCCAGAATCCTTCTTAAGCACAAAAATCTCTTCTTTCTCAAACCTAATCCCCTTCTACCCTTTCTCCTCTGTCTTCATCTCAACATAGGACTCTTGTTCCAAGCCTACCCAGCCCCACCCTGCCTTCTCTTCCCAAGACAGAAGGGTGGGATTTATTATTATTAAGGGCTGTTTTTGAAGGATCTCCCTCCTGACAAAATTCTTCACAGTTAACACTACTATTGTAACTGTGCTGCGAGTTCCAGCACTTTATTTCACACTCACAACACCCCTACGAGGTGTTCCTTAACCGCATCTTACAGGTGACGAGACCACAGCTCAGAAAGGTTGGAACCAAGAGCGAGGGAGCAGGAGAGAGGAGAGGCGTGGAGCTGGGTCGAGGGTACAGGCGGGTCACGGCTCAACCATGCTACATAGCCTCTGAATTAATTCTAGAGCTGTCTTCAATCACTCAATTTCTCTTCACTCCTGGGACGACTCTTAGAAACCCTAACAAGGCCACAAGCCCAAGAACAGAGGTTTTGAGGTGGAGGTTCAATGCTACAATAGGACACAGTCAAGTATATCGCTCTACAGGGTTACATCTATGAAGGGGGTGGGCACCTGAGTCAGGATGGAAGCAGGGGGCTGTCCGTGTCTAGGAACAAACCATCCATGTCATGCTTCTGAGTGCTCACAAGGCAGGGATGGAACCACGTGACCAAGCTGGGCTAGACATTCAAACAGGTGGGACTGGGGGCTTCCTTGGTAATCCAGTGGTTAGGCCTCTGGTGCTTTCACTGCCCTGGGCCTGGGTTCAATCCCCGGTTGGGGAACTAAGATGCGTGAACAGCTGCAACGAAAACAAAAAGGTGGGACTATTCCTCCCTCACTGCAGGGGAGGTGATCCCACAGTTTCACACAACCCTCCAGGTTGCAATGTGTCTCATAATTGGCAAAGCTGAATCTGACAGCTGCGAGAACAGGACCCCTGGTTACCAAGGCCCTGGGGCCTGGATTTCTGAACTCTAGCCCGCAGGGTGGGTCTCTGCGGTTCGGGACCAAAGAGAGGATATACGCAGAAATAACACAAACTTGGAGGGTCTGGTGATGACAGAGAAGTTTGACAATTGTATTACTGACTGTGAGCCAAGCTGACTTGAGTCATAGCACTAAGAAATCCTGCATAAAGATCCAAACCAGATGTTCAGTGTCAGCACTCCCTAATTAGCTTAAACCCTTAGCTGCATCAGGACCTGAAGCCTTAAAATCAAATCATAAAGTAATGTCTAAGATAATCATCTACCCAACCAACCACAGGCCCTGTGAACCTGCAGCACGTGCTGCACCGGGCATGAAGTGACCAGAGAATAAGCACGTGGGGTTTATAATCCCGCCAAGGAGACGAGAGCCACACTCCAAGCCCCTTTGGAGAACAGTCAGGAGTTGAGCTTAAGGAAGTTCCTACCGCTTTCTCATGTGACGGCCACCTCCCCTGTTCCTACAGAAAAGATATCACCACGGCTCCATCTCTGGACTTGCCTTCCCTTTCTAAGTGGGTTATTTCCCCTATGAATCTGCCTCTGTATTTAGCAAGAGAACTTTCCAGACTACAGTAGTTCTTCATTTTTGAAAACCAACTAAGTTGTATTTTATTTTTTTATTTTTTTATTTTTGGCTGTGCAGTTTATAGAATTCTTAGTTCAATCCCAAGTATATAGGATTCTTAGTTTAATCCCAACTGGGGACTGAACCCGAGCCCTCCACAGTGAAAGCACAGTCTTTACCACTGGACCTCCAGGAAGTCACTAGGTTGTATTATAAAAGGACTTTTATTGCTGACAGAGCAGTAAGCTGGGAGAAGGTGAGGTGAATGAATGCAGTGCCTCTAAGGTACAGGTTACAGGAGAGAGGAGGACATCTGGGGCTGAACCAGCAGTTCTCGGGGCTGGGCAGGAGCTGAGTTCCTAATGCGGCACTGATGCCCTCCAATCCTGAAAGTGTACAAGCTATGTTCTGCCACCCCTCAAGAAGCAGGGAGGCAGGCCCCCAAACCACTGTAATCCCCCTCCAGCCCAATCTTAGCTTATCTTCCTTTGGTAACAAGGTCGACAATCTCACCCATGAAATACAACTCACAAAGGGGGAATATAGTAGGAACATTAAGTTGCATAAACTGCAGACTGTGGTGCCCTGGAACTAAAAATTTACACAAATACACTACTTCACAGTCATATGGTCTTCAAGGCACTTCCATACATACTGCTTAACCTAATTCTCAAATCAACCCTGTGAAACAGGCATGGCAGGGCTGATTAATTCTGCTTGAAAATAAGAAAATGACACTATGGATAACTGTATGTTAACAAATTTAATAAGTTAGATATAACAGACAAAAACCTAAAAAGACACAAATGACTGAAACTGACTCAAGAGGAAATAGAAAAATCTGAATAGACCTAAGACAAACAAAAGAGATTGAATTAGTAAATTAGTAAATTAAAAACTCCCCATCACACACACAAAAAGATCTGAACCAGACTGGTAAATTTTATCAATCATTTAAATAATTAATATCAATTGTTCAAAAACATCCAAAGACTATAGGAGGAGGAAACACTTCCCAATTCATTCCATCAGGCCAATATCACCCTGATGCCAAAACCAAAGATATCACTGAAAATACAAAACCAAAAAAACTACAGACTATTATTTCTTATTGAAAATCAACACAAAAATCCTCAAAATACCAGCAAACCAAGTCCACCAACACATGAAAAGGCATGATTTACTCCAGGAATGCAAGGGTGGTTTAACATCTGAAAATCATTTAGTATAACATATCATAGCAATAAAATGGAAGACAAAACCCATATAACCATCTCAATACACATGGGAAAAGAATCTAACAAAATCCAATGTCCTTTCATAATTTAAAAAAAAATTTCAACAAATAAGGAATAAAAGGGAGCTTCCTCTGACTTCCCTGGTGACCCAGTGACTGAGCCTGTGCTCCCACTGCAGGGGGCATGGCTTCGCGCTCTGGCTGGGGAAATTTCACATACTGCACCGTATGGCCAAAAAAAAAAAAGGACTTCTTCAACTTGATAAAGAACATCTATGAAAATTCCACAGCTAATATCATATTTAATATAAAAGATAATATCATATTTAATAGTAAAAGCTGAATGCTTTTACCCTAAGATCAAGAACGAGATAAGAGTAAGAATGTCAGCTCTCACACTTCTATTCAAAATTGTACTTGAAGTTCTAGCCAGGTCAATTAAGCAAGAGAAAGAAAAAAAATGCATCCAGATTGGAAAGGAAAAGTATCTGTATTTGCAGATGACACCTTTTTATACAGAAAGTTCTGAGGAATCCACCAAAAATTATTATAATAAATGAATTCATCAAGCTTTCAGGAAGGATCAATATGCAAATATCAACTGTATCTCTATACACCTGCAATGAAAAATCCAAAAACATAATTATGAAAACAACTCCAGGCCGAGCAACTTTTGAACCAGAGCGATGAGGCGTGTGGGCAGGAGCAGCAGGCACCTGGGCCCCAGCCGTGCCGCCTCGTTACGATGACCAGCGTGATTAAGACAGTGTACACCCTGCAGCCCTCCTGTGTGCTGAGCAGCGGCCTGCCGGCAGATGCACAAACTCGAGCCACTTTTAAGAGCCAGTTACCTGTTAAGTCCAAAGAAGTTGATGTTTCCAGACCTCATTCAGGAGCTTCAGAGACTGATGTTACAAAAATCATCAAACCGAGACGAGAGAATGGGCAGCTGAAGGCTACAGACACCTCCAGGAGGAACCTCAGGAAGAGCTACAAACCATTGAGTAAACAGAAATCAGAAGAAGAGCTCAAGGATAAGAACCAGCTCTTAGAGGCTGTCAACAAGCAGTTGCACCAGAAATGGATTGAAACTCAGGGAGAGCTGAAGGACCTGACTCAAAAAGTAGAGCTGCTGGAGAAGTTTCAGGACAACTGTTTGGCAATTTTAGAAAGCAAAGGCCTCAACCCAGGCAATGAGACCCTGGCATCACAGCAAGACTCCACTGCAGATCACATGGACTCCATGCTGCTGTTACAAACTTTGCAAGATGAACTGAAGCTTTTTAACGAAACAGCCAAAAAGCAGATGGAGGAGTTACAGGCCTTAAAGGTAAAGTTGAAGATGAAAGAAGAAGAGAGAGCCCAGTTCCTTGAACAACAGACCTTACGTAGCAGTCAAGTAAATGATTTCACAACAGCCCTTGAGGAAATGGAGCAGCTATTAGAAATATGATAAAAAGCAGGTGGCCACATGGCTCTCTCTTGGGGATAGACTCTCAGAGGCAGCTACTTAGGACATCTGCTTCTTGGCCGTGATCTTCTAGGACTCACCATCCCCAGAATGAAAACAGTTTCTGCAGTAGGATTAAAGACAGTTGATGTTGGAATGGCAATTCCTCCCTTAAGCAAGCATTCGTTCCCAGCCTTCAGATTGTCCAGCTCTCCTGAACCTCACAGTTCATAATTAGGGCCTACAGGAGAGGAGGCCTGAAAGGTTGGATCAGCCTCCTAGGATCAAAAAGCAGCACATCATTAGCATCAGGAGACTCTAAACCAGCCACAACGAGAGACGCCAAAAGACGTGCAGGAAGAAACAGTGAAGCATACATGCTCCATGGGAGACATCACTGAAGAGTCACGCGGTCCTTTCCTAACTTGGAACACATTCTGTCCCATCCTGGCTGGGCTCTGTGACCTCACTGTAATGGCTTAATAATGGGGTGAAGGTATAGATTGCAATAACAGGTATGAAACAATACACCTTGGAGCTTTTAATCTAAAAAAAAAAAAAAAGAAAACAACTCCATTTACAGCAATATCAAAAAGAATAAAATACTTTGAAATAAATTTAACAAAGGAAATGCAAGATGTGTTCTATAAAAATTATAAAATACTAATTGAAGAAATCAGAGAAGATCTAAATAAATGGAAAGGCATTCCATGTACATTTAATATCTTAGGGTGACAATCCGCCCCAAACTTGACTATAGTTTGAACACAATCGCTATCAAAATTCCAGCTGATTTCTTTGCAAAATTAACAAGCTGATCCTAAAATTCATGTGGAAATGTAATAGACCTGGAATAGTTATAACAACCTTGAAAAAAATATAACAAAGTTGGAAGACTGACACCTACTGATTTCAAAACTTACTATAAATCTACCATAATCAAGACAGTGTGTTTAAAGAGACATATACAGATCAATAAAACAGAATCAAAAGTTCAACTCTTACATCTCTTGTCAACTGATTTTTGTCAAGGGTGCAAAATTAAATAAAAAGGGGGGAGAAAAGTCTTTTCAACATAGTGCTAGAGCACTGGAGTCCACATGCAAAATAATGAAGCTGTAACACTTCTTCACAACGTGAATGAAAACTAACTCAAGACTGATCAAAGACCTAAATGTAAGTGTTCAAACTATTAAGTTTTAGGAGGAAACACTGTAGTAAATCTCTATGACTATGGTAAGGCAAAGACTTTAGGGGGAAAAAAATGACAAAAACGAAGTACATAAACTGAACTCCATCGACAGTAAAAACTTTTACACCTCAAATGCTATCACTGAAAGAGTGAAAAGACAACCCACAGAATGGGACAAAATATTTACAATCAGATACCTTATAGGGGACTTGTATTGAGACGACATAAAGTACTCTTTACAACTCTCTTAAGATAAGTAACCTAATTGAAAAATAGGCAAGGAATCTGGATAAACATTTTGCTAAAGAAGATACACAAACAGCCAAAAAGTGTGTGGAAAGCTGCCCAACATCATTAGTCATTAGGGAAACACAAATCAAAACCACCATGAGACATCACTTCATGTTTATGAAGGTGGATACAATCAAACAGATAACTAGTGCTAATTAGGATGTGGAGAAACTGAAAACCCCCATATACTCTTGATGGGGATGTAAAAGGGTGCAGATACTTTGGAAAACAGTTTGACAGCTCCTCAAAATTAGAAATATTTACCTTATGACCTAGCAATTGCACTACCAGGTATACAGCAAGAGAAATGAAAAGCGTACACCCACATAAAAACTTGAACATGAATGTTCACAGCAGGATTATTCAGAACAGCCAAAAAGTGAAAACAACTCAAATGTCCATCAACTGATGCATGGGTAAATAAAATATGGTTTATCCAGAGAATGAAGTATTAATCAAGAATTTTAAAAAAGAATGAACTACCAATATATATGCTATTACATGGATGAACTTTGAAAAACATTACGGTAAGTGAACAGAACCAATCAGAAAAGACTACTACATACTGTATAATTTCAATTACATGAAATGTCCAGAATAAATAAATATATTGAGACATAATACAGTAGATTATCAGGTGGCTAGGACTAGGGGTGGCAGAAAAATGGGGGCATGACTGCTAATGGGTACAGTATTTCTTTAGGGTAGGTGATAAAACATTCTTAAAATTAGGTTAATGTGATAGTTGTTCAACTCTGTTCATACACTATAAACCCTTTAAATGGTGAACTAAATGCAAGTGAATTATATCTCAATAAAACTGCTTACAAAAGAGACAGAACAAAGAGACTCAGAGGGTAACAGGGTAGAAAGCATGTCTTGCAATTCCTATAACATGTTCTATTACACCACAGACTTACACTTCAGAAAATGCTTTAAATAGTCTGTTATGCGTGTCCCATACTTGAGAGAGCTGGTAGGGCTCAGCGTCACATCAATTTGGGATTTCAAATTTTTCTTAAGGAAGCCTACCATGTGTTAGATAAATTCTATTTACAGAAAGAGGTGAAAAAAATGACATCACTCTTTTTCCTGTAACAGATGTAACCAAGTATAGGAAGCATCTTAGAGGCATGACAATTGGCACACTCAAAAGGCTTTTGGTTTTGTTTTAGGGGTGGGGGTAGGGTTGTTTTTTTTAAAAAAATTCTTTCATTTATTTCTTGCTAACATTTGCCTTCTCAGACCTCCCTCAGACATTCCCTTGCTAAAACTACCTACTGGCTGCTAAAACGTCTAGGGAAGCCAAGGAGGCCAAGGGGCCTGGGGAACAGAAAGCAGCCAGCTCCCTCCAGACTGAGGTCAGCAGGGATCTTACCACTGATTCCCTGAGTCCTCAAAGCAATAACTGAGCGCCCAAGACAGAGCTGAGCGCAGGGTCACTGCTGAGCAGACAGCTGATACATACAGGACCCCATGCTGCCTGATAACCTTTCATACAGGAAAATGTATACAGAGTAAGCGGGGCTACAGCCGCTCGGCGCTCCTACCCACAGGAGGAACACCTGTTCTTCACTTGACCCTTTCCCTGTGAAGACCTTCCTCCTTTCAGGGTCTTCCCTCCCACTCCTGCTCTCCCAAGTTTGAACCAAGGCGGGGCTTCAGAAGGGAGACAAGGGGTCTGATCTGAGAAGGCTGTTAATAAGGTACACATTTGGATTTAGGCAAGTGTCCAAAATGTGACCTTTTATTTAGTTTAATGTCTCTGAGATCCCAGTCCCTCGAATTCCCCCAAAGTTGAAATATACTTCATAAACGCATGCTCTTAGCCACTCAGTCCAGGACATCAGCCTTAAAATGGAGAAGTGGACACAGTGTATTGTTCACAGACAGGATAACAGGACAAGAAGGCCTCTTCCAGGACTGTCGGGTAGACCCCAATGGTGTGGGCTGCAGGACTCACGTTCCTGACAACCATGGGGCCCCAGGTCACCCAGAGCCTGGGCGCGGCGAGAGGGGTCCAAGTGGATGAGTCAAGGCAGGAAAAGGCAGAACAGCCTCTGAGGTACGCTGCAATGTTAAGGCGTCACTACTTCACAGCAGAGAAACACCACCAACGCACACAGACACCCATGCCCGAACCCAGACAACAAACTGTCTAAATCTCCTCCTCCTCGCAAAACCAAACAAAAATATCACCCAGGAGCTGGTGGGAGGGGGATAATTAATTTATTTGGTTTTTGTAATAGTCAGGGCCAGGTGCTGGAAGCTTCTAACTCCTGAAAGAGGCTCACTCTAACATGCAAGACTCCACAGGTAACGAATAATCTGAAAAGCCATTTGATAAACTGGAAAAGCTTTGTGCTAAGGATGAAGAAAGTACCTCAAATTTCCAAATGAGTGCTCAGTGCTGTTTTATTTAGAAAGAGACCCAAACCCTCCCTTTTGAAGGCCAAGGTTAAGATAAGGGGGTGGGGCCCATAACCAGTAGGAGTCCGCCCTCCCCGCCCTGAACCCAAGCCTCCCTGGAAGCTGAGCCAATGACGGGTGTGCCTTCTCTTTGCACTCAGGAGGTGCCCTGGATTTTTGCAACCACCTGGATTTGTTTAAGGCTGCATTTCCAGTGGAGCCGAGACACCCCCAAACAGAGAGAAGCCCCAGAAGGCCCCCCAGAGTCATCTGCTCCCCGTCCGCTGCAGACAGCAGCAGGAGCAGAGGAGAAAGGGCGCGTGTTAACAGATGGCTCCTCCTCGCAGAGACCTGAACTTCACTGCAGCTAAACCACCACAACGCGCACCTCCAGAAATCATTACAAGAGTGGTCACAACACCAACTGCCTCTCTTGCAAAGTAGCAACCGCCCACACTGAGCTGAGAAGCTGACGCAGGATAGAGAGAGAGAGGGAGAATGTTCGACAGGAGAGGAGCCTCCAGAGTGACCAGACGCCTCTGCAGCAGGATGGGAACCCTGGCCGGAGGCCACGTCGCTGCTCCTGCCCTTCTGTTCCTGTACCTAAGAAGGGTGGCAGGGGGCTTCCCTGGCGGTCTAGTGTGTGAGACTTTGCCTTCCATTGCAGGGGGTGCCGGTTTGATCCCTGGTCAGAGAGCTAAGATCCCACATGCCCAACGGCCAGAAAACCAAAACATGAAACAGAAGCAATATTGTAAAAATTCTATAAAGACTCTTAAAAGAGCCCACGTCAAAAAAAATTTTTTAAAAGAGGGGCAGGAGGAGGACCAGAGAGGCAGAGGAAAGCAAGAGCTTGATGGCAGGCAGCCTCCAAGGCAGCCCCTGGGAGTCCCACCTCCTGGGATTCACACTATTGGGCTAGGGTAACCAAAAGGATATTGTAGAAATAACAGAGTATGGCTTCTGAGGCTGTCATCAGAGACACCGCAGCTGCCATACTGGAAGAACGCTCAGGCAACCCCAGACAGAGCCCCACCGCACAGTAAAGAACTGACATCTTCCACCCGCCGCGAGCACCAGCGTACCAGGCATGGCTGAGGAGGGATCCTCCAGACCTGGTCAACCTTCAGATGACTAGGGTTCCGGCCAACACCGAGACTGCATTCTCACCAGGAACCCCAAGCCAGACCACTCAGCTGGGCTGCTCCCAAGTTCCAGACCTCTGAAAACAATGTCAGATAATAAACATCCAGTGGCTTGAGCTACTACCCAGTTTCAGAGTTATCTGCTATGCAGCAATCAGTTCAGTTCAGTCCCTCAGTCTGTCTGACTCTTTGCGGCCCCGTGAACTGCAGCACACCAGGCCTCCCTGTCCATCACCGACTCCTAGAGTCCACCCAAACTCATGTCCATTGAGTCAGTGATGCCATCCAGCCATCTCATCCTCTGTCATCCCCTTTTCCACCTGCCCTCAATCCTTCCCAGCATCAGGGTCTTTTCAAATGACTCAGCTCTTTGCATCAGGTAGCCAGAGTACTGGAGTTTCAGCTTCAACATCAGTCCTTCCAATGAACACCCAAGACTGATCGCCTTCAGGATGGACTGGTTGGATCTCCTTGCAGTCCAAGGGACTCTCAAGAGTCTTCTCCAACACCACAGCTCAAAAGCATCAATTCTTCAGCGCTCAGCTTTCTTTATAGTCCAACTCTCATATCCATACATGACTCCTGGAAAAACCATAGCTTTGACTAGAAGGACCTTTGTTGGCAAAGTAATGTCTCTGCTTTTTAATATGCTATCTAGGTTGGTCATAACTTTCCTTCCAAGGAGTAAGCTATGCAGCAATACCAGCCTCTTAAGAACCTCCTCCTTCTACCCCAAAATGGGTGCAAAGTCCCAGGAGGCTGCACACGCCCCCACACACCTGCCTCTCCTCACCCACACACGACTCACGGGTGGAGAGGGAAGCAAAGCGGAGGCAAATGTTCCCGGTGCCTTTTTATTTCTCACAGATGAGCAGACGCTGAGCACAAAGGAAGCAAATGTTTTTAATCCAACAGCACTGCTTACCCAGTGATGCTTTTACTTTTTCCCTTCTGACTTGATGTCTAAATTGTACTGTAAGCTTCTGATGTTCAAAATTCCTAAAATACATTTTATCCTTTACACATCATATATGCTAAGTTAACATGAGTGAAAGATGTAATCTCTTGATTTTTTTTCAAATTACATCATTTTACAAGATACTAAAGAACATGCTTTCCCCCATCACATACTCTGTCCTGGTAACATTTTAAGAACTTTTCATTTCCTCTGATAAGTCATTTCCTAAGGCAGTGAAGAGAGAGAGATACATAGATCCCCTGCAGAGAAGCTGGGTGTGTGATCTTCAAAGCTGAATTTACAGGACTTCCCTGGTGGTCCAGTGGCTGAGACTCCGCCCTCCCAACGCAGAGCTAGATCTTGGTCAGGGAACTGGATCCCACAGGCCGCAACTAAAGATCCTGCAGTCAAATTAAACAAATCTTCCTTTTAAAAGTTGAATTTATGACCCCACTGTACTACTAGCAGTATAGGCTCCGTTTCCCAATTTTTAGACTGGAAATCATGTGTGGTCTATTTCGGAGCATCATTGTTATGAAACCAAGTAAGATGCTGAAAAAAACTGCATTCAATACATACGATAAATGCAGCTGGAACAGAAAGTTGGTAATCTGTTAGGTCGGAATTCTGCAGTGGGAAAGCTGGAGATCAATAATTTGCTGTCGTATTTCCAGCAATGACATAGGGAACAAGGACTGGCCAGGACAGTATCCGGATCTGCTAAACAGAACTGCCAGATCACATTTTTCCACTTGTGAATTAATGAGATAATCCATTTGATTACTATCCTCTTGCCAAGTCTGGCCATCATCAGTCTAGGCCCTAGGGATCTGATTATGTTTGTGCAAGCCCATGAAATTAGGTTCATGTATGTGTGAAGGTGAGGGTGAGACCTTGAACTTACAAGCTGCAATCCCTTCCCAGGCCCAAAGTGAAACCGTTACTGGACACTTCAGCCACCCCTAGTTATCAAATCCCTACAGAGATGGCTGTTTTGGGTAGATAAACCATGGTCTTCTGTCACTCACCAGAGTTCAGAAGACTGTGACAAAATGGCATATTCTGCTAGGGCTTCCTATGAACAGTAAGTAGTATTACTAGTCACCTGAAAAAGAAACTATGACTGCTCTTTAAATGTGTTAAACAGCTTCAGACGACATCCATTCTGTAGGTGGAACACTGCTGTTGTTTAGTTGCTAAATCATGTCCGATCCTTTGCAACCCCATGGACTGTATGTAGCCCACCAGACTCCTCTGTCCTTGGGGTTTTCCAAGCAAGAATACTGGAGTGGGTTGCCACTTCGTTCTCCAGGGGATCTTCCTGACCCAGGGACAGAACCCAAGTCTCTTGTGTTTCCTGCATTAGCAAGCAGGTTCTTTACCACTGTGCCACCTGGGAATTAAGTGGTAGCAATGCAATTTAGCAGGGCTGCCCCCTCAGTACACAAGAGAAAACACCTCCACCGTTGGAAGCTCTCAAAGGAAGCTATACTGCTTTATTTGGGACTCAAGTGAGCTCTAAATTGGGAAAGGCAGGTCTGAGGTGAGTATAATCATCACGATATTTAAGAAGGTCTTGAATTCGCTATTCACTTTAAAAGAATAATAACTACTTTGACAGTTGCTGGAAAAATGATACTCTTCCCCCAAGTATCTCCTTGGGTGGAGCACTACACAGAGGAAGAGGTGCTCCTTACACGGCTCCTTTGTTGTTGCTGTTGTTTAGTCACTAAGTCATGTCCAACTCTTTGTGACCCCATGGACTGAAGCCCACCAGGTCCCTCTGTGGGCAAGAAGACTGGAGTGGGTTGCCATTTCATTCTCCAGGGGATCTTCTCAACCCAGGGACTGAACCTGTGTCTCTGTGTTTCCTGCACTGACAAGCAGATTCTTACTGCTGAGCCACCAGGGATGCCCACATGGCTCCTTAACATTATTATAAAATAAAGCAACAAAGCCACACGACCTCATCCCGTTTACTAACTAGTGGGAATTTCCAAGCTGAGAGCTACAAACATACAGGGCGAGGGGGTGGGGGATGCAACTGTATTCTCCTGCAGAGGTTTTTTAAGTGCATTTCATAATAATATGAAGTAGTGTAATATAAAAACTTAAACTGTGAAAGAGCCAAGAAAATGAGAGCATTAACCTGGAATAACACGGTGTTGAAGGAGCCACTGGGGTGAACTGTCAGGTAACATGAAGGCTCCTTATTGGTCACATCGTGTGTGTGTATCAGTTGCTCAGTCAGGTCTGACTCTTTGCGACCCCATGGACTGTAGCTCGCCACGCTCCTCTGTTCATGAATTTGTCCAGGCAAGAATACTGGAATGGGTAGCTATTCCCTTCTCCATGGGATCTTCCTGACCCAGCAATTGAACCCAGGTCTCTTGTATTGTAGGCAGATTCTTTACCATCTGAGCCACCAGGGAGGCCCATTAGTCCCACTACCTCTAGGATATTCTAATAAAGCAATCCCTGCAGTAGGAGCCTGGAAAGGATGCCAGACTAAGTTCCTAGGAGAACCACACTCACAGATTCGACTAGAACACTTCAATGTTTGCATATTTGCTTATACAAGTAGCCCAAAGCCTTAGGATCAAAGATCTAAGGCTCAGATTTTAATAAGACTTCCCTTCTAACTCTTACATAGGTACAATCTAAACCAATCAACCATACAACCTATACCAAAAATACACCATAGCAACAGTCAAATTACAAATTCTCAAACACTCAAAGTTACATTAGAAACAAAAGTGAAAAGTCTCTGTGTTTGTACTTGTATTAAATGATTGCCAAATTCTCCCCATTCTTCCCTAATTTCCTTTTTGCTCATCTTTTAGACAATTGAAAATTAAGTATGAGCCAGACTGAAATGTCATTTTGCGAGGGAGATAAACAGTCAGCCCAAACCAGTCTCTCCTTGATGCCGTCCCTGACCATTCAGGCCTACAGGAGTGGCACCCAGTACCCACAGTTCACTTGCTAATTAATCAGCTAAGCCTTGTAGCTTTTTTTAAAACTAAAGTTCAATTATAAAGGTCAAATTATAAAGTACTTAAACTTTATCATTTTACCAAAATCATTGCAAGTGTGGATCAAGGTCGGCAAACTTCCTGTAAAGAGCCAGATAGTAAATATTTCAGGCATTTGCCTCTGTTCTGAGTATTCAATCTGCTATCTTACTGCAAAAGCAGCCAGACTACACCTAAATGCACGGCTGCGTTCCAAAATGAAACTTTATTTATGGGCCCTGAAATTTGAACTTCATGTACTTTTCACACAAAATATCGTTTTCCGCCATTTAAAAATGTAGAAACAGTTCTCAGCTCTCCAGCAAAACAGTAACAGGTAACGGCAGGCCTATGAGCTATTGCTGGCTGATGCCTGATTTACACTGACCCAAACTATGTCAACAAATACGTCAGCAGTCCCTACAACCCTCCGGCAGTAAACACCTATGGACTGACCCTGTTTATCTCTCTCCTGTTCTGGAGAACTACCTTATGTGTTTGGTGTATCTAGTCATCTAATCAACATATCAAACAGGATAACTGTTCCAAGGGCATAAAGAGCTTCAGTGTGAATTACAATTCCCTCTCTCAAAGAAAGGTAACAATTTGTAAACAAAGGCGTGTGTGTTTGTGTGTGCCGGCTGGGGGGGGGTTCAATTAACAGAGGATAGCCACTACAGCTTTCACTTTTATGATCTAAAACACAGGACAAAACCACAGTCCATCAGCACTGGAAACAAACAAACAAAAAAACGATAAACTTGAGACTGTACCTCTCAAACGTCCTTTCCTAGGTGATGTCTCCTTACTGATACATCTCCCAGCAAAGAGAAAGAACAGTAACATCAGCAACTTAAACACCCTCTGCAGAGCTTATAGAGCATCCTGCCACAAGAGAGTCTTACATGACCTGCACGTGCTCTTCCCCTGCATCAAAGACTAACCGTATTATTAGGGGGCTTCCCACATGGTGCAGTGGTCAAGAATCTGCCAGTCAAGTGAGCAGGAGATGCAGGTTTGATCCCCGGTTGGGGAAGATCCCCTGAAGGAGGAAATGGTAACCTGCTCCTCTATTATTCTTGCCTGGAGAATCCCAAGGACAGAGGAGCCTGGTGGGCCGCAGTCCACAGGATCAAAAGGATCAGACACAACTGAGCAAAAGTGAGAATGCACACCACCTTATCAGCAGTCGAATAACCACAGTTTTTAGAAAGAGAACCTTCCAGGCTGAGAAGTTAGACTTCAGCATTAGACTCCAGGAATTTCTACCCACTGACATCTTCCCTGGTCAGATCTGTGCCCTGGCTGTATTTTTACACTCACTGTGTATGCATAACAAGGCCATCCACAGAACTCTCGACAAGGACTGGTGTTGGGGAGAAGAAGCCCCAGAGGGCTGGATACTGCCAGGTTGATGGGGAATCATCCTGTTATTTAAAGACACTAAATGGCAAGACTTCTTCACATATAGTGCTTTTTCCCCAGTTTATACCGCCTGCCACTTGCATGGTCCCCAATCTTGAGCTACTCCGCTGAGCTTTCTTGATCCACACTCAGCTGCATCTGACTCTTTGTGACCCCATGGATTGTAGCCCACCAGGCTCCTCTGTCCATGGGATTTTCCAGGCAACATTACTCGAGTGGGCTGCCATTTCCTCCTCCAGGGGATCTTCCCGACCCAGAGATGGAACCCACATTTCCCACGTCTCCTGCATTACAGGCGGATTCTTAACTGCTGAGCCATTGGGAAAGCCCTTTCTTGGTCCTTGACTCTCTAAAATGGAAAATTCTAGAGAGACCGAGAAAAGAGAGTATGAGCCGTAAGTGACCAAAACTTGTAAAAATGAGTCAGTGGCATAGGAAGGACCAAACAATTGGGTCTCTGTGGTTCTGAGGGCCTGGGCCATACTGGCCTCCATTTAATTAGCGAAGAATCTGTCAGGATGAATCAGACCACCAGCTGACAGGATGGTGAGGAAGCAGGCGACCCAGGCTGAGCAATTCAAAGAGGCTTTCAAACTGTCTTGTGAGCTTTATTTAAATTTGAGGGGAAGGCCACAGAATAGCTCTCTCAGGCTTTCAAATCTCCCTTCAGATCTGCCAATCTTGAGAGAAGAAAGGGGAAGCTATGAAGCGGCATCTTCTGTTATGGAGACCGCTACCCAGCCAAGTGGCACACACAAGTCCTCTAACACGCAAACCTGCCTGTTCCCATGCAGTCTCTGCCTGAACTCATGGTAAAAAAGCGGCCCAGGGCCAGTTGAGGGAATTTTCAGCAGGGCAGCCCAGTATGGAGCTCACCATTTATTATTAAAAAAATTTTTTTTGGCCATACCATGTGGCATGCAGGATCTTAGTTCCCTGACCAGGGGTCAAACCCGCGTCCCCTGCATTGGAAGCATGGAGTCTTAACCACTGGACTGCCAGGGAAGTCCCTGGAGCTCACCATTGAAAGCAAAACCAAATCACAAAAAGCTGGTAACATTTCCCCAGTAAGTCCAGCTCCACCACGAAATCCAGCACGGACTTCCTGTGACCTCCCCAGGTGACCTTTGAGGAAGTTGCTAAGCAAGGAAATATAATAACCGTTGGGAGAATAAATTCATGACCCGATTAAAAATCAGGTAACAGGGTAACTGAAAGTTGGCTCTACTTTGTCACTGCAAATAGAAAAAAAACACAGGAAAAGGACATCCATCCTGGAGTGCCTTCTCCAGACAGCTATCCTTTGAAAAAGGAAGCGAGAGCATTGTCCCTCTGTTCAAAGCCCTGCTGTGGGTTGGACTATATTCCCCCTAAAAGACAAGCTCAAGTCCTAACTCCCCACACCTGGGAATGTGGTCTTATCTGGACATAACAATTGAGCCCTGAACAATGTGGGGGTTAGGGGTGCCTACCCCCAACCACTCAGCACAGTTGAAAACACTCCATATCCACATTTCTTTATGCTTGGATTCAACCCACTGTGGACCATGTAGTACTCTAGGACAGTGGTCCCCAACTTTTTTGGCATCAGAGACCCATTTCATGGAAGACAATTCTTCCACGGACTGGGGTAGGGGATGGGGAATGGTTTCAGGGTGACCCAATTGCATTACATTTACTGTGCACTTTATTTCTATTATTATTACATTAGATCCACCTCAGATAATCAGGTATTAGATCCTGGAGGTTGGGGACCCCTGCTCTAGAACATACTTAGTGAGAAAAACTCTGTGTCAAGTGGACCGGCACAGTTCAAACCCATGTTGCTCAAGGCTCAACTGTCGTTATCTCTGCAGATGTAATCAACCTACGAGGTCAACTTAGATTGGAGTGGTCCCTAAACCTAATGACTTGTGTCCTCCTCAGAAAGCCACATGAAGAGACAGATACACAGGGAGAAGCTGACCAGGTAAGATGGGAGCTTTGCTGCCACGGGCCAAGGAACACCAGGAATCGCTGGCAACCACCAGAAGCCAGAAGAAACAGGGAAGAATTTGTCCCTAGAATCTTTGGAAGGGGCCTGGCCCTGCCAACACCTTGATTTCAGACTTCTAGCCTTCAGAACAGAGAGGGAACCAATTTCCATTGTTTTAAGCTGCCCGGTTTGTGGCCTTTTTTAAAGGCAGCCCTTCTGATCTCACTCAGAAGGAAAAATGAATGCCTTGTGACTACAGGACCCAGAAAGCCCCCTACCTGGCTGACTCCGGCTGCTACAGCCACCAGGCCTCCTCCCTGACTTCCAACATGCTGCCCCCCCCCCGCCCCGCCCCGGGCACTTCCCTCCCCACCCCTCTGCCTCAGGCTGGTGCTGTCTCAGACCTTCCCAGGAGCCATGCTCTCTGCTAGAAGAGTTCTCCTCAAGAAACTGCACAGATGTCCCCTCAATGCTCTTTCAGGAGTCTGCTCAAGTCCCCTAATCAATCAGGTTCCCCAGCCCCATCAGCCTTCAGCACCTCCTACCAACCCTCCCCCAACTCTTTTCCCCCTTCCCCGGCTTCATTTTTCTCCGTTGTTGTACTTAGGCCAAAGCTGACAGGTGCACGCGTGCGTGCTAAGTCACTTCAATCATGTCTGACTCTTTGTGACCCCAGGACTGTAGTGACCCCAGGACTATAGCGCGCCAGGCTCGTCTGTCCATGGGATTCTTCAGGCAAGAATACTGGAGTGGGCTGCCAGGCTCTCCTCCAGGGGATTTTTCCAACCCAGGGATCGAACCTGTGTCTCCTGCATTGCAGAAAGGTTCTTTACCGCTGAGCCACCAGGGAAGCCAAGCTGACAGGTAGGTACATTCTGCTTAACCTCTGAAAGGCCCGTCTCCCTCCACGACGCTGGCCTGCAGAGATGGGGACTGTTTCCACTGCTGAATCACAGCCACTCTGAACAGCTAACTGCCTGTGATCAGGCCAGGTGAGATTTTACTCAGAATTGGCTGTGGGACAAAAACGGTTTCCACTAATCGAGAGGAACAGCAGCAGCCTCTGCAGATGAAATGCAGGCTCAAGGTTGGGATCTGAGAGCAGAAGGGCGTCTCCATGCCAGGCTTTCTCGGGTGGACTGGGGCTCACCACCATCCCTGGCGGAAGCGGGGCGGTGGAGAACTTTGACACCGCCTCTTAAGATTCCTCCTTGTCTAAAAAAATTCAACTCCTACCTATAATTCTTGTCTCCAGCCACACCCTGGAGAAAATGCGCAGGCCTGAGAAATGTGTGAAGCCAAATCTAAACACACCTCCATCCCAACATCACTACACACATTTTTGTTTTTTATGGCCCAGCAGGAATGTTCTGATAATGATAATTTCATACTGCAAAATGTACAACCTACTTAGGGAAGAAAGATTCTGGCTTCCACACTTGGAAAAATACAAACAAACCATTTCAAATATGCCAGGAGCTTTCAAACAGCTCCTGCTGAGTAAGGAGACAACCCCCCACCTTTTAAAATGGCCCTGCATTAATACTTTTCCTTCCCTTATTTACATTTTCAAACTTGAAACAACAGCAGCAAAAAAAAAAGGCAGAACAAGGGAAGTCTTTCCTTACCTTGGGTCTTGGCCCCGGAGCCTGCCAGTCCGAGGTACGACTCACAGGATTCCTTGAGAGGGGATCGGATGGGCGTTTCAGTTTCAGGGGTCTCAAAATTACCTTCAGAATCCGAGCTGCCAAGGGGGAAAAATGAGGAATTACCACTTTCAACGGTATTTCCGACACCCCTTTACAGGCTACATCTCCGCAAGGTCCAGTATTTTTTGCTAACTTCGCACCCCGCGCGGGGGTCCTCAGTGTGGACTGGCCCGGGATGGGGGGGGTAGGGGGGGTGCAGTGCTGAGGCAGCGCCCTCCTCCAGCTTCCGTCTGCCTGAAATCTCCATCCTCCGGGGCCTTTCTCCAGCAACGTTTATTTCTGAGGTCATCCTTCCCTCTCTCTGACAGCCCCCCAAAAGCCCCTTCAACAGACTCCTTTTCTCACAAAAGCCCTTTGCCAGAGGCTTAAAAATTCAGATCGCCCATCTCAGCCTAAAATCAGGAAGCCAGCTTTCGCCTCGATGCCCTTTTTCTGGAGTTAGGCCTCTCTACCTGTTTGCAAGGCACCCGGCTAGAGGCCGAGGACGCTGTCACCTGCCTCCCGCAATCACACGGGTTGACAGCTCAGGAGAGACGGCCGTTTCTCCCTCAGCGGCCAGGGGGCCCTGCATCACGCGACCTTCTTCACCAAGGCTGCATTTTCGGGGACACAGGGGAGTCCCAGGAGGGCCTGGGAGCGACTTCTTCCCCGTAGGGAGGGCCCCAAGTGCCAGCGGGTGCGATCCACGACAGTGCGTGTGTGTGTGTGTTTGTGCAGGGGCGGGGGCTGGGGTCTTGAAGCTTAGAGAAAGGGACCGAGGCACACGAGGATGCGGAGAGACTGCAGATTCTGGGTTAGGTTCAGAAAGCTCACACTGAAACAAGGGGAGGAAAGCACCCGGCGGGAGGGCACAACGTCCTGAACTTCCGACTGCACAGCGGGGACCTGGTTACGGGCAGGGACGGCAGCACTGCCATGAACACAGTTAACGCGGGTGGCGACCACACACACACACACGCGCGCGCGCGCGCACACACACACAGAATGAGCCGCGGATGGATGGATGGATGGTAGCGCGTCCGAATCTCGGCAGCAACGCGTGTACTTGCCTGAAACTCAAGGATTTGGTCTCGGCTTGCGAGTCCTCGTCCTCGGGGTTGCCCTCCGGCCCTCCGGCCTCCTCCTCTCCGGCGCCCCCGCCGCGCACCGCGGACCACGTCCATCTCGCCCACTGCACGGGCGACAGGATCTGCCAGGGGCTGAACGCCATGCGCGCGGCTCCTGCGGCCCCGGCTCCTGGGAGGAGGGGAGCGGGGACGGGAGAGCGCTTTTTTCTCCCTTTCAAGATGGAGGGACCCGGTGACAGGCGCCCGGACGCGCTTCCAGCGGAGGCGCGGATGTGGTTTCACGGGCGCCGTCGGGGGCGCGGGCGCAGCGCTTCCTCTCAGCCGGCCGGCCGCGCGCCGCTCCTTTCTCGTCCTCCTTCCCGAACGCGCGGCCGCGGCGCCGCAGCCCCTCCTGGGGCCTCCTCGGGGTGGGGTGAGGGGAGTCCGGGTCGGCAGCTCGTCCTCGGCTGCCCGGCGGCTAGGCGTCTGCGTTCCGAGGGGCCCGGCTCCCGGCTCCCGCCTCCCGGCCGGCCGGCCGCGCCTCAGCTGCCGCGGAGCCGCGCCCCGGGAGCCGCCCCCCTCGGGCCGTACCACCCGCGCGCGCGGCGAGGGGCGCCGGCGGAGGCGGGGCCTCGGAAGCGCGCGGCTCAGCTGCCGAGCCCCCCCCCCGCCTTCGCGCCGCAGTGGTCGCGCCCGCGCTGCGGGGGAAGGGGCTTGGCGGCTGCGACTGCGGAGGCGACGACTGGCCGAGGACCCGGGCGCCGTCAACGGTTTTTGCCGGCTTCCCGTTTTTCCGAGTCGGCGCACGCTGGGTGTCCCTCCTTCCCTGTTTATTTTTTCATCTTGCTACTGCGACTTAATGGCGTTGGTGATACGGGCTCACAGAGAAGTTCAGCCTCTTATTGTAATAAAAACACCCCCAAAACCAACTTTTGAGGCCGCTGTTAACGGCGTTTTCCCCTCTCTGATAGAACGGCGTGGAAAATGTCAGCCTTTTCACCCTCACCCGTCAGATCCCTCAGCGGTGGTACAAGAGTAGCCAAGGGCTGGAATTTTTCGATACTTTTTTTAGCTCCCCAGTCCGCACTGGTGGACGCGCCGTGGCCAGGTCTTGGGTAAAGGGTGCTAAATGACACAAATTATAGCCTGATCCGTTTCCCATTCTCTCTCTCTCTCTCTCTCTCTCTCTCTTTTTTTTTTGAGGCTTTCTTTTCATAACTTCTGATTCGGTTTCTGACTCCGATTGCTGCTTCGAAAGTTGGTCAACAGGCCTGGTGATTTCAGCCTTCAAATTTAAAAAAAAAAATTCTGTATGTTTGAAGGGAGAGGGAAGTAAGTAGAGCTGTCCTCGGATTTTCTTCATTTTCATTCCAGGAATTCAGCTTAGGGACGGCGCCTCTCAGAGTCACCAATGCACCAAGCAAATGGATTGCCTCAACTTCATGATCTCCGTGCCTGGATAAAGACGTTTCTTATCCTACCTTTAATTTTCAGAGTTGCAGGTTCCCACAGAAAGAGCAGCTCCAGAATTAAGAGCAAAGGCTGACACTGCCAGACAGACGTCTTCCCCTGAAAGGGGTTGGCATAGCATACTGTTGATGAATCATGACTGCCTTACACATTTTGATAACAAGAACAAAAGCAAAAAATGATGCAAGATAAGGCCTGGTGGGTGGGTCTTAACCATAACAGAAGGGCAGGGGTTTGCCTGAAGTCTAGACAAGAGGGCTGGGGTGTCTGGATACTTTACAATTCATCCAGCTCCCAGAGATAAACACAACAGTTTTGATCGTTCTGGAGACTACAAAGAAATAAGCAGGAGTTGTTTTTTTAGGTCTACATGAAATATGCCACAACACTCTCCCATTGTTTGTATTTTTAGATTTATGGCTCACCACACAACCCTTCAGATTATAAGGTTCCCCAGGTTCCTGGATCTGACACAAGCGTTTTGTTGCTTGGAAATGATATTGTCCACATACATCAGTGGGCTTCCGTGATGGCTCAGTGGGTAAAGAATCTGCCTGCAATGCAGGAGACATAGGAGACGTCGGTTTGATTCCTGGGTCAGGAAGATCCCCTGGCAGAGGAAATGGCAACCCATTCCAGTATTCTTTGCCTGTAAAATCCCATGGACAGAGGAGCCTAGCGGGCTATAGTCCAGAGAATCGCAAAGAGCTGGACAGGACTGAGCAACTAAGTGCACACACAAATATACACCAGTAATTGTTATGTACTAGGTCCTGTTCATTCTTACTCCTGAATGTTCTCGAATCCTTTCAGTTCAGTTCAGTCGCTCAGTCGTGTCTGACTCTGCGACCCCATGAACCGCAGCACGCCAGGTCTCCCTGTCCATCACCAACTCCCAGAGTCCAGCCAAACCCATGTCCGTCAAGTCGGTGATGCCATCCTGCCATCTCATCCTCTGTCATCCCCATCTCCTCCTGCCCTCAATCTTTCCCAGCATCAGGGTCTTTTCAAATGAGTCAGCTCTTCTCATCAAGTGGCCAAAGTATTGGAGTCTCAGCTTCAACATCAGTCCGTCCAATGAACACCCAGGACTGATCTCCTTTAGGATGGACATTCCTCTGCAATTCCATTATGATTCCTGCAGTCCCCATTTTTCATAGATCCTCTGTAAATGTCTCCCAACTGCTTCTACCTCTGAGGGTTTTTCCAGCCCAGGTCACCCTTGCCTGGCTGATCTGTGACTCCTACTCTAGCCTTGCTATTCCTGCTCTCCTCTGCTCCAGCCCTTTATAGTTGTAGCCATAATCCCTACAGATTTGGTTCGGAACCTTTACTGTGTCCAAGAATCATTTGTGGCCCTTATTTAAAAATCCAAATCCAGGGGAGGTCCTCAGTGGTCCACCAGCTAAGACTCCAAGCTCTAGGTGCAGGGGAGCTGAGGCTCGATCCCTGGTCATGGAACTAGATCCCACATGTCGCAACTGAGACCCAGTGCAGACAAATAAACATTAAAAAAAAAAAAAAAAAGACAAGCACCGGGACTGAAAAAAAAATTTTTTTTTTTTTTAATGCAAATCCAAATGGCCCCAGCAGGTTCTAGAAATCTGTATTTTGACCAAGTGTCCTGGGGAATTTATTCCACAGGATAAATTTGGGAACGATGACTAGCTTGAATTGACTAAATGTTGCTTCTGGAATAATTTCCCTTTTGCCTGCAGTGTTTTGCACACTCTTCCCCCCACCCCCACCCTGACCTCAAGCCCTCAGACCTTGAAGGTCCAAAGATACCAGCGTAGGTATCTCCTCTGGGAATTCTCCCTGCTTTCTACCATCTCTATACCCTAAACATTCATAGAGACTCTCACTGTGGCTCAGTTGTAAAGCATCTGCCTGCTATTGCTGGAGACATGGGTTCAATCCCTGGGTTGGGAAGATCCCGCAGAGGAGGGCATGGTAATCCACTCCAGTATTCTTGCCTAGAGAATCCCATAGCCAGAGAAGCCTGGTGGGCTACAGTCCATGGGGTCGCAAAAGAGTCGGGCACTACTGAGCGACTAAGCAACTATTAATAGTTATCACCAGGACAAGAGGCATACATCAGGATGTCCCAGGACATAAGGTCATCCTACACACTACACATAACATGTTTGTTTACATGTCTTTCCCACGTCTGAACCATAAGCTTCTAAACAGCAGGGGCCACATCATAGTTATGATTTATTTTCGTTTGCCCAGAGTTCAGTACCGGACCACACTGTCAGTAGGGTGTTGAATTAATGTGCAGAAAAGGAATATTCCAGTTTACAAACAGACCTTCTAAGTTTGGCTACGGTGCCAGGAATTCCTAAAGCCTGACTCTTGCTGGCAAAATCAAGATTTTGAACCAGCCTACAACGGAAACCAGACAAGTGATGGCCCCAGCAAGACAAAAGCTTATACAGAAATTTCTTGAAATTGGAGAAACAAAAGCTCAGGTTTCTGAAAGTCTCTGCAAACTCCTGGACTTAATGGGAACAGCAGTGAAGTAAGTATTCAATAGCTTGAACTAATTTTATTGTCTAGAAGAACAAATAATGAGGCTGATACATCAGCTTTCCTATAACTCTGGAAAGAATGGGCAGTGTTTGACCAAGAAGGTAAATCAAATCGCTTTGCTGCTACGCCCTTAGCTTCAAGGACTAGATGTAGGCAAATGGAATGTCTTTGTTTTGGAAATGACCGGAAGCACAGGAAGGGCCCATCTGTTCTCTTCCTTCCTCTGCTTCTTGCCCTTCACAGAAGCTTTGGAACTCCTTGAAACATCCACAGTGGTGGCCGGGGCAGACACCCATGCCTTGCCACTAATGAATGCCCCAGAGGAATCTGCGAAATGGGTCTCTTTGGTAAAAAATAGAATAATAGAGTAAGCCAACTCTACACAGGCAAACAACTATCCATTTGTGTGGCACAGCTACTGGGAGAATCTCGGGGGCTGGTGGGGGGTTGCGGTAGGGCCGGGCCTGACCAGGAAGAATTCCTAAACCTAATTAAAGTGGTGGTGGTTTAGTCGTTCAGTCAGGTCAACCACCAGGCTCCTCAGTCCATGGGATTTTCCAGGCAAGAATTACTGGAGTGGGTTGCCATGCCCTCTTCCAGGAGATCTTCCCAACCCAGGAAATTGAACCCAGGTCTCCTGCATTGCAGGTGATTCTTTACCGACTAAATCACCAGGGAAGCCCATTAAGGACTGGATCTTAACTCATACTGAACTTGATCGTGCAGTAGGCAAGCAAACACGACTCCCTTCCTAGACAATTTGTCGGACGTGACTTAGCAACTAAACAATAACAACAAATCTTTTACTCAAGCAGTATTGGAGCTGCGAGCAATCCACGCACAATGGGAACCCTTTTACAACAGAAGGAAGGAAAAACAGCTACTGTGAACAAAACCTTTTCCGACAGTCAGTGAAACGAGAAGGCCGTGTGTATGAGATGACGTTCCAGGAGAGGAGGAGGGTGGCTTCAGGGTGGCAACAGGGAAATCACAGAGTTGAGGTCACCACTGAGAGAAGACAAAGCTCAGGGCGGCGGGCAGGCAAACCCATCAACTTATCTGTATTTCCTAACAATTTACAAATTTGGTGAGCAAAAGATACACCTAACTTCAATTAAGAGGAAATGACAAATTGAGGGATTCCCAGGTGGCGCTAGAGGTAAAGAACCTGCCTGCCAATGCAGGAGATGCAGGAGACACCAGTTCAATCCCTGGGTCGGGAAGATCCCCTGGAGGAGGGCATGGCAACCCACTCCAGTATTCTTGCCTGGAGAATCCCACGGACATACCCATGGACAGAGGAGCCTGGCGGGCTGCAGTCCATGGGGTCACACAGAGTCAAACATGACTGAGCACACGCATGCCAGATTGATGAATGTCATCAAAGCGGAGGAGTGGCTCTAAAGGGCTGAGAAAAGGCACTGGCCCAAATGACTTGAAACAGCTGATGGCAACGAGGTATAGATGACTCAGTAGACCATCTCCCCTCCCCATCCTGCTTTGAGAGCCACCCTGTTCACGGAACACACGGCGCAGTGGGGCGTTCCCGGTGTGTGCTCACTCCACCAGCCCCACCACTGGATGGTCTCGTCTCACCCCGCACACTGAGCTAAGCCCCCTCAACCCTCCACTTTTGTCTTCTTGAATATAGAAGAGCAGGAGGTCTCTAAGATGCCATGATAACAGTACCTTACATAATCAAGTTTCCTCTGATCCCTACAACATTCTCCGGGAGTGGGGCAGGTTTTCTCATCCTCAATTTGCTGATGAGGTAACTGAAGCAGAAAAGGCAGTCACCGGCCTAAAACCGTGACACGGGGCTGACTTGGGAGCCTGGTCCTACCTTTCAGTACTCTTCTTGAAGAACGCAGAAAGCACTCGCAGCCACTTGGTGGCTTGAGATTCCATCAGTGGGACACTCTACTCAGCTTCTTGTTGCTGCTGCAGTCTTGGCTTCCTGCTTACCTGGCCAGGGCTACAAAGTCCCAACTAGGAGCACCTCACTCCACTCACAAAGAAATGCCATTGCCAACAATGGCATCTGAGGTATTCAGGTTAAGTGCAACATTACAGTCTTAAACCTTGCAAGATCTAATGTTATCCTTTACCTGCAGGCTACAGAATCTCAAACTTCCCTCCAACATGTCCAAACCAGGGACTTATATTAATACTATGCGTTTATACCAAAAATTACATCCTAAAGAGAACCCTCTTTCTCATTTGTTTTTAAAAACAGAAAACCTGGATTTATGTCCACAGCTAAGATGCTTAAAGAGCTCCAGAAAGATGAAAAGGGATCCAGATTGCATTCATTAAAGACTTGGCCAAGCATCCCACCTAGGGGACCTGCTCAAAGACCCTTGTCCAGGCTCTGCTCTGGTGAACAACTCTCATCAGATCCACTTTCTCATTTATTTTGTTCTCTATCACTAGAGCAAAGTTTGACTTCCCCAGAAAGTATGTCATTCCACCTAGATCACAATCAGACCTACCGGAGAACACAACAGAGTTACACCATGCCAGCTTTCAGAGAAGTGGGAAAAGGAACAGATATATGTTATGATGTTTACATGCAACTAGTGTCATGGATGGAGAAGGCAATGGGATCCCACTCCAGTACTCTTGCCTGGAAAATCCCATGGATGGAGGAGCCTGGTGGGCTGCAGTCCATGGGGTCGCTAAGAGTCGGACACGACCGAGCAACTTCACTTTCACTTTTCACTTTCATGTATTGGAGAAGGAAATGGCAACCCACTCCAGTGTTCTTGCCTGGAGAATCCCAGGGACGGGGGAGCCTGGCGGGCTGCTGTCTATGGGGTCACACAGAGTCGGACACAACTGAAGCGACTTAGCAGCAGCAGTGTCATGGAAGGAATGATGCTAAAGCTGAAACTCCAGTACTTTGGCCACCTCATGCGAAGAGTTGACTCATTAGAAAAGATTCTGATGCTGGGAGGGACTGGGGGCAGGAGGAGAAGGGGACGACAGAGGATGAGATGGCTGGATGGCAGCACTGACTCGATGGACATGAGTCTGAGTGAACTCCAGGAGATGGTGATGGACAGGGAGGCCTGGCGTGCTGCGATTCATGGGGTCGCAAAGAGTCGGACACGACTGAGCAACTGAACTGAACTGAGTGTCATGGAGGGGCTTCCCAGATGGCGCTAGTGGTAAAGAACCTGCCTGCCAATGCAGGAGACACAAGAGACGTGGGATCAGTCCTTAGGTCAGGAAAATCCCCTGGAGGAGGGAATGGCAACCCACTCCAGTATTCTTGCTTGGAGAATTCCATGGACAGAGGAGCCTGGTGGGCTACAGCCCATGGGGTCGCAAAGAGTCGGACATGACTGAAGCGACTTAGCATGCAGTATCACGTAAGAACCCATTCTGTGAGGTTTTCTGCTCATCCCCACCAGATGTCATGACTATATGTTTACTGACTTTATAAGAAAGTTCACTTTCACTGGAATATCAGAGTACTAGAAAAACAGCTGTTGAGTATAAAAGATATAAACAGACTTAGGTCAATCAGTCCGTTCTATGTGAGGAAATTAACAAAAACATTGTCACTGATCCTCCACCAACTACCACAAATCTACAGTTGAAAACAAACACAAAAGACCCACTGAGAGCAGTGAACTATCTTTAAATTCAGAAATACCTGTCCTAACAGATAAACGTTTTTCCTGCTAAACAACATCACTGCAATTGCAGAGCCTGTTCAACAGGTATATCAGAGTTACTGATTTAGCACATTTTGTTTTCTTCTGTGGAACTTACATCCTTTTCAGAAGATGAAATATTAGAAAAGGTCAGAGAGCTCCAAGACAGAGAGCTTCACGCACAGAACCTCAGACAAGACACCCATCTGAAACCCTAAGTTGTTTATGAGTTTAAGTTTCTAATAATACACATTGCTCCAAATCTGAGAGACCTACTTTACTTCATGAACCTGTGAGGGGAGACTGCAATTGAGACTGGTTGGAGTGAAGGAGGCTGAAGGAATTTGGGAAACCTGGGGAACCTAGGAAATCAAAATAGAATACAATTTATTCTTCTGTTTTGACTCCCTTCTTCTACCTTACCTCCAAAATAGAATAAACCTCCCCCAATAAACCTCTCCATCTATTAGACTAGAAGATCATTAATCAGATGGCCTAAATTTTCCAAGATCATCCTGATGTCAAATACTCCATCCACCATCCTCACAAATACATGTCCCCATTTTCATTTATGAAACATTGTCACTAAGAAGTTAGAAGGTACAGGGACTTCCCTGGCAGTCCAGTGGCTAAGACTCTGCTCTCCCAATGCAGGGGGGCCTGGGTTCGATTCCCAGTCAGGGAACTAGACCCTTCACGCTACAACTAAGATCGAAGCTCCCACATGCCATTACTAAGACTTGGCGCAGCCAAATAAATACTGAAAAAAGAAGAAAAGAAGAGGGTACAGACTGGGAGGGCACTTAGAAAGGGCAGCAGAGAGTCATTTTAGGAGGATGGGAGAAGGGTATGTACTCAGAAGAAAGAATGAAACCACATAAAGGTTTCCAGAGTAATTGGGAAACCCATTCCACCAAAAGGCTCACTCTGGACATGTGTGGGGATTTCATCACAGGACTTCATGTGTTTGTGGCTGAAAATCTCATGTTTCTCAAAGATAAAGATAGGAAGCTAAGAAGCAAATTCTGTGACATGGTATGCAACCTTCTGTTACTTCTGGCTTTTATCCTTTTACAGTAAAAGTTTCACTGCCATAAGTTGGCTTTGAAACTACATGTGTGTGAAAATTCAAGGAAACTGTGTCCTTTTATATCTCTGTTACAGTACAAAGCAGGGAGAAGGGAAGTCTGTCCTTTCTGTGGGTGTTAAAATTTGTGAAAGTGCCAAACATTAACACATTCCTCATTTTCCTCACTAATAAACACAAGCTAAGTGACTAGCTGAAAGTCAAGAAGGGGATTAGTTCTGCAAGACATTTAGAAACATTTATGCAGAAACAGGCATATCCTGGTTCTGTGAAACAGAACAAAAAGCCCAGAAAGGTAAGATATCTTACCTTGTCTTACAGGTAAGATACAAGAATTTGTTATATGATAAAGGGGAGGTTACAATACAGTGGGGAAGGGAAGATGACTTAATACGTGGTTGAAGGACTAATTAGTTGGCAATGGGGAAAAGATCACATACAACCCTTACCTCAGAGCATATACCAGGATAAATTCCAGATGGATTAGATGGCTAAATAGTACAAATCAAACCACGGGGAGAAAACCATTAAGAAGCAACAGAATCTGCCAGGGCTCTGTCAGAAGGCTGACTGTCCAAACTTCAGAGTAATTAACAAAATAACACAAAAAATAATGATCGGAGATTTGGCTCCATAAGAAGAGGAAAACTCCTAATGTCTGCCTTCAAATTAAAAGGCAAATCAAGAGACATCCCTGGTGGTCGAGTGGTTAAGAATCGGCCTTACGATGCTGAGGACGCAGGTTCAGTCCGTAATTGGGGAACTAAGATCTCATAGCCATGGGGCAACTAGGCCCACACACCACTAGAGAATCCACACACGACTCAACTAAGACCCAAAGCAGCCGAATAAATAAATACACGTTTAAAAGGCAAATCGACAGGCTGAGGAAAATAGTGGCAACCCCAAGCTGGCACTGTTATTATCTAAGGAACTCAGTAAGAGCTCCCCTCTCTCCTCTGAGCACTCACTTCTTTCTAGCAATCCTCTGTCCGAATGTCTTTCTACTCTGAAGAGACCACAACACAATAAACAAAAGTCCACCAAGTTTGCAGGCTCACAGACACCCCCATATCTACTCTCAAAGAAGGCGCCCCCTCATGGGCCTTTCCCAGCATTGGTTCTTAACCTCTGGACCACCAGGGATGTCTCTTGATGAGTTGGTGAGTTCTTTACCAGAATTTTCTGGTAAACCACGACAGTATTCCCTTAAACTGCCAAGGGAAACTAACATTCATGAGAAACCGGGCTAAATTCTGGTAGATTACTGGTCCTCCCCTCTCTACTCTGAATCCCACTCGTGGCCTCTAGATGGGATCCTGGAAAAATTGGCAGAAGCCACCTAAGGGCAGCAGTTCTCACCAGAGTCGGCTCTTCCAGATGCGCCTAGAATATCTTTAAAAAATCTGTTTCTTTATTTGTGGCTGTGCTGGGCCTTCGTTGCTGCGCGTGGGCTTTCTCTAGTTGAAGCCAGCGGGGGCTCCTTTCTAGTCGCGGTGCATGAGCTTCTCGTGGCGCTGGCTCTTGCTGCGGAGCCCCGGCTCTAGGGCGCATGGGCTCAGTAGTCGGGCACAGGCTTGGGTGCTCCGTGGAATCTTCCCAGACCACGGACAGAACTCGTGTCCCCTGCACTGCAGGTGGATTCTTAACCACTGGGCCGCCAGGGAAGCCCCAAAATAAAATATCTTCTGTGCCCTCTTTGCAGGTACCTCTTGAATCCAAGCGGTTGTTCAGTACTGTCAGAAATATTTACTGTTTGTCCCAGGTGACAGCTACGAAGTATCTCTGTGGTCAGAAACTGGCCACGTTGCAGAGCCTGATAGAAAAACTTTTAGGCCTGCGTCCCTAAAATAAAACTATGTACTCAGAGGGAAAGAAAAACCTTCTAAAGCCCCTACAAAAGGATTTATAGGTGGATCGACCTATGATATCATTTAAGTTGCAGCCCAAATCCTCAGGAATTAAAAGCAACTGTCCTTCTCTCACATATCTTTGAAAAACCAGAAATTCTGTTCCAGCAACTCTTATTTAGGTCATCTCTTTAAAATACCAACTTCAAGGAGGCGATTCTTATCAGAAGGAAAACAGAAGGGATAAAAGGTGTTTTGAAACTTAGGCAACTGAAAAATCCTAAAGGTCTTCTCCATAAATATTAATAAAAAGCTTTAGCCATCTGAACAGGTCACCTTAGGTTACTGCAGCTGTTAGAAATATAATTTGGATCAAATCTCTTTTATACTACCTGATTCATGGCTAAATCTTTCAACAACAGCTATAAGGTCTCTATTGGCCTCTGTCTGTGTGTTTGTGTGCGTCTATGTATATGTGTTGTATGGTACTACCCACCTTCAGATGGTATTGCTAAAATTAATTTGTAGAAGAGCTCTATTTAATGGGCTTGAAGAGAATAAAGCACTTGTATATATGAAGGATAACTACAACTTTCAGACATATGATAGAAACTAACTCAAATATTTTTCAGGTTTACTTGATCTGAGAAAATCTTTGGTAAATAAAGCCTAGTTTAAATTTGTTGGATAGGTATGTCTTCAGAATTATCAGCATTAAAATAATGCCAAAGCACATTATCCTAGTTGGGTTCATTGGTTAAAAAGAAAATTCATGTTATCTCTGCTATGAAATTTGTCAGCAAGAAAAACAGCTTGGGATGATGGCTGATTTTGTTAAAACATCTCATGAAAGTTTTGTGTTTAGTCTAAACATAATTATTGAGAACAGGAGAAATAAATACGATACTGCAGAATAAAAATTTTATGTGAACTTTTGAAATAATTTCCACAAATCTTTTTGGTAACCTGAAACCTTAAAGTTTTGCCAAGTTAAATTAAATGGTGGATAGTTATCAAATATCTAAATCATTTGCAAATAAGACAAAACAATTATTGAACACAGATTTGTCCATTTGGGGATTTCTTCTACAAAGGAACTAAAGATATTTGGGTTTATTAGTAAACATGTTTTGTGCCACACTGAAAAATTTACTATGAGAACACATTTCTACAGATTATAGAAAGCATTTATATACAGACACATACACAGAGTATTTACAAATTCACAGGCCACAAAATGCTAATATGAAAGAAGGTTCACAATTGTTTATCACTTTATTTTCACTAAAAATTAAGGTTTTTAGCAGCCATGAAATTAAAAGATGCTTGCTCCTTGGAAGGAAAGCTATGACAAACCTAGACAGCATATTAAAAAGTTGGGACATTACTTTGCCGACAAAGGGCCGTATAGTCAAAGTTATGGTTTTTCCAATAGTCATATACAGGTGAGAACTGGACCATAAAGAAGGCTAAGAAATGAAAAATTGATGCTTTTGAACTGTGGTGCTGGAGAAGACTCTTGAGAGTCCCTTGGACTGCAAGGAGATCCAACCAGTCCATTCTAAAGGAGATCAGCCCTGAATATTCACTGAAAGGACTTATGCGGAAGCTGAAGTTCCAATACTTTGGCCACCTAATGTGAAGAGTTGACTCACTAGAAAAGACCCTGCTCCTGGGAAAGACTGAGGGCAGAAGGAAAGGGGCGGGGGCTGACAGAGGATGAGAGGGTTGGATGGCATCACTGACTCAATGGACATGAGTTTAAACAAACTCTGGGAGATGGTGAAGGACAGGGAAGCCTGGCATGCGGCAGTTCATGGGGTCACAAAGAGTTGGACACAACTTATTGACTGAACAACAAAGAAAATCATTGCCTGACAGGCTCGGGAACCCCAGGATATTGAAAAGAGAGGAATTCACTCAAACTGCAGGTATTATAGATAAACTCTCTCTCCTTCAGTGGGGTCCTTCTTTGACTTACTTGATGTTGATTGGTTTGTATCATGGGGACCATGGCTCCAAAATGCACTCCAAACATTAGGAAATTTTCCTGTTTGTAATAATCATAGTAGTCTCCCTGTCACGCTGTATTTTCTCAAAAGGTTTAAATGTATGTTCGTAGCCACTAACCACCAAGCAAATGATCTCCCTAAGACTGGAAGGCCAGAAAATGAATGAAGAAAATGACCAGCCAAAAAACAGTGAGCCTGAAGTTACAACCTGTAAATCAACAAAAACAGAGAACTTAAGAACAGTATCTGAGAGTGGCACTAACACCTTAAATTTTTACCACATTTCTCAGTGACAAATGGCCTTCCCTAGTGGCTCAGACAGTAAAGAATCTGCCTGCAACGCAGGAGACCTGGGCTTGATCCCTGTTCCAGAAAGACCCCCTGAAGGGAATGGCTACCAACTCCAGTATCTTGCCTGGAGAATTCCATGGACAGAGGATCCTGGTGGGCTACAGTCCATGGGGTCGCAAAGAGTCATACAGGGATGAGTGACTTTCAAGGTCTGATCAAAAGGGGGAACTGTTCAAAAAAAGACAACAGGCCCAAATGGAGTCACTTGTGCTAAGCCTACCATGCCAAATGGAGACTTAATACCTAACCTGACTGCAGTTTCAGCCTCTTGCAGGAATATGATCTTAACCAGACAGTCTGGAATTCCCTGATCAGCACTAGGGAGGCAAATGCCTCATAGGCCCCTACAGTTAGCCCCCCCAGGGAAGAGATCTTGCCTGAAAATGACCCACTCTTTGCTAGTTCCTCTCTCCTTCCCTTCTGTCCATAAAAGCCTTTCATTTCATGCAGCTCCAGGGAACTCTTTCCTGTTTGCTCCATAGGATGCTGCTTGATTCTTGGCTCATAGAATAAAGCCAATTTGATCTTTCAGTTGACTTGGTTGAATTGTTTCCTAACATTCCCATTAGGTTGGTTTCTTCCAGGAAACCATGTTGCTGAGGCAGATGGCACTATTGGGAGCTTTTCTTCCCATCTGGGAAAAAGGGGGAAATGTGGTGGGGCTCTGCGGAGGAAGGTGGCAATGGAGCAGGCTGCCAAAGCCCCATTTTGCGAAGCAGGAAGCTTAGGAATTTGGGAGGCAGGCAGGGGTGGGGAGCTCTTCTGAAGAAAATTACAAAAGAACCTTACAAACAGAATGCCAGAGCCCCTCTGGAGACCAAGGAGGGGCCGCATAACTGAGGAGTCTTGAAGTTCAAGCTTCATTAGCTCCATGGTAAATTCAAATTGGTAAGTGGAAATATTGATACATTGAGGGAAAGGAAGGTTGGATATTGGACAAGGATATTATCTTGTTTGGGGAGATTTCCTTGAAAATAACGGTTTTTATAAATCTGGAAATATTATGTAATAAATATGAGAATCTTATCCCAATTCAAAGACTAAACTAGTAACTGGCTTCCCCGGTGGCTCAGTGGTAAAGAATCCGCCTGCAATGTAGGGGCCACAGGAGATGCGGGTTCAATCCCTGGGTCGGGAAGATTCCCCTCGAGAAGGAAATGGCGACCCACTCCAGTAATCTTGCCTGGAGAATTCCATGGACAGAGGAGCCTGGCAGGTTACAGTCCCTGGGGTCGCAAAGAGTCGGATACGACTGAGTGACTCAACAACAAAAGAACTGGCCAATACTCTATAAATGAATTAATCGTTGTTATCCTGTGTCTGTAACACTAAGTGGCGTTAGTGATGATTTTCAGCATGTGCGTGTTCAGTTGCTCAGTCATGTTGGACTCTTTGCGACCCCATGGACTATAGCCTGTGAGGCGCCTCCATCCATGGGATTCTCCAGGCAGGAATACTGGAGTGGGTTGCCATTTACTCCTCCAGGGGATCTTCCTGACCTAGGGATAGTACCGGTGTCTCCAGCATCTCCTGCATTGATTGGCAGGTGTAGTACTTTACCACTGAGCCACCTGGGAAGCCTGATGATTTTCAGCACTCACCCAACAAAGGATTTCCTTAGTATTTTCTTCTTCTTTTTTAACTTTTTGACTAAGCCATGTGGCATGTGGGATCTTAACCCCCTGACTAGGGATCAAACTCTCACCCTGTGCTTTGGAAGCACAAAGACTTAACCATTGTACCGCCAGGGCAGTCCCTAGAAACTCTTTTCTTATGGACTCATAATTAGTAAATATATATATATATTTGAATATATATATATATATGTATATATATATATATATTTGACCATGCTCCATGGCTTACAAGATCTTAGTTCCCTGACCAGGGACTGAACCTGGGCCCTCAGCATTGAAAGTGCAGTCATAACCACTGGACTTGCAGGGAATTCCCAGGATATTTTGTTAAAATTATCTTACAAACCTAGTGTAAGCAGGGTTACCCTTTGCTCTTTTTGGCACCTCACCACATATGATATAGTAAGATCATATGTATTTTCTATTTCCTTTGGTCAAGGCACAGCTGGCTACTGAATAGAATGTATTTGTTCTCAGTTGTTTCCTGAACTAACAAGTCACTGACTCCCAGCCTAAGCATGCACCCCAGATCTCACAGAACCACAGGAAGTTTTAGCTGGAAAGGCCCTTTGCCAAAGATCACTGGGCCCAGTATTCAGGTTTCCAGACAGGCAGGTGAGTCCTCGATGTTCAGGAGTACGTCTGAGGAGTACCAGGCACCAAAGTCTGCATGGCTGGGACTCAGACCTCTTGGGGAGGACATCTGAATTTTAAGCTTTCTCCCCAACCCTGAAGGATATTATAGGGAAGCAAAATTCACTACCCCAAAATGTCTCTTTGGCGTGTGGATTACTTTAAGGTAAAAATAATCAAGGCCCCAAAACTCAGGAAGAAATTCTGACCTTCCCCCAACTGATTAAAACCATTCAGATAGGGAGTTCCCTGGTGGTCCAGTAGTAAAGAATCTGCCGGCCAAGGAAGAGGACACAGGTTTGATCCCTGGTCAGGAAAGATCCCACAGGCCGGGGAGCAACTAAGCCCACTCACCACAGCTACTGAGCCAGCACTCTAGAGACCCGGAGCCACAGCTACTGAGCCTGTGCTGCCCAGAGCCCATGTTCCGCAACAAGAGAAGCCTGTGCATCACAACTGGAGAGTGGCCCCTGCTTGCTGCAACTAGAGAAAGCTGCAAGCAGCAGGGAAGACCCAGCGCAGCCAAAAATAAACAAATAAATAAAATTATTATTTTTAAAATATCAAATAGAGGTCCTCTTCCCAGGATAGAGCTGTCACCAGGGTCATCTGCAGAGTGGGCTTGGTGTGGCAGGGGACAGGGCGTAAAGACCAGGGTCCTCTCTGGGTCCCAGTGTCTCCACAGGCCTAGCACACAGCTGCTTACCAAACATTTGCTTTTCCATCTTGATGTGACTTTCCTTCCATCCCTCTGAAGTCCCAAAACATTACCTTCAACATCCTCTCTCATCTTCAGCTAAAGGTGGTATATAAGGTGAGGGTTTCTGCCACTTTGGTGAGTGGCTCAACTTTCCGGGGTCTCTGCCATGGACATATGTTACTAAACTTTTGTTTGATTTTCTCCTGTTAATCAGTCTTGCTGGTGGTTAAGTTGCCCGGTCGTGTCTGACTCTTTGAGGCCCCATGGACTGTAGCCCGCCAGACTCTTCTGTCCATGGGATTTTCCAGGCAGGAATACTACAGTGGGTTGCCATTTCCTTCTCCAGGGGATCTTCCCCACCCAGGGACTGAACCTGGGCCTCCTGTATTGCAGGCTGATTCTTTACCAACAGAGTTATCAGGGAAGCCCTTACGTCCATTTAATTCCTAGACTAGCTAGAAGAACTCTGAAGGGCAGAGGAAAATATCTTCCTCCCGAACAATGGACACAGTTGACCTGAGCAACAGAGATACATCTCCCCAAATTCACCTCGTTTGAAAAGGCAACATGATCTTGTTTAATAAAGAAAAGGAAGGGACTTCCCTAGTGGTCCAGTGGCTAAGAATCTTCCTTCCAATGCAGGGGATGTGGGTTGGATCCCTGGCCGGGGAACTAAGATCCTACATGTTGTGGAGCAACTACTGACCCCATGCCACAAGGTGAAGCCCACTCACCACAACTAAGACCTGATGCAGCCAGAGAAATAATTTTTTTTTAAGTACACTTAAAAAAGGAAGAAGGAACTTCTCCAGTTGTCCAGTGGCTAGGACTCCACACTCTCAGTGCATGGGGCCTGGGTTCGATCCCTGATCAGGGAACTAGATCACACACAGCACATCTAAGATGGAAGATCTTTCATGCCACAACCAAGATGCGGCATGGCCAAATAAATATTGAAAAAAAAAAAACCCAAAAAACCCAAACACTGTCATGGCTGAGCAGAATCTCTGGAGGTGGTCTCAGGACATGAGTCCACCTTCTCCCTGCAACTGCCAGCTTTTCTGATGAAAGCACCTTTCCTTTCTATTGACCCTTGCCTCCTGAATTATTGGCTTTTGAGTGGCATGCAGCTGAACCTGAGTTCAGTAAGAATTCCTTCACTCAGTTACCCCACACACTTAACAAATGCCCAGGCAGACCCAATTCTTGCCATCACAGAGCCTGCACAGTGGTGAGTTCGGTAAGCAAAGAAAGTGTGTAACTTATTAGTTGTCATGGGTGATGTATAAGGAAAGTGCAGGACCTCCCAGAGAGGCCCAGGAGGCTGAGGAGGGAGGACGAGTGGGGATGAATCAGGGAGTTGGGGAGGCTGCTCTGAGGACCAGCTGAGGGAGGAGCCTGAGGGCTGTGCGGTCAGCAGCCCCAGCTCGGCAGCAAGTGGGACTTAAGCCAAGTGATCGGGGGGAGGATCCTTGAATATCAAGGAGCACAGTCTTTGAAACGGTGGATTCTGGATGGCACAGAAAAATACAAGGAAGAAAGGAAAACTTACCCAGAGTTCTGTTTTTGGCTAAACAGCCAACTGTTAAGATGATGGTGAGCAACACCCCCATTTTTATCTTTTTCTTAAAGCAACTTTTATACTTGGAATGAAATTATTTCTATTTTTCCACTTACTGTCTTTCCCAACCAGAAGTGTGTTCTGTGAACACAAAGCGTCTTGTCTACCTTGTTTTATTTGCTCTGTAATATGTGGCGACTGGATGAATAGACAGAAACCTCCCAAATCACGCTGTTTTCCTACACTCAAGCATGTACTATGAGCATAGATAGACAGACAGATAAGCAGACAGACAGATGAGCAGTTAAACAGACAACAGACAGACAGATGGGTACTTTTAAACAAACAAAATTTAAATATACATATTGAGGGGATATATTTATACGAATGGGCTTCCCCTGTGACTCAGTGGTAAAGAAACCTCCTGCAATGCAGGAGACACAGGAGACTCAGGTTCGATCCCTGGGTCGGGAAGATCCCCTGGAAGAGGGCATGGCAACCCACTTCAGTATTCTTGTCTAGGAAATGTCATAGACAGAGGAGCCTGGCAGGCTACAGTCCATGGGGCCGCAAAGAGTTGGACACGACTGATGTGTCTGAGCACACACATGCATACTTACAGCTGATTCACATTGTTGTACAATAGAAACTAATACAACACTCCAAAGCAATTACCCTCCAATTAAGAAATGTGTTTGTGTTTAGTCGCTCAGTCGTGTCCGATTGTTTGCGACCCCATGGACTGTAGCCCACGAGACTCCCCTGCCCATGGGATCCTCCAAGGCAAGAATACTGGAGTGGGTTGCCATTTCCTTCTCCAGGGGATGTTTCTGATGCAGAGACTGAACCTGCAACTCTTACATCTCCTAAGATAGACCATAATGAAAAAGAATATTTTTAAAATATATTAAAAAATAAATGTACTGTTCTCAGTTAGCGGTAAGGGCTTATTCCCAGCATCTCCTGTTTTCATCACAAGCTCTGCTCCCAAAGGGAGGAAGTGGAATTCAGGCAGTGGGGCCAAGACCCTTCCTGACCTCGCAGAGCCCACACTCTCACCTCCTCTCAGCCGCATAACAAGCCTTGGTGTGTCTATGTGATTTACAAAACCTGCTCCCTGTGGAGGGATGTTTAGGCGGTTCACTGTTCCTCCTTACAAAGGAAACTGGGATGAATAGTACATCTTGTCCCATGTACAGGATTACTTCCTAGAGTTAAAACTCTAGATCACATTTTGTACCTGGAGACACAGAGCCAGACTGCCCACCAGCAAGGCTGTACTGATTCACAGTTTTAAATAGCAAGTAGGGGACAGCCCCTTCCCTAAATCCTCACCCAGGCCACGTCAGTCCATCTTCTAAAACCCTGGCAACTGGGAAGGAATGCGATGCTTTATCTGAACACATCTGATTATCCATGAAGTCTGAACATCTTGTCCTGTATTTATTGAAATGCTGGCGAACTTTCTTCCTTTTTTTCTTTATTTGTTTTTTTGGTAAGTGGAGTGTTTCAATCCTTTGCCTGAAATTAGTAAAATGAAGGGGGGAGGGGTCCCTGACCAGGTGGCATCATCACCTGGGAATTAGAAATGCAAATTCCCACGCCCCACGCTGGACTTGTCGAATCAGAAACTCTGGGCATGGGTCATCCAGTGGATGACCACTCTGGATGGAAGCTGAAATGCCTTCAATCATTGGGATTTCAGTCACACTAGACTCTCATTCTCTGTACAAGAAACATGTCCCTAACTTCTAAACTGGAGACACAAAACTTTTCGATCAACAGCATGCTCAACATTTCCTCCTTAAATCAGCATTTAAGGACCTTTAGTCCAGAAGATTCTGTAGATAATTAATTAAGACCCTGGTGGCTCAGTGGTAGCGACCCATCCCTGGGTCGGGAAGATCCCCTAGAGAAGGAAATGGCAATCCACTCCAGTATTCTTGCCTGGAGAATTCCATGGACAGGGAGTCTGATGGGCTACAGTCCATGGGGTCGCAAAAAGCTCGACACGACTTAGCAACTAAACCACCACCACCACCATATAGCACAGGGAACTCTTTTCAATACTCTATACAGGGCTGAAAGCTAAAACAGAGTGGATATATATATATCTAAGTCTGATTCACTTGGCTGTACATCTGAAACTAGCACAACATTGTAAATCAACCACACTCCAATAAAAACTTTTTTAAAAAGAGAGAGACTGTGAATTAACACCACAAAACTCACCTAACTCACAACAGCCAAATCAATGCTGAGAAGGGACTCCCTGTTCTCATCTGCCCAGCATCGGTCCCCTTTTTTGAGCCACAATCTGTCTTGTATCTGACCCTCCACTCTCAGGACCTGCGGTCTGGCTCGTTAGTACAGGGGTGGGAAAGCGACTCAGGCCTGACTCAACACCACCTCCCCCCACTCTCCCCAGTCCTCCCACTCCGACAGCTCAGCTCCTCCATGGGCCCAGGACCCAAGCCCGTCGAAGGTTTATGTTTCCTGGACAACCTCTCTCAACTCTTCCATCACTACCTCTCCTACTTCCTGCAGCAAATCCAGGCCCTTCTGCAGGATTCCCAAGGGACAGAGGGTGTGCTGACCCCTGCCCAGAGGGGCCACTTGTGTCCCCAGGGGACAGGCTGAGCTCACTTCAGCCGTATTCGGGGACCGGACGTGCAGACACGTGACTCTGTGCTGGGATCAGCCACCAGGATGGGCATTTCCATTAGTCACCAGCCTCCTGGGTCCATAATCCCTTTATTTGAGACACTCCGTAAGCCTTCAGCAGCGACAGCTGGCAGACACATTTCCCAGGCTGGCGGGTGCCGGGGTGGATGTGTGGAGGCCGCGTGGCAACATTCCTCAGCCTCACTCCAGGGCTCCCGGTGTCTGTTGGGGCAAGCTCAGTCTCCGACGTTCCCCGGAACTGCCCCCCCTGCCAACACCATCAAGGGCCAAATGCGCAGAACTTCCCTAACTCAGAGCCATCACCTGCCCTTGTGCTGGGACCTTCACTTTTCCCCTTGGATGCTGATTGTTGTTGTTGTTCTTGTTCTCAAATAAGATATTCAGGATGGTTTTTATCTCAGCGTCCACACTTTGATGAAACTGACTTGTTCAAGAGCGTCTATGGGGCGGACCCAGGGCCCCGCTGGCACTCTCTGAACTCCAGACACATAAAGCAGACGCGTTACAGACCACACAGCGCGAGGAACTGATGTGCTGCACACACTCGAGTGATGCAAGTGCAGGAGAGCTCCAGGCTGACCGAAAAAGGAAGTGACACGACTCAGCTTCCATAGAGGGCTTTCGACCGCGTGAGGGCGATGCGTGCGGACAGGCAGCGAGGAGGGGCCGCGGGCCGGGGAGACGTGGGACCCGGAGAGAGTTTCAGGCTGGCGAACAAGGACGCGCCAGAAATCCCCTCCGCGCTTCGTAAAGAAAGGGAGAACGCGGGATTTGATGGGTCAGTGGGGTGTTCACGCTCCACACCAGACTCACCGCGGACCGTCAGCCCAGCGGGGAAGCTGCGCCTCTGGACACGTGTGTGTGTGTGAAAGGGTCACCGCTCCGTGACAAAGGACGCTCCAGCAAGTCAGGGCTGGCACCACCGGGCCTCCTTCACACACATACACACATCTGTACACACCCACACACAAGCACACACCTACACACAATCACAAACACCCCCCGACACACACCTTCACAACACACAACACACATGTACACACCCACACACCCTCACAACGTCCCACATAAACACACACACCACACATAAACACAGTCACATGCACACCCCACACACATATACACACATACCTCTCACATATAGTCATACACATACATTCACCTCCTACACAGTCACACACACACCCACATATACGTACGCACCTACATAATCTCACACACACACCCACACACACCCCTTCACAACACACACCCACATACCCTCACAACATCCCACATAAACTCACACACACCACACATAAACACACTCAGTCACACGCACACACCACACACATATCTGTACACACCCATACACCATCACACACCTACACACAATCACAACACCCCCCCACAGACACACACCTTCACAACATACTCCACACATATAGGTGCACACCCACACACCCTCACAACATCCCACATAAACTCACACACACCATACATAAACACACCCAGTCACACACACACCCCACACACACATCTGTACACACCCACACACAAGCACACACCTACAGACAATCACAAACACCCACACACACAGACACACACACACACCTTCACAACACACTCCACACATAGGTACACACCCACACACCCTCACAACATCCCACATAAACACACTCAGTCACACATACCTCTCACATATAGTCGTACACACACATTCACCTCCTACACAGTCACACACACACCCACATATATGTACACACCTACACAATCTCACACACACCCCTTCACAACACACACCCACACACCCTCACATCCCACATAAACTCACACACACCACACATAAACATACATTCACCTCCTACCCAGTCACACACACATCCCACATATACATACACACCTAATCACACACAAACACACACCCACAGATGCACACACACACCTTCACAACACACACATATATTCACCCAGTCACACACACACACCACACATATATGTACACACCCACACACCCTCACAACATCCCATGTACACTCACACATACCACATATACACATACACAGTCACATACCCCCCCACATATATATATACATACTTCCCACACACAGTCACACACATGCACACTACACATACACTCACCTCCTATACACTACAGTCTCACACACACCTATGCACAACACACACGCACACTGCCACACAGACGCACATACACACCTCACAACATACACACACACCTCACATATATATATATATTCAGCCACACATAGTCACACACACACCACACTCAAGCATTTCAGTCCCAAACACAAAACCCTCCCCAGTCGCACTGACCATCCAAACAGGGGTATGGAATCAACCAAACAAAACAGACAATTATCATGGATTAAAAACAACTTTTCCTTAAAAGAAAAAGGCCTTGAACTGGGCAAAGATTGCCGAATGGGAAACACAAAATGAATTTGAAAGTGTAAGGCAAAAAAAAGTGAGAAAAAGGCACGTTGGAAGAGCCAGTCAAGTCCTAGAACTGTCTAGGCTTTGGTCTCTGAAGGGTAGCCCTTGAAGCTGGGATGACCCGGGCCTGTCGAAGGGGACGCTGTGACCTGTGGGGTGGGGGGTGGGGTCTCCCCCTTTCTGAGGACGAAACCGAACTCCACAGTAGCCACCAGGGGGCGTCAGAAAACTCTGTTACACATTCAATCAGCAGATTTTTTTGAAGGGCATTTCTTTCAGCTTTGTTTTTCTATCCATTAAAAGGTCAGAGTGAGCCCCGTCTGAGTCCAACCCTGGGTGTTTATACTGCAGTTCAACCGGTGGACAATGGGAAGGAGGGGGGAGACTTCCACAAAAATATGCTCTGAACCACGCGGTTTGGAGGAGTGATGAGAAATAGCACACCCAGGAGAGGTGGATCCCAGCCAGCAGGAGGAAATGGAAATATCAAAACCCTCAGCTTCATCCTCCTCCGCTCCCTAGTCTGTTTCCTTTTCCCCTACATGCACATGTAAGCTAGCATCCTTAGACTCTCTGGTTTTTATCCCCCCCGGCCAAGGAGCCGGCTAAAGACCGGCCTGGTCACCTCTGGCCAACCAAGGCCAGAAACTAAGCACATGGTGGCTGGCGCCCCCTGGTGGGAAAACTAGAGAACAGCACCCTCTACCCGGCCACAGGCCGGTGGACAACAGGCGAAGTCCACTGAGGATCTCTGTCTCCTCCTCCCCGCCAGCCACTCCTGAAATGTGGGCACATCTCTCAGTTCTAATCTTGTCCTCAATAGAACCTGCTAAGCCCCAGGTATCACCTGTAAAGGTGGCCCATTTTATTCACAACTTGTTTCCCCCAATATCCATCAGTGGACATTTCACAGGAATCATGGCTTCACCCGTGGTGGAACCAGAGAATCACGGATCGAAAAAGGCAAAGGAGGCAACTGGGGAAGGGACAGACACCGCTGGACTCAGAGAAACGCCAAGAAGGTGATATCCAGTGGGAAAAACGTCAGCCCTCTTCCCACCATTATGTCCGGCCCAAGCCTTCTGAGTTTTGTTTCCTCAACCCCCTATTTAAGAACAGTTTTGAGGTTGCCATGGAAACATAACATTTTGCAGTTGTTAGGAAAGAAGACTCACAGATGAAAATAATTCAGCAAAGAAACCCCAGAGAGGCATTCTAGCCTCCCTGTGTAAATGCAACACAGTGTTCGGGTATTTGTCTACAGAATGGGCTGCATTTTTCAAACATTTACTTCTCTCAAATATTTACTTTCCTGAAATTGTGTTATCAGTAGGGAGAGACCCATAAACACTTATTTTCTAGCATATAAACAGAAGCCTGAGCTGGTTAATAATTTGCTCCACGGTAGACCCATTCCAGAAATGACCAGTAATTGTTTCCTTTCAGCTAGGTTCACTTGAATTCTGCCAGCTCTGCAGCCTTAGTTTCTGAACTTTTCCAAGCCTCAGTTTACTCATCTGTAAAATGGAGGTAACAGACCTACTTCACAGGGTCCCTGAAAGGATGAAACAAGCTAATGCCTACGCCTCAGGATCTCTGACTCTCGTAACTTTTCTATACTGTTAGTTGCTGTTCAGTTGCTCAGTTGTGTCCGACTCTTTTGCAGCCCCATGGACTGTGGCCTGCCAGGCTCCTCTGCCCACGGGATTTCTCAGGCAAGAATCCTGGAGTGTGTTGCCAGCCAGCCACTCCTCCTCCAGGGGATCTTCCTGACCCAGGAATCAAACTCACATCTCCTGCACTGCCAGGCAGATTCTTTACTACTGAGTCACCGGGGGAGCCTCTTCTGTACTGTGTGGATGTGTATTTTTGTTTGAAAAAAGTCTATATAAGTTTTATGTTATCACGGGATCTCTGACTCAGTGAGTTTTCAAAGGTGTTGCTCTAAAGTGAAGCGTCTTTATCAGGTTCCTGAGAGGCCTCATCCTCACCAGCTATCAGGCTTTTATGGGGACATGCAGTGCAAGACAGATGTATGGGTTATATTAGAAAGAGAACTATCTTGTCTTCAGAAACTAGATACGATTCTAACCCCTAAATATAAGTAAGCCAAATATAATTTCTTTTTTAAAGCCAAATATAATTTATTTTACCTAAAATTGCTATTAATAACATTCACAGCATACGCATCATCAGATTGGCTACAGGTGAAATTGTACCAGGCACAGCAAAACAAAGTAAAATAAAGATACCCAAAATATCCTTAACAGTAAGAATCCAGAGAATGAAGAAATGTCAAAGTGAAGGATTCTCACACTTTCCAAAGTTCCCAAGTCTCCAGAGGTAGAAGAGGTGGATGATCAGGAGAAGGGGAGGAGAGTGGGTTATCATTTGTCATTCTTGATCTAAATCTGCTAGGACTTTATATCACGTTACTGCAGAAACTAAAGTCTAGACAGTACATGAAAAATGTGAGCCTGCCAAAGCATGCGGTGACCTGAGAGCATTTGAGGGTACCACTGTTTCTGCACAGGATGCTAAATTGTTTGAAATGAAACCTTCAGACGTACTGCAGAGTGACCCAGGGTGGTGTAAGACCTACAAGAAAAGTTAAGTTATTAATGTCCTTTTGCCCCAAACTCCTTTCACAAGTTACCTCCCCTTGTCCTGCTGCTGCTGCTGCTGCTAAGTCGCTTCAGTCGTGTCTGACTCTGTGTGACCCCATAGATAGCAGCCCATCAGGCTCTCCCATCCCTGGGATTCTCCAGGCAAGAACACTGGAGTGGGTTGCCATTTCCCTCTCCAATGCATGAAAGTGAAAGTGAAGTCGCTCAGTCGTGCCACCCCATGGACTGTAATTTCTGGCAAATGTCCTGCCCCTAATACTATCGATGAATATTCAGATTTTATACGTTTAGAAATGCTTTCCTCGGCCCTTGTAAATTTCCATGTAAATAATAAATAACAGTCACAGTGCCTGAACATAAGAAAGTGGTCAACTCAAATTTGTTGAATGAGTGAGAATAGAGAAAAAGCCATCAAGGGTTAAACAGAAGGAAAGAATTTTTTAAATGGTGTTACTGCACAGGGAATTCCCTGGTGGTCCAGTGACTAGGACTGGGTGCTCTAACTGCTATGGGCCTGAGTTCAAGTCCTGGTTGGGGAACTAAGATCCCACAAGCAGCACCACATGGCCAAAAGAAAAAAAAAAAGTATTACAAATCAGTGGGGAGAAAAAGGATTATTTAAAAATACTAGTACTGGAGTAACTGGTTATCTATTTTGAAAGAATACATATTAGAGCCTATCTTACACTAGTAATTCTAGAAATTTCAGATGGAGTAATTGGTTTCTTATAAAGAGAAGGACTTCATGAAACAACTAGAAGAAAAGAGTTATCTCATTTGAGGACAGGGAAGAGCTTACTCTAAGTATAAAACAGAGGGGGAAAAACCCAAAAGCAAAGCGTGATAGGTTGTTTTATATTAAAAAGTAATGTGACTACTAACTGTAATATGCTCTAGAACAGAAAAAAAAAGTCAGGTTAAAAACTAAGGAAATCTAAATAAAATATGGACTTTAGTTAATAACAGTATATTAGTGATGGTTTCAATAACTATAACAAAGTACCATAGTAATATCAGACGTTAATAATAAGGAAAACTGCTTATGGAATCTATGGGGACTCTTGGCAGTTCTGCTGAAATTTTCTGTAAATCCAAAATTGTTCTAAAATAAAAAGCTAATGAACAAAATACCTCCCCTTCAAAACAAAACAAAAACGGAGGACAATGGTTAACGGGTTTGTTTAAGACAACAGCCAGGCATGTAGGTCTCTGGATTCAGGCGGCCTAGGCTTGAATCTCAATTCTGTCACTCCAGCTGTGACACTCTAGACAAGTTAATTAACCTCTCTGTATCTGTTTCCTTGGGCTTCCCAGGTGGCACTAGTGGTAAAGAACCCTCCTACCAATGCAAGAGACATAAGAGACAAGAGTTTGGTCCCTGGCACTGGGTTATTTGGGGCTTCCTTGATATCTCAGTTGGTAAAGAATCTGCCTGCAATGCGGGAGACCTGGGTTTGATCCCTGGGTTGGGAAGATCCCCTGGCGAAGGGAAAGGCTACCCACTCCAGTATTCTGCCCTGGAGAATTCCATGGACTGTATAGGCCACGGGGTCGTAAAGAGTCGGACATGACTGAGCGATACTTTCACTGGGTTATTTTAAGAGGTTTGACAAAAAACAACAAAATTCTGTAAATCAATTATCCTTCAATTAAAAAATAATTTAAAAAAATCATATTAGTGAATGCACATGGGAGACTAACATTTTCCAAGAACATAGTAAGTGCTCAGCAAATGTTAGCTGACTTCATAGTATAAAGAATTCTCACCAAAAAAATGTAGAAAAATTAGTGCATGCATGCATACTAAGTCACTCAGATCACGTCCAACTCTGTATGATGCTATGGACTGTAGCCCTCCAGGCTCCTCTGTCCGTGGGATTCTCCAGGCGAGAATACTGAAGTGGGTTGCCGTGCCCTCCTCCAGGGGATCTTCCCGACCCAGGGATTGAACCCAGGTCTCCTCCCGCATTGAATGGAGATTCTTTACCATCTGAGCCACCAGGGATGCCCTGAAAAAATCAGTACCTCGGTACAAAACTGGCAAAGAGAAATTAAGATATTAAGAAATTACAAATGGCTGATAAGGAACCACTGGTGGTCCAGTGGTTAAGAGTCTTCCTTCCAATGCAGGGGATGAGGGTTCAACTCCTGGCCAGGGAACTAAGATGCCACGTGTCTCTGGGCAACTGAGCCCGCGCTCCACAACTACTGAGTCCCTGAGCTCTGGGGCTTGTGCTCCAGAACAAGCCTTTAAACTAGAGAAAGCCTGTGTGCTGCAGTGAAGACCCAGGGCAGCCAAAAAAAAGGCGAATAAACATACAGGTGGGGGTTCACCCTCACTGATAAGGAATGTAAAAAGTCAAACCAAGAATATAATTTTTCCCTCTTACCAAACTGGCAAAGATTGAAAATGACAGTGCCTAGCATAGGAAAGGATACTATTACACTGCTAAAGTGACAGTGGAAGAAAAGTTATGACCAACCTAGACAGCATATTAAAAAGCAGAGACATTACTTTGCCGACAAAGGTCCATCTAGTCAAAGCTATAGTTTTTCCGGTAGTCATGCATGGATGCGAGAGTTGGGCTATATAAGAAAGCTGAGCGCCAAAGAATTGATGCATTTGAACTGTGGTGTTGGAGAAGACTCTTGAGAGTCCCTTGGACTGCAAGGAGATCTAACCAGTCCATCCTAAAAATCAGTCCTGAATATTCAGTGGAAGGACTGATGCTGAAGCTGAAACGCCATTCTTTGGCCACCTGATGCGAAGAACTGACTCATTTGAAAAGACCCTGATGCTGGGAAAGGTCGAAGATGGGAGAAGAAGGAGACAACAGAGGATGAGATGGTTGGATGGCATCACCAACTCAGTAGACATGAGTTTGGGTAAACTCCAGGAGTTGTTGGACAGGGAGGCATGGCATGCTGCAGTCCATGGGGTCACAAAGAGTCAGACATGACTGAGCGACTGAACTGAGCTGAAAGTGGCAGTGTGGGGGTGGGAGGTATAATTTGGGATGACTTTGGGGGGAATAATTTGACAATATACAGTAATACATAACAAAATATACCCTTTAGAATATTTGCATTTTTTACTCTATAATTAAACTTCTAGGAATGTGTTCTAAATTATTGATCAGAGATACACAAATAATTATAAGAATATTTATTAACTGTGTTAACTTAGATGAGCAAAAATGGCAAGCCTCATGCATAACTGGCAGGAAGGTAAAATGGTAAACAATTTGGAAAACAATTTGCTGGTTCCTTCAAAAGTTAAACATAGAGTTACTAAGTGCATGTGTGCTCAACCGTGTCTGACTCTTTGCGACCCATGGACTGTAGCCCACCAGGCCCCTCTGTCCATGGGACTCTCCAGGCAAGAGTACTGGAGTGGGTTGCCATTTCCTACTCCAGGGGATCTTTCTGACTAAGATATCAAACCTGTGTCTCTTGTGTCTCCTGCATTTACCAGCAGATTCTTCACCACTGTACCAAAATTCTGAAAGAGATGGGAATACCAGACCACCTAACCTGTCTCTTGAGAAATCTGTATGCAGGTCAGGAAGCAACGGTTAGAACTGGACATGGAACAACAGACTGGTTCCAAATAGGAAAAGGAGTACGTCAAGGCTGTATGTTGTCACCCTGCTTATTTAACTTCTATGCAGAGTACATCATGAGAAACGCTGGACTGGAAGAAACACAAGCTGGAATCAAGATTGCCGGGAGAAATATCAATAACCTCAGATATGCAGATGACACCACTCTTAGGGCAGAAAGTGAAGAGGAACTAAAAAGCCTCTTGATGAAAGTGAAAGAGGAGAGCGAAAAAGTTGGCTTAAAGCTCAACATTCAGAAAACGAAGATCACGGCATCCAGTCCCATCACTTCATGGGAAATAGAAGGGGAAACAGTGGAAACAGTGTCAGACTTTATTTTGGGGGGCTCCAAAATCACTACAGTTGGTGATTGCAGCCATGAAATTAAAAGATGCTTACTCCTTGGAAGAAAAGTTATGAGCAACCTAGATAGCATATTCAAAAGCAGAGATGCTACTTTGCCGACTAAGGTCCGTCTAGTCAAGGCTATGGTTTTTCCTGTGGTCATGTATGGATGTGAGAGTTGGACTGTGAAGAAAGCCGAGCGCCGAAGAATTGATGCTTTTGAACATCGATGCTTTTGTTGGAGAAGACTCTTGAGAGTCCCTTGGACTGCAAGGAGATCCAACCAGTCCATTCTGAAGGAGATCAGCCCTGGGATTTCTTTGGAAGAAATGATGCTAAAGCTGAAGCTCCAGTACTTTGGCCACCTCATGCGATGAGTCGACTCATTGGAAAAGACTCTGATGCTGGGAGGGATTGGGGGCAGGAGGAGAAGGGGACGACCGAGGATGAGATGGCTGGATGGCATCACGGACTCAATGGATGTGAGTCTGAGAGAACTCCGGGAGATGGTGATGGACAGGGAGGCCTGGTGTGCTGCGATTCATGGGGTCACACAGAGTTGGACACGACTGAGCGACTGAACTGAACTGTACCACCTGGGAAGCCCCAGAGTTACCAGGCGACCCAGCAATGTTGCTGCTGCTAAGCTGCTTCAGTCGTGTCCAACTCTGTGCGACCTCATAGACGGCCGCCTACCAGGCTCCCCTATCCCTGGGATTCTCCAAGCAAGAACACTGGAGTGGGTTACCATTTCCTTCTCCAATGCATGAAACTGAAAAGTGAAAGTGAAGTCACCCAGTCGAGTCTGACTCTTAGCGACCCCATGGACTGCAGCCTACCAGGCTCCTCCATCCATGGGATTCTCCAGGCAAGAGTACTGGAGTGGGTGCCATTGCCTACTCCTTAGCAAATACCCACAAAGAACTGAAATCAGGTATTCAATCAGATACTTGCACATCAGTGTGCGTATCGGCACTATTTACAACTGCCAAAAAGTGTAGGCAACCCAAGTGTCCATCAAGAGATTAACAGATAAACAGAATGTGGTCTCTACATACACAGGAATATTATTAAGCCAGTCAAAGGAATGAAACTCTGAAACATGCTACACATGAGTGAACCTTCAGGACATGATTCTAAGTTAACTAAGCCAGCCATAAAAGGACAAATATTCTATGATTCCCAAATATTCTATGATTCCACTTATATGACAGTTTCAATGGATGTTCAAAAAATTTCTACAGCAACTGGGGACCTAAATGTTTTCAATGACTCTATTTAACAGATAAATAGAGACATAGAGTAGAATAGAGGTCACTGGTGGCTGGGGGATGGAAGTAAGGGGCGTGATTCTTTACTGGACCGCAGAGCTTCTCTTTGGGATGATGAAAAAGTGTGAACGGATACTTCTGACAGTAACACAACATGCTCAGTGGACTCAATTGGACACAAAAATGATTAAAATTGTGGATTTGATCTTACATATACTTTACAATATAAAATTGCAAAAAAAAAAAAAGCATCCTATAGGACTCAAAGCAAGTTTCAGAACATGGACCTGCATGGTACGTTCCATGGCCATTCAGGATGCTACCGGTTCATCTCCTGACCTGGGGTGAACAAATTCACACAGCGTGCAGCCCACTCTGGCTACCAGCCAACAAAGATATTAAATAACCCGCTTCGCTAGCCCAGGACACCAGCAGCTGTGCCCATCCGCCCCGCTCCCCCCACCTCTTGATTTTTGACACGAAATACACACCAGCCGGGAGAAGCTGTGGGGTGGAGTTAAGGGTGGGGAAGCACTGACGCTCAAAGAAAGAAGCAATTGAGCAAAACCAGACCAGAACCTCCTTGGAGTCTCAACCCTTGAGAGAGTATCTCTCTTACCTTTTAATGATTTGCAAAAAGGGATTTTTCTTCCCTTAGTAACTTTTGTTTAGTATATCAGCTACCCTCACTGTCTAGAAGCTGTGCTATCTAAACTCAACATACACACACAAATAATTCCCATGTCTTGCAATGCAAACCATTTCCTGGGGGGGCTGACTTCACCAGAGAGAGAGAGGCAGCCAACATCCTCTAAAAATTATATATTTCTACCATGTCACCAGTCTCTCCTTCAAGCTAAGTACTTCTTTTAACATTTTTTCATAGAGCAGGTTTTTCTGGATCTTTTCCACAAACTGACTCTAAGTCTCTCTCTTAACTGTACACTAAAACAGTTTCGAAAAATTTCTACAGCAACTGGAGACAGAAATGTTTTCAATGACAGTAAAAATTGAGCGGTGAACAACATTATGAATTTGAAAGCCATGGGTTTCAAGTACATTGCCTTCTAAGATTAATTGTTTTGAATCCTGTTTGCTTGTGTCTAAAACTTCAAAGCCAGCACCTCTTTATGTCAGGACTTGCATTCATCAAAAGGCTCTATCTTTTGTTGTTGCTATCTCTGTTGTTGTTGCTATCTCTGCAGTTCATGAGACCTTTATAGAACCTGCATGTAATTCACGTGATCAGAAAACCCCAAGGCAAAAACACTCCAGTTCTCAGAAACTCCTGACTTTGCCCATAATCTAATCCATTAGAATATATTCCAAATGCAAACCAAGATTGCCCTAGAAATTTAACTGAAAGCGTTGACAAGTGCATTATGGTTCATTCCTCATGGACAAACTCAACACGCCCTAGATGAGTTAGTTACACACCACAGTCCTTACGGAAAAATAGGTTCTGCTTTATGTCACTGTCCAAACCGCTCCACAAATTATTTACTGCTCTTAGAAAACCCATCTTGGCCCCATTGCCAAAAACAGTTCAACTCAGGAGTCAGTGTTTTCAAATATTTCACCAAACTACCACATCCCCAAACACAGGGCCATTCTCAGGACAGTGCTTCTTCTGGAAAACGGAAATTAATTGAGGAAAAAGTTAATTCGAAAGAGCCAGTCTTGGTTCTCCAAGAGGCCTCGATGAATTAGCACGCAAGTCAACCTTCCCCTTAGAAGAGAGTTGTGGGTGGGTGCTAAGTCATTTCAGTTGTGTCTGACTCTTTGCAAGCCTACAGACTGTAGCCCTCCAGGCTCCTCTGTCCATGGGATTTTCCAGACAAGAATACTGGAGTGGGTTACCATGCCCTCCTCCAGGGGATCTTTTTGACCCAGGAGTCAAACCCACATCTGCATTGGCAGGCAGGTTTTCTTTTTTCTTTTTTTTTTTTTACCACTAGAGCCACCTGGAAGGGCCCCAGAACAGACTCAGTTCAGTTCAGTCACTTAGTCGTGTCTGACTCTTTGCAACCCCATGAATTGCAGCACTCCAGGCCTCCCTGTCCATCACCAACTCCCAGAGTTCACTCAAACTCATGTCCATCAATTCAGTGATGCCATCCAGCCATCTCATCCTCTGTCATCCCCTTCTCCTCCTGCCCCCAATCCCTCCCAGCATCCGAGTCTTTTCCAATAAGTCAACTCTTCTCATGAGGCGGCCAAAGTATCGGAGTTTCAACTTTAGCATCAGTCCTTCCAAAGAACGCCCAGGACTGATCTCAGCCTTACTCAAAATATACATCCCACAGAAGCAAGCACAGCACCTGGTTTATAGGTACATATACATGGGAATACCAGAAATATCAATAACCTCAGATATGCAGATGACACCACCCTTAAGGCAGAAAGTGAAGAGGAACTAAAAAGCCTCTTGATAAAAGTGAAAGTGGAGAGTGAAAAAGTTGGCTTAAAGCTCAACATTCAGAAAACGAAGATCATGGCATCTGGTCCCAACACTTCATGGGAAATAGGTGGGGAAACAGTGGAAACAGTGTCAGACTTTATTTTTGGGGGGCTCCAAAATCACTGAAGATAGTGACTGCAGCCATGAAATTAAAAGATGCTTACTCCTTGGAAGAAAAGTTATGAGCAACCTAGATAGCATATTCAAAAGTAGAGACATTACTTTGCCAACTAAGGTCCGTCTAGTCAAGGCTATGGTTTTTCCTGTGGTCATGTATGGATGTGAGAGTTGGACTGTGAAGAAGGCTGAGCGCCGAAGAATTGATAGTTTTGAACTGTGGTGTCGGAGAAGACTCTTGAGAGTCCCTTGGACTGCAAGGAGATCCAACTAATCCATTCTGAAGGAGATCAGCCCTGGGATTTATTTGGAAGAAATGATGCTAAAGCTGAAGCTCCAGTACTTTGGCCACCTCATGCGATGAGTCGACTCATTGGAAAAGACTCTGATGCTGGGAGGGATTGGGGGCAGGAGGAGAAGGGGATGACCGAGGATGAGATGGCTGGATGGCATCACTGACTCGATGGACCTGAGTCTGGGTGAACTCTGGGAGTTGGTGATGGACAGGGAGGCCTGGTGTGCTGCGATTCATGGGGTCGCAAAGAGTCGGACACGACTGAGCAACTGAACTGAACTGATACATGGGAATGTATTAATAACTCAGGTAAGCAAGCACGCTTTAGGTACCAACCCTGCGCTAATAATACACACTAGTTCATAAGGTAGGTATGATTATTATTGCCATTTTAAAGATGTGGACATCTGCCCAACTGAAGAGTTAAATGATTACTTTCCAAAGCTTCCTGAACTAAGCTACTGCTGGAATTCCCGCCCAGGTCTGCCTGATCCGCAGCTTCTGCTCTTAATCACTGTCTGTGCAGCCTCCCTGAATAACTGAAATGACACTTCCCTGTACCTTTTACCAAAGTCAACTCACTTGCTTCCTCCGGTTTAGGGAAGGTAGACCTTCCTACAAGCTTATAGAGCTATAATTTTCCATAATGATCAGTTTTATCTTAAAATCAGAACTTTCTCTTCATACATGTCCATACTTGTTTACCTTTCTTTTTTAAAGTAATTTTATTTTATTTATTGGCTGCACTTCATGGTGTGCGGGATCTTAGTTCATCGACCAGGGATTGAGCCCTTGCCCTCTACACTGGCAGTGTGGAGTTTCAACCACTGGACCACCAGGGAAGTCCCCCATATGTGTTGATATTTCATAGTAGAACTCTGTTAAGACAGATTTACCTGGTTAAATTTCATGCTTGATTAAATTCTTCTAAAATATAAATTGTGAGCATTCTGAAATACTTTTCTCCCTCAAAAGACAAATGCCAGTATTTACACATCACTTGTGAGATTTTCGTGTATTTTTATTTTTTTAAAAAAGAAACAATAGATTTTGAAAATGTAACAGCATGAGCAGGGGAACTTCCTTGAGGTCAGTGTTATCCGTGGCTGCCATGTATCCGGCAGGAAATCTGTAGCCGGTGACATTAACAATGACCGTGGAGACACTTGTGGCTGTACATCCGAACGAGGCAGGATAAAAAGCATGCTTTTCGCTTTTCATGTATATCATAGGCATCAAAGCCCATATTTCTCATCTTTCACCCGGTCTGTGCCAAGTGGTTTGTAGGGCTGACTCATTAAGCCTGTACACTCTGATGAGGCCGAAACTCTCAACACAGCCCACATGTGTTTATGTCCTTCTTAATGCCCTCATTCCAGCAGAGTAGGGCATTCCTGGGTGGTATTCCTAGGCTTAGACCAAAGATGGCTTTAATGATTATTTTTAGGCAAGCTTTGGTAAATATATAAGGCATGTGCAGAATCTCCTTTGAGAAAGAGATCCTCTGTTGCAAAAGCACAGGATAATCTGACAATCGAGAATCAATTCCTCACCTGGACAGCTGAATCCAGCACAAAAAGCCCTGAGTTCATTTCTCCAGCATCCTATCAGAGAACGATTTAAATATTTACTTTTGAGTTACACCAGCCACATGCTCACCAAGATTAAATAGTCAACCGTCATCCTTGGCTAAAACAACTTACTGCTCAGAGATAAAACCTATTAGCTTGGTTTTCATATAAATACATGATCTTTATGTCATCCTCAGAGCAGCCTGTGAAGTGGACGTTGTCATCATTCCCAGTTTACATACAAGGAAGCAGACTCAGAGAGGTTAAGGACCAGATAAAAGAGCTCCAGATACGAAGGAGGAGAGCCTAGAATTCAACCCCGGGCAATCTGCCTCTCGAACTCTGAACATCATCTCAGTTATTACACTGCCTCTTCTATTTGCTTGTTTATTTAATATTTATTTGTTTGGCTGCACTGGGTCTTAGCTGTGGCCCAGGGATCTCCAGAGGGGGGTTCAGTAGTTGCAGTGCAGGGGCTTAGCTGCCTCATACCCACCATACCCCCCACAACCTGCTCCTGCCTCATGAAAGCTTAGTTCCCAAACCACGGATCGAACTCTCATCCCCTGCACTGGAAGGCAAAGTCTTAACCACTGGACCACCAGAGGCATCCCTTACTTTTGCTTTTTATAAACTTAAATCAACTTTGGCAATTTTTTTCTCATTAGCTATAAGCATTGCTAATTCAGATTTCCCCCTCATTTGCGAGGAATTAAAGGAAAAAGTGGGGTGTGTTCTGCCTGCTGAGATAAAAGTTTGTTTCCTAAAATCAATCCCAACATTCCCGTGGGAAATGGCTGCAGCAGGACCTCTGGAATCAGACTCTCGGTCCCCTACTTTGTAGCTCTGTGACCTTGAACAAGTCACTTCTCTTTGTATTGATATTTCAGCTTCCTCACCAATAAAATGAGGGTCATAACAGAAACGAATTCAGTGTTCTTGGGGACTAACACGCAGAGTATTTAGAACAGGGTTTGGCACATTTTTAATCTACTCAATAATTCTCAACTATTTTTACGGTTAATAAGATGCCTGGACTAAGTTTAGATTCGAGAACATATGTAAACCATCAGGAGGAACACCTTACACGTCTATCATCTGGATATTCTGGAAATTACTTTGTCTTGAAAAGAGAATCCAAAGAGGCCCCTCCCATGGCCCAGGCTGTCTGTATGTGATGGCTAAGTGTATCTTTCTCAAACTAAACAGCTTTGGCACTGGCTGAATTAAAATAGAGTATGGATTCTTTGACATTACCTCCAAGACACACACACACACTTTAAACATTTTTAATTAAACGCTTAAAGATGGCTTGGGTTCTCAGATAAATAATTATCATCAACACATCCTCTCTGTGATAAGACAGCAAGGCCATCTTTCAAACCGCAGCAACTTGCTCTAAATCACGTTCCTAAAAATGGCCCTTCGAAACTTGCATTTCAGTACTTGGTGTCCCCAGTTGTTGCTGTCCCAGAACAAAAGCCTAATTGCTGCCGCTACAATACAGTCCTTTCTCTGAGATCATCTCGAAGCCCTCGGAGCAAACAAGAGGGAGTTCTTGCGAACAACGAGCACGGCATCAAGTTCCTGGACCCTGAAGGCCAACACGAGCCGAGTTATCTTTGCGACTAGAGTCCCTTTCTAATCTCTACTCCTGCAGCAACTGGCTCCATCTCGGGGGTGTTTCTGAGCCCTTGAGGACACGTGTGTGTTCCTGCTTGGACGAGTCTGGAAAACTTCGGGGTCCTCTAATCCCCGCCTCCCTCCGCCCCGGGCTCAGCAAGGGCGGGCGCGGGTCAGCAGCCCGCCTGGCGGCGATACTGTCCCCATGGGGTCGTGGTCGTGCGTCCCGCGGGCCCCGCAGGTGAGGCTCGGGGCGGGACGTCCCACCCGGCCCACCCCTGCGCCCTGCAGGCGCGCGCGGGAGTCCCCACTTTCCCAGCCCGGGTGGGACGGGGCGCCGTGCGCTCCCATCCCGAGCCGACACTCAAAGCCCCGAACAGCGGCCTCGGAGGTCTGGGGGGGCGGGAGTAGGGGGTGCTGGGACTCACGCGGTCTCTCGGGGTCTCGGGGACCTCTCCGCGGTCGGCTCCCGGCCCCTCGGGCTCTGAGAGTGGGCGCCTCCCATGGCTCAGAGCGCGGGGCCCCGGCTGCGCCCACCGGTGCTTGTCCGCGGCGCGCCGGCCCTGCCCGGACCCCGCCGAGAGGAGGAGGCGGGCGCCGGAGGAAGGGTGGGGCCGCGGGGTGGGCGGGGGTGCCGGGGACAGGGTCCCGGCCGCCGGGAGCGCCGGCGAAAGGGCGTCGCTGGAGACGCTGCGACTTCTCCGCCAATCGCAGGGCTCGGCCCGCCCGGCGGCCCGGGGACCCCCGCGCGGAGATCCCGCCCGGGCGAGGCTGAACGCGCGGGTCACGCAGCCAGAGAGTCCCCCTCCCGGCGGCGGAGGGCGACAGGTGGACTGGGGCGGGGGGGGGGGGGGGAAGGCGGCGGCAGTCGCCCTCCCAGTTCGCCCAGGCCGCGGGCCGGCCCCCGGGGAGCCCCCGCGCGCGGCTGCCAGCGGCGCAGCTGGGAGGGGGCCCCGCGGCGCGACCTTGCGGAGAAGCCCCGGGAGGGGGCGGTGTGCGCCGCCACCCCAGACCCGGGCCGCCTTCCCCGCCAGGCGGCCTCCCCCAGCTGCTTGTCCGGCACAGAGGGCTGCGCAGAGTCGTGTAGAAAACGGAGGGGACCTGTTCGTGCCCCCCAAAACTCGAGACAAGTTCCTGCGCCCTCCCCGAGTCTTGCTCTCTTTTCATTTGTAAAATAAGAGGGCTATGATCATTCTTGACCTCTTAATGTCCCTTCCGGGTCTGACAACCAATGAATGATTCCTCTTCCGAACTCTTGTGTTGGAAATAAGATCCTGTCCCTCCCATCACCCCTGTGTTGTACCTACTCATACTCCTTACAGGGCTTCCCTGGTGGCTCAGATGGTTAAAGAATCTGCGTGCAATGCAGGAGACCCAGGTTCAATCCCTGGCTTGGGAAGACCCCCTGGAGGAGGGAATGGCAACCCACTCCAGTATTCTTGCCTGGAGAATTCCATGGACAGAGGAGTCTGGTCGGTTACAGTCCTTAGGGTCACAAAAAGTCGGATTCGACTGAGAGGCTAACATACACCCCATACTCCTTATAACTTCCTTTCAAAATATTTCAGGCTCTTCTTCATCCGTTCCCACCTCCGAATTCGCTCCCCTCCAGCTGTCTCTCCTCTATCCCAGGGTTTCTTTTAGTTTAAAATATGGAATGTTCTCGTTTCCTAACACCTGTTTATCCTTCCAGACCCAACTCAGATTGCCTTCCACACCACTATCCTGCATTCTGATCTTACAGCTTTTTATTACTGCCTGTCCTTCACTAGAAGGTAAACTCCGCGAAGACTGGAAGTTTGTTTCATGTTCATTGTCTTCCCAGTACTGCCGGGCACATACCTAGTAGATACCCATCATTGCTGATAAATGCCTCCATCCTACATATGTTAGCACCCTGCTCCCATACCACTTGTTAATTCCTCCAGCATAGCACCTACCACGGAGAAGGCAATGGCAGCCCACTCCAGTAGTCTTGCCTGGAAAATCACATGGACAGAGGAGCCTGGTAGGCTGCAGTCCATGGGGTTGATAAGAGTCTGTCACGACTGAGAGACGTCACTTTCACTTTTCACTTTCATGCATTGGAAAAGGAAATGGGAACCCACTCCACTATTCTTGCCTGGAGAATCCCAGGGACAGGGGAGCCTAGTGGGCTGCCGTCTATGGGGTTGCACAGAGTCGGACACAACTGAAGCAACTTAGCAGCAGCAGCAGCAGCAGCAGCAGCACCTACCCATCTTATTTTGCAACTATCTCTTCATTTATTTGTCTTTCAGTTCTTTAAGGGCATGAAAACTTCCTTATCTCTGTACCCAACTTTACTGCCTGGCACAACGCCTGTATCCTGCCTTATGTACAATAAATATTTGCCAAATGAATGAATGAACCTGTGGTTAAGCACACAGACTGGTGCTGAATGTTAACTTCCTCCTTGAATGGAAGCTACAGCTAGGAAAGAAGTATGCAGCTACATTTTCACGTTTCCACAAAGGATGGGAAACCCCTACTATATTTACAATGACTCTCTCTTTTTTTTTTATGTCAAATGTTGACTTCCTGTTTATACATTATCTTTACCCTCCCATAGCCAGCGAGTCCCCAGCGTTCAGGATGCTGCTGCATTGTAGATAGACATAAACAAGCAGAATATTTGGGGCTGGGAAAAGAAACATTAATTAGTACACCAGTAGAGTGAGACGGGGGAATGAGGTTTTGTGGGGAGGATTTCATAGAGCTGAAAAAAGTTAACTCTTGGCAGATAACTTTTTTTAGAAGTTCGAATTCTCCCCGCATTCTGTCTGGAATATTAAGGCAATGTGATTGAAGTGTCATTGAGAAGGCTAACAACCCTGTCAGACCTGTGGCCCCTTCCCGAGGAACTCTTCAGCCCCTCTCAGGGAGAAAGGTGGGTCATTCCAAGGGGGAAATGGGAGGGGAAGCCTCAGCAGAAGGAAAAGGAGGATGGGAAAGTTTTATCCCCTTCCCCCAACCCGCAGTAGATAAGATGGGCTGTTGGGAGGAGCTTTCTTACTGTTTCTGCAGAAAAGCAGAGGGTAGCATCACTAAAATGGTTGAAAGGAAAAGAAATGAAGCCTATATCCTACTGCGGTGCAGAGAAACAGAGAGAATGAAGGGGAAAAGGAGTCTGCACAAGAATGTGAAAGGTAGTCCCACAGGGGCGCAAAGGGCGTCTCTACTGAGACGCTTGTGTTTACTGCTCTTGCTGCCCAGGCTGATACAGAGACAGGGGTCATCAGTGAAGTCAGTGAAGGGAATTCTTTTTTTTTTTTTTTAACTTTTTATTGGAATATAGCTGATTAACAATGTTGTAAGAGTTTCAGGTGCACAGCAAAGGAGCTCAGCCATGCATATCCATGTATCCATTCTACCCCACAGTTGCCCTCCCATCCAGGCTGCCTCATCACACTGAACAGAGTTCCCTGCGCTGTACAGTAGGTCCTTGTTGGGTATCCATTTTAAATATAGTCGTGTGTACATGTCAATTTCAAACTCCGCAACTCCCCCTCCCCGCCATCCTTCTCCCGGGCAACCATAAGTTTATTCTTTAAGTCTGTGAGTCTGTTAGTGAAAGAAATTACTGTTTTGGGGGAAATAAACGGAATGAGGGCTTTTCAAAGAAAAGGCCTGATGGGGACCAAGAGGAGTAGTATCTGATAGCCAGTGTTAGGGTTTCCCTTTGTGCTTTGTAATTCTGTTAGTAAGGCATTTTTTAAACATTGAAAAAAGAGTAAAAAAAAGAAAATTTAACCAACCGATATTCAAGATTTCCCCTGAGATGGCAAAAGACACCCTTCAGTGTCAAATCGTACCCCCCAAAGGTTACTTTTGCTCAGAAGAGGGATGGGAGCTAATGCTCAATGGGTACCAGAGTACCCTGTGCTCGGTAGTTGACAAAAGTAACCACAGTTAGTCCTTGGAGTACTGGGGAAGGATCACAGTAGGTAATATCTGTTGAACACTTTATGTGCCAGATACTGTTCTCAGTGCGTTAGATTTATTAACTCATTTAGTACATCACGGCATTTTGGGTAGGTAATTTTAGTAGCCTCAATTTACAAAAAGTGAAGTGAAGCACAGGAAGATTAAACATACCTAAGTCCACTCAGTAAGAAATAGCAGTGGTCCAGTGGTAAAGAATCTACCTTCCAATGCAGGGGAGATAAGTTTGATCCCTGGTCTGGGACGATCTCACATCCCATGAAGCAACTAAGCCTGTGCACCACGACTTCTGAGCCCGCGTGCTGCAAAGACTGAAGCCCACATGCCCCAGAGCCTTTGCTCTGCGACAAGAGAAGCCATCACAAATGAGAAGGCCTCACACCGCAACTGGAGAAAGCCGTCTCACAGCAACGAAAATCCAGCACAGCAATAAGTAAACGAATAAATAATAGCAGAACCCAGGTTCTAACCCAGGTAGGCTAGGTCCAGAGCTATCACACAGAGCTTAGCTTCTGTGCTGTATTTCCTTAGTTTTTACACTGTGCACCCCACTTTAAGCTGAAGAAACTGACAAGTAGAGAGGTAAGTCGTATATCCAGTGTTTAAACCCAGTTCTGTCTTGATTACGAACCTTATGTTTCACATGTATTCCCCACCCCCCGCCCCCCAGTAATCATGCCAAATGAATACCCTTCAAAGTAGACAAGTTGGGAAGCTACAATGCTTATCTTAGAGCTGTACCATCCTTCCTGTTTTGGAAATTATTTAAATGCCAACTTATAAGCCACAGGATAAAACTGGATTTACTTGGCACAAAGACAGACATATCGATCAATGGAACAAAATAGAAAGCCCAGAGATAAATCCACACACATATGGACACCTTATCTTTGACAAAGAAGGCAAGAATATACAATGGAGTAAAGACAATCTCTTTAACAAGTGGTGCTGGGAAAACTGGTCAACCACTTGTAAAAGAATGAAACTAGATCACTTTCTAACACCGCACACAAAAATAAACTCAAAATGGATTAAAGATCTAAATGTAAGGCCAGAAACTATAAAACTCCTAGAGGAGAACACAGGCAAAACACTCTCAGACATAAATCACAGCAGGATCCTCTATGATCCACCTCCCAGAATATTGGAAATCAAAGCAAAAATAAACAAATGGGACCTAATTAAAATGGACTCTGTAGTCGTGGCGTATAGGCTTAGTTGCCGTGTGGGATTTTAGTTCCACCACCTGGGATTGAATCCACATCCCTTTAGCTTTTTCTGTACAATATCTGTATTGATAAGCAGATTCTTAACCACTGGACTGCTGGGGAAGTCCTTAGGATCACATTTAAAGGCATAAATTTGTTCATACTACTAATAATGGATTGTTGTTTGGATCTGTTTTAATGTCTGAGGGATCTATAGCAACATCTTCTTTCATTACTGATATTGGCAATTTCTTTTCTTCTTGTTTGTCAGCCAAGCTTGAAATTTACCAATCCTATTAACTTTTTCAAATGACGGGCCTTTGGTTTTACTGGTTTTCTTTTTTCTGTTCTCTATTTCATTGATTTCTGTCTTATCTTTATAATTTCCTTCCTTCTGATTGCTTTGGGTTTAATTTGGTCCACTCTTTTTCTAGTTTTAAAGGTGGAAACTTAGATCAGTGATTTGAGACCCTTCTTTTTTTCCTCTTAAAGGCATTCAAAGCTATAAATTATTTCTCTGTAAGTGCTATGTTAGCTACATCCCACAAATTTTGAAATGTGTTTTTGTTATCCTTCAGTACAAAATATTTTCTGTCTCTTGTGATTTCCTCTTCACACCAGTCAATATTAAAAGGGTGTTGTTTCATTTCCAAATACTTGGGATTTTCCCCGCTCTCTTATTGTTCTTAGTTTCTAATTTAATTTTGCTGTGGTCAGAGGACAAACGTTCAAAATTTACCGAGACTTGTTTATGGTCCAGAATATAATCTATCCTGATAAACCCACAGTGTGCACTTGCGTATATACTTTGCGGTTGTTGGGTGAAGTGTTTCTCTAAATACCAATTAGGTCCTGGTGGCTGATACGGTTAAGATTTTCTGTCTTTGCTCACTTTTGTTTGTTTATTCAATTTCTGAGAGACGTTAAAATCTCCAGTTATGATGGCCTATTTCTACCTTTAATTATGTCCATTTTTGCTGCATGTATGTTGAAGCTGTTATTGAGCACAGACAAATCTGTGATCTTTATGGCGTTTTGAGTAACTAACACTCATCATTCTGTTATCTTTAGTAATAAATTCTTTTTGGAATTCTCTTTTGTTTGATACGAATATAGCCTCTCTAGCCTTCTGTGCTTAATATTGATATATCTTTTACTATCCATCTGAAAGAGGAGAGTGGAAAAGTTGGCGTAAAGCTCAACATTCAGGAAACTAAGATCATGGCATCTGGTCCCATCACTTCATGGGAAATAGATGGGGAAACAATGGAAACAGTGGCAGACTTTATGTTCTTGGGCTCCAGAATCACTGCAGATGGTGACTGCAGCCATGAAGTTAAAAGACACTTGCTCCTTGGAAGGAAAGCTATGACCAACCTAGACAGCATTTTGAAAAGCAGAGACATTACTTTGCCAATAACGGTCTGTTTAGTCAAGGCTATGGTTTTTCCAGTAGTAATGTATGGATGTGAGAGTTGGACTATAAAGAAAGCTGAGCACCAAAGAATTGATGCTTTTGAATTGTGGTTTTGGAGAAGACTCTTGAGAGTCCCTTGGACTGCAAGGAGATCCAACCAGTCCATCCTAAAAGAGATCAGACCTGAATATTCATTGGAAGGACTGATGTTGAAGCTGAAACTCCAATACTTTGGCCACCTAGTGCGAAGAACTGACTCATTGGAAAAGACCCTGATGCTGGGAAAGATTAAAGGCAGAAGGAGAAGAGGATGACAGAGGATGAGATGGTTGGATGGCATCACCGACTCAGTGGACATGAGTTTGAGTGAACTCCAGAACTTGGTGATGGACAGGGAGGTCCTGGTGGTGTCCGTGGGGTCGCAAAGAGTTGGACATGACTGAGTGACTGAACTAACTAACTAGTTTTCATCTATTTCTATCTTTGCATTTAAACTATTTGTTTTTTTTTTAACTGGACTTTATTTTTCAGAGTAGTTTTAGGTGCAGAGTTAAAATGAGCAGAAAGCACAGAGAGTTTATATATGGCCCCTGGCCTCAAACTCACACAGGCTCCCCACTATCAACCCCCTCCCTCCAGAGTGATACATATGTCACAACCAGTGAACCTGCACTGACATGTCATTGTCACCCAAAGTTGATAGTTTACATCAGGGTTCACTCTTGGTATGTAGCCTACAAGTTTTGGCAAATATCTAATGACACGTCTCCACCATTGCTGTGTCATACGGAATAGTTTCACTGCTCTAAACATCCTCTGTTCTCTGCCTGTTCATCCTTCCCCTTCCCTCTCCCCTGGCAACCAGTGATATTATGTTTTTATTGTCTCCATAGTTCTGCCTGTTGCAGAACATCATATAGTTAGAATCACACAATATGTAGCCTTTGAAGATTGGCTTACTTAAGACATGCATTACAGATTTCTCCATGTCTTTCTTGTGGCTTAATAGCTCTTCATGAAAAGTGAAACTGAAAGTGTGAGTCACTCAGTTGTGTCTGACTCTGCGATCACATGGACTGTAGTCCACCAGGCCCCTCTGTCCATGGAATTCTCCAGGCAAGAATACTAGAGTGGGTAACCATTCTTTTCTCCAGGGGATCTTCCCAACCTAGGGATTGAACCCAGGTCTCCTGCACTGCAGGTGGATCCTTTACCATCTGAGCCACCAGGGAAGCCCAATAGTTCTTCGTATGTTAGATATCTAATTTTGGACTGTATCATGGACATCATGAATACAAAGTTGTGGCGATTTCAGGCTCCATTACTTTTCACTGGTGAGAGTTGTTCTTCTTTCATTTCAGCAGATCATTTTCTCAATGGGCTTGAACTTCACCCCCTGCTTCTTCGGTGGCAGCTCCAGTCTGAGTGCAGACCTTCTGTGTAGCAGAGCTGCTCTGAGTGTTTTCTGCACTCGTGTTTCAAGGGTCAGTCAGTGATTTGGTTTGGGGATCTCCTCTTTGACTTTCTGGGTTCCCCCACTTTTTCAGCATTCATCATTTTCTGACTTCACTTCTTTCATCTCTTAGAAAAGCAGGCAGGACTTGAGAGTTTCTCATGTATGCCTCTTTATCACACAAGCCACTGTGTGGACTACACTTCGCCCTGTGCCACAAGCATTGGGAGCAGGGACTTCCCTGGTGGTCCAGTGGGTAAGTCTCCAGGCTTCCAGCGCAGGGGGTGTGGGTTCAGTCCCTGGCCAGGAAACTAAGATCCTAAATGCCTTGAGGTGCAGGTGTGGCCAAAAAAAAAAAAAAAAGCTGTGCCACAGAGACCACTTGTCTGATTCCTCATCTCCTCTTCTCCAAGCAACATGTAGCACCAGAATCTAACTATTTCTGTTTCTTCAGTGCCTTTAGGTAATTGCATTATGTATCCTATCCAAGTTCTAGAGTTTCTTTTCTTTTTATATATATATATTAATTAATCTATTTTTAGCCGCTTCAGGTCTTAGCTGCAGCACTCAGGATCTTTCCTTGTGGCATGTGGAATCTTCATCGTGGTGGTGGGCTTTCTCTCTAGCTACAGCTCATTGATTCAGTTGCCCCAAGGCATGGAGGATCTTAGTCCCCGACCAGGTATTGAATCCATGTCTCCTGTATTAGAAGGCAGATTCTTAACCACTGGACCACCAGGAAAGTCCTTAGAGTTACTTCCGTCAGAATGGTCCTAAGGCCCAGTAGAGCCTATAATATCCAGGAGTAAAAGCCCATTCTTATGAAATGGTAATTCTCAGCTTTATCACACATCTTACTCATCACAGTTTTGGCCTGCTTTCAAAAATCAAAGTCACCTCCACAAGATATAGATTCGTTTATTCATTTGGAATACTAAAAATGATTTGCTATGGGCCCTGCAGATGTTTTAAGAGATAAGTACCAAAGTAGTTCATTGCATAACTGTAATAAGTTTGTAATCTCTCAAGGTGACAGAGACTAATATTCTCTAATACCTGTTTTCCCCCTCTCTCTTAAAACAAGTGAAAACAATGCTGGTTTTTAGATATTATAAACAAAACTATGTTTCCCAGTCTCTATTGCACTTAGATTTGACCAAGTACCTAAAGTTTGGTCAATGGAATGGCAACAAAAGTGTCAAATTCAACTTCCGAGAAGTATCATTCATGGCCAGTGGGGAGGGTACTATGGCTTGAATGTTCGTATCCCCCTAAAATTCATATTAAAATCCGAACATGCAAAAGTGATGGTATTAGAAGAGGGAGCCGTTGGGAGACACTAAAATCATGGTGGTGGAGCCCTCATGAATGGGGTCAGTGCCCTTATTATAGAGCTCCAGAGAGATACTTTGCCCCATCCACCTCATAAGGACACAGCTAGAAGACACTGCTATGAATTGGGAAGAGGCCCTCATTGGAAAGCAGCATGCTGGTACCACGATCTCAGACATCCAGCCTCCAAAATTGTAAGAAATAAATTTTTGTTGTTTATAAATGACCCAGTCTGTGGTATTTTGTAATAGCAGTCCAGATGGACTAAGACAGGAGGCGATCCCCCCTACCATTTTTTTTTGTTTGTTTGTTTTTTTTTTTGGCTCTTTCTTTTCCCTGCTGGCTGGAATGCTGTTGAGATAGCTGAGTTCACGCAGCCGTATATAAACTTGAGGTGGAAGGACTCTCATCCATAACACCACAGAACCTCTAAGCCTGCCCTGAATTGCCTACCAACAGATTTCTTTTGTGTAAGTGAAAAATAAACTTACATACAGTTTAGCCACTGTTAGTTTGGATTTCTCTAAGACTCAGCCAAGGTAAATACAAATCAATGTTCTGGTCATTAAAGTGGGGAGAAGAAGAGTCCCATTGTCTTGAAGTTTAAAACTCCTGTAGCTGTAAGAATTATCGTACTAGGCAGGCTACCAGTAATCACCCCATTTTGTTCTATATATAAACAGTGCTATGTAAGCTAGTCTTAACCTTCATATTTCCAGGCCTGAAGTTCAGCTCTGGCTGAACCTCTCCATAAAACTTCTTCCCAGGCATCACTGCTAAGCAAATCTATTTGTTGTTATTTGTCGTTTAGTCCCTAAGTCATGTCCAGCACTTTTGCGACCCCATGGACTGTAGCCCGCCAGGCTCCCCTGTCCGTGGGATTTCCCAGGCAAGAATACTGGAATGGGTTGCTACTTCCTTCTCCAGGGGATCTTCCCAACCCAGGGGTTGAACCTGCATCTCCTGCATTGCAGGCAGATTCTTTACCATCTGAGCCACCTGGGAAGCCCAAGCAAATCTATGCCTTATTCCAAATAAACTTCCTCCAATGGAATGCTAACACATATTAAAAAGCAGAGACACAACTTTGCCAACGAAGGTCCATCTTGTCAAAGCTATGGTTTTTTCAGTGGTCATGTATGGATGTGAGAGTTGGCCTATAAGGAAAGCTGAGCGCCGAAGAACTGATGCTTTTGAACTGTGGTGTTGGAGAAGACTCTTGAGAGTCCCTTGGACTGCAAGGAGGTCCAACCAGTCCATCCCAAAGGAAATTAGTCCTGAATATTCACTGGAAGGACTGATGCTGAAACTGAAACTCCAATACTTTGGCCACCTGATGTGAAGAGCTGACTCATTTGGAAAGACCCTAAAGCTGGGAAAGATTGAAAGCAGGAGAGGAAGTGGATGACAGAGGATGAGATGGTTGGATGGCACCAGCAACTCAATGGACATGAGTTTGAGCAAGCTCCGGGAGTTGGTGATGGACAGGGAAGCCTGGCGTGCTGCAGTCCATGGAGTCGCAGAGTCGGACACGACTGAGCCACTGAATTGAACTGAACTGAATGGAATGCTTCCATTGCCTTCTCCCTCGGTGCTATCCTGACTGACTGATTCACTCACTCATCTGACAAGTATATATAAATGCCTACCTTGAAGCCTGTCTTAATCTCAGTTCGTCTTTGCAAACATACTGGATGAGGTGAGAATTGCCTGAAGCCTGCTACCAGCCTCAAGATGACCGACCCTCTTGCAAGAAAGACAAATATCATAAGATATCGCTAGTATGTGGAATCTAAAAAAGTGGTACAAGTGAACTTATTAGAGTCACAGATGTAGAAAACAAACTTATGGTTACCAAAGGGGAAAGAGGTAGAGTGAGGGATAAATTGGGAGGTTGGGATTGACATGTACACACATATACACACTGCTGCTGCTGCGGTTGCTAAGTCGCTTCAGTTGTGTCCGACTCTGTGCGACCCCATGGACGGCAGCCCACCAGGCTCCCCCGTCCCTGGGATTCTCCAGGCAAGAACACTGGAGTGGGTTGCCATCTCCCTCTCCAATGCATGAAAGTGAAAAGTGAAAGTGAAGTCTCTCAGTCGTGTCCAACTCTTCGAGACCCCATGGACTGCAGCCTACTAGGCTCCTCCATCCATGGGATTTTCCAAGCAAGAGTCCTGGAGTGGGGTGCCATTGCCTTCTCCACATATACACACTACTGGATGTAAAATAGATAACTAATAAGGACTACTGAACAACACAGGGAACTCAATGCTGTAAAGACCTATGTGGGAAAAGAGTCTCAAAATGAGTGGATATGTGTATATATACCACTCATTTGTATATATATGATATATATATGTGATATATGTATATATACCACTCACATATATATTTATATATATACACAACAGTGTAACTGATTCACTTTGTTGTATAGCAGAAATTAATACAACATTGTAAATCAACTATATTCATTAAAAATAAATTTTTTAAATAAAATTTTTAAAGATGACCTTCTTGCAAATCTACATCCTGATTCCACCTTGCATCATTGTTTTGGCCTAAACAGAACAAAAATGAAAAAGTAAGAGGCTGATTCCTGAAACAGAGCTGGAAAGGCTTTTAGAGGCCATCTAGTTCCACCTTCTTTTTTTTAGTATAAGTCAGCCAAGGCCCTGGTGCACCAGCAACTTGCCCAAGGTCAAGAGACAGAGCCAAGGTTGGAACCCGGAGGCAGATTTGCCGATCCCTGCACAGTCCTCTGTTCCTCCCTCAATCCTTATCTCCTTCATTCACACCTAATCCAAATACAAAGATTACACGGCTGTTATTTTGATTCAAAAATAAAACATTTTACTTTAAGAGCCCTCCCATATAGCCTCAGTATCAAAGGGAGAGGTTACCTTTGCTGATTTGTCTTTGAACTGATTCCCAATTGATTCTGAAGAATGAACATGCCAGCAGCCCAGACCAGGACCTTTTTTCCTGTGGCTTGGAACCCTTGGGACTGAAGAAAATTAAGTCAGGCGGAAGTCACATGCTGACTCACAAGGTAACTTTTCAGTGCAAGTTTACAGCCAAATGCCCTTCGCCCAAGGTGACTTCTCAGCAATTCCTCTGTAATTCAACAGCCACTTGGTGTGACTGTTCTCCAACACGCTGTGCTAGCAAAAAAAAAGTGGGGGAGTGGGGGAGAAAGTGTTCCCCTATTTCAAGGTGAAGCAAGTGTCATCCATCATAAGCGGAAAGTTTCCAGAAGAGAGCTCGTTCTTCAGACCTGTGACCTTGGTCTCCTGCGGAAGAAGCTGTTCACGGTTTCAATCCGTATTCTGAGGGAGAGGAATGAACGCACATAAAAACCTTCTTCTTTTTAAAAAATTTCACTTAGTTGCCATTTCTAGTCCTATATAATGCTTCAGGGACACTGCAAGCTTTGTGGGCTTTTTATTGATTTACTTTTTAGGCAGAGTATTTTTTTGTGCTTTGGTATTGTGTTCAGAGACAGAAACTGCCTCTAATTCAAACATCCTGGATTCAGTAACCATAAGTATCTTCTTGGAATATTAACTCTTAGGCCTTTTCTGGGTCTCATGTAATTTTGGGGTAGTGACCTGGAATAGCCATTGGGTATTTAAACATGGATTCCCACTCCATTGGGCTTCCCTGGTGGCTCAGTGGTAAAGAATCCGCCGGCCAAGCAGGAGACGCAGGTTTGATCCTTGGGTCGGGAAGATCCCTTGGAGAAGGGAATGGCAACCCACTCCAGAGGAGCCTAGTGGGCTACAGTCCATGGGGTTGAAAAAGAGTCGGACATGACTGAATGACTACACCACCACCTCCCACCTCCCACCCCACTGTCTGGTCCTGGGAGTGGAAGGTCAGAAGAGTTCATCCACCAATACTTTATTTCCACCCCCTGACCCAGCAGGTTTTTACTTTAGTTATTCCACCAAAAAATAACAAAGCAGACATGAAAATGAGAAGCCTGGCAAAAGTCCTGAGGGTCTGGGTTCAAGGAAGCACTTTCATATGTGAACCTTTGGAGTCAAATCAGTATGCATGGTTCACTGTATAAAAATAGCAGAATGAATATAAGAAAAAAAAAGTCTATTCTCTGGCTGGGCAAAACAAACAGGGTCTATGGAATCTGAAAATACTTCAAAGCAGAAACAAACATTAAAAGGAAATCTTTAAAGAGAAACAAAGTAAATATTAAAAGTCCTTTTGGCTCAGAAGCTAAGACTGTCCTAAGAGGTTATGTACAGATCTTGCTTGTTTATCTTAGGACATTTGTGAGCCAGGCAGGGCTGCCAAGTTGCAAGAATAAAACAGGCTTTTAACCTTCTAAATAAGTTAAATTAAAGAAAAAGTAACACGGGTAGAACAAAGCATCAGAGCCACACTTTCTTCGGGAAGTTTTCCACTTTCCTGCAGGTTGAAAGACCAGAGTTGCACTGCAGTGATTCCACATCTGCAGATAAAAATCCAGGGGCACCCATAGGAGTTAAGATGGAAGAAAATAAAAGTATCCTGCCTTGCCAGGTGTGGCATATGCACAACTCAGAAGGGAGTGCTATTGTTCCTCAGTTTTTCATGTTCAAGGCACGGGACACTTCCAAACAAGATCTGGCCTGTGTAGTCTTAGCTTTGAATTTTTCAACTTTTTCTTGCTGGTACTCACAGCTTTTTACCTACACTCCACGTTGCTATTGGTACTGTAATCTACCCTCAACCCCTGCCTTTTCTTGAGCATCTGGAGTCTAAGAAGGTGTGGGCAACAGAGTGGGTGTCATAGTTTCCATCCTCCATGAATATGCTTGGTCCCTGATCTTACCTCTAGGACAGAGCAGCGCATAAGCTAGCAAGTGTAAGAAGAGAGACAGGGGCCTGAGCAAGGTGGAATGAATATGAGAAATGGAATCCTTGAGTCTTCAGGATCAAAGCAGCTCGTTGTGGGGCCCAAGAGCTGAAAGAGGCGAACGAGACCACCTCTGCTCAAGATTCCTGACCAATGGTCAGCCAACTTCTCCTTGGAAACTGCAAAGGTCTTTCTGGCAGACAAAGAGTTGCAACACTCAGACTCCTGTGAAAAATGGATTTAGCAACCCAGCATCAAGGAATGTGGGCTTCCCTGGTGGCACAGTGGTAAAGAATCCGCCTGCTAATGTAGGAGATACGAGAGACGCGGGTTTCATCCCTGGATTGGAAAGATCCCCTGGAGGAGGAAATGGCAACCCATTCCAGTATTCTTGCTTAGAAAATTCCCTGGACAGAGGAGCCTGGGGGGCTACAGTCTACAACTGAGCAACTGAGGACACAGCATATCAAGAAATATGGGTAGCTGCTAACATCCAGCTGTTATTGCTTTCAGAGTCTGCCCAGGATTTTTTTTTTCCCCTTTATATACAATCTGGCTAAACAAAACATTTATTATCTTAACTTAAACAAAAGCCTTTTATATTTCGATATAGCTGATTCACAATGTTGTGATGGTTTCAGGTGCACAGCAGAGTGACTCAGCCATACACACACATGCCTCCATTCTCCCCCAGACTCCCCTCCCATCCAGGCTGCCACATTGCACTGAGCAGAGTTCCCCGTGCTACACAGTAGGTCCTTGTTGGTGATCCATTTCACATATCGCAGTGTGTACATGTCCACCCCCAACTCCCTAACCATCCCATCCCCCATCCTGCCCCCCTGGTAACCATACATGCATTCTCCAAGTCTGTAAGTCTGTTTCTGTTTTGTAGATAAGTTCATTTGTATCATTTCCTTTTAGATTCCACATTTAAGGGATATCATACAATATCTCTCTTTCTCTGACTGACTTCACTCAGTATGACACTCTTAGCTCCATCCATGTTGCTGCAAACACCTGGGCTTCTGAGCTATCAGCCTTCTCTGGCAGCCCCCAGTCAATGGCTGAGCAAGGTGGGGGTACAAACTCCTGGCCATTCCAGCCCAATGTGGGCAGTCTCTCTGCCAGTCTTTGCTTTAGAGCTTCACGTTAGCTCAGCAGAGACTTAGTCCGACCTGTACCATCACTGTCTGAAGGCTGTCCTATTCAATCTTGGGAACAGAAAGTGGACATTAGGCAAAAACTAATGAAATCTAAATGACCTATAGACTTTAGTTAATAATAATGATGTATCCATATTGGTTCATGGCAGTCCACTAGTTAAGACTTCACCTTCCAATTGCAGGGGGTACAGGTTGGGGAACTAAGATTCCACGTGTTTCAAGGCCCAAAAACCAAAACATAAAAATAGAAGAAATATTACAACAAATTCAATAAGGACGTTTAAAAAATGGTTGACATAAAAAAATATTTTAAAAAATTGTTACATATGCACCACGGGCGTGCATGCTGAGTCACTTTAGTTGTGTCCAATTCTGTAACCCTATGGACGGTAGCCCTCCAGGCTCCTCTGTCCATGGAATTTTCCAGGCAAGAATATTGGAATGGGTTGCCACGCCCTTCTCCAGAGGATTTTCCTGACCCAGGGATCAAGCCTGCATCTCATCCATCTCCTGTATTGGCAGGAGTGTTCTTTACCACTAGGACCACTTGGGAAGCCCATGTACGCCTCACACAGTTGTTAGATGATAACAACAGGGGATTTGGGAGGTGGGTTATATTGGAACAGTCTGCACTCCCTTCAACAATTTTTCTGAAACTGTTGTAAAAGATGAAAGTTATTTTTAAAAAATCACTCCCTCATAGTGTTTAAATTAACTTTCCTATATTTAGTTAACATCTGCCTGTCAATCATTTTACTCAACGCCATTCAGTCTTAAAGAGTAGCTCCAGATCAGAACTCTACCAATAGATGCACTCTGGACAGCGGGACTATTGTCTTCTCTGATGTATTCTTCTGTCAATATGACCTATTTGAGGGGGTGGTTTGCTTAATCAGCAGTGAAGTGATGCCCTTCCAGTTGTCCTCTATCCAGAGATCATCACACTAGTGTGTGATGAGATAAAGAACTTGTAGCAGAATGCGTATCCACCACATCCTCAATGCATTGTTTAGCCAGGCTGACTTGTTTCCATAGCAAGGCTTTCTCAATGAAGGGAGCTGTGTGTGGCCTCCCCTCTGCCTCAGCCTGCTCCCCTCATGTTGGCTGGGTCACTAATCGGCCACAACCCTCAGCACTGCTTCCTCCTTCCACGTAGTAACATACACTTGACATCCAGTGCATTCCTGCTGCCCACCAGCTTCTATTAGGTGGGACTAACTGGGGTAGCAATCCTACAAAGAGTACGCAAAGACTGCTCAGAGGAGGGCACCGGGGAGGAGCTGTGCCCGTGCGGAAGTGGCAAAGCCCTCACACTGAATGCTGAGACTTCCAGTCTTCTCCTGGACCCTCCACAGACCGGCTGTGAGTAAGGACATTCCCCTGTCCAGACCTCACTTCCCTCATCTGTAAAACAAGGTGGTGGATTCAGGTAATTTCTGAGGGTATTCAGATTTTCGTTTTGTTTTTGTCTACTGGCCATGTCACATGCCATGTGGATCTTAGTTCCCCAGCCAGAGATTGAGTCCATGCCCTTTGCGTTGAAAGCACAGAGTCTTAACCACTGGACCGCCAGAGAAGTCCATGGTGGTTTTTTTTTTTTGGTTTTGTTTTTTTGGGGAGCATTCTAGCTTTTGTGCTCCAGGATTCAACTCTTTCCTTCAATCTTACAGAAGTGTAGCTGATTTACAGTGCTGTTAATTTCTACTGTAGAGCAAAGGGATTTAGTGATACACACACATATATATATACACATTCTTTTTTATAGTCTTTTCCATTATGGTTTATCACAGGGTATTGAATATAGTTCCCTGTGCTGTACAGGAGGACCTTGTTGCTCACCCATTCTATATACAATAGTTTGCTTCTGTTAATCCCCAACCCCTAGTTCTAGGATTCAACTCTGGAGTCAAATGACCTCCGCACCCATGATGTCCCTTGGCTGGGCTCTTCCACAATCTTGCTGTCCCCATCACACCTGCCAGCATTTTGCCTCCTATGGTGTTTCATCTGGTGACAAGTCTGCTGGCTTCAGGGTGGAACATGAGTGTGACGGCCAGCTGCCGGGCTCAAAGATAAGAGAACTAGAGAGTCTGGGGGCTGAAAGGGCTTCTCAGCAACATGTATCCCCCAGTGACTGAATGATGTTTCTGTGAAGCAAGTCAACACATGTGTGGAGTTTTCCATTTCTGCATATAGAGAGCTTGGAGGTCACCACTCTGTCCTAACAACAAGTAAAAAGATAAACAGACTGAAAAGGCAGTAACTTGTCTGGGATTCATAAGAGGAGGGGAGGACAGAGCGCAAACCACTGCAGCCAGGGCTGAAGAGACGTACAAGGGAAGGCAGAAAGTCACCACTTAGCAGAGCAGAAATACACAATCAGAACCACCACGGAAATCACGCTGGGATGAACAGTCACTGACGCATCATGGGGGGCTCAGTATGGACAACTCGGAAGGGCTAAAACTCCGAGGGGACCCAGCATTGTGAGATTTACCTCCAGGAGCTCAACCAGACTCCTACGGAGAAAATCCCCTTAGGCTTCCAGCAAAGGTAGGGGGCAGGAAACCATCTGAAACACGCCAGAGAATTCCGTTCTTCTTTTCCAAGTTTTAATTTATATTGGAGTATCGTTGATTAACAATGTTATGTTAGTTTCACGTGTATAGCAAAGTGATTCAGTTATACATACACATATATCTATTCTTTTTCAAATTTTTTTCCATTTAAGTTGTTACAGAATGTGGAGCAGAGTTCCCTGTGCTATCCAGTAGGTCCTTGTTGGTTATCTGGTTTAAAAATAGTAGTGTGCGTATGTCAATCTTTCAGTGATAGTGAAGTCATGCATGGATGTGAGAGTTGGACTATAAAGAAAGCTGAGCACCAAAGAATTGATGCTTTTGAACTGTGGGGTTGGAGAAGACTCTTGAGAGTCCCTTGGACTGCAAGGAGATCCAACCAGTCCATCCTAAAGGAAATCAGTCCTGAATATTCAGTGGAAGGACTGATGCTGAAGCTGAAGCTCCAATACTTTGGCCACCTCATGCGAAGAGCTGATTCATTGGAAAAGACCTTGATGCTGGGAAAGATTGAAGGCAGGAGGAGAAGGGGATGACAGAGGATGAGATGGCTGGATGGCATCACCGACTCGATGGACATGAGTTTGAGTGAACTCCGGGAGTTGGTGATGGACAGGGAGGCCTGGCATGCTGCGGTCCATGGGGTCGCAAAGAGTTAGACACGACTGAGAGACTGAATTGAACTGATATGTGAATCCCATACTTCTGCCCTGCCCCCATTTCCCCCTTGCCTTTGAATTCTGTGAGTCTTCAGCAAAAACTAGTTAACCAGAGTCTACCCTGCTATGATCAGAGTCTAACTGATCTGGGAAGGGAAATACTCAACTCCAGCCCACATGAATCATCCTCTCCTAGACAGGCTGGAGTGAACATGGCCCTGATGATGCCTTGATTTCTGCCCAGTGATGCTGAGGCTGGACTTCTGGCCTGCAGAACCTTGAGATATTAACTGCCTGTTTTTGTTTTGTATTGCAATCTTATTTATTTATCTTGCTTTTGGCTGTGCTGGGTCTTCATTGCTGCACAGGCTATTTCTCTAGTTGTAGTGGGTGGGGGGCTACTCTCTAGCTGCAGGGTATGGGCCTCTATTGCAGTGGTTTCTCCTGTTGTGTGCGGACCACGGGCTTTAGAGCACAGGCTCAGTAATTGCGGGGCACGAGTTTAGTTGCTCTGTGGCATATGGGATCTTCCTGCACCAGGGATCGAACCTGTATCTTCCACATTGGCGGGTGGATTCTTATCCGCTGAACCACAAGGGAAGCCCACGCCTGTTGTTTTAAGCCTCCAAGTTCATGATCATTTCTCACGGCAGCCTCAGGAAACAAACCCACCCTCTTGCTAAATTTCATCTTCCTTTCCTATAGACTTTTCTTTCTCTAGTACACAAAGCCTCTTTTATCTGCCAGAACGTGGCAGGGTAACACTCTCCAATTGGAGAGCTTAATAAACGGACTGTTTACAAAGGCCTTGAGCAGTCAGGAGACAGGAGACAGGGCTGTTCTCCAGGTGGGTACAGTCAGGGAGACGCCGCCGCCCTGGGCCTGCGGGGGTGGGAGGGACAGAGCTGTGGGGAGAGGGCCACTGACAGGAGTGTCAGGGGACATGGCCAGCCCGGGCGACACAGCAGGAAAGGGAGCAAGGGGAATAAATGCCTTCGCGTCCCTCTCTCTTCCCTCTGGCCTCCCGCCTGAGGCCTCGGTTGGCTGAACCTGAACTAGCAGCCAGCTGCAAAGGAGCCATTCGGGTCAGCCTCCCGGATGCAGAGGAGAGTGGAGAAGGGGGTGGGAGGGGACTTGGGGGCCCACGGAAACATCCAGCACCTGAGATACTGTAACCCTCTTCCAGACCACCCGTCCAGCAGGCTGGTTTTGTGGGTCCAAGCTCTCCTCCACAGGAAATGGTCTCCTCAACTGTAAAATGAGTTGGGGTTTTTTTTGTCTTTTTTTTTTTTTTTTAGCCATGCTGCAGGGCTTGTGGGATCTTCATTCCCCAACCAGAGATGAACCCACGCCCCCTGCCTCGGAAGCCCGGAGTCCTAACCGCTGGACCACCACGGAAGTCCCCACAATGAAGGGTTTGGACCAGGAAGCCTCTGAGAGCCCTTTCGGGGATCTGAGGCTCACGGTTCCAGAAGCAGACTGATCGCCTTCCCAGGCTAAGGCAGATCCAAACGTGCCTGAAGTCCCACAGCTGTTTCTTTCCTTGCTTCTCTTCTCTGGGATGTCCCACAGATCTGGGCGGGCATCGCACTGCACGCGGCCCAGAGCATCTCCTGGGAAAGGAGCCGGCCGGGGAGGCTGGAAAAGGAAGCCCGAGGTCGGAAGAACAAGAAGGGGCTCTGGACAACCAACGGGGAGAGGCCAGCCCCTCAACCACGGGGGAGTCAGCGCTCCAGGGCAAGTCCGCCTGTTCCTGAAGAAAACTCTAGTGGCCTCAGGCCTCTAGGCTGGCTGGCCCAGCATAGAGGAGGCTGCCAGTCCCACGCAGCTGGTAATCATTAGCCAGAAAGCAAAACTGTGGAAAGTTCCAAGGGTCCTGACCAAGGAGCAGACACCAAACCTTCCCCTGCTGCCTTGGGGCATTCTGTTCTGCTCTCTGGCTGCTTTTTCAACCACTCCTGTCTGCTTCTGTTTCATGGAACCTCCTTTTGAAGATAGAAGGTGAAGCCAGGAGACTCTCCAGGGCTGAAAGTGCAGAAAGTGTTACCTCCCCCAACCCCCAGTCCCCTATCTTGGGTGGGCTGGGAGATACAACAGATTCCTCTTTCGCCCCTAATTCTGCGTGCGTGTTAAGTCGCTTCAGTTGTGTCCGACTCTCTGCAGCCCTATGGACTGTAGCCCGCCAGGCTCCTCTGTCCATGGGATTCTCCAGGCAAGAATACTGGAGTGGGCTGCCATTTCCTACTCCAGGGGATCTTCCCAAACCAGGGATCAAACCCGAGTCTCCTGCACTGCAGGCGAATTCTTTACTGTCTGAGCAACCAGGGAAGCCCGAAGTAAAGGAGATTAGGGAGTGAATGTCGTTCAGTCGTGTCCGACTCTTTGCGACCCCATGGACTGTACAGTCCATGGATTTCTCCAGGCCAGAATACTGGAGTGGGTAGCCTTTCCTCCTCCAGGGGATCTTTTCAACCCAGGGATCGAACCCAGGTCTCCCACATTGCAGGTGGATTCTTTACCAACTGAGCCACAAGGGAAGCCCAAGAATACTGGAGTGGGTAGCCTATCCCTTCTCCAGCAGATCTTCCCAACCCTGGAATCAAACCGGGGTCTCCTGCATTGCGGGTGGATTTTTTACCAACTGAGTTATCAGGGAAGCCCAAGTAAAGGAGATTACCCTAAAAAAAAAAGCCCTGCATCCAGAAGTTACCCCACCCCTGGTAGTCTGACACCGTCTGCTGGCTGGGATTGCAGCTGCGCTGGGCCTCTTCTGTCAGGCACCTTTGCATTCTCTGACCTCTGCTCTCCATCTGCCTAAGAAGGCTGTGAGTAACTGCTTCCTCCATCCCTTTCCAAATACAGCCCTCCTCAGGCAGACAGAACGGGCTAAAATCCAGGAGGATTCCATTTGCCATAAATGAATGTGAATCACAGTCGCTCAGCTGTGTTCGACTCTTGTGACTCCATGGACTGTGGCCTGCCAGGCTCCTCTGTCCATGGGATTCTCCAGGCAAGAATACTGGAGTGGGTTGCCATTCCCTTCTCCAGGGGACCTTTCCAACCCAGGGATCGAACCCAGGTCACCGGCATTGCAGGCAGATTCTTTACGGTCTGAGCCACCAGGGAAGCAGAGTTAACCCCTCACACCCACACCCAGACATCCTGAGTTAGAACTCCCACCCAGGGCTCAGCAGCTGAGTGCTTCTGTGCACATTATTTCCTTCTCCAAGCCTCATTATCCTCATTTGTAAACTGGGGATAACTGTAGTACTGTTAACCCCTGAACACCATGGGGGGAGTTCAGGACCACCACCCTCCACAGAGTCAGCCCTCCATATCCAAGATTCCGAATCTGTGGATTCAACCAGCCCCAGGTAGGGTCGTAACTGTGATAGCTTCCCTGATGGCTCAGTTGGTAAAGAATCCACCAACAGGAGACTCCAATTTGATTCCGGGGTTGGGAAGATCTGCTGGAGAAGGGATAGGTTACCCACTCCAGTATTCTTGGGCTTCCCTTGTGACTCAGCTGGTAAAGAATCCACCTGTAATGTACGAGACCTGAGTTCGATCGCTGGGTTGGGAAGATCCCCTGGAGAAAGGAAAAACTACCCATTCCAGTATTCTGGCCTGGAGAATTTCATAGACTACAGTCCATGGAGTTGCAAAGAGTCACACACGATTGATTGACTTTCATTTTCTTATAGGGACTTACGCAGCTCAAACCTGTATTGCTTAAGGATCAACTGTAATCCCCTGATAGGGAGAGGTAGGGATTAAACATGAGATGCTGTGTATGAAGCACTTAGTACAAAGCATGACTCATAGTAAGTGCTCAATAAATGGCAGTCCCCCAGTTTATTTCCTGCCCACTTTTACTTCCAGTAAGGGTAGGCAAACGGGTGCATGCTACTCTCAAAATCATTGCAAACTTAGTCTAAACTTAGGCGGCGCTCACAGATTTATCCTCTGAGAAAAACCACAAAATTCTTTTGTAAGTCATGATCCCTTCCTGGGTTGTTTTTTTTTTTTTTTCTTTTATCAGCTATATTTAGCTCTTAAATTTTATATCTCAGCTTGAAATCTTAGAGTCATCCTTCCAAAAGTACAAGTGGTTCAGCCAATGGTATTTACAAGCAAGCTGTTTTTTTGGTTCTTTTTTTTTCTTCAGAAATAACAATAGGTCAGAGGTGAGACTGATTTCCATAACTCCAAATATAAATAAGGTAAACTTCATTTAATCAAAGAATCCAATTTGGCAAGTCCAATTCTGAAGACTAGTTATTCCAGTTTTATTAAACTTCCAAGAGAACATTTAAGCTTTTTCTCGCAGGTTGTAAGCTGTCTCTCAGGGACCCTGGGTCTGGGTAAACACCCCATCCCCACCCCCAGCTCACAGTTGAAATTGTTGGTGTTGATTTTTTCAAATGCTAGCTACTTCTTCTTTCCAGCCTGCCACCCAACCACTTTACCTAAGGTTAATCCAAACTCTTTTACACATAATAACATATTTTTTAAAAAAGATTTTCTTGATGTGGACATTTTTAAAGTCTTTATTGAATCTGTTACAATATTGCTTCTGTTCATGTTTTGGTTTTTTGGCCATGAGGTGTGAGGGATCTTAGCTGCCTGACCAGGGATCAAACCCACATTGGAAGGCGAAGTCATAACCACTGATCCACCAGGAAAGTCTCCATAGTAACATATTTATTGAGTCCTTACTATGTGCCAGACACAGTTTTAAATGTTTTATGTGGACTAAGTCATTCTCTCATAACGTTATTATAATATAAGTACCATTATTATCATCTCTCTACACGAAATATTATTTTGGAAATTTGCATTAGAGAATCTAGCTGATCTGGGGCAGAGCAGAGATTTGAGGCCAGGGAGTCTAGCTACAGAGCTGGCTCTTGCCCACCAAACTATATTCCCTCTCCTAAGAGAGGTGACGTTTCCCAGGGACACAGTTTGCACAAGAATTCCGACTCTCTGTGTTCACAGCAGCACCCTTCCTCCGTAGAATGTTCTGTCCTAGCCCCATTTCTCCCAGCCTATTCCCAGGGGGCATCCCTTACCAAAACATGAAAGAAACACCCTACTAACAACAATGTCCTTCTCACCTCTGTCAAAGGGGGCTGCAAAAATATTCAAGGCAGGGTGGCTCAGACTTGGGCGAGGGGCTCCAAGTCCAACCTCAACATTAACTGGCTGGGCACCCTTAGTCAAGTCACACATCTTCACCCACACGTGCTCACCAGTAGAGCAGGGGAACAGGCAGAAACTGCCTTCCAGGGCTTTTGTGGGGATTGCGTGAGCATATGTGTGCTCAGCACAGCGCTGGGCTCAATAAGGAAGCTGTCATCATTAAGGGAGATCAATAAGAGCTATTATGAGTATTGATCGTACAGTCCATCACTGTGAGTAGAACCGAGAAGGTCACATTCCGAGAAGATTCAGAGAGAGCCCGGGTTGTCATATACGCTCTATGGGGCCCTGTCCCTTATTCGTCCCTGAACCTGAGGACCAGCTGCCTGAGACAGAAGGGGTCACCCCCAAGCCTGCCTGGCACACGACACCTGTGAGTTTCCCAGGGCGGGAGATGGTTATTAAGTAGAAGGTGATGCGGAGAGGCAAGTGAGAGCCCAGACAAGGCCAAGCTGGAAACCCCTCTGTAAATCAACCCCATCCTGTAAGCAGTTATTTTCTCCCGAGACACAACATTACCTGTCCCAGGTTAGCAGTTCTGAACATTGATTTCAAAACTTGCTTTCGACTCAGCCCCTTAACAGTCAGGTGAAGACAGAGCTGCTTTGTTGGGAGAGGGAAGAGGAGGCTCCTGGAGCACCCACTTGTTGAACTCCTCCCCAGAGGGACCCCATGTCCCTTAGAAAGGGCACTGAGGTCTTTAGACCACAGCTTGAGAATCATACTCCAAGAGAAACAAATGTATAGTCATCCCTTGGCTCCCCCTGCCCCCCGGACTAGTTCCAAGATGCTTGCGGGCACCAAAACCCACCCGTGCTCAAGTCCTTTTCATAGAAGGGCATGCAAGCTCAGTCACCTCAGTTGTGTCTGACTCTTTGCAACCCTATGGATTGTAGCCCACCAGGCTCCTCTGTTCATGGGATTCTCCAGACAAGAATACTGGAGTGGGTTGCCATGCTCTCCCCCAGGGGATCTTCCCTACCCAGGGATCGAACTCATGTCTCTTACATCTCCTGCACTGGCAGGGAGGTTCTTTACCACTAGTGTCACCTAGGACGCTCATAAAATGGCACAGTACTTGCATATAACCTACATACATCTTCCCTTATACTTTAAATCATCTCTAAAACCTAATACAAGAATGTAAATACATTCTAAATGTAAGCACAATCTAAATACAAATATGATCTAAATGCTATGTAAATAATCACATGCAAATTCAAGTTTTACTTTGGGGAACTTTCTGGAATTTTTTTGGAGATGGCCGTCCGAAGTTGTTTGAACGCAGAACCTGTATACGATATGAACTTTGCTCTTAGTGAACTTAGAGTCTAGTGAGCTGGTGGCTACAGGTTTGCACTGGCTGGTAAGTGAACTCCAGTGTTCCTCGTTTAAGGTACAAATCCTAGCAAGGCACCGTTGCTACCTTCTACAGGGCCCTGAAGCTTTTCAGTTGCAAAAGTTTCCTCTGTGTTTATACTGCACAGGGTAGATAGGGGCTGGGAGGAGCATGCCTGAATCGTTGACCTGCTTCAGTAAAATAATTTCTAAGATTAACTTATCTCTCACAACACCTCTGTCAGGTGGGGTTAGTATTGTCTCATTTTGCAGATGAGGAAACTGAGGCTGAAGATATTTAACTTGTCTGAAGTCACCCAGCTAGACAATGCAGGACCCCAGAGTCAAACCCCATCCTGGTTTCAGAGGATGGTGGCCTGGACTCAGTACAGATTCCTCCTCTGCACTTACTAGTTGTGTCTACAGCCTCAGTTTCCTCATCTGTAAAGTGGGGATGATAATGATACCTGCCACCTTCAGAATGGTGCCTGGCACACAGCCAGGACTCAACAAGAGTTAGTACCCGTCTCAGGATCACCAAATAACAGATTATGGCTCATTTGTCCAATATACTCGCATTTATTTGGCTGGTTAGAATACTGGAGTGGGTAGCCTATCCCTTCTCCAGCAGATCTTCCTGATCTAGGAATTGAAACAGGGTTTCCTGCATTGCAGGCAGATTCTTTACCAACTGAGCTATCAGGCAAGCCCAGAAAACAGTGCAAGGCAGTATGTGGATAAGGAGCCAAATGCGTCCTGCAGAGAAGTAAAGGCCATAGAGTTCAGAGAAAGGGCATTTGAAATGCTTCACTTATTATTGCTTCATAAAATTTTGAGCATTCCTTGTGCAGAAGCCCTGCTGAGCTCACTGTCAGCCCAATGTCAGCATGTGCTGCCAAGGCCAGCCTCTCAGCCACCAGCTGGGGTATGTCCTTAACAAGCCACATGCTGCCTTCCAGGTAGACCAGTTAGCTCTACCACAGACAGACATCTAAGTCTCTAGGGATGCCTGGGTTCTGCCCATTAACACATGCCACTGGGGCCGTGTGCCACACCTCCATGCTGAGAAACAGCTCAAGGTGTGTGTCTCCAAGACAGCAGGTGGCAGGCTGTGGGGGTAGGTGGGAGGGGGGCATCAGGGGCCAGGAAGACACATGACCCAGGTGCTGGGAAACAGCTGGACCCCAGCTCATCAAGTCAAAAATGCCTTTTCCTTGTGCAACCACGTGGTCCTTTTTCTCTGAATCTATTCAGAGCTGAATGTCTTTATGAACCTTCCCTGATATTCCAGGACTCCCCTCCCCATGCCCCCTCTCTCCAAGAAAAGAAAGCAAAAGAGAAAAGAAATCAAGGAATCCCCAGAATTCTGCCCTAGCACTTACTTGCCACACCAGGTAAATAACGGTGTGCTTCCAGAGACTCCAGAATTAAAGCTAGATTTGGAAAAAAAGAGGGAAAAGAAAGGCTGACTTCCCCCAAAGTCCACTCACCTACCGCATACTCCCATCAGCCAGAAAACACCCCAGCCCGAGGCTTAAAGGTCAAGCCCTCGCTTTGCTCAGTAAATGCCAAGTGAACCCAGGGCGCCCAGCCCCTCATTCCTACCTCGTGCCCAGTGGTCCCCGGTCGCCTCGCTCCCTCGGCATCACCTGCTACGGCGGATCCAGCATCTCTGCTCGGGAAGCCGAGCGCCTCTGATGTGGGAGAGGTTCCGCGGAAGGAAGGGGAGGGCAGGCTGAGATCACTGACGTGGGGAGGGGTGGGTCTCCCTAAGCAAGCACTTGGTTCCAGGGGAAAGGATGTTTTGTAAGTTTTGGCTTGAATGTCCAGGGGCAGAACAGGAAGTGTGCACTAGGGCTGGGAGCCCAGGGTGCATTTCCACAGCCTCCCTTTAGAGGGAGCTTCCTGGGGTCTCTCAACTGCGGCCCGGTCTGGAATGCAAAGCTCTGTCTGAATCCTGGAGCTTTCCCTGGCCTTACGCTTTCCTCCAGCACTTTTTTTTTCCTTCTTTTTTTTTTTTTTTTTTTGCTTTTTTTCCCTCCTTAATGGACCGTCAGCTTCGTTCCTGACATGCTGGAAAATTTTCCCTAGGCCTAAACTTGGCTCAGGAACACTCTCCCCTTGTGAGAGAATTTCTCCTGTTACACAGTTCAGATTGAAAAAAAGAGAGAGAGAGAGCTATTTGTTTTGCCAACTTTTGTACTGGGGACATTTTTGATGAATTTCCTCCCCTCTCTGAACCTTTGGATTCCAAGAAATATACACACCCACATCCCTCCTGACTTTTTCCCCCTACCCCTCTAATGGAAAAATAACAAAAATAATAAAATTGGTGAAAGATGGCAGAGATAATGTTCTTAGTTTGTGGGCTTCTGGGGTCCTTCTTGGGTCAGCCTCCTCTCACCCCCAAACACACTTTTGCCCACTGGCCACGCGTGCTGCGTGTCAAAGGGGAGGAGTAGTGATTGGCTTCCAGCTCTCTCCTAGTTCTAGGTCTTTCTATGATGGAAGCCCAGGAATGGCTATCTTTCCTAAATGGAGACCAGGTCCAATTACAAGCTCCTCTTCCTCAGCCCCTCCCACCTCCCCTGCAAGGGATGAGGTTGGAAGATTCCTGGTTGTGATTCTTGGAGGTGCTGGGTGGGGATGTGTGGGGCAAATAGGCACCCTAAGATTTAGCTGTCAACAGTCACCTGGAGGGTGTCATGTCTGTGAACTGTCAAATGCCACCACAAATTGGGATACTTCCTGCCAGCGCTGGAGATGAAAGAGACTGGATTTCCATCCCTGGATGGGAAAGATCCCCTGGAGGTGGGCATGGCAACCCACTCCAGTGTTCTTGCCTGGGGAATCCCCATGGGCAGAGGAGCCTGGTGGGCTATAGTTCATGAGTCGCAAAGAATCCGACATGACTGGAGTGACTTAGCATGCACACACGCACAAACCTTTATGTGCAACGTGGATGAACCTTGAATACATCATGCTAAAGTGGAAGAAGCCAAACACAAAAGATAACAAACTATATGATTCCATTTATCCTGCAAGGTCAAGAATGGGCAAATCCCTAGAGACAGGAAGTAGATTAATGGTTGTCAAGGATTGGGGTGGTGATGGAACTGGGGGCTGGGAGGAGATAGTACAGGGTACAGAAGTACAGGGTTTTAGTGGGGGAGATGATAAAAATGTTCTCAAGCTGATTGTGGCAATTATCACACAACTGTATAAATATACTAAAAATCACTGAATTGTACACTCTAAATAGGTGACTTTGTGGCACGTAAATTATATCTAATTAAAGCTATTGCAAAAATAATACACATCCCTGAAAAGATAACTATTTCTGTATATTTTGTAACCTAACCTCAACTTCTTAAGTGCCATAGTTTGGGTATAGTTTCTTGTTTCCTTGACTAACTCATCTGAAGGTTTATTTTGAGAAATTCAAGACACTGTTTGAGAAAAGAAAAGAGGTTGCGGGAAACTCGAGGAAAGAGTCATTCATTATTATTACTATTTATTTTGGGCTGCGTCCGGTCTTAGCTGTGGCACACAGGATCTTCACTGCAGCGCGGGGGTGGGGGGCATCTCTCTAGTTGTATGTGGTGCATGGGCTCAATAGCCCACGGCGTGTTGGATCTTAGCTCCCTGACCTGGGATTGAACCATGTCCTCTGCATCGGAAGACAGATTCTTAACCACTGGACCACCACGGAGCTCCCAAGTATCATGTTCTAAGAGGAACACATTATTCTGCGTATTGAGACTCTTTAATAATCTTCCTTCTTTGGGGACACAAATATCCCCAAACTCTCTCTATCCTGCACTCTACCAAACTGCATGTTAAGGACTTTGAAAGTAAAACTACCTGAGATTTAGAAGCCTGACAGCTCTGACTGTATGTGTATATAATTAATGAAAAAAATTTTGGGTGTTTTAAGCTAATGAAACACATTCATTCTCATTTTTCATCTCTCAAAAGTGATCAAACGCCTACCATATTCCAGGTAGCCCGGAATGTGCAGGAGTTATGAGTCTGGCAAAGGAAACAAGAAGGCAGTGTCATTGGCAATAGAAGGAACAGGTAAGATAAGGGCCCGGCGAAAGCAGACAATGTATGTCATGGGGAATGGCTGGAGGGGCATGTGTGGTTTTAACCAGGCCTATGGAGTTGGTTCTGTAATTGATGGAAAGTCTGAAGCATGGGAGAGTCATGTTATGGAAGAGATGCTCTGAGAGGTGCTGAGGGAGAATGGTGAAAGTGGTCCAGAATTTCTGGCAACTGGGTAAAAGAAGTTTCATTCTTATTATCGTTCTTCTGTTTTGAAGGATGGACTACATAGAGGTAATTTATTAGCAGCTTCCTGGTCCCTGGAATACGGCTTGCAAGGTTACAGAGGGAAAGAAAATTCCACAGCCCTTTACAGAGGCCACCTCCATGCCAATCAACCTCTCTCTCCGTGTCCATCGGATGTCATTCTCAGGTTTGCCCACTAGATGGCGGCATTGTTATTCCAGGAAGAAAACTTTCCAAACTTGGTATCGCTGCTGCCGCTGCTGCTGCTAAGTCACTTCAGTCGTGCCCGACTCTGTGTGACCCCATAGACGGCAGCCCACCGGGCTCCCCTGTCCCTGGGATTCTCCAGGCAAGAACACCATTTCCTTCTCCAGCGCATGAAAGTGAAAAGTGAAAGTGAAGTCGCTCAGTCGTGTCCAACTCCTAGTGACCCCACGGACTGCAGCCTACCAGGCTCCTCCGTCCATGGGATTTGCCAGGCAAGAGTACTGGGACAATCCTAAAGGAAATGAGTCCTGAATATTCAGTAGGACTGATGCTGAAACTGAAACTCCAATACTTTGGCCATCTGATGCGAAGAACTGACTCATTGGGAAAGACCCCGATGCTGGGCAAGATTGAAGGTGGGAGGAGAAGGGGATGACAGAGGATGAGATGGTTGGATGACATCACCGACATGATGGACATGAGTTTGAGTAAACTCTGGGAGTTAGTGATGGACAGGGAAGCCTGGTGTGCTGCAGTCCGTGGGGTCGCAAAGAGTCAGACACAAATGAGCAACTGAACTGACTGATTGCTGGGGCAGCTGAGAATCAGCAACGTCTGCCCTTTATCCCTTTTTGCATCAGGCAGCAGACCAGCAGAGGAGTCCAGAATGTGCTGTGGAAAGAGCATGGGCTTTGGACCTGGGTGAAGTTGTGTGCTAACTCAGATCCCCCCTCTCTGAGTAGAGTTTGACTCTGGGAACCTCAGTTGCCTCCTCCAAAAAGCAAGGATTTCACAGGTCCACACTCCCTTGTCAACATTCCAGACTGTGCACTCGGCAAACTAGAAGCGTTTCGTAACTCACTTGCCAGCAAGACGTGACCTAAAGCGACCTGAGGTTACGTGTTTTCCTACATAGTGTGAATAGTCTTACATTTCCCGGCAGAAAGTGTTTATGTTGTTTTTGATGGCAAGGTGCTCCCTGGGTCCACTGAGGGCTTACTATCATAAAATGTCAGCGCTACCTTTCCATAATCTGAAATGAATCAGAATTCCGAAGCACACCTGGCTTTTGGGTAAGAGACTGTGGATTTGCAGTATGGACCGCAAGGGTGTCCTGAGGATAAAAGTTGACGGCTTGCCTGAAGCCGTCTAACACACAAAACCCATGGGGCTCCTCTCTCTCCAACCCCAGCTAATCAGATTTGGGGCCTGGCCCATGAGAGAAAGGGGCAGTGGGGGAACAAAGCAAAGAATCTCTACGGATGCATTCACATCGTTCGTTCATATGACAAAGATATAGTAAGCACATACTGACAGGCTAGGTACCTGGTGATGAATAGGTTCCTGGTCTGCTGAGCCAGTGCTTATCCTTGATACTCGCTCCGAAGATTTCCACTGGTTAAGCATCACCCCCACCCCACACCCTCCCTCACCCCAGAGGAGGAGGCATTTCTTGACCCTGGAGCGAATAGCCTGAAGGCCTGGGAATCTCACTTGCTTCGGATTGAAGCACCAGCGTCTTGAAGTGACAGTTCCTGGCCCCGCCCACTCCTCATCCCATGTCCCGCCCCTCCCCCGGCCCGGCCTCCCGAGCAAATACAGGAAAATTTTCAAATGTGTCAGGTTCTGTCTTCCTTTTTTACCTTTGTGCACTCTGTTCCCTTTTCCTAAAACGGCTTTCAACACTTTTCCCTTCTCTCCTATTTAATTCGGAGAAGGAAATGGCAACCCACTCCGGTATTCTTGCCTAGAGAATTACATGGACAGAGGAACCTGATGAGCTACAGTCCATGGGGTTGCAAATAGTTGGACATGACTGAGCAACTGATCGGGTGTTTAACTCTCAGGAGAACGCAATGGGAACCCACTCCAGTACTCTTGCCTGGAAAATCCCATGGATGGAGGAGCCTGGTGGGCTGCAGTCCATGTGGTCGCTAGGAGTCAGACACGACCGAGCAACTTCACTTTCACTTTTCACTTTCATGCATTGGAGAAGGACATGGCAACCCACTCCAGTGTTCTTGCCCGGAGAATCCCAGGGAAGGGGGAGCCTGGTGGGCTGCCGTCTATGGGGTCACACAGAGTTGGACACGACTGAAGTGACTTAGCAGCAGCAGTAGCAGCCCCTGACTGCAGCCCAGGGCTCAGTGTTGGCAGGTGCGGTACCTACCCTTCTCTGCTGCCAGTCTTGGGCCATGCCCAGGGACCCTGGGCACACTGCCACCACGGTTCCCAACCGAACGCACTGCACTGGAATCTTCGATGTCAGTGTGTCCCCCGCCTCCACCGTCCCCATCACACACAGACGCGGGCAGCGCCTTGAGGACACGCTGTGTTCTTTTTTGTGTCCTGAGTACCGCTGAGCTTGCCACTCATCTAAATGTTCCACTGAATGGTCGATTGAATGAATGACAGTGGGCATGATGCTGCTGTATTTATGAAAGAACTCTGAGCTCTTGGGATTTATGATAAGGTTCTACAGAGCTGAAAATGGCCTGAATGTGCTGTCACTGCAAGAAATCTGAGGCCTGTTTTGAAGTCAGGTCCTGGCCCTGCACAACCCCTTGCTTCACCCGAGGAAGAGAGACTCTACTTGTGGGAAGCACGCTGGGCTGGAAGTCCCAGCTTCTGGGCTCAGGGTTTACGTCCAGCACCAGCTGGCTGTGTGATCGTATCGAAACACAGCAGCCTCCCATGTCCTCTGCCTGCTTTTTGTCTATGGAAAAACTTTAGCTGAAGAATAAGTTTAATCAAAATGCTTAAATACAGAAACAAAGGAAATAGAGGAGACCAAATAATGCAGTCATTACGCATAGCCAGGGACCTTTAGTTCCTTCCCAAGGGCTATAGATCTTATTCTGAGCCATATCCTGTGAGCTGTCTCATAGATACTGAAACCCCACCAGGTGGAAAAGTTAGCTGTGTGATGACCGGACTATAGGCATGACATAAGCTGCTCCATCTTGCACAGTTTCAAGAACTGGCCTCAAAGAAATGGAAACAAACCAACCCTGGAACTGAAGATTAACTGTACTTAAAACAATCAAAAGATGATGCTGGTCAGACCACTGATGACCAATTTCAAATTGACTGTCAGAGCTGACTGCTGTTGCTGCACGGAGCCCCCTCCCTTTCTCTATTAAAACTCTTGCCCCGCCCAGGGGGTGGAGTCGGCCTTTGGACAGACATCCGCCCTCCCCCTGCCCCCACCTTAGTGGCTGGCATCCAAAATAAAGCGAACTGTCCACCAACGTGGCCTCTTAATTGGCTTTTGAGCCAGACCTCTCAGTAACAGTACCATCCACCATCAAGTGGCAGCTTAGCCCCACTTTCTTTATCAGGACAACTAACAGAGCAGCTGTGCCCTAACCTTCTTCCTGGTCGTCGTGGTCCGTGGCTTTGAGGGCTAGCGCTGTGGGCTCGTAGAAGAGCGCACGGCGACGTCTAGTCTAGGCTTCTAGTTCCGGCTGTAGGGCGTCTGCGTGAAGGTGCACCCTCTTTGGTGTAAAGTCTGCCACACACACATCTCCACGTTTACAGACTGACTCCTCTTCTCTCTTCAAAAAGCCTCCTCTTCAAATTTAAATACTTTGAGGGCCTACCTTGTCACCTTAAAATCATAGAATTTCAAAGTTGGGAACAAGTTCAGTGGCTGATAGTTCCTATGTGTGGTGCTTAGCTGCTCAGTCGCGTCTGACTCTTTGGACCCTATGGACTGTAGCCCGCCAGGCTCCTCTGTCCATGGGGATTTTCCAGGCAAGAATACTGGAGTGGGTTGCCATGCCCTCCTCCAGGGGATCTTCCCAACCCAGGGATCAAACCCAGGTCTCCCACATTGCAGGTGAATTCTTTACTGTTTGAGTCACCAGGGAAGCCCATGAATACTGGAGTGGATAGCCTATCCCTTCTCCAGGGGATCTTCCCGACCCAGGAATCAAACTGGGGTCTCCTGCATTACAGGTGGATTCTTTACTAGCTGAGCTACCAGGGAAGCCCAATTGTTTAGTTATCCTGTCAAAATCTGGCAGGGATGATGGTCAGGCTCCACCTGGCACCTGGGTCACAAACCCCAGTGAGACCCGCAAGGCTGTTGATAGGAACAGAAGTTACAATACTAAAATTTCCTCTAGCTTCTTGATTTATCCTGTAGCATAAGCACTTATACCTAAGCAGCACTTCTCTTCCAAACCCAGTAAGTCTTCTACGCGTGAACCAGTTCCATTCCACGAGTATATTGGTAAGTGAGATTTGTTCATAAGTTCAATGAAGCTAGCCTAGGCGCCCAACTAACACAATTGGCTGTATAGCACTGTTTTACAATAGGTTTATAATACTTAAGCACAAATAATATGTAAAGACAAACACAAAAAACAAACACTTTTAATCCAAGATTGCTGCTAAATCACTTCAGTCGTGTCCGACTCTGTGTGACCCCATAGATGGCAGCCCACCAGGCTCCCCCGTCCCTGGGATTCTCCAGGCAAGAACACTGGAGTGGGTTGCCATGTCCTTCTCCAATACATGAAAGTGAAAAGTGAAAGTGAAGTCGCTCAGTCGTATCCGACTCTTAGCGACCCCATGGACTGTAGCCTACCAGGCTCCTCCATCCATAGGATTTTCCAGGCAAGAGTACTGGAGTGGGGTGCCATTGCCTTCTCCAATCTAACATTACAGTACCTTAAAAAGTATAGCATACTTTTAAAAGTTAGTACAATACGGCAAAAAAAAAAGTTAATAAAAGTACAATACAACAGCTGGCATTTAGGGGCTGGCATTGCGTGAACAGGCAAGAAGAGTTACTGACTGACTGGAGAAGGGAGGGGAGGTGGGAGATGGTGGAGCTGAAGGACTGTCAACAATAGAAGTCAAAGGACAAGCTGCAATGTCACTCAGGCCTGACACTGATGGAACACACACTGAGATCTTTGAAAGTTCGAACCTTGAAGGTTCGTATGTAGGGGACTCACTGTACAAGGTCTTCTCCACGTTCTCATTCTGCTTTCTAGGTTCCCTCCACTATACACCAGTTGCTCAAACCAAAGCCCTAGAAATCATTCCCTCTTTCCCTACCCCAACACTCAATTCATCAGTAATTCTGTATTTGAATTCCTTCAAATGACCAGCTCATCACCTCCATTCCTGACACCCAAGTCAAAGGCACTCTCATTTGCTGGGACTAATGCAGCCGCTTGACAGTCAGGTCCCTGGTTCCCCAGATATCACTCTCTGCACAGCAGCCAGAACCATCTTCTCCAGCCTAACACCCTCCCCTGGTTTCTCAGGATAGGGAGCTCTAAACCCCTCACCATGTCACAAGGCCCGGCCCACCCTTCCAACCTCAACTACCGAGGCTGGGCTGCACCAATACACCAAACGCTTTGCTGCTTCAGGACCTTTGACTGTGTTACGGCCTCTTTCCCCACAGGCTCACCTCTAACATTCCAGGGGCCCAGGAAGAAACTGCAAATGGAGGCCCCCACACCACTGAACTCTAATATAAGGTATGCTATGTCCTCTTACCGTGACAAATGACTTTCTAATGGCAAAATGGAAAAATATGCATAAACTTATGGTTTTTATGACTATATGTTAGTAAAATACAAAACAAAATTGAATCTAATTATTATTGTGCATATTTGAGGGGTCTGTGGGTTGGCGGGTGGCATTAGAATGAACGAGAGAGACATACATTATTCATAACTTATATGTTTACTTCACAAAAATTCATTGTTTTGCTTTTAAGTGAAATCACTAATAAAATCATCTTTGCATAATTTGTATTCTATTGAGATGAATGATCTAAAAGGCTTTAAATGTTATTGTCCTCAGAGGTACAAAATCTGAATATATTGTCATTAAAAATGTAACTGAACGTTCAGTGTACACAATGAAAAGTTAAAAATGCTCTCATGTATGTTTTCAAGAAGTTATTTTCCTCAAACATTCAAAATTATTTAAGATGACATAAATACATATGATAGTTGGCAGGTGTGACCATTTAACTTAGAATTATTTAAATAAAGCTGAAGAACTTTGGAGGAGTATTTACCAAAGTTGTATTAATTTTTAAAAAATGTTCATCGTTTACTTTGGGGCTGTGCTGGGTCTTTCTGCTGCGGGGGCTTTCTCCAGTTGTGGTGAGTCGGGGCTGCTCTTTGTTAAAGTGCAAGAGCTTCTCATGTTGTGGAACATGTGCTCAAGAGCGCAGGCTCAGGAGCTGCGGTGCACGGGCTGAGTTGCTCCGAGGTCTATAGGATCTTCCCGGACCAGGGATCGAAACTGTGTCTCCTGCATTGGCCGGTGGATTCTTAGCACTGAGCCACCAAGGAAGCCTTGAATATTCTTCTTTCTAAAAATTCTCCTTTGATGAGTCTTGCATGTCCATGTCGTTGTCAAGGAAAATAATCGGTATGCATCAGGCATCTACCTTTAGACCAACCTACATACAACTTTAAGAGAAATATGAATTATTAACATTGCACCATGGGCATCTCCAGAACACAAAGAAACCTCCCCCCCCCAAAAAAAAAAACAAAAAACAACAACGGATGTTCGGAGTTCTGGGAAACAATTCTTTAGGCAGTATTCTTTGCACCGATGCCATCTGAGAGGAGTTTAACCAATTAACTCATTAGTTCATTGTCCTTCCCCTCTCCTGAGTGGCCCCCGCCATGCTAATCCTCTCCGTGTTACTTTGCCTCATGACAGCAGAGTGGAAAAGCATTTCCCTGGCGTCCCAACAGTAAAGTAGTGAGGATGCTCAGAGCCCTCTTCACTCAGGGCCCAGAGGCTGCCATGTGCCTTGGTCCAAGGGTCGTTCTGTTCATAAGGGCACTTTCTTCTCTGTCCCTTTCTTGACCACCTGGATTAACTGAAGCAGTGCCCACCTCCCAACCCCAGTCTTACTCTATGCCATCATCCTAAATGCATTTCCCCCACAGCCATGGACATCAGCTGGTAGAACAATTTTACCTTATTTGTTGACAGTTTATTATCCGTCTCCCCCAGCCATGGACTTAGGTCTACTTTACATTTTCAGCTTTTACAAGGGAGTGTGGTACATGACAGGCCTTCAGTAACTACTGTTAATAAATGAGCATCTCTGACCTTATATGCTAAAGAACCTGCCTGCAATGTGGGAGACCCAAGTACGATCTCTGGGTGGGAAAGACCCCCTGGAGAAGGGAATGGCTACCCACTCCTTTATTCTTGCCTGAAGATTTTCATGGATAGAGGGACCTGGCTGGTGATAAAACTATGGGGTCACAGAGAGCACCTAACACTTTCACTTTTACTTTTTATGGGTTTCCCAGGTGGCACTAGTGGTAAAGAACCCACCTGCCAATGCAGGAGACATAAGAGACTTGGGTTCGATCCTGGGTTGGGAAGATCCCCTGGAGGAGGGCATGGCAACCCACTCCACTGTTCTTGCCTGGAGAATCCCATGGACGGTGGAACCTGGCGGGCTACAGTCCATGGAGTCACGAAGAGTTGGACACAACTGAAGCGACTTAGCAGGCATGCACGACCTTATAATCCTAGAGTTACCATAACAGTGTATGTTTATTTATGTGCTATGTTCTTGCCTCTCCAGTACCGGCTCAGCCAAGCTCCTTGTGAGATGCCTGGAACCGACTAAGTACAAAGGGCATGACTGGGGGCTAAGAGAGGTTAGGAGGTTTGTCAGTCAGAGCAAGTGATAGAGCTTGAAACCAGTCTCCTGACCATAAAATTAGGGTTTGGGGGTCTTCCCTGGTGACTCAGTGATAAAGAATATGCCTGTCAATGCAGGAGACATGAGTTTGATCCCTGGTCCAGGAAGATCCCACAGGCACCAGTCCGTCACAACTGCTGGGCCTGTGCTCTGCTACTGAAGCCTCTATATCCTAGAGTCCACGCTCCACAGTAAGAGAAGCCACTGCAATGAGAAGCCCGCAGACCTCAACGAAGAGTCGTCCCCACTCGCTGCAGCTGGAGGAAAGCCCACGCAGCAGGGATGTATGGTCAAAAATAAATAAATAATAAAATTTTAAAAATTGGGGTTCTTTACCGGATGCCACTGGGCTTCCCCGGTGGCTCAGCGGTAATCGGCCTGCAATACAGGGGACACGGGAGACACGGGAGACGCGGGCTCTGTCCCTGGGTAGGGAAGATGCCCTGGAGGAGGGAATGGCTACCCAGCCCCGTATTCTTGCCTGGAGAATCCCCATGGACACAGGAGCCCCGGGGGGCTATAGTCCGTGGGGTTGCAGAGTCAGACTCGGCTGAAGCGACTTAGCATGCATGCACACACCCGACGCCATTAAAGTGAGTAAGGGGCTTCCTGAGGTTTTAGCCCATTGCCTGGAAACCGTCCTCACAGTGGGCAGCTCCATGCATTTCTTCCCCTAGAGGGCAGTGGCGGTACACATATGGACCTCTGATCCATTTGGTCCATGGAAGGTGGCGATGGCTGCCCATATCTTCACCTAGATTTTATTATTATTATTTTAAAATATTTATTCATTTGACTGTGCTTAAATGGAACTAAGACTGGTCTTATTTGCAGCACACGGGGCTATTCAATCTTGGTTGCGGCATACGGGATCTTTATTTGCAGCAAGCAGGATCTAGTTCCCTGACCAGGGATGGAACCTGCCCCGTGTTCACAACCCAACCCCCGCTACGCGCGCGCGCGCGCGCGCACACACACACACACACACACACACAGAGGAGTTGTGACAATTTAAAACACACACACACACAGGAGTTGTGACGACTGAAAACGTCTACAGGACATCAATAAATGACTTCAGGAAGGGTGGGGGCGGAATCACCCTCTCACCCAAGTCCGCCGCACTGTTTGTAAAAACCAAGAACCCAAACTGCCATGGAGTCCAGCTGCAAACAGAGACCGCTGAGAAATTCACACACGTTCTTAGCACAGGATCTAGCGATTTCCATGTAAGTGTTTCTTCCAGCCACATTTGCTTTTTTTTTTTTTTTTATCATCTCCAAATGGCAATCTTTTGCAAATTAAGTGGTGTTTATCCTTCTGGCTATGAACTCTAAAAGGAGTGCAGCGGATTTTTTTTTTTTTTTTTCCCTCTGCCTGCACAGTTCTCAGTCCCCGGGACTCATTTCTCTCTCTTTTATTGTTGTTGTTCTTCACTCAGCCTCCCCACCACCAGACAGGCTTAATGACTGCAATCATCACATCGCAGGGCAGAGTGGTAGGCAGCCACCCCCGCAACGGGGAGTCAGACGGTTCCTCCGAGCCCGGGTTTCTTTTGTTTCTCAGGCAGACTGCAGTTTTGTCTCTTGGCTCTCCCTGAATGAAGAGAATCTTAAAACATTGTGGGGCTGCAAACAGCTTGGGGAAAGAGCAGTAAACAGGAAGTCAACGGCAAAGGAGAAATAAAAGTGATCGTTCAATTAGGCTGTTAGAACGACTTGCCTCCTGCCACCCCCGCCCCCCCACCCAACTCCGCCCCCCACCCCCAATCCCGGGCACCTTTGGGGAAAGCTGAACTGTATTAATCAGGCCAGACATCCAGGCCTCGGAGCAGAGCTGCAGGGAGGCCTGCTGGGAGCCAGCCAGGGCCGAGAGCGCCAAAGATCTTCCCGGAGAGGCAGAACAATGTGGCCCACATGCCTGCTGCGCAGATCATCACAGCCAGGCTGCAGGACTTTACAGGGCGGTTTTTCATCCTTCCCTGGAGGGGGATAAAAGGCCACACTGTGAGCAGAGGGTATAGTCCTTCTGGTGTTTCCGCCCCACCTCTGGCTGCTAGAATTTCCCATCCAGCAGGAGACAGCCCACGATGCTCTCCAGACAGGTGGGCCCTGGGATCCCCACAGCGCCCTGGAGTCCACAACTTGGGACCCTGGCTGTCCTTCCCAGTCACTACCCAGCACCAGTGCCCTGACCCCAAGGTGCTGTTCCAGAATCACAGCCACACTGGTTTAGACCCTGATTCATCCAGCCCAGGAGCCTTTCCTGAAAACAGCATCACAGAACTAGGGGGATGGTATAATGACTTCTTTGCTGTCAGTTGGATGCCTCCCGAAAGTGATAGAGAAAAAGAGAGATGGAGAGATACATGGTTCCTCGTGAAATGAGACCCCAAGTTATGCAGATGGAGATTTTTCTAAAAAGGGATATCAGTTCAGTTCCGTCAGTAAGTTTGTCTGACCCCTTGGGCTGCAGCATGCCAGGCTTCCCTGTCCTTCACTGTCTCCCGGAGTTTGCTCATGTCCATTAAGTTGGTGATTCCATCCAACCATCTTATCCTCTGTCATCCCCTTCTCTTCCTGCCTTCAATCTTTCCCAGTATCAGGGTCTTTTCCAATGAATCGGTTCTTCACATCAGGTGACCAAAGTATTGGAGCTTCAGCTTTAGCATCAGTCCTTCCAGAGAATATTCAGGACTGATTTCCTTTAGGATGGACTGGTCTGATCTCCTTGCAGTCCAAGGGACTCTAAAGAGTCTTCTCTAGCACCACAATTCAAAAGCATCAGTTCTTTGGTGCTCAGCATTCTCTATGGGCCAACTCTCATATCCGTACATGCCTACAGCAAAACCCACAGCTTTGACTCTATGGACCTTTGTCGGCAAAGTGATGGGGGTGGTTTTAAACTACTTTGAGATCAGAAGGCCAAGAACCATATTCTAAGGTCAGTTTCTAAGGCTACCTGGAAGAAGCATGGTACCCAACGTTTAGAGAGCTCTGTGATGAAAAAGTAACTCCCTCTCCAGTCAAAATTCCTTTGATTCATTCATTTTCCCACAGATCATTATACAGATCCAAACGTGGAAGTAGCTCAGGCTGTGCCACCATACAAAGGTGCGACTGTGGGTGAGGGGGACAATTTTCAAGGAGGCTCCGAGAAGACTCATATCTGGCAGGATGTCGAACAACAGGAGGATGGCAGAGTCTGACCCCAGGGTTCCTGAACTGGTGTCTTAAGCAAGTTGTTGTCCAAGAGTCGACACCCCAGTGACTACATGGAATTGTTAGGGATCCTGGCCTGGGAAGGTGATTGGTCTCTAGCTTTTGCTTAAGCAAAGCTTCTCATCTTCCTGGAAAATACTGCTGCTGCCTGGGCCCCGGGCTACAGGACCACTTACAGGAAGCAGTCACAACTGCTGCCCTCCCTGCCACTGCCAAGGGGAGGACCCCAAGGCAGAGGTCTCAGAACCTTCTGCCCACACTCAGACATCTCAATTTCATCAGCCCTTGCGTGATTCCCCACCTTTCCTATAAGAGTCCCAGTGGGAGCTGGGCAATCATGAATACCTAACTTTTTAATAACTTGGAGGTTTATAGGATAAACATGGATACAGCCGCTGCAGGGGTGGGGGTGGCCTCTTAGCATAACTCCCATTTCTCAGATAAGTAAAGTGCAAAGACTTGACCTCACCAGTCATCACGAGGAATTAATGAATCGATAAGAGCCTCTGCCGCGTGTCGGGGCCACTTTCAGTCCTGTGGGTATTAAAGAAGCCAAACCATGGTCAGGGCTTCTGTGAGGTTGCATCCTAGTTTGACCTACAGAACTAACAAACTGAAAACCTGAGATGGCATAAGGCCACCTGATCTTTCTGGCCTTTAGTCAACTCCAGCCAGAACATTTGTGTAGTAGAGCTTTGGCACTTTGTTAAATAATACCTCACATTGTCATTTAATCTGTCCTAAAGTACCCATTAGGTTATAAACTCCCCCAGGTTGGAAAGCACAGCTTACTCTTCTTAGGGGTTCATCACACACACACACACACACGCACACACACACACACACACACACACACACGGTGCTCATTATGCTGTTCCTGAATGCTCCAGTAAGTGTAATTGCTTGAAACAGAAAAAAATTGCAACAGGAGTAATCTGGGTAAGTAAGGGAGCAATCCGGGTAGTTGGAGGAGGGAGGTTTCACTGGACATGCAAGAGGCAGTTGACATACTGTGGTTCTCTTTTTTTTCCTTTTGAAAGTAGTGATTAAAGATAGCATTAGGAAATACATACATATTAGGAAACACGTACATATTCATTATAGAAAATTTGCCAAATAAAATGAAGAAAATGCAAATCACAGGTAATTTGACTCATAAATTTGATTCATAAACATGCAGAATACATAATTACAAAATGTAACAAGTGCTATGAAGGAAGAAATAAATAAGAAAGTGAGTAACGGGGGACTTCATCTGGAACACAGGAGGCCCCTCCCAGGAGGCCCCTCCCAGGGATGTGATATTCAAGCTGTGAGCAAGGTTTAGACAGGTGAAGAAAGGGAGGAATAGGACTACATGATACATTTTTTTTTAAAGGTAAATTATGACTCTGTAGAACTACTCAATCAATGTGTGTCAAAGATTTTATTTAACTCCTAAAGTAATGAGAGAACCAGTAAGATATTACAACTGGTCCAAAGGAGACTTCAAAGAACCGCAGTTATCAGTCAGGAATGTTGAAATGAAATACAAATATTCAGATGCCAAACTGGGTACAAGAAAATTAGCTGTCTCTCCTTTGGACAGCATCAGCAACTCAATGGACATGAACTTGAGCAAACTCTGGGAGACAGTGGAGGACAGGAAAACCTGTCATGCTGTGGTCCATGGGGTCAGAAAGAGTCAGACATGACTTAGCCACTGAACAACAATAACCCCTGGACAGAATTCACTGGTATATGGAAAATAATCATTTGCATTATTCTCAATTATCTACAACTTATACGCTTGTAAACTAGCTCTGAGAAAAGGAAAGATATAGATAACCAGGATGAGCAAACCAGTTAAGACACCCATAATTGCCCCCACCCCAAAGTGTTTCCCAGTTTTTCCTGACATGTGCAAATGCCCTGGGGAAGGAAAGAGCTTAACAGAACTGAAAGAAGAAGAATGTTACTGGAATGTAATGAGCAGCAGAGTGGGTTGAGACGGAGGTCATGGTGTATGATCCAGATTGTAGCCTGTGTTTTTCACTTAACAACATAGGGTAAACATTTCTCTGTTATCACTGAACATCCTTCTGAAGCATGGTTTTTAAGGGCTACACTGTGTTCCCCTGCGATGGACTCACTGCAACATATTTACTAGCCCCCACACCTCCTTTGTCCATTTAACTGGTTATCACTTAATATTCTTGTTCGTGAATCTTTGTTTTCACACATCTTCAATAATTTCCTTAGGATACACTTCTGGACATAGAATCTCCAGATCAAAGATGATTTTAAAGGTGTTGATTCATGAAAATTGCTTTCCAATGAGATGTTTTAGGAAAATACTGAGCCCTAGAGAGGTGGAGGCTCTGAAATTAGCTAGAAGACCAGTGTAAGGAGGAGGGGTGAGGTGGAAAGGGTCTGACCTAGACAGAGAGTGGGGGTGGAGGGGAGGTCTGACGTGGAAGGCACTGAGAGCCTGGGTGTGTAGAGACCAAGGAGGGCAGGAGCAGATGACTCCAAGGCCTTGGAGTTGTTTTTGCCGTAGACACAGGTTAGAGATGGACATTTTGGAGAAGAAGTGAATTTGAAGGAAGAAGACACATTTATTTTTGGATACACAGGGTGTGGCACGGACCTCCCAGGTGTCTCAATGGGAAAGAATCTGCCTGCAATGCAGGAGCTACAGGAGACACCGATTCAATCCCTGGGTCAGGAAGAGCCCCTGGAGGAGGGCATGGCAACCTACTCTAGTACTCTTGCCTGGAGAATCCCAAAGACAGAGGACCCTGGTGGGCTACAGTCCATGGGGTTGCAAAGAGTCAGACACAGCTGTGCATAGGACTGTAGCCCACCAGGCTCCTCAGTCCATGAGGTTCTCCAGGCAAGAATACTGGAGTGGGTTGCCATTTCCAGGGGCTCTCCAGGTCATCTTCCTGACCCAGGGACTGAACCAGCATCTCCTGTGGCTCCTGCATTGCAAGCGGATACTTTACCACGGTGCCACCTGGGCTAGAGTCAGTCCATGGGGTTGCAAAAAGAGTCAGACATGGCTTAGAGACTGAACGGCAACAACAAGGGGGTGAGGTAACCGTAAAGCGTGGGGTATGGTGGGGCAAAGTCTGGGCTGGAGAGGTAAGTTTGGGAGCCCTACAGAGACCATCTGGTTACAACCGGCAAAGAGGGGATGGGGAGGAGACCCTGCAAAATCCACACACGGGGGGTGGGGGGGGTGGAGGGGGCTGGTGGAGACACAGGGCGCAGCAAATGAGCAGGTGGGCGGGAGAGAGAGAGGGAGGCAGGCCATTCACTGCATCCAGTATTGCCGGTGAGGTCAAAAACGACAAGGACCACGGGGAAGGAAACACACTGTGCTTGGCCAGCAGACAGTCACAGTGACCTTGAGGACACGTTTCCATAGAGTCGCGGGGGCGGGAGTCAGCGGTTAAGGGAAGAGGAGACAGAGCCGCGAGTGTGGCCACAGAAGTGGAGGATTTTGGCAGCAAAAGGAACAGGAAAGTCTGGAAATGAGCTCGAAAGGAGTTGCATCCAGCATGATTTGGGGAGCCTGTGTCTTCTCCATATTTCAACCCAGCTTCTTCCGGCCACCTCTCCACACCCCGGCCGCAATTTCCTCCGCTTATTTTTCCATCCCCAGTATTTCTTCAACCACAGAGAACAGATGTGGCTTCGTATGATAAGCACTTAACACAGAGCCGGGGCACATAGTAAGTGCTCAGTAAGTGTTGGCAATTCTTCATTGTTGTTATTAATCACGGGCCCTTAGGAGAAAGATAGGCAAACAGAAAGGAAGAAAAGAGCGCCAGGGAGGGATGCGAATGGGGCTGCGGTTAAGGAGCGGGCAACATCCGTACCAGGGCATCTTTAGAAACATCAGTTCAGTTCAGTCGCTCAATCGTGTCCAACTCTTTGCGACCCCATGAATCACAGCACGCCAGGCCTCCCTGTCCATCACCATCTCCCAGAGTTCACTTAGACTCACATCCATCGAGTCCGTGATGCCATCCAGCCATCTCATCCTGGGTTGTCCCCTTCTCCTCCTGCCCCCAGTCCCTCCCAGCATCAGAGTCTTTTCCAATGAGTCGACTCTTCACATGAGGTGTCCAAAGTATTGGAGCTTCAGCTTTAGCATCATTTCTTCCAAAGAAATCCCAGGGTTGATCTCCTTCAGAATGGACTGGTTGGATCTCCTTGCAGTCCAAGGGACTCTCAAGAGTCTTCTCCAACACCACAGTTCAGAAGCATCAATTCTTCAGCACTCAGCCTTCTTCACAGTCCAACTCTCACATCCATACATGACCACAGGAAAAACCATAGCCTTGACTAGACGGACCTTAGTCGGCAAAGTAGTGTCTCTGCTTTTGAATATACTACCTAGGTTGGTCATAACTTTTCTTCCAAGGAGTAAGCGTCTTAATTTCATGGCTGCAATCACCATCTGCAGTGATTTTGGAGCCCCCAAAAATAAAGTCTGACACTGTTTCCACTGTTTCCCCATCTATTTCCCACGAAGTGATGGGACCAGATGCCATGATCTTCGTTTTCTGAATGTTGAGCTTCAAGCCAACATTTTCGCTCTCCTCTTTCACTTTCATAAAGAGGCTTTTTAGCTCCTCTTCACTTTCTGCCATAAGGGTGGTGTCATCTGCATATCTGAGGTTATTGATATTTCTCCCGGCAGTCTTGATTCCAGCTTGTGTTTCTTCCAGTCCAGCATTTCTCATGATGTACTCTGCATAGAAGTTAAATAAGCAGGGTGACAATATACAGCCTTGACGTACTCCTTTTCCTATTTGGAACCAGTCTGTTGTTCCATTTCCAGTTCTAACTATTGCTTCCTGACCTGCATACAGGTTTCTCAAGAGGCAGGTCAGGTGGTCTGGTATTCCCATCTCTTTCAGAATTTTCCACAGTTGATTGTGATCCACACAGTCAAAGGCTTTGGCATAGTCAATAAAGCAGAAATAGATGTTTTTCTGGAATTCTCTTGCTTTTTTGATGATCCAGCGGATGTTGGCAATTTGATCTCTGGTTCCTCTGCCTTTTCTAAAACCAGCTTGAACATCAGGGAGTTCACGGTTCATGTATTGCTGAAGTCTGGCTTGAAGAATTTTGAGCATTACTTTACTAGCATGTGAGATGAGTGCAATTGTGCGGTAGTTTGAGCATTCTTTTGCATTGCCTTTCTTTGGAATTGGAAAGAAAACTGACCTTTTCCAGTCCTGTGGCCACTCCTAAGTTTTCCAAATTTGCTGGCATATTGAGTGCATCACTTTCACAGCATCATCTTTCAGGATTTGAAACAGCTCAACTGGAATTCCACCACCTCCACTAGCTTTGTTCATAGTGATGCTTTCTAAGGCCCACTTGACTTCACATTCCAAGATGTCTGGCTCTAGATGAGTGATCACATCATCATGATTATCTGGGTCGTGAAGATCTTTTTTGTACAGTTCTTCCGTGTATTCTTGCCACCTCTTCTTAATATCTTCTGCTTCTGTTAGGTCCAGACCATTTCTGTCCTTTATCGAGCCCATCTTTGCATGGAAACATAATAGACCCTTTTTCTTTTTTCTAAGATTTCCTGTTGACTTAATCCTAGGTACACTGTGTCTATGTAAGATGTCCTAAGGAGCCTGCATTTCGCCCGTTTGCGTGTAGCTTTGAGATCCTTCTCAAGGATCTCTTTCTGCATCACATTCATGGCCTTGGGGCCAGGATGCATCTTAGGTCTGGTCCTTCCCCTGGGAACCTTGGAAGAGAACAAAGAACAATTCCTCCTCAAGGGATGAGATTTGGGAAGAGAACCTGCAGAGTGGAAATAATGGAATGCCCGACATGTGAGCAACTTGTAAACACAGCCAGGGAGAGAGGAGCCCAGGAGCCCAAACCTTCGGGCTGGTTGGAGGGAAATCGCAGCTTGTCATCGACAGGGAGCACCTGAGGAGGACCAAAGGCCCAGAGGGTCCTGTTTGCTTGGAGGTGAAGGAACCACGTGGGCTGAGGAGCAGGGGGCCAGGCCCTGCTTTTCCCGTAGCAAGAGGGCAGGGTCGATCCACACTACAGCAGGGCTGTGCAGAGAAGATGCACTTCGTTTATTTTGTCTAGAACTCTGCCAGTCTTCCCTGAGCCCTCTTCACCCACTGATTAGACGGGGAAAGGAACTAAGGGTCCAACTTCATTTAAAGCTTCAGTAACTTAAGTGGTCCCTTTGGGTAGAGTCTGGTGTCTCATGGATAAAAATGGTCCTCCTCGTCCTTCTCACCCTAAGGTAACCTCTGGGATACAGAGGAAGAGGTGTGTGTGGCTTACCCAAGGGAGAGCCTGAGAGAACACCCTTAGCATCCCCTGGAGGTTCAGTGAACTTTCCTGTCTTTTCCTTGTTGCTCCTTGGCTTTCTCAGGTGAAGCAAGGGCTGCTTCATATGCAACCTGGCCACTCTCAGCTTGACCGGAGCTCCTAGCACTTCCAAATCTGACCCACACTGATTCCCAAGTTGACCTGGCTCTCCTGTGTCTGCATGCCTCTCAGAGGACCATCTGTGGCTGCCGTGAAGTCCCGGTGCCTGGATTTCACCCTGCAGCCTGGCTACAGAGTCCTCCTTCCCAGTGATAATTCGAGACTCTCTCCCAGCAATCTCTTTTCAGTAGCCTGGCCATTACAAAAGCTGACTGTCTTGTTGCTTGGTTTTATAACTGGGCTAAATGTCAGCCCAGGGGGAAAAAAATCGGCTCTGAAGGCTACCCTTAATCATGAGAAATGAGGCCCTGAATTCCTCTGCACTGACTGGGGCTTCGGACCAAAGTGTTTGAACTGACCAGCTGTCCTGGCATCCAGTGGAGATGGCTTCCCCACCCTCTCCAATCCTGTAAACCTGCAAGGTCTTTTATTTCAAGCCCTCTCAACTCTGCTCTCAATGAGGACGGAAAGTGTTGCATGTGGAAATTGCCTAGGCGACTGGGGGAAACATGCCAAAAGAGAAACTTTCCAGTTCTTAGCTTTCAAAGTGTGCACTGTGCCATAAGTCATGAGGTAATACGGATGCTCTGAATGGGGGCGCCACTGCCAATGAAAGCAGTGGCTTGACAGTCAGCAAATACAGTTCTAGTCACTAAGCAGAAGCAAAAGAATTGCCAAGAAAGAGCAAAAGAACAGGCACCTTAGGCATCGAAGCAGCATAAGATGGAAGGAAGTCTGCTCTTAACTTCACTTTGTTTAGGGAGAGAAAATGGTCTTGAAAGTGCTCCCGGAGCAGCAGTCTTCATGTGAACAGATGCCCCACCCCCAACCATGGAAATCAATAAAACTCAGATTTCGTTTTTACAGATTTGTACTGAAAACCATTGCCGGCCAAGGAACCTCAAATCTCAGAAGTCTCCAACTGGGCAGTAAGCTTATATACAATAATTTAGCAAGATCTGAGGTCAAAATGACAGATGAAGATGGCTGTCTTTTCTGTATGTACATCAAGAGATGAGGTCAGACGGGACCCAGTGCGTGGAGATGTGATCGTCTGGTAAAGTTTTTAGCAGTTTTTAACCTATAGAGGCCAGCCTCAGGGACAAGCAAACTGGATCTTCTAGACTGTTCCCCCTAAGTATCTAATGTCCTTGCCTTGACCCCCCTCTTTCCCTCTCTGCCCCCAAGATCACAGTTCTTGGAGAGTGATGATTTAATGGATTTGTTAGTTTTTTCCTTCAATCACTCTACCTTTTCTCCATATTTTCATTTCATTTATTTATTTTAATTTTTTGGCTGTGCTGGGTCTTCCTTGTTGCTCATGGGCTTTCTCTGCATGTGGCGAGCAGGGGCTTCTTTGTAGCTGCGGTGCGCAGGCTTCTCATTGCGATGCCTTCTCTCGTTGTAGAGCATGGGCTCTGGAGTGTGGGCTCAGTAGTTGTGGCTCTCAGGGATTAGTCATCCCACAGCATGTGGAATCTTCCCGGACCAGAGATGGGACCCGCGTCCTGCCCTGGCAGGCGGACTCCCAACTGCTGCACCGCCAGGGAAGTCGCCCATATTTGCATTTTAAGAAGGTCTTTTGGAGATAACGATACTTCTAGGGGAACTCCCTGGTGGTCTAGAGGTTAGGACTTGGAGCTTCCAGAGCTTCCAGTGCATGGGGCACAGATTCGATCCCTGGTCCAGAAACTAAGATTCCATCTGACATGCAGTGCAGGCGCCTCCCCCCAAAACGAAAGCAAAACAAATAATACAACTAAAAGAGTTGTCTGAATTGTGGGAATTTTAGGCAGTAACCTGGTGGGCTTAGGGTGAGTGGGGTGAAGAGAGAAGGGAAGCATTTTAAGAGTTGGTGAAAGTGAAAGTCACTCAGTTGTGTCCAGCTCTTTGCTACCCCATGGACTACACACAGTCCATGGAATTCTCCAGGCCAGAATTCTACAGTGGGCAGCCTATCCCTTCTCCAGGGGATCTTTCCAACCCTGGGGTCAAACCCAGGTCTCCCTCACTGCAGGCAGATTCTTTACCGTCTGAGCCACCAGGGAAGCCCAAGGACACTGGAGTGGGTAGCCTATCCCTTCTCCAGCAGATCTTCTCGACCCAGGAATCGAACTGGGGTCTCCTGCATTGCAGGCAGATTCTTTACCAACTGAGCTATCAGGGAAGCCCTTAAGAGTTGGTACATTTCTCAGATCACCACTTCTCAGACAGTCATCGCCGGCCTGGGACCATTCTGGGTGGAGGCTGGCTGTCGCTTCCTTTGACTGAGCCTCTCATCTCTGAGTCCACATCCCGGCAGGTGTGGTCAGGAGTAGCTGTGAAAGTCTTGCTCTCTTGTATAGCACAGAGCTTGAAACTAGCCTATGTTGGTGGCCAAGAGCAATTAGTACAGAAGAACAGACCCCATGTATAATTCCCTGCCTGCGTGTGGCTCTTTCTCAGGCCAAACCCCTCAGCTTCTCCAAGCACCCCTATGTCCGGCTTCTGCCCTGCTCGGATTCAGCAAGATCACAGCCCCATGACCACCCAGTCACCCTTGGGTGCTTCCTCCTTGCTGGACTGTGGGATCTTTCCTGCACTAGGGCAGGTCACAGGCTTGTTATTAATAATCAGATGGAAAGCAAAGACAGGATACATATTTTCCTAGAAAGACACCAGCATGGTATGATGTCAGTACCGTTTTCAACTTTCCACGGTGATTATGGCTGCTACCCTTTCCTGCTTCCTGAGGATGACAGTTAGACCTGCTTTTCAGCACAATTAGAATGAACTGTTTTAGGCAGAACCAGTTTTGAGGGGGATGTGGGCCTTCTGGCCACCAGGTACTGATTTTTTCATCGACTTCTCAAGGGGGTATTCATGCAAAACTGTAATTGGAAACACATAGAATATCCTGGCTTTAGTTTTATTTGTGAAAGTGAAAGTCGCTGAGTCGTGTCCGACTCTTTGTGACCCCACGGACTATACAGTCCATGGAATTCTCCAGGCCAGAATACTGGAGTGGGTAGCCTTTCCCTTCTCCAGGGGATCTTCCCAACCCAGGGATCAAACCCAGGTCTTCCACATTGCAGGCAGATTCTTTACCAGCTGAGCCACAAGGGAAGCCCAGGAAGTTTTATTTGTAGGCAGGTTATATTTGCATGATACTTCTTTTAAAAAGTTGGTTTTTAAAAAAATTTTTTGGCTGCTCCAGGTCTTTGTCTAAGCACAAGGTAGTATGTAGTATATGAGTTCTTTTAGTTGTGGCATGCAAGATTTTTAGTTGTGGCATGCAAACTCTTAGTTGAGGCATGTGGGTTCTAATTCCCTGATCAGGGATGAAACCTAGGCCCCCTGCACTGGAAGCATGGAGTCTTAGCCACTGGACCACTGAGGAATTCCTGCATGATGCTTCATTGCTGGCAAGAAGTTTCACCTTGGTGATCTCATTTGGGCAAAACTAGAATCATCATTTGAGCTACATAAGGTGAGGATCACTCTTTCCCGTGGATGAGTAAGATAGCTAAAGCTCACAGAGCTCCCACAGGCAGTAGTGAAAAAGTAAGACAAATCCTAGGTTTCCAGATTCCTAGATCTTACTTCTATTGTACCAGCATCCTTTCCTCTGGGAATTATTCCGCCTTCAATTTATTTGGTTTGACTGTAGTAGAACCCACCATGTCCCTAACTAAAGAGATGCCCCTAAAGCCTGACCATATGATTGGCTCAGGTATGAGCACATGACCTAAGCTGGCCAGTCACAGTCTTCTCTGGGTCTTGCGTTAAAGCAACTGGAAAAGAAGTTCTCTCTTGCTCTGGATCCCGGCTGAGACAGCAAGAGAATGACTAGGAATAAAGGAAAGCAAACAGAGGGAACCAGAGCTGAGAGGTGGAGGGAGCCCTGGAGTTATTATTTAAACCATTCATCCAGCTGTGCCTGAAACTCTTCAGTGAGCCAGTAAATTCCTTTTTTGCTTAAGCCAATTGGAGTTGCGTTTATGACACTTGCAAATGAAAGGAGTTATTGACTAATAAAACTGCCATTTCTGTCTTTCCCAGAATTAGGAAATTACCTCTTTAAAATTGTTTATTTGTAGTATGCTTTATTCCTTCCCACACACACAAAAAATTCCAAGGCAGCTTATAAAAATAAATAGGAAAAAATAGGCAATAAACCAGAAAAACAAAATCAAAGGGAAATTTTAAGACATAAAATATATGTCATATGTCATATACATATGTACAGCACAATCTTTACATTAAGTTGACAAAATTATTTTTTTAATTATAATACCAAGTATTGTTGAGGGTGCTGGGAAATGGACACTGGTGGTGGAAAAATTATAAAGTAATGCAAACTTTCTGGAGAGAAATTTGACAGCACTTATTCACATCCAAATAACAATAACCAGTGCTTGTTCATAACCAATAACTGGAATGCACAGGAAGGAAATAATTAAGTAAAAAAGAATGCATGCAAATATTTAGCTGTAAGAATGATTGTTACAATCACCCCAAATTGGAAAACAGCCTGAATATCCAATGACAAATTATGGATCAAAAATAATATGTCCACTTATTGGAATATCATGCATTTATTAAAATAACAATGCAGACTTTTATTTACTGACCTGGAATAATATTCATATATTGTAGTAGATCCCTGGGTTGGGAAGATCCCGTGGAGAAGGGATAGCTTTGGACTAGCACATTTAAATTCCCCCTAAGCCATAGCAAGTTTCAAATAAGTTGCTCACTCTTAACCCTATGTTTTAAAAGTCAGAAACAAAAGACTATTTATTGTTGTGGTCATTAAAAAGGGAGAAATATAGAAGTGGCAAAAATTGCCCTTCTAGTCTCACAGTTTGAGTATTCTTGCTTGAGTCAAATTCAGCTTTCCAGAGATGCCTGGTTAATTATCCCCTCTTTGACCATGTGTTATCTAAACACTCTACATTTTTCAGACATTTGACTAGTATTGAGAGATTATTTATTGTCAATGAGTTGGGTCTTGGGCATCATCTATTCCAGACCAAAGATTACCAAAATGTATATAGGCTCAAAAAAACAAAAAAACAACAACAACAAAAACCCACCGAATGGCAAGAAGAACATTTTAGAATTTGTATTTATAGCTAAGCCCTTTTTATTTTCTATTTCTGATATGTTTTATAATATATCAGTAACTGGATAGGGCATAACAAGTAAGTATACCAAAATCACTAAAATGTTTTTGATGATGGAAGTATGTGCTGGTTATCTGTTATTGCAGCAGATACAATGGCAACTTAGTGGTTTTAATTTTGTTCACAAACTTCTGGATCAGAAGTTTGTGAATAAATTGCTCACCTGAGCAGTTCTTCCCCCCTGCCTTGTCCTGCCTTAGCCCAGAGAGCACCTCAGCTAGATCTCGAAGATCCACTTCCAAGATGGCTTGCCCTCTTGGTTGGCAAGTTGGGAGCTCAACAGAGCTGTTGTCTGTAGGGGGAGGGGCGGGTTCCCATTCTCTGCCATGTGCCACTGGCGTTCTTGGCCTTCCTCATGAAATGGAGGCTGGATTCTAAGAGGGAATGTTCCAAGAGACAGGAAGTAAAAGTCAGTCTTCTAAGTCCTGGAGCAAGAATATACCATCCTGTCACTGCCATCATATTTAATTGGTCAAAGGAGTCCAAGAGTCCACCCAAGATTCAAGGGGAGGAGACACAGAATTTATCTCTCAGTGAGTGGTCTGGCAAAACATTTGTGGCCATCTTTAATCCATTACATGGCATGGAATCACTAAAGTCTGAAAACCACTAATTTACATAAATAGAATATGTACCGGCAGCTCCACCCCCAGACTGGGGCTCAGCTCTCTTACGTAAGAAATTCTTGGCCATCAGAAGCTGGTCTGCTCCTTCTTGTACACCTCCCCAAAACTGTTTCATCAGAATTTTCTCTTAATGGCTTGTTTACTCCAGAGGCATAGACAGAAAAATATATGCACTATAATGTAGGGGAAAATAGAACTAACTCATATTGGTACTACTGCTTTATCTTGCTTAGTTAAAAAAAAAAGAGATTGACTTAACAATAGAAATAAAACATTCATCTGGTCAGGTGTTGGTGACCTGTAAAAAAATTTTTCTTTTACAACAGTACACTTTAAACCAGGGAAATTTGGTGGCAGTCCAGTGGTTAAGACCCAGTGCTTCTAGAGTAGGGAGGCAGGTTCGAGCCTTGGTTGGGGAACTAAGACCTCACATGTCACACAATGTGGCCAAAAAAGTTTTTTTTAAATACGGAGTATGAACCTAATATAGTCAGGATGACGTTATGACTTGAAAGGCTATAATTGTGACAGTGTTCTTCCAGAAATTCCCCAGTGCACAGGGTAACACCTGCTTTTCTTTTCTCATTAATCAAGTAAAACAATCGCCAACAGAACTTTCAGATTTATCCCATATAACAAAATATACTCTTGAGGAAGATAAAGTGGCTTACTAAACAGAATAAACCCATTTTGTAAGAAAATGTGTGTGAGAGAGTCAAGAATAAAATCTTTCATTATTTATGGTCCTAAATTCTGGCACTAAGAAGAGTGGATCCAGAGAAGAAGTTATTGTTTTCCTGAGCAGGCTGATGGGTGAGTGTGCACATTAGAAAAAGTAAGGTAATAAAAAGATTTTTTTTTTTTTTCATGAGAAAAGGAAGAGATGTTGGAAGGCAGCAGAAGCAGAGAGGGTGACTTGTTTAAAAATGCGGGTGGAGTATAGTTTTCCTACCTGGGCTGCAGGGAATCTCTTCCAGTTGTCCCAAAACCTTCAGTAAAATCTGTGTTATTTGGCAGTTCTTTTTTGAAATTTATTTTTATTGAGGTAGCATTGATTTACAGTGTTATATAAGCTTCATATGTACAGGATGATATTTTGACTCCTGTGTACACTATAGTGTGCTCACCACCATAATTAATTTTCTATCACCATACAGCTGATCTCCTTCATCCATTTCACCCTCTCTCTCACCCCCTCCCCTCTATTCTGCCCCCTGTATTCATGTGTTGTTTTCCTTTGGTTTGGTTTGTTCACTCTTGGTTTGTTAATTAGATTTTTTCCTACTCCATATATGAATGAGTTGATACAGTATTTGTCTTTGTCTGATTCATTTCACTTTCCATAATACCCTCAGTATTGTTACAAATGGAAGATTTCATCTTTTTAATGACTGAGTAATATTCCTGTGTGGGGGGTATGTGTGGTGGTGTATGGGGATGTGGATGCATGTGTGTGTGTGGTGTGGGGGTGAATGGGGGTGATGGGGGGGTGTGATGTGTGGGTGTAGGGGTGTGAGTGTGTGTGTGTGTGTGTGTGTGAGGTGTGGGGTGTGTGTGTGGTGTGGGGTGTATGTGTGGTGTGGGGTGTGTGTGTGGTGTGGGGTGTGTGTGTGTGGGGCTGTATGTGTGTGTGTGTGGTATGTGGGGTGTGTGTGTGTGTGTGTGGTGTGTGTGTGTGGTGTGTGTGTGAGTGTGGGTGTTTGTGAGTGTGTGTGTGTGTGTGTGTGGTATGTGTGGTGTGTGTGTGTGGTGTGTGTGTGTGTGGTGTGTGTGCGAGTGTGGGTGTTTGTGAGTGTGTGTGTGTGTGGTGTGTGTGTGGGGTGTGTGTGTGGGGGTGTGAGTATGGGTGTTTGTGAGTGTGTGTGTGTGGTGTGTGTGTAAGGGTGTGTGTGTGGGGTATGTGTGTGGGGTGTGTGTGTGAGTGTGTGGGTATATGTGGGTGTGAGTGTGTGTGTGTGTGAGTGTGGGTGTTTGTGAGTGTGTGAGTGTGTATGTGTGTGTGTGTGTGTGTGTGCGCCTCACGTCTTCTTTATCCATTCATTCACTGTTGGACTCTTAAGTTGTTTCCATATCTGAGCTATTGTAAATAATCCTGCAATAAACATAAAGTACACATATCTTTTCAAATTAGTGTTTTAATATTATTTGGATAAATACCCAGATGTGGGATAGTTGGCTCATATGGTTGTTCTTAATTCTTAATTTTTTGAGAATCACCATCCTGTATTCCATAGTGAGTGTACCAATTTACATTTCCACCAACAGTGTATGAGGGCTCCTTTTTTCCACATCCTTGTCAACTCCTGTTTTTTCTTTTTTTGCCTTTTTGATAATAACCAGTCTAACAGGTGTAAAGTGATAGCTCATGTGATTTTGATTTGCATTTGCTCAATAGTTAATTATGTTGAACATTTTTTCATGTATCTGTTGGCCATCTGCATATCTTCTTTGGAAGACTGTCTATTCACCTTCTTTGCCCATTTTAGTACAGAGACTAAAATAGTGATTGAAAGGCTCCTGGGAAAAAAAGTCCAGGATCAGATGGCTCTACAGGTAAATTTTACTAAAATTCTTTTACTTTCTTATTTTACTCCAAGAATATCTAATATCTGTCCATCTAAACTTTTCTTAAAAAAAAAAAAAGAGGAGGGAATGCTTTTTAACTCATATTCGGAGACCAACCTCACCCTAATGCCAAAACCAGATGAAGACAACACAAAAAAAGAAAATTATAGGCCACTATCTCTGATGAACATAGCTACAGAAATTAGCAAACTGAATACAACAATACATTAAAAGGATCATACATCATGGTTAAGTAGGATTTATTCCAGGGATATAAGGATGGTTCAATATCTACAAATCAATCAACATGATATATGCCACATGAACAAAAGTAAGGATAAAAACCATAAGATCATTCCAATATATGCACAAAAAGCATTTCACAAGATTCAACACTCATTTATCATAAAAACTCTCAATAAAGTAGATATAGAATAAATGCACTTCAAGATAATAAAGGTCATACGTGACAAACCCATAGCTGATATCATACTCAAAGGTGAAAAGTCAAGAGCTATCCCTCTAAGATCAGGAACAAGGATGCCCACTCCTGCCACTCTTATTCAACACAGTATCAGAAGTCCTTAACTGAGCAATTAGGCAAGAAGAAGGGAATAAGAGTCATCCAAATGGAGAGGAATAAGTAGAAATGTCACTATTTGCAGATGATATGATTTTATATGTTGAGAATCCCAAAGACTCCATCAAAAATCCTATTAGAAATAATAAAATGTAGAAAAGTTTCTGGTTAAGGAATCTATATACGAAAGAATCTGTTGTGTTTCTATATGCTAACAATGAGCTAGCAGGAAGAGGAATCAAGGAAACAATTCCATTTACAGTTGCAACAAAAAGATTGAAACACCTAGGATAAACCAAGGAGGTGAAAGACTTGTGCAGTGAAAACGACATAATACTGTTGGAAGAAATTGAGGAAGACACACATAAATGGAAAGACACTCTGTGTTCATGGATTGGAAGAATGAACATTGTTAAAATGTCTGTATTACCTATAGAAATTCTTTTGGGTGTTGGATTGTTTTCTTTGAGGGAAAATTTGGGGCAACACTGACATGAACTGAAGGCAGATCCAGCCCAAGAACAAGACTAACCTAAGGAATTTCAAGTCACTTGTGAGTAACATCAGAGTAGGAAAAATCCAAGATACACATGCACCAAATTATGACAGTTAATATCTGTGCATGGTGGATTACAAATGATATGTATTTCATTCCCTCTTCATTTTCGTATTTAAAGTTTTTTCTATGAGCTGTACTGTGTAAAGGAAGTTATTTTGAAACACACATGTGCTTTGCAATCATACAGGCTTAGGTTGGAACCCACCTCCACTACTTGAATTTGTGATTCTAGACAAGTTCCTTGAACTTTTAAAGCCCTCGTTTAAAGTTTCCTCATTTGTATAAAAAGGACAGTAATCATACTTCAGAGGTAGTTGTGAGGACTGAATAAAATAATCTGTGTAAAGTTCTTCAAACAGTACCTTTGGACTGAGAAGCATACCATAAATCTTTATAAGATATTATTGTTGGTAAGTAAAGTTTGCTGATGGTTCTCAGAGCCTGAAAATGATCAGCCTTTTCTACTCTCTGCCAAGAAATTAAGTGGCCTTGTGTCTTCTTCATCCTCTAAAAAAATTGGCAGAGAAAATTCAACCGAGTTTTATCCCTACTATGATAAGCCACACAACATAACATCATTATGAAGAAAAGCCTCTTTTAGCACCTACTGCGTTCAAGTAATAATGTCTAATGTTCTCAGACATTAGACGGGGTCCCTATGGCCTCCAACTTATAGCCAGATCAGTTCTGGCTACTAATGCTCAAGTGTCTCAATGCCTAATTAAAAACACGTCCAGGGTAGGCTATACTTAGGATGAACCCACATGGTCTTAATTCCCAATGAAGAATACACACTGCATTTCGAGACTTCCACACTAGCCAAGGCGTTCTGATGTGGGGTTTGAGCTCCCTGGCACTGTCATGTGACAGGCTTTCTGATGTGGTGGCTGTTCCAGTAAGTTAACCTCTGGCATCTCAGAACTGGCGCAGCCTGCCTGGCTACAAATGAATTCTGAGCGCAGACGCGGGCTGAATCTGCATGCCTGCGGGTGGACGGGACCGCAAACGACCACAGGGTTAATTAGCAGGGGGCTGTTTCAGGGCAGGTCCCACTCCTCAGGGTTTCCGAGTCGCTGCTGTGTAGCTTGGCTCTCTGAGACCGTGTGCCTCAAAATATTTTTGGTTTCTGACCTCCTCAGTGGGAGGAAAAAAGAAACCCCTCTGGATCCTGCATGTCCCTGCTTGAGGTGACAGAGACAAGCTTACTGGGCTTCGAGAAACTTGTCATTGTTCTGGATGAGATCTGCCCTGTGGAGCCTGCTGTTTATTCGTTACAATAAGTAAATAAATAAGTCGAGCTTGAAACAAAAGCACAGGCTTTGCTAGACATTCTGTGCGCACACCATCTGGGTCTCCTTACCTTCCAGGCATGTAGGAGATGGGACCCCCCCAGGCTTCCGGGGCTGGTGGGTCACATGATCAGTTTAGACCAATGGGGAATGAGCTGGGGTGACCCCCTGCCCCGTCACTCCCCAGCATTGAAGAGTACGTGAGACATCCAGCCTTTCTCTTCCCTGGAGACCAAAGGAGTAATGTGTTCTAGATGTTACCGTTACAGAGGGTACAGCCTCCATCAGCCTGGATGCTTGAGTGACTGTGGAATGGAATTTTCCCCGCACACGTACCCAGCATCCTTGACTTGGCAATGGATATGAGGCACACGTGAGAAATAAATCTTTTTTGTGTTCAACAATGGGATCTTGGGGTTCATTTGTTATCACAGAGCAACCTAACCTATTCTAACTAATACAATTCTCCCATAAACATTAGTAGCCCTTTCCTGGTAGCTCAGATGGTAAAGAATCTGCCTGCAGTGCAGGAGACCCGAGTTTGATCCCTGGTTTGGGAAAAAATTCCCTGGAGAAGGAGATGGCAACCCACTCCAGTATCTTGCCTGGAGAATCCCGTGGACAGGGAAGACTGGCAGGTTACAGTAAATGGGGCTGCAAAAGAGTCAAACATGACTGAGGGCCTAACACATCCACCTTCATAAACATTTGTGACACAGAAAGTGGTCTGCCAGTCACCTGTAGACCTGCCACTGGGAGTTGGCCAAGGCAGTCTGTAGTAAAAGACTAGAGGAACATTTGCAAGGAGGAACAGCAATTCAGATGGTCAAGTTCAAGGTGACTGCAGTCTACTCTGGGAGGCTAGGAGGAAGGCAGAGCTTCAGAGGCACTCAGGCTTTGGAGCTGCTCATCCAGACCCCAGACTCCAGACCAAGGTCAACCAGACTCCAAAGTCAGAAGACATTCCAGTAGACTGCTTCTCTGACCTCCCTGGTTCAGAAGCTGTGTCAGTCAGCAGTTGTCTTTAGACAGTGAAAGAAGATTTGTAAGTCGCTTTATTTAAAAAAAAATATTTTTATTTACTTGGCTGCATCGGGTCTTAGTTGCACACTTAGTTGCAGGATCTTTGGTAACAGCGCACAGAGTCTCTAGTTGCCGTGCCAGGCTTAGTTGCTATTTGGCCTGTGGGATCTTAGTTCCCCAGCTAGGGATCAAACCTGTGTCTCCTGCCCTGCAAGGCAGATTCTTAACCCCCAGACCACCAGGGAAGTGCCCCTCGGTCACTTTAGATGCACAAGATGTTCGACCATAATGAGAGTTTATTTACTGGACTTTATTGATTTTCTTTGCATAAACCTCCAAGGGCTGACCATCCACATGAGAAGACATACACAGCCCATGTGTGAGGCTCTGAGAAATACTCCCTGTGAATGATTAGCAACCCAGTGAAAGGCTGTGCTGCTCTGTTCATTTCTAAACCTGAAAGTATCCAGCGACCCTCTCAAAATCCAGGAACATTCCAGTCTCCTGGATGGAGAGACCCCTGGAAGAGAATGAGGAAAAGCTGTCATCTTGTCATTGCCGATGACATGGTTTGTAGCATCTGAGAGTCAATGTTACCATCCGTCTTCTGTCTGGCCAGCCTGGAATGAGGTGGTCTTCAGCCCACAGCAGCAGAGGCTGCGTGTAACCATGTTCATCATGGTGCCAAACTGCCTTCTTATTCAAGAAGAAAAGATGATGGCTCATCTTCTCGTGATTCCCTGGTCTGGAATTGCTGTATAAAATTGTCTTTGCAGAAATCGACTTCTCCAAATTCATCGGGAATGCAGAGATAGATGTCTGGCAGCTTTGAGACGAAAGGGTTCATTGGGACCAAATCGGTTTTTGCTCCTTTGCTACTTAGCAGAGCTTTAAAGCTAGAGTCTCTCAGGGTTTTTTAATTTTTACAAGGTAGCTATTTTCAGAGTCAAAAATGTGCAGTTTCCTTTACCGAAAACCTCGTGATGCAAGAGAAATGGGATCTTCTTATAAATCCCTCAGCTCACTCTGCTCCCTTTGTCCCTCTGTCTAAATCCACGATGCCGGAAGAGCAAAGACTACAGCTTTATTGCCAGGAATGCGGGAAAGACAGTAATCACACTGGATGTTAATGTGATGAGTCCACTTAAACAGAGATAAATTTCAAATGCAAATATATTTTCATTTTGAATGTAATATACTTACAAAGAAATGCTTATGCTTTTAGAGAAGGCAGATTTCTTTTTTAGAAAATATTTATTTATCCAGCTGTGTCAGGTCCTAGCTGTAGCACATGGGATCTTCGCTGTGGTGCACTCAGTAATTTCAGGGCATGGGCTTAGTTGCCCCGAGGCACATGGGATCTTCCTGGACCAGGAATCGAACTCGCATCCCCTGCATTGCAAGGCAGTTTCTTAACCTCTGGACCACCAGGGAAATCCCTAGAAGGCAGATTTCTGACCCCCTCCTGAAACATTAATTAAAGTATTTGGAGACAGCAGAGAGTGTCAGCTGAAAACCAGTGGCAAGAACCTACTTAGTGGTTCCTTATCTTTTGATTCATGTTAACAGCATGAAACATGTACTTTAATTATAATTCCCAAATCTCACCTTGATATTCTGTGAAATGAAAGAGTCCCACACAAATGTACCATGTGTGCGTGCATGCTAAGTCACTTCAGTCATGTCTGACTCTTTATGACCCTATGGACTGTAGCCTGCCTGGCTCCTCCCTCCTTGGGATTCTCCAGGCACGAATACTGGAGTGGGTTACCATGCCCTTCTCCGGGGGATCTTCCTGATCCAGGGATCCAACCTGTGTCTCTTACCATCCCCTGCGTTGGCAGGTGTGTTCTTTACCACTAGTGCCATCTACTTTTTATTTTTCAGGTGCTCTAAAAGCACTTTATTCCCAAAGTTTGCTGATATGAGGTTTCTTGGGAACCGGAAATGGCAGGAAGATCCATGTGCTTGGATCCCTAAGGCCTGGGCCAAACTGAAGCCAGATCTATCCACTAATGATGCCACAGGCCACAAGGAAGAAGGCCAAGGATGTGTGGCGGCTTGTGGAGCTGTAAGTTGCACCTCGAGGGTGGAAAGCATTCCCCTAACTTCAGGTTGGTCCGACGGCTGAGGTGTAGCACAAAGGCCGCACCAAGTGGATATTGAGAGCAAAAGCTAGGAGGCATGTGCCCTCTTCACCAGCAACAGTTAGAATTTTCATCACCTAAATTGAGCCTCTAAATAAAGGAATATCGCCTCCAGAAGATTGAAGCTGTAGAGATAAACAATGGAAGGAAAGGAGGTGGGCATGCAAGGGGTATCTTTCTCAAATGCCAGGTGAAGATGATGTCGACTCAGAATTGTTGCTTTATGCTGGTCCAAGGCCATTGTCAAACTAAGTTCTGTAAAGGAACACAGAAAGACTAAAGAAACAGACTCCTAACTCGCTCACATAATGAGCGGCTCGTCCTTGCAGCCTCCAGCACCAGCCCTGATTGAAGGGCGCTATGAACTCTGTTCCCACCTTGCCAGCCTGGGGAGCTGAGATTGATGTGCAGCCTGGGAAACATGAGCCCTGGGCTTCGGGAGCAGCTTGAGGTCAAGTCAGAATTTGTTTCTGTCCTGCCTTTCAAAGCTTTGTTTTCCTATGAACCATCCATACTAACCACTCAGCATTGCTGGGCCCCGGAGAACCGGGGGCAGGCAACTTCCAGCAGATTCATTCAGGATGGACATTCATTAGCTCTGAAGACAGCTGGGGCTTTTCCTAAAAGGGCTGAGGACAGCTGGAAATTCCCAGATTAATCATTGACCAGACCAGGCTACTGCCACCCCACCAAATCCCACCCCACCCTGAGGGTTGCTCTAACCAAAATAAATCATAAATGTGTACAGCTCAACAGTGATTCTATTCAGAGTCACTGCCACCCACTTCTAAAGCCCAGGCCAACGTAAAGTAACCCAAGACTTCACTTCTCTTCAAGGGGCTGCTCCACGTCCTCAGAGGCAATTAAATCACGGAACCTGTGTAAATAAGACTTTGCTGGAATGCTATTTTGAGACACGGTGAAAGCCTTTCCAGCGAACTGAGTCTTCATTCTGACCATCACAGATAAATGAAGGATGGGTTCTTTAACATACTAACGATAACAACAACGAATTGATATGTTTCCTTTGCAAAACATTTAGTTTCTGCCAGATAACTTCACATGAATCATCTCTTTTCTTTTCAGAATCATATAGCAAGGCAGGACGTGTGTTATTATTGACATTACGCAAATAAACTGAGACTTCTTGGCAGTTAACAGGTTTACCTTGGGTAACAGAACTGATGGCTGTTGGACATAAGATTAAGACAGACTCCAAGTCCAATACTTTTTCCAATCCATCCCACTGTGTCTATGAAAAATCTTACCCTCTCTTAAAAGCTTTGAATTTTATAAATTGTTTAAGTGCTTATTGTTTTATTTGATTCGAATGAAGTACAGCTAGCACTTATTGAGTCATTGTACTATCAGGTGTTCGACACGAATGTCCTCGTTCATGAGGTGGTCATTATTGTCCCCATTGTGATACACGAAGGAGCACAGAGAGGTTTCTGCAATTTGCCCAAACTACACAGCTAGGGGATTTGAAAGCTGCATGCTCTAGAGCCTCCCACCTGCATCCTTCTGCTGAGATAAGCAGGTGTATAACGTCTCGTGTTGATTTTTGAAGAACCATAGGTCCAGTTGCTGGAGACAGAGCTGTCCACCTTACCAAGATGTTTGGCATTGTTTGGGTCCATGGGGATTATTTCGTCTATGAGGCCAATCTAGAACCAATAGAAATAACCGATCACCAATAGAAATAAACCAAACACGCTGCTGTGAGATGGGGTTCCTTCTTTCTCTCTTTTCAGGCTGTACTACGTGGCACGTGGGATGGTGGTTTCCCAGTCAGGGATTGAACCTGTGACCCCTGCAGTGGAAGTGCAGAATCTTAACCACTAGACCTTAAGGCCTTCTTAAAATGGCACTACTATTGCTCCTCTTTCTGATACTAAAAACCATGAAGTTCCTTCTCCCTTGTGTCCCTTATCCAGTCAATTATCAGGAATTCCTCTTTCGTAGTTGTGTGTGTATCTAGAACTTGCTTCTCCCTCTTCCCTCCTTCTCTTCACATACACTGTCCAGTCAAGTAACTAGACAGAGGCCCCTCCAGCTTCAGACACTTCCCACAATATAGTCTATCTTGTCCCCAAGCATCCTAAAAGCATAGGATCTTCTTCCCATCTCATCCCATGCTGTGTTCTTACACACGGCACCCCACTGTCTATCACAAGCCCTCTGGTTTACATCTTCATGGTCTAGATCCTCCATTTTCCAGCCATTTAAAAAATTATCTATTTATTTTTACCTTTTGACTTCCCTGCATGGCATGTGGGATCCTAGTTTCCTGACCAGGGACTGAACTCACAACCGCTACATTGGAAGCGTGGAGTTTTAACCACTGGACCCCCAGGGGAGTCCTAGACAGCCATTTCCCCATCAATTCTCTGTCTGTTCTCCTCTTGCCAAGTGGGGCTCCTCACAGTCCCCAGCCCACATGCACACGTCCATCTTCCCAACTTGTGACTTCACTGTTATTCTCCTCGTCTTCTCTCCTGTTTATAGCCCCGTCTAGACATCCCACCTGTCTATGGCGTCTCCTCAGGCTATTCCTCCTTCTTGGATTCCTGTTGTTCCCACAGAAGGTGCCATGAAGTTCAGTGTTTACTTTTGTTTTCTCACTGTCTCACTGTTTACCTCCTCCACTAGACGGGGAGTTTCGCAGGTCAAGGACTCTGCCCTACTTTTTTTCATGATGCTTGCTGGCCTAATATAATACTGGACTCGGAGACGGTGCTCGTCTGGTGGACTGATCTCGCTTGGTGGAGGGACCTGGCGGCAAACGAGCACGAGGTGATTTAGTGGCTCTGATGAGCCACCCAGTGGCCTTGCTTGACATGGGTTAATTCTCCAGCACTAGATGCCAGCATCAAATTCATGAGAAGGTCAGGAAATTACAAGCTGGTCAATTCATTTTCTGTAGTAGAGTTGTTGTTTGCCCAATTCGAGCAGTTGAGGAACCCATCTTTTCTGATTCCTTTCCAGTGGGCTCTTCCCTAAAGAGGTTCAATGACTGGGTGGGGGGTGGGGGGAGGGTCAAGTGAGTTGTCCAAGTGAAAGACCACAGCAAGTAGACTCTGATTTATAATCTCCAAAGTAATACATTAGAGAATGGAAAGTAGCTCAAGGCCAATGTTTTAGAATAAATCATGAGACAGTTTTTACCAGCAGAGAAGTCATTGGACGCTGTGCAGCCTTGTTCAGCATCAGCATGTTTAATGGCCATTCATCCAAGTTCAAGTTGCCTCAGGCAGATATCAGAGGGACCAGTACTTCGGAAATCTAATAGCAGAAAGAATCGAGTTAGTATATATGGACACACTTGGAAACTATGTCATACTTTCCAAACTGTGCTCTTAAGCTCCATCATAAGAGTTGAATTCTTCTGAGTTGGAAAGAGTGCCAAGGGTTATCTGGTTGGAAGAGGGATGACATGTCTGGAATACTACTAACACACTTTTCATTTTTGTGTTTCATGGGTTAATCTATCACTTCACTTTCCCATTTTCTCAGAGACATAAGCCTACCTTCAAACTTCAACAGCATGAACGCAAAAAAAAAAAAGGTAATATGCTGGTTATCCTGACCCCAAATGGGTATTTTGTAGGCATAATAGAGGTAAAAACTAGGTTTTATTGAGAGAGAAATATGATTTTCTTAATTTATTTAGCTCCCATTTAGCATAACCTGCTAAAGAGCCAAGCTTGTAGGTAGGACTCAGATCCTGGAACTGCTTCCATGCAGGTGAGAACTGGTTTTGCAGTGACAACTAAGGCTTCCAAGGTGGCACTGGTGTTAAAGAACCTGCTTGCCAAAGCAGGAGACCCAAAAGACCCAGGTTCCATTCCTGGGTTGGGAAGATCCCCTGGAGGAGGAAATGGCAAACCACTCCAGTATTCTTCCCTGGAAAGTTCCATGGACAGAAGAACCTGGCAGGCTATAGTCCATGGGACTGCAAAGACAACTAGACTAGGAGGTTTGAATTGTAGAGGCAGGAAGCCTGCCCATTTCTGGTCCCAAGGGACCATGAGAAGAAAGAAGACAGAGGCTGGACAGACATTCATCTTGATTTTCTGTCTCTGGGCTACCCTGAGCGGGAAGTGTGTTAGATGTTTGCTGTTGTTGTTCATGTCCCTAAGTTGTGCCCAACTCTTTGTGACCCCATGGACTGCAGCACGCTTCCGTGGCCTTCACTGTCTCTTGGAGTCTGCCCAAACACATGTCCATGGAGCTAGTGAGGCCATCCAACCGCCTCATCAACACAAAGCCTCTCCCTCGTTTCAGACTGCATTAAACACAGGCTCCCCACACCCATGTGGGAGTGGCCACATCAGAGTAAACTCAGCAGTACTCTGTGGTCAGACAGTGGAAGGGCTAGCATTTAGCTTTCCCGAGCTACCCTCACTTCCTGTGTGGTGTGGAAAGAACTTGGAATCTCCTGGGTGACCCTGGAGTGGGGAGGCACAGATGCTGGGTGGAACCTGGCTAGAGCACATACCAGAGAGGAATGACCATGTGGCGGCAAGACAGTGCTGTGGGCTAGGGGGTGCAGAATGAACGGCCTGGGTCCTGACCTCACGATTAGAGCCAGGGGCTCAGCACCAAGGGAAACCCAGGAGCCCACACTCCAGGGGCGGCCCAGGGGCTCAAGGCACCAACGGAGACCCCCAGACCGAACCAGGGGATAAAGGAGGCAGGGCTCCAGTTCAGTCAAGACAGAAGACGAACCACCAGCTACCCAAGCCAGCAACAAACACTGGCCTGAAGCCAAGGAATGGGACAAGCGGAACTTCAGTGGTCAACAGTCCAGGGAGCGGCCCAGACCAGCCACCCAGTAGCAGACACAATGAGGACCTAGGAAACCCCGTGTGGACTCGAGCCTGCTCACCTCCACCCCCGGGGAACCCAGTGAGTCCTGCTCACACACTCAGGCAGAGACTGAATTATCTACAGAAAACTGCTCCCAACTGTAGAATTGGGCTAAGATTACAGGGCTGGCGTAAACCCAGTATCCCACCTCACAGTGGGACAGGGGCTCATTGAAAACCTCCCAGCATTTTGTCAAATCTTCCACACTCGACTCAGAAAACGGTGGGCACTTTGGCGACTTTGCTCCCCAACACGAGCTTCTCTGTCGCGTGTAGGAAAAGGCTCACAGGAACCTTGGGACCAGGTGAAGTATTTATTACGGTCTCTACTGTACATGGTGCAGAATCCAAGGTCCGGGGATGAAATGTCTCATCCACGGTCAAAAGGCAAGGGGTACAAAACTACAAGAGGGGAACTTCCCTGGTGGTCCAGTGGCTAAGACCCTGTGCTTCCAGTGCAGGGGGCCTGGGTTCGATTCCTGGTCAGGGAACTTATTCCCACAGGCTGCAACAAAGACCGAGATCCTGCGTGCCACAACCAAGATGCGGTGCAGCCAAATAAACAAATAAAAATAAATATTGAAACACACACACACAGGAGTTAGACCTTTTGACCCCAGCTCCCCACTCCTCTCGCAGGGCTGTGAGCCCCTCCTAGGAACGGGAGGGGGCCGCCCATGCACTCGGGCCAGCGGAGCCCTGGTGAAAGGTGTGTATGCTCAGAAACAGGCTTCAGTTTCCCGTTCTGGTCCTGGTCTTACCTTCAGCCTTCATTCAGGGGAATCTTCTGGCTGGAGAAGTCCCTTTGGCATATTTGCACATGGCAGGGGCGTGGGGCTGGTCAAAGTCTACCCTCCGCCCCTGATGCCAAATGTTCCGGTCAGCACCCTGCTAACAGGATAGTGACAGAGCAAAGCGTTTCCGTCTCTCTCATTTCTCCCAAGTATCTCCTAAAACTGAAACCTCTGCGTTGGCTCCAGTTTTCCTCCATCTGCAAAAACACGTTAGGAAGAGAAAGAGGTTGGCAGCTGACTTCAGTTCTTTTCCCCCCCAGAGAGTTACTTACCTGACTTTAACCAGATGCTGTGTATCAGCCCGTCTCTCCCCTCCGCGCTCAGTGGGCAAAAGACAGAAGAAATACAAGGAATGTTTGTTACGCTCTGCACTCTCTCCCCCTCTCTTTCTCTTTCTCTCTTTCCCTTTTCTTTTTTTTTTCCCCAGGACCGGATATACAAGTTCCAGAAGAGGAATATACATCCCCAGAGTCTGAAAATCTGGAACTCATATCCTCTGTAAATGTACTTTATTAAAAGCAGGAATCAAGAAAGGTTTTGGAATTATTATATTGGAGAGCTTGATTGTGTAGAGAGGACTTGGAATTAGGGATAATTTTAGACATGTTTTGCAGGCAGCCTGCTCCTTGGATGAATGGAAACACTGGGTACTTTGGCATTAATCTTATCCCAGAGGTCTTAAAGCCAGCCCTTAGACTCTGTTACCAACACGAGAAGGAAAACAGGAGGCTGCAGTAAGGCACGTTCGTCTATGATTATGCAATTGAGTGAACTGACGGTGTTGTAGGGACACAGAGTAGGTAATATTTTCAGACGTCAGGCTGCCATTTGGGAGGTAATGTTTGTAAAATCCGTTTGCTGACACTTCATGGTGTTAGTCCAGCCCCAGGCCACGGACATGGGTGGAAGGCATGAGTGTGTGTGTGTGTGTGTGTCTCTGTGTGTGGGCGTGTATATGAAGAAGCTGAAAGGATTAGTTGAGGTCCAGAATCGGAGCCGGTGCAGACTGTGAGGGGCAGAAGCAGGGCGACTCATGAAATCCATCTCTGCCCCCACCCTCTGCCCCCCAGCCCCGCCCCCAGACATGCTAGTGGCCTGTACTCCTGGCTCTTCCCTGGATGGAGAACCAGGAACTTGTCCGTTGTTCCCTGAAGGCCCAGACCATTTTCTATCAGTTAACTGTCTCTGAACTATTTTTCTTCCTTGGTTTGGAATCACAACCTTCTGAATATCATTGCAAGCTCACAGTATTTCTCTGATGAAAACCATCATTTCACAGGGGTCAGCCAACTCCACGGCGGGAGCATAGTGACTATGGGATTCGCATTCTGGTAATAAAAGATGAGCCAAGCTCTCCAACCCGTCAGAGAAAGGTGGGAGCCCCTGGAGACCCAGGAGAAGACTAGATTCTCAGAGGCCCCAGAAGTACAGAGAGGGAATCAGTGTTTCTGAGCTCTTTTGAAGGAGAGCTATTGCTCTGTTAGGTGGTAAAGAATCTGCCTGCAATGCAGGAGACCCGGGTTCGATCCCTGAGTGGGGAAGATCTCCTGGAGAAGGGAATGGATACCCACTCCGGTATTCTTGCCTGGAGAATTCCATGGACAGAGGAACCCAGCAGGTTACAGTCCATAGGGGTCCCAAAGAGTTGGACACGACTGAGTGACTAACACTTTCGCTTTCAGAGGAAAAAGATTGGAATGCTGAATGGATGCTTGGGGGGATGCAGGGGGCGGGGCACAGGGGGTGCTGCTGGCTGGCTCTCTGCCACTATCTCACTCTATGACCCACACTGCCTGCTCTTCATTCACATCCAGGATGTCCCCTGTTCCTTTATGTAGAAAGTCCCCTCTCTTGGAACAGGCGGGAAAGTACAGCGAACATTTTGATGGCTAAGGTCCTTAACTTTTCACGTTGGCTGCCCTTTCCAAGACTTTTGAGTTATTGTCTTAATTACAGCAGCCCTAAAGAGGAATTTGAAATCACCCCTGCAGCTCCCAGGAGAAACAGCAGTGGAGTCCTCTTCCCTGGCTCTTGGACTGATTGGGGTTTCACCCGCCTCTTTCTCTCTCCTTCCGTGGGGTCCTGGCCTCCGGAGGCAGACAGCGTGGGCCTGGAGCCTCTGCTGTCAGCATCTCTGCAGGAAGGGTGGCCACTTAGATTCCACGCTTCCTGCTGGCCTCTGACACCCCCTCCAGGGAGGTGGTTTGTAATTGTCCCGTAAACTCTTAGGTAACTGTTCTGTTCCACCCAGGGAGGTCATGTGGCTCAGAGAGAAAAGCTGTTTTTCTTGTGGATATCTAAGGACACTGAGCTGCGGCCAGATAGCCACGCTGCCAGAACCCCCAGTCTGAACAGAGAGCCCTGCTCAGGGAGCCAAGGGGAAATGACGCTCCCAGACAAGGGTCAAGTGCAAATCACCGTGCCGCAGAAGCCCTGAGCCTGGGACACGCATCTATCTTCCAAGACTTCCCTGCAGCAACACCCCCTTTTCAAAGGGTGCAACGGATGAAGTGATACCTGGTTCTGAAATTCTCGAGCCCCTCGACCTGGGGCTTTTGCTCTCCTTGTGTTCACTTATGGCTGCGTTTTCCATCATTACTTCAGCCCTGGTTCTGAGTCTCCGCTCCCTTGAGTTTAGGGTCCCTGGTTGGTCTCTAAAAGCCAAAGGTATGTGTGTGCTCAGTTGCTTCAGGCATGTCTGACTCTCTGCAACCCCATGGGCTGTAGCCCGCCAGGCTCCCCTGTCCATGGGCTTCTCCAGGCAAGAATGCTGGAGTGGGTTGCCATCTCCTTCTCCAGGGGATCTTCCCTATTGAACTGGCGTCTCTCCTGCATTGGCAGGCAGGTTCTTTACCGCTGGCACTACATGGGAAGCCCTTGCTTTACCCCACATGCACTGAGACAGCAGGTTCTGAGGGTCTGAGAAGAAGGGACTGCAGCCCAGGACTCCCTGGGCCCAGGCTGGGCTCTACCCAGAGGCTGCTGGAAACCCACCACAGGCAAAAACAGGGCCAACCATGCTTCACTAGGATGTTTTATCTTCTTCTTCCTTTTTTTTTAAGCGAGGTATAACTGACACACTGTAAAATGCACATGTGTATTTATCAAAATATGCCCTCATTTACCCTCCACTCGAGTCAAACTCATAGACCTTCCCCAAGACCCCAGGAACTCCTTTGATGCCCATCCTGCTATTAAACGCTTGGAGTCATCACAGCAAAGATTCTTGCCCCACAGCTGAATAAAGCAGCTGTGGCAGATTTCAGTGTCTCCTTCTGAAAACTCGAAGCTCAGAGAGGTCAAGCGATCAGCTTCTGGCCACACTGCCAGTAAGAGGTGTATGGTGGCCAGAACCCAGCTCTGGGCCCTTTCTGCTCTTTCTGGACTTCCAGAAGAGTGCAGAGCTGTCTTCCGAGACAGCTGAGAAGACTGAGCACAGCCCAGGATGCAGATCACACAGAGACCAGAGGAGCAGAGGCCTGGCATCCTCGCTGTCCAAGTGACACCATGTCCAGGCTTCAGGATCCAGGCTGTCCCTCAGCTGGGGGCCACCCCTGACCAGCAAGTGTGTGATGTGTGCTCTCTCTCGAGGCCCATTCCTTCTCTACCTTGAATGCAGATAACCCATCCTCAGACTTCAGGATGCCCAAGAATCCTGGGTAGACTGAGCTGTACATGCTGATTGTCAGGCCTGGGGCAGAGCCCAAGTGTCTGCATTTTCAAGAGGCTTGTTCCCTCCTCCCACCACACCACCCCTCCTCCCCGACACCCATCTCTTTGACCAATGCTGTGTAAGGGGACCGCTCTCTGTCTCCTCCACCCAGGAAGTGGCATCAGTCACAGTTTCCAAGATTCCACCCCATCATACCCAACCTCGCCCTTCCTGGAGGACTTCTCCTTTCCTTAACTTCTTCCTTCTTTTATCTTTGCTATCTGCCTCTTCCCTGGATTGCGGGGTTGCTCTTGATCGTGATTCTAATATTCAACTTGTTCATCTAACCTCTAGTCCTCTCTTGAATTGTCCCTTAATCTCTAGAAAGCCTTACGGCTATGGTGATTTGAGACAGTCCACACACACCAGATACACAAACACTCCTACTGAAAATCCTTCTATGGTGTAAAGTCCAGACTCCTTCAAGAAGCACTGAAGACTCTTCAGTATCTACTGCTTGCCTTCCAGTTTCATCACACCTCCTTCTCTGAAACCTATCCTTCCTTCTCACGATGATTTCCAGCTACAGTCATACCCTCGTGCTCAGGCAAACTCTGCTCCGTTTGCCTGGAAAAGCCCTCTTCTGGGACCCCTCCAGTTTTCAGGACCAAGGCTGAAGGAAGGTTCCATCCTTTGGGAAAATTTCCAGCCTCTCCCAACACCCCCAGGAAGGGATTGCTCCTTCTTTGGGGGCTATGTCTTCTCCCCTTGACGAATCCAAGAGCCCTGTATCCTCAGGACCTGCGTGGGGTCTGGGCCCTCACCATGGGGACTGAGGGTGGAGTCTCAATCTAACACTTACACGGTGGTCCAGCGTTAAAATAACATACAAGTCAGAGTGTTTACAGTAAGTCCCCTACATATGACCTTTCAAGCTATGAACTTTCAAGATGCAAACGTTCATGGCGTCAACACCAGGCGTGAGTGACACTGAAGCTTGCCCTTCGTCTCCTATTGCTGGTGGCGATCCTTCAGTTCTACCATCTCCCACCTCCCCTCCTTCCTCCAGTCAGTGACTCTTCTCCCCTGTTCCCTTGATGCCAGTCCCTGGATGCCAGCTGCTGTACTGTACAGCCCTCAAGGTCCTGTACAGTAAGATTTAAAATGTTTGTATTTTGTGTGCTTGCTTTCTATGAATTATGTGCACACACATTTTGTGTTTTCACAAACACAATTACAAACCTGTTTAGAGGACAGTACTATATAGCCGATTGTGTTAGGTACGTAGCTTAACTATGCTGGACTTACTAACAGATTGAACTTAAGAAACAGGCTTTCAGAACAGAATTCATTTGTATGACGGAGACTTACTGTATTGTGTTTCCTATGTGCTGGGCACTGTTTTAAGTGCTTTTTTTTGTATTCGGCTTATTTGTATAAAAATCTGTTTTTCTCTGATGTTGGTAATTAGAGTGATCTGATGTCTGTATAGTGCAATGTCTTAGGTTTCAGAGGATGCAACATAACTGTAGCATCTGTAAGAATCAATAAAGGCCATTGTCTCCCATTGATCTGAGTGTTCCACTTCTATACTGAGCTTCTCTGATGCTTTCATCCTAGTGGGATTTTTTTTTAACTTGTTTACTTGTAGGCTTAAAAAAAATGCTAGTTGAATAATTCGAAAGGTGATGTTATTTATCACATCAACTCCATCTGCAGTATATCTAATTTTCTGAATAAAAGTCAATGGGGGAAAAATGATTCAAAATATATAAGTGATTCGACATACGGAAGTTTATTTTAAAAGCAACCTCTCCTGACCATGTCGGCTCCTGTAAGACATTTGGGATGCCACAAGGAAGAGGACTATGGCTCTAGGCAAGCTTCATCCTCCCCTCGATTTATGATGCCGGATAGAGCTGAGGTGGCTCTGTGCAGAAAGGAGAAACCAGCAGCGGAACCCTCTAGATGCCTAGTGATCACCGGAATGTGTTGCCATTTCCCAGGGGGCAGTCAGTTTCAAGCCACCAAAATGCGCTTCTCGATTCATTAATCTCTTAGTCAGGGTGGGAGTGGAGACAGGGAAACCTACTCCAGATAAGCATGAAGTACAATATGACTTTGCCTTCTTATAAAGAGCCATCATTCACGTAAATTGCATCCTTCAGCCTTTCAAGGGATTAAATGCTGCACGACAGACAGCATCTGGTTCAAACAACAGCAAATCAGAGAGGGTAACAATACACCACATGGTGAATAACAGGCAGGCTCCTATATCCATAAGAGGCCAACAGCAGAGGAGGAAAAAGAGGCCTGTGAGAGGCACCGTAAGAAGAGCACACCTGTAGACGTGTCGGGGAAGATAGTGATGTCGGCCAGCATAATAACGCCATTCTTCTAACGTGACCCAAAGTGGCAGGCAGCCGCCCTCATTCAGGAGCTGGAACACAGCTCTCGGTGACCCAGGGACCAGAAGAGAGAATAAGCTACAGAGACTCTCCTTTCTGAAAGTCACCAGCCCGGGACTTTAATTAACACGCCGACTCACGTTGGCTCCTTAGAGGGTCTCATTGGAAAGCAGAGGGAGAGGCCATTTGTCTGGAATTCGATAAAAAGAACTTGGAGTTTGACTTCTTTGTTTCGTCTCTCTTTTCTCACCCTCCCTCACCTCAACTCTCCTCCTCCCCTTCGTCTCCAGCGCGGGCTCTCATTACTCTCATGACCTCTGCCCTCTGACCCTTCCAGGGAAAGGATCAGATGCATGCCATTCACACCTCCGTGTAAAGTTAATCCTCTGGCATTTCCCAGGTATTCTGTTTTAGCCATAACCCCCTATGAAAAGCTCTCCTCTGTTAAAGGAATTTCAGGTTGAGATGAGTGTGTTTGGGGTGGGGTGGGGCACACTGATAAGAATCAAATTCTGGAAGGTTTGAGTGGCACCAGCCTTGAGCATCTCAGGCCATCCTTTTTTGGGACTTCCCCTCCACCACCCCCGACCTCCATTGGGAGTATTAATATATTGAATGGTAGAGTGCTCAGAACTATCCTGTGTGCTTTATTTATGTATTCATCTCTTTTAAAGTTAGTTTTAATTTCTATCAAAGCTGTACGCCCACCTTTTCTTTTCTTTGGTGGTGCTCAAAGGTGACTGACATTTAGACTCCTCTGGGAAAATGTTTTAAAATCCTGAAGTCTAGATTTCCCTCCAGACCAGCTAAGTAAAGCTTACTGGAGATATGGCCCAGATCTTGAGGGTTCTGAAGAGCACCAGGTGATGCAGCCAGTGGGTGAGCCATCCACATGGATTTGAGGGAGATAAACTTACAAGGTATATTTAAAACCAGATCAACGTGCCTGCACACTCAGTCACTTCAGTCGTGTCTGACTCTTTGTGACGCTGTGGACCACAGCCAGCCAGGCTCCTCTGTCCATAGCATTCTCCCAGGAAGAATACTGGAGTGGGTTGCTATCTGCAAACAGCAATATCGCCAAGACTTCCCACTCCCCATTCCCCATCCCCTAGAAACAACAAATTCAATGATCTGAGCTGATTCATATAGTAGTTACCCTCATACTTCTAAATTACATGATTATATCACTGGTCCTTGACTTTTCGGCTTTAATCATCTATCTGCTTCCAACCATGGAAACTATGAGTTAGTCCTCCAACACCACAGCCTACCCCTCAAAAACTCGACTTTCTAAACCCCATGTTGTAGCCACGCATTCTGGGAAACAAACCCACTCAGAAGGACAATGCAGATAGTGGAGTGCAGTTTATTACATTGGCGGGCTGAAGGCAGAGTCTCCTCTTAGCCAAGGACCCCGACCAGCATTTGTGAAAATCTTTTATGCCCCATGTGTATGTGTCTGAACCCACCACCCCAAATTCCTTGAGACTTACATAAACCAAGGAAAATACAATCCCAATAACCCCATCATTCACGTGCTATGGGCTCATGTGCTCAGACAATTAACCAATAATCAATAAACCCAAGGTTACACTTGATAGATACAGAAAAATTTATGGCCTGTCTGGAGGAGGGGGTGATTAGTGTATGCTTTCTCTTAGGCAATGAGTAACCTAGATACGATCTTCAAGGTTCCCCTGTCTGGAGGGGGTCTTATCCTTCTGTTGTTTTCATAGGCACTAAACGCAGAGTTCAGAGTCCACTGGAAAGGTGGCCGAGCATGATCAGCATGAACAGGCCTAAGATGGGGTCCAGGCCCTATGAATTCCTTTTTCCCATCAGCCCAGTACTGTTATCATTTGGTTGCATCAATATTTGTATTGTGATTCTCTTCTCTGTTCCCTGAGTTTTCTCTGTCCTCATCATTAATCCAACCCCTAACTCTTCCCAAAGTGTTCACCTCTCACTTGGTTGAAATCTCTTGAGGAAGTCTTTCCCACTGCCTGGGGACCTCCCATCTGAACCAGCCCCTCATCTGATGCTGCTGGGTGACCTCCACCATCAGCCTGATGATACCATCTTTTCTCATGCTGAATCCTTTGTCTTTTTTTTTTCCTACCTTCTTTTTTGGGGGTTTGATCCTCTAGGAGCTTCTGGGGAAAGGGTACATGAGAGTGAAGATTTTGAGACCTTGACTGTCTGGAAATTCACTCTTCTCTCCTGGAGTCTGGCTGAAGATAGAATTTTAGCTGGAGGGGTTTCCTTCGTGGCTCAGGGGTAAACAGTCCACCTGTCAATGCAGGAAACATGGGTTCCATTCCTGGTCCGGGAGGATCCCACATGCCGTGGAGTGGCTAAGCCCGTGCAGCCCAACTACTGAAGCCCAAGAGCCTGTGCTGGGGAGCCTGGGAGCCATAACTCCTGAGATGACGTACCTACGGAAGCCCGAGAGCCTGTGCTCCGCACCAAGAGGAGTCGCTGCAGTGAGACACCTTCTCACCGCAACAAAGAGTAGCCCCCACTTGCCGCAGTTAGAGAAAGCCCACTGACAGCAATAAAAATGCAATGCAGCCAAATAGATAAGTACACTATTTAAAAAATTTTCCTCCTTCTCCTCACTCTGTTCTCCCTTTTCGAACTTTCTCTTGTTCAAATGTTGAACTTCAAGGATTTGCCCTCTAAATTTCTTCTGTTTTTCTCTACTCTTTTTCTAAAAAATTTTACTCAAGCACCGTTGGTTTACAAAGCTGTGTTTAATTTCTACTGTACATCGAAGTGATTCAGATGTAGGTATATATTCTTTTTCATATTCTTTTGCATTATGGTTTATCACAGGATATTGACTATACAGTAGGACGCTGTTGTTTATCTATCCTACAAACAGTAGTTTGCATCTGCTAATCCCAAACTCCCCCATCTTTCCCTCTCCTATCCCTCCTCTACTGTTCTCTGACTTTTTGTCTTTTTGCTCTACTTTCTAGGTGACCTCTTCATTGCCCTCTTCCAACTCTTCTATTAAATTTTGCATCTTCTATCAAGTTTCTAAGGTCTCCTGTTTTCAGAATATCTCTTGTGTAGAGCATCCTGGTATTTCAAGAGTGCAATAGCTTATCCCATCAAGGACTTTGGAAATTACACAGTGAGGAAGCAACGTGCAGCTCTACAGCCCAGATGTAAACTCATCTCTGGGACTCACCCCGTCACACACCTGGATAAAGTGACTAGGGGACCATCTGCAAGAGACAGAAGAGAAACTTTCCGAGCTCAATATGTAAACCAAATAGTACACAAACCCAGACAGACACTGCCTCCTTCTAACTATACTTCCATTACATTTGGCCTTGAGGGTCAGAGAAGAAAGAGTAAATCCTTTTTTGATGGCTTTAGAATAATATAGAAATGTCTGTTCTAATTTATAATCCACTTGCTAAAGATGAAAACTACTAGTGAATTGTATATGAATAATAATCCCCTTCCTCTATATGCAGCTTTTAATTTTATCAAGAATGTTGGCAACCGTTGTCCTGTTTGGTCCTCATAAAGACTGAGAAGACAAACAGGATAATTCTCCCATTTATCAAAGGAGGAAAGCTTGTTTCCTTTTCTTCCACACACGCTACCTCACTAAGACACCTTGTAATCAAATTTGTCATGTACATCAATATAGTGAAAAGGGCAAAACATTGGAGTGGGAATCAAGAGACCTGGATTTTAGTCTGGACTTTGCCACTAATTAGTTAAGTTGAACTTGGGTAATTTAGTTCCATTCCATGAGCATTTTTTCAGTGCCTCCTATATACCAGGGATTGTGCTGTAAGTACCAAGCTGGATAAGACATGGTTACTGTCTTTAAATTGCTTACAGTTTGGCTGAGAAGACAGATACAAACCAGTTCTCTATCATCATTTATGAAAGTCATACAAGAACAGATGCCTTGAAAGACCATCAGAGGGCATAATTAATTCCATCTGGAGAGGAAAGGCAGGGAAGTTTTCAAAGGAAAGGAGAAAAAAGTCATCTTTTTAAAAAATTTAATGATGACAGTAATATAGCGTTTCAAGAAAGTTCAAACAAAATATGATTCATAGAAAGTGAAAAATCACCATAACTCCCTTCCCATCAAGAGATGAGTGCTACTAATTTGATGTTTATTAGCAGGTGACATTTGATCCAGATTTTAAAAAACCAGTGGAGGTTTGCCTGACTTGAAAGGTGGGAGAGACTGGAAAGAGAGTTCACGGTTAATGAGACCTGAAGAAAAGGGGTGATCCAGTTGGTTAAGACTCTGTACCCTCACTGGTGAGGGCCTGGGTTCAATCACTGGTCAGGGAACTAAGAGATGAAGGAGGACATGGCATGTTTGGGGCACAAATGAGGGTAAATTGTGGGGAAATGGCAGGAAATAAGGTGGGAGGGCAAAGCAGCTATCGCAATAGGTGGGGTCTTCTCTAGCATACTGAGGATTTTGGATTGTTCTGCCGCAGCTGGGGCACCACGGAGATAGTTTAAGTTGGGAGGTAGATGGGGTGAAGTCTGTGTTCAATATTCCAGTCACTGGCACTGTGGCCAGTGCAGGAAGGATGGCATGAGGCCAGACCAGCCAGAGAGACCAGTAAGGAAATCCAGGTGCAAGCGGCGAGCTTGAACCAAGGTGGTACAGCAATGATAGAAAGGGAAGGGAGTGGATGGTATTAAGCAGAAACAAATGAACTGGAAATAAAGGTAAAGGAAAAGAGGATGCTAGAATGGCTCTTTGATTTCTGGTTGAATAATAAACTGAGCAACTATTGATACTAGTAATGAAGAGAAAAAACTACAGGGGGAAAGAGGCATGGCTGAGGTAAGGGATTAAGAGGTCCAAACTATCATGTATAAAATAAGCTACAAGGGGGAATTCCCTGGTGATCAAGTTGGTTAGGCCTCTATGCCCTCACTGCTGAGGGCCTGGGTTCAGTCACTGGTCAGGGAACTAAGATCCCACAAGCTACTTAGTGCAGTCCAAATAAAAAAGATACAAGGATTTGTTGGACAGCACAGGGAATATAGCCCATATTTTGTAATAACTATAATTGGAACATAACCTTTAAAAATTATGAATCGCTATATCGTATACCTGTAACTTACACTGTGTTGTATTCTTGTAACATTATACAGCAACTATCCCTCAATTAAAAAAAAATACAGGACAAGAAAGAGAAAAAAAATTATATATTAATGCATATATCTGGAATCTGAAAAAATTGGTACAGATGATCGTATTTACAAAGCAGAAATAAAGATGCAGATGTAGAGAACAGATGTATGGATACCAAGGAGGAAAGAAGGGTGGGTGGGATGAATTGGGCAGTGGGGGTTGACACATATATACTACTGATGCTACATACAAAACAGATAACTCAATAGAACCTACTGCCCAGCACAGGGAACTCTACTCCACGCTCTGTGCTGACCTAAATGGGAAGTAGACACAAAAAAGAGGGAATATATGGATACGTATGGCTGATTCACTTTGCTGTACACTAGAAACTAACACAGCATTGTAAAACAACGATGCTCCAATTAAAAAAAAAATACAGAATCAAGGAGCAGGTTTGGGGAGAGCGTGATGGCTGGAAGATGCCTTGGGGAAGCTATCCAGAAAGAACTGAATGAGGTTGGCGATGTTCAGATTCCATTTGTCAGCCTGGGGTGACTCCCAGGACAAGCACTAGACAAGGGAGGCTGAACTGGACCAGAAGATACGATAAACTGGTAGAGCAGAAAGGAGTGGGCACTGTTAGTACCAGAGGAATAGTCTCAACTGTCTGATCCAAGCTGGGAGTGTGAAACCACAGTAGGAAATAAGTCCAGGGATCAGGAAGTTAGAAGATGAAGCAAAGCATCGCAGGCCGAGTGTACATCGTACAGGCTGTGGGCTGCCAGGGAGACAAATAGGACAGGTCTTTTTATTTAAAAAATTTTAAAAGTATTTATTTATTTATTCAGCCGTGTTGGGTCTTAGTTGCAGTGGGTGGAATCTTAGTTGCGGTATGCAGGATCTAGTCCTCTGACCAGGGATCAAAGTTGAGCCCCCTGCATTGGCAGCACGGGGGTCTTAGCCACTGGACCACTGGGGAAGTCCCAAGACAGGTTCTTTTAAAATTATTGCTTCTGGAGCTTCTCTGGTGACTCAGTGGTAGACTCTGTCTGTCAACACAGGAGACATGGGTTCGATCCCTGATCCGAGAAGATCCCACGTGCCGTGGAACAACTAAACTGCTTTGCTACAGCTACTGAGCCTGTGCCCAGAGCCTGGTAGCAGCAGTTAATGTGCGCTCACACCCTAGAGCCTGTGCTCCACAATAAGAGAAGTCACTGCAATGACGTGATGAGAAGCCTAGCACCACACCAGGGAGCAGCGCCCCATACAGCAACATGGACACAGCGTGGCTAAAATAAATATGAAAAGAATCGACAAAAATAACAATACCGTATTAAAACATAGATAAAATTACTGGTTCTGACTTGGGAGCTGAGAGCCCATCTCCTGGCCGACAGTGTCCTTCCGGGATCAGGAACTCACTGTTCACCCCCAACAGCCTGCTTGGCTTTGCCTGGTGGAAACTCTAAGCCAATCGGAGACAGGAGGGTCCTTTGAGACACCCTCTCTTGCTCTCTCCCTTCCCCTGCACCAAGGGCTCAAGCTGGTTTCAATTCCAGCTTGCAAGATGAAACGAGTTGGGAAGCCAAAGAAAAGGTGAAGGGATATGATTTTCGGTTCACTGGAAAAAACCTAAGAAATGGAACTGAGGTTCATATTAGAGTCTTACCCCACATATCCCATTATTACACGGTGGGTCTGCTGCAGATGGTGTCCTCAAGCTTCAAGGACAACCATTTCTCACTTCCAAAGCTGAGTGGATTGCTTCTAAATTGCTTTAAATCTTCACTGAAGCCTTCTTCTTTTTTTCCCCCCAGAGAAATGATCATATTTTCTATATGCTTGGTTGGGATGGGCCAGGATTGGGGCAGGTATAAAAAAGTCCTTAAAATAATCTTGCTGCAGGTGTCCAGCCAAGTCTCATCCTTCTCAACTGGACTGTATTAATACTGCAAGTGCCATAAGAGGGTTCAGCCAATAGGCTTTCACGGGACCAGGTCCAGGAAGAATGAAATGTCAACACTCTGATCTCTAGGTCCCAGGGTGTAAAGAGGTTTTACTCATTAGACCAAAGGACTTTGATCAGAGTAACAGTGGTACTATGCATAAAGAATTCGCCTGCCAGTGCAGGAGATTCAAGAGATGCGGGCTCAGTCCCTGGGTTGGGAAGATCCACTGGAGAAGGAAATGGCAGCCTGCTCCAGTATTCTTGCCTGGGAAATCCCATGGACAGAGGAGCCTGGGGAGGCTACAGTCCATGGGGTCACAAAAGAGTCAGATATGACCAGTGACTAAACAACAACAATAATGTATAGACTAGAGGATTATTAAGGTTTTGACTCTTTAAAATGCCCCTGTGGATCCAAAATGCAGAATTCCTTCCCATCTACCCCCCGCCTCTGAAATATTTAATCAGTTTGGAAGATATCCAGAGAAATCTAAGCACCTGTAGGAAAACAAACTGGTCTGCAGCGCCATCTGCTTTTTGTAGTCTGACACCCTGGTTTTAGTGGGACGTCAGCACCCCCACCCTCACCCCCAGCATCCAGAGCCCTACCAGCATCTCCTGCTGAGCTGGCTTGGACTCAGGCTGTATTGACAGCTATGTTGGCTAAACCAAGGAGAGACATCACCTTCCCAGATGTCTGGGGGCCCACCTCCACGTAGGTCTGTGGTTGGGACCCCCAGCATTCTTCTTCCTGTCATCCCACCCCCCTCAACACAATTCATACCCCAAAGTGGAGACAGATAAGAAAAAAGAGAGAGAAGGAGGTGGAAAAAGAGAGAAGAAATGGGTTCATTACTTTAGAGGAAAGGGAAAGGAGTAAAGAGAGCTCCCTCCTGAAGGCTCCTGTTTCTTTGGGTGGATTAAAAGGAGTGACAAGACTTCCCTGGTGGTCCAGTGGCTAAGACTGTGCTCCCATTGCAGGAGTCCAGGTTCAATTCCTGGTCAGGAAATTAGATCCCGCATGCCACAACTAAAACCTGGTGTAATCAAATAAATAAATAAATTTATTTTTTTAAAAGAAAGACTGACATGATGAAATGTATTAAAGTCTCCAGGAAAGCAAAAGTGGAAATGACAATGAGAATATCTAGCTGTGGGAGAGGACTGCAAGGAGCAAGGCAGTGAATCTAGGGGACCAAGGATAACCCAAAAGAACAGGATGTGAAGAAAGATGAGATAATATGATGCGGCTGAAAAGCACATTCAGTGGGAATGGAAAACTAGGTGGGAGGCAGGTGTGGTGGGCTGAGCAGTGCCCTGCTCTGAAAAAATATATCCACGACCCAACCCCTAGAACCTGTAATTGCTACCTTATATGGCTAAAAAAAAAAAAAAAAAAAAATACTATGCCAGTATAATTCAGTTAAGGATCTTGAGATGGAGAGATTAGTCAGTTTATCCAGGTGAACCCTCACGAAATTAGAAGGGTCCTCACAAAGGAATGTCTGACTCATAGAAGAGGGGAAGGCAGAGACAAGTGACGTAGCCATGAGCCAAGGAACACCTGCAGACACCAGAAGCTGAAAGAGGCAAGGATTCTCCCCTAGAACTCCCTGAGGGAGGGAGGTGAGGCCCTGCCCACAACCCAATTTCAGCTCAGTAATAGTGATTTTTGACTTCTGGCCTCTGGAACTGTGAGAGAATAACATTTATCCCCCCTAGCCACCAAGTTTGTGTTGATTTGCTACAGTAACCTCAGAAAGTTTATACAGGTGAGATACAGCAGGTTATTCAGATGAGATCACAGAGTCGTACATTACAAGAGGAGAGTGGTTTGGGGTGAGAATAAAATCTGACTTGTAGACACATGATTGATAAAGAAGAGTGATGTGAAACTGAAATATCTTCATAAGAATTCACCCCATGATAGGCATCTGAAGTGCATTATCTCATTTAATTCTTAAAATTACCTCTTAAGGTAGGTTTCTTTCTCTTTTTAAAAGATATGTATCTATTTATTTTATTTGCCTGTGCTGGGTCTTAGTTGGGGCATTCAGGATCTTTCTTCTTTCAGTTGAGGCATGCGGGCTTTTGGTCATGGCATGTGGGATCTAGTCCCCTGACCAGAGACCAAAGTGCCCTGCCTTGGGAGTGTGAAGTCTTAGCCACTGGGCCATCAGGCAAGAAATCCCTTAAGGTAGGTTTCTTGTCCCATGTTTTTTTGAAGGTGAGGAGACTGAAGTGCAGAATGGTTAGGAAGTATGTCGATCATGGAAATGGAACTTCAAGGTTCTATATATTCATCTTCAAAGCTGGGGTTCTATTCACAGCACCCAATGAAGCTGAGGCTCCAATGAACACTGTGTTCCCAGGACAGACATCAGGGGGATGACAGAAGTTGGAGATGAGACCAAGACTGAAATGTCTTTAATAAATATTCTACCCCTACCCTGATTCTGAGATGTAAGTGTAGTTTGTAAGGGTGAGAGGGGAGTGTTGGGCCCTTTACTTGAGAGGGTTTCACAGACAGTGGTATCATACAGGGCAAAGCCATCCCTGTTAGGACAAGAAAGCAGAGAGGGCACCTTCTAGAAAAGGTTGAGGGAACTTCCTTGGCTGTGAAACTGTTAATTGCAGGGGGCTTCAGAAGAAAGCAAATCTTAGAGACTCCCTCGGGCAGTCAGTAGCCATAGGATAGCATAGAAATCCTCTCATATAAACACTGAGAAATTCTTCTAAAATAAAACTCTTAAGATGCATGGCAACAGCAACAATAAAACAACCAAATTTAAAAACGGGCAAAGGACTTCAATAGACATTTCTCCAAAGAAAATACACAGATGGCCAATAAGCACATGAAAAGATGCTCGACTAGTCATTAGAGAAATGGAAACCAAAACCGCAATGAGATACCACCTCACACCCATTAGGATGGCCTCTATAAACACAAAACAGAAAAACAGAAAATAGCAAGTGTTAGTGGGGATGTGGAGAAATTGGAACCCCTGTGCACTGTTGGTGGGAACGTAAAATGGTGCAGCTGCTATGGAAAATGATATGGCAGTTCCTCAAAAAACTAAAAATAGAACTACCATATGATCAGCAATTCCACTTCTGGGTACACATCCAAAAGAACTGAAAGATATTTGCACACCCACATCCCTAGCAGCATTTGCAAGAGCCAAAAGGTGGAGGCAACCCAAGCCCATCCAAGGATGAACGGATGAACAAAATGTGTTGTACATATACAACAGAATATTACTCAGTCTTAAACAGGAAGGAAATTCTAAAACGTGCTACAATATAGATGAACTTTGAAGACATTGTGCTTAGTCGCTCAGTTGTGTCCAACTCTGCGATCCCGTGGACTGTAGCCTGCCAGGCTCCTCTGTCCTCGGAGATTCTCCAGGCAAGAATACTGGAGTGGGTTGCCATGCTCTCCTCCATGGGATCGTCCCCACCCAGGGATCGAACCAAGGTCTCCCACATTGCATGCTGATTCTTTACCATCTGAGTCACCAGGGAAGCCCTTGAAGACATTACGCTAAGTGAAATAAACCAGTCACAAAAGGACAAATTGTATGATTCCACTTATGGGAGGCGAATTCATAGAGACAGGAAGTAGAATGGTGGCTACCAGAGGTTGTGGAAGGGAGAGATGAGGCGCTATACTGTCTCATGGATACAAAATGTCAGTTTTGTAAGATGAAAGGAGTTCTGTGGATGGATGGAGGTGATCGTTGCACAACGGGAACTAGCTAGAGTGGTAAATTTTATGCTATGTGTATTTTATCATGATTTTTAGAAATAAAAATAAATAAATAAAACATGGACAAACTTAATAGACAGAACAGGAAATTTTCAGATTTCCTGAAAGCTGGGAGAGCAGACTCTGGAACTTATACTGCAGTGGTCCTGGGGTGATGATCCCACACAGAAATGGCTGTGGACTTGGACTCTAACACCCATGCAGGGTCCAGGAGATGAGGCCTCCAGTCTGGTTGAAAGGAGGGGTTGGAATTGAGTCCCCTACATGAAACCCAGATGCTCCCAGAAAGGCCAAAAATCAACCCAGAAAGACATCAAGGAAGCTCATCTCTGCTCTGACTCCAAATGGGGAAGGACAGCTCGCTAAGAAAAATCACAACCCCAGTCATATGCCTGGCACAAGTCCAAATAGCCACTACCTGCATCGGAGAAAAACCCCAAGCCAAGAAATTAACATAAAATTGGTATTTTGCAAGTGATACCCCTAGGATACCTGGCAGAAGCAAATATAAAACCACTCTGAAATTAAACTCCAACACTCCAGGCCACAGAGAATTCCCACAGGAGAAATAAAGCTCTGCTTACAATAAGAAATTATAAAACCAGAAGGAAATAATCTACCATGTGTAAGAGTCAGCAGTCTAAAATAAACAGCAGGATTAAACTCTTCAAAATTTCAGATGGTAGATAAACTACTAGATAGAGACAGCAAAATTAGTGTTTTTAAATGATTTTACAAATCAAAGGCTATTCTTAAAAATATTATAAGACATTATTTCTAAAAAATAGAAAGATCTGAAATGAGCAAGAGGGAACTGAAATGAAAAATATGGTTACAGAAACTAAACTGCAAGGGATGCTTACATAGCAGAATAGACACACAGAAGAGAGAATTAGAGAAATGGAGAGAGACCTGAGGAAATATTTCAGAATGCTCCATAGAGAGACAAAGAAGTGAAATACACTAAAGAAAAAAACCAGGTAAAACACAGGATGGATGAAAAGAGCCAACATATGTCTCCTAGCAGTACCAGAAAAGGCTAATAGAAAGAAGAAAAATATTCAAAATTTAATATCTAGATACTGCCAATTACTGTCAAGCTTGAGCAAATAATTTAACCTCTCTGTGACCCAATTTCCCTGATTGTAAAATGACTATAAGATTCTGTTATGAGAAATAAAATAGTAAAGCAGAGCACATGAGAAACGTATATGTGGCTATTAATATTTTTAAATTTTTTGTTAATATTGTTACTAATGAGAATGATTCCAGATGTAAAAGATACAAACTACTGTTTAAAGAGTCATATGCTACTGTAGAGCACAGAGAACTATATTCAAGGTCCTAGGAGAAACTATAATGGAAAAGAATATAAAAGAAAATGTATACACACGTATAATGAGGCACTCTGAGGTACAGCAGAAATTACCACAACATTGTAAATCAACCATACTTCAATACAAAAATCAATCTTAGACTTCAATTAAAAAATATTTAAAAGAATTGCATGGAAGATAAAAATAAATCCATATCTAGACACATTATATTAAGCTGCAGAACAGGGGGCTTTTCTGGTGGTCGAGTGGTTAAGAATCCAACTTCCACTGCAGGAGACGAAGTTTCCATCCTTGGTTGGAGGAGCTAACATCCCCCATGCCTCAGGGCTACTCAGCCTGAGGGCCAAAAAAAGACCCAGCTCAGACAAAAATAGAGATAAGTAAACAAACTCCAAAACATCAAAGACAAAGAAAAAAATCTTAAAGCAACAGAAAAGGAAAGATGTATTCCCTACAAAGGACTACAGACTTACAAGACTCTAAGTCTTATTTCTACAAGACTTACAGATAGGATCCTCCTCAATAGCAACAAAAGAGGAAGGAAAATGTCTTCATCTCACTCAGGGGAAACAGGAGTCAACCTAATAGTCAATATCAAGCTAAACTGCCATTTCCCACTGAGGATGAAATAAAGGTATTTTTCAAAGTAAAACTGGGATTAAAAAAAAAAAAACACTCACAAACTCTAAGGACCACTAAAGACGCCCTTCAAGAAGGAAATCGAGGGAGTTCCCTGGTAGTCCAGTGGTTAGAACTCGGCATTTTCACTGCCGTCCCTGGTTCAGTCACTGGTCAGGGAACTGCGGTCACACAAGCCACATGGGGCAGCCAAAGAAAGAGCAGAGACAGAGAAGGAAATTGATGATGAGGAAGAAGCAGTTGTGAGCAAAGAGGAGGATCTGCTGGGGTGGGGGTTGGGAGAAGATGAGGGCAAAGGGTCTGCAGGAGAGGAAAGGGGGTCAAAGGATCTGATGCTGTGACGATCTCACACATCACAGAGGAGGCTGCGAGGAGGCTCAAGGAATCGCGTGCAGAGAGCAGGATGAAGCAGACAAACTGTGGCACTGATTAGAATCTTGGTGAGGGGAGAGGCTTCCGTGGTGATCCGGTGGTTAAGACTTCGACTTCCAGTACAGGGAGTATAGGTTCAATCCCTGGTAAGGAAGCTAAGATCCCACATGCCTCGAAGCCAACAAACCGAAACATAAACAGAAGCAATATTGCACCAAATTCAATGAAGATTTTTAAATGGTCTATGTTAAAAAAACAAACAAAAAAAAGAATCTTAGCGAGGGGACACAGGTCCACTCCCAGGAGGTTTGAAGGAAGCGAGTGGCTTTCTGGGCCTCGGTTTTCTCATCTGCAGTGCGGGGTTGTCATTAATGATCTGCAGTGTCCCTCCTGGCTCCGACATTTCACACTGTTGGGTAGAGTGAGGGACGTGGGAGGCTCTTGAGAACAGTTGGACTAAGTGTGCGGAGATTTTGAAGCTGAGCTCAACTCATTTCTGAACACAAGGCGACAACCAATATTGGACTAAAGTCCCAATGAAGAGGAAAAGGAGGTGCACTGAGACGACCAGAGCAGAGAATGGGCCCGTGCATGGCCCAGACAACGACAGGGCAAGACCTAAAAAGCCACATCCTGGCTTCCAGATTGCCTTCCAAAAGCTCTGTTTGACAGAAATCCAAACACGCCTTGTCTCAGGCACTTTCCCCTTTAATTTTCAAATTGATGTATATTTTGAGGGAAACTTAATCCATGTGGCTCTGAATCATGTACAACAAACTCCTCTAACAGACTCTGGATGCTGGGAGCTCTTCCTGAGCTTGGAACAGCTCAGTACAAGATGCTCTTTTCAAACTGATTCTGTTTCCAGTTTCTCTGTATCCACCTACTTGAGGTCCAAGATTTTGGTCAGATGCTAGGAACCTGCTGGATCAGGACTCTGCACTTTTCTTCCTCGTCTTCCTTGGCGGTCAAAGGGCACGCATCCAGGCCATGGGCGGCAGGCGGGAGTAGGGGAGAAGGGGGCGTAGGGCTTGGCTCTGCCCAAGAAACAGTGATGCTCATATGAACAGGGCCTGAACTGGCTTCTCCAACACAGTGGCTGCATTTGAGGCAGGCCTGGCAAAGAGGACTCCAGTTTCCTTAGGTTTCAGTAAGGGCTCCACCCAACCTTGTTACACAGGGCAAACCCCACAAGCTGTTGGTTGGCACTCCTGCTAACTGGAGCCTGGTCCCACAAGCCCCAGGAGAGCAGGGCGTCCAACCAGGATGGGCGGCACTGTATTTTCTTTTAATGGTTCTCAAAATCCGCTGGCTCAGAGCACGTGGTCCCAGCTGACCCTGATGCTCAGCGGTCCTGTGGTGTACCTCACTTCCAGGAATCCTACCCAACCCCGGGGCCGAGAGCCTCGTCACGTCTTTACCCACAGTCTGGTTGGTTCCAAAATGTAGAATCAAACCACTGGAAAGAATCTTGTCTGTGACTTTGGGCCCATAATTTCCACATTTCCTTTACAACTGGTAATGATATGGGAGTCCCTTTAAAGCACTTCTCTTATACTTTATGTTCTTACTCATTTAATTTTTTTGACTTTTTATTTTCTATTAAAGTATAGCTGATTAACAGTGTTGTGATAGTTGCAGGTGGACATCAAAGGGACCCAGCCATGCATATATGTATATCCATTCTTCCCCAAACTCCCCTCCCATCTAGGCTGCTATATAACACTGAGTAGAGTTCCCTGTGCTATACAGTAGATCATTGTTGGTTATCCTTTTTTTTTTTTAAATTTATTTTCTACTGGGGTATAGCCGATTGGCAAAAGATAGTTTCAGACGAACAGAGAAGGGACTCAGCCATGCCACACATATACATGTGTTCATTCTCCCCCCACAAACTCTCCTCCCAACCAGGCTGCCATATAATATTGAGCAGAGTTCCATGTACTGCACAGTAGGTTCATGTTGGTTATCCAATTTAAATATAGCCGAATGCACATATAAATCCCAAACCATGCTCATTTCATTTTTTAACTGATTTTGAGATGGGCTGAAAAGAACGATCCAACGTAAGAGTCAAATTTTGCCACTTAAAAAGCATCATGGGAGCCGAAAACTATCTCAGGGATGGCTTTCTACATTGTTTTTTCTTTCCTATTTGGGGTTGGAGTTACTGCCTGAGTGGCATAAGCTTAAGGGTGACTGTCCTTCTTAATATCCCCCTGTAACATCTGTTATTCCATGATGAACTGTTATTAGCCATCCCGTCTGCGTCAAGATTGTTGGAGGAGAAAAAGAGGGGGAATTTGGAATATGCTTGTAAAATGCATATATTCTTAGAAATGAAAGCACACTGAGTCCAAAACAGCTTGATGTAAATGAGTTAATTAGAACAGGAAGCCCAGCGAGACAATGTGGTTTAGCAGAAAGAATGCTGGGCTTGGAGGCCAAAAAAAATAAGAGATTGAATTCTGGCTCTGCTGTCTTTCTCTTCTTTAATTTCATCCTCTGTAAATGCGCAATAACCATCCTTGTCTTATTATAAAGGTGTGATCAAGATCTCCGTGTGTGTGTGTGTGTGTGTGTGTGTGTGTGTGTGTCCATGGACATACTCTGTGATGACTCTGCGAATGTCAGCACATCACCAGGGTGGGGAAAATGGGAGAGGGTGGAGGAAGGAGGATGGGGCTGCAGGATTTGCCGGGAACTGGGGCATCGCAGGGTCCTAAGGAACTCCCTGGGGGCTAGCCTCTGAGGGAGCCAGGCAGCTTACACCTGGACCAGCCTGCCCCAGGGTGATGCTTGGGAACTGAAAAAGGAGAGGGTTCCACTCCAGCTCACTCTAGAGCCTGTCTCTCGCAGCTGGTCGGCCCTGGTTCCCTTCCCGGCCGTGAGTGTAGGTCTGCCCTCTGCCCCGGCCTGCGGCAGAAGGCTTGAAGAGTGGGCTGGACCACTGGAAGTTCCCTGGTGGTGTTTTAATGAAGACTGTGGTACCTCGGGTTTAACTTTTACTGACTCCTGGGGAAACCCACTCACCTCTGCTTGAGGCACCTTTACTCCGGCTTCATAAAAATTTGTTTATAAGGTCAGGTTCAAATAAAGTTACAATAGTGCAGCACAGTGGAGGGGATGGATTATGAAGGACTTCCAGCCCATTACACAAGCAGATTACCCTGTAGCCCCTGGGTCTGGAGGCTGTTGGATGGTTCCCAGGAGTTCTTTTTCTGTTCATTTTGGCAGTTTACCCACCCCCCCCCCCAAAAGCAGGCCCCTGGAGCTGCCAGGCCAGGGAAACGGGGAGAAACGTGGAGCTGACATGTGAGCCCTAGCCATCAGTGCATGGGACTTGTCTCACCTCCAGGCTTGGAAATGCAGCCTGACTTTTGGGTGGAAGCCGAATGGATTCTACCGGTGGTGTCGGTACTGCGGTGGAGAAGACCCCTGGGACCAGGGTACCAGTGCCGAAACCACACATGCTTCCTTTAATTAACAGGAGCACGAAGCCAACAGACACACCGGCATCTGGGAAGTGAGGGCGGCTAAACGGGAAGCCTCTTGACTGCCTTGGGGAGCACGCTGCCTGCCAGGATTGTTCCCTGTTCCTGTTTGCTCACAAAAAAGCCCCTGTGCTTCTTGAGCAGCCGGCCCAGGTGCTGGCAGACCCCCAGCCCGGCCACACTGCCCAGGCTTGTCTGCCCGCCTCTCTGGCGAGGATGCTTTCCTTGAGTAGCTCGTTGGAAGTGTTCAGAAGAGCCAGCGGATGTTCCCAGGGTTGTCCCAGCCTTAAATGGTCCTCTTCGGCCACCCCCATGCTCTCCTGTGGCGTTTAAGGACCTTAGTTATTTCTGTCAATACCCTGCACTTCCTTCTCCCTCCTGCAATCACCGCCACCTCCCACCCCCTGCAGGTTCTGACATAGTCTCCAAGCCCAGGGAACGGGGGTGACACTGCCCATGGCTTTCCTTGCAGACAAGGTCAGGGCCTTTCATTTCCAGAGTAGTCTTTCTATGCTCTATGAGTCTCTTCTGATTATTGGGCATTGCAAGCATGGCCGAGAGACAGTGAGTCATTCATCAGACCTAAGTATCCAGTGTCTGGCGTATGGCAGGCTCTGCGCCAGGTACAGGGGATTCCAGGCAACTGAGGTGGGACCCCACCCCAAGAAAGGAGCCAGAGGCAGGGACAGAAGCCGCAGCACACTGTGAGGGGCTCTGATAGGTATGTCCAAGGGGCCACAGGCACCCAGGGAAGGACCATCCCGGCTGCACACAGATCATCTGTATCAGACTCAGACTCGTTACAAATTAGATTCCTAGACCTCACCCTTGAACTTCCAAATCATAATCTCAGGGAGATTATTATAAGGCAGAAGATGTATTTTAATGACTTTCTCAGTTGATTCTTTTTTAAAAAAAATTTACTGAAGTATAGTTTATTTAAAATGTTGTATGAGTTTCAGCTGTACAGCAAAGTGAATCAGTTATACACATGCATATATCCACCTTTTTTTTAGATTTGTTTCCCATATAGGTCATTATAGAATATTGAATAGCATTTCCCCATGCTGTGCAGTGGGGTATTCTTTCTAGTTATCTAGTTTATATTTAGTAGTGTGTATTCATCAATCCCAATCTCCCAGTTTATCCTTCCCTACCATCCCATGGTAACCATAAATTTGTTTTATATCCCCATGACTCCACTTCTGTTTTGTAAATAAGTTCACTTGTATCTTTTTTTTTTTTTTTTTAGATTCTACACGTAAGGGATACCATACGATATTTCTCCTTCTCTGTCTGACTTATAGCACTCAGACAATCTCTAGGTCCATCCATGCTGCTGCAAATGGCACTATTTTGCTCTTTTTTATGCCTGAGTAATATTTCATCACAGGCATGTACCGCATCTCCTTCACCCATTCTTCTTTTGATGGACACTTAGGTTGCTTCCATGTCTTGGCTGTTGTAATGGTGCTGCAATAAACATGGGGGTTACTGCTGCTGCTAAGTTGCTTCAGTCGTGTCCGACTCTGTGCGACCCCATAGACGGCAGCCCACCAGGCTCCCCTGTCCCTGGGATTCGCCAGGCAAGAACACTGGAGTGGGTTGCCATTTCCTTCTCCAATGCATGAAAATGAAAAGTGAAAGGGAAGTCGCTCAGTCTTGTCCGACTCTTAGCAACCCCATAGGCTGCAGCCCACCAGGCTCCTCCATCCATGGGATTTTCCAGGCAAGAGTACTGGAGTGGGGTGCCATTGCCTTCTCCAAAACATGGAGGTACATGTATCTTTTTGAATTATGGCTTTCTCTCATTATATGCCCAAGAGACGGGTTGCTGAGTCATATAGTACTATTTTTAGCTTTTTAAGGATCAGTTGACTCTTATTTACACTTAACTTTAAGAACCACTGACTAGTTTGACGGCCACTGTCCCAGGGATAGTTAGGATGTATGCACTGAAGTGATGACACTCAAGGATTTTTTTTTTCTTTTTGAAGAAATAGTCTTTATTTACATTTTTATTTTCCTTGAATGAAATTATCAGGAGATACTTACTCATTATGTCCTGTATATACAGGGATGGAACCCACCTTTGTGAGTGGGGAAATAGCTTTTAAGACTTGAGTGATTCTTTTTAATCTTATTTTATTATTTTTTAAAATTGTGGTAAAATGTAAACAACAGTATCATCTTAGCCAGCTTTACAAATGTACTACCTTTCAGTGGCATTACATTCACCCAGGTTGTGCAAACCATCACCACCATTCCTCCACAGAGCTCTTTTCATTTTGTAAAACAGACACTCTGTACCTGTTAGACAGTGTAGCTCCACATTCCCTCCTCTCTCTAACCCGAGCAGCCAACATTGTGTCCCTATGAATTTGCCTCATGTAGGTGAATATTCAGTCCTGAATATTCATTAGAAGGACTGATGTTGAAGCTGAAACTCAAATACTTTGGCCACCTAATGCGAAGAGTTGACTCATTTGAAAAGACTCTGATGCTGGAAAAGGTCGAAGGCGGGAGGAGAAGGGGATGACAGAGGATGAGGTGGTTGGATGGCATTACTGACTCAATGGACATGAGTTTGAATAAACTCTGGGAGTTGGTGATGGACAGGGAGGCCTGGCCTACTGTAGTCCAAGGAGTCCATGGGACATGACTGAGCAACTTCACTGAACTGAACCGAGGTGAAATCATACCATATTTGTCTGTTTGTGACTGTCAGTGATAGATTTTCTCTTCTTGGGCTCCAAAATCATTGTGGATGGTGACTCCAGCCCTGAAATTAGAAGACCCTTGCTTCTTGGAAGGAAAAGTATGACACACCTAGGGAATGTATTAAAAATCAAAGATGTCACATTGCCAACAAAGGTCTACATTGTCAAAGCTATTCCAGTTGACGCATATGGATGTGAGAGTTGGACCATAAAAAAGACTGAGTTCTGAAGAATTGATGCTTTCAAAATACGGTGCTGGAGAAGACTCTTGAAAGTCCTTTGGACAGCAAGGAGATCAAACCAGTCCATCCTAATGGAAATCAACTGAGTATTCATTGGAAGGACTGATGTTGAAGCTGAAGTTCCAATACTTTGGCTACCTGATGTGAACAGCTGACTTATTGGAAAAACCCTGATTCTGGGAAAGATTGAAGGCAGAAGGAGAAGAGGGCATCAGAGGATGAGATAGCTGGAAGGCATCACCAATTCAATGAACACGAACTTGGGTAAACTCTGGGAGATGGTGAGGGACAGGGAGGCCTGGCATGCTGCAGTCCGTGGGGTCGCAAAGAGTAGGACACAACTTAGCCACTGAACAACAAGAAATACACTTATTTACAAAACTGAAACAGACTCACGGACATTGAGAACAAACTTATGGTTACCAGAGGGGAAAGGGGGGAGGGATAAATTAGGAGTTTGGGATTAACAGATACACACTACTAGTTACAAAACAGATAAGCAACAAGGACCTTGGAGAAAGAAAGAGAGAGGGTCATTTACTACATACATTCACTCTCTCCAACACCCCTACCACTGATAAGAGGTGCGCATGTTTGTATATAAAACAGACACTCATTCAGCAATTACTTGGGGGCAGGCTCTTCTAGGAGGCAAGCATTGTTATCTCATTTTACACAGAGATAACTTGATAAGTGGTGAAAAGAGAATTCAAGCCAAGGTCTTTAGGTTATGTGTGTAAAGCCTATGATGACCGATTTAGTTTTTTTCCGTAAACGAGAACCACTCTGTCTCTCTGTGTCCCTGAGTTGGTTATTACACCACATCAGACAGTGAGTGTTTTCGAGCAATGGGATTACACTATCAGGTCTTTGTCTTGGAAAGATAATGATGACCACCAGGTATAATACGGGCAAGAAATGACAAAGGCCCACAGAGGCCATTGCAGCAGGAACAGAGGACAGGATAAGAGTTGGGAAAATGGGAGGTGTTAGATAAGACAGGAGGAGAAGGCAATGGCAACCCACTCCAGTACTCTTGCCTGGAAAATCCCGTGGACGGAGGAGCCTGGTAGGCTGTAGTCCATGGGGTCGCTAAGAGTCGGAGACGACTTAGTGACTTCACTTTCACTTTTCACTTTCATGCATTGGAGAAGGAAATGGCAACCCACTCCAGTGTTCTTGCCTGGAGAATCCCAGGGACGGGGGAGCCTGGTGGGCTGCCGTCTATGGGGTCACACAGAGTCGGAGACGACTGAAGCGACTTAGCAGCAGCAGCAGCAGATAAGACAGGAAGAGTTACCGAGGATGTGTGAATGCGCCAGACAATTCTCCCCTGTGGTTTCAGAAAACTGAGTGGGCAGTCCTGCCGCTTACTCAGACAGGGAAATTCCAGAAGCACTCAGAGTCTGAGATATTAGACCACTGCTTCTGTGCCTCCCCTGTGGGACACTAGGGTTTCCCAACCCAGTTCTTTACCATCTTTCCAACATCGGACCAGACCTCAGTTTGACAGTGTTTGCCCTCAGTGTCTGACAGTGTCTCAGTTCATAAGAATATCATTGCCTCCCAGTTTTGACCAAGAGAAAACCATGGATGTGATAGGTGCTTTGCCAATGGCGAGATTTCACCATCATGTCTGTGGGGAGCTTCATGATTGCCAACTCAAACCATTCTCTCCGCTGCAAAAGCCCCTGGAAGATCTCCGGGTGAGCATCTCATCTCTTGGTCCACTGTGGTAAGGTGGAGGGGAGGCATTCCTTGCAGATGTTTTTCTGGTTGGTGGCTTTCACAAACCACAGGGAAGGCGGCAGTTTACATCCAATCAGCAGGCTGCAGACCTGGGCTTACATGATATTCGATGGCACTTTTTGATGTACCCATAGCCAGGGGTGGTGTCTGGCAAACCCAGAGCAGTGGCCAAGGCCAATTCAATCCCTGAGAGGAGTTCTCACAGTCTGGAAATGGAAAAAGCTGTCACTCATTTGGTCCTGGGAAGAAATGCGTTGCCATCCAGTGCCCTGGTTCTGCTGAGCCTGGACAAAGCACAGGCTAAGCTGAAGGCTGGAGTACAGAGTTAGATTTGGCCCAGAAGGGGACAGTGCTCAGTGATGGTGGCTTAAAGCAACAAATATGTGCTTTTTCACGTAGTTCCTGTGGGTCTGGAAGCCAGCTGCAGCTTAACTGGATGGTTCTGGCTCACTAGGGTTTCCCTAGTGGCTTAGCTGGTAAAGAATCCGCCTTCCAAGTGGGAGGCCTGGGTTTGATACCTGTGTTGGGAAGATTCCCTGGAGAAGGGAACAGCTACCCACTCCAGTATTCTGGCCTGGAGAAGTCCATAGACTACAGTTCATGGGGTCTCAAAGAGTCGGACACAACTGAGCGACTTTCACTTGATTCAATAGCTCATGATGTTGTAATCAAACTGTTGGCGGGGGCTGTCATCTGAAGAGTTGAACAGGGCTGGAAGATCCATTTCCCACTTGTTCACATCACTGTTTGTGAAAGTGAAGTCGCTCAGTTGTGTCCGATTCTTTGCAACCCCAAGGACTATAGCCTACCAAGCTTCTCTGTCCATGGAATTTTCCAGGCAAGGATACTGGAGTGGGTTGCCATTTCCTTCTCCAGGGGAATCTTCCCAACCTGGGGATTGAACCCGGGTCTCCTGCATTGCAGGCAGACACTTTACCCTCTGAGCCACCAGGAAAACCCAATTCCTTGCCCTGTGAGCTTTTCCATAGGATAGTCCATGACATGGAAGCTGGCTTCACCCAGAGGACATGGGAGGGGAAAGAGAGAGATGGAAGTCATAGTATTTTAAAAAATCTAATTTCTGGGAAAGATTGAGGGCAGGAAGACAAAAGGGTGCAGAGGATGACGATGACCTGGCTGAATGGCATCACCAACTCAGTGGACATGAGCTTGAGCGAACTCCAGGAGATATTGAAGGACAGGGAAGCCTGGTGTGTTGCAGTCCATGGGGTCGTAAAGAGTCGGACACGACTTAGCTACTGAACAACAGTCTCAAAAGTAGCATAGCATTATTTATACCATTTTCTACTGGTCACTGAGACCAGCCCTGGGACAGCGTGAGAGCGCCACGTGAGACTATGAACATGGGGAGGCAGTGGTCCCTGGGGCCATGTTGGAGGATGGATACCACATGATGAAATTTCTGGTGAGCCCCTCATCCCAGAAGACACCTGTTAAACAGCTAGAAGGAAAAACAATTCAGCCCACAACACCCTGTCTTCACTTGCTCTTCCCAACCTTATTACAATGTAGAAAATTTTGTGAACTTTAAGTTGCCTGCATTTTGACTTCCAGTATTTCCACCCCTTTCCTGCCCATGAACCTAATGTATACGAACCGTCCAAACTTCAGTTGCATTTAAACTCAACACTATACAGTTCACAGTTTATCATTTCCTTTTTATCATTACAAGTACTTATCTGGTTTCCCCCACTAAGCTATAGGCGTCTGATGAGAAGAGACCATGTCTCCTTTTTATCTGTAAGGGGCCATAGCAGCAAGTCTGATGCTAGACACAGGGTAGTTGTTTAACCAAGAGTTAGTCACTGACTGACTGATTTAGAGGCTCTCCTCAAATCCTCCTTTTTATGGTCTGGGAAGTCAAGGAGTCAGTAAGGAAAAAACGTGGTCAAATGAGTCATGCCGTCAAGTGCGGAGCAGAACTCCACGGGCAGCTGCTGAGCCCAGCTGGAGCAAGGAGACAGGTTCTCTGACTGGGGCTCAGAGACTGCCCGCGGCATTTACTAGGGTTAATGATCAAGCCTCTGTTGCACTGAGCTGCCCAATAACTCACGAGGCTGTTGGAAGCCTCATTTCTGTACAACCCGGGCTGGTTGCACGCAGTCCGCCAGGCAAGCAGCGATGTTGCAGGAGGAAGTGATCCCTGACAGGCGGAAATTCCCTTTACACACCTGGTGATTCTTAACAGGGCTCTGAGACAGGTTGCAGGTCTGCTCTGCAGACCCCTGTGCCGTGTCATCAGCACACACCAGTGGGTCCTATGGATTTGACTCCAGTCTACACCTCAGCAGCAGATCAGACGAGAGCCGGCAATGAGGGAGGGAAGCTGTATTCAACCTGGTCCTGGTGAAATAAGGTAGTGGTGCCATCAACTGCCGTCTGCTGTAGACCTATCTAGGAAGCAACATCAACATCTTGGTCTGAAATCCCAGTTAAAAGAACAACAGTTCCCCCCCACCCACACCCGCTTGGGGTCACCTGGGGTCACCATGCTGGCTATTCAAAATGGCATTCGGAAACGTGTGTCTTTTGTTCTTTTGGTGAAGGAACCTTGGTTCTTGTGTTGTCTGTGCCTCAGCTTCTCCTGCCACTGGGTTTTGCCTTTGTGGGGACTGAGAGAGAAGGCTGGTGAAAAATGCTTTGTTACATTACGTCGCCCCCTGGCTCCAATGAATTGCTCCGTAAATCACCTTATTGTTAAAGTGTCCTGGCAAAACTACACCACCACTTTCAGGGTCTAAGAGAGCACAGGGATATTAATCAGAGGCAACTGGTGCAGAAGGGACATTTAAAAAAGAAAGAAAGAATGAATGAACATAAAAAAACACGTTTTTTTTTAATGTGTGGAATCTGGAGAAGAGCATACATTGGGACTGGGGCCAAACCAGACAATCTTGACTCTTTCATAAATACTCTGATATAGGAACGCATTATCACTGAACACTTTAAGCCCCTTTCGTTTATGGCAAAACAGTATTGAACACCTGCTGCATTGTAATGACCTAGTTCAAGCAGCGCAGGATGACGATGGGAGGGCGGGGACGGGGCCTCCATAAATCAGGGGACCTTTCATCAGACTCGGGCTGCAGAGTTGGCTGAGAGGACTGCAGGTACCAGCATCTCACAGAGTTCCCGGGAGGGCCCGTCCGTGACTAAAGCACCACAGGGGCAGTGAACCCAGCTTCCCAAGTCTGAGACTCTACGTGGAAAACTTAGGTGGAGGAAGTGGGCACAGGGGCATTGGTTTCTCAGATTATTGGTTACGACAACTAATTAGCAGGCCAAGAGCCTTTCCTGAGAGCCCGTAAACCACTCGCTACTAGGTGTGATAGAAAAACACATGCCAAAGGAAAGCCATGGGACTTCCCTGGTGGTCCAGTAGCTAAGACGCCAAGCTCCCAGTGCAGGGGGCCCAGGTTCCATTCCTGGCCAGGAACTAGATCCCACGTGCCACAACTAAGAGCTCGCATGCCCAAACTAAGACCTGGTGCAGCTAAATAAAAAAAAATTTTTTTTTAAGAAAGCAAGCCAAATTCTACTGTAACTAAGTAAATTTTGGAACTTTGGCCAACAGTATATTCCCCAAATAAGGGGTGCTTTCTTGTCTTTTTGTGACTTGGTTTTCTCATTACAGGATCTGCTTTCTTCTTTTTCTTTTTCCAACTTTCTTGAGATACAATTGACATACAACCTTGTGTGATTTTAATGTGTACAACGTGATGATTGGAAACACCTAGGCACTGTAAAATGGTTACCACAATGAGGTTGGTTAACACATCTTTCATAATTTCCATGTTATTGTTGTTATGGTGAGAACACTAAAGTGCTACTTAAAGAAAAAAATTGAAGTGTAATTTATATAAACTGGAGGTTTTCAATATAGAGATTCACAATTTTAAAAGGCTGTGCTCCATTTATAGATATTATCAAATATTTGCTATATTCCCCATATTGTACAATATATCCTTACAGTTTCTTTTATGCATAATAGTTTGTTCTCCTTAATTCCCTCCCCCTGACTGCCCCTCCCTCTCAAAGCTCTACTTGTGGCAACTTTCAAGTGTACAGGGCTGTGAACAATAGGCAACAAGCTGTACCTTAGATCCCTAAACTTATTCACCTCATAACTGAAGGTCTGTACCCTTTGACCAACACCTCATTTCCCTCCGCCCATCATCATTCTTCTCTCTGCTTCTGTGAGTTTGGCTTTTTCAGAGTCTACGTGTAAGCAAGACCATACAGCGTTTGTCTTTTTCTGTCTGACTTATTTCACTTAGCCGAAAGCCCTCCATGTCCATCCCCGTTGCTGCAAATGGCAAGACTTCATTCTCATGGCTGAACAGTATCCCATTGCATACACATACCACACCTTCTCTGTCCACTCACCGGACAGCGGACGCTTAGGTGGTCTCCATGCCTTTGTGAGTGATGCCACAGCAAACACGGGGATGCAGGTAGTGGTTTTATTTCTTTCAGATAGCTATTCAGAAGTAGAACTACTGGATCGTGTGAAAGTGAAGTCGCTCAGTCGCGTCCGACTCTTTGCGACTCTATGGACTGTAGCCCGCCGTGCTGCAGGCTCCTCCGTCCATGGGATTTTCCAGGCAAGAATGCTCGAGTGGGTTGCCATTTTCTTCTCCAGGGGATCTTCCCGACCCAGGGATCAAACTTGGTAGTTCTATTCTTATTCTTTGAAGACTCTCCATACTATTTTCCATGATGGCTACAGTAACCACCAGCACTAAACAAACAGTTCCCGCTCATCCACATCCTCATCAACACTAATCTCTGGCCTTTTTCATGTCAGCCATTCTAACAGATGTGAGGTGACATTGTTTTGTGGTTTTGACCTGCAGGGTTTGCTTTCTAATAGCCTCTGACTTAAAGTAGATGGCTTATGCCCTCAAATGACTTATCATCTAATGGTATGCAACAAGCACAAAAAAGTTCTGTCCCTAAACATATATTAGAGACAGCTGTTTAAATCCCAGAGGTTACAAACAAAATCTAACCAATGGGGAGAGAGGTGTTTTTCCACTGATCATTTGCAAAGGAAACAGTACAACAAAGTTCAACTTTTTCAACCTCCTTCTAATTTCTGCAGCCTTTTCCTCACTCCTTAAACACATGAAGAAAATAAAACTTACTTGACATGTCTTTTAATATTTTGTTACATAATGATGATGATCGAGCAGACAGACTCTGGGATCAGCAGGTCTAGGTGTGAATAATAGCTCTGTGTGCCCCTGGTCAATTATAATGACTCTCTAGGCTTCAGCTTTTTCATCAGTAAAATGAAAAAAGGAATAATATTAACCTCATATATAAGCGTTACAAGAATGAACTAAGACAATCTACCTAACAGGCTCAGAATATTAGCAGCCAAGCAGTAAGTGCTCAATAATACTATTATTATAAGCATTGTTATATATACATAGATCATTGTCATAGTGTTAATGTATACATACATTCACGAACTCTTTTTAGAAAAAAAAAAAAAGAGCCATACTTGACATGGGCTTCCCTGGTGGCTCAGCAGTAAAGAATTCACCTATGATGCTGGAGACGTAAGAGACAGGGGTTCAATCCCTGGGTAGGGAAGATTCCCTGGAGGAGGAAATGGCAGCACACTCAAGTACTCTTCTTGCCTGGGGAATCCCATGGACAGAGGAGCTGTCCATGGGGGTCCCAAAGAGTTAGACATAACTGAGCAAAGGCGCGCACACACACACACATACCTTACATACTGTTTTGGTAATTGTTTTTAAATTTCTGATGCATTATGAACATTTTTACACATCATTAGTCTCCCACAACATCATTTTTAATGGGTTCCAAGTATGCCATTACATGAATGTACCCTGAATTGTTTAAACAACCTCCTATTGTCAGACAATTAGCTTGTTTCCATTGTCTGACGTTATAAACACCCAGTGAGGAACCACCTCGTAGAGCTTTCTTGCACACATTTTTGGTTGTTGCCCTGGGACAAATTCCCAGAACTAGATCAAAAGAAACGCAATTAAAACATTCTAAAAAGAATATAAACACATTACAGAAAACTGGGGAAAGAGAAGAAAAATACAATTCTCCCACACTAATACAATTACTAATATAATTTGAGTGATTAAGATATTCCAATGTTTTCATTTTTACTTAAAAGAATAGAGGCCTTACATAAAAGATGGGCAGATGTTTATTATGTCTGTTCCTTTCTGAAATTCACTAAAATGACATTAAAGAACTAAAAAAAAAAAAAGTGTAAATCCACAATGAAAAAGAGAGTGGAAAAAGATGACAACAACCAAAAGATGTGATCAAAACTCTGAACACAGAGAGGCAGACCAGGCAAGTGATAACTGACTTAGTGGCCTAGAGGAAACTAACATCTACGCCGTGACTTAAAATGAATGACTGGCCTTAAAGAAGCATCTGGACACTCCAAAGCCCCTCTTTGAGCCTGAGAAGCAGATTTACCCTCAAGGGAAGCTGAACCAGACCAGCTCTCTTTCAGGAACAACAGGTACTGTTGAGGGCAGGGCAAGGCATCCTAGTGAAAGGAGCGTATTTAAGTGAAAGTTGACATCACCTGCTGAAAGGTAAGTTTCCCAGCCCTTTCCCCAGCTCAACTCCCAGAATCCTGGCAGCAAAAGCTCAGGCACTGCCCCACCTCCACCCCAGACAGGAGGCTGGAAAATTCTACGAAACACTTACAGACCCAAGAGAAAAGACTAGGGAGTTGCCCCTAAGGAAACATCAGTTTCCTGCATAAGCTATGGTGAAGCCTCTCCCTGTATGGAGAGACAAGCACCCTCCCACCATGCAAAAAAAAAAAGAGAGCAATAGACATTTGAGAAAGGCTCCTAACAAGAAACACACCAAAACTAAACAAACTAGCCAAAAAGAAGAACTCAGAAAAAAACAAGGCAGGACACAAAAGAAAGTCTCTAAAAAAGAGAAAACACTGCATCCTTGAAATAAGAATAACAGAGTCTCAGGAGGTCCCTGTTGGTGCAGTGGTCAAGACTTCATGTTTCCAATGCGGAGGGCATGGATTCAGTTTTTGGAGGGCTCTGGGGGAGGAGAGACTAAGATCCCACATGCTTCAATGCCAAAAGATTTTTTTATGACTTACAAAGCAAGAAAATGCCTCAGGCAGTTAAATATATGAGAAAAAAAATCACCTTTTCACCTTCCAGAAAATGGAACAAAAAGAAAAAGCTATAGAAGATGTAAAGGTTAGGAAATTTGGAGACAGTGGTTTGAGACATGCTAGAAAGTGTGAACCAAGAAAACAAATAGGAGGAAATCATTCAAAAATTAATACTGAGTCTGAACTGAAGGACAGGACAGTAAGTGAGAAAAGACATGCCCAAACACATAATTCTAAAATTTCACATCATCAGAAATTTTTAAAAATTCATAAATGTTGCTAAAAAGAAAAATTTCAAAGTCACTTTAAAAACTCAAGAATCAAAATAGGAATTGAAGACAATAAAGAAATTCTGAGGGAAATGGTTTGAACCCTGAACTCTCTACCCAACTAAACTATAAATCAAGTGCACTCTTTTAAAAAACAGTTTCAGACATTCAATGTCTCAAGGCATTTATCTTCTTTTCTCAGAAAACTTTTGGTGGATGTGCTTTGATAAAACAGGGGAGTAAGAAAAAGAAAGCAAGAAGTGGTGATAGGAGACTCAAAAAGAGATTCAAAAAGAATTTAATGGCTAATGAAGACAAGCTTTTTTTCTTCTTCCTCACAGAATGGTCTCAGGTTAGTTCTCCAGGTCTGCAGGGCAACTCTGCTCCGCGTAGTCCTTCAGGGAGCCCTATTCTTTCTGTCTTGTTCCTCTGCCACCTCTGACAGCAGTGGTCCTTGCAGAGTGATCCCACCAGCATCACTGGAGAATTTGTGATGTTCTCAGGTGATGCTGGTAGGGTCAGGTTGTGCCAGTGGATGCATGTGTAAGCAACGTATTGGCACTTCCTGGCCTTTCCATAAAAACCTCCACACCTTTCCCTCTGGGGAACTGGAATATGAAAGTGCTTGTAATCAAACTTTGATCACACATAAAAGAATAATGCTCTAAAATCCCCCGCATTCTTTACCAGGCAGACTCTTTACCAGTAAGCCACCTGGAAAGCCCTGACAATGCAGGAGAGGCAGGAGACTGGGGTTCGATCCTTGGGTCGGGAAGATCCCCTGGAGAAGGGCATGGCAACCCGCTCCAGTATTCTTGCCTGGGAAATCCCATGGACAGAGGAGCCTGGAGGCCTATAGTCCATGGAGTCTCGACTGAGCATGCATGCAGAATGTCCCAACCACAGACCAGAACTATGACTCAGGCTGCAGAGTGACCAGTCCAGATGGGAACAGGAGAGCTGCAAAAGCTCCAGGAGAGTTGCCAAGGAAAATAACAAACCCAAGAGGAGAATACCTGTATTTGAATGAATTGACAGGAGATTTTGTGGATGCGTTAATAATAGGTACGTAGAACACTAAACGGAATACAAAAAGAGATAGCAAAGCATTAATTCCAGGGAAAACAAAAGGTTGAATGAGAAAGAAAACATAATTATATGATTCTATGTGGCTTAGCTGGGAATAATATTTACAAAGTCATAATGTAAATACTTAATATTGATCTAACCAAAAATGGTGATGTAACTATATTGGGAGAATGAGCAGAGGAAAAAGGTGTGCCAGACAGTTCAATGATGATAAACATAGCATTTATATAGCTATGTATATTCTACTGTGTGCCAGAAATTATTCTAAGCTCTTTATATAGTCAACTTTTAATCTTCATATATATTCTAGGAGGTAAATACTATTATCATGTACATTACACATGGGAAAACTGAGGCACGCAGCAGTTAAGAAACTTGCATAAGTTTACAAAATTAGTATGTATTGTACTTGGAGTTTAAACCATGTAATTTCTCTCCAGAGTCCATACATTCATTACTACGCTACCTAGTCTCACTTTCTGTGGTAGGAAGACAAGAGACAAGACCTGAAAATCAATAAACTGAGAAATACAAGCTAAGCATGTTATTTTAAAGGACATAAATCCCAAGAAGAAACAGATGAGAGTCTAAAGTGATTGCTTCTGATCAGGAGGTGGGAGTGGTCAAAGAATCGCTGCTTCTCTTGTTATTGTTGTTACAGACCCAGCACTCAGGTTTAGCTTTTCAAATCTTGAAACAGCACTTTGATCAAAACAATCTTTTTAAAAGAAAGATGACGGAAAGAATAAGGCTGGCTAAGTTACCTTAGCAAACGGAGAGAATGACCCATAAGAGAAGGTCAACAAGTCCCTAATGGGTAAAATGTGCAATAGAGCTAGGAACTGGGAAACTTAGAGACAAAGAAAGTTTCCACAAGAAGTAGAAACAAAAGGATGGTATTCTTGGGGAAAGTACCAGCAGAAAGGAAGAGAGCCAGAGAGAATGAGAAGGGAGAGATTAAATAAGTCAGGGCAAAGATATTTGTCCTGGGCTATAGACCCAAAAAAGGGAGCAGCAGACTTCATGGAAATTCTGTGGGCTGAGTCCAAGGAAGCTTCTGAGGTGGCATTCTAGCTGCCTTACAGTCAGCCCCTGTAAAGCTCGGCTTTACCCAGACCCCCTATCATGAAACTCCCTCCTTAGCTGAAATAAACAACTCTGACCTCAAAACTGAAGGTAGACAGAAGGATGCATTGCAAACCCATACCTAGGTAACTGATTAAAACCCAATTACATGTCAGTCCAAGCCAAGCCAAAGTAAGTAAGAAAACATTACTTGTCTATCTACTATGTGACCTTGGGTCTTCCTGGTGGCTCAGTTGGTCAAGAGTCCCCCTGCAATGTAGGAGACCCAAGTTCAATCCCTGGGTGGGGAAGATCCCCTGGAGAAGGAAATGGCAACCCACTCCGGTATTCTTGCCTGGAAACTCCCACGGACAGAGGAGCCTGGCGGGCTACAGTCCACAGGGGTGCAAAGAGTCGGACACGACTGAGAGACTAAACCACCACCATGTGGCCTTGGGGCAGGCAAGCAAGTCGCTTATTTCTCCCAGCTTGTTTTTCCTGTTGCAAAAAAATGTGCTTGCTATATAACAGATCCTAAATATGTATCGTACTCATAACTTTCAGAGTCACTTTTCATTTTACATTTACCTGAGCCAGTTTTTCAGGAGATAAAACTGAGGGAGGTAGGGCGGGGCCAGTGGGAGGTTGGAAGGGGGTGAGGAATGAGATGTGTTGCCTAAAATCACACAGCTAGTTAATAATAGTGGAACCCCAATTCTAGTTCTACACATAGTTCACTTTTGTTTGTAAACGTTGTCTCAAGTAAGTAATATATATTACTGCCTGCAATGCAGGAGACCCAGGTTCGATTGCTGGGTAGGGAAGATCCTCTGGAGAAGGAAATGGCAACCCACTCCAGTATTCTTGCCTGGAAAGTCCCATGGACAGAGGAGACTGGTGGGCTACAGTTTGTTGGGTCACAAGAGTCAGACATGACTGAGCAACTACACCCCCCCACCCCACACATATATATACATGCTAAGTAGATTCAGTTATGTCTGACTCTGCCACCCTATGGACTGTAGCCCACCAGGCTCCTCTGTCCATGGAGATTCTCCAGGCAAGAATGAGAGAGGTTTACCATGGTTTGTCATGCCCTCTTCCAAAGGATTTTCGTAACCCAGGTTATAAGAACCTGCCTCTCTTCTGTCTCCTGAATTGGCAGGCGGTTCTTTACCACTGGAGAAGGAAATGGCAACCCACTCCAGTCCTCTTGCCTGGAAAATCCCATGGATGGAGAAGCCTGATAGGCTATAGCCCATGGTGTCGCAGAGTCGGACACGACTAAGCAACTTCACTTTTCACTTTCTTTACCACTAGCTCCACCTGGGAAGCATACACACACACACACACACACACACACACACACACACACACACATATATATGTTGGAGTATATAACTCCAATTTATAAAAGAAGAAACAAGATATTGCTCACAATACCTGTCTGGTTGGCATCAGAACCAGAATTCAAATTCAAGTTTTGGTGCTAAATTAAGAGTTGTTCAAAAACTGTATCTGTTGTAAGTAAATAAGAGAGCCAGTTATAATGACTAGAAGAGGGGGGCATTGGCTCGAAAGCCTCCTGGCACGGCGTCCTCCCCACGGCTGCTTGGGGACCGCAGACAGGGGCACAGACACCCTCCTTTCCAGGAAGGCCAGAATTTAAACTCTGTCCTGTTTTCAGAACATCCGTTGCCCGATGTTTTGGTTTTAGAAAATACGACATAGGAATAATAACAGCTACAATATGCTCATGCGTCGCGACTGCGGTAAGTCCAGGTCACGAATTCGGGAGGAGACAACAGCTGAGCGAAGCTGGCGGCGGCGGGAGGGCCGCGGGCCTAACACCCTGCATCCTGCTCGGGTTCGGGCCGCGGGCCGCCGCACCCCTCCTGGAGCGGCCGGGCCTCTCCGCAGCTCGCATCCCGTCCGCCCCGCGCACAGGGCCGGAGGCTGCTTCGCCTGTCACGCGGGGCTCCCGCAAGGGCGCTGGGCCGCGAGCCGGGATCCGGACGTTGGGCCGCCGCTTCAGGCCCCGCCCGGCCCTCGATGCCGGTCCCAGACACTCCCTGCGGGTCTGCGTTCTGCCCTCCAGGCCCGGCCGACGGTGGTGGCGGGAGAAGGAGCCGCCCGGGTCTCGGGCCCTCGCGGAGACGGGAAAGCCTGCGCGGCCGGCCCTGCGCCAGCTCGGGAGGCCTGCGCGGCCCGGCCGCCGCCTCCGAGGGACGATCTCCGAGGGAGAGTGGGTCCTCGCAGCCCGCCCGCCCGGACACCCTCCTCGCGGGGACGAACGGCCTGGCCGCCAGGGCCGCGCCTGCCGGTGGCCGCCGAGGTTCCAGCAAAGCAAAGCTGGACCCGCTGCCCGGGGCCCACACCCTTCCCGGGGCAGTGCGCCCCGTCCCGCCCCCACCGCCTTTTCACAGGGGGATGCTGACTAGCCGAATACGGCGGGAGTAACAGCCATTTGTTCTGGTTATCGCTGCCGGTATTGAAGCCAGATGTGTGCGCTGCTGACACTGACATGGTACATCTGGCCGGGTTTTTGGTTTCCATCGCGGAGTCGACCACATCCACCCCGGTCTGCGAGAAGAGAGGAGGCGAGCATCTGGAAGTCATTGCAGCTGTCGCGCTTCAAGCGGATCCTGTACCGCAGAGGAGAGAACTCAGTATGTAACGGAGCAAAATTATCCAGCTCGTCTTGTCAGTCCAGATCTCAAAACACATGCAGGAAAGTGGCACCCGCGTTCTGGCGCCCTGCCTTGCCCTGGCGGTGCCCCGTGGGCACCTTCACCCACCGCCCCAGGCGCCTGAGTTGTCGCTATGAAAGGACACCGGCTGCAAAGTCACATTCATCATGACCAGAATCTTCTGTTGCTTTTGGAGGGCGGGACTTGGGGGGGGGGATGTTGTTAAAAAGGCTCTTTCTTCTTCCTTTTGATCCCAGTTTGCTGGAATCTTTAAACATTGCTTAGTCTTGCCTCCCGCTCCTGCTTGTAGCCCTCTCCTCCTTGCAGCATTCAATGCTCTAGCCCTACCCTACCTATTCAGTTTTATCTCCATTCCTTTCCCAAGGCAAATACTCTTCATCACCAAGGCTGAAAATGAGTCATGCTTATTCTGACCCCAATCTTGCCTTTTGTCTGAAATCCCCTTTCTTTCTCTCTTCTCTTCCTGCCAATCCAAATCTTAAGACTCCAAGGTCTACCTCAATTTTATCTTCATTTTGGGAGGTTTGTTTTTGTTTTTTCGCTGTGCCAGGTCGTCACTGGGGTGGTCCCCATTTCTCTAGTTGCGGCACTGGCTCTAGAACAGCTGGGCTCCGTTGTTGTGGCTCCTGGGCTTAGCTGCCCCTTGGCATGGGGTATCTTAGTTGCCCCACCAGGGATCGAATCCATGTTGCCAGCATTGGAAGGTGGATATTTAACCACTGGATCACGAAGGAAGTCCTGATTTTATTTTCATTTCTGAAACCTTCCTGACCACTCAAGCCTCTGCTGATCTTTCCTTTGGTGTGTTTTTAATGAAAATATAAGCCCGTGGAGAGGAAATCCTGGCTTAAATTTTTCTTCTATCTCCCTCAGCAGCCAGCACTGTGTCCTGAAGTATAGTAAGCTATCTGTAAACACTTGCCAAATAAAAGCACAAATTCTCCTGTTCTTTCCATATAATTTCTTTGTCTTCCATTTCATCTTTCATGACAAGACTCAATGTCTGTGTATAATGTGTCTTGAACTCTTTGGAAAGATGGGTGTAAAAAGCTAGTAAGGGACTTCCCTAGCGGTCCAGTGGTCCACCTTCCAAAGCAGGGGACTCGGGTTCTATCCCTGGTCAGGGAACTGACATCTTACATGCCACAGGGCAACTAAACTCCTGTGTTACAACAAAGAGCCCAAGGGTCACAATGAAGCCCAGGCACAGCCAAAATAAAAGAAAATTTTAAATAAAATAAAAATAATTTTAATTAAAAGTAATTAGTAATAATAATAATTAAAGAATTCTGTCAGTTGGAGACTCTGTTAATTTGGAGTCTGCCTGCTATAGTGCATTGATAATTGATAAGTGAAGTGCTTGGAAAAAGAAGATCATGCCCCACAATCGGGGGCATGAAGCCTACTCCCTAGAGTGCCCCAAACTTGTTTGGTGACCTTTGACAGTCAATTCTCTTCCTTATGCCGCCAATCTCCCTTTGTAAAAAGGGTGGAATGTAGCCTCTGCCTGGTTATGAACAGAGCTGGGCCACTTTCCTGTGAAGAGGTAGATTTCCATCAGAAAACAGCTTTTCTCTACCACTTCTGCATGTGTTCTGGAGTTAGAAGGCAGCGGTCTTCATCACTTAGTGTTCCACCTGCCCAGCACCAAAATGCAGATGGTGGCACCTACATAAATGACATAGAGGAAACGCAGAATAAGGAAAGAAACCAGGCATGAGTAAGAGCAGGATTTAGCCTTTGTGAAGGTCCAGCATTTTCCAAATCAAGACAAGCCGTTGCAGGGACTTCCCTGGTGGTCCAGGGGTTAAGAATCCACCTTCCAGTGCAGGGGATATAGGTTCCATTCCTGGTCAGGAATTAAGACATCACACACTGTGGGGCAACCAAGCCTGAGTGGCAACTAGGGAAGACCTCACTCCCCAACAAAGACCCAGTGCAGCCAAAAAGAAAGAGACAAGCCATTGCTGCAATGGCTTGGGCGTTCCAGCCATAGATGAAGTCTCTTGGGGTTTGTCCTTCTTTGTGAATCAACAAGGATGAAAAGCACCCTGCAAAGCCTTGCTCTGTGGGATGAATAAGAGCATAGGAAAATAAATAGAATCTAGAAATAAAGGGGAGGGATAGAAGGAGGGAAATACTGAAGAAGAAAGAGAATGTGCCTCTCTGGTGGGGCCACCCAACCAAAGAGGATGGTTAACTTACATGCATAGAACTACTTTACAAGATAAGCCTCTGTGCTCTGTGGTGGGCAGGTGGGTTTCCCGCTCTGAATCTCATCTGTTAAATGAGGCATTTAGCTGAATTGATCTCTAAGGTCTGTTAGCTCTTACATTATATAACTCAGCTAGAAACCACTTTTGAGCCCAAACCAGCATTTCCCTTCAGACTAAACTCTACATTGCAGCGCTAGTCTGTCCTGAGCTCATAGAAGGGAAGTTCAGGCATTAGATTTCTGAAATCTCTTTACTTCTTGCCTTCAAATTTTTTCAAATGGCAAGAGAAACTTTCTCCCCTTCTTCCAGAGAAGTTACGGTAGGAAGATTGCAGATTAATGACCTAGAAAAATGTTCCTCAAGTGGAATGATACTTAATTAAGCTCCATTAAATCATAACTCCTGGCTTCTGCTTTTGGCCTCTTGCTACTAAGTCCAGAACTGAATAATTCCTCCACCCCTGGGGCTGTTGAATTAAAAGTGCATAAGCTCTAGGGAACAATCAGTTCACTTCCGTTACATCCACGGTCACCCTCCTTCCTGTCTGAGTACTCCAAAAAAAAAAAAAAATTACTAGATATGCCTGACTCCAGGAAAGAGGATGGTCATTTCTAATTTGTCTTGGTTTATGGGCAACTTGACAATTTGACTAACTACTAAAGAGCCAAGACTATATCATCCTCTCATAGAAAGCCAATAAAAAAGGCTATTAATGCAGCCCATTAGTTGGCTAAAAATGAGAGGTTATGCAATCATTGTCTTAGCTGAGGGGAACTAAGCTCTCCAGGAAGAGTTCACTCCACACCCAAAGGCATCAAGAGGGAAGTTCTTCTCTCCGCTGCCGTTTGCCAGGCTTGGATGTTGAAGCATGTGACCTTTTCCTCTTCCCTGAACTATTCCTCTGTGTTAAGTGGACCTCTTGCTTTCCTTGCAAAATGCCTCTCTCCAAATCCACTCCCTCTCCAGGACACTTCCCCTCACCTTTCTCTGCTGTACTGTCCTGGGGGTGAAGCCCTACAAGTCCCATGGAAGCAAAGTGCTTGGGACTGCAGGCTCAGTAGTTAGGTCAGCCTTACATCATTACACAAGTTGAGAAGTTCCAGGCCCCTTCAAAAAAAAAAAAAAAAAAGCTCTTCTCAGGACTTCCCTGGTGGTCCAGTGGTAAAAAATCACTTTGCAATACAGGGGACCCAGGTTCGAGCCCTGGTCAGGGGATGAAGAGCCCACATGGCTCGGACCAACTAAGCCAGGGTGCTGCAGCTACTGAGGCCTCTGTGCTCAGGAGCCTGAGCACCACAACTGGAGAATCCATGTGCTGCATACTGCGTGATGCAATGAAGATCCCACATGCCTCAACTAAGACCCAACACAGCCAAAAAAAAATTAAAATAATTGCTTTTCTTTAAATGCGCTTCTCAATTCTGCTATTAGATTCCTTGGGCACCTTGAAAGTCCCCCAAATGGAATTGTGGGTACCGTATCCTTCTATCCTGAGCCAAGGGCTCCCTCCACTTCTAAAGCCCAAGGCTTCTGCGTGCTTTCCTCTGGCACTCTTCACCCACTGATTTGCTCTAGGACCTCAAGCAGATCACCATTCCTCTCTGGACCAGAGCTTCTCCCTTTGTAGACTCTGGCTGGCAAGGTGGTAGAAGAACCAAGACTGAACACTTTTTCATTCTGATCATATAGAGAGCCAAAACACCTTGACACGCAGTCTCGTCTCTTTGTGCATCTTGTCACACTCGTGTGTATTGAAGGGATGATGGGGACCATGTCAGCCTCCCCCACTTGCCTAGCATTGTCTAGAACATGGACATTAATATGTGATTGATTTCATCTTATGCTCAACTTAACTTTCAGTATAACTCAAAGTACCTCTAAAAAGGTTATGGCTCAGGATCCATTTAACTGGAATCCATCTGAAGGAATCAGAAGGAACTGATGCTTTCTGGAGAATGTCCTGCTCCTGATATTTTAGCAACAAATTTGGTCTTTATTTTCTGGCAGCCAAGGTGTCAAGGGTCATTCTTGCTGGACAAATAGTAGGTTGAATAAAAAAAAAATTTTTTTTTCATTGACTCTCATCCACCTTTAAGTTGGGAAGGAAAATTACTGATTGAGAAGTCCCAGAAGAACAGAGAACAGGGTAAGTGGCTAGCAAGGTCTTCAGCAAAATGAGAAACCTAAAAACAAGCTTCAGATTCCCCTGTTTCCACCCTGTTGCCAAGAATGGACCCCCTTCGAGAAATTCCCATGATGCCTCTGGGCCACCAGCATGGCCCCGGAGTGTGTGTGGCAGGCCCGTGACTTCGCAGCCATTGGGCACAGGTTCTGTGGCTCCCTGTAGCAGCTCCCTTCCAGGAGGGAAGCTTCGTCTTGACCTGCAGGCCAGATGTTTCTTTGAGGAAAATGTAGTATTTTTTCCTTTTACCCTATCACACATCTTTGAAAGGGAAAAATAAAACCAATCCTCTGCCATGGATCCTTAAGCATAAGTGTCCACCAGCTGCAGAGCTGTCCCAGAGAATCTTTCGTTACATAAAGCCTCTGCCACTGACTAGGGGCTGAACGCAGCAGCCCCTACCCCCACTGGCAGTCAGCTGTCACCCCTCAGATTCCCAAGCCTGCCATTAGGGTTCATTGTCAAGCCCAAGCTCAGCCCCAGTCACCCTTGTGTGAAAGATCACTCAGATGGATCCCTGAAATTCTCAGGGTTTCCCAACAGTGGGGGGCATCCTCTTCATCCCCACTCCTCCTTGGTCTCCACACTCCGGCCCAACTGCCACTCTCTAAAACGTCTTCTCTGCTACCCCTTTCCCAGATGCATGCTCTTTTCTTCTGTAGGATCCTCGAAATTATTTCCGTTTGCTCCAGTGGGGAAGCTAGGAGAGTAAATGTCCCCTGAACCCTGTACCTGGCATTGTTATGGCCCCCTCCACCAACTCAGTCGCATTTGGAAACCTAACTTGCCCTAGTGCCGAAATGCTCCAACCATGGACTCTTAAGACCAACAAAACAACCTTGGAAATGATCTTATAAGATCACTGGATCCAGCCTCTTGCTTCTGGACAGGTGAACACCCAAATCACATCGAGACAGTTAATCTGCCCCATCTCCAGATAGTCCTACCATTACTTAATGACCCTTGCAGGTGACGAGTTCTTCCTCATATCAGACCTGACTCTTGCCTGCACGAATGGGGGCCTCGACTCTCATCTCATCCATTGCGTCCGTGACAAATCACTACCGAGTGTTTTCTTTCTGTCCTTGGCCTTCTCCTCTTCAGCAGAGAAAGTTTCCCCCGAAATAAAACTCTGATTGTTCTGCTCCTTGCTTCCCGCCTGCCTCCTCTAAGCACCCTCTAAATCAGACCCGAAGCTCCCAAGGGAGTAATAGCCCTGCTCTTGCAGCTGGTCTGAGTTTTGCGTCTGGGAGCCTGGGCTTAGAACAGCTTGAAGTTAGCACAGAGGCGAATGAAGCTTTAAATCTCCAGCACTTAACAGCTTCTCTGCAGCCTCAGAGGTAACCGCATTTTCTTGCCTGCTTCCTCTCATCTCTCTATATATCTATGTAATCTCTGTTCACTGGAGCCTGACTCCAGCTCTCTGTCTGCGCTGCTGAAAGAAGGAAGGGTGGGAAAGAAAAATTAATAGACACAGACCCATAAAAATAACAGGCTCTCTGGAGCACACATGAAGAAATAATTAAACAGATTAAATTTGGGGGTGGTGGTGGGGAGAGGGCTGAGACTGATTCCTCAGACTTCCATTCCCAGAGGGGCTACGGCTCAGCCAAGGGGGATTTGGGAGCTATTTCGTTTGTCCTGATGGGTTGGACTCAGAGCCAAATATTGTTAAGTCACTAAGCCCTTTAAAGGCTGCGATGGTGCATTCTATTTCTTTGTATTCCCCCATAGGGTTCTCAAACAGCACCGCAGCCCACTGAGAAAAGGAAATTTGATATTTATTGAGGGTTCACTGTGTGCCACGTACAATGTCAGATGCTCTCCGTCGTGGCTGATGATCAATGGAGTGTGTTTCAGACTTCAGAGCCAACTACAATCTCCTTCCTCTGCTCAGGGATCAATCCCACCTCACTGCTACCTCAAGACCTTGTGATGCTGAAGTCGGAAAATACCTTCTCACACCTTACCTCGACTACCTCCTTCCTTTCTTCCCTTTGGTGGGCAGAAGCTTCTGCTGTGATGGCAAGGGAAGGAGGGAGGCTGGCATTTAGAGATCATTTAATATCTAAAAATGTGTAGGTCAGGACTTCCTGGAGGTCCAGTGGTTAAGACTCTTTGCTTCCATTGCATGGGTTGTGGGCCTGGTCAGGGAACCACAGTGTGGCCAAAAATAAAACAAAAACAAACAAACAAAAAACTATACTTCACTTGTTTAAAGTTAATTAAAAAATTAAAATATGTAAGTCAACAAGCTTCTAAAATGACACGGGATAGGGAGGGAAAATGGCAATCCACTCCAGTGTTCCAGCCTGGGAAATCCCACAGACAGAGAAGCCTGGAAGGCTACAGTCCATGGGGTCACAGAAAGTTAGACACGACTCAGCCACTAAAGAAGAAAGGGAGAGGACCCGGGGCTGGAGATGGCCTCCTCTGTCTGACAAGTCTGTTCATCCCTCCTGCCTACTTCCTTTGGGCTCAAAGGAAGACCTTGAAGAGGAACAGTCCTCCACTGCTATGATGGTCCATCAATACTCTATCAGTTCAGTTCAGTTCAGTCACTCAGTCGTGTCTAACTCTTTTCCACCCCATGAATCGCAGCACACCAGGCTTCCCTGTCCATCACCAACTCCCAGAGTTCACTCAAACTCACGTCCATTGAGTCCATGATGCCATCCAGCCATCTCATCCTCTGTCGTCCCCTTCTCCTCCTGCCCCCAATCCCTCCCAGCATCAGAATCTTTTCCAATGAGTCAACTCTTCACATGAAGTGGCCAAAGTACTGGAGTTTCAGCTTTAGCATCATTCCTTCCAAAGAAATCCCAGGGCTGATCTCCTTCAGAGTGGACTGGCTGGATCTCCTTGCAGTCCAAGGGACTCTCAAGAGTCTTCTCCAACATCACAGTTCAAAAGCATCAATTCTTCAGCACTCAGCTTTCTTCACAGTCCAACTCTCACATCCATACATGACCACTGGAAAAACCATAGCTTTGACTAGACAGACCTTTGTTGGCAAAGTAATGTCTCTGCTTTTCAATGTGCTATCTAGGTTGGTCATAACTTTTCTTCCAAGGAGTAAGCGTCTTTTAATTTCATGGCTGCAATCACCATCTGCAGTGATTTTGGAGCCCCCCCAAAATAAAGTCTATTACAAAATACCGGAAGGTTACAGAGTATCACAGCAGAGAATCAGAGGAAAGTGATTTGGACATCTTGGCACCTAGTGGTGACCCTGAATTATTCAATATTGCTTCTTCAGGACTTAGTACAATACTTGGCATGTAGTGGGCAATGTTTATTGAGTGAATAAATGAAAAGCTGTGTGTGTGTGCATTCCAAGTTGATTCAGTTGTGTCCAGCTCTTTGCGACCCCATAGACTGTAGCCCACCAGGCTCCTCTATCCATGTGTTTCTCCAGGCAGGAATACTGGAGTGGGTTGACACTCCCTTCTCCAGGGGATCTTCCCGACCCAGGGATTGAACTCATCTCTTATGTCTCCTGCATTGGCAGGTGGATTTCTTACCACTAGCGCCACCTGGGAAGCCCAAATGAAAGTCTAAGTAGCTGCTGCTGCTGCTGCTGCTAAGTCGCTTCAGTCGTGTCTGACTCTGTGCGACCCCAGAGACAGCAGCCCACCAGGCTCCCCCATCCCTGGGATTCTCCAGGCAAGAGCACTGGAGTGGGTTGCCACTTCCTTCTCCAATGCATGAAAGTGGAAAGTGAAAAGTGATAGTGAAGTCGCTCAGTCGTGTCTGACTCTTAGCAACCCCATGGACTGCAGCCTACCACGCTCCTCCATCCATGGGATTTTCCAGGCAAGAGTTACTAGAGTGGGGTACCATTGCCTTCTCCAGTCTAAGTAACTATAAACTATTAATTAATATGTTTAATAAATAGTCATGCAACAGTACTAAAAATACTCTAATTTTTAGATTACTTTCTGATTTTTTGACAATTTGAGGATAACTATTTCTGATATTGTGATTTATAATAAGAAATATGTATTTGGCCTTCACCTCTGTTTGGGGCTAGGAGTTTTTCAACCCTTGGAATTGCCTAAGGTTGATGAAAACCTTGAAAGTGTCTTTAGCTATGTTAATGAGGCGACTTTTTGGAAAGCCCCTGGGTCACCTAGGATGGGAGCTGGTCAGGAGAGAAACCAACCATGCAATTAGAGGTTTGAAACTTTAAATCTCCCCCAGCCCCCCACCCCCTAAGACACACACACACCACCAAGGAGGAGAGAGGACCTGGAGGCTAAGTTCCATCACCAATGACCAATATTTTAATCAATCATGCCTATGTGGGAAAGCCTCCATAAAAACGGGAAAGGGTGGTGTCCAAAGAGCTTCTGAGTCGTGGAGATGGGGACAGAGCGGCTCCCCTGGAGAGAGCATGGATGCTGTGCACCCCTTGCCACATACCTTTCTCTAGCTATCTCTTCCATCTGGCTGTTCTTGAGTTATATCCTTTTGTAATAAACTAGTAAATGAAATGTTTCTCTGACTTCTGTGAGTCACTGTAGCAAATTAACTGAACCCAAGGTCATAGGATCCTCCAATCTGTCGCTGGCGGGTGAGAAGCACAGGTGGGCTTGGAGCTGACATCTGAAGGGGGGCCTGGGAGCAGACTGGTGGGGCTAAGCCCTTAACCTGTGGGATCGGGTGCTCTCGCCAGGTTAGACAGAGGCAGAATTGGGTTAAATTGTAGGACAACCACCTGGTGTCTGAGAATTGCCTAGTGTAGGAAAAAAAAGAAAACACAGTATTTTAGTATTAAAAGGTAGGTTTCCCTTTGCTGCCTGAAACTATCACAACATTGTTAATTGGCTCTGCGTGTGTACATGCTAAGTTGCTTCAGTCATGTCCAACTCTTTGCAACTCCATGGACCGTAGCCCACCTGGCTCCTCCGTCCATGGGATTCTCCGGCAAGAATACTGGAGTGGGTTGTCATGCCCTCCCCCAGAGGATCTTCCTGACCCAGGGGCTGAACCTGAGTTTCTTACGTCTCCTGCATTGGCAGGCAGGTTCTTTACCACTGGAGCCTCCTGGGTAGCCCTTAATCAGCTATATCCCAATACAAAATAAAAAGTTTTCAAGATAAATAAATGAAAAATTTAAAAGAGAGGTAAAGTTCAGAATACAGGTACTTTCCCTAGAGAAGGCAGACCTGACAAGTACCCGGAACAGCAACGGGCAGTGAGAACAATGAGCATGGGGATAAGATGGACAGAACTCACCTGATTTTTCTGTCCCCCATCTGTGGAAATGTTATTTCACTTCTCTGGGTCCATCTCTCACTCTTTCTATTTTTTTATTAATAGATTATATTTTTGAGCTGTTTTAGGTTTACAGAAAAACTGAGCAGAAAGTAGAGTTCCCTTTTGCCCTCTCAGCTGCCACCCCTAGCTTCCCCTCTTATTCCGACCTTCACTCTCGGTGGTGTATGTTCTGTGGGTTTTGACAAATACATCCAACACTGCAGTAGGGTGTGGACTCATTTCACTGCCCCTATTCATCCTTCCCTGACCCTGACCCCAGGCAACCAATCATCTCTTTACCATCTCTGTAGTTTTGCCTTTCCCAGAACACCATCTAGTTGGAGCCATTCGGTAAGCAACCCTGTCAGAACTGGCTTCTCTCATTTAGCCATGTGTATTTAAGGTTATTGCGTCTTTTCGTGGCTTAATAACTCATTTCTTTTTTTTCCCCTGCTTATTTATTTTTTTGGCCATGCCACACAGTGTGTGGGCTCCTGGATCCCTGAGCAGGGATCAAACCCATGTTCCCTGACTTAGAAGCATGGAGTCCCAACCACCGGACCACCGGGGAAGTGCCTTGACAGCCCACTTCTCTTTATTACTGAGTCTCTAATTTTTTTCAATTAAAGTATAACAAATAAACATTAAAACCCAGTAAATTTTTATAGTGAGCACCCAAAGACATGATAATTGCCAGCACCCCGGCACTCATCCCGCTAGTTACTACCATCCCCCCTTCCCAAATGGTCACATTGTGACTTCTAGAATCGTACATTAACTTTGCTGGTTTTAAAGTCATTTGAATGAAATCACACAGTAAGTACTCTTTTGCATCCGGTTTCTTTTCCTTGATACTTAGGTCCATCCAATCATAGTAATTTGTTCTTTTTTATTGCACTGAGTAAATATGTCACAGTTCATCTTTCCATTCTAGTGTTAATGAGCATTTGTGTTATTTCCAGTTTGGGACTATTACAAACACTGCTGCTATGAATATTCTTGTACAGGTCTTTCGGTGTACATGTGCTCACATTTCATTTGGGAATATACCCAAGAGTGAAATTTCCTGGGTACCAGAGGGTATCTGTATGTTTAAGTCTGGTAGATATGCCACTTTACCAAAGTACCTGGGTTAGTTTACACTCCCACAGTTTTTCATGCTCATCAACACTTTGTATTGTCAATACTTTAATTGTAGCCATTTTAGCCAATTGGTGATTTGAATTTTCGTTTCCATGATGACTAGTGAAACTGAGGACTGCCTCAGGTCAGCTCCTTGAGAAGAAGACTGAGATGGAGATTTCTAGACAGAAAGTTGGTGGGAGAACGCACTGGGAAAGAGAGCAGGCAGCAAGACTGACATCCCTCCAAAATTGGCTTCTGCTGACCCCTCGGGCACCTCGGAGCTGGCAGGACCCTTTAGAGTTGTCCTGCCTTGAGACAGGAGGCCAGATCTTCATAGCAGTGCTGACCAATCACTGAACGTGGGCTGTCCCAGGGGAGGAATATGACTTGGGGTAAAAAATTCTCTTTTGCCAAAGGCAGTTCCCAGAGAGGGACACAGCTGAGAGGGACTCTCCAAGAAGCTAAGGGATGGAGCACTTTAGTCCTGAAAAGAGAGCTGAGCTGAGGACTAGCTGCATCTATAAGCACCTCTTCATGTGCTCATTGGTTACTGGGAGATCCTCTCTTGTGAATTACATATACTGTCATTTACCAAATTCATTTTTTACTGGGTTATGGTTCTGTTTTCTTTATTTTTTTTACTGAGTTGTAGGAGTTCTTTGTATATTTTCAAGAAGAGTCCTTTGTCAGATTTATGAAATATAAAAACATACTGACTTTTTACTCTTCATGGTGTTTTTTAATTAACAGGAAGTCTTCATTTAAACAAAGTTTTCTCATTTTTGATGAGTGAGTTTTTTGGTTTGGGGGGTGTGGGTTTGTTTTGGTGATCTGTGTATAAACCTTTATACCCCCTAAGGTCATGAAAATGTTCACATTATATTATCTTCTAGGAATTTGATTGTTTTATTCTACACATTTGTCTCTGATCTACCCCAAATTAATTTTGTGTATAGTGTGTGGTAGGGATCAAATTTTTTTCCAATTGGGCATGTATTTAATCTAGCAGCATGTATTAAAATGATCATCCTTAACTCACTACATTTCAGTGACACCTTTGCCATAAGCCAGGTGTTACCTTTGCCATAAGCAAGTGTGAAGGTCTGTTTCTTAATCCTATTCTGTTCTATTGGTCTGTATGTCTAGTTTGTCCCAATTCCACACTGCGTTAGTCACTGTAGATCTATAAGTCTTATATCTGATAGTATAACTCATCTAACCTCATTTCTTTTCCTCAAGGTTGACTTTGTACCAAAATAACCCTTTCCATTTCAACATAGATTTTAGAATTAGCTTTTCAATTTCCACCAAAAAAAACAACTCTGCTTGGGTTTCCATTGGAATTGCATTGAGTCATTGACAAATTTAGGGAGAACTGACCTTGTACACTATTGAATTTTCCTATCCTTGAGCATGGTATATTCCATGGTGTATTTAATGATTTCTTCTTTACTATCTTTCAACTATGCTTTATAATTTTCAGTGAAGATCTCTTATATATCTCTTGTTAGATTTATCGCTAAATATTTGATTTTTATTTTTCTATAAATGGTGTCATTTAAAAGTCTGTATTTCCTAAGTGTTTGTTGCTGGAATATAGAAATACAATTGATTTTTGCATGTTGCTTTTTAAAATTGAAGTCTAGTTAATTTGCAGTGTTGTGTTGGTTTCAAGTACACAGCAGAGTGATTCAGTTATACATACATAGATATCTATATTTTTTCAGATTCTTTTCCCTTATAGGTTATCACAAAGTACTGAGTATAGTTCCCTGTGTTATACAGTAAGTCCTTGTTGATTATCTTTTTAAAAAATTATTCATTTTTTAAAATAAATACATGGGTGTACCTATGGCTGATTCTTGTTGATGTATGACAGAAAACCACAAAATTCTGTAAAGCAATTATCCTTCAATTAAAAAAAAATTTTTAAAAAGGAGATGAAGTTGCAAGCAACAGCGTTTTAGAAAGTGAAATGCAAATGAATGGCTACTAATTAGCAGCCCAGAAAAAAACTGAATCTTAAACCAGTCCTGGTAAAAGTTAATACAAGAACCTGTTTACAGGCAGAATCCCTCAAAAACTTATGAAATCACAGCAAGTCCCTCAGGACTTGGGAAGTAATAGATGTGCTTAAAAGCCTGTTTATGAACAGATCTCTAGATCCCTTCCCTCACACCTTGCAGCCAGGTGTACACCCTCTCCTACTCTGGTATAAAACTGGAAATGTGTTCTCTGGATGGGATAAAACAAATACACCCTGGGCTAGAGGATTCTAGGCACAGTTGACAGGATGGCACCTTTATGGAGACAGGAGCAAGACCACCTACATGTCCTAAATATTCAGGTCTCCAGCCAGTGCTGCCAACAGAGCTCTAAGAATGCCAGCAACCAGACTGTGTCCTCCAATATGAAACTGGAGAATGGTGGATTCTTCCCCAGAAAGAGGAAAGATTTACAGAAAAAAAAGTATTGATTTATTTTTGGCTACATGGAATTTCGTTGCCGCATGCAGGCTTTCTCCAGCTGCGGTGAGCAGGGGCTACTCTCTAGTTGCAGAGCACAGGCGTCTCGTCGTGGTGGCTTCTCTTGATGAGGGCTACAGGCTCTATAACATGGGCGAAGTAGTTGTGGTACATGGGCTTAGCTGCGCCAGGGTATGTGGAATCTTCCAGGATGAGGGATCAAACCTGTGTCCCCCATGTTGCCAGGCAGATTCTTAACCCCTGGACCACCAGGGAAGTCCTGGTTATTTCCTACATAGTAGTGGAGAAGGCAATGGCACTCCACTCCAGTACTCTTGCCTGGAAAATCCCATGGGCGGAGGAGCCTGGAAGGCTGCAGTCCATGGGGTCGCTGAGGGTCGGACACGACTGAGCGACTTCACTTTCACTTTTCACTTTCATGCATTGGAGAAGGAAATGGCAGCCCACTCCAGTGTTCTTGCCTGGAGAATCCCAGGGACGGCGAAGCCTGGTGTGCTGCCGTCTATGGGGTCACACAGAGTCCGACACGACTGAAGTGACTTAGCAGCAGCAGCAGTGTGTACGTGATAATCCCAAGCTTGTAACTTATCCCTCCTCCTTTTCCCCTTTGGTAACCGTAGGTTTGTTTTCTATGTCTGTTGTCTGTGAGTCTACTCTGTTTTGCACATAAGTTCATTTGTATCTTTTCTTTTTTGCTTCTTATATTTAGTGGCCTTGATAAGCTCACTGATTAATTCTGAGTTTATCTGAGGATTCTTTCAGATTTCCCAAGAATACAGTCACGTACTCTATGAACCATGACAGTGTCATTTCTTCCTCTCCAGTCCTTTTACTCTTTACTTCTCTTTATTGCCTTTAAAAGTGAAAATTAACAGAAATATCTATAAAACACCTAATATTAATATATAGTTCCAGGTCTGTGGAATGAACGTATGAATAATCTACTCCTAGGCAAAATCCAATTTCTCAGAATATAATTCATTTATACTTATAGGTTCTATGCTGGATTAGAGAAGGGCTAGGATAAAATTTAAAGAAGAACAGAACATGGAAGAAGAGATTAAAAAGTGAGATGGAAGGCCATACCATTCATCCATCTATTCATTCACTTAAATATTTATTAAGTGCCTACGTGGTGCCAGTCTCCATTCTTGGGCAGAATCTGCCCCTCATGGAATTTACATGTAATCAATTCAAAGATGAAAAACAAGATGATTTAATTTTATGACTTGTCTTTGAGAGAAACAGGAAGTCCTGGATCTTGAGCAGGTTAGGGGGAGTTTGACTATCTCAGGAGTCAGTGGGATATACACCCCAAGACTTTCAGGGCCTCTAGCCTCAAGAGTGACCAGATCTTATATACTTTTTTGAAACTCTTGCCTCTTTGGAATTTGCTGGAATGTCACTGAGGGTTGTTCCCACCCCCAGATGTGAGCTCTCTTCCTTTCTACCTCCAAAGGCTCTGGAAGCTAGAGCTCAGAGTTAGCTTGTCTAGAGCAGACCTCAGATGCTGTGTTCAAAGCTTTTGTCAAGGAAAACTCTGGAGGCCCTTGGAACAGAAGGGCTCCACTGAACAGATCCTGGACAATCTCCTCCCTTGATGAGGCTTCTTCTGACTCTAGGTTGATCTATCTGACGTCCTAGATCCTACCAGCCCCAGGGATTGGGATAGCACAAGCCTCTGCTTAGACAGACTCAACCGCTCACCCCAGAGATGTCTTCTCCGCTTCTGGCTCATAAAATAGTCCTGGGAGCCAGACTTGATCAACCAGATTTCATGAGCACTGCAGCACCCCAATCACTATGACACTCACTAAACTTGAACTGTACCCACAAGGTATAAATTCCTTATTTATAAAGCACTTTCACTCACATGATCTCATAAATCACAACTTTCCCAATACAGAGATGAGGAACCTGAGGCTCAGAAAGGCCAACCAGCCTCCCCAAGATCACGCTTCTGGTGAACAGGGAGGAGACCGGATTCAAGGCAAAAATTTTCTGACTTTTCAGAGGGCTAGTGGGCTGACAGGAAGCTAAACCTGGCAGGCTTGTTTGCAAAAACAAAAAAAGATTTCTCAGGTCCCCATGGAGACCTCCTCCAGCTGTGAATAAAGCTGTCTTCTAAGGCTCTTGTTCTTGTCTAAGGGGACAGATTCTCAACCTCCAGCCATGCCCTTCCCCTTCCTGTTTCTTCTGCTTTTCCACCGGGTAGTCGGAAGCCAGGAGTGTGAAAACTGGAGGCGTTTCAGGGCCGAGGTGCCCGTCGTCCTGATGAGCCGCTGTCTCCTTTGTCCCCAGGCTGGGTGAGGAGCCAGCTGCCAGGCCAAGCCGGTCTGCAGGCACCCCTTCCCAGCTGGCAGCAGAAATCGAGGCACCCTCTGCCCAGGGTGCCAGGCCGTCTGTCTGTACTGAAGCATCCGGCTTGAGCTAATGAGCTCTTGGCGTGGACAGCCAATTATTTTAGCTCTTTAAACACCTGCCAAGCTCGCTCTCTCTCTTTTTTTTTCTTTATTCACCATAGCATTCCCATAATGACTGAAGACTGAAATCAAACCCTCTGTGTCGAAGTCTGTGGCCTTGCCCTAGGACACTCCTCACCCCTTTCACAGCCTCAGGCCTCGGGCCCACGAGTAGACCGGGATGTTTTCCCCTGGAGCCTAGCTCACCCCACCTCCTCACATCTCAGAGTCCAGAGTCCAAGAAGGGTCTTGGAAGCTTCGCTCCATTCCAGGCGGCCCCAGAGTGTTCCTGGGCCAGACGAGAGGCCAAGGCCCCGGCCTGAGTCCTGCAGGCCTTCAGAATGGGTGCGTTCTGCAGCCAGGCTGCAGTTCCCAACACAACTCCAGCGCCTCGGGCCCCCACTCCCCACAGTGTGGCACCCCAGCCCACAAGATGCTCCCAAGAGAGCCTGGGAAGTCATATCTCCAGCCTAAAGTACTTGTATCAAAGAAGACACACCCCTTGGAGTGGGTGCCGTAAGGCACACTCTCCAAAATGACACCATTTCACATTTTAAAAAATAAGTTATTCATTTGGCTGTACCGGATCTTAGTTGGTGCACACTGCATCTTCATTGTGGCGTGTGTGTATGTGTGTGTGTGTGACCGCGCAATCCGCACAGTCAATCGCTCAGCCGTGTCCAACTCTTTATGACCCCCTGGACTGTAGCCCGTCAGGCTACACTGTCCATGGGATTTTCCAGGCAAGAAGGAGGGGGCTGCCATTCCCTTCTCCAGGGATCTTCCCAGCCCAGGGATCAAACCCACATCTCCTGCCTTGGCAGGTGGATTCTTTACCACCGAGCCACCTGGAGAGCGTGGCATACCTGACCAAAGATCAAACCTGGGCCCCCTTGCATCAGGAGCCCAGAGTCTTAGCAACTAGACCACAAGGAAGGCCCATTCCACACTTCTTACAGGTTGCTCTAGACGTGATGGCTTTAAGACTCTGCTGAGCACATACCAGATGGGCTGTGAGAGAGCAGGCCTGCGTGAGGCCCAGACAAGGCTGTGCAAGGCGAGGCCCCTGTTAGGAACTTGCTCTGCATGAGCTGGACGCCCGCGTCCAGCTGGGTTCTCAGAGCTTTGCATGGAGGAGAAAACTGTCAGAGAAACAGTGTCTGCTTCTCGCTGCTCTGTGCCACCCACTCCTTGCACACAGCAGGGCCCGCAGTCTCCACAGCAGGCAAGGTTTTGGTGTCTTGTCCTTCCCCGGCCTTAAAGAAGGGCTCCAGATAACAGGTGGAGTAAGTTACAGGTGTGGAGCCAAGCATCCTGGGGCCAGATTGATCTCTCTAGGTCTCCCTGTCCATTGAATGAGGAAGGTTTATTGAACATTGCTCTGAGCCAGGGCCGGGGCAGAGGAGGTGAGTCATGAGGCCAGAGGCCAAGCCCAGCTGTGGTGAAGAGCCCCAGCCGTGGTCACCCGAACCCCACAGGAATCATTCTGTCTCTGTGACTCAGACCAGCTATGCCAAGCCACTCAGCTCTTTTGTAAAATCCAATGTGGATTTCATTAAATAAGATTGCACTCTTAGCACGGTGCTGTCCACAGGGAGCTCTCAAGATGTGTCTGCAAGGACGGTGATGATGATGCAGTGTCGGGAGGTGGGGGCATTGTTCCCTCGGGTAACTTTCATCTAGGGAGGGAGGGAAGACAGCAACTCAAGGTGGACAAGGAAATCGGGAAGGCATGGATGAAGAACTCCCGAGGGTGAGGGAGAAACCCTGTCTCCTTGGGGTGATGAGGGAAGATTCGGCGAGGAAGGCAGCCCTTAGGAAGGGGAGTGGAAGTTCCTGCTCAGGAAGTGGGCGTTAGATGTGCCATGGCCAGGGAGACATCCCTGGTGTAGGAAGGACCACAAGCAAAGGTCCAGGAACAGGAAGGTGGAGGCTCATTCAGGGACGGGGTGATGGTGTCTCTCAAATCAGTGTGTGTATGAAATTAATAAAGAGTGAGAGAGAGTCTGGGAAGGCAGTTTAGGATTACTAGAACCTTTGGGGTCACAGGGTAGAGTGGTACTTTCTGCATTTGTGCAGTAGACCTCCTTCCCTATTGTCTGTTCAAGGACATCCCTCCAGCAACTTCCCGTCCTTTCCTGTGTCACTGTTTCTCCTTTCCTGTCTCATTCCCGTCACCACACAACCATACTATTATTCCACCCACGTTAACAAGAAACCGGTCAAATACATCTCCTTGACCCCACTTCTGTGCTCCTGTAGAAAGGTAGCTACACTCCCCAATTCTCCTTTCCCCTTCTCAACCCAGCTTTCACCCCCAGTGTTCCACTGCGACTGTTCCTGCCAAGGTCATCCCTGGCCCCCACGTGGCTCAATCCAATGTTTATCTTTCTTGACCCTCAGGAGCATTTGACACAATCAGTCACCCCCTTCAGCGTGGGGCACTTTCTCCACTTGGTTTCCAGATACCACCCCCCTCCCATCTCATTAGAGGCTCCTTGTCATCAGCCTTTCCTCCTTTCTCCCCAGTTCCCTGATGACCTCCTTCCATTAGAGTACCCCAGGACTTTGGTTTGCACCACCTTGCTTTGTTTTTTCTTTTAAGCCAGTGTTTATTTCAAAATTATTTTAACTATGGCAAAATACATATAACATGAAGTTTACCATTTACTCATTTTTAAACGTATGGTTAAGTACATTTACATTGTTTGCACAAGCCACCTCCAGAATGCTTTTTCATCTTGGAGACCTGAACCTCTGTGCCCACTAAACATCCACTCTCCCGTCTCCCCTCTCCCAGCCCCTGGCAACCAACCTTCTACTTTCTGTCTCTGTGAATGAGACAACTCTAGGTGCCTCATATACCTAGAACCATATGGTATTTGTCTTTTTGTGGCTGGTTCCTTTCACTTAATGTCCTCTGGGTTCATTCTGTTGCAGGCATGAGAGGATCTCTTTCTCTTTCTATGTTGGATAATATCCTACTATATGTATAGACCCCACTTGGCTTATCCATTTATCCATCGTTGGACTTGCGGGTTCCTTCTGCTTCCCAGCTATTGTGAATAACACTGCTATGAACTTGAGTGTGCAAATATTTATTTGAGACCCTGCTTTCAATTCTTTTAGGTATTTACCCAGAGGTGGAATTGCGGATCACGCGGTAGATCTCTTCACTTCTCTCTGCACCACAGAGATCTCACCCAGTTCCATATCTTGAAATCTATTTGCTGATGACTTCCAAATTTATTGTTCCAGCTCAGATCTTTCCCCTGGTCTCTTGACTTGTCTATCCAACAGTATATCTTTACTTGTATATCTTTACTGGGATACACAGTAAGCATCTAGAACTTGATACCTCCCTAAATTGAATATGTAATTTCCTCCCCAGAACCTGATCTTCCTCTAGTCTTCTCACTTGATGACAACCCCATCTTTCCACCTGCTCCATCAAAAAATTTGGAGTCATCCTTGCCTCCTTCTTTCTGTCATATCTCAAATCCAGTCCAACAGGAAATCCTGTTGGCTTTATATCAGTAAATTCAGAATCTGACCACTTCATCACCTTGACTGCTACTCCTGAGGTCCAAGCTGCCATCATCTCACCTAAATTATTGCAACAGCCTATGAGCAGGTCTCCCTGCTTTTATACCTGGCCCCCTTTTCTAAATCTATTTCCTAGCAACTGACAAACAACTAATCTCAAAAATATACAAGCAACTTATGCAGCTCAACTCCAGAAAAATAAACGACCCAATCAAAAAATGGGCCAAAGAACTAAATAGACATTTCTCCAAAGAAGACATACGGATGGCTAACAAACACATGAAAAGATGCTCAACATCACTCATTATTAGAGAAATGCAAATCAAAACCACAATGAGGTACCACTTCACACCAGTCAGAATGGCTGCGATCCAAAAATCTGCAAGCAATAAATGCTGGAGAGGGTGTGGAGAAAAGGGAACCCTCCTACACTGTTGGTGGGAATGCAAACTAGTACAGCCACTATGGAGAACAGTGTGGAGATTCCTTTAAAAATTGCAAATAGAACTACCTTATGACCCAGCAATCCCACTTCTGGGCATACACACCGAGGAAACCAGAATTGAAAGAGACACATGTACCCCAATGTTCATTGCAGCACTGTTTATAATAGCCAGGACATGGAAACAACGTAGATGTCCATCAGCAGATGAATGGATAAGAAAGCTGTGGTACATATACACAATGGAGTATTACTCAGCCGTTAAAAAGAATTCATTTGAATCAGTTCTGTTGAGATGGATGAAACTGGAGCCGATTATACAGAGTGAAGTAAGCCAGAAAGAAAAACACCAATACAGTATACTAACACATATATATGGAATTTAGGAAGATGGCAATGACGACCCTGTATGCAAGACAGGGAAAGAGACATAGATGGGTATAACGGACTTTTGGACTCAGAGGGAGAGGGAGAGGGTGGGATGATTTGGGAGAATGCCATTCTAACATGTATACTATCATGTGAATTGAATCGCCAGTCTATGTCTGACGCAGGATGCAGCATGCTTGGGGCTGGTGCATGGGGATGACCCAGAAAGATGTTATGGGGAGGGAGGTGGGAGGGGGGTTCATGTTTGGGAATGCATGTAAGACTTAAAGATTTTAAAATTTAAAAAAAAAAAAAAGGAAAACCTAATGAATGGAAAAAAATAAAAATAAATAAAAAAAAATTAAAAAAAATTAAAAAAAAGGAAAAAAAAATAAATCTATTTCCAGGTAACAACCAAAATAACCTTTTCAAAGACTTTTTAAGTCCAATGACATCTCACCCCTTCTCTCCTTTAAACCCTCTGATGGTTCCCACCTCGGAGAAAGAAATGCCAAAGGGCTTTCACAACCCACAGTCTCCACAGATCTGCCTCGCGTTGGCTCCGTGACCTCATCTCTTACCCATCTCCCCTTGGGCATGAGTTTTCTATGACAGCATAACAAATTACCCCCAAGCTCAGTGGCTTACAGCAGCAAACGTTTCTTCCATCCCCGTTTCCTGGCAGGAGACGGGGTGTGGTGGCGTAGGTGGATCCTAGGGCTCTGCGTCTCTCACAAGGCGGTCATCCAGCTGTCGCTTGGAACAGTGGTCACCTTGAGGCTCAACTCTTCCAAGCTCACCCACCTGGTTGTTGGCAGGACTCAGGTTCTCGTGGGCTCTGGGAGTGAGGGTCTCAGCTGCTCCGTGGCTGCTGGCTGCAGGCCATGTGGTCTCTCCATAAGGAGCTCACGACACGGCAGGAGCTCCCATCAGAGGGAAGTGACGACCAGAAATGTCACGCCATCATTTTTGCCGCATTATATTCATTGGAAGCAAAGCTCTAGGTCCACCCCACACTCAAGGGTTGGGGGTTACACAAAAACATGGACCCCAAGAGGCACAGATCACCGGAGCCACTGGAGCAAGGACTATGTCTCCATCCATCCTGCGTCCCGTCCTTCCTTCAACACACGGGGCTTTGTCCTAGCGTGGCCCCCCCGGACCACGCTCCCCAACAGCTGGGTCATGCCCCCTCAAGTCTGTGCTCAAGTGTCACCTCTTCAGGGATGCTTTCTCTGACCCTTAACCCCTCATGCTCTCTCTTCCTTCTCCCACCTTTACTTTTCTTCCTAACACCTGGTAACTTTGAACAAACTCCAGCATAGGCTGTTTGTCCACCTCCCTTAGAACACAAGCTCCTGAGGGGCAGGGATTTTTACCTGTTTGTTTCACTGCTATATCCCCAGGACCTAGAACAATGTCTGGTACATAGTAAGTGCCCAGTAAATGAACAAAGCCTGTAGGTCAGTGACTTTCAACTTCTCAGTGTGTAGCCCTTTCTCTAAAAAATATTGTAAGAGACTCATACTAGAGTAAAGAATCCGCCTACAATGCAGGAGAACTGGGTTCGATCCCTGGGTCGGGAAGAGCCCCTGGAGAAGGAAATGGCAACCCACTCCAGTATTCCTGCCTGGGAAATCCCATGGACAGAGGACACAATTCAAGAGACTAAACCACCACCACCATCCATACATCAGACAGATAAAAGCAAAGCGGTGGTGTTGCAACCAGAGGGTAGGACACGCAGCCCTACTCCATCCGCTACCCCCAACCCTGTCCTTGCCCTTTGGTGGCTGTTTCAGGGGCTCTCAGACCCTCGGGCTCTCAGAGCACTGTGAGACGTTTTGTTCAGAGCTCGCAGTTCCAGCCCCTTGTGTGAGTAGTGGATCCTGCTGGAAGCTGGCCTGGTATTTTGAGCCGCAGGAAAGGAGCCCAGTAGCCCCTGGCCTGTTCCTTCCACAATCACCAATGACTCACTGTGCGGACTCGGCTCTCTCCCATTCAAAACTCTGTTCTATTCTTGGCCTCCGAAAAATGAAAAAACACTCAGAGATTCTCAGAGAGTCACTGTTACAATCAACCTTACACATCGCTTAAGACGACCTTCTGTCCTATTGGTATCCAATCATTAATTCATTCAACAAACATTGAGTACCTGCTGTGTACCTGCCGGGCACTTTAGAGAGACGTAGAAAGCAGAGTGCCTACCTTCCAGAAGTACATGGGAGTATAGCAAATACTGAGATGTGCCTCCCCAGATCCCCTCTGTTTGCATATCTCCAGCACTGGGGAGCTCACTACCTCCTAAGGCCACACATTATACTATCTGATGCCACCAGCAGCAAGACTGTTCTTTTTATTGACCTACATCTGTTTTCTTCTAACTTTTACCTTTGGTCTTAATTTTCTCCTCTGGCTCCACACCAAATAAATCTATCTCTCTTCTAAATGATAGCCTGTTAAGTACTTGAAAACAGTAATCAAGTCCCACAGAGAGTTCTCCATAGACTTGTGGCCACTCTGGGGGGCCTGTGTTTTGCGGTTGCCCCTGAGGATTTAGGATTTGGGAACTGGGTGGGGTTCGGCTGCTCCTGATCTCAGAGCAGAGCTGTGGTGATCAGAGCCCCCTCTCAGAGCCCAGGGCCCACCCCACCCCACCGCATCCCACCCTGGCACCAGGGGTTTCCAAAATGCTTTCACTGGAGGCTGAAGGGTTCAAGCCAGAGTCAAGCCCTGGGTCTAAGGTCTGCACACTACCCTTCCCAGTGGGGCAGTTTCTCCTCTGGGGGCAGAGTTTTGCCCTTCTCTATTTGAGCTCAAGGAGGTCTCCTGGTTTTCTGGGGTGGGCGAGACCCAGGGAGGGGAACCATCAATGAGTCCAGAAAGCTTGGCTGTAGTTGGAGGAGGCAGCAACAGGGAATTCAGGGGTTTCTCGGTGTGTTTTTTGTTTCCATAAAACGTCGTCTTCCAAGTAATTGTCTGTCTGACGCAATCCGGGGCCGCTGGGCCTCCGGGTGTAAATCTTCCCAAGCAGGGGGCAGAGCTCCGCTTTTTTTTTTTTCCTGCATGCCGAAGCCCAGCTCTCTCTCCCGGCCAGCCCCGCAGGTCTTGAAGTCATTAGTTCGGGCCACTTAGCTGAGCTATCTCCGGCACTCCTGCCAGAGCTGTGGGCAGCTCGAAACAGTCCTGTCTGCCCGGAGTGCGGGAGGCCAGGATCGCCGCCCCCGGGAGAGAAGAGGAGGGGGGATGGAGGCAGGGGAGGGGATGGGGCGGGGTGTTCAGAGGGGAGGGGAGAGCGCAAAGAGCCCTTCCCTCGTTGCTGACTGGCTGGGAAGCCTCAGCTGGAAGAGCAAAAGCCTCAGAAAATATCCTCGGTCCCAGAAGAAGACCCAGGATACCAGGGCGACACCCTGCACAGCTGCCCGAGGAGTGAGGTTCCTGGAAAATATCTTAGATCCCGGTTGCAGGGATAAGAGGTCCATTCTATTTATCTTATCCATTCATTTTAATATTTTATGTATGTTGGTAGGGTCTTCATTTACTCGGCAGTGCTGGGTCTTAGCTGCGGCGTGCAGGATCTTGGTCGTGTCAAGTGTGTTCTTGCACTGTGACACACACACTCTCTAGTTGTGGCACGTGGGCTTAGTTGCACCACAGCATTTTAGTTCCCCCACTAGGGATCACAGCGGTATCCCCTGCATTGCGAGGCAGATTCCTAACCACTGGACCACCAAGGAAGTCCCCGGGAGGGGGGAGGTCCACTTTCTTAGATGGTCTCAAAATGCTCTGGGTGGCTCTGCCCTTGCCTCCCTCCCCTTCCTTCTCTTTTCCCCAGGCACTTGTTTCCAGGTAAAATGTAAAGAAAGAAAGTAGAGCGTTCTGGACTTCCTTTCCCTTCCTCCTCCTTCCCCGCTCTTCACCCCCAGCTTCTGTCCATCTCAGATTCCATCCCAACCCCACTTCTTCCACACTCACAAGTGCCGGAGCAAACGGGGCTCTTCGCTTCCCTGGGGACCAAGTCCCTGTCTCAGGACTCCCACTTCCCCGTAAGTCACTTGGCATTACGGAAGTGGAGGGTAGGCATCCTTGGGGACTTCTAGGCATCTTACATGAACAGAGAAGAGAAAAAAATCTGTCCTTCAGAGTTCGTTAGAACATAAGCTCTTTGAGGGCAGGAAGCCAGCAGGAATCCATGTCAAGCTCCAATCACGTGGCATCACCCAGACCCCACCCATCCACCCACTTCTACCCTCCAGTGACTTCAGTAAAGCAGAGCCATTCTGGTGCACTCGGTCCTTTCAATCCATGACCCTAAGGCAAGGTTTTGGGCGGAACTGTTCACTGGGTACCAGTTCAACTCTTTGGCAGCCTCATCCCTCTAAGGTTTGTAAAACCCGGCACCCACACCCTCTCTTGCCTGCCCAGCAAAACACACCGGTAGGAAAGTTCTCTGAGCTCAATCCTTTAGACTTATACGTGAATTAAAAACCCCAGTTAGGTCAGCCTGGAGATATTTGCTTTTCAATCATCCCTAACCGTGGAATTAAAGGCTTTAAAATGACCACAGGCAGATCCATCCAGGCAAAGGCCTTGAAGGGAGCATTGGGCTCTTTCACATGCCCAACGTAGACTCTGCAGCCCCTGCGTCCTCGCTGCCCATGGAGGTCAGCCTAGAACCCAGTCCTGGAAGCCAAGTTAAGAGGCTGCTTATCTTCACTTCCAGACTGGAGAAGGGCTGTGAAATGCTAGCAGCTGTGAGTGAAATAGTCCCTGCCTCCCCCCAGCTGTGTATGGAGAGACACAGCTCAGTGTATGCATTACAGTGAGATGAACCTGGACACGTTCCTGCCAGGACACAGGATCCTGGGCTGGGGGTTCTGGGAGCTCTGAGGTTGTGGGGTTCCCTGCAGGCACAGCCCATGGTCTCTACCAGAGCCGGACAAAACAAGAAGTTGTGTCCTTTCACTCAGTTCAGTTCAGTTCAGTCGCTCAGTCGTGTCCGACTCTTTGCAAGCCCATGAACTACAGCATGCCAGGCCTTCCAGTCCATCACCAACTCCTGGAGTTCACCCAAACCCATGTCCATCAAGTCGGTGATGCCATCTAACCATCTCATCCTCTGTCGTTCCCTTCTCCTCCTGCTCTGTCTTTCCCGGCATCAGGGTCTTTTCAAATGAGTCAGCTCTTCGCATGAGGTGGCCAAAGTACTGGAGTTTCAGCTTCAACATCAGTCCTTCCAATGAATACCCAGGACTGGTCTCCTTTAGTGGACTGGTTGGATCTCATTGCAGTCCAAGGGACTCTCAAGAGTCTTCTCCAACACTACAGTTCAAAAGCATCAATTCTTCGGTGCTTAGCTTTCTTTATAGTCCAGCTCTCACATCCATACATGACCACTGGAAAAACCATAGCCTTGACTTGATGGACCTTTGTTGGCAAAGTAATGTCTCTGTTTTTTAATATGCTGTCTAGGTTGGTTATAACTTTCCTTCCAAGGAGTAAGCATCTTTTAATTTCATGGCTTCAATCACCATCTGCAATGATTTTGGACCCAGAAAAATAAAGTCTGACACTGTTTCCCCTGTTTTCCCATCTATTTGCCATGAAGTGATGGGACTGGATGCCATGATCTTAGTCTTCTGAATGTTGAGCCTTAAGCCAACTTTTTCACTCTCCTCTTTCACTTTCATCAAGAGGCTTTTTAGTTCCTCTTCACTTTCTGCCATAAGGATGGTGTCATCTGCATATGTGAGGTGATTGATATTTCTCCCAGCAATCTTGATTCCAGCTTGTGCTTCTTCCAGCCCAGTGTTTCTCATGATGTACTCTGCACAGAAGTTAAATAAGCAGAGTGACAATATACAGGCTTGATGTGCTCCTTTCCTATTTGGAACCAGTTTGTTGTTCCATGTCCAGTTCTAACCGTTGCTTCCTGACCTGCATACAGGTTTCTCAAGAGGCAGGTCAGGTGGTCTGGTGTTCCCATCTCTCAGAATTTTCCACAGTTTATTGTGATCCACACAGTCAAAGGCTTTGGCATAGTCAATAAAGCAGAAATAGATGTTTTTCTGGAATTATCTTGCTTTTTCGAGGATCCAGCGGATGTTGGCAATTTGATCTCTGGTTCCTCTGCCTTTTCTAAATCCAGCTTGAACATCTGGAAGTTCACGGTTCACGTATTGCTGAAGCCTGGCTTGGAGAATTTTGAGCATTACTTTACTAGCGTGTGAGATGAGTGCAACTGAGTTCAAATCAAAACAGCATCATAGTTTGGTGAGTGGTTAGTACAGCAGGAGAACATTTGTCTGGACTTTTTATTTATTTAACTTTTGGCTACACTGGGTCTTAGTTGCCCCTTGAGGGATCTTCCTTGGAACGCTCAGGCTCTATAGTCGAGGCAATATGGACTTAATTGCCCCAGGGCGTGTGTGATCTTAGCCCCCTGACCAGGGGTCAAACCTGTGTCCCCTGCCTTGGAAGGTGGGCTCCTAAATCACTGGACCACCACAGAACTCCCTTGTCTGGACTTGGATGTGCATGTCACCCAAGGGTTCTTCAGGGAGCAATGTTATGACGCCAGCATTATTGTCAAGTGGCATTTTTCCCTCCAGGATGTCCAGATGGTCTTGTCCCTAGGATGGGCCAACTAAATGGCTCACTCTGCAGTGTTGGGAGCTTTCTTTTCAGCATCAAGAGCCACTGCTCCCTGCACACCCACACAGCTATGTTCTCCCGCCAGCTTCTCCTCGCCATGTTCGTCTGGAAGGAAAGAAGCAAACTTAACCTTCTCCAGAAAGGCTGCAGAGGCCTCTGAGGATCTGGCTGAGGCTGAACAAGAACCCTTATTTCATTTGCTTGGTGGTCTCAGCCACAGAGCTAATGAGCTGCAAATACCCCCCTTCAAAAGGAAGGGCTGGGCCTTTGAAGCCTGGGTTCCCGCCCAGAAAGAACACCACAGCCTCCAGCCGCAGCCAGCTCTTCGCTCCCCAGAAGGGCCCTGGAGAGCTCCCCGGGACGAGAATCAGAGGGCCAACTTCCAGGGCACGCCCAGCCTCGCCTCCCCATTGGGAAAGGGGAGCCGTTTTGCTTTGCACCCTGCACTGGGGACAGGGCGAGCATAACAAGCACCATTTGTGGAGTAATTAAGTCCATGCCAGCCCCTGTGCCAAGCACTGTTGGTGTGTCGTTGTCTCTGTTTCTCCCACTGGCCTTATTTTAAAGATACAGAAACTGGGGCACAGAGAGGAGCGGTCATTAGACCAAGGTCACACAGCTGGTAGGTGCAGATCTGGGACCTGACCTTGCAGTGCTGGGACTCGGTAGTTGCAGCTCTTGCGCTTAGTCGCCCCAGGGCAGCTAGCTGACTTCCAAGACCATACATCTCAACACATGGCAAATATTTTCTCTCTATAAAACCCTGAAAATCAGCCTTGGTCTACATGTGTCTGGCATCCATGTGCTTAAGACCAAACAGAAATTGGTCTACGGTGGACAGGCTGAAATAAATTGTGCCAATGCTCATCTCTGAGAGAAAGTGGGGGAAAGCCCTCTCACACTGAGTTCGCGCACCCCACCTTCAGCCAAGCTTCAGCCAAGCACCAAATGTTTGGTGGGAAGACTTTTGAGTATACATACTGCCCACCCTATGAAAGGAGGAGCATTAAGAACACTGCAGGGATTTGGGCAGCCAGATAGAGCTCTGCTTCCTAATGATTTCTGAGAACACACCGGAGATTACCTGCCTGATCTCTGCATGGAAGCAGCCAGCCCTGGGATAAGAAGGCAGGGAGTCAAGTAGAATTAAAAGCAAGTTTCAGAAGTAGAGGAAGAGCACCAGATTTTTCACAAGACTGCTCTGGGTATGTACCTAAATGCTTGAAACTCAGAGCGGCTCATCTGGACACAGGGAAGGGAAGAAGAGGATGGGATGATTTGGGAGATTAGCTTTGACATATCTACACTGCCATGTGTGAAATAGACAGCTAGCAGGAAGCTGCTCTATAGCAGAGGGAGCTCAGCTCTGTGCTCTGTGATGACCGAGAGGGCTGGGAGTTGCGGGGGAGTGAGGGAAGGTGCAAGAGGGAGGGGATATAGGTATATTTAGAGCTGACTCACTTCACTGTACAGCAGAAACTAACACTGTAACGCAAGTATACTCCAATAAATAAAATAAAACAATAGTATTTTGGATATACTGGATTAAATAGAATAATTGTTAGAACAACCTCATGGTGGTCCATGTTTCTGTATATGTGTGTGTTTGTGTGTCTCTGTGTGTGTATGCGTCTGTGTCTCTGTGTATATGTATGTGTGTGTATGTGTGTGTGTGTGTGTGTCTGTGTATATATCTGTGTCTGTGTGTCTATGTCTGTGTGTTGGGGCAGAGAGGATGGGGAAGGGGAGAATCTTTTGTGAACCAGCTGAGAAGTGACCACTATTCTATATGAAACAACAGTGCAAGTGGCCTGCACTACACCCTCCGTGAGTGCTACATGATTCAGTACCAACTCTAACCGCAGCCGGAAGCCAGGGCGGTGGGATGGAAGAGAGTCAGCAGGGGCTTCTCGGAGCATGAAGAGGACGTCAGATGGCCCTTGAAGGCTGAGATGCAATCATGTGCTTCAGGCAGGAGGGCTTTCCTGCTGAGAAGCACACATAGGAAGACGGGAAATAAAAGCTCAAATCCCAGCTGCATTGGACTTAAAATCACAAGCTGTTAGGGCTCAGAGGGATCTCAGAGCCGTGGGGTTCAGGCTTTCCCTCCACCGATAAGAGCACAGAGGCCTGGAGAGAGCAGGTTGCCTCGGGTGAGCCGTTACCTCCTTGGGCTTAGTGGATGTTGGTCTCCATGGAAGCAGGATGCTCTGTAGACAAGATCTCCGGTAACCCAGTAACGTCCTTGGGAGCCAGCCCTGCGCAGAGGTGGTGACAGAGCAGCTGTGGTGATTTGATTGTCTGTGTTACAATGAGTTGGAAAAGAACCAAGTCCCCCAACTCTGCTGTGTCAGACTCTAGCTGCAAAGCAATTGGAAAGGGGGGACCTTAGCTTCCCTCTGGCCTCCTGGCCTCCTGTTCCCTTCCCAGCTGTTCAGCTCACCACTGCCAGGTATGAAAAAAGTGAAAGTGTTAGGTGCTCATTCTTGTGAAACATGTGACCCCATGGACTGTAGCTCCTCCGTCCATGGGATTCTCCAGGCAAGAATACTGGAGCGGGTTGCCATGCCTTCCTCCAGTGCTTCTTCCTGACCCAGGGATCAAAGCCAGGTCTCCCACATTGCAGGCAGATTCTTTACCATCTGAGCCATGAGGGCAGCCAGATATGGTTTGGTACAATAAAACTCACCCATTTTAAGTGCAAAATTTGATAAAATTTTAGAGATTGCATAGACTTCTGTGAACATGATCATACTCAAGATAAACATATTTCCATCACCAATCCTTTCCACAACCCTTGCCCCAGGCAGCCACGGATCATTTTTCCATCACTATAATTTCGCCTTTTCTTAAGTTCCATGTGGATGGAATCAGGCAGCATATAATCTTTTGTTTTAACTTTTTTCACTTAACAAGGCATTTTTGAGATTCATTCATGTTGCCCATGTTAATATTTCATTCCTTTTTATTGCCAAGTGTTGGATGGATATTCCACAATCTGTTTATCTGCTCTGTAGTAGATTGACATTTGAGCTTTTCCCAGTTTTAGCTATTTTGAATAAAGCTTCTAGGGACATTCATGGACAGGTCTTTGTGTGAATGTATGCTTTCATTTCTCTCAGGTAAATATCTAGGAGAGGGGTTGCTAGGTCATGGACTCTTGATTCCCGGCTAGCTCAGTCAATAGAGCATGAAACTCTTAATCTCAGTCATGGCCATGGTTCGAGCCCCACATCAGGCAGGTCTTCTATGGACTTTCCAGGTGGCTCAGTGGTAAAGAATCTGCCTACTGATGCAGGAGAAGTGGGTTCAATCCCCGGGTTGGGAAGATCCCCTGGAAAAGGAAATGGCAACCAACTCCAGTATTCTTGCCTGAAAAGTCCCATGGACAGAGGAGCCTGCTGGGCTACAATCCATAAGATCACAAAGCTGGACATGACTGAGCATGCATGCACACAGGGTGTGTATATGTTTAATTTTGTAAGACACTGCCATACTGTTTCTAAAGTTCAGTTCAATCGCTCAGTCGTGTCTGACTCTTTGCAGCCCCATGGACTGCAGCACATGAGGCTTCCCTGTCAACCACCAACTCTCAGAGCTTGCTCAAACTCATGTCCATTAAGTCGGGGATGCCATCCAACCATCTCATCCTCTGTCGTCCCCTTCTCTTCCTGCCTTCAATCTTTCCCAGCATCAGGGTCTTTTCCAATGAGTCAGTTCTTTGCATCAGGTAGCCAAAGTATTGGAGCTTCAGCTTCAGTATCAGTCCTTCCAATGAATATTCAGGACTGATCTCCTTTAGGATGGACTGGTTGGATCTCCTTGCTGTCCAAGGGACTCTCAAGAGTCTTCTCCAACACCACAGTTCAAAAGCATCAATTCTTCAGCACTCAGCTTTCTTTATAGTCCAACTCTCACATCCATACATGACTACTGGGAAAAAACCATAGCTTTGACTAGACGGACCTTTGTAAGCCAAGTAATGTCTCTGCTTTTTAATATGCTGTCTAGGTTGGTCAGAGCTTTTCTTCCAAGGAGCAAGCATTTCTAAAGTGACTGTACAATTTTGCATTCCCTCTAGGAACATGGAAGAGTTCTGGTTGTTTCACATCCTCATCAACACTTGGCTTTATCAGTCTTTTTACTCAGCTTGTTTTAGTGGATGTACAGTAATATTTCATTGGAGGGTTAATATGCAATTATCTTATAATTAGTGATACTAGGCACCCCACTCCAGTACTCTTACCTGGAAAATCCCATGGACGGACGAGCCTGGTGGGCTGTAGTCCATGGGGTCTCTAAGAGTCAGACATGACTGATCGACTTCACTTTCACTTTTCACTTTCATGCATTGGAGAAGGAAATGGCAACCCATTCCAGTGTTCTTGCCTGGAGAATCCCAGGGACAGGGGAGCCTGGTGGGCTGCCGTCTATGGGGTCACACAGAGTCGGACACGACTGAAGCAACTTAGCAGCAGCAGCAGTTTTACACATGTTTACTGGTCATCCTTATATCTTCTTTTGAAAAGTATCTATTCAAATTGTTTGCCTTTTTTTTTTGGCTATTCCACCCAACTTGCTGATCTTAGTTTCCTGACCAGGGATCGAACCCAGTTCCTCATCAGTGAAAGTGCAGAGTCCTAACCTTTGAACTGCTAGGGAATTCTCACTCTTTTTTTTTTTTTTTTACTTGCCACTTTTCTTGTTACTGAGTTATTGCTTTTTACTGAGTTCTCTGTATATTCTCAATACAAATCCTATGTCATAAGTATGCTATGCAAATATTTTTTTTCAATCAGAGACCTGCTTTTTGTTTTCTTAACTGTATCTTTTGAAGAGCAAAAAGTCTTTAATTTTGTTGAAGCCGATTTTATCAACTGATTTGTACCCTCTGTATCTTTGCAACTTATTTGCTTGATGTAAGAGAGATGCTAATTTGATATTTCCTTTTAACTTTGGTTCTCACATTTAGATTTTTAATTCATCTTGAATTAATTTTTCTACATGGTCTAAAGTAAGGAACAAGGTTTAATTTTTTTTCATATGGTGATTCAGTGGTCCCAGCACCATATGTTGAAAAGTCTATTTTTTTCCAAGTGAATTTTCTTGGCACTTTTGTCAAAAATCAATTGATGATTCTTAGGACCATAAAATATTCTAAACATTCAATATGATACTATAATGTTGGATACCTGTCACACATTTGTTAAAATCCATAGAATGAACCATACCAAAACTGGAACCCAATGGAAACTATGGACATTGGGAGACAGTGACAAGTCAACATAGGTTCATCAACTGTAATAACACATGTACCACTCTGGTAGGAGCTGTTGATAGTAGATTAGGCTGTGAGCTTGTAGGAGTAAGAGTAGGAAGTATATGGGAACTCCTTTTACTGTCCATTCAATTTTTCTGTGAACATGAAACTTCTCTAAAAAATAGATTCTACTAAAAATAAAATAAAATAAAGTCAATTTTTAAAACAACTGACTGTATAAGTGTGGCTCTTCTTCTGACTGTCTAGTCTGTCCACTGATGTGTCTTGCCAGGTCTTAGTTGGGGCACGTGGAATCTAGTTCTCTGACCAGGAATCAAACCTGGGTCTCCTACACTGGAAGATCTGCTTAGTGTCTTAGCCACTGGACCACCAGGGAAGTCCTCCACTGATGTGTCTGGATCATTATAAATTATGGTAAGTTTCAAAATCAGGTAACATAAGTGATCCAACTTTGTCCTTCTTTTTTGTAATTAATTTGGCTATTTTCTGTATTTTGTCTTTTCATACAAATTTTAGCATCAGCTTGTCAGTTTCTTCAAAAATGCCTATTGGGAATTTTATCAAGATTGCATTGAATCTATAGGTCAGTTTGGAGAGAACTGCTATCTTACTCATGCTGACTTCTCCAAACCATTAACAGGGAATCCATTTAATTAAGTCTTCCTGGGCTTCCCTGATAGCTAAATGGGTAAAGAATCCACCTACAATGCAGGAGACCTCAGTTCGATTCCTGGGTTGGGAAGATCGCTTGGAGAAGGGATAAGCTACCCACACCAGTATTCTTGGGCTTCCCTTGTGGCTCAGCTGGTAAAGAATCTGCCTGCAATGTGGGAGACCTGGGTTCCATCCCTGGGTTGGGAAGATCCCCTGGAGAAGGGAAAGGCTACCCACTCTAGTATCCTGGCCTGGAGAATCGGCCAAGAGTCCGACAAGAGTCACAAAGAGTTGGACACAAAGAGCCGCTCTCACCTCACTTCACTTTGCAATGTTTTCTGGTTTTCAGTGTACAGATCTTGCACATCTTTTATTAAATCTATACCCAAGTATTTTTATGCTATTGAAAAATGGAGATTTTTAAAAAATGTGTTTTCTGAGTGTTCATTACTAGTATCTATGAATAAGATTAATTTCTGAATATTGATCTTATATTCTGAAACCTTGCTAAATTTGTTTATTAGCTCTAGTAGCTCTTTTGAAGAATCTTTAGGATTTTCCTCAAACACAATCATGTTACGTACAAAAAAGATAGTTTTACTTCGTCCTTTCCAGTGTTTATGCATCTTATCCCTTATTTTATTTACGTTCCTTTTATTTACAACCTCTGGCACAATGTTGAACAGATGTGGTTTGGACAGACATCTTTGCCTTGTTGCTAATCCAAGGCAGAAGTCATGGGGCCTTTCACCTTAGAGTGAAATGTAGGTTTTTAGAAAAAGCCCCTAACCAGATTGAGGAAGCTCCCTTCTTAGTTTGCTGAGTGTTTCCTGAGTGTCTCATTTTGACAAATGTTCTGCTGCAGCTATTGAAACGATCATATTGTTTTCCTCTTTTATTCTATAATTTGTTGAGAAACACTAATTAATTTTCAAATGTTAAGCCAATCTTGCATTCCTGGAGTAAACTTCCAAAAGGAGGAAGACTAAAAAGTGCTATTCTCATCACATCATATCAAACAAAGGTACATGTCAGCATTGTTTGTCAAGGTTCTCCACTGTAAAATTACTCCTCATCCTCCCCAACCCCTTTCCATATTTTGCTCTTTGGAGTTACAAGTTACTCCCTGGCACAAGGTGTTCCAGGTTCATTTCAGATAGTCCCTGTCTCAGTCCTGGAATTATCACCACTTTAGCCAGTTCCACAAATTTTGATGTGGTTTATTTTCGTTATCACTTAATTCAAAATATCTTCCAATTTCCATTATGATTTCATCTTTGATTGATAGACTATTTAGAAGTATGTTACTCAGTTGCCAAATATATGGAAATTTTCCTGGATATCATCTTAATTTGTAATTTAATTCCACCATAGAGAATACATTCTCTCTAATGTCAGTCTTTTTAAATTTAAGACTTGTTTTTAACAGCCCAGCTGTTGAGCTGTCCTGGTAAACACACTTTTCATGTGCCCTTGAAAAAAAGTATTCCGTCATTGTTGGGTGTTCTAGTCTATAGTTCAGTTCAGTCGCTCAGTCCTGTCTGACTCCTTGCAACCCCATGAATTGCAGCATGCCAGGCCTCTCTGTCCATCACCAAATCCCAGAGTTCACTCAAACTCATGTCCCTCTAGTCGGTGATGCCATCCAGCCATCTCGTCCTCTGTCATCCCCTTCTCCTCCTGCCCCCAATCCCTCCCAGCATCAGAGTCTTTTCCAATGAGTCAACTCTTCGCATGAGGTGGCCAAAGTATTGGAGTTTCAGCTTCAGCATCAGTCCTTCCAATGAACACCCAGGACTGATCTTTAGGATGGACTAGTTGGATCTCCTTGCAGTCCAAGGGACTTTCAAGAGTCTTCTCCAACACCACAATTCAAAAGCATCAATTCTCCTGCACTCTGCTTTCTTCACAGTCCAACTCTCACATCCATACATGACAAATGGAAAAACCACAGCCTTGATTAGACGGACTTTTGTTGGCAAAGTAATGTCTCTGCTTTTTAATATGCTATCTAGGTTGATCATAACTTCCCTTCCAAGGAGTAAGCGTCTTTTAATTTCATGGCTTCAATCACCATCTGCAGTGATTTTGGAGCCCAAAAAAATAGTCTGACACTGTTTCCACTGTTTCCCTATCTATTTCCCATGAAGTGATGGGACTGGATGCCGTGATCTTAGTTTTCTGAATGTTGAGCTTTAAGCCAACTTTTTCACTCTCCTCTTTCACTTTCATCAAGAGGCTCTTTAATTCCTCTTCACTTTATGCCATAAGGGTGGTGTCATCTGCATATCTAAGGTTGCTTATATTTCTTCCAGCAATCTTGATTCCAGCTTGTGCTTCTTCCAGTCCAGCATTTCTCATGATGTACTCTGCATAGAAGTTAAATAAGCAGGGTTACAATATACAGCCTTGATATACTCCTTTTCCTATTTGGAACCAGTCTGTTGTTCCATGTCTAGTTCTAACTGTTGCTTCCTGACCTGCATACAGGTTTCTCAAGAGGCAGGTCAGGTGGTCTGGTATTCCCATCTCTTTCAGAATTTTCCAGTTTCTTGTGATCTACACAGTCAAAGGCTTTGGCATAGTCAATAAAGCAGAAATAGATGTTTTTCCGGAACTCTCTTGCTTTTTCCATGATCCAGCAGATGTTGGCAATTTGATCTCTGATTCCTCTGCCTTTTCTACAACCAGCTTGAACATCTGGAAGTTCACAGTTCACATATTGCTGAAGCCTGGCTTGGAGAATTTTGAGCATTACTTTACTAGTGTGTGAGATGAGTGCCATTGTGTGGTAGTTTTAACACTCTTTGGCATTGCCTTTCTTGGGACTGGAATGAAAACTGACCTTTTCCAGTCCTGTGGCCACTGCTGAGTTTCCCAAATTTGCTGGCATATTGAGTGCAGCACTTTCATAGCATCATCTTTCAGGATTTGAAATAGCTCAACTGGAATTCCATCACCTCCACTAGCTTTGTTTGTAGTGATGCTTCCAAAGGCCCACTTGACTTCACATTCCAGGATGTCTGACTCTAGGTGACTGATCACACCATCGTGATTATCGTGGTCATGAAGATCTTTTTTGTACAGTTCTGTGTATTCTTGCCACCTCTTCTTAATATCTTCTGCTTCTGTACGTGCATACCATTTCTGTCTTTTATTGAGCCCATCTTTGCATGAAATGTTCCCTTGGTATCTCTAATTTTCTTGAAGAGATCTCTAGTCTTTCCCATTCTGTTTTCCTCTACTTCTTTGCATTGATCGCTGAGGAAGGCTTTCTTATCTCTCCTTGCTATTCTTTGGAACTCTGCATTCAGATGCTTCTAGTCTATAAATATCAATTAAATCAAAGTGGTTGATACTGTTCTTCAAATCTTCAGTGTGTGGCAGATTTTGATTTTGTTTTGGTTTGGTCTTTGGTCTAGTTTTATCAACTGCTGATGACGAAATGATACAATCACCTATAATGGAATTGTCTAGTTCTCTCTTTAATTCCATCAATTATGCTTCATATATTTTGAAGCTTTAATATTAGGTCTATATGTATTTAAAAGTAATGTCTTCTTAATGAAGTGACTGCTTTATCACTATGAAATGTCTCTCTTTGCCTCTAGTAATAGTCTTTGTCTTAAATTCTTTTTTCTGATATTAATATAGCCACTTCAGCCTTCCTACACTTCCTGTTCACACAGTATGTCTTTTTTTCACTCATTTACTTTCGACATATCTGTGTCCTCATGTTTAAAATGTGGGGATTTCCTTGGCAATCTAGTAGTTAGGACTGTGCACTTCCAAAGCAGGGCACACAGGTTGGATCCCTGGTCAGAGAACTAAGGTCCCACATACTGTGTGGCACAGCCAAAAAAACAGTCTGTTTCTTGTAGAAAGCATAGAGCTGGATTTTGCTTTCTTCCAATCTCTTTTAAATGAAGAGTTTTAATTTATTAGTATTTAAAGTAATTATTGATATTGCTGGGTTTGAAGCTACCATTGAAAAAAAATTTTTTCCTGTTTTATTGTTGTTTTTGTTCTCTCATTATTCATTTTCTATTTTTTGATTCTTTGAACTTTTTTTTAAGATTCAATTTTAATTTTCCTCCTGGCTCTTTAGCTATCCTTCTTTACATTATTTTTAGTGGTTGCTCTCCCAGGTGGTGCTAGTGGTATAAAGAAACGGCCTGCTGGTGCAGGAGACCTGAGTTCAATCCCTAGATCAGGAAGATCCCCTGGAGAGGGAAGGACACGGCAACCCATTTCAGTATTCTTGTCTAGAAAATTCCATGGACGGAGGAGCCTGGCAGGCTACAATCTATGGGGTAGCAAACAGTGGGACATGACTGAAGCGACTTAGCACACACTAGAAATTACAATACACATCCTTAATTTTTTACAGAATACTGTAAATAATGCGGCACTGTTTCACACAAATTATGAAAAACTTATAGCTCTGTTGATCCATATTCCCTCACCCCACCCCAGCCTTTATGTTGTGGCTGATGTATGGAGAGATTTTCTTTAGCAGTTCTTGTAGTATAGGTTGGAGAAGGAAGTGGCAACCTAATCCAGTGCTCTTGCTTGGGGAATCCTATGGACAGAGGAGCCTGGCGGGCTAGTGTCCAGAGGGTCGTATAGAGTCGGACACGACTGTAGCGACCTAGCATGGCATGGCACATAGGTTTGCTGGCACAAGATTCTCTTTCATCTGAAAATTTATTTATTTAACCCTGATTTTGTAGGATATTTTCACTGGATAGAATTCTGGGATGATGGTTTTTTCTTTCTGTACTTCAAGGAAATTCTACTCTTCTGGCTTCAGTGGTTTCTAGTGGGAAATCGGCTCTGAATTGAATTGTTATTCCCTTGTGTATATCATTTTTCTTTTGCTGCCTTCAAGATTTGCTCTTTATCTTTGACGTTCAATAATTCAACTATGACATCTTTCTTTTCTTTCCATGCTTTACCTTGGATATTTTTATCGCTCTATCTTTAAGTTTGCTTACTATTCTCTCTGTCATTTCCACTGGATACTAAGTCCATTCCATTCTGACTTTATATCTTTCAGTTCTAAATTTTCCATTTAGGTGTTTTTTCATCATTTCTCTTTCTCTGCTCAATTTCCTATCTTTTCATTTATCATGAGCATATTTTATTTTAATTCATTGAGGACGGTTGGAATAGCCATTTTAAAATCCTTGTGTATAGTTCCAATATCTGGGTCATCCCAGGGTCATTTTCAGTTGATATCCTTTTCTCTTTAAGAGTGTGTTCCATGTTCGTGGCTCTTTGTAGGTCAGATAACTTTGGGTTGTATCTTGGTTGTTACAAATATTAAGCTTTGGAAAATCTTGATTTGTTTTTTTTTTTCCTGATAAGAACTAGAAACTCTGTTTTTAAGTGGCATTTTCTGTGTTTGTCCAAATATTTTTCTCTAAATGAACCCTTTTGAGTCTGTTCTGTACATGCATGGTTCCGGGGTCTATTCAGAGATACTGGATAGTCAGAATTCGAGATTCTTTTTTTTTTTTTTTTTTTGCCTTTTCCCTTTCATGATTCCTTTACTCTCTTCAGCAGTCACAATTTCTCTGGCTTCAATTTCCTGGTTTCCCAACCCAGAAAGATCACAATTTTTTCCACCAGTACCCTGCCACCTCTGGCATCACATCACTGAATTTGGCCCCCAGAAAAAAGCCCCCCAAAATGAGAACTCACTTTGGTAAAACTCCCTTCCTGGAGGGTGTGCTTTCTTGAAGAGTTTCTGCTTCTGTTACCCTCCTGAGCCTTACATAGCTGCTGTGTTGCACCTTGTCCAGATTTTTAGTTAATTTTTATAGGAGCGTCAATCTGGTAAGATCTTACTGTTATTTCTAGAAGCAGAGACTCTAAGATATTTTAAAAAGCAACTATCATGTCACTCCCCTACTAAAATCTCATAAACTTCTTACCATTGCCTTTGGAGTAAAGCCCTAAATCCTTTGTTGATCTTGACTGAGGTCCCTGAGCAGGAGACAAGGCACCCTCAACTGGAAATTTTAAAGGCAATTCACAGAGAAAGATAGATATCATACGATATTGCTTATATGTGGAATCCTGGTGGTCCAGTGGTTAAGACTTCACACTCCCAATGCAGGGGGCCCAGGGTTCAATCCCTGGTTGGGGAACTAGATCCCACATGCCTTAACTAAGAACTGGTACAGTAAAAAGTAAATAAATAAGTAACAAAAAATAGTACAAATGAACTTATTTACAAAACAGAAATAGAGTCACAGGTGTAGAAAACAAACTTATGGCTACCAGGGAGGACAAGAGAGGGATAAACTGGGAGACTGAGATTGACGTATACACACTACTGTATATAAAATAGATAAGGACCTACCATATAGCACAGGGAATTCTACTCATTACTCTGTAATGACCTATATGAGAAAAGAATCTTGAAAAGACTGAAAAAATAATTTTTTAAAAAGTAGCTGTGAAAAATATTTTTAATTGAATTTTTAAAAAAGGTTCAGTAAAGAGACCATTGAGAAGGACCATCATCACCTTTGGTGAGAGTGAGGTTGAGATGGAAGGTGAAGGGCAATAAGCTGGGAAGAAATGAGTGGGAAAGGGAGTTGGGGAGTCGGAAAGCAGGGCCCTGTGCTCCAGGAAAGGGGCTGGGCCAAGGCTTAGGGGGAAGGTGCAGAGGTGTGAATTCGAGGCAGCTGCACCCCCATAGTCACGCCCTCTAGGCCCCCGGTTCAGGCCAACCCTTTGCATGCTCCATCCCCGATCCTCCTCACAACAGCCCACTGCCAGCCCCATTTTACAGATCAGGAAACTCAGGCACAGGAGTTGTGATCACTCTGTTTCCTGCGGTCTCACATTGAAAGTTAACATCTCAGGCCATCACTGACCACCACTTGAATAGCCAAGGCCGCTTCTTTCAAATCAGCAAGCACTCAGTTAAATGCCTCATGAGTTCAAGTGCAGGCCTTCTGTGAATGGAGAAGAAGGTGAATGGAGGAACACTTGACTTTTAAAGTAAACGCTTTGCTTTTAGGAGACGACTGTCAGAGCCAGTTACTGCCTTGTGCCACCATATATTATTAATATATAAACCCAGGGCCACCATATTTTATAACTTTTAAAGAGAAGCTGGAAATCAGATCCTTTTCTTAAGTACAACTTTTAAATATTAGTTTAAAAGAACTTTTCTAACTGTACAGGCCAAACATGGGAGTAATTCAGCCATGGGCCTCCTTTGGCAACCATGATTTTAAAGAGGATTTCTTAAGAGAGGAACAGTCTGGGGCAAAGTATAAAAGTGAGTGAGGGACTTCCTTGGTGGTCCAGTGGTTAAGAATCCTTCTGCCAATTCAGGGGACATGGGTTCGATCTCTGGTCTGAAAAGATTCCATAAGCCTCAGGGCAGATAAGCCCGCGTGCCGCCACAACGGAAGCCAGCTCTTCTAAAGCCCACAAGAGACACCATCACAATGAGAAGCCTGCACACTGCAACTAGAGAGAAGCCCTGGCCTTCTGCAACTAGAAAAAGCCCGTGCAGGGCAAAAATAAATTAATTAATTTTTTAAAAAAATTTTGAAAAACGAGTGAGCACCTCCAACAAGGTATGTGCATGCTCAGTCACATATGACTCTTTGGGACCCCATGGACTGTAGCCCACCAGGCTTCTCTGTCCATGGGGATTTTCCAGGCAAAAATAATGGAGTGGGTTGCCATTTCCTCCTCCAGAGGATTTTCCCCACCCAGGAATTGAATCCATGTCTCCTGCATTGCAGGCAGACTCTTTACTGTGGAGCCACTGGGAAACTCCCTCCAACAAGGTTCTATTCCCTAATCTTTAACTCTGTGTGCATAGATCGTTTAAGACTGTGCTTATGTTTTTCCCAGTCAACAATAAAGCAGATTATCTTTACAACATTTCAAAAAAGAGAGAGACTATTTACAGAAGTTAAAAGAAACGTGAAGTGAGATGAAGGAGCCAGGGAGTGGCAATTGTAGGGAGTCATGGTGTCTATGGGCCTTAAAAGGCAGAATGAACAAAAGCTGTTTCCAGAGCCACTAAAACTGGGGCCGGGGAAGTGGGGCCACCGGACAGGAGCTGTTGTTACAGGACTCAGTCACCACCAGAAGCTCAGCACCCAAACAGGAGAAGAAAGGCCAGGCCATGCCTCCACTAAGTTCTCTGATCTCCTCCACAGCCCTCCACCACCTAGAACACTCAATGGGAAGCCAGGAGGCAGTTTTATTGTTCAGCCTGCTGGTTGCAGAACAGGGCAGAGAAGGACCTCCTCTATCCCCATCTTGCCTCTACAGTTCCCTCCATCACAGCCAAGCTAGACATCTCTGCATCCCTCCAATCAGCTCTTCTGCTCTTTGCCCCCAGAGGTCCCCTCCCTTTGCCAGGCTCATTGCTGTTCAGCCCCTCATTGTCAGCCTACACCTAAATCCCTAGGGGAGCTCTTTTTGACTCCCCAGACTAGATAACGACTCCTTTAACTATATTCCTAAAGATCCCTGGGTCAGGAAGATCCCCTGGAGGAGGGCATGGCAACCTGCTCCAGTATTTCTTGCCTGGAGAATCCCATAGACAGAGGAGTCTGCTGGGCTACAGTCCATGGGGTCACAAAGAGTTGAACACGACTGAACCGACTTAGCACACAAATACGCATATCGCACCCTCTGCTCCTCTTCTAAAACATCATGCTATTTAGCGACTAATGAATTGTGCTAACATTTAGTTATTTCTCTTTCTGACTTACTTCACTCTGTATGACAGACTCTAGGTCCATCCACATCTCTACAAATGACCCAGTTTCATTCCTTTTTATGGCTGAGTAATATGCTATTATATGTAACACGTCTTCTTTACCTGTTGATCAAACATCATATAAACACACACATGTGGAATCTATAAAAGTGGTACAGATAAACACCTATTTCCAGGGCAGGAATAGACATGCAGACATAGAGAATAAATGTGAATACAACAGGGGACGGGGAGGGTGGGATGAATTGAGAGATCGGGATTGACATGTATAGACCACCGTGTGTAAGACAGCTAGCAGGAAGCTGCTATATAGCGCAGAGAGCCCAGCTCAGGGCTCATGATGACCTAGACGGGTGGGATGGTGGGAAGGGCTGGGAAGGAGGCACAAGAGGGAAGAGCTAGGTATGTATACTTACAGCTGATTCACTTCATTGTACAGCAGAAACTGACACAACACTCTAAAGCAATTATACTCCAATTTTTTAACAAACAGTCATTTCTCTAATCTCTGCCTTCTCTAAGAAACTTCAGGCTCAAGGAGGGCAGGAGGGGGTTCTGTTTTCCTCCCCACCCTCTTTGCGGTACCAGAGCAGGATCTGGCCTGCCTAGTGCTCCATCAGGGTATGCTGATTGAATAACCTACGTGTCTCTGCCTTCCTCTTGCAGGAATATGAGTGAGCTGAATGCGTACCACTCGCTTCTGAATCCTACCATGTGATTGACTATATTAATAAAACAATCAAACTGTATTTTAAATCTAAACAGCATAATTAAAAGTAGAGTCCTATTAATTGAATGCCAATCGTGAAAAGCAACCCTTTCCTTTATTGGTCCTAGAATTACCTCTTCAAGTGTTGGAGGCTGCCCTGCTCCCCAAATTTGGGATTTTTAGATGTAGTAGCCATGTCTGTGTTCACCTTTCTACCATGTTTTTGCAGCCTTCACTTATAACATACACACTTGATTTTCCAGTCAAAAAGGGCCTCCTCTCTGCAACCTCTTTATACTTGGCCAGACTTCAGCCCCTAGAATATGTTACTCCTTTCTTCTAGAATTTCTCAAGTTCTATCGTGGATTATTGGTCAATCAAGATCAAAAATGCCCATATCCTTTTGTTCAACTGCTAGGTTCTTGTGTCAAAGAAGGATGGGACTTTTCCTTTCTGGCCATTAGTTAGATCCTTGGAGAGTTGATTTCTTCATCTATAAAACAGCAGCCGTGTCTGCTGTGATAATTACATGTTGCTGAGTAACAAACCACTTAAAAACTTAGTGGCTTCAAACAATCATTTTATTTGCTCATGATTCTGTGAGTCAGCCATTTGGGTTGGGTTCAGTTGGCAGTTCTTCTGCTGGACCCTGACTCTCCCCCGCCCCGGGTCACTCACACAGCTGCATTCAGCTGGCCCATAATCTGGAGTTGGGTAGCTTAAGGGGCCTCCCGGGGACAGTCTTCTCCTCCCCATGAAGTCTCATCCTCCACAGGCTAGTCCAAGCTTCCTCCTATAATAGCAGAAGAGTTTCCCGGCAACAAGAGAAAGCAAACCCCCAATATATAAGCCCTTTTCAAGCCTTTGCTTGCATCACATTTACTATATTCCATTGGCCAAAGCAAGTCACCAGGCCAAGCCCAGAATCATTGTCAAGGGGCTACACAAAGATGTAGATACAGAATGACTCATTGAAGACCATTACTGTGATGATCTACCATGTCTGTTTCCTCCAGACAGCTATGGCCAGGGTCAAATAAGATGGTGTTTGCACACCACACGGTACAATGCAAATTATTATTTTGTTGATGTGTATAATTCCATTACTTTCATTTTGCTTGTGATGTATCTAGGGTCTTTCTATGACTCCTCTGAAGTTCAGGTCCCTTTGGGATTGTATTACAGGCAAAAGTGTATTCCCCCCAAAATACAATACAAACTCTCTTCCCCCCAAAATACAAATACAGCTGGGGTTGAGGTTCTAACCTCCAGCACCCCGGGATGTGACTTTATTTGGAAATAGGGTCACTGCAGTTGTAATGTCAATCCAGTATGAGGTCATACTGGAGCTGAGTGGGTCTTTAATCCAGTATGCCTTGTGTCCTTATAAGAGGATGGCCATGGAAAGACACAGAAACACACTGGGAGAGCACCATGGAAAGTCTAAGTGGAGATGGGAATTGTGCTGCCGCAACAACTGGGATGACCAGAAAAGCAAACAGGCAAGAAAGGATCCTCCCCTCGAAGCATTCGGAGGGACCCTGGTCCTCTTGGCACCTTGGTTTTAGGCTCCCAGCCTCCAGAGCCATGAGACCAAAATGGGTAGACTGCCGCCCTAGGAAACTAATACAGATGATAAATATAACCTTAACTCTCATCAGCTTCATCTAAAGAAGAATAGAGGGGGTTTTCCCTAGCTTTCCAGTAGTTAACACTCTGAACTTCCAATGCAAGGGGCGAGAGTTTGATCCCTGGCCAAGGAACTAAGATCCCACATGCCACACAACATGGGCAAAAAAATAAAGTTGTTAAATGGTGTAAAAAATAAAGAGGAATGAAATAGAATGGACCATGAGACTGGTTGAGAGTCAAAAATGCAGGTCACTCACCATCGGTAGAACTTGAGCAAGTCACTCAACCTCTCTGGGCCTTAGTTTTCACATCTGTTGAGAAATAGGGTTGCAGGAGATCCCTGTTTGGAAGCATGGTGCGGAGCTACCTCAACAAGGTACTTGGGATCACTTTACACAGGTACACGGGAAAACACTTTTTAATTTTAATGGTTTAATTTTAATCTTAATCATAGTTATCTTAATGAGTGGCAAGTCAGGCTGGTTTTCCATTTATGCTGATAACATAAAAAATGCAGGTTTTTGAAAAATCCTGATTTAAATAAAGCTATGAGTAAATAATAGAACAGTTAGCATATGGATATGGCAAAAACTGTGAAAGTGGTGTGTGAAAGACTGACATTTGGGGAAACACTGAATTATGTATTCTCAAAGGATTCTTCCAGATGGGAAATGCTAGGGTTCTGTGGATCCATAAATATGACCACTAGAGTGGAAGATAAACAAGACTTCCAGAGGAAGACAGGTGGGCAGTTAATGAGAGAAGAGACAGCTCTGCCAGAAGCCAAGAGAGGCAGTGAGCCCCTTGTCACTCTTGGGAGGTGTCCTCTGATCCAGTCCTTGTTTGCTCTGCGTCTGTCATATAGCCCTACCTCCAAAGGCACATCTCATGAGGTGTCTTTGCCAGGATGTGTGTTACAGTGAGCCCCCTACATAGGACCGTTCAAGTTTTGAACTTTCAAAGTTTATATCTGGTTCTAGCAAAGAACCAAAACCTGTGCCCTCAACATCAGGCAGGAGTGAAATTGCAGTTTGCCCTCCATCTCCTCAGATTTCCCTGGTGGCTCAGACGGTAAAGCCACCTACAATGCAGGAGACCCGAGTTCAATCCCTGGGTCAGGAAGATCTCCTGGAGACGGAAATGGCAACCCACTCTGGTATTCTTGCCTGGAAAATCCCATGGACAGAGGAGCCTGGTAGGCTGCAGTCCATGGGGTTGAAAAGAAGCAAAGAGTCGGACACGACTGAGCGACTTCACTTTCTTTTTTTTCTCCTTCTATTGTTGATGATCTTTCAGCTCTAACACCCCCCACCTCATCCCCCTCCTCCAGTCAGTAACTCCTCTCCCCTGTTTGCATGATACCAGCCCCTGGATCGGAGAAGGCAATGGCACCCCACTCCAGTACTCTTGCCTGGAAAATCCCATGGATGGAGGAGCCTGGTAGGCTGCAGTCCATGGGGTTGCTAAGAGTCAGACACGGCTGAGCGACTTCACTTTCACTTTTCACTTTCACGCATTGGAGAAGGAAATGGCAACCCACTCCAGTGTTCTTGCCTGGAGAATCCCAGGGACGGGGGAGCCTGGTGGGCTGCTGTCTCTGGGGTCGCACAGAGTCAGACACGACTGAAGCGACTTAGCAGCAGCAGCAGCAGCAGCAGCCCCTGGATGCCAGCTGTGCTGCACTACTGTACTCTTCAAGGTACTGTACCACAAGAGTAAAAACTTGTTCTTTAGTTTTTGTGTTTGTTTTTTTATGTATTATTTGGATGAAAAGTATTATAAACCTATTAGAGGACAGTACTATAGAGACGATTGTGTTAGTTGGGTTCCTAGGTTAGCTTTGTTGGACTTAAGAACAAATTGGACTTGCACTTGTGGGATGTAACTCATTTGTATGTAGGGGACTTACTGTACCCTGTTTAAACTTCTATGAATGGAAGTCCCAGGTCCTGAGACACAAACCACCTCTCCACTCGAGGCAAATGGCAGGAACTGTCAAGTTGGGTAGTTGGAGAGTCTTGCAGTTGGGCTGGGCTCTGTGCTGTGTCCCGATATGCACAGCTGGGTGGAATTTGATGGTCACATTGAACTGTAAGTGGCTAATAGTGGCTGAAGAAAGGGCAAGAGTCATAAAGATAAATGACTCATAGTCTCACAGAAGAGATCTTGGAAGTCCTCTAGCCACTGGTGCTTCCTCACTGGATTCTCCCAGCTCCTGCAGAAACACTTCCATTCTTGAGATAACTGTTCCATTGTCAAGTGGCACTTAGGGTTAGACGTGCCCATCTATGATGGGCTGGGTCCCTAGGTGGTACTAATGGTAAAGAACCCACCTGCCAAAACAGGAAACATAAGAGACACGGGTTCGATCTCTGGCTTGAGAAGATCCCCTGGAGAAGGGAACAACTAGCCACTTCATTATTCTTGCCTGGAAAATCCCACGGACAGAGGAGCCTGGCAGGCTTCAGTCCATAGGGTCACAAAGAGTCAGACAGCACTGAAGTGACTTAGTATGCATGCATGCATGGTGGGCTGCAGTCTCGCTTCTATTAACTGACATGAGTGGATCTTTGAGCTGGAAGGACCCTCAAGCAATCCTCTGATTTCCCCCTGCTACTTTGAACAGGGCAGGTGTTTTCATTTTTCCCAGGAGACAGCTGAGACCCAGAGCGGGTTAATGGCAGAGGGAGGCTCCCCACTTCCCATTCAGTAATTCCACACTGTTATGCCATGGTGTTCTGAGTGACTCTTAGAGCTGAATGGAGCAGAAGGACATCAGTCCTTCTTTGCTCGCATATAGGAATCTCTTCTATAGTGTGCTCGATGTGTGGCCATCACCCGCCCACCCATGCTCGTTCTCACTATCCTCCCCCAGTCCCAGGAGAAACTCCAAAGCTCAAGGACAAAATATACCTGTCTGGTTTCTGGTTCCACTGTTGGCACTGACTTGGTTTTCAGATTATTCCCCTTTGGTTCTTTTTCCTGACTTTAGACTATACTACTGAGCTACAGTCATCAAGACAGTATATAAACAGAAATATACCCCAAGGCACAAAAACAGAAATATAGGTCAATGGAACAATATAGAAAACCCAGAGATAAACCCGCACACACCTATGGGCACCTTATCTTTGACAAAGGAGGCAAGAATATGCAATGGAGAAAAGGTAGTCTCTTCAATAATTGGTGCCAGGAAAACTAGACAGCTACATGTGAAAGAATGAAATTACAACACTTCCTAACAACACACACAAAGATAAACTCCAAATGGGTTAAAGACCTAAATGTAAGACCAGAAACTATAAAACTCTTACAGCAAAGCATAGGCAAAAAATTCTATGACATAAATCACAGCAAGATCCTCTATGACCCACCTCCCAGGGTAATGGAAATAAAAACAAAAATAAACAAATGGGACCTAATTAAACTTAAAAGCTTTTGCACAGCAAAACAAACTACAAACAAGGTGAAAAGACAATCCTCAGAACGGGAGAAAATAATAGCAAATGGAACAACTGACAAAGAGTTAATTTCCAAAATATACAAGCAGCTCATGCAACTCAATACCAGAACAACAAACAACCCAATCAAAAAGTGGGCAGAAGACCTAAACAGACATTTCTCCAAAGAAGACATACCAATGGCTAGTAAGCACAACATCGATCATTATTAGAGAAATGCAAATCAAAACTACAATGAGATATCACCTCACATTGGTCAGAATGGCCATCATCAAAAAAATCTATAAACAGTAAATGCTGGAGAGGGTGTGGAGAAAAGGGAACTCTTGCATTGCTGATGGGAATGTAGATTGGCACAGTCACTATGGAGGACACTAAGGAAATTCTTAAAAAAAAGAAAACAACTAGGAATAAAACTACCATATGACTCAACAATTCCACTACTGGGCATATACCCAAGGAAAACATAATTGAAAAGACACAAGTACCCCAGTATTAATTGCAGCACTGTTTATAATAGCTAGAACAAGGAAGCAACCTAGATGTCCATTGATAAATGGATAAAGAAGCTGTGGTAGATACATACAATGAAATATTTGTTGTTGTTCAGTTGCTCAGTCATGTCCAACTCTTTGTGACCTCATGGACTGCAGCACACCAGGTTTCCCTGTCCCGCACCATCTCCCGGACTTTGCTCAAACTTATGTCCATTGAGTCAATGATGCCATCCACGCATCTCATCCTCTGTCGTCCCCTTCTCCTCCTGCCCTCAGTCTTTCCCAGCATCAGGATCTTTTCCAGTGAGTCAGCTCTTCACATCAGGTGGCCAAAGTATTGGAGCTTCAGCCTCAGCATCAGTCCTTCCAATGAATATTCATGGTTGATTTTGGACTTCCCTGGTGGCTCAGACGGTAAAGCGTCTGCCTACAATGCTGGAGACCCGGGTTCGATCCCTGCATCAGGAAGATCCCCTGGAGAAGGAAATGGTGACCCACTCCAGTATTCTTGCCTGGAAAATCCCATGGACGGAGGAGCCTGGTATCCTACCATCCATGGGGTCACAAAGAGTCGTACACGACTGAGTGACTTCACTTTTCTTTTGGATAGACTGGTTGGATCTCCTTGCTATCCAAGGGGATGAAACTAGAGCCTGTTACACAGAGTGAAGTAAGTCAGAAACAGGCAAATACCATATATGAAAGCATATATGTGGAGTCTAGAAAGATGGTACTGATGAAACTGTTTGCAGAGCAGCAGTGGAGACACAGACATAGAGAGGAGACGTGTGAACACAGAGCGGGGAAGGAGAGGGTGGGACAAATGGAGGAAGCAACATGGAAACATATACACCACCGCATGTAATATCGATAGCCAGTGGGAACTTTCTGTATGACTCAGGGAGCTCAAACCAGTGCTCTGTGACAGCCTAGAAGGGTGGGAAGGAGAGAGAGGTGGGAGGTTCAAGAGGGAGGGGACATATGTATTCCTAAGGCTGATTCATGCTGATAAATGGCAGAAACCAACACAATATGGTAAAGCAATTATCCTTCAATTAAAAATAAATTTAAAATGTTTTTGATGTTGACCATTTTTGAAGATTTTATTAAATTTGTTACACTATTGCTTCTGTTTTATGATTTGAGTTTTTTTGCCCTCGAGGCATGTGGGGTCTTAGATAGCTGACCAGGGATCGAACCTACACCCTCTGCGTTGGAAGGTTGAGTCTTAACCACTGGACCAGGAGGGAAGCCCTACCCACAGGTTCTTGTTCTACACTCAGCACCTCTACACACTAAGCCCTTCTTCTAGCTAGCAACCCTCCACAGTCTTGATAAGACCCCCTCTCACAACCACGTAAATCTTTCCTTCTATAGACTGAGCACTCTCCCACTGTTGCCCAAAGGACATGGTTTCTAAGTCTCTGATCGCTTTGCTGTGGTCCTCTGGAGTGCTGCAGTGAGTGATGCTCAGAACTGAGTTCAGCAGTCTAGATACAGTGCAGAGGTAACATCACTGCTGTTACTTGGCCACTAAGCTTCTGTTAACACAACATTGACTACTGCATAACCACAGGCCCCTCGGGACTCTGCAGGTGAACATACAGTCAGTTAAATCCCTACACCTATGAACCATTGTTAGACTAGCGTTTCCATACCTTTCACTCGCATGATGGATAGTTTTAATCTTTTTTTTTTAATTTGGCTTCGACGTCTTAGTTGCAGCATGCAACTTTTTGTTGCCACAGACCCACTCTCTAATTGTGGCACATGGGTTCCAGATTGCACAGGCTCAGTAGTTGAGACACGTGTGGTCTCAGTTCCCCAACCAGGGACTGAACCTCCATCCATCCCCTGCATTACAAGGCAGATTCCTAACCACTGGATTAGCAAGGAAGTCCCTAATCTAATCTTTTAAATTTTCAGATTTTCACCCGGAATACTTGTTCATCTCCTCCAGGTCTTTGCATAAACATCATCTTCTTGGTGGTCTTCTGGACAAGCCCGTCAAGCTTTGCCTAAACATACTTTGGTAGCATTTTCTATCTCATTCTCTGCTTTATTTTTCTCTATTGTTTTGATCACTGTTTGACATACTATGTACTGTATCTATTTATTCTTTTTCAATCTGTTTTCCTCCCATTAGAATGTAAGCTCCAGGCGGGGAGGGGACTTTTTATCTATTTGTTCACCACCCCAATAGAGATAGTAACTCCTGACACACAGTAAGCACTCAGTATATACTGGTTGTATCAGTGAGTGAATAAAGTGTAGGTGTTAAGCACCTTGGGTTGCCATAACAAATACCATAGACCGAGTAGCTTAAATGATAGAGATTTATTTCTTATGGTTCTGAAAGTTGGGAAGTCCAAGCTCGGGGTCTGGCAAGGTTTGACTTCTGGTGAGGGCTCTTGTCTGCAGACAGCTGCTTTTCACTGTGTCCTTACATGGCCTTGACTCAATGTGTGTGCATGGAGATCTCGCTTTCTCTCTGCCTCTCTCTTTCTTTAAAAGGCCACCAGTTCTATGGGATTAGAACCCCACCCTTATGACCTCAGTTAATCTTAATTACCTCCCTAAAAGCCCTGCCTCCAAATACAGTCACATTAAGGGTTGGGGCTTCAACATATGATTTGTGGGGACACAATTTCAGCCATAGTAGTAGGACATGGGGTTACCTTACTGAAACCATTCATACATGTAAGGAAACCGTGGCCCTGAAACACTGAGGCAAGATCTTTCCCATTCACCTGCAGGCAAGCCCTCACATAAGGGCTATCAGTGGCACCTAGGGATCAATGTGGCCTCCCTCCAAAAAGCATCCAGGCATCTGGCAGCTCAGTCCTCCTTCCTCACTGGACCCTCATCTCCAAACTTCAGGGCCAAAGACCCTCCTTGCAGTCTACACTGTGCAAGATGGCCACAGTGGCCAGTTTTCATCCACTGGAGGAATTTGCCCTCTTTCCAGGAACCCATCCATCAACCTGTCCTTACTGAGTCCAGCTCAGGCTGCAACCAGCGGGCTTTCTCAGTGATGACAACAAGCTGGTAAGACAGAGCTAATTTTCATGAAGCTATTAGAAAAAAATGAAGTGCTAACAGCGTATGAGGGACCGACTCCAGGATGTCAAGAGTTCCAAGAAGAGAGAAATCAGAGTGAGTGGCAGAGGGCCTCCCTGGTGGCTCAGTGGTGAAGGATCAGCCAGGTTCGATCCCTGATCCGGGAAGATCCCACATGCCTCAGAGCAATTAAGCTTGTGCACAGCAACTATTGAACTTATGCTCTAGAGCCCGGGAGCTCCGACTACGAACACCCGTGCACTCTAGAGCCAGTGCTCTGCAACAAGAGAAGCCCCCTCAAGGAGAAGCCCGTGCACCGGAACTAAAGGGTAGCCCCTGCTCACCACAGCTACAGAAAAGCCCACACAGCGAGAAGGCCCAGGACAACCAAACAGCACACCTAATTAATTAAGAACAGAGAGTGGCAGAGAGCCTCTGGGAAGCTGTGGGACTTGAGTCAGGTCTGGAAGGATGCACGGGACCCGGACAAGCAGAGGGAAGAGGGTGATGCTGTGGATGATGGGAGGGTCGGGATGGTGACTCTACATTATGAACCAAGGACCGAGTGGGGTTGGGAGGGGGATGAGGGGGATGAATAGCACTGTTGAGGATGGGGAAGAATAGCCCTGGGAAAGACAAGCTGTTTGTCCAAGTTAAATTATTTTGTTCTTTCTTCCTTCCTTCTCCCCATCTGGATCAGAGAGGGCCAGAGCTTGCCTAACAGGGTTCTTAAGGAGCCTCCCAAGAACGTTCATCAACAGCAGTTCTTCCCTTTTTTCCATCAGCACAGGCAGCTCCTCGGACTTCTTTGTTGATCTTCTTACCCAGAGTGTGTCCTCCACCAGCAGCCAGACTGGGGGTTGGGGAGCTGCAGCTTGCTCCCCGGAGCACAGTCCAAGTTCCTTGGGGTCTGAGGTACAGTAGGGTAAAGGGTTTGGCTGGTAGGTCCCTTCCTTCTTGGATTCGACAAGAAGTGGGCAGGTCCGGGGCAGCTGTGCTGAGTATTTATGTTACGCAAAAGGCCAACTCAGCCCTCCTTCCTGCCAAGGTCAGCAAGCCGCATTCCGGGCAGTTTGGGTGTGTGGGTGTCTTCAGAGTGAGCTGGAACGTGGGCCAGGAGCCCGGGCCTTCGCCAGTGCAGCCCCATGGAGTCCGGGGGGCTTCTGTGCCCACCGGGCACCACCAGGAATCCCTTGGATCGTTTTTTTCACCCCAGACCTTCCATCCTTTCTTCTCTGAGCTTCTCTGTTCACCAGTGAGTGGGACCAGGGGTGGGGCATGGAAACGGGGACCTGGCCTCACTTGGGGTGGTGGGGGATGCAGAGAAGAGACCCCGGAGAGGCTGCGGGGAGGGTGTGGTGTGTGGGGGAGGGCAGAGCCACAGCAGTCATGTGCTTGCCTGCACAACTTCAGTAAAAGCTCAAGGGGTATGTTGCCTCCCCACCCGCCATGACCATCACCAGCCACAACCGCACACATTCTCAGGTCGGACTGCCGGCCTTGGACTAAAGCGGCCATCATTTAAAGGGGAAAATCAGTAGCCACCGGACGGTCTGAATGTTAACTATGGCAGGGGAGCAGGGGCACGCCCACCCTTCACTTTAGAAATTACCAGAATGCGGAACCTCCCTGGTGGTTCAGCAGTTAAGAATCCACCTGCCAATGCTCAGGACACGAGGCAGGTTCAATCCCTGGTCCCGGAAGATCCCACATGCCACAACTACTGAGCCCTTGAGCCGCAAGAGAAGCCACCACGGTAAGGCCGCTCACCACAGATAGAGAATAGCCCCACACACAGCAACTAGACAAAGACCACACACCGCAGTGAAGGCCTGGCACAGCCACATTAATTGATTAACTAATTTTTTAAAAAAAGAAATCAACAACAACAACAACAAAAAAGAAATCAACAGAATGAGATTAGTTTGGGAATTAAGGACTCCTAATGTGCAGATAAACTTCCAATTTTATTAAAAATGTGCAAGGCAGCTCTTTCCTTGTCCCTCAGGCTTCCTCTCTCCTACACAAACCCTACCAGTCCCTCAGGGTTCGGCTCTGGGTCAAGGCTCTCTAGAAAGCCCTCATCCCTCATCTATCTCCCATGAGCCAGGGACCCCGATGTTTGTAACCCGTCTAAAGAAACCCCTGCCTGTTGAGCCCTTGGAGAAGCCAGGATGGGGTTATTCTATCTCCTTGAAATTTCCTGGGTCCCTGAAGACTGAACCGTCACAGTTCATCATCAAGGCCAGAGACAAAGGCGACAAATACAAGAGAAGGGCGGCTGGCAAGAGAAGCCCTGGGACGATGGGAGAGGCCGCTGAGTGTGTTTTCTCCAGAGATGTGTTTGAATCAAAGTCAGGGCGGGCCGCCAGCATCAGTACTGGGCTCCACACCCCCACCCTATCCACATCCACTGAGGAGACAAGCAGGGAACCCTCGAGCCCCCAGCTCTGCAGGTGGCATTCTATATGACCAGCCCAGTGGGGCCTGAAAGGCAGAGTCTGGTGCTGAACTCTGTAAGCGAGACCCAGGAGCCCCAGTTTAATTAGAATTCCTGCCCAGGATGAAGGCTTATGGCTGCCAGCCCAAGCCTTGAGCCATTGGTCACACCCCATAGAGGCCACACACGAGTCCTGGATCCAGGGCGGGCCGGCTCCCTTGGTGGGGGTGGCCTCAGAAGTGGTCCCCACCAGCAACCCCGGGCTTCCCAGGACTCCATCAGAAGGTCCCCTCTCGGGAGGGCACATGTGTCATGACACCCGAGGAGGACTTGGACCTCTCTTCTGGGCCATTCAGGGTGCGGGGGTCTCTGTTCTCTCCCCGACGCCTTCCAAGAGACCACTCCTGTCCCCAGCATGCCCCCATGTCTGCCTTTGATCCCAGCTGTGGGGACCGCCATTCAAAGCCCCACGTGTCTGAGACGGCTGTGGGGTTGGCAGGACCAAGGCAACCTGTGCCAGGAGGGGGAGTATTTCGAGAAGATTTACATCAAACACACATTTTTTAAACTGTGAAATATGCTATAAACTTCATACCAGGTTTGCTAATGACGAAGTCGGTGTGGGCTGGCAGCTGCTGGGCCATGCAAGGCTCCCAGCGGCTCCAGCAGAGACCATGAACTTGGGCGTGCAGCCAGCGTGGGGACCGGCAGAGGCTCCGCCCACCTCCATCCTCCTGGAAGCCTGGCCCCCAAACTAGGGGGCCCACCAGTCTACAAAGTGTGACCCTGAAGGGTCCAGATCCCACCCACGATCCACATTCCTGAGGCTGCTTTAGACTCCACCTTTAATAAAGCTTTGGTTTAACACTAGCAGGGTTTCCCATGAAGGGGTATCCCTTTAAGGGGTTTTCAGTCATTTACACTTTAGTGCGAATGAAGGCCCTGGGGGAGGTGGACACTGGCAACCCACTCCAGTATTCCTGCCTGGAGAATCCCAGGGACAGAGGAGCCTGGTGGCCTGCAGTCCATGGGGTCGCAAACAGTCAGACAAGACTGAAGGGGCTTAGTAGGCATGCCTGTGAATGAAGGATCTGAGACCAGATTAATTTAGAAAATTAGGAGGTGGGGGCCCAGGGTACCAGGGTTCTGAGGGGGAGGGAAGTACTCAACGAAGTCATTTTAAGTCGGGGCAAGTTCTGCTCCTTCGTGGATGACTCTGAGGTTGAGGCTGTTATTGAGGCCAGATCGCAGAGGCTCAAATCCTAGAGTTGCCACGTCTTACCCGTTAACTGGGTGCCTGTTTGCTCAGCTGTAAAAGGAAACTCTTAGCAGCATCCTCTAATGTTGTCGTGAGGATTTAGTAAGTCAGTGCACGTGCGAAGCATCTTGAGAACAGAGTCTGGCACAGAAGCCGTAAGTAGGCACCACATAAGTGCTGCTATTATTATCTACAAAATTCAGGGCCGAGACAAGACTGTCTTGGCCTCCTGTTGTCAAGCGTGTGGAGCTCCTGAAGGCAGTCTTTGAGAATGCTCTCCTGTTTAGAAAGTATCTCTTTGCTCCCCTAAGAAAGACTCCTGGAATGACAGGAAAGAAGTTCAAAGAAACCCCTGCAGAGGCTACTCAGTAGCCCCAAACCCTCCATCCCTCTTCCTGCAAAGTCCCACTCTGGGTTATTACCAACTTTCTGTCTTGCATGCAAATACAGTGCCATGCTAATAAATCAATTCCCAACCATTAGGAACCTGTAATAACCCCTTCCACTCAGCCTTTCAAGCCTGTTTTCCCCAGTGCCCAATTAACTAATAGCTGGGACTTGGGGCTCCTTCGTCCTGGGTGACTCCTCACGGAATCCCTCCCCCTAGAGTGCTCCCTGGCCTCCCTGTCAGAACCCGCCTCTCAGGGCCAGCCAGGAGATGACTGAGCAATTAGAACGTGGAAAGATGGGGGCTCTATGCTAATGGAGATGAGAGATAAATAGAAACATTTAATTTAATTAACCAAGCAATCAATTATGACTTGAATGCTATGTCCTCCCTGTAAGGTCCTATCTTAATGTTTCCACTTTAAAAAGTCAATAAATCATGTTAATCTATGAGTCTCTCAGTTTGCTCCCTCTCCCCACTTACATATTTTCAAAATAATCCTGTTCTTCAAGATCGAGTTCTAACTCATTCGGACTCATCTGAGTGCCAGGCCCTGAGCTACAAATAGGAACCGAGAGCAGTGGTCCCCTAAAGGTCTACGTACACCCCGGGGAGGAGCACCAGGTGAGTTAGGGGTTGGTAAGAAAATACTGGAAGTTCCATTTCTATTTTTTAAAATATTTATTTGGATGCGCCGGGCGGCCCGCGCCCCTCGCCGGCGCCCCCGGGCGTCCCTGTAGCGGGGGTCGCCCTGACAGGCTTCAGCTCCCTGGCCGGCCCAGCGCCTGCCCCTCCGAGGAACCGCGCTCCCCGCAGGGGCGGGCCCTCGCCTGTGCCGCGGCGCCTGCAGAAGACTCATCTTGGAAAATATGTATTTGGAAGATAGTCACGTTCTATTGAATACCTTGTGCTGGTGCTGCCATAGAAAAATCTGGTTACACTCTGGGGAGGTCGGCTGCGGCTGCAGGACTGATCCACCTCAGCCCTGAGATGAGTGTCCGGCCTGAGCGGGCACACCATGAATAGATACACAACCATCAAGCAACTCGGGGATGGAACCTATGGTTCCATCCTGCTGGGAAGAAGCATCGAGTCTGGGGAACTGATTGCTATTAAAAAAAATGAAAAGAAAGTTTTATTCCTGGGAAGAATGCATGAAGGAGGTCAAGTCTTTAAAGAAGCTCAACCATGCAAATGTAGTAAAATTAAAAGAAGTTATCAGGGAAAATGATCATCTTTATTTTATCTTTGAGTACATGAAGGAGAATCTTTACCAGCTCATTAAAGAAAGAAATAAGTTGTTTCCTGAGTCTGCTATAAGAAATATCATGTATCAGATACTGCAAGGACTTGCATTTATTCACAAACACGGCTTTTTCCATCGGGACTTAAAGCCAGAGAACCTCCTTTGTATGGGACCCAAACTTGTGAAAATCGCAGACTTTGGACTGGCCCGAGAAATCCGATCAAGACCTCCATACACAGACTATGTATCTACCAGATGGTGGGTACACTCTTCCTCAAGAAGATTTAATTGCATTTCTTACGTTTAAAGACCATGCGATTATACTGAGGAGAGTATTAATGTCACAGATACTAACTTTCCACCAAGAGCACCATTTGAAAACACCTATGTGCAGGAATGTTGGTATTGTACAAGCTTTAAAAGCTTGTGTTGTAAATAATTTTAGAAGCAAGTCCAACAGGGAACTATATTCAGTATCTTGTGGTAAACTATAAGAGAAAATCTGAAAAAGAATGTATATATATATCTGAATCACTTTGCTGTATACCAGAAACTAACACAACATTGTAAATAAACTATACTTCAATAAAAAATATTATAGGAAAAAAAATAATAAAATAAAATAAAATATTTATTTGGCTGTGCTGGGTCTTAGTTGCAGCTTGGGGGATCTGGTTTCCTGACCAGGGATTCAACCTCCATTGGGAGGGGAGAGTCATAGCCACTGGACCACGAGAGAAGTCCCCATTTCTATTTATTTATTTTTAAGCATGCCCTCTGTTAATCTCTATTCTTGTGTTTTCTTTATGATGACTATAATATATGAATGGGCTTCCCAGGTGGCTCAGTGGTAAAAAATTTGCCTGCAATGCAGGAGACACAGGTTCAATCCCTGGATCAAGAAAATCCCCTGGAGAAGGAAACAGCAACCCGTTCCAATATACTTGCCTGAGAAATCTCATGGACAGAGGAGCCTGGTGGGCTATAGTCCATAGGATCTCAAGGAGTTGGACATGACTTAGCAACGAAAACAACAATGTATGAATACAGAAGTATACAGGTGTCATTTTTTAATTAATAAATACCCAAATATCGAGGGTACATAACTTAAAATTTTTAATACGTGGGGTACCCAATCAAAAAAGTTTAGAGATGACATGGGTAGAGCGGCGGTTCTCCAAGAGGAAAGTGGGAAGTGGGTGAGAGATTTAGAATGCTCTGGAGGGAACCTTTTCGAGATGGACTTGCCCATCCCCCTGCCAAAAACCACAGGAGAACAGGTGGAAACTGCTTGTCATGTTTTAAATCTCCAGGTGGTTTATACTGATCCCCCACCCTCTCTAGTCCCTGGTAAGACCCGCCCAACCACTGACTTCTGGGAAGCTCTCTTCCACCCCCTCCCCAGCCTGCACTGGACCGTCTTGGGGTGTCCAGGTCTGAGGGAGGGCCCACTGCCAGTTCCTGCAGATGTGGGAGTTTCTACCTGGTGCCTCTTTCCAGAAGGTGTGAGAAGGGGAAGACCAGCGTGCTGGCCTCCACACATCACCCTCAGTGAAAGGCATTAAACACACACATCATGGGGCAGGACTTCCCAGGTGGCACAAGTGGTAAAGAACCCACCTGCCAATGCAGGAGACAGAAGAGACGCGGGTTCGAGCCCTGGGTAGGGAAGATCCCCTGGAGGAGGGCATGGCAATCCTCTCCAGTGTTCCTGCCTGGAGAACCCCATGGACAGAGGAGCCTGGCGGGCTACAGTCCATAGGCTTGCAAAGAGTGCGACACAACTGAAGCAACTGAGCACGCACACTTGGGGCAGAGCTGGAAGGGGGTTTCCGGGACTCGGTCCCCTGGAGAGTCCCTGAGGACCCACCCCTCCAGACGGAACACAGAGTCCCAGGTTACTCAACGCGCAGCCTCACCACCCTTTCTGCAGACCTTTTCTCCGAACTTTCAGCACCCACTGCCCTCCTGTTGCCTCTCTTGTCCCCGAGGAATTTACACTGAGTAAAAGGCCTGTCCAGAGGGCTGATTTAGGAAAGGAAGACCCTGAGGACGGACAGACGCATGGCTGTGAAGCAAGCCCTCCAACCAGACCTGTCAGTTACGAGGCTGCCCCGCCCACACCTGCGCTGGGGTGGCAGTGCTAAGAGGTTCTGACCCAGGCTGGCGGGAGCCAGACGCCGAGTCCAGAGCTGCCCACCCACTGGCCTGCTGGCAACCCTGGAGATGGCCAGACATGAAGAATTCGGCCCATCTGACTCCATGTGTAATGGAGACAGGAAAGAGAAGATGGAAAGCTAGTCAGAAGCCAGCCCAGTGGGCAGCCGTTTCCGAAGCCGCCTCGGCAGGCCGCCAATCCTGATTCTAAGACAGTGCTGCCCCTTGTTCTCCAGGTGGTCTGGGGGCATCAGGTCCCTGCAGATGCCAGAGCCAAGGGAAGCCAAACCTTGGGTAATTGTCCGCTTCCCAGGCAGAGCCTCCACGTATGTGGACAGGGGCGGGGAACACACGTAGGCAAGGCCATCCCGTGTGCCCCTGTCTCCACACCCACCTCCCACTCCCAGGTCAGCCCTGGGGGCTCACAGCCGCAGGGCTCCCCCTCTGCAAATATTGACTGGGAAGGAGACTGGAATGAGGCTCGCATTTCACCCCCTGGGGTTGGCTGAGACCAGGCCCTCCCTGGAGGTAGGTAGCCCAAAGGCGAGATGAGTTTCTTTCTGTGGCAGCTTGAGACCTTGGGGTCTTGTCTCTCCTTCACACGGTCTCTTCTAGAAGGACATTCATCCTGTTGGGTTAGAGGTCCCCCTGCCCCAATCATCTGCCTTCTCACCAGAGGATGGGGAGCGGGCAGCCACACATCACAGCCGGTTCAGGCTCCTCTGGTGAAGCAGAAGTGAAGTGAAGTCGCTCAGTCCTGTCCAACTCTGCTTCTTTGCGACCCCATGGGCTGCAGCCTACCAGTCTCCTCCATCCACAGGATTCTCCAGGCAAGAATACTGGAGTGGGTTGCTATTTCCTTTCCAGGGAATCTTCCCGACCCAGGGATCGAACTGCAGTCTCCCGCATTGTAGGCAGATACTTTACCATCTGAGCCACCAGGAAAGTCGAAGGTCTGTTCTGAAGAGGGAACAAGGGTATGAATGGGGCTGTGTTGTTGCCCAGGATAACAGCCAGGACCCAAGGTGAGGGCAAGAAAGGCCAGCCAAGGTCAGACATAAGAGGTCATAGGAGGGCCTGAGGACAGGGGCACCGGCCTGAAGGACACTGCAGTGAACAGAAGGGTGCTTCTGTGCCCCAGAGAGGACAGAGGGGAACTCCAGGAGAACCACTTGGAGATGGTGGTTAGATTAGAGATGCCCGAAAGAAGAAAAACTGGCATCTCATCACCCCGCTGGCCAGTGACAGAGCTGGAGAACTGATAGGAGTGGAGGGTGATGAGAAACTCTTCAGAGAACGTTCTGGAAGCCTAGACGCAGGGTGCAGCGGCATTTCGGCCCCCCTCTTCCGTCCATGGGGACCACAGAGAAGGTGCTTGGTATGTGTTCCTTTACATTTGTGAGCAGAGGTACTAGCTCAGCGTCCCAGGACTGCCGTTACAAAGAACCACAAACAGGGCAGCATGAAACAGCAGATATTCACTGTCTCTCGGTTCTGGAGACCAGAAGTCTGAAATCAAGGGGTGGGCAGCACCGTGCTCCCGCTGAAACCTGCAGGGGAGAATCCCTCCTTGCCTCGCCCTGGCTTCGTTTGATTTGCCAGCAAGCCTTTGAGTTCCTTGGCTTATAGCTGTAACACTTGCACCTCTGCCTCTGTCATCTACGGTGCTCTCCCTGTGTGTGTGTCTTCATCTAGTCTGCTTACAAGGACATCAGTCATCAGATTAGGGGTCCACCAACCTCCAGACCTCTTCTTAACCAATTATATCCGCAGTGACCCTGTTTCCAAATATGGAACATTCTGGGGTACTAGAGTTTAAGACTCAACATATCTTTTTTGAGGGGGGCACAATTTCACCACCAGCTGTTACTATTATGAACCGTTTCTAGACCAGAGATTTCTGAAGGTGGGAGGCTCACTGGATTGGCCAGCTGAACAAGAAGGCTCTATATATAGCACAGAAGAGTGGTCCCTAACCTTTTTGGCATCAGGGACTGATTTCATGGAAGACAAGTTTTTCCACAGACCAGGGATGGGGATGGTTTCGGGATGATGCAAGTGCATTACATTTATCTTGTGCTTTATTTCTATTATTATTACATCAGCTCCATCTCAGATCATCAAGCACTAGATCCCAGAGCGTGGGATCCCTGGCATCAGTTTAGTTCAGTTCAGTTGCTCAGTCATGTCCAACTCTGTGACGCTATGGACTGCAGCACGCCAGGCCTCCCTGTCCATCACCAACTCCTGGAGCTTGCTCAGACTCGTGTCCATAGAGTCAGGGATGCCATCCAACCATCTCATCCTCTGTCATCCACTTCTCCTCCTGCCTTCAGTCTTTCCCAGGATCAAGGTATTTTCTAATGAGTCTGCTGTTTGCATCAAGTGGCCAAAGTTTTGGAGCTTCAGCTTCAGCATCAGTCCTTCCAATGAATACTCAGGACTGATATCCTTTAGGATGGACTGGTTGGATCTCCTTGCTGTCCAAGGGACTCTCAAGAGTCTTCTCCAAACCACAGTTCAAAAGCATCAATTCTTTGGCGCTCAGTTTTCTTTATGGTCCAACTCTCACATCCATACATAACTACTGGAAAAACTAGACAGACCTTTTTTCAGTAAAGTAATCTCTCTGCTTTTTAATATGCTGTCTAGGTTTGTCATTGCGTTTCTTCCAAGGAGTGAGTGTCTTTTAATTTCATGGCTGCAGTCACCATCTGCAGTGATTTTGGAGCCCAAGAAAATAAAATCTCTCACTATTTCCATTGTTTCCCCATCTATTTGCCATGAAGTGATGGGACAGGATGCCATGATCTTTGTTTTTTGAATGTTGAATTTTAAGACAGCTTTTTCACTCTCCTCTTTCACTTTCAAGAGGCTCTTTAGTTCTTCTTTGCTTTCTGCCCTAAGGGTGGTGTCATCTGCATATCTGAGGTTATTGATATTTCTCCCTGCAGTCTTGACTCCAGCTTGCGCTTCATCCAGTCTGGCATTTCCCATGATGTACTCTGCATATAAGTTATATAAGCAGGGTGACAATATACAGCCTTGACAAACTCCTTTCCCAGTTTGGAACCAGTCTGTTTTTCCATGTCTGGTACTAACTGTTGCTTCCTGACCTGCATACAGATTTCTCAGGAGAAAAGGCATGAGCTGTGCCCCTGGCACAGAGCACCTAAGAGGAAGGCAGGTAACACCCATCCATTCCAGTGCTCAGTGATTGCCGAGGATACAGTGACAACCCCAGGGACTCCTGTGGTTGGGTGTCAAGGAGTCTGTGGTTAGCAGGCAGGCCCCAAGGCAAAGCTGAACATCACCCCCAGGAAAGCCAGTCTGGAACCTCCCCACTTGACACAGGGTTGGTCAGGTAAGGAAACCTCTGCCTCCTCCACCCTTCCTTCCTGCCCCTCAGCCCCTTCTAGGAGAAAGAAAAGGAGAAGGGGTCTCAGAAAGGCATTACACCCTCTTCCTGCTCTCTAAGCAGTCGTGAACCAACACTCTGGCCAGCCCAGGAGGAGGAAGGGGACAGTATCATATTGTGCTTAAGACTGAAGTCTTAAATGCTGGAAAGAGACAGGGCAAATGAGTCAAAGTGACAGGAAAGTCAGCACCCAGCCAAGAAGTCATTAAGGAGTGCACTCGCCAGTGGGGTGGAACAGCTACACTTACAAATACAGGTAGTGATTGGGAAGAAATCATGCCATTTCAAGATCACACTCCAACCAATTGAGATTCCTCCATCTGCTAGCTGCAGTGAGTGTCTCTGAAGCTGATTTATGAAAGTATCACATGCAGGCTGCTGCCTTCGCCAAATAGACGGTACCCTTCATCATGTGCTTGGGCCCTGAGCTCAAACAGCCGTCTTCCTGTAACTGAGGAAGACGTCTTCCTGCCCAGGTAAGAACAGGTCCCAGCCCTCAGCACTCCAACACGAGACACCAAGCCACACTGGAGCGGCACAAAGAAGTCTTTGTCAGTCTCCATCCTCAGAGGATCTCAGTACTCCTCACATCTGATTGCAAGTGTCAGAAATCAAGGAACTTCCTCCAGGGCAGTATGGCTAAGTAAGGGCTGTCTGGAATCCAGGGAGCCAACTCCACGATGTATTTCGAAGAATCAAGGTTATTGAGCGACACAGACCAAGGAGAAAAATGCTATAGGCAAACGACTTCTTGAGCTGGTTACTGCTCCAGGGCAAGGTGTGAAGAAAGCATGCTGATCGACGCTGCACTATGGAAAGAAGTGGCAAGAAGGATCAGGATAAACTTGCTCACTGCTAACAGTCAACAACAGCAAAAGAAAGAGCAGGCATGTGGGGCCAAACAGGGCTTCCCCAGAGGCCCAGACGGCAAAGCGTCTGCCTACCATGCGGGAGGCCCGGATTCAATCCCTGGGTTGGGAAGATCTCCTGGAGAAGGAAATGGCAATCCACTCCAGTGTTCTTGCCTGGAGAATCCCATGGACGGTGGAACCTGGTAGGCTACAGTCCATGGGGTCACAAAGAGTCGGACATGACTGAGCAACTTCACTTTCGTGGGGCCAAACAATTCAATTAGAATATATCCATCAAATACTAATCAAGAACCCACTAGTGTAGACATAGTGTTAGGCACGTGTGTGTGCCCATAGTCGATTTGGTCGTGTCCGACTCTTTGCAATGCCATAGACTGTAGCCCACCAGGCTGGAACTTCTATTAGGTAATATAATACATAGAAATGTTTTACTTTATCCCCCATGTCTCTTAACATCTCTAATATTTTATACCTCTTTAAATTTTTACAATAAATCCTGGGCAATTTCTGAAAGCTTTCAGTTTGCTTATTCTTTTTGTATGTCATTTTGCTTTTTCAAACAATTATTATATTTTCGTTTCAGTGCTCATATTTTCATTTAATATGCCCACTATCTTTTCATTATCTTTCTCTTTTCTAGCATTTTTATTACTTCATTAACATCTTTAATCCTTTGAAGCATCTATTTTAAAGAATTTACGTGCTGTGCTTAGTCGCTCAGTCCTATCTGACTCTTTGTGACCCCATGGACTGCAGCCCACCAGGCTTCTCTGTCCACTGGGATTCTCCAGGCAAGAATACCGGAGTGGGTAGCCTATCCCTTCTCTAGGCGATCTTCCCGACCCAGAAATCGAACCGGGGTCTTCAGATAAATCCTTATAAGGGCCTGTGGATACACTGGCCCTGCCATAGGCATTTTGATTCTGTACCAGATTCTGTACCAGCTGAGCAACCAGGGAAGCCCTTTAAGAATTCATATCTCTTACATTTTCCAAAATTCTTAGTCATATCCATAGACACATGTTCGTTATGGATTGTTTCCGTGTGAGTTTTAAATTTCTTGAGCCCATATTCAACAGAACTCCATCTGTGAGAATCCTGTGTCAGGGTGTGTCCTTCCAGTGGGATTTTGTGTTTGCTTTTGCCAGTCTCCCAGGAGGTATCATCAGCCTTGGGCCATTTGTATGTTAATGTCTTAGCCTGAGGATTCCTGGACCACCCGGATAGTATAAATTAGAACCAAACTCGGGCAAGGTACAGGCTGTGACTACAGATTCTCAGGGGGTACTCTTTCTCATCCAGACCCAAGCCAAAGAAGACAAGTATCTTTGCTGGCTCCTTCTGCTGATGAGTGGACTTTTGTTTTTAGTCCATTATTTTACTGAGCATGTTGCCCATAAATGACTCTAGTTTTAGGCAAGGGCCTCAGTTCCAACCCCTCTGCTTGATGCAGGTCCAAGGCTTTGTCTCTGAGGGGGTTCAGAGCGAACTCCTATCCATTACCAGGTCTCAGAACAAGCTGGCCTCCTCTCAGGACTGCTGTGTCTTGATCACATTATTTTATTGTTGTTTACTCACTAAGTTGTGTCCGACTCTTCTGTGACCCCGTGGACTGTAGCCCACCAGAGTCCTTTGTCCATGGGATTTTCCAGGCAAGAATACTAGAGTGAGTTGTCATTTCCTTCTCCAGGGGATCTTCCTGACCCAGGGATCAAATCTGCGTTTTCTGCATTACAAGCAGATTCTTTACCTCTGAGCCACCGGGGAAGCCCATACTTACCAGTCTGGTTTTCTGTTTGCTCTACATTTCTGGCCTTGAGGATTTCTTTTACTTTTCTATAAGCTCAACTGTGTATTGAAAAGAGTACTTGTTCTATCATAGCCAAGATTTTTAGGTGTTTTGTAGCAAAAGAGTTCCCCAAATTATACTGGTTCATCGTATCTACAAATTAAAGTCTGAACTTCTTCATAGTTATTATCTTCTCATAGTTTGCTGAGTCAGACACTTTATTACTCCAGATTAATAATTTCATTGCCTCTGTGGGCAATATGTCAGCCTCAGCTCCTCTTGTTAAACACCTGTCCTCGCCACCTGTCTTAATTCAAATTCCTGGGAATAGTTACTGGTTTGGGCCAGTCCACTGGGCCATGGGCAGCCCATGAGTCAACTGCTTTTGAGTCAGGTCCAGTCAGATGCAGCTGGAGGAGGGGAGGGGTCCCATGGTGTAAAAGATCATAGCCTAACGCTGCCTCAAGTCAGATAAATCCTTATAAGGGCCTGTGGATACACTGGCCCTGCCATAGGCATTTTGAACCCAGTCCTCTGCCCAGCACTGTCAGAAAAAGATCCCTTCATCATCCAAGTAGCATTTTGCCCATGAACAAGCAAATAAATGAACAAATAGTTAAGATGTCCAATAGAACAAATAGCTAGCCCATAGTCAGTTGTGCCAGTTGTGACGGTTAATATAGTTTTGATTGAAAGGCAGTCTCTAATGGCCTCTGGTCAACATTTTTTGTTGACAATTTAGACACTGAGATCAAAGTGGGTTTATAAATTTGACGCATGAGACAAAGTTGAAAGGGACAGATAACACATTCCAGAAACAAAGTTCAAATGGTTTCGGCTGATTAGAATAAACAAGATTAAATTTAATAAGGATTAGGCAAAGCCCTGAAGTTAGGTCCAAAATACCAGTGGGGAAGCGCAGGATTGCTGGCTTGGCATCAATTCACAGACAGAGGACCTGGGGGTCTGAATGACCGTAATTTCAACCTGAGCCTGGCTGGTCCTTCTCAGCTCCCACCCGAGTCCTCCTAGCCTTGGCAAGACATACAGGACCCACAGAAAAGAGCTCTCCAGAAGTCACCCAGCATCCATGGGCTTAGATGCTAGCTTGCCTCATCAATCCTACCATTACTCCTACCTCTGCCCATTCTCTGTATTCCCCAACTTACTCCCTCTCATTTTATCCACAGCTTTGTTGCCTGGACCCTTCTTTCACATCTCTGCTCCTTAGTCATTGCACTTGGAGCCTTCTGTGTCTCTGAAATCCATCTCACACTAGGACCTTGGAAGAAATTCAGGACACATTTCTCCTGGAGAAGAGGACATGGAAAGCATTCGGGCATCTCTGAATGGAAGCAGGAGCAGACATGTTCTTTGTTGCTCCAGGCAGAAGGGAGAGTCACATGGATCAGATATCTGTTCAATATCAGGCTTTCATGTTTCAATTAGTATGTGTGAGTTTACTCCATGCAAGGCGATAGGTGCCTTGAGCCATCCAGAGGAAAGACTTTGCAACAAATGGAATTAATTAATGGAATTAACCAGCCACAGTGTTGGAGGGAGATCCTTGACCCTTTATCAGGAAGACTGCAGAGTCGATTCCTGCCCTGGAGAAGAGGTCTAGATTCTGACCTAAAAAGGCCCCCATCTGATGGCAAAATTCTGGTTCTATCATACTATTTTCAAGCCAGGCCAACTTGCTCAGAAAAGCACTGACAGGAACTAATCTTTTGAATGCAGAAAGAGTGGCAGTCCGCAGCTTGTCACACCAAAAGAATCAGAATGGCCTGCAAGTGCACCTGCAAACACTTCTCTACCGATGCACTTTGCTTCTGGCCCTTTAAGTTAGCCCAACCCATCCCCAGGCTGCACCTGCAGAAGATAAAGCCTGCCTGAAAATAGCCACGGGTGTTCAGAGCAATTTCCCAGAACTTCCACTCTCTGATTTGGCTCGAATTCCATCTCACCCTCCTCCAGGCTCTTGGCTCTGACTTCACCTCAGTTATCTGAACCTTGGCTTTACTTATTCTATAGACCAGAGAGATTTTCGGACTTTAGCACCAGAATCACCAAGAGAACTTGTTAAAACATGATTCCTGTCTCTATCCCCAGAGTTTCAAATTAAACAAGTCTGGGATGGACCCAAGAATTCACATGTCTAACATGTTCTCAGGGAACACTGATGCTGCTGGTCCAGGGACCACGCTTTGGGAATCCCTGCTCTAGCCTATAGCACAGCTCTTGCCTCTGCAGGAACTCCCCAGGCTAACTCAACCCCCACGAGATCCTGCCTCTGCCCCATAAGCTGCTGTAGCCCCAGCCACCCCTCGGGTACTGCTAGCATCTTTGGATGCTATTGACAAAGAATGCCTAAAATTCCCCAGATCACTTCCCTGAAACCCAGGCTTTCTTGATCTCTTTAAATGCAAGTGCTTCAGAAGGTATTTTGCATGAAAGTGAAAGTTGCTCAGTCGAGTCCAACTCTTTGTGACCCCAAGTACTATCCAGTTCATGGAATTCTCCAGGCCAGAATACTAAAGTGAGTAGCCTTTCCCTTCTCCAGATCTTCCTGACCCAGGGATCGAACCCAGGTCTCCCACATTGCAGGCAGGTTCTTTACGAGCTGAGCCACAAGGAAAGCTCATTTTGCCATGGTTTTATAGAAATAATTCATCACCGATCCTCTGGGAATGGTGTTCTTTCCTTGAGAGAGTGTTTGAAAAAGCCATCACTCCCCCAAGTCTTCCTAAATCAGGTGAGACCCGGCTGGTAGCCTTCTAGGTGCAGAACTGGAGGGCCGGAGCAAACAGCTGAAAGTAGACAGTAAGAGTCATTTATCATTTTTTTTAAAAGAGAAACTCTGCCTGGTTTTTGTTTGTTTTTAATTTAGTTTATTTGACTGTGGCATCAGTTATGGCACATGCGCTCTTCTATCCTCATTGCAACATGTGAGCCCTTAGTTGCTGCATGTGGAATCTAGTTCCCTGACTAGGGATCAAACCCTGGCCCCCTACCTTGGAAGCACGGAGTCTTAGCCTCTGGACCACCAGGGAAGTTCCATCAAGTTCCAATTATTAAAGCAAACTCTAACTTAACTTTCATTTTGGGCCAGGCTCTGTCATAAGCACTTTGCATGTATGTGTTATTCCATTCCTCATAGCAAACCCGTAAGGAAGATATTATTGTTATCTTCCTTTCACTGATGAGACAACCAAGCACAGAGAGGTCAGGTAACTTGCTGTAGGTCACACAGCTAGACCCTGACAGAGCCAGGATCAACCCCGAGAGTGCAAGCTCCAGAGTCTTGCACTCCGGACTGCACTGCAAACCTGGAGTGACTTGCAGACTCTGAAATCTGTGTTCTGGGGTCAGGCTCCTTTTTAAACAGAAACGTGAACCCCAGTGGGGCACCAATTTTCAGGTCTTCTACCACTTCCTCACCATCTTCATTCACATTGAGACTTGTTCCCAAATAAAGGAATAAGTAATTTGGGAACACGTCATTTGTAACAAGTAATAAGGGAACATGTAATTTGAAGAGTCAGCAAACAGAGATTTGGGAGAGGCAATGGGGAGGACCTAAGACCATTCCAGGTGGACCCAGCTGACCATGAACATAAACCTGACTTTAATTAGTATCTTGACTGTTTTGCAGTGACTTAATTGAGGTGGGAACGCTGGGGGCACAGAGTTCTTGAGGGCTGTCTGAGACAGTAGGCATCCCTGGAAGTCAAGGTAGGTCTGAGCCACTTTTTTTAAAAAGATTTTTGCACGTGTGTGGACCATCTTTAAAGTCTTTATTGAATTTGTTACAATATTGCTTCTGTTTTATGTTTTGATTTTTTTGGCCATGAGGCATGTGGGATCTTAGTTCCCCCACCAGGGATGAAACCTGCACCCCCTGCATTGGAAGGTGATGTCTTAACCACTGGACCACCAGGAAAGTTCCTGAGCCACTTTTAAGTTTTGGAGGTATTTCCTAAAGAGGGGCTTATTACAAATGTTTGCATCAAGGAAACAGACACCTTTAATATAAGAAATATATAGTGCAATAGCCTGGTGAAATTCACAAGATGACTGATTCCAGGATCTATTGGAACGCGTGTGAATTCTGCGTGCCCTGGCCATCTGGTGGGGTAACAATTTGCCATCGGAGGGTGCTGTGAGGGGTACCTGTCCTGTCGGGTAGCTCAGTGCCTGTGTGTGAAGCCTCGTGCAGAAAACATCTACACACACCGCTGAGGTCGTCCCTCTTGCCCAACAGCCGTCCCTCCCCCGGGGCTAGTCCCAGCTCCCTGCAGATGCTGAGACTCCGGGTCTCCTGGAGTCTGGACCAGCCTGTCCCAACACCTCTTTCCACCCTCTGTGCTCTGTCTTCAGACCTTCTCCCTTCCTACCTCTCTACTGAATTTCTCCCATCTACTGCTGCCCGAAAACAGAAAATGCATGATGTCCTGGCCAAATACCAACATTTTAATCAGCATCTAATGGTTCCTTTGCTTTTAAAGATCCCTTGTCTTGAGTCCAAGAACATGTTTCTAGACCTGTATATTATTTCCACCTCTGGGCGTGAACTTGACTGAATAAATAGAATCTGGTCCGCCTCTTTATTGGAACAGAAGGGGCACTGTTTCCAGTTCACCTCCCCAGCCTTTCAGAGGGGCTTACATCCACACAGACCCTGTTCCCACCCAGTATCTGCTTCCAAGCAAACTACAGCTGGACCAACAGCTAAATTTTTTCCAGGAGTGGGGGCATCTCAGCAAACTGATTGGGTTGATGGACAAAATGTAGGCTGCCCAGGCAAATTTGAATTTCAGATAAACAATGAATACTTTCATGGTATAAGTGTACCCCAGGCAATACTGAGGACATAGTATAAGTAACACAAAATATAAGTTAGTTTAAAGGTATTTGCCATTTATCTGAAATTCAAATTTAATTGGGAATGCTGTATTTTTATTTGCTAAATTTGGCCACACTAAGGATAGATCAGATAAAATCCAGTTAAATAAGAGTTCTAATATGGAAGCAACCTATATGTCTTTCAACACAGGAGTGCATAAAGATATGGTGCATGTATACAGTGAAGTGTTATTCAGCCATTAAAAAGAATGAAATAATGGCATTTGCAGCAACATGGATGGACCTAGAGAGCGTCATACTGAGTGAAATAAGTCAGATAGATAAGGTGAACTATCGTATGACATCCATTGTATGTGAAATCTAAAAAGAAACGATCCAATGAAAAAACAAGAAAGAAAGTTCCTGGTTGAAGTATTTTAAAACTGAAAAAACAGATGTGGTACATATATAAAATGGAATATTACTCAGCCACAAAAAAGGAATGAAATTGTGCCATTTGCAGAGATGTGGATGGACCTAGAGACTGTCTTACAGGATGCTGTAAATCACAAAGTGAAGAACAAATATCATATTTTAACGCATATATGTGGAATATAGAAAAATCGTATAGAGGAATCTGTTGGCAAAGCACAAATAAAGACAGACATAGAGAAGAAAACTATGGACGGCAAGGGGAGGGGTGAGGATGGGATGAATTGGGAGATTGGCATTCACTTGTATGAGCTACCATCCCATTCCTGACAAGCCAGCCTTTGGGGCTTCCCAGGTGGCGTTAGTGGTAAAGAACCCGCCTGCCAGTGCAGGAGACATGGGTTTGATTCCTAGGTTGGGAAGATCCCCTAGAGGAGGAAATGGCAACCCACTCCATTATTCTTGCCTGGAGCATCCCATGGACAGAGGAGCCTGCCCGGCTACAGTTCATGTGGTTGCAAAAAGTCAGACGTGACTGAAGAGACTTGGCATGCACGCACTGCATGTAAATTACACTGCGATAAAGCTGATGAAAAAGGAAAAAACTCTAAAAGATTTTCATAATTTTTGGGCTTCCCAGGTGGCGCTAGCAGTAAAAAACCTGCGTGCCAATGCAGGAAACACAAGAGACGCAAGTTCCATCCCTGGGTTAGGAAGATTCCCTGCAGGAGGGCACAGCAACCCACTCTAGCATTCTTACCTGGAGAATCCCATGGACAGAGGAGCCTAGCTGGCCACAGCCCATGAGGTCACAAAAGACTTGGAGAAAATTTAGCGACTAAACAACAACTTTCCTAAAAAGCAAAGGAAGATAAACGAGATTGATGCCTTTTTTCTAGTCCCAGGACTGATCACTGCATGATTTTGGGGCACACCTTTTACAGCAACCCCACCTCATCCACAGTGCTTCAATTTCATCCTAGATGCAAAACAAATTTCTCCTGGATCCTGAAATCATCTTGAGGTCTTCAGAAGAAGAGGTGTGGGAAACAGTCAAGGAAGCTTTCTATCATCTCAATAACCAGCAACAGTGAGATGGCCCCACCCCTCAGATGAAAGGGGAGAAAAACAGTCTCCTTAGAAAACATTTTTGAATTAAAAAATTTTATCAGAAACATTCACAGAAGGATTTTAGTCAAATGATGCAATAATTTTACGGCGATCGTAACCATAACTTTGAAAGCCAGGGCTGATTACCAGGTGTATTAGGAATGGCCTTGGGGGAAACCTCTGTGCAAATATTCCTTTTTTAGTTTCATTTCAAAGACAACTTAAAAGGGAAAAGGGAGGATGTCTGAAGCAGTAGAGTAGCAGTCATTTGCACCTGGACAGGCTATGTGTCATCTCAGAGTCTGGAGCATTCTCTGTACCTGTGGGAGCGCCCATGTGTGCCCAGAAAGCCCTGGGAGCTGGATGGAGGGGCGTGGCAGAGAGAAGAGGTGCCTCTGCCAAGGTCACTGGGAAATACAGGTGGATCTGAGGGCTCCGCTCCCACCTGATTACAATCACGTGGCCTCTCAGCTTTGAACGGAGCACGGCCTTTGGGAGGTCCCTCCAAGCTTCAGGACTGCAACCTCTGCAGTTGAAGGGAAGCTGATGAGGCCCCAGCCTAGTTTCCTGAGCTCTTGCTACACAAATGGCGCCAGTAGGCCTCCTGGGGGAGAATGAAGGTGGACATGGTTCAGATCCTCCAACAAGGGTGAGGTTAACTCACAGAGACAAGTTTTGGGGAAGAGCTGAGACCTGCCAACGAGGAAGCAGGCAGTGTTCAGACCTTTCCCTTGGCCTCCAAACCTAGGTGGGAGTAGACATGTTGTTGTTTAGTCGCTAAGTCATGTTCGACTCCTTTGCAACCCATGGACTGGAGCCCGCCAGGCTCCTCTGTCCCTTGGGATTCTCCAGACCGGAGTCCTGGAGTGGGTTGCCATTCCCTTCTCCAGGGGATCTTCCCTTGGTGGGCAGATTCTTTACCACTGTTTTGCCACCAGGGAAGCCCTGGGTATAAATGTAGACGTAGCGTATTTCACAATGTCATCCTGCCCATCCTGTATCCTGTCCGACTGGAGAACCCCTGCCTCTTCCCCATGACATGCAAAGCCAGCTCAACACTGGCTTTGAGCGTTGAGCGTTGGCCTCCAAGCTGTTGGCTGAAAACCAGACCCTTGCGGTCTCCTCCAAGAAATCCAGAAGGGACTTTGGATGGCGTGTTCCCATTCTGTTTGTGTTTTGCTGGTTTCCCGCCCCACCCGGTCCTCTTTTCCGCTCCCTCTTTTTCTTCTTTCCCTTCTCGCAGAAGAAAAACACCACGCTTAGACTTCAAGACAAGGAGAGCAGAGAAGCTTCTGGATTCTCACCCCACTTCCCTGAGCAGTTAGGGAAACCATGGTTCATGTTAGAGCTGAGCCAGGGCCTGTGCCCCAAGGAGGGTCTGTCTGACCAGGGCAGGACCCCAGGGTGGACCTGTTTGTCCCCATCCTCTGAGTGATCTGGAATAAAGGATGAGGCAAAGGTCAGCGGAAGGCAGTGGCCAGGGGGACCCAGCAATCACCCACCACCGCAGTGTGGTCAGTGGCCAGCCTGGATTCTCAAGAACAGTTCCAGTTTCAAATACCCCATTGACCCCATGAACCATCCAAATGGCCTGGAAATTATACCATTTCAGTGTCCAAACTACAGTTTCAAGACTGCCCCCTCGGTTTGGAATGGGTACAAAAATCTCTCATTTCCCAAATGTCCCGGCTGGGTTTTAGAAACCGTGATCACTGCGGCTCGAGACTGATGGGGAAGGGGGTGAGCTGGGTCCTCGCGCTGTCTCCCTGTCCCCGTCATCTGTGCTCTCCTTCTGCTCAGCACTGCCTGCTGCCCATCCCCTCCTGCCTCCTGCTGGCCTCCCCTTGAAGGAAAACAGCCCCAGGAGGGATCTGGCAAAGAGCACGTGGAACCCAAGTATCTGAAGAGGATGGTAGGCTCTTCGCACCCTCACAAGAGCTGGTGTCTTGGGACTAAGGGCGTGTTCAATCACTCAGTCATGTCCGACTCATTTTTGACCCCCAGACTGTAAGCTGCCAGGCTCCTCCATCCATGGGGCTCTCCAGGCAAGAGTCCTGGAGTGGGTTGCCGTTTCCTCCTCCAGGGGATCTTCCAGACCCAGGGATCAAACCCTCGTCTCCTGCACTGGCAGGTGGATTCTTTACCGCTGAGCCACCTGGGAAGCCCCTTGAAACCAAAGGTCGAATCCTCATAAGGAATTAGGGGCTTAAGCAAGGTAATATGAGGGAAGGGAGAGAGGGAGACCCCTGGAGCCCCTTGAAGCTAAGTGGCTGCTATCTGTTCTGCTGTGGGCTAGCTTAAATCTCCCGCTTCTGAAGGGGACGGAGGAAACCACAGCTGCCATGGTTGAAGGAGAGAGCAGGTGTCAGGTAGGTCTGAGCATCCTTCACTGAGTGGTCACACTCACTTCTGGATGCAGGACCACGAGGCAGGAATACATACTGTGATGGCCGGACCTGAGGACCATTGGCTGCTGGCTACAAGCCTGAAGGGGACTCCTATATATTTTGCTGCACTTCTACCCCAGGGAAAATGTGAAATTTGTCTACCAGAAAGCTGCACAGTGGCTGATATCAACAGGAAGTACTCAGTCCCTTGGGGCGCCGAACTACCCACCGTGATGGTCTCTATGTCACCGCAGTCGCAGTCGCCAGGGACGTGGATCACCGCCAGCCTGAGACCGTGGAAGCAGTGTGCTGTAGCTCATCATAGGACTCCCACCCAGAACTCTGTCCCCCTCGGTCGGGGAAGTCTTGTGGGGATGCACCTAAAAGGTGCACCCCAGCCTGCCCAGGGCTGGAGGTCTAGGTCTTGAGCAGTTCCCCCTGGTCCCTCCCACCCTGTGCTCGCTTCTCTTCACTCCCTGATGACAACTGTCTCCCTTCTGCTCTGCCTCCCGCAGCCTCGGTGAGGGTCTGCCTGCTGTCTTCCCTAGTTGCCTGTTTGCTTTCATTCTCTCCTCTCTTTGTTCTCTGTACGGCAGAAGATAAGTCAACTTCAGCCCTAAAATCTATCCTCTGGTTTAAAAAAAGGATGCATGACCATCTTGGAAGAAAGTCTCCATAGAAGGCTGTCTCACCCTTGGTTTTTTCTCTCCGGCTCGTCCTCCGATATTTTCACACTTAGAAATTAATTTCTTTGACTTTGTTAAAATATGAATAAGTGGAGAAAGGGAACAGCTATTTGTGTTTCAGAGCAAATGTACTTATTCCGCGAGGAAACTTTGATAGAGAAAGAAAGAATCTGAGAATTCCTTTGATAGGGAGATGCAGAATTGGAAAATAAAGGAGCTGGGAACAGTTAAGAGAGGCCCCAGAGAAAGAGGGAACAACTGGATAACAGAGAGATGGAAAGGGGCCCAAGGCACACTTTTCCTGTTTCAGAGCTTTGCACTTGCCAAGTGAGTCTGAGCCAGGTCTCAGATCAACAAGGGGAAAGGGGAGGGGTGTAATGGCACCAGTTCAGGCCTTAGCCACAAAGGCCTCCTTTAGGCCAGGGACTGTGTTCAATTCAACTCAGTTCAGTCCCTCAGTCATGTCCAACTCTTTGCGACCCCATGAACTGCAGGGCCTCCCTGACCATCACCAACTCCCAGAATTTACCCAAACTCATGTCCATTGAGTCGGTGATGCCATCCAACCATCTCATCCTCTGTCATCCCCTTCTCCTCCCGCCTTCAATCTTTCCCAGCCTCAGGGTCTTTTCCAATGAGTCAGTTCTTTGCATCAAGTGGCCAAAATATTGGAGTTTCAGCTTCAACATCAGTCCTTCCAAGGAACACCCAGGACTGATCTCCTTTAGGATGGACTGGTTGGATCTCCTTGCACTCCAAGGGACTCTCAAGAGTCTTCTCTAACACCACAGTTCAAAAGCATCAATTCTTCGGTGCTCAGCTCTCTTTATAGTTCAACTCTCACATCCATACATGACTACTGGAAAAAACATAGTCTTGACTAGGCGGACCTTTGTTGGCAAAGTAATGTCTCTGCTTTTTAATATGCTGTCTAGATTGACTGTGTAGACACCAGCAATGCGATGACCCAGCTCCTGCCCTCAAGGAGCTCACAGACTCATGGGAAGAAGCACAAGGGCCTCAACATTTGAGAGTGCTTCAGTTGAGCGATGTACACAGGGGAGGGGCCTGGGGAACGGGGAGGATCTGGCTCATAGGCTATTAACAGACAAGTAAGAAGGAATCTAACACCAGAGGGGAAGGGATACGTGGCAGAGGGAGCAGCCTAAGCTAAGTCTCATGGACAGGACTTCCGCGGTGTCCAGTGGCTAAGACTCCACACTCCCAACGCAGGGGGCATGGTTTGAATTCCTGGTTGAGGAACTAAGATCCCACATGCTGTCAAAAAAGCAGAGTTCTGTGTGTTTGGAATATAGAATCCTTAAGGTGATGGGAGATGGGGCCGGAAAAGTGCTCGGCCATCAGAGCAACAAAGGGCATGCCCATGTGCATAAGCTTTCTTAGAAAAGCAATGAGAGGAGCTCTTGATGGGTTTTAAGCAGGGACCTCTAGAGGGTGGGAGGGAAGCCCCAGACGGAGGGGATATATGTACACATATAGCTGATTCACTTTGATGTACGGCAGAAGCTAACACAACGTTGTAAAGAAACTATGCTCCAATAATAAAATAAAAATAATAAATGAATAAAATAAAAGCAGGGGCCTACAAGGGCAGTTTCTGGACAATCATCTGAAAGTTTCTGGACGGTCATCTGAAAGCAAGTAAATGATGGAGAAGGGAGTGAGACCAGAGACAGAGAGAGGCCATTTGGGAGGTGCTGGTAATAGGGGGAGAGCAAGAACTGACCCAAAGCAGGGGCAGAGGGCCTGGAGGAAGATTGGAAGCAGCACCTATGAGACTCGGGAGCAACACAAGGACAGAGGGATTGTAAGAAGATAACAAAACGATGCCTGGATTTCTGGCAGGGCCACTGGTGAATGGTTAACTGGGGAGTGACTGCAGGGGAGTCATCCAGGGCGGAGGCCGATTGTCTCGATGTAAGTATAGCCTCGCTAGGTCAACATTCTATTTGAAAATCCCTTCAATTATCCATAAAGTCCAGTTGCTTTGGTTGAATTAGATGAAGTTCCAGGACCTTGCTCACATGGTCATTAAATCCCAGAATTGTACTCAGCATAGAGCTACAACTCATGGCATGAAAAACACAAGGAACCTGCCTCTCTATGGAATAGAAGAGTCATGTCCTCACCATGGGGCTGTCAGCCATGGATAGGATGGCTGGCAGGTACCCCACATGCCATTTAAGTCAGAGTTTCTCAACCAAGGCTGAATATTGGATCTACCGGGGGAGGTTTGAGACGATGGCTGAGTCTCACGCAAAGAGGTTCTGACTTAATGCTCTGGAGCATGGTCTGGGGATCTGAATTATCAAAAGTTCCTGGGAAACTCTAAAGTGCAGACACAGTTGAGAGTCTCTGATTTGGACTGTTCTCTCTCCTTCCCAATGTATTTGAATTCCCCTTCCCTAGAAGCTCAAACAGTAAAGAATCTGCCCGCAATGTGGGAGACCAGGGTTTGATCCCTGGGTCAGGAAGATCCCCTGGAGAAGGAAATGGCAACCTGCTCCAGTATTCTTGCCGGGAGAATTCCATAGACAGAGGAGCCTGGCAGACTACAGTCCATGGGGTCACAAAGAGTCGGGCACAACTGAGCGACTAACACTTTCAAAGGTCAATGAGCCAGGTCGTCATGGGACCGATGGCGACTGGCGGAGGCTCAGACGGTGACATCCTTGGCCCGCCCCTGATAGTCCCTCTGGATCTCACAGTAAATGTTTATCCAGGCAACCCCGGGTCCAGCAGTGGCTGCTGATTGCTGGGTACACTTGCTGGGACGGGGCAGAGGCTCTTCCAGACACTGGTTCCAGACAGCTTGGCTCTGAAACACAAACAAACAGAAAATAGTCCCTCTGCCTCTCAACCTGTTCTGCACTGGGGAGGTGCTGGGGTGGGGATCAGGGGAAGATTTCAAACCAGGGCAACATTTACTAGGCTTTTCCAACCTGTGCTAGAGTAGTTATTACTGCAAATAGCCATTTGGGCTGCCACGAGTCTGTAATTTCAACCTCTGAAGCAGCATGTTCTCAGAGCCCTGGGTATCTCATTTCGGTGATGCAACGAGGAAGATCCAGGGACAGGACAAAAGGCAAGTCTCACCGCCCCTCCTCAGCCTCCCCCAGCTGCTGGCACCACGACCACTAGGCTATTCAAAATCGGGCTCCAAGATTTTACAAGGAGGATCCTTCAGAGTCCAGGCTGGAGCTTAATTTGTCTTTTTCTTGCCATATCTGCATTTTCTTTTGTTCAGTAGCTAAGTCGTGTCCAACTCTTTGTGACCCCATGGACTGTAGCCCACCAGGCTCCTCTGTCCATGGGATTATCCTGGCAAGAATATTGGAGTGGGTTGCCATTTCCTCCTCCAGGGGATCTTCCTGACGCAGGGATTGAACTCACGTCTCCTGTACCTCCTGAATTCTTTACCAGTGAGCCATCAGGGAAGCCCCATTTCCGCATACCTTCCCCTTAAAATGGTCCTAGATTCTCTGCCTGCCTTCCCATTAAAATGGTCCTAGTTTCTCTGAGCATCTTCCCTGGAGCATCTCTGAAGCTCTAATCCCAGTGAACCTTGATCCATCAGAGGCAATGGAGACTGAGTCAGTTTATCCATGAGTCCACAGCATAGCCTCCTCGCTCAGCAACCAGAGCAGAAAAGTCCAGAGTGGAGGCCACCATGCATAGCAGAGACCGCTTCTGTTCTTCCCTGACCCCTTGGGTATCAGTAGGGCCTCCCCATGAGGGCCCTGAGGAAAGTAGAGGTACATAGTTTTGTGGGGAAGAAGGGTATACACCAGCCCCAGGCTTCAGGACACTTAAATCCAATCAGTGTTCATCAAGCACAGGGCAGAGAAGGCTCAAGACACCAGATGAAAATCCGAACTCTGGGGGGCCCCTGGCTTGACCCTGAAATCCTAGAGCTGCAGCTTTCCTGGGACTGCTTTAATCCACTGTGAAGGCACCTCTTTAGTAGGAGCCAGTTGCCCCCAGCCCACGAGTGACCCAGGAAGGGGCTTCTGCCAGAGTGGCTCGCCCCAGGCTCCCAACTCCTGTGTTCCTTGCTAGTGTGTCGTGTGGGTGACAGCCGGTCACCCTGAGATAACGGTCTTTTTTTTTTTTAAAGCAAACTATTTGCTCGTTTTCTCTGGCTGGGAAGCATGTGGGATCTTAGTTCCCCAACCAGGGATTGAACCCACACGTCATGCATCAGAGTGTGGCATTGTAAACACTGGATCACCAGGAAAGTCCTGAGACAAGCCTCCTCCAACCCGAGGATGACGCACAAGGGTTTTCATCCTTCTCTTGGGGATCCCCCAGGTGTGCAGTGGCTTCTGCAGGTGGCTGTAAAATTCTCAAAAACCAAAGTCATTTGAATTCATTTTCATCTTTTTAAAGCAATCAGTGCAATATCAGAAAGTCCTCTGGGGGAGCCAAGGGGATGGAGAGCCGTCACAAATTTGACAGATTCCTCCTTGTTTTAGTTGTCATATTTGATGGACAAATTCACATAATTCATTCATTTCAACAAACATCCAGCAGGTGCCCTGTTCTGCGTGGTGACCCCTTCCCTGCAGGCAGGAATCCAGCAGGGCCCTGGCCCAGCAAGGTCTCGCTTGCAGTTTAGGAGGCAGGTGATCATCAGAGTGTGTGAACAACAGTGTGTGTGAAAAATAGTGTGTGACGACTAACAGAGGGGCAGCCCGCATGGGGGGCTAACACAGCCTTGGGGTGTCAGGAAAATACATGGGGATATTGGGAGCAATTCACCGGGACCTGAAAATGAGAAGTGTGGGGAAGGACGGCGGGCTCAGAGCCGCAGAGCCATGGGGAAAGGCGGCCCCTTTGAGAGCTGGCTTCCACAGGCTGGACCTCACCCTGGGGGCCCGGCTGAGGTCAACCATAGGATGCCGGTGCTGTGCCCGGCCCAAGAGCATTCCTGGCCCTTTCCTAGTGAGATTTCTTCTTCACCTCACACTGGGTCGATGAACATATGTCTGATAAGCACCGCCACGGGTATGTGGCCTTCAAAGTCACCGACGTCATCCTCTTTGGAAGGCTAAAAATAACTCTTCCATCTGCTGCCTCCATCTCACCTGCTCAGGCAGAAGGCGGCCAGGTGGGCCGCATCAGAAGCAGGACTTGGCAGAGGAGGGAGGACTCTGGCAGCTCTGCAGTTTGATCAACTATCCACCGACTTCCAAGCGTATCAGGAGGCGAGAGTCTTGCCACACGAAGACATGAGGCCAGAGGACCGTCCAAAGGAGAGGAGAAGAGAGTGGGTGCTTACTGAGTGGCCTCTCTCTGTCGGCCCGGGGTCAGCCTCTTCGTGGATGTTACCATCATCTCTGTTTAAAGAGGAACCCAGGCTGCCCATCCCACGACTGGAAGGTTTGAAGTCAACCCCATGCCCAAACCTGCGGGCACACACACCAGCCCCCGCTCCAGCTTCCTGGTTCCCTGCTCCGCCCCCTCACCTGCACTATCTCGGCTGCTGGGTTTGGAAGGGCCTCATTCTGGGCTGCAAGCCCTCCTTTTCTCACAGCTGCTCCAGCGGGAGCTGTCAGCACCGGCCCACGCGGGAGTGGGTGTTTGCAAACGTTCGGAATGACCTTCCTTTAATGACAGTAGCATACAGATCCTTGAACAAATGACACACGTGCGTATCCTTTTCCAAGAGATGCCCTCACTTGCCTGCATCAGACAAAGGGATATGGGATAGAAGATGCAGAGGGAAAAGAATCAGGTTTGGAAATTAACTCCTTGCACATTTTTTAAAATGAAACTCACAGGAAATTCCCAGGTAGTCCAGTGGATAGGTCTCGGTGTTTTCACTGACGTGGCTGGGGTTCAAACTCTGGTTGAGGAACTAAGATCCTCGAGGCGCGGCCAAAAAATAAAACAAATAAAACAAAATGAGATGTAGCTGGGCATTTGTCTTTTTTTTTTTTTAAAGAAATTAACAAATTCCAAACCCCTTAACCCACAAACAAATATCCTCACAGAACCCTAGTGTCTGGGGTCCCCCAAGAGAGGACATGATGTCCATTTACTTCAATGCCTTAAACTGTCCACTGGTCTGTAACACACGGACCGTCTCACCCATCAGGTCCTACACGGCATGCATTTCCCTTCTCACTTCTGCACCCGCCTCCAGCCAAGGCAACGGGAAGTTCTTCTGATTGTGGTTCTCCAGACTCCTACCCCACTCAGAAAGCTCTGCCTTTAGCCCGTTTCTCTTGAACCTTCAGTCCCAGAGATGCTACTGTTCGTCTGCTTTTTAGAAATGATAACCCCCGAGTCATCTCTTTATGTTCAGTCTTCTTATCTCTCCAGTCTCCTAACTATGTCCTATTCAAGGACATGAGCGTTCAGTCTGGTCTTTGAGGTGAAACGTGAAAGAAAGGTGAGTGAGACAAGTGCGTGTGTAACCACACAGAGGATGGAGGGCAGGATGGGAGAGGGGGATGAAGCTAGCGAGTCTTGTGGGTGTGCTGAGGGGGTTGCAAGGGAGGCTGATCAGAGGCAAGAGCTGAAACTCTAGAGTTTGACTTCATTTTTCTCCCTACACTTCTGTTTACTTTTCATTAAAATGGGTAAATGATACCCAACAGGAAAAGTTAAAGGACTAACTGTATGCATAGAACTTTACTTCCATGACCTCACACTCTTAATCCTTTTTTTTTTTTCTTTCCTTAACAGATGAAGAAATTGGAGCTTCAGTTCAGTTTAGTTCAGTTCAGTCACTCAGTTGTGTCCGACTCTTTGCAACCCCATGGACCGTAGCACTGGAAAAACCATTGCCTTGACTAGATGGACCTTTGTTGACAAAGTAATGTCTCTGCTTTTTAATATGCTATCTAGGTTGGTCATAACTTTACTTCCAAGGAGTAAGCGTCTTTTCATTTCATGGCTGCAGTCACCATCTGCAGTGATTTTGGAGACCCCCAAAATAGTCAGCCACTGTTTCCACTGTTTCCCCATCTACTTGCCATGAAGTGATAGGACCAGATGCCATGATCTTAGTTTTCTGAATGTTGAGCTTTAAGCCAACTTTTTCACTCTCCTCTTTCACTTTCGTCAAAAGGCTCTTTAGTTCCTCTTCACTTTCTGCCATAAGGGTGGTATTATCTGCATATCTGAGGTGATTGATATTTCTCCCAGCAATCTTGATTCCAGCTTGTGCTTCCTCCAGCCCAGTGTTTCTCATGATGTACTCTGCATATAAGTTAAATAAGCAGGGTGACAATATACAGCCTTAACGTACTCCCTTTCCTATTTGGAACCCGTCTGTTGTTCCATGTCCAGTTCTAACTGTTGCTTCCTGACCTGCATATAGGTTTCTCAAGAGGCAGGTCAGGTGGTCTAGTATTCCCATCTCCTTCAGAATTTTCCACAGTTTCTTGTGATTAAAGATGATATAACTTGGAACTTCCCTGGTGGTCCAGTGGTTTAGAATCCGTCTTCCAACAGACGGGATGCGGGTCTGATCCCTGGCCGGGGAACTGAGATCCCACATGCCGCAGGACAACGAAGTCTGCGTGCTGCGACTAGAGAAGCCTGGGGGTGAAACGGAGACCCGGAAGGTGAAGCAGCCTGCCCAGAGACACGCAGATGGGAAACGGCAGAGCCCAGATCCAGGCCCAGGCTGGTCTGCTTCTGCCGTCCTTGCTTCTAGCCACCGCCGATGCTGCCTCCCTCTGTACATCTGATGTCCAACTGTCAGGAGCACCAGGTGTTTGCTTCAGAAACCACAGCTACTCAGGGAAGGAGTATACACCTCCCAATCGCCATCCTCTCCAGGAGAGAGATCCTTGCTCCTCTCCCAACAATCTCTCCCCACCCCCCTTTATTCCTGAATAGGCAGGTTGATCCACATCCTGCCAGGTTAACTGTGACTCTATTATTGCCAGTATTGCGATGCCCCAGAGAGGGCAGATACAGTCTCCTTGAGAGGAAGGATCATTTATTCCCTTCAGATCTCTCTCCTTAGCTAGTGGGGCATTTACTAAGTGCCTGATTAAAAACAGTCACCCCTGGTTTCTTGGTGGCAGGAGGCAGGGTATGGTTAGGGGGCTTGGTTCCAGGATCCCTGAGGATACCAAAATCCAAGGATGCTCAGGTCCCTTATATAAAATGGCACAGTATTTGTGTATAGTCTATACACATCTTCCCTTACACTTTAAATAGTCTCTAGATTACTTAGAAAACCTAATAAAATGTAAATGCTATGTAAATAGTTGTAAATACAAAGTAAATACTATTGAAAATTCAAGTTCTGCTTTTTGGAGCTCTCTGGAATTTTTTTCTTCTTGCATATTTTCAATCTGCAGTTGGTTGAACCACGGATGGGAAGCCTACAGATACGGAGGGTAACTGTGCTTCATGTTTGATGTACAGCCAAGACAAGGACTGATGGAGGGTGGGAGTGGCCACATTTCTCAGAGCTTCTGTGGTTCACTGTGAGATCCTGACCTCTTGAAATGTGTCACTGGCAGACAGGCCACTGAGCAGCCTCTGAGTCCCAGGTGCCATTCAATTCTGAAGTCTTGGGGGACCCCGGGAGACTGCAGCAGAAGGGGGAGCCACATATATCATCCTCATGACATTTGTGTGGATTTTAAGTGTTTAGCTTTAATCACAAGTGTGCATGCATGCGTAGTCGTGTGCAACGCTTCGCGACCCCACAGACTGAAGCCCACCAGGTTCCCTGTCCATAGGATTTTCCAGGCAAGAATACTGAAGTGAGTTGCCATTTCCTTCTCCAGGGGATCTTCCTGACCCAGGGGTCACACCTGTATCTCTTCCATTGGCAGGTGGATTCTTTACCACTAGTGCCACCTGGGAAGCCCAAGTGGAGGTTTAACTTTTTTAAAAAACCAATCTTTAGAAGTAATTTACATGAAAACATACGTCTATACAAAATCCTGCATATAACTGTTCATGGCAGCATTATTCAAAGTAGCCAAAAGTGGAAACAGTCCAAATGTACCTCAAATGATGAACGGATACATGAAGTGTGGTATCTCCATATAATGGAATATTATTTGGGGGAAGAAAGGAATGAAGCGCTGGCACATACTACAGCATGAATGAACCTTGAAAATGATGCTAATTCAAAGGAGCCAGGCACAAAAGACTACAAATGGTAGGATTCCATTCATATGAAATATTCAGAGAGAGAAAAAGCAGAGTAGTAGTTGCCAACGGCTAGGAGGAGATGCGGAAATGATAGCTATTGTGTGTAGGGTTTACCTGAGGGGGATGAAAAATGTTCTAAAAGAGATCAGGGTAACAACTGCACGACTCTGAGGATATACTGAAAATCACTGAATTATACACTCCAAATGGGCGACTTTCTAGTATACGAATTATACCCCAATAAAGCTATTCCAAATACAGAATAATTTACAATGAACACAACTGTTTCCTTACAATTGATATTGACTCCAATTATGTCATCTCTTCTACGGTTACTCTATTTCACCTTGTTTACTCTCAAATCAGCTACTTTTCAAGGGCATTTGCTGATTTTCTTTTCCTTTCAAGCCCACAAAAAAGGCACAAGGATTTCTTTTTCAAATCTGAGATCTTTTTATGATCAAAGTGATCCATTGTTAAAAATTCATACCATACAGAAATAGCATAATAAACATCAAACATCCACTCATAACCCCTTCCCCAAAGACTGCCACTCTAATAGGTTGCTTTATAGCTTTCTTGAGCTTTAATGAATGTATAAACATAAATGTAATTTGCACAAACTTGATATCCAAGTACACTGTTCTGAAACCAGCTTTTTTCCTTTGACAGCCTGTCATAGATGGCTTTCAACGACCAAACATTTTGATATACACCATCATTTTTAATACCTGCTTAATATTGTTGAATAGATAACCCCCCAGTTATATTAGTCAACTCCACGTTAATGGATATTTAAGCTGTTGTCATGTTTTTTCTATGCTAAACAAGCAACAAGGACATTCACTGAGAGATTAGGTTAGCTGAAAAGATCATTCAGGTGTTTTCCATAACATTTTACAGAAAAACTTGAACTGATTTTTTGGCCAACCCAATACATTCCTAGAAATGGGAATGATTAGCCAAAGGAGTCACCTATTTTACAACTGGATGTCTATTCCTTGATCTCCTTCTATCAAGGAGGCTAATTGGGACAACCCTGAATTAAAAAGTGTCTTAGACCTCAGCAATTGGAGCCAGGTGACTATCAAGGGGCTCCATTTGGCTGTCCATCACTCCCCACCTGGAGGCAGGGATGGGAACATCTTTTCACTTCTGGTGAATTTCCACAGGTGGAAACCAGCCAAATCCTTGAGTTATGGCCATTTTTTTCCAGTTCTAAGATTCCAAGGCTTTCCTCTCTCAATTTCTGGTAACCTCTTTGTTCACATAGCCCAAAGATTTCATGGTGATTTCCAAATTTAGACAAAATTCATTATGCCTGAAAGTAATTGGAAGAAAGTGTAGGATCACAGAGCACACGAGATGTTAGTACCAATGAAGGATGAGTTCACAGAAATATTTACAGCAAAAAGAATAACTCTTCAAGGTCCCAAAGAATCACTTGGTTTTTTGTGATCTTCTCCCCGAAAAAACTTATTTTCAGAACCAGGCATCTAGCTACAAGGCTGCCTGGCTTCCTAGTAAATTTTAAAGCCTACATCCCTTAAATAAACCCTACCTCTCTTGAGTGAAATAGAAGCTGCTGCCCTTCCCTCAAACATGCTGTATTTTCCTACATTGTGTCTTTGCCATTAATAATAAAAACCTGGCACCATTTAATCTATTATATGCCAGCCAGTCTTCTATGTGCTTTGGGGGGGGGGGGTATTTTAGGTAATTCTACGAGGCAGGTAGCATTTCTCCCCATATACATGTAAGGAAAAATGAAGCTCAGAAAGGTTGAGTGACTTACCCAGAGTCACACAGCTGCTCAGGGTCAAGCAGACCACGTTATCCTAATTCCAACACTTCTGCTGTCAATCTCCCCCTCTGCATTGCCTGACACCCTCCACCCTCTCTGGCTCCCAACAATCTACATCCCTCAAGAGGCACCTCAAATTCCATCTCTTCTGACAGCTCCCCACCTTCAACCCCATGGAAGTTCTTTCATCATTCTGAATTCTTACTGTCTGAATTCCGAGGGGCTTATTGTCCTCAACACAGTTTCTTCAGCACCTTTCAAGCACCAGACTCTGCCAGATGTCCAGCCCCAGCCCCAGGTCTCAAGGAGGTACAGCCAGGGTTGTGTCTGCCACTAGACTGCAGACCCATCAGAGGCAGGTGTGACGGGTACCTCCCTGTATCTCTGGGGACGGCGGCCGCCCAGGAGGCCCACAGCAGACATTTCTGGGCTCACTGGTGAGTTGGGTGAACGATGGCAGTGTGAAGGGATGGCTGCTTTTCTCCCCCCGCCCCCGAATCAGGGCCTCTGAGTCTCTGCCTGCTCCCGTGACCCACTGTCCTGTGGATTCACCCCTTCCTGTTCTGAGGTGTTTCTCCTCTCACCGGGGAGGCACCTCTGGCCAGATAATTTCTCTCCTTCTGCAGAGGGCGACGTGCAGCCTGGCAGGTGCCTGATAACAAATCCATTAAACCTCTGTCTCTTCTCCCAGCACGAGCTCCCGGGCACTCCACAGTGTTTATCTTCCCTACCCAGCAGCCGGGTAGATGACGAGGGTCTCCTTCCACATGCGGCAAGTAGGAAAGAGACTGTACTTTGAGCCCCAAGTCACCTGAATGACAGCCAAAAGACAGAACAACAGGAATTGTACCCTGCATGGCGTCCCCTCCCCTGAGGACCAGGGTTGGGCTGAGAGTACTAGAAAACCAAACCCTGATGTCCACCCGCTTTCTCCTTCTGATGGCTCCTCTGACCTCACACACACACACACACATGCCCCTACACATACACAGACGGCCCCTCCTTCCCTGGGCCCCTGACAAGAAAACTCAAAAGGGAACACAGGTAGGGCAAAGCCAAGGAGACTATGTCATCCAAGGGTCTGGGGTAGGTGGTACCTGATCCCCGTGGTGCAATTTGAGAGAATCAGGCAGAACTAAGGCCTGGGCTGCCTGCTACCAGGACCTGAAAGTTCTCATTTAGGATTGTCGCCTGAGTTGGCCTCACAGTCTCCCTCGGGCTTCATGGCACATGGAAGAACCCCCACGTCTGGTTTTATGCTCTTCAGTTCTGAAGGACCGATGCTAAAGCTGAAGCTCCAATACTCTGGCCACCTGATGCGAAGAACTGACTCATTAGAAAAGACCCTGATGCTGGGAAAGATTGAAGACAGGAGAAGGGGACAACAGAGGGTGAGGTGGTTGGATGGCAGTACTGATTCGATAGACATGAGTTTGAGTAAGCTCCAGGAGTTGGTGAAGGACAGGGAAGCCTGGTGTGCTGCAGTCCATGGGCTCTCAAAGAGTCGGACACAGCTGAGCAACTGAACTGAACTGGGGCCATCTTGAGATTCCTAACAATTTTTAACGAGAGTAATCCTTTGTTTTCATTGTGGGCTGGGCCCCACAAATCATAAAAGCTGCTTCTATTGATGAGAAGGGAACAAGATTCTTCAGAAAAGGATGAAGGACAGAACAGGTTCTTGAAGAGGGAAGAGGACGGGAGAGGGCTGAAGGGCTGTCCCTGAGAGCTGGGGGAGCTTCATGGGTTCCAATCAGGCCCCAGAAGCTCAAGGAAGCTGAGACTGGGCCATCCTGTGTCTTACCCCTCCCCCATCAGCCTTTCCCAAGTCCCTGAAGCCGGCAGAGCACTGAGAGCTTCTGGGTCTCAGTGTGGCCCCAGGAAGATGTCAGAAAGCACCCTCCCTCCTCGAAGGCAAACTAGTGCAGCCACTATGGAGAACAGTATATAAGTTCCTTAAGAAAACAAAAATAGAACTACCCTGTGATCCAGCAGCCCCACTGCTGAACAGATATCTGGAAAAGACAAAAACTCCAATTTGAAAAGATGTTCACTGCAGCAGCAGCAGCAGCAACAGATATGAAGCAACCCAAGTGGCCATCAAGAGATGACTGGCTAAAGATGTGGTATATATCAATATATGCAATGGAATATTACTCAGCCATAAAAAAGAATGAAATACTGTCTTTTGCAGGAAATTGGATGGCCCTAGAGATAATCACACTAAGTCAGAGAAAGACAAATGTCACACAACATCACTTCTGCATGGAATCTTAAAAAATAATATAAATATACAAATATATGAAACAGAAACAGAATCACAGACATAGAAAACAAACTGATAGTTACCCAAGGGGGAGGTGGGAAGGGATCTGTTAGAAGTATGGAGCTGGCAGGTACAAACTACTACACATAAAATAGATAAGCAACAAGGATTTACTGTATAGGGAACTATATTAAATATCTAATAATAACACATAGAGGAAAATAATCTGAAAAATATACACATATCTCTAACTGAATCACTTTGCTGTATACCTGAAACTAACACAATATTGTAAGGCAACTATACTTCAATTGTTATAAAAAGCATCCCCCTGCCTCCCAGCCCTGGGTGTGCACAGGGAGTGTGATGGTGGCCCCTCCTATATTTACACTCTTCTGTCCATCCTCCAGGCCCGGGGCTCAGCCTCCAGCTCCAAGTCCTCCTACAGTCCCAGAGCCACGGCAAGGCTGCTGCTGCTGCTGCTAAGTCGTGTCCGACTCTGTGCGACCCCATAGACAGCAGCCTACCAGGCTCCTCCATCCCTGGGATTCTCCAGGCAAGATACTGGAGTGGGTTGCCATTTCCTTCTCCAATGAATGAAAGTGAAAACGGAAAGTGAAGCCGCTCAATCATGCCCGACTCTCAGCGACCCCATGGACTGCAGTCCGCCAGGCTCCTCTGTCCATGGGATTTTCCAGGCAAGAGTACTGGAGTGGGGTCCCATTGCCTTCTACTCTGAGCAATTCGCTGCAGTTTGCCAGGTGCCTTCAGCCACAGCAAACTGGGACTGGGAGCCCCTGGTTCACTGGAGTTGCGCCCACGCCACAGAGAGCCCACTTAAGGCTCCCTGTGATCCAGAGCCTCATTAGGGAGCAGAAAAGTCACACCCAACCTCATCCCCAGCAGAAGCCCTGCCCCGTCCTCTGGGAAAATCAGCCCTTTATTAAAGCGGGGAGCTGGGCTCTGTGAGTGAGAGTGGGGACTTCTTTCAAGCAGGATCCAGGTCTTAGATTCCTGTGTATTCCAGTATCAAGCTCAGAGCCCTGGTAGGAAAGAAGGAAGATGCAGAAAGGAAACGAGGGAAGGAGGAAGGATGGATGGATGGGTTGGTCACCTAGGCCTGACTATTCAGAAGAGCACCTAGGAAACCCTCCTGTCTTTAATCTCCAAAACAGCCTGCCAGATTCCACCAATATTGCTGCATTTCTTAAGAACCTTTTGGCCTTGAGAAGCCCTACTAAAATTCAAATACTCCTGGAAATAAACTCTGAGCTTTCTTCCAGGGAGATAAGGGTCGGTGCTCGGAATCTGGTGAAAGCAGAAGGAAGGCAGGGCGGAGGGGGGACAGAGGCAGCGGTGACAAACACAACTGCCCCGGAAGGAACACACCCATGGCCACGGTGGGGAGAGGCCCTGTGTGGTCACTGCTGGCTACAGAGCAGATGGATGGGGCTCCAAGTGGTTCCTGAGCTGCGGTTTGCTGAGTTCTGCTTGTCCTAAGCTCCTTCGTGTCTCAGCTCCCTGAAGTCCAGGACTGTGAATCCCTCTCCCTTCCTGAGCAACCTAAAAGCAGGGCCTCCCTTCATGGCGGGGAAGATCCAAAGCTACACAATGGGTGGGAGCACGGATGCTCCGGGAGCCCTGCCTCCCGGGCCCTCCGCCCAGCACCCCACCAGCCCTGCTGAGCTCCCAGCCAAGGTGCTTGGAAAGGAGCCTCCCGCCTGGCCCCACCACAGCAGGGGCGGCAGGAGAGGAGGACCTGGAGGGCCTGCTCCCGAACCCTCCCTGGAGACCCCATCTGGCTCTGCAGGCTGTGACCTCGTTAAGGGGGCCTGCTGGAAAGCGGATTAGGCATCCCAGTGAGTTCCCGTCATGTGGTTGTTATTATCCGCAGTTTTCATCAGAATTCGGAACCGGTGCCCTCTGGCCAGCTGCAGCTGCCCCCGGATCAGCTGATCAGCATCAGCCGCCTACTGCGCAGCCCCCTAGCCCTACCCACATTCCCCCTTTCAATCCATGTGGATTCCTCAAGCGTGTGGATTCATCAAGTACTCAGCCGGCAGTTAGACCTGCCCAAAAGTGAAGTGGAGCCTCCCCACCATAGAAGCCAGGATCAAGTGCTGGTGGTCAGGGGGTGCTTCCCAAGGGGGCGTGGCCAGAGCAGAATGGGGCAGTGGGTGCTGGAGTAGCCAGAAATAAAGGCAGCCAGGGACTTCCTGCTTTAAGCACTGGCCTCTGCTCCCCTGTCTGGTCTCTGATAGCCTGGAGGTTCCCTGTAACTGCCCCTCAAAGCAGCAAAAGGCATTCTCCTGTGAATTCTAGAGATCAAAGTGGTCTTTCCTGACCCCTGCCCACCCCCTCCGCCAGCTCCCCCACAGGCCTGGGAAGTGAGGATCACTTTTCTTTTATTTTTTTAACAAAACAAGTGCTTGGGGAGTTATTTTTTAATCAAGTTAGTCCAACAATTCCAAGGTACAAACTTAGCCAGTTTTGAACTGATGGATGACAAGGGCCCAGAGGTCAGTCCTTCCATAGAGGAACGGTCTCCTCCCTGATGCCCTCCTTGGTCACGGTGCAGATTCTGAGTGCGTCCCCAGAGCACACGTCTCTCTCTCTCTAGCAGAAGCATCTCAGTTGCTCTTCACACCCACTGCTTCGACCAATCAGAGGCAGTCTCCAGGGTTCGTCACCCTCTCCCTCCCTCCCCCAAACCTAGAACAGTCTCCTGGGGTGACCCGAAGCCTGGGGGCCAATTCAACCCCAGGGAGCCCCTAAGCTACTTCTCAGTGCTCCCTCTGACTGGAGAAGCTCAGCTCAGGGTGCTCTTCTCACACGCAAGGATGGCCGTGTGGGTCGTGGTCCCTGGGGTCCCATCTCACACACGGTGTTCATTCATTGGCTCGGCCGGATGTCTGCTGAGCAATTACTACAGGCCGAGCACTGGTCAGGGTGGAGGACAGCAAACCCTCTCATCCTCAGGCAGCTCCCTGCCTGCAGAACAGACAAGGAGCAGGGCTGGGTAGAGCTGACCATCGTGTGGGAGGCACCACGGGGGAGTTAGTTCCATGGCCTTTGCCCTCAAGAAGCTTAGAGTCAGGTGGCCAGGCTGACTCAGTGTGATAAGGCTGGAAGCGGGGTCAGAGGGAGGCAAGAGCAAGTAGCTAAGAGGGGACATCCAAGAAGTGCTTAAGATAGGGGGACGAAACACAGGACAGAGGCATGGCAGACCCACAACAGGGACAGATCTAGGAACCGGAGCTCAGGCAGGAGAGCAGAGGCCCTCCACTCTAGGCAGAGCCCTGGCACAATCAGGTTTATACTCTTTTTTCTATTTTTTTAAGATTTTTTTATTTTTTTGATGTGAACCACTTTCAAAATCTTTTTTGAACTTGTTACATATAATATTGCTTCTGTTTTAGGTTTTCGGTTTTTTGGGCCCTGAAGCATGTGGGATCTTAGTTCCCCGACCCGGGATCAAACCCACACCCCCTGCAGTGGAAGGCCAAGTCTTAACCATCGGACCCCCAGGAAGTCCCCCCAGGTTTACATTTTAGAAAGTGACTGGCCAGAGCTGAGAGGACACTATCCTGGGGGAGTCTACCCTTGTTTAGTGAATGATGCCTGACAACTGAACTCAAGCAGCAGAGGTGAGGCAGGGCAAAGGGGCAAAGTGAGTGGATTTAAGGAGGGTGAGTGGACAGGATGTGGTGACTAATGGATGCAGGCTGTGGGCCAGAAGGAAAACGACACCTGGCTTCTGGCTTGATCGGCCAGGAGGACAGCTGAGCAACTAAATAAGGCAGGGAATATGGACAAGGGGCAGGATGCTGGGAATGATAAAGGGTTCAGTTTCGAACTTGTTGACACTGAGGCGTTTGTGGGACAAATAAGAGATGCTGGAAAGCTGGTAGATGGTGTAATGGATTTGGAAGACATGGCAAACTGAAGGCATACAAGTACCTGAGATCATCCAGCTTGTAAATGATAGCAAAGTTAAACCCTGCAGAACACCATCAGATAATCCAAAGGAGGAGGAACCTGGGAAAAGTTGAATAGAATGATCAGAAATAGAAGAAAAATCAGGGGAGGAGAGGAAGTGCATTTTCCACATGTAACCAGAAAAGTCAATTCAAACTGATCTAAGTAATAAAAATGATTTAAAGGTGCATATAATAGGAAATCCAGGCCAATATTGGCTTCAGGTTCAGCTTCATCCAGCTGCTCAACAACAACATCAAGGATTCAGTTTCTTTGTGTCTCTTGGTTTTGCCGTATATAAGATGAGCTTTCTTCTAATGCCAGCTGCCAAAACGCAGGTTTCTTATCATCCCCTCAAAGTTCAGGGGAAAGAGACCCAAACAGCCAGATATCTCCCAGAGGATCAAGGAACTTTTTTACCTGGAAAACTGCCAAAATTTTTCCCCAAGCTCATTGGCTTGAATTTGGTCATATCCCCACCCCTGAACCAATTTCTGTGGTTCTGACTAGCTTATACCCAAAAAGCACTTTCCCCAGGCTCAGAGCATAAGACAGACTTGGTTTTCCACAAAGCACATAGAGGAGTAGATTCTTTAAATTTTTCTAAAAAATTACTAAAAAATAGATAGAATGCATGTTGAGATCCTTTCAAGGAGGAAGTAATCAACAGCATCAAAAACAGAGAGACTGAGACTTCCCTGGCAGTCCAGTGGTTAAGACACCACATTTCCACTGCAGGAGGTATGGATTCGATCCCTGGTCAGGGAACTAAGATCCTGCACGTGTGTAATATAGCCAGAAAATAGAAGGAGCAGAAAAAAAGAACAAAAAACAGAGAGATTAAGAGTCATCTTTTTGTATGAGCTGGAATGGAAATAGCTGTGAGGATAGGAGTCCATCTAGAAGTTTCCCTAGAAACTGTGGTCCCCAAAGGGAGTCAAGCTCAGGCGTTGACACTATGTGTGAGCACTAGGGCACGTGTGTTGGGTGTGTGGGTGTACAGCGGATGGCATGGCCACAGTGGACCTTTGGGAAACTCACTCTGGCCTGAGGGAGGGGTACAGTGAAGGAGCAAGGAGCCGGATCCAAGAGCAGGGGAGTCTCTCTTAGGTACCTGGGAATGATCAGCCAGCTGGTGGTGACCAGGCATGGAGAAAAAGATAGAATGAGTGATGTTAAAGGGACCAGACAGCAGGACTGGGGAGTGTTTGGAAGTGAAGGGTGAGGAGTGGTGGTACTCTGGGTGTGAGGACAGGGCTGGACAGCCCCCGCCGGCCACCATCGAGGATGGAGGCCCTGCCAGAACTCTCCTCCCCTCCCCAGCCGGTCCATCTACCGCCGAGATGCCAGTGAGGTCACACGTGCTGCCACGGTCAGGATGACTAGTCACTGTGGAAAGGAAATCGCGGATACACATGTGGGAAACGCTCCACGCTCCAGCTGGCCCCACAGGTGGGGTGGGAGGGTGAGCTCCAAGAGGAAGGGACCAAAGGGAAGAGATGCTCCCCCATCAAATTTTTTTTACTAAAGTGCAAGTGGAAGAGGACTTTGCCCCAAGGAGCAGCTAAAGCAGAAGAACAGGATCTTCGGTGTCCATTTTGGAAGCAGCTCCCTCAGTGGCTGGTAATTTTTCTTCTGGAAGGTGAAGTGTTTGCAGCCCTTGTTCCAAGAACTTGGACCCCGTGTCCTTTTTTTTTTTTTTTTTTTTTTTGCAGACTTTGGCTTTGGTCGAATGGGAGATGCTGGAAATCTTTCTGCAGGAGACCGGACCAAGTTGCACTCTTGGCCACACTTCCTTGGGCTGGGCTCCAGTTTGTGGGGGAAGAGGAGAGGGCTCGGGGGAGGGGGTGCTGACGGAGCAGAGAACACACAGGGGGATGACAGAGCAGGGATGGACGGCTCTTCCCAACAGCCCTGGGAAGGAAAGACAGGAAGAAGAGTCCTGGCAAAACAGCTAATCCTCCGTCCCTGCTTCCTCGCTCAGCGTCCGCAGGCCTGGACTTCCTACTCTCGTCTCACTCCAGGTGAGAAGGAGGCAGAGGAGCTGTGAATGGAGCATGTTTCCAAGACCCCTGCTTCACCAAAACCAAGGCCACCAATCTGGAAAACACGAGGCCTGGGCTCACCGCAGCCACACCTGCCTCCACCCTCGCAAGTGAGGCGACCCGGGCTTGCATCTCCAGGATGTGGTTCACATCCAACCCTGACGACGATGGAGGGAGGAGGACCGGGAGCTGCAGCTGGCTGGAGGACGCCTGGGCTCGATGCTCTGACTGTCTTGTCTGCCCCCAGAGCAGCGGCGGAATCTGGGAAGGAGTCAGATGCAAGGTCCGTGACTATTTTCAGAAGATGCTCAAGGAAATCTCTTCTTCAACCTAAAAACCTCGCCACCCAATCACCAGGAAGGCCACAAGGTCAAAAGCAGCCTTTTGGGCCCTACTCCACCCCCTTCTTCCCCCTCACTGAGCACCGAGAATAACTTCCTGCTGGGGGTGAGGTGGGTAAAAAAAGATTTAATTGCAGTTTCTGTTTCTGAGCACACTCCCCAACCCTGGGACCGCCATGTCGCCCTGCCTGACTGTGGTGTCAGTGAAAGGGCACTGGCCTGGGCCTCCACCACAGGCCAAGACGTCACCCAGCAAGAGCCCGGGAGGTGGAGGGCCAGCTATCTCCTCGGCCAAGCTCGCATGTCCTCACAGCAACCCCTGAGCAATCTCTGATAACACCCAAACATTTGGCCTTGGGGTATCTTCTCCAGACACCTAAGGCAGGATCAGTTCAGTTCGGTCGCTCAGTCATGTCCAACTCCTTGAAACCCCATGGGCTGCAGCATGCCAGGCCCGCCTGTCCATCACCAGCTCCCAGAGTCTACCCAAACTCATGTCCATTGAGTTGGTGATGCCATCCAACCATCTCATCCTTTGTCTTACCCTTCTCCTCCTGCCCCCAATCCCTCCCAGCATCAGGGTCTTCTCCAGTGAGTCAGCTCTTTGCATCAGGTGGCCAAAGTATTGGAGTTTCAGCTTCAACATCAGTCCTTCCAATGAACACTCAGGACTGATCTCCTTTAGGATAGACTGGTTGGATCTCCTTGCACTCCAAGGGACTCTCAAGAGTCTTCTCCAACACCACAGTTCAAAAGCATCAATTCTTCAGTGCTCAGCTTTCTTTATAGTCTAACTCTCACATCCATACATGACTACTAGAAAAACTCTGCCTTGACTAGATGGACCTTTGTTGGCAAAGTAATGTCTCTGCTTTTCAATATGCTGTCTAGGTTGGTCATGACTTTCCTTCCAAGGAGTAAGCGGATGGACGGATTCTAAGTCTTTGAAAGGAGGGTGATTTTCCTCTGGGTATCTCTAGGCCAGGGTTGTCTTCTCCCCCAGTTTCCTAATCTCACCCTCTGCCCCCGCCATCCTTCCCCTCACCCCATCATATCCTTGCCGCCCTGTGGCTGGCCACCAGGACTGCTTCACGCCAAGGCTTTTTCATATGCGACTCTCAACAGCATCAGATGAGGCCCCACAGTGCGTGGCCTGCCCTTCATTGTTGGCAAGCCCAGGGCACACACACCTCTCCGGGTCCTCCACCACTCCCACCCTCCCACCCCTCACCTCCAGCTCCCAGTGGAAGATGTTTAAAAATCCAATATTCACCAAGCAAACATTCTGCAAGTCCTTCTCTGCCCTCATCCAGCCCTTAGCTGTCCTGTTAAACAAGCAGGTGAGGCGGGCCCTTCTCCCCACAAAGTCCCCTAACCTTCTCAGCGATGCCTTCTAATCTGGTCATCAGATATTTCTGAAGATGAAGGCTGGCCCCGGACGGGGCATCAGTGGAGCTGTGGTGAAGACTGTTTTTCTGGTTTGGGACTTCACCCACTGGGATTCCGTTAACTGCCTTTGTTGTCCAAAAATGCGAGTTAGGAATCCCTCCAGGAGGTGGGAGGGGTGATTAAAACGAAGAAGAGAATAAAAGCTTTTAAACATAGTCCCTCGGTGCCAAGAACAGCTCCCAAGGCTTACAAGTACTCGCAGGCCCATCAAAGGGAAGCCAGGCCGATAGCTCTTGTTTGTTGACTCGGTGAAACACTACGTCCCAGGGTTATTGCCACTGAAAACATCTCCTCTATCTGGGATCTTTTCTACACCAAGTGCACAATTGCTTCATTCATCTCCTCGGAGGAATCTGTCACCAAGTCCATAAACTGCCTCCGCCAGCAGGCAGGGCAGGACACCCACCTGCCTGGCCTCTGCCCACTGGGATGAGATAAGGATGTGGTTCCTGGGTTAATAAAGCCCAGACTCTCTCCCACCCTGTGGGCGGCACCCTCCTCCTTTCCCCAGCCTAACCCCAGCCCCCCTCACTCTCATAAAGAACCAAGGCAAAGGGAGCGGGTTGGGGGCAGGAAAGTGTCTCCATCGATGTTCAGGGAGCTTCACGTAAACATACAATGTATTCCTCCCCCCAAGAAAAGAAATCTAACCTCACAGTGTGTCTTCTACATGCCAGACATAAGCTGTGTCACATGTTTGCTCTTTACCATAACCCAGCGAGGCAGATCTTTCATGGAGGAAAACGTTGCCCAAGAACCCAATGGCAAGAGTAGGACTCAAGAGCGAGTCCCACCAGCCAATGGTAAGAATGTGGGCAAACCGTGGAGAATCTGAGCTTTATATCACCTGCCTCTTTACTGCAGGTAGTAATGGTACCTCTCCACCCCAGCTCCCAGCTCTGACTTCCTCAAGTGAGATGGGATCTCCTTCATCTCCATGTCCAGGTACCATGATCACCCTCCTTGGATGTCCGACTGGAATGAAGCGGTACCCACATTACATGCCATGGGGAGCAAGGAGAGACTTGCTGGTGGTCCGGAGGAGGGTACTGGTAGGAGCTGGGGCTGAAGGGGGCGTACCAGGCATCCCGGGGCAGACCATGGGGAGGGAAGGTTAAGCACATGCCCTCTTCTGGGAGTGGGAAGCACCAAGGGGACCCTCCCCTCACCCCCAAGGCTCATCAGTTAGATCAGTCAAATCTGCAGAAGTCTTACAGGAAGAGCCAAGTGACCCCGAGACAAGAGGTGAGAATGGAACTGACATCCAAAGCACCCTCCGTCTGACGGGACAGTGGGGGCGGGCTCAGGAGTGAGGCCTGCCTGGTGCCACCTTGAAGAGACCCAGCAGTTCCTCAAAGAAGGGCGGCCCCTGCCGCCTGGGTGGGACTCATCCATGAGTAAAAAGGAGCTGCTCTGGGCAGGTTTTAGTGGTGGGGAGGGGGTTCCCCACAGACCCACCTCAGTCTAGACCCACCTCGGTCTAGACCCACCTCAGCCCTAGCAGAGGGGCATCTGCGGAGGCACAGACATGGCCCACCCCGCCTCCTCTGCCCCCTTAGTGAGATGCCTCTGTACCTTTCAGGGCACCACCTGCCTTCTGTCTTGCTGTAGGCCCTGCTGTTCCGTCTTTTCTTTGTGGAGCCCAGGGCGGGGCCCTTATGCCTCCCGGGTCCCCTCAGCGGCTCAGCAGGGCCCGGACCCCCCCCTTCACCCCCACCACCCCCGCCCCCCGCCGTGGAGATGAGGGTGGGTTCAGGTGAGGCGGGGGTTGGGGGCAGAGGAAGGTGAGAACGGCGCGGTTCACCCATGCTCCCCAGTCTTGCCCACCCACCGTCCACCCCAGGCCCCGAGATGGCCCACCGGGGTGCCAGGCGCATTTCAGCGGGGGTGAGGAGTGCTGCCCCTGCTCTCTGGCCCCCGGGGCCCCCGGGTGTGAGCCCAGCGCCGCCTCCCCGCCTGGCAGGAAGCGCTCCGGCGGCTTCACCGCGTCTGCATCACGGCCGTAATTGAGCCTCGCCCTCCGGGGTGATATGAGTGTCAAAAATACGCCGAGGCTGTAAATCAGGCGGTAGGAAGCTCCGTCTCCAGTTTGCCTGCTCAACCAGAGGGAGACGAAATGTCCTGTCACGGGCTCCCCGAGTCTGCGAAACGCGTGTGATTTCAGGAGATTTGTAACCGGCATTAACACCGGCCAGCGCCCGGGGAGCCGGGCTCCCGGCGCCCTGCGGCCCGCGCGCCCCCCGCCCTCCTCCGCAGCTGGGGCCGAGCCGGCGGGGGACCCGGGGACCAGGTGCCGGACCAGCCCTGGTGTTCAGCAGCAGCTGCTCCGGCTCCTCCCCAGGAGGATCTGGGGGGGGAATTTTCCACTGCCCAGTTCCATGGAGCTTTCACCTGCCCCAACTGGTCACAGGGAGGAGAGCGGGGAAAGTTTGGGGCGGGGGGTGCCCACACGCAGACCCCCCCCCCACCCGCATCCTACAGTCATCCGTGGGGGTGGCAGGCGGGCGAGTAGTGGATTTTGTTTGTTTTCTCTGGCCCTGGAATGCCAAGGTGTGTGGAGGTGGCTTGTGGGTGGGAACCTGGCATCCTTTTGGGGGGGAAAGAAAGGACAGGATCCAGGCCCAGGTTTCAGGGAGCGAGCACAAAAGCCAGCGAGGGGCCTAAGCCGCCCAGCGTGGGTGAAGGCTGCCTGCGCCTCTCGCTCCGGCCTCCCTGCCTCCCTCCCGCTGCTCCTCCCCCTCCCGGAACCCGCCCCCACCCTCAGCCCTGAGCCGCTGATGCCCTCGGGGTTCTGTTTTCATTCCAGGCTGTGGATCCGGTCGTGGGAAGCAGGTAGGAAACCATGATTCTGGAGGTTAAATGAAGAATTATATTTAGTGCTCACAGAAAGCCAAATATTGGGTTAGCAGCCAGGAATGGAGAGGGGAAAAAAAAAACCCAAAGCAAACAGGAGAGGAAAGAAATTCCTACCAAACAAGGTTCCTATTCATTCTTCCAGTCCCAGGTGCAGGGGCCTGCAGAGGTGAGACCTGGCCGAGTGGAAGAGGTCTGTCTTGTGTTCGTGGCTACAGAGAAGTTCGTGGACCCCAGACTTCTGTGCGACTCCAAACTCTGATCCCTCACTGCCTGTCCCCATGGGACCAAGGGGCTCTCAGGCCTGCCCACAAAGGTGGTCGTTAGGTAGGTTAGGTAGCTCGGTAGGTAGCTTGGCTGGCAGTGGTACCCCAGGCTTACTACATTGGGAGGTAGGGATGGAGTGGGGAAGGGGAGAGCAAAGTGAAACGCCCCTGCCTTGACTTGGAATGAGTGATTCAACCTCCCTGGTCCTCACCTATGGAATGCAGAGTTGGATAGTGATTTCACAGGGCATCACTGACTCAACGGACATGAGTGTGAGCAGACTCCAGGAGGTGGTGAAGGACAGGGAAGCCTGACGTGTTGCAGTCCATGGGGATGCAAAGAGGCAAACACAACTGAGCGACTGAACAACATCCTATTATTCTGTTTCTGCCTAAAATAAATGATAAAAGTAAGAGTGTGAACAAGACCACAACAGCAGCACCCATCTGCTTCCATCAGAGCTTAGGGCGAGGCCCAGACATGGCAAGCTGTGTTTTAGCCTGTTCCCCATGACTTCTAGGATCTGAGCTGACTCCGCTGGACTCCATTGATGGATCTGGAACATGCTCTGACTGCTGCAAAATCAGACAACAGCCTGGGCTGGGGCCGGGTGGGGTGGGGGAAGGACTGGAGGTTCAGGAAGAAATTGCGAGTAGGTGGGAGAGAGAAGGGACAGAGGAGGAACCATCGCAAACCCCACCCCCGCCCCCACCTTTAGCCAGCATCTTCTGTGGGACCACAGAGAAGGCCGTTTATCTTCCTAACTCCAAGGCTCATTTCTATTCAGTCACCGGATTGTTTAATTACCTTCTCCTTCTGTGGATTTCTCCCGTGGGGGAGATCTATGGTAGGAGGCTGGATCCCAAGTGAGAAAGTGCCTTTAAAAGCAAAATTGCTAGCTAGTGGGTAAAGGACAAAATTCTAACCAATCCTGAAAGGAGAGACAGCTCTCCCAGGTCTGTCTGTCTCTGTGTGTCTTTATTTCTCAGACACTTGACTCTCTCTCCCTCCCACGCCCTAGTGTTCTCTAATGGGCCCAAGCTTCAGGCAGAATTTGGGCACCCGCACACCCTGTGGGTAGGAAATGCCAGCCTGAGGACTAGCCTTTGCTGTACGTTGATGATGATGAATGCGCCCTCCAAGGAGCCCAGCCTAAGGGTACACTTGTTCACTAGCTCATCCCTGGCCCATCCACGATTCCTCAGGTTCCAGCCCGCATCAGCCAGCACTCAGAAACAGGCATCGGTCAGGTGAGTCAGACCAGAGCCCTGGGAGAGGACACCCAGAGCCACCCACGGACAGAATTGTAAGATAAAATGAATTCTCACAAACCTGCCCCTTCCTTTGCATGCCTTAAGCTCAGCAAATGACACCGCCTTCCACAAGTTTTCTAGAAACTAAAAATCATCCTTGACATCCATCTAATCCACCACCTCCTATTTATCTCCCAAGTTTATCTCTACAGTCTCACCACCCCCACTGCCACTGCCCTCGTAGGCCCTTGGACAATGGTATCGGGAGGATGAAGGGACAAAATAGCATCTGCATGTGGTGAGAAGGAGTGGAAAGAGTGCTAAAGCCTTATTGTCCATGGAGGGAAGTCTATCAATAGTACCCAAAGCTGAAAACTAAAGAGGTAGGAATATAAGCATATTATTTGGTGTTTACAAAGGTAAACACCAAAAGAAGCAGTTAAAGGAGTTGAGGGACTTCCCTGGTGGTCCAGTGGCTAAGACTCCGAACTCTCAATGCAGGGAGCCTGGGTTCGATCCTAGGTTGGGGAACTAGATCCCGCATGCTGCAACTAAGACCTGGTGCAGCCAAATAAATAAATATTAAAAAATAAAATGACTGAGTAGGAATAGATGATCAGATAAATACAAATAGAATAAAACAAATAGAAAAGACAGATAAAGACAAATAGAATAAAGAGCCCAGAACCTCAGTAGGGAAAGAATTATTTGGTTAATGGTACTAGGGCACCAGTTGCTGTTGCTGCTGCTGCTGAGTCGCTTCAGTCGTGTCCGACTCTGTGCGACCCCATGGACAGCAGCCCACCAGGCTCCCCCGTCCCTGGGATTCTCCAGGCAAGAACACTGGAGTGGGTTGCCATTTCCTTCTCCAATGCATGAAAGTGAAAAGTGAAAGTGAAGTCGCTTAGTCATGTCCGACTCTTAGCGACCCCATGGACTGCAGCCCAGGAAAAAAAATTAGATGGCTACTTCACACCATATAGAACATATAAATTCCAGGTGTTCAAAAGGCATAAATTTAAAAAAGAAAAATTTTACAGTTTCAGAAGAAAATATGAGGGAAAAAGAAAATAGGATACCTTTGTGATCTCAGTGTTGAAAAAGAGTACTTAAATAGAATACAAAAGCCGGATCCACAAAGGAAATTATTGATAAATTTACTGTAAGAAAATGTAAAGAAGAGAAAACTAAAAATTTAAAGACAAGAACTAGGAAAAGATACGTGAAGCATGCACAACAAGAGTTGAGGGACTTCCTCGGTGGTCCAGAGGGTAAGATTTCAGGGGGGCCCAGGTTCAATCCAATGCAGGGGACCCAGGTTCGATCCTTGGTCAGGGAACTAGATTCCATATGCTGTAACTAAGTGTTCAAATGTCACAACTGAAGATTTCGTATGCTGCGATTAAAGATCCCACATGCCTCATCTAAAAGATCCTGCATGGACCTGGCCCAGCCAAATAAATGCATGTGTATTTTTAAAAAGAGTTTAATAAACTAATACAACATTGTAAATCAACTATATTCAATTAAAAGTAGTTTAATGTATTTCATCCATATTTGATAAGGACCTCTTAAAGACAGTTTAAGAGAGGTTCCAGTTCCAGTGGATGGAGTAAGCATGCCCCACCCGCCTCCCCCATTAAATACAACTATAAATCCCACACAGACTGTATGGAGCAGGTAGCTCTCTGAGGACCCTGAAAAGTAAGTGGTAATAAGTTGATGGGGCTTCCCTGGTAGCTCAGCTGGTTAAGAATACGCCTGCAATGCAGGAGACCCCAGTTTGATTCCTGGGTCGGGAAGATCCCCTGGAGAAGGGAACAGCTACGTACTCCAGTATTCTGGCCTGGAGAATCCCATGGACAGAGGAGCCTAGTGGGCCTACAGTCCATGGGGTTGCAAAGAGTCGGACACAACTGAGTGCACGTGAACACACCCACACACACAATGGGCTGATGGGGGAAGGATGCCAGAATTCAGAATTTTACCCAACCGGGGTTGAGGTTATCAGTTTCTCCCCTTCGATATCACCTGACCCGAAGGAAGCTCGAAACCCAGAAGAACATAAAGATGAGCACAGAAACAGCTCCCAGAGAAACCTTCTTTTTCTGACCTGTGAAAGGGAAAAGTGGACATGACTTAAGGTCAGAAAAGATTCCCTATTTTTGTTGGGTTTTTTCCTCTTTTTTTGCTATTCTCACTCCAGTTACCAGGCAGTACCAAAGTGGAAGCATGATACTGGTAGGTGTCAAAGCCCTGAGGGACACAGAGGAGCAGAGGTCTCCAGACTGGGCGGGGTTGGGGGGACAGATTTCCTGTATATTACTCTTTGATTTGAATGACTGGCAGTCTCTCATCAGATACCATGGAGGCTAAAAGGAGGACGAACAATGTTTTTAAAGTGCTAAAAGAAAAAAAAAATGAACCAAGAATTCTATACACAATTCAGTGCAGTCCTTATCAAAGTTCCAACTGTTTTTGTCAGACAGAGACAAGCCAATCCTAAAATTTATACAGAATTGCAAGGGACTTTTAACAGTCAAATCAATTTTTTAAAAGAGGAGTAAAGTTAGAGAACTCATACTTCCCAATTTCAAAATTTACTACAAAGCTACAGTAATCAAAACAGTATAGTATTTGACAGATGAATAGCTAAAAATGCGATGTATATATATGCACAAACAATGATATACAGTGAAATATTACTCAGCCATAGAAAACAATGAAATAATGCCACTTGCAGCAACATGAATGAACCTAGAAAGTATCATACTAAGTGAAGTAAGTCAGAAAAAAAGACAAATATCATATCATTTATATGTGGAATCTAAAAAAAATGATACAAATGAACTTATTTACAAAACAGAAACAAATGCACAGACATAGAGAACAAACTAAAGGTTACCAAAGTGAAAGGGGGGGTTAGGGATAAATTATGAATTTGAACTTAACAGATACATACTACAATATATAAAATAGATAAACAACAATGATCTGCTATTAAATATATGGCACAGAGAGTTATATTCAGTATCTTATAATAATCATAATGGAAAACAATCTGAGACAGAACATACATACATATATATATTCTTTATTATATATTCTATATCAAAGACCCAACTGTAAGGGCTAAAACAACAAATCTCTTAGAATAAAACATAGATGTAGATCTCTGTGATCTTACATTTGATAAGGAAGTCTTAGATATGCACAAAAGGCATAAGCAGCAAAATAAAAATAGATAAACTGTCAAAAGTTTAACATTTTGTAAATCAAAGAAATGAAAAGACAACCTACAGAATGGGAGAAAATATTTATACATCATATATCTTTGATATATAAAGAACTCTTACAACTCAACAACAGAAAGACAAGTCAATTCAAAAATGGGCAAAAGACTTGAACAGATAATTAACTAAAAAAAAAATACAAATGACCGACAAGCACATGAAAAGATGCCCAACATCATTCATTATTGCTGCTGCTGCTAAGTCACTTCAGTTGTGTCTGACTCTGTGCGACCCCATAGATGGCAGCCCACCAGGCTCCCCCATCCCTGGGATTCTCCAGGCAAGAATCCTGGAGTGGGGTGACATTGCCTTCTCCAATGCATGAAAGTGAAAAGTGAAAGTGAAGTCGCTCAGTGGTGTCCTATACTTAGCGACCCCATGGACTACAGCTTACCAGGCTCCTCCGTCCATGGGATTCTCCAGGCAAGAGTACTGGAGTAGGTTGCCATTTCCTTCTCCAGGGGATCTTCCCAACCCAGGGATTGAACCCGGGTCTCCCGCATCGCGGACAGACGCTTTAACCTCTGAGCCACCAGGCAAATTATTAGGAAAATACAAATAAAAAAACTGAGATACCACTTCACACCCATTAGGTTGGCTATAAAAAAATAAAATAAACAGGAAATAACATGTAAGAGTAAGGATGTGGGAAAACTGGAACCCTGATACATTGCTGGTGGGAATATATAATGGTGCAGCCACTGTGGGAAACAGTTTGGCAGCTTCTCAAAAAGTTAAACAGAGAATTACTATATGACCTAGCAATTCTACTCCTAGATCTATATCCAAGAGAATTGAAAACAGGTGTTCACACAAAAACTGGTACACAGTTGTTCATAGCAGTATTTATTCATAGTAGCTAAGGACTGAAAACCACCCAAATGTCTGTCAACTGGTGAATGGAAAAGCAAACTGAGATATATCCTTACAATGGAACCTTATTTAATCACAGAAAAGAATGAAGTATCAATACATGCTGCAATGTGGATAAAACTTGAAAACATGTCATGGGAAGGGAGCCAAATATAAAGATCATGTATTATATGATTCCATTTGTATAATGTGTCCAGAATAGGTAAATCCACAGAGACAGAAGTAGGTTAGTGGGAATGGGGGGAGGGGGACTAGGGAGTAACTGCTTAATGAGAAGAGTTTTTTTGGGGGGGAGGGGGATAATGAAAGTGTTTTAGAGGTAGATACTGCCAATGGTTGAGCAACATTACAAAGGTACTAAAAGCCACTGAACTGTGCAGTTTAAAATGGTTACAATGGTAGATTATATATCACGAATTTTACCTCCATTTTTAAAAAAGCATTCTAAATCCAGTGAAAGTATTCTTCAAGAATGAAAGTAAAGACATTCTCAAATAAAACTAAGAGAATTTGTCTGCAGCAGACTCATTCTAAAATAAATGCTACAAAAAATTCTTCAAATAGAAGGAAAATAATACCTTAAAGAAATTTAGAACGTCAGAATGAAGAAAGAGAAAAAGTGGTAAATAGAATAGACTATCCTTCTCTTAAGTTTTAAAAAATATGTCTGACAATTGAAAGCAGAAATTATAACATGGTTCAGTGAATTTCCAGTGTATATAGATGTGATACACAAGACAACTACAAGGTGAAGGGGGAGGGTAAAGGGACCTATATGATGGAAAGGTTTCTACAGGCTACATGAAGAGGTAAAATACTAAATATATATTACAATCTTTGGGGGACTTCCCTGGTGATCCAGCGGTTGAGACTTCATGCTTCCAATGCAGGGAGTCCAGGTTCAATACCTGGTCAGGGAACTAAGATCCCACATGCCACAACGAAGAGTCACAGGCTGAAACTGAAAAGATCCTGAGTGTAACAACTAAAATTCCACACAGCCAATATACACATACTAAAATATATATATATGTATACATGTATATATATAAAGAGAGTTGGACCCTAAAGAAAGCTGAGCACCAAAGAACTGATGCTTTTGAACTGGTGTTGGAGAAGACTCTTGAGAGTCCCTTGGACTGCAAGGAGATCAAACCAGTCAATCCTAAAGGAAATCAGTCCTGAATATTCATTGGAAGGGCTGATGCTGAAGCTGAAGCTCTAATACTTTGGCGACCCTGAGGCAAAGAACTGACTCATGGGAAAAGACCCTGTTGCTGGGAAAGATTGAAGGCAGGAGAAGAGGATGACAGAGGTTGAGTTAGTTGAATGGCATCACTGACTCAATGGACATGAGTTTGAGCAAGCACCGGGAGTTGGTGATGGACAGGGAGGCCTGGAGTGCTGCAGTCCGTGGGGTCGCAGAGAGTCAGGCACAACTGAGTGACTGAATGGAATTGAACTGATATATACAATAATCCTTGGAATAACTACTGAAAAAATTCATTTAAAACTATACTAAGAGATATAGTTAAAAGCTCAACAGATAAATTAAAATAGAATACAAAAAACTAAACATGTAGACCTAGTTTTAAACATATCAATATACATATGAAATAAAAGTGGTCTGAAAGACAGGGACTGTCAGCTTTGATTTAAAATCAAACAAGACCCAACTATTCGCTGTCTATGATTTTGTAATATAAGTAGGTTAAAAGTAAAAGAATGGGAAAAATACCATGCAAACACTAATCAAAAGAAAGCTGAAGTGGCTGCATTAATATTAGACAAAAGACACTGCATAGCAAGGATAATTTCCAAGAATAAAGAGGAGAAATACGCAATAATTAAAGAGTCAATTCTCCAAGAAGACGTAGTAATTTTAAATACGTTTGCACTTAACAAAAGAGCTTCAAAATACACACAACAGATGCTGATAGAACTGAGTTAGCTGCTAAGTCACTTCAATCGTGTCCAACTCTGTGCGACCCCATAGACGGCAGCCCACCAGGCTCCCCCGTCCCTGGGATTCTCCAGGCAAGAACACTGGAGTGGGTTGCCATGTCCTTCTCCAATGCGTGAAAGTGAAGTCGCTCAGTCGTGTCCAACTCTTAGCAACCCCATGGACTGCAGCCCACCAGGTTCCTCCATCCATGGGATTTTCCAGGCAAGAGTACTGGAGTGGGGTGCCATTGAGTTAGACAAATCTATAATTACAGTTAGAGATTTCAATATTCTTGTCTCGGTAATTGATAAACAAGCCAATAGGAAATCAGCAAATATATCAAAGAACTACCAGCTGATCTGATTGATATTTACAGAATACTCCACCCAACAAGATCAGAATATACATTCTTCTCAAATGTACATATACATTTCACTATGACAGTTCATATCCAGAGTCATAAAACAAACCATAATAAATATAATAGACTTGAAATCATACAAAGTATGTTCTCTGACCATAATGGAATTAAACAAGCAATCAATAACAGAAAGATAGCTGGAAAACCTCCAAACACTTGGGAATTAAACAACGTGATAATCCATAGGTCAAAGAGGATGTTTTGAGGGAACATCAAGTATTTTGATGGGACTTCCCTGGTGGTCCAATGGTTCAGAATCCACCTTGCAATGCAGGGGATGTGGGTTCGATCCCTGGTCGAAGAACTAAGATCCCACATGCCGCAGAGCAACTATGCTCAAACACTGCAAGTACTGAGCCCATGCACTTTGGAGCCCACACACAACTGGAGAGTCTCTGCACCACAACAAAAGATTTCACACAATGAAGATGCTGTGTGCCTCAGCTAAGACCTGATGCAGCCAAATAAACAATATATAATTTTTAAAAAAACCTTCTGTTTTTAAAAAAACTTGACCTGAATGAAAATACCACATGTTAGAGTTTGTGGGATGCAGCTGAAGCCATGCTCAGAGGGAAATGTATACTGTTAAATGCCTACATTTGAAATAAAGAAAGATCTCAAGGCACTAGTCTAAGCTCCCACATTGACAAAAGGGCTTCCCTTGTGGCTCAGCTGATAAAGAATTTGGTTACAATGCAGGAGACCTGGGTTCGATCTCTGGGTTGGGAAGATCCCCTGGAGAAGGGAAAGGCTACCCACTCCAGTATTCTGGCCTGGACAATTCCATGGACTGTATAGTCCATGGTGTCGCAAAGAATCAGACACAACTGAGCAAAACTTCATATTAAGAAAAACTAGAGTAAAGTAAACCCAAAACAATAAGAAAGAAGGACAGAACAAAGATGAAAAAGAAACCAATGAAATTAAAAGTAAATACAATGGAGAACATCCATGATAAAACTGAAAGCTGATTCTTTGAAAATTTCAATAAAAATGGATACATCTCAGGTTAGAGTAACGAAAAAGGGGGACAGGAGAGAGGACACAGATTATGGTCTTCCCTCATTATCTCAGAGGGATTCAAGACCCACCTTGGATACCAAAGTCTACAGAAAGTCTGCAGATTCTCAAGTCCCTTATATAAAATGGCAAAGTACAGAAAGCTGTCTGAATGCATGGGGTCTCATCCACCCATAGGAAGGAAAGACCATACTAGCTTCCAGAGTGAAAGAGAGGATCCCCCCATAGACTCCACAGACATTAAAAGAATAATAAGAGAGTACTAGGAACAAAGAACAACTCTACGCAAATAAATTTGACAACTTAGATAGAATGAACCAATCCCTTGACAGCTACAAATTAATAAAGCTTCCCAAGGAAGAGGTGAAAGTAAAAGTGAAGTCGCTCAGTCATGTTCGACTCTTTGCAACCCCACGGACTATAGCCTACCAGGCTTCTCTGTCCATGGGATTTTCCAGGCAAGAGTACTGGAGTAGGTTGCCATTTCCTTCTCCAGGGGATCTTCCCAACCCAGGGATCGAACCCAGGTCTCCTGCACTGCAAGCAGACGCTTTACCCTCTGAGCCACCAAGGAGATGACCCAAATAGTTCCTATCCTTTAAAGATATCAAATTCATAGTTTAAAGTAGTGTCATAGTGTCTTTCAATTTCATTGATTTTTTTTAACATGTGTTAAAAAACTCAGAACTGCAAAACTCCCTCTCCTCAAAAAAAGTCAGTTTTACTCTGATTTTAAAAATCAATTAAAAAAAAACAAATGAACAGATATTAAAGTAGACATAAGTAGGAAAGTCACACAAGAAACAAACAAAATCTGTAAGGATCTTCAACTTCCATACTAGTCAGAGGATGCAATTCAAATTCAATAAGAAGTCATTTGGTACCCAGAGGTTGATCAGAGCAAGTACTGGGAAGCTGCAGAACCACAAGGCTGTCACTTACTGCTGGTAGGAATACAGCTGGCCAATCCCTCTGGAGAGGCATTTCACAAGAGGAAGCTAAAAATGGTCCTGCCCTTTCCCCGAGCAATGTCCCTTCTAAAATTCTCTAAGGAGTGCAAAGAAGGACATGCCAAGAAAGTTCATTTCAGCGTTGTCTGCAATAATACTTTATGCAAAATATTTTAAGCCAAAGATTTATACATGGTGTATTATTCATACAATGTAACACTATACCATATTCTTAAATGCTATTGATTTTATGCGGTTTTAAGTAAATGACCTTTGAGCTGTGTGAACTCGAACATAGATAAAAATCTCATAGATAGAATGTCCAATGCAAAAGCAAATTGTAAAAATTACAAATGACACTCTATATAAAGTTTGAAAATGTGCAAAACAATGTTATATATTGTTGATGGATACATAAAAATGCTTTAGTGGTATAAAAACATGTCTCTAGAAAATTGTACAGATGAACCAAGTTCCAGGGCAGGAACAGAGATGCAGACATGGAGAAAGGACCTGGACATGGGGGGAATGATGAGTTGGGAGACTGGGATTAACAGATATACTCGATCACATGTAAAATAGATAGCTAGTGGAACTTGCTAAACAGCACAGGGAACTCAACTCAGTGCTCTGCGATGACCTAGAGGGGTAGGATGGGAGGGAGGTCCAAGAGGGAGGGGATATATGTACACATTTAGCTGAATCACTTCGTTGTACAGCAGAAACTAGCACAACATTGTAAAGCAATTATACTCCAATTTAAAAAAAAAAAAAGAAAAAAAAATCATGCCTGGAAACATAAACACAAATTCAGGACAGGCACCACCTCAGGGGCCAGAAAGGAATGTGCTCAGCACAGAATACACAAAAGGGCTTCCACTGGACCTAAAATTTCTTTTCTCTTTTTTTAAGAAAACTCTGCAAGCAAGGCCAAAGACTGAAATTCAGTGGAGGTGGAAGATGGATTTATGAGACTTCATTACATTATTCTTTGTATTTTTTTTTTTAGATAAGGGATATTGGAAGCATTTTGTAATGAAATGGAAAATTACCTTTGCACACAATAATGAGCCTAGTGGTTATCGTCCTTAGCCACGAGCAATGTGGCCTGGCTACCCAGGCTCTGATCCTACTTGGTCTGCTCTCTGGCTGTGGGACTCATGAAACGTTACTTAACTTCTCTGAGCCTCAGTCTCCTCATCCATAAAATAGGGATAATATTAAGACTTTCCTTACAGTATTTTTGTGGGGGTTACAAGTGATGAAATGTAAGCCGCTTCATGTAATTCTGGACACAGAGCAAATATAATTTTTGTTAGTGAGGCAGGAGATAGATGGACCCCCAGGCTGAACAGTTTCTCCCCTGTGGACAGAAACTCCGTAGCAGCAAAAGCTCCATAAAAGCAGGATGATGGAGGAGGCTGGGCCCGGCTCAGAAAAGAGACAAAAGACCACATATTCCTCATTCTCGAAGTCAAGCAGACCTCCCCGACTACACATGTACAGAAAGGTTCCTTGGCGGTCACCTGCATAATAAGTGATGCCAGCTACCCATAAGCCTCTTCACTAGAACCCATCTTGGCTAAGAGATGTGCACACATACATGGGAGAGGACCCTGAAAGATACCAAATACGGACTGAGACCCAGGCAAAGCAAGATGAACCGTCAAAGGAAAACCCAGGATGAATGCCCAGTAAATGTGAGTCAAACTACCACGAGGGAGTGACTCTCTGAGCCCACCCCATGTCGATCCACACGTACTGAACTCTTTTTCTTCCTAATAAATACTTTACTTGTTTCACTACTGTTCATCTTTCCAGGAATTGTTTTCTGCAAAGCGGAAGGACCAGGACCTTGCCGTTGACCACTGGTAAGTGGCTAGGATTAGCTTTCGGCACCAAGACCCGGCCTCAATCTCTGGCTGAGAAGTCTCACTTCAAGCTATTGCAGGCCGAGGCCACCTGAGATCATTAGTTTTTTTTTAATCATTATTCCTCAACCTTTGCAACTCAACTATCACCTCTGTGAAACCTTCCCCACCCAACACTGCTTCCATGTCAAATCCATCTATCAACTCTGGTCCCAGGAGAACTGGGCATTCCATTCTGACTGTTCACCTTGCTTATCTGTGTAGCTTAACTATTTGTTTGTCTGTCTACCTGACTACGCTGTTTTCTCAATTACCATTTTATCTTAGCGTCTGGCAATGGTAGGAATGTGAGAATTGTGATGAATGCCTAAAAGAACAAACAAACCACTGACTATCCCTCCTGTCTCTAAATAAATCCACTTGTGTTTTCTCTCCCTATTCCCTCCTCTTCCCCAAGAGCCTGAGACCCCTGAGAGCAGCTTATGCTAAGTCACTTTAGATATGTCCGACTCCTTTGCAACCCCATGGGCTGTAGCCCACTGGCTCCTCTGTCCATGGGATTCTCCAGGCAAGAGTACTGGAGTGGGCTGCCATTTCCTACTCCAAGGAATCTTCCTGACCCAGGGATCAAACCCGTGTCTCTTACATCTCCTGCCTTGGCAGGCCAGTTCTTTACTGCTAGTGCCACCTGGGAAGTCTGGAGACCAGTTTAAATCCCTCTAATCACAGGAGAAATACTTAACAGTCAGTGCTCTGAACATACACTCTTTTTGGATCAGAGAGGCCTGGTGTGCCGCGATTTATGGAGTCGCAAAGAGTCAGACACGACTGAGCGATTGAACTGAACTGAACTGGATCAGAGAAGACAAGCTTAAAATAGAAAAAGAGTCTCTGATGGTAAAATTTCCGACCCTAAGGGTTGCACTAGACACACACACACGCACGCACGCACGCACGCACGCACACGCACATCTATCTCTGCTCCGAGAGGGACTATTTCAACCAGTGAGACATACTGAAAAATAACGAGGGACAGAACTCTCAGGAAAAGAGCTGTGAATGTTCTCTTGAAAAATCGTGGTGAATCACATTTAAAAAAAAAAACACACAAATCATATTCTTCGTGAATAGAAGAATGTTTCTCATTTACTGGCAAAAGCAGGCTAGTTAAGCCTTCTAGTGAATTCTTTATTAAAGACTGAAGTAAGGAATTCTTTTGTTAAGTAAATATTCAGGCTCTTCCTTGCCAGCAAGCTTTTGAAACCCTTGCTGTAATTATGCTGATGTTTTCTGTGTTTATATGTTAAATGCCTAGGGTTTAATTGTTAATGGGTAAATAAGAGAAGCCGCAGGTCCCTGCCAAAAGAGGCCAGATCACTGGGGCCCAGAGGACAATGGCTCGGCGGGACTCCCCTGGACGGGCTGGAGGGCAGTTAGGACAGAGCGTTGGCCCCAGCTTTGCTCTGCATAGACACGGCTCCCCTGGGCCGGGGGTGACACCCACCTGCGGGGAGAACAAAGGCGATGGTCAAGTCCTGGCCCTGGTCCTGAATTCTAGCCTGAGCTTCCTTGCTCCTCATCACCCTCATCCAGGTCAAGAATTCCAATTTCCCCAAGAAACCAACCAGAGCATATGATGCTGTTTCAGCAACCATCAAACAGGCAGAGAGCTGGGTCCCAGGCAGGTGGTACCGAGGCAGGAGGCCTGGGTTGAAGACCCACACCCACCACTCACCAGCCATGCTTGCAGTTTCATCTCTGTACAGGGTCCTCATAGGCCTGATAGGGCTTCCCTGGGGGCTCAGTGGGTAAGGAGTCTGCCTGCAATGCAGGAGACCACCTGCAGGGCACGAGACCTGGGTTTGATCCCTGGGTCGGGAAGATTCCCTGGAGAAGGGAATGGCAAACCACTCCTGGGAAATCCCACAGTCAGAGGAGCCTGGGGGGCTCCATGGGGTCAGAAAGGACTTAGCTACTAAGCTACTACTACTACATCAGCGTGACGGGGATAAGGGTACCTACCTCCTAAGGGTTTCATGACAACTAAATAAGTGAATATTGTAGAAACATGCTTAGAACTATGTCTGGCATAAAGTAAGTGTATTTAAGTTAAAGATCTAGCTGAGAGTTAAATAAACATTGTGTTAAGTTTCCAGGTATCGAATTTATCTGGAACAGAGGCAAAAGTCACACCCTCTGCCTGGATCTTACGGACCGTTTGCTGAGTACAGTGAATTGCCATACATATTTCATGGGTCCTCCTTCACATCAATGCATATTTAATTATAGTGTAGTCTCTCTCGTCTCTGCCTGCATCCTCCGGAAGATTACACACAGAGGATGGCAATTAGTGAGGAAACTTCCATAGACCCCTGTTGAAAGCCCAACAAGGCTTGTTTGGATCAACTCTTGTCTTATCTTTCCCTTAAATTCCTCCCCTTTAGGCATGGAGGTCCTGCCGGAAGCAGGGTGAGAATGCTTAGCCTGCTAGGGTATCTCCAAGATCATCTTAGCTATTCTAGGCAAAGTAACCTTAAATCCCAAGTTAGAAGGTCCACTGGAAGGAAGGAGTTAACTGGAAATCTCTCTAAGAATGTTTGTTGAGAACGCTTTCCAGGGCTGGTGTGGAGAGGAGAGGGCGGAGATTCCAGAGGGTACAGGCTCAGCTAAGGCTAGGTAGTCCCCTCCAGAATCCAGACCTTCAGATGGGTTGGATGCAGTCAGAGATAAGTTTCTTAAACAAGCAGAAGGGGGAAAAAGCTCTCCGGGATTATTTTTGCTGTTGTTCAGTTGCTCAGTTGTGTCTGACTCTTAGCAACCCCATGGACAGCAGCATGTCAGGCTTCCCTACCCATCACCAACTCCTGGCGCTTGCTCAAACTCACATCCATAGAGTCAATGATGCCATCCAACCATCTCATCCTCTGTCATCCCCTTTTCCTCCCACCTTCAATCTTTCCCTGCATCAGGGTCTTTATCAATGAGTCGGCTCTTCGCATCAGGTGGCCAAATATTGGAGCTTCAGCATGAGTCCTTCCAGTGAATATTCAGGATTGATTCCCTTTAAGATTGATTGGTTGGATCTCCTTGCAGCCCAAGGGACTCTCAAGAGCCTTCTCCAACACCATAGCTCAGGGCTTATTAGGCTCTTAAAATTTCAGAGTTGAAAAGGGGCATCTCAACCCTCAGCTATCAGCAGGGCACCAAGAGCTGAGTCCCCATGTTTCTAGGCACAGAAGGCCCCCTAGTTCTCACCATCACTGGGCCAGCGCCTGCTTGGGTGTGAACTCCCTCGGAGCATAGACCCCACCCGTGCTCTCTCCTGGAGAGAGGAATTCATCAAAGTGTTGTCAAATAATCTCCCTGGCTCCCCACAACCACATCTTTGAGGGTAGATGTGTATGCTAAGTCGCTTCAGTCATGCCCGACTCTGCAACCCTATGGACCATAGCTCTCCTCTGTCCATGGGATTCTCCAGGCATGAATACTGGAGTGGGTTGCCATTTCCTCTTCCAGGGGATCTTCCCGACCCAAGGATTGAACCCGTGTCTCTTACACCTCCTGCACTGGCATGGAGAGCTGCTATTAAGGCATTTGACAGCCAAGGAAGCAGATGCTCGTGGCGGCTAACGACACACCCAGGACCACGTGGCTACTTCACCTGACACGATAAACCCACTCTCGGTTTTTGAGAGAGCCCCAAGGGGATGTCGGCTACAAATGACACTTGCTGTAGGCACTAGCCATCCACCTGTATAAGGATTAGATCAGGTGCTGCTGCAGCTGCTGACCTTCACCACCCCAGAAGGAGTTCAAGGTGGAGACCAGGAATGAGGCACTCTGTGCTCAGGGTAAAACTGGCAGGACCAGTCTTCAGATAGTTGGATATTCTCTGTAGCTGACTTTATGAGCCCAGTTCTTGTATCTCCTCATTTCTGGAAAAGCACTAAAATCCTTCATGGTGATGACTGTTTCTCGTGACCAGCAGAAGCTTTATGAGTCCAGGAGTAAACTTTTGGAAAAATATGTGCTTGATTGCATGTATTCCCCACTTCACCAAAATCACATTATATACTGACCTTCCCCTGCCTCTCTGGAGCAGTCTCTCAGAGCTCTCTGAGCTGCCATCTCCTGGACTGCAGTCCTCGTTTTGCCCCAAGTAAAACTTAACTCACAACTCTCAAGTTGTGCATTTTGTGTGTGTTTGTGTGTGTGAACAGGGAGGAGGAAAAGCAAGGACTCTACTGTTTGTGTAAGCACAAGGGCCTGATCCCCGCCTCCCCGTTAGAACCATGGCTGGGGCCCACATCAGGGGAAGGCAGGTCAGTGAGGACCCCTCACAAACCTCAGAGCGCAGCGAGCCCCTCCTTCCTTGGCACCTTTAGAAGCGGCTGGTCCTGCTCGATGCCCAGCAATGGGCTCTCCAGACACCCCTTTACTCCTCCTGCCTGGGATACTAGGAAGAAAGGTGCTCCCAGAGATGCTGGGGACTACGCTCCACAGGTGCCAGGACTTCTACCTTGTGACAGCTCAGTGGAGACCCCCCCCCTACGCCAAGACCCTGGGAGGAAGTCAGGAAGAGGTGCCCAGCCAGATAGGGGGTGAATCCTGTGGGGAAAGAAATGCTCACAGTCTAGGGGTTTATTCAAATAGCCTTGGACTTGGAGAGGGCCCTGGAGATGGCGGAGTCCAGCCCCAGAAACTGCTTGAGGAGCGTCTGAGCAAGAGACTGAAGCCAGCCAAGGAAGGGAGGATGGGAAGGAGAGGGTGGAAAAGGGAACGGAAAGACAAAGAACAGGCGGTTCAGAAGAGCTGAGAGAGTAAATTGTTTGCAGACGGCCGTGCAATGCACAACTGAGGCTTCAGTGGGGGTGTGCCCATCGCTGTGGGCTCAGGCACGTCACACTGAGTGTGAGCTTGCGCGTGTGAGCAACCCAATGAGTCATCTCGTGTGTGTAATGGTCCTGGCAGTTCGTGAATCACAGAGCGTGTGTCAGAGCTGTGTGTGTGTGTGTGTGTGTGTGTGTTTCAGTGCACAAGGCCATAATGCCCAGAGTGACGCGGAAGAAGGACGAACGCCAGCCCTCCCGGGGCGAGCTGTGTTTAAAGGGCACCACGCTTCATTCACACCATGCATCACGCTCCACATTTCTGAACTGGATCCAGAGAACGCCATCTGTCCCCCTTCCTGCTGAAACCTCCCCCCCACCCCGGCGTGGAGCAACAGTGTGAAATTCTTTGGGCTTTTGGGGTTGTTTTCAGAGTCAGAGATGGCCAGGATCCTAGAATCCCAAATTTCCACCCCTCTGTTTTAAAGAGAGAGGAACCTCGGCAGGGAAGGCCGGTCCCAGAGTCATGGGGAGAGCTTTCGGCACAGCTTACAGCACAGCCAGGTGCAGCCACGGGTCCCCTGCCCTCCCCCAACCCTGCTGTGCTCGGTCCACTCGGACAGAGTGGGTCTTTTTCCCCTTTCTGCTCAAGGATGTAATGAGATCACTTCTTTTTACTGAAATGCACCAGACCCTCCCATGGAGTGAAGCACTGATGCTGCATCTTGGAGGCTGGATGACCTCACGGGCAAAGCTGGGGCGTCTCTGGCCAGATGGCTTCGACTGAGCGTCATTCTACCGCTTCTCCCAGAGCCTCCCTCTCACCGCACCCAGGTCAGGAGGAACCCTTGGGGAGACCACTCTTGGGTCTGCATCTGTAATTGGCGGGGCCCTTTGGCAGGCGACACTATGATTCAGAAGCTGCTTATGAGCCATCTACGAATGCCTCACTCGGGACTCCTGGCTCTGTCTCCTTTCACCCTCCTGCTCCATTTCACCAGATCCAGAAAAAATGAAAAGAAAAGTACAGCAGTGGGTTTACTTTGGCAGTTCTGAAGAAGGGTTTACTAGGTAAAGGGCCTGAACCTATTAACCATTAGGATGAGGTGTGGGATTATCTATGAGTTTCAATTATCCATTCCATTCATTCTTCCCCAATGGCTCAGAGCTGACTTGAACTTCAAAGGGAGTACTCCAGCCCCTGGATTTATTGTTCTTATTTCATATTAATTAAGTACTTACTACACACCCAGCATGTCTGAGGCCATTCAGGAGGCACCGACTCAGCCCAGCATCCCTGGAGAGCAGAGATTGATTATCTCATCTACCGGGACTTCAAAGCCCTTTCCTCCACAGCATCTTTTCACTGACTGTGGGGGCGGCTGGGATGCTGAAGGCACAGCAGGGCAGAGGGAATAAAAGGAGCAGAGAGGTTGAGGCTCTAGGGCAGGCGTGGAGTGAGGTGGATCTTGTATCTGAGTCCAGGTTCCGCAGTCACAGGAAAGTGTCTTCCAAACACGCTCTGCTAAATGCACACACTCAGGAAGGAAGTGAAGATACCTTCTGGTGTGGTGGACAGATGAACAGACCCAGCAGACCTTAACAGAGTCAGTGTCCCTCATACACATGGCACATGGGCCAAAGGAGCATAACCATGTGTTTCTTTAAATATAAATAATTGTATTCAGGAAGGCATTTCTTTCAGCACCATCAGTTCAGTTCAGTCGCTCAGTTGTGTCCCACTCTCTGCGACCCCATGAATCGCAACATGCCAGGCCTCCCTGTCCATCACCAACTCCCGGAGTTCACTCAGACTCACGTCCATCGAGTCAGTGATGCCATCCAGCCATCTCATCCTCTGTCATCCCCTTCTTCTCCTGCCCCCAATCCCTCCCAGCATCAGTCTTTTCCAATGAGTCAACTCTTCTCATGAGGTGGCCAAAGTACTGGAGTTTCAGCTTTAGCATCATTCCTTCCAAAGAAATCCCAGGGTTGATCTCCTTCAGAATGGATTGGTTGGATCTCCTTGCAGTCCAAGGGACTCTCAAGAGTCTTCTCCAACACCACAGTTCAAAAGCATCAATTCTTCGGCACTCAGCTTTCTTCACAGTCCAACTCTCACATTCATACATGACTACTGGAAAAACCATAACCTTGGCTAGACAGACCTTAGTCAGCAAAGTAATGTCTCTGCTTTTGAATATGCTATCTAGGTTGGTCATAACTTTTCTTCCAAGGAGTAAGCGTCTTTTAATTTCATGGCTGCAATCACCATCTACAGTGATTTTGGAGCCCCCAAAAATAAAGTCTGACACTGTTTCCACTGTTTCCCCATCTATTTCATAATAGCAAAAAGCTGTGAACAACCCAAAAAATCCGTTAAGCATCAATTATTAATTAATCAATTAATCATGGTATATCTATACAATGAAAAACAACACAGCTGCGAAGAAGAATGAGTTATATCTACATATGTTAACTTGGCGAGATCTAGTTATTAAGTTTAAAAAAAAAGCAAGTTTACAGAAGATGACTTATTTGTATGAAAAAAATTTTAAAGGGTAGCCTATAAAGAGATACATATGGAGCTTCCCTGTTGACTCAGTGGTAAAGAATCTGCCTGCCGATGCAGGAGACATGGGTTCAATTCCTGATCCAGGAAGATCCCACATGCCACGGAGCAACTAAGGCCAGGCACTCAGCTACCGAGCCCGTGTGCCCCAGAGCCTGTGCTCTGCACAAAGTGAAGCCGCTGCAATGAGAGGCCCTACGACCACAACCAGAGAGGAGCCCCGGCTTCCCACAGCTAAAGAAAACCCACGCAGCCACAAAGACCCAGCACAGCCCAAAATATAAATGCATAAATAAGATTAGATAGAAAAGAATGTCAGATGACTATGAGAGCTTGAGAAAAATGAGAAAATTTTTAAGTGTTTATTAGAGAAAGAGATACATATGTTTATGAATGTTTGTATATGTTAAAAAATGTAGGGAAAATCTGGGAACGATGTATATGAAAAATGTGGAAAGATACTCATGAATGTGGTTACACTGTTTACTTCAGAGGGTGGGGTTGGAATGGACAAGAAAATCCATTTTTCTATACTGGACTCTATTGTTTTACTTTAGCTATGAGCTAGTTTTATAACTTCAATAAAGAAGAACAAAATGTATTGTGAAACTAAAGAGAATAAAAATAGGCTTGTCAATGCTTCCCGGCTGCCCTCGACCCCAAAGCTTGCCCCCAAGTGAAATGCCTCGCCAGTTATGACATTTGGAGAGCTGGCACCGTCGCTTGAGAAAACATGGCCCATTTGGCCTCTGCTGCAGCGTCATGGAACAAACAGAAACTTCAGCTGTCAGCTCCAAAGAAAAATACTGATTTGCATAAACATATGTGACCCAAACTTATTCTGTGACTTTGAGATATCTCACTCTAAACATATAACATTAATTAAAAGAAGCACAAGTTTCTGGCAACTGTACCCTACCTCCCCTATTTTTTTTATTCATTTTTAATTGGAGGATAATTGCTTTACAGTGTTGTGTGGGTTTCTGCCGTACATCAACAGGAATCAGCCACAGGTATTCATATGTCCTCTTGAACCTCCTTCCCACCCCCCTCCCCTACATGATTGATCCATTGAAAATTGGAACACATCACAGATTCTTAAATCCCATCCTGAGTCAGGAGGAGGGAGGCGGCAGGGAAAGAGGCCTTGCTGTATATGCCAGGCCCTGGGCTGGGCACTGGGCCTATGCCGTCCCACAGGACCCTGTGATCATTCAGCAAGTTTGGAGGAAAGCACACACACACACACGCACACACACACACACAAGCATGCACTAGAAACTACAGAACAAGGTGCAAAGGAAGTGCCTAAGTCTCAAGGAGGCAGTATGCCCATGGCCTTAGAGTGGGTACCTGGCAGGCTATCCATCAGGGCGGGAGAATAGGGATGCTGGGGTCCCTTGGACACCTTGGCGAGGAGACTGGCTAGTTTAACTCTGCCTGGGTCTACTTCATCCCCACTGAGGGTCTGAAGCTCTGGAGGATGGAGCCTCTGCATGAGAGGAAGCTGTTATTACTAGGACTGAAACCTAACTCAAACCAGCTTTGGCAAGACACTGAGTTATTTGACTCTTAGAACTAAAAATGTCCATAAGTAGATGGCTCCATGGGCTCAGGACTCAACTAAAGTCAGTCAAGTTTCATTCTGTCTCTGTATTTTTCAGCTCTGCTTTCTTATGTTCCGTCTTCATTTTTTCAGCAAGCTCTTTGAATGTGGTAGTGAAGATGGCCTCAGAAATTCCATGTATTATTTGGTTTCTTGCAACTACCCATTCCAATGAAAAGCAAGCATTTGTGCAAATAAAAAAAAAATGGAGGTGGGGACTTCCCTGGTGGTCAGGTGGTTGAGACTCCACTGCAGAGGGTGTGGGTTCAATCCCTGTTCAGTGAACTAGGATTCTGCATACCAGGCAAAAAAAAAAAAAAAAAGCAAGCATTTGTTTCCCAATAGTTTCAGCACAAGTGCCAAGGATGGCTCTGACGAGGACAGCTGGGGTCATGTGCCCATTTCTCAATTAATTACCATTTCCCAGCCTTCTCCAGATCACGTGGATTAGGAATGTGGGCGTGGTCTCCCTCTCCAAAACTGGAGTAATAGTACCAGTGGAAGAAGGGAAGGATGTTGGGCAAGCAAACCACAGATGTTTATCACAGCATCTCAGGGAAACCTGCCAGGAAAATGTAAACTGAGAGACTGGGAGCTGTTAGTTTTTTATACCTGTCATCTCTTGGCAACCAGAAGGTTCTTGGAAATTGCTGAGGTTCTGAAGACACTAAGGATCCGGGTCTGCCACGATTTGCCCTCCACTCTTGGAGACCCAATCCCTACTGTTCCCTGCTTTGAATCTGGTATAACCCCTTTACTTAGTGGGAGGATGAGGGTGGACACAGAGGCACAGGCTCCCAGGGGCACCTGTGTCCTGGCATCAGTGGGGAGGGGCAGGCAGGGAGTATGAACAAGTGGGGATCTGGGCAGACATGTGTGGCCTCAGGTGGGACTGCCTCGTGCTGGGGTGCAGGAAGGCTCTCTGCTGGGCACAGCCAGGGTAGGGCTGCCTTGCGTACTTGTTCGAGCTGGGCCATAATATACTAAATTCAACCAAATTTTCCTTGAGGAAGGGGCACCCTCATCTGCTCAGAGAAGCCATAAGGGCAAGCAGAAGCCCTGCTAATCAATGACACAGACAGAACCCACTCCGTTGTCAGCTATGTGCTTCGGGGGTAAAAATATAATCATGGAAGTGACGGTGCTTTTTGCAAAGTCGTAAATATCAGGGATCATTCTCAATCACCCTCCAATTCTCCAGGCAGTGGAGTGTGGAACGTTACCTAATCTACTCCTGGGTTCTGGGCATATGAGAGCACCAGCCGCTGGGAGCTACTGACGCCTGTGGTTCCCTTAAAATCACCACACCCACAGCAACCTCTCGTCTTTCCATTTCTATTACATGTAGGACTGTATCAGGAATTTAGAAGTTAGGGCGTTTCACAATGTTAATAACCTTTGTTTGAGTGGATGTAGTGAGTGTGTTGGGGGGTCTGTGTGGGGACAGGGAATGAATAGGTCCATTCTCAGTCAGATTTTAAACTCCTAGAGAATGCACGTTTGTCCTTCTTTATCTCTCCCACATCAATTACTTTTCTCCCCTGGTTACTGTGTTGAGTTAAACAAATGAAAATGCTTCTAATAGAGATGAAATTAAATAACTTATAAATGATGCCTAAACAGTATCTGGTCCATAGAAGATGCTTATATTTCTTTCCCCTCACTCCTCTTTTCTCTGACCCTCCTCTTACTTCAGATGCTGAGAGAATAAGAATATTCATTCAACAATATTAATCGGAGAGGAGGGATAAATTGGGAGATTGGGACTGACATACACACTCTACTATATATAAAATAGGGAACTAGTGAGGACCCACTGAATAGCACAGGGGACTCTGCTCAAGACTCTGAACTGAATGTGTGGGAAATGAATCTTTAAAAGAGTGGATATATGTACATGTATAACTGACTCACTTTTGTAACGCATCATTGTAAATCAACTATACTCCATTGAAATCTAATTTTAAAAAACAATATTAATATGAGGCCACTTGTTAAGAGCTGGGCATTACGCTGTGCCCTGGAGCTACAATGATACAGAAGAAATAATTTGTTTTCTTCTCAAGTTCTGTGGGCCATCTGGCCTGAAAAATACCCTTGATTATAATCTTTCTTGTTATATGGAGTTGTAAACAAGATGCTCTTGGATAGAGGACAGGGGAAGGATAGTTTGATAGTTTTAATGATTTTCTGGGGTTGGAAGAAGAGCAGGAGAATGCCAGTTTGGAAGGTGATGTTTGAATGGGGTCTTGAAGGATGAATAGGAGTTCACAAAGCCAAAAAGAGGCAAGAGTGCTACAAGCAGAGGAAAGAGAATAAGCGAGGCTAGTTTCAAGACTAAAAGTTAGCTTGAAAATAACCACCTTCTTGAACAGAACTATGATCCATTGCAACCGCTGGGGCAAGGGCCCCAAATCAAAGGCTATCGGTGGGAAGACAGAAAAATGCTTCAGAGCTGGGCTCCATTAATCATCTCACACTTACGGCTCTTCAGGCCCTAGTACTAGCTTTTATGTACTTTTAGTTTGAGGATGTTCAGAGCTCTTTAAATGATCCAAGTTATTGTTTTCCATTATCTAGAAAGGAACTGTTTTTGAAGCCGAAGACCAAAGACTGAAACCCCCAGGAATTTATTTCGAACTCAGGAATTTCCCCGAGGCCTGGAATTTGGTGTCTGGGTTCCAGATTTGGGGGTAACTGTTAGGCTCCCTTCTCAGACTCTGCCTCTCATGTGTGTCTCCTGCCTCTCCCGCCTCTACCTGTACCATCTGCTCAGCAGGGCACAGCTTTCCAAAGCCCTGGGTTAGCCCTCACCTGGTAACTCTACCTGGGGAGAGAGGCTGCTCTGATGACCCACCAGATCAAAGATAAAGCCCAGAGTGTTTACAGCATCAGCTTTCGCTCCCTGGAGAGAAGGACTGTATCTTTCTAAATGGCTGCAAAACCCAACTGTGGCTTTTTGAATGACTGGCCCTGTTGACACCTCCAGGCCCAGGCTCCCAGCTGCTGCCCTGGCCCAGCCCAGGGAGGGAGGGAGACCGCTGACAGGACACCCATCAAGAGAACAAATCTATCAGCCCCATCTTCGCTGAGTACCAGCCTCGCCCTCACACCTGCCAGGCGGCGCCTCCTCTTGGTAAACTTCTTTGTCCTTTCGTTAGGCCATGTGGGAGACTCTAGGGGCTTATGGTTGATTAGCAGCTGGGTCTGTGTCCAGAACCTGAGATCAGGAATCCATAGATCTGGGCCGATACTCTTCTTCCAACTGTGGCCGATTGTGTGCTGGAGCCTTGGATAATTATGCCTCTCAAAGCTTTTTACTCATTTACAATGATGCCAACACGGAGCAGAAGAGGCAGACCGGGGTGGATGGAGGCCAGGGCTCAGCTCCTGCTTGTCACCCTGCCCAGCTTCACATATAGTCTGCCGTTTCCCAGTTAGGGGACCCTTTGGTGCCTCGGTGTTCCTCATCTGTGAAATGGGACTGTCAACATTCCTCCTTCACAGGGTCACTAGGAGGATTAAGGAGGATTAAATGAGATGTACTTATGAAGAGCTGAGTACGCTGTTTGGCACAAAATAAAGTTTATCCAGGATCTACTGTCTTCCAGGGCTGTGGAAGGTGCTGGGGTCTGAGAGGCACAGGGCTCACAGTGGGGTAACTGAGAGGAGAATCAAACAGAATAACAAGTACAGAAGCAAATCAGGTTACTGGCCCTCCTCATGCACCTCACTTCAAAAATACCCCCTTATGTGTGTGTGTGCCCTCAGCACACAGCATGGCCCCCGCCTACCTCTCCAGTGTGTGTGTGTGTCTCTGTGTGTGTCTCTGTGTGTGTCTCTGTGTGTGTGCACGTGTGTCCTCACTGCATGGCATGGCCCCCACCTACCTCTCCAGTATATGTGTGTCTGTGTGTGTCTGTATATGTGTGTGTGTCCTCGCTACGCAGCACGGCCCCCGCCTACCTCTCCAGTGTGTGTGTGTGTGTGTGTGTGTGTGTGTGTGTCCTCACCATGCAACACAGCCCCTGCCTACCTCTGCACTGTGTGTGTCTGTGTGTGTCTGTGTGTGTGTGTGTGTCCTCACCATGCAACACGGCCCCTGCCTACCTCTCCACTGTGTGTGTCTGTGTGTGTCTGTGTGTGTCTGTGTGTGTGTGTCTGTGTGTGTGTCTGTGTGTGTGTGTCTGTGTGTGTGTGTGTCCTCACCACGCAGCACGACCCCTGCCTACCTCTCCAGTGTGTGTGTGTGTGGGGGGGGGGTGTCTGCGTGTGTGTCTGTGTGTGTGTGTCCTCACCATGCAGCACGGCCCCTGCCTACCTCTCCAGTGTGTGTGTGTGTGTCTGTGTGTGTGTGTGTCCTCACTGCATGGCATAGCCCCTGCCTACCTCTCCAGTGTGTGTGTGTGTGTCTGTGTGTGTCTGTGTGTCCTCACTGAATGGCATGGCCCCTGCCTACCTCTCCAGTGTATCTGTGTGTGTGTCTGTGTGTGTCTGTGTGTGTCTGCGTGTATATGTCTCTGTGTGTGTGTCTGTGTGTGTCTGTGTGTCTGTGTCTGCATGTGTGTCTGTGTCTGTCTGTGTGTGTGTGTGTCTGTGTCTCCTCACTGCATGGCGTGGCCCCCGCCTGCCTCTCCAATGTCTGTGTCTGCGTCTGTGTCTGTGTCTGTGTCTGTGTATCTCTATGTATGTCTGTCTGTGTCTGTATGTCTGTGTGTGTCTGTGTCCTCACTGAATGGCATGGCCCCTGCCTACCTCTCCAGTGTGTCTGTGTGTGTGTCTGTGTGTGTCTGTGTGTGTGTCCGTGTGTGTCTCTGTGTGTGTCTCTGTGTGTCCATGTGTGTCTGTGTGTATGTGTCTGTGTGTCTGTGTCTGCATGTGTGTGTGTGTGTCTGTGTCTGGGTCTATGTCTGTGTCTCCTCACTGCATGGCATGGCCCCCGCCTACCTCTCCGGTGTGTGTGTGTGTGTCTCTGTGTGTGTGTGTCTCTGTGTGTGTGTGTGTCTGTGTGTGTGTCTGTTTGTGTCTGTATGTCTGTGTGTGTCTGTGTGTGTGTGTGTCTGTCTGTGTGTGTCTCCTCACTGCATGGCATGGCCCCCACCTACCTCTCCAGCACTTTGCTCCTTGTCCTCCAGCCATGTTGGACTCCTTTCTAGCCCTTGAGCCCACCAAGCTCTTTCCTGCCTCAAGGCTTCTGCTGGGGTCCGTTCTGCTTTGAACAGTGGTTCCAGGACAAGAAGCATGTCAGCATATTCCAGGAACCTGATGGAAATGCAAATTTCCCAGGCCCACTCAGGCCCTCTGGAGCCTAGCACACTAACATAATCCCTTCTGCTCAGGGAAGGACACCCCCTTAGCCTCTCCGAAGAACCCACGTGGCCAGGGTGTGTCTGTGTGTGTGACTTCCTTGTTGACCTGTCATTTCGTCTGGAAGAAATGGGACATCTCTCTAAGAAGCCAGTCTGGAACCGGCGGGACCAGCTCTGGATAGATGATGTCAGCAAAGCCAGGGCCAGCACTGGGGACACACACAGACATCCTGGCCCACACGGCTGCATCACGGGACACGCAGAGGCCCGGAGCAGGTGAGCCGGCTTAAGTGGAAAGGAACCAAGTCACTTGGGCAGAGTTAGCACCTAATGGAAAAGCAGAAACGTTAAGGACGTAATTAACACCTATATTCTAATCTCACTGGTAGCTAAAGTAGGACTTAACCATATGCTTGAAAATAACAAAATAGCCCCAGGACAGAAGCAAATCTATAAAGATGTTGCTAACAGTTAAGTGAGTGATACCTAGGAAATGAGTTTTTTTTTCCTTTGAACATGTTGACTCACTGTATTTTCACCGCCCCTCCACCCAAAATCAAGTTCTGTGAGTACTCTAGCCCTCCAGGCTCCTCTGTCCATGAGATTGTCCAGGCAGGAATACTGCAGTGGGCTGCCATGCCCTCCTCCAGGGGATCTTCCTGACCCAGGGATTGAACCTGTGTCTCCTGCACTGGCAAGCAGATTCTTTACCGCTGAGCCACCAGGGAGGCCCAAGTTATATAGCTGTCTTTTAAATATTTGTCAAGGCAAGGATGAGTCTATTCCTGACACATTTTGAGTCTGCATTGCCTAGGAAGACCCACACACACATGTACACTCACCTGACAAATAGCAGCTTCCTTCCAGTCAAAGGAGAGAGAGAGACTCTGGAAAGACCCAGAAGGTGCCATCGGCACACTGAAAGGCCGCAAAGTCCTGAACGGGGAGTGGCGCAGGCCTGCGGGCACAGAGGAAGCCCCGCCGCTGATGTGCACGGCAGGCTCCCTCGTCTGCAGAAATAATGCAATTGTGAGGGGCCAGAGAAGCCACAAATAGAACAAAGGAAGGAAAGGAAAAATCGATAGCTTTAGAGGGCAGGAAGGGAGCCAGGCGTGATGCCTGAGCCCTGCCGGCAAGAACAGGAAAGAGGCAGCAGGGCTGGCCGGGGGCCCCTCACCCACATCACAGTCCCCCTGGGTGGGGGCCGTGTTCCTAAATCCCTTGCTAGGCAACCTGCACCCTGCCTCTCGCCAGCAGACCCTAGTGTCCATCTCCCACACCTGGGGATTGAGAGGCGGAAAGACTGCGTAACTCACTCAAATTCTCACTCTCAATAAAAAGCAGAGACTTGAACCCAGGGTTGCCACCTGTCAGCCCAAGCTCTTCCTCGCCCACCACAGCTGTCTGGATCAGGAGGGCTCTTGTGGCTTAGGAGCCAATGTTGAGTTTGGAAGGAAGGAGGACCATGTTACCTGTGTGCCTGGAGCTGGTTTCCCCAGGCCTGATTCACCTGGAAACAGCCTCTGGGGAAACTTGATCCCCTCCCACCCCCGATCCATGTGCAGCACAAACTGATGGGTATCTCTGAAAGCAGGCGGGATAAGACCTGCAAGTGGCCTTCCTAGGACCTCAGAAGATAAACGCCTTGCTCCTTAGGATTCGGTCCTTCTTCCCCTCCCAGGAGGGCCTGCCAAAAAGAAGGGTCTCTGAGGAGCAGGACAGGGCAGGCGTGGGGCCCCCAGGGAGCAGCGGGAAGTGGGGTCTCCTCTTGGTTGATCCACACCCAGAGCCCCTGGGACCCGACATCTGCCCACCACCCCTCCCTGCAGTGTTTTAGTTGGAAAGTAAGACCCAACTCGTTAAATCAAAGTGGTTTCCCCAGCAACCCTGGGAGAAGCAGGTTTACTTACAACAGGTAAATAATGCATGAGCTCAGGCTGAGAAATACAGCAGCCAAGTTCACGTTACTAACAGATTCACTGAACCTGGAGGCTGGGCTCCTGAGCCCAAGTCCCAGGGGATGAGGTTGCAATTCCCCCCACCTCGCCCCTCCTCTCCTAAGGAATCCTTTCTGCATTCAGGTTGTGTATGTGTGTGTGTTCTCATTTTTTTTTCCTGGCTATTTCTTACTCCCTAAATCAAACTGCCTCTGCCTTCAAGAGCAAAGGACTAGGCGCCCATCCTCCGTGTGGCTTCTCCAATCTCTAAAGACAGGGCGCTGAGAAAGTCTCTTCTTTTGCAAAGTCAGACAAAGCAGACCAGACCTGCACCAGGCCCCTTGGTCTGACAGGAGACAGTTCATTTCCAAAGCCAGTCGGTGTACCTGACAGGTTGGCCGGGTCTCCACGCTCCCTGGCACAGATGACCGCCGCCAAGAAGAAATGTACACTGAACCAAACTGTGAAAGAGCAACTCTTGATAAAGACAGTGGGTTCCTCCCTCCCCCCTGAGAATAACTGATACTGAACCTACATCTCTCTACCCTCCTGGAAAGATGCTGGGCTTTCTCTGCCTGGCACTCTGGAAGTCATAAGTTTTGTTTTTAATTTTATAAATAGGAATTGACAGTGCAATAGAGAAAACGCCTTTTCAAATTACACAGCGCCCTCCCAATTTGATATCCCCACACCTTCATTCCAAAAAGAATCATTTATGTATTTAGATGATTGAAAATTCAGTACAGGGAGAAATTTTAAAATGCCAGTCAGAATGAACTGGCAGGCTTAAGTTGGGGGCAGGGGTGCTTTGCTGGTGGCTCAGATGGTAAAGAATCTGCCTGTGATATAGGAGACCCAGGTTTGATCCCTGGGTTCAAAAGATGCCCTAGAGAAGGAAATGGCTACCCACTCCAATATTCTTGCCTGGAGAATTCCATGGACAGAGGAGCCTGGTGGCATGCTACAGTCCACACAGTCCATGGGGTCACAAAGGGTCTGACAAGACTGAGCAACTAATACACACATAGGTTTAATGGGGAGGGGGGTGCATGAAAATTTAATTCCTGCCCAAAAAGATTTGCAAGTTTTGGGGTTCCCCGGGAGGGTAGTTGGCCCTCCAAATCCCAGAAGATGAAGCACTTACAGATGTCTGTAGCACCTGACTTGTCCACCTGCTGTCCTCCTGTGTCAGCAGATGTGAGAGAGCAGCCAGATCCCTGTTTACCTTGGTTCACTGCCTTGTACACAGTAGGTACCATCTAGATGAATAAGAGAAGACAGAGAAGCTGATGAAAACATCTAGCTCCCCTGAAAAAAAAAAATCACAAACTTGCCTTAACACAAGCAAGGAGATTTAGGCAACTACGGCCACTTGTGTCTGTTCAAACATACTTGCGGTATTACAAAGTGGCCTGGCTCAGAGATTGTGTGGAGCATCAAGGTGTTAATGAGTAACTCTCTGTGGAAATGCTCCTATTGGAAATCCCCCAGTTTCTCAGGTGGAAAGGAAGTAATTCACACTAACAATAGATACCGCTTCATGACTGCAAAACAAGGCCCGTCTTCAGTGAGTATCATAGCAACCTTGTTGGGTCTATGAAAATTATGTCAGCTTCGCATTCAAAGCTGAAAACCCAACAGCCAAATCTGTTAGAAAAACTACTCTCGAAAGAGGAAATTCTGACATGTGCTGCCACATGGATGAACTCAAGACATTACACGAAGTGAAATAAGTCAGCTACGAAAAGGTAAATACTATAGGATCACACTTATGGGGGTGCTTAGCATAGTCAGGTTCATAGAGACTGTAAGATGGTTGCCAGGGGCCTGGGGACAGAGAGGAAGGGGGAGTTGGTGTTTAATGGGTTTAGAGTTTCAGTTTTACAAGACGAAATAAGTTCTGGAAATGGATGGTGGTGACGGTTGTACCACATTATGAATGTATTAGATATGATTGAACTGTAGGCTTAAAAATGGTTCAGATGGTAAAATTTATGTTATGTGTATTTTACTGCTATTTAAAAAAAATGGAGAAGGAAAAAAAAACAATCCTAGGCATAAATGTAAACAGGATGATGGAAAAACCTTCAGGTTGACTATTGAAGCGACTTAGACAAAACCACCCAGATAAAGCAATGTCTGACTTGAGAGTGAAATCAAGTGAGGTGTTTGGTCTGGACTGAAAATTTGTTTAGTTGGTCCCAGGTCATGCATCCACCGCTAAACATTATGACAGGCACATAAGAAATGAAAACGTATTCGGGAACAACCAACCGAGGAAGTGATGGAAGGTGTAATTGGAGGGCAGGCACCCTGTCTGTCACAGATCTCATGGCAGGGATAGAACAATTAGCGGGCAGCCAACAGCTCGCAAGGGCAGGCTGCCCAGGGGATGGTGCAACGTGATAGCACACTCCAGAGAATGCTCTGGAAAATCACCACCACCAGAGGTACTGGACTGAGCCCTAACGGCACATCAGCAAACCCTGTCCAACTGGGCAAACAGTCTGTCTGTGCGAGAAAATGAATAATTACTGTGGAAGTCATTGACAGAAGCACAAAAGTCTCGGGAGAAACATCCCAAAACCTACTGAGAAAAATAAGACTGTGCATGTCCCTGGCAGGCCGGCCCTAGAGAAACAACGGAACCTGAGGAACTTGTGGAGTAAAACCTGCTGCCCCTCTGGAAACCAGAGAGGGATCTGGACACTTGCTGACCGTCTCACGGGCATCAGGCTGACACCCGCTTTGGCATCAATTCAAAAGGCAGTACATCTAAACGATTATGTATCAGTGTGACATTCCTGTCCCAAATACAGATCATGTTCACCGTTCTCGGCTAACACAGCACGGACCTTGATAATAAGTCACATAAACCCACGCAGGCTATACCTTAACACGCTGCAATATACGTACTACTTACAAAGCACGATTGGATCTCTTATCAAAGGCGTGCTTTTACATGTATCCTCCCATCTTTACTACCGCAAGAAAACCGGGAGACCAGTTGAAATAGCAGTGTTAAAATAACTTATGTTTATTTTTGGTTGCTCTGGGCCTTTGCTGCTGTGTGTGGGCTTTCTCTAGTTGCAGTCAGCAGGGGCTACTCTCTAGTTGCAGGACATGGGTTCCTCATCGCTGTGGTTTCAGGCACCTGGGCTTCGATAGTTGCAACATGTGGGCTCAGGAGTTGCGGCTCATGGGCTCAGTTGCTCCGAGGCAAGTCGAATCCTCCCGGACCAGGGATCAAAGCCATGTCCCCTGCACTGGCAGGCAGGATTCCTATCCACGGTACCACCAGGAAAGCCTTGAAGGAGCATTTTACAAGAGAAAAAAAACTCAGGCCTGGCTGGGCCTTTCCCAGGGCCTGTTTCTGTGGTCTGACCCATCCCTGTAGCTGCACTGGACGTTCATTCCTTATGGACACAAGACAGTTTCCTACAGGTCAGGGTGGGTCATCTAAATGGTACCTTCCAACACTTCACATGCTTCCCTGGGTTGTCCCCATAACTGAGGACCCCAAGTGGATAGGCGACTAGTACGCCTCTGCCTCGCTTAGCGCTGGGTAAGCCGAGCGATCTCTGTGGCTCTGGGGGCCACGTCACCAGCGCATGTGCGTCCCTCCAGGATGACCTCGCCCTGGGCTCTGACTCACCTAATCACAGCCCGGGTGCCTCTCTGTGAGCCACAGGGAGTAATTTAGGAGTTTGGGCCCATGGAGTGCCAACAACCTGGCCAGGGAGGGATGGCCCCACAGAACTGCTGAGGCCTCGGGTCAGGGCGGCAGTGGCTTCAGAGCAGAGGACGAAAGGCCAGTGGCCCGCGGGCAGAGGATCAACTGGGAATCGGGTGACGCTCACAGAGGGCTCTTTCTCATGGCACAGAGACCCCCGCCCACAAGCATATGCCTGGTGCAATCAAGAACAAGGCAGAGATCTCTCTGCAGAGCCACAGGTGCGGCCTAAACCTCTGATCGGTTTTAGAGGGGGGTCTGGGGAGTCCTCAGTTCCTATCAGAAGGAACTGCTCACAGCCACAGGGAGGCCAGGCCTCCCTCCACTGGACTAGATGTCACCCCACCCACCTCCAAGCCTGGCTTCTCTCCCAGTTTCTCCAAAATTCTCTTCTGCTCTTAAAATGTCAAAAGCTCTAGTTTAACTGGACTGACCACCACCCCGCCCTTCAAGCTCCACCTCCAACCCTGAAAGGAAAACCAGAATCCCCACATCCTCAGATGAAACTCCCAGTTCTCAGACCCCCACGTCCACACACTTCTCTTGCACCCAGCTCTCAGAGGAAGTCTGGGGGCTGAGGGAAAGGGGAGCGATCCAAAGACCCAGGGCTCTGGGCTCTACTTACGTGTGTGTGTGCTTGCATGCTAAGTTGCTTCAGTCGGGTGCTCCTCTTTGCAACCCCATGGACTGTTGCCTGCCAGGCTCCTCTGTCTATGGGATTCTCCTGGCAGAAATACTGGAATGGGTTGCCATTCCCTTCTCCAGAGGATTTTCCCCACCCAGGGATCAAACCCATGTCTCCTGTAGCTTCTGCACTGCAGGTAGGTTCTTGACCACTGAGCCACCAGGGAAGACCCTCTGGGTACAACAGGCACTGGATTCCATCTTTCCTCCCCCGATCCACCCCTAACACAGCCCCACCTCCCACCCTCCCTTCACTGGGGGGTCTGGAGGACACCCCCAGGACTCAAGCGTGCTTTCCCACACTCCCAGAAGCCCCATCGGGCAGGTGGTATTATCTGGTCCCCAGAGAAGGATGCTGAGGCTGGTGGGGTTAAGTACACAGGGCATTGGAGTGGTGAATGGCTGAGCTCCCAGATCCTCAGGATGGTGCTCACAGCAACCTCACAGCTCCCCCTCAACCAACATTCTCCTCTCCCCTGCCTCCCCTATAGCAACTCCACCCCGTACCCTTGAAGTAGGAACTCTACCCCTATTCAAGCTTCCCTTACCTCTTTGGAAAGTGGGGTACACATTATTTCCCTCCACACCCTTGACCTACAAGGGGGATGGGGAATGGAAACTACAGTGGCAACCAGGGAAGCCGGGCTATCCTTTGATTCCGCTTGTGAAGGGTATGTGGGGGCACAGGACATCAGAAGAGCTGCCCAGAGCAAGGCCAGGGGCAGCACCCAGGGACTGCAGGCAGGAGAGCTTCTCCCACCAGCAGGTCCCACCATGCAGGGGTGGGGGAGGGGGTAGGAGAGGTTGCACCATGCCCATAGGTTCTACCCTCTGCAGGCATGGGCACCCTCTGCTCTGGGTTCCTTCTGAAGGAAGACTTGAGCGGGACTGCTGAGCTTCTGAGACTTCAGCGGTCTAATGGGATGCAAATTGGAATTTGCTCCCATAAAGATGCATTATGCATGGACTTTCTATTAGATTTCACTTAGAAACTCATCATCCATCACCCGGCGGGGCCGGCTGTACCTCGGGCCTGTGTCAGCAGTTTCTTATCATCTGGTGTCTGAGGCCAAAGTCATCTCCCTCGCAGGGGGAGCCTGGGGACCCCAAAGCTTTGGAAGGTGGCCCTGGGTGGATAGCAAAACCACTTCCTGGCTGGCATCTTCCAAGGGGATCCCAGCCTTCGTGTGAGGGAGCGGGGCCAAGATGACAAGTGGGGCCCGACCCGCGGAATATTCCTTGGAAGGACTAATGCTGAAGCTGAAACTCCAATACTTTGGCCACCGGATGCAAAGAACCGACTCACTAGAAAAGACCTGATGCTGGAAAAGATTGAAGGCGGGAGGAGAAGGGGACGACAGAGGGTGAGATGGTTGGATGGCATCACTGACTCAATGGACGTGAGTTTGGGTGGACTCCAGGAGTTGGTGATGGACAGGGAAGCCTGGCGTGCTGCAGTTCACTGGGTTGCAAAGAGTAGGACACGACAGAGCAACTGAACTGAACTGAACTGACCTGCAGAAGCAGGGGATGGAGCCACTTGTCTCAAGATGCCGCAAAGCCCACTGCACAGCTGATGCTTTGAGGGACAGGCCTGAGCTAGCGGGGAGGAAGGAAGGAAGGGCTTTGTCTGAGGGCCCAGACTTCCACCAAGGGAGTCAGGACCACAGTCTTCTACCCACGGGGGCAAATAAAGTCCTGAGTCTTCTAACAGGATTAGCCTGGAAGACTTTTCTTCCTAAGGGTTCACACAATCACACTCACACATACACACAACCCACATCCCTGTACCCTTACACACACTCACAACCTTGCATGCATACATCCAACCCACCCACATTCACACATACAACAGACACACACATGCACTTACAGTCACACATGCACAACATACACGCACACTCAGACACGGCATCCCTTTTCATACACGCCCATGTTCTCACACACACACCCATCTGCTCTCCCATTCACACCCACTCAAACACATGCGACACTGCAACACACACACCCATACCATCACACACCCACACTCACACAGCACACACATGCTTATATACATGCACATGCACATGTACACACTCACAGTCACACCCGTACAACACACATCCTCATATCCCACCCCCAAGATGCAACACATACACCCACACACGCACACAGGCTCATTCACATCCAGGATTACCTCTGAGGCCACAGGAGTCAGAAGGGAGTTTTTCTTCATTCATGAAAGACTGCAGATGCAGCCTCCCAGAGTCGCTAGGATACAGACTCTGTGGGTGTCATCAGAGCAATGGTAGCCGATTCCAGGCTCTTGGGAGCAGAGATTGGGCAAGGGGGAGCCATGTTCCCTCTACTAGTGGAAAGGCAGGAGGGCAATGAGGCACAGGAAACCCGACGGAAAGAATCAGCTCAGCTGGATGTTGGAGGCATGATATAGTGCCAGGTAGGAGAGAGAGTGCTCAGTCCCTGAAGCCTGTGAAACAATCCACTCATCAACCGCTGTTGACCGAGCATCTACTGCGTTCCCCAGGCTGAGCTGGGGGTCGTGAGACCCAGAGTCTGCCTGTTGGGAGGCATCAAGCCAGTTCACAAAAGATAGCCCACAGTTCTGGATGGGAACAAGGGCTTTGAAACCGGAAGTGCTCATCTGGACCATCAGAGATGCAAAGCCACTGTGGGCTGGAGTAATTCCAGAAGGAGGAGAAGGGAAAAATGGGTGAAGGCTAAGACTTCCAGGCAGGACCATGGGAGGTGTGGGGAGAGGAGCTAGCCCTGAAGAACTGGGCGATGAGAATCCGGCCCCTGCAGTTCACTGAGGTTAGGAGCCTGTCTTTAAATTCACCTCTGCATACTCCAGGGAAGGAGGAAGGCCTTGGTGTGTCCCTCAACTGTGCTTCCAAGTTCATCTCCTCCAGGAAGCCATCTAAGATCTCCCTCCTCAGAGCCCAGCACATTTAAGGCTTTAATTTCTTGTCATCTCAGATTTAGACCAATTCAGCACATAATAAGTTTTCATGATAAGCTTCTACTGTTAAGAGTAGAATTCCTGTCTACCAGGGAAAGTCATATAAACCAAGAGCTATACTAGCAGTGCATTAATGCTTAAAAGAATTGATGCTTTTGAACTGTGTTGGAGAAGACTCTTGAGAATCCCTTGGACAGCAAGGAGACCCAACCAGTCCACCCTAAAGGAAATCAGTACTGAGTATTCACTAGAAGAACTGATGCTGAAGCTGAAGCTCCAATACTTTGTCCACCTGATGAGAAGAACTGACTCATTGGAAAAGACCCTAATGCTGGGAAAGATTGAAGGCGGGAGGAGAAGGGGATGACAGAGGACAAGATGGTAGGATGGCATCACAGACTCGATGGACATGAGTTTGAGTAAGCTCCAGGAGTTGGTAATGGACAGGCAGGCCTGGCATGCTGCAGTCCATAGGGTTGCAAAGAGTTGAACAAGACTGAGCAACTGAACTGAACACTAGCAGTGCCATTCCCTTACACAGACTGGTATAGGGCCCAGAAGTGGAGAAGCAAAAATCCAAACAGGACGATCAGAAAAGGCTTCACAGGGACTTCCCAGATGGTCCAATGGTTAAGACTTCACCTTCCAGTGCAAGGGGTATGAGTTTGATCCCTGGTCTGGGAGCTAAGATCCCATATGCGTTGTGGCCAAAAAAAAACAAAACATAAAACAGAAACAATATTGTAACAAATTCAATAAAGACTTTAAAAATGGTCCACAGTAAAAAAAAAAAAAAAAAATCTGTAAGAGAAAAGGCTTCATAGAGGCAATGATGTTCAAGGCCAGGCTGAATGTGCCTTGTCACTGTTCATCAGCTTACCTCTGGCCCCCAGAGTAAAATTTGTTTATTACATCATATACCTCTTCACCTGTAATGCTTGCTTGTCTGCTAAGTGGCTTCAGTTGTGTCTGAGTCTTTGTGATCCCATGGACTGTAGCCCACCAGGCTCCTCTGTTCATAGGATCCTTCAGGCAAGAATACTGGAGTGGGTTACTATGCCTTTCCAACCCAGGGATTGAACCTGTGTCTCTTGTGTCTCCTGCACTGGCAAGTTCTTTACCATTAGCCCTGCCTGGGAAGCCCACCATACCTCTTCATCTCTTATAATACCTAGCATAAAACTGGGCATCAGCAAGTTCTTAATAAATTTACTATCTTGGTCATTCATTCAACACCTACTGGCTTCCTTTCATGCTCATTTTTGGAGCTTCTAGGACGCTTCTTTACCCTCCAAAATGTCTAAGTTTATACCCAGCCAGCTCCCAGATTTGACAGGGCAGCACGTCGAGGGAGGGTGGAGTGCTCCCTGGGCGGTCCTATGGTTGCCGTCTTCTCTGTAGGTCAGAGTGTAGACAGGGAGTACAACTGAGAATCTTAGAACCAGGACCTCAAAGATGTCCTGTATCTTCCTTCTACAGCCAGAGGCTAGAGATAGTAAGTGGGTGTGCAAAGTCCCAAAGGTGGTTAGATAAGATCAAAGGAAATCATATCTTGAAAACTGTGCTTTGATCTAACTTGACAGTGGAGAATCCTAACCTACCTCATCGGTGGCTTCTGGAGGAGGTGAGCCTTATCTCCAGTGATAAGTCAGATAGTCTCTCCTGTCAGTGGGATGGACCGAAAATCCCACTTAACTTCTACGCACTTCCTCTCCGAACCCCTAACTCCAGTCTAATCATGAGAAAAATATCAGCCAAATCCCAGTCGAAGGAGACACGATACCTGACCGATATTCCTCAGATATCCAAGGTCATTCAAGACAAGGAAAGTCTGAGAAACTGTCACAACCAAGTGTAGGCTATGGAGACACCAAACTGAATATAACGTGGAATCCTGGATTAGAACAGAAAAAAGGACTTTAAGAAATCTGTATAAAATTTAGATTTTAATTATACTGATGTATTAATGTTGGTTCCTTAATTTTAACAAATATACCTTACTAATGTGAGAGGGTAGTAGTAGTAGAAACCAAGTCCTGGTGTGTATGAACCCTCTGTACTATCTTTGCTTTTTTTCTAGAAATCTAAAAGTGTTCTAAAAGAAAATTGTAATTTAAAAAAAAAAATTGGGAGGACTTCCCTGGCGGTCCAGTGGTTAAGATTCCACAACTTTCACTGCAGCGGGGTATGGGTTCAATGCCATGTGCTGCACAGCATGGCAAAATATACAAAAATAAAACAACTTTGAATTAAAAAAGGTTTTTTAAAAAAAATTTGCTCTACAGTTATAAAAACACGCTACCCATCCTAGTTCTGAGTGTGAAAAACAGACTCAGCCCAGGGCTCGTCCTGTCCCACCACATGGTCATTAGACACACTGACGTCTCTTTAAGCCCCTCTTGATTGTGATGCTCTCTCAGACTTCCCTTGTTTCTGATGACCTTGGTGATTTTGAGGAGGACTGGTTGGGTATGCTGCAGAACGTCTCTCAATCAGGATTTGTTTGATGTTTGGCTCCTCAGCTTGATTTCAAGTCCTTTGGAACCAGTGGTCGTCTCTTTCCCCTGGGCAGGTTAGGGAGAGAGGTAACTGTGCTTTTCTCCACTATGAAGCCTGCGTATAGGGCTGGTGAGAAGCCAGCGCAGAAAGGTAAAGCCATACCTTTAGGGCCCAGAGACCACCTGGGCCATTCTGAAATCAGCGTTGGCATCCTTGCTCCAGAAGTGCTGGGCCTGATGCATCCCTCAGCTTCATCTCCTGTGGAAGCTTCGGCCTCCGAGAGAGAGAATCTTGGCTGGGGGACTGGGGACTGCAGAGAACTAGCTCTGTTCACGTCTCCCCAGAGCCAGTTCTGAAAGAGAGGCTTCTTCTCCACAGCCAGCTCCTGTGGTCCATGGGGACCCATGAAACTGAGAATACTGGGGTCTACGAGGTGTTGCCTTGACAACCCAGCCTTCCAGGTATGGGGGGGAGAGGGTGATGCTTGTGTGAGTTCTGAAAAAGGCAGGATGCTAGAGCCGAGATGACTCTAAGGGTGTTATCATCTTTACCTCCCCCCAGCCCCACCCAGGTCCCTTCATTCTACAGTTTCTTAGCCTCAGTCCTCTGATCCAGCCACTCCTTCTAGGATGCCGCCCTGGTGAGGGGGAGGCAGCCACCGGGCACTGAACTATGTGGGTTTGACAGGAGCTGGCAGGCAGACTCGGCAAGCTAAATCCAGTGGACCATTCGAGATGTCTAGACAGGAAGCCAGGCTGGGAGAAAAGCAAGGCCACTCCCTGAGGCTGGAGGCCTGAGGCGGCCGGGCGGGCAGCTGCCACTGTTTCAGGAGCCCAGGGGATACGTCCCCAAGGGCCGGCGGGGGGCGCGGGAGCAGCTCAGGGCACATCCTTATGGCAGTAAACGGCATGCCTTGCCCCCGTGCAAGTGCAGCAGGGGCGTGCCAGCTGGAGCAGACATCTCATTAAGGGGTGGTGCTCAGGTGACCATGTAGCCCACCTCGACACTGAGGTTGAGTTGGGGAGAAGGGGACCTGGCATCCCCAGAGCCAGTACTGACATCCAAGCAGGGCAAGGAGAAGGGGATGAAGCACCATCCAGGGTCCAGCCCTGGGACCTAGAACCAGTTAGCCCACCTGTCAGTTTCCCTATTTGTAAAATGGGCTAATCAGACACCTGCCACGCCTGCTTCATGGGTCATTAGGACGGGCAGATGAAACGCTACACGGGAGAAGACTTGTGTGAAGTGCTTGGTAGGCATGACGATCACGAACAATATTTATACTGTAAGCTTCAAGGCTGTTGCAGGCGTGAGTTCTTTGGTTGACAGTCACTGACTCACTTAGATTTTTCAGGTCATTTAGTTCCAACACACCCATCTAGTCCTTGATGAAAGCTGGACATGGTTCTATGACCTTCCGAGGTCCTAGAACAAGTTGGTATCTGATTCCAGGGGCCTGCAGTCCAGGGTTCCTGATTCCCACCAGGGGCTGGAGCGCTGTGCATGCCACGTGGCCTCCGAGTCCTCTTGCTTTTCCGCATTCCACTTCCATCACCGAGAGCTGGTCCCCGTTCCCCGCATTTGCATTTTAGCGCACACCCACTCTCAACAGCTTATCCTAGAACCAAACACCCCTGCCAGGTTCTGAGATCTTTAAGGAAATACAAAAGGGTGAAAGACACAACAGAAAGAAGATAAGCAAGTGTTCTTTGGAGCCCGGCCAGTGTGGATCGGCAGGACGCCCTGGAGCTCCCGCCCTCAATCTGTTCACCAACCTGTTTCTCTCCCCAGTCAAGCTGCTCCTGAAAGCCTCTCTGGGAAGACTTCCCAGATAACTAGGCACTGGCAGCTTCCATGGCTTGGCTCTGTCTGAATCTAGCACTGCCCTGGGTGTCACTCACCTACCTTCCACCTTGCTCATGGGGCACTTGGCCTTGCCCTCCACACCCAGCTGCTGGGCCAAGCAGCTCCCACCTCCTTGCCCGGCTTCTGTACAAGAATGCCTCCCCGCTCTCTGCCTTAATCCCAGCCAGGTGCGTGACATACATCTGACATCGATCCTGAATCGTCTCTTGATGTATTCGTCCTCTGCTTTTACTGGGTCACAAGCTCGCCCTCTCCTCTCTGCACATCTGTGTTGTTGGTCTGAGACAGTTATAACTCAGGGGGTCTCATTATCAAGAAGGGAGAGTTGCTCACCTCTGGTCTTGGGTTGATTCAATCAGGAGGCAATTGGACTCCCTTGGGTCCCAACTCTATGTCTCTTCAGTCCTGGCTCCAAAGCTGAATTCCTGACATGCTGTCTCTTTACTTTAGAGTGACAATTCTGTCTTTGATTTAAAATCCAAACTACGAGACAGATAGATAAGTCCATCTTCTCTTGCCAGACAGTCTCCTTACTGTGACCTTTTACTATCTGATCATAATGTTGTTTGAAAGGAGTCTGCGGATGTGCTACCAGTGTCTAAAAGGGAGAGGGAAGGAAAGCAGAATACAAACACACAAGTGTGCACACATGCATGTCCATGTATGTTTTGCTGTCAAATATAACTTACCTCTAGATGGTGAAGCATCAATTTGTCTCTGTAAGCATACATGATCTCCAAATGATATACACAAATCTGAAAATAACAGCTGCCATCGGAGAAAGATTTTCATGATATATATTTTTCTGCCTTTTGAATTTGTAAAGCTTTTTTATGATGAATTATTTCATATGTACAGAAATATATGAGATTAATGTATGTATTGAGATAGGGTTAATAAATAATTCTTCCCTGTGGATCTACCACCCACTGTAAGAAATGGAACATTGCAATAGGGTTAAGACTTTTTGCAGCATGCCCCTGGTCCCACAGAGGTCACTGCTGTCTGCTTGTCCTCAGTCTTGCCTGCTTTTTATTTTTTTTTCCTTTTTATTACTTATTTATTTAGCTGCACCAGGTCTTAGTTGTGGAACAAGGGATATTTAATTGTAGTGTTCATACCCTTAGTTGAAGCACGTGGCCTCTAGTTGCCTGACCAGGGATTGAACCCAGGCCCGCTGTATTGGGAGCATGGAATCTCAGCCACTGGACCACCAGGGAAGTTCCAAATTTGCCTGCCTTTAAAATTGTGTTGCGGTGTTGGAGAAGACATTTGAGACTTGGACTGCAAGGAAGTCCAACCAGTCCATCCTAAAGGAAATCAATCCTGAATATTCGATGGAAGGACTGATGCCGAAGCTGAGACTCCAATACTTTAGCCACCTGATGCAAAGAACCGACTCATTGGAAAAGACCCTGATGCTGGGAAAGATTGAAGGTAGGAGGAGAAGCGGAAGACAGAGGATGAGATGGTTGGATGGCATCATCAACAAAATGGACATGAATTCGAGCAGACTCCAGGAGATAGTGAAGGACAGGGAAGCCTGGCAAAGCTGCAGTCCATGGGGTCGCCAAGAGTCAGACATGACTTAGGGACTAAACAACAAAAGCAATATATCCCTAAGTAATAGAGTCTTTCACTTCACTTATTTGAAACTGTACAAAGAGGGTGTCAAACTGTATGTATTTTTCTATGATGAGTCGATGTCTGTCACCCTGGTAGTCAGATTCATTCATGCTGATGCTTGATTCATGCGTTTTCATTGTGTTAATGTTTCACTGTATGAATATGCCCACCTTATTTACCCATTTTCCTGGTATAAGACATTGGACTGTTTCCCATTTTTACTGCTATGAGCTTTCTCTGACTGCCTTTGGTGCACACATATAAGAGGGACCTAGGGTGTGATCCTGGCAGTGGTGCTGCTGGGCCAGAGTAGCTATACCTTCAGCTCACCGACCATTTGCCAAAGGGTTTCCAAGATAGTTGTGCTAATTCATAATCCCACCTGCACATGAAGGGTATTTTGTTTCTCTGCCTTTTTGTCAATGCGATATTAACAGACTCCCCATTTATCGGGAAAAATGTCTGCCTACAAAGCGGGAGACCCAGGTTCGACCCCTGGGTCAGGAAGATCCCCTGGAGAATGAAATGGCATCCCACTCCAGTATTCTTGCCTGGAAAATCTCATGGAAGGAGGAGCCTGGTAGGCTACTGTCCATGGGGTCGCAAAGAGTCAGACACGACTGAGCGACTTCATTTTCTTTCTTTCTCATATGCAAAGGACCACTGTCCCTGCAAAACACACAAATACTCTCTCTGAAAAGTGTCACCATAAATAAAATTGCTGGGCTTCCCTCGTGGCTCAGTGGTAAAGAATCTGCCTGCCAACGCAAGAGATGTGGGTTCGATCCCTGGTCTGGGAAGCTCCCACGCGTCACAATGCAACTAAGCCTGTGGGCCACAGCTACTGAGCCTGTGCTCTAGAGCGCCGAACCTCAACTGCTAAAGCCTGTACACCCTAGAGCCCATCCTGTGCAACCAGGGAAGGGGCCTTAACGAGAAACCCGCGTTTGGCAACTAGAGAGTAGCCTCCACTCTCCCCAACCAGAGAGAAAGCCCACACAGCATGAAGAACCAGCACAACCAAAAATAAATAATAAATAAAAGATTTTTTTTTTAATTAAGAACAATAATACATTGGTGAGTGTTGTGAGCTAAATTTTTTTAAACTTTTTTTTAATTGTTCATTTTAACTTCTTTTAAAATATTTGTTCACTTGTCTATTTGGCTGTGTCAGGTCTTTGCAGCCCACAGGATCCTTGTCCCAAAGGCAGGATCTTTCGTTGCAGCCTATGGACTCTATTTGCGAGATGCACGGATTCTCTAGCTGTAGTGACAGCTCTGAGTTGCTCCACTGCATGTGGGACCTTAGTTCTCCAACCAGGGACTAAACCCACGTCCCCTGCACTGCAAGGTAGATTCTTAACCATGGACCACCAGAGAAGTCTATGGGCTAAACTGATGACCTGTCAAATTCATATATTTAAGCACCAACTCCCAATACCTCCAAACGTATCCATATTTGGAGATGAGATCTTTAAAGAGGTATTAGGTTAAAAAGAAGTCTGTATGGTGGGCCTTACAAGAAAAAGGAAAACAGGACACAAATAACACAGAGCAAGGACAGCCATAGGAGGATACAGTGAAAAGGCAGCCATCTGCCAGCCAGGCAGAGATGTCTCAGGAAAACCCAGCAGCTTGCTCGTGAACTTCCAGCCTCCAGAATGGTGAGAAAAGAGTACGATTCTGTTGTTTAAACCCCCCAGACTGTGGTACCTTGTTCTGACAGTCTGAACAGACTAATGCAGCAAGCAGATTTCTGTTTGCACAGCGCTCTCATCTACTCATTCATCTACTCATTTATCATCAAATATTAATAGAGCCCAGCCCGGGTGGAAGGTACATTTCATTGTTAAATCCTCCCTGAGTCAGGAATAACGATCCCTGCCTTTAAAACAAGAGGGCTGAGTCTCATCGTGTTTGGGTGAGTGCAGAGAGGCAAAGCAAATGGCAAAGGAAAGAAGGTGGCTTGTGGGGGCCAGAGAAAACTCAGGCAGACACGATCAGCTTTAAATACACGACTGTCACGTGGGAGACAGAATCTATTTTTCTTTATGCCCCGAAGGGATAGAAGTATGGTAAATAGGCAGAAACATCAGGAAGCCAAGTTTCACTTCGAAAGAAAATCTTTGCACAGTCAGATTTGTCTAAAGATTCCCAGCCCAAGGATCGAACCCGGGTCCCCTGCATTGTAGACAGATTTTTCACCATCTGAGCCACGAGGGAAGCCTAATAACAGTTCAGCAAGATGTCTCAAATGTAATGAGCTGTTCCTAAAGAAGCTGGACAACCACTTTATGAGAGATGGTGTATATGTGTGGATGTGTGTGTGTGTGTGTGGAATAAGGGTCAAGCTTCAGGTTTGTGGTTGGAGGACATGACCTTGAAGGGCCCTCGCCATCCAGAGAATCACTGATATCTCTGAGACCAGGTGGTGGACCAGAGAGAGAAGCTGTCTTCTGGATTCTGATTCTCCAGTCTTCCCACCAAGCCAAGCTGCCTTTAAACAGGTTAGCGGCTGGATAAATGTGTTCTGGGTTTCCCTGATGGCTTAGACAATAAATAATCTGCCTGCAGTGCAACAGACCCAAGTTCAATCCCTGGGTTGGGAAGATCTCCTGGAGAAGGAAATGGCTACCCACTCCAGTATTCTTGCCTGGAGAATCCCATAAACAAAGGAGCCTAGAGGGCTACAATCCATAAATTCACAGAGTCGGACACGATTAAGCAACTGAGCACTCACAAATACATTCTAATGATGACAGCCTTCACTGAGCAGCCTGGGGACAGGACACAGAAACAGGGAGTGTCCAGTTTTTGAAATGAGAGAATTACTTCTACTCACTTTCCCCTTCTCAGAAGTCTTGATTGAAGCCAGGTAGGTAGCAGGGAGCAGGAGGGAACATGCAATTTTGAGAACCTACTTAAGCACTGGGGTTCTCATACACCTTGATTGCTATTTCATCTTTATATTAGCTCCAGCTGTGATATCATTCTTTATCTCCACTTTACAGATGTGGAAGCTGAGACTCCAAAGAAGCCAGGCAATCGTCCAAGCTTCCAAAGCTAAATCACAGCAATGACCTTGAGCCAATTCCCTGCCTCGCTCTTGGAGCCAGAGCTTGCCTGATTCCAAAATCCATCACATCTTGTTACCTAATGGGTATCGGAATGTTAAAAATGTGGGTTTTCTTTCTCTAAATCCAGACTACTGTCCTTGAGGACAAACCCAGGATAAACAAGTTGTCTTGAATTAGGATTTACAGGCTGAGGGGTGGGGGTGGGGTGGAAACACTTCCTTCCTATTCTCTGATTGGACAATTGACACCTTCTCAGCTTCAGGTAGGGCTTCCCTGGTGGCTCAGTGGTAAAGAATCTGCCTGCAATGCAGGAGCTACAGAAGACATAGGTTCGATCCCTGGGTCAGAAAGATTCCCCTGGAGAAGGGCATGGCAACATCACTCCAGTATTCTTGCCTGGAGCATCCCATGGACAGAGGAGCCTGGTGGGCTACAGTCCCTGGGGTCGCAAACAGATGACTAAAGCAACTTAGCACGCACAGCCTCAGGTATGGGGCCAGCTCCTCCCTCGGTCCCCAAGTTCCCTCCTAACATATTTAATATTTCCTGTGCAGTGGGTGAATCTCTTCTCACTTTTATTTCTGGAGGTAATGAGGCCCACCTCTAGAAGAATCTTTCTGCAAAGAAGGGCAGGACCACTGGTCATGGCCCAAAGACCTATGTGGGTCCTGTGTCCAGCTGAATGATCTATTCAGTCTTCATTGATCTGTGAACTGGGCTGAGAGCCCTTTAAGCTGGCGGGAGAAGAGGACTCTGAGTGGAGAGTGCTCTTCTTTTTTATTTTATTTTTTTCTTTACCCCAAGGCAAAATGCAGCTTCTGTTTTAATTTGAGCCCCACCCTCCTCGGTTAGAACAGATAAACAGAAAGCTGGACATGGTCCCCTCACTAGACAGTAACAAAGGAAGGGAGGGTTGTTTTTGCCTGGGAGCTGGAGGGCAGGAGGAACCCACTCTCCAATTCAATTCAATAGGAAAGAAAGCCGGGAAGTATTCAGAAGAGGAAAGAGCCTTCCCTGCTCTCTACCAGCCTTGCTCTGACTTCTAGGGGCTTCATGTGGCTTCTTCCATGCCCAGAAGTGTCAGAGCTTATTTCCTTCCCAACATAGCCTAGTCCTAGAGCTGAACCTCCTTAAGCTCCTAGGTTTTCACTCTCACCTCGAGCTTTGCTTTAAGAATCCTCCCCTCCACCAGCCTCCCAGCTCCAGTCCACCTCATTAATTCAATCCATCTGACCTTTCTGGAACTCAGAACAGAAGGCGTAGCTTTTTTAGAGATAATAGACCCAAAGGGGTGGAGAGTCTCCGGAACAAAGAGAATAAACGAACGTCTTTTTTTTTTTTAATCCCTCAGGAAGTTTAACTTTGGTCAGGTGAGCACAAAGGGAAGCCAGGTAAATGGAGTGTTTATGAGCCAGTGAGTGGCACCTCGCACCCCTCCTGGAGGTCAGACCGGGGAGCGCTGCGGAGTGGTGGCCTGGGTTCTGCCTTTTAGGGACTTGGTGGAGGAGGCTCAGCTGTGGAAGGGGAAGGCTGGGCCGCTGTCTGCTTTCTAAGGGGAGAAGAGGTGCTTCCTCCACTCAAGGGGGCTAAGGTGAAGGCCCGTGCAGTTGGTTAGAGAAGACTGAGAATTTACCTGGTGGTTCAGTGGCTGAGTTCGCATTCCCGAGGCAGGGAGCCCGGGTTCCATCCTTGGACAGGGAACAAGATCCCACTGGCCACAATTAAGAGTTTGCTTGCCACAACTAAAAGACCCCACCATCCCTCAGTTCAGTTCAGTTCAGTTTTTTGTGACCCTATGGACCACAGCACGCCAGGCTTCCCTGTCCATCACCAACTCCTGGAGTTTATTCAAACTCATGTCCATCGAGTTGGCGATGCCAACCAGCCATCTCATCCTCTGTCGTCCCCTTCTCCTCCTGCCTTCAGTCTTTCCCAGCATCAGGGTCTTTTCCAATGAGTCAGTTCTTCACATCAAATGGCCAAAGTATTGGAGCTTCAGCTTCAGCATCAGTCCTTCCAATGAACACCCAGGACTGATCTCCTTTAGGATGGACTGGTTGGATCTCCTTGCAGTCCAAGGGACTCTCAAGAGTCTTCTCCAACACCATCCCTCATGCCACAGCTAAGATCGAAGATCCCACATGCCGCAACCTGGGGCAAGTAAGTAAATAAATATTTTTTAAAAAGAAAAAAAAAAATGGGAAGAAGACTTTTCACTTCAAAAAGAGAAACAGGGAGACTGATTCTCTAATACCAGAACGAGGGAGACAGGAAGATCACTGCCCTTTCAGGGACCACGCAGTATTTGCCAAACATTCTAAGGCCCCCGTCACACAAAGGCCCCAGAATGGGGAACATGTTGAGAACCAACAGAGGGCACCTACCTGCTATCTGACCTTGGATGGGTCCCTTGAGCTTGTTAGGCTTCAGTTTCCCCACCCCCGGGAGGAACGGGTTGGATTTGATCCATGATTCCCAAATTTGGGTCCAGTGCAATTTACTGAAAGTTTACTGAAAACTTGTCACCAGATAAGAATATTTTTAAAATATGGCTGGCTCCTGTCACTATCAGTTAAAAAAGGAAGCACATTTCAGGACTAAAAAAAGGAAGAGAGACACAATCTTAGAATATAAAGGAAAGTCCTTTAAAAGAAATATGGAAAAACCCACTACGTGATCTTCCTTTTCTCATTTCGGGACAGACAATAGTTAAGCTTCATCACAGAGGGAAATCAATTCAAGAAATGGGAAACTACCTAGCATCCTAGCTCCTAAGATTCCATGATTTGAAGCCCAGCAGGGCAAATCACCCAGCCTCCCTCTGATCCTCGCTTGGCATGTCCCAAAGCCTGAAGCACAGTGAGGCTGGCGGACGGTGGTCGCCACTCTCTGTGCAGATGACTCCTGATACCTGGAATGCAAGCTTTATTCTCCCTTCTTATCCCATTATGTTCCTCCTGTCTCCTGAGATGCAAAGGAGGTCCTGTCACCAGGACAGGGGCTGGTGGGTGCTTCGGGCAGAATGCTTGAGATATGCCCCTTCCTGCATCCGCTGGAGGCAGTAAGTCACTGGGCAGGGGGTTGCCTCTCGCTCACCTTGGACACCTTCACAGCACCTGTACATGAAGCCTCTCCGTTAATAGATACAGGAGTTCATGTCTGTACGCCGAGGTCCTGAGATGCTAGAGTCCGCAAAGGGAAGAGGGAAGCTGGCACATGTTCAACCTCTGGTCCAGGAACTAGATCCTACAAGCCATGCAGCACAGCCAAAAGATAGATAAATAGTTTTAAATTTAAAATTAAATTTAAATGGTTATGACAGAAAATTTAAAACTAAAAATTATTTCATTGTAAGCATCACCACTCCCTCTCCAAGTTAGAGTTCCCCCAGTCGCTCAGTCATGTCCGACTCTTTTCGACCCACATGGACTGTAGCCCACCAGGCTCCTCTGTTCATGGGATTCTCCAGGCAAGAATACTGGAGTGGTTTGCCATGCCCTTCTCCAGGGGGTCGTCTTGACTCAAGGATTAAACCCAGGTTTCCTGCACTGCAGACAGAGTCTCTACCATCTGAGCCACAAGGGAAGCCCTGAAAGATAAATAATTTTTAAAAGATTTTAAAATTAAAATTAAATAGAAATGGTTATGACAGTAAATTTTAAAAAATAATAATTTCATTGTAAGCATCGCCATTCCCCCTCCAAGTTAGAGTTCCCCTAAGCAGGAGCCAAACAGCTTCTTTTTCTTTGCCAGGAAGAAGCATCAGAAAGGTCTCATCCAGGAGGTGTCTGCCTGCTCTTACTTCCTTCATCTGCAATGCAAGGGGCCACGTGCAGCTGGGGCTGACCCCATCCTGGGCTCAAGGGCCCATTAAGGCATCCCCTGGGTGCCCTCTCTACAGCCTGGCTCAGGAGCTTGGGGCCAGTAAGAAACCCCACCACAGGGAAGGGTCAGCTTCTGTCACTGCTGGCTTCTCATCACCATTCACCCCTCCCTCTGCACCCCTCACCCCCACGCACCCCAGTAGGAACCAGAGCCGTGGAAAAATCAGCATTGATGAATGGGGATTCTGGGCTCTGTGTTTTTACAAGCCGTGGTCTGGAAGTGCCAAGAGGCTGCCTTAGTTTGCTAGCGGATTGATTCCCTAGAGAAGGATAATGCAATTGACAAGAGATTGAAAGAGACCTCTGAAAGAAGAAGGTCAGCAAGTTCTGTCCAGGAGGAGAGAGAAGTGAAGCAGAGGGCAGAAGCCAGAGCCAGGAACACTGTGGACACTCCATAAATCTTCAGCGTTACATCATTCATTTGAAGCCTGGCTGAGAGGCGCAGAGAGAAAGAGAATCCGAGGCCAGAAAGGCATGGCCAAGGCGGCTATTGAGAAAAAGGATCTTGAGAATCACCAACCTGTTTCACTCACCTTCATTGCTCACCTTCTGTTTTTCTTAGCCTCAATCACTTCTTCTTTGATGTCAGTCCTTACGGAACCTGGGCACTGCGGGTACATTTCAGGATGAAGTGTGGAGTGGGGATGTGGGCAGGTGAAGCCCATTGATGGTGACGAGAAGGAAGGGAAGGACTTCCTGGTGGTCCAGTTGGCTAAGACCTCTGCGTTGCCAATGCAAGGGCCAGGGGTTTGATCCCTGGTTGGGAAGAACCAAGATCTCGCATGCCGTGTGGTGTGGCCAAAAAAAAAAAAAAGCGGGGAGTGGAGCGGGGCAAAGGACTCAGGAAGTCTCTTTAGACCCAAACTGGGATCAATCTGGGTGAAGCTTTAGCATCTGAGTGGGGTGGCCAGCCTGATCCCTCTCCTACCACCAATGAATGGATTTGAAGCTAGAGATTTGCCCCTTGGTATTCCCAGTAACTCAGGTAAAGCCAGGCCACATTTAATGAGCAACTACTGCAGTGTCTGGCACCATCTGTGGGGCTTTAGATGGATTTTTTTGGCTTTTTTTTTTTTTTACATCTTCACAAACCTGTTTATCCATTTTACAATTGAGGCCCAGAAAGGCTGCTAACCTTGTCAAGGTGACACATAAAAAAAATATTCGTATGCTGGACCCACCGATGCTTACCTCGCCCCAGGGGAATATTGGAAACTCACTGGAGCAAAAGGCTAGGAGGTCCCTCCCTGGTTATCCTGTATTTTTGATTAAGGCTAGAGAAAGTCTCATTTAGATCCTCCAACGAGCTTTAGAGTTTCAATAAAAGGCCACCTGAAGCAGAAACAGGAAAAGGAGGGCAGGAGGGGGTCCGACCGCTCACCAGTCCTAGGACAAAGCACCTTCATCCCGGCGGGTGGGGCGGGGGGGGGCGACATGACCTACCCCTCAGTCTGGATCAACCCGGGTGTGCGTTCCCTGTCCCAGTGTGTTCCCAGCAATTCTCTACCTGCCATCAATACTCTGCTTTTGTTTTTGCTGCCACCAACACACAATAATCTGATCTGTAAGGGGAAAAAAAGGGAGTGGAGGATCTGTAGAAACAAACATCATCAAATGTCCTGGCTCTGTTCCCAGAGCTTCAATAAAAATGCAGGAAGGAAGAAATTGCAGAGATGAGCCCCGGCGGCCAGGCTCCCTGAGTCTCCATTAAGTCATTAAGAGAGGACTTTGCAGCATCAGAGCCAATCGCCAAGATGCTGCCGTGGAGGGCGGCCCTCGAATTGGAGGGTCCAGCTCGGTGACACAGAGGGATGAACCATCTCAGTTGGGTACTTGTCGTCCTCACGGTTCTCTTCCTTCACCCCTACATTCGACTTTTTACCATAACAAACTTTCTCCCCTGACTGTTTTCATAAGGTTTTCTGCACTGAAGACCTGGGCTTGGAATCGTACTACCCACAGCAGCTCTCATTTGGGCAACTAGTGACCCGAATCATACATACTCTTGGGAAGGTGGGCTGTGGGGCCAGGGGACCTGCTTCTGGGATCTTCTACAGAGGTGACAGAACATCAGAGCCAAACAAGAATTCTTGGGGAGCATTCCTACAGGCAACCAAGCCAAACAAGCCATCTCTCTAATCAAAATACCACCCCTTGTTCTTCTTCTGAAAACTTTGAAAGGCAGGAGATGGAATTATAAGTGGGTAGGGGTATGGAAAAAGATTAAAATGAAAAATAAACTTGAAACATACCTAGCAGAAAGCACATTTGATTTGAAAGATTCTTTCCATTTCAATTCTCTGTGGGCCTATTCATAACAGAGATACGGTTACTTAAAATACAGTTTCTGTGCTGGCTGGTTGAGTCTCTTGAAAAATGCCTTCCACGTTTTCCCAAGCCCTCACTTCAACTTCACCACAAAATTCCTGAACAACATATCCAACAAGACCAGCTGATCTCAAGCAGAGTAATTCTGAAACCTAGTGATACCCCTAAGAGATGCTGATGCTTGGGCTCACAGTTGCCAGATTTCAGTTCCTTTTCTTCCCTGCCACCCGACTTCCTACCCCCAACACACACACACTCCCAAGATCCCAGAAAGCATAACTGTTTTAGGAAAAAAAAAATGACTCTGGTATTGATTGAGTCAAGCAGACTAGTAACAGGTTCTCTTTAAAATACATACTTAGACTGTGACAATTCTGTTTGGTGTGGTTTAAACTTTTTTAAAAGAAATAATTGAATCTTTAAAGCAAGAACGGTTTTAAATTCCCTTTTGTAGACATTGCTACATCAAGAGCAGCTTCTTTTCCCGAGGTGAAAGGCTGGCAGTGAAGGCTCTGGAGTCAGACTGTCTAGATCTGCAGAATCACTTCCTTATCTCACCACTTGTTGGTCGGGTTAGCCTTGCCAAGCCTCAGTTTTCTCATCCGTGAAATGGGAGCTAACAGTCATCCCTTTCTCATTGTTGTGAGATTTAAAAGTAATGACCTCACTTAGCAAATGTAAAAGCATTTAGGAAGGTGCCTACCTGGCAAGCATTCATTAACTATTAGCTCTTGGGGATGTCAAGCAAAACATTTTAAAAAAAAAAGGCTTAGCCAGAGAGATCAACCTTAATGCAGTTATTTGTATTTCCTATACACTTCTTGGAAAATAAGCTCACGTGCTTAGAAACCTATGAGAGTCAAACAAGTAACTTTGGGAATAACAGTGAATTATTAGCCTTTGCCTAGCTTTGGCGAGAAACTTCCCGTAAGACTGAACACTCATCCGGACGGTTTCCTAGTAAGGTCTCAGAAGTCCACCCCTGTCCACTCAGCTGACTCCCCCGCCTTGGACTGCTGACCGAAGCCACTCATGGGCTACAGGGCACAGCAGGAGAGGGCCCTGCTTCCGACTCGAGAAGAGCCTCCCCACCCCGCACCCCAGCACCGCGCCCTGGCACCCTGCACTGGCTGTTCAGAGGAGAGCTGATTTCAGGAATGACTCATGACGGGAGGGGTCTGCAGCCCTCCCTGATTCCAGTGTGCTGTTTATAATCATCTGCCATTTCAGAAATCAGCTTTCACGTTCTCCCTCTCTCTCTTCAGATCAGGGGCCATTTTGCAAAGTGGTTGGGGTTGTGGTCACTGTGGAAGAAAGAACGGGTGCATTAGCGAAGGCCTGAGAGTGGTCACTTAAATGCTGTCCCCGTGGACGTGCGTTGGTGGGATGTGTCTCCATGATTACTGAAGATAAAGTCATAGCATTCAGTGTACCTTTGCTTTTTCCACACATGCCATCATCATATCATCATTACTTTATCATCTTGCTGATCATAAAAATAGTACATGGTCAGGAACAAAAGAAGGTGCCACCTCCTCTGGACAGAGGTAAGGGGAGAAGCGCATAGAAATTTTAGCTGCTGAAACATACACCCAGCACTCAGCCTGATCAACTGTAGAGACCACCCTATAGACAAGCTGCATTCCCAAACTTCAAATGATAGAAAGGTACGTAAACGAGCAAGGTAAGCGTCCTATAACCACATAGCAAAGGAAACCACTAATAACAGTTTAGTTCATAGAACTTTGCTTTGTTTCAAATAATGACATTCAACTAAGAGGGAAAAAACATAGGCATAGGATGAAATTTTTACAGTAGTCCAAAAGGGTAGCCTGAGGGGCCCCTTCCCACCCCTACACCCTAGACGTTCAATTCACCTGTTGTGTGCGTGAGAGTTTCCTTCCAGGTAATCTACAATTAGATAAATACACACACATATAGATATCTGCATATGGGCTTCCCCGGTGGCTCAGAGGTAAAGAATCTGCCTGCAATGCAGGAGACGGTGGTTTGATCCCTGGGTCAGGAAGATTTCCTGGAAGAGGGCATGGCAGCTGACTCCACTTTTCCTGTCTGGAGAATCCCATGGACAGAGGACCCTGATGGGCTACAGTCCATGGGGTTGCAAAGAGTCGGACATGACTGAAACAACTTAGCAGGAGGCAGGCAGACAGGTATCTGCCTGTGTAATGGTGTGTGTGCCCCCATTCTTTTCTTAAACAAAAAAGATTTGTTATATATACAGTCCAAAGCTTCTTGCTCTTTCCCTTCCATATAGATCTATCACATTCCTTTTAATAAATGTACAATTTTGCACTTATAGACCACGATTTATTTCACCAAGTGCCCTATGGATGAGTCTGTTTGGTGTTTTGCAGCCACAGTGTTGCAGTGATTATCATATACATTATACAAACATATCTATATCCATGTATACATACATAGTCTTTTTTATATAAACATATCTATATATTAATAAATATTATATACACAGTCTTTCTACACATATACAAGGACATCTGTATCTTGAATTCCTAAAAGAAGAATTTTGAGGTCAAAGAGTATGTGAGGTATGTACCTTTTAAATATTGATAAATATTATGACATGATCCCCAAGGAGGCTATACGCTCAGCACTCTCACCAACAAGCATTTGGGGGGTCCGTTTTCCCACACCCTCACTGACACCTTCATCTCTCTGTCTTTTAAAATGCATGTTTATCTCTCCTAACCTAACACTGTCTATTTTTAAATTCTTTTCCTCTCTGACCCTGCTTGTCCGATATCACCAAAAGTTCTTAACAACCCAGGAGAAGTCATCTGCAACTCTGTTAGCATATCCTTGGATGGAATCCACTTCAAAGGTGTATCCCAGTCTAACCCTGCATCTTTGATCTTTGTCCCTGGGCAGGGCAGAAGCCTCAGGAACTGGGTTCTCCTGGGGAGTCCTCAGAAGTGCAAATGTCCACTTTTCGGCCACTGCCACCTCTGTCATCTCTCAGCTCCCCAGCACGGTGGTTTGGATGGGCGGCTTTTACTGGGAGAGGGTTTGTAATTTGGGGTCAGAAAGAGGGGATAGTTCAGGGAGCTCTGAAGGAAAGCAGAGGACAAAAGGCCAGCTGGTTTGCCATGAGCATCCTGGAGGGGGTCTGAAACCTAGACCAGGGACCACGGCTGTTAGGATCATGGAGGTTTTATAAGCCTTGTTAGCTTCTCCCTATGTGTTCTTGTTATTTTCTTCTTGTTTCACGCTTAAATCTGTAACAAAAGGGGCTGCTTATCTTGATGGGGTCAGTAAGGAAGGAGGAGATTAGTGGGAAAAAATATATCCTTCACTGCAGATCTTGGACAGAGGATCTGAGGGTGGTGGTAATTGGAGAGTGTCACCACAAAGATACCTGAAAAAAGGCACCCAAAGAGGTGATCCTGGGTTAAAATGGAAGAGCAAGGTTAGCATTTATGGAGCACTTGTTCTGTGCCCAGCACTGAGTTCATCTCTCCAGAGCAAGCCAATTCAGAAGCTTCAGCATCCTGACATGCACGCACTCTCCTGTCTTGCCTTCCTTCATCATCCCACGTGGGCTTGTGAGTTTCACTTTCAAGACTCAGGCATTATGACTTCCCCTGAGCCACCTCCTCCACAAATACTCGGCAGGTGCCCCTGACTCCCCAACAAGACTGTCAGCTCCCGGAGGCTCATCTCCAGGGGTGAGCTCCCCCTCATCTCATTCATTCTTCGGAATCATTGTGCCCAGCACAGTGCCTGACACAGGAGATGTCCCCCTCGCCCCCACCCAGCCCCAATGCTCGGAGGATAAATGCTGCACTCAGGCCAGAGAATCTGAGACCTCCCTTTCCCACTCTCAGTTGGTCGGGAGAGAGTGAAGTGTTATTTACAGAAACACCAAGCCAAACAAGACCCTCCCTTCCCCGATATGCTGAAGCTGTGCTGAGAACAGCCAGGGGTCACCAAATGGCAGCCAGATGGTAACTGACTGCCACTCCCTAACTCCAGGAGCCTGGGGCAAAAGGCTGGGCAGCCCACCTGCTCCCAGGGACCTGTGACCCTCCACCGTGGAGGGAGAAATACAGACGGTTCCCTCCTCCCAAGGCTGCTCCCCTGCAACCAGTCCAGCCCCTGCCGGTACCCCCCCCCAAGTCTGAGGAACCCCCAGAGCTGGCTAGAGCTGCTCTCCAGCCCCTCCTGCCCCACTGGTAGTAGACTTTGCTAGCCTCCCCCTCCACACTCTTCCATAACAGGGAGGTGTCAGCTCTGCAGGGCCACGCCAGCCAGCGGAGGAACGGTCCTCATCGCTGGCGGGAACAGCTGAGCCCTAAAATAACTAGACTCAGATGGAACAGGGGAGCGCTGGGGAGGGGAGGGCCTGCCTTCTCGAGGAAGAGGTCTGAGGACACTGCAGGAGGAGAAGGGCTTTTCTGCAGTGTTCCCAAACAAAGACACCCAATCAGGCTTTGGGGAGAGCTCCGTTTTGCTGGGTTTCATTCAGCACCGCTCACCTCCTCCCATAGACACAGGAGGCAACAGGTCCCCAGCCGGTTATCAGGTCCTCGAGCCAGTGTGGGCCTTTGTCCCCCTCCCCACCCCCCGTAGACATCGAGCTGACAGGGCGAGGGACCTACAGATTCTCTCCGACCCTCCCAGCTCTTTGTTATCTCGGAGGGATGATTATATTTCTGTGTGGAGAGGCAAGGTGCCAGGAGTTCCCAGAGCAGGACTGAGAAGCAGCGTGGCGGTGTGACCCCTTCTCTGCCTGGAGAGGCTGGGGCCGCCCTGGGGAGGCGCTCCCTTCACTGGCCTGGGGCCCGATCCTCCAGTGGAGGGTCCTCCTTTCAGGAAGAGGAAGGGAAGCAGCAGCACCCAAGGGGAGCTGGGCTGGGAGGAAAGAAGCCCCGGGCCTCGCAATGGCTCAGGAGCCCTCCGAGGTCTGTGGACAGCCTGTTCATTCATTCCTTCCCCGGGTTTCCCACCTTTCCTGTGCTGTCTTTGGCTGTTTCCCTGAGATGAGAGAGAATTACCAACTTGACCACTTGCTTTCATTTTGGTTTCTTGCTACACCTGAAGAGACATTTCCTCAACCCCAGGTTGATGCCACTCAACAACAAACAGACAAGCATCAGAACATTGAAACAATATTTGAACATTTTCTGTTGAAATCAAGGACACATTCTTTAGTGTCATCTGTGGGGTTCAAGGTACCTATAAAATGCTTCTAAATCAGAAGGCAAAAAGGCTGGATTTAAAAATGAGTAAATAAATAAAACCCTGTTGGAACCTCCCTGGTGGTCCTGTGGTTAAGACTTCGCTTTCCAAAGAGGGGGTGCGGATTCAATTCCTGTCAGAAAGATAAGACCACATGCCTCAGGGTCAAAAAATAAATAAGACTAGAAAACACCCTGTTTTAGAAGAATCAGAAAGAAGATGTGTGACCTATTCTCTTGCAGTAACAAAGTGTAAAAACAGTGGTTGGATGTTAAATGCTGGACTGTCTTGGCTTGTATTTCCTCTCCAACTATATTCACTTGTCTGGTCACCCAAGTTGGTAATCAAGTTCATCAACAGTATAATGAAACACCTCCTGAGAGGAATCCCAAGCTAGGTCAGATGCAAGATGGGAACCAGGCCCTAAGACAGTTTGGGAGCTGGTTAGAAGAAAGAGTAAAAAAGACAACTAACAAAGTAGTGTGTGCTTAGTCACTCAGTCGTGTCTGACTCTTGTGACCCCACAGATTGTAGCCTGCCAGGCTTCTCTGTCCATGGACTTCTCCAGGCAAGAATATTGGAGTGGGTTGCCTTGTCCTCCTCCAGGGGATCTTCCCCACCCAGGAATTGAACCCAGGTCTCCTGCATTGCAGGCAGACTCATTACCTGGTGAGCCACCAGTTTTGTTACGTATCAAATCAGTGGGATATACCAGAAGGTCAATAAGGATCCCAGGGACTCATAAAGCTGAGATTGGCTGGGAAGGCCCCTACTAGGTGGAGGAGTGTGAGTCTGGCCTTCTTACAGGGCTGGAATGAGCAGGATTTAAAGTGAAGGTGGTGGAGGTCTCTGGTGGCACAGTGGATAATAATCAGCCTGCCAGTGCAAGGGACACGTTTTTGATCCCTGCTCTGGGAAGATTCCAACATGCCAAGGAGCAGTAAAGTCCACATGCTACAACTACGAAGCCAGCATGCCTAGAGCCTGTGCTCCGTAGCAAGGGAAACCACAGCAATGAGAAGACCCCACACCACAAGGAAAAGTAGGCCCCGCTCTCCACAACTAGAGAAAGCATGCGCAAAGCAATGAAGATCCAGGGAAGCCAAAAATAAATAGATAAAAATTTATAAAGAAAGAAAATGAAAGAGGCCAATATATGGGCAACTCGTTTTGTTGCTGTTCAGTTGACAAGTCGTGTTCAACTCTTTTCCACCTCATGGACTGCAGCACTCCAGGCTTCCCTGTTCTTCACCATCTCCCAGAGCTTGCTCAAACTCATGTCCATCAAGTCGGTGACGCCATCCAATCATCTCATCCTCTGTTGCCCCCTTCTCCTCCTGCCCTCAATCTTTCCTAGCATCAAGGTCTTTTCCAATGAGTCAGTTCTTTGCATCAGGTGCCCAAAGTACGGGAGCTTCAGCTTCAGCATCAGTCCTTCCAATGAATAGAACCTAATCGGGAGCACAAGGGTTGAAGGGTGGCGAAATAAGCTCACAGAGGGGTAACTTCATAAACGATAACTGGGACTTCCCTGTGGTCCAGTGGTGAAGACTCCACCTTCCAACCCAGGAGCTGCTGGTTCCATTCTGGGTTGGAGAACTACCATCCCACAATCTACATGGTACAGAACAACAAATGGTGCTGGAAAACTTGAATACCTCTATACAAAAAACACAGCAACAACTGACCATGCCTTGCACAATTTACAGAAATCAACTCAAAATGGTTCATGGGCCTAAATGTAAAATCTAAAATGAATAATAAAAAAATTGATGACTGAAGTTCATTTATTCCACAAATATGTGAGTTCTTGCTTTGTATTTAATGTTTTTTCATTCATTTGTAAATATTTATTTATTTACTTGTCAGTCAGTCCATAAACATGTACTGAGCTCCTACTATGTGAACAACACTATGGTAGTCACTGTTCTTTTACCCGCTGGTCCAATAAAAAAACTAACTTGGAGGCAATTTCCTGGCAGCCCAGTGGTAAGGACCTGATGCTTTCACTTCTAGGTTCCATTCCTGGTGGGGGAACTCAGGTCCTACAAGCCACACAGCACAGCCACAAAAGAAAAGAAATAACTTGGAGATACTTTCCTTAAATGTTGGGGCGGGAGGGGGTTGTCTTGTTCAGTTTTTGAGCTTCCACAACCTTGTGGGTTTCAATGAGGTGAGGATGAGGGAACAGGCCCTACCAGTAACTGACACAGCAACTTTATCTATATCAAAAGCAACACTTTGCGTGCGCTGAATTCCATTATTTTAGTTGATTCTGGTGACAACCTTGTGAGGGGGCTCTAGCCAACTGAGGGAAAACACGTAAACAGATCTTCAGTTCAGTTCAGCTCAGTTCAGTCGCTCAGTCATGTCCGACTCTTTGCCACCCCATGAATCGCAGCACGCCAGGCCTCCTCGTCCATCACCAAGTCACGAGTCAGTGATGCCATTCAGCCATCTCATCCTCTGTCATCCCCTTCTCTTCCTGCCCCCAATCCCTCCCAGCATCAGAGTCTTTTCCAATGAGTCAACTCTTCGCATGAGGTGGCCAAAGTATTGGAGTTTCAGCTTTAGCATCATTCCTTCCAATTTCTTTCAAATGCATGACTTGTCCAAAATCAAATAGTTCTTAAGTAGCAGGCCGGAAAGAAGGTATCTATCATATCTAGGGTGGCATACTTCTCACCTGCCAGTGGTCCCCTACCTGATACCATGGGAGCGGCAGAAAAACATAAGCTCTTTGCTCCTTCCTGGGACAGCCTGATCTCTCAAGTCTGAGCAGGTCCATGAATTTATATTTTTCAGAAGTTTTGGGAAGGATTTGAGTGAACTCCAGGAGTTGGTGATGGACAGGAAGGCCTGGCGTGTTGCGATTCATGGGGTCGCAAAGAGTCAGACACGACTGAGAGACTGAACTGAACTGATCTGATGTCCATTTGGATCAGGGAACCACTAGATTATACCAGCCTGCAGAAAGACCCAGGGAAAAGGGCATTTTAGCTACTTTCCCTCGAGTTCCTTCGAGTACTGGAGTGTGTGCTGGGTAGGCTTTGATCAATTTCCAAATCAACACCTCTCAGCTCCTCTCACTGTTTGCTTCTGAAACATTCACTGCAGACAGAAGACTTCCGGAGGCGGAGAATGGTGCTGCAGAACTGACAAGACTCAGCACCCCTGGACCACAAAACCTAGGCCATATGTTTGGGAAAGTGAGATGGAACCAAAGCTTCTGAGGAGCCATCAAACTTCTCATGAATAAAAGCAGTTTGACTTTGCTCAGTAACTCTGCGGCAGGCCCTTATTTAATCCTCAACTGTATATGGAAAGTGCTATTGTTCCCCTTTTTGTTGTTCAGTGGCTAAGTCATCTCTGACTCCTTGCAACCCCAAGCACGAGGGGCTTCCCACTCCTTCACTATCTTCCAAAGTTTGCTCAAACTCATGTCCACTGAATCAGTGATGCCATCCAACCATCTCATCCTCTGTCACCACTTTCTCCTCCCGTCTTCAATCTTTCCCAGCATCAGGGTCTTTTCCAAAGAGTCAGCTCTTTGCATCAGGTGGCCAAAGTATTAGAGCTTCAGCATCAGTCCTTCCAATGAATGTTTACGGTTGGTCTCTTGGGCTCCAAAATTACTGCAGATGGTGACTGCAGCCATGAAATCAAAAGATGCTTGCTCCTTGGAAGAAAAGTTATAACCAACCTAGACAGCAAATAAAAGAGCAGAGACATTACTTTGCCAACAAAGATCCATCTAGTCAAAGCTATGGTTTTTCCAGTAGTCATGTATGGATGTGAGAGTTGGACCATGAAGAAAGCTGAGCACCGAAGAGTTGATGCTTTTGAACTGCGGTGTTGGAGAAGACTCTTGAGAGTCCCTTGGACTGCAAGGAGATCCAACCAGTCTATCCTAAAGGAAATCAGTCCTGAATACTCACTGGAAGGACTGATCCTGAAAATGAAGCTCCCATACTTTGGGCATCTGATGCGAAGAACTGAGTCATTGGAAAAGACTTTGATGCTGGCAAAGATTGAAGGCAGAAGAAGGGGACAACAGAGGATGAGATGGTTGGATGGCATCACCAACTCGATGGACATGAGTTTGAGCAAGCTCGGGGAGTTGATGATGGACAGGGAAGCCTGGCGTGCTACAGTCCATGCGGTGGCAAAAAGTCGGACACGGCTGAGCGACTGAACTGAACTGACCTTTAGGATTGACTGGTTTGATCTCTTCGCTATCCTCTTTTACAGATGTGAAAACTGAGATACAGAGCGAGAACATCGTTTCCCCAGGGCACTCGGTCAGAGTCCAAAGTGCTACCGTGTGCAACCTGAGGGCTTCAGGGTCTCATCTCCATCCCTCCAACTGCTCATCCGTCCACAGCCCGAAATTCGTGCGCCCTCCGGGAGGGGCTCAGTTGGAGGGGCGGGCGCGCGTCAAAGGAGGCCAGACAGACTGAGGCAAAGGAGCAGCAGAGCGCCGGGCGACTCAACCCGCTCCCCCCTTCTCGGGGGCCCTCGGCTCAGAACTACAAGGCCCAGCAGGCAGCGGCAGGGGGAGGAGGAGGAGGTGGGACCAGCGTGGGGTGGGAGTGAGAGAAGGAGCCCTCGCGCCTTGCCGGCGCATAGCGCTCGGAGCGCTCCTGCGGGCACTGGCGCGGCGGCCTCGGCTGTGGCTGCGGCGCGACGCGGGAGCCCGAAGTCTGGTCCAGCCGCAGCGCGCGGAGGAGCCCCGGCTGTGCCCAGAGCTGGGCGGCGACGTCCGGACAGCCCCGAGACTCCGCTTAGCGCATTGCGGCGACCTCGCCTTCCCCGGCCGAGAGCGCGCGCCGCAGCTGGAAGAGCGGCGGAGCCCGAGGACTTTTCCCCGGTCCGAGGGGCGCCCCGCCGGGCGCAGGGGACCAGGGCGGCAGTCGGGCACGCCGCGGCGCCGGGGCCCCCGCCAGGCGATGGAGCCCGGGCTGCCAGAAGCTTGAGGGCCGCCGCCCGGTGCTGGAGAGGGGGGGCCCACAGGGTCTGGAGACCCCGGGCGGCGGACAGGAGCCCTCCCCCCGCCCCGCCTCCGGGGCACCAGCTTCGGCTCCATTGTTCCCGCCCGGGCTGGAGGCGCCGAGCCCCGAGCGCCACCGGCAGTCGAGCGCCGGCCGCGGGGGCTCCTGCGGCCCCGCCAGGACCCGAGCGGAGCCCGGGGGCGGCGGGCCGGAGCCAGGGACGCGGACGCCCGCCCGCCCGCACGAGCCACGGCGGACTCTCCAGAGGCGGAACCGCAGCGCCGAGTGAGGTAAGAGCCGCGGCGCCCCCGGATCCGGGGCGGGCTCCGCGTCCCGGGCGGGCCCCCGGCGCCGGAGCCTCCCGGCCGCGCGCTCTCCCCGCCGCAGCGCAGTCGGGTCCGGCGCCTCCCTCCGCTCGTTACCCGCCCCTCTCCACCCCCGGCTCCCTGCCCAGCTCCCGGCGCCCCCCTTTTGTCTCCCCTCCCTTCCCTCCGCTCGCGTCGCCTTCTGCGCCCCCTCCCCGCGCCCGTCCCGCCGCCCAACTTTTCCGCCAACTCGCGCTGGGGAGCTGGCGAGGCGGCGGCGGCTCCGCGGTGAGTCCGGGGAGGGACAGGGCCCGGGGCCGAGGCGGCGGCGGTCCTGGGTTTCCTGGGCCTGGGGAGGCAGGCGGGGGCGGGCAGCGCGGTGGGGTGTGTGTGTGTGTGTGTGTTGCGTTCCACACCATCTCCTTTTAGTCCACCCATGGGGAGTCTCCGCGATCCAGCAGGTAGCTTTGGGTGGAACGCTAAAAAAAAGAAAAAAGAAAAAACCCGGGGTCCTCCTAAGTCCTTTTCCATCTCCGGGAAAGTCTGGGGTCACTGCCGCAGGCGGGTGGGCGGTTGGGGGCCTGAAGGGGGAAGGAAGTGGAGGGGTCGGTTCGCTTCTCTTCCAGTCGGTTTTAAAGGGGGGTGTCGTCACCAAATGGCTGAAGCTGCTTCAGCGAAGAGCGAGAAAGGAATTCCCTTTTTCGAGAGGCGCTGATCTCCGACTTAGTCCGTCTCTGAAAGGGTCGGAAGTTTGGGGAAGGGGAGGGCGCCCAGCGGGTGAGGTTAAGCCCCATTACGGGGTCTGGGGGAAGGGATTGGTCAGTTCCTATCTGGTTCGAGGAGGTGGGGGAAGGGATGAGGGTTTTGTCCGGTGCGGTTCGCTCGGCACCGGCGCTTGTTGCTTCGCGGGCCCAGAACCCTCTGCCCCCTTCCCGCTCCCCTTTCCCGCTATGTTTGGGGTGAGGAGAAGAGGGGGGCTGGAACCTTCGTTTGCAGAGGAATTTATTGACGTTGTAGATGCGATCATTTAACCCAGATCCTATGGAAGCAGTCAGATGCCTCTGGTTGGGGAGTGGAGGGCTTGGGGAGCGGTGAAACCTGCATCTCTTGTCTGGACCCAGAGGCTTTGGCCCTGTTCAAAGTTTCCGCCGTGTCTCCCCACCACCTCCCCACCACCACTCCCCCCACCCCCCGCCCCATTTTCCAGATGTAGCCGCCGCATCTGGTTCCGTTTCACCCCACCCGGGTACACCGCAGCCGCTTGAACGTCCCTGTTCCTCCCTGCCCCCTCCCCCGGATCGAAACAGGGATCCTATAACTTGTCCTCACCACCTCGCTCTTTACGATTTTTTCTTAAGACTTGGGTACGAGGCGCTGGGACTGGGGGAGAGAAGAAGTTACCCTGGATGCCAGGGTACTTAGGCTGTGCTGGCGCTTTCTGGCTCGTGCGGGAAAGGGGCATCGCCGGCGAGAGGAGGTTTAGGGGATGACAGTATCTCCTCTGATAAGTGGTGGCCTCTTTGGCCACCGGTCTGACCCAGAGCTGGCCCTGACAGAAGTTTCTGGAACCGGAGCATTGCAGCCTCCTCCCTTTTCAGTTAGAGCCGGAGCGGCGGGAGTGTCTGACCCTGTCCGGAGCCCGCCGCCGGGTCTCGGGCCGCCCGGCGGTGGCGTCACGCGTCCCCTTTTCCACCCTCCCTGGAGCAAGCCCGGGGCGCAGCGGCTTGGGCGTGGGAGGGGGGCCCGGGCTGTGGCTCCCTTGGTGTTTTGAAGGAGTTCTTTCTTTGGGCGGCCGCTCCCGGAGGCTAACGTGGGGCGTTTTACCAAGTCCGCGCCGGCCGCAGGTTTGAAAGGGGTTGGCCTGTTGAGGGTTTTTGGTTCTGCCCTTTGAGGCAGGAAAGGGCTTTCTGGTTCCAAAGTTGCGAGAGGGTGGGGAGAGTTGGTCTCTCACCCTCTCCTCTCCAGCCTCTTTCAAATTGAAAACACTTCTCTGGTTTCCTCCTTTGGGCGGTCGTTCGGAGGCTGTAATGAAATCGCACTTTCTCTAGACATGGTAATTAAGGTGACTGTTTCCTCCGCAGATGGCGCTCTATCCTCTGCACCTCCGGCCCTGCGCTTTTTTTGGAAAACAGTCTAAATTATACAACCTTAGCCTTGAGACTGTGGGGCAGAAAGTGGCCATTCCCCATCCTCCCCCACCCCCCACCCCCGAACTATTGGCCCGGGCTCCCCGTTTCCTCCCTGAGGCTTGTTTAAAGGCTAAGTAGCAGGGCCCCTTGGGACGTGCCTCCGTCTGGTTAATTACACCCCCCCCCCCGCCCCCCCGCCCCAAGCCTGGGTCATCAGCCTTCCTTCCAGTGACCCAGGGGAAGCCCTTGGTGGTGTTGCTGGGGAAGACCCAGAGACCTTAGGGAGGATGGCCTGCCTCCCTAATGACTTGTTTACGTATTCTACCCCCTCCCCGCCCCCGCCCCCAAATGGCTGGGAAGACCTCCAGGGCTGCTGCCGTGGACCGCCCCCCCCCCCGCCACCCCCACCCCCCACCCCGAGGAATGCCAGGTGTTTGGGGACTGGGAAGCTGCCGGGGTCTCGGCTCCAGCCTGCGATGGTTGCATACTGAATCGGGTGAGGAGCTCGTTGAAATATCTGTTGCATTTATTCTTAGTCATAGCGGAGCGTCAGCTTTTTAATCAGGGTCATCCGGGTGAAGAGCCGCTTGGACAGTGTGCACGCCGCGCGCTGTCTGCTCTGACGGTGCCCGTAGAAATGCGCGTTGGGGAGGCATTTTCACGAATGGGATTTGGGCCAGAGTGGGCACTGTTTTCTTTGGCTCCCAAGTAGAGAGCCTTGGGTACTTACTTCTTTTCCTTGGCTCCTGGCCATGGAGGATGTGAGAAAGTTCCGTTAGGCACCCTTAGAATAGCAAGTGAAGCCAAAAGCAGGAGAAGACACAGAGAAGGAGCCTGGAAGGTGCTATGGCCCCACCCCTCCTGGGGGAGAGGATCAGAACATCTCCAGATTTAGGTCTGGTCCAGCTTTGTTCCTGTGGACTCCAGTGGCCAGGAGGATGGAGTTGAGAATGGAGGAGGACGCCTCCAGCCACGGAGACCAGGCTGGACTGCTCTGGCTTTTAGTTGTCTGCTCTTTGTTTGTTTGGGGGTGTTTGGGGAGTGCTTTTTGTTTGTTTGGGCCTGGAAAAAAAAAAAAAAACGAGTCCTAAAAGAAGAGATTTGCTCCTGTGAGCTTGGGCCTTTAGTGGCCTCTGAACACTTTCTTCAGGCCTCCATTTTTTAATCTCTCTCATCAAAATGGCCGTGGTTAAGAGCTTCCTAGGAAGGTTTCAGCCTGTTGCTGCAGGAGGAGAAGGACAGAGTAAGTGACTCAAACATCTTACTCTGAAACGGCCTCACCTCACTGGAGAGGAGTTTTAATTTCCTCTTGGGAAACAGGTCTCGCATTTGGCTTCCCAGGAGCTTTGTAAAAGGTCTGAGTCAACCCCAGGACTTGTTGGGAGTCCAGATGCAGAGCTTCAGAAAAGATTCTGGGGTTTCCAGAGAGGATTAAAAAGTGGACCTGGACTAAGACTTGCTTTTCTCCCCAAGGCTGCATCTTCCTGAGAGAAATTCCCTGCTCATCACCATTCCACTTGCAATTACAAGGAGCCACGTTCAGGCTCCAAGAAAACAGCCCCCACCTGGGTGAACACCTCCAAGCGTATGGTGGTCCACAAGCCATCCTGTCTTCAGTGGCAAGGCTTCCTAGATTATAGTGGGACAGTTAGAGTTTCTCTTCTTATTACTCATTTCTTACATACCTCACTCCCAGGGACATCTGGGTACTTTTTTTTTTTTTTTTTACAAGGACTCAAAGCTTTTAAATGAGCATTTCTGTTGGACCCAGTCACATTTTGCAAGCCGAGCTGCGGATGTGTTGTCTGATGTTTGTGGAGTATTTGCCCTGCCACTCTCTGCCCGGAGTAGGGAATGCTCACTTTGGGGAAAAGCAACCATTTCTGTTAAAAAGTCTTATTCCCAACTAAAGGGATTAAAGTTTTGGCATTACTTCCTCAAGTCTGAGGAATCAAGATGTTTAGAAAATGTCCGGGTTGGTATGCTTTGAAATTGAGTTTGGCTGGCTAACAGGGAGTGCCTGACGATTTTCTCTGGCGTTGTCAACCTCTTCTCTGCAAGCGCAGCTCTGTCAGTTTCTTTCCAGTTGGCCCTTCTTTGTTTCATTCATTTATTCATCCAGTTACCAAATGCAGCAGCATCCGCTGTGTAGATGTCAGGTGCTAAGGGTATTAGCAAGGAGTAAACCAATGCAGACCCTCCTCTATAGGAGCTTGCCACCCTATGGTGGACGTTTTTGGAAATTCAGAGGATCCTCAAAAGGCCCAAAAAGACTTGTGGAAGACGTGGCAGTTTGAGGCGGGGCTCCGAGAATCAGAGAGGAATGAGAGACCGTGGCCTGCCAAGGATAGAGGAAGGGCAAAGAAGCGCTTGGCAGGCTGTGGAGGTTACCCAGAGCTGTCCTGTCCTCTGTAGTGTAATACAGGCTGCGTGGGATCTCAGAGTTTTCTAGTGGCCACGTTTGAAAAGGGAACAGGTGGAATACATTTTCATTAATTCACCTGGATCTCAAAAATATATCTGATTTAGCCCAGTATATGTGAAGCATTATCATTTGAACATGTAATCAGTATTTTTAAAAAATCATTGAGAGACTGTACATTCTAGTATGTACTTTTGATTTCCAACACATTCCGACTTGCACTGGCCACGTTTCAAGGGTTCCATAGCCACGAGGGGCCACACGGAACGGGACCCCGAGGTCTAGAGTGTGGGGTTTGGAAAGACTGGAGAGGGAGAAATGGTTTTGCAAAGGCAGGAAGTTCATGTCGTCCGGTTGCCAATTACCAAAGTCCCCTGAGAGTGCTATCAAGGAGTGACTCAAAGCACAATGTTTATAGATAATTCCTTACATTTGATTAGTGTTTTCAAGAGGAGAGAGCAAGTCCTTTCACCCACGCTGCGGGTTTAAGGCTCGTCACCCCCTGTGGTGTAGGCAAGGCAACTATAATATTTCAGCTCCCTCTGACGACAAGTGGGAAAACCGAGATGTTATGTGTCCTCTCCCTGCCCCTCCTCCTTCTTTTTCCCCCTCCTCGCCCCCCAGTGAGGACCTCTGCACCCAGAGCCAGAGCTGGGCTGCCAGTCCCAGGAGATGAAACTGCTGGAGAGAGGCTGATGGGGCCAGCTGCTGTGTGCACCTGCGGGGCTACAGGTCACATCTGTCAAGCAGTGGAGGAAGGAGACTGTCCCTAAGGGACTTAAAGAATTCCTTAATTAGTAGCATGGGAAGAAGGTGAGGTGAAGGGGGACGGGACAGTCCCCAGGGTTCCAGACAGCGTGTGGACTAGTGGTTTGTGTCGCTGTGTTTTCCGTAGTGGGATGTGTACCCAACTTACCTTCTGGTTCCAGAAGTGGTTGCCCAGGGAGCTGGGTTTTCTGAACATCTTTTGTTTTACAGACTGGGGACTCAGTACCCAGAGGGGGAGGAACGGAAGAGACTTTTGCAGGGAAGCTGCCAGATTAGTTTGAAATGTGTTGATCACAGAGCCGAAAGAGGGCGGCCAGCAGCCAGACCCCACCTGTGAGGAGGTGGGCAGGCTCTTGGGGGTTGGCGGGGGGGGGGGGGGGGTGCAGGCAGAGTGACCTGCCTCCCTGCTACCTTTGAAAACCAGCTTTATCATCTCAAGATGATACCACCCTTTCTCCTTGGATACTAAAAATTCGTTCCTGACTCTGGCTGTTCCTAGGGGACTTACTTAGGTTCTTAGTCAGGTGTACCTTTCTTGGTGACTGCGCTGCATGCATTTGGTGTATCTTGGGGATGTAACGAGATGTGGAAGGTGGTTTCGGCGTATTCTCTGGCCAGCATCACTTCTGTCCCTGGCTGGGGATCAGGCCTGTCCTGTGTCCTAGATGGTACACTCAGGAGCTGCTTCCAAGGGTCTTTCTCTTGAGCCAAGAAACTGAGAATCAAAGTTTCGCTTGTCAAGGAGCAACTAAACTAAGCCCGTGGGCCACTACCGAGCCCACGTGCTGCAACTCCTGGAGTCTGTGCACCCAGAGCTGTGCTCTGCAACAATAGTGGCCACTGCAATGAGAAGCTCACATACTGCACCTAGGGAGTGGCCCCCACTCGCTGCAACTAGAGAAAGCCCGCGTGCAGCAACAGAGACCCAGCACAGCCAAATATAAAGTAAATCAATGAATAAATTGTTGGGGAAAAAAAAAAGAAAACCCTTTCCCATTGCCAGAGTCACCTGGGATCTGTCCTTATCTACATGGTTTCTGTGAGACATGGGAAGTTACCCTCTGGAGAAAATGAGCTTTCATCCAGTTTTGATCATTCCATTTTTTATATATATATTTATTTGTATTTATTTTTTTGGCTGTGCCAGGTCTTAGTTGCAGCATGCAGTTCTTTTTTTTTCATCTGTGTCAGATCTTAGCTGTGGCTCGTTGCAGCTCGCAGGCGTCTTTGCTCTTCAGCATGTGGGATCTTAGTTCCCTGACCAGGGATCGAACCCAGGTCCCTTGCGTTGGAAGGCAGATTCTTAACCACTGCACCACCAGGGAAGTCCCCATGCAAATTCTTAATTGCAGCATATGGGATCTAGTTCCCAGACCTGGTATTGAACCCAGGTCCCCTGCATTGGGAGTATGGAGTCTTAGCCATTGGACCACCAGGGAAGTCCCTGTTCATCCCCTCTGGCTTCCGAAAGCCCAGGTGATGGAGACCCCATGCTCTTGCCTCCCCACTGCACCCTGGGCAAGGCACTTAACCTCTTTGAGTCTCAGTTTCCCCATTGCTTAAAGGGCAATAATAATTCCCACCCTCCCTGAAGTTCATAGTGAAGAAGAGCTGAAGTTTTGTAGTTTAAAATCATACCTAGTCCACACTTGGCACGGGTTTTAGGTACAGTAAATGCTTACTCGATTCTGTCTCATCTAGTCCTTTTCCTAAATTCAGAAAAACAGAAATGTTTACTTCTTGTTTGATTTGAAATCATTAAAACATTTCAGGAAAGCCTTGGGAGGGACGCAGGCACTGCCTGCATCTTCCGCGCTGGCAGGCACTTGAGAACGAGGCCAGGAATCCAGGGGTTTTTCTGCCAGCCGGGACTGACTCACCACAAGGGGCCCCGTCTGGCTCCAGGGAGGCCAGGCTGAAGCACCACATGAGGACATGTTCCGGGGAAGTGGATTCTCTGAATAACTCGGATGGTTCCCTGGAGTATTTAGGACAAAAGCCACCTGGAAGACTGAGAGGGTCATCCCCTTACAGCCCAAATGGTGCCCAGAAGGGTTATCACTTAGGAAAGGTTGAGCAGCAAAGACCATTATCCTGAAGACCCTGGAGGACTGTTTTACATGTTGCTGCTCTAGACACGAGAAGGACTTCCTTGGTGGCTCACACAGTAAAGAATCTGCCTGCAATGTGGAAGACCTGAGTTTGATCCCTGGGTCAGGAAGATCCCCTGGAGGAGGAAATGGCAACCCACTCCAGTATTCTTGCCTGGAGAATCCCATGGACAGAGGAGCCTAGCGGGCTACAGTCCATGGGGTCGCAAAGAGTCGGATGCGACTGAGTGACTGACACTTTCAGACAGGAGAAGGATAAAGGGCCGCAGTCCATGCCTTTCACCGGGGTTGGCATGAGCCATCTTTGAGTCAGACCTTGCAAGAAACCTTCTTCTGCACGACTTTTCCCCACGTCTGGATCCATTTCTGCTGGACGACTGCTGACACCTCTCGGTCTCAGAGAGAACTGGGCCCCCCATCTCACAGCTCCCCACTCGGAGGCATTGTTTAAGGAGCTGGTGAGAGTTGTGTTGTCTCCATGAGGGAAAGCTGCTGGAATCCCAGAGGTCCCCGTGATGGGTCCAGTTGTAGAGACAAAAAGAACGCACCCTGGAGGTGGCTTATTTCAGCTTCCTCGCCGTGTAGGTCCAGAGAGGTGCAGCGTCTCACATGGCTCTCAGTTTGGTGACTTATTCCATGATTCCTCATCTCTCTTCACCCCTCACTGAAGGGTTGGTGTGCCCTAGAGGAAGTGAAGACTTATCCTGGGAGAGGTCACATTCGTACCCCCGGGCCCCCTCTGGGAGACTTTTCTGAGGCTGTTCGCTTTCCCAGCACAATGGATCGTGGGGCTCATGCCTTGGGGAGCTTGACAATCTTCCCAATATGGGAAACAGTCCACACTCAGTAAATAGTTGTTGGAGTGAATTAAAGCCCTCCTTGGTCTAATTAAGGCTTCTAACCTCCAATTCAGCGTTGGGGCAGGACAACAATTCCCTTCTTTGTGCCTGAAGGAGTAAGAGATTGCTTCGGGCACCTTCTGGGCAGGGTGGCCGCGTGACAGGTTTCCCTCTTTTTTTTCTCCTTGCGATGTGGGAGACCCCCCACCCCGCCATTCAGACCCTTCTAACTTCGGGTTTTGTTTTTTTTTTTTTCCTTCTCCCCAGAGTCAGCTTGCAAAGGAGGATCAAGCCCACGGCGGAGTCTCCATGGAGGTGTGGAGCTTGGTCACCAACCTCTAACCGCAGAACTGGGATGTGGAGCCGGAAGTGTCTCCTCTTCTGGGCCGTGCTGGTCACAGCCACGCTCTGCACTGCCAAGCCGGCCCCGACCTTGCCGGAGCAAGGTAAGGCGCAGGCAGAGGGCCAGCGCGGGCACACAGCCCTCAGCAGCAGGGTGGGCCAGGCCGGACGTGCTGTGCTCAGCCAGGCAGGCTCCATCCCAGGGGGCCTGCAGGAGAAACCCCTGAGCTGGCTGGGGCCTGCCAGTAAACACAGCCAGCTTCATCAGAGGTTGGGTTGTGAAGGCCAACGACATCCGTCTGCCAGAGATGACATGCTCAGGATGGGTTTGTGCTTTTCTCCTCCTTAAAAAAAAGAGCTTCTGGTTGGAACCCAAGAGCCAGCTCCCTAAGCTGGATGGTGTCTAAAGTGGGAGCTGGGCAGTGCGGTGGGGTGTGGTGACCTGTGAACTTGGATTTAGAACTTGGATGGTCTTCAGAGGATGTGGAGGGATGTAGGAGCTTCATACAGACCTCTGGCTTCTAGAAATCGTTCCCAAGACGTGTCTTTTATGAGGGTTGGCCATCACGGCCACGTGCCTGCTGTTCTGTCTTGACCATGTCTCACAAGCCCTGTTGGGAGGCTTGGTAAGAGGTTTGCTTTGGATAAACTGCTGGAGGGATTTCAAAGAGATTTTGAAGAACACTGCAGGATGTAGGTGCTGGTAGAGACCTGTAGTTTATTGGGAATTCAGAGGGATTTTTAGTAACAGGAAAGACTTGCCCCCACTGCTGATGGCATTTTTCCGGACTTGTGAAAATACCTTGTGGAGATTACAGGTACAGCACACCTGGCAGCTTTTGAAGGTCTTTGAGAACTAATATTTGGGCATTTCTGCTGCCAAGAGGTAGTGTGGCTTATGACTCAGCAGCTGATGACAGAAGCAGAGGAGGTTGGCAGGCACTGGGTGAGGGCTCAGGCATGCGTGTGCCATGGTGACTGCGTGTCAAGGGCCACCAGTCTCACTCACAGGACCTGTGTGAGTGACAGATGAAGAGTGAGCGTGTTTATCCCCTTGTAGGGTGATGGAGAAGGAGGGAGAAGGGTGAAGGGGGCTTTCTAGAAGCTGGAGCAAGCAGGTACCTGTTGCATTCAATGACAGAACTGAAGGCAGGGCCTGACCTGGAACATATTGGAGACCCTGAGTGGGGCAGGGGGGACCGTCCTACCCAGAGGGAGGTCACCATCAGGTAGAGGGTGACAAGTACAAAGGCAGCTAAATTCAAGGTGAACTGTGTTTAGACCACACAGCAGAGTTATGACAAAGTGCAGTGGGAATGCCAGGGAAGCGGGGCGGCAGAGCCTCTGAGAGGGTCCAGAGGGATGGGCAGGGGGTGGGAAGGAAATGCGGGTGTTCCAGGAGGAACAGCATGAGGGGGTGCTGGGGCAGGATGTATAAGGCGTTTGGAGAAGGACTCACCTGGTGCATAGGTAGTTGGAGGACATCATGCCTGGAAAAATTGGACTGAGTTAGTGAATGGAAGCCTTAATGCCCTGCAGAGGAAACTGTACTTAAATGGGTAGATACTGGGAGTCTTAAAAAATCTTGAGCAGAAAGTGACATGATCCAGCTTTCAGATTTTCAAGCATTTGAGTTTGGACGGATGGGAGGAAGAAGTCAGAAGGACCTAGGTTCCAGTCGTGCTCCGCCGCTTAATAGCAGCGTTACGTGCTTTGACAAATGACAAACACATTAAGCCTTAGTTTGCTTATCTTTAGAATGGGGAGAGTGACACAGGATGCAGTGAGATAATCTGCATAAAGCACATGCTGGTAAAGCATGGATTAGTTATGGCTGCTCCCACCACTGTTGCCAGAGAAATGAGTTACTTTTTTTCTTTTTTTGCTGCATTGGGTCTTAGTTGCAGCATGCGGATGCCTTTCTAGTTGTGGCAGGCTTAGTTGCTCCATGGCTTGTGGGATCTGAGTTCCTCAACCCGGGATTGAACCCATGTCCCCTGCATTGAAAGGCAAATTCTTAACCAGTGAACCACCAGGGAAGTCCCCAGAGGCGAGCTACTTTAACAGTTGTTTTTGCATGTCTAGCTGGAAAAAGGGAGTGAACTAGTATGGGGGGTTGTAAAGGAAGGAAAAATAGCAGAGATACTATAGAAATAAAACCTATAGGCTTAAGTAGGTTGGATGTCAACTCTGGGTGACTAGAGACACAGATAGAGAAAGAGAAGCCATATCCAACTCTTTGCAACCCCATGGACTGTAGCCCTCCAGGCTCCTCCATCCCTGGGATTTTCCAGGCAAGAGTAGGGCCACCCTGGAGTGGGAGGCCATTCCCTTCTCCAGGGGATCTTCCCAACCCAGGGATCGAACCCAGGTCTCCAGCACTGTAGGCAGACGCTTTACGGTCTGAGCCACCAGAGAGGCCTCAGAGACAGACAAGGCGAGTGTAAAGGAGGTGGGTCGGGATGGGAGGTTTGTGAGGAGCAGGTAGAAATTGGGGTCAGCCGCAGCAGTGGGCAGCCACGAAGTGGGGTGGGTTAGGTTTGAGGATATGAGTTTACGGTCAACCCCAAAGTTGTTTTTTTTTTTTTCCACTTTCTCTAGCAAACCTTTTGCAGCTCAGGAATGAAGTGTAGAGAAACTGAATAGTAAGCATCTCCAGCCTGGGCTCCTGTAAACAGAAAAGGAATGTCCAAGGGTCCAAGCATACGGAGTGGAGGGCAGGGGGAAAGAGTCCTTGAAGCTTCTGGCTGTGTCCAGACTGGGAGAGGAAGCTGGGGGGAGGGGCTGGAAGTCTTGGTCAGGACGAGGTCCCCGCTCCCCTGAACAGGAGGGAGAGGGTGGGAGGGGGGCCTGTTAGGAGGTGATGTGGCAGTGAAGAAGGAAGGAACAGTGCCATGTTTTAAAAAATCAGCTTAACTGAGGTATCACTCACATTCTGTAAAATGCACTGATCATAAGTGTAGAGCTCGGTGTGTTTTAATAAATACAGTATTATCCCACGTAACTACCCCCTCAGTTAAAAAGCCATGAAATGTTTTCATCCTCTCCAAACCTTGTCTCGTGCCCCCTTTGCAGTCCACTGGACTCGGGCAATGGCAGATCTACTTGGTGTCACTGAAGGTTAGTTTTGCCTACTTTAGAATTTCTCATAATGAAATTATCTGGTGAATGTGTATCCCTTCACTTGGTGGTGGCCATCGGGTTGTTCACACTTCAGGCTGTTATTACTAAAACTGCTGTGAACGTTCGTGTATGTTGTGTTCATGTACTGTGGGCATGAAGTTTTCCCTGGACTGCTCCGGTTTTGATTTTGGCTCCGTTTCTTACCGGCTGTTGCCTGTTGGCTGTCTATCTCCGCCTGTCTGTAATATTTATTGGTAATGAACATCTCCTCCAGAGATCCTTGTGAATATCAGATGTGAATGTCTGCAAAGCTCTCAGAACCCTGGCTGGACATAGTCAATGAACCATACATAGGAGCTGTGGGTACCTTTTCTGGGGAAGCACCACGGGGTAAGGGGCTTGCTTCATGGCCACACTTGGAATGCCTTAGGATGCAGAAGTAGGAAATCCACTCGTCTCGATGGGCATCGGGTCCCTGTTTGGTTGAGTCAGCCCCTCCCCATGATTATCCATCCTGAGCTTGGTGATGTCAGACCACGGCCCCCACTGTCTGAAACCCTAAGGAAAAATCTCTCTCCATGCTTTGTAAACTATAAGGTATCTCATAAATGTAAAGTATTACTGCTGGTTATTGAATGACAATGCCGCTTTTGTCCTCAGAAAAGACTGGACTGTATATAAAAGGTTTGCCCAAAAGTTTAAGACAGACTACCCCAAACCCTGCTCCCACTGACTGAGAGCATTTCCCCTTTAGAGAGAGAGGCTTTGCTGTGAGTGAGTGTGGTGAGTGTGTGTGTGTGTGTGTCTTGAGAGCCCCTCCCCCAGTCTGCAAATGCTCCTCGGGGAGTAGGGAGGGCCTGGAGTTTCTGGCTGTCCTTGGAAAGTTGATTTAATAAGGGTTCCAGGAAAACCAGCCTCCCTCCTTCTCCCCCTCTCCTTTCCCTTTTCTTTAAGGTTTGGGATCTTAAAGAGGCTGAGCTGGTTTCAGACCAGGCTTTGTGGGGGAGTGGTAGGGGGAGACCGAAGTGGGCTCATGGGCCAAGGAGTAAGAATGCCCCTTTAAAAAGATAAGCACTGGCTTGAAAGACACTTTGAGCTTGAAGAGGCTTGTTTCTGTGTATTTTTCTGTCTTTTAGAATAAGACTTGGGGAAGAGCAAGTGGACGAGTCCAAAACCGCTTGCAAGACCACTTGTCACATAGTTGGGGGTGGGGGTCCTGCCCTTTTTTCAAAGCAATAACCTAGGCTAAAACCCCCAGACCCCATGGTGGAGGGTACAACATGAGTCTCAAAATACTTGCCTACATGCTCAGAAACCTGCAACTAATAAACGATTTAATGGCTGGGGTTTTACAGCTCCTCCCACCTACCCAGATTTGAAGGAGTCTGGTGGCCGGTTGAAGGGGGAGAGGTTACCCTTAATGGAAAAGCCGCACGTTTCCATTTCTGGCTGCAAGCCCCCTGGAAGCCAGGCACCACAAAGCGAGGCTTTGTCTTTGTGTGCTGCAGAAACCTGGGCCCGTGGGGGAGGCAGTGAGTGGCACTGGAGACATCACCCCAGCTTCAAGTCCAGTCCCAGGCTCTGGCCGCCCCAGGCAACTCCCCAAGGGCTCCCCCAGCTCGCCTGGGCCCAAAGCGGTATGCATTTCAACCTGGCTGCAGGGGGCAGCCCCAGATCGGTACCAGAGGGCATCTCACTGCTGTCCTCCTACAGGCCGTGGCCCCACTGGCTGCAGCTGATCAGTATGGCCAGAGGACCGGTGTCCGCTGGGCCAGTGTGTCCAGTGGCTATCCCATCCCATCCCCCATATCAGATCGTTTGCAAAAAGAACCTGTTTGCTTCGGATTCACATGGGGTGGTGGGCGTTGAAAGGAAGCTTCTTATCCCCAGTGCTGGAAGGCCGGTGGCATTCCGTGGAGCAGAGGGCAGTGATGCAGGGTGAGCCACTGGCGAACAAGGCTGGAGGATCTCAGGACCTGGGAATCTGTGGGGCGCCGGGCTATCCCTGTTTCCCCAGACAATCTTCTCTGTCCCCCACCCAGGATGGGTGGCTCTTGTAGCCCGAGAAGGGTGCGTGGGCAAGTGTTCTGGAGCAGGGCTTTGCGGAGGGTGGGGGTCGGGAGAGGCTGTGAGGGAGGCGGGGAGGGCTCACGTGTCTGCCTGACCACGCTGGGCAGAGCCACCCCAGGGCCGTGCTCTTGGCTCTGGCTCCTGCATTGCTGCACCATTAGCTTCACTGATTTTCCACTCCGGCTCTGCCGGCCAGCTCCCCCCTGAAGCCAGGGAGGAGGAATTTCTCAGGGAAGAACAAACGGCTGTCCAGAGCCCTGGCCCGGAGTGGGGAGAAGGGAGGGAGCCCACACCGAGAAGCAGGCTGGGCTGCTGTCCCCCCTGGCTTCTGTGACCGCTGCCCCCTTGGAGTCAAGGGGGGTGGGCAGGGACCAGAGGGAGAGAGAGGGCCAGGGATGCCCCTGGGGAGGTGGGCCAACAGGGCCTGGCCCATGAGTGATGGCTCGTGTCTGGGGCGGTGATGGACGGCGTTGGGAGAAGTGGGTTCTGGGGAGTCGTGCTCCGGGAGGGTGAGGTCCAGGGTCAGAGAGCCTGACCGGCAGCTGCGCCCTGTTTTCGCAGGGCCTTGGTCCTCGGGGGCCTCTGGGGGCTCCAGCTCACCCTGTGGACGCCACCTTTGGCTCTTGCCTCCCGAAAGTCTGGCAGCGGGACAGCTGTTTCCCTGCTGACCGGGAAAGTCCAGCTGCTTCTGGCACTGCCGATCTCCCGGATTCAGCTGCCCAGGCCTCCCTGTTTGTCCTGGAGAAAAGGCGCCTCCATGCACTTCCCTTCCCTCTGCCCACCCTCTCCCCCACCTCCACCCCCCAAGTGATTCAGCTGCAAGCCAACTGCTCTACCTGGGCTCTTAAGGCCAGGAGGAAGTTCCAGACTGTTTCCTCTTAGGAGAAACTGCCTGGACTTGAGCTGCTCCTGAACTTGAGGGCTTGCTCCAACTCACAGCTGGTGATGGCCAAGTAGAGCGGGCTGGCCGTGGCTCCTGCCCTGAGGCCCCCTGTCCTATTCTCGGTTCACACTGACCCTCGTTGACCCCCTTGCCAAACGAGGTGCCCCCTGCCTTCATTTAAAGGCTTTCTCTTTACAAACGGGAAAGCTCAGGATGGGCTGTATCCAGTTAGTTCCACGCACTGAGAACCATTGCCTGGGTGGAGCTGGAAACGCAGTGCTCCTTCCCGAGCCCACGTGTTGTGTCATGGCCAAGCCTCCTGGGACAGGTTGTATAAAAAAAGGACGTGAGTGTTGGCGTGAATGTGGTTGTGTTTCCCTGGCCCTAATGTGTAGGCGTGTTGAGCCTCAAGTGGGTGAGAGGGTCAAGGAGTTCGGTGAAGACTTGACATTAGTAGTCATGAGTTTGGGCAAGGAAAGAGATTAAAAACCGTCAGTGCTAAAGCTTCACATACTTGATCAACAACGAAAGTTGAACTTAAGCCTTTATCCCTTCCTCTGCGTTCTCCAGGGTTAAAAACTAGCCTCTGGCTAACGGTTTCTTCGCCATTTGTTTACTGACGCATTTTCTTCCTTTCTCCTTCCCTTCCCTCCATCCCTCCTTCCTTCCCACCCACCCACCTTCCTTCCTTCCCTCTCTCCCATCCATCCATCCATCTGGCCAAACAAGGCTTCCTTCTTTTTTGTTTAATACAGCTGCTACTGCTAAGTCGCTTCAGTCGTGTCCGACTCTGTGTGACCCCATAGATGGCAGCCCACCAGGCTCTCCCGTCCCTGGGATTCTCCAGGCAAGAGTACTGGAGTGGGGTGCCATTGCCTTCTCGGTTTAATACAGCATGCACATGCAATTATAACCATTGTTTATCCTGGTCCCTTAGCTGAAATGTTCATCCCTAGCCTTTCCTGCTTTCACTCTGTCATTTAAACTCTTAGCTTAAGGTGTAGCTTAAGGGCCATCTCCCGATTGAAGTCCTCCTCTGGTTCCAAATAAATCACTTTTTTTTTTCCTCTCCTTTTTGTGTAGCATTTGATCTAGCACTGACTTTCATCTGCCTTACATTATTTAATATATGGCTGTTTCCTTTACCAGAGCAAAGTTCTGTGCAATCAGAAAGAATGTTTTTATTGCTCTTTTAAGCCAGGGATATTTGGGGGACTTCCTTGGTGGTCCAGTGGTTAAGATTTTGCCTTCCAATGCAGAGGGTGGGTGTTTGATCCCTGGTCATGGAGCTAAGATCCCATATGCCACGCAGCCAAAACACCAAAACATAAAACAGACTCAATATTGTAACAGAGTCAAAAAAGACTTTTAAAATGGTCCACATAAAAAAAAGGAATATTTCATTATGGAAAATTTAGAAAATATAGGCTTCTAAAGAGAAAAACTTACATGCCCACCATCCAAAAATAATCACTGTTAACAACGAATCTATTTGTTTAGTTTTTTCCTACATTTATACAACATGACTTTTCAAAAGGTAATTTATACATTATATACTAGTTTGTAACATAAGCAGGTACTTATTGCCTTGCAGAGATGTTTTCATCATGCTCAAGTAACTACACAGAAGTATAGATGTACAAGATTTATTTATTTATGCAGTCCTCATTATTGAGCATTTAAGTTTTTTTCAATAGTTTGCACTTAAGTGAACATACTTTCACAAGTAAAATTGGTCCATGTATCCAAAGATTTTAGATACATTCTAAAATCTTTTAGATACATTCTAAAAGTTATGATTCAGTTCATTCAGTCGCTCAGTCGTGTCCAACTCTTTGCGACCCCCTGAATCGCAGCATGTCAGGCCTCCCTATCCATCACCAACTCCCGGAGTTCACTCAAACTCACGGCCATTGAGTTGGTGATGCCATCCAGCCACCTCATCCTCTGTTGTCCCCTTCTCCTCCTGCCCCCAATCCCTCCCAGCATCAGGGTCCTTTCAAATGAGTGAACTCTTCGCATGAAGTGGCCAAAGTATTGGAGTTTCAGCTTCAGCATCTATGCCTTCCAGTGAACACCCAGGACTGATCTCCTTTAGGATGGACTGGTTGGATCTCCTTGCAGTCCAAGGGACTCTCAGTGAGTCTTCTCCAACACCACAGTTCAAAAACATCAATTCTTTGGCACTCAGCTTTCTTCACAGTCCAACTCTCACACCCATACATGACCACTGGAAAAACCATAGTCTTGACTAGACGTACCTTTGTTGGCAAGGTAATATCTCTGCTTTTTAATATGCTATCTAGGTTGGTCATAACTTTCCTTCCAAGGAGTAAGCGTCTTTTAATTTCATGGCTGCAATCACCATCTGCAGTGATTTTGGAGCCCAAAAAAATAAAGTCTTACACTGTTTCTGCTGTTTCCCCATCTATTTGCCCTGAAGTGATGGGACCAGATGCCATGATCTTTGTTTTCTGAGTGTTGAGCTTTAAGCCAATTTTTTCACTCTCCTCTTTCACTTTCATCAAGAGGCTTTTTAGCTCCTCTTCACTTTCTGCCATAAGGATGGTATCATCTGCATATCTGAGGTTATTGATATTTCTCCCTGCAATCTTGATTCCAGCTTGTGCTTCTTCCAACCCAGCATTTCTCATGATGTACTCTGCATAGAAGTTAAATAAGCAGGGTGACAATATACAGCCTTGGCGTACTCCTTTTCCTATTTGGAACCAGTCTGTTGTTCCATGTCCAGTTCTAACTGTTGCTTCCTGACCTGCATATAGGTTTCTCAAGAGGCAGGTCAGGTGGTCTGGTATTCCCATCTCTTTCAGAATTTTCCACAGTTGATTGTGATCCACACAGTCAAAGGCTTTGGCATAGTCAATAAAGCAGAAATAGATGTTTTTCTGAAACTCTCTTGCTTTTTTGATGATCCAGCGGATGTTGGCAATTTGATCTCTGGTTCCTCTGCCTTTTCTAAAACCAGCTTGAACATCAGGAAGTTCACGGTTCACGTATTGCTGAAGCCTGGCTTGGAGAATTTTGAGCATTACTTTACTAGCATGTGAGATGAGTGCAGTTGTGCGGTAGTTTGAGCATTCTTTGGCACTGCCTTTCTTTGGGATTGGAATGAAAACTGACCTTTTCCAAAAAGTTGTGATTACATAGTACCAAAGTGCCCCAGAAAGGTGATAACCAGGTAACATCTTTAAAAATTGTAACTAATAAATACTGTTTGTTACATTGTCACATTCTACATCCTTTCCATATTTTTACCTCTACACCAGTCCCATGGCCATAGGTTTTATTTCCATAATCAGATGAGGAAACTGAGGTTCAGGGAGTTAAATAATTTATCTAAAGTCATGTAGTTGATGGGCCTAGAAAAGGGAATAGCAGCCCACTCCAGTATTCTTGCATGGAGGACCCCATGGATGGAAGAGCCTGGCTGGGCTACAGTCCACAGTCTCAGAGAATCAGACACTACTGAGCTGCTAACACACACACACACACACACACACACACACACACAGCTGATGGGAGGTGAAAGTGGAATTCAGTCTCAGGTAGGTCTGACTCCAGTAAATATTTTTTCCAGTGCCTTTACTATGTCTCTCTATCAAATTGGGTTTCTCCCCAAAATTCAGGCAGACCAGCGTTACAATTTAAATGCTGCTAGTTCGGTCCCTTTTGTCTCACAGGAAGTAGGTGTCACCTCCCTTTCTGGGGTGGTACATATATGTGTGTGATTGGGGTAAGGCTGCAGATGCTTGCCTTGTGCCTTTTCTTGTGGGACATTCTTCTGCTCTTGACTGTGAGGCTGTGCATTGCTCATAGGTCTGTGAGCCACCCCAGTCAAAGTGGTTTCCTAGCCTAGAATAATCAATAGAATAAAACAGCCTTTCCCAGTGTAGCTGAGACCTCCCACTTGGCGAAGGTCTGGGATTAGAGGTCTCTGAAAGCGTCAGAGTACACACCTGAGTTTTCCTTGTTGGTCAAACTTGTTTTAGAATATAGTGTGTTGTCTGGACACATAAACCACCTGTATTGCTTCTAAAATGGTCCAACAATGTCTGATAGATGAAAATAAACATGGCTAGAAGGCTCAGCAGGCCTGAGCTCTAGTGTCCTTTTGAGGCTTCCAGTATTTGTGTGTGTGTGCGCTAAGTTGCTTCAGTCATGTCCGGCTCTTTGCGATCCCATGGACTGTAGCCTGCCAGGCTCCTCTGTCTATGGGGATTCTCCAGGCCAGAGTCGTGGAGTGGGTTGCTATGCCTTCCTCCAGGGAATCTTCCTGACTCAGGGATTGAACCCATGTCTCTTATGTCTCTTGCATTGATATGCAAAGTTTTTTACCACCAGTAGTACGTGGGAAGCCCCCACCAGTATATATATATATATATATATATATATATAGTATATTGTAATATATATTTTTTATATTTAAAATATGAAGAAATGCAAAGAAAAATCCACAAGGTGATAGAGTCTTAAAATTTTGTTTTTCTTAGTGTTTATATTTAGCAAAGTAATATTTTTAAATATATATATATTATAATGTACTTGGACCAGTCACAAAATACTTAAATTGAAAGGATATTCAGCATATATATTAATTTGTAGTATTCTGTCTGAAGTGTGTCCCAAGAATAGAACACAGATTCACTGTAAGTTATTTGGTAAATATTTTCTTCCAGTTCTTTTTTTTCTTAACAGTTGCATTTTTCATTAGTCCAAACATAGGAAATACACATCCATGTTAAGCACTTCATTTTTTAAAACTTTATTTATTTGTTTTTGGCTGCACTGGGTCTTCCTGCTACCCTCGGGCTTTCTCCAGTTGCAGTGATCAGGGGCTACACTCTAGTTGTGATACAAGGGCTTCTCATTGCAGTGGCTTGTCTTGTGCAGACATGGGCTCTAGAGCTCAAGGGCTTCAATAGTTACGGCACACGGGCTTAGTTGCTCCTTAGCATGCAGGACCTTCCTGGCAGAGATCGAACCCATGTCCCCTGCATTGGCAGGTGGATTCTTAACCACTACACCACCAGGAAAGCCCCTGTTTCAGTTCTGTCAGTACCTGTCTGTATGACCTTTGGGGGAAAAGCCTGCAAGTCTTGGCGGCCCCTCTGGATTGGACACCTAGGGCAGAGGGCATCCCTGCCCCAGCCTCGCCGTGGGTCAGGCCCAGCCCCAGCCAGTGTCACTCTGGCTCCACGTAGGAAAATACAGTAAGTGACTCACTGAAGAAGAGTCACCCAAAGACAACCTCAAATAAGGACATAAAACCTAGGTTATGAGGACATCTGAAGCCACAGGAGAAGGCTTCTTCCCTAAAGTGAAAGGACAAGCTGGCCAGTGTTGGTGGGCGGTGACATGTGTGCACACATATGTCAGGAAGGCAGAGGTTTTGCTCTATTTTTTGTTTACTCCAGCACCTTAGTGTCTGATACGTATTAGGCACTCAGTTAATACTTTTTGAATAAATGAATGCATGCATGAATGCACAGGGAAGTAACCATCCATTTTCTTTTTTTAAAAAAAGATACTTGCAACTGATAAGAACCTTCTGTAAAGCACAGGGAACTCTACTCAATACTCTGTAATGACCTATGTGGGAAAAGAATCTAAAGAAGAGTGTGTGTGTGTGTGTGTGTGTGTGTGTGTGCTTCCTGACCAGACGGTAAAGAATCTACCTGCAATGTGGGAAACCCGGGTTCAATCCCTGGGTCAGAAGATCCCCTAGAGCAGGGAATGGTTACCCACTCCGGTATTCTTGCCTGGAGAATTCCATGGACAGAGGAGCCTGGCCAGCTATAGTCCACGGGATCGCAAAGAATTGGACACAACTGAGCGATTAACACCGCTACCACGACATGTGTATATATATAACTGATTCACTTTTCTGTACAACAGAAACTAACACAACATTGTAAATCCACTATACTCCGCTAGGACTTTCCTGGCGGTCCAGTGGCTAAGACTCCATGCTCCCCTCAATGCCGGGGGCCTAGGTTCGATCCTTAGTCAAGGAACTAGATCCCACATGCTGCAAGGAAGATCAAAGATCTTGAGTGCAGCAACTAAGACCCGGCACAGTCAGATAAATTAATACTGAAAAACAAAATCTAGGGGACCCCCCATTAAAAAAAATCCATACTCCCAATTTTTTTAAAAAAGGAACTAGAGGGGAAAATACCAATAATTTCCAGTTTTAAAAATGGGGAAGATAGGAATGAAATCCTTTTCAATGAAATGGTACAGCAAAATGGGATAGTGCTACCCCATACTGAGCCCTTTATGTCACCTAATGCAGTGGTTCTCAGATTTTCCCTGCAGGGACATCACCCAGTGGACTTGTTAAAAAAACCATGCCTCAGTCCACCCCTAGAGCTCTGGAGCCTGCAACGGGGCCCCTGCCAGGTGGTTCTAACAAGTTCCCCAAAGATGTGGATGCTGCTGGTCTGGGGATCACACTTTGAGAATCTCTGATATCTCTTAATTCTCACTCACTTCAAAAAGTCTACAAGGTAGATGTTTAGGAAACTGACTCAGAGAGGTCAAATAAACACTCCCCGAGGTTAAACAGCTAAAATAAATGGAGGATCTGGAGTTGACTTGGGTCTGTTTAATATAGGCGCCTATGACTCTAACCTCTGTAGTGCGAGGTGAGGAGGGTAAAGAGGGCTGAGTCTGAATGCTGGGGGGTTTCGGAGGGAGGAAGACGGAGGAGTAGAGAGTTGTCAGAAAGCCTGTCTGGAGGGAAGGAAGCCCTTTTCCAGGAATGCCCTCCTGCTTTGCTTAGGGCTTGAAGTCAGTTCTCACCGCCATTGGAATGTCATCAGCTCTCCCATCATCGGACCTTTTGCGTTCGGAAATGTCTGCCCCTTGATTATCCAACTTCAGGGTTTACTTTGGGGATTAAGTTTTGTTTCCCTTTGGTTTTAGGAATTAGCTTTTAAAGAGTCAGGTTCCTTGACTAACCTACTGAATGAAATTCTCCCTTTGGCATCCAAAACTTTAGTCCATGTTATTTGCTCTCTTCAAGCCTCTCTCAGTGCCTGAAAGGTACACTTGGAAGAGGCATTTATTTTATAATGTTAGTCTTTCACCACTACCTACTGACTACCAGTCCATTTTTTTACATTTATTTGCCTGGCTAGTGAGCATCAAAAAAATAAAGAGATAATTCTTCTAGAATACCTGGGTTCCTAGCTTATTCAGTCATAGTCTCTGGGCTACCCCACACCCTCAGTTCTGAGATTTCTTCTGGAACATCTCGGGCCAGAGGGAAAAGATGAAGAGAGACATGTATTGAAGTTGCTGGTGGCCATAACTCTGTGGCCAAAATGGAATCCCCTCTTCTATTCCTTTCTTTCTTTTTTTTTTTTGTTTAAAATATTGACTCTGTTTTCTGTGCTTTATATTACATGCTTATGGTGCTTAGTTACTCAGTGACCAACTCTTTGCCACCCCATGGACTGTAGCCTGCCCAGTTCCTCTGTCCATGGAATTCTGCAGGCAAGAATACTGGAGTGGGTTGCCATTCCCTTCTCCAGGGGATCTTCCTGACCCAGGGATCGAAGCTGTGTCTCCTGCATTGCAAGCGGATTCTTTACCTGCTGAGCCATCGGCGGGGGGAAGCCGTGTGCGTTACATTCTTGAGTCTTACCTGTTTCATTTTGGTCACATGCTTCTTCTTTTTCTTTTCTTTAATATTGACTATATTCTCTTTGCTGTATGTTACATCCTTGTGTCTTACTTAAGCATGTGGGATCTTAGTTCCTTAAGTGGAAGCACAGAGTCTTAACCACTGGACCACTAGGGAAGACCCCTCCCCTCTTTTAAGGAAAAGTAACTTACACTCTCTTGTCTTCCTTCACTGAAGACGGTGTGCTGTGCTGGTAGGGGCCGAGGGGACACAGTGATTGGTAGCCAATTCCCAAGGCCTGGTTGAAACTTAGAACGTTGGTTAGAGCTGCGGGGCCAGGCGGTGGAGGGTAGTTAGAGCTTGTCCAGTCGGCCTTCCTGTCTCAGAGTTGAGGCCAAGGAGGCCTAGAGAGGGATGACTTGGCCCAGGTCACGTAGTCATCCCAGCGACTTCCATGCCAGTACTCTTTCTGCAACCACCTGGGGCTCAAGCAGAGTTTGGGACTAAGTGGTTTTGACAAGGATTTCGAAGGGGGCTCTCGTTTCTTAGGACAGCCGGAATGTGAACCTTGCCCACAGTAGGCGGTCTCTCCTGAGAGGCTCGTCTGAGAGATCCCCCAGCTCATCTGAGCACAGGAGTCCCCAGTGTGGACACTGACCCTCCGGGCAGCCTCTGGTCCTGGTTCTTCTACCTGCTCTGTCTGAGAGCCATTTCATCTCAGGGAGAAAAATCCCCGAACCACGCTCTTTCAGTTTCTGAAAACAGTTCTCGTTTGTTGTTGTTCAGCCGTGTCTGACTCTTTGCGACCCCACGGACTGCAGCACACCAGGCTTCCCCGTCCATCACTGTCTCCCGGGGCTTGCTCAAACTCCTGTCCATCGAGTTGGGGATGCCGTCCAACTGCTACCCTCATCTCTGTCACCCCCATCTCCTCCTGCCCTCAATCTTTCCCAGCATCAGGGTCTTTTCCAGTAAGTTAGCTTTTTGCATCAGGTGGCCAAAGTATTGGAGCTTCTGAAAACAGGACGAAATACTTTCATGGTGAATGTAAAGGAGAGAGAGAATGAATACATGGTATGTCCATGGGCCCTGTGGGCCCTCGCTTACCTCCCAATCTGTGGAGAGGCCATTAGTCCCAGATTTTTAGATTTCATGAGCCAAATCCCCACCTCCCAATATTTTGGGTTGACAACTTATTTTGCCATGTAAGAACATCTTAAAGACAAACAAACAAACTTAACATTGTCCACTACCAATATTGTTTATTATGGTAAAATATACCTATGATAAAATTCACCTTTTTAAAGTGTACAGTTCTGTGGCATTAAATACGTTCACATTGTACAACCATCACCACCATCCAGCTCCAGAACTTTTCACCTTCCCAGCTGACACTCCACCTGTTAAACCAGCTTTTACACCATTGCCTTTTAAAACACCACTGCTGCTGGTCCGGTGGTTAAGACTCCCGGGATCCAAGCTCCCAATGCAGCAAGCCGTAGGTTGGATTCCTGGTTGGGGAACTAAGATCCCCACACAGTTCTGCCAGTAAATAAATAAAGGATGTCTGTCACCTTTATTCTCTAATAAGGGGCATTTCTTTAATGTGGAAAAAAAAAACGTGACTTTATGAAGAGTCCCTTTCCCCACTGCAGTGATCGTCATCCTGCACTGGATCCAATGATCCAGGCCCACCATCGCAGCCACAGGACCGGCCGGGGAAGGAAGGTGGCTGACCCCAAGGGCACTGATAGCCCTGGCGCACGTGCTCCGAAGCCCCCATCGAGGTCTGGTGGGGAGGGCAAAAGGCAGATGCTGAAACAGCTGTGGCCTGGGCTAACTCATCAGCAAGTTTAGGAAGCCACAGTGTTTTCCTAGCCAGCTGCTGGGGTTTCCTTCCCCAAACCAGAGGAGAGAGGAGGGGAGGCCCTAGGAGAGGGCGGGGCGGGGGGAGGCGCCTACATTCTTTTCTTCGAGGAACCTGACCGGACTTCTAAGGTCAGAGCCCGGAGTGGGAGCTGCCCGGTTACCTCTTCGCTGTCGTCCCTCCCCCACTCTTAATGATCTTTCCATTACAGAACCCAGACCAGGAAGTGCCTGACAGGTCACAGCTGCAGACACATGGCTGGGGAGGCCTGGGCTCCAGGCCAGTGGTGGGAGGGTCTGAGCTCCCCTCAGAGCAGCAGGACCCCTGCACACACACATACACACACACCTCTTCAGCTAGTCCAGCTTTCCCTGACTGCTTGGGGGGAAGGTGTTCTGTATTGTCACAGTTGGTACTTTGGCTTTGAGTTTAGGACGTGATTGTATTTAATAAGAGCAGGAGAAGTTCCCCACCCAACTGTCCTGATCCCTACACAAGTCCCCTTCCTGGGCATGTGGTTCTTTAGGGGACATTTTCCATGAATGAGCAAGGCTCTCCGGCTTCTTTTCCCAAGATGGAACCCACCGAACATGGACCTAGAAGCTTCCAGGGCCATGGTGAGGCACAGTCTTAATGCTGCCCAAACAATCGATTTAACAACCGATCTAGCATGTGTTGTGTTAATTGCTCAAATGAGTGAGTGAGTGAAGTTGCTCAGCCGTGTCCAACTCTTTGCGACCCTATGGATTGTAGCCCACCAGGCTTCTCCGTCTGTGGGATTTTCCAGGCAAGAGTACTGGAGTGGGTTGCCATTGCCTTTTCCAGGGAATCTTCCCTACCTAGGGATCGAGCCATCAGGGAAGATGTTAATTGCTCAGTTGTGTCCAACTCTTTGCAACACTGTGGACTGTAGCCCCCCAGGCTCCTTCTGTCCTTGGATTTCTCCACGCAGGAATACTCAAGTGGGTTGCCGTTCCCTTCTCCAGGGGATTTTCCCGATCCAGGGTTTGAACTTGGGTCTGCTGCACTGCCCCATCAAAATGCCAGATTCAAAAGATTTTGCAGGGTATGGTTTAGAGACAAGAGCATGAACTCTGCAAAACCACAGGCCTGGCTGGGCCAGCCCCCTTCATTTTGTTATCTTCACGGAGGCCGGCTCCTTCCACATACAAGTTTGCTCAGGAAATGTTAATTTACCCTAAACTGTGTCCAAGGGGGGCAGTTGTCACACAGGAGTTTCTGTCTCCACCGCCAGCTGTGTTGTTGGCTTTCTTCCCTGAATCTGCCAAGGCTGATTCCTCTGGTGCCAAATGTGAGCCGGTGACAAACTTCTAGGAACCGGGAGCTGAGAGACCTTCCTTCCCAGTAGCTGCAGACCAACCTTGGCTCCTGACGCTTCTTCCCGCACAACTTAGGTGAACTTGCCCTGGCCCAGGGCAGCTCTTTCTTCCTGGTAAGGCAGGCGGGAAAGCAGCCAAGGGTACTGGGCATCCTTTGGAGGAAGCGTTTCTGCCCGGAGTGCTTCTGTAAACACTGGGGCAAGAGGAAGAGGGGAGATTTCTCTTAAAAACTACTCCTGGGCACATTCCTTTGTTAATCACATAATTACAGCCCTCTCCCCAGCCTGGAAGTGTCCTCCTCCTCGTGGTGGGAGGTATGGGGGTGGGGGGGGAAGGTGGGGAACCCAGTCTCTAGGAGGGAAGAAAACGCATCAGCTAGAATACCAGACTCAACTCTGATGCTGGGTTACCCATCGCTGCATCTTTGGGGAAGGTTTGCACAAAATACAAGGATTCGCCTGCCTGCCCTGCAACTTAACCGGGGAGCCGGTTTTGGGGAGTCTTGGAGTGGGTGCCGGGTCCTGGCTGTGGCTTCGGCCAGTGCAGGCGGCTGAACGCTAAATTACAGTGACGAGATGGGATGACACAAAAGGCTCGAGATCTTTTTTTTTTTTAATAAAAACAAAACACAACTCCCGGCCCCAAGCCCCTGGGCTGCTGAATGGCGAAGGCTTCCTGTCAGGATTAGCCGGGCCGCCTGGGCAAGTGTGCACTGCCTTTCTCCTCAGGAAATACCTTTGGTAAGCCCGGGTGGGGTCCCCATGGCAACGCGAGAGGGGACCCGCTGACTGAGACCATTCAGCTCCCATTGTGGCCGGGCCCCTTTGTCGGGAGCTGTATTGCTGCCCCTCTGGCCCACGCAGCAGTTTGCACCGTTTTGCCAGGCTGAATGTGGAGTTTTTACATTTTAATGGGCTCTTCTGGCAGCGGCCCATTTGCATGCAAAATGCTCCTTCTTACTTCTTTCCCTTTTTCTATTTGAAAAAAAAAAAACCCTACACTCCAAATCCCCCCGGGTCGGGGGGCCTGGTGAATTCGGCTGGACCAGGGTGTCAGGCCCCACTAATTGACTGGTGTCCCCGTGTCCCCTCCCGCACACTTCTGTATGCACCCTGTCTCGGGGATGCCGCACGTCCAGGGGATCACGCATCCGGAGGGCTTCCTCCCTGGACCCCCCACCCTTACAGGATGACCGTTTTCCCCCAGGATTTTGATGAGAACCCCCTCTGGCCTGGCCTTGCCAGACTAAAGTAAGTTTTCAGTTCCATTTCAAAGCCAAAATAACGTAATAAAAACCTCGACAGAGGGCTCCCGGGGCCCCGCTGGGCTGTTCTGTCTTCCTTTTAAGTTGCTTTCAAAGCCACCCCGAGTTCCTCCCCCACCCACAATTGCCCCCTCATTTATCTCTGGGGAGTTTGTGTCAAGACTGTAAACATTCCTAGACCACCGGTTCCCCACATTACCAAAGAGCATGGCCCCTCTTCTAATTTTCTCAACCCAGAAACGCAGAATCCAAAGGATTTCCTAGGAACGAAGAAGCTCCAATCCTTTGGCCACCTGGTACAAAGAGCCAACTCATTGGAAAAGACCCTGATGATGGGAAAGATTGAGGGCAAGAGGAGAAGGGGGCAACAGAGGGTGAGATGGTTGGATGGCATCACCTATTCAGTGGACATGAATTTGATTAAACTCCAGGAGATATTGAAGGACTGGCGAGCTGCAGTCCATGGGGTCTCAAAGAGTCGGACAGGACTGAGCAACTGAACAACAAAAAGGGATTGCAACTGTTAAGAGCCGTCACACGTGGATTTGTTGGGGGGCTAGCTATTCAAGCCCTACACCTTTCCTCTCCAGAGTGGGCATAGAGATGACACCACACTGACCTCACGGGGTAGATGAGACATACTGATGGATGGGCCCTCAGCCGAGCATTTTGAATGAGGGCACGATAGAGCTGTGAAAATCTGTAAGTCACATTACAAATAAGTTGAGCAACAGAGCTGCAGAAATTTCCAGAGAATGAGTTTTCACGTCTGGGGAAGTGATGGAGAGACAGGAAAGTGTTATTTTAGGAGAAAGCAAAATAAAGGGCAGTGAGGGTATTGGCTTGGCGGGGTGAGGAGACAGGCGAGCTGGAGGGGGGAGGCGGGCAGGACTTGAGAGGCCCCAGGTCCTGGAGGAGGGCATTCAAACCAGGCAACCAGGGGCATGAGGGGATGGGACACAGAGTGCCTGGGCCAGGGCTGGGACAGTCAGGATGTGTGATGGGGGAGGAAGGGGGAGCTGGCCCAGGGGATGGGTGGCCAGCCTCTTTGCCTGACATTCTTGATCTTTTCAGTGGATCAGGCAGGGGTCATCTGAGGTCATCAGCTCAGCTATAAGCTGCACTCAAGAGGGACTTGGGGGGACTTCCCTGGTGGTTCAGTGGTTAAGACTCGTGACTGTTTCATGACTTTGGGAGAAGTCTCTCAACCTCCACTGTCTCATGTTTAACTGAAATAAATGCAAATGAGCACAGACGTGAATAAGCACGCCCTGTAAAGCTTCAGGTGCCGCGCCAAAAGGGGGCGCTACTGTTAGCCCTGGGTCCGCCATGGTCACAGGGCTGCCCCACCCCCGCCTCCCAATTTCCTCATCTGCCAAATGTGCGCAGTCACACCTGCTCAACTCTAAAGGGTAGATGAGCATGATCAGGAAAGTGCATTGTAAGTAAAAAAACACCAAGTTATCAAGTAGTGGTTGTGGAGGTGAAGGAATGAGAAGAGGAGGAGGAGGCTAAAGCAGCCCGCTGCAGAGTCCCATGGGAGGAAGGTCGGAGACACAGGTGCCATTAGGCGGGACCCAGGGGCCGACCAGAAAGGGTTTCTTTCGCCTTCCGGAGGCAAGGATTGCAAAGACGGTACAAATAGAGACCCTTTGCACTGGTCTCTTTCAAAGGTTCTGGATGCATGTGGATTCTGGAGAGCCAGGCCACCTGGGGGCAAATCCCTGCTCAGCCACTTACTGACTAGGTAGGCTGTCTTGGACACATCCTGAACCTCCTGTGCCTCCGTGTCTCCTCTGTCAAATGAGGGTGACGGTTCTCACTTCACGGGGTTGTTGTGAAGCACTTGTACTTGGCATACCATCAGCTTCTGCATTCCCAGGGTAGAGGTAACAATGGTATCAACCTCCTATGGGCTTCCCAGGTGCCTCAGTTGGTAAAGAATCTGCCTGCAATGCAGGAGACCCAGCTTCGATCGCTGGGTCAGGAAGATCCCCTGGAGAAGGGCACGGCAACCCACTCCAGCATTCTTGCCTGGAGAATCCCCACGGACAGAGGAGCCTGGCGGGCTCCAGTCCATGGGGTCACAGAGTCGAACACGACCAAGCAACTAACACATCAGTTTTCATGGTTGCTCTGAGGAGTCAGGGATACTCTGTGGTAAAAGCATTCACAGGATATGGAGTGTAGATAGTAAGCTTGCTGCCAGTATTGGCTAATATTGGCATTACTGTTTTCAGAGTTGTTTAAGGATCCCAAGATAATATATGAGGAGGCGTGTGGTCAGTCGTAAAGTGCTATGCAAATATGGTGCTGTTCTTTGCTGGATTCATGCGAAGTTGTGGGGCTCCGGGATGGATAGCTTCCAGACCAGATTGGTTCTTATGGGACCGAGGCTGGTGAAGTGGTATTTTTAAAATACATTTTCAAGTATGTTTGTCCATGTGGCATGAAAGGCCTGCATTCACAGTGACTGCAGAGGAGTGAGTTCCCTGGGACTTCTTCGGTGGTTCTGTTCTATCCACCCACCTTTAAGTTGAAATTATCTGGAGGGGGCTGTTTTCTGCTGTGTCTTCTTTTGTTCCAGGCAGGCCATATGGTCTAGCCTCATCTCCCATCCCCTTCATCCCGAGGCATAGCCTTGCTTGTAAGCACCCCATCTTTTTCTGCTCCCCACAAAGTTTCACTGCCTTCCGCTACCATCATGTTGCCCGGTGCTACAAACATCGCCATCTGCTTTGACCACCAATACTTAAGTTCCGAAACCTTGGAGCCTGTGCTGGGTCACCTGTCCTGGGCTCTCATATTCTTCTCCCATTACCTCGTGTTGTATGATACAGTATTCCATAGCAACCAGGTATTGTGTAAATCTTATCACCCTGGCTAGCCCAAGGCTGGAAGAAGGAACTGGCAACCCACTCCAGTACTCTTGCCTGGAAAATCCCACTCCAGTGTCCTTGCTTGGAGAATCCCAGGGACGGGGGAGCCTGGTGGGCTGCCGTCTGTGGGGTTGCACAGAGTCGGACATGACTGAAGCGACTTAGCAGCAGCAGCCCAAGGCTGACCAGCTCTTTCACTGCTTATTTTAATCCATGACCTCTCTTTGCACAGCAACAAGGGCTCACAGAGACAACCCACTGATGGCCATTCTGGAGAAAGTCCCTGTCCTCTTTGATTTGGGGAAAATTGGGGTCTCATCTTCCAATGACCACGTTTGTACAGATTTGAGCCTCCTCGTGGTCACTGCCCACCCTACATGGTGCCCAGGGCTGGCAGAAGACTCAGAGTTTAGAATCAAGAACTTGGATCTGAACAGATGAACCCAGAACAGAGCTGCCTGCTAGGTGACAGTGGCAGATTTCTGGCCAACTGCTGTATCCTGTTGGCTCGTTGGCGATTACAGAGCCCTGGTGTTTTGGAGGAAAGTAGGGAGGGAGAGGGACTCCATAGGACCCCGCTAACATTAATCACATTCCTAGACTTGAGAAGTACCACTCTCACCTCTCTGTTTTTCTAGCTGCTTCCTTGAGGATTACTAAAACGTTTGGGTCCCTATCTGTTTCTAGTTCCCCTTGGAGGGTGGAGAGGTTCCATTAGAGAAGCAGATGGGACTGGTGATTGCTGTCTGAACCCCTGTCCCTCCCACTAAGAGTGTCCTGGGTCCAGCCAGCACAGCCTTCCATGGTCCACCTGCTGTCTGCACTGTCTTAGAAGTTGCCCCGCGACCAGAGTCCTCCTCAGCTCCAGATTCAGGCAGCTAAGCAGGAGCCTTCATTCTCTCCTGTCTTCCAGAGAGATGGCCAGGGCACCCTTGATCCTCTAAGGGTGTGCAAGTCAAGTCCAACCCTAACCTTAACCTTCTTGCTCCCAGTGACGATCATAGTGACTCTGAGGTGGCGTGGAAGCAGGATGGACTGTTTTCCTCCAGGGCACCTCAAGCACCCTGCACCCAGAGCCTGTTGGAGTGAAACTCACGCCAAGTGCTTTACGCCTCAGGCCAGGTCCCCATGGAATATAGATACCCAGTGTCCCCCAGCCTCCGTTGCCCACCTCATCTCTCAGGAAACAGGACACACAAAGCAAGTGTGTGGGTTTGCAGTCTCCCCCGCAGCCTCTCCACTGCAATTCATCTTTTCAAGTCGCTGCCCAATAAACTGCTTTCTCTTCTTCATCAGTCATGGCCAGCCCAATAAAGGTGTCAGCTCCTTTCTTGCTTCCTGATGCCTAACGACATGAAGAGCCCTGGTCTGTGGGTCCTGGTCAGAGAAAGGCCAGCTCAGTGGAGACGGAGCCACAGATGCAAGGGCCTTTCCAACGGGGACATAAATGGGGGACCCTGCAAAGACCGCAGGAGAATGGAGAGTAATGACTTCGTTGTTGCAGGCGGCCAGTGAGCAGGGACGCCCGCATCAGTTGCCTTACAGATGATGCTCCAAGGTCAGGGCTGCTACTCCAGGTGGTGGCACAGAGGGGCAGGGCCCGGTAAGCCAGCAGATGGTCAGTTACCTTTCCATTACCTCCTCGAAGAAAGTGGCATTTACCTGCTTTGTAAATGGAGGCTTTGACACACATCCAAGAGCACCATTAGCCATGAAAAAAGTCCACTGTAAACCAAGAGCCGTAGGTTTTGGTTTAAATTGAGAAGAATGTTTTCAGTTCCTCTAAAATTTAGTCTTTGCCAGATGCTAACTTCAAGACCTACTGAGTATTTTTCTGTGTTTCTGACATTGTTAGGCACTGTGGGAAAACTATAATAGACTATTCTATTGGTCTGAGTTGCTTTCTGTTTCTTAGGCAAGACATGGACACTTTTGACAATTAGGAAAGAACACACCCAAATGTCTATCAGCCAACAAGTAGATCCGTAAAATGTGGTATACTCACAAAAACTATTATTTGGCCACTAAAAGGAATAAAGTACATGAGACCACATGAAAAGAACCTTGAAAACATACTAAAAGAAAGGAGGACACACAAAAAAACTATATTGCACAAGTCGATTGATATGAACTACCTAATATAGGCAAATCTATAGAGACAAAGCAGAAAATGGTTGCCTAGGCTGGTAGAGGGGGAAGGGATAGTCAGTGACTGCTAATGGGTATGGGGTTTCTTTGGGGGGTGATACAAATGTTCTAAAGGTAGATTGTGGTGATAGTTGCATTCTGTGACTATACTAAAAAGTATTGAATGATACACTATAAATGGGTGAATTTTATGATACGTGAGTTATATCTCAATAAAGATGTTTGAAAAAGCAACAGTGCAAGATGGCTTGGAATCAAATGCAAATTTGTGCTAATCAGATGGTAACTGTTTTTACAGAAAAGGAGGGTGGGCGTCTTGGATTGTGCACTTTGAGTAGGTGGGTAGGAGAGTTCTAGAGAGATGCCCGACAGCCTTGAGCAGAAGTCAGTTTTGTTGTGGCTGCAGAATACGGTTAGTGTAGAAAACAGCCAGACTTGGCGTGGAAGGTGGGGAGAAGACGGTCGCATGGGGAGGAGGGGACAGACTGAGAGGAGCCCTGAAGGCAAAGCAGGGGTTGGAGTTCACCCTCTACACAGCCTTCGATATTGATCAGGAGAGTGAACGGGCTAGCACACCGTGGCCTGGAGCATCGGGCTGAGCTTGACCTCCAGGGACTGGGACAAGAAAGCTGGCTCTTGAGGCTTTATATAGATCATGCAGAAGAGTTCTGTGTGCATGTCCTGGCCAGGAAGAGCGGGGAGTTTCAGACCCAAGTGGAATCAGCCCGAGCTGGTCCCAGCAGAGCCAAGTCTCTCTCTGTTGCTTTCTTCTGGGGCAACGCCCATGTTCTCCCTGCTACCTTTTTGTTTCTGGGACCTGTCAGAGGCTAAGAATTTGAGTTTACCAGAGTTTACTGTTTGACCAACGGCTGGTACAGATCATGAGCTGCAAAATATTTAATCAGTGAGGTCATTGCAGGAAAATGAGATTTGATCCATAGGAGCGTCTTCTGTTTCCCTAAGGGTCAAGTCTGAATGGCTTTTCTTCTGCCTCCTCTTGGCAAAACCACAAACCATTAAAAATGGAAAGAATAACTTTTTTTTCCCCCAAGACCCACAAAAGCTTATTTTTAATCAGTGTGTGGTCTGCTCACCTTTGTGGTGTGCCTCTTGACCTGATTCACAAAAATAAGTGAGTGCGGGCCTAGTGGTTTGTTTCCAAACCCTTTTAAACCAGCACCTCCTTTTTGATGACTCAGTATTTACTACCTAGGATTTAAGACAGAGCCCTTGGGTCGAGGGGCACCCGGCCTGCAGCCATGGCCTCTGAGCCTTGTCCGAGGCCCCCCCAAAAAGCTGCTGTTAGTCCCTGGTGCCCAGGACACATTTCATCAGTGAGGTTTCTAGCAGAAACCTGCTGGGGACTTCAGAAAGAGTGGGTTAAAATGAGATGGTGAGGGAGAAGCGGAGTTTGGAAGGGAAGACGACAGAGAGACAGTGCATCATTGTCAGATTATTCAGCAAGCCTTTGTTGGCAGCTCTTGTGGGCCAGGGCCCTCCTGGGTGTTGGGGTTTAAAGGTAAATTTGACATGTTCCCACTCTGGCAACCTTATCAAGAAAGGGGCCTTTCCTCCAGGGTGACAAGTGTGAGGGGAGGGCCCCTGACCCAGACTGGGGTCAGAAAGGCCTCTGGGGCAGTTTCCAGCCAGGCTGAGAACCAGAGGGTGGGTGGAGAGCCAGGCAGAGACGCCAGGGTGGCGGGGCCAGGTACCTTTCAGAGCCTTCCGAATCCGGTACCTGCAGGGGGGCTGCCAGCAAGCCTCTGATGCTGAACTGGGGGTAAGAAAGAAAGAAGGCTGCAGAAGGCAGTAGAAACCAGACAGGTAGGTGGTGGATGCGAGCTACCTCAGGTGTGTTGTTCTGGTGGAGGCCGGGCAGAGGGCAGAAGATGCCAGGGGCAGGCATGCAAGTGCTGAGAGCGATGGGGAGATGCGTTTCTCCACGTTAGTGTGGACGGGGTGTGCTTGGGAGAAGACGGATACGCCTGAGGCTGGCCTTGTCCTGTGTCCGGCCTCAGGCCTTCCTGTTGGTGCGAGTTCAGCGCTGATGGTCGAGAGGGGTGGGTGTGTGGACCCCCGGACTCAGGGTGGGGTGGGGGAGCAGTGAGGGGGAGTGGATGTGTGTGCCTGTGTGTCAGAGGAGGGCAGCGGAGAGGACGTTGGGGGCTTGAGAGGGGGAGCCCTGCAGTGGGGCGAGGAGAAAGGAGCTTTGTGTGGAGCGGCTTTTGCTGCCAGGGCAAGTGTGGGTTTTGTGGCAGCTGCCGACCTCCGTTCCTAATATAGTCAAAAGCTCCGAATCCTCTGGCCCAACACCTGTTAGCCAGAGGCTCCCCTGAGCTGACCTCTCCTCGGGCCGTCTCTCCCGCGTATACACCCTGTGCATTGGACTCCTTGCGGGGCTCAGAGCGCCCCCCAGTACTGATCACTTGAATCTAGAACCCCGCCCATGACACGCTGCCCCCCACATGGGGGGCTGCTGCATTTTGGTGGGGGCTTGTTCCTGGGGAGAGGGGTGAGGCTGCCCCACCCGAAAGCGAACAGTGTGTTCCCCTGGGAAGCGGCTGCTCTTGGTAAAGAGCTGCGTGTGTGGGGAGGGGATGTTTTTAGACACACAGGGGTCCCGGGGAGGGCCAGAGCTGCCCCCCTCACCAAAAGATGGAGGGAAACCCACTCTGAACCGCTTAATGCTGCTGCAGCTGCTTCCTAACTTCGCCTCTGTCTTCCTTTGCCCTCTGGAGGAGTGGGGTGGATAGGAAGCATTGGGGGTGCCCAAGGAGCCAGCTGTCCCCCCGACTGACCCCCCACCCCAGCTCCGTACCCCGCCCCCCGGGGATGCTGCAGCTCTGTGCGGCCAGCATAATGCCTTTGTCTTTCCCCATCCCTCCTGCCCCCTTGCTCCCTCTGCCCTCCTCCTGGTCCCTGTGGCGGCTGCAGCCCAGCCCTGGGGAGCCCCCGTGGAAGTGGAGTCCCTCCTGGTCCACCCCGGTGACCTGCTGCAGCTCCGCTGTCGGCTGCGGGACGATGTTCAGAGCATCAACTGGCTGCGGGACGGGGTGCAGCTGGCGGACAGCAACCGCACGCGCATCACCGGGGAGGAGGTGGAGGTTCGGGGCTCCGTGCCCGCCGACTCAGGCCTCTACGCCTGCGTGACCAGCAGCCCCTCCGGCAGTGACACCACCTACTTCTCTGTCAACGTCTCAGGTGGGTAGCCAAGTCCACCCTCTGCCTCTCCCCGCCCCTGCCTCCCTCTTTGCTGGTCTCAGGGGGAGGCCGGCCTCTTCCTCTGCCGTCATCTGCGCCCTCCCCTCTGCTGCAGAAGCTGCCACCCACTAACATTGCCCCCGCCCGCTGCGCGGCTTAGCTCTCAGGGGGTGACTCGGGGTGCTGGCCTCGGGTTGGAGAGCGGAGGACTGCCTGGACCCACCTCGGGGGTGCTCACTGATACCCCCGGAGGGGGGTGGGCAGTGAGACATGGTGGTTTCTCCAGCACAGCCTGCCCAGGTCATCGGGGTGCCCCAGGGCTCAGGCTGCTTCCAAACTCTTGTTCCCTGGCCGATTGGACTTGGTGCTGGGCTTAGTCATCAGCACCCCCAGATTCATGGTGAGATCCCTGTGGGATAGTGGATGACCCAGTTGCACCGCCGTAGTCACGGCTTGATGGGAGACACGTGTTCTCTAGTTTCCAGATCTGTGTTACAGCAGCCAGGGAACTCTAGAGCTCTGTGATTTTGGGGACCTGCCACTTGTAGGATGTGACTTTTACAAAACCTTAGGACTGAACCGAGTAGAGCTGGAATTCTCTTTACACCACTTGTGCATCTCAGGCTGTGAGCCTGGCCTCTCCCCCGCCTGCCAAACATCCTCTAGAACAACCCCTCCCCAGCAGAGGGACGTGCCTCCTTCACTTCCCTCCAGATGCCCCCAAAACACTAGAAAGGACTGAGGAAAGATCTGTCACGAACCCTGATGGGTGACCACACGCTCAAAGGGGTGGATACTTGTTGGGGGCAGGCATTGGCAGCTGCCCACTGTGTCGCGGGTTCCTGTCCACTGTGGTTGAGAAGCGCAGTTCCCTGACCTCAGCAGACATGTGCTAGAAACATTGCAACTCCAGAGAGTTCAGCCCAGGGCTTCGGATATGGCTTCTGGCCACAGTGCCTCGATCTGTCTGGGTTTCCAAAGGAGGGTTCGGATGCCCTGGCTGCTGGTTCTGAGATGCGGCGTGAGCCTCTGAGTGCAGGGTGGAGTTAGGTTAAAGAGAACCCCACCTATCCGTGATGGAGCTGCCCTGGGCAAAGGCTTCGGGGAAGGGAAGAGCAGTGTGTTGGGGTCAGCAGAGGAGGGGGACAGGCACAGGGCATGCAGTTCTTACATAAACCGTGTCTGTCCCGCAGAGGGATGGACACTGAGGGAGGCTCTGTGGGGAGTGGTCGCCGTGGTCGCCTGTTACTGGACTGGCCCTCGTGCTCCCGGGGTGGCTGTGGACTGGATGCAAGCCACAGCCTCTTTTCCTGGGGGAGGGACCTCAGTGCTCCCTCCCTCTTGCCCTAGATGCGCTCCCCTCGTCGGAGGACGACGATGACGACGATGACTCCTCTTCCGAGGAGAAGGAAACAGATAACACCAAACCAAACCGTATGCGTGAGACACTGTTTCTTTCCTTTCTGGCCTCCAGGCCCGGGGGTTGGGTTGGAATGGAAAAGGGGAAGCTTGGGCAAACGACTGGAGAAGGGAGGGGTAACTGGGCACATGGGGTCACAACGCTTGGCCCAGGGGACCTCCCCTCCGGGGTCCAGACCAGTGCGGGCATCGTTCACAGGTGGCGACCAGGTGGGTGGGGCCTCCCCGAGCCTGACCAGGCCCTGTCTGTCTCTGCTCTCCCTGGGCAGCCGTGGCTCCGTACTGGACGTCACCAGAAAAGATGGAAAAGAAACTGCACGCGGTGCCAGCTGCCAAGACAGTGAAGTTCAAATGCCCTTCCAGTGGGACCCCGAACCCCACGCTGCGCTGGCTGAAAAACGGCAAAGAATTCAAGCCTGACCACAGGATCGGAGGCTACAAGGTACCTGGGTTTTTATGAAAGCTGGAGTAAGGCGGGCAGGAGACGCTGCTTAGAAAATCCTTACTTATATGCCTTTAATTGTTTTAAATAAAATTTTCAAATACTAAAAAAGCAAATAAACTTAAATCTTTTTAGTCTTTTTTTTTCCTACGTATGTGATTTTTACATGGTCAATCACATTGTCTATCTAATTTCTTGCCAGTTGTTAACATTATGAGTCTTTTGCCATGTATTTGAAAGATAATTTTTCATGCCTTTATAATATCCCAGTATTAATTGTCCCATAATTTAATGAACTATTTTGTGATACTAGTTATTTTCCAGTTTTGCACTGCTGTAAATAATGTTATGGTGAATATCTTTGTAGTTAAGTCTGTGTCAATATTTTAAAATATTTCTCTTTAGGGACAGATTGCTGGAAGTTACTAGAGCAAAGTATAAGCATTTTTAAGCTCTTGATGCATGTTACCCAATTCCTTTCTTTTTTCCCCTAATAAAGTTAGGTAATTTTATTCATTTGTTCACTTATTCATTTTTTACACCAACATTTCTTGGATACACGTCTTTCCAGAAAATGTATTAGGCAGTAGAGTTCAAAGTGCAATGGGAAGACATAAAATTTTACTGTGACATTTGCTCTAATGGAAGATGATGTAATGAGTAGGGGTGTGATTTTTTTTTTTCATTTTATTTTATTGTGGTAACAGTTACTTTCTTAAAAGGGAAAATGAATTCACCCTCCCATAGCAGAGTATGAGAATGATAAACTGGCTATACTTTTGCCAACAAATTTGACAGGTGAGAGTATCATATTGTTCTCTGTGGGCTATTTTGCTTAGGAACAAACTTAGAATTTTCATGTGTTCCTAAGTGGTTTCCATTTCTTGTTGTGGAAATGTTCAAGTCCTTTGCCCGTTTATAATTCTAGAAGAACGTCTTCATCTAACCCTCCTTTAAACCCTGTGATCATTCTCACCATCCCTGTTTCTCTCCCATCTCACCTAGCTGCTCTTTTCTCATTAATCTTGCATAAGAAAAGTAGAGGAGGGGCTTCCCTGGCAGTCCAGTGCCTAAGACTCCTTGCTTCCAAAGCGGGGGGCCTGGCTCTGTCCCTGATCAGGGAACGTGATCCCACATGCCACAACCAAGACCCAGCGTAACCAAAATACATAGATATTAAAAAGGAGAAGCAGAGGAAATCAGAAAAACAAACTGTATATAAAGTAACTCAGCCGGCACTTGCTGTGTGCAGCACCCTGTGCTCTGGGTCTTATGAGGCAGCGTCCTGCCCAACAGAGTCCATCTAATGGGAGCACTGCACCAGTGAGGCCCAGAGGGATGAGAGGACAGGACGTGGACTGTGAAACGTCTCGTCAAGGGTGGACATGGCTGGACTCTTAGCAGGACACTGCTCTGCCACAAGAGCAGTGTGGACAGGGGTGCAGTGTTGGGAAAGCTCCCAGTGTATCTGGGAGGGCTCCAAAGGCACGTTTGTCCAGATTGCAGATGGCCTTGGCCGTGGCGGGCAGACCTTCCGAGTCCTCACACCCCTCTGCCTGATGCCTTCTTGCAGAGTGTGAGTGGGCTGGCATGATGGTCCCCAGCTCCCTGTGCAGCCGAGCTGCGTGCTCTGATTGGAGGGTGCGTGGCTTCTGCCCACCTTTCCCTCCACACCCGCAATGGGGCCCTTTGGCATGTTTCCCCTCAGGTCCGTTATGCCACCTGGAGCATCATTATGGACTCCGTGGTGCCTTCGGATAAGGGCAACTACACCTGCATCGTGGAGAACGAATACGGCAGCATCAACCATACCTACCAGCTCGATGTCGTGGGTAAGAGGGTGGCGACAGGAGGAGGAGTTTGGTGGAAGGAGCAGGGATGCGGAGAACACAGCCTGGGAGCCAGGTTCACTTAGGGGTGGAGTCAGGATGCTGTGGCATTTATTAGCTCTGTCACCTTCCTTTTTCACACCTCCCTTTTCTTATCTGTCAGTAGAGTTGGGAGGATCAGTGGTACCACAGGTTCATTGTAAAGGGAAAGGTGTTGTTGAGTCTCTCTTGCAGGAGTTGACTGGCATAGTAGTGGTTAATCTAGCTTAATAGTAGCTACCATTCCACAGATGCGAGTGGTCTGCCGGGTACAGTAAATACACCACAGGCAATTCTTCTAGCACCCTGCAAGGCAGGTGCTGTTGTTCCCATTGTACAGAGGAACACACTGAGGCTCAGAGAGGTCAGTCCACACAGACTCCAGGCACTGCATGAGACACTAGGAAGATCGCCGTGCCTCTTGGTGCTGTGGTGCAGCCTCTGCCTTCCAGAGGCTCTGAATCTCATTCTCTGGCGACCTTAAGGTAAAGAGTTTCACAGCCAGGGTTCTGCCTTGGCTTTAAGGATATGGTATGCAGAGAAGCTTCTGGGGAATTCCCTGGAGGGTCAGTGGTTAGGACTCAGTACTTTCCCTGCCATGGCTCGGTTCAGTCCCTTGTTGGGGAACTAAGATCCTACGAGCCATGGAGTGCAGCAAAAAAAATAATAATAATAATACAAGCTTGTGATCTAGGAGGTCCAGGGTAGGATCTGAGGGTCAGTGTTTCTAACAGGCTGGTGAAGCTGGTGCTGCAGTACCCAGACCACAGTTTGAACAGCAAGAGTCTGAGTGGCTGTGGGTTTAGTTACAGGCAGGTAGGCTGGGCTTGGTCCGGGAATGCGTCTCTGTGCTGGTCCTTAGGATACTGTCAGCATTCCAGCCAGGAGCAGCCACGGCAGGGCCTGACGACCCTCTCCCATCCCGTGCCCCCCCAGAGCGGTCCCCTCACCGGCCCATCCTGCAGGCGGGCTTGCCGGCCAACAAGACGGTGGCCCTGGGCAGCAATGTGGAGTTCATGTGCAAGGTGTACAGTGACCCACAGCCCCACATCCAGTGGCTGAAGCACATCGAGGTGAACGGGAGTAAGATTGGGCCGGACAACCTGCCTTATGTCCAGATCTTGAAGGTAATCCTGGCTCCGGTCTCCATGGGCTGGGCTCGGGGAAGGAGGCCTGTATCTCCTGGGGCCCAGGTGGCTGGGGTCCGGCTCAGTCCCTGCGATCGGGCCCCGGTCCTTCTGCTGGGTCCAGGCTCCATCTTACGTGGGCCCCTGGCCACTTTCCAAAGGACCAGTGGCAGGTCATGGGTGAAGGCTCGTAGGACGCTGAGGGCTGGGGGTGAGCACTGCTGGCTTCTAAAGAGCTTGGACGGTGACCGTACCCAGGCTTTCAGGTCAGCTTCTCTGGGAAGGCATTGGCACTCTGCTCTCCCACTGCCCACCACCACAGCCTTCCCAGCAAGCATCTGCTAGTCTCTGCCCTGCTTCCTGAGTCACATCCTTTCTGGCACGTGGGCTGATGCCAGGCACGGTTTAGCTTAGGTAGGGCTGGAAAAGCCGAGGCCATGGGTCAGTCCTCAGCGGTTTCAGGAGTAATGGCACTTTCTTTTTTCCTCCCACTCCCAGACTTCGAATGTCCCTGAATGCTCCATTAATCCAGGGAAGCTAATTGCCTAATTCTCCAGTGGATCTTGCAACAGGAAGTAACCAGAAGCTGGGAACCTGCTTTCCCTCCTGGTCCCAGCCTTAGACCTCCTCCTCCCTGGCTTGGCTGTTCCAAAGATTTCCCAGCCAGCCACCACGCGCCTCACCTTGGGCACTGAAACTGCCATGTAGGAAGTGGGCCCAGGGCCTTGGACCTTGGCTGCTGTCTCCATTGGCAATCTCTGCCCTCTTCCTGGAGGAGGGGGTTTAACACAAATGAAACATTTGCTTGGGGCAATGATTTTTTTCATTCAGTTTGTTTTTCAGTCACATGGATTTTTAAAGTCCACTTTTTTATCCTGCTAATGAGGGAAAGAGGATAAGCGTCACCTCAGCCTCTTGCCTTAGCTCCTGGGCCCACCTTAACACCGCACGGGAGCAAATACGGCCACATCTCTGTGTTGGCCCAACTGACAGCATGTCGTTGGTCTGTTCCAGCATTCGGGGATAAATAGCTCGGATGCGGAGGTCCTGACCCTGTTCAATGTGACAGAGGCCCAGAGCGGGGAGTATGTGTGTAAGGTTTCCAATTATATTGGTGAAGCTAACCAGTCTGCGTGGCTCACAGTCACCAGACCTGTGGCAAAAGGTAATGGGGAGCTGGAGGGGCCCCTGTGCTGGGGGTTGATGGAGGCCCCGAGCTGCCAGGGCAGCTGTGGGGAGGCCAGCGCCCCACTCTCCCTGTGAGCCTGCTGTTTCTAGTGCCCGGAGCCATGGAAAAATACCCGGCCTGGGCGGCTGGATTGGTTCGGTTCTGTGTTGGTGTCACCCCTCTGTGCCTTGTGTGTGTTCTTGGCTGCGTGTGGGGTGCGTCCTGGGTGATCCTGGAGACTGAGGGTCCGAGTGATGGAGAGGAGAGAGGACCAGCGTCTATAGCGATGTGTGTGTGTGGGGGGAGTGTGGGGGGAATGTGGGTGTGTGTGTATGGGATGGGGGGGTATGTGTGTGGGAGGGTATTTGTGTGGGTGTGAGTGTGGGGGGTGTGTGTGTGGGGTGTGTGTGTGTGTGTGTGTGACTGGGGAGGTGTGGGTGTGGGGGGGGGCTGTGTGTATGTGTGGGGTGTGGGGGGTATTTGTGTGGGGGTGAGTGTGGGGGGGTGAGAGTGTGTGGGGAGTGTGTGTGTGACTGGGGAGTTGTGTTTGGGGGTATGTGTGTGGTGGGGGTATATGTGTGTGTGGGGTATTTGTGTGGGTGAGTGTGGGGGGGTGAGAGTGTGAGGGAGTGAGAATGTGTGGGGGGGCTGTGTCAGTGTGTGTGTGGGGTGTGTGAGTGTGTGGGATGTGGGGGGGTATGTGTGTGGGTGAGTGTGTGTGTGGGGTGTGTTTGTCTGAGGGCGTAGGATGGGGGTATTTGTGTGGGTGTGAGGGTGTGTGTGTGGTGGTGAGTATGGGTATGAGTGTCTGTGTGAGGCTGCAGCCAGCCCCCTCTGTTCCTCCTGTGTGTCCCCTCCGGAAACCAAACAGCCCCCGCGCCGGCCCATTTCTCCATGCGCTCGCGCCGCATGCGGGGCTGGGCCGGGGCTGCTGCGCCTGGTGACGGGTGTAACCAGCCATCCGCGTTGCGCCGTCAGGTCTGCCGAGTTCCTCCTCAGGCTCTCACCCTCTTCCTCTAACAGGTTTCTCACTGCCTGGTGATTTTTGTCTGTCCGTTGTTGCAAAGGAGACGCTGGGGAACCTTTCTTCCTCTGGTTATTTTTTTCTTCCCCCTTTCCTCCTCCTCGTTCCCTCTCTGAGAGGTCTCCGGTCCCGGGCTTGTCCATGTGGCTTCCGTTGTCTCTTCTAGACGGCCGGAGTTAACACCACCGACAAAGAGATGGAGGTGCTGCACTTAAGGAATGTCTCCTTTGAGGACGCGGGGGAGTATACATGCTTGGCGGGTAACTCTATCGGACTCTCCCATCACTCTGCATGGCTGACCGTTCTGGAAGGTATACACTGTCCTCCTCCTCTCGATGTCCTGCCCTCGCCAGGGCCACGGGGGGAGCATGCATCGCAGGGTCGGGGAAGACACAGAGCCGGGCTCCATACGCAGCACGCGGCTCCAGCAAGTCATCCGGCCTGTCATCTGGCCTCATGGATCGAACCTTCTCAGCTCACCCCGGAGTCTTCCTCCTGGTGCAGGATCTCAGATTGCTCTCACTTGTGGGCCTGCCTCCGTCTCTCCCCCGGGTTGGAGCGATACATGCATGGGGTCTGGATCTAACCTGCAGCTGGGCTCTCCTTCAGGGCAGGCTCCTTCCCTCCTCGCATCCAGCAGTCTTCCTTTATTGCCAGCCCCCGAAGTCTCCGAGAGGCTCCCCCTGTAACTGAATATAGGTGCTCTGAAGGGAGGGGCTTGCCGCTTGGAAGCACCAATGCTCTCCACCTTCCCCCTTGCTGATCTCGGTGGGCGAGGTTCCTCCAGACCCAGACAGAGGACTTGAGCGGCTTTGAGCGAGTCCTTTCCCAGGCAGCGCAGGGGGCTCGATGGTGCCCGTTTATCCTCTTTGGCTCCCAGTGCAGCTCCTCTCCAGAGGGGGCTGTGGAGGTAGGGCCAGGAAGGCAGGAGCCTGCAGCCTGTGCAGGGTGGTGGGCTGGCGGCCTCGGGGCTGGAGCTGGGCGCGGCGCTGCTCATCCTGGGACTCTGGTCTCTTTCCTCATCCCTCTCGTCCTCTGATAACGCACGCCCACTGGAGGCGCGGAAGCATTTTCTGCTTTTTTCGTCACTGTCTTTGTCCTGTGTTGTGTGCCTCCCGGTGGATGGTCTCTGTTTCTCCACGCTGGGGAAAGAGAAAAACAGAAACGCTTCTCCGTTATCAGCTCTGCCGTCCCTTGTCGCACCTTGGGGAGTTCTTTGGGCTGGTTTGGGGTCATGCCTGGGGCCTCCTGGGGGAGGTCCTCAGGGTGCTGGCCCCTGTGGCCAGCGGGGGTCTTTAGTAGGGGAGGGGTGGGGGAAGGGATGTCCTGCTGGATGGGACCCTCCCCACCTCCGTGCGAGAGGGAAAGAGGCTTGAGTTGCCTGGGCTTCAGTGAGGGTGGGAGGCGGGAGAGTCTGAATGGAGAAATGAATAAAACCCTCTCCCTGACTTTGCTCAGTGTGAGGCGTTAGACCTGTGAGTGGAAGTCTTAAGAGATGTTTCCATGTTTATCTGTAATAATCCAGACATTTGCAAGCGAAGTTCTGTCTGCAGTTTGGCTAGGTATAGACGTTTTCATGTCTGACCTGATATAGATGACATAGGCAAAGCTGAGCAATGAAGTCGGGACATATGCTGGTTTTCTTCTTTCCTCCCTGCATCATTGTCTTTGCGTTATGAGTGCCACTGGATGCCAGGCGCTGTGGCCTGCAGACATGGATGAGGTGCCACCTGGGCCCTCGGGGTACCCCTGGGCCATCAGTAATGGAAGACCGACGGATCGTTCGCTGTCCCATGATAGGTGTTGACCCAGTGCTCGGGCATTGTGGAGGAGGGCCGTGTGTCCATGGGAACACTGAGTGGCATCTAGCGTGTGTGAGTGCTCAGCTGTCTCTTGCAGGGCACCAAGTACCCATCCAGTCCAGCAGTCCCTGAGCCAGCAGGGCTTCTGAGTTCATGGGCATGGGATTCGGCTAGCAAGATACAGTCCACCCCTCTGGGGATTCAAGTCAGGGTCAGGGAGCCTCACAGATCCCAGGATGTCTGCTGTGTGCTATGTCAGGACCCCAATCCCATCTAGGACCTAGCTCAGTTTGTCTCTAACCCAAAGACTCCCAGAGTTTAGGAGATGGATGTTGAGTTTCTTAGGGAGCCGGGACCCTAGTGGACCAGCCCTGCCCTGAGCCCACTAACGTCCTGTTCACGCTGACCCAGCCCTGGAAGAGAGACCGGCGGTGATGACCTCGCCGCTGTACCTGGAGATCATCATCTACTGCACGGGGGCCTTCCTCATCTCCTGCATGGTGGGCTCTGTCATCATCTACAAGATGAAGAGCGGCACGAAGAAGAGCGACTTCCACAGCCAGATGGCCGTGCACAAGCTAGCCAAGAGCATCCCTCTGCGCAGACAGGTAACAGAAAGTAGACGGGGGGTTCGCATGCTCTGCCTCACCCTGTGCGTCCTCCCTGCACCCCAGAGGGGTCTGCGGGACCTGCCACAGGGTCCCTACTTCAGACTTTGGTGTCCGGCTTCCGGGTGGCAGCAGGAGAGTGTCCTAAGTGCTTGGGGTCAGGCTCCAAGTTCTTCTGGCCGATGAATCCTGTGAGCCCATCTTACCTCAACCACAGTACCCTGCTCAGCCAGCCTGGGGACTGGGAGATGGTCCTCACTGGACTGAATGCCCAGCTGATATTATGAATCTGAGCTTCCCCTGAGGGCCCATTAGGGATGCAAAGGTGCAGAGGAGAGGAGCTGAGCTGGGTCCCAAGATGCCATCTCGCTCCTGTGCGCCCACCTCCCATCCCAGGAGATGGAACAGAGGGTGAAGGTGTGTGAAATGAGAAAAGGAGGCAGGCTTCGCTCTGAGCCATGCTAATTCTGGAAGGGGCTTCGGGAGTCAGGAACCCCTCATCCACAGCAGGGTTTTCACATAAGAATGAGGACAGGAAGAGAGTTGCTCTTGCAGTGACAAGTTACAGAATGTCAGGCTGTCACACTCATGTGAAAAGTGAGTAATCCAAAACCCAGAAAGGAGTTGGTGGCAAACATAAGTCAGTGTTAGAACCTCGGTCTTCCGACCTCCTGTGGCCTTTCTGCCTGTGTTGGGGAGGGAGCACCGGATGCCAGGTCCACACCTCTAACTTTAGCAACAAGGCCTGAGCGGGGAGGGAAGGGACCTGCCGCTGCTCCCCTGTCCCTTCTGGAAGGGTGACCCCACGCCTCCCTGCAGGTGTCAGCCGACTCCAGCGCGTCCATGAACTCCGGGGTCTTGCTGGTTCGGCCCTCGCGTCTCTCCTCCAGCGGCACCCCTATGCTGGCCGGGGTATCTGAATATGAGCTTCCTGAAGACCCTCGCTGGGAGCTGCCTCGGGACAGGTAACCGCCCCCAGCCCCCCCAGCTCGTTATTCTAACGGGGGCAGTGGTGTGGGCTCAGACCTTCAGGGGAGCATCCAGAAGTGACTGCCACTGTCTGCTCTTAGTCAAAGGAACTGGAGGCGGAGGGGGAGTGGGGGTTCCTGTCAGGTTTGAACATTACCACCCTAGCTTATCCCACCCTTTGTTTCCCTGAAGACTGGTTTTAGGCAAGCCACTGGGAGAGGGCTGCTTTGGGCAGGTGGTGTTGGCGGAGGCCATCGGGCTGGACAAGGACAAACCCAACCGTGTGACCAAAGTGGCCGTGAAGATGCTAAAGTGTATGTGGTGCCTGTGTCCCTGCAGAAACGACCCCCTTCCCTTTCCAAGCAAACTCTGGGCCTCAGGCTATTACCTGCACCTGCTCCACAGCCTGCTTAGGTTGTCCTGGAGTTGGGGGGGCATTGCACACCCCGCCATCTCACCATGACCTCACTTTGTTCCTTGGCGTCTGTCATCAGTTGGTGACCCCAGATCCTTTTTTTTTTTTTTTTGGCAACACTGGCAGCTCTCATAAGAGGGAAGGGGAGATAAATTTGGATGTGAAAAGGAGAGAGGAGGGACTTCTGGCAGTCAAGCGGTTAAGTCTCTGCACTTGCTCTGCAGAGGAGATCCCACATGCCCTGTGGTGCCGCCAAAAGAAAAAAAAAAAGCCAAGGACCGGGGGCGCATAAAGAGAGAAGCAAGTCCCAGAGGAAAGGGACCCCTGGGTGTTTACCTCATCCCCCTCCCTTAGTTTTTGTCCTGTAGGCCTTCCTTCCGACACAAGTGCTTCTCCATCCCTTTCTCTGCTTTGTCCACGCAGCGGATGCAACAGAGAAAGACCTGTCGGACCTGATCTCTGAGATGGAGATGATGAAGATGATTGGGAAACACAAGAACATCATCAACCTGCTGGGGGCCTGCACACAGGACGGTGGGCGCCTCGCCTGTGGGATTCCACCCATTGCAGGGAAGGGCTCAGGCAGGCACTCAGGCTGCTGCCATCTGTCTGTCAGGGAGAAGATGCCTAGCTGGGACGTTAGGGATTGGGCATCTCTTAGCCACAATGAGGGAAGCGGGTTGGGGGAGAGGCCGGTTTAGCTATAGTCAGAATGTGTTTCTTGGGGTCTGGCCTGATGCCCATGGGGGTTCATCTGCGAGTCCAGGCACCTGGATCCACGCAAACCATGTGGCCAGAACAGGTGACTTGCTGCGGTCGAGGTCAGGGCTCTGGCCCCAGCTTTGCTTGGGAATGTCCTGGACTAGGCTGAGAAGAATGACTGCCCTTGCTTTCTTTGGGGAGTGAGATGAATTTCTGGGTTTGGGGAACACGCTCGCGATGTGCCTTGGGGTTCCTCCGGGTGAGACTCAGCACGTGCACCTGCCCAGCAGCCCTGACAGCCTCTCCACGCCGTGTCCCCAGGTCCCCTGTACGTCATCGTGGAGTACGCCTCCAAGGGCAACCTCCGAGAGTACCTGCAGGCCCGGAGGCCGCCAGGGCTGGAGTACTGCTACAACCCCAGCCATCACCCCGAGGAGCAGCTCTCCTCCAAAGACCTGGTGTCCTGTGCCTACCAGGTGGCCCGAGGCATGGAGTATCTTGCCTCCAAGAAGGTGTGGCTCCTGACGGCTCCCCTGGGTAGCATGGGACCCCGGGGGTTGGCGGGAACATCAGAGCCAGGAGACCTACATGGCCTTGAGGCCTTGGGATTGGGCTGGACCAGCGTGAAGTTAGAATGATGATGCCTCAGCTGTAACCGGTTACAGGGAGGAGATGCAGTCCTGTGAGAGTTAGGTGCAGCTTGGGATGCTGGGTAAATGCTGCTTTGTTTGAGCCCAGCCCTGTATGGATGTGCCTGACCAAGGAGACAGGGCGTCCCCATGAGAGCTCATGCACACTGGACAGAGAGGGGTTCAGCTCACTGCTTGCAGGTTGAAAGCCAAGCACCGGGAGGGAAACATACCTTGAGGGTTTGCTGAAGTGATTGGGTGGCCCAGAGCTGGGGGTGTTTGGATGTCTGGCTTTGACCTACAGGAAAGGGACCCTGTAGCAGGAAACTGGCCAGTTCAGGGGGCCGAGGGGTGGGGCAGGCAAGGGCCGGTGAGGGCAGTGGGCCCACTGGTGGCTGCTGACCCTCCCCTGTGCCCCACCTCCACCCCCCCAATCCCTCTGGTCCTCCGGGCCCAACAGTGCATCCACCGGGACCTGGCCGCCAGGAACGTCCTGGTGACGGAGGACAACGTGATGAAGATCGCGGACTTCGGTCTTGCTCGAGACATCCACCACATCGACTACTATAAAAAGACAACCAATGTAAGTGTGGTCGCCGCCCTTCCTCTGCCCCAGGACTCTGAGCCGCTGGGCTGCCCCCACCCCGACTGGCTGGGTGGGCAGGTGAGCTGGGTCCAGCCCTACCTTCGCCCCTGCCTGCCCCGGGCCACCCCAGTGTCCCCGTGCTGCTTGCAGGGCCGACTGCCCGTCAAGTGGATGGCACCGGAGGCCTTGTTTGACCGGATCTACACCCACCAGAGCGACGTGTGAGTCTGAAATAAGCAGTTGCTGGGGAGAGTTTCCAGGGTGGTACAGCCCCGCATCCTGTTTCAGAAAATGAACTAAATGTTGCCCCTTCACTTTGTTTCCAGAGGTTGACGGGCCATGGTCCCCTGGGGTCGAGGACTTGGGGGGAGAGGTGGTGAGGTCAGTGGGGGGCCCTAGCTCTGCGCCCACAACGCTCATCCACAGGTGGTCTTTTGGGGTGCTCCTCTGGGAAATCTTCACTCTGGGCGGCTCCCCATACCCTGGGGTCCCCGTGGAGGAGCTTTTCAAGCTGCTGAAGGAGGGTCATCGTATGGACAAGCCCAGTAACTGCACCAACGAGCTGTAAGCCTGAGAAAAGATGCCTGGGGTCCTGGGCTGGGCTCTGGGGGTGGGCTGGGCTCGGGGCGTAGAGGGAGGAGTAGGAGGCGCGCAGCCAGCCGCCCGCGGCCCATCCACCCTGAGCCTGTCCTCTCCCCCCACCCCGACCTCGCCATCCTGCCCCAGCTACATGATGATGAGAGACTGCTGGCACGCAGTCCCCTCTCAGAGACCCACCTTCAAGCAGCTGGTGGAAGACCTGGACCGCATCGTAGCCTTGACCTCCAACCAGGTGAGGCGGCCCTTCCCAGATCCTGTGTGCCGACCGGCCCGAATTCTCGCGGGATTCATCCTAGTTCTCGCGGGACTCATTCCGAGTTCTCGCGGAATGAATCCTACCGCCGCGGGAAGCAGAGTGCGGGTCTTGCATCTTTTTGTCTCCGCCCTCAGGAGTACCTGGACCTGTCAATGCCCCTGGACCAATACTCCCCCAGCTTTCCCGACACCCGCAGCTCCACCTGCTCCTCCGGGGAGGATTCCGTCTTCTCTCACGAGCCCTTGCCCGAGGAACCCTGCCTGCCCCGACACCAGGCCCAGCTGGCCAACGGCGGACTCAAACGGCGCTGACTGGCCCCCATACCCCGCACCCCTCCCCGGACTCCATCCTCAACTGTGGCCCCGCCCCTCCTCCCGCTGGACTCGCTGCCTCCCCTGCGCTCTGCTGGCCGGCCTCCCTGAGGCCCGCACGCCCGAGCTCCCCTCCTCTCCTCCTCACAGCCTGACAGAGGAGCAGGGAGGCCGGTCCTTGCTGACGGCTACTACGTGGCCTGCCAAACGTTGGACCAAGACCCCTTCCCTGCCGCCTGGAGGGTCGGGCAGTGGGGGCCGAGCCGCCCTCGAGCGAGAGCCGACTTAGCTCTCCTGCATTGATTTTGCCTGCTCTGCGCAGCCCATGTGCCCGTGTTTTGGTGGCAGGTCCTCGGGCTACAGCGGGAGTTGGGTGTAGAGGTGGTCAGCGCTCAGGCCTCCGCAGAAGGCGACTTCTGTTCCAGACGGATAGTGCCAGTGGCTTATTGATTCCGATACTAATTTGCTTTGATGACCAAATACCTGGTACCCGAGGGTGGGGACGCAGAGGCCGGGAGCCGGCGGCGTGGCCCTGGGGCCCAGCCCCAAAGCAGGGGCTCTGTACATAGCTACGAAGAAAACACAAAGTGTATAAATCTGAGTATATATTTACATGTCTTTTTAAAAGGGTCGTTACCAGAGATTTACCCATTGGGTAAGATGCTCCTGGTGGTTGGGAGGCATCAGTTGCTATATATTAAAAAAAAAAAAAAAAAGAAAATGTTTTTAAAAAGGTCATATATTTTTTGCTACTTTTGCTGTTTTATTTTTTTAAATTATGTTCTAAACCTATTTTCAGTTTAGGTCCCTCAATAAAAATTGCTGCTGCTTCAATTTTATACGGGCTGTGTGACACGGGAGAGGAGGCCGACTGTGAAGGAGAGAGGCTGCCGGGCTCTGGGGCTGGCTGTCCCAAGGTCTCTTCCCCATGGGTCCTTCTCCGAGGCCTCAGGACAGCCCTCCTTCCTCTGCCGGGCTTTGGGAAAGAAGGCAGGTAGGGGTCACTGGGCCCAGGGCCAGGCCCCACCGCCCCCTCCACCATACGTTTCCCTGGGGGGAATGTGGAGCCTCTGGGGTCTGAGAGTCAGACAGCAAGCTGAGGGCCCAGCTCCGAAGAGCCAGGAGTGGGGCTGAAGTGATGAAGAGGCAGGTCATGGATGGTTTGACCCTGGGCGGCAGGTACTCAGACCTAGGAGAGTGGCTGCTCCTCTGTGTGGGTATGGTTCTGCCTGTGCTTCTGTGTCAGGGAGGACCTGTTACCTAAGACCAGCTTTACACCCAGGGCCCTGGCTTCAGGTTTCTTGTCTCCCAGGCTATTCTGCCTACCTACCCCCATCCCCGCCAATACCATTCTGAATTCGAGTGATCAGACCGCGTGTGCTAGGGCTAGCACTTGGCCTCCTCCAGTTCTTCCCATAGGAACTCTACCCCAGCCCTAAGGAAAAGGAAGACATTCTGTGAAGGTGCATTTTGGCTGCTGGGGAATTTTCTTCCTCTGCCACCTGCTGGTTATCTCTCCCCCCACCAAGTAGGTGCCGGCTCCTTGGAACCTTAGGGCTCAGGCTGTTGGTTCACAGCCTCTGCCCCCAAAGCTTGCCCTTTGCCGGATCCCTTCTAAGTATAAAAGCAAGTCCAGTTTCATTTGGGAAGAATGGGGTTGCTCCTGAAGTTTCCTTTCTGAGCTGTTTCTTGGCCCCTTCTAGTGTTGGCTCATTATAAAGTTCTGTTTTCTGCTGAGTAGCTCTGTGAATATGCAACTGTCAACATACTCTGATATGTGTTCACGTTTAAGGAGGGCATATACTAGTGAAGAACAGAATCAGGAAATGAACTTTAGCTTTTAAAACCATTTGTGGGACAGCTTGTAGTGGCACCTTTCCTTGTAAAATACTGATGATAGTTTGGGCCCAGGGTCGTGTGAATGGATGGTCACTCTTTCACAAAGGGCTTTGCGTGCCTTCAGTAGAGGCAGTGGGACACAGCTCACTGTTGCTGTAACAGTGATGTCCTTGCTGTTACTACTTTAATCACCCATGAATTTCCCGAGAGACTGAGCTGTCAAATCAAAGATAGTGAAATTGACCTGAGAGAAAATGAAATGGCCATTTTACTTAGCTGACCGGGTCTCTTGAGGAAAGAGATCCAGTTTATCTAATGAAGATGTCATCCTGTCAAGGCACTGAGTCTGTCTGGTTTCCTGAGGGTTAAAAGATGAGGGCCGGAGCATCAGTCGATACCACCTTCCCGCCCTTTCTAATTGCCACAGGCCAGGGGTCACCAGTCCTCCGGCACCGCTAATGTACTATATTGATCTTAGGTAAGTAAGATTGAATCATGGCTGAAGGAAATTTATCTCCATGACAGTGAAGTCGCTGTGTTTCTCACAGCCGCCACTGGGGGGAGCCAGCGGGCCAGAACCCTGGGCAAAAGGAAGGTGTCGATCAGCGTTAAAGTTCCGTTAGTCTGACCCTACCTACTGGTGTGCACTGGTGGTGACAAGGAGATCTTTAGGTTTTAACACTATAGAGCATTTATTCGATATCACCGTTGCGACCTGTAATGACTGAAACACAGAATTAGTCACAGCACAGGTGCAGGTCCATATGTGCCAAGCCACCAACACCTTTCTGTTGAAGCAGAATTCTCAGGGTGTGAGATGGGCCAAGTCTGACATCACCACCGGGGTTGGGCTTTAGAAAATGCCTAAAATTATACTCGGTGAGATTATTAGCAGCTGGTACAGCCACAGAAGATGCATTTGTGGGGAAGAGTAGAGAGCAGGGCAAGGAGACAGGCTTCCACTCAGCTGTTGGGAGGCAGGTGGGCAGGGACCCAAGCACTGGGGCAAGTTCTCTCTAGGTTGGCACTTACCAGTATTTAGGGCCATTTACGCTACACTGCCTCCCAGACGTCTGTCCTGGCGCGTGGAAATGACATTGGTGGCCTGCCCCAACTAGGGGTTTAAGTGTCTCTTGTTCCTCCCAGAGGTCGGGGGGTCAGTTAAGTGGGGTGTTTCAAGCTGACCATATCTGTCTCTCCCCAACTGTTGTTCGGTGGCCTATTGATAGCTTGAAGATCAGCTGTGTGGGAGTATTTACATCAGTGCTTTGCAATACTACAAGTCAGGGCTCCCTCCCAACCACACCCCAGAGTTGGCCATTAATTTTTTTTTTGAAACCATGCCACACAGCATGTGGGATCTTAGATTCCAACCGGGGATTGAACCCAAGCTCCCTGGAGTGGAAGCACAGAGTTCTAACCACCAGACTGGGTGTTAATCATTTACCAGAACACTACTAGCTCAGTCTCAGCAGTGGGCTGCACCTATAACCATCATGGGACCCACCAGTGAAGTGAGCTCTCTGAGCTACTATCAGAAGAAAGGGAAGAGAGGTGTATTGAGGGTCTCAGATGCCTATTTATGAAGTAAACATGGGTGAAGTCCAGCTGAGGTCTGAGGTGGCCAAGGGCCCCTTTCCCACTCTGTTCATGGGGAAAGCCAGAAAGAGTTGTAGAGCGGCCCCACAGCCCCCACGAGGCACCCAGCTGCAACAGGGTTGCACAAACGAACGAGCTAATCCCTTTCTCCAATGCAACCCCTTGAAATATGAACTCATTAAAATAAACACACATCATTTTAAAAATGGGAAAATTTACTGTGAATCACCTTCCAAGGCCAATGGCATGGAGTTCCTCAGCAGGACAGGACATGGTGAGGCTTGTCCTCTAGCAGAGGGGAGGTTTAGGGAAGGTTTTAAAGTGCATTTCCTTGCTGTCAAATGCTGATAACATTCCTCTTTTAGATGACCCCAGACAGGTTGATTTTTCCTTGGTTCCATGGATGCCCATCTAACTGCCTTCAATTCCACAGCAAGTACAGAAATCTAATTTCTACAGCTAAAACACCTCTTCCTTTCTAAGTACTCCCCAAGGGAAGAAGGCTGGTGGTCAGCTGCATGGTGATCGATTTATTATTAAGGTTTTTCAGTATGGAAACACTGAAGATATCCAACATAAATATCTGAACATAATACCTGTTCCTAGGTAGTATTGGGATTGTATCAGACTCTTAACAACCCCTGTGACTAACAGATAGTCTTGTTTGTGAAAGACAAACAGACCAGAAAAACACACACCCAGCACAAACAAATGGTTCGGTCTTAAGCCCTTAATTATGCTTCCTAGCAAGATGAAGGCTAATGGAAGCCATATGTGCTGGAGGAATGGCGGCCTCCCAGATCCCTGCAGCCTCTGTGGGCCCGAGGGGGGCCGCCAAGTCTCTGATTGCCAGTCTATTGAACTCCATCTTCTTCCCTAAGAAGCTTTTTCTTTAGATCCAGGAAGACCTAACCAGGGACTTACATCCATCCCGTTACCTTTACTTTGTTTCCAGGGCACTATTCCTACTGGGTGTGTGTGGGTGTGTGTGTGTGTGTGTGCTCAGTCTGAAAAAGTTGTACATTCCTACTGGGGTGCGTGTGTGTGTGTGTGTGTGTGTGCTCAGTCTGAAAAAGTTGTACATTCCTACTGGGGTCTGTGTGTGTCTGTGTGTGTCTATGTGTGTGTCTGTGTGGGTGTGTGTGCTCAGTCTGAAAAAGTTGTACAGGCAGTGAGAGTGTGGGAGTGCCTGTGCAATGCTCGTGATGACTGGCTTTGAAATTTCCCTAGTTCCTACCCGGCTTACTAAGCTAGAGACAAGAGGTATCTTAAGGCATCAGGCTGATTCCATTGAGCAAAAAAGTTTCCTCTCTTAAAAGGACATGAAGTTGCTAAAAGACAATATGGCAGATGGGCCTTACACAAAGTCCAGTGGGATGATCTAATGCTGCGGAGAACATGGACTTGGCAATTAAATAGTTTTCCAAACGATCCGAACTTGGTCTTGCCATTGACGTCATCTGAACGGTTACAAGGCCTCAAAAGACTGCCCTGAGGACTAAATGACCGATCTTCTATCTCAGGGACGTCCTTTACGGATGCCACTGCTGAGGGCCCCAAGCCAGAGAGAGTAAGCTCCATCCTCCATGAGTCCTTATGCTCCATTCGAACTAGCCTTGCTGTTCTGGGTTGTCTTCTCTGATTTTGCCTGGAGTATTGGGGTACAAAAACATAAGGACTTTAGGGACTGGTCATAGTGAGAAAGAAGACATGCAGACAAGGCCTTGGGTTAAACAATCTGGGTGCTCAGTGGCTCCCTCTTTGGTCCTCGAGAGCCAGCAGAACCTCTCCACAGCTCAACTCTCCTGTGACCCCCTACTGTTCACTGCCTCCTGCTTTCTGGTCTCACCCCCAAAGGGGAAAAGTGGATAGATAAGTAATTTCTCATTTACATGCACTTCTCCTAAGAGTCTTAAATTGCTTTCCTGCTAGTATTTCCTGACATCTTAAGCCTGTGTGAAATACACAACATATGGGAACTATTTCCATCTGGCGCAACAGAAAATAAGAATCTGCCTATATTGTAATTAGCTTCTAGACTTAACATGTTTAGTTCTGAACCACGATTGCATTTGTTGATATATATATTTGCTTTTGGATCACTGAATTTTTTTTTAAATGTAGTGGTTATAAGATGACTGAAGTTCAGCCTACAGCTTCCTGTTTGGAGGACACAGAGAGAGGGTGTGGTATTTTGCAACAATTATAATTCTAGATTCTCACTGCCCCTAAAAGTAACTTGAGGAAAAGAGTTTCCTTTTATAGAAATTTACATCTTTAGCAGAAGTGATGAATTCTTTAGGTAGTGAAACAGACTTTGATGGTGTTGTGGGTGATGATGTAACTGACGGCAGCTGTACCCATTCTTCACCCTTAAACATCAGAGCTGACAGCTGGGTTACTGACTCAAGGTGTACTGGAGCTACAGCCACACTGCCATGACTACCAGATCCCTGAAACAACTACTGGATGTCTGCCACCGGACTCAACAGGCAAAATCTGGAACCTACATGCATACAGCCAGATGCCGAACTTAGATCAAGCAGTACCCCAAAATAAGTCCTTATTAAAGGACACCAATGAAATTAACTTCTTGTTATTTTCATGTAATCAAAAGTGTCTCACCTTAGTTCCCTTCAGTTGAGGTGCTAAACCGGCCATGTTCTCTTTAGATTCAGGGGGAGTGGGTGATCCCAGGGGAATATCTGTCTTTGGAGCCTAGGAAGAGAGAGATTTTATATAAATTAAGCTGTCTGCTCCTCCTGAAATTTAGAAGCACTTCTACTTTAGTACTTTTCAGCACAATTTGCTTTCCTGACTTCCTTTCTGGGTGAAATAGGCAGTGTATGTCCCTGAAATAGCAACTTAGTATTACCTTTTAACTTTTGAGCACTCTAGATACAAAAGTTGCACTTTAATCAGATTCTGATATTTAAAATCCTTTGTTATTAACAAGCTACTTATTTGCCATTTCTGATCCTGTTCCCACTCTCAAAAAAAAATAAAAAAAAACACAAAAGTTGCCATTTCTCACACAGGCATCAGTTTCTGCCAGCATTGATATAACTTAAGTCAAAACTGACATCTTTGGTGTCATTTTTGGTGGCTAGTAATAAATGATTTATTCAAATGAAAGGTGTTGCTTAATAGAAGCTCCTGCAATATCTGAAGATGGAGGGAGGGAGGGAGTGGTATTTTAGAAGAACTAGCTAACCTGTCTTCAACAATTACATTAATTACATTTGAAAAGTAAATCTCTGCTCTTTGGAAGTAATTTCTTCATGTACTTTGGAGGGGAAAGGGCTACATACATCCAAAACTATAGTATATTCAGTTTCATGTCTCAGTACTCTATTGAGCCTAGCATGCTACTTGTTTTCATTTTGTACATATGAAGAACAGAAGTTTAAAAGCATGTATTAAAAACAACAACAACAACAATAAAATGCCTAAGAGCCTGTCCTTTTGTCCTTAATTCCCAGGTAGTTTTTCTTAATAGTATTTCCTTTTTACAATTTTTTTTCTTTTTTTGGCTGTGAAGCATGTGCGATCTTCATTCCCTGACCAGGGATAGAACCCAGGCCCCTGCATTGAAGGCCGGAACCTTAACCACGGGACCACCAAGGAATTCCAATTCCCAGGTGTTTCTTAACCATTCTAGAAAGCAACGTCTGGATCAAGAGTTGATAACCGCCTAGAATCATTCTGAAACACAAATTTAGCTCTGAGACATTTCGCTACTCTAAGACTTCCTTGCAACTGAGAGCAGTCTAAGAATGACAAGCAACTGGTCTGTCTCAAAGAAAAAGTAAGAACCCAGGAGCCTGTTAGAACATGGTCTACGCTCCAGACTTTATCTCCTAAGTCTCCCTAGAATGCTTCTGGACAAAGCCCAAATCCAGATCGTTTTCTGAAATTTCGGAAAAGGAAAGCAAGATGGTGTTTCCTGAAGTACATTTTTCGTGTTGGACTTCATGTTTTTCTCCACTTGCTTAAGGAGTCGATAGCATAACCGAGATTCCAAATGACTGGTCCTCATTCCAGAGTGCTTAGGTCCATCCACTTGGCAACAAGTGCAGCCTCTTCTCTCGTGGGCCCTCCTTTCTCACACATGCAGCTTCCGAGTCAGACATGAAGCCACAAAGCAGGGAAGTGAGAGGCCCCTTCTGATGGACCCAGAGCAAGATGCTCTAGTGACTGGGCCAGTCCTGGGTTCTTAACACCAGGAGAACAAAAGCTACTGAGTTAAAGGCAATCACAAATAATTAAGGAAATGGGCTGAAAGGAGACAATTGCTTATTTTCTAGATTGGCCATTCACCACTTAAAAATTAATAGGAATCTGGGCAAATGAGACAGACAGGAAAGAACAGGAACCATTCAGTATCAAAGGAGAAAGAATGGTGAGGAGGAGGAAAAAAAAAAAACCCTCTAAGAAGACTAGACACTTAGAAAGAATAAAGCCAGACTCCTGATAAGAAATCAAATAGGACTCCTAAACACAGTAAACAGCTCTAAAGCTAGAGGTGGTTTGAGTAATTTTCATCTTTTAAAGGAATTTTTAAAAGATCTTAAAGCCACTGGGGCCAAATTCCAAAAGATAAGCCAAAATAGAGGCCTACTCTGACTGTAAGAGGAAACGGGTTTGCGGAGCGGCCCCAGTCGTGGGGTCTGGGTTCCCACAGAGCCAGGACTCACCTCCCCACTGAGTGGTATCTCAATCGGCTTCGGCTTCACGTCTATCAGGTAGAAGGTCCGGGACAGGAGCAACAGAGAAGGTGGGACATTCTCCTTCAGGTGGAGGTCCTGCCACTGGAGAATGGGAGAGGGATGAAACATGACAGTCACAGACCGCTCGAGTTCGCCGTGACCCCCTGCTGCCCACATATCTCTGGTCTCATGGGCCCCCAGGCACACGCTGAGTGCTGAGAGCAAGGACAAGGGCCTGTCTCCCGGCTGCTGCATTCCTGCTTGGGCCCTACAGCCCCTCACAGTCAGAGAGGGCGGTGCAGTTAACCTCTCACACCAACTGTGGATCAAAGGAGGTAAGTATCTTCAGTATAAAGTAGATAAACGTAAAAGATTACGTCAACCTCATTCATAACTAAAGAAATTAACACTAGAATGAGATGTAATTTTTCAAGCTCCAAATTGGCCAAATTTTGGATAAGGGTGTGTGTGTGTGTTAGTCACTCAGTCATGTGAGTCTTTCTGACCCCATGGACTTTTGCCTACCAGCTTTTCTGTCCATGGAGTTCTCCAGGCAAGAATACTGAAGTGGGTTGCCATTCTCTCCTCCAGGGGATCTTCCCCACCCAGGGATCGAACCTGGGTCTCCTGCATTGCAGGCAGATTCTTTACCTACTGAACCACCAGGGAAGACCATAGATAAATAGATATGTGCACATAAGACAAAATTCAAAAGGTAAATTATCCTTTTCTCTCGCTACCCTATTTCCCTCCCTGCAATCAACCGCTGGTACCAGTTCCTGATACAATCTTACAGCGATATCCTATGCGTATACAAATATACATTTAGGGACTTCCCAGCACCAGTGTTTCCACTGCAGGGGGCGTGGGTTTGATCCCTGGTTGGGGGAACTGGGATCCCACATCCCTGCGGCATGGCCAAAACAAAACGAAACCTCAGTGGTAGCCACAACACTTGAGCCAACAAAATATTAACAACAAAACCAAATGTACCTTTATATGTTTATCGTTACTCTAAGGGTGACATATACACACGTTTGCCCTTTGCTCTCTTTCACTGAAGCATCTTGGAAATCGATTTGTACCAGCAGATGTAGAGCTGCCTTCTTTTTATTTATGTTTTGGCCACACCATCCAGTGTGCTGGATACAGAATCCTAGTTCCCTGACCGGGGATCAAACACACTCCCCCTTCAATGGAAGCACAGTCTAAACCACTGGACCACCAGGGAGGTCCCAGAGCTGCTGCCTTTTAAATGTCTGTAAAGGATTCCATTGATGGAAATGCCATAATTTATTTGATTATTGTACTCATGAACTTTAGGCTGTTTTCAGTCTTTTGCTATCATAAATGGTGCTGCAATGGATAGTCTTCTAGATATGTCATTTTGCACATGTGCAATAATAGAGCACAAATTCCTAGAACTGAAATTTCTAGGTCCAAGTAAATGCATTTTTAAATTTGGAAAGCTGTTGCCAAACCTCCATGCAGGACTTTACCAGCACTCCATGAGCGCCCCTCTGTCCTTACACCCGCCCCACCACAGCATGACACCTACCTCTGACCTTTCCCAAGGTAACAAGCGCATGTGGAATCTCATAGTTTTCACTTTTTTTTTAAGTTAAGACATTTTGTAAGTTTATCATTTTTAGCTTTTCCTTTCTATGAGATGTCAGCCATATCCTACCGCAGGATTTTGGGAACAGTAATCCACAGCAATCCGTGAAGATTGTATGGTTGGCTTAGTTTTCTTGCTCCCTTGAAGGGGGATTATAAAACAACACATCCTTCCAACAAAACAATTTGACAGGATGAAGTCATTGAATACCCTACATGCAGGAAATAAATGATGTTTAAGTAACCCCTAGAACATGCTCCCCTTCCAATCAGAGCAGGTCCAACATGGAAGAGGAAATCGCTACCTGATGTGGTTCAAAGCCACAACAGTGGTTCCTAGCCCTAAATAATTTGTGCACACTTTTTGTGTGTGTGTGTGCCAGACCTTAGTTGCAGTATGCCAGACCTATAGTTGCATAATGCAGGCTCTTAGTTGAGGCATGGCAGCTCTTATCTGCGGCATGCATGATCTTTAGTTGAGGCATGCAGGCTCTTTAGTTGCAGCATGTGGGTTCTAGTTTCCTGACCAGGGATTGAACCTGGGCCCCCTGCACTGGCAGTGTGGAGCCTTAACCATTGGACCACCAGGGAAGTCCTTCCACAGCACCTTTTACAGTCATGGGAATGAAGATTGTAATAGGAGTTATTACTTTGTTTTAAAGCAGTTAAAACAGTTTAAACGCTCCGTTAAAAATCTACTGTTTGGGAGAGAGTACGTTATCAGAGGGGAATCTGCTACAAAGCTAACACTTGACCCTGGTTTGGGGCATGAATTGGGAAAGCAGCCCCAGAAGGTGTAGGCCTTCAGGGGAATTCACCCGGATGACAGGCCCTGTATCAGAGCTTCAGCTCAGAGCCCTCATGATACCCGGAGGAGGAGGCACATTGGAGGGTGGTCCCAAGACTTCTGTCCCTTGTGTACCTACACTTTCTCCCAGTTACTCAATTAAACGTTAAACTCCGTGCTGCCATGAAGGGATTCTGCAGATATAATTCCAAGTCTCAAGTTGGTTGACCTTAAAATACGAAGATGACCCAGGAAGGCCTTGTCTAATCACATGAGGCCTTAAATCCGGAGCTAGAGGTTGGGTGAGAAGTTCACTGCAGATGGAGAGGCCGGAGGGGCTGAGAGTGGCCTGGGGCTGGGAGCCAGTGAGGAAACAGGGCCCGCACACCCACAGCTGTGAGGAGTTGAATTCAGCCAACAAACTGCATGAGCTTGGAAGTGGAATCTCCCCCATGGCCTCCAGAAAGGAAAACAGCCTGCACTTCTGACCTGCAGGACCTGAAGCTGATCAGTGGGTGTTACTTTGAGCAGCTAAGTTTGTGGTGGTGTGTTAGCAGCCACAGACAACTATTCAACAGAGTACCGTGTTGCAGTCAAAGCCAGCTTCTTCAGCGGCCCATGGCTCCACCAAAGAAGGCCAATTAGGTAAGATGGCAAGGCAGAAATTAAAAAAACAAGGCCTGAAAATGGGAAAGGGGGCTTCCAGATGGCTCTAGTGGTAAAGAACTCTGCCTGCCAATGCAGGAGACATAAGAGACACGGGTTCAATCCCTGCATCAGGAAGGTCCCCTGGAGGAGGGCATGGCAACCCATTCCAGTATGCTTGCCTGGAGAATCCCATGGACAGAGGAGCCTGGAGGGCAACAGTCCATAGTGTTGCAAAAAGTCAGACATGACTGATGCAACTGAGCAGACACACAAACGGACAGGAGAGAGTTCCAGGGAACAGGACCCAGGAAAGCGACCACTTGCCTCTGTGAGCTGCTGTCTCAGCTGCCCCTCAGTGAGGCCCAGTGACAGCATCCCTCGGGCCCTGCAGGCAGCTTGGAGCTCCGACACACTCAGAGCATTCACCCCTTCCTTGGCAATTACCTGTGGGAAGAGACAAAACAAACAAACAAACAGAAGGAATGGCATCAGGTCCTTTGATTCCAGTTTGGCCTAATCCTTCCATTCCCACAAGTCAGGGGAAAGGCAGAATCAGCTAGCTTTCCCACTCTGACCCCTGCTCGGACTGCCACAAAGGCCAGGCACTCAATAAAGCCAGGTGACCGCAGGAGATGCAGTGGTGGAGGTGAAGGGAATCCTGCCAACAGATGTGAATAATATCAGAAACTTCTAGAACTCCACCGCCTGACCCCGAGGTGTTTCTCCCTCTTGCACTGCCTTGCGCCTGGTTGTGACAGCTCCACTCCACTTCCCTTTAGTGGTGACTTTAAGACTCATTAGAAAAGCATTCCATTTGAAAAGCTTTCAATGTACCATTTGTTGCACATCCCAGCAGCGTTCCTCCCTCACCCCCCCAACCCCCTAAGAACAGCCCCAACTCCCTGGGCCTCAAAACTCTTTCAATAAATAACACAGTTTCTACTTGGTATGACCCCAAACTATGGGACTTCTGGGACCAGTATTGTTTATTCCACAGTTCTGAAAGCAACCACTGAAATCTAAATGGGGCCAATGGGATCCTGCCTTCTCAGTTCTGGGAATCCTGCTCCCTCAGGCAGAATGCTTTTAAAGCAGCTGATTCCGATTCAAGAAACATTCTTTCCACTTTGTTAGGATACTAACGAGTAGTTACAGTCCAAATAGTGCCCTTACCCCTGAAGATGTTGGGGTCCTGCCTTCCCTCCTTGGCGGTCCTTGGCCACCCCTTCTTACAGCTAGGCTCACCAAGATCCAAGGGAAGGAAGCATAGGGCAAGTGTGGGGGGGTTGCGGGGGAGGGGTGGGCGTTGAGCACTCTCCTTGGCAGTGCGATCTACTGTTCCCCGGGATCTACTAAGCTGCTGTTCCTTCCCCATGGGTCCTAAAACTGGTTTTGATTAGCCCCAAAGACATCCAAGCTACTCACTGCTTACAAGACCTTCTCAAGAGCCCAACAGGCAACTTCGAAAGTGAGTCATCAAGGTTCAGGTTATCAGTGGTTGCTCAGACCACTCACTCTCCCAGAACCAGCCTCCAGGCAAACCTAACAGAAGGCACTGCACTGTGTCACAGAGCCACCCTAAGACAGTTCCCAACGCCAGGCTAATTCCCTCCAGCTGAGTTCAGCTCTTACCTCATCATCTGCTTTTATAGACTTCAGCCTCATCAGTAGCTGGAAGCGAAGCAGATTGTTGGTTCCAAAGGACTGCAGTTCCAGCAGTTTGCAAAGGGCCACCAGCTGAGGTCGGTCGAGGTGCTCCAGGGTCAGCTGATCCTCAAAGAGTTTGGAAAATTGAACTATCTCCTTGGTGCTGGGCTTGTGGCCTGTCTGGACCTAGGCGGTGGGACACAGGGACTAATAAAAACCTGCTTCCTGCTTAAAGAATCTTCCCTGTAGACCATGTGAAAGATGCCAAAGCATTTATGGATTCTATCTTATGTCTGGAAGTGGGCCCTGAGTTACAAAGAGGAGTTAAAAAAAAAAATCTGTCAGAAGTCAGCCTAAATCAACTGAACAATCAGGAGAAGTTCAAAAGTTTGAGTTTCATTGTACTGTTTTTCTAAGTAGTTATTAACATCTTCAAAGCATTGATGGCTTTAAGATAGGTTTTCTGCAAACTCCCATAAATTTTTGAAATACTGTATAACTGAGATATTTGCAAATTCAGAGATGAGGAACAATCTGAAAGCTCCACGATGACACGAAGTTGTCTGGTTTTATATAAAAGACTGACACCTGTTTGACGTAGGAGGAGAACTGGGTTGAGGCGTCCCCCAGCTGGGCCCTGTTCCTCTTTGCCATTTCTGTAATCGTTTCTTGAAGGAATTTCGCTAGTTCCAACTTCGCAGCCATTTTCTTTCTCTGTTTTTCTTCCTTCATGATGGAAGAGGAAAAAGTTAGAATGAATCCTTTATGATTACAACTTGGTAGGTAAAGATGAGAGAAACATAACTGTGGTGGTGTTGCTGTCATCTCTACTTCACGAATGAATATTCTTGTTATACCTAATTCAAGGAGTTCTGTGAAAACCAGAGAAAATTAAAAAGTAGCCTCAATTTGCAACTTTTCTCCTTAATCTTACCTTTCTCTCTAATGCAATCATCATAAATATTGGATGGGTTCAAAATAGTTCCCTCAGTGGAAGCCTTTGTCACTCTTTAGAATAAAATACACACTATCTCTTAACCTGGTGCAAACTATCTAGGTCATTGGTCAAGCTGACCCCTGGTCTGAGTGACCCTAGATTTTCCTTGGCCACAAACCAAAGTAGGAAGTTAAGCTAATGAACCTTACAGGTTAAGAAGAAAACAAACACAATTAATTACAAGATAATGAAGTGCTATAACATATAAAAAAGCACTGCGTAGAAGAGAATTAAATGCATACTCTTAAGACATTATGTTGACCACTAATTCTAAATCCTTATTCACTACCAGAGATATAATGTGGTAGTATTTTCAAAATAACCATGATCAGGGTGGATACAGAGGAACAGGAATAAATGTGTTTTATATACATACATATGCATATACATATATATGTATTTCCCCCCATTAAGTTGCCCAAGAGATTCTAATGACAAGCAAATCATAGCAATCATTGTTTTTTTTTTTAGAATTAGAAGAATCAGCCCCCTAGAATCACACAATGGCAATACCATGATTAAAACCCACGCAACCATTGATTTCATTCATCTATTTATTGAACATTCACCGTGTGCTAGGTGCTCGGGTAAAATGGGCAAAAACAGGTAAGAATTCCTGCCCTCAGGAAACTTCTAGTCTAATGGGAGAGACAAACATCGTCAATAATAAACCAGTAATTCCACTGCTGCTGCTGCCAAGTTGCTTCAGTTGTGCCTGACTCTGTGAGACCCCATAGATGGCAGCCCACCAGGCCCCTCCATCCATGGGATTCCCCAGGCAAGAATACTGGAGTGGGTTGCCATTTCCTTCTCCAGATAGCTCCACAAATTAATGTAAAAGTGTATCAGGCAATGAAAGAGAAGCACATGGTGCTGGGACCTTGTGTAAGCAGAAAGCTAGGTACTCATCTTCACTCTCTTGCTCTCTCCCTCTGTTCATGGAACAAAGCAAAGGAGAAAGTATTTTCTAATCCTGTGGCCGTGATATGTGTGTGCATATGTTCAGGAAACAAGCAATGTTGAGGAAAGAGGAATACTTAGATAAATCACTACCTCATCCCCCACCTCTTTCTGCATTCACTAACATGTTCCTTGGGGACTTCCCCCGCAGGTTGGTGGGTAAGACACTGCACTTCCACTGCAGAGGGTAAAGGTTCAATCCCTGGTCAGGGAACTAAGATCTATCATGCCACATGGTGCAGTCAAAAACAACAAAACAAAAAAAAACCCACCACATACACATTCCTTGGAATCCCATGGTATTAATCCTAGACCCTGACTACTTTAAACGTAAGTAAACTAATTTCAAACCACTGCCAGGCAGTTAAATATTGCAATTTGATTCTACCCTTTAAATCTGTCTCAAACCTATCTTCAAAGTTTTACTCCTGATGAAACTTTTATAATTCAGGTTTTGTCCTCCCTCTCTCTCTCTCATGCTACTGTAATAACATTCCAGCTGATTCTCATTTGGCACCATCCTCTTTAATCCTTCCTGCCAACACAGTTTTCCTAAAATATAGCTCTAATCATGATTGATTAGATGATTTAGATTGATCTAAAATATAGATCACTTTTTTTTTTTCTCATCCCCTGTTTTGCAGTCACCTTCCATCAATCACCATAGTCAAAGTCTAAATTCCTGAGGGTGGTGGATACTTTCCAACCTGACTCGAGCACAGTATGTGAGTCTGATCTTCTCCCATGGATCCCCTGGTGCTCCCTGCTCCAACTACAGAGGACCAGTCTATGGTCTCTGATTATGTCATACGCTTTTATACTGTTAAGGCATCTTAAACACTAGTCCTTCTATCCAGAATGCCTTTCAAACAGTGTGGTAAAATTCTACCATTCTGTCATCTCAGATCCATGGTCACTGAGGCAGGGAAACATGTCTCAGTCTGATTTAAAAGTTGCCTTCTTTGTTCTCTCAGGGGGAAGGGTCCATGCCTTCATCCGTCTGTCTGGCAGAGTGGCCGAGATAGAGAGAATGAAGGCGCTGTCTCGGTTGGGCAGCCCTTCACCTTCATAGTGGCCATCAAAGGAGGAGGAGGACACCCTCCGCTCAGGAGCTACTCATAAGCATGCAAGGGTCTGTTTGAGTAAATCATGCCTGCTGGTCATCTAGTCACAGTTAATTTTTGTGTGGCCAAAAAATAAATTTTAAAAAATAATTTAAAAAAATTTATAGGGGAAATAGGAGCAGGGGTCCGGAGGTAGATGGACATTCTCTTTACTTTCTGCTCAATTTTTCTGTAAACCTAAAAACTGCTCTTAAAAAGATAAAACTCTATTAATTCTTTTAAAATCTTTCAAAATCCTCATACCTTTTTGGATTCACTTTCAAAAGTTGATGGCAACATCTCCGGGAAAAGTTTCAGAAACACTGGCAATAAGAATTCCATGAAGGGGACGATGATGAACACCATGAATGGAACCAGGCGGAAGAAATCAGCACAGGTTCTCAGCAGCTAAAGAATTAAAGGCATATGCAAATATCCATTATTTCTGGCCATGCCAAAAACAAAAGTCTGCCTCAGTTCTGAAAGCATTAAAAACCCAAGGCAGCTATTTATAAAATGGAAAGGCCGGATTTTCCTCTGTACCTTAGCTCAGAAGTAATGATTATGGGATATCTTCAAGAAAATCTGTGACAATCAAAACATATTATTGGCATCTCTGAGCTTTCATCTAAGTCAGTACTTTAATAACATGGTATCTGTTAAAATTGATTTTTCAAATGCATATACTTAATACATTAACAGCAGTTTCTACTCCAGATGCACAGATCAAACTTGAAGCCTCTCAACTCCTTGGAGAAATTAGAAAACACAATTATAACCATTCCATGGGCAACTATACACACATTTTAAGAGCCCATCTATAGGTATACAGCAAGTCGGTTGCAGATAAGTCAGAAACTCTGGTTCTCACTGTGAATTACTATTCCTACTCTGGGGTTTTTTCAGAGGAATTTAAAAGTTGGTTCATCAACAGTTCGTTTCAATTTTACATTTTCTTTCTCAAATATGACTCTTGCCTACCCTTCTTCTCTCTCGCCTGGTCAGCACCTGTCCATGCAACAGCCTCCAAACCATCCTGGCAGCAACTTTGGTGTCAATCCAAAGCAAATAGAATCCATTGTAATAATATTTCAGTTCATCCATAATTATTTGTCTATAAGATCGCTTTCCTTCCTTAATCCTCATGCCCGCTTCTTTCACGGGCTGAGGGCTTGGCACCTGAGGCTTCTTTGCTGTTTGCTCCTGTTGATGCTTATTGGGGACCTCCTGCAACCAGCAAGTTGAAGTGTGCAGCTCTTGGAAGATTCTGGCTCGTAAATGAAGTACTTTATTGCCTAACTGACTTGGATGGGAGAACTTTTTGCTTCCATAGTTCTTCATATAGGTTTTGTTTAAATGGCAATCTGGTAAGTGAAGCAATGCAAATGATGGGGAGTAAGAAGAGCTGGTAGGCTGGACAAAATGGTTAGGGAATCTGGAATAAAGACCAACAGCCTCTGAGTCAAGCACGTACTATTACAGAGTGAAAGAGTAAAGAAATAAATATTTTATCTGGTAAAAATAAAACAATCATTTTTAATCCTGCATTTTTCAAAGCTGATCATGTTCATGAATGAATGAATACAACTTTTTAGTCCAACTGAGTAACCGTATGCTTTGTGGGTGAATGATACACTCTATGAGATATATTAATAAGTTAATTCCTGAGGATAACTGTTGTGTTACAAGCTAGAAACTCTGTGACTATTAATTTAAAAAGCAAACATTTTTCCATCCGGGGCTATGTCTGAAAGTTTTGTCTCTATTATCATTAAGCAGGTGGAACACTTGTGTTTTCTGCTGCTCTACTGATGATAGAAATATTGTTTGAATGAAACATTTCATGGTCCCTGTGGGGATTAACCAATCACATAATACTGCTTTGTCTATGCAGTGCCCAGGGACTCCTTCAAATAAGGACTTACAGCTGAAATGTTATTCACCTAAGATTCCTAAGGAATGTTGGGAATAAGAATTAGAATTAGGCTCCCCAGTCAGGGATCTCTACATTCCAGTTTTGCAACAACTCACAATCTTCAGCTAAACTGACACATCAGATTATTTGAAAATAAAAATAAGACCCAGCTAGGTAAAAGAAAGTTTCTGGCAAAGAGATTTCTTTTCGCAAAGAGATGGCTTTTTCCATTCCTTCAGACTATTTTTGCCAAGATAAAGCACTTTTTGAATGGCCCAAAGGGAAAATGTACAATGTATTTGGCACACAGTAAGTCCTCAGTGAATATTCTTTGGAATAAGTAAGTGATAACAGACCTTACTGGGGCAGGTATAAGCCCTAGGATTGGCTTGCTTGCCAGCCATTTTACTCCTTTTTACATATAAGGGCTACATGTAGCATTCATCAGTTACAGTGGTGTCACTCTAAAGCCATTACATTTTCTATCTTACCTGTTCCACACTTTTACAAAATTATTCAGCTTGAGTTCTAAAGCATACAGAAAATCTGGGTAAGTTTAAATACATTAAAATGCCTGCTTCCTAAAAGCCAACACAATTAAAACCAAGAAAGCTTTAATTGTGTACTGAGTCTATCCTTTTACATGTATCTTTTCCATCTAGAAAAATAAGGTTCATATAAATAGTAGAAGGAGGAGGGAGTCCCAAGGCTTACCTTGTCCGGGCAATAGCTAAGACTGTTTTATAACTGTAGAAGGCCATATTTATATTTTTTTCAACGAGTCAACATAGGGACCTGGGCAGAAGGAGTAAGTAAACAATTCAATACCTTAAAAACATATCGGTTATTCAGACACCAGGATTTAAGTGTTATCAACTACTTCAAGGGTAGAAAATTTGCATATTCTATTCAAAGTGTAAAATCTCCCTCAAGTTCATTTCCAATTTCATTCTTCATTTCCACCAATCAGGAGTAATATTTTCTTAGCCCTGGATTTGAGAATGGTACTTTTAGATCCCCACACATAGAAATGATCTCTAATACAATAATGTTCATATGATGATATGGTCTTCGAGGATATTTTGATTTATGGTAAATAGTACTTAGTAATTTACTTGAATGGTTGCCAAGTGTCTAAGAAACTGATCAAGACACACTTATTTGTAGCCTAAAATTACAAGTAGACAGTAAATTTTCTGCATTTGTTTTCAATTATCTTTACTCCTTACTTGGCCAAGCTGCTGCCAAACCTTTAAAGACTGAAAATACTCATCAGTGAAAATATGCAAGATACCTACCAATAATTCAAAAGTGGAGGAAGCCTGGTTTCCTACGCTAACGATTCTCTAAAGAGCCCAAGTGAAAGTCGTGTCTCTTTGTCGTGTCTCTATACAGTCAATGGAATTCTCCAGGCCAGAATACTGGAGTGGGTAGCCTTTACCTTCTCCAGGGGATATTCCCAACCCAGAGAACGAACCCAGGTCTCCCGCCTTGCAGGCGGATTCCTTACCAGCTGAGCCACAGGGGAAACCCAAACTGAGCTTTAAACCTTTAAATAAGCTTTCCCAAAATTTTTGACCATCCTACCGGCGCTTTTCAGCCAAAGACAGCAAGGGAATTAGTTTCTCACACTGTCAACAGTTTTCCAACTGCTGGGAAAGGAGTTCCAGTCCCTCCTGGTCGGAAACCATAGAGCTGACGTCTTGAACAAGAATTCAAATGATACTCCAGAACATCTGAACCCAGACCAAGGGCATGTCGTCTCCAGTTGGAGGGGGACAGTTAATCTGCTCTGAGCAACCACTTCCCAGGAGGGAGGGGCCGAGGCCGAGGCGGGGCGGGGCCGAGGCGGGGAGGGTCAGGATCCGGGCCGAGGCGGGGAGGGGGCGGGGCCGTCGGCGAGCCCCGCCTGCCCTTCCGCACCATGCCTCTAGCTCACCCGGACCTCAGGCTCTCTGGGTTACCTTTGCCTCTGATTCTCGGCGACACTGGGGCAAAAGGCGCCCTCGGCTTCCCCAGCAGATGGCTTTTGTGCGCCTTGTGCGTTGATGGGCTGTGTTTGATGTGGTAGGGTCTGGGGGGGGGGGGGTCTTTGTTTTTTTGGAAAGGGGATGGTGCAGGCAGTGGACCACGAGCTTTGGCGGTCCGAATTTATGGAAGGAAGGCGAGGAGCATCGGGGTGCAGGGTGCGGAAAAGAAATGAGGAAATGAAGCACAGAAGGAGCGGTGGGTGGAGGCTGATCTCAAAAGTTGGGGCGCGGGTAGGGGACCGAGGTCAGGGGCTGAGGAGAGAGCGGGGTGGGGCCTGGAAAATGTGGGGAAATCTGGGCGCCGATGGGAGGAGCAGGATACGGAGGGGAGCGGGCTCCGGCGGAAAACAGGCGGGCGCGGTCCACCGAGTAACAGCCTGAGGACTTGGCCCGCCCGCCCCTACCTCCTCCGGCCGGCTCCCGGAACGGCTGCCTCAGTCCTCCAGTGCCTTCCCAATGCCCCTCCTCCCCCGGCTCCCCCAGCTAGAAGGGCCAGAAGCCAAGTCTCTATGGCTCCACCTCTTTCCTCCGCCATCACGTCACTGTGAGTGACGACACTACCCGCCAATCAGCTCGCAGATTCTGGGGCGCCAGAGCGTCCTTCGCGGTGGCAGCTCAGGAGGCAGCGAAGTCCGGTTCCCACCGGAGAAACGACTAGTCTACGGGGTTTAGTTTAAGGAGTTGTCTGCTGGGAGACTCAACCCGGCCTGTCCGTCTTCTGTAGGCTGTGGATTCTCATCCGTCCGCCACCCACCCCCCAAAACCCTTTCTTGAAGACTAGATGGAAGAAGCTCTTACTCTACCAGTAGCATAATATGCCTGATAGTCGCCATGGTAACCATCTGGGAGTCACCAATTACATCACTTTGATGTATCCCCCTCCACCTTCCAACTCCGCCACTGAGGGCGGGGAAAATAGCAGGGAGAGGGAATGGCAGAAAGGGCGGGAATGGTGAGGAAAACATTCCTCTCCTATCTCTAGGGTCAAAAACTGGAATATTGTGAAATCTGCATATGGAAATATGAATTCCACTAAAGAAAACTGCTTTATTAATGTTCTCTTAACAGACATTGTTTATGTTCAATAGTGTAGAAATCTCAGTATTTAAAATGTATATTATAGTAGTCATGCGGTGACATTAGCACTGCAGGTTTGGGGGCACTTCAGTTCCCAGGTTAGGGAACTGAGTCATTTTGGGAACGTGAAACATGTAAAAATGTTTTCGCTCCCCAGTTATCTCTACCCATCTATTTTATCTGACTCTAGAAAGAAAACACAATTTTGGTGGGTCTCCTTTGACTAACACCAGACAGGAAGGAATCACTTTCACACGAAGGCTTCTCTTAACATGTAACTGACTACAAACTTTACTCATCTGGGCTGCGCATTTGTAAGAATAAAAGCTGACAGGTATAAAATTTCATTCTTTAAAAAAAATGAAGGCAGCTTTTAATCCACAAAGCATTGTTTTTTAACTAATAACCAAATAGATCAACTATGTTAAATGGGCAAAACTTTTCGGTGTGGCCACTAGATGGCCCATTGTGCATGTCTGATGGCCAACTTTCCACATAAAGGCTTCCCTTAATGTTCTATGTATTCTAGAATTAAAATCTATAAAGCTTTGGTTTCTGTACCTTTCCTTCCCTGAAAATTCCCAATGGTAAATTTTGAACTCTAAAAGGCTAGGTAGGTATACTTTTCACATTAATTTCATAAATTAATCACTGCATTATCATGCACATGTACTTTTCTGCAAAAGATCATAAAAGATGTAAAAATATTCCTCTCAGTTCCCTGGGAGACATTTTATACCGGGAAATTATTCTTATTCATGCATTGTATTCATTTACAACCAGGCACAGTGAAAATCATTAAGTATTCATAAACCAGACGAGCGATTCCAAACCCAGTATTTGAAAGATGAGCTAGACTTTCTACCATGGCCATATGTCAGCAATCACATTTTAAAAAGGGAAGGGTTAAGAATCTTCCTTATTGAAATCCATTGGTTCAAAGCAGTGTCTGCCTTCTGTTACCAGACCTGGTGGGTTTTTTCTTACTTTCAGGATAAGTTATTTATCATGTAATGAGTTTCTTAATATAATCTTCAGAAGAGAAAAACAATTTTTTTTCTCCCTAACCTTGGCCCTGAGAATTGTAGGTTGCTTTCTTAATGAGCTATTTGCTCACTTTCTATGAAGAAGAGAAAGCATGTTCTGAACCTCATGTTAGATGCTAAAAATAGAAATTATTTTTAAGTTATTTCCCTAAATATGGCTCCAGACCAAATATTACTGACAATGTATATCTTATGTAGGAAGAGACTGTGCATTTACTTCACATAAATTTAAACTCCTGACAGCACAGCTTTAGAAGCAGATTAAAATAAAATCCCTGGGAATAATTTTCCACATTCTCCTCAAGGGGACAATCCAAGTGTCAGGCCAAGGAAATCGCTTATCAACAAAGCAAGAAAGATACAGGAAGGTGGAAAAGAAGATTAGGTAGAAAGGATCTTAGGAAAGTTAAAAAAAAGAGAGACCAATTTAACCTCTCTTTCCAGGAGATAGAATCAAACATTTGAAATAAGTTCACAAATCCCCTTTGGAGACTTGTGTTCTAAAAAGACATTTAAAACAAAGAAAAATGTGCTTTGATTGATTCCTTAACTTCTGGAATCACAAGCATAGCAACCACACAAGTATAGGTGTATAAATAGTTACGGATGGTAATGGAGATGCTTAGTTCTGAATATCATAACAGCATTATTAACAGGCTGGTCCTTTTATTTTTTTATTTTTTTGGCTGGTGCTTTTTAAAAACGAATCCATAATTAGTAACCATGAAAATCATTGATATGTAGGACTTGAAAATTTTCCTGTTTAAGTGGTATTTACAGATAATAAGATAGCAGGAATTGCCCGTAACAGTACCAAAAAGGTCCTGTACTGTAACGTCGGTGGAGAGTCTAACGTCTAGTGGGTGATTTGACTTCATGATTCTCAGAACCGAGTACTGGTTTCCTCATCTCGCTGCCTGTGTTTCCTTTGTACATTCACGTCTGCGCTGCCGCGTCCTAAGTCATTATCCCCAGGCCCCAGGAAATATCACCAAACAGTCACATTCCTGCAAGACTCGTTTACCGTGTCACGCACCTGAGACCTTCTATTGTTTCATATAAGTTTCCTAGGATGAGGGGGGAGGTGGATATAGGGTAACAGAGAATCTCGACTCCCGCTTCCTCCCTCTCCTTCCTGCGTGCGTGAGCTTGGACGAGGACAAACGCGCCCATCCCTCAAAGCGGAGGTGTGGCCGGCGAGCAGGCGAGGGCCCGGCACGTGATGGGCGGGGAGCCCTAGGGATCGGGGTGCGGGCTGCGCCTTTCCCCCCCATTACCCACAAGCCTCCGGGCCCGCGGGGCGAGCAGGAAGCGGGCGTGCGGGGCCCCGAGGCCTGCCCGGGAGGCGTCTGAGGAGAACTACCGTCCGGGCCTGGCCCCCAACGGGCTCCGGTCTGAGACCGCCGGGTGGGACGCGGAGCTCCTCTTTGACAGCGGTCGGGCGGGAGCCAGTTAGGGAGGCACAGATATCTGTCTCCCTTCCGCACCCCCCCCCCCCACGCCCCGCTCATTTTTATCAACCGGGCGCCCGTCTGCAGGGGGATTTCTAAGGTCTGGGGACGGCCTCGCGGTGTCACCCCGAGGAGTTCCGCCATCGGGTGACTGACAGACGCTGTTATCTCCTCAAGCATCAGAGAACACGCACGAGCACACTTTGGCCTCACAGGCCCAACCTCCACCCCGTCCTCTAGTTTTGTTTTGTTTTTCACTCGGCCTCCGCATCGCGCCTTCCTGTCTCTCCGCCCGGATCGCCTGCGGTCTCACTTCTCGTCTAGACTCCGCCGGGCGGCTCGCGTTTCTGGCTCCCCCCACCCCCACCCCCGCTCCTCCTCTCCACAGGCTGACGAGCCTCTTCCTCCTTTCGGCCCTTGGCGCTCCCAGCCCCGGACTGCATTTCCCGGCAGCCGCCGCGGCCAGCGGCCAATCAGAGGCTGAAGATTTGGCGGCGGCGGCGGGGGCGCCCGGAGAGTTGGGGTTGGGGGGGGCTTTGTGCGAGGCGGCGGCGGCGGGAGCGGGCGGCGGCAGCGGGCGGCCAGGACGGAGGCGGAGGGCGAGGTGGACTGTCCACACTGATCGCCCGCGGAGAGGCGCGCGAGGCCGCGTCGAGCCCCGAGGATCCTGCTGCCCCGGCCCGGCCGCCAGCCACGGGCTGGTCTGTGGGAGCTGCAGCTGCGCGGCGACCCCCATCCCTCCAGCTCCACCGCCCACCCTCCCCCCCGCAGCCTTTCTCCTCTCGCTGCGCGGCCGGCCCCGGCCCGGCCCGGCCGTGGCCCCCTCCTCGGTGCCAGCCGGCCATGGCAGAGGCGTCCGGCGCGGGGGAAATCTAGCCCGGGGATTTCATGAGGCCTAGCTTGGTTCCGCCTCCTCCCGCCGCGGCCCCGGCGGCTGCCCGCGCCCCAGCCCCACTCCGGGCCTCCGTGTCTCTCCTGTGATCGTACTGACACGGCCGGGGGGTTAGAATGGAACAAACTGAAGGTAAAGTGAATGCGCGCGTGTATGTGTGTGAGAGAGAAAGAGTGTGAGGGTGTGTGTGTGTGTGTGTGTGTTGGAAGGGAGGGCTGAGGAGGGGGCGACCTAGGAATGGGACCCGGATCGGGAGAAAAACCTTAGCAGGGATGGGAGGACCACTGGGTGGCCCGGAAGGGCTCGAGGCGGGTCTGGAAGGATGGGGCAGGGTGAGGGTGTGGAGGGGATTGGGAGATGGGACTGGGGAGGTAGGGACTGGGATGAGGGGTGGAGTGGCGCTGAGCTGGGAATTGGGAGTAGAGGTGGGATGGGGGCGGGGATAAAGATGAAACGGGGGAGAGGGCAGGGAGCGAGGAAAAGAGTTGGGTTCGGAGATGGGAGACCTGGGCGGACTGAGAAATAGGCAGGTTTGGGGGTGGAGTGTGTGAACTAGAGGAGAGTCTAGGGGAAGGAGAAGGAATGTGATGGAGAGACGAGGCCCCAAGGGAGCTATGAGGGAATGGAAGTGGAGGAAAAGGTGGATTAGAAAAAAGGGATAAGAAGTGATTGAGACAGGATGCAATCCGAAGATAGGAAATAGACTCAGGAAACCGGGAAACCCAGGATTGGGCTCGGGAAGGAAATGAACTGAATGTTGACAAGGGGTGAGAACTACGGACCAAGCGTCACAGAGTGGGAGGAAAAGAAGGGGCAGGGGGATTGCTGGAGTGTTAGGAAGGGAAAGCCTTTTGTTCCTATATTTGTGTATTCTGTGCTTTTTCTTTCAAGGCTCGAGAATGGAGAAGCTAGTGGTTATGGTGTTGTGAAATGGAGAGGTGTGGGTTTTACTGCTTTGAGGGAGGAGGAGGTGTGTTCCTGTAATGGTAGCAAGACAGGGAGAGCCATGGCCATAATTTGATGGTTTTGGTGAGGGAGTGAAGACTATTCAGATTTAAAGGGGGCAGGGGCAGCCATGTTTGCTGCCAGGCACTGCAGTGTAAATAAATTCCTTCTTGTCTCCGACATCAGTAGGATTCTAGAAGGGGCCAGTCCGGATTTTTAACCCCCCTTCTTTCTATTCATGAACTCTTCCCATACATCTTGGGGTCATATAAAATTATTCATAACCACCAAAGGAGGTAGTAATGTTTTCCATCTTGTGTGTTTCGCTGCTTTCTCCCACCTCTTTTCCCTCTTCCTGCTGGTTGCGAACACGGCATGCTAATGAGCTGCAGTGTAAAATTTAACCCTTTTAATAAAGTTAAAAGTATATTTCATACTGGGTGAAGGAATCATAACTAGTCTATTTCAAGCATGATCATGAAAAGTCTTTTAAATATTGGAAAAGCATTTGTTTCAGAAGCTTCCGAAGCAGTCATCAGAAACACGAAGCAGTCATCGTGTTTTCTGCAATTCTTTGAGTAAACAAGGAAATTGCCTGGGTTGTTTTACTTGGGCTTGTGCTCTTGGCAAAACACTGTGGGGGATAAGAGGGGATTGGAAGGTCTCTTGTGGTAGAGTATCTACTTTCTATAGTTCGAGTGTTGGAAAATTAGAAATGTGTGTATTTTAAAAAGGTTTTTCTGATAGCTCTTGCTTATAGAGGATGGGTGTGTTAAATGTTTTCTTTTTTAAAATAAACCCTCCTCCATCCCTTCCCTTTGCTTCCATACAGTTGCTCAATACAGTCTCCAAATGTCAGTTCAGCACAGTGCAGTGATCTGTGAAGCAGGCATGCAGATCTCAAAGCATCATTCAGGTGCCAGGTTTTTTTGGTGGGAACTTCAGATCACACTCTCCAGGAAAGCAACAGTAACTAATGTATTCAACTAAAGCAACAGTAATCTAATGTATTCAAATGTATCTACTTGTGTGATTTGAAAATAGTTACTATTCTAAAGGTTTAAATACTAACAAATTTAGATAAACTAAGTGGAGCCTGGTTTATTTTCATACTGAAAAGGATTAAATATGTGAGTGACCTTTTGTTTTTGCTATATTATTGTAATTGGGGGAATCCAAACTTTAATCCATCATACTGACATTGAAATTGTTCTCTAATACCAGTAAGGCCTGTTAAAATTTTAATGATGGACTCAAACCAGGTGTACTACATTTTGACTTAATCTTAGTGCATTATCCTTTCAAGTTGTTAAATAGAATTTTAAGATATGTTCTTGATCTTTTGGAAAAATTAAATAGAATATTATAGAGTGTTACTCTGGGAGAGCACTTTCAGAAGAGGGGTTAGATTTACAGCTTGGAGTGTTTTTGATTTGATAATATTCAGCCTGAATTTTTAAAGAATCTTATGAGGAAAAGCTACTCTCAAAAAAACTGTTCAGTATGCTTTTTTGGGGGAATTTCTTTATATGGTGGTTTCATTTTTATATCTCCTGCTTGATTGACATGTTATTTGTAGTTAATTTGTAAATGAACTAACAGTGCCATACATTTTTAGGAATATGAGAGACTGTTGTGTATTAAAATAAGAAAAGATTCTTGGAAGCTTGCATTACTTAAAAAAAAGTACTCCTATAAATTTAGCCTTTTGTAAAGATTCAGAATTTTGTAAAGAGAAAAGTGCCCTGCCCAGCTCCCCTGAGTATTCTGGTTCCTTGGCTAGGGAGTCATATAATGAGGAAGGCTACTCCTGGATAGATGATTCTTAATTAAAATCCAGACTTTGCTCTCATTACCATTTCCATCATTAGCTCACCTGCAGCCTGAGATAGCTTTTTTTTTTTTTTTACTTTAAGTTAATAGATATGTGATTTCTTAGACTGATCAGATTGAATGAGTTTTGGGTAAAGGAAATTGGTTGCCTTGAGGTTGGTCATGCTTGAATGAATTGTCAAAGTCCTCAGTCAGTTGTCTAAGTATCCAGAAACTGGGTATTCAGTTTCTGGAGTTCATAATAATAAAACTATTAATAGCTGCTGATAGTTGTTGTCCTCTAAACATGTGCTGGGCTAAGTGACTTTTGTGTATGATTTCCTTCTATCCTTTCAACAGTTGTGTGGGGTTAGTACTATTAACTCCTTTTTACAGGTGGGGAAATTGAGCTAAATAACTTAAATAAGACACAGATAGTAAAGAATAAAACCAGTATATGAACCTAGGTTCTTTTCTAATTATAAAACCCAAATCAGAAGACCTTTACTTTTACTCTCCTTTGAAAATTCATAAAAATAATACACGTTCAGTATTTAAATTTTTTCAAATACTGAGAAAGACAGAGATTTTTTAAAAGTTAGCACTCCATTCTCCACAATAACCATTTTGAGGTTTCTTGTGTGTCCTCCTAGAAAATTCCTGTACATATGTATATACGTTTGTCTTAAAATACATAAAATTGGATCACACTATTCACATTTTGCTTTTTTTGTTTTAATAGACTACCTGGGACATCCTTGTAAACCAGCACACATGGACCTACAGCTTTTTTTTTTTTAAGGGTCATATAGTATTCCATTATTTGGAGTAGAACGTTAAGTTGTTAACAAGTTTTTGCTGTTATAAGTAGTATAGCAGATCCTGAATTAAGTCCCGGACAGCCTCTTTATATAGAAGAGATATAGTCCAACTACTTTATTTTACAAGAGAAATCACTGAGACCATAAAGTTAAGTCCAAGGCTTTGGTAAGAAACCTGTTTCCTGACTCTTTATCCCAGGGGTCCCCAACCTCAGAGATCTAATGCCTGATGACTGAGGTGGAGCTGAAGTAATAATAATAGAAATAAAGTGTGCAATAAATGTAATGCTCTTGAATCATCCTGAAACCATCCCCTCCATCCTGGTCTCTAGAAAAAATTATCTTTCACGAAACTGGTCCTTGGTGCCAAAAAAGTTGGGGACCGCTGCTTTATACCACATCACGTTACTTCATTATTGTGAATGTACTTGTGCTTTCTGTCAAAGCTCAAGGTGAGGGGGAATATTCAAGGTTAGGCATGGTTAGTATAGTGAGCGCAAGAGGCTTAACTTGCAGTGAGATCAAGTCTTCTGTTTTTTTCCATACTTTGTTCACCATGCCATACATATATCATATACACAAAATATTTTTACATGCATAAGTGAGTCTTGCCCAGGTATCTTGAATTTTGTGTTTTGAGTAATCAAGTAGTTTTGGCAGAATTGTTCCTGTTTTAATTAAATTATCAATGAAGTTTAAAAAAAGAAAAAAGAGGTCCAGCTTGGTCCTGGAAAAGAATTTTGAAAGAAGATTGAGACAGTAGTAAGTTTGTTAAATGAGGTAAAAGCACCTAATTGAAGACAAGTTCTTTTTTTTTTAATCATAGGCACCATTGATTATTTTAAATTATTTTTTTACTATAAGAAGAAAATTCATAACCATGGATTATTCATTGAGTTCTTTTAAAACAAAAAAATCTGTTTTAAACACTTAAAAAGTTAAAATCATTAGAGCTTTAGGAAGGTTTAGAATTTGATATCCATAAAATCTGTTTTTGATGCAATGCTGTTTTTAGTTTTACTTTTTAAAAAAGTCTGTTATATGTTGAAAGAGCAGCTGATTTATTCATTTGTTAATAAACATGTCCAGCATTAGAGTTTTTAAATGAATGGTGAATTTTACTTCTGCAGGCTAATCTTTTAACAAATATAAATATAGATAAATTTAAGGAATTGATTATACTATGACTACCTAACACTTTTTTAAATACTCAGAGGGTTTTTGTTTCGTTTTTATTGTTGACCTTAATAAGGACTTAATAAGTATTTTTAAACACTTCTGTGCTACATTGTGTTCATACATGACAATAAGGGAAAAGGCATATTTAAGATTTTATGATTTAGAGAATGTTCAATTTTTACTAAACGGATGTGTGTCCTTACTTCTAGGGCACATCTGCCTGTTGACAGATTTTGGATTTGAAAAGCTCTTTGATAAATGGTTTTTGGCTTATTTTTAAATTTTATCAATAGAGGTGAATCTGTGTTATCACTGAATGATCTACAATGAGAACCCTTTCTACTAGGTTCCCTTTTTCATCTAGGTTTAGAATTATATTGAGAGGAAAGTGAGTAGGAAAATGAAAAAAATTTTACTTTCATATAGTTTCCTTTTAACGATGTATGAATATGAATATTACGGTCTACTAATCCTTTGCTTTTACATGACACCTTCTGAGATATTTGATAGAATTGTTATTTAGTCACTTAGTTGTGTCCCACTCTTTTTCGACCCCAGCGACTGTAGCTCGCCAGACTCCTCTGCCCAAGAGATTCTCCAGGCAAGAATACTGGAGTGGGTTGCCATTTCCTCATCCAGGAGATCTTCTTGACCCAGGGGTCAAACCCGCATCTCCACAGTCTCCTGCATTACAGCTGGATTCTTTACCTCTGAGCCACTGGGGAAGCCTGTTTGATAGAATTCCAGCACAATAACGTGTGTGTGTGTGTGTGTGTGTGAGAAGTTGGAAAGCCCAAGGATTATTTAACTCAATTTAAATAAGTAGGTATTTTAAATTAAATATGTGGCTTCCTTGGATTTTGTGGGTGAAACAAAATTTAGTTTATCAAATTGATTTGAGATAACAAAGATTAGGAGGTCTCATGTGGAGGCTTGCCTACTGGCATTTTGGCCTTAGGCAAGATGGTATTGTGTCTGGTGAGTCTTGTGCTACTGTGAAGTCATAAGAAAGTGATACACAAAAAACAAACAAAACCTTAAAAGCCCTCTTTAAAGACTTTTTAAGTTGTAAAATGTGACATATATATAAAAAAGCATAAAACCTAAATGTACAGTATAAACAAACAATTAGAAAGCGGATGTCATGGAGTCATCTCCCAGGTAGTAAGTCCTTTAAGAAAAGCTGCAAAGACAGCCTCATTGGCTTAAGTGATACTGTTGTAGTGGTAGTTGGTCTTGAGGAATAATGGTGTGCTGAAAACTAAGCGGAAAAATGAATAACCACGAGGGAGGGGTCAACACTCAGTAAAAACTGAATCACCAGTTTTTGTTGTTATCAAAGTGTTACCTAGACAATTTAAAAAAAATTTCCTAACATTTGGTGTAGTCATTTAGTGATTTGAAATCTTGGTACTTTACTAATGAATGTGGAAAAAAATAGTGCTGAATCCTACAACAATCATGCTGTGTTACACAAAGTTGTTTCTTCAGAGTTTGTCTCCGTTACACTTTTTGGTCAGATTCAGTGACTACTGGTTTTAGATTTATGTGCAAACTCTTAATGGCTTTTACTTCAAAAATGTCAGATTTGCCTGTATCAGTGATCTCCTAACTTAAGTATCTTATTTACAAAAACTAGTTTGATTCTCTTGCTTTCACATTAATGTAACCATGAGGAAAAGTATTAACCTGAGAAGCAGTCAGCAGTGGCAACCTATGTAACTCTTCATCCGTGGTGCGTCTTGAGTTTTACCCTCCCTGCATCTTGGCTGCTGCTGCTGCTAAGTCGCTTCAGTTGTGTCGACTCTGTGCGACCCCATAGACGAAGCCCACCAGGCAAGAACACCGGAATAGGTTGCTGGTGAACCAAATTTCTTTCTTAACTGGAGAAACCTATTTTAATATGCACCCCTCGATTTCTAGACCATTTTCTTATAGATATGGGAAGGTTAAATGTTGGCTTTAGGGGATTTTTTTTTTAAGATATTTATTTTATTTGGCTGCACCAGGTCTTAGTTACATCATGCAGGATCTAGTTCCCTGACCAGGGATCGAACCTGGCCCCCTGCATTGGGAGTGCAGAGTCTTAGCCACTGGACCGCCAGGGAAGTCTGGAGGATTTTGATAGCAGAAAAAAGTTGAATTTTTTTCCTCTCTGACTACCTGATGAACACAGTCTATTTGAGTAAAATTCTCCAACGTGGACTTTGTGAAGGACATTTTTATAAATGACAAAGGACATCTGCATACATAAAGCCTTTTCCTGGCTTTTGTAATTGTGTTACTTTAAGCCCTCTGTGTTTCTCATGATCTCTTCAGGATCCAAATACATCGAAATTTGGTGAAAGTTTGACTGTGGTTAAGAAGCTTCTTATTATGCTTTACCTAGAATTCAAATAGAATGTTGTTCTTCTTTATGTTGTGTGAACGTTAAATACATGCCTAGCTAATTTTTCCTCCTGCAAGAATGAGAAATGTTTATTTTAAATCTTGAAATGAGTATATATGTTGTTTTCCTAGATATGGAAACAAACATAATTTGATATGATAGTTTTTAAACCTAAATTAGGTAATTTGGTTTTGTGTATTAAGTAGAGTTAATATACTTTTGGTCATCTCATGTTTTCTGTGTTATCACCTGTACATGTAAGCCTTGATCATTAGAATTTATTTTATTGTGTGATGGAATTAGGGTATTGAGGTTAAGGCATTAATTAAAGAATTATACCTTTATGCCTATAGGTCTACATAGGTAGCACCGCAAAGAAATGCTGATAGCCCTATTAATTTTTAATTTTTAATGGAAAATTGTCCTTTCCAAAGTGGCTGCTAGTTTAAAAACATTTATTATGTTTAAATTATGTAAATCTTGTTTATTATAGAGAAATTGAAACCTGCAGTAAGATATAAAGACTATAATCCCCTGAAATCTTAACCAACTGCAAATAGCTGCAGTTAACATTTTGTTCTGTATTCTTTCCTATGCATATTTTTTTTTACAAAACAAATTGTAATGGTACACAATATCATTTTATAACCTTTATTGTGAAATAAATTTTCTTGAGTGTGATTTTTTTAACTTGATATATATATAATTTAATTGTATGTATGTGGCATATCTGTTTATCATTATTCTATTAATGGTATTATAGGCAGTTTGCAGTTTTTAGATAGATATTGTAATTTGATGAGCATTCTTACATATTAAAAAATTGTATTACTGTGATTTCATTACAATAAATGTACAATTAACAAAGTTTTCTTAATAACATTTTTGTTGAAAAATAATTCACATACTATACAATTCAGCCATTTAAAATGTACAGTGTAATGGTTTTTAGTATATTCACAGAATTGTTCAGCTGTTACCACAGTCAATTTTAGAACATTTCCAGCAAGGTTCGAACAAATTTAAACTCCCAGCAATATCATAGAGGCTTTGTTTTTTAAAAACTGCATTTATTTGTGATTTTTAAAAGTGTAAGTATAGAAGGACACAGCAGCTTGTGTGGTACAGTTTTTTCCTTTATAATTCCTAGCATTTGTTTTTGAAAAATTTTATTTCCACCTTTATTAAGATATAACTGATGCATACTTTGTGTATGCAGTGAGTTAAAACTCACCCATGAAAACAAGATGCTCATATTCCTATGTTAAAAGAAACATGACATAAAATATGTGGTATATTTTTTGAATTATAAAATCATCTTTCTGTTCTGTTCAAGATGCCTTTAATGAGGCAGTGTTGTATATGGTTTTAAAATACCTTTCTTTTCATTCAAATTTTATTTAGAAATACCTTTTTTTAAGAAACTGCCTATGGAAAGTATGCTATACCTATGTAATCAACTGTAGCAGACTTGTTATCATATAAAAAGTATGGCTTTGTTTTTATTGAGAGACTTGCTTTGCTCTGATTGACCTTCACCCTGAAAGTTGTTCTGTTTGCTTTGAGCCATTTAACAAAACATCCTTTAAAAAAAAAAAAAAAAACTCAGCAGGCAGTGGAGTATAGGGCAAGAGTCAAGGAGAACTCAGTTCTTATCCCCGCCATACCTCTTACCACTGGGGCTCAGTATTTTCTTACCTCTAAAGTAGAGATGAAAAAATGACTACTTTTTGAAATTATAGGGATCCAAACTAGAAGTGCTAGAGAGTACCTAGAACTAGACCCGGAACGTAGCTGATAATAAATGTTTTTTTAAATATGAGAAAAATAACATGCAAGATGAACTAGTCTTTAGTCAGATGTTTCTTGGATGAAGATGTGAACTCAGTTGGCCTAAATGCACTTCCATAGATATTAAAGGTTGAATGGTAATTAGTGCTTGAGCCAATCTTTGCATGGGTTATATGGGTGTTTCTCAGTTGGTAAAGAGAATTCATGCTGGTGCAAGTATAAACATGAAGTTAACTTTCCAGTCGAAATTTACTTCCACTGTTGTTATTACAACAGCTTGATGGCTGTAGCTTCACCAGCGCTTCGTGTTCTGATGAAGCAAATAAGTGATAATGTAAAATTTGAATATATGGTATAAAGTCCCTTATGTTTTCTTCATTGTTTATTTTAAAGGTGAAATGTTGAATGCAGTTGAACCTAAAATACTAAAGTGATGAACCAAATGAAAAAAACACTGGTCTTTATAGAAAAGATAAACTTAGTAAATTATCATTTTAGATGTTATGGTAAATTGCTTAGTACTTTAAAAACTACAGTATCATTTCTGTGATACATTGCCTTGCTATGGTAAAAGAAAGTAAAATCTGAACAATCTCAGACCAATTTACTGTAATTAAACATTTTGCCAGGGAAAGAGGAAGGAAACTATGTGGATGAACTTGTTAGTTTACTAGACTTCATAGTAAGTAGAACAAGATGACGGATGTAAGTCACATAGTCTGTCATAATTTTCACTGTGAGCTAGTCTCCTTGACGTAAGGGATTGGAAAATAATTTAATGTGAATTTTCTTTCAGTGGTTGCCATATCTGTTGTTACCCAATGTGGTCAAGAACAAAGTGAGGATGGCGAGGTTAAACCAAATAGATAAGGGAAATTGGGTGTTTTGTATTGGTGCAAGGAAGTTCAGTAGTAATGTGGTTTAGTCAGGAAAAAATAAGAACTACAAAGCAACCTAAAATGTTGTGTAACTTAATGGAATAGTAACTTAATAGTCAAGTGAAAATTGTATGACTGTATTTAGTGACAGTTCTCCTGGTTAAATGAAATTATAGAGTGGGGTTTTGGGGGTTTTTTTATTTTTGTATTTCATTCACTAATTGTGTTTAATTTCACATACTTTGCTCCCTTATACAGGATATTTTAATGTCCTTGACCATCATCTTTCTCTTAACATATGTTTACTGGAAAATTATTAAGTGAAAGTTTTAGAGTATATTTGAGGTGATGACACTGGAGTTACACAGATTACGGAGTCGTTATGTTTATAACAATTATGTTTTGAAAATAATGTTGCTGCATGGAGCTCTGCTCAGTGTTCTGCGGCAGCTTGGGTGGAACGAGAGTTAGGGGGAGGATGGACATATGTATGTGTATGGCTGAGTCCCTTCACAGTTCACCTGAGACTGTCACAGCATTGTTTGTTAATCGGCTACACCCTACTACAAGAGCGAAAGTTTTAAAAAAAATAGTGTTTCTCTATTGCTAGTGGTATACACTCAGAAAAATTAAAAATGATAAGAAAAAGTGCCATTTCTCTAACACACTTTGATCCCTTACTTAGTGAATTTTGTAGAAAGAAATATGGTGATCATGCTTTACCCTTAAAATCTTTTTTTTGTAAATAGGTATTGGTTGTGAATTCAGTGTGATTTTTTGCTATTGCAAATAATTAACACCTTTAAATAACATCAATAGGGTAGGTAAGACAATAAAGTTAATTTTTAAAATCACATATGTTCTTGTCAGCATGCATATCTAAACCATGCATTTATGTGTTGGTGACTGGGAGGAATCATAGTTTGTTTTCACCTTGTTTGGGGTCATTTCAGGTGATCTGGATCACCTCATTTAACCTTTATTATGGGCTGTAAACAGAAGTCCTAATATGTTGTATGTCTTTGGAATTCATGAAGCCAAGCCAGAGAGGTAGAATCACAACGAAAACCGAAGGCTCACGACTTCAAGGCCAAAGTCAGAGCACATTTTCCCTTGTCCCTGATTTATCTTACGACCCACTCCAGTACTCTTGCCTGGAAAATTCCATGGATGGAGGAGCCTGGTAGGCTACAGTCCATGGGGTCACAAAGAGTCGGACATGACTGAGTGACTTCACTTCACTTCTTCATTGTGGCATGCGGGTCTGATTGCTCAGTTTCCTTGTATGTGCTTTCTGTCGAGCTTTAGAGTATTGTTCACCAGTTTCTTGAAAAAAATGTATTATCACCCTTATGTTTATAAGCTTTTTTTGGATGTTTGTGTTTGGGTCAGATTGGACAAATGATTTACATCCGCACTGACCAATAGGGTTTTCTGCAGAGATGGAAATGCCCTGTCTCTGGCTGTCCGGGACAGTGGCCACTTGCCACTGTGGATTTTGAGCACTTGAAATGTGGCTAATGTACTTGAGAACTAAATTTTTAATTTTATGTTGTTTAAAATTAATCACATGTGAGTAACCCAGATTTAGGTATTCTTGAAGGGAAGGAATTAAATAGAAGTGGACATCTTCACCTTTTTTGCCCTTGTGGTTATGGTATATTGTGTTTTTGTGTGGTTGGGATTTTAAAATCTCATTTTTTCAAATGCTCATTATTTTAGATAGTAAATAAATCCATTCACAGGAAACAACTTATTTATTTGATTATTATTTTAAACCATACAGATTTTAAGTATTTAAAAATTTTAAGTAAAACAATTTAAAATATAAAAGTCTTTTAAAAAACTTTTGATTGTTGCAGTTATATACGGATTGTGTACAACTGATCAAAATGGTTTCATTTCAGTATTTTTTTGACGTCATTATGGTTAAATAATGTTGAAGTCTTAAACTTTTTATATTATGTGGAATAAATGACTATAAATTTATTAAAATCTTTTTACTATAGCCACAAAAGCCTTTGAGACAAAGAAAACTTGAAAGAAAATAAAAGATATGGCTGGTAATCACTTCTTCACATGTCTTCCTCCAGTCTTTCTATATGACTAATTCCTGGTTTGGATTCTACTAATCCTTTTGATAACAATCCAGGAGTTACTGTATCCTGCAGTCACTGTATCCTGTTTTATAGTATTGATAGTTTATCATCATCTGAAATTTTCATGCTTCTTTAAGTTCCATGAGACTAGGATCATATTTCCTTTGATTTCCCAGGACCTAGAACAGGGCCTGGTACGTAGTTGATGTTCAGTAATGAACCATGTCACAAACAAAAGGAGAAAAAGACTTTGTGCGGAATTAAATACATTAGTATATCTGGAATAAGATGCCACTTGAGTTCGGGAATAGGCAGGATGAGGCTCAGCTTTTGATTCTCTTGGTGGTGTTGGAGTGAGCAATTTATGGGATTAGTTTAGAATGATTTTGTATAGAAGCATTTCTCTGGGAACTCTTGTTTTAAAAACAAACTTTTGTCCAGGCATACACATATGTACTGTGTAAATTGTCTCCACATAAAACATACAATTGACAAAATGGAAAAAAAAAGTGAGAAAATATTTCCATGGTCGGTTTTTGAGTATTCAGGCCTTGTTTCCTAACCTCTTAGCGATTAAGGGATTTACTTGAAATCACTTATTTGTTTGCCATTGGTCGGAACAGACAGAGCTGCCAAACTCTGGTTTTCCAGTGTGGTGTTTTGACTTACCATCTTTGAATGGACATCACTGCGCAGCAGACATGGGCCCTTTACCTGATAAAAGCTCTGTTTGATAGTGGTTTGAGTTATCTGTGGGTAATCAGAGATCAAATGTCTCTTCCAGTAAATTGGGTGATTTAAGTTCTGATCTTTAAATGCCAGCATGGTAAGTGTGAAAAGGATGTTATTTTTGTGAATCTGTTCCTGTACATAGGCTTAAATAGTTAATGTTTTGAAATGTGAATGAAAGTCTTTTTATTTAGGCAACGTATACATTATTCACCTTTACCAAATAAACTTCCCGTGAGAGGTTGTTCATTAGACAAAATGTTGGCTTGGTAGAGTTCTTTTGGATGGCTGCAAGGGGGCTTTTCTTTATTAACCGCGGCTATTACATGTTTAACAGACTTCTTAAAAATGGCTCTTACCGTAGTGCTCTCTTTACTACTGCAAGTTTTCTCCATACCCATCACATAATTTTGTGAAAATCAACCACCAATTCCAGTGTGGTCTGGAGACTTTGGTTGTCTGAAATTGAAAGGTACAGTATTTTAGTAATGAAAGGATCCATAACATTATCATGTTGTGCATGATGATGGCTTTACTGCCTTTTCGTTTTCTGTGTCTCTGACTAGGACTAGGACTAGGACGAAAGTGAAATCCAGAGCATAGACAGTGGCAGTGGTTGTGGTAACAAAATGGGAAGAAATCCTTTCCTTCCCTTCCTCATTGTGAAAGGTGGCAGCAACACCTTCTTAGCAATTAAAATCTAATGCTTCTCCTGGCTGTCTAGGGGCGGGTTGTAGGTCACATTAGCATCTTTGTATCCATAGATAGGACTATTCGTGTTGTGGTGGGCTAAAACCTTTGCAAGTGACATTTCTGTTTCGTGTTCCCCAAATCTTAGGTTAAGGAATCTAAGGGAATTTTGCTCCTCCCTACCTGTTTTGTAGTAGAACTAATAAAGACAAAGGGAGTGTTTAGAAATGCTGTCAGAGAAGACACTGCATTAGTTTCCTGTTGACTCACTAACAAATGTTGTCAAACTTAGCGGCTTAAACACAACAAAATTTAAAGCAGTACACATTTATTTTATCGTTCTCGGTGTTGGAAGGCCTCTGTGGGTCTCTTGGGGCTAAGATCAAGGTATGAGCAGGACTGCGTTCCTCCTGGTGGTTCTTGAGGAGACTCTCCCTGCCTTTTCCACCTTCTAGAGGCGCCTGTGTTCCCTGGCCCACAGTCCCCTTCCTCTTATTTTCCATGCCAGAGCAGAGCATCTTCAAACCTCTCTCTGACTCTTCTCCATCCTCTTTTCACTTGTAAGGATCCTAGGCACTACCCTGGGCCCATGTGAATAGTCCAGGATAATCTCTCCATTGTCAAATCCTTGACTTCGTCACAACTGCAAAGTCCTTTTTTTTTGCCACATTAGGTAGCATGTTCACAGGTTCTGGGGATTAGGATGTGGGCGTTTGGTTGGGGAGTCCTTATTCTCTCCATCACAGCTTCTATGCAAGTTGAAGATGCAGCCTTTGTTAATGGTAGGGATGTTTCCTGAAGCAGTAATGGTTGTCTTTCTGAATCAATACGGATGTGACAGAAAAGTGGTTCCATGGTTGCTGACAGTATAGCATGTGGCAAGACCACCTGCTTTGACTCCTGTCTCTGCCCTTATTTCGTGTGTGACCTTGGGCAGTTCACCTAACCTGTCTGTCCTTTAGTTTCCTCATCTATAAAATGGAGATACCGCAAAAAACTTTACAGGAGTTTCCTGAAGAATAAATGAAAATACTTGTAAAACACTTGGAACATCACAGTGTAAGTGCTCAGTAAATTATTGAACTTGAAGCATTTGAAAGTATTTTTGTTGACATTTCAGAGAAATTGTTAATATATTACAGATTAAAATCTGAGTCTATTCTGAGTTGTTGCAGGTTTCTTTGTTTAACCTTTGAATACTCATTAATATGCCATATTCAGGAAAACATCTGTATTAGTCATTGAAAAATAGTATACATGCTAAAGAAATATGAGCATTTTCTTGATTAATAATTAATGAATTTATTTCCTAAAGAGACATGCTAACTTTTTTAAAGATTTTTAAATCTTTTATATCATTTATGAATTGTATTTCTTAAGTGACATGCTAACTTTTTTTTTTTTAAGATTTTTAAATCTTCTTTCTCTTTTGGCTGTGGTGGGTCTTCATTGTTGCACACGGGCTTTCTTTAGTTGCATCTAGTGGGGGCTGGAGAAGGCAATGGCACCCCACTAAAGTACTCTTGCCTGGAGAATCCCATGGATGGAGGAGCCTGGTGGGCTGCGGTCCATGGGGTCGCTAAGAGTCGGGCATGACTGAGCGACTTCACTTTCACTTTTTACTTTCATACATTGAAGAAGGAAATGGCAACCCACTCCAGTGTTCTTGCCTAGAGAATCCCAGGGACGAGGGAGCCTGGTGGGCTGCCATCTGTGGGGTCGCACAGAGTCAGTTACGACTGAAGCGACTTAGCAGCAGCAGCAGCAGCAGCAGCAGTGGGGGCTACTCTTCCTTGTGGTGTGCAGGCTTCTCATTGCGGTGGGTTCTCGTTGCTGAGCATGTGCTCTAGGCACACGGGCTTCAGTATTTGCAGAGTATGGGCTCAGTTGCTCCTCAGCACGGGAGATCTTCCCAGACCAGGTTCAAACAGGTGTCCCCTGCGCTGCAAGGCAGACTCTTAACCACTGAACCACCAGGGAAGCCCTTTATTTGTTCTTTGTAGACTCAACAGAGAAGCAAAAGACAAAACAATAGAGAACAGACTCTAGTAAGGATTTACATTTTGGTCAACATCCTTTTAGGGCAGTGGTTCTCAACCCAAGGGTGATTTTGCCCTCCAAGGGACATTTGGCAATGCTTAGAGACTTCTTAAAAAAATTATTACTGGCAGGTGGACTACAGGCATCTAGTGGGTAGAGGCCAGAATGCTGATAAATATCTTGAATACACGTGACAGCCTTCTCAAATGTCAGCAGTGCCGGACGCTGAAAACCCTTGTTTCATAGTGTGAACTTGATGAGTTGTGTTGCTTTCTCAGTCTGATTCTCAGTCATATGTTTGAATTTTGGACCACTTTTTAAAATACCTGGCTGCACCAGTTCTTAGTTGTGGCCTATGGAGTCGTTAGTTGTGGCAGATAGGATCTAGTTCCTTGACCAGGGATGGAGCGGGGGTACCCTGCATTGGGAGCACGGAGTCTTAAGCCGCTGGACCACTAGGCCAGTCCCAGATTGCTTCCTTCTTGATCAGTGGGTTACGTCAAGTCCAGATGCTAAAGACAAAATTTGATTTGGTAACTCATATTTGGCTCTTGGGAAATGTCAGTAATTTTAGAGATTAGTATAACATGCACATTTGATGAGGTACACATTGGAATTATCTGCATAATTTTAGATTATGAAGTTGAAGTTCTACTATGGTAAATACTAATGCTGTGCTTTGGGGTTGTACTTCTCCCCTCCTCGTTTTTTTTCAGTTTGAGGCCGCACTGTGTGGCACATGGGATGTTAGCTCCCCAACCAGGGATCGAAGCCACACACCCTGCACTGGAAGGTAAAGTCTTAAACACCGGACTGCTGGGAAGTCCCTGGGGCTGTGCTTTTGACTGTAGTTTGATAGCCAAATCATACTTAATTCTGTCTTCATTACCTGGTTGGAAATGAACATTCAATGAGATAGAGGTTCTAATTTCCTTTCGTCTCTTCTGCCTTTCCTATATTCATTTAGCAGCCTTGTTCATTCTCTAACTGTGCTGGAGGATAGAGTTAACAGCAGTGAGCAAAACATAAAAGTACCCAGTACCTCTGGTAGACGTGAAGTATCAGTTTTGTCTTGTTGGTTGGTTGGTTTTTCCATGACCATAGAAGGCATGGCTACCCTTTGCTTTGGAAATAAAGATAAATATGAACTTTAGAAATCAGAACACATTTGGCAATTCTCTGAATGCTGAAGTTACTCAGACGCCTCTAATACAGGTTGGCATACTAATAGAAAGTGATTTTGTGTTTAGTCCGGGTTTTGTCTTAGCCTATAAATGATCAAAAAAAGGGCGTACCTGGTGGCTCAGTTAGTAAAGAATCTGCCTGCAATGCAGGAGACCCGGATTTGATCCCTGGGTAGGGAAGATCCCCTGGAAATGGCAGGGGATGGCAACCCACTCCCGTACTCCCTTGCCTGGAGAATTCCATGAACAGAGGAGTGGGACAAGCTACAGTCCATGGGATCGCAAATACAGGACTGTGTGACTTAATTTTCACTTTTTTCACTTTTATTAGTTTCACTTTTATCTAGATCATTTAGAAGATGTGAAACTAAGATGCCAAGGAAGCTCTTAACTGTTTTAGGTGATGTCGGTTAATGTAACTCCCCTCCCTTCCACAGTTTAGGACTGTTTGTTTTCCTATACCTGGAAATGTCTGAGGTCCCCTGAATCCTCTCAGTCCCACATCCCCCCGCTTCTCACCCTTGGATGCTTTCCTTTGGCTTCCAGGGCACTTGTCCCTTTGTGTCCACAGAGACTCTTGTCTTGCTCATCTTTTATCTCTAGTACTTAGGACCAAACATAAGACAGGCCCTCAATATGAAATGAATAAGTGCATTTAATGGAGCCTCATCTCCAGCACTTTCCCTTCATGCTTTTGTTTCTCTTTCCAGTAGTAATGCACCTGTGTGATTCCAGGAACCATGTCTGAATTTTCATCTCTACAGTTTTAGTGCTTAGTGTGGTGACCGGTACATAGTAGGTGCTCAGTAAACAATGTGCTTTATCAGAGGAACCTGTATGGATTGGGGTGGGGACAACCTGGCTGCAACTTTTGGTCTCCCTCCCATTGTAGCAGCAGCAGAATAGGAAGGAAGGAGGAGCTGGAATGAATGGCCCAACATTGTCTCAGCCTACAGAGGGCAATTAGCAGACAGCATCTGGTATCCAGACTGGATGTAATCAAGTATTTTATTTCTTACACGGATGTTTTGAGATTATGTTCACTTGCATACATACCCTTCCTGTAGCTCAAGATGGTTCTCTCTGGTGTATTAGTGCTCTAGTAGGGTATAGGTAGGATGTGGTGTCGGTCTTCAGAGGGTGGGTGAGGGGTGGTCTGGAAGAGCTTCTTGGGGCATTTTAACACATCTGAACAGAAGCTTAAAAGCTGAGTGATCAATGAGAGAGGAAATGAGAGAAGGGTGGAAGCCAAGGTTGGAAAACGGAAGCAGGATGAGAGAAGGCTGGACAAGTAGGCAGGGGCCAAATCTAGAAAAGGCATTTGCTTTCTGGAGTTTATTTTAAGGCGTGGAGAGCCATGGGAAGTTATTCCATTTTTTTTGGGGGGGGGTGTTTTTAAGTACTGTCAATACTAGAGAGAGTAGATTGGAGGTGGACAACTTTGGAAGCAGAAGAACGGCTTGAAGTTGCTACTCGAATTCAGATGAGAAATGACAAAGCACAGCCAGTGAACATAGCCAGAACTGAGCAGATCTGGCAGAAGGTTGGAGGGTAGAATCCAGCTCTGCTCTGTGCACTTCGTTTATCTTCTCCTGGTCTGAAGAATTGTCTTCTCATTCATTTGTGTTATCTTTTAACGTACAGTTTAAAAAAATATATTGTTGATTTTATTCATCAGTGTTTTGTACTCTTTATGTATTAAGAAGTCCTTCCCCATTTTAAGTTCATAATGGTCTACTTCCATTTTATGTTTTTGTTTTTCCTTAGAAGTTTTTAATTTTTGTCTTTTTATGTCTGGTCTTTATTTCACCTGGAGGTGGTTGGTATATTACATGGTGAGGGTGTAATTTTTTTCGTATGTGGATAAAGTTGTCCGGTACCTTTCTTTGAATCTCCTGTCCTTTCTTCGCTCATCTGCCATGACTCCTCTATTCCATGCCAAATTCCTGTGTGAGCTTAGGTCTGTGTCTCAGGTCTGTTTCAGTGTCTGTCTCTTTGCCAGTACCTTGCCTTTTAATCACTGTAGGTTACTAAATGTAGAGCTTTATATTTTGAGTACATTGTATATGTGTGTACAAACCAGTAAATCTTTGTATGGATATTGTAGACTTTATTGTTAAGAAATATATGCAAATACTTTCTTGATTTCTTTTATTTTAGAGCATTCCTTTTGATATAGCCTCCGTTGTTTCCTCCTCTTACCCCCCGTAACCACCACTCTGCTGTCTGTCTATGGATTTACCTATTCTGGACATTTCACATAAATGGAACAAGATACTATATAGCCTTCTGTGACTGCATTCACTTATTTAAATTGAGTCAAATTGACAGATTAGCAGGGCATTCTGTAGGAATATTACTGTGTCTTTTAAGAAAGTAGAACTATAATACTGTATCTTAGTGGGGAGCAAGAAGGGAAAACCTTACCGGTGTTTATTTCTGTTTCATTTTTATTGTTTAAGCATCAGATCCAGATTTTATTTCTTCATTTACTGAAGACAGTGGCCAGTCTTAACGCTTTTGCTTAGTTGCTTGATGAATAAATGTCCTGTAACAAATCCTGTTCTAGAAGAGTATTTTTGATGCATCTTGAGTTTATGAGATATGGATGGAGCAAGACTATTTTGATTTGGGTAGATGTTGTTGGTAATTGTATAAAAATGATGTGATTACTTTTGTATCTTGGTGGATAGATGAGTAAAATCACGTGACAATATACAGGAAATATATTCTCTCCTGAATTGTACCCAGATAAGGTTTACTAATAAAGAACATTTATTTAACATACTAAAATACTGTGAGCCTTGGTATCATTTGGAGAATTGATGTTTTATTAGTATAATTGCTGAAATATAGTTCAGAAAAGAAAATATTTTCCCGTTAATCATAACATGAAATTTTAACTTTTTTTTTTTTTTGGTTGCACCACTTGGCTCGCAGGATCTTAGTTCCCTGACCAAGGACTGAACCCAAGTCCCCCACAGTGAAAGCACAGAGTCCTAACCACTGAACCACCAGGGAATTCCCCGCACTTTTTTTTTTTTTTTTGCGTTAAACTTTCAAAGAATTAGCCTCAATCAGAATGGTAGTAAACCTCTTTAAATGATTCAGAAGTTTGACCAGCACTCTTTTCAAACTTCATGATTTTGACACCCTCAAATTTTCATTCCAAAGTCATAAGGAAATTAAAAGTACCTGTGGAGTTAATATATTTATGTAGCAGCCTCCAAATTCAAGCCTTTGTATTATCATGGGAATATAACAAACTGAGAGAAAATGCCCAATTTGTCAGAAATAATTTGCTTTTATACCACTATAGTTGCAAATACGGATAGACCACTGTAACTACCAACTGTGTAACTCTTGAATGCTTTTAGAAGTACTTTTTTTGGTGAATAAATGTTAAATCTTGTAAACTGATACAGTTTTAGTTCCTTCAAAAGATAACTTAAAAAGGAATGGAACACCACTTCAATTTATTAACTTTGTATTTCCTTGACAGTGGCATGCTCCAGTCCATAGTGTTACAAAGAGTTGGATTTGACTTAGCGACTGAGCAAACAAAAAAATTTCCTTGATTAAAAATTTTCAAGCAAGGCACACTTCATTTGAAAGATTGACACTGAGTTGTGTAGTCACTGTACCAGATTCATTAGTGCTTTTTGTCTATAGCATAGCCAGATAGCCAGATTAGATGCTATCAATTCTAGCTACTTTTAGTGATTAAAAGGTAAATATTATTGCTCATTCTCTTTTTGGTACTAAAGAGGCATGATCAAGTTCTTAGAACCAAATGCCTGATTTTTTTTTTTTATAACTTTCACCCCCAGTTTTTTGTGTGTGCAGTGAAGTAAAAATGTCAAAAGGCTTGTGAAGGAAGAATATCAATTTTTAACATAATTTGCATCTTGTTCATACTTAGTAGCAGTTTATGTTTCCTGATTTTTAAAGGTGTGTGTTTGAGCTCTTTAAAAATATTTCTCTCTTATTTCCAAAAAGGATGAATGACTCACAGTTTTAAAACAGAAAATTATAACAAAATAATATACCTCTGTTCTTTTTTTTAACAAAACACTTTTGTCATTACATTACTAACAATTAAACAGTTTTTAAATTATGAAAGCCAAAATGGGTAATACAGAATTTATAGCTTATAGTCAAAGGATCACTCTGATCATAGATGTGATTAAAATATGAATAGAACATATAGGCAAAAAGAAAGGAGTCTCCTAGCATTTAGGGGATTTTAGCATTCTTCCTATATAGATTCTGCATGTTTTTTCAAGTTTTTACTTTATAGAGGCCCTGGTTTTACCTTTGCAGACCTATGTACTAAAAATAATGGACCCTTTTAAAAAAAAATAAAATTAACTCCTGTTACCATTTTCTTCTTGGTGTAGATTTGGGGAAAAAATAGTAAAATGACTCCTTTGATGCTGTCACCAAGAAATCTTCATATTCTGTCATTAAATATGAGTCTCAGTTGACATTTTCTGGAGGGGTAATGCTTGTATGTATTCAACTGATTTCAGATACAGGATCTGACTTTCAAATGTTAGTGATCATTCAGTTAGAAATCAGTATATGAATATATTTGATAGCCTTCTCTTGTTACACCTGAACATGTATATACTTAAATTTAATATCAATTTTTTTTGCTTTAAAGCACAAATGACCTCTAAATTTTGAACATTATGTATTGTTTTTATAGTGGTTTGCCGTAGAAATCATCAACTAGTAAAAATGCCAGGTTTTCAAGAACCAGCATAGCTGGTTCACATCTGTAGACTGTCTGCGTGCACTGTTACTATAGAAACACATGCAGACTGTGGATTTATCATAAACCTTGAGAAATATTTCTTGTGCAGTTCACATAAAGAAACATCTGGATCCCTTGTTTATCCTGGAGTAAAGGGAGGCCACCCTCTTCTGTGTTGTGGGAATCATGTTATATTCTACTATTTTTCTTTAGCTGTAAAAATTGTAATGTTGACATATCAAGTACACTGTGTATTTTAGTAAGATTGATTATAACAACTGGAATAGGTTTCAAAAATAAGGATTCGTGTTCATGCTAAGTCAGGTAACTGTGACTTTGACAGTTTGAGCTAGAGAGCTTCCATATTCTGAATTTCATATCTACAGTATTAATAACACTAGGGTTTTATTTCTGTTTTTTGCATGGTTCCAAAGAGTATCAGATTACTTAAAATGTTGACATTTGTATATTTGCATATATACATAAAACAATTACGTAGAATATTCAGGTCACTGGGGTGCTAATGTGGTACACATGTGAGCCTGGCAGAAACTAAAGTGAGATCAGGCTTGGAGGCACAGGACTTTGAAAAACTGGAAGTCTGAGAGGAGTCGAGTGAAGAGGAAAGGGCCACTTCAGGAGTTTGGCTTAACCCCACTGCTCAGATCTCCACCTCTAGCTCCTTTCCCATCCTTGGGAGAAGGGGCCCCGTTTTCGGACTGTATCCCCACGACATACTAGCCCACTCCCTAACATCTTGATGTGGTAAACACTTTGCAGAATCCTCTGAACCAGGTCCTTGTAAATATATTTGTATCAGAGAAAACAAGGCACTTTGGGAACATTATAGCTCATTCTCCTACACATACATCATTCTAGGCAGAAAGTAAAAATTGGTTAACCCTGGGGTTTTAAATAGAACTGCTTATAAAGGAGTTTTTGATATCTTTCAGTCTTTCATTGGGCTAGTAGACTCTCCTTGGAAATGCATTTGACTTCATGTCAGTCTCTTGGGGCTTTAAGCCTCACAGGGAAGCATAGTCCAGAACTAAGGAAAACCTCAGTAATGGCTTGGAGAATAGTTAGATTTTGCCAAGGATATTCCTGAGGAGACCACAGTTGCCTTTACATTATCTTGCATTCTTCATAGAAAGATCCTCAACTCTCTTTGAAACAGTTCATTTATATGTAACAGCTCCCTTAAGTTCATATAGTTTAGTTTCAAAGATTCACTGAAGCCCCTTCTCTAACCTTCAGTTTGGGTTCTAGGAGCATATGGATGAATAAAATTACTTCCTGCTCTTAAGAAAATCACACAATCAGTTTCATGATGAATTCTAAGAGGTATTATTTATCTTAGGAAACAGAAAAGTTACTCAGACTAGCATGGAACTTAAGTGAGTACTTCTAGGAAATGACTTTCTGAGTTCAAGATGGTTAAATAAGTCAAGCAAACAAAAAAAAAGTAAAAGAGCATATTGGGCTTCCTGGGTGGTGCTCGTGGTAAAGAACCCACCCGCTGATGCAGGTCAGGTGTAAGAGATGGCTGTTTGATCCGTGGGTCAGGAAGATCCCCTGGAGAGGGGCATGGCAACCCACTCCACTATTCTTGCCTGGAGAATCCCATGGACAGAGGAGCTGGGTGGGCTACAGTCTGTGGGGTCACATAGAGTGGGACATGACTGAAGTGACTCAGCACGGCAGGTATAGGAGACACTATTAGTAAAGGTACAGTGGTGTGAAATCCCAGCGTGTACAGTCATTCCGAGTAACCTGACATTACCAGTGTACAGAAGTGACTTGAGGCTGGAGATGGGGATGGGGACCTTGCTTGGAGGGCCTGTGTACTCTGTTGGCTTTTTCTAGAAATCATTGACGGCTTTTAAACAGGGAAGTGATGTGGTTAGATTTACAAATTAAGTAACCTAGGTATGTATTGAAGGGGTAATTGGGTCTGAAGATAAAAATGGGTTATTTATATGACATCTTTAGAGCTACTTCTGATTCCAAAAAGCCTGAATAATGATGTCAATATGAGGAATTTTAACCTATAATGAAATATGCAGTTTTTTTTTTTCTTGTGGAAAAGAAACTGATGTTAAACATAGGAAAATAAGTACATACAGCTTGGTGTGTAATTCTGTAAAGTAGAATCCAGCAGTATGTACAGTCTACAAGAGGAAATTGTTCACATTAGGATAAAAATTTGTTATGGTGACTTAGACTTTACATTTAACATGTCATGAATACTTGAGTAGCTCAACTGTTCATCTGAAACATCTTATGCTTTTTTTTTTTTAGACTTTGAGATTGACTTAAGTAAACTTTTCTGTTATCACTCCTCTCCTGAATAAGCTGGAGAACGAATGGCCTAAAGCTTTAGTTGATAATTTTCAACTGTTTTCCTTTAAAAACGTCTATGGAGCTTCCCTGATGGCTCAGTGGTAAAGAATCCTCCTGCCACGGATTTGATCCCTGGTCAGGGAAGATCCCACATGCCTCGGAGCGACTAAGCCTGTGTGCCACAGCTACCAAGCCTGGCTCTAGAGCCTGGGAGCCACAGTTATTCAGCCCACATACCACAACTACTGCAGCGCATGCGCCTAGAGCTTGCATAGCATGACTAGAGAAAAGACTGTGCATCAACGAAGACCCAGAACAGCCATAAATAAACAAACAAAACTATAAAAAATGTTTGTGAACAGCTTCACCAAAAATAAGGAAAAAGTATTCATTCACTGATTTCTTTCATCTTAAAAACCAGTGTGAAAACACTGGTTAGAGGAAGAATATGTCCTAAATTGTTAGCCTGTGGTGGTTTCATTTACTTGGAACTACATGTTAACAATGGGCCAAACACTAGTCCATTATGTTTCCCACCAAATTGTTAGCTCTGGGCAGCGGAGCTAACACTCAGGAAGTGTGCGTTATGATTTCAGTAAATAATTACTTCAGTAAGTAATTCAGTAAAGTGAATGTTTGTGTTGCTGTTTACTTGACATACTTAGGGACTGTGGGCAATGCGTTTACTTGTCAAGAGCCAGTCTGACTGTGGGGCAGAGGGCCTCTGTGTGGATTCTCCATTTACAGGATGTCTGGCTGAGGAAGTCACTTAATCACACTGGCCTTCATTTTCACTTGTGAAATGGGGGTAGTAATAGTATTCCCTCAAAGACCTGTTTTGGGGAGTGAAATAATCACACAAATGTGAAGCATTTGAGATAGTATTGACATGTAGTTAAGTCCTCAAATGCTAGTCATTATTACTATTACTTTAGTAACACAAAAAAGTTTAAAACATCTTTATCAGGGATTTGTTAATGACAAAGGTGTGAGAGTTTTTGATGACTCCCGTGGAGTAGTTTTAAAATGTGTGGGTGAAGAACACCTAACCCCCAACCCTGCCTATCTTTCATGGTCTAGAGGCCTCCTTGCCTGCTTGAGCACTGCTCTCAAAGGTCTGTTGTAATTGTGATGACACACAATGTAATTCTTAGTCACCTTCTGTTTAATGTTGTTTACATTGTTTACTGTTTTATGAGTCTTGACCATAATATCCTATCTTGTCTTATATACTAAAGAAATTGTAAATGCCTTTGGGTCAGAGATCAGGTTTTTCATAAGTTCTGTGTGCCCAGTGCTGAATGATAATATTATGGTAACAGCTAATAGATACTGAGCTCTAACTCTGGGTGTTGTCCAAAGTACTGCTCATGGATTCTCTTAATTCCTACAGCAACACTGTTGTTGATGTTTAGTCACTAGTTGTGTCCAACTGTGCGAACCCATGGACTGCAGCCCACCAGGTTCCTCTGTCCATGGAATTCTGTAGGCAAGAATATTGGAGTGGGTTGCCGTGCCCTCCTCCGGGGGATCTTCCCAACCCAGGGATCGAACCCGCATCTCTGCCTCCTAATTCTCTATATCAGTTAGTGTGTCTGTTGTTTGAATGCTGGCCACCAGACTCCAGTATGTATAAAAATCACTATGTAAAGAATTTTATAGTCCTAAAATACCTTTTTTTTTAAATTATTAAAATTGCTTTATTGATTGCATTATTGTGTTATTTGGAGGTGCAATATTAGAAAGTGTGGCTCTATTCATGCTTAGACTTCCTAGAAAATATGATACAGTGAGCCGTTTGGCCGAGTTGGTCAGAATATGCTGTCAAGATTTAATGCATGCTGTTCTGCCTTAAGAAGCAGTTGCTTTTTCTTTTTAATATTTCTTCCAGCCCCTTAGCTAAATTATTTATTTTTTTTCCCCAACATTTCACTTTAAAATTTTTCAAATCTTTAGGAAAATTAAGACTATTATAGTCGACACCTGGATTAGTTGTTAACATTTTTTGCCTTCTTTGTTTTACTCTAGATATATGTACTGTTTAAATGTTAAACCATTTGAAAGTTGTGGATCCTAGGACACTTTAAATATTTAAGCATAGCTCTTCTAGGAATAAGGACATTCTCTTACATTAACAGAATAGCGTTATCATACCCTTGAAAATTAACAGCACCATTGTTTAATAGCTTATTTATTTTTGAAATATTATTATATTTATTTCTTTGGCCGTGCTGGGTCCTAGTTGCTGCAGGCAGGACTTGCAGTTGCAGTTTGTGGGATCTAGCTCTCTGCCTAGGGCTGGAACCTGGGCCCCCTGCATGGGGAGACGGGAGTCTTGGTCATTAGGGAAGCCCCTAGTTTGCATTTTAAATTCTCATTTTCTCCTAAACACTGTTTTTTACCTCTCTGTGTATGCTTGTGTTTACATCCAGGATTTAATCAAAGTTCACGAATTGCACTGGTCTTTTCAAATAAAGAGCGGTCTTTCCACCTTTTATTTGTAACTTTCACTTTTTGAAGAGCCGGGGCCAGTTTTCTGAGAGAAGGTCCCACACTTTGGATTCGTCTGATTGCTTCCTCATTTTGAGGTTTGGTGTAAGCACTGGGAAGAGGGCTTGGGGAATGATGATGTGTGCATGAATCACACCACGAGGCCCAGGAGGCCAGCTGGCCTGCCTCTGGTAAAACCGTACCTACTCCCTTGTGTGAAGTACTCTGTCCTGTGCACAGTTCTGTTTGCAACTAGTAAGCCACCTGTGGAGTGATGGATATTGAAACCATCATTTCACTTGTCCCATTTTTGCTCAAAAACCCTTGGTGGGTCTCTCCCCATTTCCTAAAATGTGAAAGTATAAGGATATTTTTATGAGATATGCACTTTGCAGATACCTTTCTCTCTGCCTGTAATTCACTTTTTTCTCCTTTTAACTGTGTCTTTTGAAGAGCAAGAGTTTTTAATTTTGAAGTCCATTTTATCCATCTTTTTCTTTTGTAGGTCATGATATTTGCATCCTGTGGAAGGAATCTTCGCCTAACACAATCGAATATTTTCTCCCATGTTTTTAGTCTAGAAATTTTATGGTTTGACTTCAGTACCAGGTTTATTAACTAACTTATTTTTTTGTAAGGTAAAGTAAGTGTGAGGTTTGCTTTTTCCATACAGCTATCCAGTCATATTTTTTCCCAGCCTTGTCTGTTGAAAATACCATCCTTTTTCCTTGAATTTGTTGTTGCTGTTCAGTCACTATGTTGTATCCAACTCTCTTGCGACCCCATAGACTGTAACCCTCCAGGCCCCTCTGTCCATGGAATTCTCCAGGCAAGAACACTGGAGTGGGTTGCCATTTCCTTCTCCAGGGGATCTTCCTGACCCAGGGATCGAACCCATGTCTTCTGCATTGGCAGACGGATACTTTACCACTGAGTCACCAGGGAAGTCCTTTTCCTCGAATTACTTGACACCTTTGTGGAAGATCAGTTGACCATGTAACTATGGGTGTCAGTGTTTTGTTTGGTTTTTTTTTTTACAATAAGCATAACTCATTTTTTACCAAACCAGGGATTAGTGGGTGAGTAGAGTTACAGCATGGGCAAAATATCCCCAGAAATCCTGCAGGTCAGTGAAGGTATATTAGTTTTAAGCCCTTTGAGGTCAGAGATGCTTTCATTCATTTATTAATTGAACAGTATTGACTATCTAGCCTTGAATAAGATATCCATAGTCCCTGTGCTTATAGAGCATGCAGTGGAATGAGGGAGAGAGACCATAAAAAGGGAAACGCATATTTGTACAAGGCATGTTATTGTAAGTGCTGTTATGAAGGACACAAAACAGACTAAGTGAGGAGAGGGTGCTAAGGACCGCAGAAGTCTACTCTGAGAGTTAATGAGTATTCAGGTAGTTGGAGCAACAGAGGTGAAAATTCCAGTGACAGAAATGGAAGTGGGCACATTTGAGAAGTTGATAAGCCCCTGTGGCCGGAGTATGATGCTTCTGTGGCAAGTGTTGGTAGATGACTTTGGTAGTTTACAAACTGAGGCCTGAGCACGCAGTCATGATGCTGTGCCCGGATTTTACTTGAGTGCCACTGGGAGGGCATTGAAGGTTTTGTTGTTTATTTTTGCTTATTTCAGTAAATCATGTCATTACTATCTAGATGAATAAATCGAACATAACCAGTGGCTCAGAAACCTCCCTGTGGCCCCTTTCCAGTGTCTACAGCACCATTTTCAAGAAAGCAGCTACTGTTCTGACAGCTGTCCCGGTAGATTTAGGCCTAACTTCATCCTGTTTCTGACCCCTGTGTAAATGAAATCACACTATGTACTGTGTAAGTGAAATCACCGTGTCTGACCACTTTTGTTCAAAATGACATTTGTGAGAGTCCTCCCTATTGTTTGTCTTTCCTGCTGTATTTTAAGGGGTGGTCGCACGATTGGATTCATTTTTTTTAAAGGTGACGGGCCATTCTCTGGGGACATGGGTTGTGTGGAGATCAGGGAGATCGTTGTGTAAGAGCCTCGGTGAGGAACCAGAGGTGGAGTGAGATAGACCAGCGTGAGTCAGCTGCCTGGGGAGTAAGGCTCGGGGAGTTTATGGATCGGCTGGACAAGAGTAGGAGTGAGTGAAAGGGGTGTGTCATGATTCCCAGGCTTCTGGCTTTGGCAGCTGGTAGGTGGAGGTTTCATTTTCTTCTCAGGGGAAGGACACATTTAAGTAAAATAGAAACTGAGAGTTCACTATTAGACATTTTAAGGTGCTTGTGAGATGTGAATGAAGCTGCCCGACAGGCACTTGGGTTGTGTGTCTGGAGCATATTGGGTTAAAGTGGGAAGTTTGGGTAGTTCAAAGATTATGAGGCAGCTGCTATGTAGAGCATCCTGTGTTTGGTCGCTTGGTCCTGTCTGACTCTTTGCGACCCATGGGCTGTAGCCCCCAGGCTCCTCTGTTCAGGGGAGTTCCCAGCAAGGATACTGGAGAGGTTGCCCTTTCCTCCTCCAGAGGATCTTCCCGACCTTCCCGATGGAACCTGTGTCTCCTGTATCTCCTGCACTGGCAGGCAGGTTCTTTACCACTGGACCACCTGACATTACTTGGTACTGTACTAGAGTTAAAGGATACAAATTCACCATTTTATTCAACTTCTGTTGGCCATGTGACTAAGGGCAAATCACATGATCTTTCTGAGCCCCATCCCTTCTCATGTGTAAGATGGGGATAATACTTTGCTTTGTAGGATATTAGGCCACAGTTTATAGATATCTGGCTCAGTGGATGCTCAGAAAAGGTCATTCATGCCCTTGGAATTTGGGTTGGTAAAAAAAATCAGATTGTGGAAAATCTCTAAAGGCACAGAAGAGACTTGATGTGTGAGGTTTAGAACGTCAACATGGGAACAGACCCGGTGCAAGTTGGCTTTAGAAGCATCCCCTGGCAGCTGTGCAGGAAGAGACTAGAGGTGAGAAATACCTAGAAAATCAGTTGTAGTTCCAGGATCAGGTGCTGACGAGGGCCTGGCCTGAGATGGATATAGAAATCAGAAAACAAATCAAGGACTTCCCTGGTGGCTCAGCGGTAGAGAATCTGCCTGCCAATACAGGAGCTACGGATTTGATCCCTGGGCTGGGACGATTGCACACGCCCCAGGGCAGCTAAGCCCATGCACCGCAACTGCTGAGTCTGTGCTCTAGAGCCCAGGAGCGGTGATTGCTGAAGTCCACGCACCCTAGCGCCCGTGCTCTACAACAGGAGGAGCCACTGCAATGAGAAGCACACACATGGCTGCCAGAGAGGAGCCTGCACTCTCTGCAGCTAGGAAAAAATGCCTGAGCAGCAGTGAAGACCCAGCACAGCCAAAACTAAATACAGTTTAAAGGAAAAGAACAAATCAGAGTTCAAAGGAACAGGTACTAGACTTGTCCAATGTTTAGTTTTATGGCTTCTCTGAGAAGGAAGAATCAGTCACCCTCATATGAACCTGAGGCTCCTGGCCTGGGAGCTGGAAAAACAGTGGAAGCAGCGAGCAGTGCAGGGTAGTCTGGAAGCAAAGCTGAGTTAGGAAAGGACAGTCTGCTCAGCTTTAACATAGGACTCTCAAGACAATTTTGTGTTGTCTCTGGGTGGTTGGATAGTCTCTGGCATGTGATCTCGTGGAAAACAACACAGGATTAGAAAGCTAAGAGACTGATTCTTTTTCAGGCTTACTTGCTAATTAGCTTTGTAGTCTTGGGAAATTTGGCAAATATTGAGTGTAGTTATCTGAAAAATGAAGCTAACACCTGCCCTGTCAGCTGTACAGGATTGTTTTGTCGATCAAATAAGAAAGTATGTGAAAACACTGTGTAATTGCAAACTTTTATGCGTGCGTGTGTGCTAAGTCACTTTAGTGGTATCCAGCTCTTTGTGATTCTTTGGACTGTAGACCACTAGGCGTATCCAGCTCTTTGTGATCCTTTGGACTGTGGACCACTAGGCTCCTCTATCCATGGGATTCTCCAGGCAAGAATACTTGGGTGGGTTGCCATTTCCTTCTTCAGGGGATCTTCTTAACCCAAGGACTGAACCCATGTCTCTGTCTCCTGCATTGGCAGGTGGGTTCTTTACCACTAGTGCCACCTGGGAAGCCCTCTAACTTTTATGCTGTAATTGTAATATAGTAATGTTATTTCTTTTCTTAGTTCAAACTAAAGTAAAATATTTGGTTATAGGGCTAGAGAAGAGAAGGGGGAAATGCCAGACTTCTTAGAAGTTTGTGTTTGGAACTAAGTCAGAAGTATCAGAAATCTGAATTGTTGTTGTTGTTCAGTCGCTCAGTCATGTCAGACTCTCTCTGATCCCATGGACTGCAGCACACCAGGCTTCTCTATCCTCTGCCATCTCCCAGAGCTTGCTCAAACTCACATCCATTGAGTTGGTGATGCCATCCAACCATCTCGTCCTCTGTTCCCTTTTCCTCCTGCCTTCAATCCTTCCTAGCATCAGGGTCTTTTCTAATGAGTTGGCTTTTCATATCAGGTGGCCACAGTATTGGAACTTCAGCATCAGTATCAGTCCTTCCAGTGAATATTCAGGATTGATTTCCTTTAGGATTGACTGGTTTGATCTCCTTGCAGTCCCTGAGTGCATGTGCCTGAAAACCTCTAAAGACTATGGGACATTATCTGGAAGCTGATCTTGAGTATGACAGTTACAAGAACCAAAAGCACAGATTGCATCATGTCAAATGCTGGTATTTAACTTGCTTTCAAGTTGGAAGTTTGGAGAACTGTTGAATTCTACCTGTATACTTGCCCCATGTGTGTTTACGGAATTTAGAACATACTTTCTTGTGTCTGTGAGCTACATATTTTTGTCAAGGGTCAGATTAGCGTAAGGTTCAGTTCTTAAGCTATATATATAAATGATTTCTAATCTTTATGAGCATTATCAGTATGATATGCTGGTTAGGAACACAGACTCTGAGACCAGACTGCCTGTTGGGAGCATTAAATGGTGTCCTGTTTATAGAGCTCTTAGAGTGGCTCCTGGCACATACTAAACTCTCTTTTAAGTGTTAGTGGTGGTTATTATGAAATGGTTAGTTGTTGTTTTAGCAGTGACCAAGCAATAAAGAATAGAGTTGACCAAAATGTTCATGTGGGTTTTTCCATACGATGTAATGGAAAACACCAGACAAACTTTTGGGCCAACCCAATACCTGAGCAGAAGAAACAAATCCTCAGAACTTAACACCTGAGGAAAGTGGCAGTGGCGTAATGGCAAAAATCTTGGGCTTCAGAGTCAGAGATGCCTACGTGCGAATCCTGATTCAGCCTTCTTGGCGTTGGGGTTTAAGCAAGGCCCCTAAGAACGCCTCTGCAGCTCACTTTCTTTATCTGTGAGCCAGGAGTCACTCCACCTTGAAGAGTTGTTTTGAGGATTAAGTGAGATGTGTAAAAAGTGCTTGGTCCAGAGTAGATGCTAAGGAAGTGGGAGTGCTCTCTCACATCCTGTGGCTGCTGCCTCCCTCCCCCCCACCTCACTCCAGTATAGAGCAGTAAAGGCAATTTGATTTTCTGTAAGCTCTCACATTCATTCGTTTGCAAGTTAAGAACTGGTAACGTTCATTCCACTTGCAAACATCAGAATAAACAGCTGTTTAATTAGATACACCTTGGAAAATGTTGTCAGCTTTTATTTCCTTCTTCCTTTCACTGTTTTGGCTTACTTGCTATATCATTTTTCTACTAGAACCATGATGGTGGACATTACCAGTAAATCACAGAATTGAACTGGGCTCTAGTCTCCGAATCCACTTCCCTGCATTCTGCCATCTACAGTTAGCTCATCAGACTTGACACAGTAGTGAAATCCTCTCAGCCTCAGAGCTGTTTAGAAGAGGTGTTTATAGGATTTTCAAAATTATATCTGGGCAGTCCATTAATCTCCTGTCTCAAGATGTGGACCTGTCAAACCTATGACAGAGCAGAGTGGTCTCAAAGCATTTCCTAACAGATGCTCATCCATACTGTAACATTGTCACACGGTGTGGGCAATTCCAGACACCTTCTAGAAAAGGCACAGTAACTCTAAGTAAAGCAGTGACCTGGCCAGCAGTGTGCATCAGTATCAGCTGGAATGTGGCCTTAAAATACTCATGCTTTATATATGGAATCTAGAAAGATGGTACTGATGAACCTATCTGCAGGGCAGCAATGGAGATGCATACATAGAGAACAGACTTGTGGGCATGGAGGGTAGGGGGTCAAGGAGAGGGTGAGACGAATGGAGATAGTAGCATGGAAGTGTATCCACTACCATATATAAAATAGATAGCCAGTAGGAATTTGCTGTATGACTCAGGGAGCTCATGTGACAACCTAGAGGGGTGGGATGGGGTGGGAAGTGGGAGGGTGGTTCAGTGGGGAGGGGACATATGCACACCTGTGGCTGAATCAAGTTGGTGTATGACAGAAACTAACACAATATTGTAAAGCAGTTATCCTTCAACTAAAAATAAATAACAAATATATAGAGAACTGGAAAAAAAATACTCATGCCCTAGGCCTCACCCCAGATTTACTGAATCTGGGTCATCAGTACATAGGTCTTGACATGTGCCTTTTGTAAAAGTAAAGATGATTCTACTATCTATATCACTGATTAAAAGCAACTAGATGCTGGCGAGAGCATGGGAACTAGCTGTCCCCTCACACTGTTGGTATGAGTATAAATTGATACGGTACAGCCTATAATAAGCTATTCTATAGAACAGTTTTACAGTATCATCAGACTTTCAAATCTGTCCTAGAGAAATACATATATGCGTAAAGATACAGTTTCAAGGAAGTTTTCTGTAAGCCCATTTATAATATCCAAGAGTTGTGAGCAACTGAATGATTGTCATGGTTATATATGGTAGATTCCACAGTTGTTTACTGTGTGACCACAGCCACTTAGAGAGTGAAGGATGTATGAGAATGATCTATATATGGCTGATGTAGAAAGATAGCTAGGATTTATTTTAAGTTGAATAAGCAAGTCGCAGATTAAAATATTTTAAATATTTTGTGTGTAAATATATAGAGAAAGATCTAGAAGAATACCCACTGGAGTATTTACGTGGTTACACGTGACTTAATCGGCCTTTTAAATTTTGTATTTAAAATATTTGCAGTAAGATTTTATTATTTTTGTAATAACAGAACCACTGGACAAAACATGAATGATCCAAGGAAAACTCCCATGGAACTTAATTTGTATGCATCAAGACACTGCTGATTTTGCAATTACCAGTTTTAACTGAGACTTATAATCTCTAACTTGGGAAACAAAGGAATGTCAGAACAATTTTGCATGTTTGCAAAGAGGACAGAATTTTTGTTACTCAAGTTGTTATGACAGTCATTGAGTTTCAAACAGATAAGCATTTACAATAAAAAGTGTTCTGTGTCAGAATCACATTGGCTGCTTGTTTTAAAAACAGTGTGCAGGGGGCGGGGCGGGGCGGGAAAAAAAAAACTGTGCAGATCTGGATATGAAAATGGGCTTCAGGATATTTTCTTTTAATCCTTTGCTATTGATTAGCCATCTAGCCTTTGAGGTTATTAACTAACACTTTTTGATCTCTCTTTTAAAACTTTAGGCCCGATGAGAGAAAGGGAAAGTTAAGGATGCTGGAGCAGAACAATGGATTTCTCTTTCTCTTTCATGCAAGGGATCATGGGAAACACAATTCAGCAACCACCTCAACTCATTGACTCCGCCAACATCCGCCAGGAGGATGCCTTTGATAACAACAGTGACATTGTTGAAGATGGTGGCCAGACACCATATGAAGCTACCTTGCAGCAAGGCTTTCAGTACCCACCCACAACAGAAGATCTTCCTCCACTCACGAATGGCTACCCACCGTCCATCAGCATGTATGAAACTCAAACCAAATACCAGCCGTATAACCAGTATCCCAATGGGTCCGCCAACGGCTTTGGTGCAGTTAGAAACTTTAGCCCCACTGACTATTACCATTCAGAAATTCCAAACACACGACCCCATGAAATTCTGGAAAAGCCTTCTCCTCCACAGCCACCACCACCTCCTCCTTCGGTACCACAAACTGTGATTCCAAAGAAGACTGGCTCACCTGAAATTAAACTAAAAATAACCAAAACTATCCAGAATGGCAGGGAATTGTTTGAGTCTTCCCTTTGTGGAGACCTTTTAAATGAAGTCCAGGCAAGTGAGCACACAAAGTCAAAGCATGAAAGCAGAAAAGAAAAGAGGAAAAAGAGCAACAAGCATGACTCAGCTAGATCTGAAGAGCGCAAGTCGCACAAAATCCCCAAATTAGAACCAGAAGAACAAAATGTAAGTTGAAACATCTTTTTGAAAAATTTTGTAATATTTTCACATTTACTGGAAGTCCAAGAGATCTTTTTCCAGTTTTTTTCTCTTCAAATGTAAACATTTCTGATAACTTCTTTCTTCTGATCTCTGGCAAGGAGCTTGGGTTATGATGACAGGTGGTAAGTAGATATTTGTTGAGTAAATGAATGGACATCATCTGAGTAAAGAAATATTTTAAAAATATGTGACACTAAAAGTCTTGCCTCTGATGTGTCTTTGTTTAGCAGTCTCACTTAATCTTGCTTGTAATAAACTGGCTTCTGAAGATGAAGAGGAAAGTCAGTGAGAATATGGTTAATGAAATTGGTTTTCCATTGTTTCAGAACTTCAGCTTTTTTTTTGGTCTGGTTGCACCGGGTCTTCCTGGCTGCCTGTGGACTTTCTCTAGTTGTGGCAAGCAGGGGCTACTCTTTGTTGCAGTGGTCAGGCTCCTCATTGCAGTGGCTTCTCTTGTTGCAGAGCACAGGGTCTAAGGCACTGGGGCTTCAGCTCCATAGTTGCGGATCCTGGCTCTAGAGTACGGGCTCAGTAGCTGTGGTGTGTGGGCTCAGCTGTTCCACAGCATATGGGATCTTCCCCAGCCAGGGATGGAACCCCGTGTCTCCTGCACTGGCAAGCAGATTCTTATCCACTGTGCCACAGAGGAACCGCCTGGACCAACGTTTGCCAGGAGAGCTTAGATTTACATTCATCCTAGTGTGTTTGCTGCAAAATAACCTGAGGTAAACAAAGGAACTCTTTATTAAAATCAGAGTTAGTATTCATACATACTCATTAAAACTTCAGGTAGCATTTTATAAAAGTCATCCTTTGCTGGTAACTTAAGATGCGTGCTACTAGTTTTTTTTTTAACGTCTCTGAGGTTTCAGTATTAATTTTCTTAATAACGAGGTATGTAACAAATCAATTCTAGCTTGAGTGAAGAGTTTTTCATTAATATTCTAATATACAGTATGACTTGAAGATGTCCCCAGACCTATTTGGGAAGAAATGAATGCTTTTCTATCTGGTATGCAAGTTAATTTGTTATCTTCTATTCAAAGAAATGTTTACATCTTACCAACTCATCTTTTCCTTAGTAGCTGAGTTCCACTTCTTTATGCAGATCAACATGGTCTTTCACTGGAGTAAAGGTCACACCTGTTCTAGGCTCTCACAAGTCTCAGTGTGATAAGTCAATATGTTTTTCTCATTTTCTATTGTTTATCTTAATCACTTAACAAATATCCACTGAGTACCTAATGTGTGCTAGACACTTTTCTAAGAATTGAAAGTTGGCCAGCAAGTGAAAAGTAAAGATGCCTACTTTCAGGGTGCTAACATTCTAGTAAGAGGAGCCAGAAAATACACACACGCACACATGCACACACGTGCGCGCATGTGCATGTAAACGTGTCTAGGTTCAGATAGTGATAAGTGCTATGAAGAAAATAAACTGAGTGAGGAGATAAAGAGAAGTTGTGGACACTAGCAGTTCTGCCATCTTAGTTCTGTAGCTGTAAAATGACTCTGAAGCTAAATGGTTTCTGAAATGCCTTTAAATTTCTTAAGTCATTTATTAAATGCACTCCCCCGCCTCGCATAGATCTTAGCTCATGCAGTATCTTACACTGTTGATTAAGTGAATGAATCAGTGAAAGGAGAGAAGTTACCTTTTTCCCCTCCAGATACATCCACTGTAGTATTTCTTTCATGGACCTGCAGTGAAAAGACATGTGAAACCCCAGTGACCCTTGGGAATCACGAAAATGCATAAAACCTGAATCTGGTTCTAGCTGAGGTTCTAAGAACCATCTTGCTGGCCCAAATTTGTTTTGCTCTAAAGAATCCGGCAAATAGGAGAATATCAGATTTTACTTACTAGGCTAGACTTCTTGCCTCATTGATAAAAATATTAAAACGTATAGTTTAAAATATATCTCACAATAGAAATAGGGCTGGAAGCAGTTAGAGGCAAGAGAAGATAGCCTTTTCATTTTTCATATCCACTCTTTGCTGTATTGGAATCTAGGAAACAGTTCAGTGCAATGATATGTCTAGGAGTCACTTTTCAGTGAGACTTTAAAGCCAATTCTGTCTTTGTTTGTTGTCTGCTATGTCTGGCCGTTTATATCACTTAAACCTTCAGTTAATGGTTATATCCAGGAATTAAATGGTTAGATGTGATTTAAGAGTTTTAGTTCATTTTCTTTTTTTTTTTAATTAATCTTGTATGGGCATAATTTAATATTTCATTATTTAGGATCTTACAGTCTCTTAGGGTAAAGGAATGTCAGTTTGATTGAAGGTATAGACGTGGTAAGTGGCATTGAGTGCCTTAAATGTTACCAAGACCATTGCCTGAAAGTTGAGCTTTCGGGGAAAATCTAGGGTTGTTGTTTTTCTTTTCCCCTTGTTTTTCTCCCCTGACCCACCACATTTTCTTTCAAAGAAATGTAGTGAAGAGCTAAGCTCTTGTTAGTTGAATTTGATTAATCAGACTTCTGTCGCACATGTGGGGCAGGTCTAAGCTTATGGGAAGGGGCCATAAAAGTGCTGCTGCGCTCTGACAGTAGAACATTGAAGCCGGCGTCCCAGGACCCTGCTTATTGTTAGGGTTGTGCCTCTGCTAAGCCGTGCAGACAGGGATGTGCACACATCAGCCTGCTTTTTTTGTAACCGTGTATGGTTTTATAGGTGTTTCCTTAACTTGAACAACGTTCCTTTTGCTTCCTTGAGGATGGCTGATTTAAGTGTTTCAACTTTTGATACGCTTGTGACTCCTGGCTGTCACTAGAGGCCCACACCCTTGGCGTCCAGCATTACAGAGGGCCCGGAAGGGAAAGAGAAGCCCACGGAAGTGTTTGCAGACACCACTGGACACCTCCCCTCCCCCAGACGCCCAAGGGCAGCCCAGTGAGAGCTGGTGCCTGGAGTGACTGTCCTCAAGCTGGGTTCGTTGATAACTATATCTAGATGTACAGATGTATATTTCTTCCTTAAAAGCTCAGTCATGGGTTCTTTTTTGAGACAGACAAAGCAAACAAATTCTCATCTAAAAACAAGATTCCACTCACTCCTGTTTTCTTTCCTTTTTTCTTAGTATTAGCTCTACGAGTATTTCCTCCCAATTCTGAGCTATCTGGCCTTCTAAAGAGTGGCTGTTCTGTGGAACAGCCTAAGTATATCTTTCCAACAATGAAAATGTGTGTCCAGACATCTCAGCAGCAGCAGACCTGCTATCACTACTGAAACTGTATATTTTGTAAAGCTGCTTTAGCTGCTTTCTCTCCCACCAAATTAGAAACATGTGGAAATGTTTCTGCACTTCTTCCTCCTTGGCAGGTGTAATGCCTCAGGCATGTGAGCGTAGGCTCTGTTTAAACACTGGTCTTCCACCAGCCCTCGGTGGGCTTATCCACTAAGGCCAGGCCCAGTAACTCTCAACTTGCCATTTTCACATATAAAAAGCCAGACAGCTTCTTTGGCCCCATTAGCACTAAGTTAGAGGTTATATCTTGTTCTCCAGTCTCAGATTGTTCGATCTTAAAATTCTTAGAAACTGTTTATATGCATTACGAACTCACAGGTTATTCAGAAAGTAAAAGAAAAAATGCATGAGCAGTTTACTGGCTTTACATTTTTCTTCCCACCTTCAATGATGACACAAGGTTTTGGTTCCTGTAGAGAATACGATTTTACTTAATGTTTGAAAACTCTTAAGGACTTGGAACTCTGCCAGATTTGATGTGTATTATTCATCGTGATAAATCTCTTTCTTGGATTTTAATAAAAATACTAGGTGGGTGTGTGTGTGGGTGGGTGTGGGTGTGTGTGGGTGTGGGTGTGGGTGTGTGTGTGTGTGTGGTTAGAACTGTGTGGCTTGCAGGATCTTAGTTCCCTGACCGGGGATTGAACCCAGGTGTTGGCAATGAAAGCCCTGCGTCCTAATCACTGCACCACCAGGGAATTCCCCCAGTTTTTTTTTAAAGGAATATTTAGGGCAATAGAATTTTATTTTAGCTGCCATTAGCATATTTTTTCCTACCAGATTAAGAAATTTCCTATGATTCTTTACTGGAAAAAAAAGGTCTTTCCACGTGAAATCAGCTAAAAATGTAAAGAGATTGTACACCCATAAAAATCATTTAAAATTAAGATGTCTCTAAAGCTATGAAGAGTTTGCTCACTGTCATCTTTTTCTCTGATGCTTTCTCTTCCTAAAGCGGCACTGTTAGTACCAAAAAGGTATCTTCAATCCCTGTTTAGTTTTAATCTCTTTTAAGCTTATCTATCCTTTGAACAGTCAAAGAAAAGTGGATTTTATACCCAGCAATATTTTATCTGTTGGCAATTTCTGACTCCTTATTTTTCTTGACTCCTAAGCATTTGACTGCCATTGACCATTTCATCTTAAAAAGTCCCCTTCTTAATTGATGTTTGTGGTAATCTGTTATCTCTCTTTACCTTTTTGAGCTCAAGTCTTAGATCTCCAAATGCCTACTAGATATTTCTGTTTTGGTCACGTATTAGCACATTTTGCAATGTATATTCACATTCTATCATTGCAGCACCTTTATTTGACTTTTTTCTTCTATTTTTGCAGTTTGAAAGCTTAGAATAAATCTTGTTAGGCTTCTTTTTCTCCCTTGTCATTTCTTTCCTTTTAAAATGACTGTGTTTAAAAAAAAAAAAAAAAAACTTAGTTCTTTGAAAGTGATTTTAACTTTGTTTTGAGCCAGCCTGAAGGCAAGGCAGGCTTCCCTGATAGCTCAGTTGGTAAAGATTCCATCTGCAATGCAGGAGACCCTGGGTTGGGAAGATCTCCTGGAGCAGGGAAAGGCTACCCACTCCAGTATTCTGGCCTGGAGAATTCCATGGACTGTGTTAGACCATGGGGGTTGCAAAGAGTTGGACACGACTGAGCGACTTTCATTTGAAAGAAAGGCGAACAACCTGGAACCAGCCAGGAAAATCAGGAAGAGATAAGACATTTGAATAATATAAAGGTTTTGAAGGAAATCCTGTCTTTAATCCAGAAAGGGAGAAATGTTTATGAGCTTCAGATCAGCTCTTACAATAGTAGGATTCCATCGTTTGGCAGAGATGAGTCACTCTTATCTGTCTGGCTTCAGAGTTAAAGGTCCTCGCAAATGCTCCGACATCCCCAAGACTGAAGGCAGGGGAGGAGGAGGAGGACTTGCTTTCCCAGCTACACACATGCTTGCCCAGGTAGCCCTGTCCTCCTGCTGTAGCTTGAGAATTGAGAAGATGAGGTCAAGGCTTACTGTATATCTTTGGACTGAAATGAAGCTGCCTATGCAAATGTGGACAGTATTTTTAAACTGCCTTGTCACACCAGTGACTGGGGGTGGGAGGGGGGGAATTCTCACTTGAACATAGGTTTCTCTCTCCTGCTCAGTGAGTGAGTCCTATCGGATTAGCCAGTCATAGCAGCGCCACAGACCATCAGACAGAGTTCACGTAGTGCCACGAAGAGCCGCCACCATCTTCTTCCATGCGGGCTACTTCCAGTATTTTCAGTAGCCTCCTGATTAAACATCCCGCCTCCCCTCTTGCTCCTTTCCAAGATATTCTCCACACAACAGCTAACACGATCATTTTAAAACAGAAATTGGCATGTGTTACTTCTCCCCGTAATCCTCCTCTGAGGCTTTCATTGCACTTGAGATAAAACCCTTGAACATGGCTCACTAGATATTGGTGAGGTCGCCTCCTCCCCTCTCGTCTTGTAACCTCTCTCCTCTTTGGGGCAGTTGTGGCCGCCGTAAGGGCTCTTTTGAAGTTCCTACCTTTGTTTAACCTCGGAGACTTCACACATGCTGCTATTCTCTGGAATGTTCTTTCCCCCGCTTTTTTACTGGACTACAACTCCTCTTCTTTTGGTTCAGATTATACTTTCTCAGAGAGGCTTTTCCTGATAGCTGCATGCCCACACACTGTTACTTCTCTTCATACATTGTATGAGTGTATGTTTGTGTTGAATTCCCAAATGGTTCAGCGGGTAAAGAATCTGCCTGCAACGCAGGAGACTCAGAAGACGAGGGTTCAATCCCTGGGTCGGGAAGATCCCCTGGAGAATGGCATGGCAACCCACTCCAGTATCCTTGCCTGGAGAATCCCATGGACAGAGGAGCCTGGTGGGCTACAGTCCATGGGGTTGTAAAGAGTGAGACATGATTGAGTAACTAACGGTGCTTCATATTTGTCTGTTCGTCTATCCTACCCACCTGTGAGCTCTTTGAGGTCAGGCGTCACATCTGTATGTTTTACCACTACACACCAGCTTCTAGAACAGCCCAGGAACTCTGTGGGCACTGTCCAGGGAACGACCCACACGTGGGGATTGGCATATGAGTCTCGCTTATCATTTCCTAACAGTTTTCATAGTTTATTTTACTTAATAAAACTTTGTTTTTATAGCAGTGTCTTAAATGTCTTGAATTAATTGAATGGAGAATTTTAAGTAGCTTCTAGAATTAGCCATAGTTTTTTGTTTTTTGTTTTTTTTGGAATTAGCCATAGTTTTTAAGTGAAATTAGACCCAAGTTAATGGTCTCTTAGACCTCTCTTTCTTTTAAGTCATCTAAATTAAATTCTGTTCTTTGACAAGTAAGAAAAGTTTTTGAACATTTTAAATTACAAAAGCAATTGCTTTTTACAGAAAATGAAATATACAGATATCTGTCTTTCCTCATCATTTTCCTAATCTCCTTCCTCAAATATAACTACTCTAATCAGTTTATTGTACAATGTATCAAATATTTTTCAAGGCATGTCCAGGCTATTTTTTTAAAGAATTTTTTAATTTTATTTCTTTGGCTGCACTGGGTCTTGGTTGCTCACAGGCTTTCCCCAGTTGCGATGTGAGGGCTTCTCTTGTTGCAGGGCACGGCCTCTAGGCTCCCAGGCTTAGCTGTTCTGCATCACGTGGAGTTTTCCTGGACCAGGGATCAAGCCTGTGCCCCCTGCACTTGGCAGGCAGATTCTTACCACCGGACCACCAGAGAAGTCCTTACAGGCTGTTTTTAAATAACAAGTGTGAAGATGTTGATAGGTGTGGGTTACTGACTTGAGATCGTGTTGCAGTCACCATCCCTGTGCTTAGATTTTTTCACTTTGTTTATTTCTATAGGACAGGTTCCTAAAATACAATTGCTAAACTAAAGAGTTTGTTTTGAGTTTTGCTCCCAAATTGCCTCCTCAAAGATGTGTAGAAATCAACTTTTAAATAACGTATTTGTGGGTTTTATGACTAGAAAAGTAATGTGATGTTTACCATAGGCAATTTGACAAATATAGAAAAACACATCCAAAAAATCACATAGTCCATCTTCTGGTGGTATCCTGCTACTCTTTTTTTTCCTGTACACATAAAAATTATTTTTCCAGGATTGGAATCACACTATACAAATTGCTTTGCAGTTTGTTGTTTACAAATAACATTATATTGTTATTTTTCTGTGTCACTTAAAAATTCGTATTAAAATTCTACTAACTAGTTGTATTACAGTTTATTAGTTAACTCTGTACTTTTGGACATCCAGACTAATTCTGATATTTGCTCTTGTAAAATATCACCGATGTGATTATCTTTGTATGTATGTATGTATGTATATATGTATGTATCAGTGCTTTTTCAGTATGCATTTTTAGAATGGATTTGCTGGGCCAGAGTCTGAAAATTTAAGGCTTTTCATACATATTACCAAATTGTTCTCTAGAAGAATTCCAAGTTACTTCTTACTAGCAATCTCAGAGTGCCCATTTTTCTGTCCTCTGATAGGTTAAAAAAAATGAGAATCAACAGATTAAGAAATTAAGTTTTTAAAGAGATAGCATAAGAAGTAGGAGCGTTGGCTGTGGTGTAGAGTGGACATGGGATGTTAAGACACAGTGTCATATGCTGTGGACATTGTACTCCTCACGGTATTCAGTTAATGTATGTCCCTGATTTCCTTTGCTGTTGCGCTTTCTTTCTTTGTATGTGTGTCACTGTTCTTTGGTTTGCTGCCATTTTATTCTTTTCACCTAGAGACCAAATGAGAGAGTTGACCCTGAATCGGAAAAACCAAGAGAAGAGCCAGCGCCGAAGGAGGAGCCCCCGGTGAGTGGCTTAGTGAACTCTGTGTAACCAGACATGGTGTGCAAAGGTGGGTGCAGAGTGATTGAATTAGAACACACACAGCACCTATTGCTACTTCAGGAATTATACTGAAATAAATCTTGGAGCTGGCTTAAGAGGTTGATTTTTTTTTTTTTTAGGGAATTACTTTCCTTTTAAAATCTATGACCATTTTTTCATACTTGTGAATTTTGAGATCACTTATCAATAATTGGGTGATAGAAACCATCCATCCTATTTTTAATATTTGGGGTGGGGCTTATTAATTATTTTCCTCCTCTCTTCTTCCCTTTTGCTAGATATGGATAGCAGGCATCAGACAAAAGTATGAGTGAAGATAAATTTTCCATGGTTAGCATGTTTGATGTATTTTGTACATTTTTCTTTTTAAAAGTTTCTTTTCTACTGACAAAGTTCTTTATGACCTTTTCCTGCAGGTTCAGCCGACATTACCTTCTGTTCCTACAGCAGAGGCGTCCGCTGGTGTGAAGTTCCAGGTCGGCGATCTTGTTTGGTCTAAGGTGGGAACCTATCCTTGGTGGCCTTGCATGGTGTCCAGTGACCCCCAGCTTGAGGTGCACACCAAAATTAACACAAGAGGTAAGAAGAGGCATGAATGGGTGTTAAGTAAAAATGGGTATTGGGGCAAAAAAGTGACTCTTAAGTGTTATTATGAATATTAAAGTACATACATGATAATATAATCTGACACTACAAAAACACGTGTGTGTGTGTGTGCACATTCGTGCTTAGTTGTGTCCAACTCTGTGTGACCCCATGGACTGCAGCCTGCCAGGCTCCTCTGTCTGTGGAAGTCTCTAGGCAAGGATACTGGAGTGGGTTGCCATTTCCTCCTCCAGGGCTCTTCCCGACCCGGGGATGGAACCTACATCAGTGTCAGTTTTTGATGAACAGTGTAATAACAATGGTTATCTTAGCTGGCAGAGAGGCTCTACAGCTGACATAGTCCTTGTTTTCCCTTGAAGCATCCTATGTTTGTTTTATAATTTCTTTCACATTTCTATTTTAAAAACAAACAAACCTTCATCTGACTGTCCTCTCATATGAATTCCAAAAGAAAGCAGACCTGTAAGTGGTGAAACGCCTTATGTGAGCTTAAGGGCCTTTGGGCCAAGCTTTCTTTGAACATTTTTGTTTCATCTTTGACGCCTGTGGGTACTAATTTTTTACTCAATGAGGTGCTTTTCATCCTGATAAATTTTGCAAAATGCTTTTTTCCTCCTTAACTCCCATTTTGTTTTTGTGGGTTTTTGAGGTTTTGTTTATTTTTAATTAAAAACTTTCTTTTTACTCCATTTTTGAATCTGTAAATTTACTGAAACATACCTAAATATTCAATGTGATAAATAAGTATACTTTGAATGGCATAGAATCCTGCCTTAGGAATGTCAATAAATGTTAAGAAGATGTTTGACCAAAATCTGTAGGGTAGATTCCTAGGAATGGACTTGCTTATTAATAGCCAAAGGAAGGTTGGAGTTTGGAATTTATTTCTGGATATTTGCTTTGTGGAATCACTTGTCAAGTCCCTTATTGCCTGTGACAACTTTGCACCTATTTCTTTTTCTCTCATTTTAAACTTCTATATTGGTGCCTGTTCACTGTTATGAGGAGAAAAAAGGTCCGACAAGTCAGATTTGTGATGAGATCTGCCATATTTGCAACTCTTGTGCTACCCAGCAAGGGATCCAGCCAGATGCAGAAGACAATCATCTCGTCATTATAGTGCGCTGAGTAATGGTTGGGGAGACTGGAAGCTTCAGTGGGACAGAAGTTTAAAAAAAAGCAACATTACCTACTGTCTAGCACAGGGAGCTCTGCTCAGTGTTATGTGGCAGCCTGGATGGGAGGAGAGTTTGGGGGAGAATGGAGGCATGTGTAGCTGAGTCCCTTTGCTGTGCACCTGAAACTATCACAACAGTGTTAATTGGCTGTACCCCAGTACAAAATTATAAAAATTTTTTAAAAAGTACGTTGTTGGATGTCCGCTTTTGTGCAAGGATCACTGTTGAACAGTTCTTTTGTAGGACTTCCCTGGCTGTCCAGTGGTTGAGACTCTATACTTCCAGTGCAAGGAGTGCAGGTTTGATCCCTGGTTAGGGAACTAAGAGCCCACATGCTGTGTGGCATGGCCAAAAAAAACAACACAAAAACAACTCCTTTGTATGTGTTCTTAAGCAGCCCTTGTGGCATCAACACTGTGAAGCAGAGCCTAATATCATCTTGCTTCAGATCTGTAAATAGAGTCTCAAAGAAATCTTCGTCCATCACCTTCACTCTTAACCACTAGTATATAATAAGGGGAGAAAATAACTGAACCCCCTGCTCATGAGTTACAGAGGCTGAGGAAGGCAGTCCTAGTTCTTTCATTTATGTAGTAAGGGTGTTGGACTATTAATCTCTGAAGTGCCTTGCACTTTTAATAATCTGTGAATCTTGAATGAGAGAAGACAGGGACAAGGATTTCCCAAGAGGGACAAGCCTTCTTAGATAAAACAGTGCGTGTCTGGGCCTCCAGAGCATTCTGAAATCCTGCATTACGTGAGAGCTGTGGTTCCTCAGTTTCTCTCCCTTTAGAAAACCAGCCTTTTGGGATTATATAAAGAATTTTTTTTTTTCTGGCATACAAAGGAAGGTACAATTTATGCCTCATCTTTTATTTCAAAGGAAGTATTTGCATTCATGTTATGAATTAATCTGGTCTGGTCCTCAGTACTTTAGTGCTGGAAAAACTGAGTTTTGTTTGTACTGTTGAGGAAACCAAAATCTGAGAATTTAGGCTTGAAAAATATACCTTCTGATAATATCTTCAATTTTCTCTTTTCTGCAGTAGTTTTTGAAGTAATAGCCTTCCTGAGATATGTTTTACATGCCATAAAATTCACCCTTTTAGAGCGTGCAATCTGGTGATGTTTAGCACATTTACAGTTATGCAGCCATCACCACGATCTGATGGGCTTCCCTTGTGGCTCAGCTGGTAAAGAATCCGCCTGCAATGCAGGAGACCCCAGTTCAACTCCTGAGTCGGGAAGATCCACTGGAGAAAGGGATAGGCTACCTACTCCAGTATTCTTGGGCTTCCCTGGTGGCTCAGATGGTAAAGCATCTGCCTGCAATGCGGGAGACCTGGATTCGATCTCTGGGAAGGGAAGATGATCTGGAGGAAGTCATGGCAACCCACTCCAATATTCTGGCCTGGAGAATTCCATGGACTATTCTTTGGGGTCGAAAAGAATTGGAAGTGACTAAGTGACTTTCACTTTCACCACAATCTAATCTGAAAACTTTTTTCATCAGCCCAAAAAAGAAGTCCCGTATCTATCAGCAGTCACTCTTCATCTCCCGCTTGCACCCCTGAGCCCTAAGCAGCCACTAGCTACTTTTCATCTTTGTAGATTTGCCTTTTCTGGACATTTCATATAAATCAAGTCATACAATATGATGCCTTTTAGGTCTGGTTTTTTTCACTTAGCACCATGGTTAGAAGTTCATCTATGTTGTCTCTTTTTATTGCAAGATAATATTTCATTGCATGCCTGTGCAGTACAGTTTTAAATGAAGTGGTTTTTTGACAGTTTTTCTGAAAACCAGAAACAATATAAAACTTGATTTTGTTGATTACACTCTACACATGATACCTGAGAAGCATTTTGTGTTGCCTATTATCTAAACTGCTTTGTAAAATTTACTTTGAATTTTGTACAGTAATCTTTGGTTTCCATATTGTTTTTAGTCAGTATTGCTATTAGTCAGATTCTTAGCACTGGAAAACATAGTTAACGGTTTTCACACATAAAAGATAATTCTTTGAAAAGCACATTGAAAGATGTTTGGATCCCATACCTATTTCAAGTTGTATTTTATTGTTTAGGTCTTTCTCATTTTAAGTTTAAAAGTTAAAACTGAAATGCTTTTTCTGATTATAACAATATGTTTGGTTAGAAGCCAGAGGTGCCCAGGATCATCCTCCAGATATGGAACTTCATTCTATATGACAAACTCTAGGTTTATCCAATATGATAAAATTAACTATTAGAGAAATGAAAGGCCTCCCCGTTCAAAAAAAATAACATACAGTACAGGGTCCTTGGGGACTTCCCAGGCAGCACTAGTCCTAAAGAACCCTGCCTGCCAGTGCAGGAGACGTAGAGATGTGGATTTGATTCCTGGGTCGGGAAGATCTCCTGGAGGAGGGCATGGCAACCCACTCCACTATTCTTGCCTAGAGAATCCCATGGACAGTGGAGCCTGGCGGGCTACGGTCCATAGGGTCACAGAGAGTCAGACATGCCTGAAGCCACTTAGCACACATGCACACACAGGATCCCTGATTATGAGCCTAGATATCATGCAGTGTCAAATTATCATAGTTTCTAGAGGCTCACTCTTAGCATCTCTGCTTTGTAGCACACTTATCCTGGGAACCACAGTCTCAGAGTAGCACCACTGGAGAGCTATGGTTCTCTGATGTTTTGGTCCCAGAACCCCTTTTACTCTTGAAATGTGAGGACTCTTAACACTTTAGCTTTATATAGGTTTATTCTATTACTGTTTATGTTAATTTAAAAGTTAGAGCTGAGAAAATTTAAAATATTTACCAATTAGAAAAAAATCTACTTTCTGTTATATGCAGAAATTTTTCATGTTTTATGAAAAATATTTTCCCAAGCAAAAAAATTGAGAATGGTATTTTTACATTTTTGCCAATTGCTTAACTGAAAACACTAGATTCCTGTATCTGCTTCTATATTCAGCCTATTATGGTTTGTTGCTTTGAAGAAAAGGAAGACAATCTGGCTTCACACAGATGTGTAGTCGGAAAAGGAAGTGTTTTAATAGCCTTTTCAGATAATTGTGGGCCTATTTCTTTGCTATTACACCCATACTCAGCAAGAAGTGAGTCAGTTGCAATATGGAATCTGAAATCCTGTTGATAAACTTTTTGTACTTCATGACATTAAAATCCATTGGTTCTATCTTATACTTTGAGTAGATCTTTGCCTTTTATGACTTAGTAACTTCATATATTAGCCATTTAAAACATATTTTGTGCCTATCTTCCAAATGTTGACACATTGCTTTATAGATAGTTTTAAAAAATCACATTCTTTAAGTCACCACTTACTTCATCAGAAAATTCTTTGGTTACTGAGAAGTTGGAAAATTCCTAGGGACGGATACTAGTTTTCCAATATTCTAATTTTTCTTGAAAGATCAAATTGTATTATTGGCAACAAACACTATCAGTTGTTGTTCTTGAAGTGAAAAACGTGTTTGTTCATTTTTGAGAAAATATCTGCCAAACTCTCAAGTTCCAATAACCTAGTTTTCCTTGCAGTCATTCTTTCAAGTAAAAATGGTGTTCTGTGAAGAGGTGGCCGGGTCACCACATGGTTCGATCAGAGAAATTTTTCCCCTCTTGACAGCCATCATATCTGAAGCACACAGAAGTGATTTATACCCTTCCTGTGTCATCACACAGAATATGAGAAAGACATATGTTCAAGGGTTGAGATGTTGTTGTTGTTCAGTTGCTCAGTCGTGTCCAGCTGTTTGTGACTCCATGGACTGCAGCACACCAGGCTTCCCTGTCCTTCACTATCTCAAACTCAAAGGGTTGAGATGTAGTAAAATTAATCATTTTTACTGCTTCATCAAGGGCATTAAGTAAAACTGGCCTTTTTTTTTTTTTTTTAAACTGCCAGCGTGTGACTATGAAAGATACACCACCAGTGTAATTTGGAGTCACTCGCTGCCTTTATTTGTGGTGAGATACCAGCAGTCTGACCCAGCATTGCTCTTGCCGTATTGATTGCACATGTCAACATCTCAAAAAAGACATCTTCTTCATTATAATGACGAAGGTTTTGACCTCATGGGAGCCTGGGGATCTCTGCAACCACTCCTGTTCTCCTGGGTCTGTGCGCCACACTTTTCAGTTCAGTTCAGTCTCTCAGTCGTGTCTGACTCTTTGCAACCCCATGGACTACAGCACGCCAGGCCTCCCTGTCCATCACCAACTCTCAGAGCTTGCTTAAACTCATGGCCATTGAGTCAGTGATGCCATCCAACCATCTCATCCTCTGTCATCCCTTTTTCCTCCTGCCTTCAGTCTTTCGCAGCATCAGGGTCTTTTCCAAGGAGTCAGTTCTTCGTATCAGGTAGTTAAGTATTGGAGTTTCAGCCACACTTTTATGTCAAGAGAAAAGCAGTTTGATCAGCTCTTAGCTTTTAAAAGTCCAAGAAAATAGGCCTTTTTTGAAGGAAAAATTATTTATTTATACCCAGATTTGTTTGTAAAAAGGTTTGAGGCCTGTGAAAATACATCGTGTAACCAAGGTAACAAATCTGATAATGAGCAGAATATTTGTAATATTTTTTTCTTTTTAAAACTCACTGTACTAATTTTAATTGTTTGAGGTGATTTTTATAGTAGCTATTAGTTGTGTCATTGGTAGATGTTGGAGTGCATCTTTGGATGATCCAAAAATTGCAAGTTTTAATAAGAGTAAACCGGCAAACCCAGCTTAGGTTCACATTTTTGGCAAAATATATGTGGCTGCTTATGCCGTGAAATGGCTAACAAGAATTTTTGCTTGCAGGTGCCCGGGAGTATCACGTCCAGTTTTTTAGCAACCAGCCAGAGAGGGCGTGGGTTCATGAGAAGCGGGTCCGAGAGTATAAAGGCCACAAACAGTATGAGGAACTACTGGCTGAAGCGACCAGACAAGCCAGCAATCACTCTGAAAAGCAGAAGGTGACTGATGACATAGAAACATGATCAACTGAATGCGGATTTTAAGGGACTTAATAATTTAGTAGAGCTTTTCGTACTTGAATTCAGGCAATTAGAATGATTTAGTTTAGTCCTCTAAGTTCAATTTTAATAATTTATTTTCACTGTGTCAAATTTTACATATCATATAAACATCATCACAGTCCTCTCGAAAACTTTTTCTGCTTAATACAATTTTGGCTTCTATTTTGATTTGAATTCAAATGCATAAAGTCTAATAGATGCTAGTGAAATATGGATATTGTCAGAGATTTCTATTCTTTTCATTTAATTTCGGCCTCCTGCCCTAATTCCCCTTTATGCTTGTTTAGCAAAATTGTTCTATGAAAGTAAAATATTTTAAAAATATTTAGTACTACTTACACTGAGACAGGCACTTTCTTAGGCATTTTATGTATGTGTTAATCCATTTAATCTTCATTATAATGTCAATGAGGTGTAGATACTGTTATTCCTGTTTCTACAGATGAAGAGATTGAGGCACAGAAAGCTTGAGTAGTTGGTTCAGCCAAGGTCACATTAGTAATGGAACCAAAGATGATGTGGTGGTGGACATATTAGAATTTGGACCTGTATTCTTGATAATGTGTCTGGTCGAGATTTTTTAACTCAACTAATTTAGTGTGGGCCTCTGGTGATTCAGAAATGTGTTCTGTTTTCACAGTAAGCTAAATATTATTTCAGAGGATTTTGATGACTTTTATCAAACATTCTGTAACATGTTACAAATTTAAATGTCAGTGTTTGACACATACTATACTGTCTGATGGTTCCATTAGCTAATTTCTGGCTCCCTCAGTCTAAGCTCCCTGGCTAATTCCTACTTGCTTTGGTCATTCACATACCTTTATTCAAAATTTTCTTATCTGTCTTGCCAATCCAGTCGTCTGATCAGGAATGTGGAAACTGTGATTCAGGTTTATTTTTCCCCTCATATGTTCTTGTCTTCTTGGGTCTTGTCGACTGTCACGTGTTCCTCGGGGCTCTCCTTTCTCTGCACCCTGTTTGCATCCTGGCACAAGCCAGCCACATAGCTCCAAACACTGGTTTTCTGCCCCTCCCTTAGCTCTGCTGTGGTCTGTGCAGCACCCCTGAGCTTGAGGGTGACATTTTTAATGTTTGTGTTTCCTAGGCCACTGAAAGCAATCATTTCTGTCACCTTCCTTCTCTCCGCCATCATCATTGCTAGCTTTTTATGACTGTGATATGAAGAGGACAACTCCTTGGAGGGACTCATCCAGCAGAGTGGGCGACAGGGAAGGGTTTACCATCAGAGAGAGTGGACCTGCGTGTCCTCGGTAGTAGCGCGGATCCATCAGAATTACAGGCTCAGAACATTTCCTTTATTTGCCTGAAGACCCTGAAGGTGTGTATGCACACCTGGAAAGACTATAAGACCACATGGGAAATACACATGGGTTTCAGTGTCCCTGTTGAAGTAAAGTGTTAGTCGCTCGGTCGTGTCTGACTCTTTGCGACTCCATGGACTGTAGCCCACTAGGATCCTAGGTCCATGGGATTCTCCAGGTGAGAATACTGGAGTGGGTTGTCATGCCCGCTTCCAGGGGACCTTCCCGACTAGGAATCAAACCTGGGTCCCCTGCATTACAGGCAGATTCTTTACCAACTCCGCCACCAGGGAAGCCCAGTTAGAATAAAGCTTCTTCTTTAATGCCTGCATCTTTCTTTCCAGATTCGGAAACCGCGGCCTCAAAGAGAACGTGCCCAGTGGGACATCGGCATTGCCCATGCAGAGAAAGCGCTGACTATGACCCGGGAGGAGAGGATAGAACAGTACACTTTCATCTATATTGATAAACAGCCTGAGGAGACTTTATCCCAAGCGAAAAAGAATGTTGCCTCCAAAGCCGAAGTGAAAAAGCCCCGAAGACCAAGGTCCGTGCTCAATGTGCAGCCAGAACAGACCAACACAGGCGAGGCAGCCTCCTCGCCCTCAGGTACTGAAATGCGGAGACACAGCCAGAGGCGGCACACGGGCCTGGACGAGGACGAGCCCCCTCCCGTGAAAGTGGCCTGGAAAACGGCGGCAGCGAGGAAATCCCTACCAGCGTCCATCACCATGCACAAAGGGAGCCTGGACTTGCAAAAGTGTAACATGTCTCCCGTGGTGAAAATTGAACAAGTGTTTGCTCTGCAGAATGCTACAGGAGATGGGAAATTTATCGATCAGTTTGTTTATTCGACGAAGGTATCTCCTTTTCTCATGGGTTTTCTGGGGGAACCCAGGTGTCTAGTAAGTAGTCAGTGTTGGCATTAAAAAAAAAAAACAACCCAGATAACACAAGGTCATCATCTAAATACCCTTTGTATTCACCACACTTGAAATGTACAGTCAGTTTACTATGTTTAAGATGGGGGCAAAAAGGACATAGGCAAAAAGGCTTTGTTTTCCTTCTTTTCCCCCCCTCTTTTGTAATATCCCCATCTGTACTAGATTAATCTTGAGCTGTGCAGCCAAAATTGAGCTCAGCTCCCTAAAATCATGGGAAAAAACTGGGCACTTTGCCCGTTTCTAGTTTGTGTGGTTAGATTTTTTTTTTAGTTGCAAAGTATGCTTCTGATTAAATCATCTCTGTCATTTATCTGAATTAACCATTGTAATCATTGTACCTGCTGATCCATTTGGTGGCACCAGCAATTTTGTTTGGCTCACGTTGGCTTGGGATGCTCATGCATTTTAGGAAAATACCAGAGCTGTGTGTGTCCTGTCACAATGAACCATGGTGATAGCTTGGGTAGGGGCATGAATTCAGCCTCTTCAGAGAGAATGCCTTCCTCAGCCAGCCCTGGGCCTCCAGTCAGGGCACTTTAAGGCTTTAAACCTTTTATAACATTTGTCATTTTTAATATACCTCCTCACTACCCTCCCAGCCCGCCCCATAACTGTGGGCTTGTGTATTCAATTTAGTGGCTCCTCATGGTTGTGTGGGATTCCCTTGTGGCTCAGTAATGAACCGCCTGCCAATGCAGGAGATGCATGTTTGATCCCTGGGTCGAGAAGACCCCCTGGAGAAGAAAATGGCACCCCACTCCAGTATTCTTGCCTGGAAAATCCCATGGACAGAGGAGCGTGGTGGGCTACAGTCCATGGGGTTGCAAAAGAGTTGAACACGACTTAGCAACTGAGCTCACACGCATGGATGTGTACAAGTTTTGAAGAATTCTGTGGTTATTTCTTAACAGTGTCACGTGCTCATGAAAATAACTAAATATAAGGACGCCTCATCAGTGATACATTTTCCAAAGGTGTAAATGTCCTCTGTTAACCTGTTTCTGCCTATAGAATCAACTAGTTTCACTAAGGCGAAGCTCCTTGGAAAAACAAGTTACAGTCCCCATTTGGTTCTGTTAACAGCTTTGACTAGCAAATAAATCCTTTGCGTGCTTTTTGAATATGAATTGGCTTCATTCTTGGAGCTGGTTTTTATCAGCTTTGGGATGCACAAATTAAACTTGGTCACCCCCCTCCAAAGAGTGATATTTAAATGAAATTTGAGGTAAAACTGACCTTTTAAAAATGAAGGCTTTAAAAATACATATATCATATTTATTTAATCACTCTTTTATTTCACTGCATTAAAAAATACCTAAAATGAGACAGAACTGAAATGGGACTTCTGTCTGCTGCAAATTGTTTATTTGGTCATAACTTCTGTGATCTAAGGAGAGTCTTGTCTTTCAAAGACACGTTGGCATTTTTATCCATGTAGTAGGGTACTTTACCATATAAAAATGACTACAGTTCTCTTACTGTGATGTGGGTAAAGGAAGAGACTATTCAGACTAGAAAATGTTTTGGTTTTGACAGAAGAATAGGTAGTACAGGTTTTTTTTTTAGTGACATTCATCATTTGGGCTTAACAAATAGTTTTTTTTCCCCTGAATAATCTCATCATACATTTTAGAATACAACCTGATGACTTAATAAAATTGTTCTGATAATGGCAAGGATAATAAAGTAACTGCAATAAAAAATCCAAGCACATTATGAATGGTCTTAAGCCATCTTTATAAGCCAACAATGCCATTTGTCTGGTAATCACCTGTTTGTTTTTTTTTAATTTGCCTTATTTTGAAGGGAATTGGTAACAAAACAGAAATAAGTGTCAGGGGACAAGACAGACTTATAATTTCTACACCAAACCAGAGGAATGAAAAGGCAACTCAGAATATGTCATCTCCTGAAGCAACATCTGGTTCTGCAGGTGGGTATGAGTATAGAGTACACAGACCCATTTGAGGTCTTGGTTCTGCTGGATGATCACATGGCAACTGTTTTCCTAGGAAACCTTCATTATCAGAATCAAGTTATATTTTTAAAAATTCAAATTATCAAGGCAATTATTTCAATAGAGAATGGTTTAGGGACCAAAGAGCTTTATTGATAGTAACAGTGATAGTTATTTTTCCTATAGGAATTTAAATAATAGGATTCTATGATGAAAAGAGTATAGTTATAAAATCTATACATATCTGACAGATGCATCATTTGATGATCTCTCTGCTTGAAAATAACAGCTTTAGCTTTTCCAGCACTATTAACACATACTTCCTATTTCCTCCTTTATCCCCTGTGGAACTCAAATTGGTGGATGCCCACGCTTTTTCCATTTCCCTTAGGTGTGCTAGATACTGGTAGCTGAGGGTCTCTGGCCTAACTCTCTTATTAGAATCTTCTCTGATTAACAGATAGCTTGAATTGAAAACCAAGATACATTAGTATTACTCAAAGGAGAAATCCCTATATTCAGTAAGATTGTGCCTTTGGAATAGGCAAAGACTGACTTGTAACTTAAATTGAGTGTCTGGTTGGTTTGGTTTATATAACAGTATTACTGCTGCATACAGCTGTCAAGAAAAGAGTTAGACATCAACTAACTTGATCATTTGGAATCTTAGAAGAAAGGAGTATGTTTCACTTTGTTTCTGTTTCTGTTTTCTTTTTTTTTTAAATTTTGTTGGAGTATAGTTGCTTTAAAACAGTGTTGTGTTATTTTCTACTGTATAGCAGAGTGAACCAGCTATACATATACATATATCCTCTCCCTTTTGAACTTCTTCCCTGTTCTTTTGAAATTTTTTTGGAATCTAAGAAGTGACCAAATAATTGTCCAGAAGGATTAAAGTCTTGAGACCTGAGGTAGTAGTCTTAGATCAATAATAATTCAGGCAAACCTGTAATTGAGTGACACTAAGAGGTAAATATTTTTGTAAAGGAAATTTTGAGTTAAAATTCTTCTTACAAAAGTTAAATAAAAACAAACATTATTCAGGAAAGAACTTGGGCTACTTTTCTTTTAAAACAAAGTGACAGGCCTGCAGGACGGGGTGAGATGGTGGCGTATTCGAGGAGGGGCGAGTAAACAGGAAGCCTTCATCCAGGAGCGATTTGGGAGAGGAGGCTGCATTCCAGGGGAGAGCAGCCAAGTCCAGAACCACACTTGCAACTTGCGTCGTTTCAGAATCCTGTATAAAAAATGAAATTACAATGTTGAAGCAATGAATAATGGACTTAGAAGATCCTGCATTAATTAGCCGTAGTTGAATGTTTTTGTTACCTTCTTAGATGCCGCAAGATGGTTGGCCTCAGCGCTTTGTAGTTAGGTCCAGGTTTTGTCATCTTTCTTTACACTGAACGGGTAGTAATTTTTCTGAATGTCAGCATGATACTTACACTAGGAGGATCATTAAACATCCGTTTTTCTCCAAACTAGGGAGAAAGTAAATTCTGCATAGAATATTAGATTGATCTTCAATATTAAACTTTGACTTTTAACAGAGCTTGGTGTTTTCTTCCCCTCAGCTACTGAACATTTTATCTTCATGTTGTCCTTTCCATTTACGTTCTACTGTGAATTTTCTTCTTTCCTTTTTATTTTTTGAAGCTGTGGAAGGTTGTAATTCTTTTTTAAAAAATAATTTTATTTATTGTTGGCTGTGCTGGGGCTTCGTTGCTGCACAGCTCTTCTCTAGTTGCAGAGAGCGGACACTGTTCTCTACTTGCGGTGCTACTTACAGGCTTCCTGTTGCTGCGGCTTCTCTTGTTGCGGGGCATGGGTTCGAGGGCACGTGGACTCAGTAGTTGTGGCTCCCAGGCTCTAGAGCACAGGCTTAGTAGTTGTGGCACAGGGACTTACTTGGCCCGAAGCATGTGGGATCTTCCCGGATCAGGGATCAAACCTGTGTCTCCTGCTCTGGAAGGTGGATTCTTTACCACTGAGCCACCAGGGAAAGTCCAGTTATTATTCTTTATATCGAGGAAAAGTTCAGTTTCTGCCTTAGGCAGACATATGTAATTAGATTTTGTGACCTTAGGTTATAGATGAGCGGTCTAAAGCTTTGACCTTGGTTTAAATTTGGTTGCCAGCTGTAGCTGATAAGCATATTTTGTCTCCTTAAATGACCGTTTTGCTCCTTGTGGAAAAACTCTTGTGGTTAAAAAGTCAGAAAAGAGACCTGGTCTCCCTTCAGAAACTGATTGCATCGTCATCATCTCAGTTGGCATTAACTACTCATGGAGAATTCTCAGGCTTTTTCTTAGTAAATTTAGGTACTACCTAGAATGTGTGGCACTGCTACTTTTCTGTGGTTTGAGGAATCATATTTGCATTTATACAAGATCTCTATGCTATTTTCCAAATCCAGAGATGCTCACTTCTTATCCCTTAGAACATGAACAGAATACTTTTTCATTGTTTAGGGGGGTTTTTTTGTTTTTGTTTTTGTTTTCCACTTTTTCAGTTTTGTTGTTTTGGCTGTGCCACATGTCTTGCGTGATCTTAGCTCCCTGACCAGGGATCCAACCCGTGTCCCCTGCAGTGGAAGCACAGAGTCCTAACCTTTGGACCATTAGGGAATTCCCATTTTTAGTATATTTATTTTATCTAAATTTTATTTATTTTTATTTTTGGCTGAGCTGGGTCTTCATTGCTGCACCTGGGCTTTCTCTAGTTGTCTTGAGCAGGGGCTACTCTGCAGTTACAGTGCGTGGACTTCTCATTGCAGCGGCTTCTCTTGTGGTGCACGGGCTCCAGGCATGCAGGCTTCCATAGTTGTGCAGTTCGAGGGGACTAGAGCACAGGCTCTGTAGCTGTGGCACATGGGTTTAGTTGCTCAGCAATGGGATATTCCCTGGACCAAAGGATCAAACCGGTGTCCGCCTGCATTGCAAGGCAGATCCTTAACCTCTGGGCCACCAGGGAAGTCCAATGTTTTAAAACATAGTAGAGTTGATGTGTTCCTTGGGTAGCTTTCAGAATAATTTGAAGGAGTCACCACATTGCCTTATCTTTATAAGATAATAGATCAAATATCATTTGCCCTTGATGGAACAATTATATGTTGTCATCCTCAAAATAAGAAAGCTGTTTGTTTGTTTGTTTGTCTTATGCAGTTCTAGTTTCATTTTCCTCTTTCCTGGTAGGTACTTGAGTATTGCTAACTAAACTGAAATGCGGATCTCTGGAATACTCCGGTGTCTGTGAGGGTGGGATGCTTGTTGTTTTAGTTAACGTTTCCATCGGTGTAAAGAGAAGAGTGAGAGTAAAGGACACCTTCACTGTGTGACTTCTGTGCTAGAAATTAATTAAGCACAGCTCAGAAACAATATGTTATCGTCAGACTGCCTGCTCCTGCCCCCTTAAAAGTAATGGGATCCTTCTTTGTTTGGGCTTTGAACAAAGGTGAGGAGAGCCGTTTCCCCATAGACAAGACTAATGAAACCAAGAAATATACAGGTGATGTGAAAACTTTATTGAGGTAGCTTCTGCAAGGTGCTTATCATCTAGCGAGGACTATTCAGGTGGTCCAAGTGCTGAGAAGATAATAGCTGTGCTGAAAGGGCTTTTCCTGCTTTGGGTCACAGAATGAACCATAGTGGGATCCATTCCTGACTTAGTGTTTTCTCACACTGTGGCCTTAAATGTCAGTTTTATCCTTTCCAAAATGGCGTCGCAGAGTTGGATACAACTGAGGGACTGAACTGAAATGATGTGTTTTATTGCAAAGACTCTTACTGTTTAAAAACCTTCTTAGTTTCTTTTTTTCACTATTTAATATTAACAGGCTTGAAAATTTTTTCAGTGAGTTTTCCATGACTAATTACTTTTAAAGGAGTCTAGTCCCTTGATAGTCAAATTAACGATTCATTGTTCATCACATTTTTGTGTTTTTCCTCCTTTTTTCTCTTTGGTTGTTAATAATATAACAATATTACAACCAGCAGCCAGCCCTGTTAAGCATTTTAAAGGTAGAATTAATTTATTTGTTAATGCAAAATACATAGTACTAAATAAATTTTGAACCATTACTTCCTAATGTTAACTGAGAATGCAGTCGTTTTCATACATTCCCGCCATCCCTTCATTCCTTCACTTATTGCCTACGTGTGTTTATCGTCTGTTTTAGTTTGACTATATAATTTTTAAAAAATTAATCCCTCTTTATTTGTATAGTTTAGGGTCTTTCATGAATCCTAGTCTCAACTTACCAGCCTTGACAATTTAACCTACGGTTTTTTGTGTACTCTCAAGTGTTTTAATAGTTTTTAATGATTTTGTAGTTACAAGACCAACGGTAATGGATGAGAAAAGCAGGGAATTTGGTCAGATCTTAATTATTTAAATGTCAAGGCATCCTCGGGTGAGTTTTTATTTGCTTGTTTAAATTATCTTTTAGGCTCAGTAGAAAAGAAGCAGCAGAGAAGATCAATTAGAACTCGTTCTGAATCGGAGAAATCCACTGAGGTTGTGCCAAAGAAGAAGATCAAAAAGGAGCAGGTTGGCTTCCTACCTGTAGAGAGTTAAAGCCTTGTATTTGTAGATGTTGTGGCTTATGTTGGTACCTTAAAAGAAGGCGAGACCTCCCCAACACTGGATTTCCCTTCTGGACTATCTCATGCTTCTGTCCTGATGAATTCCAGTACCCAGTTCTAAGACAGCATCCCTGTGATTCTGCTTCAAGCATTTTCACAGAAAACAGTCAGGCTTCAGGAGATGGGAAACCAGTGGTCCAAGACTTTTAAAAATTCCTCTCGTTTATTTTGAATTTTCTGTTATGAGCAAAATGATTTCATGTTTTCATGATTTTTATTTGGAACCATCTCTGAGTTCCTTTTGAATTTTAATTTTTGACCTAAGCTGCTACTATCTGTTAATTTTATTTTTTAAACAAATCAAATTAACTGTAAGAGTTTTATTTAAGAAACATAATCATAGATGATCTGGTTTTTCTGCAGGTATCACAGATTTTTTTGGAATGTTGTTTTCCCAGTAGAAGGGCACTCACCTGTTATTGGGTTATCAGATACACACTATTTAAGTTTAAAAGGGGAGGGGCACGTTGACTGAAGGGTATTCAGCCAGTGTAATCATTGTAGTAATAGGCATACTAAGTTAAATTTTCAAAGAAATTTTTAGAAACCATTACTCCTTTAACTTAAGCTCACAGTCAGAATTTCTCTTCATTGTTTAAAGTAAAAAGATATTCATTTTTACAGACCAGACAGCTGCTATTAAACAAAAAGAATTATGACTAGTATTAGTTCCAATAAGCTTTCTATTTTTAAAACCACTCAAATACATTTAGAAGAATGTGGAGTTTTCTATATAAATGATTTCCTTCAGAATTTTAAACTTCCAAACTTGAGGTGATTTTGTGGGTGCGTTGTGGTATCAGCAAGCATGTAAAACAATTTTCTGAGAAATAGTTTAACACAAATTTCAATAGTATACTAATTTGACTTTCTTTTATCATCATTAGCTTTCATACTTAGGAAATTATATTCCAATAAATCTTTCTAAGCTCTTGCAGGTCTACAGTATTCCTTACCAAAATGAAGTTGTGACTTTGCCAGCCGGTTCCCCAGTTCACTCTGTGACCAGCCAGACTAAAATTAATAAGGAGAATGAGTACCAAAAAATGGGACAGATTGTTAATGCCACTGTGTTTAGTTAGTAGCAGAACAATACCAGTGATTATTTAGAAGATTTTATATTTGTATCGCCAATTGTATCTTGTAAAAGCTCTTCTGTTGTATGCTTTTTTCCTACCTGTTATAAAAAATAAAAAATAAAAAAATTTTTTTTAAAACTTAGAATAATCCTTAAATATTTACAAATGTGTTGCAACATGCATATTTCACCACATCTCAAAGAAAACTAAAATTCAGTTTGTAGCTTAAGCAGGAACTCCTCCAAAGAGCATCCTTCCTTCAATTCCAACAGTTCAGCCCTCCAGTTACCACGAGTTTTACATATCCTTTGGCAGAGTAACTTCTGATCTTGCTGTCCTAATGTAGGATCAAGACACTGTTCATAAGACACTCAAGAAAGCGCTTTTGCAATATTGCAAACTTAAGTTTGTACTAGCAGCAAAAGTATTGAGCTTCCAGCTGTATGGAGCCCCATAGCACTCTCTACAGAGAGAGTCCTGATCCCCAGCAACTTAGATGTCAGTGCAGGCACGGAGGATCTTTAAAGTGGTTGTGAGTTGCATTGACCTGAGTATCGTAGTGGGACTTCCCTGGTGGCTCAGACGGTAAAGCGTCTGTCTACAATGTGGGAGACCCAGGTTCGAGTCCTGGGTTGGGAAGATCCCCTGGAGAAGGAAATGGCAATCCACTCCAGTACTATTGCCTGGAAAATCCCATGGACAGAGGAGCCTATCATAGTAAGTAAGAGAGGAGTATCATAGTAAGTAAAAAATTACCCTAAACATCTTTGGGGCAGGTGGAGTTTACAGCATCCTCTGGGCTGCTTGTACAAACAGCCCCTCTCCTGCCTCCCAGATGAGGAGGAAAGCATCTGGGTTGTCTTCAGGCACTGAGGAAGCAGTGGGAGAGGGCTGCCCGAGCGCATGTGGCTGAGTGTTGCCCTTGGTGCCCAGCACAGGCAGCTCGGACTGAAACCCTCCCTGACCCTGAGACAGCTTTACCCAGAAAATGGGACCATGTCCAGATTTCAGATGCATTCATTGCTCATCATGACTTAGATTGATGGCCGTATTATTCCCCACCCCCCCACTGTTAATCTAGCAGAAGGAAAGAAAAATTCCCCACTCATGCTGTATTTTTCTGTCCAAAACAGGTTGAAACAGTTCCTCAGGCTACAGTGAAGACTGGATTACAAAAAGGTGAGTTATTTATAATGTTGCTCTGCATTTTCCTCAATTAAAACCAATTTTAAAGAATTCTTCGTACTTCATGTATTTTTGTGTGTCTCTGTAAATCATTGTTGTCGCTCTTCAGTCAATGATTTGTGTGAAACTGAAGCATTCCCCTGTGTTTGTGTGTGTGTGTGTGCGCGCGCGCCTGCCTGCGTGTGTGTCTCTTAGAGTTGATCTTACTCTGTGCCTCCATGTGAAAAGTCTTGTTCGTTTTGGTAAATTGGAGAACACCATGTAGGCTTAATACCTGTTTGCAACTTTTCTCCTTAAGATTCTGGGGTTTCACTGGTTTATAAACTAGGGATGTGACGAATCCACTTTTTTTGGTATTCGACTGAATACCGAATAGTAGCTATGTCAATAGCTGGCAAACCTGGACTATGACAAATCAGACGAGACCACCTGATTGAAAAAAAAAAAAAATCTTACCACGTTTATTCTTACAGTGCTGTAAAATCTTTTTTTTGTAAATTACAATGATTCATAGCCTACTTATGGCCATTATTTGCTGATCTTATGCAGAATCTATTTGAGATATGCACAAAGTTTAAGAAACCTTAAACTTAAGTCTGTACTTTCTGTGTGCAATTTGACTGCAGTACAAAAACTCCATAGCATTGATTCGTGCGTTTTTGGTGAGATCAGACTGTATTTAATGCCTGTAGTTTACTCTGGGCAAATTGCATTATTAAAAAAAAAAAACACCAGCCTCTCTGCATTCTCGGGGAGAAGTCTGCAGCGATGGTCTCCGTGGAGATCCTCAGCAGAACTGAACAGCCTCTCGGAGGGAACACTGCTTGGCGGAGCTCCAAGAAAAGACATCGCGATCGCTGCGAGATTAGGAGGCCTGATTGCGTTGTGTTTCCACCATTCCACAGGGTCGGCGGACCGGGGCGTGCAGGGCTCTGTCAGATTCAGTGACAGCTCCGTCTCCGCAGCGATTGAGGAAACTGTGGACTGAGATTCCTGTACAATTTCATCCCAGAAACTCCAGACTTGTAGTCTCCATGCAAGATTTCTTTGTCGGCGGCTCGATAAAACAGTTTCTTTGTTTTCAATTTTGATTTTGCCAATCATCACTATTGGCGTTTTCCTGCCTGGTTTCTTCTTCAAGACTCTGAACAATTGCTTTAACATTCAAATGATTTTTTTTTTTTTTTTGGTCTGAGCTGGATGGGTACAGCTTAAATCATGGGTCCAGCCTAAAAAAACCATCGTTTAACTTACATTGATCAATTTCAACATGGACTGTTTTTGGGGGTTTTTTTGTTTTTTGTTTTTTTTTCGGTTTTGCGTTTTTAAATAAAGCATCATTAATGCACATCGCAGGGTTTTGCCAAACAGCCCAAACTGTATACATTACAATCATTAAAAGCTCTTATTTTTTTTAACATTAGTGCCGTTATCATGGAGAACAGCGTGGTGGCTGCCTGTGGGCAGTCTGTCCTTTTTCTAGCATTTTCAGAAACTCATCGGAAATGGCGGTACCTGTGTTTCCCTCCGAAAGCCTCTCAGTACAGCACTCCTGTTCCTCTCTTAAAACTCCTTGTTAATCCAGTGATCTTTTAGGCCAAGGAAATATGTTGTGGTGGTGTTCTGGGTCCGTACACCAACAATGAAGGAGATAGATTTGTGTACTTGTGTTTTTTTTTTAAATCAGCGTTAACATGGGCAGGCACCCTCACTTTATAGATGTAAGGAAACCCTCAGTTGAAAACCTTGTAGGATGGGCTGTGATGACGAGGTTCCGGTTAACCTGAGCAGTCTCACGAGGTCCACATCCTCCACCACAGACCGTGGCCATACACCAAGTACTGCTCCCCGCCCAGCCTTTTCGGATCTTCACGGCCCTCGGGAGACCTGTTCCTCCTGGGTCTCTTCTGGACTGCACACCTCCACCATAGCTTCCTGGGCTGATCTAAGATGTCTGTCTGTTGTATGGAAATTTTTTGGGGAAAAAAAAGTGTCCCAAACACAAAACTGTGGGTTGAAATATTAAGCGTCTCCTTGATTCCTTTGGTATCCACCGTGGCTGATCCACACGTTCCATCGTGGCTGTTTCTGTATAGCCTATACTGCATTAGCCTGAGAGATTGTTGCTTTGTAACTTTTTGCACTATTGTTTTGGCCGGATTTGTATTACACACAGTTTTAAAAAAAAAAAAAAATTCTACACTATTCTCTGCCTTTTTTTTTTTTTTCATACTTATTCCTTCCCGCACCAGTTCCACACAGAGGCCTCTCATCCAGCTGTTCGTGATTTGGCTGCACTTGAACATTGATTGTCTGTTTACAGCCCTCAGCACTGTGTCGCCTAGATGGCATGACGTGTGTCGCGGTGCTGCAGCACTTGTAATGGTCACAGTAACTGCCCTCCACCGAGGAAGTCTCAGACGAACAATTGTGAACATCCAGGATTTATCTGGGGTGGGGGGCAATGATCATCTGAAATGCAAAATTCGGGGGAAAATGGCGCTATCCGTGTACGACTCGAATACGAATCAGAGATTTGTCACATCCCTAATAAACAAGAAGGAGGTGTCTCTGCAACCGTATTTGTAAGCTGCACAGTGTGTTGGGTTTTATGTCTTCCCTCCCCCCGCCCCCCCCAAATTGAACGGCTCCTTGCATTGCTCCCAATCGATCCGCTGTCCTGCAGTTCTCACCGAATTGGTGTTTAGGTCGGAACTTGGGCTCTGTGCCCGAAAATAGCTTTAGTGCAGGAGCTCAGAATTAAATGTTTTCAAAGAGCGGTTGTAAATTACATCACTCACCATCAGGAAGGTCAGAAGCTTATGAAGTTTTGACTCGTGACTTCAGTGTTACAAAGAGAGCTATGCTTTTTTTTTTTTTCTCACACTACAGATGAGTTTGGGGAAAGAAAATATTCTCCCACAAGAAAAAATTAAAACAACAAATGTTAAGCACTATTTTAGGATTAATTTCGGTGTGTTGTATTAAGGTGCCAGCGAGATTTCAGATTCCTGTAAACCTCTAAAGAAAAGGAGCCGCGCCTCAACCGACGTAGAAATGGCTGGTTCCACGTACAGAGACACGTCTGACTCCGATTCCAGAGGGCTGAGTGACCTGCAGGTAAGTATGTCCCAGAGCCTGGGTGCAATGCCATCTTGCTTTGCCAAACCAAGTAACCAAGTAATGCTTTGCCTGGCTTTTTTTTTTTTTTTTTTTTTTTTGGCAAGAATGAGAATTGGGGAAAAAAATATGGGTAGTAAAGGAACCATCTTGGTTATTTTGTAACTTAGTGCGGGGGTCGCTCCGCAGAAAGAGCGAGGCAGTGGAACTTCCCTCAGCAAAGCTGAGGAGTCCCGAGAAGAGGTGAGCCTGCTGTCCGCTGACCCAGCCCCTCGTAAGTGAGAAACAATCAGACGCGACAGGGGTTCCCTCTGAGCAGTTCCGCTTTATTGCCACAAACTCTTGGTTTATATAGGCAAGCAAGGGGGTTCTGCGAGGGACCTCCCATAGTTGCACCAATCACGTTAAAGGTCAAATTATAATATGCATATAAGGTCAAGTCGTCATGAGCTTAATAGGAGTCTATGGTAATCACGTACTGTCCACGTGTACGAAAGTCAAGAGAGCCAATCAAAAACTCTAACATGGACCACGCCCCTATCTCTATCGCTGGACGCCATCTTGGCTTCCAACCGCAAAAGCTAGCCCGTTTTTTTTTAAGGTTTCCCACGTAGGGCCCCACAACTTACGAGTCCCTTAACTTTGCTAATCTTTTGGATCGGAGGTCTCCAACCTCTGGGATCTAAGGCCTGACGATCCGAGGTGGAGCTGATATAGTAATAACAGAAATCAAACTCAAAACAAATGTAATGTGCTTGAATCATCCCGAAACCACACCCCGCCCTGCACCCCTAGTCCATGGAAAAGTTGTATTCCATGAAACCTGTCCCTGGTGCCAAAAAGGTTGGGGACTGTGGGTTGGGTTTTTTTTTTTGTTTTTTTGTTTTTTTTTCACTTTAACAGTTTCTGTCAAACACCAGACATCTGGTATCCAGGGGTTTTAGAAAGAAGAGGTTGTGGGAAGATTTATCTGAGCAAGGCTTACTAGGATTATCATAGCACCTAATTTTGAGGAGATTCTTGTTTTTCTTAAAAGCTTGTTCTGTTTTCCATGCAGGCAGGCTTTGGAAAGCAAGTCGATAGCCCTTCAGCTACTGCAGAGGCAGACGTTTCTGATGTGCAGTCCGTGGATTCAAGTTTGTCACGAAGAGGCACTGGAATGAGCAAGAAGGATACTGTGTGTCAGGTAGGCAAGGGGCCTGTCCTGCAGCTTGAAACAACGGCCATGATGTCCTGCCAGTATACCGCTTCTGTCCTGTCAGGATAGTATATTTCTTAAAAAAAAAAAAATTGTATTCCTTTATTTGGCTTCACTGGGTCTTCCTTACAGTATGTGGGATCTAGTTCCCTAATCAAGGATCGAACCCAGGCCCCTTGCATGGAGAGCAAGGAGTCTTAGCCCCTGGACCACCAGGGAAGTCCCAGAGAGGGTAGTATCTTTCTGAATTGCAATATTACTTTAAAGCTACAGACCTCAAAGCCACTTCTGGCTCTTTTCTTCCCTTTCGGAGTTGGAATACTTACTATTCACATGAAACTTCGGGTCCTCACTGGGATATTGTTTAGTTGCTAAGTCAGATCTGACTCTTTTGCCACCTCATAGACTGTAGCCCACCAGGCTCCCCTGTCCATGGGATTCTCCAGGCAAGAATACTGGAGTGGGTTGCCATTTCCTTCTCCAGGGGGTCTTCCCAACCCAGAGTTCAAACTGGAGTTTCCTTCATTGGCAGGTGGATTCTTTACCACTGAGCCACATTGGAAGCCCCCTTTATTGTGATACTCTCTTATTAATTAGAAGTAAATGACAGATGTCTGCCTTCAAAAACATTCCCTTAAATTTAAGTTGATATTACTGTTTTTAAGGTTTATTTCCCCTTTCTGAAAAATACTGATTTGCCCTGTGAAGCAAAGTTGAAGTTTGCAGATTCCAAACAAGGAATCATCAAAGATCGAGTGTAACTTTTAAACTTTATATCTATTGGGTACAGGGAAGAGTTTGCTAGTTCAGTGGTTCTCAAAGTGAGGGCCAAGGGCTAGCCGCACTGGCACAGTCAGGATACTTACTGGAGATTCTCAGGCCCAACCCAGACCCACTGAATCAGAAACCGTGGGCCCAGCAAGCTTGTCTTCACAGGCCCTCTAGTGGCCCCGATGCCTGGTAGAGTTTGAGAACTGCTGTTTTTTTTGCCTTGTTACAGATCTGTGAAAGCTCTGGCGACTCTCTGATTCCCTGTGAGGGAGAGTGCTGCAAACACTTCCACCTGGAGTGCCTGGGCTTGTCATCACCCCCTGATGGAAAGTTCGTCTGTGTCGAGTGTAAAACTGGTGAGCATCCCTATTCTGGGTAGATACAGGGTGGCAGGTGGGGGTATACAGAGCCTCTGTCTCCTCTGACTGTACAGAGGTTACATCAACCTCTGACTGTGATGGTTACATCACAAACTGTAACCATGGGGAGCTGTATTTTTAGTGGAAAGATGGAGGGGCCAGAAATTGGTTTGAGGGGGTTGTCACCATTTCTTTCTTTTACCCCATATGTAGACTTCCACCAGTCAAAATAATTTATAGAGAAAGGAATAGGTAAGTTTTTATTTCTTTTGTGTCATAGCCTCACTTTTAGGTAAAGTCATGGAAAGCAGGATGTTACCAATAATGTAAGTGAAAAGTCACCTGGTTGTGAGATGGCCTGGTAGTGCTTCTAGGAACCTGTTTGTATGTTTTTGTGGGTTTTATTTCGGCTTTGCTGTGAGAAACTATGAGCCAGTTGGATGTCAAGTATTTATGATATGCTGACCTTACCTTTGATACTTTATTATTTTCCTACTCTTTCCCCCCTTTATTTGGATTCTCATAGATATTTATTTTATACTTTTTTACTTGTATGCCTCCAAAAATCTCTTGTATATTCCAAACTCTATTAGAACGGTAACTTTGTTTTTAACCAAACACTTCCTAAATGCCAGCTGCTCTTAATACTCGGCATTTTGTCTTCTTATCTTGTTTGATCCTCATTACATTATGAGATCACTACTATTATGATGTCCATTTTACAGAGTGTGAAACTGAGGTTTAGAGCGTTTGGTTCCCAGCCTTGCCCAGAGTCACAAAGATATACATGGTGAAGCTGGGGTTCCGGCTCAGGAGGCAGAGCTTGACCCCAGGGTCCTTGCTCTTTCCCATTGCCTTCTGCCACCTTGACCCAGTAGACAGGGATCATGTATCATATATCCTGACCACACCCACACACCCTTACTTATATACACAGGCAAAAACTAAGCTACAGAAGCTAAGAGAAATAACTTATATTTTTCCCTATGTAAGGTATCATTTTATTGATCACATTTAGACTCTGCAGAAAAACTTTTGGACAGTTTGCCAGCTGACAGCCTCAGAGTCAGATTATCTACACATTGTTTTATTTGGCCTTCAAAATGAGTTCTGAACGTGTAAACACACAACAAGCACGTACTCTTGGTTCCCCACCTTCCCTACTGTGCCCTTATTCTGAAACCCTGTCACTCAGTCATTGATGTGCCTGGCGCAACTAAGCTTTCAAATTTTCAGCCTGTAGTTTAAATTACTGATGGGAAGGACCATGTATCTCAGTATTAAAACATTCTTAGGGCTTCTCTTCTAACTCTAGAATCCAGCAGAAATCTGCCAACAAATGTTAGATGTAATCTATTTGGTACACATCTACTAGAAAGTTTAAGAAGCAAATTTGCTTTAAAAGCAATTTAAGTAAACAAAGTTAGAGGACTCATACTTCCTGATTTCAGAATTTACTACAAAGCTACAGTAATTAAAACAGTGTGGTACTAGCATAAAGACATGAACCAATGAAATAGATTGGGGAGCCCAGAAATAAACTCACATATGGTCAAATGATTTTTTAACAAGGGTGCAAACACTGGTCAATAGTGTTTTCTATAAGTGGTGCTGGGAAAATTGGATCCACATTCATTGAACTTGAACCCTTACCCTATGCCATATATATATATATATTAATTCAAAATGATCACAGACCAGAACATAAGAGCTGAAAGTATAAACTCATAGGTGAAAACACCAGAAATAAATAATCCAATTCAAAATTGAGCAAAGGACTTGAATAGACATTTCTCCAAAGAAATAATACAAATGGCCAGTAAGACATGAGAAAATTTTCATTCTCATTACAAACATCATTAGTAATCCAGGAAATGCAAGAGTAACTGTTTTTTAAATTGCTTTTGATACATTTTTTATCACATGAAAATCAGTTGGATACCAATGTGGTACACTGCCAACATATTAGGAATGTAAACTCAGATTCTTTAAGGTAATTTAGGAAGTTTTATTTGTTTATCAAAAGATAAACACATTACATGTAAAAAGTATCAGGATACATGCGTGATAAGTTCTTATACTTCCTGTTAGGTAAAAGGCGACCAGGTACACCCAAAAAGTGTTTAACGGGCTTTAATGGCGAAGTGCTCCGGGCTTTAATGGCGAAGTGCTCCCGGGCGTGGTTCCCGGACCCTAACGCGGCAGGTCGAGGAAATCCGCGCCGGGACCGTGTTGGAAGTTTGTTTATATACGCACGTTGCGAGGGATGGCTGGGCTAGCGGGTGGAGGTTTGGATAGGCTGCTGGCTCCTGGCCTCGCCAGCTGATAGGTTTCTCTATGCGGCTGGGGCGGGGCGGCTTTAGCTGGCGGAGTGTGCTGTCATTGGTCCCTGGTGTCTGGGAGGCTCCCTCCGTTAGGGACTGAGGAGGGGGCGGCTCGTCATGGCAGCCTGCGAAGTGTGCTGTCATTGGTCCCTGGGATCTGGGAGGATCCTCCCTTAGGGACTTTCTCCAGCGGGAGGGAGAGGAGGGGCGGCCCATCATGGGTCCCACCCCCCCACCCCCCACCCCCCACCCCCGTCTGACCTTACACTTCCACTTTCTATTGTTTAAGACAAATGTGACTTCTGGATAGAAAACATTTTCATTGACCCTTTTGAATAAAATGTGTAACAGGCAGTTTTACTTGTTAATTTCTTATTCTAAGAAGACCATATTTTTAGGAAGACCATGTCCTACTGGGGCTTCCCTGGTAGCTTAGTTGGTAAATAATCCACCTGCAATGCAGGAGACCCAGTTTGATTCCTGGGTTAGGAAAATCCCCTGGAGAAGGGATAGGCTACCTACTCCAATATTCTTGGGCTTTCCTTGTAGCTCAGCTGGTAAAGAATCTGCCTGCAAAGTGGGAGACCTGGATTCGATTCCTGAGTTGGGAAGATCCCCTGGAGAATGGAAAGGCTACCCCCTCCAGTATTCTGGCCTGGAGAATTCCAGGGACTGTATAGTCCATGGGGTCGCCAAGAGTTGGACACGACTGAGCAACTTTCCCATGCCTTAGTGAGGAGGGAGAGCAGTGGAATCATCCCCATGCTAGAGCCCTAAGCCTGAGTCTTACAGGGATTTATAGCTCAGCTCTATTAGTGTAACGGCACCGCTCGTTACAACAATTTTCGTTTATATTAGACTTACTTTGATCATTATGAAAGCCTATTTCATTTTTATATGGAGCAGTTTATGCATTAGGTAAAGCCAAACCTTTTAAACTTTAAAATAATTTTCTTTTAATTTTTTACATTTCTAAAAGTTATTTTAAAAACAATAGTATTTCTTTCTTATCTACCCATATGTTAAAATATAATTTGAAATTATATATATGCAGTGGGACAACAGCAACCCAAAAAAAACCCTGCTGTTCTTTATTTCTGTAGCAAAAACAATTTTTTAAAAAATTTGAACATGACTGTGTGTATACTAATTTTGAAGAATTTTTATAATTCACCCAATTTAACACTGCTGTATTTTATTTATGCAGCAAAGCCAGTTAAAAACAACAACAGATATTTGAACATCACAGTTATAAGTACTAATTTTAAAAGATCTTTATGACTTAGTCAAATTGTAATGGTTAGCTACTTCCAAAACCACATCCAACTTTCTGTTAAAAATCAAAACAAAAAACTATTCCTTGTACATTTTTTTCCTTCAGAATTTTTATAACATCATAAGAAAAATGAGCAAAAAACTTGAACACTTCCCAAAAGATGAATCCAAATAAATAGCCACTTAAAATTTCCATATGTCACACAGACACAAAATGAAAACGCCAATCCTGATTTTAAAAGGCAGATAATGACAGCTTTCGGTTGTTTGCAGTTGCAAACAGTACTTCAGCCAACATCCTTTTACACATACAAGTCTTCTCTAGCACAGACAGCAAGTAGAATGTCTAGGCCACAGAAAGTAGATGTCTCCTTTCAGAATGGATACTGCTTTGCTGCCTTCTGAGCTAGTTCTTTCCAACTTACCTCCTACCTTTTATGAGTGCCTGTTTCACCACACCCTAATCACAGCCAGCACTATCAAACTCTGCATTTTTTTCCTATTTGATGAATTTTTCTAATGTTACTTGTGGTTTTAATTAGCATTTATCTGATTACTAGTAAAGTTGAGCATTTTGGCACATGTTTATTGGCCGTCTGTCTTTTTTGCTTTCTATAAATTGCCTGTTCATACCCTTTGCCCACTTTTATATTAGGCCATTTCTACATTGATTCATAGTTCTTTATAGTGGTTCAGTTGCCAAGTCACGTCAGACTCTTGCGACCCCGTGGACCGTAGCCTACGAGGCTCCTCTGCCCATGGGATTTCCCAGGCAAGAATACTGGAGTGGTGTGCCATTTCCTTCTCCAGGGGATCTTCCTGATGGAAGGGTCGAACCCCGTGTCTCCTGCACTGCAGGTGAATTCTTTACTGCTGAGCCACCAGGGACGCTCATAAGTCTTGTGCTCTTTGCTTATATATGTTATATATATTTACCCCATGATTCTTCTTTATTTTGTATTGATTGATTGATTGGCTAATGCATGGATGCTACGTTGCTTCAGTTGTGTCGGACTCTTTGTGACCCTATGGACAGCCCTCCAGGCTTCTCTGTCCATGGGATTCTCCAGGCAAGAATACTGGAGTGGGTTGCCATTTCCTCCTCCAGGGGATCTTCCCCACCCAGGAATCAAACCCGAGTCTCTTATGTCTCCTGCATTGGCAGGCAGGTTCCTTACCACTAGTACCATCTGGGAAGCCCGATTGATTGGTTAAAGCATAGTTGATTTATATTAGTTTCAGGTGTAAACCATAATGATTCAATATTTTCATAGAATATACTTCTTTTAAAGTTATAAAATATTAGCTATATTTTGTGTGCTGTACAATATATCCTTGCATCTTACCTATTTTATTATACATAGTAGTTTGTACCTTTTAATCACCTACGCTCATCTTGCCCCTTTTCATCATGCCTCTTCCCACTGGTAACCATTAGTTTGTTCTGTTTCTGTGAGACTGTGTTGTTATATTCATTCATTTGATTTTTAGATTCTACATATGTGATAATATCACATATGAACTCTTTATATAGCAAAACATAATCCTTTGTCATCCTTGTTGCATTTATTTTTTTACATCTGTTTGTTTTTCACTTGTTCCCGTTTTTTGTTTTTTTTTTTCCTTCCCCATTCTAATTGTTTCTGTCTCACAGTGTTTGGCAGATTGATGAGTGGAGCCTTCTGAGCTTCAGAGTTTCTGTATTGGTTTCTAATTGTAGTTTCAATTTCCTAAATAGTTTATAGAACTATCATATTTTCTATTTATTTTTGTGCCAGTGATAATAAGTTCTGTTTTTCTAGGAATCAGTTCGTCTAAATTTTCAAATTTATGCAAAAAGGTAGTGACATCCTCCTATTTGTTTAAACATTTGTAGGATTTGTAGTGATGCATCATTTTGCATTTTTTATATTCTTAATATTGCTGCTTTTTCTCCATTTTTTTATTAGTTACTTATTGCCAGGGATTTCAGTTCTTTTTCAGAGAACCGAGTTTCTGTTTTGTTAGTTATCCCCAGTCCATATTGACTTCACCCACTTCTTGCAGAGTGCATTCACAGGTGCAGAATTCTGGCTTGGTAACAGCTTTCTTTCAGCCCTTAGTGATAGCATCCCCTGGCTTCCAGCTTTCTCTTTCCATCAGCTTTCAGTCTTGTTTCTCTGAAGGTGATTTTAATATTTTCTCTGTCCTTGATTTTCTGCAGTTTTAATAAGACATCTAGCCATAACTTTGTTTTTATTAGGATTATGAGTTTTCATTTTATGTCTGATCTACAAATGGAAATTCTGATTATCTGATCACATCTGTCTTTCCACTGGTTATTTCTTTATTCTTAGTTGGGAAGACCTGCTGCTCTCAAGTGTTGAAAAATTCTGCTCTAGGTTTTCTATGGACTCTATTTTAGTGTAAAGTGAGAAGTGGGGATCTGAATTGCTTTTAGTGCTATATCTTCAAATGGGTGATCAATTATTGTGGAAAGTCAGTTATTCTAGCAAGTTTTATTGTCATGTTTTAACTGTTTTCAGCACTTTTTTGTATATTAAAATCTTACACATAGTAGTAGAATCTGTAGGGGGAGGGGTTAGCTCTCTGATATCAGTAGCTGCTTCTGATTTAATCCAGATTTTATTTAAACTGTGTTCCTCACCAATTTTGCAGGACAGCACCCGTGTTTTTCATGTAAAGTGTCTGGTACGGATGTGAAGCGTTGCTCTGTCAGCACTTGTGGGAAATTTTACCATGAAGCCTGTGTCCGCAAATTCCCAACTGCCATCTTTGAATCAAAAGGCTTCCGCTGTCCCCAGCACTGCTGTTCTGCCTGCTCTATGGAGAAAGATATCCACAAAGCAAGTAAAGGTAAAACAAAGCTAAGGAAGGGGACAACGTTTGGGGCTGTTTTAAGTGCAATGGCAAACAGTAAGCACATTATTATAAAGAACATTGGGCATCCTCCCTTTGTTTATCTATAGCTGTTGCAGCTGGGCCACAGTAGATAGTAAAGTAAGTGGTAAATAGATAGTAAAATAAAATTAGTAAAGTAAGATAGTAAAAAACACAGTCGTATCTGACTCTCTGTGACCCCATAGACTGTAGCCCACCAGGCTCCTCTGTCCTTGGGATTATCCTGGCAAGAATACTGGAGTGGGTTGCCATTTCCTTCTGCAGGGGATCTTCCCAACCCAGGGATCAAACCCGTATCTCCTGCATTGGCAGGAGGATTCCTGACCACTGAACCACCAGGAGAACCCTAAGATAAGTGGATACAAGGTTCTAATTCAGACCATGAGAAGGAAATTCCATATGTTCAAAATTACCCCTGGAGATTCCTTCAACAGGTGCCATATTGGCGACCACCATTTCTCCAGCACTGGAGCAGACAAAATTTTTTTGAGTGACCTCTAGATGGGCACTACATTTAGGGACCATACAGCATAGAAATGGCAGAGCCAAATTAGTTCTACTATAACCAGTATCATCCTGGGTCCCCAAAGATCTCCCTTTGTGTCAGCAGATGCTTTGTGACCCAGGTTCCTCCCTGACCATCTTCCAATAGGTCGCATGGTGAGATGTCTGCGGTGCCCAGTCGCCTACCACTCTGTAGATGCTTGCATTGCTGCCGGCAGCACCCTTGTGTCTTCCTGCGCTCTCATCTGCAGTGACCACTCCACACGGAGCACTGGCTCTTCCTCTGCTGTAAATGTAGGCTTTTGTTTCGTTTGCGCCAGAGGTGAGTCTCAGTCCTTTCTCTTCAGGTCTTTCTAGGTTCATTGGTAAATTTCCCCATTAAAATCGAGTTCCAGGAATACCCCTAAGAGAGATGCACACTTGCAGCAACCAGTCCCTTTTGTTAAATTAGATACTCAGACTGTTAGAATATTAATCCTTCCATAAATTAAGCTAAATTCTGCTTAATTTCTTAGTAACTTAAAGATGAGTCCTCAGTGTTCCTGTTTGGAGCATCAAAAGATTACAGTTGACCCTTGAACCACGTGTTTGAACTACCCGCATCCACTTGTGTACACTGTTTTCTCAATGTGTACTCCAGTGTTGGTGGAATCCACAGATGCAGGAGAGAGACAACTGTAAAGTTACAAAGGATTCTGACTGCGTGGGGGTCAGCGCCCCTAACCCCCACATTGTTTAAGGGTCAATTCTCTTCACTTTTCCAAACAATTCTTCAGTTTGAAATAGAATCTTCTCATGTCATATTATGTAATCCAGAGTTTCCAACTAATTTAGATTTCACTTGCAAGGCAAGAAGATCACATTTATTTTTCAATTATTTATGTTGTATTTTATCATGTTTTGGTCTGGCATCGAGGGAGGCCTAATGGGATACAGCCAAGGCAACATATGGGGTATATTAGTTAAGAGCCTGCAGTGCAGGCTTTCTTACTTGCCAGCTGTTGATACTTAAGTCTGCCAAGAGATTGATCAATTAAAAACAATATTGTATCCCTGAGGGTGTCAGTGAACTTAAGTTCGTGATAAATCTAAAGTAAAATTTCTTTAGCTGAATATGATACGGAGTATTCACCTTTACAGAATGTCTCAGCTATTTTATAATAAAAACAATTTTTAGTGTAATGTTTAGTGTAATCTAAAGTGTAAGCATTTTAGAAATCAACTAATATCCCCAAACACAGTTTGTTGGGATTTTTTTGTTATAAATGCTGAGTTTTCTAAACTTCCCTTAGTGTGAAATTCTTGAAAGGATTCTATGGCATGTCAGCCCTATTAGATTATGTTTGGCCTATATTGTGGAGAAGGCGATGGCACCCCACTCTAGTACTCTTGCCTGGAAAATCCCACGGACAAAGGAGCCTGGTAGGCTGCAGTCCGTGGAGTCGAGAAGAGTCGGACACAACTAAGCGACTTCACTTTCACTTTTTACTTTCATGCATTAGAGAAGGAAGTGGCAACCCACTCCAGTGTTCTTGCCTGGAGAATCCTAGGGACAGGGGAACCTGGTGGGCTGCTGTCTATGGGGTCGCACAGAGTTGGACACGACTGAAGTGACTTAGCAGCAGCCCATATTGAAAAAGAAGTTTGAGATCTTGTTTTCTTTTTTAAATAATTTTTTATTGGAGTATAGTTGCTTTACCACGTTGTGTCAGTTTCTGCTGTACAGCAAAGTGAATCAGCTCTGTATTTACATATATCCTAACCCTTTGTTTGGATTTCCTTCCCATTTAGGTCACCACAGAGCACTGAGTAGAGTTCCCTGTGCTGTACAGGAGGTTGTCATTAGTTATCTACTTTAGACATAGTGGTTGTGTTTTGTTTTGTTTTAGAAGACAGTTCTTTCCATTTGGTGAAAGTACTATGAAATGTTTTTAATAGAATTTAGCTAGTATGATAGATCTTGAGTTGTTTTACTTTTGTAACTCTCATTAAAAAAAAAAAAAGACCAGAGGAGGTGGACAGTAGAGGATTAAGTAACTGGTAGTCCTTCTTGTAGCAGCCAGCTGAGTCAGTGTACACATTGCTTTGAGCTGGCCTGTTTCGCAAGCGTGTGGGGCGGCCGCCGTCAGAAATGCTGGGTAGAGCAGTGAGGGCAGCTGTATCCTGCCCTGAAGGCTGGATGGCACAGGGAGGAGAAGATTGGACGTGTCTCATGCCACATTGCATTAGCCAGAGAAAATGTCAGCATGTGCCTTGTCCATCTCCCCATTCCTAAGAAAGGAATGCTAGGGTGAAAATACTGAACTAACAACTGAATGACTAGCTTTAGAGACTTTCAAATAGATGAATGTCAGTGATAACATAAAGTCTCTGTTGCTTTGTAAATATTACTTTTACTCACTTTCACTTGGAGTGATGGAGGGGGGTGGTGTGTGTGTATGTGTAACTGAGCCAACACTTTATTAATAAATATCAAGTTTAAAACTATCATGTTGGCTTACTCGGCAGTACATTCTGAATCAAGTACCATCAGTAAGTATATCAACCAATATTTTTTTTTGCTCTATTTCATTCAATAATTGGGTGACCTTTAAAGCAGGTATTTTTTTATATAAGTAAGGTAGAAAATGACCCCTTGTCAAGGAACCTAGTTTTAGAGCAAATTCTAACCGTTTTAAGTTTAACTGTCATGCCTTGATTAAAAGCTTGACATAATGGAAACACCATATTTTAACAACAGGATCACATTTGGATTTTATCAATTTGGCAGTTATTCTGCAAGATTTGCTGTACTGAAATGCCTTTTTAAGAACAAGATTATTTAATTCTCGAATACTCTAACTGCAGCTTTGCACAGTAAACAGAAACTTTCATTTTCTTTTCTAGCATTTTACAGAAAATTTTTCTAAATAGATCAGATGCTAGGATTTGAAAAGGGCTTAAAAGTTCTCCAGAAGTAAATGATACGTGTTCCTTTATCAGTATTTATAGAGGGTCTCCTTTTTTAAGGGGATCTAATTGTAATAAATCCACACTTATTAAAAGGGATACTTCAGTCCTTTATGTTTTGGCATTAGGCAACTTAGCTTGTGTTGCAGTTGTTTCTCTCTCTGCACAGAGGATTTTTGTCTTAGTTCTTGGTTATTGGTTGTTTAAAATCATTAAGCTAATTCTTAAAGCCTGAAATATCTGGAAATATTTTTGGAAATGCTTCAGCGTTTCGAGGAACAACCCACCTCCCCTGCCCCTCATGGTGTCATAAGTGCCATTTCAGTGCAGTAGAGATTCTTCAGCATTCCCTTTCATCTGGAGGGTGCTGTAAAATAAAAGTTACTTAACATTTTAAGTTGTTCTTCCCTATTTAAAAGCCACTGTACCACTTTTCTCTATTAAATGTATAAAATTCATTCAACATTATATAACCTTTATTCAAAGATTCTTCTGTATTACCAATTAGCAATTTCAAGTTCCATTCACATGAGAGATACTTCCTGAATCTCAGTGTCGAGCAGCACCAAATGAAGATAACATCCACCAAAAATAATAAATGGTCACCCCTTTAGAAACAAAACTCTACCCTCTTCTCAAAAAGATCTCTGTGAAGCTGCTGTCGTGATTTGCACTGTAAAGTCTTAGGTTGTTATAAACTGACCAGTAACCACAAACAGAAAGTTTCCCTGGTCTTGCAGGTCCCTTGGCTACAGGATGGACTTAACTCAGGGCAGGAGGAGAAGGGAGGGAGGAGAGGTGTGTGCTACTGGTGGGTTAGAGCAGATGGTGTTTTCCTCCAATAGGACAGCTGTATTAGTGGATTGAAAGGACGTTTTTATAAACCCTTAAGTTGGTTATTATCCTAGCAGGACAAAATTTTAAAGATTTGCAATACCTCATTGAAGTTCAGCAACTTACAGCGTCTTTAAAATCATGTATCATACTAATAAAAGGAAAGCGTCGTTGTCTGGCTGAGAAAGCTGGAATTTGAGGGTATCTAAACATCTTAGCAGAGAGGAAGGGAGGCCCGATTCTGCCATTCAGTGCTGCTTGACGTATTGAAGGTGACCAGGGTCTCTACTGTGTCATGTAGACAGTGCTTATTTCTACTGTTAAGTGATATGTCATTTTATTCTTTGGGTTGTCATCATAGTCCTTCTAAACACTGAGGAACATAGCTCTGTTTTCCAGAGGGGGTTTTCAGAACGACATCAAACACAGTTTAATCCTCGAGTTTGAGTTTTTTCCCTGGGTGTGTAGATTTCTGTGTAGAGATAAGGCATTGAGTAGCCTAAACTCCCTTTACTAACTGTAGAAAGCTTTTTCTGTCAGATCTTTCTTTTTCTTCATATTCTTTTTCCCCCACCTTGAAGCACAGCTACATAGTAGGTGTTGGTTTATTTTTCCTCATGGAATCATGGGTAGTTTCATTGCAGCTCACATCTTTCTGTTTGTCTCGTATAGGGCTGATAGTGCAGGACCATTCAGACCCCATGTTCAGTTCCTATGCCTATAAGTCCCACTACCTACTGAACGAATCAAATCGTGCAGAGTTGATGAAATTACCTATGATTCCTTCTTCGTCAGCTTCCAAAAAGAAATGTGAGAAAGGTAATAATCAAAATAGTTTATCTCTTACTTTTATTTTTGCATTTCCTATTTTTTTCTCTTTAAATGAAGGGGGAAACTGTATGCCTGTCAAGCACCATCTGTTGCTTTCAGTAAATTCTACCTTGGTGGCTGTGACTGTCTTCATATGGCTGCAAAATTATTAAAAAGGGCTTAAAATAATTCTGCTATTACAAATTTTTACTTACACTTCTTGAATAAGTTTTCGCACATTCCATATATCTGTAGTTATTAAAATTGAAAGACTAGGATTCTGCTTAATATAGAAATGTATTCTGAGACCTCTTTCTCTTTTGCCTGAGCTACCATTCATGTTAGAATAGAACAGACAGGATGTAATTTGTTACTAACTTTCAACTAAATAACAAGATAGGCTATTAAACAGAAGGGAACAAAGATAACTGACCCTTAAAATTTTGATTCTGGAATATATTCTGTCGTTTTGTTTCTTAAATGTTTGCTATGAAAACTAATTGCCCTTCTCTCAGGAGACATTGGTGGGCAGCTGGGAGAATGCACAAATACTGGAGCTTAAAAGGCAGCCCAGCGGAACTGAAGAATAGCTTATGGATAATTTATCCACAGAGAACAAAGAGCTAAATGTATATATTTATTTCCTCCCAGTTATCTATGGAAGAAAAATCTTGTGTTTTGCCTTACAGAGCCTACATATAATACAGCAGGGGTGGGGGGTGGGGAGTAGTAATGTATTATTGGGGGAGTTATTATTCTAGAGGGTAAAATAAATAACCTAGAAGGTGAAGGCCTTTTCCTGTATACATTTCCATTATGATCTGGGGCCAGGCTCAGAATCTTTAAAGAAATTTTAATTCATTTTTTTTCTTTCTTTGTGTTGCCTGCTGCTGATGTATGTTTGCTGTTTGTCAGACATCTGAAGTAGCGACCCATGACTAAAGGAAAGTATCACTAAGCAAGTTGGTTAGAACCCATGGAGAAGGAGGTTGAGAGACTGTTGACTTTTTGTCTGTTTTCCATTGAAGTCACAATATGGCATCTTACTGGTGGTACCACCTGTTTCCAAAAAAAAGATGGACATGGGTCTGCCTAATTCCATAGTGCAGTAAAATTAGACTACCCAAGGCATTTTAGGAAATGCCTGATTTCCCTGCTGGCGCCTTTATAAAATTAGACAAATTTAATTGTTGCTTACTTTGTGTTCAGTACTCGGTATTGGCCTTGACATGAATTGAAATTATTTTGAGCCCTCTGTTTGCTTAGCTTGAACCGTTATCTTTCTTCTCTTGCACCCTAAAGCAGTTTTCTTGCATAGCACCAAGGTGGAGTGTTCATATTTTTATTTTTCTATTTCCCTGTGTATTTTTGTCAAAAAATCGTGATGATTTTCACTGATGATTCAGGGTCTGTATTTCCTCTGAAATAAGACTTAAAATTCAGGTCTATTCCATAATGTTAAAAAATGGCCACACCAACCCAAATAATCACATGTCCTCAAAGCTATTTGCAAAGACCACTCTCCCTACTGGTCATTTCTTTCTGATGGAAAAATGAATTATTTCATTTTACTTTAAACTTACAGAAGAATTCCCTACCTAAGCTGAGACCACTCAGGCAGCTAATCTCTAGGTTGGAGAATTGAAACAATTAATCCACATTAAGATCTGCAGACGAAGGGGAAAATCCAAATGATGGAAGTAAAAGCTTTTAAGCAGAGGAAATATAGTAATTTAATTCATCACTGATTGTACATGGATTTTCTTTTTGTTTTTATGTTAATTAGTTAGAAGTTTGAAAGTCTACAGGAAGACAAGATTTTCTGGAAAATTGATAGAAAGTGCTCAAAAGGTTGGAGCATATGATTTGATAAAGTTGTATAGTGGGCTCTTAACCTTTTGCTTATAAGACTTTAAATCTCAGTACACTTATGGGTTATAGACTTGGTTTTCTAATGGAAAAATGATTTTTTTTTACAGTAAATGTCTTTATTGTATTTCATCTTCAGTGATTAACATTCTTCCCTGTCACTTGTTGAAATACCTAATCTCCCCTCAAATTTCTTTAATTTTTTGCATTTAAAAATAATATTGTTTCATTTGCTGCACCTGTTTTTGTCTTAATTTAATACAGAGATCATTTTGTGTTTTTAAAAGGAGAGGATTTTGCTAGGCTACTTAAAGAGATCTCCTTGTATGTGATACTTGATTCTACCTGATACTTCTTTCATGCTATAAAGCAGTGGTTCTCAATATGATGTCAGAAAATATTACAAACAAAAATTTGAACTATGTTTAATATTTCAGAAAGTCTAACAGAATCAGCCATTTGTGCAAAATACAGTTGCATGAGTTTCTCTGTATTTGGCTAATTTTAACAATTTAATATGATAAGACTAGTTTTGTTACTGGGATCTGAAGCTCCAAGTGGCTATTAGATATTACTGTAGTTAATTAAAACATGAAAAATAATTGTGGCTTTTAAAATGTTTTTTTGTTTTGTTTTGTTTGGGTGGGTTTTTTGGTTGATAAAATATTTGAAAACATGAGTCCATGGGAAAGGGAAAGGGGACCCTTGGTGATGAAAAAGTTGTAAACCACTGCTATATAGCCTGTTTGACTTTCTTTGTCTTTCCTGAAAAGGTAATGATAATGTAATCACAAATTCAAGATCTTTTTGCTTTTTTGTATGCTTACAAGTGAAGAAAAAAGTAGTGGTCAGCCTATTGGCTATTTCATTCTCGCTAATATTGTTATAAAGGGATTTAGTTAGCTGTGCCACTGGATTAAAATACAAAGATGACCATTGTTTACTTTCTTAGCTTTCAAGGAGAAAGAAAGAGTACATATTTTTCTGAAAATCTGTTCTCACATCTACTCAAGGCTAAAGATTTTATGCATCTGTTTGTCATATGTTAAGAGTCTTAACCCACGGCTAAACCAGTGCCTCATTTAGTCCTCATTTCAGAGGGGTGAAGAGTCATATTTTTCCTACTCACAGTTCCTCACACGCTCTTGAGTTTCTGGCCACTGAAGCCCTCCCTAGGAAGGACTGAAGTAGCTAAGTCTGTTTATTATCTTGTATTTTAATCCATCACTACAATATAACTCAATCCCTTTGTTAATTTCTCTCAATCTGAATCACATTTAATGCACTGAAAAGATAACTTTCTTATCTCTGTCTTTCCTCTCTTCTTAGTTATTAAGACTGTTTTTTTGTTTCAAGGTGGACGACTGCTGTGCTGCGAGTCGTGTCCAGCCTCCTTCCACCCGGAGTGCCTGAGCATAGAGACGCCCGAAGGCTGCTGGAACTGCAATGATTGCAAAGCTGGCAAGAAGCTGCATTACAAGCAGATTGTTTGGGCCAAATTGGGAAATTACAGGCAAGTTTTTCCAAGGACAAAGAGGAAGTATTCAATCACTGTTGAGTAGTTCACAGTCTGTACAAGCGTGGCCAGGAAACAGGTACAACACACAGCACAGCCACTTCCTCAGAAAAAGAAAGAAAACATTTTTAGTCTGGGCTTTCAGAAGACTGGGAAGGCTAGTGGTTGTTAGATTCCCCCTCCACCGCCTTTTTTTTTTTTTTGGTTGATTGACTTCTGTTTTTAAGTTCTGAAAGTTATTTTATCCTAATGAACTATGGTACTAATAGGATTTAGAATAAAAGGTTTCATATGGATAGTGGGGAAGACCTTTTTTTTTTTGCATTCTAATTAGATTTATGTTCATTTCTGGTTTCTAATGAAGTTAACAGTTTATATTCTGGCCAAAATAACTCTTTCTGACCCTATATCTGTTTTATTATAGTTCTAGCTAGAAGCTCTAAACTATGTACAAAGAGGGAGCTTTTTAGAATTTAGAGAGAGAGATTATTTCATTAGGAGCCTTTAGTTCTTAAGGGAATGAGGCAAGAAGTATGCATGGTTGCCATTATTTTATTAAATCTTTCTCCTCTGAAGAAGCCTATTTTTAACAAATCTTCACACAAAAGGATAGTGATATGTTTTTTAAATTTTACATTCTACATTTTGAGGTGTTTGTTTATTATTTTACTAAGAAAATGGATACTATTCAAAAGAACACAGTAAAGTTCTGCTTTTCAATTAGAATCCTAAATATGTTTCTGTAGAATTTCAAACATGCTGTAGTTTTTTAAAACAAGGGTTCTGTCATTTTCTGTTTTAAATACACTGCTTGCTTACCTATTTAACCTTAAAAACTTCATTTTTAGCTGAGATAAGGGGCATTAAGAAGCTCCCCTCCAACCAATTTTTTTAACAAATGACAGGAAACTTCCATGTTCTTTTTTTAAAAAAATGGACAGTTTGACTATATAAATAATTTTCCACATTACAGCAAAAGATATAAAGTTTTAAAAGGCAAATATCAAACCAGGTGAACTCTTCTACTCTCAGTAAGAAAAGAAAAATACCTTCCTGAAGGAAAAAGGAACAGAGAAAGAGCCAGTTTGCAGAAGAAGAGCAAATGGAAAATAAACATGTGAAAAGTGCCCTGCCTCACTAAAAATGCACATGAAAAAAACAAAGTTTATTTTCAATTAACAGGCTGGCAGAGATTTAAGAATACTAATTCTGCAGCTCAGGTGGGCCTGGAGAGACAAGGGCTCCTGTACAAGAAAGGCGTCGTGTGACAGGATTGAACTGTACGCCCCTGGACCCAGCACTTCCCCTCAAGGAATGCATCTAAGGAAAGACACTGGACAAACGGGCAAAAATGCCCTTATAGGGGTGTTCACTGCAGTATTGTTTCTGAGTGCAAAAGGGATCCAGATGGCCAGTCAGTAGGAGATTTGTCAAGTCCGTATTGCAGGGTGCCTAGAAGGCAAAAGAAGGGTAATGCTCATGGTAACTGGAGAAGGCAACGGCACCCCACTCCAGTACTCTTGCCTGGAAAATCCCATGGATGGAGGAGCCTGGTAGGCTGCAGTCCGTGAGGTCGCGAAGAGTCTGACATGACTGAGCGACTTCACTTTCACTTTTCACTTTCATGCATTGGAGGAGGAAATGGCAGCCCACTCCAATATTCTTGCCTGGAGAATCCCAGGGACAGAGGAGCCTGGTGGGCTGCTGTCTGTGGGGTCGCACAGAGTCGGACACGACTGAAGCGACTTAGCAGCAGCAGCAGCAGCTCATGGTAACATGGGAAACGGCCACAGTGTCCAGTTACCTTCAGGAAGCATGTTAAATAGCACACAGATTATCTCTCCATATATGTATACAACTTGTAAAAACTGGAGATCTCGATATAATATGTTTGTATTATTACCAGGATAAAGCATCTAACGTTAATAGTCTGAGGCATGAGATTATAAGGAGGAAGCGTGTTCAGCTTTTCTGCTACACATTTCTGCATTGTTTTAATTTTTAAAAGAAACTACATTGTTTTTTTGTGTGTATAAAACTACATTTAATAATTTTAAAGGTATGTCCTTTTTTAATTGAAGTGTAGTTATAGTGTTGTGCTAATTTCTGCTGTTACATCAGACTGACTCAGTTACATACAAACATACCTTCTTCTTTATATTCTTTTATGGCTTATCGCAGGGGATTGGATATAGTTTCCTGTGCTCTACAGGAGGACCTTGTTGTTTATCCACTCTCTACGTAATAGTTTGCATCTGTTAACCCCAGACTCCCAGTTCTTCCCTCTCCCTCCATCCCCTTGGCAACCACAAGTCTGGATTTCTCTGTGAGTCTGTTTCTGTTTTGTAGATAAGTTCATGTGTGCCCTGTTTTAGATTCCACATAGGAGTGATAGCGCGTGTACTGGTTTTCCTCTTTCTGGCTCCCTTCACTTAGTACGATAGTCTCCAGACGCGCCCATGTTGCCGCGAGTGGCGTTCTTCGTTCTTGTTCATGGCTGAGTCGCGCTCATTGTGTAGGTACACCACATCCTCTTCACTCGCTCATCTGCAGCGGGCAGTTAGGTGGTTTCCCTGTCTTGGCTGTTGTAAGTACTACTGCTATGAACATAGGGATGCACGTGTCTTCTTGAATCATGGTTTTGTCCAAGTATGTGTCCAGCAGTAGGATTGCTGGCTCATGTTGTAGTTCTGTTTTTAGTTTTCTGAGCACCCTCCATACTATTCTCCATAGTGACCATACCAATTTACATTCCCAGCAACAGTGTAGGAGGGTTCCCTTTGCCTCACACCCCACCAGCATTTATTTGCAGACTTTTTAATGATGGTGATTCTGACTGGCACACAGTGCTTTTATAATTAAAAATATATATATTTTCCAGGAGGGGATAGGTACAGGTTTGACGAATAATAGATAAGATATTCCCGGATAAGAAATATCAGAAATAGTAAGAAGGCTTTGTTGTTGTTTAGTCACTAAGTTGTCTCTGACTCTTTTCCAACACTATGCACTGTAGCCTGACAGGCTTCTCTGTCCGTGGGATTTCCCAGGCAAGAATACTGGAGTCAGTTGCCATTTTCCTCTCCAGGATTATCTCCTGTATCAACCCCTCGTCTCCTGCATCAACCCCTTGTCTCCTGCACTGACAGGCAGATTCTTTACCACTGAGCCACCAGGGAAGCCCCAAGGTCTTCAGATAAATTTCAGAATGTTTCCTTTTTAAAACTTTCTTTTGCCTTTAAAAAAAATGTAATTGACGTTATGTTAGTTTCAGGTATAAAATATGACGACTTGACATGTGTATACATTGCAAAACAGTCACCACAATAAATCTAGTTAACATCCGTCACCATATATAGTTAAGTTAGGCCCAAGGCAGAGCTTCCATTCACAGGCCAGTGACATTTTATCTGCCTGACTTTATGTCCATGGACTAATTCATAATGTATTTTTTCCAGTCAGACCTCTCTGGGCCCCATGAGACTGTTTCTTTTCAATGACTAGTTATTCTGATGTGAGACTTCCTGGGGGAGACGTGGGCCTGGAACAAGGCTGACAGAAATCACACCCCTGTCTGTCTGAGCCAGTGTGTGTGGTTACCACTTGCACCCCACATGTGGCCTTAACACGAATCAGAAATACAACCACTGACTGCCCAGCCTGCTTTGAGAGGAACCAAATACTGATCACACAGAATAGTGTTGTTTTTAACAATTTGAACACAGGCTTCTACCCACGTTTTAATTAACCCATAGGTGAACATGGGGTGCTTTTAGGTGAAGCATGTTCATCATTTATCTTCCCAATAATGCCATTCATTGTTCATTAAATAAATGGTTTTATGAGGCATGTATAAAATGAGAGTGAAAAAAATTAAGTTTGTGTGCATCTGCCGTTGGTATCAACGATCTCAGGTACTGCAGGGACTTCCCCCTTCAGTTCCTGACTTGCCCGGTTGCAGGAAGTCTTCCGGTGCACCTCGCAGGTGGATCCCCCAGGGATCGCTGTGAACCAGTCATCACGTGAAGCATGATTTTTTCAGGCCTGTCCCAAATCCCAAGTCTATTATGATCTAAGATGAATTAGATTCTAAAATACACACTGATACAAGCCTAGTACATTTGACCAGAAAATACTTTATCTTGGTTGATTAGAGAGTCAGAAAATGCCAGTTTGAATGGGAGCAGCCATTCTCCCATCAGTTTATTCTGATTAGCATCAGTTTATTCTCAAATGATTCCCTTGACTGCCAGGAATAAAATTTTGTAGCTTGAAAGACAATCTTGGAATTAAGAATGTCACATTTGGAGAAAAACGTGACTTTTCCAGGACTGAAATCTGGTTTGGAATATTTTATTGGCCAATTCTAATTCTTAAGTTATATTGTAGGTTCACTGTTAACCTTACTAGTAGGCTTTATTCTTATGATATATATATACTTTTATAAATATAAAATATTAATATTTAAGGAAGAAATCAGATGGGGTGTTTAGGGCCTAGTTGTTTAGTCTGTGCTCACCATTTCATGCATTAATTTGTTCATCAGTATGTTGTTAGATGACATGTGGTTTGGGCAGGATTAAAAATAAGCGAGGTGTTCTGTGTCCTTAGATTTGCAATGAGAATTACAAAGTACAAAACCTGTGTCTTTCGGCTCCCGCAGCCACGTAAAGCATAGTGCAACTCTCCATCCTCCCGCTTGCAGATGGTGGCCGGCCGAGATCTGCAACCCCCGGTCCGTGCCACTGAACATCCAGGGCCTCAAGCACGACCTGGGCGACTTCCCCGTGTTCTTCTTCGGCTCTCACGACTACTACTGGGTCCACCAGGGCAGAGTGTTCCCTTACGTCGAAGGAGACAAAAGCTTTGCCGATGGACAGACCAGTATTAACAAGACCTTCAAAAAAGGTACATCTGACGACTTTCACTGTAGCTCAGAACTGACGCTCCTGTTGATCTCTCCGCACTCCTCACTCAGAGGATATGTGGTGTTAGGGAGTTTCACTAGGTGTTATGACCTGGCGTCCATAGTTTCCAGTCATGTTAGAACCACCTCACAATCCAGTCATTTAGGAAAAACTCGTTCAGTGGAGTAGACTGTGCTGTGTGTGTGAAAGAAGTTTCCTCAGTGATCTTACTACAGACATAGAGATTTTTCTGGGAACGCAGAGTCTCCTTAATTAAGTGAAGGACCTTTGCCACAGAAGAGTAGTCAACACTTCCCATGACGAGCCTTACAGCTGTTTTCTGTAAAATTTTTTGCTGTCTAATTTTGTTAAACTTTTTTTTTTGCTGTGTATTGAGGTAAATCTGATCTGCAAACAATGTTGTGATGGTTTCAGGTGAATAGCAAAGAGACTCGGCCATGCATATCCATGTGTCCATTCTCTCCCAAATTCCCCTCCCATCCGGGCTGCCACATAACCTTGAGCAGAGTTCCCTTAGCTACGCAGTAGGTCCTGGTTGGTTATCCATTTTAAATATAGCTGTGCGTTCTTCTCTATTCCACACTCCAGAACTGTCTCCCCACCCCCTGGCAGCCATAAATTCGTTCTGTAAGTCTTAACAGCTGTTTTTGCAACAAGTTGACGGGGAGTTTAGCTTTCTGGGGAAGAGTGAAGTGAATTTAAATCTGGTACAAGGTAAAAGCTGCTGTCAGCTTCCTGTGGAAACCCCTGACCATTGAAGGGGGGCCTCTTTTCCAAGGTGGCAGCTTGCACAGAGTAGTGCTCAGCTGCAGATGAATTATATCCCATTTCAGTGTTACTTTATCCTGGTGATAAATGGTTACTTCTAGGACATAATTTTTAAAAGAAAACCTCAGGTCCCATTCGGTGCATGGGGAAGGCAGGGTAATAACAACTCTTCTAGTGGTTTTTGTTTATTTGGTGTGGGGTGTTTATATGCTTTGTCTGGTCTTATTGGCAGCGTTGGAAGAAGCTGCAAAACGTTTCCAAGAATTGAAAGCACAAAGAGAAAGTAAAGAAGCACTGGAGATTGAAAAAAACTCAAGAAAACCCCCTCCATACAAACACATCAAAGTGAGTCTTCACCCACGAAAACGCTGTGATTTGACAGATAAGGTGAAACTGCTCTCTTAGTAGTTAGAAGGCCCCGACTGACTTGTAAAAACTTTATGCTGATTATGGCTCAGTCTGTGCAGAACAACCGGACAGCTTCTGCCGGATCATCCACTGGGAGCCGAGGCTGCTGCGCTGGGAGGGCGGAGGCTTTGACGAGTGAGCCCCTCATACTGAGGAGCAACATGTTTGATGGGGATTTCTGTGCTTGCTCCTCAGCCTGCCCTGTAACCAGCAAGAATATAGGGATTTAGCTCCTTTCTTCCAGAGAGCCCAGAGCTGTTTCAACTTTATGAAATTGTCATCAACTGGTAGGAGGGGAAAGACACAGGATAAATGAGGACTCGCATCAGGTTTTGGTATTTTTGTCAACTTAAGAGAGACAGCTGTTAATCTCAGCTTACTCAACTGGGGAAATCCTTTATCAGGGTCACTCCACAGGCAGTAGCGGGGCCAGGCCGGCCTGAGTGTCTCCGACCTCCTGTTCAGATTCCTCTCTCCCACTTGTGATTTTGTTGCCAGGCCAACAAAGTGATAGGAAAGGTACAGATCCAGGTGGCGGACCTGTCGGAGATTCCCCGCTGCAACTGCAAGCCAGCTGACGAGAACCCGTGTGGCTTGGAGTCCGAGTGCCTGAACCGAATGCTGCAGTATGAGTGTCACCCCCAGGTGTGCCCGGCAGGGGAGCGCTGTCAGAACCAGTGCTTCACAAAGAGGCTCTACCCGGACGCGGAGGTCATCAGGACCGAGCGGAGGGGCTGGGGCCTCAGGACCAAGAGGAGCATCAAGAAGGTAGCACGGGGCGGGGCAGCAGTGGGGCAGACCGGGACCCGTGCCTCTCAGAGCGTGTCAGTAAGGATTTAGTACACAGGGATTCATTCCACAATTCTGAAACTTCTCAGGTTGAGAGTTTGGTACTTCTGGAGCAAGTAAGAAATGGTTAGAAGAGTAGATGATAAAGAATCTGCCTGCAGTGCGACCCGGGTTTGATCCCTGGGTTGGGAAGATCCCCTGGAGACCGGAATGGCTACCCACTCCAGTATTCTTGCCTGGAGAATCCCATGGACAGAGGAGCCTGGCGAGCTGCAGTCCATGGGGTCCCAAGGAATCAGACATGATTGAGTGACTTTCACTTATCCTGTGATCAGTCATAAGAAGGAGAAAGGACATTGGTCATTCTATCTGAAATATTTTTTACTTGTTAAGCAAACTAGATTTAACATAGGTAAAAGGAAAAACAGTGAAGTTAAGAACATACTGGACAGAAACTAGCAACCCCAGGACTTTGCTCTAACATCGTAATTAGCCATGAAGCCCCAGTCAAGTCACTTAACCCAGGGGTCTCCAACCTCTAGGATCTATTGCCCGATGATCTGAGGTGAAACTGATGTGATAATAATAGAAATAAAGTGCACAATGAAATGTAATGTACTTAAATCATCCCGAAATCATGCCCCCTCTCCCTCATCCATGGAAAAATTGTCTTCCAGGAAACCAGTCCCTGGTGCCAAAAAGGATGAGGACTGCTGACTTAACCTCTCTGAGCCTCAGTTCCTCCATCTCTAAAATGGATATAATAAACCCTGCCCTGCATGTGTAAGAGTTGTGGCTAGTCTCAAATTAGATCATATATACAGAGCAGCTAGAAAAACTTGAGATCTTTAATACTTATAAATTATCTTCATTCCTGTTCTTTGAGGTAATTCTTCAAAGCAGTCTCTCTGTTTAACACGGGAAATGTGTGCCCATTGTGGAAAATATTTTATTCCAAATAATTCAATTGAAAATCATCAATAAATCCTACTATTCACACAGTGGCTCTCAACCTTTAGAGACCCTGAGAATCTTCCAGGGTCCTTGTTAAAATGAGTGTCAACTGAAATATTGGTGACAGGGCTAAATAATCTGTTTTTTAAAAAGTTCGTCTTCTCCACCTACTCCCCCCCACCATCACCTGGTGATGTGTAGAACTTGGAGCCATGTTCTCTGAGAGAAGATGGGCCTAGTAGGAATTTAAAATTACTCTTGGCATTTTTCTGCCTAAAAAATAAAAAAAATCACCTTTATAATGAAATGCTGTATAACATAGAAACTCAAACAATACAAGAAAGATAATAAAGAATGAAATTCCCCAATTCCTGCCTTCCTCACCAGAGAAGACCATTGTTCTTAAGTTGGTGTGTTGCCTGTTAGAACTTTTTCTGTGCAGTTAATACACACAAACGGAGAGAGGGCAATAAAAGGAGACCATGATAGTCCAGGCTGTGTGGCCTAACCGGGGTTGTTGTTGAGCAGGAAAGAAGTGGTTGGACTTCTGACATTTCGAAGGTAGCACCTGCAGCATTCGCCAGTGCAGTGGGTGTGTGGATTGGGTTGCTTGGTCAAAGGCCACCTGCATTTAAAGTGTCATCATACAGGGACTTCCCTGGTGGTCCAGTGGTTAAGAATCCGCCTTGCAGTACAGGGGACACAGGTTCGATCCCTGGTCTGGGAACTAGGATTCCTCACGCTACGGAACAACTAAGCCCCTGCCACCACTGCTGAGCCCACTGCCCCAGCTAGAGTCCGTGTACCGCAACAAAAGCTCCCCCGTGACGCAACGAAGATTGCCATGCCACGACTAAGACCCGACACGGTCAAATAAATATTTTTTTAAATGTCACCACATAATGCACACATTTTGATACCACTTTAATGCCCTGCGCATCACTTGCGGGTTTTTACTTATGGTTTCAGGGGAGTTTGTGGAGCCATCCTGAAATCTACCCAGTTTAATATGTTGACACCTTTTAACAGTAGTTATATTTATTCTAAACCATGTTCTGAGTTACTAAATTATATAATCAAGAGAGAAGAAAATAGTCAGGATTATTCTGCCCTTAGCACCTGAGGAATTGCTAGTGGAAGACGGTTGGTTGGTCATTTACAAAAGAGCTGAACATACACAGTCCCTGAACAGCATAGTCAAAAAGACTGTAGCAATGTGGAGAAGGCTTGGGTACACTCAGAGACAGGAGCTCAATGGGAGACTGAATGTACACCATCAATCCCCTTCTTTTCACACATAACAGATTCCTAAAAACGTGTGCCAGAGTTAAACAAGGGACTTCCTGTTATGAAGTGGTTTCTTTCTTAGAAATTAAAAACATGTGTGCGTGCTAAGTCACTTCAGTCGTAGCCGACTCTTTGTGACCCTATGGACCGTAGCCCGCTAGGCTCCTTTGTCCATGGGCTTCTCCAGGTACCAATACTGGAGTGGGTTGTCATGCCCTTCTCCCCCAGGGGATCTTCCCAACCCAGGGATCTAACCCACATCTCCCACGGCTCCTGCACTGCAGGCAGATTCTTTACCACTGAGCCACTGGGGAAGCCCTAAAAAAAATTATATTAAATACTAAATTAAACTGTCTTTTTGCTGTTGCCTTTAAGGATAGATTTCTAGCATTTTAAAATTTACTTACTTATTTATTTTTGGCCATGCCTCAGGGCATGGGAGATCTTAGTTTCCTGACCAGGGATCAAACCTGCGCCTCCTTCATTGGTAGCGTGGAGTCCTAACCACTGGACCGCCAGAGGAGTTCCAGATTTCTGGCTTTTTTAAAGTGCTTTATTTTGTTATTTTTAACCACAATTGAATTCACAGTTAATGGTTTTAAGTCCAGTAAGCAACTCTTCAAGGCTAAAGATCTGTCGCTTTTTAGATGCCTAAAACATTTCTTATACAAAATAACTAGAAAGATTTATTCACTATATTTATTCACAACCATATTGAGTTGACAAGACTTAACATGCCTCGTTTGATATCAGCACTTTGACTTTTCAGGATTCACCAGTTTTCATAGAATAGTAAATAGAAACCATAACACATGGTTTCAGACCTTTAAAAGCCACAGAACCGATTCTTCAAACGAAACCTTGACTTGAATCTCAAGTGTGTCAGACAAGTAAGGTGGAGCTGATTTGGTCTGAGTTCCCCTTTATTCGGTCTTCAGTACAGAAAACTCGCCATAAAATAAAGTGACACTAGGTGGCAGTGCAGCCAAGATGGTGATGAGATCTAGCTGGGAGGGCGGTGAGACTGGGGACAGGGGCAAGCTGTTTTCAGCAGCTAAGGTCCAAGTACGGACCATGTGGAGGGAAAGCCATTCAGGGCTGACCGCGCGCGCAGTACGTGTCCATGCAGAGCTGTCCTGTCTCGGCGTCGCAGGCAGAGGGGAAACACAGCTCCCTGTCGGAGCCTGTCCTGTCGGTTACAGTGGGGGAGAGAAGCCCCCAGAAGCGCGTTTGTGTGCTGACCAGGTCCAGCCGAGAAGAGCTGTAGCTGCTTGAAGCAGACAGGCCCTCGCCCACGTCCCCTGTGGCCAGCTGGCCGGCCGGCCGCCCAGACTGACCCACCATCTCCCTTCTCATACTGAAGTCACAGTCTTGTCTCTTTATTGGTGGGAAAAAGCTAAGTATCCATACGTAAGGACATTGGCTTATGCCCTTAATGACTCATCAGAATCAGAAAAGACACTACAGCACTTCTCTTTAGATGACTGAGGCTCTCGATTCTGTGATACTGAGCATTGAACGGTGAGCGCGGCTGGTGAGAACTTGGGTTGGGGGCTGGGGGAGGAACACGGGTCTGGTAAAAACAATAGCAAATACATATTAATTTACCCTCTGAAGACATTTCTCTGCCTCGGAAATGTATTTTTAACACCAAGAAATCCTATAGTTAATGTTGTTGCCCTAGTTTGAATCAGCCAAGTCTTCGAGGTGAAAGGGTGATTCATGATTATGCATTTATAAACATGAGAGGTTGAATGTATGGTATTTACACTTATTTTTGAAAGGAGCTTATTACTATACACCTGTAGTAGTAGAATGAAAAACAGTGACTATCCCATGGGCTTCCCTGGTAGCTCACCTGGTAATGAATCTACCTGCAATGCAGCAGACCCTGGTTCGATCCCTGGGTGGGGAAGATCCCCTGGAGAAGGGAATAGCAACCCACTCCAGTATTCTTTCCTGGAGAATCCCATGGACAGAGGAGCCTGGTGGGCTGCAGTCCACGGGGTCACAAAGAGTCAGACACGACTGAGCACACACATACCACATGCTGACGAGGACGTGGGGAAGCCGGCTGTCTCATACGTGGGGAGTGTGTGGTGGGAACTCAAAATGATCCAGCCACTCTGGGAAATAGTTTGGCAATTTTCTAAAAAATTAAACATATGCTCACCATATGACCCAGCATTTATCCCAGAGAAAGGAAAACCTTTGTCTACATAAAAACTTTATCAGAATATTCACAGCAGCTTTATTTGGTAATAAAAGCTTTATTTGTTACTCAGCAGTAATGAAACAATAAACTATTGATACCCACAACAGCTTGGCTAGATCTCAAGGGAATTAGGCTTAGTTTTTCTTTAAAAAGCCAATCTCTAAAGGCTACATATTGTGATTCCTTTTATAGCGCACTCTCAAAATGACAAAACTATAGGGTTGGGTAAGGTCCTAGTGTTTAGCCCTGGGAACTATATTCAATATCCTGTGATAAACCATAATGGAGAAGGATATAAAAAAAAGAGTCTGTGTATGTATAACTGAATCAGTCTGCAGCACATCAGAAATTAACACAACGTTGTAAGTCAACTATACTTCCATAAAATACAATTAAGAAAAAAACTGTAGAGTTGGAGAACAAATGAGGGACGGAGGATGGGCATGGTTATGAAGGAGCGGTTCGGGGCCTCTGTGTTGACAGGACAGATCTGTATATTGACTGTGGCGGCGGCTGCCTGACTGCCCACCTGGTAGAACTCCCAGAAATGCACGCATGTACACAAACAACACACAGGCACGCAGACCAGTGCTTGTGAAATTGTAGGAATCTTGGACCAGTGTCAGTTTTCTGGTCTGTCTTTGTATCGTCGTTCTCTTTCCAGGAAGGTTTTGGGTTAATTCTCTTGGGTTACACATGTGGTGTTTGGGAATGCTTTCTAACACAATACACTAATTGGTCCTCTGCATGTTGCATGCTCCTCTGCAGGGTGAATTTGTAAATGAATATGTCGGCGAATTAATTGATGAGGAAGAATGCAGATTGCGAATCAAGCGAGCCCACGAGAACAGTGTAACTAATTTTTATATGTTAACTGTTACCAAGGTAAAATTGCTTTTTTTTTCGGTAAGAACAAAGGATTTTTTTGGTTTAGTCTCATAGTCTTAGGTTGAATTCAGTTTCCTTCCTCTAATTCAGTTTCATTTCAAGCAAAGCATAATGGTCTGCAGTAGCCAGTGTGCGTCCCACTGTAGTATGCTCATTTTTCCAGAATACAAACGTGAGGGATTGTTGCAGGTCACGTGACACAGCGCCGTGCGTGAGAAGGTTACCAGCAACAAGGTTCACATACCCGGGTTTGAGCCTCAGCTCTTAGTCACTGGAAGAGCTGTTCCTCAGTTTGTTTATCACCAAGGGAGAGAGTCATCTCTGTGATTCTAAGTTACAAACCACCAGGAGAGTTCTGCTTTAGCAAAAAAAAATCCTAACTGTAAATCATTCTGTATGTTTAGACTTTTTTTTTAATGAGTTAGGAAAAATGAATGCTGTCAAAAGAAAAGAGAAAGTAAAACTTCTGATTCAATACATGCAACTGTGGGTGTTGCTTGAAGCACATTCACCGCGAAACCTACTTTACTGAATTTCTCCAACAGTCCTCTGATTTATAGGTGACGAGAAACTCAGGCCAGCCATGAGAAATGATGTGTTGAATATCTTGTTACAGCTTAACGAAGAACCAGGACTAGTACCTGTGTTTCCTATGTTCCAGGCTCTCTCTAAAACTGAATCAGAATAGCATTAAAAGAACTAGAAATCATTGAAGAGTATTAGTTTAACTGTCATGTCACTCAAAGTTTTACCACTTTCACGAACAGATAATGTATAAACGTAAAATGCCATTTATTCATGGCTGCCGACTGTCCCCTTAACACCCAGCCCCACTGCCAGTGACCCCTGCAGCCATCCGGACAACACTGTGGGGGCTGTGTCCTCCAGGGCCTTTTCGGATTATCAGAGTGTAAATTCAGGGAGCCAAAATGTTGGGCTTCTTATGATACCTTGAACTTTCCTATAAGTAAATGTAAATGACAAAGATTATATCCCAGACTCTAGCGTTTCCATCAGCCAGATCTCCCAAGTCTTTGTGCAGAGAAGTGTCTCTCCCCTTCCCTCTCTCTTTGTAGCCTAAGTTCTCATCCACCTGTGCCCCTGGCCCCCAGCTCTGCTTCTCGCTCAGAGCAGAGATGGCAGCAGACCACCATCATCCCCGTCTCAATTAACATCCGAATTGAGCACTCTCTGCTGAGAAAATACCTTTCCTTCAGCCCCACGGCCAGCTGACATTCTAAGTGGTGTTATCTGCAGTCTGTTCCTAGAAGCAAACTGTAAAAGAACCCAGACTTCACATTGTCTTACTTGCTCTGACTTGGTCTCCATGTAGAGAAGAGGACTCAGTCAGTCGTCCAGGAGCACATCTGTGAAGCTGTAGGTGGTCAGGCCTCAGCTGGTGGTGCTCGGAGCTGCCCTGGGGCTCTTGCCTGAGCTGGGGGTTTCTCCTACACGCTGATGCTCAGTTTTATGTCAAAGGAGCTCTCTCTTCCTTTCTTTTCTTTCTGAAGGACCGTATCATTGATGCTGGCCCAAAGGGAAATTATTCTCGCTTTATGAACCACAGTTGTAATCCAAACTGTGAAACCCAGAAGTGGACCGTGAATGGAGACGTTCGCGTTGGGCTTTTTGCTCTTTGTGACATTCCTGCAGGTAAAAGGAACTTAAGTTGCTCCCTCTCCCAGGACACTCTTCAAGTTTCGACCCTCACATATTTATTCAAATAAGATAAAGAGCTGTGTTTAGAATTATCTGTCATTAAGAAGTAAAACTCTATATCCTGCAAAAGGGAGATTAGTAGAAGCAAATTCATTCTCCAAATGATTGCTGTCTGTGTAATGCAAGCAGATGTTTAAACTTTTGTTTTCTTTTTCTTTTTTAAAGTAATGAGCCTGTGTTAACATCAGCTGGTTTCTTGGGTTGTTTGTGGGAGCTTTCTTGTTTTGGTTTTTAGTTTGAAAGAGCATTCTGTTCCAAATCAGACATAAAAAGCTTTTGGAAGCAGTCGCTGCTTTTATTTTTCCTTGCCCATCCACCATCATAGCAGCAGAACTTAATTTCTCCTTTGTTAGAAAAATGGGTGGGAAGGGAAGTGCCGTAACTGAAAGGGATTTAAACTGTGTTTCTGGCACTCACTGTGGATTGCTGAGGCCCAGCCAAAGGAAGCTTGGACCTCCTAGTGTGAATCCCTGGGTCTTCGGGTTTGTATAGTAAACCTGCATTTTGAAATCTTTTTCTGATCATAATGTAAGACATTAGCTACTGAACATGGTATGGTTGTGACAACTCCACAGTCATATTGTTCACTCGGACACTAAGTGTGAATTAGTTTTAGAAAAGGAGGCCTGAACTAGAGCCCGTTTTCCTTGAGCACAGATTTCAGATTCTCAGTCTCCCTTTCATAGTGTTTGACCACTTCGGTGAAAAGGCTGTGATGGCCTTTGCAGAATATTTCTTTTTGCTTTAATCACTGGTGGATGGGGATGTCTTCCTCTAGGTTTTGTTTGTTTGTTTGTTTTCCCTTTCCCCATCACTGCGTTCATGTGGGACCTGTCAGTATCCTGTCTCTTTTTTCAGTGTGAGGCTGTGTCTTTGACAGCTTCTCTCTTCCCTGGGACTTGAGTATGAACGGTTCTCTCTCTTGTGGCCTAGGGATGGAGCTAACATTTAATTACAACCTGGACTGTCTGGGCAACGGCAGGACGGAGTGCCACTGTGGGGCAGACAACTGTAGCGGCTTCCTGGGCGTGCGACCGAAGGTCAGTGGTGGGGAGGGCGCTGTTGGAGAGCCGTCTCAGGAAGAATGGGCCAGATGGTTTAACTGTCAGGTTCTGAACATGTTTGTATTTCTGATTGAATTGGAAGTTAGCAGACTCCTTTTCAAAAACATTAAAAAAAAAAAAAATTCACCTTACCCTAAAAGCCACCCAATTACACACTTTAAATTGGTGGATTTTATGGTTTGTGAATGATATCTCAGTGTCTTTGCAATTTTGAAAAAAAAAAAGCACCTTTTCAAAAGTCAGTGAAAATGAAGCATAGTTTTGAAATAGAGCAGTGTCCTTCTTTTTCTAATTTGGCTGCACCAGCTGTTTGTTGCAGCACGTGGGCTCTTCTAGTTGAAACATGTTGACTCTAGTCCCTGACCAGGGATCAAACCCAGGCCCCCTGCAGTAGGCGCACAGAGCCTTATCCACTGGACCACCAGGGAAGTCCCAGTGAAGCCTTGTTTTTCTTTCATTTCTGTTACGGGACAAGCCCTTCTGGAGTTTTATCTAACTGGACAACAGATGGATTTAAGTGAACCTGAGGTTGTAGGATTTTCCTTTTCCGTAATGCTTCATGCACTGTGATCATTAAAACCATGATCCCTCTTTCCCGCCAGTCGGCATGTGCCTCCACAGCTGAAGAAAAGGCCAAAAATGCTAAGCTAAAGCCGAAGCGACGAAAAATCAAAACCGAGCCCAAGCAGCTGCATGAGGATTTCTGTTTCCAGTGTGGGGACGGCGGGGAGCTGGTCATGTGCGACAGGAAGGACTGCCCCAAAGCCTACCACCTGCTCTGCCTTAACCTGCCACAGCCGCCCTACGGTGAGCGCCCCCGCGGGCCGTGCAGTGGGCAGCAGAGAGGACAAGTGGCCGGAGCAAGCAGCTCTCGGTGTGCAGGGGGACGCCCGTGGGCAGCAGGGCTGGGGTCTTATGTTCCCCGAGGTGGGCAGCTGGCCCCTGTGGTGTGGAGTTGGGGGCAGAGCTCACAGCCACACTGCCAGGACCACGCAGACCTCTCGTGTGCTGAGGCCTGGAGCTGTGGTCAGCCAGACGCAGCCTCCAGCTGGAGAGGCAGGTGGGAGGCTGGGTGTCTTGCGGGCAGTGGACCCGGGCACTCACTGGGTTCCGTCCTTCTTCCTGCCTCCCCAGGAAAGTGGGAGTGCCCCTGGCACCAGTGCGACGAGTGCAGCGCTGCGGCCATCGCCTTCTGCGAGTTCTGCCCCCGGTCCTTCTGTAAAGAGCACGAGAAGGGAGCACTGGTGCCCTCCACCCTGGAAAGCCGGCTCTGCTGCTCAGAGCACGACCCCGCGTCCCCCGTGTCCCCCGAGTACTGGAGCAAGATCAAGTGTAAACTGGAATCACAGGATCACGGAGAGGAAGTCAGAGAGTAAACGGGCGGGGAAAATGTCCTTCTTTTTATTTAAAGGAAAAAAAAGGAAAAGAAAAAAGTAGAGGACGCGTCAGTGCAAGAAGAGACCGCTGCGACGCGGGCAGCCTTGGCCAGCGGCACCGCCTCGCGAAAGCAGGAGTGGGGAGCCGGTCCGCAGGCCGAAGCCGGTGGTGGGCTCTGGTGTTTTCAGTTCTGTCGGTTTGGGAATTCCTTTGTGGAGGGTTAGATTCACTTGGTCTTTTCTTGCCTTTTACTGTGCTTCAGAGCCTTTGCAGCTGGGAAAAAAGAGCTGTCTTTGCTTTTTAAAATAAGAACAGAGAGAAAAGAAAGTTTTTTGTTAATGAGATAAATTTTAAGTCTAGGATGTGTTCTGTGGGTGTACAAAACAAAAGGAGTCATCATTCCTTTATTTATTTTCATTTTTTAAGATTCTGAGACGCGTAGTTCAGATAGTCTGATCAGTATATGTGTGTACATGTGTGTTTTAAGTAGGAATTGCAGAAAGCCCTCTAGAAAAGGGTCTGGCGGTGTCACAGGCCCCTCTCCCGGGCAGAAGGGCGGCCGGCTTCGCTTTCCCTTCCAGGTGTCCCTCATGGTCTTTGAGACGGCTCTGTGGGAGGACTGAACCTGGCCTCTTGAAAACAAAAGCCCTCAGTGGATATTACCTCTGTGGTCTTACACTCGGCGGGCTTTCTGATATGACTTTACCTAGATAGGTATGTAATGTGGTTGCTGGTTCTTCCTTCTGGAGGAAACTAGAAGCGGATGGCCTCACCGAGTCTGAAATGTTCTCCGATGATAATGGGTATTTTGGTGAAGTGCATTTATGTGGGAAGTGAATGCAGTGTTTGAATGGACATCCCTATTGTCCTGGGGTACTGGTAAAGGCAGCTAAAGGCAGACAAGGGGCACGGACCCAAAGTCGGCTCAGAGGAGCCCCCTTGTCTGTCCAGTGTGCTGACCTTGGTCTGGCTTGGAGAGAATGTTGGGTGTTTCATTTTCCGTCTCCCAGTCAGATATCCCCTTTATCAGCTGGCCACTCAGTTTCCTCATGGAAACTACACAGATGAATTTGAATTTGTGTGATTTGAGTAGCTCTTTCTGTTTAACTCCACATTTGAGGGTGAAAGGGGTCAGGGCATTCCCCAAGTTACCTGTCAATTATCCAGTCCTTAGACTTGCCCCCACCGGGGAAGGGAAGCACTTGTACAGGGGAGGGAGGTAAGGGCCCCCCCCACACACTTCACCGCAGGAAGCACTTAGGGAGAACTCCCGAGAAAGCAGTATTGGCAAGAATAGACACTCGTGAAGGGGACTGTCTGCCCACACAGCTCCCTTGCTTGCAGTGCTTAGGAATATGTCTACTCCAGGATTCCCTGTATGGATCCATTAGTCCTATCAGCCCTTGTTGTAACACTGTACTAAGTAGAAGTCTAGGGTTAGCTTGAATGAACGTTCACTTTCTCTGTGAATTTTGACTGCTTACAATTGCCTGTACCTGGCAGCATTTATTTTCCCTTCCGAAGCACCCAGTGACCTTACCCAGATGCTGGGAAGACAGATGCTCCACAACATTCCTTCACTTGTGCTGTGTGTCCCCTTTTTTCTTTTCAATCTAGAGCTCTTCTCTGGAAAAAAGAAAAAAAAAATCTGTTTTGTGCCTATTTTTTTTTTGTATGTATATGTGCAATTATACTGGATTTTTTTTGTTTAAAAAAACAAAAACAAAACAACAAAAAAACAAACACTACAATTCCTTTACTTAAGCTCCTAAACTGCCATTTGCGTGATTCCAGCAAATAATTTTGAGGTAACTTATTGAGCCTCCAGTAATTCTATTGATTAGATACGGTCTCAAAAGAAAGAGCAAGATAGAAGACGCTACACGTGTTACCAAATGCGACTGCCGCCAGTCACGAGTTACAGCTCACCAAAACACTAACCTTGGCTCTTGAGCAACTGTAGAGTTTGATGTCCTTTTAAAAAAATAACTTAAGAAAATCTATGTTTTATCATACTAAAACTTTATTTTATATATGTATATGGTAAACATTTGCTTTTCTAAACTTACTAACATGAAGGAGTTCCTTTAATATTTGAACTGTAACTCGCCTTGAATCAGTATCCAACATGAAATCTTCTTGCTTTGTTTTGGACTTAGTGCTATTTACTATCTGACTTTTATATGGTAAGCCAGGGTATATCCTGTATGCTACAAACACCTTAGGGTTAAGTGTTTTTATGCAGCTTCTGCATTGTGTCACATTTTGTTTGTGTATCTGTAACAGAGCTCTGCTGAGAGTTTTCTGATTTGAGGTGGGGGACAACGGGGTGGGTAGGTGGGGCGGGAGGGGGTGACTAACAGGATTGTTCTGCCATTTCAGAAATCAGGGTGGAAAGCAAAATCGCTGACCGCAGCTCTGGAGTCCCTGTCCAGGAGTGTCCTCTAGCAGTCTCAGAAGTGGTTTCAGTCCTGCCAGTGCCAAGGAGCTCTACTCACACCTTGTGGTGTCACAAGTTTACGTATTTTAAAGGTGCAGGCTGTGGAAGCAGGCGAAAGAGTAAGTCACGCTTTCTGTTTGCGAAGTATCCATCCATGCAGCGTGCATAGTATCCGAGCAGTGTGCTTGCCTGGGATTCACCATGAAACACTGCGACAGACGCATTGCTTACTCACAGCCAGAAGTTGTTATTTGATTTGCTAACTGAAATCGAGCTGTAGTCAGACCATAAATGGCTGGTTTTTACTTCTTATCCAAAAATGAAATAACATCAAGCAGCATGGGGTAACGGTCGTATTTGTTTTGAACCTTATGTTGGTTCAGAGAAAAAGTGAATGTTAAGGTTTTTGATAATCAGCAGAACACTTCAGAAACTGGGTCTGTAACAATTAGAGGTGAGATTCCAGACCTTCCAGGCCCTGGTGGGCGTGAGGAGCTGCCTGTCGCTTTTAGGGGGTTGGGCGGGGTGGGCTGCATTCCTGGAAGGTGGAAGCAGCTGGAGGAAGTGAGTCACTTCTTGACTGTCTAATCAGGGCTACAGTTAGGAGTGAGGTGGGTTTTATTTTCATTTCTCTTTTTAACATGTTCCCACCTTATCCTAATTCTCAAAAAAGCTCTTGCCTAAGCTATAAAATAGGCTGACTTTTAGAATCATTGAAACTTGGAGATTTCTGTGTGTTCAAGTCAGAAACACATCTAAAAACAGGGAAGGAGGAAGGCTGCTCCCTGCTGCCATTTCCACAAAGTATTTGGAAGCAGGCCTGGGAAGAATGCTGTGACGCCCACAACCTCGAGATAATTACATAAAGGACTCTCAGACAGGGCGGCAATTGGATACCTTTCTTTCCTGATTGTGAATCAGAGTTTCCTTACTTCATAGTAGCTTGTTGTGTGGTGTGTTCCAGACAGGGTCCAGCCCAGATCTGCAGTTTGGAAGCAGACAGGACAGCCGTGTGGAGCGCAGGCTCTGGACTCCCGGGGATTTGTTACTTGTCTTTCATTTCATTTTAAAACAGAAAGCTCTTCTTTAGCATTCACCTTAAAGTTAAGATGCTCTCGCACACCATGTCCCATTAGGATGAGAAAATTCGTCACCATGGCGTGCTGACAGCTTGGGAAGCTCACACCAGTTGTTTTTCTGCAGGAGGGACAGCACAAAGGGACAGGGGAAGTTGCTCAGTTGATGAGCAGTGCAAATTAGACTTGAATTACTTAAAAAGCTGGTGTGTCTAGATCCCTCAAGTCGGAGCTGCAGTAGCAGCAGACAGGAAGTGATCACTCGGAACAACTTCCTTTAGCCTCAGGCCATCTAGACTTGGGCTTCCCTGGTGGCTCAGCTGGTGAAGAATCCACCTGCGATGCAGGAGACCCTTGTCCAATTCCTGGGTCAGGAAAGTCCCCTGAAGAAGGATAGGCTACCCACTCCAGTATTTTGGGGCTTCCCTGGTGGCTCAGCTGGTTAACAATCCTCCTGCAATGCTGGGGACCTGGGTTCGATCCCTGGGTTGGGAAGATCCCCTGGAGAAGGGAATGGCTATCCACTCCAGTATTCTGGCCTGGAGATTTCCATGGACTGTACAGTCCATTGGGTCACAAAGAGTTGGACAGGACTGAGTGACTTTTGCGTTCTTTCACCTAGACTTGGTCTCTGGTTATTTGTAAACAGAGAGTGGAACTCACTTCCATTTCCAGATAGGCTCGGGAATTGACTTAGACAGCTTTGCCATGTACTGACATATACGAAAGAGTTGGAAATTTGTATATACTGAAATCTACCAACGTTTATCTGGGGTGGGGGACTGGGAGAAACGGGGTTACAGTAGGGTGAGGGAGGGGAATTATAATGTTTACCACAGGTACGAAGTAGTCACTTTAACATTGAGACCTCTGCCTCATTGAATTCAGGTTTTTTAAGTACTTGAAACTCCTCAGATTCTCCTTGTTTTACAGTTATTTTTAAATTTATGAAGTAGAAAGCATTGTTTTGTACACTGTTTTGTCTCTTACCCTCTTGAACTTGGATTAGAGGCGAAGTTCTGCACATGGGAGCGTCCACAGTAGGTCTCTCAGATTCAGTGCACGTAGTCGGGGAAGAGACTCCTGCATGAAATACCAGCAGCATTTACATGAGTATTTCCTGCGTATGTTCTTTACTTTGTTATTTTGTCAACCCTATCCCCACACACCTCTTCTTTTCTTTTAATAGATGCCTGTGTAGGGAAAAAAAAAAACTTTGCACTTACGTTACACTCCTGAAATGCCGGGTGTGACCTGTGTGTTTCGAACCCATTTCTGTTCTTTCTCCAGTCAGTCCATGGCTTAAGTGACAAGTTCAGGTGCGTGTGGCACGTTTGTACGAAGGGAGGGTAGGAAGAGAAATACCTGTCCTTCAGGAGCATCTCAAAGTCATTAGCTTGTAAGAGAAAGGGAAAATAGTTGCCAAAGTCCTTTATTCAGTCCTTCGTCTTCTCGTGTGACATCACTGCATCTGCTAATTGGCAAGAAAGCACCCTCGGGTTCCCCTTCCCCAGCCGCCAGACTTCTGATGTGTGCACACTGCTGTCAGTATCCATCAGATGACCTAGATGAGGGGTGTATATGGTGTAACTCTTGTCAGTTTAGAAGTGGACTGGATGAAATGTCCTTTTCCTTCATTGTCACTAACATTGCTCTTTATCTCATTCGTGCTGTCACATGCCCTCCATGTTAAACAAGAAAATCCTATCGCCACTGATAACTAAGATGCTAAATGATGACTGCAACTGGCTAATAATAAGGTTCTTTTTATATCTAAGGGTGTGTGCATAATTGGAATAGACATGAGAAATCCATTTGTATCCACTTGTGATATTGCACAACAACCACAGATACCTACAGATTCTGTTTTCATTTCCTCGTGATCTTTATCTATGATAATGACCTTTGTAGATTGGTTATTTCTGTACTTTGTTTATCTGTAATAAACTTTGTAGATCCTGTGAAATGTTATTTTGCCTAAATCACTTGAGACTTGAGTCTTTAATAACAAAGCATCAATATTCACTAAAAGTCAATCTCTTTTATTAGAGTTTCTGTGACTTGGCTAGAAGCTCCTGATACTAAGGATTAGTGTTCATTTTCCCTGGGGGGTGTTCCACTAGGGCATTACTGAATAATGACTTGATGTTGCCACATAGACTTCAAGATATATGATATTTTGGGGATTTTGTTGATTGGCCCATGTTTTATTGCATAGTGTGAAACGTTTAAAGCTTGGTTAACCTGTATATAGATAGGTTATTGTTGACTAGTTACAGTGTATTAGGATTGCCTGTAATATTTAAGCTTCTTACTACTGTGTGTGCTGGTAGGAACATATAATTTTTGTACATTCTATTTACTGAGATGTTACCTTTTTTATTTTACAAATACTTTGGGATTCAAATTTTTTTTTTTTTGCTTCCGTGAGGATTAATTTGGAAAGATTTTTAATGACATTCCACTGATTTCCGATTTTGCTTGAGATCGACTTCAATAAATTGTCCTGTATGTTCCAAAATTAAATATATGGACTTGTTCATTGCCCGTAACTTCTTGCTACAACTCAGTGGCCAACAGGCCACCCTGGGCGGGAGGGGGCCAGAGCGGGGTTGGAAGACCTCGTGCATCTAACCCGCCGGTGGGCCCCGCAGCCCGAGGTCTAGCGGAGCCGCGGAAAACTCGGACCTAACAACGCAGCAACACAAAACGCGCAGTTTGCGCGCTTCCCGGGAGCGAAGGCCAAGTGAGTACAAAGCGTCGGGGCAGGCGTGGGAGGGCGGAGACCGACCCCTCCCTCCGTCCGGCCCCGCCCCACCATCTGCCCTCCCCCACGTGATACCCCGCCCCTCTCGACGCCCCGCCCCGGCGCCACCACGTCAGCCTTGAGCGCGCACCGGGCGATGGGCAAGGGGAAGGCGGCGGCGACGGCCCTCGCGGCCGAGGTGGGCGTGCGACTCGCACTGTTCGCGGCCTTCCTGTAAGGACTTGAGCTCTGGCCCCCTCCCCGACCCCGGTCCTGGGCCCTCAGCCCCCCACCCTCCTTTCCGAGGCCCGGCCGGGTTCCGCGCACGCTTGCCGGAAGCCGCCGACGCTCCGCTCCTTTGTGTCCCCTTCAGGGTGACGGAGCTGCTGCCGCCCTTCCAGAGGCTCATCCAGCCTGAAGAGATGTGGCTTTACCGGAATCCGTACGTGGAGGCAGAGTATCTCCCCACCAAGCCGATGTTTGTGCGTGGAGGACCAGCCTGCCTTCAGACCGTGCTTGTCAGGGCGTTGGGCGGTCATCCCGACTCCGTGGCGACATTTATGGGGAGTTCGCTGCTAGACGGGGCTTCGCCTCGCCGTGCTTCTCGGTGTCCCTCCGTTTTGGCTCGGGAGACACGTGCTGGGGGACGGTGCTCAGGGCTGCCAGGGGAGCTCGGGCCGCGGACCCTGGACGCCGCACCTGCAGGGGGCAGTTCAGGTCTGGGGTGTGACTTCTGCTGTCACTCCGCCCCTCTTGCTGTCAGAGGATTCTGTTCTCTTTCGTGTGCTCAGCTCAGCTCTGTCCCGTGCAGGTCATCGCCTTCCTCGCCCCGCTGGCTCCAGTCCTCCTGGCCAGGTGTCTCAAGGCGGCAGATGCAGCCGACACCCGGCAAGCCTGCCTGGGTAAGATTGCCCCCCTCCCTCAGCCGTCGGGTCCACTCCCCATGGAGCTGGTGGCCTCAGTGTGTGGAGGCCACGTGTTCCGAGTCCCTAAGGTGACTCTTGTCTCCCCTCTACCCCACTTTTTACCTGTGAGCTGTGGGTCACCTCCCAGGTACACCTGTACGCACAGGAGTGTGCGCACCTGCGGCGCATCCTCAGTCTAGGCCAGAAGTCCTCCCTGTGGCACCGCAGTGGCCACCAAGGCCCGCGTTCCTTTCATACTCCAGTCTGACTGGAGGCCGACCACTCTGCTGTCCCAGGAGACGCTGTCCCCTGTGGCTGTGCTGAATGAGACAGGGACCTCCGCAGACCCACTGACAGTGAGTTTCTTTGCTTTGCAGCGGCCAGCCTGGCCCTGGCCCTGAATGGCATCTTCACCAACACAATCAAACTGATAGTGGGGAGGTGAGTGCCCGAGCTTCCACCTGCCGTCTCAGCCCTCCCTGGTCAGGAGAGCGGGGTCACGCAGCCCCAGCCCTAGCCCTGTCTTCCCCAGCCTCTTCTCTCTTAACGCTTCCTCTCTTCCCTCTGCCTTGGTGCCCGGGTGACTCAGGGTCTTTTCTGCCCAGAACAGCACATTTCCCAGTGCCAGAGTCAGTGTCCTCCAGAGCACCCTGAGGAAGCTGCAGCATGACTGGATCTTTCCCCCAACAAGTAATTACTCGCTGCAGCAGCTTTTTTTTTTTTTTTTTCTGATTTAAATACTAACCTTGGAGAAATAAAACTTTGCTCTTAGTGGTGACTATCCAGTCAAATTTCACTATTTTGCCTGGGATGCTATTTGAGTGACAGTTGATAGGTTAATCGATATCCAACACAACCCAAGAACAATTTCTGGAGTTGTAAATGATCCACGTTCAGACCTGGCCATATTTCTTCCAGGCCACGCCCAGACTTCTTCTACCGCTGCTTCCCGGATGGGCAAGCCCGTGGAGACTTGATGTGCACAGGAGACAAGGCCGTGGTGAATGAGGGCCGCAAGAGCTTCCCCAGTGGCCATTCTTCCTGTATGAATACCATGTGAACTCTACATCCCTGTTTTGTTTTTTTGAATTTAACCCAGGGGAACCTCTGGGGATGGGAACCTCTCATGCACTCTTGTTCTCGTATCTAGAAGTCAGAGAAGCCCCCCTTCTTTAATAACAAGCTTGAACCTCAAGTATTAAACGTTTAAGGACAGAGGAAGTACTTTCCCTTCATGAAATTTGAACATTTTTTTATTACTGTATTATCCTGCCTAAATCCTGCAATCTCATGCTAGTCCTAAAAATATTAACCAACCTTTATGGAAGAGTTACTAGTCTGGTGCTTCCAAAAGCATTGTAGATTCATGTCTCATTTGACAGTATATTAGCCCAATGAGATGGGATTCTGTTATTTTTATGATTCCCATTTATATACAAGGAAACGGAGGCACTGGGAAGTGAAGTCCCATCGCTAGGATTCCAAAAACTCTCTTCCAGGTAAATGTCACTCACTTTGGGACATAATCCTTCATTTTCCCTTGTTTTCTCCTCCCTCATAACTGACAGTCTCGATCAGTGATCTACACCAGAAGCTACAAAAAGGGCTAAGAACATGTTCATAACCGTGTCTTCTTTTCCTGTAAAAGACATATACCGAGAGGTTTTTCCCTCTTCTAGTTGCATTTGCCGGCCTGGCCTTCGCATCCTTCTACCTGGCTGGGAAGTTACACTGCTTCACACCACAAGGCCGAGGGAAATCTTGGAGATTCTGTTCCTTTCTGTCACCCCTACTCTTTGCAGCTGTAATTGCACTGTCCCGCACCTGTGACTACAAGCATCACTGGCAGGGTAAGCACCACAGGCGTCTAGGCCGTGGACCCTCCACGGTTCTCCCGTCATTTGTCCCCCGCACGTGGCATGGGACACACCCCCCGGGTGTCTGCTGAGTGAACAGACAAGTGTGCAGAGGATGGTTTGGATCTAAACTGAGAGTGTGGTTTATTGCTACATGGAAAATGAGAAAGCACACTGTTATCTTTTAAACAGATTATCAGAGAGGGACATCCTAATTTTCTCATTACTTTGAAGCATCCTAAGTTCAGAAAAAACTCAAGAAATTTTTTACAACCAACCTCAAAGTCCAGTTTACTTACTACCTTAAAAATCAATTTCACTGTCAAGGTTTTTGTTCAGTAATGGAAGTAAAATTTAAGAAAACATAAAATTGTAATTAAACCAAAGAAATTTAAGTTGAATGATATAGTAAAACATCCAAATTACAGAGTATCTGCAGAGAAAGCCCAAAATTCAAAAAAAAAAAAAAGCTGACAGTATTAGCTAGAGGCCCTTAAGAGCTGTTCTGAAGAATAAACTAAATTTTTGCAAAGAGAGGCAACTCCTGGAGAGTTTATGCCTTCTTCTAGAACCCTTTGAATGGTGATGAGGAGTTTGTCATAGTATTCAATGAACCTGTTATTCCTCCAAACTAAAAAAACTCAAAGCAGTGAACTCAGAAAATGCCTTGTTATACTTACCTAACTAAATATGTGTTTTGATTTGGTGTTTAAGGGAACAGCTTGATAATGACAATACTGGAGCTATATGATAAAACTAAGAAAATCCCCCCAAACCGTAACCCTGGAATGTAGGGGTTCTGCAGGCTAAACGAGTAGCCTTGGAGGGTCAAGCTCCCTCCACCGGCAAGCATGACTTGTGAGTGAGGGAAGGCCGTCTCCTCTGCCTTTGTTCAGACGTCCTGGCTGGATCCGCCATCGGCCTGACGTTCGCGTACAGCTGCTACAGGCAGTACTACCCTCCACTGACGGACGCCGAGTGCCACAGGCCGCTGCCCCTCAGCCCTGCTCTTCCTGCCGCGCAGAAGCAGCCCCACAACCCGCAGCCTTTCTGTGTTTAGACACTGGAGCCGCCTCCCTGGAGAACAGGCCCATGGGACCTCCTCTCTCCCCACGCCCAGGACAAGAATATCTGACCTTTACCTCCTGAGGACAGGTGAGGACAGATGCCCACAGGCTGATGTAGTTTTGCCCCGGCGCACAGGAATGTCTCTAGAGGGGTCGAGGTCCTTTCTCACTGCTGTGCGCCATGCACAGTCCCCCAGCAGCTTAGAGTCTGGTCCACCAGACTGGTGTCCCAAGATCCAGTGTTTCCACATGTAACTTCAGTACGGCTCTTAGAAGGATTATGTCTCGAAGAAGCATTTACCGTAGCCTCGCTTTATCCTGGACACTAGCATTGATTACCAAAACTTAATTTCCACTTTCCATAGCTCAGAATCTTAAAATCCAGGGCATGAGCAATTAAATTATTTTACTTCTGTTTACTTTCTCTGGCGGGACAATTCCACACGTGAAATGGGAAATGTCTGATTCTGGCTAATTGACCACTGTTGTGCTTATCCAAGTCCAGCTGAATAGCGCTGTCCCTTCTGAATTCTGTGAACATAAGTGATCTGATACTTTGTTGAATTACTGAGTAAACACAGTAAACAAGAAAATGGTCAGGAGCGTCGATTCAGTACCGACAACGGATCCCGGTTCCTGCTGCACCTGTGCTGAACCGAGCTTAGGAGCTGCTCTCCCTCCAGTCACAGCTGCAGACCTGTGCAAACACACCCACTCTGTCCACGTGGCTGAGGCAGGAGGGCGCTCAGAGACTTACCTGGAGGACAGATCAGCATCTCCTGTCCTGTCCCCAGTGGGCCTTGAGGAACAGTTACGGGACGTGGTCGGAACTGATGCATGGGACCTGAAACTACCCTTCTTTTTATGCTGACCATACTTTAATATGACCTTGTTTTGTGTATTTTTTCCAGTGCACCTTTTTCCTTATGTAAATGCAATATGCAAATAAACTGGTGAATGTGGGCTTTGCACTTAAAGTTCCATTTGAGAACTGAAACATTTCAAAGTTAAACTCTGGATTCCCCATCTAACATAAGTGACTCAACTGTCTCCAGCAGTGGCTGATGTTAATAATACCAAAGAGCTGTCAATATTTTCCTCATCACCACCGTAACAGTCAAGGGGAAAAGAACCCGAATGTCAGTTCTTTGCCCAGTACTTTTTTTAAACTTGTTTTAGTAACACAGAACGGAGAAGGCAATGGCACCCCATTCCAGTACTCTTGCCTGGAAAATCCCATGGACAGAGGAGCCTGGAAGGCTGCAGTCCATGGGGTCGCTGAGGGTCGGACACAACTGAGCTACTTCACTTTCACGCATTGGAGAAGGAAATGGCAACCCACTCCAGCGTTCTTGCCTGGAGAATCCCAGGTACGGGGGAGCCTGGTGGGCTGCCGTCTATGGGGTCGCACAGAGTCAGACACGACTGAAGCGACTTAGCAGCAGTAACACCGAAGGGAGGAGAAAATGGTTATTGTACTGATTCTCTTTGGTCTTTGATTGGTGAGCCAGGTAGAAGTACGCAACTGGTCAAGTTGGTTTTATTTCATTATTTACTAAAGTTTTAAATATAATCACATAAAAAACAAACATTTCAAAAAGTGCAAAATATTAGAAAGCTAATCAGTGCTATTAATCTTTCCATGCAAACAATCTCTCTTGCTGAGATAAGCAATACCAATTCTGCAGCTGGAGTATGTATAAAATGATACTCTACCAGAGTTTAAAAATAGGCTTGGTCAAGAGATTGCACATGATACAACTGAAGTAGTGCAAAAAATATACAACTGAATAAGGAATTTAAGTCAAGCTTAGTACCCTGTGTAAGTGCATCCATGATACCAACACAGGGGGGTACACAGGATATAAAGCTCTTTTCCAGTCACCTGCCCTTCACCACCAGGAAGGAAACACTTCTTAGTACAAACAGTGGTTTATCTAACAATCCGGGGTGATGCTGTTCATCTTTGGTTACAGGGACTTACTCTTGCTTGTCCTTTGGCTTACTCTTACAATTTACTTACTCTGTTAATAGGAAGAGTAAATGTAAATTTGAAGACAACAACTTGATGAAAGCTTCCACTTTACATTGAATGCTACTTAATTCTCAGTAACCCTTACTTCCATCTCAGAGTTTATGTAGTAAATAAAGCATTTCATAGAGCTGAAACGTCTTAGTGGCTTGGTCAGCATTAGTCTGCAAGCAGATGGACATGGAGAGGCCAGGCTCTCACCAGTACCCCAGCGTTACCTCTAGCGTGATGGTAACATTCCCTCTGCTGTCACAGAGATGGCGTGTGTGAATGTTAAACGCCGGGGGTCTACATTCACCCATCTCACCTGCATACTCTGACACTGACTCTGCAGCAGCTGTTCCTAGCCCCACAGAGCCAGGTTTCTCTTGGGGAATGAGGAACATCTCCCCCTGGGTGGAACCACCCCTCCCCTAGCACTGCCTGTGCCGGGGCCTGTCCAGTTGCTCCCTGCACTGTGGGGACTCAGGCAACAGTGTCTTTTTAAAGAGAACAGTCTTCAACACTCCCTTCACACAAGCAGATGTGGCAGATGGCTTTCACGTGTTGTTCTACCATGAACACACCACTAAAAGGTTTTATTCACTTCATAAGCAGTCAAAGCTGTGTAACTGCAGGTTTGTCAGCGTTTATAACTTTACCCTAAACTTAAGAACTAAAAAATAACTAGGTTGGACTTCATCTAGAGTCTCCCAGTTTGAAGTATGATACATATAAAAGGGCAGGTCTAGGATATGTAATATGTGTATAAAGATGTACCTGATGGAAACTAAGCTGTCCACTTTAGACTCTCAGAGCAGCTCAAATAGCTGCAAAAACAATGAACAGCCTCTCTGAGTCCTAGCAATAAATCTTCTCAGTCAACTATAGAAAGTAAACAGTATTTGTAATTTTAGTCTTTCTTCATACAGTACATGTAGAAAACAAAAGTTGGCTGGAAAGAATCTGACTGCCCACCAGTCTCCCTCCTCCACTTAGATCTAGCCTTCCAACACAGAGAACACCCATGACCGAAAGCAGACCCAGAATGGCTTCTGAGTCTCAGGAGCGCACTACCAGATTAGAATATTCTCTAAAGATAAACAATAACCTCCTAGAAAAATTTACACCCAACCCAAAACAAACTCAAGGCAGGCTTTATGCCATCTCAGGTGATAAGCATAGAGTGTGGTAATATAAACACCACCAGAGACTTCCGCGGCCATGGAGAAAGAATGCGAATGTTGCTGTGAAGCCAGTGGTGAAAAGTAACAGGGTCTTCCCTTTGCTTTTCCACTTGCTTCCAGAAAGGAAGATTATCTTCCAGAGACCCCAGTGGTGAGTAAGTGGCAGGCAACATGCAGGGAACGACACAGCTGAGAAGAAAACGCGGGAACAAAGAGGCGGGTTTTCTGGGGAAGGATCCCTCACTGTCCATCTAGGGGAGAAAGTGGAAGAGAGGTCATCATGCTGAAGGCAACCAGAGAGAATGCCACAGTCTGACACACAAGCTTTCTACCTATTAATACATATATACAACGCTGAGTAATGTAAATCCCAGGCTGGGCTGTCTATATTTAAAGCTGAAACTGTTGTAACTGCAAGGAGCTAAAACCAGTCCATCCTAAAGAACACCAGCCCTGAATATTCACTGGAAAGGCTGATGCTGAAGCTCCAATACTTTGATGCTGGCAAAGACTGAAAGCAAAAGGAGAAGAAGGCAGCAGAGGATGAGCTGGTTAGATGGCACCACCGACTCAATGGACATGAATTTGAGCAAACGCCAGGAGACAGCAGAGGACAGAGGAGGCTGGTGTGCTGCAAAACATCGAGTCGCAAAGAGTTGGATGCAACTTAGCGACTGAACAACAATGTAAATCCCAGAATGGACTGTATGTACTTAAAGCTGTAAATGTTGTCATGGTAACTTTTAGATGGTCAGAACCATGAAGATTCTGAGTTTAGATCCTAAAAATGACAAGTGTTATTGGACCAAGTTGCTAGCAAAACACACACTAACCTTTCTCTAAATGGCCTCCAGTGCTTTTTTCCCATGAATTTTAACCAGAGTCCCTCTAAAAATGAGTAATAACCTAGAGCTCGGTGACAAGAAACAAAAAGTACATTTCCAAGCAGCTTTTCAGGTGCCACATGTTAATATGTAGGAATAATGCTACATACAGGACATTTAAAAACTTACATTAAGCAGCCTTAGGTGGTTCATTTTTACTGTAAGGGCTGATCAAGGAAGATACCCTGGGTTTGGTAGATTTCTTTGAGGACCAGCAATACTGTATCTTCAGACTCCCTGGAGAAAGAAAAGATTATGTTGTAAAAAGAAACTAACATTTGTACCAGGTGTTTTACATATACTATCTAACAATCTACACAACCACCTTACAAGTTCGTTTTTTTTTTACTGTTTTAAAAAAAATCTGGCTCAGAAATGGTGTATCTGACAGTGGCTTAAAAGGTAACCTAACAAAGAAGTTGTTTGTTAGGTTACCTTCTAACAAAGAAGTCTAGCATTGCGTTCTGTAATATAAAAAAGCCAGTAGTAAATGACTAAGCCCTCCCTTCACAGAACTCATTCTTGGGACAACATGGGAGAGTCATCCAATTCATCACCTTAATTTTTTAAATGTTGAGTCACCATTTTAAAAGAAAAGCCAATACAATCATGTGGACAAAGATCAAAGATACAAAAGGATGTAATAATGAAATCTCCTTCCCACTGTTTCTAAACCACTAGTTCCCAACTTCTGACAACTGATGTTATCAATTTCTTATGTATCTTCCAGATATTATTCAGTGTGTGTACAAGCAATTACTTACATCTGGTTCATAAAGAAATATGACTATAAAAATAACATTCATGGATTGCCTTACAGGTATATGGCTCAAACACTTTTCTAGATCTGGGGTTTGACATTGTTTGAGTCATGGACCTATTTGGGAATCTAATGAACCTATGGATTTCTCCCCAGAAAAGACATCGTACACATATACTATATACCCAAAATTGTAAGTAGAATTTCACTAGACTGGTAGACTTTCTGTCCCCTACAAGGGACTGCAGGTTAAGAAATTCCTCCTATCCCAATGAGTGGAGATTAGCTAAACCAGATATTAAAATGGTATGATCCTGGTGCATAAGCAAATGAGTCAATAGAAAAGAACAGAAAATTCAGAAGCCTTAAAAACCCACAGAATAATATCAAACCTATTAACAGTGTTTTCCAGATGGAGAGCCATCTGGAAAATGATTTGAATCAATTCATATCTTCTTACAAGGATAAATTTGAAGAGAATCAAGGATTTACATGTAAAAATGAAACCCTAAAATATCAGAATAAACTGTGGTAAGGAATTCTCTGGAGAAAAATCTAAGCATGACACAAATTCCAGAAGCCAAAAAAGAAAAAATAAATTTGACTATATAAAAATCAAAGTTTATACCTGGCAAAAAACCAATGTACACAATGTTAAAGACAAACTGGGGAAAAGTTATTTACAACTCATATCACAGATTTTATCAATTAAAAAAACAATTCAATATGAAAGGGAATAGAGTATAGATAACTTCCCAAAAAGAAAATTAAAATGGTCCTTGAGTGTATGTCAAGATGATCAACCTTGTAACAGAGAGGGCAATAATTACAGCGTGCATGATACATACACTGAAAGTCACAAAACATTTCTGAGAGAAACTAAAACCACAATACACTGAGAGATACCATGTTTGTGGGTCAGAAAACTCAGCATTTGTTAAGGTATCAGTTCTCCTCCCCCCCAAATTGATCCACAGATAAAATGCAATCACAATCAAAATCCCTAAAAAGCTGTTTGGTTGAAATTAACAAGTTCATTCTAAATGACATATGGAAATACAAAGGACCTACAATACCTAAAGTAACTACTAATAGGCACAACAAAGATGAAGAGCTTACAAATACCTAATTTCAAGACTTAATATAAAGCTACAGTTATCAGGACAGGGTTTTATTGATGTAAAGACTGACAAACAGATCAATAGAACAAAACAGAGCCAAGGCAACTCAACAGTTTCTCCATCTGAAGAAACTTTTCAACAAATGTTGCTAGAATAACAGGAAAGCCACAGGTAAAACAATGAACCTCAATCCTTTCCTCACACCATATTTAAAAATTAACCAAAATGGATCACAGACCTAAATGTAAAAGCTAAAATGACACAACTTCTAAAACTAAAAAGAAATAAGATTTGATGCTGGATGTGGGCTTCCCTGATAGCTCAGTTGGTACAGAATCCACCTGCAATGCAGGAGACCCCGGTTTGATTCCTGGGTTAGGAAGATCCCCCTGAAGAAAGGATAGGCTACCCATTCCAGTATTCTTGGGCTTCCCTGGTGGCTCAGAAGGTAAAGAATCCACCTGCAATGTTGGAGATCTGGGTTCGATCCCTGGGTTGGGACAATCCCCTGGAGAAGTGAAAGGCTACCCACTCCAGTATTCTCGCCTGGCGAATTCCATGGGCTACAGTCCATGGGATCGCAAAGAGTCGGACACGACTGAGCAACTTTTACTTTAACTTGGCAAAGATTTCTTACTTATGTCACAAAAGCACAAACATCAAGAAACTGGACTTCATCAAAAGACATTTTTGGTTTTCAAAACATACTTGTTGGACAAATGAAAAAACCACATCCTGAGAGAAAAAAAGTATCTGAAAAGGACTTGTAAATAAAGTATAGGAAAATCTTGAAACTTAATAATAAAATAATCCAATTTTTTAAACGGGCAAAAGATTTTAACAGACAATTCACCAAAGATGATGCATGGATGGCAAGGGGGATCAATCAAGGTGGCAGAGTAAGAAGACATGGAGCTCACTCCTTGCCAACAAACAGATCAAAAATACATCTATATATGGAATAATTCTCGTTGGAAACTGGCACAAAAACTCCTGTACACCCAAGGCTGTGAGAGAGATCCATATGTAATTGGGTTGGACAGGAAGAAAAGCGATCAGGTCAGCACGTGTGCCCCTGAGAGGGGACTTGGAGGAAGAGGGAGAACACTGGGGCAGAGACCCATCCCGGGGAGTGAACAGTGAGTCTTAGGTGGGATGCTGCAGGCCCGGGGTCCTAGCTGGTGGAGATGAACCACCCCTGGCTGGGTGGAAGGCAGGCAGGACTAGCAGGAGGGCTGTGGGAAGGAGGGGGTGGAGAGGGCGTGTGTGAGTGTGTGTGAGTGAGTGTGTCTGTGCGTGCTGGCTTATGCACCCCCACAGGGAGAGCAGGGCAGAGGGGGCGGTTGGATGAATGCTCTAGTGGCTGCCAGGTTCCCCGCCTGGGCACACACCTCCACTCCGTGTCCTCCACCAGGACGACACGGCACTGCACAGCGTCCAGAGGCAACCCGGGCCTGGGGCAGAGCCTGCTTGGGGGCAGCAGTCACGGTTGGCACTTACTCAAGTGGCGCATCAGAAGGAGCCTAGCACTCTGACGGCAGCCTCTACCCCACAGCTCCTGCAGGATATACACGGAGGCTCCACACAGGCCCCAGGGACCCTGCAGGGTGGCCCCATGACAAGACGAGTGGTGGAGGCTGGGCATGGTGATGGGCTGTGAGGGGCAAGGCGGACATGCACATGAGGCTGCGTGTGAGCAGAGCAGGGGAACAAGTGCAGCCCCAGCAGGCAGACAGCTCAGCCTTCTGCCTGCAGAGGGTCCACGTGGGTGCCACTTTGGTCAGTACTTCCCGGCTCTGAGGCAAGGCTTCCAACGCAGGGAGAGGGGGAAACACACACGCACAGGGAACAGAGCCAGCCTGGGCCCGACCCTTGCCTCCATCCTGTCCCAGCAAGGTGCCAGCCATTGGGCAGGGGCAAAGGTCTGCCTCATACCCAGCTCCAGCCCCACCCCCTGCTGAGGGGATATCAGGGAATCCAGCTCTCCCAGTGGAGACCCTGGGCACATGCAGAGTGTATAAGGATGCTCCCACATCAGAACATCCCTTTAAGACCACAAGAGGTAACTGTTTCATCTAAATTCAACAGTGACATAGAAAGTTAAACAAAATAAAAACGCAGAGGAACTGCTCTCAATTGGAACAAGAGAAAAAAACCCTGAAAAAACAAATAATGAAACAGAAATAAACAATTTACCAGGTAAAGAATTCAGAACATTGTTAATAAAGATGTTAATTGAATTTAGGGAAAAGAATAGATGAACATAGAATTTTAAAAAGGAACTAGAAAATATTTAAAAAGACCCAATCTGAAGAAGAATTCAATAGCTGCCAAAAAAAAAAAAAACCCACACTAAAAAGAATGAATAGCAGACTAAGTGATACAGAACACATATATGATCTGAAAGACAGAAAAATGGAAATCATCCAATCAGAACAGCAGAAAGAAAATAGGATTTTTAAAAATGAAATCAGTATAAGAAATCTCTGAAATAACATTAAACAACCAACATTCACATAACAGAAGACAGAAGACATCAGGGCATCGAAAATGAAGCTGAGGTGATTATGGCTGAAAACCCTCCAGACCTGAAGGAAATAAGCTATCCAGGAACAGGAAGCACAGACGACCCCAAACAAGTTGAACTGGAGGAAACCCATACCAAGGCAGCCAGAAAAAAAGAACACAGAATCCCCACCGATAAGACTATCAGCTGATTTCTCTGCAGAAACCGTGCAGGCCAGAAGGGAGTGGCATGATCTGCAACCTAGAGTACTCTGCCCAGCAAGATTACCATTTAGAACTGAAAGAGAGACAAAGAACTTCTCAGACAGGCAAAGACTGAAAGATTTCATCAATACTAAACCTACTCTAAAAGAAATATTTGTGGGTTTTCTCTAAGTGGAAAAGAAGAACGAACCTATAGAGAAGAAATACAGAGTAAGGACTGAGGACCAACAACTTAACTGAGCAGTATGGAGATTAAAAGACAAAAAACTGTGAAAGCAACTGTAACTACAATAAACAGTTAAGGGATAAACATGAAACAGGAAGATATAAAATACGACATCAAAATATGGAGGAACGGAATAGAAATGTAGAATGTTCAGAATGTGTTTGAACTCGTATGAGTAGCAGTTTAAAACGAGATACAGGTAAACATATATGAACCCCATGGTAATCACAAATAAAAACAAACACAACAAATACACAAAAACTGAAAAGAAATGCAAGCATACTGCTAAATAAAATCATTAAACCACAAAGTGTTAGTCGCTCAGTCATGTCCAACTCTGCTACCCCATGGACTGTAGCCCTCCAGGCTCCTCTGTCCATGGGATTCTCCAGGCAAGAATCCTGGAGTGGGTTGCCATTCCCTTCTCCAGGGGATCTTCTGAATCCAGGAATTGAACCCAGGTCTCTTGTACTGCAGGCAGATTCTTTACCATCTGAGTTACCAGAGAAGCTCCCTAAACCACAAAGGAAGAAACAAGAAGAATAGAGAAGAACCACAAAACAACTGGAAAACAAGTAATAAAATGGCAATAAGTACATATCTATATCAATAACTAAATGTCACTGGGCTAAATATTCCTATCAGACAAAACAGACTTTACAACAATGGCTATAACAGAAGACAAAGAAGGGCATTCTATAATGATAAAGGGATCAACACAAGAACAAGCCATAATGTTTAACATATATGCATCCAAGACAGGAGCACCTCAGCATGTAAAGCAAGTACTAACACACCTAAAGGGAGAAACTGACAATAACACAGTAATAGTAGGGGACTTTAACATCCCACTTTTATCAATGGACAGATCATCCAGACAGGAAGTCTATAAGGCACCAATGGCCTTAAATGACACATTATAGATGATCTGAATATATTAGATATCCACAAGGACATTATGTCAGAAAATAGCAGAATATAGACTTTTTTTTCCAAGTGCACATGAAATGTTCTCCCGAACAGATCACATGTTAAGAGGATAGAAATTATACCAAGCATTTTTTCCAACCACAATAGTATGAAACTAGAAATCAATTACAGAAAGAAAAACAGGAAAAGAACTCACACATGGAGATTAAATGATATGATATGCTACTAAAAAAACAACAGGTCAATAGAGCAATCAAAAAGGAAACCAGGAAATACCTTGAGACAAATAAAAATGGAAACACGACTCTCCAAAAATCTGTGGGATGCAGAAAAAATGGATCTAAGAGAGAAGCTTAGAGTGATACCGGCATTCCTGAGAGAGGCCTTCACTCCCTTGAGAAAAACCTCAAACAAACCTACCACCTGAAGGAATGAGAAAAGGAAAACAATCCAAACTCAGCAGAAGCAAGGGAATAATAAAGAGAGAGAAGAAATAAAACAGATCTTAAAGAAAAAATACAACAGGGCTTCCCGGTGGCTCAGCGGTGAAGAATTACCCGCCAATGCAGGAGACACAGATTCAATCCCGGGTCTACTACGCCTGTGCTCTAAGAGCCCTGGAACTGCAACTACTGCGTCCAGGTGCTGCAACTACTGCAGCCTGCGCGCCCTTGAGCCCATGCTCCGCAATGAGCAGCCCATGCCCTGCAACAAAGAGGAGCCCCCGCGCCACAACTGGAGAAAAGCCGGTGCAGTGATGAAGACCCAGCACAGCCATAAGTAAATAAACACAAAATTTTAAAAAAACAATAGAAAATATCAATGAAAACAAGAGTTAGTTTCTTGAAAAGATAATTAAAAAACTGATAACCTTTAGCCAGGCTCGCCCAGAAGAGAGAGAGAACCCAAAATAATCAAAATAAGAAATGAAAAAGGAGAAATTACAACTGATACCACAGAGATAGAAAAACATAAGAGGATACTATCAAAAGTCATATCCAGCAAATTGGACAACCTAGAAAAAACGGACAAATTTCCAAAAAAACATAAAAATTGGCAGACTGAAAAAAAAAAATTGGCAGACTGAAATCAATAAGAAACAGACCATCTGAACAAACCAAACACTAGTAGAGAAATTGTATTTGTCATATAAAAAACTCACAGGAGGCTTCCCTGGTGGCTCAGGGGTGAAGAATCTGCCTGCCAATGCAGGAGACACAGGTTTGACCGCTGGTTCAGGAGGATCCCACATGCCGTGGAGCAACTGAGCCTCTGCCTCACAACTACTGAGCTTGTGCCCTAGAGCCCAGGGTCCTCAACTGCTGAAACCCGCACGGCCTAGAGCCCATGCTTCGCAACAAGAGAAGCCACCACAATGAGAAGCCCACACACTGCAACCAGAGAAAAGCCTGCGCAGCAAGAGACCCAGCACAGCCAAAAATAGTAAGTGAAAATTACATATTAAAAAACACAAAACTCCCAGGAAACAAAAGCCCAGGACCAGCTTCCCAGGGGATTCTAGCAAACTACAAAGAAGATTTAACACTCATCCTTTATAAATTATTCCAAAAAACTGAAGAGGAAGAAACTCTCCCAAATGCATTCTGTGAGGCCATCATTATCCTGTTACCCAAATCATACCAATACACTACAAAATAGGAAAACTACAGGCCAATGTCTTTGATGAATATAGATGCAAAATTCCTCAACAAAATATTATAACAATCCAAAAAAAATAAATAAAAGATCATACACAATGATCAAGTGGGGTTTATCCCAAGGACACAAAGATGCTTCAATATTCACAGTTCAATCAGTGTGACATACCAACAAAAGGAAGGACAAAAATCACATGATCATCTTAATAGATACAGAAATAGCATTTAATAAAATTAAATATACATTGACAAAAATTCTCCAAGTTGGTATAAAGAGAACATACCTTAACATAATAAAGACTGCTTATGACAAACCCACAGCTATCATCATACACAACAATGGAAAGCTGAAAGCCTTTCCTCCAAATTCAGAAACAAGACAAAGATGTCCACTTTTGCTTCTTTGATATAACATAAATAGTACTGGAAGTCCAAGCCACAACAATCAGAGGAAGGGAAGAGAGGAAGGAAGAAAAAGCACCCATGTTGGAAGGGAGGAAGTAAAACTGTCACTATTTACAGATACGTTATACTTTAATATACAAACCCTAAAGCCTCCACCAAAAAGCTATTAGAACAAATGAATTCAGTAAACTTGCAGGATACAAGATTAATATACAGAAATCTAATCCTTTTCTATACAATATTAATGAACTACCAAAAAGTAAAAAAAAAAAAATCTCATTTAAAATTACATCAAAAAGAATAAAATGCCCTAGGAATAAACTTAACCAAGGAAACGAAAGCCTATACTCTGAGAATTATAAAACACTGAGAAAGGAAACTAAAGATGATATAAATAAGTGAAAAGATATTTTGTGCTCTTGGATCAGAAGAATTAATATTATTAAAATGGCCATACTACCCAAAGCAACCTACAGACTTAATGTTATCCCTACTGAAATACCCGTGACATTTTGCACAGAACTAGCACAAATGAATCTAAAATTTATACAGAATCACAAAAGGCCCTATATTGTCAAAGCTATCCTCCCAGACTTCGCACTACACTACAAAGCTACAGTTATCGAAATATATTAGTACTGGCACAACAACAGACACACAGAACAATGGAACAGAATAGAGCCCAGAAATAAATCCACACATCCACAGTCAACTAATCTACAACAAAGGAGGCAAGAATATACAATGGAGAAAAGACAATTTCTTTGATAAGTGATGCTGGGAAAACTGGACAGCAACATGTAAAAGAATGACATAAAATCTCTTGCACACCATATACAAAAATAAACTCATAATGGATTAAACATCTAAATACAAGAGTGGAAACCACAAACCTCCTAAAAGAGAACATGGGCAGAACACTCTTTGATATAAATCATAGCAAAATATTTTGGGTCTATCTTTTAAAACAAAAATAAGCAAATGGAACCTAATTAATCCGTAAAAGCTTTTTGCCAGCAAAGGAAACCATAGACAAAATGAAACCAAAAGCTACTGAAGGGGAGAAAATATCTGTAAATGATATGAGCAATAAGGGGTTAATATTCAAAATATATAAATATCTCATAAAGCTCAATATCAAAAAAGTCTCCAATTAACCCAATCAAAAAATATGCACAAGACTGAAGAGGCATTTTTCCAAGGAAGACATACAAATGGATACTTGGGCACATGAAAAGGTGGTCAATATCACTATTCCTCAGTTCAGTTCAGTTCAGTCGCTGTCGCCACGCCTCCCTGTCCATCACCAACTCCCAGAGTTCACTCAAACTCATGTCCCTCGAGTCAGTGATGCCATCCAGCCATCTCATCCTCTGTCATCCCCTTCTCCTCCTGCCCTCAATCCCTCCCAGCATCAGAGTCTTTTCCAATGAGTCAATTCTTTGCATGAGGTGGCCAAAGTACTGGAGTTTCAGCTTTAGCATCATTCCTTCCAAGGAACACTATTCCTCAGGGAAATTCAATTCAAAACCAAAATGAAACATTACCTCACACCTGTCAGAATGGCTGTCATCAAAAAGAACATAAATAATAAATGTTGGCAAGGATGTGGAAATGGAACTCTTATCTGCTGCTGGTGGGAGGGTAAACTGGGGCAGTCACTGTAGAACACAGTATAGATGCTCCTCAAAAAGATGAAAACAGAGCTACCACACGACTCAGCAGCTCCACTCCTTGGCATATACCCAGAAAAAATGGAAACACTAACCTGAAAAGATATATGCACCCCAGTGTTCATAGCCACACTAGTCACAATAACCAGGATATGGAAGCAACCTAAGCATCCATCAACAGACAAATAAAGAAGATGTGGTACATATTTACAATGGAGTAACACACAGCCATAAAAAAAACAGAATTCTGCCATTTGCAGCATCATGGATGGACCTAAAGAATATTATGCTCAGTGAAGTAAGCCCTCATTGTATCACAGGTATTTGATAGATGTAGAAAAAGCAGGACAAGGCAGTGCTCATTTGGGATTAGAATGATGGCTTGTTTATAATTATTAACACAAAATAGCACAATCATGTCATTTGATGTTCCAACCAAGGAAGACAAATGGATAACGGGCACGTGAAAGGGTGCTCAACATTGCTAATCCTCATGGAAATTCAAAACCACAGTGAAATATCCCCTTACCCCCTTCAGAATGGCTGTCATTAAAAAAGTAATAATGATAAATGTTGTTTAAAATAAGTACAAATAATAAATATTTGGTCCTAATAAATAATTAAGGCTGAGCACTGAAGGTTTAATAAACAAAGAAGGCTGAACACCAAAGAATTGATGCTTTTAAACTGTGGTGTTGGAAAAGACTCTTGAGAGTCCCTTGGAGTGCAAGGAGATTCAATCAGTCCATCCTAAAGGAAATCAATCTTGAATATTCATTGGAAGGACTGATGTTGAAGCTGAAGCTCCAATACTTTGGCCACCTGATGGGAAGAACTGACTCATTGGAAAAAACCCTGATGCTGGGAAAGATTGAAGGTGGGAGGAGAAGGAGATGACAGAGGATGAGATGGTTGGATGCCATCACTGACATGATGGACATGAGTTTGAGTAGGCTACGACAGTTGGTAATGGACAGGAAGGCCTGGCGTGCTGCAGTCCATGGGGTCACAAAGAGTCTGACACGACTGAGTGACTGAACTGAAGACAAAAAAAAAAAAACCCAAAACAAAAACAAACACTAACCAGTAGCACAGATGGCTTTGTAAAGCAAATAAATATTCATTAAAACTTTCAATGGGCTTCTCCTGTAGCACATAGTCAATGCGCTGGCCTCCATTCAGCATTCCCACATGGATGGGAGGGGCTTCCTCTTTCACTGGCACAGGGTTCTCTTCTGTGTTAACATCTGGAAGTGAAGGAACCTTGGTCAGAATATAAAAGCTTCCAGCCCTCCAAGGCTGTCCTTATCTCTCCTCACACTCCAGCCTCAGCAGAGGAGGAGCTACTCTGTTCAGAAAGCTCTTTCCTCTCAATGCCCTTAAAGCTTGTTTTCAAGCCACATTGATTTTATCCAATCCCCTTTCTTTCCTATACCTTTGACAGCTAATTCCATTTACCTTTGGTTTACAAACTAAATGCAAGCAGGGTTAGATCGCCTTTGGCAGTTGAAAAGAAACTCCTTTTGCAGTTAAAAAGCAAAAGAATGCAGTATTAACTGTGCAATCAAAAGAAGTGTCCCAGCTAGTCCCCAGCCAGGAAAATAAAACTGACTCATGAACACACAAACATTCCCTGGTAAAAGCAAGGTTCTTCACAGTATAGGCGGCTTAGCATCACCGCCACAGTGCCCAGTGGGGAACGGTTTAAAGCCTAGTTACTAGATGCTCAGCTTCTCTTTAACACTTTCCCTCACAAATAATTGTTTCCACAATTTGTGGCTATTTGATGACAGAAAGAAACCAGCAGAGCTGAAGGCCCAGTAGGACTCATAGTCTAGTGTTGGTTCTCAACAAGGGGAAAGTTAAGAAGACCCTGGTAGACTAAGAACCAGACTTCAGGGAGTCCCTGTTATCTGGCCTGGTGCAGGTAATCACTGTGTACAGTGTCACTGACCACTAGGCTTCTCCGAATTTGACTCAGGTTCTGCTTCTGTTTCTTCCGCAGTTTCTGAAGCTTGTAAGGCAGGGTATGGAGCTCTGGTGAAAGACTTCCAGGCCATCCGCAGTGAACCTAGCAAGTTATTCTTAAGGTCCATGCTCATCCTGGTCAAGCCCTCTCTCAGTTCTGAAACACATGTGAAAAAGAAAACTACATGGTTTACAGAGCTGTAAAAGGGCTCAACATAGCTAAGCAAAGTGAATGAGGTCCAGTCAGCCTGCACTGACCAGAAGGTCTACAATCATCAGGTTCTGGACTCAAGACATACCTAAGTGCATCCGCTTCCTGCCTTTATGATGTGGGATCAGCATTGGCTCAAATTCCACTCCAGGGACCACCATTGGTTCAATCCTGTAGGCCACAGGATCAAACTACATGCAGAAAACAATAGTTACACATACCTCTGCTGATCATAATGATGGTCTCAGGAATAAAAATAATTATAAGCTCATTTATTTTTAAAGTACTTGTTCTGCCCCCTTCACTTCCAGATTCATATTATAAATTTTCTCATTAGTACAAAATAGTATAGAAAAAAGTAAATCAACACAATAGACTATCATATGCTCTTTACCAATAAGCCCTAACATTCAGGTAAAATCACAAGAGCTGTCCAATGCTTACAGGGTGATAAATATTGAAGAAACCTTTGCATGTTGGAAATCTGTAGTTGGGGTCAATTCTTTTTAGCCCCCGGACAGTAAGGAACATTCCAATGGGAGATCCAAAAGCAAAGAATATTTCTGGTTTATAGATAAGCCGGGGGTATTTTACAGGCACCTGGATGAAGGAAATAAAAGCATCTCTTATTGATAATAAAAGTTACATTTGTTTCTACAATACCAATGGCAAACAATAAAACGACCAAAGAGAATGAGTACTGTTTACCTGCCCAATGCCGACATCCAGACCATTAGTGCTACTGTAGAACTCCGACTCTTTGGGGATATTAGACATATTTGCCCCTGCAGGTGATTGCGGGGTCGGTCTATTAACACCCTAAAGAATAAACGATAGTTCTGTGGAGCTGCTAAGTAGTAAAAAATATCCAAAGGATTATACAGTTTTCTACCAGCTTGGCAAGGTTTTGAAACGACAGTCAACAATTTTAAGAAGAATCTCTCAGAAAACAAAATAAAGCTAATGAAAACCAAAGCTGCCTTAAATTATGAATTGATATCCCTACATGCTCTAAAATGATGAAAGCTGTACAAAGCCATCTGGGTAGTAACTGAAACTTTGGGCAACCATTGTGAGAGAAAACGGCAGCAGAGCACTGTGGGGCGCTGGGGGCTGCTGAGGAGTTCAGTGTAGTCCTATGCCTTTCTAATCAAAGTAGACAGCATGTCTCTATCAGCCTTAAACCAGAACCAAACAACCTGCTAAACGGCTGAACAATAATCATCTAGGCTGTGGAAGGGAATTCAGTGGCAAAAATACTCAGTGCACAAGTACTGTTACAACATGGTTATACCTTGAATACATTATGCTAAGTGAAAGAAACCAGTCACAAAAGGCCACATATCATATAACTCCATTTGTAAGCAATATCCAGAATAAGAAAATCCAGAGACAGAAAATAGATCAGTAGTTCACAGAAGGGAGGAATGGGGAGTGACTGCTATTGAATATGATGTTTCTTTTTACAGTGATGGAAATGTTCTGGAATTCGATAGTGGTGATGTTATTCAACTCTGAATATGCCAAGACCCACTGAATTGTGTATTTTAAAAGGGTGAATTTTATGGTATGTGATGTGCAATATATTTCAATAGTTATAAAGCAAACCAAAAAAGGGAAACAACTGAATGGTAGAAGTCCAGGGGAGATTAGACTTCTGACACTGATAATATTTTTAAAGATATTAATAAACAAAATGTATTTAGTTTCTAACAAAGAGAGCCAAAGGTAAATTTTTACAACTGCTTAGCTCCCTATACATCTCAAAAAGCACAAGGGTACAAGGAAGTCAGAACACTGTTTAATCCCATAAGCTATATTAAGCACATACCATTGAATTTTTTCTGGTCCTAAAGTAGTTTAGTATCTTCTTTCTTGGTCCTAAAGGAATTCCCATTTCCTGAAGGTCTTTGTCTGTACATAAAGCCTAAGCATAAAAAATCAAACACTGTTTTTATTTCTAGGCAAAATAAAATCAATTAAATGTCCCGTTCTCTGAGAGGAATAGGCCTAAGCACTCTGTTGTTCTTGGCTTTACATGACTAGGAGTCCCCAGTGGTAAAGCATCACTAATAACTTTCTCTCTTAATAAAGGAGCTTAAAAAAGGAATATAAAATATCAATATTGGAGTTATCAATGCTGTAGTAATATAGATACTATTGTTAAAAAAAAGCCTACAGAAGTGAGTATCTAACTTCATGACAGAAAAACCCTCCACGGTTTCCACGCTCCTCAGATGTTCCATTCCTGAGAAAGGTTATGTTCCTATTCATGCATGTGAGTAGTGAGAACATAAAGCAAACACAGAGCAGAAAACACACCAACAATCCAGATGTCAGCTAAAGGGCTGCTCCCTGATGAGGGAAGTCTTCCTTAGGCCCCCAGACTACATCAGCTCATCCTGTGGCACACTCCTAAACCACTGTGTACTTTCCCTACTCAGAACTTAGCACAGTTGTAATTAATTACGTGTTTGGCTATCTGTCTTTTCCACTAAGCTATAAGCACCATGAAGTTTGAACAATATCTGCCTTATCAGCACTCTACCTCATACTTGGTACAGCTGCCTGATCATAGTAGGTATTTAGTAAATACCTGTTAAATGAACAAATGTATCACAAACCTTAAAAAAAAAAGAAAAGGCACACCTGCGGCGGCAAAAAAATAAGCAAATACCCACAAGTAGAGCTCTGGAAAGTATAACAGAAAATAAAAGCTGGAAAAGTCAGTGGCCTTTACACCTGCTCTCATGTTTTCAGAGCTGTGCTGGGTTTTAGTCTTTGCTCTATTCCTATTATCAACGTGGCTCCTCTGAACTTTGAACTCCCACAAAAAAAAAGATCACTTTATATGATGAAAAAAAAAAAAACAAATAATGTTAAAGAGCATTACTAATGATAAACTATGTATGACTAAAATGCTTCTAAAGGGCAGGCACTTAGCCAGCAGTATGATGAAAATAAGCAATAAAAATACCGAAAATGGAACAGTGTACAGTTTTAAAAGATTATTTTTACCAGAGCTTCCTTATCTATTTTCTCCTTCTCAAAGATGCTAAAGAATTCAGACAGTTGGAGTTTCTTCAACTCTTCCTCCAGTGTTGGTGTATCTCCTTGATCCATGAAAATACTTGGCAAATCCTAAAAATTAAATTGTAAAACTTATATTGTCTAAATTCATTTAGATTTTTTTATTACTACTACTCTGCAATAAATAAAAGCGCTATGTAAGATAGCCACACAGTATCTTAACTTTGACTGAATCGAAACGTATACAAAATATAAACTAAAATGTGATTGATCTTTAAGTTTTTGCAGTCGATTGAAACGTTATGTTTTTAAATAAATGAATCAGTGAATCAATGACTATTAAAGTAGTCTTCATCATCATTAACAAAACTTTCCCTGAGCTCTTAGTAGTGTTTAAGGACAGCTTTCAAGCAGAATTTCTATAAACTATATCAATTTGCATTCAATTAATTCTTCATTTCCTCATATGCAAATTCCATTTCAATTCAATGATTCTATAACTCTAATAACAGATCAGTAGTGCAGTGTATATTTATAATGAAAATAAGATAACCATAATTATTTTAGAATGTGGCAAATGTTTACAGAAGCATATTACTATCTTGCTTCTATTATCCAAGAATAACAGAGATAATTACAAATCTGTTAAAATTAAAATATATGTAAATTTAATATTATGGTATGAGACTAAGTGGGGAAAAAAAGTCTAAAATCTAAAAATCCCTACTAAGAAATAGTACAAGAAAACCTATCTGAACATCTAAATTACCTTTTTACTGTCAGTATCTCCCAAAGAATCTTTCTGATTTGTTAGGATATCAAACAATATAAGCGAACCTGTAAGTAAAACAGAAGAAGAGGGGACAATTTTGAAGCATTAGCACTGAACAGCTACCTTTTACACAAAAAAGGAATAAGCAAAATCTACTAAGTAGGGAGTCTTTCTTTCCAATCCACCATTACCCTTCCAATCCCTTCCTAATATTTCATCACAGACCAGTTCTACACCTCTGAATCTGACACTGATAAAAGACACTGTACTTCAAAAAATACTTAAAAGGTATCCATAAAATGTGATAGTCCTCTCCAGTCATAGAGAATTCATTACCTAAACTATGACCAGCAATGGATACACTCCCTTTGAAATCAGGGTTCCTCTGCAGAAAAAGTATATAAATTCGGTTCATTTCAGAAGCGACTGTGTCCACAATAGTCTGACAGTAGGTGGGGCTGTTGTAGAAGAAGACATCCAGAATCGTGTCGTTGGTAAAGTGCCTGAGGCGGTTAATGCTAGGCAGGGTTATTCGCTGCAGATCTCTGAAAAAAGGAAAGATGTTTTAAGCAGAAAACTTAAATAAATTCCATAACCTCCTTTATGCTAAAGAAATAGTAAAGCTGCGATAGTAAACACTAATGAGCCACTAAAACATACTGGAAGAAGATACACACCATTCCCTACTCCTGACCCAAGCTGGTTAAACAAAGGGATTGTTCAGCACTTAATAATGTAACTCTAAGAAAATGACACAGAAGTACAAAAAGTTTTTTGTTGAACAGAATTTTATATACACTCTCAGCTAACAGCAGAGATGTTCCTAAGCATATTAATGATCAGAAAACATTACAATCACAGGTAACAACTCAAAGGTGTAAAGTATTACTCACACATCTACACCAGTGGAATGCAAGGGACTGTGCCAGTTGACTGGGAGAAATTCTACCCTCCCAATCTGCTGATTTTCTTGGGCTTTCTTAAAATGCGTCTGTAGCAGGTTCAAAGAAACACTGCGAAAATCATTAACTAGAAAAGAAAATTAACTAATGCATTAACAGTGAAGCAATCAACTCACAGAATTAGGATGCAACAGATCATATGATTATACCACACTCATCTACATTTGCTTAGAGCACCTACTGACTGGAGTCAAAACTAGAGTGATATTAAAGAAAAATTAATAGTGCATATGGGAAAACACTTTCCTTTCATATAGGACTGCTTTTACTATATAAAACATTTTCATTAAAAAACACACACACACACACAAACTTCAAAACTTCTGTGTCAGACAAACTGTTTCAATTTTTTAAAAGAATCACCTGACTATGTCAGTTGGCCTTGCACTCAAACAATCATTCATTATCCAATATTTCAGAAAAACCACTGATGTTTAGAATTCATATTACACTGATCTTTAACCTTCTAGAAAGTTTATGCTTAGAAGCATTAGTCATTAGGATAAGACTCCCAAATTGGGATAATTAGACTATGAATACTACCTTTCAAAATCAAGTTAATGACCTAAATATTCTAATTAGAGTATCATGAGGTTTATCACAATGTAAGTTTAAAAAATGTAAGTTTCAGTTGTTCATTTAAACTAGATTATCTTTATGGTCATATATTTATGGTTCCCTTTAAATTTGGAATAGTTACAAACAGGACAATCACATCATAAAACAATTTTATCAGACTTGAAGGCTTATTCACTCAAGAACTATTAGTTAAGAGTATAAACCTATTAGCCTAAGGAAGTTACTAGCACTTCAGGTCTAAGCTGGGAGGCTTTACTACCTTGCCACCTGTCTTCAGCTCTCCAAATCTTATTACGCAGCTAAGAGGACAGCCTAAGACAACACTATCTCAGCTCAGAGGAGTACTAACAGTCCCTTTACATGATCTAACCTGACACGCTTTGCAAACCTACCACACTGTACAATGCTTCGAAAGCGGAGATCACAAGCAGGTCCGATCCCATGGACTACAAAAACCAAGTGATCTATTTGTAAAGGTTCCCCTACAAGTGAAATTATAAAGAAAAGTTATTCAGTATAACTAGTCATGTATTCTAAAATCAAACATTCACAATAAGCAGGTAATAGAAATGGGCAAGTTAAAATATGAGCAGATTTTTTTTTAAGACACAAATTTTCCTATATTTCACTACTCAGTAAAAATATTGCAATTTTACTTTGTTTCTAATTTATCTCAAAAGTGTTTCTAATTTATCTTAAAAATATTTGGTTGGTGCAAAAGTAATTGCGGTTTTTGCATTGTTGAACTTTGCCGTTTGATATTGGAAAACATTGTTAATGAATGTGATTATGTTATAGATCTAACATCTAAATGTGTTTTAATACACATTTCTCACCTTGTTTCTTTGCTAAGTGTTATTACTTGCTGTTTATTTTGTATTTATTTTAGACTATGAAAATGATGTTAGACAAAAAGCAAATTTGAGGGATTTTCTTAAATAAGGTCAAAATGGGTTGTAAAACAGCAGAGATAACTTGGAACAACAACAGTACATTTGGCCTAGGAACTACTAATGAACGTACAGCACAGCAGTGGTTGAAGAAGTTTTGCAAAGGAGATGAGAGCCTTGAAGATGAGGAGCATAGTGGCCAGCCATTGGAAGTTGATAATGACCAACTGAGAGCCATCATCAAAGCTGACCCTCTTAAAACTAACAAGAAGTTGCAGAAGAACTCAACATCGACCTTCTACAGTTGTTCAGCATTTGATGCAAATTAGAAAGGTGGAAAAGCTCGCTTAGTGGGTGCCTCATGAGCTGACCGAAAATTTAAAAACTTGTCATTGAAGTGTCATCTTCTCTTATTCTGTGCAACAACAATGAATCATTTCTTGATCAGATTGTGACATGGGACAAAAAGTAGATTTTATACAACAACTGGTGACAGCCAGCTCAGTGGCTGAACCAAGAAGCTCCAAAGCGTTTCCCAAAGCTAAAGGTACACCAAAAAAAAGTCAAGGTCACTGTTTGGTGGTTTGCTGCCAATCTGATCCACTACAGCTTTCTGAATCCCAGCGAAACCATTACATCTGAGAAGTATGCTCAGCAAATCAATGAGATGCACTGAGAACAGCAATGCCTAAAGCCAGCATTGGTCAACAGAAAGGGCCCAATTCTTCTGCACGACAACACCCAACCCCACGTTGCACAAACAACACTTCAAAAGTTGAACGAATTGGGCTACACAGTTTTGTTTCATCTGCCATATTCACCGGACCTCTTGCCAACTGACTACTACTTCTTCAATACTACTTCTTCAAGCATCTTGACAACATTTTGCAGGGAAAACTTTCACAACCAGAATGAGGCAAAAAAAATGCTTTCCAAAGTTTGTCAAATCTGGAAGCACGGATTTTTATGCTACAGGAATAAAACATTTATTGTTGGCAAAAATGTGTTGATTGTAATGGTTCCTATTTTGATTAATAAAAATATGTTTGAGCCTAGCTATAATGATTTAAAATTCATGGTCCAAAGCTACAATTAGGTTTGCACTAACCCAGTAAGTCGGTAAAAGAATTTTTCAGGATTTTAAAACTTTTTATTTTGAAATAACTGCAATTTTTACAGAAAACTTGAAAGAATAGTACAAAAAAATCTCTTTTTCACACAGATTCCATACTTTAACATTATATGTGTGTGTGTTCACACACATTTATTTTTAGAACCATTTGAGAGTAGGCTGCATATATCATCAGACTTCACATATCATATCTCTTTAAACCGTTAATATTTTGTGTTTCCTAAGAATATTCTTTTGTATAACCACAGGGCAGTTACCAAATTCAGATAATTTTACATTGACAGAATACTTAAAAGGAATTTTATAATCCAGTTAAATATATTACAAAACCAACCATAAATGCCCCTAGTTAGAGACCAATGGATAACCATCAGGGTCCTACTGAAAAATAGTTTCCCTGGTTGAAAAACTTCAAGGACACAAGTTACCAGGAATAAATAAGCAAGCAGGAAGAATCACATTTCTTAGAATTAGGACTAAATCAGTTCATTTGTACTTAGTGACTTCCTGATTAGTAGTGCCCAAATTTTATCCATCCCACCATATATACTTAGCAACTTCAAAAGATTTTTTTATACCTATTAAGAGTCTCACTAGATCAAGTAATACTAATCGTAACTTAGAATAAGCCCATTGGATTAAAGACCACTTTTTAAGCCTCAAGGTAATCAATGTCATAGAAAAAGGCCACAGTTTAAGTCATAAACAAGTATATCAGAAGATAAGAAAAAAATGAATGATTAACATTACCACAGTGAATGTCAACAGAGATGTTCTCAACCCCCCTCTTCACTGTTCGAGGTCGACCTTGCTCAGCAGGTGCTGAACCCCATTCATCGGACCCTGCAACTGGCTGGTAATGCACCATAAGCTTAAATAAAAAAGATCAGAGCAATATTTATTCTACATTAAAGACATCTTAATAAGTTCTCAGGAGTGGGGACAAGTCTTTCAAAACATAAAGTGTGAAAGAGAAAGTCAGTCAGTTGTGTCCAACTCTGTGATCCCATGAGCTGTAGCCCACAAGCCTCCTCCGTCCATAGAATTCACCAGACAAGAATAATAGAATGGGTTGTCATTTCCTTCTCCAGGGGAATTTCCCCAACCCAAGGATCAAACCTGGGGCTCCTGCATTGCAGGCAGATTCTTTACTGTCTGAGCCATACACACTCAAATCTCAACTGGAGTTTTGCCATGTAACTCCAATAGCTTGAAATGAGAATCCTGAAAATACATTAGGCTAATGTTGTATACTTTAAATATCTCACTATTTTATTTGTCAACTATACCTCAATAAAGCTAAAAAACAAAAGGAAAAAGAAAATGTTGATACATATCTTTCAACAATATCCTACACGTGAAAGATATGCCCACCTAATATGTCAGTAATCTTCTTAATCTACAATGACATAATTTTCCCTATGAAAACTCTCCTTGTAAGAGGTGAATGAGCAAACAATGGTAGTGGTTATGGTTTTAAGTTTCATAATTGTGAATGCAATATAAAAATTTCCAAAGGTTATCCTATATAGAACCGCTAGAAAAAAGAAGCCACCAAGAATTAATTGCATTCTCTTCAGTAACTCAATTAATCTTAATCCTATCATTAAAGTGAAAGTGAAGTTGCTCAACTCTTTGCGACCTGTGGCCCACCAGGCTCCTCCGACCATGGGATTCTCTAGGCAAGAATACTGGAGTGGGTTGCCATTTCCTTCTCCAGGGGATCTTCCCAACCCAGGGATTGAACCCAGGCCTCCTGCATTGCAGGCAGACGCTTTAACCTCTGAGCCACCAGGGAAACCCGATCCTATCATTAAAGGGCCTTAATTTGCTTTACCTTTGGATTGTGTAATATAATAATTTCTCTGTTGGGAGACTCCAATTTCTTTTTCCATTCATCCAGAGTTACAGCAAGCATGTAAGTTTCCTTAAAACAAGACACATTTCATTAGATTTCTCTAATGGCTTTTCTATTAAAATTGAACCTCTCTTCAAGAATATTGCTAGATAAACAATTACAGTAAGAATATCTTACTCCAATTTATCAAATTTATTTTAATTCTCTTTAAATGACAACAGACACTAGTATAGAATAAAACAAAAAACAATCAACAAAAAATAGTCATTCTGCTTCTATCATCTAGACTGGAAAAAACCGCTATACACATTTTGATATATTTCTTTCAATGATATTAATGCATGTATATTATCCACAAAATTAGGATATTACACATAAAGTTCCTTCTCTTGATTTATCAAATTTATTTTAAAATTCTTTTAAAACTACAATAAGTAACAGTATAGAACAAAGAAAAAAATCAGTCCTAATTCCATCATCTAGACTAGAAATAATCATTGTTCACATTTTGATCTATTTCTTTTAACAATATTAATGTCCTACTCCAATATAAAGCAAATTTCAGAATAGTTTCAGAGCTAGAAAAATAAAAGCAAAAATGAACAATTCTATGGTCATAGTTTAAACACTAACAATGATCACCATTAGAGAAAAAATTTTTAAAGACATAAACAGTTTCTGTAATATTTTAAAATCTGAAAACTACTTTATCCTGAAACTGACTTGAAAAAGAAATGCCATAAACTGTGTTGCAGATAGAACCGAGCTCTCTTTATAAATTCACAAAATAAGTCACAAAGAGGAAGAAAAGATTATTAAATAAGACAAGAAGAAAATGAGTAAAAGAGGTCAAAGGAATACCTCTAGAACTTGGCTGAAGCTCTCCGAGTATGGAACATACTTATTATCTTTGTCTCCCTTGTAAAACCAGGTACATCGTCTCACTTCTGAAGCCAGCTCATCCCAGTAAACAGCATACCGCATCCTCTCCCCCAAATGAACATCATATCTACCCCCATCAGTGGGAACAATTGTATTACAATCTTTTCCTATTGAGGATTGGAAAGGGGAAAAGCAGCACATAGTATAGCAAAATAAAATACAACTGCCACTCCCAAAATACAACTCTGAGTTATATGTTAAATAATGTTATAAAACACATGATCCCTCTCTTCTTGGCTAAACCATCAAAATCATTCTTGGCTTTAATGAAACATAAAAAAAATAATACCCAAATTCTATTTTGCTCTTTTTCTGAGGAGAGATTATAGTATCCCTTAAAAAAAAGAAAAAAAAAAACTGTAAATAAGAAAGCTTTCCTGAATTTTTTGCTTAAGGGGTCAAAAGGTAAATTAATGACCTCATGATGATAAAGTACTAACCAGAATCATTCTTACTTCATAACATAAGAAAAAACAAGTGAAAAAGTAAAGAATTCATTCTTCTGCAATATGACACTACCACCCACCACTCTTTATAAACAAAAACTGAAACATAAGAAACATTATTGGATAACTATGCAGAAATTACAATAGGCACTGTTTTCAAAATACAGACCAAATTCTTGAATATTATAAACTCATTGGACAATAATGCAGAACTTCAGTATTAAAATGCTATGGGAGATAACTAGAAACAGCACTCACTATAATATCATATTACAGTTTTAAAGGAATGACAGTAAGTCCTCGCTTGTTACAAGTCATCATTTTTACCCTACCAGAGCTATATGCCTCTTCCAGCTGCTGTGAATCCTGTGAGTTGAAAGGAATCCATGTCTCCTTAGAATCTATTATCTTACAATAAAACCAATGAGGAGAAACTGGTTCATACAAACTGCCAGCATCCATGTCTACGAGCTCAAAGGAACTACATGAATTTGGTGATGGAGATGGGTCTGACTGGGACGACTGTTCCTGCTGTGACTCCACTGATGACATTTCGTTCTCTAAAAGACAAAAGAAAACTTTCAGAAAAAAAATTTCCTTCTATTAACAGTGTAATTGTTCATACACACAGACACACACACACAAAAAAAAAACAGGGTTATTTTTAAGAGGAATTTCTGAAGAAAAAAAACAACTAAGGCGGCCATACAATTTAAAATATAAATAAAATAAATTAATAGCTTTGTTTGGTTGGTTTCTGGTTTTTTTAAGGGAGGGAAGGAGGCTTTAAACAAAATGCTTCTCATAGTTAGACCAATGGGCTTTGCACTGATCTCCCAATCCTCCCAGAAAACTATGATTTTAATTAAGCAAACCTGGAATCATGAGAAACGCATGGTCAAAACCTTGATTGCAAAAAAAACCCAAACCACTTTACCCCAATTTCCAATATAAATCTAGTGTCAAAGCCAAAAACATTTACTCCAACTGTTTTTAGTAACACCTGCTTTTTGGCTTCAGGCTACGGGAATTACAATACTGAAAATAAAACTATTCACTTAAGATAACAGTCACTTCTTATCAATCCTTGCAAGGTGCTGAAGCACGGGCGATGGTACAAATTTCTGAAAACGCGAACCCTCGCTTGGGGCCACTGCGCGCACGCGCGCACCCACTCGCACGGTCCAGGTCTGAAGAGGAAAAAGGTAGCAAGTGACCTCCTTCCCCTAAGGAAGACTGACCTGTGTGTTTCCCCTTCACCGCTCGGCAAAGACTAACCAACGCTGCACAGACCACAAAAGGGAAACCCAGGCTCCAGCGAGGGGAGCGGGCGAGACCATCTCGGCACTCAGTGCAGCTGGACCGGGAACACCCGGCCTCCCTCTGAGCCGCCGCTCCCCGGCTTCCGCCACTTTTTATCTTTTTTTCCCCCCAGCACGAATTTACCTCCACCACCTCGCGTGTCCCCTCTCCCCAGGACCCCGAGCCTCCTGCGACCCAGGTTTGAGACCTCAGGGCTCGCGGACGCCTCTCCCCGTCCCGCCTCCGGCCCCGCAGAGAGCAGCGGGGCGCGGGTGGAACCGGGTGACTTCCCGGCGCCTCCGGGAGCCGTCGATACCAAGCGGGCCAGGCCGCATCCCAGGGACCGAGGCCACCCCGCGCCCCACAGGGTCTGGTCCTCCCGGGGCCCCCCTTCCCTGCCTCCAGGCATCGCGCCCTCCTCCGCCCCTGGCATCTCCATCCCGCAGGGCCTCCCAGCCGCTCCTCGGGTCGGGGGCCCGGGGCCCGGCCGCCGCGGACTCACCTGGCTGCCTCACAGCCTCTAGCGCTCTGCTGCCCTCGCTCAGAGGGGCACGACATGTCCCCGCGGAAGCCTGCCCCGCGAGCAGGGGCGGGGCGGGGCGGAGCTTGCGGGCCCGCGGGATTCGCGCCAACACCGTTCTCCACCGCGCTCCCAGCGGGAGAGTTGCCAGCCGGCCGGGCTGCCGACAGCAGAGAGCTGAGGTGACGGGGAGCGCGCCTTGGAGCTACGGCCGGGGCTCGGAGACCCGCAGGGGCGCTGGCGGAAAGTGTCGCGAGAGGTGGATGGACTCGCGCGAGATGTTATCCTCGGAACCCGCTGGAAGTCGGCGCGCGGGACCAGTGGGTGTTGCGTGCGCCGTGACCTCCGCTCCGAAGCCGCCTGCGGGTTCTCGGCATGAGGCAAGGGAAGTCTTTGGAAGGAAGGAACGCGCCCTGAGGCGTTACGGGTGGAAAGCCAAGTCTCGGTGAAAGCAAGGTTCTTCGAGCAAGGATAAACAAGCCCAGCCTCTTCACTTTATAGAGAGGAGGACAGACGTCCTGGCCCCCGTGGTACCCCGGCTGACCTGCTAATGGCCAGGATGGTGCGAGGACGCTGGCATGCCACCCACTGCTGAAAAGTTGGGCAGGGAGCTGGCAGCAGCTGCGGCTACCCAGACCTTCGCTTCTGGGTGCTGAGAACACATACCATTGGCATTTGCAAGGGGAAGATCTCTGGGGCTTTGCCCTTCTCCCTGGCGTTTATTAGGATTTCGAGGCTGCCGAAAAGGTATGTTTAAAAGATGTTGAGGTGAGCTTGGCAGGATTCAGAAGCCGCAAGGGAGGTTGGAGGTGATATTTTTGTCTAAACAAGATGACATGACTGAGGTCAAGAGTTTAAATGAATTTCCTAAGTAGTAGAGCTGCCCAGATCTCCTGAGGATTTAGTTTTCTGCAAGACCTCAGTTCCTTTGGGCTACAATACTTTTCTGTTTCCTAACTAAATTACAGGGCAAGGGTTTGGGGGATGTTTGTCAGTCTTATTTCTTCAAAAGGGAGAAAAGGGAAACTAAAACAAATTTTTGTAACATATTCTCTTACGGTTTAAGCCACACACAATTATCCACAAGTTTACTTATACCTTCTCCTCAAATTTATAACACCTGAATAGCTTCAGTTATCTGCAGAGGATGAAGAAAGCCAGTTACTAGGATGCTGTTAGATGACTAATGTAACTAATAACAGTAGCTAGCTTTTACTGAGCTCTTAACCATGTTCTAGGTACAGTTGTAAGCATTTTACAAGTATAATCCCATTTAATTCTCACAGCAACAGGGTGTTGTAGGTTATCCCTATTTGCAGAGGTGGTTAACATGCTACCAGCAAGTGATGGAGCCAGTACTAAAAACACATGCTGTGTCATCTGAGCCTGCACCTAAGTAACTTAACCTAAAATCACAGGTAAGTGATAGAATTGGAACTTGAGTTCCAAGATCCTCTTTCTCCAAATCCCTGATGCAGCCTACCAGGTGTTCTCAGCTGTGGGGGGAGGCTCTCAGTACCCTCTATACTGTAACTGTTGAGAACCCTAGACAGGGTCTATCATGATTCAGTGTACTACATGTTACGACAGAAATTTAAACACTTAATTTATTTGAAAATAAGAATCCATTTTATGTAAATATTTTTGTGGGAAAATATTTTCCAGATTTTTTATCAGAGAAAAGAATATTGCTTTCATTTTTGTAAATTTCTTTAATGTCTGGCTTAATAGAAACCCATTGGATTCTTGTATTTGCCTCTGCATTCAACCTGTTATTAATACAACTTTAGTTTTGGCTGAACTACAATATATGAAGAAAATGCAGGCTCACTGAACTGTGTAGATGGAGAAGTCTAATAGCCTTTTGAGATAAATTGTGGGATATTCTAATACTACACTAAAATTCAACAAATGGTAGCTCCTCAAAAGTTAGTTGCCACGGGGATAATCCAGAGAGATGATATGGGGTGGGAGGTGGGAGGGGGGTTCAGGATTGGGAACTCATGTACACCCGTGGCGGATTCATGTCAATGTATGGCAAAACCAATACGGTATTGTAAAGTAAAATAGAGTAAAAATAAATATTAAAAAAAAGTTTGTTGCAGTGTGGGATCTGAAAACTATTAGTGAATTTTTGTTCTCTGATACATTAAAACCCATTGGTTTATTCTGTACTTTAAATGGATCTTTTACTCTTGCATGATTGATGACATCATGCATTGATTTGGAAAACAGTTCACTGAGCTATGCAGTCTTTCAAATGTTAACAATTTTTAACTACCACCAATCTAATTAGAAAAGCATTTTAAGTATTAGGAAGCGTCAAGCTCAAAGAAGATGTTTTCCAAAATTCCTTTTTCTTTAAAGGTCTGATTTCATCATTAGCAACAAATACTGTCAGTTGTGTAAAGTTCTGCCAAATACCTAAATCTGCATAGCCACAGTTTGTTATTTGTACTTTCAAATAAAAATGATGTTCCATGATAAAAAGCAGCTAGTTATCAAGTCCAATATGTTAGTTTCATGTGCTTTTTCCTCACAAGACCAGCTGCAGTATTGTGACTTACAGGAAAAACATATATTGGTCATTCAGATGTGTGAAAGTGAAAAGTCGCGCAGTTGTGTCTGACTCTTTGTGATAGTCCATGGAATTCTCCAGGCCAGAATACTGGAGTGAGCAGTCTTTCCCTTCTCCAGGGGATCTTCCCAACCCAGGGATCAAACCCAGGTCTCCCATTGCAGGTGGATTCTTGACCAGCTGAGCCAAAAGGGAAGCCCAATACTGGAGTGGGTAGCCTATCCCTTCTCCAGGGGATCTTCCCAACCGGGGTCTCCTGCATCACAGGTGGATTCTTTACCAACTGACCTATCAGGGAAGCCCCATTCAGATGAATGTATATATTCAATTCACAATTCCTAGCTCACAGCTCTCCAAACCTTTGGACTTTCCTGAGCTATAAAAGCAGTAGGATAATATTTGAACTCTCGTCCTCAGGTCCTAAAAATACCTCAGGGAAAGTGACTCTGAGACAGAAAGAGGGGGAGCTGCTTCTCTGGAGAATCAACCATGTGATTGGAGGGTGGGAACTTTCAGTCCCAACGCCCAACCTCTGGTGGAGGGCAGAGGGGTTGAAAGTTGAATTAGTTGCCAATGACTTAGTCATGCCTTTGCAATGAAGCCTCACTAAAAATCCAGAGGCCAGGGTTCAAAGAGTTTCCAGGTTGGAGAACACCTGTGGAGATTAGGGGGACCCATGCACCTGAGAGGGCATGGAAGCCCCTGCCCCCTTCCACCAGGCCATGCCCTATCTCTCATACCCTATGTATAAACTGGATTTTCCTGGGATTTGTGAGCTGTCCTGGCAAATTCATTGACGCTGAGGAACAAGTCATGGGAACCTCTGATTTCCAGCCAGTTGGTCAGAAGCACAGGTAATGACCTAGATGTGTGACTGGCACCTGGAGTGGAGGATGGTCCTGTGGGGCTGAACCCTTCACATGTGGAATCTGATTCTGTACCCGGTAGACAGCTTCAGAAGTGACTTGAATTCTTGGACACCCTGCTAGGGGTTCAAGAATTGCTTGTTGGTGTGGGAAGGTCTCAACATACACAGTTGAAATTGGGTCTGGAAACCCTTTCTCACCAGCATAGTTCAGCCCGCAGAACTGTTTCTTGCATCCTAACCATTTTGTCACATAGAATGTCAAAAAGGTGTGAATTCAAGGGTTAAGAGTTAATAAAATTAATAACTTACTCTTCATGAAGTATGGAGAAGGCGATGGCACCCCACTCCAGTACTCTTGCCTGGAAAATCCCATGGATGGAGGAGCCTGGTAGGCTGCAGCCCATGGGGTCGCAAAGAGTCAGACACGACTGAGCAACTTCACTTTCACTTTTCACTTTCATGCACTGGAGAAGGAAATGGCAACCCACTCCAGTGTTCTTCCCTGGAGAATCCCAGGGACGGGGGAGCCACCAGGCTGCTGGTGGGCTGCCGTCTTTGGGGTCGCACAGAGTCGGACACGACTGAAGCGACTTAGCAGCAGCAGCAGCATGAAGTATATTTTTAAGTGAAACTGGCTTTTTTTTTTAACAGATGCATGACAGTGGACAATACAATGACCAATGGCACAATTTGTTTCCACTGCCTTAATTCCTGGAAAGGCACCAGGAATTTTACCCACCACTGATTTTCCATCAACAGAGCAAATGGCAGCAACACAGCAAAAAAGGCAAATCGTGTCCTGGTACTATTAGGAAAACAGTTTTCATCCTGTGACTCTTAAAGGGATCTCTAAGACTGCCAGCCTCCATGGACCACCCTTTGAGAACTATACAACAATTAAATGTGCCTAATCTCGGGCTTGGAATAAGAATACCTACCCTGAAGGAGTTCACAGTCTCAATAGGAGAGACAAGCAGGTAAATACATCTTATCCAGTGCTGTAACACAAACTAGATACACCAGTAGTTACAAAAGAGGGAGTAATCAAATGCCCAGGCATACCTCTAAAAGTTCTCACTGTAGGTCTTCAGTGGGATTCAGAAATCTGCATTTTAAACAAGCCCTTTAGGTGATTTGGAAGCATAGGAGAAGGCAGTGGCACCCCACTCCAGTACTCTTGCCTGGAAAATCCCATGGACGGAAGAGCCTGGTAGGGTGCAGTCCATGGGGTTGCTCAGAGTCAGACACAACAGAGCGACTTCACTTTCGCTTTTCACTTTCATGCACTGGAGAAGGAAATGGCAACCCACTCCACTGCTCTTGCCTGGAGAATCCCAGGGACGGGGGAGCCTGGTGGGCTGCCGTTTATGGGGTCACACAGAGTTGGACACGACTGAAGCAACTTGGCAGCAGCAGCAGCAGATCATAACACAAAGTATAAAATAAATAAATATGGGTCCATTCAGATATAAAGAAATACATAAATGGGAGACAATGAACAAATATACCTTGCAGGGAGAGTCTAAGAATTAACCAATAAATACTCTGAATGAGTTGGAGGATAACTGCCCACCCCCAAATGTATAACTGCATACGGGGACTTTCTTCCAAAGAATACAGCTTGGAAGCGGCGGTGGGGGTGGCACAGAAAGACTGTAGTGGAGAAACCTGACAGGCTTTACCTGAGCCAGGTGATGACAGTTAAGATCAACAGGATAAGCTACATCGATAATACAGCCATTTGATATCTGATGAGAAAGGGCACTCACCTCTGTGGTCTTCCTCCCCAAAACACAAGCCCCAGTGTGATCAGGAGAAAAACATCAGACAAGATAAATCCCAGTTGAGGGGCATTCTATGAAACATCCGACCTGCACTCCTCAAGACCATACAGGTCATCAAAAACAAGGAAAGTCACAGGGGTTCTCCGGTGGGCTGGTGGCTATCCACCCAAACCCGGATTCAATCCCTGATCAAGGAATTGAGATTCCACACGTCTCACAGTGAGGCCAAAACAAGGAAATTCTGAGAAACTGTCATGGCCAAGAGGCTCCTAAGGAGATATGATGACTCAATGTAATACAGTATCATAGGTGGGATCCAGGAAGAGGAAAACTGTTAGGTAAAAACAAAGGAAATCTGGATAAAGTATAGACTTTAGTCAATAAGAATGTATCAGTACCAATCCGTTAGTTGTGACAAATATACAACACTAATTTAACATGTTAATACTGGGTGTAGTGTATGTTGGATCTCTGTATATCATAATTCCTCTATAAATCTAAACTATTCTAAAGTAAGAAATTTATTAAAATAAATAATAGAAAATGAGCAAAAGACACACAGGGACATTTTTACAGAAGAGGATATACAACTGGCGAATAAGCACAAGAAGAGGTTCAACGTCGTTAACCATTAAGGAAATGCAAGTTAAAAGCACAATGAGATATCATTACACACTGATCAGAACGGTCAAAATAAAAAAAAGTGACACCACCAAATGCTGGCAAGCATACAGAGAAACTCCGTCACTGCTGGTGGGAATGCAAATGGTACAACCTCACTTTTAGGAAAGTCTGGTAGTCTCCTAAAAAATTAAACATGCACGTATCGTATGACCCAGAACGGCACTCCTGGGCATTTACCCCAAAGAAATGAAAACCATGTCCACACAAAAACCTGTGCATGAACGTACATAGCAGCTTTATTCATAATAGCCCCAAACTGAAACCACCCAGATATCCTTCCACAGGTGAAGGTTGACCAAAGGTACATCCATATCACAAACTACTAATTAGCAATAAAAAAGAACTACAGATACAGGAAAACAACTTGGATGAATGTCAAGAGAATTTTGCTGAGTGGGCAAAAACCCCAATCTCTAATGATCACATACCATACAATTCTATTTCTGTAACGTTCTCAAAATGACAAAATTCAGAAATGGAGAACAGATTTGTGATTGCCAAGGATTTAGTGTGGAGGGAAAGGGAAAGCAGGGGTGGCTGTGAAAGGTCAACAGGAGGAACAGCGGTGGTGGCGGGACTGTTCTGCATCTTGTTCCGTATCAATGTCCACATCCTGGTGGTGACGTGGCAGTGAAGTTTTGTGAGATGTTACCATTAGAAGAAACTGGGTAAGGGGCACAGGAAAGCTCTGCATGGTTTCAGAAAACCATCTGTGAACTAACAAATTACCTCAGAACAAAAACTTTAATTAAAAAGATACAATATAGGGCATCCCCTGGCAGTCCAGTGGTAGGACTCCACACTTGCATTGCTGAGGGCTGGGCTTCAGTCCCTGGGGGGGACTAAGATTTCCACAAGCTGCTCAGCACGGCCAAAAAATAAAGAAAGAATATGATACAGTTGGCACCCCTATCCATGAGTTCCACATTCACGGATGCAGCCAACCATGGGTTGACAATATTTGGAAAGAAAGGAAAAAAATTCAGTCAAGTTCCAAAAAGCAAACACTTGAATTTGCCACACATCCAGCAACTATTTACATAGCATTTACATTGTATTTACAACTATTTACATAGCATTTACATTGTATTAAGTATTATAACTAATCTAGAGGTGATTTGAAGTATGTGGGAGGATAAACCTAGGTTTTATGCAAATACTACACCATTTTTATATAAGAGACTTGAGCATCCATGGTTTTTGTACTGGAACCAATCCCCCACCCATACTGAGGGATGGGACTGTATCCCTAATTATTCTGGATTTCAGAAAAACAGTTATTTTTAGTATCATTATGTCCCATGCAATATGTGGCACACACTGATACTAAAAGATGAGTTGTTGTTTATCTGAAATTCAAATTTAACTGAGAGTCCTATTATTTTATCTGACAACACTACCGTTGGCATTCTACCAGGGTAACGTGTATACTGTAAAATAAAGAACATTTAAGAGTTGGCTAGAGCAAATGTGCTCTGATCTCAGAAACCCCTAAATCCTCCCTTCTCAGTAGCTGGCGTCTCCTCTGCTCACATTTTGTACTGTGTGCTAACCGTCCACCACTTGTGATGAGAAGAGCCACATAGAGTGTAAAACCCTCCTTTCTCCACAGAGAAGTAAAAATTATCCAGATAGTCCTTCCTTCTCAATTTCCATTTAAAACAGATATTCTTTCTAAGAAAAAGCATGAAAAAATAATTAAACAGAATAGTCATGAAGCATTTTCTAGAAGCAATTTTGAGTCTCCAGTAGAACAATAATGGTCTCCAATATAAAAAAACAACCAAGAACTAACAGACATCTGAAAAAAAACTCTAACATGAAAAAGATGGCAATCTAAAAAGAAAGGGAAAAGCAATTTGTAGGAAATTCATTATTCAAGATGAAACAAATATCAAGAAATTACCATTAATGTTCTCAGAGATATAAGATGCTACACCCACAAACAAGAGCAGAATCACATAGAGAACAAAAAATTCCTAGAAACTAAAAATATGGTAAATAGAAATGTAAAATTCAGTGGTGAGTTGGAAGATAAAGGTGAGTAAATCTCCCACAGACAGCAAAAAGGCAGAAAACTGAAGTGAAAAGTCAAAGAACCAGGCTAAGAAATCCATAACAGAAACAGCAAGAATTCTACAAAGAGGTAATGGAAATAAGGGTAGCAGAGGGGGAAGAGAAATAAAAAACCCGAGAAAATATTATAGGACTTAAGGGCAGGTGTCTCCAGAATGAATTATGCCCAGGAAAATGGACAAAAACAGACCCACACCGATGTTATACTGCTAGGAAATTTCAGAGGGGACAAAAATAGCCTACAAGCTACCAAAAAAAAAACACCAAGTTTTAAACAAAGGATCATGAAAACACATTTTCAAATATGCAAGCTATTTTAAAAATTATTTCCTATACACCTTTTATTCAGAAAGCTACTGGAGAACAGGCTTGACCAAAATGAGGGAACACACTAAGAAAGACATAGATTGCATGAAAAAAAGAATCCAGCAGGAGAGGTGGAGAGAATCCCCAGGATAAACAGAAGATACCAGAATGTAAGTATGCACCAAGAACACAGCCATTCTCCCATCAGAGGGCCCCCAGAGCACAGCTTCTTCAGGAGCCTGAAATTGACCAAATATATCTAAGCATCTTAAGAGAAGATTTAGACAAATGATGGTGGGTTTGAGGTCAAATTAGTGATAAGTACATCAGCAAACCAAGTAAGACAAACGATTCATTCCAGGGAAATTCATTCATTCACAATTCCAGGAGTTGTGCAGGAAAAGTAACCAGTTTACCACATGAAAAAGCTCTAGTCAGCATTACATAGTATAGTAACGAACAACAGAACTACCATATAAGTGGCTGGAGAAACTGGAAGGAGGAGGGCTGCAATGTGTATATCGCACAGGCAGAGACCTGACCAGCATCTTCTACAATAGAAAACAAGAAGAAACAGCCTAAAATTGACAAAGGAAGAGGGAGAAATACAACTGTGTTATTAAAAACACTGGGACTTCCCTGGTGGTCCAGTGGTTAGGACCACACTTTCCACCACTGGGGGCCGCAGAATCATCATTCCCTGGTCGGGGAACTAACATCCCACAAGCTGCACAGTGCAGCCCAAATTTTTTTTAAAGGTCAAAAAAACATGGAGAGAATTTTTTTAAAAAACTCAATTGAAAGTGGTTACTTTTGTAGAAGGAAAAATGAAAGTATGACAGAGAGCTCCTTTTCATAAACTTTAAATTGCTAGTTTCTATAGAATTATTTGAGTCTTTAAACTCATAACTTTTTTTAAAAAGAAAAAAAAGATGAAAACTCCAGTCATCAAGTACCATCCCCCCAAAAACTTCAATGCCAATTTAATCTATATTCTTCAACTTAAAAATCTTCCTACCTCTAACGGTATTACATTAACCAGCTAAAAATCAGTTTTAAAAGCCCTATTTTTCAAAGCATTTGGAAGAATTCCCCACCAAGAATGTAGAGACTAGTCCATGACACTGATACTTCATCAGGACTTACTTGTGTAAATGTTTATACTGGCGTTTGTATTTGCAACAATAGTGGTTATTATAAAAAAGAGATAGTTGTGTTTAACATGCCAGATTTGGGTAACTTTATTCAAGATTTTCACAAAAATTATCCTCAAAGTAATATTAAACTTGGACACTTTTTAAAAGTCCAGATCTGAAATATCAAAAACATTTTGAATTCAGTCTGGAGTGAATACTAAGTCAAGAACTGAATCAAATCCACACAAAAAAATGGACACCAATTTTCCTTAAGTTCACTGTATTTTCTGGAAGAGGTTGCCAATTTAGTTTTCCTTTCCTTGACAGTAGCATTTAGAATCATTTTAACATGGCTTACATCTCTAAGTTCTAAGTCTGTACTTATCCTGAATATCTTATTATAATTAAAACTATAAATCCAAAAGCAATAGCCCTCCCTTAAGAAGGAATCCATTAATAAATGTAGAAGGACTTCAAGAAACAAAGTCACACTGGAACCTCACAGTGGTAATCGACACAAGCAAGATCTGCCAATGGACTAAAAAATGAGTGGGCTGAAGTTTAAGCAGAAATGGGGCATTTGCATAGCTCACATTATCTCCAGCAAACAGCCACTACAAAGGAAAACACAGTAAGTTTACAGTAGTGATTCCTAGACACCGCCTTAGGTAGTGGCTAAGGTTAGTAACACCAGAAATACATCACCGCATCAGGGGTCATAGATACACTGTCACAGATCAGAGGGCACTATGATGACATGACAACTAAATTCAAGGCAGGATCCTGGACTGGATCCTGAAACAGAGAAACGGCATTAGTGAAAAGACTAAGAAAATCTCTACTTTCCAAAACTCTACTTTAGTTAATAATACTATTAACTAAAGTATTGTATCAAGGCTAATTTCTTAACTTGACAAATGTTGTAGTTATGTAAGATGTTAATATAAAGGGATTATTAGTGAAGAGTATACAGAAACTGCTGTTTTTACAACTCTTCAGGAGGTCTAAAATTATCTAAAATATTTTTTTAAATAACTGTTAAAAAACACACACGTCTGTGTATATAAATAAATCAAGACTTCAGGGAAACTGCTATCATGGGCACTCAGTTAAAAAATAGTGTTCTTGCCTGTATCAGTCATTGTCTCACTGGCTTATGAGCTTTAAGGTTCTCCCCCTTCTAATATTTGTTTCAACTTTTTTCTTAAAAAAGCCTTTTTTTAAACATTTCTATATTAGGCCAAAAATAAAAATCCTTGAATAAAATTGGCACCATATTATCTCGTAAAATCACTCATATCAACCTAAGACCAGTCACTATTTTTACTCTAATTGTTCTCATCATATGTTTGTATTGGTTTTGTTTTTTTTTTTAATAAGGAGAGAAAATGGCTGAAAGATTTGTTTTCTTATTAATAGGCCTGGCAGTCAAGAGGGGAAAAAAACACTATCACTTGGATATCTTATTAAGAAACAGCAGTTTTTCCAATAACATATTATATACTGGAACTCACTTCAGATGTAAAAAGTAAGTTATCTACCTAAGTCTCTTCTACACGATAGCTTAAAGCTACCCAAGCAAAGGGCTTTCCTGGTGGCTCAGGAGTAAAGAATCCTCCTGCAAATGCAAGAGACGTGGATTTGATCCCTGGGTCGAGAAGATTCCCTGGAGAAGGAAACAGCAACCCACTCCAGTATTCTTGCCTGGAGAATCCCATGGACAGAGGAGCCTGGCGGGCTACAGTGCATGAGGTCACAAAGGAGTCGGACATGACTGAGTGACTAAACCACCACCCAGGCAAATCCAGCTAAGACCTTTTCAGTATCCCTTTCTTAACTCTGGCTCTGAAGTGACTGTGTTTACGGGTGGTAAACATCTTTTTTATATAACAGGCAATATGTCTACACAATTTATTCTAGGGAAACAAAGCTAACCATCACATCTGCCTTTAAAAGAACATAATTTCCCACTCTGGCTGTGGCTGATTCAGTCCCAGCATGAATCCTCTTTTACCCTCTGTATATCTTACTGTACACTGAGCAGATAAACCGAGCTGAAGTCCACTCATAGGGATCTTGACAGTGAAGCTACTATTTTAGGTGGAGAATAGCATTCCCAAATGGTTGTGCCTATTGCTTTTGCAGTGACTGTCTCTCCTCGGCATGGTGTTTTTATTTGTGTTCATCACACTGCTCTGTATGGAAGTAGCTGTAGTAAAAAGATAATGAAGTGGCGGGGGGGGTGGGGGTGGATTTCTAAGTGGAGCTTCATCCAAATACAATGAAGAAAGCAAAAAAAGAATATGCCCACATTTTCATTCCTATAGCCATGCCATTTCCAAATTAACCTTCTGATAGTAACAAGAAAAATAGAAGTGGTAAAACTCTTAACCTGATAATCTGTACAAAAGAGGAGACAATCTACCTCAGAAACTCATTACACGGTGCAATATATTCAAGTGGTAAAAGGGTACAAATTATCCAGAACTGCCATACTATCTGGCTGTCAGTACAGTCTCTTGAGTAATTATATTAAACATATTACTACAAAATATACCAAGAAGTAGAGAATCATACTATATTTGTGAACTGCAAATAACAAAACAAAACAGAGGTCCAAGGGGGCTAAAGTCCAAGCTGTAATTTACACACAAAGTGTATGGTGAAAGCAGTTACCATGTACAAAAATGTGACAAGTTATCCAGATGTTTTAAAAAAACAGAGCCTGTCCAAAGAACATCCAGTCTTATCCTGTAGGTTTCTGAGGAGCCTGTTACATAAGGTGAATTCCCCTCCTGCTGATAAGAAGCAGCTTGCCGAGGACACCCATGTATTTCTTACTGGGCGAGTCTACTTGGCAATACCGATAACCGGAGAGCTCTCTCTTACATTCACTGGTCTGAAAACAACTCATAACCCAACTGTTCTTCCGAGTCCTTTACCAGTTTTTCAAGCTTTCTATCAAAGGAAAGTTGGAATGTATTGCTTCTTGTTGTCAACAGGCATTTCAAAAAGAGGGTAATGAACCAAAATCAAGAGTTCTTTGGTCGAGTTAGTAACAGGCTTCCCCTTTGTTCTAAATCCCTTCATAATCCCTTTTTTTCCAATTTTTCCAGTATGGCCTGGATTTTACAAACCGCCTCTTTCCTGGCCTGCCGGACGGAGTCCTGGCCCCCAGTTTCAACTGAATCCAGTTCCAGGAGTTCCTTGGTTAGCATCTCTTCCAGAAGCCAGTAGGCTTTGTCTGTCTTTTTTCCTACGAACTCTTCTACTTCTTGCTCAAGATACTGGACCTTCTCCAGCACATGTATGATTTTTTTAATGCTTGGGGGAGTCCCTTCATCTGAAGATAAACACTCTTCAGCAAGATGATTACCCTGGTCTTGAGTGCTGGGATGTTCGTGGGTGGCATTACCGTACAGATGAGGCTCAGCACTATACTGGACCTGGGAATCCAAAAGCTCCGAACTGTCATCATTCACCGATCCCGAGGACTCGTACTGATGGACACTACATGGAAAGTTGTGCTGGCTCATGCCCTGGTCTGGTTGGCTGTAGGTGTAGGAGGAGTCCTTGGAGTGGGAGAGCAGAAAGGGGAGAAAAGCTGTTTTAATGGGAATCCATCAGCATCAGATTTGTTAGCCCCCATCTTCCACCTGACCAGGAAGGTACATGAAAAGATTCCCCACCAATAAAACTGGACAGCCCTCTTTAATAATCATTTGAGGAAAATACAGCTCTGAAAAGATAAAAGGCAGAGAATTCCTGAGTATACAGGCTGGAATCTACCCTGAGGTAGGTCTTCATCATGAACACCTCATAATCTATCTTTATCACCTCACAATCTGACCAGTGACTTAATAAATGGGAATCAGATAGTCTGTTCCCCTTGAGAGAGAAAACCTGAAGACAAATCTTAAAAAGGAACCTGGCCACAGGCAAATGATGTTCAAGTATACAGTTTAATAAAACCATGCTATTTCTCATTGGTTTTGTCTTCTGTCTGGAGATGGAGGTAACAAAATATAACCTTTGATTTTAACATTCAGATAGTATTACAACTAATAAGAAAATGAGCACTTTCCTGTCTTTAAAAAAAGAGGAAATGAACCTAAAACTGCTCTAAAATATAGTCTATTTAAAAAAAAAAAAAAAGAAGGAGGGGGGACTAGACTACATAAAGTTGTAGGTGGTGGCCAACAGCTTTTTGAAACTAGTCCCTCCATTTAAACACAGGCCAATGCGGAGAAATCCCATATTGTGCTCTCTCGATCACCAAACACTGAAAGAACAAGGTTCAGCAGGCCTCCTACCTTAGGCTGTGGGGGTGGCGGTGAAGGAGGTGGCTGAGGAGAGCCACTGGTAGGCCACGATGAAGTGCTCTCATTCATGTAGAGACTCCCCGGTGGTCCTGAGGGCGCAGCTGAAGGCCAGGGGTACCGGGTTCCCATTCCATAAGCACCTGGAGGCGCCCATGAGTCCTCCTGGGGTCGTACGGGTGGTCCTGGTTGTGGAACACTACGATTACCATCCCCATAAGGGTAATGGGGTACGCTCATTCCAGGGTTCTGGGTTGAGAGGAAGGAAATATGCTGGTCATTGCTTAAAAAACACTTAAAGAAGTAATGAAAATATTCTAGTGTAAACAGATCCTGAGCTGCCTCCTCTCCGCTTAACAGAGTATACTTTAGCTGCTACAGGGTTAAACTGGGGTGTTTCTAAACAGTTGCAATACCTTCTCCAAGCCTACAAAAGCTTGGTTCCAAAGATATCAGGGGCAGGTCTGGTGACCGTCAAGCTCAGAAGGAATAGGGCCTAAACTTTAACAGCATAGAACTCCCTGGGAAGTGAACAGAAATTCCTAAAATATTTAAAAATATAAACCCTACCTCTTGAAGTGAACAGAGAAATAAACCTGGTACCATTCATTAACAGTTAAAAACTAAAAAGACAGCAGAAGAGTGCTCACCTGTGAAGCAGGATATCCCGGAACCTGCCCCCTAAGAGGGGGCGCTTCAGTCTGGCAGTCCTGCTGGGGGTACATCCAACGGGAGACCGGGGTTGGGCTGTTGCCAGGTGAACGGTAAGTGCTTGGAAGCTCTGTGGAGTAATTGGTCTGAGCATACCCGGGGGTGTAATAGGCCCCAGGGTATGAGGCAGTAGTTGTCCCTGGGCCAGTGGGGTATGGGGGGCCGTATCCCCCATTTGTGTAAGAATTCAAACTCTGGAAAAAGCAAAGTTGGGAGAAAAGAGATGAATGAGTACAAGAGCTGAAATGCCCTCACTTTGAGAACTTTGGGAAGAAAGGAGATGAGTAACTAATGAAAGTATCAACTACCTAAGCGACCCTTTAAAGGTGTTCTTATATTATTATTGTATATATATATTAAACTCAGATTATCACTTTAGAGTCCGTGTCATAACAATAGGAAGGTATATTGTGATGAAAGATGAAGTAATGGCCTTAGAGCAGTGCTTTTCAACCTTTTTCATAAGAACGCCTGACAATTACACCTAATGGGAGGGAGCTTGTCCCCACACACTGGAAAAGGGGCTTTGGGAAACCCGGGAGAATGGCTAAAGAGAGAAGAAAAGGCTAAAGAGAGAAGAAAAGGACCCTGATACAACAGAAAGAAAAAAAGACCACAGAGATAGACGGAGCCCTGCCACAGGCTTTGTGTTTACTCTCTCTACTTTTTCAAGCAGGAAAATGGAAATCATGAACTTATTCTGCAGGGTTATTGTAAAAATTAAATGAGATGACATATATAAAGTGCTCAGTACAGTGTCTGGTACATGGTATGCTCAATAACTGATAATTTTCATAATACCATTGTTGTTAGTATAATTGTGTGGCAAGGCCAGAAAATGAACCTGATCTGACTCCAAGCCTGTGTTTTTTGTACTGTCTCACTCTGCTTCCCAAATTACAGCAGACAGCGACAAATTCCTCACATACTGCTTCCTGCATCAGCTATCCAGACTAGTATTGATACCTAGAATCCTCAGTTTAGTAATCCAAATAAGACTAAAGCTAAACTTTAAACGATTACCTTCAGGTTTTCCATTACTTTCTACTCTACCTTGTAAGATGGTAAAAATAAAATCAACTTTACCTGGACTCATCCTTCTAAAACTAGACAGTCTTTCCCATTTTAGGTAGAAGAATAAGAAAAGAAGCTTATGATAATAAAATAGACTTATTGTGGTGACCATGTGATAATGTATACAAATATCGAATCATTATTGGATACATCTGAAATGAATGCTAAATGTCAATCATACCTCAAAAGAGAATCCTGATACCTTCTACAGTTGTTAATGATTAAAGAAAATGAAATTTAAATCTGATTCCAAATCTACCACATCAAAAAGAGGGACAGGCACTTCCCTGGCGGTCCCATGGTTAAGCCTCACATTCCCAACTCAGGGGGCACGGATTCAATCCTAGGTGGGGGAACTAAGACCCCTCCTGGGCTGCAGGGCACACTCCCCCCCCGCCCCCCCAAAAATAAAGTCCCTTATACAACATACACAGCTGAAGATGATTTTTTTTTTTAATGTGACTTTTTGTACTATTATTCAACTTCTAGAAATTCTTCCTAAGGAAATGATTCAACTAGAGAACAAGTTATAAGCATGGACTTGTTCATCAGAGCATGATTCACCATCATGCAGTATTGAAAGCAACCTACATGTCCTATACTGATGGAATGATTAGGTCAGTTACAGCCTATTCATTTGGAGAAGGCAATGGCACCCCACTCCAGTACTCTTGCCTGGAAAATCCCATGGACGGAGGAGCCTGGTAGGCTGCAGTCCATGGGGTCCCTCAGAGTTGGACACGACTGAGTGACTTCCCTTTCACTTTTCACTTTCAGGCATTGGAGAAGGAAATGGCAACCCACTCCAGTGTTCTTGCCTGGAGAATTCCAGGGATGGGGGAGCCTGGCGGGCTGCCATCTATGGGGTCCCACAGAGTCAAACACAACTGAAGCGACTTAGCAACAGCAGTAGCAGGCTATTCATTGAAAGAATTTCATTCTGTCTTAAAATTTACTGTAGAACTGACCAGACACCTGTTAACATTACAGAATTATTTTTAGTGTTTATTTCTTTAAGCTTTAATAATGGCATTGTGGTTAATATTTTTAAAATGTCCCTGTATATTAAAGATACATACTGAAGTATTTACAAGAGAAATAATGTGATATTTGGAATTTTCTTCAAAGCACAGTAAGGACATGGATGAAACATGAGGGCCATGTATTGATGACACTTGCTGAAGCTGAGTAAGGGGTACATGGGAGATCACTGTACTATCCCATTACTTTAGATTATGTTTGAAAATTTCCTTCCTATTAAAAAAAAGAATTCCTGTTATTTCACCCTGTAACAAGTACATATGATAACCAAAAAGTAATATTAAAAAGTATATGTAAAATAAGTTTAAAACTAGATAAATATAACAGGGAGAAGGCTGAAAACCAATTTACCAAAATATGGAAATATTATGATGACAGAGTTAGTGGCTTTTCTCTCTTTTATTTCCCAAGTATTTAGTAATAAAGTTGTATTATTTTTATAGAAAAAAATTATGCTATTAAAAATGTCACAAAATCCCAAGTATGTCTAGAAACTGGTGGGCTGCACAGACCATAGCTACTTCCATCTAGTCCAATTTTTTCATAAAGGGAAACTTGTATCTAAAGACAGCAAGCTGGGATTTGAAACCTGTCAGCTGATATGGCAACAGATAAAATCTGAAACTGATCCACTAGGAGAATTAAACAAAACCTCTGACAGTCATTGAATTTCTGTAGACGTCTCATTCTGGATTCCAGAAGAAATCAAGAGACTGGAACTCTTAAAACTCAAAACATATTCCAAGTGCTGCTTCTATTCTAGAGGTAAATGTAAATATGACTCAGCATTTGAAAGTCAAAATACCATCACACCATATGGTGTCTCACTGCAAGCTGAAGATTATCCAGGAGGAAATACTTCTTCCAAAAGTTGGTTTTACAATTGATGGACTGCTTATAGATGTAGAACCCAAAGGGGAGAAAAGTGGCCAGGTCTCTCACCCAGAAAGTGATAACACTGTTAATGGATTCCCTTTCCATTTGGTAATATATGGCTATCAACAGCAAACAGACCCAATCCAAGTGGGAAAAATTACTTTTCCATTAGCAACACGATTCCTCCTGTTATGGTTATCTTGAAAAACATGGAAAGCTTCACCACAAAAGGACTCCGAGCCTTCATAATTATCAGCAGTCAACATCACCTTGAGTTTCTCCTGACACTTGCTTTTGGAATTCCCCAGTTCATCATCATCCACTGGTCATTTCCTCATGCAGCATCTCTACTTACAGAACTAGTCCAATTTTTGTCTCACAGGAGCTCCAAACCACGGTACTTAATAAGCTGTATTTGACAACCCAGTTCTCCTTTAAATTAAATGAAAAGGTTATTACAGGTTCTGAACAAAGTCCTTCTGTATCATGATTTCTCAATTCAGAACATTTAGAATGAAGAGGACTTCAGTTGTCTTTCTTTGAGCATTTCTATTCCCAGGTACTCGGCGTTCTGTGGTGAAATCTTCCAGAAGTCAGGAGACTTATCTTCATCAGAAAATCAATGTGAAAACATCCGTCTTTCATCCTTTAGATATGTGGGAAAGCAGCTTTAGAAAAACAAGTTGCATCTGTGACCAATGAGAGGATTTTAAACAAACAACAACAACAAAAAACCACCACAGGGACTTCCTTGGTGGCCCAGTGGTTAAGACTCTGTGCTTCGGCACAGAGTTTGATCCCCAGTCAGGCAAAGGAACCAAAAACCCCACCACAATCATTACTAGAAAACCTGTGTGTTCACCATACTTTTCCTAAGTACCCTCTGGGTCAATAGATCAGAGCTACAACATGCATGATTACAACAATCAGAGTCAGAAGAACATGTATTAGCCTTGCAATCCTTACAGACCATGACTAAGCATGACCTAATGATCACAGTTCAGAGGTGTTTCAGAGGTTTTACTTCTGAAGAGTAGGTTGGCAGCAGAGAAAATAAAGAAGTTCTTGGCTCTCTAATCACTGTGAAAAGTAATTTGGCTATATTAAATAAAGATGTATATACCCAAACCCACCAATTCCACACAGTAGGGAAATGCTTGTCTCGTATGTTGTACAATAGAAAAGGGAAAAACAATGCTGAGTTTAAAAAAAGCAAGCTGCAAGAGAATGCTAGGATGAAACACTTCTATCAAGTTTAAAAACTTGATAAGGTTTTAAAAGAAAATGTTTTTAAAATGTTAAATTGTACTATAAAAATGCATATACAGGTAGTAAAAGCATAGAAACACATATAAGACATAAATATAACTAACTTCAGCTTCAGTCCCTGATTGGGGAACCAAGATCCTGCAAGCCACGTGCCGTCACACACAAAACCTTTTTTTAAATGGGCAGGGGATCTGAATAGACACTTTCCCAAAGAAGACATACAAGATGACCTGCAGGTACATTAAAAGGTGCTCAACATCCCTAATCATCGGGAAAATGCAAATCAAAACCACAGGGACACACCACCTCACACCTATTAGAATGGCTATTCTCAAAAAGACAATTAAGTACTGGATGAGGATGCTGAGAAAAGGAAACCCTTGTGTACTGTTGATGGGAAGGTAAACTGGTACAGCCACTATGGAAAACAGTATGGAGATGCCTCAAAAAACTAAAATCAGAACTACCGTATGATCCAGCAATTCCATTTCTGGGAATATGTTCAAAGGGAACAAAAACACCAACTTAAAAAATTATCTGTACCCCTATGTTCACTGCAGCATTATTTAAATAGCCAAGACACAGAAACACCCTAAATGTCCAGCAGCGGATGAATGAATGAAAAAAAAGTGAGACAGATATATACACACACAATGGAGTATTATTCAAGCAAAAAACCAAGGAAATCTTGCCACTGGGACAACATGGATAGACCTTGAAGGTGTTAAGTTAAATGTGATACACAGACAAATACTATGTGATCTCATTAATATGTAAAATCTAAAAAACAAACAAACAAACAAAAAAAGCCAACTCACAGATACAGAGAACAGACTGGTGGTTCCAGAGGTGGAGCAGTGGGTTGGTGCTCAAAAGGTACACACTTCCAGTTATAAAATAAATAAACCACAGAACGCAATGTGTACTCTAGCAACTATAGTTAGATATTGCATTGCAAATTTAAAAACTGACGGGGAGAGTTTATCTCAAAAGTTTTCATCACAGAGGCTTTCCTGGTGGCTCAGTGGTAAAGAATCTGCCTGGCCCTGCAGGGGACATGGGTTTGATCCCTGATCCGGGAAGATCCCACATGCAACAGGGCAACTAAGCCCCGGCGCCACAACTACTGAGCCCGTGCTCTAGAGCCCAGAAACTACAACTACTGAAGCCCTCGAAGCCTAGAGTTTGTTCACTGAAACAGAAACCACTGCAATGAGAAGCCCGCGTGCCACACACAACTAGAGAACAGACCCCGCTCTCCACAATTAGAGAAAGCCTGCATAGCAAGGCAGACCCGGCTGCAGCCAAAAACAATACATTAGCAACTTCTTTTATCACAAGAAAACAAAAATTTGTAACTATGTATGGTGACAGATGTTAACTAGACTTACATGAGGATCATTTTAGAAAGTATACAAATACTGAATCTTTACATTATATACCTAAAATTAATATAACATTATATGTCAATTACATCTCCATAAAATAACAAATCATTAAAAATAGGTACATTTTGTGTTTGTTGTTTCCAGGTCCTGAGAAATAATCTCTCATGCGTCAAGCCACTTCTGCCTTACATAGTATCTGCCTAGATATTTCCCTACCTCTGAGTTAAAAATGTTAAAATGATTAAGATAGACTCCATTACATAACAAAACCCCACACATCTTTACTATAAAATCTCCACAGGTTCTGAAAATAAATCAGATCATTAAGAAAAAATTCAGAAAGTCTTATCAATTTCAGATCATACCTGGCTTTGCATTTCCGGTCTTACAGGGTATGTACTTGGGTAAGGAGCCCGAGGTCGGGCAGCAGAATTCCAATAGTTAGAATTGTAACTAGGATATGGTGGCTGCTCCTAAGGGAAAAAAAGGAAAGTAAATTCACTTTTACTAACATCCTTACATCATTCTGAAAAGCTGATATAGAGGCAGGTGTAAGCATGGAAAAAGTCAAGAAACAAAAAGCAATGGGACCCCACTCTAAAATCACTTGTTATTAAAACTGATGCAGCTACATGGTAAACTGCATGTCCAAGAACAAAGCAGTTATTAACTATTCTTGTGTATTATGCCAAGTATATTCAATAACAAATGATATATCTACTATGTCCAGACAATTAGCAAAACCAGAGACATTCAATTCCTTTACCCCTCTCCAATCCCTAACCCATCACTACTAATTTAATGAGTGCAGCCCAATTAGTTCTTTGCCATTGTTAAGAGTAGTACTTATTTATCTCAACAGCTTTGTAACTTGAAGTTAATATTTTACTATTAACTGAAAAGTAAAGTTGCTCAGTCATGCCCAACTCTTTGAGACCCCATGGACCAGACTCTGCAGTCCATGGGATTCTCCAGGCAAGAGTATTGGAGTGGGTTGCCATTTCCTTCTCCAGGGGTTCTTCCCAACCCAGGGATCGAACCCGGGTCTCCCACATTGCAGGCAGACGCTTTTACCTTCTGAGCCACCAGGGAAGTCTTTTACTGTTAAACTTTACTTCAAATGCAAATGTCTTCAATACTCAACTTCTTTGCCTGCCACACCCCTGGTGTTGTTTTTTTTTTTTTTACATTTTTCTACTTTCTGCTATGGCTAAGCTTTCTTCCGGCAGCCCACAGCTAATTCAGTATCAGGAAATTAGGTAGAATAATTACCACTCCAAGAAGAAAATCTAGCTATGATATTAATTTCCACAGCTTTCACTCCAATCATTTGCATAAGCCAATATACTCTGATAAGAAACAAGATCAACTCAAAACTTCCCAGGCTATTTTAATATATGCACTTTTTAGCCCATAAATTGAGCTATTTTACTTTGAGCTTTATAGTTTAATTTTAAGCTTAAATAGGATCTTCAAATCTTCAAATATGGTTTCACAAAGAAATTCACTGGCAGTTGTAGTCACTGAGAATTTAATTATCACCATCATCACCATCTGAGCTTAACTGCACTACTTACCAGTTTCATAACACTGTTTTCAAAGCATGCATTATTCCACATGACATTATACAAGCTGGGCAAGCAGCATCTCCTTTACATAATACAGTAACTAGAGCAACATAGAAACGAACAAACTTCACATCCTAACAACCAGGTTTCTCAATCAGGCAAATTCCCCTGATTAATACTACCTTCCCTCCCCCCAGTTAAGTGGTATTTGACTAATTAATTATTTCTCTCTACCAAGAATTTGAATCTTAATTAAAAAGAAGTGAAAAGACAAGAGTTGAAGCTGACTCACCCCAGCAATGGTGAACCGACACCTAAACCCCCGGAACTTCCTTGGTTTCTGTACTTTCCTACTGATTCTCCAAAGCCCCCCCCCCCCAACATTTTTACTGCCTCACCACCCTCCTTCTCACTCCTTCCTTACTCAGCTTTCCAACACCTTCATCCCTTACCTCTCTCCCTCAGATGTACTCACCCTGCAAAAACCATTACCCACTGACTTCCCATCTGTACTTCACCTAAGTATCAGTGGAAACACAAGCTCTCTGGTTTCACACAAGCAGACACTCAGCACCGCCTAACAACCATACCACCCTTCCTTCATCCCACTCTGCACAACAACTACTAATATTTCACCTTCTTGTCCCCTCAAATCTCCAGTATCCTCTTATGATGACACCCCTCACTCATCAACTGGTAATTTGATCTCATCTTTCACACACACACACACACACACAAAAAGCGACAATCAGACAGAAACTCTGTCTTCCTACTTTCTGAAGTTAGCAATCTGTCCCTGTCTTCTCAGAACATGTGTATGAACTGTCTTTGGCCCTGTTAAAAGGCCAAATCCTTCCTGATAGCTCTGGACCACATAACTACTTACCATCTACAGAACTTTCACGAATCATCTCTTTCTCCTAGTAGAGCAGATGGCCTCTCTTAAAATACCAACTTGCCCTCAAGACTACCCTAAACAAATATTAAAACCTATTTTTAAACTACTATAATTAACAGTGTGACAAGTGATTGGGGGTCTAATGAACAATAACTTGATTAACAATAACCTCTGACAGTTGCTAAAGATGAGTGATGGATATCTGAGGATTTTATTACACTAGTTTCTTTACTTTTACAAAATGAATGTGTCACAAGTTTCCATAACAAAAAGTTAAAAATCAAAGCTATGGGGCAGAAGGTAGACTTCCCTTAAATACATCCTGTTTTGTATATTTGACTTTAGGATAATTATGAACATTTTACATAATTATGAAAGATAATGAAGTATTTTTAAATCCCTAAAAGGACGCAAAATAAAATAAACACTATTAAATATTGAATTGATAAGACAACTTCACAGAAGGAAATTCTTTCAAGTGAGTATAAAGCACAGTAATCTGACCAACATTACAACTGAGGTAAATAGTCTGTAGACTCCCCCAAATTAATTTTTCAGTGAGTGAAGTCGCTCAGTCGCGTCCGACTCTTTGCAACCCCCATGGACTGTAGCCTACCAGGCTCCTCCCTCCATGGGATTCTCCAGGCAAGAGTACTGGAGTGGGTTGCCATTTCCTTCTCCAGGGGATCTTCCTGACCCAGGGATCGAACCCAGGTCTCTCGCATTCCAGGCAGACTCTCTATTAATAATTACCACCATTGCTGGCACTGCTAATGAATGATTACACTGGTGTGATTGGAAATCAGTATTTTCATAATGGGAGATGAGGGATACAAGAATAATGAAATCAAGAGGTTTCCCAGGCAGCTCCGTGATAAAACATCCGCTTGCAATGCATGAGACGCAGGAGATGTGGGTTCAGTCTCTGGGTTTGGAAAGATCTCCTGGAGGAGGGCATGGCAACCCACTCCAGTATTCTTTTCTGAAAACTCCCATGGACAGAGAAGCCTGGAGGGCTACAGCTCATGGGGTTGCAAAGAATCGGACATGACTGAGCGTCAGCGCACACACATTTTTCACTCATTTATTTCAACAAATGTGTCTGAGGACCCACGATTAACCAAGCACTGCAGTGTGTGGAGAAACATGGGAGGCCCCCACGGAGTTTACATGCCACAGAGGAGGTAGATAAACCATAACCAAATAATCAGCAACAACAAAAAGAATAATGAATTAAAACCCCCATAGCCCTGGAATTCCCTTGGCAGCCCTCACTTCCACTGCAGGGTGCATAGGTTCCATCCCTGGCTGGGGAACAAAGATCCTGCAATCCACCCAGTATGGCTAAACAAAAAACCATATAGTCCTTAAATTTATGAGAACATTTTAGTTTGAATTCAAACTGCATTTTATCTTAAAAAAAAAAAAAAAACTCTGACAAATTGATAATCACACATATACAAAAAAATTAATTCAAGTAACTCTTCAACAATCTTCTGAAGGATATCCTTAATGGTGTACCTTCTAAAGGTAAAGAAATGCAAAGAAATATTAATAATATGCTATTGGTAATATTAGTGTTTTAAGTTTTCAACTGTTTAGAATAAAGGAAATAAATAAAACTGTTACTGAGAACCAGTATTTTCACATGGAAAAGGATAATATATATTGACTAGAAAAAGATGAAGATGAATTGTGCATGGTGGATGTGAACTGGAGAAACAGGTATGAATTCACATATTTTAAAAATGTAATTTAACCTTGTATGCAAAACAGACAAATACGGGTAAGTGACAGCATGCAGGTGTTAAAGGACTTAGGAGTCAACACAAATTCTAATAACCCTTTTGCACCCCTGCCCTCCACCTTGAGACCAGCATATCCCATATAGGAGCTGTCATTTGAACCCAGCCCGGGACCTGAAGATGAGCCCTTGTAGCGACTGCACAGAACGTGAGCAGGAAATATTCACTGCTGTTAAGCTACAACTTGGAGTTGTTTTTTACTACAGGAAAAATCAACTGATGAGATAACTAAACATCAAGTTGGTAACATAACCATACGGAAAAAAAGAATTATTTCTAATGACTTTTAAATCGTATTACTTTGTACATTCTCAGTGGAATATATTCTAAGGACCAGATGAACTGTAAAGAAATCTAAACTGCATCCATTAGTTATCTCTTAGTCAAAATTGAGACATCATTTACTACCATAAAATCTGCTCATTTAAACTGTGCAAATCAATAGTTTTTAGTATATCCAGATATATGAAAGCAATATATGTGATCATCACCACAATCAATTGCAGAACATTTCAAACCTCAAAAAGAAACTGTTTCCATCAGCTACACCCTCCTATCTGCCATTCCATAGCCCTGCTGCTGCTGCTAAGTCGCTTCAGTCGTGTCCGACTCTGTGCAACCCCATAGATGGCAGCCCACCAGGCTCCCCTGTCCCTGGGATTCTCCAGGCAAGAACACTGGAGTGGGTTGCCATTTCCTTCTCCAATGCCTGAAAGCGAAAAGTGAAAGAGAAGTTGCTCAGTCGTGTCTGACTCTTCGTGACCCCATGGACTGCAGCCCACCGGGCTCCTCCATCCATGGGATTTTCCAGGCACCACCACTACTCTCTCTCTAGATACACCTACTCTGGGTGGGTACTTCATATAAGTGGTAGCATGTATCATATAATATGTGATTTGTGGTATAAATTGTGACTGGCTTCTTCCACTTATGACTTAGGAAATTACAAGGGTTTCCAAGAGACCTATGCCAAAAACCTGGGGTAGAGATCAATACATATATATTTTTTTCTATTATCTCACACAGCATAGAGTTGAATCTCTTTTTTTAATCCAGTCTGACAATCCCTGTCAGACGCTATTATTGATATAACTGGATTTACGTCTGCCATTTTACTTTTGTTTTCTGTATCTCATATTCGGTTTGCTCCTCTATTCTTCCTTTACTGCTTTTGCATCGAGTGAGTACTTTCTAATGCAGCTTTTTAATTTCTTTACTGAGTATATATAAATATTTTTGGAGCTGTTAAACTCCACAAATTTCCAGCTGATTTCTCTACTATTTCAACAAGATCTTGGGATGTGAATTGTTCCACAAACAGACCCAATCACATTTGGGTTCCTTGGAAGAGACACCTCCCAAAGTTTGTGTCTGAGATGTGTTCTGACTCCAAATGGCTCCAGCTACCTTTTTCCCCAGTTCTCTCCAGCTAACTAGCTGGCCTACAGTTTAGTCTTTATTTGCAATGAATCTACCAGTCTCCTCCCAACTGCCTTTCACAACTACCTCTAAATTTCTGAGAACATCCTCAGGCTTCAGCTTAGCCACATTCTGATGCAAATAAAGTCAGTGCCTTTGGGAAAACATTAGGAACTACTGGTTTTACAGCTTCCGCCTCCAGAGAAAAATATCTGAGCCACATTCTGCAGTTGGGTTGGGGACAAGGGTGTGCTTCAGTGAGAGTCACCCCTGCTGTAAGAGCGGAACACCTAGAAGGGGGAAGACAGGAGCCTCAGGCCTTCCCAGCTTGCCTCCAAGCCAGGAAAGGGTTGATCAGAGCCCCGGTATCCTGCTCAAGGTAAAGCCCCATTCCACAGGCTGTGGGGAGAAACAGCTGCTAACTGCACTTGCCCGGCGTGTGGCCTCTGCAATAGTAGCTGGGGGCGAGATGAGCAATGCTGACGTGCCATTCTCCCAGGATGGCTGGGACCTGGGGAGCCAGCAGCTTTGTTTTATTTGCCCTCCAGTCTAGAATGGAGTTTCTGTATCACTGGGCTGGGGTGGGAGAGGTGGAGGATCCCACAGAATCTCACTACTCTTACTGAGTTTGAGTACATTTTCTATCATAAATGTTTCTTCGTTTGCTAAATTCCCTCAGACGATTTCCAGAGACTTTAATATGGTTGTTTTAAAAATATTTTTCACCAGTTTCATGGAGGACTAGGCCCACAAGAGCTCCTCATGCTGTCATGCCCGAGCTGGAACCTGGCATTATTTTAAAGTTATTTTATATGTTATTGCAGGACTGAATTAATACAAGTATTTGTAATTACCTTAATATTGTTAAGAAACCAAGATTTCCATGTAAAAGCAATAAATACAGTGCTCACTTCAGCAGCACATATACTAAAATTGGAACGATAACAGAGATTATTATGGCCCCTGCACAAGGATGACACGCAAATTCATGTAGCTTTCCATATTTTTTGATAACACTGTATTATAAATGATTAAAACTAGCTAACTAGCTAAGAGAATAGAACTTAAGTATTCTCATTAAGAAAAAAAGATAAATATGTGAGGTGCAATGGATGTGTTAATTCTTGATTGTGAGAATCCTTTCACAACATATACATATAGCAAATTATCATGTATGCTTTCAATTTATTACAATTTCATGTGTTAACTGTACCTCAATAAAGCTGAAAAAATTTTTAAAGTAATAAATACAATCTAGGAAGAAAAATAATCTGAATTAAATTTAAATTAACACAAATATGAACTCATTTATTTTTGTTTTAAAATACTTAGTCACAACATTGAAAATCAACTATACGTCTATTAAAAAATCTTCTTAAATGCTCATTTTGTATAACTCTGTTCATTTAAAAGGTCTAGAAGCAATAACAACACAATAGCAATCAGTACACCTCACACCAAATGTAACTTCTGTACTGCTGCTGCTGCTGCTGCTAAGTCACTTCAGTCGTGTCCGACTCTGTGCGACCCCATAGACAGAAGCCCACCAGGCTCCCCCGTCCCCGGGATTCTCCAGGCAAGAACACTGGAGAGGGTTGCCATTTCCTTCTCCAATGCGTGAAAGTGAAAAATGAAAGGAAAGTCGCTCAGTCGTGTCGGATTCTTAGCTACCCCATGGACTGCAGCCTACCAGGCTTCTCCAGGCAAGAGTACTGGAGTGGGGTGCCATTGCCTTCTCCAAACTTCTGTACTAGTGATCTTAAAAACTACTGGCCCTCAGCAAGGAGATCAAACCAGTCAATCTTAAAGGAAATCAACCCTGAATTTTCATTGGAAGGATTGATACCGAAGCTGAAGCTTCAATACTTTAGCTACCGAACACAAGGAGCTGACTCATTGGAAGAGACCCTGATGCTGGGAAAGACTGAAACAAAAGGAGAAGGGGGCGGCAGAGGATTAGATGGTTGGATACCATCACCAACTCAATGAACATGAATTTGAGCAAACTCCGGGAGACACTGAAGGACAGGAAAGGCTGGCGTGCAACAGTCAGTGGGGTCACAATGAGTTGGATATGACTGAGTGAACAACAACTGGCCCTCAGCTCCAAACCCAGCATTCTGTAGCTGACTCTGAGATGCAGGATCAGGCCTGCAAACACTTCTCCTTATCACTTGTTTACTATTTGATTCTGCCAATAGGGGGCACCAGGTTAGAGGAGGGGAAAATGGACTAGATCCTTCCTGAGTGCTTGCTTGCCTCCTGTTTCTGCTACTGCCAGGCCAGCAAAGCCCGTCAACCTGCAGGCAGTGTTGGCCAGCAGCCTCCAGACTCCCCTGGTTTCCTGAGAACTCCCACGGAAGTACCAATACCAGTGCCTCCTTGGTTCCAGCGACACAGGTCATTTTTCCAAGTTTCCAGGTTCTATTAATTCCACAATCTCTCCCTCTTTATTCCGCAGCCCCAGGAACTGAGGTTGTTCTCTGCCATAACTATCTTCTGAGTTACTTCCATATTCTCTTTTTACTTTTTCAGATCTCCAACACCCATTTAACTAATTTCCTAAATCAAATTCTCTCTAATAAAGGAACTAGTGTAGGTTCTATTTTCCTATCTGGATCCTGACACATATAGCTTCTAAATAAAATTCTCTAATTAAAACCAAACAAAACAAAAATCAAGATTTCTTAATGGAATGGCTGAGTGTAACATCTGGGACAAGCTATATAACAAGCCTGGCAAATCTTGTACCAGAAATCAAAGAAGCAGTCAAAAACCAATGGGTCATGTCAAAAGAACTTTGAAGCCAAGAAGAGGGGAGGGATCTCCCATTAGCAATATAAGATCATTAAGCAATAGAAAGAATGACTGCAACTGACTGAAACACTTTCGAAATATTGAATATATACGTGTAGACATAACTATATGTTATGCAAATGAGCTCATAAAAATATTTTTTAAAATAACACAGTTCTTTTTCTGTAATTTTAATGCGGTTTCAGTTCAGTTCAGTTCAGTCGCTCAGTCGTGTCCGACTCTTTGCGACCCCATGAATCGCAGCACGCCAGGCCTCCCTGTCCATCATCATCTCCCGGAGTTCACTCAGACTCACGTCCATTGAGTCCGTGATGCCATCCAGCCATCTCATCCTGGGTCGTCCCCTTCTCCTCCTGCCCCCAATCCCTCCCAGCATCAGAGTCTTTTCCAATGAGTCAACTCTTCGCATGAGGTGGCCAAAGTACTGGAGTTTCAGCTTTAGCATTATTCCTTCCAAAGAAATCCCAGGGCTGATCTCCTTCAGAATGGACTGGTTGGATCTCCTTGCAGTCCAAGGGACTCTCAAGAGTCTTCTGCAACACCACAGTTCAAAAGCATCAATTCTTCGGCGCTCAGCCTTCTTCACAGTCCAACTCTCACATCCATACATTCCCACAGGAAAAACCATAGCCTTGACTAGGCGGACCTTAGTCAGCAAAGTAATGTCTCTGCTTTTGAATACACTATCTAGGTTAGTCATAACTTTTCTTCCAAGGAGTAAGCGTCTTTTAATTTAATGGCTGCAGTCACCATCTGCAGTGATTTTGGAGCCCAAAAAAATAAAGTCTGACACTGTTTCTACTGTTTCCCCATCTATTAATGCGGTTTAGAGATGAATAAATATAACTCTTCCATTTTATCCTCAGAGTCCTTTTTTTTTAAAGGTGGATAAATTTTTATACCTCGATTGTGATAGTGCTTACATAATCATATGCATTTGTCAAAATTCACAGAACTATCCCTTAAAAATGGTGACATTTATAACATGTAAATATATCACACTTTTTATATGAAAAAAGAATGTCCTCAGTGAAGCAGTAAAAATTATTATTTGTATTAAGTCTTAATTAAAAAGATTGTCTTTGCTTTTTTTCCCCTTTTGGACAAAATGGAACAAATCTAAAAATATTCCCAATAACAATGAAAGTCTGCAGCTCAACGCCTTCCTAACATGACACTAGTTCTATGAAATAGCATTTGGTTTCAGAGGAAGCTGGCTGAAGCTGTTCTAAAACCAAGTTGCCAATTTTATCATGTGCCCAAGTCTTTCCAAACTTTTTATGTGCTGTCTGAAACTAGCCAAAGGTGATGCTAAAAGATGATATAAACATGATAAAAGGTTTTTACAAGTGAGACTATTATGAATTAAAGTTCTTGTGACAAAGGAAATTTTATCAAAATAATGCAAGTTTACTTTCTTCTCTTTTGAAAAGAAATACCTAAATCTCAGGTGAAGGCTGAAGTCAACTCCCTTCATATTTATTGCAGAACTATCTAGCCCCATAAGAAGTGGATATATGGTTAACTTTACAAAGTGACTTGGCACCGTGCCTCCAAAAAATATCTCCAGCCCAGACAAATCAAACAGCACAGGAATCTGAGTAGTGCTGGTTCTTTCTACCTAAGATCCCCTTACAAAAAAATTTTTTTTTCCCACAAGAATTAGACAAAAATTATTAGAAAATTCCCAGGTGGCTTCCCAGGTGGCTCAGTGGTAAAGAATCCACTTGACAATGCAGGAGCTACAGAAGTCATGGGTTCAGTCCTTGGGTTGGGAAGATCCCCTGGAGAAGAAAACAGCAACTCACTCCAGTATTCCTGCTGGGATAATCCCATGGACAGAGGAGCCTGACGGGCTGCAGTCCATGGGGTTGCAAAGAGTTGGATATGACTGAGCACACACACACACACGTTAGAAAAATACATTATAAATTATGTTTATAGTGATCTATTCCAAATATCACTAAAATGCACTTTCTGCTCCTGTATTGGCCCATCATCACAAATTTCAGCTTTACTCTCACATGGGTCTCTGCTGTGCTTCCCTACACAGCCTCCCTTTTCCCTAGCACCTGCTTCACACATTCACCATATTGAGTTCCCAGCTATCCCATCCCACTTCTTTTACCCTCAGAAAGCCTCCTGCTTCATCAACCAAGAGCTGGAACTCCTGCAATACCCTCCCCTCCCAACAGCTTCATTTCCCCTTCTCCAGCTCTAAGGAGGTTTCTCGGGTCTTCCTCATTTCGTACTCCACTTCTCCCCAAGCCACATTCCATCCTTCTGTTAGTATCTTTTTTCACAATCTACTAGCTTTCTCTCTCCTCTGCTGACAAACATTCTCGAGCCACTGAGTCCTAAAAATGCTTCCCTCAACCATGGTTCCCAGTCAAGTGGCCACTTCCTCATTTACTAACAGTTTACACTAGTTGCCTTCCCAAATCCCCCAGTCATTACTTTTATACTATTTTAAAGTCCCACCATTAAAATCAACAATACTTTAACTGCCAATCCAAACGCTTCTCTTCAGTTCTCATATCACTAACCTGCAAAGTAGCAGTGGTCTGTATCACATGACATCCTGCTTTTCCTCCTATCCAGGTATTCTCACTCATTGTCTCCTGGGTTCTCTCTCTGTCACCCTCCTAGATCTCAAAGCTCTCCCCTAGCAGCATAACCCAATCAGGTAATTCACCCATGTTTCCATGTGGTGACTCTCCAATCACTGTCTCCATCCCCTGACTCCCTGCTGAGCCCCACATCTATTGCTTTGCTCCCACAGACAACAACTCCTCAATGCCACAGACTGCAAAACTGGACATCGGAAAACAAAAACAGAAAATCTCAGACATCTCATTAATCGGTCACATACACTGCATCCAGAGCTTGGTAACCACCATCACAAACTGGCTTCCAGCAGAAATGAAATAAAGATGGGACTTCCCCGGCGGTCCATGGGTTAAGAATCCACCTTGTAATGCAGGGGAAGGGGGTTCCATCCCTGGCTGTGGAATTAAGATCTCACATCCACACCGCAATGAATGATGCCACATGACGCAACAAAGATCTCACATGCCCCAACTAAGACCTGACGCAGCCAAACAAATCAACATTGTTATTTCAAAAGAAATGATCCCTAGTTCTTTGGTACAAAACTAAACCACATCTTCCCATAAAAGCCTGTTCCGTTTCCTTGTTAATCCTAGGAAATACTAAAAATTCAGGATCCTTCTGTTTCTCCTGCAATCCTCACTTCCAGTTGATACACACCTTTGAAAATGCCTTTCGAATCTATGTAACTCATTCTGAAACACATCCAAAAATAAGATAGGTAGACGTGGTAAATATAATAAATGCTAATAAAATCTAGGTAGTGGGTATGGGGATCTTCACGTACAATTTCAACTTTTCTATGTTTGAAAATGTTTATAATAAAATGTTGAGAAAGAAAACCTATCTGCATTCATTCAGACGTTGTTCAAACACATACCGTTTTCTGACCTCATTTGGGAGCCTAACCTGAGCTGTCTCCCCAAACCCTCCCATTGTAACCATCCTGCAAGATGACTCCCAGTGATCCCTGCCTTCTGTATGCACATCTGAATGAAGATGCCTCCCACACTGTACCAGGGTCAGTCTCTATGACTAGTAATATATGGCATGCGTGAAGGTGTATCACTTCCAGGATGAGGTTGTAAGAGGCTGCAGCTTCCCGCTTCCGTCTGTCTCAGCACTCTCTCAGACGACTTGTTCTTGGGGAGCATGTGAATCACCCAGTTGTTGTTGTTCAGTCACTCAGCCACGTCCAACTCTTCGCGTGGGGTTCCACGACTGCAGCACACCAGGCTTCTCTATCCTTCACCATCTCCCGGAGCTTGCTCAAACTCATGTCCATTGTGTTGATGATACCATCCAACCGTCTCATCCTCTGTCACTCCCTTCTCTCTTGCCCTCAAATTTTCCCAGCATCGTGGTCTTTTCCAATGAGTTGGCTCTTCGCATCAGGTGGCCAAAGCATTGGAGTGTCACCTTCAGCATCAGTCCTTCCAGTGAATATTCAGGGTTGATTTCCTTTAAGATTGACTGCTTTGATCTCCTTGCTGTCCAAGGGACTCTCAAGAGTCTTTCCCAGTACCTCAGTTTGAAAGCATCAATTCTTTAGTGCTCAGCCTTCTTTATGGTTCAGCTCTCACTTCTGTACGTGCCTACCTGAAAAACCACAGTTTTGACTAGACAAACCTCTATCGGCAAAGTGATGTCTTGTTAAAAGCTTTGGGCAGGGCCTGAGATACAGCATCTCCCACAATCTCCTAGGTGATGTATGTGCTGCAAGCTTAGGAATCAAACTACAGCGCTGCAAGTATAGCTAACAAGGTAAAAAAAAAAAAAAAGAAAGAAAAAAGAAAACAGTAAGAGGCTCTCCATTTTTCCCCTGCCATATTTAAATAATTAATATAGAGTCAAGCCTTTGTAGTGGTTCAGAGCAACCTCATCTCAATATGTTCAATTCCATTGTGCAACGCTTCTCAAACAAAATATGCATATGAATCACCTGAGGATCTTATTAATCTGCAGCAGCAGTAAGCATGGAGGAGGAACGAGTCTGCACTTCTAACAGCCCCCTAGCAAAGCTGAAGCTTCTGGTCCATGGCCCACAGTTTTAGAGGAAGGTTTTAAAGGAATGATGCTAAAGCTGAAACTCCAGTACTTTGCCCACCTCATGCAAAGAGTTGACTCATTGGAAAAGACTCTGATGCTGGGAGGGATTGGGGGCAGGAGGAAAAGGGGACGACAGAGGATGAGATGGCTGGATGGCATCACCGACTCGATGGACATGAGTTTGAGTGAACTCCGGGAGTTGGTGATGGACAGGAAGGCCTGGCGTGCTGCAATTCATGAGGTCGCAAAGAGTCAGACACGACTGAGCGACTGAACTATACCTTTTTAAAGTCTGACATGTTTGACTATATAAAACTGCAAAACATATGTCAAAAACCACAAAAAAGTCAAAAGGCAAGCCACAAATTTAGAAAAGACATTTGCAGTATGTAGGACATCACGTTTACCTTTTGTATTAGTTCCCTACTGCTGCCTAAGAAATTATCATCCGATACTTTTTGAGTTTCAGAAATACCCGCCTGAAAGACTCTTGAAATGATTTACAAATGCCCATTACACATTCCAGCTTTATCTTCCACCCCTCTAGCACCATCACCCACCTGTGTGCACACCTGTATTCCACCATACCTAACAACTCCCTGCATGACACTGAAATCTTAACTTCTCTAACCTTAAAAAAAAAAGTCACAAAGTCATGTCCAACTCTTTTGAGACCCCACAGACTGTAGCCCGCTAGGCTCTTCTGTCCATGGGATTTCCCAGGCAAGAACACTGGAGTGGGTTGCCATTTCCTTTTCCAGGGGATTTTCCCGACCCAGGGATCGAAACTGGCGGATTCTTTACTGCTGAGCCACCTAGGAAGTCCTCTCTAACCCTAACCAAAACCAAAACATATTTTTGTTTTGATACCACAGCAAGTCCAGGCAGAGTCCTCAGCTCAGCAGGCCTCTCTATCCCTTCAAGTGAGCCTCAGTCTAGTTTGCCTACTTACAGACCAAGTATTTCATCGTGCCACTCCGTCATGGGACCAAAATCCCACGGCTCTTATTCCAGATTTAGACAGAAAAATTATGGACCTTCCTTAACAATTAACCTCTCAATACATGTTTTTTCTCACACCATTTTTTAAAGATATAACATACCATAAAACTCACCCTTTTCAAGTGTACAATTCATGGTTTTAATATACTCAGACTTGCGCAGTTATCGTCATTAAATTCAGAATATTTTCATCATCCTCAAAGGAAACCCCATACCCTTTATCTATCTTTCTCAATGTCCCCAGGTCCACAGCCCCTGGAAACAATAAAATTTTCTACAGATTTCTATATCCTGGAATTATCCAAAAAATGGAATAATACAATATTTGGTCTTTGTGTCTTCATCCATGTAGCACATTTTCAACGTTCATCCATTTGCAGAATGTCTAGTACTTCATTATTTTCTATGGCTAAATAATTTCATTGTATAAATACACTGTGCTGTGCTGTGCTTAGTCCTCCAGTCCTGTCCGACTCTTTGCGATGCTACGCGCTGTAGCCCACCAGGCTCCTCTGTCCATAGGGATTCTCCAAGCAAGAATACTGGAGTGAGTTGCCATTCCCTCCAGGGGTATGAATATACTATATTTTATCAATTCTTCAGTTGATGAGCATTTGGGATATTTCCCTTTTTTGGCTATTATAAATAAAGTTGCTATGAACATGTGTGTACAGGATCTTATGCGGACATGTTTTCAGTTCTCTTGGGTATATATCTAGCAGCAGGCTTGCTAACAGTACACTGTAACGTTTTTAGGAACTGCCAAACCGTTTTCCAAAACACTGAACCATTTTACATTTCCACCAGCAATGTCTGGGAATTTCATTATTACATTTCAACCAATGAGAATGTTATAATTCCTGAAGACAAGGAGAGGTGTGCCCTCACCATAGAACCGTAATCCTCTATGAAGAATATTGCATTAACAAACAGAAGTATATTTCCGGCACGACGACACAGAATAAAATGTCAGAGGTCTGAATATATTGAGCAAGTGAGTTAACCTTTCACTGTCAGCAGTTCTTCCACCGTAAAACAGGGACGCTGTGATGACATCTACGTTGCAGTCACCGTTAAGATTACATACAACCCACGGACAGGTGCTTTCCAACACTGATGATGATCGGTGATTCAATACCGGGCAATGCTTTAGGGGCAAAGGGCTAAATGCCCAGATCCCTCCCTTTCCTTGGCGTTCCTTCCCAGCGGGAGGGGGCTGCAGCCACATCCCTCCTCGGAGAGAGGCGGCCCCCACGAACCACGCAGGATAAATTGTGAGGACTGGAAAAGCAAAGCCAGGTCACTCCAGCCCAACCTCGTCCCCAAGACGAGAGATTCGCAGCCTGCTACTCAGCAGGTTCAGCGCAGGATGTTTTTCCTGGTAAGAAGATATTTATTACGGCTGAAGCGCAAGAGGAGGGGCAAAGAAAACACAAGCATATACCCCCACCCACGATCCTAGTCTCTTGTCTCTCCAAAGCCGTATTAGGAAAACGCACGAAACCCAATTCATTACGAACTCTTGGGAGCTGTATCAATCCCAATGGCCCTCACCCCCAAAGATTCCCCTATCGGACCCCCCCACTCCACCCAGGGGACCGGTGGCGCAAAGCTCACCTGGTGGCCTCCACCAGCACGACCCGGCTCTGACCAGGCGCCTCCAGACGCGTAGTAGCCATCGCCTCCTCCGCCTTCCCCCGGCCAGGTGGTCTCCGCCGGGCCGCCCCCGCGCCCCCGCCAGGAAATGGGAGGTTGGGGAGGCTCGGGGCGCGGGGGGTAGATGGGCGGAGGCGGGTGCACCGGCACATCTCCACCCCCAGGCCCGTAGTAGCGGCCATAAGACGGGCCGTCACTGGGGCCGTAGCCCGAGCGCCTCAAGGCCGACATGGGCTCTGCCGCCCCCAGGCGCTTCCCGGCCCCCCGCCCCTCACGGCCGGCCCACCGCGCAGGCGCCGACGGGGGAGCGTGAATGGACCACAGGGAAAGGGGGTCGGCCTGCAACAGCCAATGCTAGGCAGGATCCCACCCCCCTTCACTTCCGCGTCCTAAGAGGACGAGGGCGGCTGTCCGTGACTCTGGGGTCTAAGAAGCAGGAGAACGAGCGTTCCTTAAAAGGGAGAACGCACCTCCGCACTGTCCGTGCAGCCTAGACTCCTCTTCCCCTTCTCGTCAGGGATATGTAAAGGATATCCTGGGGCGGGGGAAACCACACGAACTGTCCCGCCTCTTCCTGAGGGCGGGGACGTGGTGCCGGAAGTGGGTGGGGTAACATGGCGGCGTTTCCGGCAGGCCCCGGCTACTGAAAGCCGGGGCGGCGGCGTTTGTCCGGGTCCGGTTCCTGTCCCGGTCCCGCAAAGGCGGCGGCCGCGGTGGGAGGAAGGAGGTGTGGGACGCGCTGGCCCACCGCCGCTATACGCTGCAGCTCTGTCTCGACTCAAAATGAACTATATGCCTGGCACCGCCAGCCTCATCGAGGACATCGACAGTGAGTAGTTCATCTCCTCAGAGTGAAGTCTAGGGTGAAACTCTTCCTCCCAGGAGGGTACCTCTTAAGGAGGAAGCTGATAGAATGAGTCCGGGCCGGGGGCGGTGTGTATTTAGTCCAGTTCTGGACTTCCGGCGTTGGCATCCTCGCAGGATGCGGGAGTCACGGGACACACCGTTTGCCACTTTATCCCCTCCTGCCTGTATCCCGCCTCTCGCAGCTTCCACCGTATCTACCGGGCAAGCTGTAGAATTCATTTCTGCTTTTCAGAGTTGCGGCTGCTGAAGCGCACATGTGAAGGTTACCGTTTCCCCGGTGCATCGTCTCCCACCTGTGGTATTTCGAAGTACCAGGTGGTTACTGGGTGGATGAATGAGAATTCTCAGAAAAAGGGTTCTTGCAGAAACGAAAATAGTAATACAACAGCAGTTGGACTTAATTAGCACTAAACGTAGGGTTTATACTGTGTGGCCGTTTGCAGTCTTTTAACCGTTTGAGAGTATTTAGCTTTTCAGACTAGGTAGTGACTTTTCCAGAAAGACTGAGTCACTTCAAATTTACTTTTTTTCCTCTGTTAGTTTTCTCTTGCTGTTAAGACCTCCCTTATTCCAAGTCACTATCCTGAAGAAGAGCTCGGTTGTATCAGATGTCTTTTGTTTTTCCAAACTCTCATCTGTGAATTACTCCTAAAACAACACTTTTTAAAGTTGTGCCAATTGTGTGATCTGTCTCATTAACTTGTAATTGCTGTGAAACATTTACCACACAGTTCCAAACAAGTTCAGCAATTTTCTGCAGTTACTGTGTATGTAAAGAGTGAATTTGTGATGAAATCCTCTTCCTATTCTCTGAAATCACTCTTTAGATCCAAATTAGTGATTTTGCTACTGAAGGGAATGTAGTGTAGCTTGGATCAAATTCATGTGTGAATAACCACTGTACAGGCCTGTCTGTAACATGTAATGAAATCTTTAATTCTAGTTGTCTTGAGGATGGTGCCCTCACCTCTCTAGTTATGTATCTGAGTTATTTGAGATCCCTAGCACATCCTGCCATTCTAACAAAAATAATTGTTTTTCTCAAGTCTCTAACCCCATTTTGCAGATTCCAAGCTCCTCCTCTACTGAATGGTTTCAAATCATTTCATACGCAGCCTTCAGTGCAACACACACACACACACTTTCCTCCTCTCTCCTCAGTCTTCCTGTATTTTCACCCATCCTGTCATCTCAGTTGGAAGTATTCCTCCCTTTCAGTCTGTGTCTTATTTATTTTTCCTTCCAGCTGCTTCTGGAATCCATTAATACCCTTTTTCTCTCATATTTCTTGCTCCCCTTCATGTATGTTCTTGTCTGTCGTATTTTTTTTCAGTTATATTTCACCATCAAATTCCCATTCCTTTTTTCACATCTGTACCCCCAAACCTCTTAAATCATCTCCCATTTTAACTATTTCCTGGCTACCTGGAGTAGACCACCTCTGTCACCCTACAGTCAGATTTTTTTGTCAACACACTACTGAAACTGCAATCTTAAAAGACATCTGTCTAATGCATTCCTTTCCCTTTTTGGCGCTGTGATGCCATCATCATAGGATTCTTCATTTTCTTGATTTTTCCAACACTGGTCCTTGATTTTCTTATCTCTGCAACAGTTATTGTTCCCTAAAATAAATGGACCCCTAGGTTCCATCTTTGGCTGCTGCTTTCTTTAAATCTCTAGGAGAGTTCCTGGACTTTAATAATGATATCACCTCTTTGTGGGCATATCAAAAATTGCTCTTTGGCCTTCCAGTCTTAGATCTCCAGTTGCCAGCTGACATTTCTGCACAGGTGTCTTGATACCACTTGAGAATCACAACAGCAAAACACCTTCCATGGGATCTTGCTTCTTTAACTCCTAACTTTTGGTACATAGTCCTCCCTGACAAGATGACTCAAAATTCCTGCATCATCTTTAACCCATCTCTTCAGCTTCCCACTCTCTCACACACATATCCACATATACAAACACACTTGGTTGACCAATTCCATCCCTTATAACTGCAGTGTCTTGATCCTCTCAGCCTCTCCCGTCCCATCTCTGCCCTGCTTCAGGTCTCTTCTTCATGTCTTAGACTCTGGTAATAGCCTCAAAACCATTCTCTCTTTTTCAACCAGTTGAATATTCAGAGTTGTCTTGTTCCCCATGAAGGCACATCCAAACTCAGCCTGCTCCCAGTACTTTTCTGACTTCATCTCCTATTCCCTTCACACCCTCAACTTTTAGCCACACATCCGGATACACAGCTCCCTTTTCTTCTGCCTAAATTACAGATTTCCCCCTTCCAGTCCCTGTCACTCTTCCCATGGCCAAAAATTATCTACCCCTTTTAAGGTCCATTGGAGAAGGCAATGGCAACCCACTCCAGTACTCTTGCCTGGAAAATCCCATGGGCAGAGGAGCCTGGTAGGCTATAGTCCGTGGGGTTGCCAAGAGTCGGACACAACTGAGCAACTTCACTTTCACCTTAAAGTCCAACTCATATCTCCAGCTAGATACAGTTTCTCTCACTCTCATGTAATTAAGATTTGCCCTCTTGTGGTACTTAATTATAGCAAAAAAAAGCCTTTAAATTCCTTCAGGAAAGAATCACTGTCTTGTTGCACTGTTCTGCATCTTGTTGTTCAGTTGCTCAGTGGTGTCCAACTCTTTACAACCCCATGGACTTTAACACACCAGGCTTCCCTGTCTTTCACTGTCTCCCAGAGTTTGCTCAAACTCATGTTCATTGTGTTGATGATGCCATCCAACCGTCTCATCCTCTCTTGCCCCCTTCTCCTGTTGCCCTCAGTCTTTCCCAGCATCAGGGTCTTTTCCATTGAGTCGGCTCTTTGCATCAGGTGGCCAAAGTAGCGGAGCTTCAGCATCAGTCCTTCCAATGAATATTCAGGGTTGATTTCCTTTAGAATTGACTGGTTTGATCTCCTTGCTGCCTAAGGGACCCTTAAGAGTCTTGCATCAGTTCTTTGGTGCTCAGCCTTCTTTATGGTCCACGGTCTGCATGTAGAAAGTACTTTATGCATGGCATTAAAGACGAATAAGTGATTTTCGCTGGCTGTGCTGGGCTTCCCTTGTAGCTCAGTCTGCTAGCTATTCTAGTGACTGGCTTACTGTCATTCCTCAGTGTCGGCTCAGAGTCACCTCTTCAGAGAGGTTTTCCTTAGCCACCTTCTTTTTTTTTTCCTCCCCCTGTGTTTGTTTATTTACTCGGTTATACTGGGTCTTAGTTGCAGCACATGGTATCTTTAGTCGCAGCATGCACACTCTTAGTTGTAGCGTATGAGATCTTGTCCCTGGGCCCCCTACATTGGGAGTGTGGAGTCTTAGCCCCTGGACTACCCGGGAAGTCCCCAGCAAACTCTCTTCTATAGTTTCTTCCCCTCCCTTTCTTATATTATCCTGCTGTCTTATTTTTATTCTGCTAGACTAATCACCATAGGTCATTTTTTAAAATATGTTTGCTTTTCTCCACCAGGCTTATAAGTTCATGAGGTTGGTGACTCTGAGTCTTATTCTCTACTATATATCTAGGCCCCAGAACAGCACATAGCCCTCAATGCATTCTGTTGAATTTTTGCTCTGGTTTTATTCTCAGCATCCTCATTTTACATGTCTTTGGTACTGTTTTTATTTAAAACCATCTCTGATTCCAAAGTGTGAAATAGAAACTCTAAGTTGAGGAGAAAATAATTTTGGAAAATGAAGATCATAAAGACCATCTAGAGCAAATGTCCAGATTGGCAGGTATAGAAACTGACATGATGCTGACAGGGTTTAACTGTCGAGCACTGGTGTCTGGAGCCAGTCCGTTGGGCCCCCTGACTGTGTGCCCAGTCCCTCCCCGCTCTGCTGCCCCTCTTAGATTCTTTTCACCACCCATCTTCTCATCTAAACTAATCCCCAGCTGCCTTGGCCATCCCTCTAGTTTCTCAATGAACTGCGTTAAATGCTCTATAAGAGGAAATGCTAAAGCTTAATCTGCTATTAACTCTGTTTTTGTTTCCCTGTAAACTCGCTGAAGCTAACGGTTCATTTTTTAAAGATCTCTTTTCCTCTCCCCAGAAAAGCACTTGGTCCTGCTTCGAGATGGAAGGACACTCATAGGATTTTTGAGAAGCATTGATCAATTTGGTATGTATTACTCATGGGCTTATCATGAGTCCGTGGTGATAAGAGCCATGGTGGCTTTTATCATCCCACACTCTGGATGATAAGAGCTGCCCACTGTATTTTTATGTTGTTTCGTATTGAAGTTTATTTATCTGCAACTTTTTTCACGTACCTGGCATGATGAAATACTGTTTTAAGTCACTACATCATTGTTTTCTAAATTACAATTAGGTGGTTTGAAAGCTTGTGTTTACAAGCTTATATTTTATTTCTAAAACTGGTTTTCACTATTAGAACATGTCGTTACAATGTTTTGGACTGTTTTTTATTTTCCCCATTAGAGGGAGCCAGATGATAGAAATACACTCAGTCCAGTGAAAAGGCTGCTCATTTGTACATTGGCTTGGGTGCGACTACTCTTCAAAGCAGTTCCTGCCCTGAAGGTAATCCCTCCCTGTCCAATGAAAAGTGGGTCAGAGGCCTTTCCTGAAGCTTTTTAGGGACCCCCAACATTAAGCTCAGGATTTTATACTTTAGGATACATCAGACTCAAGGTCTTAATCTTGATTCTGTCTCTTACGTTTTTCTAAAGAGACCTTACATTTGCTCCTGTCTTGAGGAACTTCCAGTTCATGTCAACATTTGCTGGACATCAGCTAGGTCAGTGGCTTTGGGCCTAAGGAAGAACAACATAATTGAAATACTTAGTAAGAATCACAGATGATAGTACTGTGTTTCTTCAAAGACGACAGCAGTACCGACTGAAAGAAGAAAAGTAATTATTCTGCACAGATTGTGGTTCTGAACCTTAAGTCAAATTCATCAAACTACGTGAGGGGAAAGTAGTGAATACTAATGTTACTCTCAGATTACCAAATTATAGTCATCTGACAAAGGAGGAAAAAACAGATTACTGTTGTATCATAATCCATGAATACCTACATTGGATTAAATGAATCATCTGTACTGAAACAAAGGTAAATCTTTGATAAATCATCACACACACATACCTACACAAAGTAGGAAAAATGTTTCCTTCTAAAAGAGAAAAAAAGATAATTTCTGCAGTTGTTTGGACTTTAGAGTTTTCCAAGTGCCGTATCATATTATTATAGTCATGTTGATATCAGCAGTTAACTCATAAGGAATTTAATTTTCTTCATTTATTTCCACCATCCTTGTATTAATGCAACATAATCCCAAGTACTCTATTTGCAGTTGTTTAAAAATCTCCAAGTGGTGTGTCTGAATGAAATAGGATGAGATTGTTTGAAATTTTAGCATTTTCCAGAATTAGAAAGTTTGAAAATCACGTTCAGCTAATCGTTTCTACTCAAGATAACTGATTGAGTTATGGACCTTTACCTGTAAAGTAATTTGAACTAAATGTCTTTGTTTCTTCCCTGTACACTTATAGCTAACTTAGTGCTACATCAGACTGTGGAGCGTATTCATGTGGGCAAAAAATACGGTGATATTCCTCGAGGGATTTTTGTGGTCAGAGGAGAAAATGTGGTCCTGCTAGGAGAAATAGTAAGTGAAAACTGTTAAGCTCCTACGGCTCTTGATAATCATCCAGTTAGGTTTCTTTTTGTCTTTTCAAGAAGGGAAAAATGTTTTCCAGCTTCTCACAGGAAACCACCAAATTAGCTTAAGAAGGGGGATATTGTAAAAGGAGAGCTGCAGAGCACAGTCAGCTTTGTTTCAGCGCCTTCTGGCATATTAAAGATTTTGATCCCATTAGCAGTAAAATATCATTGATTTTTACCTGATATCATAAAAAATACTGTCCTACAAGGGAGTTTTTTGGCAGTCCAATGGTTAGGACTCCACACTCTTACCGCAGAGGCCCGGGTTCAGCCCCTGGAACCAAGATCCCAGGAGCTGAGTGGTGCAGCCATTATATATATAAAACACTGTCCCACACAAATGTGTTCATTAGCAGATTACTCTTGTATCTTTAATAGAAAATTGAAGCCTGATACCCAACGAGAGAAGAATAGTCCAATGAAATATGGCTTACTAACACTGGAATATTTTGTAGTCATTTAAACAGTTGGTTACAATGGTCTTTCATGGCATAAAGGTAGTTGGGTTTGGGGGAAAGGCACATGGCATGTACAGTGTGATATCTGTGTTTTTAAAGGGGGCAGGGGGAAAGAGTGACTGCAGCAGAAGCCTTTCTTCATTTTCTGAGAATGGACTCAACCTCACTTGGCTTCTTAGCTCCCAGTCAAGGAGGAGGTTCCTGTTATCTGTCAGGAAAGCCAGCTGGCAAGTGAAAAGTTAAATCCTCTCAAGTGGTGTTTCTGTAGGTGTGAGTGTGTATGTGTGTGAACCATTAGAAAACTACTCCTCCAAAATATATATTAGAACTACTCCGACATTTTTAAAGAAGATAAAACTTGATTTCACAGTTTACATGAAACATTTACTTTAAAAATGCTTTATTTAATATCTTTGACTTGATCCTGGTGTTTCTGATTATTGCGTTTTCCAGGAAAATCAAACCTTGATTTTATCTTTAAAGTTTTCAGTAGCATTTCACAATCCCTAGCCACTTGCTGAGTCAGGTTTACAGAACTCTGGAGAGAACTGGCTCAGTCTGTAGCTGCTTTTATTTTTTGTTGTTGTTGTTTTGTTTTGTTTTCGTAGCAGTTTTTAACTATACACCATTCTCGAAAGTAAGGAGGTAATTCTGCCAGGGTTATGTTTGTTCATGTTGGAAGTAGATAGAAAAAACTAATCAATGCTGTCCAAGAATTGCTATGAAATATATGAAGTAATTTTGAAGTTTTAAAAGTATTTTTGTGGTTGATGTAAAGCACCATGGTATCCTGGGATGTGGGGGTTGGGATGGCCGTCTGACTGTATATTCAGAGGGACTGGCCAATCTCTGGATGGTAGGATGGTGGGTGATTATTTTTTCCCCCTTTTTTACTTTTCTGAATTTAACTTTTAGAGAGGAAATGTATTACTTTGCTATCAGGGGAAAGGTTTAAGTCACAAGACCACACACACTGCTTCAATTGAAGAGAAGAAAACAGCACAGATACGCTTTCTGGGCCAGTTACATTGGCACAGACACGGCGCTATGTAGATGTATGGGAAGACAAGAATTTGTGTTTATTCTTGATGTGTCATTGTTTCCTGGGAGCCCTTTCGTGGAGAAGAGTACTCTTTTTTTGTATGTTAACAGTTCAGATTCTGCAGAATTTTTTATAGTGGTATTACTAAAGAAATACGGTTCGGGACTGCTTCCACAGTTCTATGAATCTATGGTCTGTTTGAAGATGTTGTGTACCAATTCTAGGAAAACGCAAAACTAGAAGCCACTTGCATTCTGTAGACGCGCAGTTGTTTGTGAAGTCCCTGGCTTCTACCTCAAGGATAATGAGACACGGGGCCTTAAGTAATAAGCTGATTGTTGGGAAACAGCATTGCCATAACCACACGAATAGCTCAGCGCATAACATTGGAAAGTCCAGGAGGTAGGACACTGAGCCAAGAACATTGTCTTCCCTTCTGCTGCCCATGGGCTGTGAGGGAAGATCACACTTGATAATATATATTTTGCTGGATGCAGCTAACTTTTGAGGGCAGGCCTTGCTTATGGAATTTATGTGGCTTTCGCTCTGGGAGAGTCCTCCATCTGCGGTGTCACCGCTGTGGCTTCCAAGGCCTTGGCCGCCTCTGTAGATGAGCATCTAGCGGTAGGCTGGAACGTCTGGAGAGGTGGCGTTTGCGTTGATGCCTTCCCAGATTTTGTAAGTAAAAGTCAGAGGAGGATGAGAAATGTGAGTACCCTGTCCGTAGAGGCTTTCCATGTTACAGAAACACCAAGTGATACCTAGATAAACTTCTTAAGGAGAAGAAACAGTCAGTAAATAGATAATTTTATAGCAAAGTACTGCATTATCAAGTTGGTTATCAGATGTTTAAGCTGTTCAAAAATAAAATATTAGCATATTTTACCATATTAAATGGGAAATGTAGCCAATATTTGCGAAGAATGAATGTTGGGGCCAAAATGGTTTACTAACCCAACTGGTTTGCTGAGGTTTTCTCCAGAAGACTAGTTGCCATGGGGGAGAAAGAAGTCCTGTGTTAACAGAGGGCCAGTTGATTGCCTTTGGCTTGGGGGCTGGGGGTCAGGGGTGCTACTTTGAATCAATGTTTTCTGCTTTTTAGCAAAAAAAAAGCCCCAGAAATTAGGCTGACTTTGACTGTGTATAAATACAAAATTTATTTTAAGCTACCTTGACCTTGGTGACTTCTCTCTTGGATTCCCTGGGGTTGGGGAAATAGCTGTAAGAAAAGTAGTTCTTAACTTATGTAGGACTTTACTTTGCACAGACTAAAGCTTTGTTATGCACACTGATACTGATTCTTGTTAAACCACATCTGAGTGTTCTATAGGAGCATTGCCAGCCATTTCTTTGTAAAGTAAAGTGTTATCTGTCCATAGGGTGTTTGTGCCCTGGCACAAGTTCGTAAAATAATTCAAGCCTGATATAGGAATCCGTTTGCCTTTGTATCTGTGATGTTTTCTATTCTTGGTCATGAGGTAAAGTTTCCCAAACCTACTTGTTTTGTAGGACTTAGAAAAGGAGAGTGACACACCTCTCCAGCAAGTGTCTATTGAGGAAATCTTAGAAGAACAGAGGGTGGAACAGCAGACCAAGCTGGAAGCCGAGAAGCTGAAAGTCCAGGCCCTGAAGGACCGAGGCCTGTCCATCCCTCGGGCAGATACTCTCGATGAGTATTAAGTCTTCTGCTCAGAGACTGTCGCTCCTGAGGAGCAGGGCTGTCACTAAGCGAAGTGACGGCCTGGTCACCTCACACGTGTGATGAGAGACTCTATAGAGTTTTGAAAAGTCATTTTTGTTTTGAATTCTTTCACAGATGCAACATGAAGAAATCATGTGTTGTGTTCTGTGTGTGTGTGTGGGTTTTTTGTTTTTTTTTTTCATTTTAATTACAAAATCATCATTTAAAGAAACAGTGGCATGGACTCCTCTCACTTATCACTGTGGAGCCAGCAGCTACTTCTTTACATTGCTCTTCTCACCCCAAATGAGTGGCTACAGGGGACAGTCTTCATTTACTTGTAAATAAAACTCGAATCTCAAAATTGCAGTGTTATTTCTCAAGTTTGAGTTGCCTTCAGTGACTGGACATCATTTAATTTCTCCTCCAAGAGGTATAAGCAGTCCACACACACGTGGAATTTCCCTTCTGTCACAATTCCAGCCTACTCTTGTTTTAGTTCATTTATTTGGCTGTGCCAGGTCTTCGTTGCTGCACGTGGGACCTGTAGCCAAGGCCTGTGAACTCTTAGCTGTGGCACACGGGATCTAGTTCCCTGACCAAGGATGGAACTGGGGCCCCTGCAGTGTGAGTGGAGTCTTAGCCACTGGACCATGAGGGAAGTCACTTACAAAGGAGTATTCTCATACTAAATACCCTGCAGGTCCTCCCTTGTCCCCTCGTCTTTTATTTTTTTCCCCTAACAACAAAAAATGTTCAGGCTTGAGGAGGGCTGTTTCAGTGAGGTGTCACAGTTCTTGGTTACAACAGAAGCTGGCATTTGAGAAGCAGGAGTGGTAGCAGCTGCATCACCAGCTGTGTTCCCGTGAGACCCACATGACAACTTCCCTAAATGCTCTGTTAATCTCATGAGGTTTTTCGGGTCATTTGGCTTGAGTCTTGAGCATCTTATGGTGTCATCAAAAATAAGCACAGATAAAACGGTGTTTCAGTGACTGACTGATTGATCTAGGTTCTTCTCCACCCACATGTCTTGGTCACCACGTAAGAGGCTGTACTTTCCAGGAGTTCAGTGTTGGGTATTGGACAGTGTGAACTTGGAACTGGGAGACAAACGGGTTAAAATCCAGACTCTTCTCTCTGGCACTTGGGTTCAAGCAAGTCAGTCTTCCTCCTTGACTCTGTTTTAACTGTAAAATTATTCCAGATACTTACAGTCTTGAGCAGAGACATCATTTGCAGAGAAGATACTTAAATCCAATTCTTATCTTTGAGTTACTTTATAGTATTCAATATACTTCACATTTTATGAGCTCAGGGGTTTGCAGATAAACCATTTGACCTCAGCTATTCATCACTGGCTTGGTTTCAAAGGAGGTAATATGGGAAAAGTTGCACTTTGATTTATCTTGTGTGTTTCACCTCTAACCTTACCGCTGAATAGCCTTAATTTCTTATTCCCACATGAAGGGGAAAAGCCCATCACCAACTGTGGAAGATGTGGTTAACTTTCACTGCAAGAAGATTTTGAGAGCAGAATGTGTTGGTTTTGAGCACCACCATTTCAGAATATCCAACACCTTGAAGAGATTCAAGTTCACTGTAATCTTTTGTCTTTTTGACCTCACTCAGACAATTCCACATGCAATCATAAGACTTAGGATTTATTCTTCTGTTCAGGAGAAGACAATTCCCATAGTAGGTCAGGAATTTTCAAGCCATGGCTAGGTTTCAGTCATCACATACGGTAAGGTACTGCCCTTTAGACCATTGTCGCATGGGCTAGAGCTGAAGGATGGAACAAGACGAGGCTCCCTGCTCCCTCCCTTTCATCTCCCTGCCCCTCAGTGCAGGGATCCCCCTCAGCTCTGCCAGTCCAGGCTTTTTGCAGATACCGAAATTATCTGAAATTATCCATCTTCATTCTGATGTAACTGGGTGCAGCAGCCTCTCTCTCACCCTCCTAGCTGTTCTTTTCCCCCTTCCTTGGCACTTGACCTTTCATTGCATTCTGTCAGCTAAATTTAAACCACAATCTCTGTTCTCCCCTACTCGGCTAAAGTCCCAGAAGGCCCTGGGTACTCAGCAGAACCAGATACTCTCAAACCATCTGGCATGGACGCCACGTCAGCGTAAACTGCAGAGGTACCCAGATGTGATGGCTGGAGAGTGGCCTCAGTTTTGCTCACAGGAGTACAAGGGACAGGTCAGGCTGAGAGACAGACAGTAGAGCAGGTGGAGCAAGCCCTGGATGGGGCCAGAATTTCCTGTTCTCTTGTTTACAACATACTTGCCTCAGACAGCTACAAGAAAATCCTTCCCAGAAGACCCATTTTAAATAGCAACACCATCCCCAACTATATCCTTTGCAGCTTTGTCTTTCACCAGAGCAGTTATTGCAGTCGAACATTAATTTCACTCCCCTGACAAGAGTGTAAGTCCTTAAGGCAGGATTTTTGTCATATTCACTCCTGTGATTGCACATGGAGAACGGTGTCAGGCACATATCAAGTCTCAGTACATCTCTGTGGAGGTGAAGGAAGGATGGATAAATGATGGATGGATGGGGCATGCGGTGGATTCAGGCTGGTTACTAAGATTACTTTAGAGACCAGTCAGAGAACTACCAGGAGTGAATACACTGAATATGGAGATGATTTCTTACTGCCCCCACTGGAGACTACGGCCCTCCAGGAGTGAACAGTTGGGAGATGATTGGTGTGAAAATGCCTGGAAGAGCATCTCAGGGAAATGGGACCGGGGCAGGGGAGGACTTGTCAGGGTTGCTGGAAGCAACAGATGTCTTTCTTCTGTCTGTTTCCCTCCCGCCAGCAGGGCTGCACTCCAGTGTCGTATATTACCCTTTTATGAAGTGAAAGTTGCTCAGTCGTGTCTGACTCTGTGACCACATGGACTATACAGTCCGTGGAATTCTTCAGGCCAGAATACTGGAGTGGGTAGCCTTTCCCTTCTCCAGGGGATCTTCCCAACCCAGGAATACAACCCAGGTCTCCCACATTGCAGGTGGATTCTTATCCAGCTGAGCCACAAGGGAAGCCCATATTACCCCTTTCAGTTCAGTTCAGTTCAGTCACTCAGTCGTGTCCGACTCCTTGCGACCTCATGAATCGCAGCACGCCAGGCCTCCCTGTCCATCACCATCTCCCGGAGTTCACTCAGACTCACATCCATCAAGTCGGTGATGCCATCCAGCCATCTCATCCTCTGTCGTCCCCTTCTCCTCCTGCCCCCAATCCCTCCCAGCATCAGAGTCTTTTCCAATGAGTCGACTCTTCACATGAGGTAGCCAAAGTACTGGTTTCAGCTTCAGCATCATTCCTTCCAAAGAAATCCCAGGGCTGATCTCCTTCAGAATGGACTGGTTGAATCTCCTTGCAGTCCAAGGGACTCTCAAGAGTCTTCTCCAACACCACAGTTCAAAAGCATCAATTCTTCAGCTCTCAGCCTTCTTCACAGTCCAACTCTCACATCCATACATGACTACTGGAAAAACCATAGCCTTGAATAGACGTACCTTTGTTGGCAAAGTAATGTCTCCGCTTTTCAATATGCTATCTAGGTTGGTCATAACTTTTCTTCCAAGGAGTAAGCGTCTTTTAATTTCATGGCTGCAGTCACCACCTGCAGTGATTTTGGAGCCCCAAAAAATGAAGTCTGACACTGTTTCCACTGTTTCCCAGTCTATTTGCCATGAAGTGATGGGCCCAGATGCCATGATCTTTGTTTTCTGAATGTTGAGCTTTAAGCCAACTTTTTCACTCTCTACTTTCATCAAGAGGCTTTTTAGTTCCTCTTCACTTTCTGCCATAAGGGTGGTGTCATCTGCATATCTGAGGTTATTGATATTTCTCCCGGCAGTCTTGATTCCAGCTTGTGTTTCTTCCAGCCCAGCATTTCTCATGATGTACCCTGCACAGAAGTTAAATAAGCAAGGTGACAATATACAGCCTTGACGTATTCCTTTCCCTATTTGGAACCAGTCTGTTCCATGTCTAGTTCTAACTGTTGCTTCCTGACCTGCATACAGATTTCTCAAGAGGCAGGTCAGGTGGTCTGGTATTCCCATATGTTTAAGAATTTTCCAGTTTATTGTGATCCATACAGGCAAAGGCTTTGGCATAGTCAATAAAGCAGAAATAGATGTTTTTCTGGAACTCTCTTGCTTTTTTGATGATCCAGCGGATGTTGGCAATTTGATCTCTGGTTCCTCTGCCTTTTCTAAAACCAGCTTGAACATCTGGAAGTTCACGGTTCACGTATTGCTGAAGCCTGGCTTGGAGAATTTTGAGCATTACTTTACTAGCGTATGAGATGAGTGCAAATGTGCGGTAGTTTGAGCATTCTTTGGCATTGCCTTTCTTTGGGATTGAAATGAAAACTGACCTTCTCCAGTCCTGTGGCCACTGCTGTTTTCCAAATTTGCTGGCATATTGAGTGCAACACTTTCACAGCATCATCTTTCAGGATTTGAAATAGCTCTACTGGAATTCCATCACCTCCACTAGCTTTGTTCATAGTGATGCTTTCTAAGGCCCACTTGACTTCACATTCCAGGATGTCTGGCTCTAGGTGAGTGATCACACCATCGTGATTATCTTGTTTGTGAAGATCTTTTTTGTACCGTTCTTCCGTGTATTCTTGCCACCTCTTCTTAATATCTTCTGCTTCTGTTAGGTCCATACCATTTCTGTCCTTTATCGAGCCCATCTTTGCATGAAATGTTCCCTTGGTGTCTCTAATTTTCTTGAAGAGATCTCTAGTCTTGCCCATTCTGTTGTTTTCCTCTATTTCTTTGCAATTACCCCCTTGGAGTCCCGCAAATAAGGAAAGCAGGAGACAGCTTTAAGTGTGCTTGCTGTTCCCAACCAAGCAACTTTTGTAGCTGAGTGTCCCAAGATCTTCTAGCCTGAAAGAATTAGGAAACCAACCGAAGAAAGCGGCACATTTCTGTCTGTACCAAAGGCCTGGATCAGTCCACCCTGCTTAGCACTTCTCTACCTGTCGACTCTGGCTCTGCCAGACCTACATGGGAGCAGAGAATGAAATCAAGCCCTTTTCTTCTCACTTCACTGGTTTGCCTCTCTTTTCCCCACTTCCCAGCTTCCTAGTTTTTATCATTCTCCTTGTTTTTTTTTTTTAAAAAAAAAGGAGTAAAAAAAGATTTCTGTAACTCCACTCGAGCCACTTGGCTAAACCTTGGGCTACAAAAAGCCCTCAAGTGCTCCGGAAATATGAGGAACTGAGTGATGTCAGGGCACCAGCCCACCAGCAGTTAGGACAGCAAAAAGAGAGGGCCCAGTGCTGGCCATATCCCAGGTCAGAAACCCCAACTGCCTGGGAATTCATCTCGAAGACCCAGTTTTACCGACGAATAAGTTTGCATACAGTAAACTTCACTCTTAGCATACAATTCCGTGAGTTTTAACTACTGCGTGGTTAGTTACACAACCACGACCCCTGCTGCTACTGCTGCTAAGTCGCTTCAGTCGTGTCCGACTCTGTGTGACCCCATAGACGGCAGCCCACTAGGCTCCCCCGTCCCTGGGATTCTCCAGGCAAGAACACTGGAGTGGGTTGCCATTTCCTTCTCCAATGCATGAAAGTGAAGAGTGAAAGTGAGAAGTAAAATTGAAGTCACTCAGTCGTGTCTGACCCCTCAGCGACCCCATGGACTGCAGCCTTCCGGGCTCCTCCATCCATGGGATCTTCCAGGCAAGAGTACTGGAGTGGGGTGCCATTGTCTTCTCCACCACGACCCCTAAAAATGGTGTATAGGTCAAATATCTGGAAGGTTAAACTCAGCCCACCTGCCTTCAGTTGGCTCTTCTGGTTTAGGCTATTGCCAAGATAGCTTTAACTGCAGCCCCTGCCAAGTGTCCCCGGCTTACTTGCTGGGGACAGGAAGAAGAAAACAAGAGTAACCAGTGTAAGGGGATAACCGAGCGCACCGCTCAACACCCTGAGATCTGTCAGGTGTAAGCAGCAAATGTGGGCCCCGCTTTTCAGAGAGATGAATTTGCAAGTTTTGTAAAGAGCGCACAGCCGTAAGAATTAGTGCAGTTCACGACTACACAGATGGACCCAGCAATTATCAGAGTGAAGCGAGTCACAGAGACAAGTATCTCATCATGGCACTCATTCATGGAATCTAAAATATGGCACAAATGAACTTATCTCCAAAAGAGAAACAACAGACTCACAGAACAGATCTGCGGTTCCCAAGGGGGAGGGGGAGGGAGGGGTGGGATGCTGGAGATAGACAGATGCAAACTGTTAGATAAAGAATGGATAGACAGCAAGGTCCTGCAGTACAGTCCAGGGAACCATGTCCATTACCCTGCAATAAACCATAATGGAAAAGAATGTGGTCGCAAAGAGCCCGGCACGACTGGGCAACTGAGCAACAGCAACATATGTATAAGTGATTCACTTTGCTGTACAGCAGAAACTAACATTGTAAATCTTCACTTCTGAAAAAAAGGTGGAGAGCAGATTGTGCATGCTAGTGTCTTTACTTCGGAACGCTCTTGAACTTGATCCAGCGGCACCTCTCAAGACCTCCCATTTCCTGTCTATTAAACAGGGATCCCAGGCATTCCCTGGTAGTCCAGCGGTGAGAACTCGGCACTTTCACTGCCAAGGGTTTGACCCCTGGTCAGGGAACTAATATCCCGTAAGCTGTGCACACACATGGTAAATAAATAAATCAAACAAGGATTCTAATAGTGCCAACTAGTTTGGCTGGTTGTTGTAAGGACTGAGTGACTATATGTGAAGAGCTTAGGACAGAGGTCCCCAACCCCGGGGTCATGGTCAAGTACCCATCCTCGGCCTGTTAGGAACCAGACCACACAGCAGGAGGTGAGTGGTGGCCAAACCAGCGAAGCTTCATCTGTATTTAAGGCCACTGCCGTTCCCAATCGCTTGCATTACCGCCTGAGCTCAGCTGCCTATCAGATCAGTAGCAGCATGATAAACATAATATGCTTGAATCATCCCAAAACCACACCCCTAGGCCTGGTTTGTTGAAAAATTGTCTTCCATGAAATGGGTCCCTGGTGTCAGAAATGCTGGGGACCACTGGCTTAGAACAAACCCTGGCCCAGGACTTCCACATCAACCATTATGAGTCCCCAGTACCGAGCCAGACTCGTGGGAGGGACTCCACATCCTCGGTGAACTTAGGCTTAGTCTCCTTGGTACAAGTAAGAATTACACAATGGCAAGCAACTCAGACTGAGGAAGGAAATGCTGAATTACATCAAGTGTTCTCTGTAGGGAGGTGACCCAAAATGACCTCAACCCCACGAGTTAAACTTGCCATAACTTTCTGCTGCCCTCTCACAATTGGCCCCATTGGAGGAAAACATGCCCTTCTTTCAATTGTAAATAAGCTTGTATCCTATAAACAGTATGGAAGAGCTGGAAGAAAGTCAGCGTTTATTGAGAATCTCCAGAGTGGCAAGCTCCTATCTTTTAATTATCTATCACTTTCCTAGTGGATCAGACAGTAGAGAATCTGTCTGCAATGCAGGAGACACGGGTTCGATCCCTGGATCAGGAAGATCCCCTGGTGAAGGGAATGGCAACCCACTCCGGTATTCTTGCCTGGAGAACTCCATGGATGGAGAGCCTGACGGGCTATAGTCCATGGGGTCGAAGCCACAGCACAGTTGCCTAGCACTGTGCTAAGTGCTGGGGAGTCCAAAACTTGAAAAGGATCCAAGTCCTCATGAAATTTCCAGGTCCTAATGGAGTTTACAGACATGGACAGTTGTGGGGTAGAGGAATGCTGGGAAATCTGTCTCCCCCTCTCAATTTCTCTGGGAACCTAAAACTGTGCCTAAGAAAGTCTTTAAAAAAACATGGATGGGGAGAATGGGTAATAGCCTTATTGACACTGTGATAAACGTTTGTCAAGGGAGCCCAAAGGTATTGGATTCTAATTAAAGAGTAGAGTGAGGGGATGTCCAGTGCTGTGAGCTTACCTGAACATGGGGGCACCTTGGGAAGGCGCTGGGCCAGGCTGGAGGAGAAGCAGGGGGCGGAGGACAGGAGTCCAGAGTGCCTAGACACTGGCTAAGATGTATCGTTACCTGATTTAAGCCTCATAACTGCCACGAGAGGATTACACAAAGAAAAAGAAAATATTCCCTGATTATACAGATAAGGAAATTCAGCTTGAAGAAGCAGGGGCTCCCAGGCATAAAGTTAAGTGCTGGGAGGGGGTTGGGAAGTCTGTCTGTCTGTCCTCCAGCACATAGCTTTCCCACATACCCAAGGTGATGCTCAGCACTCACCTCCTCGGGGCTGGGCCCAGACAAGCCCAGGTTTCCCCTCTTCAACTCTCGGCCTCTGTCTCCTGGGAACCTGCAGAGGAATTGTCCCAGGCCCACCAGCTTGCTCTGACTTCCGCCTGTGTCTCAGCCTTCATTTCCCGCCACGCTCTACAAACACGGCCCAGCTGAGCACCCTCAGATTTCCTGCCCCCTGCCCCCCACCCCAACCCCGATGCTCTACCTGGAATACTTGCCCCCCACCCCAGCCCCTCTCTCACCTGGCTGACTCCTTCCTGACCTGACTCTCCACACTCAGTTCAAATGTCACTACCCCCAGGAGCACCCCTCCCTCTCCTGTGTACCTCACCCCTCCTCCTCTGCCCTACTGCTTCCCATATGGGGCCACACCATTCATTTTCCCCTGAAACTGTAGAGCTTCATGGTGGACACTCAGTGAAAGAACGAAAGAAAATGACGTCGCTCAGTTGTCTTCGACTCTTTGCAACCCCATGGACTGTAGCCTACCACCGGATTCCTCCATCCATGGGATTTCCCAGGCAAGAGTACTGGAGTGGGTTGCCATTTCCTTCTCCAGGAGATCTTCCTGACCTAGGAATTGAATGTGGGTCTTCTGCATTGTAGGCAGATGCTTCATCGTCTGAGTCACCAGGGAAGTCCACTGGACACTCAGTAGAGGACTCTTGAGGGAGTGAGCAAGCCCGAGGGGCCCACCCTCCAAACCCAGGGCCTCCCCATCCAGCCTGGGTCTTGTCTCTTCCTTCCTGGCCTGTGGCACACCCCTCACCCCCACTGGTGACTTCCAGTGGTGGGGCGGGGGGCTCTGCGCTCATCTGCAAGCAAAGCCAGAAACGGCTTCCAGAACCACAGAGAATTCCCAGACATCTCTCCCCATTCTACCGCTCGGAGGGACCGTGAGAGTTAACCAGGCAAGGCTGAGGAAGAGAGCCTTGGCCCTGGGGGAGGTCATTAGCACACCGCCCGCCCCCCCCCACCATGCCCCAGAGTCAATGGCAGCCTCTGACATCAGCAGCAGCTAGGGCCCCCACCCTGCAGTCTCCCCCCACCACCACTTCCCCGTCACAGTGGCCATAATTCTCCCCGAGACAGCCATGGGGAGACCTTGGGCATTATCTGGCCCCATCTGTCCTATAATAACCTCTCCCCGCCCCCCTCCCAGAGGCACATGTGCACGAGGGTGCACGTGGGCGAGGAAAGAGGCAGCCTGGGGCATCTGGCCCTCTCCCTTTCCCCGTGACCTCTCTCCGCCCCAGCTCAGGCTGGAGACAAACAAAAGGCTCCCTCAGGTGCCTGTGACTCTGGGCAGGAAGCAACGCCCTCAGGCAGGTTTCCTAAGTCAAGGTGTCCCTGGGGCCTGCAGCTGCTCGTCCACAGACAAGGGGAAGCAGCCTCAGCGCCGGGAGGGCGGGGGGGCCAGGCCCACCCAAGCAAACATGCACTCACAGTCACACACGTCAGAACCCTCACGGCCGCTCTAAGTGGGACGGCAGTAGGGAGCAAGCCAGTTCCGGGAGGTTGGGTGGTCTCACAGACCGGCTCCGGGGGCCCATGGAGGGTGGGCCAGGAGCTCTGGGCAGCCACTGCTCAGAGCGGAGCCCACCCAAGGGGCTTCTCAGGGATGCCCCACTGCATCAGCAGGACTTGAAGGAGGGTGTGAGACTTGCCTGCGCTGCATGGGAACCAGGCGCCTGGCCTGGCTCTGGGAAGGCCCTGTCACTTTCATCCTTTCTGGAGTGAGCGGACACAAGAGCTGTTAGTGGCCTCCTACTGCTTCCCTGGTTTCCAAGCCCTCCCTCCACCTCCAGGCGGTGGTGACACAGAGCCCTCTCACCAAGAGGGCAGGCCCGTGGCGTTCAGTCTCTCAGTCCTGTCTGACCCTTTGCAAACCCATGGACTGCAGCACGCCTGGCTCCCCTGCCCACCACTATCTCCCAGTTTGCTCAAACTCAAGTCCATTGAGTCAGCGATGCCATCCAACCATCTTATCCTCTGTTGTCTCCTTCTCCTCCTGCCTTCAATCTTTCCCAGCATCAGGGTCTTTTCTAATGAGTCAGCTCTTCACATCAGGTGGCCAAAGGATTGGAGTTTCAGCTTCAGCATCAGTCCTTCCAATGAATATTCAGGACTGATTTCCTTTAGGATGGACTGGTTTGATCTCCTTGCAGTCCAAGGGACTCTCAAGAGTCTTCTCCAACACCGCAGTTCAAAAGCATCAATTCTTCAGTGCTTAGCCTTTTTTATGGTCCAACTCTCACAACCATACATGACTACTGGAAAAACCATAGCTTTGACTATATGGATCTTTGTCTGTTTAAAGTGATATCTCTGCTTTTTAATAAGCTGCTTCCCTGGTGGCTCAGATGGTAAAGCATCTGCCTGCAACGTGGGAGACCCGGGTTCAATTCCTGGGTCAGGAAAATCCCCTGGAAAAGGAAATGGCAATCCACTCCAGCCCCGTTGCCTGGAAAATCCCATGGACAGAGGAGCCTGATACGCTACAGTCCATGGGGTCACAAAGAGCCAGACACGACTGAGCGACTTCACTTTCGCTTCACTAGGTTTCTCATAGATTTCTTTCCAAGGAGTAAGCATCTTTTAATTTCATGGCTGTAGTCATCATCCACAGTAATTTTGAAGGCCAATGCTAATGTGATTCTCTCAACCAACAACATTCTTGCCAAATGAATTTGGCTGAAAAGCAACCTCAAGGTCAACCTTAAAGGGAAAAGATATCCTGAGAGACCAGCAAGCAGGCTGAGATGAGATCTCCCTCACTGGGCCTGGGTCATAGGGACTACAGAGGAGAAGCTGGGCTGTCTCACGAGGCCCTGGTTCAGAGCTCAGGGCCTCCAAACTGCAAAGACGAGGGCTGAGCACCCCAACACCCTGTTACTCTGTCTTTTAAAATTTTCAGCTCATGCCAGGCCCTATGGAAAATCCTGGTCAGCCTAGGTTGTTCAGGAAAGTGTGAGAAAGGAAGGGGGCCCAGCACAGGCCCCCTTTCTTGGTGTCTCTTGCCGGCTCTCCCCTTTGGACCTGCTCCAGAACTAACCCCTGAGAAAGGAACTGATTCTGCACAGGGTTTTGGTAAAAGTTGTTGCTGTAAATGGATGAATCAATAATTGAACAGCTAAGGACATGGAACAACAGACTGGTTCCAAATAGGAAAAGGTGTATGTCAAGGCTGTATATTGTCTCCCTGCTTATTTAACTTCTATGCACAGTACATCATGAGAAACGCTGGACTGGAAGAAACACAAGCTGGAATCAAGATTGCCGGGAGAAATATCAATAACCTCAGATATGCAGATGACACCACCCTTATGGCAGAAAGTGAAGAGGAACTAAAAAGCCTCTTGATGAAAGTGAAAGAGGAGAGTGAAAAAGTTGGCTTAAAGCTCAACATTCAGAAAACGAAGATCATGGCATCCGGTCCCATCACTTCATGGCAAATAGATGGGGAAACAGTGGAAACAGTGTCAGACTTTATTTTTTGGGGCTCCAAAATCACTGCAGATGGTGACTGCAGCCATTAAATTAAAAGACGCTTACTCCTTGGAAGAAAACTTATGACCAACCTAGACAGCATATTCAAAAGCAGAGACATTACTTTGCTGACTAAGGTCCATCTAGTCAAGGCTATGGTTTTTCCTGTGGTCATGTATGGATGTGAGAGTTGGACTGTGAAGAAGGCTGAGCGCCGAAGAATTGATGCTTTTGAACTGTGGTGTTGGAGAAGACTCTTGACAGTCCCTTGGACTGCAAGGAGATCCAACCAGTCCATTCTGAAGGAGATCAGCCCTGGGATTTCTTTGGAAGGAATAATGCTAAAGCTGAAACTCCAGTACTTTGGCCACCTCATGCGAAGAGTTGACTCATTGGAAAAGACTCTGATGCTGGGAGGGATTGGGGGCAGGAGGAGAAGGGGACGACAGAGGATGAGATGGCTGGATGGCATCACGGACTCGATGGACGTGAGTCTGAGTGAACTCCGGGAGATGGTGATGGACAGGGAGGCCTGGCATGCTGCGATTCATGGGGTCGCAAAGAGTCGGACACGACTGAGCGACTGAACTGAACTGAACTGAAGGGCTTCCCTGGTGGTCCAGTGGTTAGGAACTGGCCTGCCAATACAGAGGACACAGGTTTGATCCCTGGTCCAGGAAAGTTCCACATGCCATGGAGCAACCAAGCCCTTGAGCTCAACTCCTGAAGCCCGCATGCCTAGCGCCTGTGCTCTGCAACACGAAAAGCCACCGGAATAAGAAGCCTGCACGCTGCAACTAGAGAGGAGCCCTCACTCACCGAAACTAGATAAAGACTGAAGACCCAGAACAGCCAAAAATTAAATTTATTAAAAAAAAATACCCTGGAGAAGGAAATGGCAACCCACTCCAGTGTTCTTGCCTAGGAAATCTCATGGACAGAGGAGCCTGGCGGGCTATAGTCCAAGAGATTGAAAAGAGTCAGACACGACTTAGCAACTAAACAACTAATGAGAGGTGTAAGAATAGCTTCCCTGGTGGCTCAGATGGTACAGAGTCTGCCTGCAGCGTGGGAGATCCGGGTTCAATTCCTGGGTCAGGAAGATCCTCTGGAGAAGAAGGAAACGGCAACCCACTCCAGTATTCTTGCCTGGAAAATCCCATGGACAGACGGAGGAGACTAGCGGGCTACAGCCCATGGGGTCCCAAAGAGTCAGACACGACTGAGCGACTTCACTTTCACTTTCAAGAATGAATGACAGAAATGAACAAAGACCATTAAAAAAAAAAATTGAACAGCTAAACACAGAGTGTCAGGGGGCTGCAGGAGGTGCACTGTAAGGATAGACTAAATGTCAGAGGGCTAGAGTTGTTGTCCCTGCTGCCAACCAGCTGTGGAACCTTGAGTGGGTCATTTCCACTGCCAGTTGGAACCTGCGCAACATGAGAGCTGTGACTTTCAGCCTTATCTGGAGATTTTTCAAGGACTATACACCAGGAACCCGGCCCCTCCGCCCTGAGGAGCTGCTCAGAAGACTCATCAATGGGTCGGTAGGCGAATGAGGTGAATGGGTACATGCAAGTAACCACACATCTTGATAGAAGGTTGTTGCCGGTCACAAGGAGCCGGTATCTCCTTTAACGATTTTAGTGCTTTCCAAATAAGGAAAGACGAAAGAGTCTGGGTTCATCAGAAATTTCTCCTCAAAATATCTAATTATCTAAGGGCCTGTGCTGTCTCACTGTCAACTCCACCCTGGAGCCCTCTTAGGGGTTACTATAGGACAGTGACTGTAGGAGTTATGACTTCATCCTTGTATCAGTAGAACTGGGAAACCTCAAAGTTGGACAGAGGTCAAAGAATTTCACTTAGAATTTGATTTGGGGAAGTCCATCAAAAATATCAAAAAAGGTTTAAAAGCACTTGGCCAAATAGGATCATAGGTCACTGTAAAACTACACTTATTTAACCAAAGTGACAATAAAAAATTTCAAAGGCAAATACAGATCTTTACAACAGATTACTTAAAGGTAAAGAAACATTACAGTCTTTTATGGAAAGCTGATCAATATTCTAAGAAAACTTTGTCCTCTTAAAGGACAGAAAACCAAATTCAGGCTTTACATCACCTTACCTTTGTTTTTTTCTCAATGGACGTGAGTCTGAGTGAACTCCAGGAGTTGGTGATGGACAGGGAGGCCTGGCGTGCTGCGATTCATGGGGTTGCAAAGAGTCAGACATGACTGAGAGACTGAACTGAACTGAATGTTCATTGAGAGCCTACTCTGCTGCTGCTAAGTCGCTTCAGTCGTGTCCAACTCTGTGCGACCCCTCAGATGGCAGCCCACCAGGCTCCACCATCCCTGGGATTCTTCAGGCAAGAACACTGGAGTGGGTTGCCATTTCCTTCTCCAATGCATGAAAGTGAAAAGTGAAAGTGAAGTTGCTCAGTAAGTGTCCGACTCTTCGTGACCCCATTGGACTACAGCCTACCAGGCTCCTGTGTCCATGGGATTTTCCAAGCAAGAGTAGTGGAGTGGGGCGCCATTGCCTTCTCCGGAGAGTCTACTCTATGTAGGCACAATTCTGGGTCTAGGCACAGAGCAGTAAACAAAGTCCCTGCTGCTTGAGCGGCACACATGCCAGGATGAAGCTTGTGTTTGAACTTGCCCAAGTTAAGTATGATCACGTTCACATGGAGAAAACTCAATCTCTTTGAGCCTGTCTTCTTTTCTATACAACTGAGTCATACTGATTCCCTTGTGGTTTGGTTAAGAGTAAGCCAGATAATGCAATGGAATCACTTAATGAGTTATAAAATTTAATGCCAATTTTAGTTACTCCTCCAACTTGTAAGTGACAGGATGTACGATTTTTTTTTAATCTTTTTTTTGAATCTTGGATTTTTAAATATAAATTCTTTCTTTTTAATTGAACACATATATTTTTTCAACTCTCTATATATGCTCTTCTTCAGATTCTTTTCCATTATAGGTTATTAAAAGATACTTAGTTCCCTGTGCTATATAGTAGGTCCTTGTTATTTATCTATTTTATATATAGTAGTGTGTATCTGTTAATCCCAAACTCCTAATTTATCCCTTCTCCCACCTTACCTTTAATATTAAAATTCATATACTCATGAATTTATTTATTTAAATTTATTAATTAGTTAATGTATGTACTTATTTAAAAATGTTCTAATCTTAGCCAGTCCTGATCACAAACAAAACTTTTCTTTTTTTCCCTAGGATTTCTTTCCTACAAACTTTCTGTAACTTCCTTTTTCACCTCCAGATTTTTGTCCTATGCTTTTCCCTTTCTCTCTCTTTTCTTTAGGACAAAATTACTCTTTCTTACCTTAACTACATGCATTTCCAGTCCTTAGGCTTTTTTCCCTTGCACAGAAAAATGTTTTCCTATTTAACGTCTAGTGGTTTTAATTATATATTTTAATTAGCTTTTTCAACTCTTAAAAAATCCTTACTTTCTAGTGAAAACAAGAAGTAAGCAATTATAAATTGTCTTTTATATTAGTATTCTGTAGACTGGCAAACTGATATATATTATTTTTAATGTCTAAAAACATGTGCTTTCTTATAGAAAACGTCTCAATTTGACACCAAGCATAGTTACTAATAGTCCTAAATATCTTTAGTTCATCTGTAAAAGGAAGCCTATGTTCAGTAATTAATGTTTTAGTAACTTAAACACAGATCTTCAATAAACTTCCATCATTTAATTTAATTTAGCAAAATTGGACAGTGTGAAGTTACCGAATATCTGGGGAAACTATTTCTAAGTGGCCATTCCTAAAGTATAATTATTTCTAAAGATTTTACCTAAAAACTCCTATTTACATTTAATTCACTTATAAAAGTTTATCATACCAAGTTATTTTTCTTTCTGATAAATTTTTGTAACAGAAATAATAAGATCTTATTTGACTACTGGTTAACCTAAGTACAATAAAAGCATTATATTTAATGTTGCTGACCCTAAAGACATATCTGTATTCATTAAGCCAACAAACTCAAGCTAACTTTAATAACAAATGTTAACTTAATACTGAATAATTCCCAAAATATGTGAACCTGAAATTAATTTGGGTTAGTTTCTAAGAATTTATATAAGCATTAATTTCCTGTGTAAGCCAATTAAATAGAGCTCATTTCCAAATTAATTTCTGTGACACCACCCAAAGGTAGAGACATGTCATATTTAAAATGATATCTATATATAACAAGTAGTGAAAGTGAAGTCGCTCAGTCGTGTACAACTCTTTGCGACCCCATGGACTGTAGCCTACCAGCCGCCTCTGTTCATGGGATTTCCATTCCAAGCAAGAACACTGGAGTGGATTGCCATTTCCTTCTCCAGGAGATCTTCCCGACCCAAGGATTGAAGCCGGGTCTCCCGCATTGTTGGCAGACGCTTTATTGTCTGAGCCTCCAGGGAAGTCCATATATAACAAGTAGAGACCTATGTATATCATATCCATAAAGGACAAACATATAGACAGGTACAATGAGATCTCATAGCCTCATTGTAAAATTTAGTCATAAATCAGATTGTACAATATGAAACTCAATAGCTTACAAATAGCAGTTTGAATAAGTTAAGTTTCCTAGCTTGAGTTTTTAAAAGAGACTTCTGTTTCTCTCTCTCTCTTTGTTTTCCTCTCAGTCTCAGGAGTTAGGTCTGGTAGAATATATTTACAGCTCAAAGGCACAAAGAAAGTAAAGCAAATTCTTCCTAGAACTTGTTCCTTTAAGGTCAGAATTCCGAAGATGGTTTATGAAGCCAACTTTCTTCAATTGTATACACAAAAGAGTTTTGGAATGTCAAAAAGAGCCCCCATCTTGCTAAAGCAATCTTAAGAATGAAGAATAAAGTTAGAGGGATGGGAGGGGAGTTTGGGGGAGGATGGATATGTGTATATGTATGGCTGAATCCTTTTGATGTTCACCTGAAACTATTACAACATTGTTAATCGGCTATACCCCAGTACAAAGTAAAAAGTTAAAAAAAAAAAAAAAAAAGCTGGAGGTACGGTCATCCCTGACTTCAAACTCTACTACAAAGCTGCAGTAACCGATATGGCATTGGCACAAAAACAGACACATAGATCAAGAGAACAGACTAGAGAGCCCAGAAATAAACCCACATAGTTATGGTCGATTAATCTACGGCAAAGATTTTTAAGAATATATAGTGGAGAAAAGAGTCTCCTCAATAAGTGGTACTGAGAAAACTGGGCAGCTACATGGAAAAGAATGAAATTAGAACATTTTCTTACACCAAATGCAAAAATAAACTCAAAATGGATTAAAGACCTAAATGTAAGACTGGAAACAATAAAACTCATACAAGAAAAGCTAAGTAGAATGCTCTGTGACATAAAATTGAAGCGATATTTATTTTTGGATCTGTCTCCTAAAGCAAAGGAAACAAAAGCAGATTCATGACATCTAGTCAGATTCAAAGGTTTTTGCATATAGGGAGGGGACATGTGTATACTTAATGGCTGATTCATGTTGATGTCCGGCAGAAACCGACACAATTCTGTAAAGCAATTATTCTTCAATTAAAAAATTAATTAATTAATTGAAGGTTTTACACAACAAAGGAAACCATCGACAAAACTAAAAGACAACTTACTGAATGGGAGAAAATAGATTTGGTATGACTCATAAAGGGTTAACATCCAATATATATAAACTCATCCAATATATATGCTCATCCAACTCAGTATCAAAAAAAAAGGACTCAATTTAAAAATGGATAGAAGATCTGAATAAATACTTTTCCAAAGAAGACATACAGAGGTCCAACAGACACAGAAACAGATGCTCAACATTACTAATTTTCAGAGAAAAGCAAGTCAAAACCACAAGATACCACCTGACACCTATCTGGATGGCTATCATCAAAAAAACTAAATAACAAATAGGAGTGAGGATGTGGAGAAAAGGGAACCCTTGCACACTGACAATGGGAATGTAACTTGGTGCAGCCACTTCTAGAAACTGTATGGAATTTCGTCAAAAAACTAAAAATAGAACTACTTACCATATGACCCAGCAATTCCATGGGCTTCCCTGGTGGTTCAAATGGTAAAGAATCTGCCTGTAATGCAGGAGACCAGGGTTCAATCCCTAGGTTGGGAAGATGCCCTAGAGGAGGGAAAGGGCAACCCACTCCAGTATTCTTGCCTGGAGAATCCCATGGACAGAGGAGCCTTGGAGGGCTACAGTCCATGAGGTCTGATATGACTGAGTGACTAACACATTGCTTCCAGCAATTCCACCCCTGGGTATTTTTCCAAACAAAACAAGAACACTCTTATCGATACCAGAGGGGAAGGTTGGGGGAAGGGATAGTTGGGAAGTTTGAGATAGACATACACACACTACTTTATTTACAATGGATAACCAGTCTGGTCCCAGTGAAGCCAGCAAATCTGGGCCTTTGGCCATAGCCTTTCTTTGGCGTGTGCAGAGACAGTGAGAGGCAGACCAGCAGGTTGAAGCTTAAAAGTCATAAATGGAGACCTGAAACGAATTAAGGATGTTGTCTATGGGTTCTGAAAGAAGTCACATGAAAGCTATCATCTAAAGATGTTGAGTGTAAGGATCTTTGTGATGAAATGTCTATACGTGGTACGGTCTCAGCCTCGGTTTGAGGTTGAAAAGGATGCTCCTAAAGACGCTACCTGGCAACAGCGCCGTGCCAGCTGCCCTGGACCCAGGGCAAAATTTCTTTTGTGTGTAATTGGAACAGGCTTGGGTAGAGTGCTCTTGGTGCTTCCCCTGGCCTCCTCTTTGGGTTGTGCTAAGTGGTACTTAGCAGCTAAACAACAAGAGCAAAAATAAGCAGCAGGGAAGGGGCTGTCACGGTGGCTCAGTGGCAAAGAACCTGCCTGCAATGCAGGAGGCATGGGTTCGATCCCTGGGTCAGGAAGATCCCCTGGGGAAGAAAATTACAACCCACTGCAGTATGCTAGCCTGGGAAATCCTATGGACAGAGGAAGCTGGCAGTCTGCTGTCTGTGGGGTCACAAAAGAGTCGGACATGACTGAGCAATTAAACCAGTTTGTTTTCTTTGTGAGATCAGTTTATTTTCTTTGCTAGGTGCCTGCGGTGTGAAACAGAACTGAACTGCTTTGCCTGAAGCAAGTGAAACGATTCCTCTCCTAAAATAAATTATTATTTGTGATAAATGAATAAAAAGGATAACCAACAAGGACCCACTGTATAATACAGGGAACTCTGTTCAATATTACATGGCAGCCTAGATGGGAAGGGAGTTTGGGGGAGAATGGATACATGTATATGTATGGCTGAGTCCCTTTGCTGTCCACCTGAGACTATCACAACATAGTTAATTGGCTATACTTCAATATAAAATAAAACATTTAACAAAAAACAAAAACACTAACTCAAAAAATAACATGTGCCTGCATGTTCCTAAGCAGCATTATGTACGACAGTTAAGATATGGAAGCAACTTAAATACCTATCAACAAATGAATGAAGAAAGATGTGGACTACTACTCAACCATAAAAAAGAATAAACCTTCACAACCACATGGATGGACCTGGAAGTATTAAGCTAAGTGAAATAATTTAGACAGAGAAAGACAAAGATTTATATGTAGAATCTAAATAATAAGATAAATGAATGAATAATAAAAAAAAAGGAAGAGTTCCATTTTGACGATTTTCAGGGTGACATTTCCTTCAGTTCCCAATTAAATAAGTACTTAAAAGAGTAAGTTCCTTATGTATTTTACATGAATCTGGCTGGAGTGTTAGAGGTTGGCTTCTGACACCCTTTGTTTAGCCTAACTGAGAAAAGACATTAGGCCAACCTCATTCACTCCAGACCATTCTTTCAACTGCTGGATATAGTGTCTTTCAACTAAACAGATCCCAGGGTCTTTCTGGGAGGCAGAGTTTGGGGGGAGGAACTCTCCCAGTATCTCTCAGCTGGGGACCAGATACCCGTTACACACCACCAGATAAAACTCAGCAGTATCAACCCAAAACTGGAAGATCTAAGAACCAGGAGAAACTTACCCCAGTTTTTCTGGACTGGCTGAGGACAGGCATGTACTTTCAAGGCTCCGGATCCTCACCGAGTTCAGGCCAAGGAGAGAAGCCATCTCTGTGCTCCTTTACGGTCACCAAAGCTTTTGACTGAAAAACCAAAAAAAGCACAACCGGAGAGCTGGGAGTTTCCGCTTTATTTGGGGACTTCCTGAAGACTTGACCCTGGGATACGGCCTCTCAGAAATCGCTGAGGAACCGCTCTGAAGTGGCTGAGGGCCTGGGGAGGTCGGTGTATGTGGGATTTAGGTGAGAGGGGTACCGACACTCAAGCGCACAATTTGGTAGAAGTTTGCTCCTAGTCACCAGCGATGGGTTTCTCTGTTCATGATTTTAGTATGAGAAGATGTAAGAACCCAAACTCGTAAAAAATTTCTCTTGATAATGTTATAATATTGAGGCTTCCCTGGTGGTCCGGGGGCTAAGACTGTGCTCCCAATGAAGAGGGCAGGGGTTTGATCCCTGGATGGTGAACTGATTCCACATGATGCATGGTGCAGCCAAAAAAAATGATAATATTGTTAGCTCTCTAAGGACTCATTTCGCCTGTTTTTTGCACAGTGCAGCCAAAAAACAAAACATGATAATATTGATAATTATCAAAGGACTATTTTTCCCTGTTTCTCAGAGCACAAATTGCCTCATCCTTATCTTATTCCTAATTTCTTTTCATGATTGCTATAGGTCAGTGACCACAGGGGCAATGACTTGATTCATGTAGAACTGGGGTGGGGTTGCCTCTGCCAGCTCCCCACAGACGCCCTGGGCACTCTACCAGGGCAGAGTTTCTCAAAGCCTAGAGTACAGTTCATAGAATACTTTCATGGCAATCACTTTGGAATTGTTTCTTAAAATGCAGCTTTCACAGCCTCAATTCTGGACCTGCTAAACCTGGAGTTTCTGAGAGGGGGGTCAGCTGCAGAGCCACACTCTAAACAGCAGGCTGCTGGCCAACCAATGTCACATGTGCGCACTCTTTTTCTAAATTGCCTTGACCACTGCTTCTGCCTTTTCTCTCCCCTCCATCCACCCCAGGGTCAGGACCAACCTCCCTTCCCCTTTCTGTGCCCTCCCTCTCCACCCCAGCTCCCCGCAAATGGCCAAAGGCTCCTGGTGAGGCAATCTCTCTATCCTTGGTGCCTTCCTCTCCATGCTGAGTGATGGCTTTTTTATCTCCCGATGATGAAACACAGCCTTCAGCTGGAGGTATTTAAGGCGCAGAAACACACCATCTGGCTGCAGCTGCAGGGCCCGAGGCCACAACCCTGACAGGCTGAGGAAGTACAGGAGCAGCCATCCTCTGGGACCAGAGGCCACGGCAGGCGCCCTCAGCATCCCCGCCGGACTCCACACCTGCCCCTACTGCCAGGAAAGATGCTCCTCGCGACGTTTAAGCTGTGTGCTGGGAGCTCCTATAGACACGTGCGCAGCATGAAGGGTGAGTTCCTGGGACCCCGTCTGGGCGGCCAGGGGCTCAGCAGTGTCTAGTGGGGAAAGGGCACACCTCGGGGGCAGGCCTCTCAGGATCTGGCCCCAGCTGTGCCTCTCACTGAGGCAGCCTGGGCAAGCCTCTCACCTTCTGCACCTCAACGGCCCCGCAATACTCCCTCACTGAAGAATTGAGCTGGACACGAAGATGCCTTCCAGGCTCAGTCATCCCTGGCATCCCCTGCAGGGCTCCAAGCCATCTTGGCTTCTACCTGACTTTGCCTTCCTCTAGGATGGGTACCAGGAGAAGGCAATGGCACCCCACTCCAGTACTCTTGCCTGGGTAATCCCGTGGACAGAGGAGCCTCGTAGGCTGCAGTCCATGAGGTCGCTAAGAGTTGGACATGACTGAGCAACATCACTTTCACGCATTGGAGAAGGAAATGGCAACCCACTCCAGTGTTCTTGCCTGGAGAATCCCAGGGACAGGGGAGCCTGGTGGGCTGCTGTCTCTGGGGTCGCACAGAGTCGGACATGACTGATGCGACTTGGCAGCAGCAGCAGCAGCAGAATGGGTACCAAGGGTGCCAGGGAAATCCTGGCTTACAGTGGTGGGGGGGAGCCCAGACTCCAGGCCCCCATGTTGGCAAACCTGAGAGCGGATGGGTGGGGGAGAGAGAGAGAAGAAAAAGAAAGAGGAGTAGGACGAGAGCACGGGGGTCCACTTTATCAGCATCATACAGTTGGGAGGTGGAAATCAGTGCCTGCAGGACCCAGGGTCATTTGAGTCAATCCCCTCAAGGGACCACAGAGCAATCTAAATGAGTCCAATTAGATTTTTTTCCAATTACACTAGGCTCCACTGGCTACTGTTTAGATAGAAGCTGCCCTTGGAAGACCTGCACCGGAATGGGACCGTTCTCCCTAAATCAGCAAGTCCACCGCAGGCACACGGAGCAGTTATTCTCAGACCTCAGGGGACAGGGTGTCTGTAACAGTGGAATGTTTTGGTTGGGCAACTTCAGCCAGCCTGGGTATGGCCCCCACCTTCAGGTGGAGCCAGTGAGACAGAAGGCAGGTTTCTGGGCCCTGGAGTCGTCCCTCTGGGAATCCTTCCTGATCAAGTCACTTTCCCTCCAGGCCAGCTTCCTCCTCTGTGATGAGAGGAAGGGTGGAAGGGTCCATCTCTAAGAGGCTTTCCTGCTCCTAAGCAATGATTTCCCTCTGTTTCTGGCAGGGCTGCGGCAGCAGGCTGTGCTGGCCATCGGCCAGGAGCTGAACCGGAGGGCCCTAGGGGGCCCAGCCCCAGCTGCGTGGATTTATCAGGTTCGGCGTCGCGGCTCTCTCCTAGGTAAGAGCTGAGGTTTCTGGGCATCTGCCAGTGACAGGGGGCTCCCAGGTGCAAGCATTGTGTGTGTGGTTGTGGTCCCCCAGACCCCATCCCCCCCCACCTTCCTCACTCCCTCTATGGGAATGGCATTGTTCACAGCCAGACCTCTGTGTCTAACTCAACCTGCCAGCTGGGACCCTGTGACTTTGGTCTGGACTCTTAGGGGATGCAAAGGGTGAAACTGGCGGGAGGCTAGAAGTTCAGTGTCTCCTTGGCTTTGCATCCAGGTTCTCAGCTGGAAGACTCTCTCTACAGCGACCAAGAGCTTGCCTATATCCAGCAGGGAGAGGAGGCCATGCAGAGGGCCCTGGGCATCCTCAAAGACCAGGAGGGCTGGAAGAAGGAGAGCCGGCAGGTAAGGGGGCCACGGAGGAACCCACAGCTCCTCGCTGTTACTGCGCCATTCTCAAGGCCAGCTGCAGTCTCTGCTCCTCTCAGAAGTCCAGCCTCGAGCAGCAGTCACTGGGCAGCAAGCAGTTTTGTTTTTTTTTCCTTTTTAATTTCGCTGCCCTTGGTCTTCATTGCTGGGAGCATCTCCTCGCTTTCTCTAGTTGCAATGAGCAGGGGTTGTTCTCTAGTTGCGGTACAAGGGCTTCTCACTGCCGTGGCGTCTCTCACTGCAGAGCACAGACTCTAGGGCGAGCGAGCTTCAGTAGTTGCAGCTACTGGGCTGTAGAGCAGCAGGCTCAATAGTTGTGGTGCATGGGCTTGGTTGCCCCCTGGCATGTGGGATTTTCCCAAACCAGGGATCGAACCCATGTCTCCTGCACTTCCTTTACCAGGGAAGCCCCAGTAAGCAGTGTGAATTCTTGTTTCCCAAGAATATACCCCCAGATACTCCCGTCCCCCATCAAAGATGTTCTAGAGATTTGCGTTTGAGAAAAGCTGTCACCGTGTTCTTAGCTCCCCTCCAGGATGCTCTGTACACCCATTCAGACAATGAAGTGGGGACACTAGGGTCAGGAGAGGCCTCATCCCCTGGTCAGAAGTGCCAGGACTGAAGCACCCTTAGCCCACCTCCTGGTTGACCTTGCAGGTGTGACCTGGGTTCACCTGTGACAGGGCTGGTCTGGAATACAGGGGGCCAAGGCCCTCTGGGGAGAAGGCAATGGCACCCCACTCCAGTACTCTTGCCTGGAAAATCCCATGATGGAGGAGCCTGGTAGTCTGCAGTCCATGGGGTCACTAAGAGTCAGACATGACTGAGCGACTTCACTTTGACTTTTCACTTTCATGCACTGGAGAAGGAGATGGCAACCCACTCCAGTGTTCTTGCCTGTAGAATCCCAGGGACAGGGGAGCCTGGTGGGCTGTCATCTATGGGGTTGCACAGAGTCAGACACGACTGAAGTGACTTAGCAGCAGCAGCAGCAGCAGCAGCAAGGCCCTCTGGTGTGCCCCGCTCCTGAGCACTGCCCTTTCACTGGGAACAAGGTGCAGGTCAAAGGCCGATGGCTCTACCAAGAATCGGCTCTATTTCCACAGCCAGTTCACAAGCCGCCCACTGGCCAAAGTTCAGGTGAGGTCTTTCCTTCTCCAGGTTCTTTAATAGACTACGAGTTTGGGAGTCAGGAAATCTGGGACCTGGGCCCAGCATTGCTCTTGCTAAGGGTCCTGGGGCATCTTGCCGATCTTCTCTGGCCATACATCCTTCTGGTGTAAAATGAGGGGAAAAAAAAAAAAAAAAACCTGTGTGAAATTAGCTGGTTGCAGACCACTTTCTTCACTCCCAAATGAATCTCTCTCTCAGGATCTTTGAGCTTCTGAAGTCAAGTAATGGCCTTCTCAGGTGGACCTACCCACCCCTGTCAACATTTACCCCTAGATGTGGGGAGACTCTGCAGTGAAACGTTCATTTTTTCCAAGTTAATCTCAATCAAAAACCCAAAGCAGTTTTGTTGAAAATTTTACAAAATAATTCTGACTTTTATCTGGATGAATAAATACCTGTCAATGTTTAAGAAAATACATTGATCCTCAAGAAAAAAGGGCCCAGGGGACAGGCAGGTTACCTCTCCAGTCCTCAGCACATGTACCAGGCTGGTGGCAGGAAACAGGACCTCGTCTGCCTTTATCAAAGATGGTTCCAGGCTTCCTTGGGTTCAGCCTAGAGTTCCCCTGGCTGTCTGTGTCCTACGCTGGGAATATTTTTCCTCTAACATTTCCCTGGGGCTCCTCTCTCCTCACCGACAGGTCAATGGGGACGAGGTGCTGAGTAAAGTGATCCCTGACGTGGGCAAGGTGTTCCGGTTGGAGGTGGTGGTGGACCAGCCCATGGAGAGGCTTTATGAAGAGCTTGTGGAGCGCATGGAGGCTATGGGCGAGTGGAACCCCAGTGTCAAGGAGATCAAGGTGGGGAGAGCTGGTTGGAAGGGCAGCTGCAGCAGTCGGAAGGGGGCGGCGGTGAGCTGGGGGTTGCGCCTCTCCCCCTAACTGGCTGAGTCCCTGGTTCCCTGTGGCCTGGCAGGTCCTGCAGAAGATTGGAAAAGACACGATCATCACTCACGAGTTGGCTGCAGAGGCGGCAGGAAACCTCGTGGGTCCCCGAGACTTCGTGAGCGTGCGCTGTACCAAGCGCCGAGGCTCCATGTGCGTGCTGGCTGGCACGGCCACACTCTACGAGGAGATGCCCCAGCAGAAGGGTGTCATCAGGTAATACTGGCAGCAGCCCCCAAAGCTCCCATTAATTTATTTGGCTGGGCTGGGTCTTAGTTGCAGCACATGGGATCTAATTCCCTGACCAGGGATCAAACCCAGGCCCCCTGCACTGAGAAGAGTCTTAGCCACTGGACCACCAGGGAAGCCCCAAAGCTCCCTTTTCTAACACAGCCTGGGGACACGTGCCTGCCAAGTGTGTGATGAATCCCCGGCTTCAAGGATCCAACCCTTGGTTCCTACCCTCCATCTTATTTTCCATAGCAGGGGAGGAAGGCAGAGATGAGCCACACTTCTATAGCCAGGTCGCCCTGACCCTCCCAGCAAGTTTAAGAACCTTAGTAATTTTCTAAAACTAGAGGCAGGGCTGAGGTTTAGCTGGTATGCTCATGTCCGACTGTAATGTTGATGAAAACAGAGTCTGTACCACTTAGAACACAGTTGCTATCGGAGTTTCCTGGGGCCCCCAGCACCACCCTGGACCCTTTCCCGACCTCCCTGTTATCCCAACTGAGAGGCTCTGCAGGCCTCCAGGCTCCAACTGGCATTTGTTCTGACGAGCTGGTGACCCTGCCAACTGTTAAATCTCACCCTTGGCAAATAGCACTTCTCCGATGAGACTTAAAAAGATCAGGTCCATGAGGAATGTGGGTAATATAACTAGCCAGCATTCAAGAACTTGGGCTTGTCCTCTTGACCTGTCTTCACCTGGCAGAGCTGAGCATGGCCCCACCTGCATGGTGCTCCGCCCCCTGGCTGGAAGTCCCTCAAGGACCAAACTCACCTGGCTGCTCAGCATTGACCTCAAGGTAAGGGGCACAGGAGGAGGCCAAGGGGATGGTGAGAAAAGTAGGCTCTTACCCCTCCCACCAGCTTCCCTGGTGGCTCAGATGTTACAGAATCCACCTGCAATGTGGGAGACCTGGATTCAGTCCCTGGGTGGGGAAGATCCCCTGGAGAAGGGAATGTCAACCCACTCCAGTATTCTTGCCTGGAGAATCCCATGGACAGAGGAGTCTGGTGGGCTTCAGTCCATGAGTTTGCAAAGAGTAGGACACCACTGTGCAACTAACACAGCCCTCCCATATCAGCCCACAATATGAAGAACCCTCCTCCATTCTGAGAGAAGTGGACTGCTGCAGTGGGAACAAACGAGTGATGGCCTGCTATTCCATCATCTCAGAAGCCCGCCAGGGCTTCCTCTTACTTTTCATATCCAATTTCAACTCAGTAGTTATTTTCCAAAGAAGGAAACTTAGGCCCCCAAAGGTTATGGTAGCTAGCTCAGGGTCACACTGTAGGGAAGACAGGGCTGAAACCTGTCTGGACAATCCCGTGCTTCTGACTTGGTCCTGACAGCAGGGCAGTAGTGCAGTCTCCCAGCCCCTGACCCCGAACAACCAGGAGGGTGTGCCTCCCAACAGGGCTGCAGGACCGAGTCCAGGCACCGCATCAGGTGTGTGACAGGGATCGGTGGTGTCTAGGAAGGGATGCCAGTCACAAGACGGCCAAATTCTTCTTTGACTCTAGGGATGGCTGCCGAAGACCATCATCAATCAGGTCCTCTCGCAGACCCAAGTGGATTTTGCCAATCACCTGCGCAAGCGCCTGGAGTCCTGCCCGGCTCTTGAAGCCAGGTGTTGAAGGCCAGCCTGCGGCTCCACCGGCTCCCAGCTGAATGGGTTTGAGGGCGCACGAGGAGGTCCCTGCTGGAAGCCTCCAAGTCTGTTAAAGATCTCACCTGAGGATGGTGGGACAGGGTGGTGGCGCATTTTCAGTAAGATACTACAGCTCAGCTACTACAGTAGCATTTTAGTACCAAGAGAATGGGGACAAGGCTCTTCGAACTTCACTCACTGATTTGTGAAACTTTTTTCTTGGGTCCTGACAGCGTCTACCTAAAAATATCTTGAAAATGCTACCAGTTAAGGAACGCAGGGTGCAGAGGGTGCAAACACAAGGATCAGGTTGTCAAGCTTGAGAAGGGCAAGAGGTCTGCGGGCAATGTGTGCAGACAGTGGTCTTACACAGGGCCTCCCGCAACCCTCTGCTCCTCTACCAAGTGGGTGGATAGCTATACCAAAGAGTAAGCAACTCCCACAGCAGATGGCTTCTAGAATGGAAAAAATACAGAACTATCAGATTGATTCCCGTACTTCTTCCATGACAGGAGTCAGAATAAAGAATTGTAACTAACATAAAAACTTTGTTAGTCTGTACCCAATTTAAAATTCTACTCTTTTAAAATCCATGATAGTAAATGGCAAGCTCATACTAAAGGAGCCGTGGATAAAGATTTTAATTAAACTAAATCTCTTCATTCAAAGGAAAAACTCCAGGGGACTTAAGTCTTTCAATTATGTAGGATCTGTTACCAGAATCTTTCATAAAAATTTCATTTGGACAATACACACAAGACTAAATCAGTTCTTAAAAGAACTCTATAGCTGGTAGCTGATTAATGGGCATTGGAAGATGATTTTGACTGAAGATTTTTATTTACCTAAGGACAGAATCAAAAGCGAATGACTGAATGGTATCACTGAGAAAATCAAAAAGCAAGTTTTACTACTTTCCCATTAGTTGCTTGTTTAGATCTGAAGCAACTGAATCTTTAGTCTGGAGTCTATTCTGTCCTTAGCTTGACTCGGGGCTGCAATTTCTCTGCTTTAACAGGTCAACGTCTTACTATCTTGGAGGAGATGGCTAGAAGGTGTGATAGCATGAGAGCAAAATCCCTTTCCAAGGTCTGAGAATTGGTGCTCTAAACATCTAAGCTGAGATGGGGTTATCTGGCTAAATTACATATACAGGATGAAAACCCAACCATTACCACTTGTAGTGTTTCCATTCCAGTGATAACAGCATTGATGATTTATACCATGTGGAATGTCATGCTAGCTAATTAAACAAATTACCAGTAACAGAAATGCTGGTATTTATTGAGGCATTGAGACTGTACAACTGATACAGGTATTTATTAATATTTATTGTTTCTTAGTAGTCTATTTTTGGCATAGATGAAATTATGTTTCTCCAGCCTGGAAGCTTCAGAGAAGGAATAACAGTGAAGTATTTCAAGAACAGAATTCTCCACTCCCAGCTAAGAGAAAGGGTTGCTTGTTGAAAGGTGTGTACAGCAACACATGCTCTGGTTTCGAGAGAACAGACTGACAGTGAAGAAATGGGCTTTCAACACACACCACGTTTGCCTTTTTCAAACTATGCTACTGTGTCTTTAAGGGGCCTGGGGAGATCTTTTCTCACGTTTGATTTTTCATTGGAATAAAATGAGTTGTCAGTGACGACCTGCTTACAGAGACCGTTTTATACAGAACTATATGAAAAGTGGGTATTCCTGGAGCCCTTCAAATGAACCCTGTCACACATGCACACAATACGATGCATAAACAGGTAAAGCCATTATTTCCATAACCTCCAATTTATGAAAGTGCAATATACAAAACCCTGACTTCATCATTTAAACAGAAGAGAGGGTGCACAACTTTTTACGTCATTTAAGTGGTCACTTACATTACAAAAATTTACCCCCAGCTTCCTCTACACACCACCACCCTTCAGAGTTCTTCACCCTCCGTTGCTCCAGAAGCTTTAAAACCACTTCTGCTCTGTAAGACCCACCATCAATGAACAGAACTCAGCCTGATTCTGTTGGGTTTCCTGTTAGGAGGTAGAATGATCAAAACAAAGAACCTCAGTGATTCATTAAGAGACAAATAATCAAAGCTTCTGCGTTGATACAAATAGTCGCTTGAAATTTGGTTAATTTCTTAAACAGCCATAATATATGGTGATCCTTGGCAACGTATTACTGGCCTTTTGGTGAACCACCCTACCTACTAACCTAGGTAGGAAGTTACATGCAGGGGAGTCTGCAGCAATCCTGGGAGGACTGCCCTGCCACTGATTAAAAGAGGGAGGGGGGCGTCCCTGGCGCTCCAGTGGTCAGGACTCCGCACTGCCACTGCAGGGGCACGGGTCCAATCCCTGGTCGGGGAAGTTCTGCAAGCTGTGGTGTGGCCCCCAACAAAAACGACGGGGGGTGGGTGCAGTGAAGATAGGGAAACACACGCGGGCCCCAGGGGAAAGGCTCATCCTTACATTTCAATTTTTAGTCCTCTGAAAACTGCCCCCCCCACCCTGCTCTCTTTTAAACATTTACTTGGCTGTGCCAGGTCTTCACTGCGGCACATAGGATCTTAAGGCAGACAGAATCTTATAGTTGGGGTAGGTGAGCTCTAGTTCCCTAACCAGGGATCGAACCTGGGCCCCCTGCCTTGGGAGCTTGGAGTCGTGGCCACCAGGCCACCAGGGGAGTCCTTGAAACCTGCTCTTTAATCATCAGCTATTACAAAGGAAGGGAAGCAAGGCAAGAAGACAATCCACACAGATCAACAGCCAAGTTCAAAGGGAAGAGCTGGAGGGAGACCATGCGCCCTGTGAAGTTTCATCTGCTTTCGAAAGTCTGGTTTCACAGGGCAGACTGGGCTGAGCTGGCGGGGCAGAGACAGAAACCTGCCTCTTCGCCAACGCTGGCTCCTTAAGGCGCCCACTTTTCCAACAGTCAGCACGTGGACCCCAACCTGAAAGGGAAGCAAAGTGCTACACACATTCGAAGACAAGTTTTATTTGGGAAGAGCTTCTCACTGTTAAAGCTGCAAGCAAGTGCCTTTCTCAATGACAGTCCTACGGACCTAGTAGTTTCAGAGATCCCAGTGTTCAAAAGTTCATCTCAAAATTAAAAGCACACCCACACCAAAAGGAAAGCATTTTTAGACTGCTTTGGAATGTAGTCGTGGATTCCAGCTCTTCTCAGAAATGGGCCCACTGCTTCCTGGGAACCAGGTGGGAGGCAGGCAATGCCCACAGAAGGAAATGTCTCTAAATAAGTTAGCTACTGGACGAGACGACCCCGTCCTCTGAAAACACAGGAAGCAGCACGTCTCAGCTGGTGGGTGGAGCGTGTGGTACAGCCCTTTGCACAGGGCGCTTATGGGATCCCAGGGCGGCAGCTGTTGCAGTCTGGTGTGCACAGGGAAAGCCATCCTGGAAGGGCGAGTAATGAAGGGCAGGGATCTCTCCCAGTCCCACTCAACCTTCAACTTACTACAGCAGAGGCCCTGTTCTGTGGGATCTTCGGGAAAACTTGCAACAGTTAGAAAACAAAAACAACACCCCCCTCATACAATTCCCCAGAAAGTCTGTGTCTGCAAAGAGAAAAGGACTTGGTCACGGCTCCCACGGGGGGCTCCGCCTCCCATCCACTTCCGTCTCCACGTGATACAAGACATCGGCCAGAGTGTGCTCCACCACGGCGCCCCAGCCCATGTCACTCATCTGCGGGGGAACAAGGGACAGAGAGTGAGGTGAGACGAGAGCAGCAGTGGCAAGAAGTAAGAGACAAGGATGCTCGCAGGCGGGTTCAGTGGTACTCACAGGGCGGTACGTGAGATCCTTTGGAGGGTACTTGAAGCATGGTCCAAAGTTTATGGAGACCTAGGACAAATTCAATCCAGGCAGACATGAAGAAAGAGAAGAAACTAGTGAAAACCTCAGCATGACAAGGGAGGCTTTTAAATGTAGCTGTGATATTCAGGGTACAACTGGAACAAAAGGTGAAGTCCAGGCAATAGTACTGGAGTGGACTGCCATTCCTTTCTCCAGTATACATTAATAATTGCTCAAAGTGGTCAAGGCATCAAGAATTAGGTAAATAGACTTTGCTGACTTCTGTTTATAACCTAAAGATTTCCTTATATGACTTCAGCAGTGGTTACTGACAGGTAAAAGGACATGGAAACTTCCAGGCATTGCCTTAACAAAATTTTTTCAAACTGGCTCTACTGACAGTCTCCTTCATGCTGGATCATATTAAAAAAAAATCAATATAAGCAATAGTTACTAATGATGGTAGGTTATCATGACACATAACAGCAAATTGATTTATGCATGTACACACCTTATATCCTTTACACTGAACAACACAGAGCATGCAGCAACGTCCAGAGGAAAGGTGTGGAGCACAGTAGCCAAGTGATCTTTATCTATCCAAGCAAACACTTCCTAAAGCGCCCAACTGTTTCTGGAACAAACAGGAGGGATACGCTGCCTGCTCACTCCTAGGCCTTTCACATGTCCTTCTAGAACCCAACTCATGGCTCTCTGACCACAACGGCTCACCCATCTCTCTCGAGCTGTGTTCGCAGGATGAACAGAGGGTACGTACCGTGCAGCTCTTGTACAGGGAGATGGCTGGAAAGTAAACCCCTTCAAAAATGTCTTTGTAAGCCACACCTTGATTGACACCATTTTTATAAAAAATTATCTGAAACAAAAACCATGGTTTTACTTCAGAATTTCAAAAAAGAACACACTAAAATGAACTCTGCTGGAGGGCACTCTATTAGTGGTTTGCGGGCAACACGTCTACGGAATTCAAGGAGTAGCATAGCTCATTTAACAGCAATAGCTGACACTTACTATGCAGTATCTTAGGTTTTCTCACTGCCTATCTACATGCATTGTTGTAGCAAGTGCTCACACTTATCTGTTTCTGAATTCCTATGCTACTTACACCAAAAAGTTCCACTTTCTGTTACTCATTATATTTATAAAAAGTAGCTGGTCTTCCACTGGCCCTTTGGAGTGACACCCTCTTAAGCTTATTTATTTGTCCCCTTCCCTTGCCTCAGGTCCTCCCTTCTGCACTTCTACTTTGAAAACCTCGCAGATCTTCTGTCAAGGTCCTGGAATTCTCCTTTCTTTGTCCGTTCTTTCTTGAAACTCTCCTGAATTTTCTCTCTTAACCACCTGAGAGGGACTTCAGACAAAGCTGCTTTTTCTGAAGTACCTTTCTCTCTTCTTCCCAGGAACAGCCATGTTCCACCTGGCTGTATTTGCTGGCTCAATTAACTGCGTGCCTTCACTACTTTCCCCTAAAACAACCAGAATCCTAAGTGTATTCTCCCACACTTGCTTCTATTACTGTTAATCGCAGGTGGCTTCACAGCATTTTTATGAAGCAATGTCCCCAGCTCAGGACTTTTCTTCCACCCCTTCCCCTTCTATTTATGGTCCTGTGGTTGGTCCAGATCCACCAGCCCTTCTTTGATCGTGCTGTAACTTGGGAAAAACATATTCCCAACAACTCTGGAGAAGGGACGTGGGGAAAGTTCTGGAAGACACTGAACAAGCCATCAGAGCTCCTGTTGCCCCGGGTCACATACCGAGGCCAGCATGTCCTACTAAAGGGTCCGCCCCCTGCCCTTGCTCCCTGCTTTGATAAAGGACCGCTATCTCTGGCTTGCTTCCTTGACTGCCTGCAGACGTTTCTTATTCAGCTGCTGTTTTATATCCTTTTTTCCGAGAACCTAGGTCAGCCTTCTCGCAGCAGCAGGCACCCCAGGAAGAACCAAACACGGCAGGCAGGAGAGAGTGTCAGCCCTGCTGTTGTGGTAGCAGCAGCAATCACTCTGCTGCGCCGTGGGCCTCAGTTCCCTCACTTTCATAACAAGCGGCTTGGGCCCAGGGAACAAACTCTTCTACTTCTGACATTTAATGACCACGACTCACCTCACTGTGAGGAGTCTGCTTTAGGCTCTTCTCTGCTTTATCCACAAAGTCTTTTTCTTCAAAATACAAATAACTCTTGAACTTTATTAAAGCCTTGGAAACCGAGAGAGAGAAAAGGAACAGTGAAGCAGCAGCTACATCATGAAAAAAAAAAAAAAAGAGGCCAGATTCACATAAATAGCATGAGTCTTTGTGTTTTGAACAAAATTTACTATCTCTGCAGAGTCAGCTTTGTTATACTTTGAAACATGTGCATCTTAAGAATTACCTGATGGTACACACTTTTTAAACATCTTTATAAAAGGCCCTTACTAAGACTCCTCTGTCCAAGGGATTCTCCAGGCAAGAATACTGGAGTGGGTAGCCTTTCCCTTCTCCAGGGGATCTTCCCAACCCATGAATCGAACCCAGGTCTCCCACATTGCAGGTGGATTCTTTACCAGCTGAACCACAAGTGAAGCTCCCTGAAGTACTTGGCAGAGGTTACTTGGTGGGGGTTAAAAAAACATGGATTAATGGGTGACCAGGCTGGTAGAGGAATGAACAGATAACACGGTTTTTATATATTTATTTGGCTGCATCAGTTCTTAGTTGTGGCACATGGGATCTTCATGGCAGAGCACGGGCTGGGTTGCTCTGCGGCATGTGGGATCCCAGTTCCCCAACCAGGGATCAAACCCCGTAACCCGTACTTCAAAGTGGATTCTTACCCATGGGACCACCAGGGAAGTCCTTGGATAATATATGATAATGGCAGAATCTAGGCATTGGGTATTTGGACGCCTTTTAAATTCTTTGAAATGTGTTATGTCTTAAAATTTCAAAAATGAAATATTGGGAAAGATAAGCATCAAGAGAACATGCAGCTGCAGGTATTGGCTGCCACTGGTCTTCAAACCCAGGAATCTCTCAGGAGGGCAGACTCACCTTATCTTTGTAGGTATCGGGCAGTGACTTGGCTGTCTCTGTATCTTCGGGAAGATTGATATAAAACCCCAGGACGTCTCCCTGTCCGTAGCCAGAAGAGTAGTGTTTGCCAATGGACTGGTGGAATTTGGTTCCCTTTTTGCTCCGCCAAGAATAACTAAATTTATCATAACCTAAGGGAGCCTGAAGGTTACCTGTTCCAATAAAAACATACACAGCAAGTCAGGACTGCAAGTCAACTCTGGCCTGCTAAAAGAAAAGATTCTACTCCTTTTTAATTTTTTTTTTACCAATTTTGTCAAACTGCTAACAAACTATTTCTCACAAGCAGTGAGAAATATTATAAAAATATTCCTAGGAACTTCAACCTACCTAAACCCTCAGGAATTGAACGTTATGCCCACAATCCAACAAGCCCCAAAGTCATGAAGACCAGCCAGACGGTAGACACCTCTCCACCTGTCGCTGTGTCCATATCACAGCCCCGGCTTACCTAACGGCTGGGACCAGCCCAGTCTGGCGGCAGTGTCTGGCGGCATCTCATCCACTGTGATTTCAAAGTACCAGGCACCTTTCCGAACCCCATGAGAAGCCCGAACCATAGAGTAGCCCTTCTCACCGACCACAGTCAGCCGGTCATCGGAGATCTTTAACTGGGGAGCTACAGTGATAGAGATGAAAAGAAAGCCGGCAACTTACTCGAAATACCTGGAGAAAATAGCCGCAAAAACACAAAGTCTCTAACCCTCCAGTCAAGCAAAACTAAAAATCAGAAATATCAAGTCAGGAATTTGAAATATTCGTTTAGGAATTAAAAACTTCCAGATACAGATGAAGGCACAGAAAGAAAGAAAAAGGGAAAAAGCTGTCAAGCAGCCACTTGTTATTATATATGATTATTTAAGATGGCAGGTGAAAGTGATTATACTGTCTATTCCCTAAAATACAACTGTGTTTAGATCCTGGTGTGACTAAATCATCAGGATTTAGAAAACATTTTATTTGAAACAATTTCAAGCTTTCAAAAATAGTAGAATCCTCCCATGTCCTGCACTCAGCTCCCTCAAGTGTGAACACCATCTACGACCACATTACAAGGACCGTACTGACAGGACGCAGTACGTGCGACCATCTCTGTGATACTCTTGTCGAGAATGCAAAACTTGGATCACGAGGAACCAGATGAAACTAAACTGAGGGATACTCTGTAGAACAACTGGCCTCTTCATTTTCAGAAGTGTCAACGTCCAAGTCTAGGAGAGGTGAGGAAACTGTTCCAGGCTGAAGCAGAATTAAGAATCACAACAACTAAATGCAGCAAACTGTTTTCAACTGGATGCTTTTGCTATGGTGGACACACTAGATCATCCGGAGAAACCTGCCCAGAGTCTGAGGATCAGATGGCAGAGATCAGATGCTAACTTTCTGCCTTTGGTGGCTGTGTACTGGTTCTATAGGAATGTGAGTTTAAAAAATAACTATTAGCTCTTTGATATTCTTCCTGTCAAGGGATGGAGTCTAATTTCTCTCCCCTTGAGTGTGGAATGAATTTAGTGATGATTTCCAAATAAAATGAAGTTGGAGTTGACTGTCCGACTTTAAGATGGGTCAAACGCATTATGGCTCCCTGATCACCTGCTCTGGGAGAAGTTAGCTTCCAGTGAAAGTGAAAGTCGATCAGTTGTGTCCAACTCTTTGTGACCCCACGGACTATACAGTCCATGGAATTCTCCATAGCTTCCAAGGATGAGGACAAATTAGTACTCTATGGAAAGGACCACAAGTGAGGATCTGAGGGCGTCCCGTCAAAGCTGGGTGTCTGAGCCGTCTTGGAAAGAGACTTGTCAGCCCCAGCTAGGAGCTTGATGACAACCTCCTGAGTTTCCCTGAGCCAGGCCACACAGCTAAGCTGCTCCCAGATTCCTGACCCTCAGAAACTGTGGGCTGATGAACACTGGTAATTTTAGACTGCTAGGTTTTATGGTGATTCATTGTGCAGCACTAGATAACACAAAGAGAATGTCCTGTCTGTAAGAAACACAAAATAAACTTCTCAGTGGTTGAAAGGACATCATGGCAACTTACTCTCAAGCGGTTTAGGAAGAAAAAAAAAAACAAGTTTCCTACAGTTCTTACAACTTTCTTAAGAAATAAATCCGAGGGGACCTGCTTGGTGGTCCAGGGGTTGGGAATCTGCCTTGCGATGCAGGGGATGCAGGTGCCATCCCTGGTCAGGGAACTAAGATCCCACTCGCCATGAAGCAACTAAGCCCATGGGCGCTGCAGTGAGGACCCAGCACACCACAGCTAAGACCTGACACAGCCAAATAAATACATAATTTTTTTTTAAGTAATAATTTGGCTCTCCTGGTGGCTCAGATCATAAAGAATCTGCTTGCAATGCAAAAGATCCAGGTTTGACCCCTGGGTCGGGAAGATCCCCTGGAGAAGGCAATGGCAACCCACTCCAGTATTCTTGCCTGGAGAATTCCATGGAGAGGGGAGCCTGGTGGGCTACAGTCCATGGGGTCGCAAAGAGTTGGACACGACTGAGTGACTAACACTTTTACTTTCTTTAAAAAATAATAAACAAATCTGAGATAACTTCAAAATAAAGTTTAAAAGATACTATATAGATGGTTAAGTTTTAAAAGGCTCAGTACAAGCAGCAGGAGCCACTACTATCCTATGCACTAAGTTCTAACAAGTCCCTGCTAAGGGCCAATGGTCTCCCCTTATCTCCCCTCCAGAATTACAGCTAAGAGTGAAACAAGACAAGGATCACTGCTTAAACCCGGACGTCACTTATCTGGCCCTTCCCTACTCTCAAAGTATGCTTGTCATTCAGTTCGGTTCAGTTCAGTCGCTCAGTCGTGTCCGACTCTTTGTGACCCCATGAATCGCAGCACGCCAGGCCTCCCTGTCCATCACCATCTCCCGGAGTTCACTCAGACTCATGTCCATCGAGTCCGTGATGCCATCCAGCCATCTCATCCTCTGTCATCCCCTTCTCCTACTGCCCCCAATCCCTCCCAGCATCAGAGTCTTTTCCAATGAGTCAACTCATTGCATGAGGTGTCCAAAGTACTGGAGCTTCAGCTTTAGCATCATTCCCTCCAAAGAAATCCCAGGGCTGATCTCCTTCAGAATGGACTGGTTGGATCTCCTTGCAGTCCAAGGGACTCTCAAGAGTCTTCTCCAACACCACAGTTCAAAAGCATCAATTCTTCGGTGCTCAGCCTTCTTCACAGTCCAACTCTCACATCCATACATGACCACAGGTAAAACCATAGCCTTGACTAGACGGAACTTAGTCGGCAAAGTAATGTCTCTGCTTTTGAATATGCTATCTAGGTTGGTCATAACTTTTCTTCCAAGGAGTAAGCGTCTTTTAATTTCATGGCTGCAGTCACCATCTGCAGTGATTTTGGAGCACCAAAAAATAAAGTCTGACACTATTTCCACTGTTTCCCCGTCTATTTCCCATGAAGTGATGGGACTGGGTGCCACGATCTTCGTTTTCTGAATGTTGAGCTTTAAGCCAACTTTTTCACTCTCCTCTTTCACTTTCATCAAGAGGCTTTTTAGTTCCTCTTCACTTTCTGCCATAAGGGTGGTGTCATCTGCATATCTGAGGTTATTGATATTTCTCCCGGCAATCTTGATTCCAGCTTGTGTTTCTTCCAGTCCAGCGTTTCTTATGATGTACTCTGCAGAGAAGTTAAATAAGCAGTGTGACAATATACAGCCTTGACATACACCTTTTCCTATTTGGAACCAGTCTGTTGTTCCATGTTCAGTTCTAACTGTTGCTTCCTGACCTGCATACAGATTTCTCAAGAGGCAGGTTAGGTGGTCTGGTATCCCCATTTCTTTCAGAATTTTCCACAGTTTATCGTGATCCAGGAGTCAATCCTGCAACGGTTCATTACACCAAGGGATTATGTCCAAGTGATTTCACTATGTCTCCTTCACTTTTGATTGACAAGCATCAGTATAAGAGTTACAGCTTTTAGCATCAATTCAAGAAATAATGGGAGAAGGCAATGGCAACCCACTCCAGTACTCTTGCCTGGAAAATCCCATGGACAGAGGAGCCTGGTAGGCTACAGTCCACGGGGTCGCTAGGAGTCGGACACGATTGAACAACTTCACTTTCACGCATTGGAGAAGGAAATGGCAACCCACTCCAGTGTTCTTGCCTGGAGAATCCCAGGGACGGGAAGCCTGGTGGGCTGCCGTCTCTGGGGTCGCACAGAGTCGGACATGACTGAAGCGACTTAGCAGCAGCAGCAAAAAATAATGAAGGGGACTTCCCTGATGGTCCATGGGTTAAGAATCTGCCTGCAAATGCCAGGGACAGGGATTCGATCCCTGGTCCAGGCAGATCCCACATGCTCGGAGCAGCTAAGCCTGTGCACCACAACTACCGAAGCCTGCGTGCTCGGCAGCCCAGGCTTCAGGACGAGAGGCCACTGCAATGAGGAGCCTTCGCACAACAACAAAGACCCAGCATGGCCAACAAATAAATAAATTTTGAAAAAATTAGAAACTTTAAAGAAAAAGAAGGAAAGAATGAAGGGCTTCCTAATGAAATAACTATATGGATGTGTTCAGATTTAATTAAAAGAAACAACTGAAAGAGGCATATTTTAAACAACCACGGAAATGTGAACTGAGTATGGAATAATTAAGAAATTATTATTCACCTTCATTAGGTAACATAATGTCATAGTGGTTATGTTTCTAAAAAATCCTTGTTGGAGATAGATACTGAGATATTTATGGGTGAAATAATATGCTATCTGGAATTTGCATTAATACTCCAGAAACACAGCAAAAAAAAATTCATGAAGTGCACCTGTCTAAAAGTAGTTTCTTTAAATTCACTTTCACATTCTAAAGGATAAGAATGCTATTCTAGTAAGTGAATAAATTACGCCATTAAAAGAACTATTATACGTTAAAAAGTTTCACATTTCAAAAAGGCCATATACAAAGTCAAAAGACAACTGACAAACCGGGAGAAAATGTTTATAACATATACCACAGACAAAGGGCTAACTAACATCCCTAACATGTGAAGGGACAAAATATCAAACTCCCAACAGAAACAGGGGAAATAAAACAGCACAAACTTAATTCACAAGGTAACAACTCAAACAAGAAAATAATGTTCAAAGAAACACAAAATCCTGAGACTCCACTTCTCACCTCTCAGATGGGCCAAAATTAATACCCAGGAAATCTTCTGTTTGTGAGGTTACATGCAAACATTCTCTACATTGCTGGTGGAAATGCAAACGAGCATGACCTTTTGAAGGGAAACTTGGCAATATTTTACAAAACCACATATATATGTATTCTGGTTCAGCAATTCCACTTCTAGAATTCTACCTTGGAAAATACACCACCAATAATACACACACACACACAGATACACAGACACAGACACAGACACAGACACACACACACACCCACACCCACCCACCCACCAAAGCTATCCACTGCTTTTCTGTCAATCCAAAATCCTAGCAACAACCTAAGTGCCCATATTCAGAGTGGCTGAATACACCATGTATATCCACGTAATGGCATATCATAAAGCTTAAAAAAAAAAAAAAGTGGACGAGCTCTTTGAAATAGTCTGGAGTAACTGCATGAAGCAAAATGCAATACTCCCTACAGTATGCTGCCTTTCATGTACAAAAAAACAAGGAGCAAAGGAAATACATGTGTGTGCTCACCTGTGCAGAAAAAACAGCCAGGATGAACCAGAAACTTAAGAGCCTGGCTAAGTGCAGAGGGTGGGTGGGAAAGCAGTGGGGGAAAAGGAAGAAATGAGAACGGGGAGCAGGGCTGAAGAGGGAGTGACACTGAGCAAACCTCAGTGAACAGCAGTTTTAACTCTCAGAGCCCCAGTAGTGTTACATGTACCCTGCACACACACACATCCCCCCAACATGTAGGAGAACCCCACATGGGATACCAACACTAAGGAATAAGCCTACCCGTATCACAAACAAAAGTCATGACCACGATGAAGGAGGCGGGGAAGAAAAGAACTAATCTAAGTTAACGCTATCCACGTGGGATAGTGCAAGGTTAAGACCGAAAGAGCTGTCCATACACACTGTAATCTCGTTAGTGAATGCTTCCTACAGTGGTCTGCAATTCTCAAACCACCTTGGGTGCACATTCGACATGAATAAGTAGGAAAATGTGCTGTAGATAATTAGAGTCAGGTTTCTCACTGCTGCACAAAGAAGTTACACACACAGAAAGGTGGGAGGCTAGAACGACTCTATGGTGGTTGTTTAATCTCTCAGTCATGTCTGACTCTGCGACTCCAGAGAATGCAGCACACCAGGCTTCCCTGTCCTTCACTATCTCCAGGAGTTTGCTCAGACTCATGTCCATTGAGTCGATGATGCCATCCAACCATCTGGTCTTCTGTCGTCCCTTTCTCCTCCTCAATTTTTCCAGCATCAGGATCTTTTCCAATGAGTTAGCTCTTCACATCACATGGCTAAAGTACTGGAGCTTTGGCTTTAGTATCAGTGCTTCCAATGAATACTCAGGACTGATTTCCTTTAGGATTGACTGGTTTTGATCTCCTTGCAGTCCAAGGAACTCGCAAAGTCTCCTCCAGTACCAGAGTTCAAAAGCATCAATTCTGGAGAAGGAAATGGCACCCCACTCCAGTACTCTTGCCTGGAAAATCCCATGGATGGAGGAGCCTGGTAGGCTACAGTACATAGGGTCACAAAGAGTCGGACACGACTGAGTGACGACACCTTACACCTTAGAGCTAGGAAGGATTTTGAAATGATCTTGTTTATCCCCTGGGTTGCTGAAGGAAATATCTTCTGTCTTTCTATGCTGGAATATCTGAAGAACGATATGAAACTTCGCATGTGAAATGTACTTTGTTATATAGCCCCTTCTAGTTAAGAAACTTTGTTTATACCTTATTGAAATCTCTGTTGAGAAGGTTCCAGCAGAAACTCATTTGTAGTTTCTTTACAGGAAGAAAACTAGTTCTGTCAAATGCCTGTTCTGTATTATTATTCTGGTTATAACACAGGGTAGGCTCAGTAATATGAAAGAGAAATAGGTTATTATTTGTAATTGTAATATTAGGTTGATGCAAAAATATTTGTACTTTTGCATTGTTGAACTTTGCCCTTTATATTGGCATACATTGTTTAATAAATGTGATTATGTTATACATCAAAAAAAAAAAAAAAAACAAAAGCATCAATTCTTCAGTGCTCAGCTTTCTTTATAGTCTAACGCTCAGATCCATACATGACTACTAGAAAAACCATAGTTTTGACTATATGGACCTTTTCAGCAAAGGGATGCCTCTGATTTTTAATACACTGTTTAGGTTTGTCATAGCTTTCCTTCCAAAGAGCAAGCGTCTTTTAATTTTATGGCTGCAGACCCTACAGTGTTTGATTAAAGTCCAAAGTGGCAGAGTAAACTCGGTACAGGCATGTATGTGTGTGTTGGTTAAGACGCAGACACGTATTTTCCACCTGGGTCCACTGAGGGAGCCCGGAATACCACCCAGTAATGGCGAGCATACTGAACACTCACATCTTCACTTCTTAGGCTGCTTCCCCAAGCAAAGGAATCTGAGCTCCCTGAAGAAGCTGATACTTGGCCTGCAGCATGGAAAATGTGACATGAACCAGAACCAACTTGTAATGCCAGTAAGTAAGGGAAAATAAATGATGGGGGCTTATCAACAGGACACAAGAGATTCCACTGGCAACAATGTTAAATGGACCCGGAGGGCATTTTGCTCAGCGAAATAAGTCAGAGAAAGACAAGTATTCTGTTAACACTTATATGTGGAATCTAAAACACCTAATGAATGTGTGAAACAAGAAAAAGATTCACCGATAGAACATACTAGTGGTTTCAAGAGGTGCATGCAGGAAGCGGGGACGGGCAAGATGCAGGCAGAGGACCAAGGGGCACAAACCACCATGTGTAACCCAACAGGCTATGAGAATATACTGCACAGCATCAGGCAACATGGCCATTGCTTTGTAATAACTGTGCGCATCATCTATAAGAATACTGAAACACTATGTTATAAACCTGAAACTAATATTCTAAGTCAATTACACTTCCAAAAAAAACACAAAACCCCTACAGGAACCAACCTAAAGAAGCTTCTAATGACCAAAGCTGGAATAATTTGAATGACAAAATAAAATATAGCCTACAAAATAAATAAATATGTGTTAAGTGCACACTGATACAAATAACCAATTAAATAATTAAATAGAGAAAGGAAGAAATAGCAAACAATTAGGCAAACACCGCATTAACAACAAGATCCACAAATGGATGCTAAAATTAGTGGGCAAAACTTTAGAGAAACAGGATATTTGTATAACCTCGAAGGATCTTTCCCTAAGATATCGATTAACTACCAAGGGAAAGAGAGTAGAGAGAGCCAGCAGAAACCACCTTAACCAAATGACTGTGTCCACACAACCGATAACAAGACACACTGACCTCACGAGCCTACAGAGATGATGTAGTGGGAAGGATCTGTGTGTGCACTGTTCTTACACGAGTGTACAACCGCAGTCTAATCACGAAAAGAGAGTCAGACAGACCCTCAGTGAGGCACACTCAAAAAGCAGTTGGTTAACACTGCAAGGGACTATGAAGAAATAATTAAATGCAATGTAGATCCTAGAAAGAGGCATTAGCGGAACACTGGTGAAATTTATAAAGTCTTTAGCTTCATTCATAGTATTTACTAATGTTAATCTCCTGGGTTTGTTGTTTTTCTGGCTGCGCTGAGCAGCCAAGGATGGAAGCTTCACCCCCTGCAGTGGAAACTCAGATTCGTAACCACTGGACCTCCAAGGAAGTCCCATCTCCTGGTTTTGATAACTGTACTGTGGCTGTGTGAGATCTCACCATTAGGAGAACTTTGATGACAGATATATGAAAGTTCTAGTACTTTGTGTCCTGCAGCCTGGTGGTTCAGATAGTAAAGAATCTGTCTGCAACACGGGAGAAGCAGGTTCAATCCCTGGGTCAGGGAGATCCCCTGGAGAAGGAAACGGCAACCTGCTCCAGTATTCCTAACTGGAAAATTCCATTGACAGAGGAGCCTGGCAGGCTATATGGTCCATGGGGTCACAAAAAGTTGGACATGACTGAGCGACTAACACTTTCACTTTCAATATGGAAATTCTATTATTTTTGCAACTTTACTGTAAGTTAAATTTAGTTCGAAATAGAAAATTTTAAAAAAAGTATTCTGTATATAAATGGCTAGAGCTTATAAGGACAGACAAAGAAGGAAATGACTTCTTGCATTCTGGCTGAGTCTAGTTAGAGATGGGGTGAGGATTAGATTGGCATGTCTGTCTAATTCTAGACAGGACAGAGCTGACGATAGTAGTTCTGAGCAACACAGGGCCCAGCACGAACATTAACAGCTTACCCACCTCGATCATGGAGGGCTAACAAAACCCGTTCATATAAGCAGGCTCTGTAGAGGTCTCCCGGAATCGGTTTTCCTGCCCAGCAGTCGAGTTCGAGCTTCTCAGGGTCAGGGGCATGGGGATCGGGCTCAGCTAGAATATAGCGATAGCCATCTTTGTTAAACGGGTGTTCCAAGGGGTAGCCATGAGGGGGAAGACGCTGAGCAGAAAACAAAGGGTCACTGCAGAAAGGAAAAAATAAAATCAAGAAACTACAACCCCCTCCTCTAGCTCACGTGCCTTCAATTCTGTTAGACAGGCCTCTGCTGTATTCGGTTTCAACTGGAACACCGGCAACTTCAAATGTTTTTCCTTATTCAAATAGATCATTCTGCCCTCTGCAGGCAAGATGGGGAAATGAAAACTACTTTATCTTGGTATGCAACTAAGCCAGGGGAGACAGGGTGCAGAGGAACAAGGGCGGTTTCCTTCAGCATGTTTATTACTATGACTAATGAACAGAAACTCAGAGATATGAACACCCACTACCTGTTTCCAGTCTGAATAAGAAATGACCTGGATTTCGTCACCCCAGTACTGAACAAAGTGAAGGGAAGAGCTATCAGGGGACAGGCAGAAAGTTTACTGTAAAAGAGCTGACATTCAATATTGGTTTCTTTCACTGCCTTTGGTCCATCTATCCTTTCTCAAGATGCCTTAGCGGAACTTCACACCCAGGTCAATCATCACAGGGTGCTTCCCTGGGGTTGTTTCGTTTAGAAACAAGTTCCGCAAACAGGGCGCCTAGTCTGGGGCTATTTGACCCCTCAAACTGTTTAAGATTTGAGAACAAGGGGCAGGCTTGTGCCTGCAGACAGCTGATCTCTTGCCTCACTGAGGGGCTCTGCAGCCCTCTGACGTGGTAAGGGGCAGGCAGGGGGTGTTCACCTCCGGGCCTTCTTGGTGGTCCCCGCGGTGCTGCCGTCCTGCTGTTTGCGCTTGGCTCCTCTGCCTTTCCCACTGCTTCCTGCTGCAATGCCGCCTTTGAAGAGAAGGCAGATCACCTTCAGTGAGCTGTGACAGGGGACAGCTCCCCAGGGACGAACACTCCCAGCGTGCATTTGTGTGACACCACAGGATTTTCTGCCCGGAAACATATGGGACTTCACCCTGGTTCGCCTGAGTCTGCTGGGTGGCTCCCAGCCCAGAACGCTGCGTTCTGGCAGCAGCTCCAGTGAACCCAGCAGTAATGACTCCTGGGTTACAGCTGTGCCCCTCGCTTCCTAAATGAACCGCAGCTCCGGGAACACTTTCCAAGGATGAGACACAAATGCATTTTCACTCACTCGGACGGCAGACACCCACAGCTAGAAGTAACTGCGTGGGTAGTTTTTTCCCACTCAAATCAATACAAACATCCATAAGGAGAACATCCTCACTGAAGGGATGCTCGCTTGCATGAACTACACACAGCATAGTCCATAAACATGAGAGAGGCACAGGATCTGCTAAAGCGCTGAACTTGAACTTCCAGCAAAACAGAAGTACATCAAACGTGGAAACAAAAAACAGAAATACTAAAAAGGTGTTTCTCTTCAGTGCTTCTAGGCATCTGGTGTGGTTGTTCATGACACAAGCAGGAAAGGCAGCTTTAAATTTGGTCAGCAATCTTTACAATTATTAAAACTGTGCCAACGCATCAAATTTAGGTTTGACGAATCTGGCTTGTGGAATTAAGAGAAAATACAGATAGAGAATTTGTAAATAAAAAAAGAAACGAGCTACATACTAAAAGCCACAAGGAATACTACCTTGGGCACTTCTGAAATAGGTGCTTTGAAATTTTTGTCCAGTTGTCATTCCTCTCAATTAGTTTATTTGTCCAACTTCCAGGAAACATCCCTGAACTGTAGGAAAACACCTTTATGTAACAACTGCATGAAGTACTGTATCTTAATTTGGGGCAAGCTTGGAAATTATCAGCAGTTCTGCTGCAATAAAAAGAGGATCAAGACGTTGAAGGCAGGTCATATTCTGCACAGACAGGACCAGATTTATGCTGAACTTCCTTTTATGAACATACCTGGTGTCGTCCTGTCCTCATAAAAGGCTTAATGTTGAACTGTTAAAATATCAACATCTCTATAGTTTGTTACCTTATTCAAAAAAACTGTTAAGGTTTTATTGGCACTGCATTTCAATTATTTTGAGACAAGTTTTAGATCCACGCTGAAAAAATCAAGCAACACTAAAGAGGACTGCTGGCCATGTCAGGCAGAATATGACAACGTACAAGCTTCCAATTACTAACATTAAACCAGAACTACTGTTTCATATCAAGTGCTACTGCCACCAACTCCACAAGGCTTTACAATCTTAACTCAGTTTCAGCTTCTATCACAACTCAGCAAAAAGCATTTGCCAAACCACAAAATACTTAAGTCTGAGAGGCTGAAAGAAGACAGAGGAGGAATTCACCTCCAAAAGAGGCTCCACCTGTAAGAACAGAAGTGGCACCGTGTATTTGTCAAATTTTAACAGAAAGGAGAAAAATAATGTAAAGAGATGAACAGCACACTTAGTTATATTAGTAACAGTGGAAATGGTTACATATTTAAGACCCTATCACTCCAGAAGAGAAGGTAGCAACACCATATGTCAGATGAAGAGCTGGCTACCTCCCCATTATATCTGCTTTCAATTTGTTGCCATTAGTAGCAAAGGGCTGTTCTGCTCTTAGACGGATTAGACAGAAAAACATGCTACAGTGGGTGGTCAACACAAACGGTGTCATGTGCATAAGCTGAAGATTTAGGGCAAGAAAAATTAGAAGATGGGTAGGAAGTTAAAAAACAGTAGAATTAAGGAAAATTTGAGTGCAAAGCACGTGAACCTAAATTAAGTGTTAGTTATGAAGATACAGATGGGGAGTCGAATATAAACTCAGTAAATCTGACCTTAAAATTGTACCTCGTTTTATGTTAAATGTTTCACTTAAGACCAAACTGTGGTGTAACATAACAAAAATTTCTCCTCTACTATCATTGTTCAAATCCATAGTTAGCCCCTAAAAATTGAGATTTGGACTTTAAAGCATCTTAGTAAATACCTAGTCAAGAATCAGTCCAGAGGCTGCCCAATTCTAGGCACATGTGGATTGAACATCGTACAGACATTTCACCCATGAGATATTTAAACACTTACCATTTAGATTCCCACTGGTAGACACGGCAGTACTCTGCTTTTGGTTGTCATAAGCAGGACCGATGTTACTAAGATCCTAGAGGGAAAATATTCAATTATAGAGGGTGGCTACCTAATCAAACCAGCCTGGCAATGCTAAAAAAAAAAAAGGGAGAAAAAACAGAAGAAATTCTAACAGAATGGCAACCTAGACTCTGAAGCCTGCAGAGGTCCCAAACTTAGATGCTTCAGGGATCAGCAAGTCACATGTGTGAGGCAGCCAAGGATGAGGATGGAAGTGCTTTCAGAATCAGGCTGAGCCAGGCTGGGGGTGGTGGAGGGGGAATAGGGAGGGGTGGTAGAAGACCAAGGGCAGACCTCCCTACGGGAATCCAGGCCCAATGTGGCCAGAGCTCCACATTTTACAGGAAAAGACAGATATCTGAATCTCTGAAATCTGAGGTGGAAAGAAAATCAGAAATGACTTGGAATGGCGTATTTGTGTTACAAGAGAGGAAACGGAAGTTTAAAAAGATAAAAATGGTATGTGTCAAGTCATAACATTTTAAGGAAGAGCTGCAACTAACACACTGGTCTCCCAGTTTAAGGTGAGTGCTCTTTCTTTCACATGGAATAAGAATCATTTATTTGGAGCCCACCGGGTCATGGGCATTTGTAAGTGGTAAATACACAAATGTAAACACAGCCTGATTCTCTCTGTCCCCGTGGCTTAAAAATCAAACGGGGGCCTGTGAAGCCAATTAACGTACCTGATCCAGAAGGCCAAACTTGGGGTAATCTTCTTCTGGGTCCTTACTCCCTGGATCAGGGTGTTCCTTTACTAAGAACACATCTCTTTCTTTACTCTAAAAGGAAATGGTATTTTAGTGTTACTGGAAATTTTATACTTAAACTGAATGGATGCTTAACCCCTAACTCCCAAATCGTAGGTGTAATCTCCAAATCTCAACACAAACAGCCTGCCCCCTGAAAAAAAAAAAAAAAAACACACACACACCAGTACTGTTTTTCTTTGATTAGAAAACTAATGCATGACCACCAAAAAATACAAACAGTAGAGAAAGTTGGCAAAATAAGAGCCACCATCCTTCACAACCCTCACTCATCCCCACACCTCACAGAGATACACAGTGGTAACAGCTTGTGCTGATGTCTCCCCAGGTGCTCTAAGTCTAACGACAATAATGTTCAGAACAGAGTTTGTTTTTTTTAATCAAAGAAAACAATTGTCTCCAATTTAGGCATAACACTATACTTGCCAAAGTACAACGGACAAAAGATTCAGCAGCGTACATAAAACTACCATATCTTCACTTAAGTCTATGTGCAACTTACTGATTTTGTGTGAAAACTATTAAAATTTATAATTACTAAGATTTAATACTGTTGTTCTCATTTTCTTAGTCATCACATTAGTTCAGTGAGACCACAATCAAAAAAAAAAACCCAACAAAACCCATTTACTTATATACATATATATAATTTCTTGTATAAATTCTTACAAGGAACACTGGTTTTCTAAACATTGAGTCTAGTCAATTTTAGTTGACTTACCATAGTTTTCACAATGTTATTTGGCCAGGTCATTTTCCCAGGTCTTTGTCTGGTCGTCATGCATTCCCAGTATTTATCAATAAACGGTATGATATCCTGATTTTTAAAACAAAATATATTAAAGCCTTTATAGCTGCTTTCGAAATTATGCTCACACACACAAAAAAAACACTGCTGCATTTTCAAAGATCTCATCAGAATCAAAAGACAAACACATGTTTTTCATCTTTTAATAACTTATAACGTGAACAACATGTAGGTTGCGGGGTTTTCAAACAAGCATATACAACTCTTAGCCACACAGGGCTTATGAGCCGGTTAAGGGAAAAGACGTGCCGTTGTCTCCTGGTATCCTCTCCCCCGAGCTCCTGCTCCTCCGCGCTGGGGACACCTCTACCTGGACATCCTGCACGCACCTCAGACTCCTTGTGACTAGGACTGACCTCGAACCGCACCTCACGAATCTGCTCTGCACGTTTCTATTCTTGCTCTTCGCACTCAGGATCACCCCGAATCACAGGGTTCACACACGGAGTCACCCTCATCCTTCTCACACAACCTGCACATCTCAGCAGTCACCAACCGAACTTTAAAATTCCAGAAAATGTTCACCAATCAGGCCTCCTTCCTGCTCCAACTGTGGTCCTCGCCAGCCTCTGCTTACACGACTAACAGTGTCTGAACTTCATCCTCTGTCACCAACGTCCTCCCACCCTGGGCCACCTGCCCCAGCCTACCACTAATGTCCTTCACTAGAATCAGTTCCATGAACATGGAACCTTTACTGAAAGGAGCCAGGCTGAATTAGGGGAAGTATAAGGGAAGACTGGAACGTCTTCTTGTTCGAGAAGGTAAGGAAGAGTTCAGACTTATAGGGACATATCAAAAAGTGTCTGAAGTCAGCCAGGATGGGGCTACACTGGTCAAATCTGAGCATCAGAAATCCCGAAATCCCATGATGGACTATAAAAATCAGTGAGTCTTAAAACTAAAGACAAACAACAGCAACAACAATGACCGGGGGGAGGGCTCTTCTTTACAAAAGAACTATAACCGGTAAATATATTCTGTTGTACAAGGATTGAGGTTAGGATAATCAGTGGTTACAATTACCACTGCTTGAAAGGGTTGTGAGAACAAGATATTCACATGAACTCCACGTATTACCCATGAATTACTTAACGATTACAAAGAAAAAGGGTCTCTTTACAGTAGAGAAATCAAGTGGTCACATTTAGGATCACTAATAATAAAACAAGGCAATGTCTTATGCCTCCTAATGGAATACACAGAAAAACACATACTACCTATGTAATATTCTTGCCAAAAATGTTTAAGCTGAACCTAGTCATAAGGAAACAAGTTGATAAATCCAAATTGAGGAACATCATGGCAAACAACTGTCTAGGCTCTTCAAAATTTCAAATGTCATAGCAAACCAAAAAGTAAAAAGGAATTGCTCTAGAGATAAAAGGGACATTACAACCAAATTCAACGTGTGATCCTTGATCAGGTCCTGGCTGGAAGAAAAAATTATGAGGGACATTATGTAGACAACAATGTTGAGAAAATATACACTGTACACACAAAATACACAGCCTATATATATAAGAACACTGCACTAACATCAGCTCTTTGAGTGTGGTCATTGTACGGATGAGAGAATACTGGATAAAGTATAATATCTACAAGTTTATAGATATTATACTTACATGTAAGCCTTAAGTCTCACATAAGCTTACGGGGAAAATATACATAAAGCAAACAGCAAAATATTCACAGCAGGCAAATCTAGATAAGGAATAAACAGGCATCTATTGTAGTATCTGAATTTTTCTGTATATTTGAAAAATTCAAAATAACAATTTGGAAGGAAAAAACCAAAAGACAAATATAATCATAGCATACTTGTGTTTAAACACGTTCTTTTTAATGTAGGAAAAAGAGCTGGGCAGGGGCAAGGGGGGCCCTCTGCTGACTCCCTCAGCTTTCAGGATTAAGCCCTAACTCGTTTGTTTAGCAGAAAAGGCCTTACTCAGTCTGATCCTGAATATACTAGTCTCACTAAACAATGGAACAACAGACTGGTTCCAAATAGGAAAAAAGAGTACGTCAAGGCTGTATATTGTCACCCTGCTTATTTTACTTCTATGCAGAGTATATCATGAGAAACGCTGGCCTGGAGGAAGCACAAGCTGGAATCAAGACTGCCGGGAGAAATATCAATAACCTCAGATATGCAGATGACACCACTCTTATGGCAGAAAGTGAAGAAGAACTAAAGAGCCTCTTGACGAAAGTGAAAGAGGAGAGTGAAAAAGTTGGCTTAAAGCTTAACATTCAGAAAACTAAGATCATGGCATCCAGTCCCATCACTTCATGGCAAATAAATGTGGAAACAGTGGCAGACTATTTTTTGGGCTCCAAAATCATTGCAGATGGTTACTGCAGCCATGAAATTAAAAGACGCTTACTCTTTGGAAGGAAAGTTATGACCAACCTAGATAGCATATTAAAAAGCAGAGACATCACTTCGCCAACAAAGGTCAAGGCTATGGTTTTTCCTGTGGTCATGTATGGATGTGAGAGTTGGACTATAAAGAAAGCTGAGTACCGAAGAATTGATGCTTTTGAACTGCGGTGTTGGAGAAGACTCTTGAGAGTCCCTTGGACTGCAAGGAGATCCAACCAGTCCATCCAAAAGGAAATCAGCCCTGGGAGTTCATTGGAAGGACTGGTGTTGAAGCTGAAACTCCAATACTTTGGCCACCTGATGCGAAGAGCTGACTTATTAGAAAAGACCCTGATGCTGGGAAAGACTGAAGGCAGGAAGAGAAGGGGACGACAGAGGGTGAGATGGTTGGATGGTATCATCGACTCAATGAACATGGGTTTGGGTCGGCTCCGGGAGTTGGTGATGGACAGGGAGGCCTGGTGAGCTGCGGTTCAGGGGCTCGCAAGGCATCAGACACGACTGAGCGACTGAACTGAACTAAACACCCTATACCAATCAATGCTGTTCTTTTTCTTTTGGTCAAGTCATGCGGCTTGTGGGATTTTAGTTCCTCGATCAGGGACTGAACCCGTGCCCCGGGCGGTGGAAGCTGAGTCCTAACCACTAGACCATCAGGGAAGAGAGGAGTCCCCAGCCAGTGTCTTCTAAACTGTAGGTTGCAGTCAATTAGTGGGGTATACAATCAATCTTGTAGGTCAAAGCTAGCATTGACTAGAATAGAAAATATCAGCATATGGAGAGAGAAGGTGACAGGGTGCTTCAGTCTTTAAAGACTCACGGATGGGCTCACCATCTAATTTTGGAATACTAACTTTAGTCATGTAGTTTAACAATAAAGCATAAATTTTTTTTAATAAGTCAACCTTTTCCCCAACAAAATCCGTGATAGGGATCCATAAAAACAGCACAAACTAAGCTAAAAAGGTTCACCTCAAAATCTGATTATTAATTGTGGAACAGACAATTGTTTGCTTCTGTAAAGCCAATCAAAACTATTTAAAGATTCACCCTTCTAAGAGCTAAGCCAATGACATAATGAACACACACCAAGAAGTTAGTAAATCACACGAAATGAGAAAAACGGAATCACTGAATCTACAGTCATACATTCATAAAAACTGGGAGAAGAGAACCTGTTGGGCTGTACAGTTGACCCTTGAAAACTCATGGGGTTAGGGGGACTGGACTGTCCACAGTCAAAAATCCTCCTATAGTTTTACAGTCGGCCCTCTGTATTCGTGGTTCTACACCCAAGGATTCAACCAGCCTTGAATTATGCAGGACTGCGGTATGTATTTACTGAAAAAATCCGCATGTACGTGAACCACTGACGTTCACAGCTGTGTTGTTCAAGGGCCCACTGTATTCAGAAGTCCCTCCTGGTTCTCTGGCATGATCGCAATGACAGTAATTCCATCTCTACCTTATCTTTGGAGAACATGGTTTTTGGATGCTCATCTTGTGTTCGGGACTGCCACGTTAGGTTGGCCAAAGCACTAAGGCACATTTCTTTCAAGTCTATAAAAGCAAAAGGGAAGAAAGAGTTACTGTAGTAATATATTCCTGCTACCACAGGAATATTCAACCAGACGGTCCACAGATTAACAACTACAGCATCATCTGATCTAAAACGGACAAGAGCAGGCATCCAGAGCTAAGCCCCAACGTCAATTCTACCAGCTTCGTGGCAGAGGTTCCCTGATTTGGCTGAGCCTAGATCCCTTTTCTCTGCCAGCTAACCAGAGGAGGTCACTGTGCAGCCCTCCAAGGCCTGTCCTTACTTGCTTGCTTCCGGAGGAAATAGGTGTTCCCGCTGTGGTGGCACACGTTGCAGTGGAAACTGTAGTTGGTCATGAATGGTAGACAGGATCTGGAGAACACCAAATGGAGCAAATTAGTGAGCTTCTGAACACACACTTAAAAGAAGCAGATCAACAGGGATCTTTTCCCTCAGTGAAAGTTAAATGATGCTAATATAGTAATACACTCTCAAAACTTGAGAAGGGCACCAAAACAGGGCCCGTTGTAGTTTTACAAATAGCTGAACTTTTCCATCACAAAAATTTAGCAGGACATTATCCACCACAGTTGATGATTCAATATATGGCAGGTTCTGACTGGAGCCCCTATCCAGGCTAGTTTATTACAGTTTTTAAACACCTAAAAAGAGTATACTAGGCCACTTGTGGAAGAAGACAAAGCAGTCTCTTTAAATATCTTTGCACTGAAATATCTATATTTAAATTATATTTAAGTCTCTTTGTAAAGTGTCAATAAAATTGTTGGAAAGGGCAGACAGAGGTATAAAAAGATTAACTTCAAAATGTAAATAATTATTCAAGAACAACACATAAGTCCAAAAACATTACCTGCGTCATTACCAAATGAATCCTACAGATGACAGCCTTGAAGAATTTATTTTTTATTTACTTATTTTTTAACATTCACTCTTCTTCTCTGAAACACATTATTATCTTAAATATTTATTCATTTGGCTGCTCTGGGCCTTGGTTGTGGCACACAGGATCTTTGTTGAGGCATGCAGGATCTAGTTCCCTGACCAGGGATTGAACCTGGGCCCCCTGCACTGGAAGTGTGGAGTCTTAGCCACTGGGCCACCAGGAAAGTCCTGTTTTTAAGAATTTAAAGGACTGAAGTAGTAACTTCAGATTTAAGAGTTAAGGAAGATTTTTCAAAGACACAAATTATGAACTGGATTTGGAAAAACAAGCTGCTTTTCTTTTCTATAGGTGAACTAGTTTATGTAGAGATAAAAAACTGCAAATTTGGAGGCAAAGGGGCAATCTGGTGCACACCAGTTTGGCCAGGGGAGGGGAGTTGTCAGAGATATGCTGAAAGGCTTGCAAGGTAGGAAGTAGCAGAGGCCTTACATGCCTGGGGAAGTGAATTTTCTCTGTGGGTAACAGGAACACCTTGAAGGGGAAGCCATGTGGTGAAAGTGGTAAGTTTGGTAACAGAACAGGTCTGAAGGGAGGAAGAGATAAAGAAAAGGGAATATGTGAGAAGCTTCTTCAGCAGTTACAGAAGGTATTAAAAGAAAAAAGGCCTCACACAGAGTGAAATAACAAAACTGGGCAAGTAAGTGTACAAGAAGAAAAGAAACTGGTTAAGCTTAGGGGCTGATTTTATGTGAGGGGGCAGCAAGTGAAAGGAATCCTAACCACTGAGACTCCTTGTAGGTGTCAGCTCACTTCCTAAGAGATGAGCTCAGGGGCAAAAGCAGGCCTGACTGTCTGAAGGCAGAGAAGAAGCCGGTGGAAGGAACTGGGGGCTAACAGGACCCGTGCATTAGTGCAGCGTGGTGCTGTGCTGGTGACTGGAACAGCATGGGAAAAGCTTGGTCCTGAAAAGGAGAAAGCAACAGAGAAACAGAAGACTGGTTTAAGTTGGAAAAGAAGAAATCAAAATAAAGACAGGTTTATCATGGACTCTGCTCAAACTTAGCTGGTAAAGAATCTGCCAGCAATGCAGGAGACCCGGGTTCGATCCCTGGGTCAGGAAGATCCCCTAGAGAAGGAAATGGCAACCCAGTTCAGTACTCTTGCCTGGAGTCTGGTGGGCTACAGTCCATGGGGTCACAAAGAGTCAGACATGACTGTGCGACTATGCTCAGTTCAGTTCTGCTGAAACTAATTTCACATATCCTTAAAGAGATGTTTCCAGGTGTGTGTCTACCACCGCCATTCAAGGAAGAAACATCCTTATGAATGTTAAGGTCAGGTTCCCTCACCTTTACCTCTCTCTACAGCCCCTTCTGCAACAGCCTGTTGTGGTAAGCTCATTTATAGAAGAGAGAGGCAGGTGTACAATAATTAACAAACACGATCAGGTGGTTAGAGCAGTTTTTTTCATATCCTGCTAGCTCACTCACTTCCTCCATCCGCCATAAAAGATAATCTGTCCAACCCATTGGGTTTTAGGTGTAACTTCTCAGATTCAGGTACACACTGGTCACCACCAAACCTCTGAACTGTGGTTTGATTCGTTTCTGCATCACTCCGAGTTATCTCTCTGGTAAATTTCCTTTCCTAGGCCCTGTTTATCCAAACAAATTCTCCTTGTGAAAGTGGCCCAATTTGAGGTCTTTCCTAACTGACGAGCTTGTATATTTTCTCTTAGGTCTTTCTACCAAGATCAATTCTTCTGACCACTCAATGTTTTTCTTTCTGTTTAAAACATTCAACCTTCAATGTCAACAGTCACATGTTAATTAGTATATTAACACTACTTTAACTTTTTAACTAGAAGACATTCAACAGATTATAAAGGAAGGTATTTCTTCACAAACCAACCCAAGGGAGGTTAATTTCAGAACTAACAATGCAGCCCTCTTTTGATATAGTCTTGAAGCAGATGATGTTAAGAAGAGGTGGCAAGAATACACAGAAGAACTGTACAAAAAAGATCTTCACGACGCAGATAATCACGATAGTGTGATCACTCACCTAGAGCCAGACATCCTGGAATGTGAAGTCAAGCGGGCCTTAGAAAGCATCACTATGAACAAAGCTAGTGGAGGTGATGGCATTCCAGTTGAGCTATTTCAAATCCTGAAAGATGATGCTGTGAAAGTGCTGCACTCAATATGCCAGCAAATTTGGAAAACTCAGCAGTGGCCACAGGACTGGAAAAGGTCAGTTTTCATTCCAATGCCAAAGAATGCTCAAACTACCACACAATTGCACTCATCTCACATGCTAGTAAAGTAATGCCCAAAATTCTCCAAGCCAGGCTTCAGCAGTACATGAACCGTGAACTTCCTGATGTTCAAGCTGGTTTTAGAAAAGGCAGAGGAACCAGAGATCAAATTGCCAACATCCGCTGGATCATGGAAAAAGCAACAGAGTTCCAGAAAAACATCTATTTCTGCTTTATTGACTATGCCAAAGCCTTTGACTGTGTGGATCACAAGAAACTGTGGAAAATTCTGAAAGAGATGGGAATACCAGACCACCTGACCTGCCTCTTGAGAAATCTGTACGCAGGTCAGGAAGCAACAGTTAGAACTGGACATGGAACAATGGACTGGTTCCGAATAGGAAAAGGAGTACGTCAAGGCTGTATATTGTCACCCTGCTTATTTAACTTATATGCAGAGTACATCATGAGAAACGCTGGACTGGAAGAAACACAAGCTGGAATCAAGATTGCCGGGAGAAATATCAATAACCTCAGATATGCAGATGACACCACCCATATGGCAGAAAGTAAAGAAGAACTAAAGAGCCTCTTGATGAAAGTGAAAGAGGAGAGTGAAAAAGTTGGCTTAAAGCTCAACATTCAGAAAACAAAGATCATGGCATCTGGTCCCATCACTTCATGGGAAATAGATGGGGAAACAGTGGAAACAGTGTCAGACTTTATTTTTTGGTGCTCCAAAATCACCGCAGATGGTGACTGCAGCCATGAAATTAAAAGACGCTTACTCCTTGGAAGAAAAGTTATGACCAACCTAGACAGCATATTCAAAAGCAGAGACATTACTTTGCTGACTAAGGTCCATCTAGTCAAGGCTATGGTTTTACCTGTGGTCATGTATGGATGTGAGAGTTGGACTGTGAAGAAGGCTGAGTGCTGAAGAATTGATGCTTTTGAACTGTGGTGTTGGAGAAGACTCTTGAGAGTCCCTTGGACTGCAAGGAGATCCAACCAGTCCATTCTGAAGGAGATCAGCCCTGGGATTTCTTTGGAGGGAATGATGCTAAAGCTGAAGCTCCAGTACTTTGGCTACCTCATGTGAAGAGGTGACTCACTGGAAATGACTTTGATGCTGGGAGGGATTGAGGGCAGGAGGAGAAGGGGATGACAGAGGATGAGATGGCTGGATGGCATCATGGACTCGATGGACGTGAATCTGAGTGAACTCTGGGAGTTGGTGATGGATATGGAGGCCTGGTGTGCTGCTATTCATGGGGTTGCAAAGAGTCGGCCACGACTGAGTGACTGAACTGAACTGAACTATCTAAATTTATTTGAATATGAAAAGAACACCCCAGAGAGCCAGCAGTATAGTCAATTCGATAGAGTCAGTAATGCTCTCTTGCTCACTGTTGACTGAATCTCCTAAATAAGAAGCCTTTCATTCTCAAATTCTTAATATGATTTTAATTCACTAGAAGAGAGGCAAAGACTGGAAATTGGTTTTGCTGAGCAGAGAATTCAGGACACCTAAAGGAAGAGAGTTAGAAACCAAAAGGATAAAAGGATGTCAGGCATGAAGAGGCACCTGCCAGCTCAGATTTTTGACATCAGGCTTTATCCACCATGTACACCAATCCTTTCCCCAAATCCACAATATCCAATACAAGGTTTAAATGGTACTGTCTCAAATTTGTTTAGGTAATGCTTTGTAACTGCACAGTTTTGTCTCCTAAGCACAAAGACAAGGATAATACCTACCATTCTACCTATTAAGGGCAATGCCCTTAGTAGACTAAAAACATGCTCAGACTATTAAAACAATTACTGATTCAAATCCTACTACTCACTGAACCAGAATCAGGAGTCACGGGAAATCCTATGCATTTAGATTCGCCCACACACCTAACTGGGCTTCCCCGGTGGCTCAGATGGTATCTTTACCTGTAGTGAGGGAGACCTGGGTTCGATCCTTGGAGTGGGGCCATCTGTTAGACATGTTGAGATCTACTATTTAACACAGCAATTCTCACAAAAGACTCTGAAAAATACTCACGAGGTATCTATGCCGAAGGTGTCTGCTGTGAACCATTTGGTACATATTCCACACTGCAGCTCCACCTCTCCCAACTGACGGCCATTTTCTTCATCCACGGAGCCTGCCTGAGTATCCATCACCTCTGAAGTATCCCCAGCACCTTCCTGTGTCCACAGAACCATCAGAGAATTGTGTCAGTTGATCTGATTGTATTTTTGATTCATTTAAAAAACCAAAAAAAAAAAAAAAAAAACCCTTTTGCCTGGAATTGCTATCTTCCAGTACTTTGCCAAAATGACCAGTGCAAAGGGGGAGAAGAGGGTACCCCTACATGTTCTCTAGGCCTTTTAGAAAACATAAGAGCTGCTCCTTTGGCCACATACATGCAAATCTACAAGAAAGGTAATCTTGTAGATATCAAAGAAATGGGCACTGTTCAAAAATGAATACCCTGCAGAACAAAACTGGAAGAGTCTACAATGTTACCCAGCATGTTGGCATCATTGTAAACAATCAAGTTAAGGGCAAGATTCTTGCCAAGAGAATTTCTGTGTGTATTGAGCATATTAAGCACGCTAACAGCTGAGACATCTTCCTGAAATGCATGAAGGAAAAGGATCAGAAAAAGAAGGATGTCAAAGAGAAAAGTACTTGAAATGTACTTGGGCTCAACTGAAGCGCCAGCCTGCTTCACCCAGAGAAGCACACTGCGTGAGAACCAAAGGAAAGGGGTCTGAACTGTTGAAGCCCACTGGAAAACAAAAGAACTGAAGGGGTGGGGGGGGGGGGACCCTTTAAAAAACCAACCCTATCGACTGTGCAGTAGAAACACTCAAAAAGAAATACTTACAAGTGTATCTTTTCCATTAGAGGATTCTGTCTCCAAGCCACCACTTACATCAACCGAGTTTGCATCACTGTAAAGTAAGGAGAGCACTCATGGAAGAAATTTCAGAAGAAAACCTGAAAACGCCTATTTCCAAAGATGATGATCCAAGTACAGCTGAACGTCACACCCCTACTCTTTTTCAGCCAAGCCAATGCTCAGACAGGATGCTCAGCACTAGGAAGAAGGCGGCCAAGATGAACTCAAGCCCGTGGGGCACAAGGAAACCTTACCGGCCCTTGCAGACAAGTCTACAGAGGACAGAACTGGTCCCTGGGGAGGTTCGCAGAGATGCACCTCTCCCACTGTGTTTTCAGAGGGACACACTCCTTCCAGCCTGGCAATACAAAGTGGTTTCCCTCTCTGGGAATTTTGAAGGGTTCCTGCTAAAAAAGGGGTCGGGGTAGCTACCAGCCCCCTGCCGGAGGAGTTAGGGCTGGGAGGGAGGCCGAGAAACCGGGAAAGGTGTGCAAAGGGGCGTAGCCTGAGATACGATTCAGAGGGGACGGGTCTAGCGGCGGGCGGGACTAAGGCCCCGGTAAAGGCAGGGCGAGCCGTTGGCCGCCAGGCCTAGGTTCGGAGCAGGGCGGGTGGGAGTGCTCACAGGAGCCGCGGGATTCCGAGAGGGACAGGCCTCCCGACCCCCACCCCCGTCTTCCTCGGGCCACAGGGTGCCTTACCCGCTTTCGGCCTCTCCGGAGCCGGGCTCCGCGGAGGCTGGAGCAGCAGACGTCCCCTCTCCGGCCGGAGCAGCCGCTACGGCTGCTGCCGGCTTCGTCTCCCCTTCTTCTGCTGGTGTTGCATTGGCAGCCGCTGCCGGCCCGGATCCTGCGCTCACTCCCGGTCCTGGTCCGCTTCCCGCCGCCGCCATCACTGCCGCCTTCTAGACTTCTCGCGAGAATACTACCTCCTTCTCGCGCGAGATGCTCGCCAGCTTGCTCACCTTCAAACAGCAAAGGACTCACGGTGGGTCCGCCGTCTGTGTGGGGAAGGCTCTCTCCAAGTCCGCTTTAAGGGCAGGCGGGCGGGCGGAGGTGGGCGGGACCTGGAGGCTGCCGAGCTACCAATGCAGCCCGCGGAAGGCGGTCGGGGCTTGTTAGGTTTTTTTCTAGGACGCAGTTCGTATGAAAGTGGACGCAGCGCATTTTCGTGGCCAAGCCTGCAAGTCACCGCGCAGATAAGGCACCCTGAGAGCGCTGGCGGCCTAAAGGCCCTGGACGCTCTGTTGTGTTCTGCAGACGCCTCTCACCGTTAGAGGTGGAACATGCCTTCCCGCCCCAGGAATTTGTTGTCGTATATTGCCCTCCTGATCTGCCACTTTGAGCAGGTTTCCTAGTGACATCTACAGGTGGGCGCCTGGACTGAATCCCAGAGCCCCATCTACGCCGGGAAGGGGACGTGGATGGAGTCTCCAGGCGGAAAAAGTCGAAAGCACTGTGTTCCTGAAACTGCAAGAAGCTTAATACCGTTAAGAGGAGGAAAATGAAGCCTAAGTGTTAAGGTGCTGGAGGACTTATGAATATAGAGAAATTTGGTCCTTAGAGAAAGGGACAGGTAATGGGCCAAAGGTAAGAATTTGAGGAATCAACGACAGTGCAGGTAGGTGAGGTCGTTGGAATGAGCGGAGTCATTCGGAGCCATGCTATCCAAACTCCTGGAAGTATTAGAGCTAGGACATCTTTCAGGAAATCAGTGTTTACATCGTAATTTCTAGAAAGCAGCCTAAAGATACACCTTTCCCCCTATTTTTAACACTTTCACGTCCACTTTTCTACCCCTTTACTAAAGAAAGTCATATGGGGAATCCAGTCTGACTACGCAATGTATTGTCCCAGGCTGTGAAACCTCTGGGACACCACACACAAGAACGGTTGGGAATAATATATATTTTGATTTCTAATTTCTTCCCAATTTCTTGCTTTTAACAAAATTGAAGGAATAACTAATTGATAGATACTACTGGCTGATACAGATTATTTTTCAAATTGTTGGTGATACATGCTTCAAATAGGTGAAACTTTAAGAAGAAACAATAATTGCACAAAGTATCTCCCCCTAATATTTATTATAGTGGCAATTTTAATATATAGCCACAAAAATCTTTGATACCTCCTTCCTCCAGCAAGTAGAATTTGAATTATCCAGTCCTTCGAGTGTGTGCAAGGGACTTGGTGCCTTGCTTCTAAAACAGAACATGGAAAAGGAGAATAGTAGTTTTTACAGTGGGGAAACTGGCAGACACCTCTTTAACCAAGTGGTCAAGGTTAACACCAGTGGGTGAAGTCATGTTATCAGTTATCCCCTGATGTGAGGCAGTGGAGAACTCTACTTCATCTCTGGAAGTCTTTGCAAAAATTCACAACCCCAGACTAATCAAGAGAAAACATCAGCCCAATACAAATTGAGACCTTCTTGAAAATACGTAACCAGTACACCTCAAAACTGTGAACATCATGAAAGACAAGGAAAGACTGAGAAACTCACAGATTGGAGAAGACCAAGGAGACATGACGATTATATGCAAGTAGGATCCTGGATTGTATTCTGGAACTGAAAAGGGACATAGTGGAAAAATTGGTGAAATCTGAATAATAAAGTCTGTAGTTAAATGATAAGTATTATAACAACTTTATTTTGTTCCCTGTACCATGCTTTAAGATACTGACTGTAGGGGAAGCTGGATTATATGGGGGACCCCTTTGAACTGTCTTTGCAACTCTAAAATTAATTGAAAATTTAAAAGGTAATTGGTGGGGGCAGAATCCACATTGCAGTGGATTGAGAAATGAGTAGAGGGCTAGAAGTAGACGTGTGCAGACGCATCTTTCCGCTTTTTTCCTGATGCATTTTATTTTTATAAAGAAAAGACCTCAGTTAATACAGCAAAGTGTCCACATCTGTCAGATTTGTTTGTGTGTTACACGATTCCCTGCACTGTCTCAGTGGCTTTGAAATAGTCCCTAAATACATGTTTGGCTCTGAAGGAGAGAGAACAGTTGGATGGAGAGAACAATTTCTGAAAGAAATTCAGAGTTGGGGCAGAGGATAGACTGATGAAACAGCTTTACTCATCAATAGGAAGGGAGAGGTTGAAAATACAGGAGGCTTGGTGGTTGATGGAGCAGCTTTGTAAAGAAAGTGGGTGCAGAGTTAAGTGAACTGACAGAGATGGAGAGGTTATTCTTGATGACAAGGAGGGACTCCATCTCGTGAGACTGGAGGAAAGAAGGGGCAGTGGAATAAGAATGCCATTTCTAATAAGGGGAACAGGAGACCAAGGGAAAATATTGTTGGCTGAGCTCTGAGCCTATACATCTTCTGTGGCTTCCATTTCTGTCTTCCATGCTGTCTTCCAACATACATATAACAGCAAAGATGAATGGAAACATTTGGAGTTTTCAGTTTTGCCTTGTAGATAAAACAGAGCCAGTTTGGGGAACAATCAAAGACGATAGAAAGCAGTTCAGATGATTTAACCATGGCATCTGAGAAAGCAGAGGAACTGGAAAAACGAAGAATTCCATGTCAAAGTTTGGAGAAGGCAGGAACTGGAATGGTGAGAAGTTGAAATAAGAGAAGAGCGTACTTGAACATCACTTGAGCATCAAAACTTTAGGAGAATTCCATGGCCAGCTCACCTGTGAGTAAAAGTAGGCGAAGCAAGGAGGAACCAGACCTCACTTCTGGGCTTCCAGAGCAAGGCATCCACCAAACCGGGCACCTCCTCAAGGTTGATTAAAATTAAAATCACTAACAGCACCAGGTTGGAGGTTTAGGATGCACACACAGAAACACGGTTTTGGAAGCTCTCAACTGAATCTCCCCAATTTCAGGCTTTCCCACTCCAGTATATCTTGGCCAATCCTTCCACACACCACTGAATCACTTCTTGCCTGAGGAAGGTACTTACTGCCTTTCAGAGAGAAGTCAGACTCAGCTCCCTGCTCAAGAGCGCCCAGCAAGTGGTCTCCCTGTCCTGTGGGAACCCACCACGCTCATCAGGAGTTGCCCCATCCGCAGCTTCCTGGTTTGGTCCTGCTTCCCTGCATTTGCTCTGCTTTCCTGCATCCTGTTTGCCCTTTGCTCCATCTCATATCCACGTGCATTACATCAAGACCCACATCAAAGTTGTCTCCTCTGCAAACCTTTCTTCCTGCAGTTTTTAAGTGGGTGCATATGATTCAGTAGTCCTGGATTAAAAAGAAGCATATTTTCTGGTGGGCCCACAGTCTAGAATCCCATTTGGCTCATCTGTATGAGGTCTAGTGCGGGGAATTCTTTCCCTCTTAACAAACCGTGATATCTTAATATACTTTTCTAAAATGTTCAAAAGGATCAGCTCCCCAACCCACATTCAGTTCGTTCTTGCCTCCTCTTCTTTGCTTGGGGTGTTGTCTCTGACTTGAACGGCAAATGTTAAAGAACATGTTTTAAAATAGTATTGTGACCATTGTTTCACCAAGTGCATGCACATGCGTGTGTGTGTGTGTGTGTGTGTGTGAGTTGCTCAGTTGTGTCCAACTCTTTGTGACTCCATGAACTATAGCCCATCAGGTTACTCTGTCCATGGAATTCTCCAGGCAAGAATACAGGAGTGGGTAGCCATTCCCTTCTCCAGGGGATCTTCCGGACTCAGGTATCAAACCCAGGTCTCCTGCATTGCAGGCAGACTCTTTACTGTTTGAGCCACCCAGGAAGCCCGTTGTTTCACCGTATAAAATAATTATTATTTTAGATGAAATTAATAAGTTTAAGAAACAATTATTTTGACTGATGTCATTTCTGGACTTGTTTTTGTTTTTGGCAGTGCTGCATGCCTTACAGGATCTTAGTTCCCCAACCAGGGGTGAATCTTTGACCACTGGAGGATTCCCCAAATTTCTGGACTTGAGAATGAAAAAGGAGATAAAAATAAAAAAGCAGTATTACACTGTGATCCTACCTTTGTACGTATTTGTTGGTATGCATATGCACGCTCAGTGGTGTTCAGCCCTGCCGCCATCACTCCAAATGTTGCCTTTAAAAACTTCTTCCTGAAAAGCATCTGGGAGTGTGGGTCTTTTGAGCCCAAACCACCTTTTCTCCTTGCTGGGCCCTGCAATAGACCTTTTCTGCTCCACACTCCAATGTCTTGGTTTGTGTGGCCTCACTATGTGTCAGGCACATGAACTTGGGTTCAATGACAGTACTTCTATTATCTTTAGAGCAGAAAAAAAGATGTTTCAGACCCTTATGGAACCAGTTTACTCATTTAAAAAAAAAACACAGGGAATTCCCTGGTGGTCCGGTGATTAGGACTCCATGCTTCCACTAAAGGGCACACAGGTTTGATCCCTGGTCGGGGAACTGAGATCCTGCAAACTGCATGGTCCAAAAAAGAAGAGATATGGATTCTAATTCTGCAGAAACGGACCCAAATCTGTGTCCATTTTATGTCTGTCTATCAGCACCCATGGGCTTGTAGTAAAGAACCTGCCTACCAATGCAGGAGATGTAAGAGACACAGGTTTGATTCCTGGGTTGGGACAATCCCCTGCAGGAAGGCATGGCAACCCACTTCAGTGTTCTTGCCTGGAGAATCCCATGGACAGAGGAGCCTGGTGGGCTATAGTCCATGGGGTTGCAAAGAGTCAGATACAACTGAAGCAACTTTAGTGTCAGCATACATGCATACATACATACACACACACACACACACACATCAGCACCCATACTCAGCCCTTGCATGAATATTGTCTTGCTGGGCCTTCAAAGAAGAATGAAGGTTTCCAGAAAGTCCTACAACTTAACAACCTGCTTTTTGACCTTCTTCCTCCTCCCAGGAGCCTGCCCTTAGCAAAATAGAGTCATCCTTTGGAATCTGATGTGGGGATGGTTCCAGGACCCCTGAGAAAACCAAAGTCTTCAGATGCTCAAGTTCCCTTAAATAAAATATAATATTTGCATATAACCTACACAGATCCTCCCATATACTCTGAGTCGTCTCTAGATTACTCATACCTAATACAACATCAATGCTATGTTAATAGTTGCTGGTGCACAACAAATTCACATTTTGCTCTTTGGAAGTGATGAGTTTCAGGAAAACGTTTTTAAAGGGCAAGGTGAGGGACGGGAAGTCCCAGGATATATGGTCAGCGTGTGCACAATTCACTAATTGGTTGGTGAGGTAATAGGGCAATGTCAGGGCTTAACAGTTCTTAGGCTCCCGTAGATCTGGGCGCTGTGTGTTCATGGTCATCAGTTCATTTCTTCCCCTGGGTGGTGGACAGAGCATCTGCAAAAGAACTCAGGAAATGTGCATCAGATACTGTGATCTAGGTGCCGCAGAGAGGAGCTAAAGCAGAGGATATGGGGGAAGGCCTGTTCATCCTCACACCGCCCCCCAAACCCCTGGAAGGCCCCATGGGCTCCTGCTTGGTTACCACGGGGCTTTGTATCAAGCTCACAATATGGCAGATGTAGTGGAAGAGTTTCTGAAGTAGTAAATTTCCCCTCTTCTCCCTGTTTAGTCTTCTACCAGTTTCCCTCCCTCTCTCCCTCCCCACAAAGTGCTTAACCCTGGCTTTGCATTAAAATCATCTTGGGAGCTTAAAAAAAAGACACTGCCCTTTAAAAAAAGACAGTATAATTGAACCCTGTAAAAGAGGGGTCCCGGAACTGATAGAGTTAAGAAAGCTTCCTACATGGTTCTACTGTGCCTTGCTGCCTCCAGGAGACAGGGCAGAGGGAAAAAGAAATGGCCTATTATATCTGTTCCTTAGAAGCCCAGAAAGGGCTCAGAACATAAGTAGAATATTTGGGATAAATGCTTTTCCTTCCCCATGAAGAGACTATCCAGGAGATGAGAAGGGGTGGGCCATGATTGTGTAAAGTCTAGGTGGAGGTAGCCTGGGACTCAGCCTTGCAGACACCTTGGTGCCTTGGTGTGGCTCAGATGAGGCAGGAAGACTCCTGTGTCCTCTAACCTGGCCCGTATGTAGCAGAGGGAGTAGCAGGAGCTCAAGGATCAAGGCTCCGAGGATGCACAAGGGCCCATAACGGGACACCAGGTGGGGCAAGGGAAGGCTCGGTGGATGCCCAAGTGCGTAGGTAGCATCAAACACCAGCTGCCCCCGCCCTGAACACTGGAATTCCTGTCCCTAGAGACTTAAACACAAACTCCTAGGAAGAGAGAGGAGCCTCAAATTAAACGGATATATAGCCCCCAACAGAATACAGTTCAAAAGAAATCCTGTGTGGGATTATATGAAGAAATGTAAAGAGAAGGTAAACAGGAAATTATGTTCGATCATGTAGAAGAAAAGATGTCACCTGCCATATCAGTAAACAAAGGACGTTGCAGCCACCACCATCGCTACTAGAGTCACCCTGAAGGTGCACCTTGATGGGACTCAGGATGAGAAAGGAGGATGTTAACCTAGATAGTTAAGATGCATATCAGTTCAGTTCAGTTCAGTCGCTCAGTCGTGTCCGACTCTTTGCGACCCCTGAATAGCAGCACTCCAGGCCTCCCTGTCCATCACCATCTCCCGGAGTTCACTCAGACTCACGTCCATTGAGTCCGTGATGCCATCCAGCCATCTCATCCTGGGTCGTCCCCTTCTCCTCCTGCCCCCAATCTCTCCCAGCATCAGAGTCTTTTCCAATGAGTCAACTCATTGCATGAGGTGTCCAAAGTACTGGAGCTTCAGCTTTAGCATCATTCCTTCCAAAGAAATCCCAGGGTTGATCTCCTTCAGAATGGACTGGTTGGATCTCCCCGCAGTCCAGGGGACCTTCAAGAGTCTTCTCCAACACCACAGTTCAAAAGCATCAATTCTTCAGCACTCAGCCTTCTTCACAATCCAACTCTCACATCCATACATGACCACAGGAAAAACCACAGCCTTGACTAGACGGACCTTAGTCAGCAAAGTAATGTCTCTGCTTTTGAATATGCTATCTAGGTTGGTCATAACTTTTCTTCCAAGGAGTAAGTGTCTTTTAATTTCATGGCTGCAGTCACCATCTGCGGTGATTTTGGAGCCCCCCAAAATAAAGTCTGACACTATTTCCACTGTTTCCCCATCTATTTGCCATGAAGTGATGGGACCAGATGCCATGATCTTCGTTTTCTGAATGTTGAGCTTTAAGCCAACTTTTTCACTCTCCTCTTTCACTTTCATCAAGAGGCTTTTTAGTTCCTCTTCACTTTCTGCCATAAGGGTGGTGTCATCTACATATCTGAGGTTATTGATATTTCTCCCGGCAATCTTGATTCCAGCTTGTGTTTCTTCCAGTCCAGCGTTTCTCATGATGTACTCTGCATATAAGTTAAATAAGCAGGGTGACAATATACAGCCTTGACGTACTCCTTTTCCTATTTGGAACCAGTCTGTTGTTCCATGTCCAGTTCTAACTGTTGCTTCCTGACCTGCATACAGATTTCTCAAGAGGCAGGTCAGGTGGTCTGGTATTCCAATCTCTTTCAGAATTTTCCACAGTTTATTGTGATCCACACAGTCAAAGGCTTTGGCATAGTCAATAAAGCAGAAATAGATGTTTTTCTGGAACTCTGTTGCTTTTCCCATGATCCAGTGGATGTTGGCAATTTGATCTCTGGTTCCTCTGCCTTTTCTAAAACCAGCTTGAACATCAGGGAGTTCACGGTTCACGTATTGCTGAAGCCTAGCTTGTAGAATTTTGAGCATTACTTTACTAGCATGTGAGATGAGTGCAATTGTGCAGTATTTTTGAGCATTCTTTTGCATTGCCTTTCTTTAGAATTGGAATGAAAACTGACCTTTTCCAGTCCTGAGGCCACTGCTGAGTTTTCCAAACTTGCTGGCATATTGAGTGCAGCACTTTCACAGCATCATCTTTCAGGATATGAAACAGCTCAACTGGAATTCCATCACCTCCACTAGCTTTGTTCATAGTGATGCTTTCTAAGGCCCAGTTGACTTCACATTCCAGGATGTCTGGCTCTAGATTAGTGATCACATCATCATGATTATCTCAGTCGCGAAGATCTTTTTTGTACAGTTCTTCTGTGTATTCTTGCCACCTCTTCTTAATATCTTCTGCTTCTGTTAGGTCCAGACCATTTCTGTCCTTTATCGAGCATGAAATGTTCCCTTGGTATCTCTAATTTTCTTGAAGAGATCTCTAGTCTTTCCCATTCTGTTGTTTTCCTCGATTTCTTTGCATTGATTGCTGAAGAAGTCTTTCTTATCTCTTCTTGCTAGTCTTTGGAACTCTGCATTCAGATGCTTATATCTTTCCTTTTCTCCTTTGCTTTTCACCTCTCTTCTTTTCACAGCTATTTGTAAGGCCTCCCCAGACAGCCATTTTGCTTTTTTGCATTTCTTTTCCATGGGGATGGTCTTGATCCCTGTCTCCTGTATAATGTCACGAACCTCATTCCATAGTTCATCAGGCACTCTATCTATCAGATCTAGACCCTTAAATCTATTTCTCACTTCCACTGTATAATCATAAGGGATTTGGTTTAGGTCATACCTGAATGGTCTAGTGGTTTTCCCTACTTTCTTCAATTTAAGATGCATATGGAAGGGATGAATTCAATGAGCCTGTGCTAAGTTGCTTCAATCTTAAGGGCTGTAACCTATCAGACTCCTCTGTCCATGGGATTCTCCAGGCGAGAATACTGGAGCGGAGGCCGTTTCCTCCTCCAGGGGACCTTCCCCACCCAGGGATAGAAACTTGGTCTCATGTCTCCCGCACTGGCAAGCAGGATCTTTACCATTAGCGCCACCTGGGAAGCCCTTTCAATGAGCCCAGAGTCTTGCACCTTCCGTGCACAGAAAAGTGCACTAAATTCCTTAACTTGAGGTGTCTGTTTTCCTTTCATTAATAGTAATCTTTTCATGCTCCAACTACCTGGTTTTCATTGCAAAAACTATATATCCTGGCTCTTCCCTTACTTTTTTCAGAGCAGCCTTTCAGAGCTGAGAGACCGTCTTTTGAGCTTAAGTTTTGTCCATGAAATAGAACATAATTCTCAGCTTTTAGGTTGTGCTCTTTTTTTTTTTTTTTTAGTTGAGAATTATAAAAAGAAAGATAAATTCCTTGCCAACTTGAGCCCAAGAATCTCATCTGTGACACTGGTCAAGATGAAAGTGTTAGCCTCCGGAAGAACTGTATTTGTACTTTATAGAGAGGATCCTGGGCTCCCAGAAGTCTTCAGCATCTGAGAGAGAGAGATTGTATGGACTCAAGCATGTCCCATCCCTGAACCAGCCTTGGCCAAGAGTCTCCGGACCCTTTCCTAAAAAAGAGCATCTGGTTAGATGCCCAGAACTCTACAGATTCCTAGGGTTTCCCCCTGCTCACCCCATCCCCACACCAGCCCATGCCCCAATGTTTGTATCATCTATAAAGCAAAACAAAGCATTTTGTGTTCATTATAATTGTCACAAACATGGAGATAATTATTGTGGTGCTTCATCTCACTGGGGCATTCCTTTAGTCTCTGCTGGAGCTCTTGGTCCTTAATCTCTAGTGTGTATAAACTGCTTTGACTAAAGACTCATGATTACTTCCAGTAACCAGATACCTGGGTCCTTCTCAACTCATTTTAAGAAAAGAGTTCTACTCTTCCTTTTATTAGAAAGAGGTAAATCTCCACGTGGGCAGGGATTATATATATATATAATATTAATAAATTATTAATACATGTGACTATATATTAAATATATTAAATGTACAATATATTATATAATTATATATACTATTTAATATAATTATATTATATACAAGTAAAATATTTAATATATAATATATTAATTCTATATAGAGATAATTATATAATTCTATGTAATTAATATGTATTATATATTATAATACTATATATTATTTAAATTAAAATATAATAATTATCCTATAGTATTATATAACTCTATAGAATTAATATATATTGAATGATATTTATAGTTCAGTTCAGTTCAGTTCAGTCGCTCAGTCGTGTCCGACTCTTTGCGACCCCATGAATCGCAGCATGCCAGGCCTCCCTGTCCATCACCAACTCCCAGAGTTCACTCTGACTCACGTCCATTGAGTCCGTGATGCCATCCAGCCATCTCATCCTCTGTCGTCCCCTTCTCCTCCTGCCCCCAATCTCTCCCAGCATCAGAGTCTTTTCCAATGAGTCAACTCTTTGCATGAGGTGGCCAAAGTATTGGAGTTTCAGCTTTAGCATCATTCCTTCCAAAGAAATCCCAGGGCTGATCTCCTTCAGAATGGACTGGTTGGATCTCCTTGCAGTCCAAGGGACTGTCAAGAGTCTTCTCCAACACCACAGTTCAAAAGCATCAATTCTTCAGCGCTCAGCCTTCTTCACAATCCAACTCTCACATCCATACATGACCACAGGAAAAACCATAGCCTTGACTAGACGGACCTTAGTCAGCAAAGTAATGTCTCTGCTTTTGAATATACTATCTAGGTTGGTCATAACTTTTCTTCCAAGGAGTAAGCGTCTTTTAATTTCATGGCTGCAGTCACCAACTGCAATGATTTTGGAGCCCCCAAAAATAAAGTCTGATACTGTTTCCACTGTTTCCCCAGGAAAGAGTGAGAATACAGGAGACCTGTGTTTGATCTCTGGGTTGGGAAGATTCCATGGAGAAGGGAGGGAATGGCTACCCACTCCAGGAATCTGGCCTGGGGAATTCCATGGACTCTATAGTCCATGGGGTCTCAAAGAGTTGGACACCACTGAGCAACTTTCACTTTCACTGATGATGGAGTTCCAGCTCTTGGCTCCCCTGATGACCTGGGCCTGGCATTTTTAGGTTTCCCGAAGTCTCCTCATTAACTTCCCAGAAGACACCTTTATTACTCTCATCACAGGAAATTCCAAGGTTATCAGGAGCTCTGTGTCAAAACTGGGGCAAAGACCAAATATTTGTTCATTTATGCCGCACCGCACAGCTTGCAGGGTCTTAGTTCCCCAACCAGGAACTGAACATGGGCCATGACAGTGAAAGCAGTGAGTGAGATCTAACCACTGGACCACCAGGGAAGCCCCTATATTTATTGAAATCACAGCATCCAAGCAAGATGCATCCTTCCTCCTACAGCTCCCTTGGGAGTTGTGATAGAGCCTGTTGAGAATGCCTGGGTCAGGCCCTGGGGAGTCCTCATGGAGAGCTTTCTGCAGGAGACCAGGAAGGTGGGCCGGGGGAGTGAGGGTAAACTACGTTCCCCTCACTCTAGCCCTACCAAGTTCTGCCATGACGTGGCAGACACTCCTTCTGTTGGAACTGTGGGGGATGCGCCGCAGTGAGGAGCTGAGTGTGAAGGAAGCTGCGTGGTGCAGGGCCCCCATCTATCTGGGGAAGGACAGCAGTTGTCAGAGACTCCAGTAGGGAATACCTGACAGCAAGCTGGCCTCATCCTGGGGTAAGAAGAGACCTAAGGTTTTTTTTTTTGTTTTGTTTTGTTTTAGCCATGCTGTGCGGTTTGTGGGTTTTTATTTCTCAGACCAGGGATTGAATCCAGGCCACAGCACTGAAAGCTCAGAGTCCTAACCACTGGACTATCAAGCAATTCCCTTTTTTTTTAAGTCTTTTTTTTTTTTTTTTTTTTGACCTGGCTTTTAGAATCTCAGTTCCTCAACCAGGGATGGAACCAGTGCTCCCTGCAGTGGAAATTTAGAGTCCTAACCACTGGACTGCCAGGGATTACTTTTTTAAACATTTTTTGGCCGTGTTGCATGGCATGTGGGATTTTAGTTTGCCAGCCAGGGATTGATCTCATGCCTTCTGCCTTGGAAGCAGTCTTAACCACTGAACTGCCAGGGAAGTCCAAAGAGATGAAATCTTGACCTGTTTCCTTTCCCCTTCTCGACAAAAGGAAGTTTCTGAATGAACCGTCAACTTGCATGCAGTTACTCCAGGATTTAAATATTCATGGTGCAGGCCCAAGAGCCAGGGTCCTCTGCTACCCACCCCACACCAGACCCAAATACCCCTCTGGTCACTACAGAGTGTAGCATCCATGTGTAGTTCCACACATGCAGGTCGGCTATCTCACGGGTCAGGATCAACATTGTCCCTCCTGTTCTCAATAACCCATGCTCAACCCTGCAGGAAGGCAGTTGTAAGTCCAGGGACGGAGTTAAAGTCTCCAGGAAGCATTGGCTGAAGGTTCTGGGTGGAGGTGCTAAACAGGACATCTTGTCAAGGGAGGGACTGTCCATTCACTATTGAGTAGTATTTCCAATTACATTCTTTTTTTTTTTTTTAAGCTGCACAGGGCAGCATGCAGGATCTCAGTCCCATGGCCAGGGATCAAACCCATACACCCTGCGGTGGAAGCAAAGAGTCTTAACCACAACACCAGTGGTCCACCACAAGTCCTCAGTTAAATCTTGCAGAAAGCGAAGAACTAAAGAGCTTCTTGATGAAAGTGAAAGAGGAGAGTGAAAAAGTTGGCTTAAAACTCAACATTCAGAAAACTAAGATCGTGGCATCCGGTCCCATCACTTCATGGCAAATAGATGTGGAAACAGTGGCAACAGAGACAGACTTCATTTTCTTGGGCTCCAAAATCACTGCAGATGGTGATTGCAGCCATGAAATTAAGACGCTTGCTCCTTGTAAGAAAAGTTATGATCAACCTAGACAGCATATTAAAAAGCAGAGACATTACTTTGCTGACAAAGGTCCATCTAGTCAAAGCTATGGTTTTTCCAGTAGTCATGTATGGATGTGAGAGTTGGACTGTGAAGAAGGCTGAGTGCCGAAGAATTGATGCTTTTGAACTGTGGTGTTGGAGAAGACTCTTGAGAGTCCCTTGGACAGCAAGGAGATCCAACCAGTCCATCCTAAAGGAAATCAGTCCTGAATATTCATTGGAAGAACTGATGCTGAAAGCTGAAACTCCAATACTTTGGCCACTTGATTCGAAGAACCGACTCATTGGAAAAGACCCTGATGCTGGGAAAGATTGAAGGCAGGAGAAGGGGACGATAGAGGATGAGATGGTTGGATGGCATCACCGACTCAATGGAGGTGAATTTGAGTAAGCTCCAGGAGTTGCTGATGGACAGAGAGGCCTGGAATGCTGCAGTCCATGGGGTTGCAAAGAGCTGGACACGACTGAGCAACTGAACTGAACCGAACCGAACCGAACTGATAGCGAAGAGTGGTGGTGCCGTCTTGTTCCTGTAGGGGGCGCACTTCCATACACACGGCTGAACAGAGGGAGGGGTGAAACCCAGGACGCTCACTCTACAAAGTGCCCACCCACGAAGATCTCTTTTTCCTCTGTGCAGGGTGTTGGCTCCTCGCCCGGAGAAGGCTGATCTGCCATCTATGGAGCTAACCGAGAGAGGAAGTCATACTACTCTCTCTCCAACTCAGATCAGCTCCACACTGGCACAATCGGTCAGTGAACTGAGTAAAGAAAGGTGTGGCAAGTTCATCGGGGTGCAGAATATTTGGGTGTCAGTGTCCCTCTGTTGGACACGGCGCTTTCTAACACGCTGTCAAGGTTCCTCATCTGAGTTAGAGGCTCAGCTCGGGAGCTGTTGGGGGCTCCCAGGTGGTTCTCAGAGGGCTCAGAAGCAGAAACTGTCCCAGGAGCTGGGAGATTACCTGAAAGACAATCACACTTGTATCCACGGTTCCAATGCAAAACAGAACCGCTGTTGTAGAGACTAAGAAGTTTCAACAGTTCCAAGCCCTGACTGTCCTTTGGAGGACAGTCTTGCTTCTCTGGTGGTTCAGATGGTAAAGAATCTGGCTGCAGTGCAAGAGACCTGGGTTTGATTCCTGGGTCAGGAAGATCCCCTGGAGGAGGGCATGGCAACCCACTCCAGTACTTGTGCCTGGAGAATTCCGTGGACAGAGGAATCTGGCGGGCTACAGTCCATGGGGTCACAACTGAGCGACTAACGCTTCTCCCAGGCTAGGGCAGAGGGACCAGGAGTTTGAACACAGGCACCACTCTCGGTATCGACTCAACGGACATGAGTTTGAGTAAGCTCTGGGAGTTGGTGATGGACAGGGAGGCCTGGCATGCTGCAGTCCATGGGGTCGCAAAGAGTCGGACACAACTGAGCGACTGGACTGAACTGAACTGAACCACTCTTGGCTTTTCATCTAAGGGAATTGTAATGGAGTCACTTGGAGAGGAATGGTCCCTTGTTTTAACAAAGCCTTCCAGCAGGAGGCAGCACTGAGCCAAACACAGCAACTGGAAACTAAAACATGCCTCTTCAGAACCTTTGAGTAAGAAACAAAAATAGCAGCTCCAAGTCTTCCTTTTAGAACGGTCTCCCTGCACGTAATAACTTTTAACTCAGAATTACCAGTCAAGAAATTTAACACGCATACTTCTGGAGGATTTGGTTTTCTTTTGTCCTGTTTTTCAGTTTCTTGGTCTTTGCTAGACATTTTTTCCTGGAGAAATGTATTATTTAAAATATGAAAACTTTCAAGATAAAGATTTTTATATTTGTTATTAAAAGCACACTTTAATAAATTACTTAGATTTACCTCATCCAAAAAAAAAAATCTGTCTCCCTGTCCTCTGACTTCTGAACAGTTGGGGGGAAGACTGCTGCACCTCCACTCTGGCCAGGGGGCTTCCTCTCTGCAGGACACATTTAAGTCCTACTCTTTGGAATGTGTGCATCAAGAGAACCTAATCTGTAAGGGCCGTACTTTTCCCCAGTTAATCTGCAGTTTCCTTACCTTTTCATATGCATTTAATTGGCTGCAGAGAGAAGGGAGGCTTTATTCTAGTTAATTCCAGAAACTGAGGTGTCTATTGCCCGTCATTGGGGTGCTGTCTCTTCCACTCGAGATGAATTGCCCTGAGGCAAGGGGCACAGTCCTCTGCTTAGGGGAGTCAGGGAGGGCTGTACGTGTTAAGTTCTGAAACTCAAAGCACTGATTTTGTCGGTATTTACAGGATTGGCCGATGTGTGGAAGCTGTGTCAGTGCCATGAGTTAGGAACTAAACTTCAGGGAGAAGGGACTTGGTTGGACAGGTAGGGTTTTGATGTAGGGAGGGCCTTCCTGGATGGTGGATGACCTGAGGTACAGGGGGCGCCAAGAGAGCATGTTAGACAGAGGAACATCGGAACAGTTGGATTTTCTAGATGAATGAAGAGGCTGCCCCGGGGCAGTGGACTTGGGAAGAGGTGCTGTCTCTGATCACTTGGTGAGGTGCAGGAAGTCATGGAGGTTTCTGGTCTGACCACACAGGAATCCGGGGCATTAACACAGCTTCCACGCAACGGCCAATCCTGTAAAGAATACTTTAAGACATTTCTGGGTGTCCTTCTCCAGAGTAGTGCTTGTCTCCAGATCAAATCAAAAGATCCTTGGGACACACACACCGTAGCTTAAAACAGTTCCTTGTCCTTTCCTAGCTCATAGCGTGTGGCCTCTGCCCCATAGCTGTCCCTGGGTTTTCCCTTGACTACAAAATCAGAGCTTTGGGCGATGCCTGAGGCGGGCAGGCCCAACCGTGAAGGTTTCTCAGAATATTCCTGTGGATGCTAAATTGGACCACAGGAGCTTTATCTCCCCAAGATTTTCAGTTCCCTGAGGACCAGGACTGTGTCACAGACCTTTCCCACTCCACAGCAACACAGCCAGGGTGACGCTCAAGAAATACCTGGGTTTTCCAGAGGAGATACTTCTGTTCAATGGGAAAGGCTCACAACACGTAAACAAATTTCTTATTGTCGGAGAGGCCAACTTTCTACCCTTGGACACTGGGATGTGACCAAGGAGAGGACTGGACTTGTGATCATGGCCTCGGGCTGGACATCAGAAGGGGAGAGAGCAAGGGGTTTTTAGGGGAAGCTGTGCCAATCTCTAGTTTGATCCTAGTTGGGGCTTTATTTGTTGTTGGGTTGGTTTTATTGAATGGTTTTTTTTTTGGCCATGCCATGCAGCACGTGGGATCTTAGTTCCCTGACCAGGGCTTGAACTCCTGCCCCTGAATTGGCACTGCAGTCTTAACCACTGGACCATGAGGGAAGTCCCCTAGCTGGGGCTTTAGTTGTTGTCTTTGCTCTGGTGGTGGCCCCTCCAGTCTCACTTCCTATCCATAGGAAAAGTACATGCTGCATGCCTGAGTCAACCTGCCCCGGATCCTCCCACACTCTGTCACCAGGCACAAGGCTTCCAGCTGCCGTTGCAATCCAGGGAGAGGAGGAGACTCCAACTCAACTATAGGGAAAAAGAAAAGAGGAAAAAACAGGCAAGGGACTCAGCCACTAAGGCCTTCTGCTCTCCAAACAGCAGGCTGATGAGTGCGCTGAGTCCAGAACTGGTGAGCTCCGGGTTGGCCATGGCCTCTTGGTCAAGGGCCATCCGCCCTTCAGCACACCCTGTATATGAGATGAGAAACACCTGCTGCTTCTCAGTGGGCCCCTCTGCCTGGCATCTGAGGTCCTTAGAAATCTGAACCCCTTTGTTATTTACGAAAGGTATCCCCACCCTCACAAACTGCCTGCTCTGGCCAAAGCAGGCAACTTGATGCCCTGTCCTGGTACAGCCTGTTTCTCCAGGACCACCTGCCCTTGGCCACCCGGGCCCCAGCCTCCTCCCAGCAGGTATTCTCAGGACCCAGCTGTAGCATCAGCTCCATGAAGCCTCCCCTATGTGGACCACTGGCTGGAAACCAATTCCTATGCAGTCTCTTTCATGCTACCTTTTCTATGGGCAAATCTTACATTTCAATGAAATCCCCAAGGCAGGGAGCTTCTTCAGGGGTCTGTGACCCGCTAGCAGTCACACAGGGACACTTGACGAACACCGGGGGTCAGGCCTTTGATGCTTGCAGTGTGGGGGCTGCAGAGCAAAGGGGACTGTGCCACTGGACACGTTTGGGGGGGGGGCACCCAGACCAGAAAAGAGGCAGCCTCCAGCACCAAAAAACAGCAGACGAGAGTAGCATAGCTCAACCCTTGCTAGGACGACACCTGTGATGGAGTGTGTGGGGTTCACTTCCTGGGTCGGACTGCGAGGGTAACCCATGTCCTACTCACCCGCCCCTCAACAAGGGTCCCTCGACCATCAACTTGAGAGGCCAACAGGAAGTGCTTGAGAAGCATTAGCCATCCATACAGAGTTGAAAAGAGCTCAGACAGGGGCCAACTCTTGGCCCTAGGGCGAAGGTGGCTTTTATTTCCTTTCTCAGGAAGGGAGGGGGTGGGGAGCTTTCCCCACACACCAATCTAAGTTGGGGGGGGTGGGGGGGTGGGCCGTGGGTGCTCCCCCAGAGGAGGGGGCCGGGAGAGCCGGAGGACCATTCAGAAGGCCTCCTCCGTGTCCACTTGCCGACCCTGGGCTGCGGGATGCGCCCGAGGTCACTGCCCTCCAGGTACTAGTTCCTGCAGAGTTGGAGGCACATGGAGGTATGTGCTGGTGTCCACGAAGAAGAAGGGGGAGCAGGGGGCTGGGGTGGCTGGCCCCACGCCCACCGCCTGCCCAAGATGGTCACTTGCATAAGGCCTGGCTGGTGTGGCTTCTCCCAAGAGGGGCCGCTGGGGCCCGGAGGCATGGCTCGCTCTGATGGCTGGCCCTTTAAATGTCCATCTCAAACTGTGACTCTTCACCTGGGGAGAGAAGGGGCAGAGGACCAGGTGAGCCATGGGCAAATGGTACGGCCGAACCTTCGAGAGGCCGGGAGGGGGTGCTGTTTCCCGTTCTGTCGTTCCAACAGGGAGAGCAGGGGCCAGGGGCATGCCACCGAGGATAGCGGACAGAGGGCAGGCCCAGGAATTCCCAAGCCACACGTCCAGCTGTGCTCGCTCCCCCGATCCCAGAGCAGAGACCACGTCTCCCCACTGGACAGCTGACAGCCCTGTGTTCTGGATCACTTGTATTTTCTTTAACAAGAGTGAATGGCTCCTTGTGATTTGAAATGAATATAATTTCACAGACACATACTCCTTAAAACATAAAACCTTTCTGAGCACGTGTCCCAACTTCTGGGTTAGGACATGGTACCGTAACCTCCTCTGCCTACACCTGATTCCCCAGAGAAGAGCCTGACCCTGCAATACAGTAGCTATTTGGGGAATTCAGCTGCTCACTGCTGTCGCCCATCTCTCACCATTAGAATTTCCAAGTAATTCACACAGCGGCACATTGTTTTCCTTTTTAATGAAACTGCCTTGTGCCTGACCTCCTGGCCAAGGCTGCTCCAAGGTTCTGGAGGGCAGAAGGCCTGCTCTGACCCCCTATGGGGGAACAACCGCCCTTGACTTCTGGTTATGTTGACACAAATATGCGTGTCCAAGGGCAGGAGCCTTGGTTTCTTACATCCAGTGAAGCAACATGGAAAACCACGTGCCTCCTCCTTCAGCCCACCCCATTCCAACAACCGTGTGGCCTATGAGGCTGCCACGGTGGGGTCAGAGCCTTTGTTGTGGGCCAGTACGGCTTGAGAGGCTGGGAGGGGCGAGGGTATGCAAGTGCAGGCGGTGGACAGCCTTCAGGTTGTGTTGACAGCCGCCATCCGCAACGGCCAGTCTGGTTTAAGGGGAAAGAGGAGTGGAGCACCAACCACACGACTCTGTCCATCCTTCTGTCCTTTTAAAAAATACTGGTCTCTTTATTTTTGGCTGTGCTGGGTCTGGGTTGCTGCTCGCGCTTCCTCTAGTTGCGGCCAGTGGGGGCTCCTCTCTAGCGGCAGGGCTCACGCTTGTCTCTCCAGTGGCTTCTCCTGTTGCGGCTCTGCGCGCACGGGCTTCCGGAGCTAAAGCACGTGGGGGCATTAGCTGCGGTTCCTGGGCTCTAGAGCACAGGCTCCCTAGTTGGGGGTTCATGGGCTTACTTGTTCTGAGACATGTGGGACCCTCCCAGGCCATGGATCAAGCCGGGTGTCCTGCATTGGCAGGCAGGGTGTCTACCACTGAGCCACCAGGGAAGCCCTGTGCATCACTTATCACAGAGCAGGGAACCTCACTGCTTGGGCCGTCCTTCCTGCTGGGCTCTGTGGGTCCGTGTCCACCTCTCTTTTGCCCATGGATCTCCAAGTGCGGCCCGCTCTGGGAGGTGGGGCTCCTGACTTCTTGATGAACCACAGCCTGCAGGCCCCAGGGAGCTGGGTTCCATGCTGTCAGCAAGACCAGCCAAGCTCGAGGGCCCAGCTGCTTCCTGTCTGGGCTTGGTTGCTGCCTTCAGGTGAAGGGTTAGCAGCTTCCAGGCTCTGCCAGTGCTTATGGTCCCTCCTCCCACCAGCAAGAGCTCAGATACTCTGGCCAGCGGGTCCCTGATGCTTGAAGATGGTATTCAAGCACCTCTGCGGGGGTGGCTGCTCTGATTGATGGTGGGTGGGGGGGGGGGGGGGAGGAAGGACCCAGCCTCCCCTTGTCCACTACAGAAACAACTGGTTGCACTGTTTCCACGGCCTGATCCACTAGGACACCTGACATCCCTGTCGCCTTTCTGATTCCGCTGCTGCTGCTGTTGCTGCTGCTGCTGCTGCTGCTGCTAAGTCATGTCCGACTCTGTGCGACCCCATAGATTGCAGCCCAACAGGCTCCTCTGTCCCTGGGATTCTCCAGGCAAGAACACTGGAGTGGGTTGCCATGTCCTTCTCCAATGCATGAAAGTAAAAAGTCAAAGTGAAGTTGCTCAGTCGTGTCCGACTCTTAGCGACCCCATGGACTGTAGCCTACCAGGCTCCTCCATCCACGGGATTCTCCAGGCAAGAGTACTGGAATGGGGTGCCATTGCCTTCTCCTCTGATCCCGAAGACGTGTAATTTCCTAGAGGGCAAGGACACTGTGCTTTTGATAAGCAGCTTCCTGCACAAAAACATCCTGGGTGTGTTCCAAATTGCTGCAGACACACAGAAATGCCTCAGGGACAATTGTATAAAGGTTATCCAAGGGCTTATGAAAGCGGCCGCCTGGATGCCATCTCCTTTCAAACAAACTCCCCGCTAATGAGACTATCTGATGAGGCTGAATGGCCTTGCCTGGACTTCCTGGGCCCCTTTCCTGGGGAAAGTGGGTTCCAATGAAAGTGCTGCACCCCAGACCCTTCCCTCGCCCTCTGGACTGCTCCATGGGGCAGGAGGATCCTCGTGCTCCCTGGACCACCCACCCCCACGCCCGCTCTTCCGCTTCCTGGAGGGAGAGCCCAGCCGTTCCCAGCCACTCACCGCCTGCCGGCTTGTCCTCGGGGCTGCTGCGCAGGTGATTCTGGCTGGCTTCCGTGGGGGGCTCATCGCCTGTAGGGCTAGTGACCCCGGGAATGGTGGGCAGGTCCCGCGGGGGCGTCTTGGTCACAGGTGAGTTTCGACACTCCATCAGGAACTTCCGGTCATAGATGATCCTGGTACCTGCAAGGGGGCGGGGACACGGATAAAGCCACAGACAAGGCCCTGGCCTGCTTTTTCCCCGAGGCCCGGCTCCAGCAAAGGTGGCAGGCTTTCCTGCAAAACCCCGGGCGGAGGTGTGAGGCTCACTCACTGCCTCCTGCAGCCCCGGACTCTGCTGTCGCCAAACCGCCCCATCTCCCCGGGGTCAGCGGGTACTCTACGGAGAAAGTTTTTGTGTTTTTTTTTTTAATTTTTGGCAGCACCCTACCAGTGGCTTGTGGTTAATTCCCTGACCCTGCCCCCTGCATTGGAAGGCTGAGTCTTAACCACAGGATCCCCAGAGAAGTCCCCAAAGTGGGTTTTTTATGCGTTTTTCAATTCTGTCCTTACACACCCTTGGGGAATATCCAGCATCTTTTAACTCCATTTGGCAAAGAAGCCAAGAGAAAAGTAAGTGATTTCTGCACCCCACCGCCCCTCTAACCACTCCCCACCAGTTAAATATGAGAACTCCTCCTGTCTGGTCTTTGTGGAAAAGAGTAACAGGGAGCACCCCCAGCTTCACCGCGGCTCTCTCAACTCAGTCCACCTCTGCGGAGACGCCCTGCTCCGCCCAGCATCCGGTTATCCATCCTCTGTTCAGGTGTCACCCGAATTCAGGGTTTCTCCTCAGTCTGCCTTCCATTCCTTTAATTTTCACTCTCCTTTCTCAAGTGTCACCCTAGGGTGAGGGACCACGTCTTACAGAATCATTCACTGACCTTAAGCCTCCCAGGAGCCCTCCTATGAGGGCAGCTGCCTGAGAGATTCCTTAAAAAAAAAAGGAGTGTGTTCTCAAGCACAGGAGCCAGGGAGGAGGCCTGCTGATTCACAAATAACGGTGAGGAGTGAGAAGGTGACTCCCGTTGGGCCCCTGTCTAAATCCTGATCATCTCTGCAGCCCCACTGTGGTCCTAGTAGCATAACACCTCCAGAACATTCGCTAGTGGCTCCCTTCTCCACAAGGAGCAGGCCCCAGGCTCAGCCTTCAACAGGCAGAGGCATCTAGCTAGAATTTAAAACTGTCTTCCTATCATTATGTTCTTTTTATAGCTACTTCTATTTATGGCAAGTGACTGGTTTTCCATATATAGCTGTGATAGCAAACTCCCTTTTAATATATACAACAGGATATAATTGAATATGGTAATGGTACATGTTATATATCACATAACCTGTAATCTACATAATAAAAGCTAGGGAATTCCCTGGCAGTCCAGTGGTTAGGTCTCTGAGCTTTCACTGCCCAGGGGGTGTGGGTTCAATCCCCGGTGAAGTGAAGTGAAGTGAAGTCGCTCAGTCATGTCCGACTCTTTGCGACCCCATAGACTGTAGTGTACCAGGCTCCTCTGTCCATGGGGTTTTCCAGGCAACAGTACTGGAGTGGATTGCCATTTCTCGGTAGGGGAACGAAAGATCCCACAAGTTATGGGGCTCAGCCAAAAAAAAAAAAAAACCAATAGATTTTAAAGGAGAGGTGATACAAAGATAAATATTAAATATATGTACAAGTAGAATGCAAAGTATGATAGACTGCAGAAGAGGGGGAGGGATAATGAGGAGTTTGGGATTAACACATACACACTACTATATAGAAAACAGATAACCAACCAGGACCTACTGTACAGGAAGAGCAATACTCAATGGCTGATAATAACCTACTGCTGTTGTTTAGTCGCTAAGTCCTTTCCGACCCTTATGACCCCATGAACTGTAGCAAGAATGATTTTCCAGGCAAGAATACTGGAGTGGGTTGCCATTTCCTCCTCCAGAGGACAGAGAATCTGAAAAACAATAGATTTAGACATATGTATAATTCAATTACTCTGCAGTATTCCTGAAACTTAATATTCAGTCCTGAATATTCATTGGAAGGACTGATGCTGAAGCTGAAACTCCAATATTTTGGCTACCTGATGCGAAGAACTGACTCATTCAAAAAGACCCTGATGCTGGGAAAGATTGAAGGTGGGAGGAGAAGGGGATGACAGAGGATGAGATGGTTGGATGGCGTCACCGGCTCAATGGACATGAGTTTGAGTAAGCTCCAGGAGTTGGTGATGGACAGGGAGGCCTGGCATGCTGCAGTCCATGGGGTCGCAAAGAGTCGGACACGACTGAGCAACTTAACAGGAGCCAGCGTGAGGAATTCCACCCGTGACAAGGTCATTCGGCAGAGCTCTGATGGCAAAGCTAATCAGACCTCAGGTTTTCCCCCTGGAATTTCCTGAGTATCCACCCCCCAAAAATAAGAATCTGCCTGCTTTTCCACTCTTCTGACATTCTCTGGAAAAAGTCAATTCAGGGCTTTAGTCTTCTGCATTTGAAAGAGTGTTTCAATCCAAAAACCCCTCTGATGGCTTTCTAGCCTGCCTGCAGGACTCGCACAGCTGCGCATGTGATTGTTTGAGGCCTCCTGACCGCAGGAGGCACAGGAAGCTTAAACATCCTAGGAATGTAGGGGCTTCCGAGGAGTCAAAGTCACTAGAATAGGACTGATTAAAAGTTTCATTTGTTGAGCCAATACTTGCTGCCAAATTTTCATATCCTTTATTTTTAGATATAGTTGGTATATAGAAAAACAAGTAGTAGACCTGGTATTAGCAACATTAGATCTTTGAGTTAAGTACCTTCTTTGTTATAACCCACTGCGCCTTTGTTCTATAGAGATGTAACTTTAGTGCTTTAAGGAGATGCAGATTAAAGAAAAACACTTAGGGGAAACGGAATTAACATTCATTAAGGAAGAGAGCCAAAGAGAGTTAACAAGCCTCTTGGCCAGAAGATAATGTAAATCACCTGAGACCTTTTGCATACAAAAAGATATACAGAAAGAGTCTGGGCTGCTAACGCTACATAATTTTGTATTACCCATTGATCTCTATGTATAATCAAAAGTATAAAAGGCCTTGAAGGCCATTAGAAGGAGAGCCAGTCGCTGGACTGGTTTCCCCCGTGTCTCCTCTTTACTCTAATTTCAGGCTGAATTCCCATCTGGGACGTGGAGGCTCACTATGTCTACTTACTTGTCCCGGCTTTTAAGATCCGCAAGAGAGAGAGCCCAAGGCGGGGCACTCTTCGATATTCAAACAGGCGCTGGCGGCCTAATGTAGATGGTGCAAGCTCCTTGTCTGGAACTTTGTTGGTTTTCCACGTAACCCAAGTTAATCAGCCTCTTCTCTCCACTTAATTTTCCTACTACACTATTTCTTCCTAATCTAATCTTATATTAATAAATGAATAAGTTTTCCTCGCCAACTCCGTCCACCCTTCGAATTCCCTGGATCCACTGGGGCTGGACCCCGGCAGCAACTGAACTGAACTACCTGAAACTAACACAATCAACTATACATCAATTAAAAAATGAAGACTATAGGAGGATGGTGAATGGCCTCAGTTTAGAAACCAGGACGCAAGGACTCCAGGAATGCCCATCCTCATCAATAGCTCTGAAATATGTCCCTCATTTAAGGGCTCTGCTGATCGACATTCCAACAGCTGACATTCGTTTCTCGATGTTGAGCACTGCCTGTCTACTAACCCCGGAGACAGGAGAGAGATGGATGGGCTTGCATCTCTGAGCTCTGATGTGAGTTAAGATTGGGCTCCTGGTGCCGAGGAGGACCCATGATGCTGAAGAGCAGGGGTTGGTGAGAGAGACCCAAGGATGAACTTTGCCTCCTTGCTCATGTTGGCCTGGTCTAACCTCGGCCTGGGCCAGGCAGCCACCTGGGCTTGCTCTCCTGGTCTGGAGCAAATAATGCTGAGGTTGGCAGCCCTGCCCCTCATCACCAGGAGGACTACAGTTCAGAGCTCATGTTTTTAAGGGGGAGGGGTGGACAGCAAAGGACACAGACCTGGGGCTGTATTTTAGGCCCTGCTACCAACCAGCGCTCTCTGGTGGCTCAGATAGAATCCACCTGCAGTGCAGGAGACCCGAGTTCTATCCCTGGGTCAGGAACGTCCCCTGGAGAAGGAAATGGCAACCTACTCCAGCATTCTTGCCTGAAGAATCCCATGGACAGTGGAGCCTGGTGGGCTACAGTCCATGGGGTGGCAGAGTCCGACACAACTGAGAGACTATCACTTTTACTAACCAGCCGGGCAGCCCTGTGCCCCTTCCACCTTTGGGCCTCATCTGTAAGGGCAGTTTCCTCACCTGTAGCATGAAGGGCTGGGTGCCGACATGCCCAGCGGGCTCCAAATGGACAGCAGCAGTGCCCTCTCTGGAGGGAGGGCATCCTGGCTTCAGAGATGGGCCCATTTTTCTCTGTTTCTTAGTCATCGTGGCGTGGGCACCCTACCCCCTTATCTCCTTCCCACCGGCCACCTTGGCATTTAAAAAAATTTTAGTTATTTTTATTGAAGTATAGTTGACTTACTATACTGTGTTAGTTTCTGGTGTCCAGCAGAGTGATTCAGTAATATATGTATTTCTGAATATATATCATGTGCCTCATATTTTTTCCCATTATGGTTTATTACAGGTTATTGAAAATAGCTCCTTGTGCTATACAGAAGGACTTTTGTCTGTTTTATGTTGGCTGCACTGCACAGCTTGTGGGATCTAAGTTCTCTAATCAGGGATGGAACACTGGCCCTCGGCAGTGAAAGCAGAGTCCTAACCACTGGACCTTCAGGGAATTCCCTGTTTACCTATTTTAAATATACAAATTTGTATCGACTGATCCCAAACTCCTAATACCACCTTGGGTTTTTTTGTTTCTTTGTTCACCACGGCATAGAGCGACTGACCCTATCAGAGCTGAACCTGAGAGCTAGAGATTTAATCATCTCAAAAAAGAATTTGGAGATCAGCAGCTTCTGAGGTTCTTTAAAGGTCACGAGCCCCCAGTGGTTTTATGTTGTTTGTTTTTTTAACAAGTGTGGTAAAACAGAAATAACATAAAACTTAGCATCTGAAGTAATCTTAAATGTACAGCTGAGTTGTTTAAGTACATCCACATTGTCATACAACTCATCTCCGGGCCTGTTTTCATCCTGCCAAACTAAAACTCCATCCAGGAAACAAGACCACTCTGCTTCCGTCTGAATTGGACTGCTCTGTTGAGTTAGTCACTGAGTCGTGTCCGACTCTTTGCGACCCCATGGACTGTAGCCCTCCAGGCTCTTCTGTCCATGGAATTCTCTGGGCAAGATATACTGGAATGGGGTTGCCATTCCCTTCTCCAGGGTATCCTCTCAACCCACGGATGGAACCTGGGTCTCCTACATTGCAGGCAGATTCTTTACCATTTGAGCCACCAGGGAAGCCTGGACTGCTCTAGGTATGTCATGTAAGTGGAATCTTATAGTATTTGTCTTCTTGCAATTGGTTTGTTTCACTTAGCATAATGTCCTCAAGGTTCATCTACATGGCTGGACTCTATGTGGGAATTTCCTTCCATTTAAAGCTGAATAATATTCCATCGTGGGCTTCCCTGGTGGCTCAGTGGTAAAGAATCTGCCTGCCAATGCAGGAGACTCGAGTTCAGTCCCTGGCTAGAGAAGATCCCCTAGAGAAGGAAATGGCAACCCACTACAGTATTCTTGCCTGGGAAATCCTATGGACAGAGGAGCCTGGCGGGCTACAGTCTGTGGGGTTGCAAGAGTCGGACATGACTTAGTGACTAAACAACAATATTCCAGTGTATGGATATACCAATTTTGTTTACCCACAGACATTCAGGTTACATCCACCTTTTCGTTATTGTGAATCATGCTACTAGTGTGCAAATATCTTGATAATCTCCTTTCAATTCTTTGGGGTACATACACTGAAGTGGCCCCCAGAATTTTAAAAATCAGTAATTACACTTAAAAGAGAAAAAGAAATAGCCTCTGCACCCTCTATCCTATGGCTAGGGCACTTATTTAAAATAAAAATCCTCACAATCTAAATGCCGGTAGGGGTGGCACCTTAAACACCCACCCCTGGACTTCCCTGGTGGTCCAGTGACTAAGGAAGATTGCACTCTGAGCGTAGGGGGCCAGGGTTCGATCCCTGTTCAGGGAACTAGATCCCATATGCTGCATCTGAAAGGTCCTGCATGCCACAATTAAGACCCAGCACAGCCTAATAAATAATATATATTAAAAAAAAAAATACCCACCATCAGAGTAATTCAGCCAGAGAGGGAGGGTGTGTGTGTGGGATAGACAAAGGGGTAAACAGTGGTGTCCAGAAAGTAAGCTGACAAGGCACCAAGCCTGGGATAAGACCACAAAGTCACCACTGACTGGCTAATTTGGGGCCTGTGAGGAATAGAAGCTGGAGATGGAACCGCTTTGGCTTTTTAACTCTTTCTTCTTCTAAGCCTTCATGGGACCCACCTCCGTGGCCAGTGATCTGGGAATTCCCAAAGCCTCCCACAGATGAGGCAAACCTAACAAAACATACACAGGCCTGTATTGTTGAAAATAGGGAACCCCTGGCTGACGAGACTGCAGCGCAGCCCCGGAGCTGGGACCTGGCCTGCACATGGGGACAGGAAGTGGGGACCAGCAGGGATGCTGAGGACCCTATGAGGCTGAACAGTGGCGGCCGGGGGTGCTGGTCTGCTGTGGTCCTCTGGGGCACATGGGTGTCACACTAGGCGGCCCCCCATAACACTCTTTAGCTGAGGACCCACTTCCTCTCCATGCAAGGGAAAACAAGCCCCCTCTACAAGGTGTCTATGCGAGCTTCTGAGGATCTGGGCAGCTTCCAGGAGGCAGAAACAAGACGGGTTCTTCCTTCTGCTTCTCTTACAAGTCATACAAAACACCAAGAACTAGAAACAGAAGCACCTGTGCCCACCTGGATGCCAACGGGGCTCCGACTGTTCTCCACATCACGATATACGAAGACAGAAAGTGAATGGAGGAATGGCTCTTTTTTCCCCCTTTCCTCTTTTTTTTTATGAGGGGGGCCTCCCTCTGTGGCATGTGGGATCTTAGTTCCCCAACCAGGGGATGGAACCCAGGTCCCCTGCAGTGGAAGCACAGAGTCTTAATCACTGGACCACCAGGGAAGTCCCAGGAATGGTTCTAACAGGGAGGAAAAGGGGGACAGCTAAAGGTAGGAAGGTGGCGATCGAGGTTTTAACAGCAAGCAAGCAAACCCAGGAAGTTTCGGGAATTAGAGGCATCAAGGAAAAGGGGGCTGGGGACTGAGAACAGGGACAGGTGCCACCCGTCTGTCACCCAAGAGGAGGCCAGGCAGGCAAAATAAGCTGACCTCCTGAATGGTGGCATCAAACCCTTTGCACTCCTCTGCTTCAGAATAAAGAGCAAAGATAAAGACCTACAGAGACAGATTTGGGGAGGGGGTTGTCTCACATGAAAAAAAAAAAGCAAACCAAATAGCCACTAGATTGAACGCTTTGGTCTCTGGAACAGACAAGGGGCTTCTGGCCAGCTCTTGAGCAACTCCTCACTCTTAAATAATAAAGGGAGCAGAAGACAAAAAGATAACCAATTAGAGACAGTACCCAAATCCTGGATAAAAGGAAATCAAGAAAAAGAGACAAGAGAACTTGTTCAAAAGAACTACTTGAAAGATCAAAAGAATTAATTAAATACAAAAAAAAAAAAGAAAGAAAAGATACTTTTGGTGAATTGAGAGAGATGAGTCTTAAAAGACTACTTGACTATGCAGTGCAATGAATTAAAAAAACCACCAGCTTAAGATTCACTGTAAATCAGGAAATCTTCCAGAAAGGGTTGAAAGACAACAGGTGCCCACTGAGGATTGGGAGTAAGAATATATCAAATTTTTCAACGGTTACATGGAAAGCCTGAAGACAGTGGGTCAAATGCCTTCACTATCCTGGGGCAAAAGTCATCCTGACCTAGTTTTATACCCAGCCAAACGATGAGCAGGGATTGAACCCTGGCCCCCTGAGCTCAGAGTGCAGTCTTAGTCACTGGACCACCAGGGAAGTCCAGGGGTGGGTGTTTAAGCTGCCATCCCTACCGGCATTTAGATTATGGATTGTATTAGCTCAAATGAGGATTTTTATTTTTAAATAAGTGCCGTAGCCATAGGATAGAGGGTGCAGAGCCTGGCAGTCTGCAGTCAATGGGGTCGCTAACCAAATAGAAGGAGAACAGAGCCATCTGCAGAAAGTGCCAGGAAGATGGAGTCTATAAAATCACAGAAAGAGCAGAGGCTCCTGAGAATCCCATGCCCGCAGCTGTGTGGCAGGTCCCGAGTCACCGAACTGCTCAGAAAAGAGGGAAAATGTATGGAGAAATGCAGAGGTCTGACTGTGAAACCATACTGAGAGGCACTTCAGAGGGGCTGGCGGGTATGGGAAGACTCACCTGAATGAAAACTAAGCACATTTTATTTTTTTATAGTTACACTTTTCAAAATTGCTCTTTTAGATTTAATTAACACGTTGTATTAGTTTCAGGTGTACAGCAAAGTGATTCACATGTATCTCTTCTTTTTTAAATTCTTTTCCCATTAAGGTTATTGCAGAATATTGAGACTATTACAGACTACTGTAGAAAGAGGGCGGCAGAGGATGAAATGGTTGGATAGCATCACTGAGTCAATGGATATGAACTTGGGCAAACTCCACAAAATAACGAGGGACAGGGAAGCCTAGCATACTGCAGCCTATCGGGTCAAAAAGAGTCACACATGACTTAGTGACTGAACAAGACTGTTGAGCAGAGTTCCATGATTTCAGGATTTGGGTACTGAGCATATTTTAAAGTAAAGAAATTAGTAATTCTACTTAAAAAAAAATAAGGTAAATAATGGAAATGCTATCACTAAAATCTACATGGCTCATCAAGAATCATAGTATTAAAAACAATAAATAGGTAATTAGAAGCAACCTGTGTCCATCAACAGATGAATGGATAAAGAAAATGTGAAATACATATACACAATGGAATACTACTCAGCCATAAAAAAGAATGAAACTTTTGCCATTGGCAACAATGTGGATAGATCTGTATTATGCTTAGTGAAACAAATCAGAGAGAAAAACAAATATTCTGTAATTGCTTATGTGTGGAATCTAAAAATAAAACAAACAAATGAATATAACAGCACAGAAACAAACTCACAGATAACAGAACAAACCTGTGGTTACCAATGGGGAGAGGGAAGGGGGCAAGGCAGCGGTAGAGGATTAATAGGTATGAATTACTATGTATAAAATAAGCTACAATAAGGATATATTGCACAACATTGGGAAACATAGCTATTATTTTGTAATAACTTTATTATTTTTTATTATTTTGTAATAACTTTAAATGTAGCATGATCTATAAAAATATTGGGTCAGTATATTTTAAACTGTATAATGTTACAAATATCCATTCATATTTCTTCAGGAATCCTGTCTGATCCCTTGAATCTAGTTGTCACCTCCACTGTATAATCATAAGTGATTTGATTTAGGTTATACCTGAATGGCCTAATGGTTTTCCCTGCTTCAATTTAAGTCTGAATTTTGCAATAAGGAGTTCATGATCTGAGCCACAGTCAGTTCCAAGTCTTGTTTTTGTGGACTGCGTAGAGATTCTCCATCTGGAGAAGACTCTAAAGAGTCCCTTGGACTGCAAGGAGATCAAACCAGACCATCCTAAAGGAAATCAATCCTGAATATTCACTGGAAGGACTGATGCTGAAGCTGCAATACTTTGACCACCTGATGCAAAGAACTGACTCATTGGAAAAGACCCTGATGTTGGGAAAGATTGAAGGCAGGTGAAGAAGGGGATGACAGAGGATGAGATAGTTAGATGACATCATTGACTCAATGGACATGAGTTTGAGCAAGCTCCGTGAGATGGTGAAGGACAGGGAGGCCTGGCAGGCTGCAGCCCATGGGGTCGCAGAGTCAGACGACTGAGCGCGCAGGCGCGCACATGCGCATACACACACACGCGCACACACACAACTTTGACTTTAAAAAAAGAACTAAGGGACAGGTTAAATAAACTATGGATCAGACCCACAGTGCAGTGCAGGTACTACTTGGGATAAAGTGTACACTGTCTGGGCTTTCTCTGTGGCTCAGTTGGCAAAGAACCCGCCTGCAATGCAGGAATCCTGGGTTTGATCCCTGGATTGGGAAGAGCTCCTGGAGAAGGAAATAGCAACCCACTCCAGTGTTCTTGCCTGGAAAATTCCACGGACAGAGGAGCCTGGCAGGCTGCAGTCCATGGGGTCACAATGAGTTGGACACGAATGACTAAACCACCACCACACTGGCCACAAAAAAAAAAAAATCACACCTGTATTTTTTGTTTACTTATCTCTGGGGGTGAGATAAGGATTAAAGCAAGGAATACACCTTTTATACTGAATAATTTTAAAATAAAAAAATACAAGGATCTGTGTGTTAGTTGCTCAGTCATGTCTGACTCTTTGACATGTAATAAAAATACAGGGATAGTAAACAAATAAATAAGGATATAGGGTCAGAATCTCCTTTCCTAGTAAGTCAAGTTAAAACTGCCATGGTTGGAACAAGACAGATTCCCCATGTCCTGAAGGCTCTCTGCTGGGCTGGGGAAAGAGTGGTGAGCTCACCCTTCTAGCATCTCCAGGCCACGTGCACCAGCCCCGTCCATGCTAGACTCCAGGAACTGTATTCAAGGATCAGGACAAGCATTAACACCCACCCACACAACTGCCAACCTTTGCTCAATCACATGCCCTGAGAGTAGGGGTGATGGGTCATATATTCCCTTACTGAACCCCTCTGGACCACAGCAAGCCAGGTGTGACAGATGCAAGGGACCATTAGATACAGGAACAGCCCCCTGATCTATACACGCTTAGTCGGAGAAAAACCTGGAAACAAGTATGTGGAGTCTAGAGACATAGATGGGGACTACAGAGGGGAAGGGAGAGGTCTACCCCGTGTGTACCACTGGCAACAGGGGATCCAAGCCCCCGACTCTTATCTCAAGCCGGAAGCATCCTTGTCAACCCCAGTTCTGCACTGACCCAGAGTGGGGGGTGGTCCTTGGATGATCCAGACGGGAGGGACTATAAGCGCAGAGCCAGGGAATCCAGAAACTGCCTCCCACAGGGTGGGGGCAGAAGAGAGATGAACCTCGCCCCCAACTCTTCCAAACACTTGTGTAGCTGAGATCCCACTGGGTTCTGAGTTCAAGGGTGTGTCTCGAACTACATGTAGAGAATAGCTGAGGCTGTCTTCCAACTGGAAGCCCATGTAAATGCATCACCCTGAGTCCAGCTGGCTGCCAGAGTTCCCAGCTACGGAGAGAGGGGGGTGGGGACAACATAATGGGGGCGAGGTGTGAATGCCTGCTGTTCTTATTACAGCCTAGTGGTTAGAAGCCCAGCTCTCCTGCTTGTTGGTTCTATCCACTCTGGGCATTATTACTCCATGTTTCTGTGCCCTGATTTCTTCTTTCTCTTTTATTTATTTATTGGCTGCGTCAGGTCTTAGGTGAGGCACGAGGGCTCAGTAGTTGTGCATGTGAGCTTAGCTGCCCCTTGAAGTGTGGGATCTTAAGTTTCCCAACCAGGGTTAGAATCTGCATCCCTTTCACTGGAAATTCTTGACCACTGGCCCATCAGAGAAGTCCTCGTGATTCGATCTCTTCCCCTGAAGAATGGGGGTGATGGTGATGATGGCAGGTCAAGCCTCCCGGGGTCACGACGTGGGTCAGCACCGTGGCTCACACAAAGTCAGCCCGAAACAAGCAAGTTCTCGGCATTGCCACGACCAGTGTGACTTCGGTTATATGGAGGTAAAAAAAAAAAAGCTGGGATAAACAAGAGGGGAGGTAAGAACCCTGAAAAGAGACTTGGAGAGAAGGGGGTGGGGTTGGGGGGGGAGGGTAAGGGCATTCTCCCTCCTGTTTTGGTCCACAAAGAAACAGGCTTCAAGCACCACCATGAGCTGTGGCATGTTCTGTAATCAGTGTCATCTGGGATTTTACATTCCAGGTATGCACCAAATGCAAGATTTGTATTTTTTCTTCAGGCAGGCTTTAGGGGTGAGGACAGCTTGCTTGAACATATAAAGCAAGGCACACATGCCCCGGGGTCTGGTTTCCTCGCCTGTAAACAAGGACTTGTTCTGGGCTCATTCAAACTATTTTTAAAGCCCCAACCCTAGGCCAGGCTTTAGAGATAATCTCTCGGGTGCGTTCCAGCTCTGATACCAACCATTTATTTTTAGGATCCCCTTGTGGGCAGGTGCTTTTAAATTGAAAGTAGTGAAACTAGCTTGGGGACGGGAAGCAGCAGTTCTGGGCTCAAAATTGGATGTGACATTGCACCAGCCCTCACCTCCGAGTCCCAGTTCTTCACTCGGTGAGCATAAAAGCCTCACAGGAGTGTCAGGCTGTGAAAATCGTAGCGCCATGTGAGCCCTGCCTGCCACAGCCTGACCTGCTAGGTCGCCGTGGACCCCCATGAAGGAGACACCTTATTCTGAATTCACAGGCAGGAAACAGGTTCAGAAAGGCCAGCCCCTTGCAGCCATCCCAAGATAGACCCAGCCTGTCTCGCCTCCCACCCCAAAGACCAGCCTCCGTTTACAATGAGCCAGGCAGCCTGGGCCCCCGTGCCAGCCAGCTCTGGCCAAGGGGAAGCCACCAGGGTCTTCAGATTTCTGCCTCCTCTTCCGCCTGTTTGAGGACAGGATGTTCCCCGGGAGGGAGGCCTCCTACATTCCTCCTCCATCTCCCTGCGGGAGGCCCAGAGGCGGCTGGATGCGGCTCCTGTAAGTTGAGACGCTGGTCCCGCTTTCTTCCCAGGCCTCCGCTGGCAGGAACGCACCTCCCAGGGGCCGAGGACGTGAGGCCCAGCAAGAGTACAAGCACGGAATTCCTAGAACTGCTGTTCCACTTCCAGGGGCGGGAAAGCATTTCATAACAGGGTCAGACAGAGGGCTGAACGCCTGTGCTGGGACGCGGGCCAGTCGCCCGGGAGAAACCCATTGGAACGAGCATACGCTCAGCTCAGCAGCAGTGCCCGGCTGTTTCTTGCAGGACTGTCTGCCTGGCAAACCCAGCTGACTGGCCGAGGAGTGGGGGTTGGGGGGAGTAGCTTGGTAAAGAAGCAGAGCTCACTCACTCCAAGACTGCCCTTCCCCTCCCACCCTGCCAGCTCTCCGGGGAGAACCAAGACCCCTACAATCCTCAGACTTCCCTGATGGTCTAGTGACTAAGACTCCAGGCTCCTAATGCAGGGGACCCGGGTTCCATCCCTGGTCAGAGAACTAGATCTCGCAACTAAGACCTGCCACAACCAGATAAATAAATATTAAAAAAAAAAATAATAACCCCCCAACCCCTGAACAAAGACCCTTTAGGCGTCTTATGAAGGCCCTGGAGTAATAAAGGGACCATCAGCCAGTGGCAAATGGCCCTTCCTTCAGGTCCCATGAGGGAACAGGCAGGCTGATTTGAAAATTAAGCAGAAGGGACAAAGTTTCTCCGGAGACAGAACAAAACAGCTGACCGACTTCTAAGGCTGGCCAAGCTCCTCCCCTTTCCCTCTGCACCTGGCATAGCCAAGTAAGGCTGCCCCCTGAAATGCACTACCAACAGTGAGTGCCCTTCTGAAATACACCACCCCCCTTGCTGCTGGAAAGTGAAGGAGTCCTGCTTTTTTGTGTGAATGGCATGCCCCCAAATTCACATGCTGAAGCCCTAACTCCTAGTACCTCAATGTAACTGTATTTGGAGATAAGGTCTCTTAACCAGGCTATTATGTGAAAATGAGACCGTTAGGGTGGAGCCCTAAAACAATGTGCTGGTGAGCCATTCTACAGAAGGATCACAACCTCGGAAAGGGGCAGCAGGAGGCGGCCTCTGCAAGCCACGGAGGGGGCCTCAGCAGAAACCAACCTGTCCACACTTGGATCTTGGCCTTCCAGACCAAGAAGAATATAAATTTCTGTTGTTTAAACTACCCGGTCTATGGATTTGGTTACAGGAGATCTATCAAATCCACACAGGCCCACTGTCCCCTTTTGTTTGGAAGAGAGAAGAGGGAAACCCATTTATACTCCTTAAGGCAAGAGACCCAGTTCTGCAGCTGCCACTTCATTGTGCATGTGCTGAGTGTGATCCTGCCCACACCAGCGGTAGTCTCCCTCCCACTCACCTGTGGACCCCTGGGCTCAGACACCTGCCTCTTGCCAGTACTCCAGAAAATCAAAGATGTTCAAATGCAAGTGGTGGGCAGAGGAGGCCATACCTGAAGCCTGGCCATCTGAAGGGGAAACAGGAGGTAGGCTGGGTGGCAGTTAGTACGCGTCACACCAACTGAATATACGACCCAGAGCCCTGGCACCATGTCCACCTATGTGTTTTGCTTTGTGGAGCTGAATAGAAGGGCTTGAAAGCAGGACATGGGATCCATGACTCAATGTTTTCAGGAAGGTGTCCTCTGTTCTTAAACCAATAGTCAATAAACACACAGGCTCGTGATTCCTGTCTCCTACACCTGGCTGGATAAAGCACAAGCTGGCATCAAGACTGCTGGGAGAAATATCAATAACCTCAGATATGCAGATGACACCACCCTTAATGGCAGAAAGTGAAGAGGAACTAAAGCGCTTCTTGATGAAGGTAAAAGGAGAGTGAAAAAGTTGGCTTAAAGCTTAACATTCAAAAAACAAAGATCATGGCATCCAGTCCCATCACTTCACGGCAAATAGATGGGGAAACAATGGAAACACTGAGAGACTTTATTTTCTTGGGCTCCAAAATCACTGCAGATGGTGACTGCAGCAATGAAGTTAAAAGACACTTGCTCCTTGTAAGAAAAGCTATGACCGACCGAGACAGCATATTGAAAAGCCGAGATATTACTTTGCTAACAAACGTCGGTCTAGTCAAAGCTATGGTTTTTCCAGTAGTCATGTGAGAGTTGGACTATAAAGAAGGCTGAGCACCGAAGAATGAGTGCTTTTGTATTGTGGTGTTGGAGAAGACTCTTGAAAGTCCCTTGGACAAACCAGTCAATCCTAAAGGAAATCAATCCTGAATGTTCATTGGAAGGAATGATGCTGAAGCTGAAGCTCCAATACTTTGGCCACCTGATGTGAAGCACCGACTCTTTGGAAAAGACGCTGATGCTGGGAAAGACTGAAGGCAGGAGGGGAGGGGGACGACAGAGGGCACGATGGCTAGATGGCATCAATGACTCAATGGACCTGAGTTTGAGCAAGCTCCAGGAGATGGTGAAGGACATGGAAGTCCTGGCACTCTGCAGTTGCAGAGTTGGACAGGACTGAGTGACTGAACATCAACATCTGGCCCTGGCTCTGCTGGCCACTCAGCAGGACAGGCAGTTAAACCCCCTCAAAGGACTGTCCTTTGAGGCCTGACCCTTGCTGAACATCGTCTCAAAGCATGGCCCACATAAATCCTCCTACCCCTGTTTATACCCAGCTTCTCTCATCAAAGGAGTCATTTCCCTTCTCCTAGAATCTGGGCTAGCCTTGCGGCTTACTCTGACAGACAGAATACTGTGTAGGTGACATACTGTGACTTCTGAATAAAGGCCTTAAGGGGACTTGGAAGCTGCCATGTAAATAACTCATATTCTGAATGGTGTGAGGCCATGAGGACAGAGAGAGAGCCCAACCTTCCAGCTGTCCCCAGCAATACCCAGACAGGTGGCTAAGGCCACCTTGAAACTTCCAGCCCAGGACAATCCAATGGCCAGCTGTATGCAGCCAGATGAGTGGGCTCAGGCAAGATGATCAAAAAATGCCCAATTTGCCCAAAGAATGAAGAGAAATAACAGATTGTTGTGGTGGTGGTTGAAGTTACTAAGTTTGGGGGGTTGCTTGTTACACAGCAGTAGCTAGCTGATACAACCCTGCTCATAGAGACTAGATCTCTGGGTCTAGTATCTGAGCTCTCCCTGTGAACCCTCATGAGCATAGGCAGTGGATTACAAGGCCCATGTCCTAAGCATCCAAATGCCATGGGCAGATGTCACCTATTTCTGCTGAGTCAGCAATACTGGCTGCAAACAAGTCAATGAAGACCATGAATCTCCCAGTGTCTGAGACGTAGGCCCCAACACTGACTAGTTCACTATAAAAAGTCACCTCCTTCCACAGTCTGCTTCATAATAACTTGGAATAATACTGGGATAAGTGGGAAAGTTCAGAGAAAGTTAGCTTCTGCTTCTGGGACATTCCAAGATAAATAGCTATACTTGTAACTAAGAGGACAGAAAAGAAAATTTAAACATTGTTATTAAGCCAGCCCAGACCCAGGCCTAGTAGTAGAGACACTAGGTCACCCTGAGAATACTCTCATCACAGGAGTTTTTCACCCCTCACCTTTTAGACATCTGATGTGGCTGGCCACACCACAAAGATGAGTAAGCCATCTCTGAAAGAACTTCCTGTCTAATCTAGGGAACAAATATGTAAACAAAGACATGTGAATCATTGTTGTGAATCACAAAAGAGGAAGAACGCTGGCATGGATCTCAGTAAAATGAGAAAGTAACATGTTTTTCGTTCATACGTTTGAACACTGAAGAATCAAGAATCTATGTGTATAAATGAACACTTTTCATTCATTTCACCCTGGGAAGCAATCCTTGTTTCAATAATGCTGCCTTTTCCTAACTTGACGTCAAATAAAGTCCCTGACAAGCAAATGCCTCACTACTTTATACCAATAGTCAATATGGCACCATCCTGCTGGCCCTTTCTCCAAATTTGGTAATGAAGGACTTTTTTTTGCTCTTTCAGGAAAAGAACAAACAAACCCCTTTATCAATAATGAGGCCTTGCCACCTTTGAGGATATTGGGGAAAAAAAAAGTAAGGTCTGAAGGCAATTCATATCCAACAGCTGTGTTTACATTGTTAGAATGTAAGGCCAACCACGCTGGCTACTTGGAGTGGGCAAGTCTCATTTAATATCATGTAAGGCTTCCCTGGTGGCTCAGAGGTTAAAGCATCTGCCTGCAATGCGGGAGACGCAGATTCGATCCCTGGGTCGGGAAGATCCTCTGGAGAAGGAAATGGCAACCCACTCCAGTATTCTTGCCTGGAGAATCCCATGGATGGAGAAGCCTGGTGGGCTACAGTCCACGGGTTCGCAAAGAGTCGGACACGACTGAACGACTTCACTTTCACTTTCAAGTTTTCGGGGGTGGGGTGAGTGTCTGTCTAATTACTTTAGATACAACTCTGATGGTTATAATTCTGTTTCGGGTGTGTTCATCTTTCTAGCTCGCAGTGGAAGACCTCGAGGTCACACTTTGTTCCAATGCCATGGCCGTAAGATTAGGAAGGCTATGGGTGCTCTACACCAGGGTCCCTGCCAGTCTTTAATGAAGCACTTAGTATGGAATGTTCTAAATGCTTTAAAAGGAAGCTCGGGTCAGTATAAAGAGACCCATTATAGTTCCTCTTTGCCTTAATGTCAATGTCAAGTTCTCTTGACCTGTAATAAAGAAGCAGTGTAACTGAGGCCTGGGGACACTGGCCACGCTCCGGCTTCAGTGCCCAGCCTACCCTATCCTCTTCCCAGCACTCTCTGTTCCAGCGCCAGACTTGGGAGCTGCCCCAAGGTAAGCTTCCTGGGCGCAGGCTTTGTTTGTCTAACCAAATAGGATGCCAGTAACACCTGCAGTCCTAGCGGCTTACCTCTGATTAACCTTATCCAGACCCAGGGCTTAGGTACGACTACCACCCAAGCCACAACTCCTGTAGCTTTGGGTCAAACATCCAGTAAGGAACTGGGAATGTAGAGGTTGGTGGGGGAAGGGTGGATGAAGGGTTCTGACCCACTCAAAGGTTCTGGTGGTTTAGTGTTACTTAAGACTTTTAAGACTCCACAGATACACAGAATAGACTTGTTGCCAAAGGAAAGGGGTCGGGGTGGGGAAGGTAAGGGTTGGGAGTTTGGGATTAGCAGATTCAAACTGTTATATACAGAATGGATAGACAACAAGGTTCTCCTGTATAGCCAGGGAACTATATTCAATATGATAAACCCCAACAGAGGGACTTCCCTGATGGTCCAGTGGACGCTTCCAAGGAAAGGGGCACAGGCTTCCACTTCCAGGAAAGGGGCACAGGCTCAATCACTCATCAGGAAACTAAGATCCTGCAAGAAGCATGGCACGACCAAAAAAAGGGAAAAAAACAAACACCAAAAAACCTAATGGAAAAGAATATGAAAAAGAATATATAACTGAATCATTTTGCTGTACAGCAGAAATGAACACACTGTCAATCCACTATACTCCAATAAAGTTGGAAAAAACAAAATCATAAGATTCCACAAACTTGAGTGTTCATCAGTGACACTCTCTTAAGTAATTTTCTTACGTAAATCACTCTTCAGTTCTCCAGACATCTAACTTCTTCAGATCAGTGGTTCAGCCTGTGTAGGGTTAATGAGCATGGAAAGCAAACTGGAGTCAGAGGACTGGAGATGGCTCAAGTCATCTGCTCTTATTTTCCCCCAGGACACACACTGCAGAGCCATTCCCAGCAAGAGTGACCAGCGGACAGTTTACTCCAGTAGCTTCTGACACTATCCAACCACGCAGACTCTGCCGAGAGCCTGGCTCTCCAGAGTCTGGTTTAAAGACAGACGCCAAACCCAACCTCAAGAGAAGTTTACCCGGATGGACGCATCACCTTTTTTGTCAGACCACAGAGGAGAGCCTGGTGAGGGCTGTCACATTCCAATTCCTGAGAGCTCGGAGAATAGTCCTTACACCAGTCACTGGGAGCTAGTTAGAAATGTGGAATCTTAGGCCCTACCCCTAACCTACAGAATCAGATGTGGTCCCCAGGTAATTCATGTGCCCCCCAGAAGACTGAGAAACAGCACTCTTGACCGAAGCAGAAGGGGGCCAGGAATGACCTTTACTCATTAGGTCAAGCCCCTCTGCCCAGGCAAAGGGTTGTGTTAAAGTGGGCTTTGGAGGAAGACTCCACACCTTGGTTGTGCAGAGGCAAGCTTGGATTCTCTGGGTTATGGACTGTGAGCTGCGTCTCCCCCGCTGGTCACTAGGCTGGTCACTCTCTAGGCTCCTGGCATTGCTAGCTTCCTTCCAGTTGGCCTCAGAAACTGTTACACTGATGCAGAAGCCCCTTGTCCCTCTCCCAAATGAACACCTTCAAAAGGAGGGAGACTGGCTGAGGTCTGCCCCAAACCGCAATTTTCCAGTACAAAGGGAGAAGTGGAAGAGAGTTTCCCATTAACAGCACCCCGGGCTGTTGCTTCCAAGCTGATCCACCCCATTTGGTATCAAGGGTGCAAAATAGGGCCAGCTAAGCCTTCAGGCCTGAGTCAGTGCCCACCCTGAACAGATGAAGCAGTGGCTCACACCTTCACTGGAGGGGACCCCAAAATTGTCCCGAAAGGTCCCAGTAGACACATCATAGCACAGAAAAAGCGGAGTAGCATGGACTACATAAAGTCCAGCATGGAAAGAGAATCTGAGTCAAAAGAGACAGCAAGAGTCACTGGGAACTTTCCCTTGGATCATTTTTAATAGACGCGGCAGCATTTTTTTCCCCTCTGCGCTTGGCGACTCTTTCTTGTTCAGTTTGGGAAATCGGGTGTTCGATTGGACCGTGGGCACGTGTTTGGGGGCCTCGGTGCCGCGTCTCATAGAAAAAGGCGGCCCCCGCTGTCCAGGAACCACTCAGCTGGCAAACAGCTCGCACGCTGTATGTTTTGAGTGAAACAAAACCTGGGCTTCGGATCTGGCTGTGCTCGCCGGGGGTGGGACAGCTGCCTGAGAAAAGAAGCAAGTGGCCCCCGACGCTGCCAGGCGACAAGGCGGGCAGCCCCGCCCGAGTGCGTGCGTCTCAGCCGGGACGCCAGGATGTGCGGCGCTTTTCTCGAGTAGTTTGGGAAGCGGCAGAGGGCGTAAAGGGAAGGGGAGAAGGGCAGGAGCGGGTGAGGACAGAGTGAGGGAGGGAGCGAAGCGGCGAGCTCGGGGATTTCATCACGCAAACGCGCGGGCAGGTTTCATCAGCACCCAGGCTCCGGAGCTGGGAGCGAATGCCAGGCTCCCGAGGGCAGCGAGAAGCGGGCCCCCACCCGCGCCAGCTCAGCTTCCTCTTCCTCATCCACGCTCCCGGAGGTCACACGGTTCCCTCCCTCCCCTCCCCCCCGGACAGAAGAACGTGTTTTTCTGCATAGCGCGGCTCGCGGCCCCAGGTCCCTGAGCAGAGAACCGCCGCGCGCCTGAAAGAACCATCTGGTCCCCGTGCCGCCGAGGCGCCGCAGGGGCAGGCGAGCACCCTCCGCCCAAAGCTGGGGCTGGGGGTCGGGTGGGGTGGGGGTGGGGGGCCTCGGGAAAGAAGAAGAGTTCTGCAAGGGTCATTGATTCCAACGTCCCATCCCACAAAACCCTTAGCCCGGCCTCTCCGTGGTGCGTGGCCCACCCCGACCCCACCCTATCAGCCTCAGAACTGCCCCCAACACCCGCAAGGGGCAGCACACCTCAGCATGTGGTGGTCTTGGAAGCATGCGTTTGTTTGTGCGTTTGTCGACGATCGGGGGAGTCAGGAGTCTCTCCCAGAAAGAAGAAAACTCCTGGCATTGGCAGACGCTGCAATGGAGTTCGCACCCGATGGCTGGCGATCGCAGGCGACCCCCATGCTCGCTCCCTGCGGCCACCTCCCGGACTCACTGCCTCCCTGATACCCCGTTCCGTTCTTCCCAGTCACCGCGCCCCGGAACTCGGTCGTCCCGTCCAGCTGGCGGCTCCCGAGCACTCCCCGCTCCTGTCAAGTCCAAACTCCCCACCGCCCGCACCCAGAGCCGGGGCGCAGGGGGCCACCTCCCCGGAGCCCGCGCCTACCTCCGGGGGTGGTGCTGAAAAGCGTGCCGCCGGGGGTGGTGCTGTAGTCCCCGGGGGGCAGCTGCACGCCGTCGGCGAGGACCACCCTCCGAGTGGTGGGGATGGCCCGGCTCGGGGTCTGGCTGCAGCTGCTGCCTCCGGACATGGTCTCCCCGAGCGCTGAGCCCGCAGCCGGGGCGTGGCCCTAGAGCCCCTCGGGCCTCGCTCCGCCCTGCCCGAGACCTCCCCTTCCGCCTCTCTGGCAGACGACCCTTGGGATTTGTAGTTCCCGCCGCGCCGCCGCGCCGCCGCGCCTCCCTACCTCTCCCCTCGGCTGCGGGCTCCGGCGCTCCTCGCCCCCAGCGCAGGCTCCCGCTCCCGGGCTGCCGGAGCCTGCGCCCGGCCACAGTTCCTTCCAGATCCCTCGCAGCCATGCCCCTAGTCGTTTCGGGTGCCCGTTGACACGCCGGCAGGGACTGGTCGAATGGGGGTGGTGGTCGCGAGCTTGCCCGGGTTAATGCCTTGCTGCTGGATCCGGGGCGCATCTCAGGCTGTGCGGGGATCCTAGCCCACCCTGGTTAGTTTCAACACTGGGACCTCAGCGGAAGGCCCCCTTCAGTCCGCCCCTGTTCCGCGTTCTAGTTCCTCAGACCAGAAGGTGGGCGTTGGTCGGTAGGTCATTCATCAACTGGTTGAACATCCGTCATGTGGCAGGGGTGGAAGAAATGGCGAGAAATACACATTCCTTTGCCCGAGGGTGGGACGAAGGACCCGGGAATCAACCACCCAGTTGGTTGACCGAGAGCTAACCTTGGAGCTAGATGGGGCGAGGTGGGGTTGAACCTCGGTGAGGTGGGTGTTGCGGGGAGGCTTAAGAGTTGGTCAAAGAAGATTCTTGACACCCTTTGGGTTGGGTCCGTCGCCCACCGCGCTGCCTGAAGTTTGGTAGGTACTCCTTGAATGAATGAACCAACGAATGAATCTTCAAGTGTCCCCAAGTGAAGGACAGAAAAGCCTGCAGTGATCACCTCTTGGAGGGGAGAGAAAAGAAAGAAGTTTAAAAGGCAAATCTGGGTGGATTGTGAAGGGTCTTTCACATCATGACTGTGTGTTGCAGACCTTGTCCTCCAAGAGCAGGAGATATCAGAGATCTTTATTATTTATTTATTTATTTATTGGCCACTCTGCATACCATGTGGGATCTTAGCTCTCTGACTGGGGATCAAACCCATGCCCACTGCATTGGAAGCATGGAGACTTAACCACTGGACCACCAGGGAAGTCGCTCGGAGATCTTTTGAGCTGGGGAGTGACACAATGATCTTCTTAGAATGGACTACGGGAGAGTGAGGCCTGAGGTAGGAAGACTGGTTGGATGTGGTCACTCCTGAGCTAAACCCTAGGCCTACGCTGTCCAGCATGGTAGCCACTGGCCACGAGTGCAAAATATCTCAATAATTTTTTTATACTAATTGAATGATGAAATAATATTTTGAACATATTGGGCTAAGTAAAATCTATTATTAAAACTAATTTCACCCGTTTCTGGTTTTTTTTGATAGGACTAGAAGAAATATATATATATATGGATCATAACGTATTTCTATTAGACAACCTTGCTCTAGAATGAGGTGTTATGAAAGCAATACTTAAGTTCTCAAAACTTCTTCCCCGAAAACTATGGACTCATCAAATGTTAGCTCTGGCCAGGTACGTTATAGCTCATCCAAGACGATACTTACCTCGATCATATTGAAAAACAGAACAAACATAAAACAGAGGCCCAGAGTGTTGCAGGAAAGAAAGTCGGGCCCAAGAGGATGGTCACGTCCCCAGGTCACGTCCGAGTCCCTGGGATGGTCTCCAAGTGTGGGTTCTTGGCTTCTTACAGGAAAGAATTAAAGAGCAAGTCACAGTAAAATGACAGAAGAGTTCCTCAGGGACTTCCCTGGTGGCGCAGTGGATAGGAATCACCCGCCAGTGCAGGGGACATGTGTTCCATCCCTGGTCCAGGAAGATTCCACATGTCTCGAAGACACTAAACCGGTGGGCCACAGCTACAAGCCTGCGAGCCTAGAGGCCACACGCAACAACAGAGTAACCCCTGCTCACTGCCATCAGAGAAAGCCCACACCAAAAAGGAATGAAGACCCAGTGCAACCACAATTTTTTTTTTTTCCAAAAAGGGTTATTTAGGAAGGAAACACACTCCTTAGAGAGAATGTGGGCAAGTGAGGCCCGAGGGCATGGGGTTGTCAGTTTTTATTTTTGCTGTTGTTAAGTCACTAAGTCCTGTCCAACTCTTTGCCACCCCATGGACTGCAGCACACCAAGCTTCCCTGTCCTTTGCTATTTCCCAGAGTTTGCTCAGATTCATGTCCATTGAGTCAGTGATGCTATCTAACCATCTCATCCTCTGCCACCCTCTTCTTTAGCCTTCAATCTTTCCCAGCATCAGGGTCTCTTCCAATGAGTCAGCTCTTCATATCTGGTGGCCAAGGTATTGGAGCTTCAGCATCGGTCCTTCCAATGAATATTCCAGGTTGATTTCCTTTAGGATTTGACTAGTTTGATCTCCTTGCAGTTCAAGGGACTCTCAAGAGTCTTCTCCAGCATCACAATTTGAAAGCATCAGTTCTTCGGCGCTCAGCCTTTTTTATGGTGGAACTCTCACATCCATATATGACTGCTGGAAAAAACATAGCTTTGACTAGGCGGACATTTGTAGGCAAAGTAGTGTCTCTGCTTTTTAATATGCTGTCTAGGTTGGTCATAGCTTTTCTTCCAAAGAGCAAGCGTCTTTCAGTTTCATGGCTGCCATCACTACAGTGATTTTCGAGCCCAAGAAAATAAAATCTGCCACTGCTTTCACTTTTTCTTCCATCTATTTGCCATGAAGTGATGGGACTGGATGCCATGATCTTAGATTTTTGAATGTTGAGTTTTAAGCCAGCTTTTTCACTCTCCTCTTTCCCCCTCATCAAGAGGCTCTTTAGTTCCTCTTCACTATCTGCCATTAGAGTGATATCATCTGCACATTTGAGCCTGTGGGTATTTCTCATAGCAATATTGATTCTAGCTTGTGATTCATCCAGCCCAGCATTTCACATGATGTCCTCGGCATATAAGTTAAATAAACAGGGAGACAAAATACAGCCTTGTTGTACTCCTTTCCTAATTTAGCACCAGTCAGTTGTTCCATGTAAAGTTCCTATTGTTACTTCTTGACCTGCATACAGTTTTTCAGGAGATAGGTAAGGTGGTCTGATATTCCTATCTCTTTAAGAATTTTCCAGTCAAAAGCTTTAGCAGAGTCAGTGAAACAGAGGTAGATGTTTTTCTGGGATTCCCTTGCTTTCTCTGTGATCCAACGAATGTTAACAATTTGATCTCTGGTTCCTCTGCCTTTTCTAAACCCAGCTTTTAATCTGGAATTTCTTCGTTCAGGTACTGCTGAAGCCTAGCTTGAAGGATTTTGAGCATAACCTTGCTAGCATGTGAAATGAGCACAGCTGTACATTCTTTGGCACTGCCTTTCTTTGGAATTGGAATGAAAACTGATTTTTTCCAGTCCTGTGGCCACTGCTGAGTTTTCCAAGTTTGATGACATATTGAGTGCAACACTTTAACACCATAATCTTTTAAGATTTGAAATAGCTCAGCTGGAATTCCATCACCTCCACTGGCCTTTTTTGTAGTGATGCTTCCAAAGACCCACTTGACTTCACACTCCAGGATGTCATGTTGAGTAACCACACCATGGTGTTTATCTGGGTCATTAAGACCTTTTCTGTATAGGTCTTTCTGTGTATTCTTGCCACCTCTTTTTAATCTCTTCCACTTCTGTTAGGTCCTTATCATTTCTGTCCTTTATTGCGTCCATCCTTACACAAAATATTCCCTTGTTATCTCCAATTTTCTTGAATAAATCTCTAGTCTTTCCCATTCTATTGTTTCCTTTACTTATTGGCACTGTTTATTTAAGAAGGCCTTCTTATCTGTCCTTGCCATTCTCTGGAACTCTGCATTCAGTTGGGTGTATCTTTCCCTTTCTCCCTTGCTTTTTGCTTCTCTTCTTTCCTTAGCTATGTGTAAAACCTCCTCAAACAAACACTTTACCTTCTTGCATTTATTTTTCTTTGGAATGATTTTGGTCACTGACTCCTGTACAATGTTATGAACCTTTGTCCACAGTGGTTTTGGTCATTGACTCCTGTATATTGTCACAAACTTCAGTCCATAGTTCTTCAGTCACTCTGTCTACCAGATCTAATCTCTTGAATCTATTCATCACCTCAACTGTATAATTATAAGAGATTTGATTTAGGTCAAACGTGAATGGCCTAGTGGTTTTCCCTCCTTTTCCAATTAAAGCCTGAATTTTGCAATAAGAAGCAAAGGGGTGGGTATTGCTCAAAATTTTCCAAGTAAGACTTCGACAGTATGTGAACCAACAACGTTGAGACATTCAAGCTGGGTTTAACGAAAGCAAAGGAACCAGACATCAAATTGCCAACATCCACTGAATCATAGAAAAAGCAAGTGAGTTCCAAAAAAACATCTACTTCTGCTTTATTGACTATGCCAAAGCCTTTGACTGTGTGGATCACAACAAACTGGAAAATTCTTCAAGAAGTGGGAATACCAGACCACCTTACCTGCCTCCTGAGAAATCTGTATGCAGATTCTCAAGAATCTGCAAGAAGCAACAGTTAGAACAAGACATGGAACAATGGACTGGTTCCAAGTTGGGAAAGGAGTATGTCAAGGCTGTATATTGTCACCTGGCTTATTTAACTTATATGCAGTGTACATCATGAGAAATGCTGGGCTGGATGAATCACAAGCTAGAATCAAGATTGCTGGGAGAAATATCAATAACTTTGGATATGCAGATGACACCACCCTTTCGGCAGAAAGAGAAGAGGAATTAAAGAGTCTCTTATTACTTTGCCGACTAAGGTCCGTCTAGTCAAGGCTATGGTTTTTCCTGTGGTCATGTATGGATGTGAGAGTTGGACTGTGAAGAAGGCTGAACGCCGAAGAATTGATGCTTTTGAACTGTGGTGTTGGAAAAGACTCTTGAAAGTCCCTTGGACTGCAAGGAGATCCAACCAGTCCATTCTGAAGGAGATCAACCCTGGGATTTCTTTGGAAGGAATGATGCTAAAGCTGAAGCTCCAGTACTTTGGCCACCTCATGCGAAGAGTTGACTCATTGGAAAAGACTCTGATGCTGGGAGGGACTGGGGGCAGGAGGAGAAGGGGACGACAGAGGATGAGATGGCTGGATGGCATCATGGACTCGATGGACGTGAGTCTGAGTGAACTCCAGGAGATGTTGATGGACAGGGAGGCCTGGCGTGCTGTGATTCATGGGGTTGCAAAGAGTCAGACACGACTGAGCGACTGGACTGAACTGAACTTGATGAAAGTGAAAGAGGAGAGTGAAAAAACTGGCTTAAAACTCAACATTCAGAAAACGAAGATCATGGCATCTGGTCCCATCACTTCATGGCAAATAGATGCGGAAACAGTGGAAACAGTGACAGACGTCATTTTCTTGGGCTCCAAAATCTCTGCAGATGGTGACTGCAGCCATAAAATTAGAAGATGCCTGCTCCTTGAAAGAAAAGCTATGACAAACCTAGATAGCATATTAAAAGGCAGAGACATTACTTTGCCTACAAAGATCCATCTAGTCAAAGCTATGGTTTTTCCAGCAGTCATGTATGGATGTGAAAGTTGGACCATAAAAAAAGCTGAGCACCGAAGAACTGATGCTGTTGAACTCGTGTTGGAGAAGACTCTTGAGAGTCCCTTGGACTGCAAGGAGATCCAACCAGTCCATCCTAAAGGAAATCAGTCCTGAATATTCATCGGAAGGACTGATGTTGAAGCTGAAACTCCAATACTTTGGCCACCTGATACGAAAAGCTGATTCATTGGAAAAGACCCTCATGCTGGGAAAGACTGAAGGCAGGAGGAGAAGGGGACGACAGAGGATGAGATGGTTGGACAGCATCACCAAGTCAATGGCCATGAGTTTGAACAAGCTCTTCGAGTTGGTGATGGACAGGGACGTGCTGTAGTCCATGGGGTCGCAAAGAGTCAGACATGACTGAGCAACCGAACTGAACTGAATGAGTGGAAGGAGTATTCCAGCTATTTGGGGGAAGGGATGGGAATTTCCAGGATTTGGGCCACTGCCCACTTTTTGACTCTTTGTGGTCATCCTGGGGATGTCCTGGCACCTGTAGGCGTGCCATTCAGTTTGCTGCTGTGCTACAATGAGCGTGTGCCGAGGCTCAAGGTCTAGGGGAAGTCAACTCTATGCCATCTTGAACCTACTTGGCTCTTATTGGCTTATGTCTTGTCCTCATGTGTCTGTGTGTGTGTGTGCTCAGTCGTGTCTGACTTTGTGACCCCATAAACAGTAGCCCGCCAGGCTCCTCTGTCTCTGGAATTTTCCAAGGAAGAATACTGGAGTGAGTTACCGTTTCCTCCTCCAGGGGATCGTCTCAACCTGGGGAACAAACTTGCATCTCCTGCATTGGCAGGTGGACTCCTTACCACTGAGCCAACTGGGAAGTCTTGTTCCCAGGCTGTGTCATTCTTTTAGGGGTTGTGCCCTGTCCCCTTCCCGTCTCAAGAGAGGAATGTGGGTTTGCTCAAGATCACATAGCTGTGAAATGCTTGAGGCGGGAGCAGGACTTGCCTCCCTTCCTGGCCAGCCCCCTTCTCAGCCCACAAGAAAACACAGGGGCCCATCCCCCTCCCTTGGGGAGTACTGTTTTGGGAAGATCTGTTTGGTTGCCTTATCAGACGGGCAGGTTTGGCTACAGTGGAAGCTTTAGGGAAGGGGCCTGCTTAGAGAACTCTGCACTCACTATGACCTCTCTGCACGAGGGCTGTCAGAGCTGCAGAGGAGGGTCTGAGGACTGCAGCGGAGGCAGAGGGCTGGGGCTAGATAGACCTGGGCCCCTCAAAGATCTAGGAAGAACACTAGCATGGGCCTGGTTCGCGTGTGCACGTGTGTGTGTGTGTGTGAAGTCACTTCAGTCGTGTCCGACTCTGTGACCCCATGGGCTGTAGCCCACCAGGCTCCTCTGTCCATGGGGATTCTCCAGGCAGGAATACTGGAGAGGGTTACCATTCTCCACTCCCCGCCCCCAGGGGATCTTCCCAACCCAGGGATTGAACCCACGTCTCCTTCATGGGCAGGTGGGTTCTTACCCGGGAAGCTGCAACCTGGGCCTGGTGCCACCAGCAAATAACTCTTTAGTCCTGGACCAGACTGAAGAGCTATTTCCCTCTCTGGGCCTTTTTTTCCCCAGCATCTTTGTTTTCAGCATCTGTCAGATGGCAGGGGATGTGGCCAGTGTTTGAACTTCTCTGAGGACCCTCAGTGTTTTATGATATTTTATGTCTTTGATAAACTCACTGCTGAATTCTGTTTCCTGCCCAGACAGTTCACCTCTGGTGATTTCTGCTTCCTCACAGAGCAGGGACTTGATCAGAGGAAGCTTTGTCATCAGGTGTAAGCTCCCACAGGCAGGGACCAAGGGTTTACCCTCACTCGTTCTTGTTTTTGTTTTTAGTATTTATTTATTCGACTGCACGTGGTCAAATAAATAAGATCCCAGCATGTGGAATCTTCGTTGTGGCATGTGAATTCTTAGTTGAGGCATGTAGGAGCTTGTTTCCTAACCAAGGATTGAACCTGGGCCTCCTGCATTGGAGGAGTCTTAGCCTCCTGCACCGAGTCTTAGCCACTGGACCACCAGGGAAGTTCCTACTGTCGCTGTTGACGAGGCCATTGGAATGCTTTTGGGTGCTGCTACCAAAAGCCAGACTTATCTATTTCTGTCTTCCTTTCGAGCAAGGGAAGGTCAAAAGAAAGAAAACAGAGTGAGCCAAGGATTGTTTTCTAGAAGAAAGATAAGGAGGGGATGGGGGGAGGGAGGGAACAGTTTCCCCTCCCAATTTGCTCTTCTTGATCTACAGGCAGGAAAGGCCAAGGGTCCCATCTTATCAGTTGAAGGAAGTGGAATTTCTCTGAATAGCAACCAGGCACACAGGCCCAGCCCTTCTAGGATGAAATGCTTTGTGAGGTTAACAAGTAACATCTGGGGTAGTCAAGGAAGGCCCTAAGTGGGCACTGGCCCTCCCTAGCATCTATCTCAACACTGGTTGAGTGGAGCTGGACCAGAGTGGGGAAAGAGTGCTGGGAGGGGGTCCTGGGACTGGTTGTCTGGGGAGGACAGAGCAGGGTCCACAAGAGGAAGTAAGGCTTCCAGAATCTGGAGGAAGTCACAGTGGAAGCCAGGGGGTCCTGGGGGTGGGGGAGTAGTGGGAGAGAAGGGAGCTGGTATGTTTGTCTTTGAATCCACTCCTCATGTTATTTGATGCTGTAAATGGTCCCCCTTTGTTAGGGGAAACGCTTGACTGAAACCACACCAGCCTGGCCAGGCACTGGTGTAACCATTTGCCTGAGGTGTTTTAAGACCAGAGGCAGGGAATATGCGAAACTCCCAAGTCACCACCAACGGGAAGAATTTGAGAGAGGTCAGAAGGAGTTGCCACTGGTCCTACCAACCTTCCTCGTCACTGGGATCCATCTTGGCTGGACAATGTGTGCACCACCAGGAAGGACCCTGACTCATCGGGGTCAGCATGACTCGGCCAGAGACCACCCAGAAACTAATCCCACCCCCGTAAAACCTGAGACTGTGAGCCACGTGGCAGAGCTGTTCTCCTGGGTTTCCTTACAACCCCGCCCAGGGCCCCCCTCTCCCCCAGAGTCTCCTGCTTTATCAGCACGCGTGTCCCCTGAGACTCTATTAGCGAGCGTGTCCTGTCGCCAAGCCCCCAGCTGCCTGTGGAGGCTCCTATCCTTTCTTGTCCAGTTCAGGATTCTCGGCTCCTCTTCTGTACATCCTGCCCCAGGCGTAGGCACAGCCTTTTTTCCCAGAGCTCTGGTTTCCGTTCCAGACACATCTGTGCATGCCTGACCGGTGGGGCTTCCATGGGCGGCTCCTTGTCCTGGTGGCTGCTCGTCCTGATTCTGGCTGGCCTCTGTCTGTCTCTCGTCCTGCCTGTCTCTTGTTTCATTTTTGGACGGCCCCACCGCCAAACCTGAGCTGGTGGCGGATGCGCGCCTCCACGCTGTGCCTCGGGTCACCCCACAATTTAGCCCCTTTTTGGTGCTCCTTGCTCTCAGCAATGCTTGGCCTCCGATAAACTCGATGGCGAGACTATTTCTTATACTAAGAGCTCTTTCTTTGCAACGGCCCTGTTATCCTCTTGTCAGTGGAGAATCTGTTTTCCTTTGTATACTTTTTTTTTTTTTTTTGGCCACATGCAGGCTCTTAGTTCCCCAACCAGGGACTGAATGCCCACCTTCTGCAGAGGAGGTTTGGCTGGTGGGGTTCCGTGAGCAGCTCCTCGTCCTGGCGGGTGGAAGGAAGCGTGGAGTCTTAACCACTGGGCCACCAGGGATGTCCTGCCTGTTTTCTTCAACGTGTCTTTTTTTTTTTTTTTTTTTTAAATTTTGGTACCTTTGGACCTCCTTCACCCATTTTTCCCACACCCCACTCCCTCCCTCTGACAACTACCCATCTGTTCTCAGTAACTCTGAGCCTGTTTGTTTTTAAACATCTCTTTTGTCAATGGTTGTATCTCCATCTGAGGCGGAAAGTATATAGCAAAGGAGCGTCTAAAGGACACAGGGCCGTGGGGACAGGACACAGGAGTTGACATGACAGGTTCCTAGTGATGAATTTAATGTTTTAATACGACTTCAGGGCTAAAGAGTTTACCAAAAAATTTTTTAAAAAGTCACTCTGCCATCTGCCATCAGAACTTGCTCTGCCATCTTTACCTGGACTTTGAGAGCATCCCTGGGGAATGCTCTTCTGGGTGTGGGAACAATGCAAGGCACTGGAGAGGCTGGGGGGTGGCCTCTGTGGATGACCCTCTGTGTGTTTACCTGAGCTGTGTGCATGCAGGCTTAGAAGGTGTTATGTGTTGGCCAGGAGAGCGGGACAGCTGAAAGTCTTTGGTGGCAGCTGAAGGAGCATGGCCTGGAGGCCACCAGGGACCAGTATCAGATCCGTGGTCCTAACCAGCCCTCAGGGATGTATCCGTCAGGGTCACTCACACGGGGTAATTCAAGGAGAGTTTAATAGAGGGATGATCTGCAAAGGTGTGGGCAGGAGGTTGGCAAACCAAAAGGGAAGTAATGGGACCTGGGGGCTGGGCCTGAAGGAGTAAGAGAGGTGTGTTTACTGGAATCTAGAGAGAAACACATGGACAGAGGTGGAGAGGAGAGGCTCACAGGAGCTGTCACCTGCTGTCCAGGCTGGAAATAGCTGGAAAGTAGACCTGCCCTCTTGCCCTTGCTGGCAACCCACCGGCCCTGTCTAGCCGGAAGACAGAGAACAAGGGAGCCCACTGATGCTGTCCTATGGGCTAGCCTCCTGGAGCACCGAGCAGGGCGGAAGAAGGTGGAGAGTGGATGGAAGGGGCAGCACAAGGCTCTAGGAGGGGTGTGTGAGGGGCAGCCCGGGGCGTAGCAAGTGAGTGTGTGTGTGCGTTGAGCCCCACAATGCACTCTTCTTGCTTTGAGGTGAAAGTGGGGACCCCAGAACCCTTATGTTCAATGTTCTCAGTCCTTAAATATTTTCCTCGGGAACTGGGAATTCCCTGATGATCCAGTGGCTAAGACTCCCAGCTTTCACTAATGAGGGCCCTGGGTTCAATCCCTGGGTCAAGGAACTAAGATCCGCAAATGAAAAATATATAAAATAATAAAAGGAAAAGCTCTCTGCTCCGAGCTAAAGGTTCTGCTAACTGTGAAGTGACCTCCAAGACAACAGCAGCAAGGGGGAAGAGCAGCGGACGCTTCCTGTGTCCTTTCTCTGGGCCTGCACTGAGTGAGAGAGATCTGACTCGATGAGACAGGTACATGGTCCCATGGCCTTGCAGGACAAGTGTTACTAATTCACACATGAGGCGCGTGGGGCTGGGGGGCCTAGCCAAGCCTCACACCACGGCCCACATCTAGGTGTTTTTATAACCCGCTTAGTCCAAAGCCCATACAGGTCACCACCACCCCTGTGATCCCCAAACTCCACAGGAGCTGAGGAGCTGGTCTGAGGTGAGGAGAGGGGAACCATCCCAGAGAACAGGAAAGGCCACAGTGGAGGCAAGGGCCAGCAAATATTGACTTCTCATTTCCGGGGGCTGGAAGTCCAAGATCAGGGTGCTGGCAGACAGAGCTCTGGGTGAGACCTGGCTTCCCGGTTTGCAGACAGCTGCTGTCTCAGTGTGTTCTTACAACCAGGAAGCGCTAATTTTGAATTTGCTCTGGATCTGCTTCCAGGACTTTAACTCTTTTTGTTATTATAAGCATACATAATGGCCTGCCTGAGGGAGATAACCTGACCCCGCCCACCGGTGATGGACTGTGACATTCTTGAATCCTTTGTGTGGCAAATGGCGCTGGGCCCGGTGCCCACTGCTTACCAGCGAGACTCAGAAATTCACATTTGGGGAGGCCAGAATCACAGATAGATGTGACATCTTTGTTTGTGGCTGTGACAGGGAATTTTCCATTTCACACCACCCATGAAATGACTATAAGGAAATGAAACTAACATATCCCCCCTATCTGAGGCTTGTCATTCTAAGAGATACTTGCAGGAATTAAATGGCCTTTTTACTTCGTTTCCTCACCTCCCACCATCTCTGATCCATAAAATAATCTGACATCCAGGCACCAACTAGTTGGTTAATTGGTTATTTTGAGGCGCTAGCCTGCTCCCAAATAAAGTCCATTCCTTGTCCCAATACCTCATCTCCGACTCATTGACTTATCTTGCGGCAAGCCAAGCGAACTTGGACTGAGTAACATTATCACATGGTGTGGGGAAAGAGAACTCTGTCTCTCCTTCCTTCTTATAAGGACACCATTCCCATCGCGGTGAGGGTAGGACATCCTTATGACCCCATCTAAACCTAACTATAACCTCCCGAAGGCCTAACCACTAAATACCACTAAATATCTCCCATCACTCCATTGGGGGAGCTACCATCACACATGAATTTGGGACCAGACACATTCAGTCCATATCAGAAAGGAACCTTGAAGACTTTTGCCCAGGGTGAGTTCACCCTGCTTTTCTGGGTGGTGACTGTGCCTCCCTCCAGCCCCCTAAGAAGTGGTCCAACATAACTGCCTCTCTTTCCCTTCCCTGGACTCAACATTCACTCTTCCTAAATCAGTAGACCCCATAGAAAGCAGTGCTTTCAGTAGCAACATCTTTGAACTCAAAGTTGATGGCATAGTGTCAATTCCACAAGTTTTGTAAAGAAAATATCATGGGCTCACAATCCACTTATGATCTATGTGACATGTGTCGGTCACTCTGAAATGTAGTTTTCTGTAGCATCTTTTTATAAATTTTTATTTTATTTATTTTATTTTTGGCTGCACTATGCCTCTGTGGCTTTTGCCTGGGCTTTCTCTAGTTGCGGCGAGCAGGGGCCACTCTCTAGTTGCGGCTGGAGGGCTTCTCATTGTGGTGGCCTCTCTTGTTGCGGAGGACCAGCTCTAGAGCATGCTGGCTCAGTAGTAGAGGTGCCTGGACTTAGTTTCTCTGCAGCATGTGGGACCTTTCTGGACCAGGGATCGAACCAGGGTCCCCTGGATAGGCTAGGTGGATTCCTATCCACTGCTCCATCCGGGAAGTCCTAAAGTACAACTTTCTTATATGTAGAATGGCTGTCCGGGTAGCTCAGATGGCAAAGAACCTGCCGGCAATGCAGGAGATCCCATTTGATCCCTGAATGGGGAAGATCCCTTGGAAAAGGGAATGGCAACCCACTCCAGTATTCTTGCCTGGAGAATTCCACAGACAGAGGAGCCTGGAAGGCTTTACAGCCCATGGGGTCACAAAGAGTCAGGCTTGGTGACCAAACAACAGCAACAAAATGGAAGTAATACTAGCCACCTGGGTTAAAACGGGTAGCACAATCTTTGGGACTTGGTGGACTTCCAGTGAGTGTAAAGAGCTGTCTAGAAGCTAACCTCTTGATTTCCAGGCCTGGGCTCTGCCTTGACTTTCCATTTCTTTTATTTGAGGGGCAAAATGTGACATTTATTAAGCATCCTGGGGACAGGGGGCCTTACACTGTCCATCAACAGCTGGCCATCCTGATCTTGGAGTCAGTGGGCTGGTTGCACATACGAGAAAACGTGGGGATGAATAAAAAGGAAAGGAAGACCTGTTGTGTGATGGAAGCGGGGTGGCTGAATTGACCCTTTTGAAGCAACTCCGGAGCGTGGAAGTGGAAAGCGCTGAGAAGCCGGAGTCTCCCGCGCGGTGAGCAGTTTACTCGCCGCTGGTCCCCAGCTTCGCGGCTGCTGGGCTGGCGCGCCCTCTAGTGGTCCTACTGATGTCTTTTTTAATTAGACCAGTTTCTTTGGCAGTCTGTCCTACCTTAAGTTTACTCAATTTTTTACAAGCGTATGATTTGTAAAATTACTTGTTTATTTATTATGGTTGCACTGGGTCTTCATTACTGCAGGCAGGCTTTCTCTAGTTGAAGTGATCGGGGCTACTCCCTACTTGCAGTTCATGGGCTTCTCATTGCGGAGGCTTCTCTAGTTGCAGCAAGCAGGCTTTAGAAAGTGTGGGTTCAGTAGCTGAGACTTCCTGGGCTCTAAAGCACAGGTTCAGTACTTGGCCCATGGGCTGAGTTGCTCCGTGGCACGTGGAATCTTCCTGGACCAGGCATGGAACCCGTGTCCCCTGCCTTGGCAGGTGGATTTTTAACCACTGGACCACCAGGGAGGTTCCCATTCAAGTTTTTACTGAGAGAGTTCTTTGCCAGGGAGGAGATAGTCTAGGCACTGGAGATTTAGCAGAGAACAAAACAAACTCCTACACTAACTCGTCACTTGCTTAGCAACTTCCATCTGGGTCCCTGAAGGCTGTTATTGGCTCCTCCTTTTGTATTGCCAAAGGTGAAATTTTAAGAAACTAGCATGCATAGACCTCCAAATAAGATGAAACCGGAGCATTGGGGTAAATCTGAGGAGAGAGGTATTTAACTCAATTTTAAGTGACTTGCTGTCTCTTAGCGCTTCTTTCCTTTATTATAGATTATGATTTTGCTTTCCCCCTGCTTTTTAAATTTGTTCATGAGTTCACTTGCAGAGGTTCCACTAGATCTACGCTACCCAATACAGTAGCCACTAGTCACCCATGACTATTTAAATTAAATTAATTTTAAAAATTTAATAAGATTTAAAATGTAGTTCCTTATTTGCATCACATTTCCAGTGTTCACTCCCCACGTGTGACTGGTGGCTATCTCATTGAATAGCACTGATACGTAATATTTCCGTTGCAGAAGGTTCAACTGGACGACCCTGTAGCCGCGATGGGGATTTGGCTGTGTTGAGTTAGTGTGAAGGTACGATCTACCCATTCCTTCCGTCTGGCTTCTTTTCTTTTAAGGATTTCTCTTATTTACTTGTTTGCTTTTCGCCACGCAGGGTCTTTGTTGCAGAGCAGAGCACAGGCTTTCTCGAGTTGTGGCGAGCAGGCTTCTCACTGCAGTGGGTTCTCTTGTTATGGAGTATGGGCTCCAGGGTGTATGGGCTTCAGTAGTTACGGTGCACAGGATTAGTTATCCCTCAGCATGTGGGGTCTTAGTTCCTGGACCAGGGATTGAACCTGTGTCTCCAGCATATTGGTAGGCAGATTCTTAGCCAGTGGCTCACCAGGGAAGTCCCCTCCTTCTACTTTCTTATCTGCAGTTTGGACAGTGGCCTCTGGCTGGTAGCAGAGGGGTGTGAGCCAGAAGACCTAACTTTCTCTACTGTTTGCTGAGCCAGTTGGGAGATGTGGCCCCCCTTCTCTCTTCTTCTTTTTTAAATTTAATTTTACTTATCGATTTATTACAAACATTTCTTTTCGCCTCACTGCGCAGCTAGCAGGATCTGAGTTCTCCGACCAGGGATTGAACCCCAGTGCACAGCAGACCAACAGAGAGAGCTGGGTCCCAGGCTGATCAACTCTGTGGTTGCTTTTTTCTTGGGAGACTTCAGTTGCCAAAGGTTTGTCTCTCTGCGCCCTTGGTCCTGGGTTGCCAGCTCTGCTCTTGACCTCTGCTCTTTCTGGTTCTAACTGTGGGCTGGAAGGGGCTTGAGGAATCTTCTTACCAAGCTCTTGTTTACAGGGACGTCTCTGATCACCAATGAGAGAGCGAGTGGGCAATGAATGCTGAAGGGTCTGAAAGTTAAAAGTCTCCACTTCCTGAGCCACTACCATTAACTTAGGAGCAGAGGAAGCTGGACAGAGCATCTCGGTACCCAGGCTCTTCTCATTTCTGCTGCTAACTTGCTCTGTGACTCTGGGCAAGTCCTTTCTCTTACCCCAAGTCTCAGTTTCTTCCTAAGTGATGAGGGATGTGGGACTTGATGATTTCCACATTTCTAGTCTAACTTGGCCATTGCCTTTGTGACTCCAGGGCACAAACAAGTTATTATCAGGATAGAACAGATTTTCCCCTCCCCACAGAGAAATCTCCTGGCTCAAATGGTTTCACTTCAAAACCTGAATAAGACTAAACACCAATTTTATACAGATTCTTCCAGAAAATGAATGAGGAGGGAACACTTCCCAACTTATTTTTAGGCCAGTACTATTTTGATATCAAAACCAGATAAAGATGGAGAAGCAAATGGCAACCCACTCCAGTATTCTTGCCTGGAAAATCCCATGGATGGAGGAGCCTGGTAGGCTACTACAGTCCATGGGGTCGCAAAGAGTCAGACACGACTGAGTGAATTCACTCACTCACTCAATTATCTTATAGTTTCAATAAACTAAGCTTTAAAAAAAAAACAACCAGATAAAGATGGTACTAAAGAAAGCAACTATGAACCAATATCTTTCATGAACTTAGACCAGTAACTCTCAAAATCCTCAATAAAATATTAGCAAATTGAATTCATTGTTCTAAAATAATTATAAATATGAGAAGAATTATATGCAGGGACCACATAGGATTTATTCCAGATATGTAGTCTGATTCATTATTCAAAATTCAATGGATATCAAGTGGTTAATAAAGTTGAGTTAAAAAAAGTCCATCATAGCAATAAACTAAATATAATAATCAACCTATAGAGCTGTGTCAGACTCTTTGCGACCACATGGACTGCAACATGCCAGGCCTCCCTGTCCATCACCAACTCCTAGAGCTTGCTCAAACTGATGCCCATTGAGTCGGTGATGCCATCCAACCATCTCATCCACTGTCATCCCCTTCTCCTCCCACCTTCAATCTTTCCCAGCCTCAGGGTCTTTTCTAATGAGTCAGTTCTTCCCATCAGGTGGCCATAGTATTGGAGTTTCAGCTTCAGCATCAGTCCTTCCAATGAACACCCAGGACTGATCTCCTTAGGTTGGACTGGTTGGATTTCCTTGCAGTCCAAGGGATTCTCAAGAGTCTTCTCCAAAACCACAGTTCAAGAGCATCAGTTCTTTTGACACTCGGCTTTCTTTATGGTCCAACTCTCACATCCATACATAACTACTGGAAAAATTATAGCTTGACTAGATGGACCTTTGTTGGCAAAGTAATGTCTCTGCTTTTTAATATGCTGTCTAGGTTGGTCATAACTTTTCTTACAAAGAGCAAGTGTCTTTTAATTTTATGGTTGTAGTCACCATCTGCAGTGATTTTGGAGCCTAAGAAAATAAAGTCTGACACTGTTTCCACTGTTTCCCCATCTATTTGCCATGAAGTAATGGGACCGGATGCCCTGATTTTAGTTTTCTGAATGTTGAGTTTTAAACCAGCTTTTTCACTCTCCTCTTTCACTTTCATCAAGAAGCTCTTTAGTTCCTCTTCACTTTCTGCCATAAGGGTGGTGTCATCTGCGTATCTGAGGTTAGTGATATTTCTCCTGGCAATCTTGATTCCAGCTTGTGCTTCATCCAGCCCAGCGTTTCTCATGATCTAATCTGCATATAAGTTAAATAAGCAGGGTGACAATATACAGCCTTGACGTACTCTTTTTCCTATTTGGAACCAGTCTGTTGTTCCATGTCCAGTTTTAACTGTTGCTTCTTGACCTGCATACAGATTTTTCAGGAGGCAGATAAGGTGGTCTGGTGGTCTGATAAGACCACCATTCTCTTTAAGACTTTTCCACAGTTTGTTGTGATCCACACAGTAAAAGGCTTTGGCATGGTCAATAAAGCAGAAATAGATGTTTTTCTGGAACTCTCTTGCTTTTTCTATGATCCAGCAGATGTTGGCAATTTGATCTCTGGTTCCTCTGCCTTTTCTAAAACCAGCTTGAACATCTGGAAGTTCTTGGTTCATGGTACTGTTGAAGCCTCACTTGGAGAATTTTGAGCATTACTTTGCTAGCATGCGAGATGAGTGCAATTGTGTGGTAGTTTGAGCATTTTTTGGCATTGCCTTTCTTTGGGATTGGAATGAAAACTGACCTTTTCCATTCCTGGGGTCACTGCTGAGTTTTCCAAATTTGTTGGCATATTGAGTGCAGCATTTTCACAGCATCATCTTTTAGGATTTGAAATAGCTCAGCTGGAATTCCATTGCCTCCTCTAGCTTTGTTTGTAGTGATGCTTCCTAAGGCCCACTTGACTTCACATTCCAGGATGTCCGGCTCTAGGTGAGTGATCACACCATCATGGTTATCTGGGTCATGAAGATCTTTTTTGTATAGTTCTTCTGTATATTCTTGCCACCTCTTCTTAGTATCTTCTGGTTCTGTTAAATCCATACCATTTCTATCCTTATTGTGCCCATCTGTGCATGTTCCCTTGGTATCTCTAATTTTCTTGAAGAGATCTCTAGTCTTCCCCATTCTATTGTTTTCCTCTATTTCTTTGCATTGATCACTGAGGAAGGTTTTCTTATCTCTCCTTGCTGTTCTTTGGTACCCTGCATTCAAATGAGTATATGTTTCCTTTTCTCCTTTGCCTTTCACTTCTCTTCTTTTCTCAGCTATTGGTAAGGCCTCTTCAGACAACCATTTTCCTTTTTGCACTTCTTTTTCTTGGGGATGGTCTTGATCAATGCCTCCTGTACAATGTCACAAACCTCCATCCATAGTTCTTCAGGCACTCTGTCTATGAGATCTAATCCCTTGAATCTATCTATTTCTCACTTCCACTGTATAATCCTAAGGGATTTGATTTAAGTCATACCTGAATGGATTTCTCCAGGCCAGAGTACTGGAGTGGGTAACCTTCCCCTTCTCCAGGGGATCGTCCCAACCCTGGGACTGAACCCAGGTCTCCCGCATTGCAGGTGGATTCTTTACCAGCTGAGCCACAAGGAAAGTCCTTCATGAAGATAATCGTAATCATATCAACTAGTACAGAAAAAACATTTGACAAAATCCAATAACTGTTCATGATTTAAGACTCTCAGCAAGCTAGGAAGAAAGGGGAACGAACCTCAGTTTGATAAAGAACATCTGCAAAAAGTCTATTGCTAACTTCATAGTTGATGGTGAAGGACAGAACGCTTTCTCCCTGAGTTTGAGAACAAGGCAGGAGTATCTGCTCTCACTGTATGCATGCTCGCTCAGTCGAGTCCGACTCTTTTTGACTCTTTGCGCTGTAAGCTGCCAGGCTTCTCTGTGCATGGAATTTTTTTTTCAGGCAAGAATACTGGAGTGGGTTGCCGTTTCCTCTTCCAGGGGATCGAATTCGATTCTCCTGGGTCTCCTGCATTGTAGGCACTCTTTTCACAGTGAATCATTGAGGAAGACTTGCTTTCACTACTCTTATTTATACAGTGCTGGAAGCTCTAGTCACTGCAGTAAAGCAAGAACAAGAAGTAGAAAGGCATACCGAGTGGAAAGGAAGAAGTAAAACTGTCCTTATTTGCAAATGTTACGATTGTTTATTAAAAAAAAAAATCCCAGAGGCTCTACGGAAGAGCTCCCGTAACTGCTATGTAAATTCTGCAAGGTCAAGGATATAAAAAACCGCATTTCTATACAATAACAGCAAGTAGGCAGAAACTGTCTAATTGTTCCAAAGAAAATTAAATACCTAATTTACATATTTAACAAAACATGTATAGGATCTGTATGCTGAAAATTACTAACACTGATAAAGTCAATCAAAGAAGATGTGAATGAATGGAGACATATACTGTGGTCAACGACTGGAAGACACAGCATAGTAAACATGTCCATTCTCCCCCAACTTATAGGTTTAATGTAATTCCTATCAAAATCCCAACAAGATATTCTGTAGACATAGATAAGCATATTCTAATATTTACATGAAGAAGCACAAGCCCTAGAATGACTAAAGGAATCTTAAAAAAAAAAGAATAAACTGTGAGGAATTACTCTACCCCATATAAGATATTGTATGAGACCAGGATGAAATAAAGGAAGGATCAAACCCTGACCAGCTCTTTCCTGAAAGTAGAGATAGCATCTCCTCCAAACAGTCTTCCTGGATTAGCTCCTATACTTCACTGGCCCCTGCGTATATACTCTACTTGAACTATATGAAATTATTTTCCCTTCATTAATATGGGAGTTGGTGAGCATTCCTGTCTCTCAGCTATGTATTCAATAATCTGCAATACACAGAGCTTGGTGAGGGCATTATTATGGCTTCTGCCTTTTTGCTTTTCTCACCAGACCCAGGAAAGTATTCTGAACCTAGTGGGCGTTCAGTTGTTTCGCAGCCAGAACAGACTGAGATGATTATTCTCATCTTACTCTTCTCAGGGCCTCCTGGCCCCCACCCAGCACCTTGACCCCAGGGTGCACCAGGAATCCAAAATCACAGCTCATGATCTCCGAGGCTTCATCCCCTCCCGGCACCAGCTGCTGATCCCATTACCCAGAGCAGGGCAGGAAGCGCCGGAGGTCTCCTGAAAACCGACGACGTCAGGAGAGTCTTCCTCCGGCCTCTGCCAGGCTCTGCTTTGGAACCCTTGGGGCCACCAGGCTGTCCATTCTGTTGGCAGTTCCTCTTCCGGTATTCAGTGGCTCATGGGTGGGGTTGGGGGGCGGGGTTGGAGGGCTTGGGTTGGGGCCAGGGGAAATGGGAACAGTGCAGTGAAAAGCAGGAGCCTGTGACTCTTTGGTTTCCAGGCTGGAAGCACTTGGAAGAGGCAGAATCTCTACTTTTTATTTTTCTGGCCGTGCTGGATCTTCATTGCTCGTCGTTGTAGAGCTTGGGGTTCTCACTGCGGTGGCTTCTCTTGCTGCGGCTCGTGGGCCCTAAAGCACAGGGTCAGTAGTTGTGGTGCATGGGCTTCGTTGCTCCAAGGCCCATGCCATCTTCCTAGATCAGGGATGGAACCCACGTCCCCTGCATTGGCAGACAAATTCTTAATCACTGGATCACCAGGGGAGTCCAGCATTTCATTTTTATATTGAGGAGGTGGCGGAGGGCCTGGCAGGGTGACTTTGGAGGGACTGCCCTTCCTGTAGCCTGGAAAGAGGATTCCAGATGCTAGAGGGCTTCCTTGGGGGCTCAGACGGTAAAGAATCTGCCTGCAATGCAGGAGACCAGGGTTCGATCCCTGGGTTCAGAAGATACCCTGGAGAAGAGAATGGCAACCCACTCCAGTATTCTTACCTGGAGAATTCCACGGACAGAGGAGCCTGGAGGGCTATAATCCATGGGGTCACAAAGAGTAGGACACAGACTGAGCGACCCTGAGAGAGAGAGAGATGCTAAAGGTGGCTGGAAAGACACCCCTGCTCCGGCCCTGTCGTGTTTCCCTGGTGACCACAGATGGCGTCTGTGTGCACTTCCTGTTGCCTTCAAGCCCAGGAATTCCTCACTCCTATCAGAGCATCCTGGAATGGCTTGCTGGCTCTTGGGGCTCCTGCCTTTGGTCTTAAATGGTATCATGGCACTGAAATCACTTTCTCATCTGTGGGGGGGAGCCGGCAGGGGGAGGGTGTGGGCAGGGAGATGTGAGTCCAGGCATGTGAGTGGAGAGTAAGCCAAACCAAGCAAAGAAACTCAAGTAAGAAATGAGCCCTAAGTGATGCATAATGGGTCAAGAAGACCTGGGTGGACGTGCTTGTACCCAGAGCCCAGCACACCGTGGGGGCTGAGCAGCTGCCTTTATCAGAAATCTTCCCTCTGCGTGTGTTTTTCATGCCTCTTGCCCCTCGTGGCCCTCCTAGATCCCTGGGCTGTGCTTCTGGTCCCTTCCACACTCCCTACAAGTTCGGCCTCTTAGCCAGAGGCCCCCAGAAAAGGCTCCCCGTCTGTCCACGTCTGGGCAGTTGCTGACGTTGCAGGTGGCTCCCTTCCACCTTCCCACTCACACAGGCCTCCAGAGGAGGACCGGCCAGATCACACCTAGATCCCGTGCTCCCTTTCTGCCCTCAGGCCTCCTCCACCTCTGGGAACCGACAGGGAACCAAGAGGGGAGCGGTCCCTGGGGATGACCTCCCCAGCAGGACAGAGCTTGGACACCATCGTCTGCTGGCGTGAAATTGGGGAAGTGGTGGGGACAGGCTGCGGGGTTGTCACAGAGGAGCTTTCTGTTTCTCACTCTATTTTTACAAAATGTGCTTACGACACTGGGGACATGGTGGGGAAGGGAGCAGACAGGAAAGAGGGGATTTGGAAGCAAGCAAGAAAACAGAACGGCCCATTGGACTTGCATTCCTAAGGCTGGACTCACACTAGTCTGCTGTGACAGACGTGGGGCAAGGCTGCCTGCCTTGAAGACTCCAGATAGATTGTTCAGACGTGGGCCTCTCGGAGTCCTGGTTCCAAGAGAGAGGATTCATACATAACATTATTTTTTTTAACTTAAGGATAAGTTTTTTGATGTCCTGGACTGTAAGCCCCTTGAAGGGTAGAAAGCACCCTTTTTTTTTCCTATCTTTTTTCCACAAAGCACATCTTAACTGTCTTTTAGTTTCCTAAGCACATAGCAAAGTGCCTGGCATACAGAAAATATTAAAAACCCAATGAACTGGAAATCGTCCTGAGCTTTCCATGGTGTGTAAGCCTCCCCACTTAGTTTACAAGGAAGGTGAGTGTAGGGTGCAGTAAACAGGTCATCTTTAGAAGTGATAGTGAAACAAACTTTTGCAGCCAGCCCCCAGGGGTAGGGGGAGAGGAGCTGGGTGGGTGTGCCTTCTGTCAAAGTAGTAAAGCTGGCAGGAAGTCGGTATTTCACCGATGGTGTAGGGTCCTGGCCCTTTCCCTGTTTCTCCTGGGATCCCGCCTTCTATCTGCCCAGCCCAGAGGAGCCAGGCGGCTCTCCTGTACCACCGACATCATAGCCATTCCCACATAAAGCTGCTGGGCTGGAATTAACAAAAACCTTTTCCTTTTAAGCTCAATTGTAACAACACAATGACTGGGGTCTTCTTACTTTTTGTCTTGTTTCAAACACACACAGAAGTAAAGAGAACAGTGTTTCCCCTCCCGTGTTCCCATCACCCAGCTTCCGGAATGGTCAATGCCCTGCTCTTTCACCCACTGGATGATTGTAAAGCTCTCTCCTAGCCATCCTACCATTTCCTCTGTAATTATATAGTCTCTGTTACCAAAGGAGAAGGGCTTCTTATCTTAAAAACACAACAATAACATAGGCGTTCTTTAAAAAGTCAATAATAACTCAGTGCTATCATACATGCTGTCAGTGTTCAAATTTCTTAGATTGTCTTGTATTTCTTACTAAATTTTTAAAGATATCTTTACGGTCGTAAAACATCTATAAATAAAATTTACCACATTAACCACTTTTAGATGTGCAATTCAGTGGCACTGATTACATTCTCAATGTCATGCAATCATCGCCACTATTTCTAAAAATTTTTTCATCATCCCCAACAGAAATTCTGTACCCATAAGGGACAACTCTTCCTTTCCCTTACCCTGGTAATTTCTAATCTAACTTCTGTTTCTATGAATCTACCTATTTTAGATACTTCACATAAGTGAAATCTTACCATATTTGTCCTTTTGTTTTTGGCTTATTTTGCTTGGATGATGTTTTTAAGTTTCATCCAGGTTTCAGCCTGTATCAGAACGTCATTCGTTTTTAAGGCTGAGTATATTCCATTGAATGGATATACCAAGCTTTGTTTATCCATTGATGTCCATCTATTGATGGACACTGGAGTTGTTTACACCTGTTGGCTAGTATGAATAGTGCTGCGATTAACATTGGTGTGCAAATATCTGTTTGAGTCCCTGTTTTCGATTCTTCTGGATGTATATCTAAGAGAGGAATTGCTGGTCATATGGCAGCTCTATGTTTAACTTTCTGAGGACTGCTGCTGGACCATTTTACATCCCCACCAGAAATGCAGAAGGATTCCAATTTCTCCATATCTTGTCTGACACTTGTTATTTTCCGCTTTAAAAAGTATAACCATTCTAATAGGTGTGAAGTCATATCTCATTGCATGTTACTGATGACTTATGTGGAGAGGCAATGGCACCCCACTCCAGTACTCTTGCCTGGAAAATCCCATGGACAGAGGAGCCTAGTGGGCTGCAGTCCATGGGGTCGCTAAGAGTCGGATACGACTGAGCAACTTCACTTTCACGCTTTGGAGAAGGAAATGGCAACCTACTCCAGTGTTCTTGCCTGGAGAATCTCAGGGATGGGGGAGCCTGGTGGGCTGCCGTCTATGGGGTCACACAGAGTCGGACACAACTGAAGTGACTTGGCAGCAGCAGCAGATGACTTATGATGTTGTCTCTGGCTGTGCTTACTGGCTATTTGTATATCTTCTTCAGACAAACATCTATTCAGGTCCTTTGCCCATTTTAAAACTGGGTTGTTTATCTTTTGTTGTTGAGTTGCAGGAGTTTTACAAAATATGTTCAGGGTATTAAACTCTTACTAGATATGATTTACAAATATTTCTCCCATCCTGAAGACTGTCACTTCCTTTTCTCAATAGTGTTTTTTGATGTACAAAAGTGTTTAATGTTAATGAAGTTCAACTTATCTACTTTTCCATTTGAGGCCTGTGTTTTTGGTGTCATATTTAGGAAATTGTTGCCAAATCTAGGTCACAAAGAGTTTCCCCTATATTTTCTTGCAAATTTTGTAATTTTATGTCTTAAATTTAGATCTTCGATCCATTTTTAGTTAATTTTTCTTTATAGTGTGTCCAAAGTTCAGAAATAGCAGAAGTGAAAACAGTGAATCACAAAGGCAATAATTAATAGTTTATTGTGCACACATCAGAAAAAGAGGGTTTTTGAACTGGGAGCATTCAAATATAGCATGGAATGAGGGGCAGAGATATGTTATTGTATGGCAGTTTATACAGTAGGGAGGCAGTGACTGTTTATTCTTCACAGTGCTTGGTTATAGAGTTTCCTTAAATGATAGGGAATGGTTCAGTTCAGTTCAGTTCAGTCACTCAGTCGTGTCCGACTCTTTGCGACCCCATGAATCGCAGCTCACCAGGCCTCCCTGTCCATCGCCAACTCCCAGAGTTCACTCTGACTCACGTCCGTCGAGTCAGTGATGCCATCCAACCATCTCATCTTCTGTCATCCCCTTCTCCTCCTGCCCACAATCCCTCTCAGCATCAGAGTCTTTTCCAATGAGTCAGCTCTTCGCATGAGGTGGCCAAAGTACTGGAGTTTCAGCTTTAGCATCATTCCTTCCAAAGAAATCCCAGGGCTGATCTCCTTCAGAATGGACTGGTTGGATCTCCTTGCAGTCCAAGGGACTCTCAAGAGTCTTCTCCAACACCACAGTTCAAATGCATCAATTCTTTGGCACTCAGCTTTCTTCACAGTCCAACTCTCACATCCATACATGACCACTGGAAAAACCATAGCCTTGACTAGATGGACCTTTGTTGGCAAAATAATGTCTCTGGTTTTGAATATGCTATCTAGGTTGGTCATAACTTTTCTTCCAAGGAGTAAGTGTCTTTTAATTCATGGCTGCAGTTACCATCTGCGGTGATTTTGGAGCCCCCCAAAATAAAATCTGACACTGTTTCCACTGTTTCCCCATCTATTTCCCATGGAGTGATGGGACCAGATACCATGATCTTCGTTTTCTGAATGTTGAGCTTTAAGCCAACTTTTTCACTCTCCACTTTCACTTTCATCAAGAGGCTTTTTAGTTCTTCACTTTCTGTCATAAGGGTGGTGTCATCTGCATATCTGAGGTTAGTGATATTTCTCCCGGCAATCTTGATTCCAGGGAATGGTTACTTCATATGAATTCTGGGAAGACTTTAAGTTTCACTTGTGATTTTCAGAGGCATAAGCAAGAAGTGATCCAGGGCAAGTAAGTCTTGTCTTTCAAAATAAGCTAAAAAACTGGTTTTGTCTGCTTAGGGATTGAACTTTCAAGTCTGGTCTCTGTTTGATTTTAAAAGTGTAAAGTAAGGGTCCAGCTTCATGCTTTTGCACGTGGATATCTAGTTTTCCCAGCACCATTCGTTAAAGAGAATTTTTTCCTATTGAATGACTGTGCTACCTTTTTGACAATCAGTTGACTATGTTAGGGTTTATTTCTGACTTCTCAATTTGATAAATCCTTGATCTATACATTTATCCTTATACCAGGCACCATGCTGTTTTCATTACTGTGGCTTCGTAGTAAGTTTTGAAATCGAGAATGAGTCCTCTAACTTTGTTCTTTTCTCAAGGTTGTTTTTTTGCTATTTGCAGCCCGTTGAGACTGCAAAAAAAATTCATACAAAGGATTTTATTTTCATTTTAAGATGAGGTTTTCTATCTCTGCGAAAAATACCACTGGAATTTTGATACGGATTGCGCTGAATTTGCATATTGTTCGGGGTTGTATCATCAGCTTTTTAAAGTTTCTCTTATTGTTATTTTTTAATTGGAGTATAGTTGATTTCCAATATTGTGTTAGTTTCCCGTGTGCGGCAAAACGAATCAGTTATACGTATACATATATACGCTCTTTTTAGACTCTTTTCCCATATAGGTCATTACACAATATTGAGTAGAATTCTCTGTGCTATACAGTTGTATCATCATCTTAATAATATTGTCTTCCAATTCAGGACCATGGGACATTTTTCCATTTATTTAGGGTTTTCTTTCAGCAATGTTTTATACATGTCTTTTGTCTCTGGTTAAATTTATTCCTAAGTATTTTATTCTTTTTGATGCTATTAGAGATGGAATTATTTTTTTCAATTTTTGGGAAGGATTGATCAGTGGTAATATATAGGAATACAACAGATTTTTGTGTATTGATTTTTTTTTTTACCTTGCATTGGCTTATGGGATCTTAGTTCCCTGACCAAGGGTTGAACTCAGGCCCTTTGCAGTGAAAGAGCAGAGTCCTAACCATTGGACCGCCAAGGAATTCCGCCAACCACACTTAAATTCACTAAAAAACTCATCTGTATTTGTCTCTGTACTTTCAGACTATACCTTCTATCACCCACCCTCCGCTCACCCACAAATCCTTCCCTCCTAGCAATAAATAATAAATTTAAAGTGAACAGACTATAAATATGTTACGAAGTAAAACAGTGTTTGTTGATGCCTCTTGTGTATAGAGTTTAAGAGAGAAAGAGAGAAAGATAGAGGTCCGGGATGGGACCAAGAGTTTTGGCTGGAAAACCTGGCAGAAGAAATTTGCCACTTACTAGAATAGGGGGGAAATGATTTCATTGGGGGATGCGGATGTTTTAAAGAACACAGAACACATCAAAACACCTCACAGTGGACTCTGTAGAGGTCTATTATTTTAATTTAACATGTAATCACTGTTATGACCGGTCAGTAGATTTCAGGTCACCTATCCCTTAGTTCCTCTCCCTTATTTACCAAAAATGACCCTTGTCTCAAATTGTTATGAAAGAATCCTGATCCAGTCCATAGAGTCTTACTGGTTATGCTTAGCGCATGAGACATCATCCACACAAGTTGCTCAGAGGGACCATAGCTCTCCCTTATCAAGGGGCTCAGTCCCTCAAACACTGCCCACACTTGGGACTGGGCTGTACAGAGAAAAATTCCTGCCATTTCCCCCAAGAGCATCTAGGGTTCCTAACGTGCTCTACCCATTGGGCAAACTTCTCGGGGTTGGGGGAGCTTATAAAATCAATCGCCCTAAGGTATAATCGACCAAGAGACTTTCTCTTTTGGGGTCCTTTCATTTTAATAAAGAAGTAAGACCATCAGTCAAAAGCATACATTTACAGTGATGGGATTTTCAGGAGAATTTTTTTCCCTTGGAGGAGGGCATCTTTCTCTCTCGAATCCTCATGCTGTACTATCCTTAAAGCAGCAGGCCTGACAATGGTTCTAACAACATTTCTTTCTTCCTTTTTTTCCCTCTTTTTAGTTTTGCCTGTACCGAGTCTTCATTGCCGCCTGCAGTGGTTGTGGAGCTTGGGAGCTACTCTCCAGCTGCAGGTTGCAAGCTCCTCATTGCAGCAGCTTCTCCTTTTGCACGGCTCTAGGACATGACTGAACCGACTCAGCAGCAGCAGCAGAGGGGTGCTCGGGCTTCAGTAGTTGTGGTTCCGGGGCTCAGTAGTTATGGTTCATGGGCCCTAGAGTGTGGACTTAGTAGCTGTGACCCACAGGCTTAGTTGCTGCATGCTAGGGGATGTGGGATCTTAAATTCCTCACCAAGTTTCGGACCCCAGTTGCCTGCATTGGCAGGCGGATTCTTAATCACTGGACCACCAGGGAACGCCCTCTAACAACATTTCTTGATGCTTTGTTCTTCCCAGGGTGCTACAAGTTCTCAGGAGTTGTGCTGGGGGGAGACTCCTTGGGAATGTCCAGAGCGGGGCTTCCCGCCCTCTTCCTAGGCTGGTGAATCAGGTGAGAGAGTTACCCTGGGAGGAGATGATGGTGGACCAGGTTGCTAAGAGCAAGTCAGTTGGGGAAAGAGTGTTCAAGGAACACCTTGGTGGGACTTCTGGCCTTGGGAAAGAGAAACCTTTTCAGTTGGAAGATATTACCTTTTGTCACATTTAAAACAAGAGCCCAAATGTAATGAACATCAATTCTGTGAGTGTAACTAGGAGTGAAGGAATGAAGGCACTTGGGAGTGAGGCTGAGAATGATGAATAAATGCCCGTGGGGCCCTTTCTCAGGGTGCCCGCCGTGTGAAACGAGGCGCGCACGGCCGCTCGGAGAAGCCACCAGTCTGAACCTCTCCTGTCTTGCTTGTATCAGTCCTACATATGGGACACCATTGTCCCTCTTCTTTGCCTTTCCAAGTCCTAATCACTTGTTCACACTCAACTCCAATTCCCGTCTTCACCAAGTTCCTTTCTAATCACCATCATCTGGAAGTGATTTCTTCTCTCTCAGAATCCAGCAAACCCCAGTGCTCACTGCCCTTCCTCTGTCCTTGTCAAGTCACACTTATTTTCTGGTATTTAAGCCCCGCCTTCTAGAATGGACTCTGTGTGAAGGCGGCCACCGTGTCTGATACCTCTCGGGGTCTCCCAGCATCTCTCCTGGGGGCCCAGTCCAGGGCTGTATATAGTAGGTGTTGACTGATGAATGAGTAATGGGCGCCATTGCACAGGCATACTTTCTCAGCCATCATCTTCCAAAAAAAGGACAGGCCTGAGCAGTTTCCCTGGGACGAATGACAAGGCAAAGCAGACAGTTGGTCAGTCTGGGACTTGTCCCCTCTGAGCAAGCTGGGCTGGTGCTGGGTTTAATTTAGGCTGCTCTGCCCTCCATGCTTTGGAAAGACTTTCCCACGACAGACTGGGGACCTGGCGTTCTATGCCATTAGCACCACTCCGGAGAGATGAGTAGGGACAATGCTGTTGGCGTGCCGGCCTCTGACCTGGTTCTGCTTCTGCGTGGGGCTGAAGTTTTTTGCAGCCTTGATGTTTGCTGTTTCATTCCCAGCTCATCAGCTGGAGCGTGCACACGTGGAGCACGGGCTCTGGGCTTCGGTGCACCCATGGGCGGGTGGACCTAGGCTGGACTCACGTGACCAAAAATACGGATGCAGTGACTCACTGCAGGCCAGGAGGGTGCACGTCTGATTGAGTTTCTGTGGATTGTGTGTTCACATCTCCAGCATTGCAGGACTCACAATGGGGCGTGCCTATTTGCAGGTGTGTGTATGTGTGTGTTACACTTGTGCCTGTCTGTGTGTGTGCCTGTGTGTGCGTGCTCTTCCATCTGAGCTTCTGCTTTGCTGACTGTGTATATCAGCGCCGCCTGCCTTCACGTGTGGATGGCTATGCAAAGAATGTGAGCCTTTCTCCAGCTGGTTCCCAAGAACTGATGGATCCCTCTTGTTCCTAGGCCCCGACCCCGACCTCGGCACAATGTGAAATAGATCCTGATGGATTCGCTAGCTCCTCCTTCTTCGGGATGAAGAATTGGAGGAAGCCCACAGTGTAAGGTAGCAAGGACTCTTTTCCTTGATCATGTCATTTCTTCGGTATTTATTCTGTGGTTCTGATCGGGCTTTGAGAGCGAGCCATGGACGCCCTGAGCCTTGAGTGTCTGTGGCACCATTTGGAACAGGACACGAAAAGGTTCTTCCCCACTACTGGAAGGAGGAAGGCATTTAACTCTCCTCCCAATCCTGGCCACACTTCCTGCCTCCCTGTGCCTGAGTCTGCCCCGCAAGGGTTCCTGGGCTCCTGTGAAAATGCTGCTTCATGGGAGGCTGGAGTACCTAAGGAAGCTGGGGTGATCCTCTCTCCTGGAGGAGCCCTGAACCTTGGCAGGGGGAAAGGAAGATGCTTTTTAGCCAAAAGGAAAGATGGATGCTCTTTAGAAATCCAGGGCTATCTTCCACAGCTCCCGCCCCCAGGAGAGAGCTGACATTCCCAGCACTGTTTACATTCTTTTCCTTCTTGCCTCCCTGTCCCCCACCCCTTCTAGGTCCTCTTTCCTTTAGGCTGGCAGAGAGACTATGCCCCTAGAGACAAAGCTACCTTCCTGCTTGGGGGAGGGAGGGAGGATGCCCAGCTTCACCCCGGTTTGTCAGAATGCCACCAGCTCCCATTTCCACCCTTTCCTCACCCATTCTTCTTCTACACCCTCCAGCACCCTGGATTAACACTTTTATCTCCTTCCAGGAGCCAGGGAGCAACCCAGATTCCAGGAAGCGGAGGTCAATGCTAATGGCTGGCCCCAGTCTCCAGCCCGCCCTGCACCTCCACTTCCCTGCCCTCAGCTCCCAAACCCTGTCCAGTGGAGAAGGTGGAACAAGCTGCCAGCAAGGCCAGAGGAGATAACCAGGCTGGTCATTTCCTTTGTGACCCCCGGACAGTCTCCTGCTAAATCCCAATAGCGCAATTTGTAAAGGAGACAGGATCACCCCAGCCTCTTTCTGCTGCCCACCTCCCGCAGAGCATCCAGGAAGCAGCATTTTCACAGGAGCCCAGGAACCCTGGGGGCGGGGGTGAGGGTGTGGGGCAGACTCAGGCACTGGGAGGCAGGAGGTGTGGCCAGGATTGGGAGGAAAGAGTTAAATGCCTTTGTCTTTCCAGCAGTGCAGGAAGAACTTGTCTGCTGTGGGGGAGGGGGAGCTGAGGTACAGCAGGCTGTCCTCAGCGGTATCACCTTGGTTTCCCCAAGGGATGCTCTTCCTTGCTTTCTTTCCCTTCTCCACCACGGGACAAAGCTGCCCTAACTGATATCTGTGTCCAAAAGTGCCGGCCAAACACTGGTAGTGCTGCTTCCGTCTAACGAAGGGAACCCCAACTTTCTCTATGGGATAGGAGTTCCTGCCAGGAGCTTGGACTGGTCCTGATCACCTTTGTATCGGTTCAGTCGCTCAGTCATGTCTGACTCTTTGTGACCCCATGCACTATACCTGCCAGGCTTCTCTGTCCATCACCAACTCCTGGAGCCTACTCAAACTCATGTCCCTCACGTCAGTCATGCCATCCAACCATCTCATCCCCTGTCATCCCCTTCTCCTCCTGCCTTCAATCTTTCCCAGCATTAGGGTCTTTTCCAATGAGTTGGTTCTTTGCATCAGGTGGCCATGTGGGGACTGGCAGAGAGAAAAGTGCCCAGTGAGCCCCGGGCTGCCCTACCCCCACCAGCAGAGTCCGCATGGCAGCCCCGAGGCAGTCTCCTCTTCCTCCTCTTTCTCCTCCTGTTGCAGCAAAATGCCTTCTCTCCCCTTGGGATTGAGAAAAAAAAGTGGTATTTCCCTATGAAAAACAAGAAACATTTTTCCCTTGCCATAGCCTCTCCGCTGGCACCTGGACCTTGACCACCCCCAGAAAGGGGTCTTTCCTGATGGGCTTTGGCCACCCCAGAGCCTTTGTGAGGCTCAGCTTCCTTCCTCTTCCCAGATGGGAAAGAAAGCTCCAGGCTCTGTCTTAATTGGAGGGTCTGATACTTGAGGCATGGGTTTTCTGTTTGGGGAAGAAGCCATCCTCTTGTTTTGCTCCCTGTCCTTCCAAGCACGGGCTACCTTTGGGTTGATGTGAGAGAGAGGCCAGAGAATGTGTGGCTTGAGTACCAGGCAGGCTCTTGCCTTGTTCGAGCTTTCCCTCTCAGGGAGAGGGATGGAAGAAACCACGGATCTAAGCAGCACAGTGGATCTGCCTTCTTCCTGGTTGCCTCCTTGGCCAGTCAAAGAAGTGGGCTGCACCGAAGTCAGCCAGTCTCCAGGGTGACTACACGAACTGGGGGTTGGTGGGCACCCTCACCTGCTCTCTCCCTCCCTCACCCTCCTGACCCTAGGATGCCCGAGTGAACCTTTCCTGTGTGATCTCGATCCAGCCTCAGTTTCCCCTTTGGACTTCAGCTTTTTCTTTTTCTTTAGTTTTTGGCCATGCCCTGTGACATGCGGGATCTTAGTTCCCCAACCAGGGAGCAAACCCTCGTCCCCAGACTCTTCACTGCTGAAGCACCAGGGAAGTCCCCCAGATCTCAACTTTTTCATTCTTTCCAGTGTTGGTGTTGGATTGGATCTTTCAGACCCTAACTTTTAGCTCTTCTTTGGTGCCACCATCATCCTACCCTCCTGGACTGATTGTGACTGAAGGAGAAGCAAAGATTAGAAAGTCAGCTGTTCAGAAGTCACACCTACACATGATGTTTGAAGAAAGACAGGACAGAGGGGGAAAGCTTGAACACAGGTAGCCTTGGACAAAGCTCAAGGCTCAGCCTCCTGAGCTAGGCTCCTACAAACACGCGCACAGACACACACGTACGCGGACCCAGCAGTGGTGCTCAGGGGATCAACCACGAGCTACAATCAACAAGTGCAGGAGAGCACGTCCTGCTATTAGAATTTCTGCCCACAGAGCAAGGCGGCGGCTGCCTCTTCTGCTTCTGCTGACCGAGTTCTCCAAATCACAGGCCATCACACAACTGGCCCCTGACACAATAGGATGACCTGTTGCATCCTCGGAGCCCCCAGTACAGAAACAGCAGCGGCCTGAACTCAGTAGCTTCAGAGGCCCACATTCCCAGTCTGCCTCCAAGGGCACAGGACAAAGGTCATCTGGGGGCCCAGGGCCAGGGTAAACTCTCACTGGGCAATGCATACTTTTGTCCACAGTTGGATGACCCCTATAGACTGGGCAGCTTAACTCCCCTGTGGCCAGCAATTAGGATGACTTCCCGGCAGTGGGTCACTTGCCTCCCACCCTTGGCAGGCCATCAGAAACACTGGCATGAGGGTAAATGAGTACATCGCCTGGAGAGAGAAATTTGGCTGTATCTTTTAAATTTGCAAATGTGTATACTGCATGATACAGTGATTCTACAGGAATTTATTCTACAAATATACTTACACGTGTGTGAAATGACATGATTACAAGCGATGTGTTGCAACATCATCTATTAGGAACGACTGGAAGTCAGTGAGATGTCTATCGGTAGCTGTTCGGTTTCGTAGATTATGGTATATCCCCACAATGGAATACTGAAAATGGGAGGCTTTTGTGCACTGGTATGGAAGAATCACGGATATATATTGTTAAGGTAAGCAAGGTTCAGGACAGTGGGTAAATTTTACTACTATTTGGGTTGAAAAGAAAGGAAAATAAAAGACAATGGCATATATATTTTTTATTGACCTTACGTAAAATATTAGCAGAAAGATAAACAGGAGACTAATGGTGGCTACTATTAGGGAGTTGAAAACTGAGGTGAAGGCAATTTTCTAGTAAATGATTTTGTGTATTTTGATGGTTGAATAATGTGAATGCATTATGGGTTCAAAACATAAAATGAAGAAACACAGAAGCACAAGAAGAAGAGACCCAAGGGATGAAAGATGGACTCCTCCCTTCGGGGGCCCCAAGGCCAGGGGTGAACGGTGGCCAGGGTGGGGGATGGGCCAGTGGCCTGGGCTGGGGATGGGCCGGCCAGATTGATAACCTTGGGGGGATGGGCCAGAGCAGAGGAAAAGCTCTCCAGGTGCTGGGCACTGCTGTCTGCTGGCGCCTAAAAGCCTTCAAAACAGGGGCCAGAATTCCTCTCCCCACAATCTCCGTTGGTTATAGGCCTAATCATTCCTCAAAGGCAGGCACACGCATGTGGTTTGGGAAATCTTGTCTTTCTTGAAACATAAACATTGGAACACACTTCCTCAGATTAACAAGGTCACCCCTCAAGCCATGGCAGCCTTTGAAGCGACTTGACTTCCTGTCACCCCTCTCCTTTCCCCCCAACCAACTCAGATGTCCTGAAAACAAAAAACAAAACCCCAAACCTTGCTGAATGGCTGGGATTTGTTTTAGAGGTTACTCTTTGAGAATCTTCTGACACCCCTTGGAGATAACTGGTAACACTTGGGTGTTGCAAAACCTGACTTGGGAGGGACTGCCCTGACGGTCAGCAAGAGGCCTCGGTCAAGACTCCGGCCAAGTGGGACCTGCACTGCTTGGCAGGATGGTGCGAGGGATGAAGGGGAGAGGCTGGGCCTGCCTGGGGTACAGCCTGGGCACGGAAGGCATTTGCTTCGGAGCCACTGACCAGCCCTGCTCGTGGGTGAGCACGGGGTCCCTGGGAGATGACACGGGTTCCTTTTCCTTGGGGATAATTTTAGGTCTTCACTTCGCCTCCAGTCTCTCCAACTCCCAGCCCCTGGCTGGGCCTCCCAGAGGGATTACTGAGACCAGTGACTCGACAGGGTACTGTTGAAATATAGAGCTCTTCAAAAGAGACTTGCTAAGGCATGGCCCTGGAGGCTTTTTCCATGATATTTCCCCCCCTTTCTCCCATTGTTTTGGGAGAGGAAGCAAGATGGCTGAGGATCAGGTTCTGGTAGGACTTAATAAGGGTATCAGATCTTCCTGTCCTTCAACTTTAACCTAGCGGCGTGTTTTTCAGCTTCATCTCCCCACACCCAATTTGAGAGGAACTGGCTTAGAGACAGCTTGGTTGAGAACCAGTCTTCGGTCTGGGGCGGGGGTGGGGTGGTGGGGAGGAGGTCCTGGGCTTCTTAGGGGTGGGGAACCTCTGATGTCATTGTAGAAGAGACTCCAGCAGGCATTCAAGTGCCAGGCCTGCGGAGCCACATACTCTGAGATGCAATGTGTGAAGTCCTCACCCCAATGTCTTCTAATTTTTAAAAGTTCATGAATAAAATCTTCAGGGAAGTAGAGAAAACTTTGCCACGGTGACGGAAGATTTGTGGAGAGCTGGGAGTGATGGTGGATAAGCCTCAACCTGGAAGCCATTGGTTCTTTTTATGTCTTCCCTGGGTCTCAGTCATGGCAGGTGGGATCTAGTTCCCGATCAGGGATCAAACCCGGGCTCCCTTCCATTGGGAGTGTGGAGTCTTAGCCACTGGACCACCAAGGAAGTCGCCTTCACTGTTTATTTTTGGCCATGCTGAGTCTTCATTGCTGCCGGGCTTTCTCTAGTTGTGGTGAGCATGAGCTACTGCTCCTTGTCGGGCACAGGCTTCTCACTGTGGTGGCCTGGTGCAGTACTTGGGCTCAGTTGTTGTACCACAGGGGCTCATTAGCTGTCTCTCATGGACTCCAAAGCGTGGGCTCAAAAGTTGCAGCCCAGGGCCTTAGTCGCCTGCATGCGGAATCTACCCGGACCAGTGATCAAACTTGTGTACCTTGTATTAGTAGGCAGATTCTTATCCACTGTGTGTGTTAGTCGCTCAGTCGTGTCCAACTCTTTGTGACCCGATGGACTATAGCCCACCAGGCTCCTCTGTCCATGGGATTTTCCAGGCAAGAATACTGGAATGGGTTGCCATTTCCTTCTCCAGGGGATCTTCCCCAACCAGATATCGAACCCGGGACTCCCACATTGCAGGCAGATTCTTTACCATCTGAGCTACCAGGGTATCCACTGTACCACCAGAGAAATCCCCATTCATTCATTTTCAGCACAGTCATTACAAGAGAAGTGTTTTAAGAGAAGGGGTCCATCTAGAAGTTTTCTCCGTGGAAAGTGTGGGGAAGGGGCAACATGGAGTGGGGAAAACAGAAATGGAAACTCGTAGCATCCTGGGCTCAGTTCAGAGGTCAAATCCAAACTCAAATGAGCAGGCAATCATAAAGACTCCTGGAAAATGGAAGTGGTTTTTTTTTTTTTTTCAGTAGCTGAAAAGGGGAAAAAAAAAGAGAGAGAGAGAGAAAGAGAAAGAAATTTTCAGTAGCTGAAAAGGGGGAAAAAAAAGAGAGAGAGAGAAAGAGAAAGAAAAGTAAGACTAGAATGACAGGGGAGGTAAGTGAATAGAAGGGTAGGGGCCATATCTCATGGAAGGAAGTCTTGGGAGAAGACGGAAGAAGCCGGTGTCCTCTATGACTTACAGAGTCTCAGTGGAGGACGCCTGCGCGGAGGAGGGGCTGCTGTGGGTCCTTTCCTTTACCTCCAGGGGGTTACCTTTCCCTCCAAAGCGGTAAGGGGGCGGGGGCTCTTCCTTTCCCGAGCGATGCTCCCGGACCTTCCCGGGAAATTGGTACAGAGTTCCAGAAAGCCAGTGCCATCAGAGCGGGCAGCTGTCACGGCAGGAGAGGGACACGTCGTAGCAGAAAACACACGGCGTGACTTGACTCTTACGAATCTTACTGGGGGTTTGACTAATAGGAAAGGCGGGCGTCCATCTGGCTTCAGTCCCCACGGCTCGATTCCCCCTCCGGAGCCCCAGCGTGGAGACTATTGGCCGCTGCCCCTTTAAGGGCCGCCACTCCCCCACCCCCATCCCCTCCCCAGCGGTGGCACCCAACTGGTGGGGGTGGCGCGGAGACTGTGTGTTCTCGCCGGTCAACTGGGGAAGATGGCTCAGGCCGGGGGAATCGCTCCCACGCCCCGATGCCCCCGCCGCTGAGCAGGGTGAGCTGGGAGACCCTTTCCCTCATTCCTTCCCGCCCCACGCGCGACGCGGGGATGGCTCCGTGGCCTCCCGGGAACAGCTCTCTGACCCCGTGGCCAGATATCCCCACCCTGGCACCCAATACTGCCAACGCGAGTGGGCTGCCAGGGGTGCCCTGGGCGGTGGCGCTGGCGGGGGCGCTGTTGGCGCTAGCGGTGCTGGCCACCGTGGGAGGCAACCTGCTGGTAATCGTGGCCATCGCCCGGACGCCGAGACTCCAGACCATGACCAACGTGTTCGTGACTTCGCTGGCCACAGCCGACCTCGTGGTGGGGCTTCTGGTCGTGCCCCCGGGGGCCACGTTGGCGCTGACCGGCCACTGGCCCCTGGGCGTCACCGGTTGCGAGCTGTGGACCTCGGTGGACGTGCTGTGTGTGACCGCCAGCATCGAAACCCTGTGCGCCCTGGCGGTGGACCGCTACCTGGCCGTGACCAACCCGCTGCGCTACGGCGCACTGGTTACCAAACGCCGCGCCCGAGCAGCCGTGGTGCTGGTGTGGGTCGTGTCCGCCGCGGTGTCGTTTGCGCCCATCATGAGCAAATGGTGGCGCGTTGGGGCAGATGCCGAGGCGCAGCGTTGCCACTCCAACCCGCGCTGCTGCACCTTCGCCTCCAACATGCCCTACGCGCTGCTCTCCTCCTCGGTCTCCTTCTATCTTCCGCTTCTGGTGATGCTCTTCGTCTACGCGCGAGTTTTCGTGGTGGCTACGCGCCAGCTGCGCTTGCTGCGCCGGGAGCTGGGTCGCTTCCCGCCAGAGGAGTCTCCGCCGGCTCCTTCTCGCTCCGGCTCCCCTGGGCCGGCGGGGCCGTACGCCTCGCCTGGGGGGGTGCCCTCCTACGGCCGGCGGCCGGCGCGCCTTCTGCCTCTGCGGGAACACCGCGCCCTGCGCACCTTGGGGCTCATCATGGGAACCTTCACTCTCTGCTGGTTGCCTTTCTTTGTGGTCAACGTGGTGCGCGCCCTCGGGGGCCCCTCTCTGGTGTCCGGCCCCACTTTCCTCGCCCTTAACTGGCTGGGCTATGCCAATTCTGCCTTCAACCCGCTCATCTACTGCCGCAGCCCGGACTTTCGGAGCGCCTTCCGCCGCCTGCTGTGTCGTTGCCCGCCGGAGGAGCACCTCGCCGCTGCCTCCCCGCCCCGAGCCCCCTCCGGCGCCCCCACGGTCCTGACCAGCCCCGCTGGCCCCAGGCAGCCCTCACCGCTCGACGGGTAGGTAATAGAGGCGAAGGGATCAGGAAGCTTTCTGTATCTCCGCTGGTCAATTTTTTTTTTTTTTTTTTTGAGTGCGGGGTTCGGGAGGAGAAGATGGGGCTGGGGAGGGTCTTTGCAATCAAGACAAGGGGGGCACAGAGTAGGGAATCAAAGTGGAACCCAGAGCCCTTTCCTTTCCTGTTTCCCACCCACCCTGCCCGGGCGGAGATGGGGAGTGGGGAAGGTGGAAGCAAAGGAGGCGGCGGGTGATTCTCCAGCCCAGGAGCAACAGTGCGCCCGGAGATGCCGCGGTGCGGAGGGCCCCCGGCTCGACCGGTCAGCTCTAGCTTTGGTTTGCTAGCTCAGTTCTTTCTCTGCCCAAAATTCTTACCATCACGCGAGCTGGCTTTGACTTGCCGAGACTAGAGGGCAACCCCCCATCCCCTGCCCCACCCCATCCCCGCGCCCGTCCCCAAGCCTTCGGGCTCAGTTCTGGTTTTTTTGGAAAGTCTGATAGCCCCGAAGGTGAGGATTCGCTTCCGGAATGAAGGCTAGCCGGGCTGAGGAAGCTGCGAGTGCGAATTCTTCCCCAGTAGGAAGCGGGTCGGGTTGGAGTTGGGGGTGGGCTTTATGGCTCGGTGGGTCCCAGAGGAGCTTCCAAGGTCTCTGACCAACCCCCCACCTCCGCCCTGTTCCCACCCTTTGCCCCCTCACCCCAAGGTACTGTTATCTCCATTTTTTCAGGGCTTCCTGCGGACTTTCTTAGGCCTTGAAGAAACAGCTCCATTGATCCGGAACCTTTGGAAAGCCTCTGGCCGGCATCGGTTCAGAATGAGCCCCGTGGAGTTTCCCAGCTGGAAAACTCTGCCCTTCCCCAGCCTGCCGACTGGGTCCTGGGGAGGAGGCGGGGGGACTGACTCGGGAGGGGAAATCCTTACCAAGTGGGTTTTCGCCGGCTCTCTTTCTTTCTGAGAGAAGTCTTCTAAACCCCAGCCCTGAACTTCACCGCTACCTCAGCAGCTCGCGCGTTCGCTTCCCGTTCCCAGGTGCACGCGCAGGAGCTGGGCTGCGTTTAGTCCCGCACCCGCCCCTGTCTCACTCGGGTGCTGTGTGCGCGGGGGCAAGGCGGGCACCTTCATTCTGTTCCTTCAGCCTCCCAGACCCTGAGGAACCCACCGGGGTGCTGGAGGCCCAGGCTGAGAAGAGGAAGGGGGAAGGTCACGGTTTGGGCCTCTGTCCGTGGCTTCCTCACTGTAGACACACCTACCTCACAGCAGTTTCAGGACTTTAGAGTTTGGGGTGGGGAGGGGGCGCTCCTGATTTCGTGGGAAGGTGAACCATTAGAATGGGTCCCTTTTCCTTTTGAAATCAAATGAATAAATGTTACTGAATGCAGTGTATCCGTCGCCCTCTTTCTCTCCCTTTGTTTTCTCTGCATAATCCACTTACTCCTTTCATAGAGCTGACTCTGTGACAGAGGCAATAAATTAGGCCTAATCCTTGTCCTTTTCTTCTTGATCCTCATGAAACAAACAATGAAAAGTCTTTTGGGGTGAAGGAGACAGAGTTTGAGCCTTTGATACTCCGATCTCCCCACCCTGGAGGCCATTCTGCCCACGGGATTCACTGAAGTGTCCGCAGGAGGGTAGGGTTTGCTGTGCCAGGGATCAGGGCACATGGAGCCTTGCACTACAAACCAGAGGTGGATTCATAACATCCCGTTGCCACCAGGAACCAGTTTTGTCCGGTGCTGTACGTGTGTGGGGCGGCACAGACCATTGTTTGTGTTGGGCAGATGTTCTTGGGTTATAAATATATTATGACATTTCTTATCCTTTCCATAACCTCTATTAACCTCTACCTTCCCACTCCCTTTCCTGGGCAGCAGAAATCTGTATTATCTTCTTGAACTAAAACTGGAGTTATAAGTTTGAGCTCCTTGATAATTTTTTCTCCCCTTATTCCAATTTTATGAATCTTATCAGGCAGTTTCCTAGGGAAAGAAAATTTCTATGGTAACCCCCGGGTCATTTTGTGAGTTCTTATTTAGACTCCATGAGCAGAGACCATTGTCCAGGCTGATTTACAGGAGAGCCAGTAAATCACTAAAAGTTGAACGAGCTGAGTGACAGCAGCTTACAATGGATTGGCTACCTTCAGGGGCTCCAGGGTTATAAAACGTTGATCGACCCTGAGGATAAGCTCAGTGGATTTCCACATATGGGTGTTCCCTGTGAACTGGACCTGGCCTTAGCTGCTTTCTTCTGTCTAGAAGTCCAGGTTTTATTTCTTAGGATGTTTGCATACCAAAGATGACTTTCTCCTTCTTCACTCAGAGCAGTACGAGATCTCTGGTGTCTGAGGTGTGGAAGGTTTCTTGGCAAGGACTCAACTGTTGAACCTTTAGCAGAGAAGGAAGTCTCACTTTAGCCTGAGCATAAGTAAGAGGGCCTCCTCTCTCTTCCCATCTCTGGATATTTTCCCAACATCGCTGAGGGAAGTTGTCCAGTCAGTGCCAGGGTGCTAGGCGGGGGAGAAGAATGATTAGGGGGAGGGAGGGAGCTCTGGTTTGTAGAACGGTCCTTGAACGCCATCCAGGGGCTCACAGGGCTTGAGTCTTACTCGATACTCACCCGTGTGCCAGCTATCAGCCTCCTCTGGAGTGTTTAGACTTGCGCTGGAGCTGTGGACCCCGTCTGCTAATTGTCACCACTGTGTCTGACAGGTGGGGAGGCAGCCAGCCGCTCCGGTCATTTCTCCAGCAACTTGCGGTCAGGTGTCAGGCCGAGGGAGATTTATACCCTTGGATGTCGAGTGGGTTGCTCTCTGTAGCACGGGCCTGGAGCACTTGAACTGGGGAAGACAAACAATCATCCTCTGAGCCGAGAGATGTGAAGAGTTGCAGACGGTGCTAGTGGTGGTGTGTGCTCAGTTGCACCTGACTCTTTGCCACCCCATGAACTGTATAGCCCCCCAGGCTCCTCTGGAATTTTCTAGGCAGGAATACTGGGGTGGCTTGCTCTTTCCTCCTCCAGGTGATCTTTCCAACTCGGATTGGACCTGTATCTCTTGCATCTCTTGCAATGGCAGGTGGATGCTTTACCACGGCACCACCTGGAACCAATGAGGGAAAAAGGGTCCGTGGAACCACTGGCTCTGCCTTAGCAGGAGTAACAAGGTGGAAGGGGCTGTGCTGGAGGATGCGGGATGAGGAGTGACTGGCTTTTTCAGAGGGAACCTGCCTTCCGCAGCCTCTGAGACCGCTGAGGAGCAGGCAGAGTTAGGGGGAGGGTGTTGTTGAAAACAGGCTTTCCTAGGACTCTCCCGTGTTAGGTTCTGGGGTGTGCATGTGTGCTAAGTTGCTTTAGTTGTGTCCGACTCTTTGCGACCCCGTGGACTGTAGCCCACCACGTTCCTCTGTCCATGGGATTCTCTAGGCAAGAATACTGGAGTAGGTTGTCATGCTTTCCTCTGGCGGATCTTCCCGACCCAAGGATCAAACCCACGTCTCTTATGTCTCCTGAATTGGCAGGCGCGTTCCCTACCACTAGTGGCGGCAGTCCCTAACCTTTTTGGCACCAGGGACTGGTTTCATGGAAGACCACTTTTTCACAAAGCACGGAGTGTGTGTGTGGGAGTGTGTGTGGTTATTTTGGGATGATTCAGGTGCATTACATGTACTGTACACTTTATTTCCATTATTATTACATCAGCTCCACCTCAGATTGTCAGACCTTAGATACCAGAGGCTGGGGAGCCCTGTTCTGGGGAACAGTGGTAAGTGCAGTCTGTGGTCCTCGTGGGCAGTCATGGGGCGAACATTCCACACCAGCTTCATTCCTCAGCCTTTAGGGCGTCTAGCAGTTTCTTTCTCTCAGCCTGCGGGCAAAGGTAAAGGCCATGGAAATGGTGCCCTTTATGGTTCCATCCTAAAAGCCAGAGGTCTAGGCTCTCTTCTCAGACCCCTGGGCAGGGGCAGTATGTCTGTGTTTCTGTGTCTGTCCAGCGGAGAAGGGGGAGTTGGCAGAGGGTGTACACACCTGCCAATGGCCTCCCTAGCCCCCTGCCAAACTCCGTGGGGATAGTCTGCCTTAGGCCAGCTAGTGAGCAGTTGAGGTGTGATGTAAAACTGTTTGATTAGCAGCAACTCCAGAAAGCCATCAGCTTTTTCATAGTTCATCCTATTATGGGATGAAAGAAAATCAAAACACATTCCTCAGTTTCCCCATCTATAAAGTAAACGGAGGATAAATTTTTCTCTTCTCTCTTGCCTTTAGAAGCGGAATGAAGGTGACCGGGATGGCTGGCTCTCATCAACCTCTGGGAAGCCCCTAGGCAGAGCTTTGCCTTTTCAGCGTTTCTGCGAGCGTCTGTGCTCCGTTCAAGGCATAAGCGGTGCGAGGCGCCCCCTGATGGCTGTGTGAAGTACAACAGGTGTAGGCCGAGTTTACAAGCAGGCCTGAGCTGGAGAAACTTGAAGTGACCCTAGAAGCGGTTTGGTCAGGGGAATTCCCGGGCGGTCTGGTGGTTAAGACTGCGCACTTCCACTGCAGGGGCACGGGTTGGTCAGGGAAGTAAGATCTTGCATGCCCGTGGTGTGACCCAAAACAAATAGGTGTCAGTAAATGGATATGGTCAGTTCACTTGAGCTGCTCAGTCGTGTCTGGCTCTTTGCAACCCTATGAACTTCAGCACACCAGGCTTCCCTGTCCATGACCAACTCCTGGAGCCTACCCTAACTCATTTCCATGGAGTTGGTGATGTCATCCAACCATCTCATCCTCTGTCATCCCCTTCTCCTCCCACCTTCAATCTTTCCCAGCATCAGGGTCTTTTCCAATGAGTCCGTTCTTCACATCAGGTGGCCAAAGTATTTGAGCTTCAGCTTCAGCATCAGTCCTTCCAATGAGTATTCAGGACTGCTTTCCTTTAGGATTGACTGGTTTGATCTCCTTGCAGTCCAAGGGACTCTCAAGAGTCTTCTCCAACACCACAGTTCAAAAGCATCAATTCTAAGGCGATCAGCTTCCCTTATAGTCCAACTTCCACATCTGTACATGATTACTGGAAAAACCATAGCTTCGACTAGAGGGACCTTTGTCGGCAAAGTAATGTCTCTGCTTTTTAATATGCTGTCTAGGTTGGTCATAGCTTTTCTTCCAAGGAGCAAGCACCTTTTAATTTCATGGCTGCAGTCACCATCTGCAGTGATTTTGGAGCCCAAGAAAATAAAGTCTGTCACTGTTTCCATTGTTTCCCTGTCTATTTGCCATGAAGTGATGGGACCGGATGCCATGATCTTTGTTTTTTGAATTTTGAGTTTTAAGCCAGCTTTTTCACTCTCCTCTTTCACTTTCCTCAAGAAGCTCTTTAGTTCCTCTTCACTTTCTGCCATAAGGGTGGTGTCATCTGCGTATCTGAGGTTATTGATATTTCTTCTGGCAATCTTGATTCCAGCTTGTGCTTCATCCAGCCCAGCAATTTGCATGGTGTACTTTGCGTGTAAGTTAAATAAGCAAGGTGACAATATACAGCCTTGATGCACTCCTTTCACAATTTGGAACCAGTCTGTTGTTCCATGTCCATTTTTAACTGTTGCTTCCTGACCTGCATACAGATTTCTCAGGAGGCAAGTAAGGTGGTCTGGTATTCCCATCTCTTTAAGACTTTTCCACAGTTTGTTGTAGTCCGCACAGTCAAAGGCTTTGGTCTAGTCAATAAAGCAGAAGCAGATGTTTTTCTGGAACTCTCTTGCTTTTCTGTGATCCAACAGATGTTAGCAATTTGATCTCTGGTTCCTCTGCCTTTTCTAAAACCAGCTTGAACATCTGGAAGTTCTTGGGTCGTGTACTGTTGAAACCTCACTTGGAGAATTTTGAGCATAACTTTGCTAGCAAGTGAGATGAGTGCAATTGTGTGGTAGTTTGAGCATTCTTTGGCATTGCCTTTCTTTGAAATTGAAATGAAAATGGCCCTTTCCAGTCCTGTGGCCATTGCTGAGTTTTCCAAATTTGCTGGCATATTGAGTACAGCATTTTCACAGCATCATCTTTTAGGATTTGAAATAGCTCAACCGGAAATGGTTTAGATCAGTCCTTTGAGAAAATGAGACTTCCCCGGTGATTCAGACGGTCAAGCGTCTGCCTACAATGCGGGAAACCCGGGTTCGATCCCTGGGTTGGGAAGATCCCTTGGAGAAGGAAATGGCAACCCACTGCAGTATTCTTGCCCGGAAAATTCCATGGATGGAAGAGCTTGGTAGGCTACAGTCCATGGGGTCACAAAGAGTCGGACACGACCGAGCAACTTCACTTTCTTGATAAAATGAAGAAAGTGACCTTTAGCAAGATGAATTGTAAGTAGCCAAGATTACTTGGCAAAACTGTGTTTTCAGTATAAATTGCATGGCATTTGGAGCTGGAAAAAACAAATAAGGATGGAAGTGACCTTTTTTAGGAGTACCAATAAATATACCAACCTTGTAAGAGGTGCTCTCCAAATGTTACCTTGCAGGGACAACAAAGGAAAAAATACAGCTGTGTAGCAATCAGAGAGGTTGCTGTGCTGATTTTAACCCAGTCTACCAGAATCCCAAGTTCACTTTCTTTGCACTGACTGCTCACCATCAGTCACACAGAACAAGTGACTTAGCCTCTCTCTTGGCCTGTGAATCAAATGGAGATGATATAATTGCTGTACTCAATTCTTGCAGACTGGTTTTGAAGCTCAGATGAAAGACTGTATGTGAAAAGATTTGGAAACTGAAAGGGTCCTTCCAGTTGTAACAGGTGTCATTTGAGTGTGGGGCTCTGACTAGTCCCAGGGCTCCTGGCTTCAGTCCCAGGGCTCCTGGCTTCAGCCCTCGTTTGGTCCTGCTTCCGTCGACAGCCCAGATCCTGGACTCACTTACCTTTGGTCATTGTGGGTGTGTCCTGCCTGGTCTTCCTTCTGCAGGTTCATCCCCACCTCAGGTGTCAGTGATCCCGCTGGTGTCACACCCATGTCACTATATACCTCCCCCTCTGGCCCTCTTGTCACTTTCAGACCCTGGTCTAGCCTGTGCCTGACCGTTTGGTCAAGGTTTGGCTCACCCTATCTTTGGGTTGCAGCATTTATGATGATCTAATTTTTTTTTTCAAAAATAGTTTTATTTATTTATTTGGCTGCACTGAGGCTTAGTTGTGGCATATGGGATCTAGTTCCCTGACCAGGGATCAAGCCCGGGCCCCCTTCATTGGGAGTGCAAAGTCTTAGCCCCTGGACTACCAGGGAAGTCTCTATAATGAGCTAATTTTAAGGACAGACAGGCATTTCCCTGGCTGTCCAGTGGTTAGGGCTCTGAGCTTTCATTGCAGGGGGCCTGGGCTTGATCCCTGGTTGAGGAATGACAGAGGATGAGATGGTTGGATGGCATTGCCAACTCGATGGACATGAGTTTGAGCAAGCTCCAGGAGTCGGTGATGGACAGGGAAGCCTAGTGTGCTGTAGTCCAGGGGGTCGCAAAGAGTCAGACACGACTGAGCTACTGAACTGAACTGAATGAGGAACTAAGATCTCACACGCTGTGTGACGTGGCCAAAAAGAAAAAAAACAATGATGGACGGAAGGTTTAAGAGCGAGGGCGCTTCTAGGGGTCAGTGCTTTGTGGTATCTTCAAGGAGGGAGATGGTATTTTAGTTGGTTAAACCTTCCATAATGAATTATCCCAAACAGAAAAGTATCGTCACAGTTCTAGAGGCTAGAGATCCAAGACTAAGGTAAGGCCCTGGGGGAAGGCCCTTTTTGCCTCCAGCTTCCTGGGTGTTGTCTGGCTTGTAGCTGCCACAGGGCGACGTCTGCCTCCGTCTTCACCTGGCCTTCTCCCACTGTGAGTGTCTGTGACCAAAGTTCCCTCCTCTTGTAAGGACACCAGCCATTGGATCAGGGTCTAGCTTGATTCTGTGTGACTTCATTTTAACTTGACTACACGTGCAAAGACCCTACCTCCAAATAAGGTCACATTCCCAAGTTCTAGGGGTTAGGACTTCAGCATATCTTTTCGGGGGGCACAATTCAACCCACAGCTGAGGGTGTGATGGGGAAGGAGGAACACTCTTACTCCAGCCTCGGCATGCTCATCTTATTTCTGCTGTTTCGAACCCACATTTCCCAGGCTATTTCATCTATAATGAAGGGTGGTGGGGGTGCTTCTAAGCCTTTTCTCTGGATCCCAGATTTGAGAGGTGATTCATCAAGTCAGGAGATTCCCAGGTGGTGCAAAGGTAAATAATCTCCCTGCCAGTGCAGGAGATGCAAGAGACAGGGGTTCAATCCCTGGGTTGGGAAGATCCCCTAGAGGAGGAAATGGCAATCCATTCCAGTATTCTTGCCTGGAGAATCCCATGGACAGAGGAGCCTGGCGGGCTACAGGCCACGGGGCTGCAAAGACTTGGACACGGCTGATCACAGGCCTCATCAAGTCAGACCTTGTGTTTGTTTTCTCCTGTTGGCAGAATTTGCTGTCCATTCTCTCTTCTTTCCTTCGTTGAGTAACAGAATGCCTAAGTTTTACCAGGCACATGGCCTGCCTAAAAACACATTGGAGTTTCCCCTGCAGCCCGCTCTGACTAAGTGACTAAATCCTAGTCGAATGAAGTGTGAAGCTTCTGGGTCTTAAAGGGAAAAGGTATATCCTCCACATTTGATTGCCCCTTTCCAACTGGCTGGAATGCAGGTGTAAGGACTGAAGTAGCTGTGTTGGGTCATGAGATGGAACCATATATTGCTGATGACAGAAGAACCAGTCAGGGGGTTTATTTTCTTACAGTTCTGGAGGCCAGAAATCTGAAATCAAGTAGACAGGGCTAGTTCCTTCTAGAGAACCCCCTAGGAGACTTAGCGGGCTGCAGCAGTTCTTGGCTTTTGTTGATTTACAGACACATCGTTTTGATGTCTACCTCTGATATCACTTTCCCCTTGTGTCCCTGTGTGGCCTCTCCTTTTCTCTTTTAAAGACACAGATCTGTCTTTGTAAGAGACAGGTCGGACTTGGATTTGGGGCCTGTTCTAAACCAGGATGATCTCATCTCAAGATCTTTGCCTTAATTATATCAGCAAAGACCCTTCTTCCAAATAAGGTTGCATTCTGAGGTTCTGGGTGGTGTATCTTTCGTTGGCGGGGGGAGGGGTCACTGTTCAACCTATTACAGTGAGAGATCCTTGTAAACTCTACAGAGTTCTGATCTTGCGAAATTATCATCCAACCCAATCACCTCTCATGGAAGGACTGTTCTCTCCAGAAGCTTCTGATGACCTCCAAAGACCCATGTCCTTGCATAATCCCTCCCCCGTGAATGTGGGTGGGGGCATAATTTGCTTCTAACAAACAGAAAATGGCAAAGGTGATGGGATGTGATTGTTGTGATTATGTCATATTATATGGCAGATGGGAAGGAATTTTGAAGATGTAATTAAGGTCCTTAATCAATTGAATTCACAGAAAGGGAGATGATCTTGGGTGGGCCTGACTTAATCAGGTAAGCCCTTTAAGAGAAGGTCAGAGATAGAAGAGAGACACTCCTGCTGCCCTCGAGGAAGCCCACCACCGTGAGTTCTACCGCTACAAGGAAATGGGTTCCCTGTGAGCCTGGAAGAGGGCCCTGTGTCTTAGATGAGACTGCAGCCCTGGCCAACACCATCACTGTAGCCTGCTGAGACCCTGAGCAGGAGACCCAGATTCCTGACCCATGGAAACTGAGATAATAAATGTGTGCTGGGACTTCCTTAGTAGTCCAGTTGTTAAGACTTCATGCTTTCACTGCAAGGGGCACGGTTTTGATCCATAGTCCGGGGAAACTAAGATCCTGCATGCGGTAAGTTGTAGCCCCCCTCAAAAAAAAAAAAGAAAGAAAAAGAAGTGTGTTGTTCTGAGCTGCTTTGTGGTAATTTGTGACACACACACACAAAAACGAATCCATCTCTGGTCCTGTTTTTAAAGATTTCCTATCAGAGACCAGAACACAATGGGACTCTGAGCTCTGGAAGGTCCTAAGATCTGCTGTGCTCTGCTCTTCTCCAAAGGCCCCTGGGAGCCTCTTGTCAGCTTGGTCCAGGAAGAGCATCCCAGCCTCTGTCCTTCACGCCTAAGAGAATGACCAGTCATTCTGTGACTCCTCCCCTATCTTTTAAGAAAATTAGGAACCAAAGAACCCATTTCGCTACAGTTTTCATTTCTGAGTTGCTAGGGAGGAGCCAAACAGTGACTAGGCTTCCCTGGTGGCTCAGGTGGTAAAGCATCTGCCTACAATGAGGAAGACCTGGGTTCGATCCCTGGGTTGGGAAGACCCCCTGGAGAAGGAAATGGCAACCCACTCCAGTATTCTTGTCTGGAAAATCCTATGGACAGAGGAGCCTGGTGGGCTACAGTCCACGGGGTCGCAAAGAGTCGGACATGACTAAGTGACTTCACTAGGGAGGAGCCACACTTTGTAATGCTGTGAACACTGTTCTCAAAGCCTCTTCAGCAAGAAACTAGATGAAGTCTTCCAGCTTACACTGTTGGTATTCCCAGGAGGGAGAGCGGATGGGCCACTTCTTCCCAGAGAAGAGATTGCTGGGAATGGGAGAGCTTTGCATCAGCTGGGCGCCACCCGCGGTGTCTCTGTTTTTCTCTCCCCGGTCAGTGGATCACGTGCTGGAGCCCTTCCCCTGAGGGCTCCCCTTGGGTCCAGGTCTGAATCTAATTGACGTTGGAATGCTGTCCCAGAACCACAGGCAACTGCTTTTCCAATGGAGACATTCTGACCATCTTGGGGGAAAGAGAAACATACGGGGCTGATAGCAAACATCACTGCGGTTGTCAAGATGTTGCTGGCCAAAATCTTGGCCTACTCTGCCCACCGAAGCCAAAAGAAAAATACAGAGACAGAGACTGGAGGAAATAGAAAGGTAGCTTTTATTCTCAGCGGGTGGAGAGGGGAACACAGTACGGTCAAGCCTCAAGAACTGTGTCCCCAGCTCCATGAGAAGTCTAGGGGCTTTTATAAGGTAAGGGCTGGCTGTCAGGAGTCAGTGATGAGGACCGAAGCTGATAGGATCTTGATTCCTTCCTCTTGCATTGTTTCAAAGACAGTCATAAACTGGCGTCAGTAACCCAGTAATTGAGTCTGGCAGTTGGGCGGCTCTGCGCCCTTCTTTGTGATACGTGTAACTCCAAGGGGAAGGGTGTTGTAAGGGTAGACACCAGATAGGGGATGTATTTAGCACAGAGTCAAAGGAAAATAAGCGTGAAGTGTAGCTCCTGCAGAGTTAGGGAGCAGAAATGCAAACTTAGTCACAGACATTCAGAGTTAGGATCAGTTAAAGGAAAAAAAAAAAAAGGAATGTTCAGGTCTGCCCACTGTTCTCTTTATATTCTTTGTTCTCAGGAAAAGGAAAGACAAAAACTTATTCCTCCTTTTTCCTTTTAACTGCAACAAAGACCCAGAGGGAAGAACTCATTAAGAGCAAATTAGTTCTTCCTTCCCAACCCACCCTCATGCCCATCCCTTCAGTAGGCTTGCTGGCTAGTTGGTTTCACCTGCTCCGGCGTTGCCCATCTGACCTCAGAGAGTGAAATGTTTTTAAAAATCTTTGCCTTTGCTTTCCTTTACCATTTCTTGCAAGTCGTTGTAATGAAAAAGATCTGTTTCTTAATAATAAAAGAAGGTAGAAAAGTTGGACACAAAGCAGACATTAGCACTGATACATAAGATATTGTTTACATTAAGCAGATATTTTGCAGAACTGACATCTCCCTCCAGGCTTGGTGTGGTGCCTGGTATTTTTATGGAGGACATCTGGCAAGTTTACCCAGTACCCACAGCCGTATCTCAGGCCTTCATCACTTCTTAACCGAATTAACTAAAATAGTCTTCATGTGGCCTTCTTGCCTAGTTCTGGCTCCTCTCCAGTTCATCCTCCGCAGCCCCCAGGGAGATTTTTCTAAAACATAAATCTGACAGTGTCATTCCCTTTCTTAAAATCATTCAGTGATCTTCAAGTGCTTGGGGTAGAATTCAGACCCCTTAACGCAAGGGCTTAGCATTAGATGGACAAGTGCCTACCTTTCCAATCTGATTTCGTACCACTCCCCTCTCCTATACATTTTTATTCCAAACAGATTTAATTTTTTTTGAACTTAAAAAAAATTTTTTTTGGGGGGGTGCAGCTTCTGGGATCTTAGTTCCCCAATCAGAGACTAAACCCAGGCTCTTGGCAGTGGCAGTGTAGAGTCACAACCACACTAACTGCCATGGAAGTCCCCCACCCACACGTAAATTGACTGAAGAACTCAGCGTCGTCAGTGTGCCTTCACACACACTGCGCCCTCTGCTCATTCACACACCCATCCCTCCCAGAAACGAATTAAATAATAAATTTAAAGTGAACAGGCTCTAAATATGTTACAAAGTAAAACTTGCAGGGTTTGCAGATAACTTGGGTGTAGAGTGTAAGAGAAAAAGAGAGAAGTCTGGGATGGATGTTTTGGCCTGAGAATCTGGCAGAAGGGACTTGCCACTTACTAAAACGGGGGGGAAATAATGGAGGATGTGAAACTACCAGTTAGCTTTTGAACACCGTAAATTTGAAAAGTCCTTTCAAGATTTATTGGAATATTAAGTAGGTATTTGGATTCCCGAGTCTACAGTTTAGGAAAGAAGCTGAGCTGGATGTATAGGTGTATTGTCAGGCCACCCAAGATGGCTGTTCTTTTGCTCCCTGTACTTCCCCTCCCTGACCAGTACCTGCTTCACCTGTAGACTTCACCCCTGACTGACCTTCCCTCTTAATCATGGAGCCTCATCAGTTAATGCCTATGTGTCTGCCTCAGCCCCAGATAGTGTTAGTTCTAATCTCTAGATCAGAACTATTTCAGCTATGATAGTGCATCAAAGGGGGCAGTGGCGGGGTGGGGTGGGGGGCACGCTCTTCTGCTGGTTTCTGCAATAACTGATAAGCCAAGCTGACGTCAGCTCCCCCTGGAACTGCAATCTCTTTATCACCCTGGGAGCAAAGACTGTTTTACCTTATCTTACCCGCTGTCTGCCCCACACCATGGGGTGTCGCTCCAGGACCTCTCTTCAGACATGTAAGGTCCCTCATCCGTTACGCTGCTAATGTCTCTTTTGCCAACTCTGGGCTCTTTCTTTGGTTTTGAGGCTGGGCAAGTACAGGGTTTACAGGCCTTCAGGTGCAGCCCAACAGTAAGTTTGATAGATGGATTTTGGCAGTGAAAGCCTGGAAGAAAAAAAAAATCTTGATTCTTGTCTTCTTTGAAGAAAGAATTCAGCAAGAGACCAAAACTGTGAAGAAGATAACACTATTTATTAGAGGCAGCGTACGTGTGGAAGAACAGATGGGCAGACTCGGAGCGAGTCACCTCCCACACGAGTGGCTTAGGTTGCTTATATGGGGACAATTTTCTGGGTTGTCTCTGGCCAATCGTCTCCAAATTTGGTCCTGGTGTGGGTGAGCATCTCTCAGTCAAGAGGGATTCCAACTGGCATCTCTCTCTCCTTTGGTCCTTCCCTCACATGGACGGCCTTCTCTGTGCATGTGCTGAGAACGCACTCTTAGATTAGACAGTACAGAGATCTGTCATTTGTGACCTTGATAAGAGTGGCTTTTTAAAAATAATTTTGATTGATTGATTGATTTTCTGCTGTGCTGGGTCTTGGGTGCTGGGCGGGCTTTCCTCTAGCTGTGATGAGTGTGGCTCATCCATATTGCTTCTCTTTTCAGTGGCTTCTCTTGTTGTGGTGCAGGGGCTGCAGGGCAGAAGGGCTTCAGTAGCTGAGGTTTCTGGGCTCCAGAGCACAGGCTCAGCAGTTATAGCGTATAGACTTAGTTGCTCCGAGGCAGGTGGGATCTTCCCGGATCAGGGATGGAACCTGTGTCCTCTGCATTGGCAGGCGGATTCTTTACCACTGAGCCACCAGAGAAGCCCCCAAAGTCAGCTTTGGTGGAGGTGATGAAGTGCTGATCAGAGTGGGTTCAGCAGACCTTGGAAAGTGAAGAGGAGATAGACCACACAAGTTGCTTCAATAGCTATGGCGCTGAAGGTCAGAGAACATGGTGTGGTCAATGACCCTGTTGTCACCTTGGTTAAATCCGGGACCCCTGTTTCCCAGAATCCTTGTTAGATTCTGGGTGAGCATTGGCCAAAAGAGGAACCTGCCTCAGATCTGAGAGCTGGAAATGAAGCAGTGCTCACTAATACCTGAAGGATTTCAGGGTGAGATACGGAAGCAGAGGCGCCGGATGGGATCTGACTTGTCTTCAGACTCTCCTCTGCTCATGTTCAGCTCTGCTCACAGACTGATGCCCTGCTGAGTGACGCAGCACTCAACCCCACGACAAGACACTTGGCTGTCGCCCCACACGGGGTTAGCTGCGCATCTTCCCGTAGACCCCTCCATGCACCCTCCCTTCTAGCCCCCCACACAGCTGGATGTGTCTGGCTTCTCGAATTTCCCTGTATACTCTAAGACGTTCACATACAGGGTCTTCAGGCAGCCTGATGCATAATTCTTCTCATTCTCCAGCTCCCTCTGGACCTTCCCTCTCCCAGATTCTCCTCCACTCCTGCAAGCTCTGGTTCCTGTAACACCCATATCACTCCTAGGAGTCCTGTTTCCTTGGCTGAGCTCTGCAGGACACATGGGGTAAGAGCTGGAGAGGGGATGTGAAGTCATGGGAGTGTTTGTGTTCAAGATTCGAATTTCGCGCCTGTTTGTATGCTCCAGAGGATGTTCTAGTAGAGAGGGGAGATGGAGGAAAGGGCAGAGAAAGCCCAAGAGCAGGGGCCGTGGAGCCGGGACCCAGGGCAGGAAGGGAAGTCTTGGAGGCGACAGGGGCTCGGGAGAGGTGAGCTCAAGCATGGTGCTAAGTTGTGGGTGGGTACCCATGGAAGGGGATTGGTAGCTATGATGGGAACATGTGAGAGTCTCTTCCAATCACTTTTATTGTCTTTGTGAACAGAAGTAAGATTGCTAGTTGAGACTACCAGGGGGTAGGGTGGGATATTTAAAGAGAAAGGAGAAAGTGTGATATAATTGTGACACTCTGTCATTTTTTGACCACCTTTTTCTCTTCTTGGGGCTGCTCTTGTGGCTCAGCTGGTAAAGAATCAGCCTGCAATGCAGGAGACTTGGGTTCCATCCCTAGGTTGGGAAGATCCCCTGGAGAAGGGAAAGGCTACTCACAACAGTAATCTGGCCTGGAGAATTCTATGGTCTGTACAGTACATGAGGCCGCAAAGAGTCGGACACAACTGAGCGACTTCACTTCACTTCAATTCTAAGGTTTGGAGAAGTCTCCACTTTCACAGTCTTGGCAGGAGGCAGAGCCCGCCTCTCAGGAATGAAGCTGAAACCAACAGACTTTCAATTCTCCCACAGAGGATGAGATGGTTGAATGGCATCATCAACTCGTCGGACATGAGTTTGAGCAAGCTCCGGGAGTTGGTGACAGACAGGGAGGCCTGGCTGCTGCAGTCCATGGGGTGGCAGAGTCTGACACGACTCAGCCTCAGCGACTGAACTGAACTGAACCCCTTGGCTGGAAAATAGGGTGGGGCCAGTGGGTCATGTGAGTGGGCTCGGCCAATCAGAACAGGCTCCTGGGTCTGTGCTTCCGGAACACTGTGAAGTTAGGATGGAAGGATGGTAGCGGCCAAGACCTGGTCCTGGGACCTGCAGGGGCAGCGGGGCCAACAGAGGGACGTGAGGGTGGAATTAGTCAGAGCACTGTCTGTTGTTCATCTATTGTTTGGCAATTCACCTCCTTCCTTTTGTGGTCTGATCGTGGTCGTGTTCCTGGCCCCAGATCTCCAACCTCCCCATCCAGCATGTGAGTTACCAAATATCCTTTCAATAAACCCCCCTTTTATGCTTCCATCAAGAGTCAATTTCTGTCCTTTGCAACCGCAAATCCAGATTGATATTGAGAGGAAGGAGAGGCTGGAGGCCAGTAACATGCTTCTTTTCTCATTCGATTGGCAGCTTTTGTCCGTGTTTCCTACATGTCAGGGGCCAGTAAGTTCAAACTTTGAGGCCATTTTCTGAGAACTCCGTGACTAGAGGGGTAACAAAAGGCTCTTCTCTGCCAGTACTAATGGGACTCCAATAGGTCAGGCTCAGTCACATACCTCTTCTCAGAGCAGTCCCCAGGATTTGGGAACCAAGGCTGGGGAGCTGAGTGGGGTTCCTTACCAGAAGGAGTAGGAAGAGGGTTTCTGGGTGAACTTTGTGAAAAACCACTACCTTCCACCTTTTGGCAGCTCATCAGCCAGTGTTCTTTTCCTCCAACATGTAATTCCAGGAGTGGTCTCACCTCACATGATGCAGTTTTTCCACAACAAAGAAACTCATGGTCTCCTCCCCAAAGGGAACAACTCAGGTCACATCCAACATCCAACGTGGAGTTTAGGATCTCCGGGTGAGCTGCCTTTTCTTCATCTAAAAGTAGCTACATATGACGCTGTAGCTTACATACCCAAAATGAATTTACCCACTCCTCAGTACACCCAGTGTTCCATGCTGAGAGGAAAACTGCTCTAAGGTCCCCATTTAGAAAAGCAAGGAAGGGAAGTGATGTACAGCAGTCCCTGGTCCCAGAGCAGCACACCTCACAACTGTGTGGACACAGACATAAAGTGTCCTGGCACTAGAGTGAGTGTTTGAGGTCAATTAATGAGGGCGTCCTTTTACCCCAGCTTCCCATCAGGAATTTCCGTTATCCTTTGGTCTCCCTAGCTGAGCCTGAGAGTGGCTAAGTAAAGATTGCTTGGGGAGTGGCTTGGTAAAGGGGGCTGTTCTGCTTTAGCAGCTAGCTTCTGTGAGTGTGGTTACCGGAACCTGCAATTTTCTGGGAGGAAATGTCAAAACCCTAGTTTGTTCAAATGTCCATTTTATTTCAAGAGACCTCCCAAGAATTCTACAGTATAAACTCTATAATCAGAAATTCTTGCATTTAGGTCTTACATTTGTAAGTTCTTCTCTCCTTGTGATGGCCCAGGGGACACATCCCTTTCCATAATAAATGTCACACAGTTCTCTAATGTTTGTTTTCCCAATTTAAAAATAAATACACTGGGACTTCCCTAGTGGTCCTGAGGCTGAGACTCCCAATGCAGGGGGCCTAGATTTGATCCCTGGTCAGGGAACTGGATCCCACGTGCCACAATGAAAAGATCTGGCATGCCTCAACAAAGATTGAAGATCTCGCATTCTGCAACTAAGATTCAGTGCAGCCAAATTAAAAAAAAAAAATGCATACACTAAGATGGAGAGATTTTCAATTACTTACCTAAGGCCCTGTAGGTACTAGGGAAGAAGTAAGATGGAAAGCCAGGCTTCCTAGGACCAAAGACCCTCTACTGTTCAAACACCACGAGGCTCTAGTTAGGGTCTTGGTTCTGTGGCCATGAGGGGAGGCAGGTAAAAACGGAAAGAAGGATTTTCAGTGGACGCTCAGGGTGGCATGCATGTGCCGGCTGCCTTGGTAGGTGGGCGTTGTGGCTTGAGAGTCTTCAGAAGAATGAACCCTTGGCATCCACGCCGATACTGTGTGATGATCAGCGTGTTGCCAGTCCCTGTGTGGTGTGGAAGTGCTGGAGCCAATGACAGGCTAAGAAACAAGTGTCAGTGAGGGGGCAGGACTGGGTGAATGTGACAGTGTTAGCCCCAGCGTCACTTGAGAACACCCCAGGAATGGCCAGAAACAGCTGGTAAAGACTAAGACAGGCCTGTGGTCCTGTGCTCTGTGGAAAAGACAGGATATTCTAGTTTATATAACCACGTCTGTACCTGGGCTGGTGAAGGATGGAAACTGGGGCCACGAGCACTCCGTCCCCAGTTATTGGCTGATCAACTTCAGGGTAGAGCCTCAAGGCACAAGCCAGCCACCGCCTCCGTTACTCCCTGCCTGCTGTCACTCTCTGTAGCCTGGGAGAGTCCAGAGAGGAGACTTCCCCACTGCCTCTGCTGGGATACGGATGTTGGACAGGTTTGGAAGCACAAGGCCAATGAACATAAAAGTAGCCGTTAAAGATGGCAGCTCTTCTTGGGACTTCCCTTGTGGTCTAGTGGCTAAGACTCCAAGCTCCCAACACAGGAGTCTAGGGTTCAGCCCCCAGGAACCCACATGCTGCAACTAAGACTCAATGCAGCCAAAAAATAAATAAATAGTCTTTAAAAATGGTGTTTCTTCTTGGGACTTCCATTGTAGTCCAGTTGGCTAAGACCCTATGCTCCCAAATGCTGGGGGCCCAGGTTTCATCCCTGGTCAGGGAACTAGATCCCACATGTAACAACTAAAGATCCTGTGTGCTGCAAGCAAAACTTGATGTGACCAAATAAATAAATAATTTTAAAAAAAGAAAAAGAGAGAGTGGCTGGCTCTTTTTTTTTTTTTTGCCACACCTCATGGCTTATGGGATCTTAGTTCCCTGACCAGGGATTGAACCCAGCCCCTTAGCAGGGAAAGCTTGGAGCCCTAACCACTGGACTGCCAGGGAATTTCCAATATGGTGATTCTTAAGACTTGGAAACGGATAATTCTGTGAACACTCTCTGACTTCCTTCCCACCACCCCTTCTCCCCTCTCTCATTTCTGACAATTTGTCAGAGCCGACAATTTGTCAGCTCCTTTTAGAGAACTCTTCTAGGCATGGGTTTGATCTCTGAGTCAGGAAGATCCCCTGGAGAAAGAAAATGGCAATCCACTCTAGTATTCTTGCCTGGAGAATCCCGTGGACAGAGGAGTCTGGTGGGCTACAGTCCATGGGATCGCAAAGGGTCGGACACGACTGAGCATGCTCGCCTGGTTCTGTCCGTTCTTAGCTGTGCAGTTTGGGAGGGATGAACACACCCCTCAGCTCTAGGTGGTTGGGTTACACTACCAGAGTGTCCCATCCTCAGCCATGATAAGGTCAGGGATGGGACAGTGACTGATTCGCTGCAGTCGAGAGAAAGGAGGTAGGGGGTTCCGAGAGGGAAACTTGCTGGTTCTTGCAAGGATCCAAGAGGAGAGATGCTCTCTCTTCCTCTGGATAGTGCTGCAGCTATTGTTTGAAAACACAAACACTTTCTAAATGAACAGTCATCTGCATGTGGTCTAACATTTCCAAGGGACGAAGTCGGGTGCAGTGGAAAGCAAGGCAGTGTTAGTTCCCGTCCTTGTCCACTGGCCAGCCTGTTCCGCTTTCCAGAGGTGATCACAGTTACCTGCTTCTTCTTGCACCCCTCCAGAGCTTCTCTGTGCATATACACGCAAATGATCTTTTATTTCTCCCAAAGTGTTCTCTACTTTGCTCTCCATTTGTACCTCCATTGTTCCTAATGATGTATCTTGGATATTTTTATATATTTGTATCTGTAGGGCTGCCTTTAACTGCTGCACAGAATTCTATTATATGGATATTCTGGTGTAAACATTCCTTCAGTAATCAGCATTTAGCTTATTTGCAAATAGAGCTGCAATGGAAATTGTTCAAATGCGTATCCTTTGCGTCAGCGCTACGTTCGCTTTTGCTCCCATGTCCAGAGTCAGCCCAAGAACAAAGTGGAAGCCTCCAGAAAAGGAGAGCCAAGGGAACCACAGGAAATGAAGCTGGAACCCTGACAAGTCGTTATGCTCTGGTCTGGACGATGCTCGAAGTCACATGTACCCGAGCCTGCCCGCTTATAGAGGCAATGAATTCCTTCTCCTGTTCATGCTAGTTTGGGTTGGTTTTTTGTTTGTTTGTTTGTTTCTTGTCACATAAAAAATTCTCATTGGCACAGATATTAAATCCTCACAATCAAGATGTGAAGTGAAAAAAGTATAATAAAAAATGACATGGTGCTTTTGATATCCATCATCTTAAAATATAAACATCTTAGAGAAGAAACCAGAAAGGGTACACCAAAGGTTAACTGTGGCTGTGGGTTGCTTGTAGAACATCTGTGTTCTATGTATATTTGAGTTTTAAAGGTTTCTACAGGACTTCCCTGGTGGTCCAGTGGTTAAGAACCTGCCCAGTGCAGGGGACACGGGTTCAATCCCTGTCCAGAAAGATTCCTCATGCCAAGAGGCCACTCAGCCCGTGTGCCGCAACTACTGAGCCCATGCTCTAGAGCCCTGGAGCCACAACTGCTAAGCCCGCGTGATGCAAATAATGAAGCCGCGTGCCCTAAAGCCTGTGGGTTGCAACAGGAGAAGCCACAGCAATGAGAAGTTCACACACCACGACTTGAGGGTGGCCCGGCTCACCACACGAGAAAGCCCAAGCAGAGCAACGAAGACCCAGCACAGCCAAAAATAAATGCTTCCAAAGGTTTCTGCAGTAATAGGGATAACTTGCACAATCATTTGTCTCAAGGCAGGTTCCCTGGAAACACAGGCTGAGACAGGGATTTGGGGCATGTGGTTTGCAGAGGGAGTGCTCTGTAGGAGGAACCCACAAGGAAATGAAGGAAGCAGGACTGTAAAGAGGAGGGGGCCACACAAGGGGCCCTGGGTCAAGTCTAGCCATGGCCTGATTGGGGGATGGGCCCTGAAGTGCAAAATGAGCCACGTGCATCCCCCAAGTCAAGAGCAATGACTTTTTAAATTAAATTATTATTATTTTTAAATCTTTTTTTGCCACACTGAGGCATGTGGGAATCTTAATTCCCCCACCAGGGATCTAACCCGTGCTCTCTGCAGTGGAAACTTAGAGTTTTAACCACTGGACTACCAGGGAAGTCCCACGGCTGGCTTTTTGTATGTAAGATCAGGTAGTCGTTGGCTGCTGCTGCCGGTAGGAGTGTAACCTGCCAGGTGGGAACCTTGGCAACCTCCTGTTGCCAAGCACAATCTGGAAGGTAGATGAGAAAGAAAATCCTTATCCACCAGCAGGGCTGGTAAAGGTATCTGGGTGAGACACCAACTACATCTGTAACAATCAGAGAGTCATTTGAAAAGAAAAAAAAAAATATATATATATATGTATATATAGGACATCCTACAGAGGCCAACGCTTTCTGCCCTTGATCTCTGCCTTCTACACTTGCTGCTGGGACACCACTGAAAGAGTTAGCAAATGTAGAAGTCTTCATTGTAAATAACAGAGAAATAGGATGGTCTTAATGGGCATCCCTGGTGACTCAGTGGTAAAGAATCCACCTGCAAAGCAGCCTCAGATTCAATCCCTGGGTGGGGAAGATCCCTGGAGGAGAAAATGGCAACCCACTCCAGTAGTCTTCCCTGGAGAATCCCATGGACGGAGGAGCCTGGTGGGGTACAGTCCATTGGGTCGCAAAGAGTCGGACACGACTGAGTGACTAAGACAACAACAGAAGTGGCAGATTACACTCTTTCTAGAAATAGGACTCTTGAAAATAATTGTGGAAGAAAGCAGTGCTGTTTTTCTTTTCTTTTAAACACCTGGACCCCTGAGTAAAATGAAAGTAGAAGCTTTTTAATGTATCCCTCGACTCACATTACTGCTGGGTCTGAGGTTTCACGTCTGCAGAAGCAGCCCTGTCTGGGCTCATTGGCTGCCTATGTTGCCGCGTCTTCTAAGGGGCTGATCTGTTATTTTAGATGGGCGGTCCAGTGGTTAAGATTCCACTTCAGGGGTCACTGGTTCGATCCCTGGTCAGGAAACTAAGATCCCACATGCTGTGCAGCCAAAAAAAAAAAAAAAATTGGTCGATTAGGTGACTAGAGGAGGCAGTGAGTTAGGGAGAAGTGCCTGGGAATTCTATGTCCTCACTGTGACCTCCTCCAGCCCCATCCCTCAGATGGTCCTCTCCAAGCATCTTGGAATACTCCCATAGCCCTTGAGGAGGGCCACCACAGACACAGTGAGTGATGGGGTTCTGTTGCTCTGGTGACCAGTTGCCGTCAAGATTCTGGAAAGAGGCAGATCTGGGTGGCCCAGACTTGGAGGCTGGCTGCAGGCAGAAGCCTTCAAGAGAAGAACGCAGAAGCAGGAGCGCAGTCCTGGTTCTATTTTCCCTCAGCGATGCCCACTCTGTCTGTGTTCACAGATGTGCCCATGGCCCAGAAGCTAGAGGGCAGCTTGCTCAAGACATACAAGCAAGATGACAACCCTAACAAGATGTTCCTGGCCTATAAAGGTAGAAGCCTCGCCATTTGGGGGTGTGAGATGCAGGGTACCATGACCTTCTCTAGGAGGGCAGTGTTCCCACTGCCACAGAGGGGTCAAGAGAGCACAAACCTCCCTAGACAGGGAGGTCTGTTCCTGTGAACAGAATTGCCCAGCGGGGAAAGAAGCAGAAAACGTCATGGGTGGGTCTGGGCCCTCTGCCCTTCTCTGCGGGTTCCTGGCATTTGATAAGGGCTTGTATCTTCTCCCAGGCTTCCCAGGTGGCACCAAAGTACCCACCTGCCAATGCAGGAGACGTAAGTGACTGGGGTTCGATCACTGGGTTGGGAAGATCTCCTGGAGAAGGGCATGGCAAGCCGCTCCAGTATTCTTGCTTGGAGCATCGCATGGACAAAGGAGCCTGGCGGGCTACTGTCCACAGGGTCTCAAAAAGTTGGACACTACTGAAGCAACTTAGCACACATGTATCCTTGCCCCCAGCTCTGTGCTGGAGCCTGTGAGGACACTGTGTTTCCTCCAGCCTCTTCATTCTCCCCTTCTCCCTCCTCTGCTCCTGAACCAAGAGTGGCTCCTAAACTGTTCTGGGATGCAGCCAGCCCTCGCCACGGTGAAAGTCAGTGTCACCTTTGTCCAGTCCCACATGAAAAGTGAAAGTGTCAGTCACTCAGTTATGTCTGACTCTTTGCGACCCCATGGACTATAGCCCACCAGGCTCCTCTGTCCATGGGATTCTCCAGGCAAGAATACTGAAGTGAGTTGCCATTTCTTTTTTTCTTTTTTTTTCTGTGTGTGTGTGAGTTGCCATTTCTTTCTCCAGGGGATCTTCCCCACCCAGGGATCGAACCTGTGTCTCCTGCATTGCAGACAGATTCTTTACTGTCTGAACCACCAGGGAAGCCCAACCAATAACTCTCCCATTGTCTATCATCTTTGCCCTTTAAAATGCCATATGTTTCTCTTATCTTTTTCAAAAAGATGAAAATTAGACATACCCACTAACAACACATCGTTTTTTTATAAAGGGGTAGGGGGGAGAAAAGGAAAGTTGTCTTTTCCTAGGCAATTCCCCAAAGCCCCAAGAGAACCAGGACAGATTCGTGGGCTGTCTGCAGAGCCCACAAGCTTGCAGGCACCACAGTGGGCCTCCAGAGACCCCTCTGCCCTTCCCGTCACAGTCTGCATGACCAGTGAAGGCAGACCCTGGGTATCCTCCGTGGTGCGCAAGACTCGAAAGCAGATTGCCCAAGATCCCTCCCTGAACTATGAGTACACGCCGGTGATGGGCATGAAATCATTCATCCAGGCTTCCCTGAACCTCCTCTTTGGAAAGAACAGCCAAGTCATTGTGGAGAACAGGGTGAGAAGCAGGGCCCTTCCCTCGCTCACTGAGACACGAGGAGTAGAGACTGGGGGTCTGGGATTGTACAATCGCAAACATAAAAAGAGTTTAGAGGGGCCCCGCAAGGTTCAGAGTGTCCCAAGCCCTTGCATTGGAGGACAGAGCTGGGATCAAGACCCAAAGCCAGGGGTCTCCACACCAGCCCTCACTGCTGCGGTGCCAGCTCTTTCAAGAAGGGAATGATCCGAACCTGAAATGGTGCTGATATCACCATCATGCTTTTTAATGGTTTTATGATTTTTAATGGTTGAAAAATCAAAGAGGGATAATATTTGGGGAGACATGAAAATGACATGAAATTCAAATTTCAGTGTCCAGAAAAATGTTATTGGAAAATGGTCACAATCATTTACTTGTCAAGAGTGGCCTTCTGCTCTAAAGGCAGCGTTGAGTAGTTATACGACCTGAGTGAGCAAGCGATCGAGTGATCGTCGCTCAGTCGTGTCCAACTCTTTGGGACTCCATGGACTGTAGCCCGCCAGGCTCCTTTGTCCGTGGAATTCTCCAGGCAAGAATACTGGAGTGTGGGGTTGCCATTTCAGCATAAAATATTGACTGTTTGGTCCTTTACTGACAAAGGCTGCCCCTGCCTGGTATGAACGTGAGCACCACGAGGGGTGGAGGGGGTTCATTCTATTCCCTTATGTATCCCAAGAGCCCACCACAGTGTCTGGCACCTAGTAGGGGCTCAGTAAACCCGGTTGGATGAGTCAGTGGAGGTGCACGTGTGGGAGCACGTGGCCTTGACCTCCTAGAGCAAGGTCCTCTTTCCCCAATGTTGGGAGACACCGGCACCTTCTTTTTTTGCTGGCAGGCAGGGGGTGTGCAAACCGTGGGGGACAGCGGCGCTTTCCAACTCGGGGCTCAGTTCCTCAAAACTTGGTGTCAGAATTCTCAGATTGTTTACATCGTTTCTGCTCAAAAAGGTGAGTGGCAGGCCCTGGCCCCGCCCCGTTCTTGATTCCCACCCCATCACCTGCGGTCTTCACTGCTCTCCCTCTTCACTGTCCTGAGAAAAATGGTCGCTGGGCCTCGGTATTCTTGTCCTTTTCCTGTTCCTGTCCTCGCCTCGGCGACTCATCCTCCTCCCCTGCCCCCGGACCCATTCTCTGGTGTGTCTGCTTCCCATCTCTCCACTTCTCGCATGCCAGCTGGTGGCGGGGGGTGCTGTGTTCCCACAGAACCTCATGGACTCATCTTCCAGGACATGGGCTTTACAGTTTATGAACACACCTTCTGGGACTCTGCGCATCTGTGCTTGGAACCCAACATGCTCCTCGATGTGGTGGAGGTAGAGGTTCCCCCGCTCTCAGCAGCGTCTCCCCAGACCTGGTTTACAGCTTCCCTTTTCTCCTAATCACCCCCTCTACCCTGACTCCAGTCATCCAAGACCTTTTATAGGCTCGGATTCACAGCCCTTTAGTAGGAACCCACGTGGAGGATGGCTTCTCCTCCCAGCATCCCCCTGTCGTGACCTGTGTGGTCAAGGAGGCGCCGACAGGACAGTCTTTCCCTGCAGCATGCCCCACATGGCTGCGTCTTTGTGATCGGGAGTATCGGCAACTGTCAGCTGACCCCGCATCAGTGGACACAGTTGATGACCCTGATGAAGGTGAGCGTGCCTCCCGCCTGGCTCCCCTCCGTCTCAGCACCTCTCATGCCTCCGGGAGTGCCTCCCCCTCCTCATTCTCTTTTTCTCCTACAGAGCAAGGAGATATTTCCATTTTTTGACATTCCCTATCAAGGTTTATCCACCGGTGACCTGGAGGAAGATGCTAGATTCTTACACTACTTTGTGTCTCAAGGCTTTGAGTTCTTCTGCAGCCAGTCTCTATCCAAGAACTTTGGCATTTATGGTACGTCATGGGCAGGGGGAGCAGGGACGGCCTGATGGCACCACACCTGGGGCACAGGACACGTTTGACGTCTCCTACCCTCTGGAGAGAGCCCAGAGCCCCGGAGCACCCCAGGGCACCTTGGAGGCTGAGGGAAAGGGCACTGAGCTACACGTCAAGGTCTGTGGTACGATCTCAGCTCAGCTGCTAAAGCTGACTCCAGTTAAATCATCTCATACCCCTTAGGCTTCTGTTTCTTCAACTGGAAGATGAGGGGCGGGGACTTAGCGATGTTTCAAGTCCCTTTCACCTTTAAAAAAAAAAAAACTTTTTGCAGTCTATTTATTTTTGGCTGTGCTGGCTCTCTGGTTGCGGTGCATGGGCCTCTCACTGCGGTGGTTTCCCTTGTTGCAGAGGGTTGGCTCTAGGGCACAGGGGCTCAGTAGTGGTGGTTCCCGGGCTTTAGAGTCCAAGCTCAGTAGTTGTGGTGCAGGGCCTTAGTTGCTCCGTGGCATGTGGAATCTTCCTGGACCAGGGATTGAACCCATGTCCCCTGCATTGGCAGGTGGATTCTTAACCACTGGACCACAGGGAGGGGCTGCCTTCCACCTTTAAGACTCTTACTTGCGGCTACTTTTCTTGGCAAGAAGAGCCTGCGCCAACTTCTTGGGGCCTGGATGGGGCCTTCTTGGTGAGGCTGGGCGGAGGGCCCTGTCGTCCAGCCCTCCCCTCTGCAAGGCTGGAGGCAGAGACTGAGGGCACGGCCCGGGAACGGTGGGGGTGCTGAGACACGGTGGGGGTTCTGTCTGTCCCATTGCTGCAGACGAAGGAGTGGGTACGCTCGTGGTGGTGGCGCTCAACAACCAGCTCCTGCTGCGCGTCCTCTCCCAGCTGATGACCTTCGCGCGGGCCCTGTGGCTCAACCCTCCCACCACGGGTGCTCGCATCATCACCTCCGTCCTCTGTAACCCTGCTATGCAGGGAGAATGGTAAGGGCAGGGAGAGGGGCAGGACGGGTGGGCAGAGGCTCTGCATTCCCACAGACCCGCTGACTCACAGGATGCCCTGGCTGCTTCCCTTCCTGCCCACGTTGCCTCTTTTACTGAGGAGCCCCAGTGGCAGTGCTGAAGGTTGGGGGAGTGGGTAACGGGATGCTCTTTGGGGGCACAGGTCGGCTTATTATCGAATTGTTTGAATGCTCTCAGTTGGCAAGAGATTATGAGGAAGCACCAAGGACCTGCTCCTCTGGCAAAGTCGGCTGGAGAGTCTGCTCCCTTTGCTTACACTAATATGGGCTGAAACCCCCTCCCGTTTATAACCATCCCAGATGGATGCTTACTCTTGAAGGGAGAAGAGGGGAAAGGCAATGAAGAGGTCGAGAGCCTGGAGAGACCTTACGCTCTCCACTTCTTGCTGTCCTTCCCTTGGCAGGAGACAGAGTCTGGAAGGGGTTGTAGAGAATGTCATGATGACCAAGGAAAAGGTGAAGGAGAAGCTCCGGCTTCTGGGAACCCCTGGCTCCTGGGATCACATCACTGAGCAGAAAGGGTCCCACAGCTATCTTGGACTCAACTGTAAGTACCTAGGAAGGGACAGCTCTCTCGTTTCTGACCTTGGATTTGGGCTTGTATTTGAGCATAAACTTCATGGAACAGATAACCCGTCCCTAGCTTCACCTCAGACTTTGATTCTTTCCTGAGGAAAGTGGAGCTGCTTTGGAACTCTTGTGGCTCCCCAGAAATCCTGAGACTTCCTGCCGTCCATAATTCATCCTGGGCTAGAGGGGAGCGGGATGGTACCAGCCTAGGATCTGAGACCCTATGTTCGTCACCAGCCCAACAGGTGGAATACCTGATCAGTGAAAAGCATATCTATATCCCCAAGAATGGTCGGATCAACTTCACCTGTATCAATTCCTACAACATAGATTACATCACTTCGAGCATCAATGAGGCTGTCTGCTTCACAAAGGACTCAGAGAAATAGCTTCTGAAAGTAAATGACCCCTGATTGGAATAAAGCTTTAGTCTTTACAAAAGTCCTGTGCTGATTATTCATTGCTATAGTTCATTTCTCTGCCGAGCACTCTCTCTCTCCCCATCTATCTACAAAGCATTGGCCTGGCCTCAGCAAAGAGGGGTAAAACAGACCCAGAGAAGAAGGGAATGTTTGCATTCATTGACCATCTCGTATTTGTTGAGCACCTACCATACCATATATTGGGCTTCCCTTGTAGCTCAGTTGGTAAAGAATCTGCAATGTGGGAGACCTGGGTTCGATCCCTGGGTTGGGCTGGGAAGCTCTCAAGATAAATTCACCGACCCAAGATAAATACCGACTCAAGATAAATTCACTCTAAGCCACTAAAGTGACTACTGGGAGTTTGTTAATACATAGAACTCTGCAAACCCCTAGCAGTTATGACGACACCCTCCACCCCAGCTGGGGAAAAACAACTCACATGGTAAAAATGGAGGTAATCATAAGAGATGACATGTAAATAAGCAAGTCTCAGGGAAAGGTTAACGTAGCAGGACTTAAGTGCCCAAACTTCATATATTCTAAGGGACTTCAGGAATGGCCCTTGACCAGTGGCTGAGAAATGAAGTCTGAGCTCTCAGAGTTTCCTGCCTGACAAGAGTGGCTTTGTGTGATGAAGCCCTTGGGTCATTCTGTGCCAGCTGGGTGTCTGGGGCTGGAGACTGAGGAGTTGAGGTCAGTTATACAGGCCCTGCATGCCCACGTGATTGAGCCCTTGTGGTGTGCCTCACTGGCAACACCTCACACGTACTGTCACATGTTGGCGCTGGGAGAATTGAGCACTGTCTGTGCAATTGGAACAGGACAGGTGGACAGGAAACTGGAAGCTTCTGCCTGGTATCTCCTGGATTCCATCCTATTTACCCTTTTCCTTTGCTAATTTCAGTCTGTATCCTTTCACCGTAATAAACTGTAACTATGAGTGTAACAGCACAAGGATTTAGGCAAGTCCATTTTTAGCTTCTTTGAATTCCCTGAAGATTGTTCTCAAGGGAGTGCAGACAAAGTGAGCAGCCTTGTGGGGTTGGGCTTAAGATCCCCAAATGTATTTGTAAAGGCTGGGAGGCTCCTGCCTGGAAAATAAATAGTTCCTTTCCCCTAAATTGTAATTCTTGTGAGAGGAAGCAGAGATTCTGTCTAGAGGTCTTGTAAGTGAGCAGGATTGCAAGCAAGTTCATAGAGCAAGTGGGGTCATCTCCTTTGGTTTCCTGGTGCTTAAAGATGAATTTATCTTGAGTCGGTATTTATCCACAGATGAAGATTATTCTCTCAGGTCTTTTGAAGATTCCTATGTCCCAGGTTCTAAGGGCTTCTAATCTGAATGCCAGAAGATTTCTAGAAAAACCCTTAGTGCCTGTGGGTCGCGTTTTTAACCGTCCTCAAAGCATAAAGATAGAATTTATTCAGCCAGGCTCTCCCCAACCTCCTGAGCCTAATAAAATGATCCTAGTGACTTTCAGGTTATATATCGATATATATTTATATTCAAAAAAGTTTGGAAGGATAAGCTTCTAAGGCATCTCTCACTGATGGGATTACAAATAACATTCATATTTGTGTATTTTAACTTTTATGAAAAACTACTTTTAAAAAACATACATATGAGGTGAGTCTTGGTGATTGGATTTGCATGGCTTTCGGAGAAATAAACTTTAAAAGAAAATATTAAAATAATAATAATTATTATTTTTGGCTGCTCCACCTGGCTTTCAGGACCTCAGTTTCCCCTACCAGGGACTGAACCTGGGCCATGTCAGTGAAAGCCTGGAATCCTAACCATTAGCCCACCAGTGCGTAGAGTATGGGCATGCACGCTTGGTCATGTCCGACTCTTTGCAACCCCATGGACTGTAGCCCGTCAGGCTCCTCTGTCCATGGGATTTCCCAGACAAGAATACTGGAGTGGGTTGCTATTTCCTACTCCAGGGGATCTTCCCAACCCAGGGATCTAACCTGTGTCTCCTGCATCTCCTGCGTTGGTAATCAGATTTTTTTTTACCACTGAGCCACCTGGGAAGCCCTACTAGCCCACCAGGGAACTCCCTAAAATAAGTTATTTTAAACTTTTACTTTAAAAGTTTTATTAACAAAGATTACATAGCAGCATTACTAATGAAAGTTTGTGAACATCTTAAGAGCTGAACAATATGGATATAGTGAAGGAATCATATCAACTTAGTGGAATATTATGCATTCATTAAAATGATCATTATTAATACCAGGTAAGAAGGCAATGGCAACCCACTCCAGTACTCTTGCCGAGAAGGTCCCATGGATGGGGGATCCTGGTAGGCTGCAGTCCACAGGACTGCTAGGAGTCGGACATGACTTCACTTTCACTTTTCACTTTCATGCATAGGAGAAGGAAATGGCAACCCACTCCAGTATTCTTGCCTGGAGAATCCCAGGGACAGGAGAGCCGGGTAGGGTGCCATCTATGGGGTCGCACAGAGTCGGACACGACTGAAGCGACTTAGCAGCAGCAGCAGTACACTTACATGCAACCAGGGAAATACTTATATAATAAGTAATAAGAATACAAATTTCCATGCATATAAATAAGCCAGGAGTAATATGAAAGACTGAAAATAATGATTTGTTAGGAACAGTAGGAGGTGGGCAATTTTTCCATTTGGATTTCTTCATACTGGGGTGGTGATAACAGGGGAAGAAATATTTTTTCACTTTTTATTCCTGGGAGCCAGTCTTTCTTTGAAACGCAGCGTAGGACACTGGAGACATGGGAGCTTGGGTTGAGTAAACTGTCAGTGAATGCATCTGGTTCTTCCAAGGAGTCCAGACTGTAACAATGACCTTTACTATCATAGCTGATGGTTGTGGAATGCTACCTGGAGCTGCACTATTTAAGCACTTTAGGTCCATCTTCTCACTTAATCCTCATTTCAAGCAGGTTAAGTTAATATTATTATTATCATCCTTGTTTACAGTATTGGTGAGCACCAGTAACCTGTCCAGATTGGGTCACACAGCTGACAAGAGCTGCAGACCAGCCTTGGTGCCTTGATCCCTGCTTCGGGGTGCTGCCTTCCCCCAGGCAGGCTGCTTCCATTACCCCTTCATTCTTGCCCCCCAACCCCCAGGAGGTAATAAGCACCCAGAGCAGAGCCCAGAGGGAGACTGTTAGGGTCTAGAGGGGCCTCCAGGGTCCATGAGCCCAGAGCCAGGTGTACCACCTGCCTAGCAGAGAATTAAGAGCTGCACAACTATCTGCCCCCCAAACCCCCACCCTCCCCTCCCCTGCCTTCCCCGCCCAGCAGATACAGCCCTCTAAGCAGAGGGCTGATCAGGACAAGGAGATGAAGGAACCATAAGAGGGAGGGATGGGTCCACAGGCTTTCTTAGGACCGGAAAACCCTACTGGAGAAGGTAGGCACCACCAACCGCTCTAGGGTAGCGGGTTGGGACTTCTCTGACTGCCCAGCAGTTAGGGCTCCGGGTTCCCAACGCAGGAGGCACTGGTTTGATCCTTGGTGGGAGAACTAAGATCCCATGTGCTGCGCTGCACATAAAATAAAATAAAATGCACAGTCTGTCTGGCGAGACCGCAGGGAGGCCAGGTTTCAGGCTCCGGTCTGACAATTCTGCACCGACACTGTGGTTCTGCTTTCCCTGGTGCCAGGCAGGTTCTTCCCGTGGACCCCACTGGCCCAGGCATCTTCAATTGTCTGATGTATGAGTGTTGGGGGGCAGGGCGCCAGGGAGGAAGTATTCCACGGTGCGCTCGTCTTTCCCTCCTACATCTGCCATTCGAGGAGTCTTGGTCTTCAAGTGAATTCACCTCTGTCGGTGCCCTGAGACTCCAAGGTTATCCCCGCCAGGACGCGCCGGGATTCCAGAAGATTCCAAAGGATCCAGGGATGTGTCTCCCCTAGTCTCTACTCACGCTTGCGGGCGCCGAGTCCAGCAGTTTGTGATTGCGTGCCCTGAGCTCTCCCAGCATTTCTGGGGCTGCCTTCTCCCTTTTTACATTGGCTGTAGGTCCCAGCAAGACCTTCCACTGAAAGAAAACCTGCGAGGTTGTTCCCGATTTTCAATGGTCGGCGAGTGGCTGCAAATGTACCAGGAGAAGCCCGAACGGGGCGCTGCTTCTGGGAAACCCAGTTCTCCGTAGGTAGAGATGGCCCCAAGGCTCGCCTCCAAATCCCGGTTGTCTGTGTGTGTGTTGGAGGGAGGCAGGGTTGGGAGGACCCCCAACTTGGGCTGAGGAAAGTGGAGGATGGGGTTCTGTGATGGGGCAAGCGAGGAGGCCCCGGGACAGAGAGGACCGTGGAAGAGCTGGAAGGTACCCCAGAACAGAGCATCCGACTGCGGGTGGCGGGGTTACCGGCCCAACCACCCGCTGGCGGGTGGAAGGGAGCCGAGGGCTGGGAGAAAGGCGTTTTCTACTTAGGAATAAGTCTTGGGACCCTGTTCGAAGGCTGGGGCTCGCGTCCCCGGACGAGGCTGGAGGGCCGATCAGCGGTGCTATGGGGGTAGGTGCCCTGGTGGAGGACGGGCTCGGGACTGCTCGTGAGCGCCCCCAGCAGGCTTCGCCTTCGCTCGCGGTTCTCCTCCTGCCTGGGAACTAGAGTCTTCCTGGGCAGCCTACTCCTCTCTCGACGTGGAGGTGTTAACAAGAACCCTTATCCCATCCCGTGATTTGAGATCTAAGCGCCATCTTCTCGCTTTCTCACCACGGTCCAGCCACACCGGTCTTTTTCCAGTTCCTCCAGTATAAACAAGCCTTCCTTTCTCAGGGCCTTGGCAGTCTCTCTTGCTTTCTCTGCTTTTTGCAAGGTCTGTTCTTTCTCATCGTATGGCCTCCAGCTCTCAGCTTAAATGTTGCCCCCCGCCCCCCACTCCTCTCCCTCAACACACTCAAGGGTTTTTATGTAACCAGCCTATAAAGTATGGGCTTCCTTGGTGTCTCAGATGGTAAAGATCAGCCTGCAAGGCTGGGGACCAGGGTTCCATCCCTGGTTCAAGAAGATTCCCTGGAGAAGGGAATGTCAACCCATTCCAGTATTCTTGCCTGGAGAAGCCCATGGACAGAGGAGCCTGACGGGCTACAATTTATGGGGTAGCAAAAAGTCAGACAGAGCTGAGCGACTAATACTCACAACCTGCAAAGTAAGGTCTCCCCTCCTCCGCAAACACCTCATTTCCTTTCCTTCTTGCTGGCTCTATACTTCCTGCAGTTTGTACTTATTTTGCTTTATTCTCTAACTTTGCCAATTTAACGTATAATAGTTCAAGGAACTGGAGAAGGAAATGGCAACCCACTCCAGTGTTCTTGCCTGGAGAATCCCAGGGACGGGGGAGCCTGGTGGGCTGCCGTCTATGGGGTCGCACAGAGTCGGACACGACTGAAGAGACTTAGCAGCAGCAGCAGCAGCAGCAGCAGCTCAAGGAATATATTTGTGCTGTCAAGCCTGTGACTGGCACATAAGATTATTTCTCCAGTATTTGTGATAGCATTTTTATTAACTAATGGCCTCCTTGCTCCTTAGAACATTAGGACCAGAAGATGCCTCCTGGGATAGGGCAGTCTGCAGGAAACCTGTGCTGTCTGCAGCAGCTCCAGTCTACTGGGGTATTGGGTTGGTACCTAAGCGTGGTCTTCACTTCCTGACTCCTCCCTTAGAGACAAAGTCAGCTACTTCTGAGGGGCAGGATTCCCGGGCCCTTGCATGGGAATTCATAGCATCAATTAGAAAAAAAATGTGGGGACTTTCCTGGTGGTCCAGTGGCTAGTACACTGCCAAAGCAGGGGGCCTGGTTAAATCTCTAATCACGGAACTAGATCCCACGTGCAGCAGCAAAGACCCGGCGCAGCCAAATAAATAAACAATATTTTAAAAATCTTAAGATCATATTTTTTTTTCAGAATCAAGAGGAACTTGAGCTATGAGACAGGGAATAGAGGTTAGACCTGAAGGAGAATGATATTAAAAATGATACAAGGGTAGGGATGTAAAGAGTTATAGAGTCTGGTTGCACAAGGATGTGAGTGTCCTTAACACTACTGGACTTGCTTGCTGGTGCTCAGTTGTGCCCGCTTCTTTGTGATCTCATGGACTGTAGCCTGCCAGGCTCCTCTGTCCCTGGAATTTTCCAGGGAAGAATACTGGAGTGGGCTGCCATTTCCTCCTCCCGGGAATCTTCCTGATTCAGGGATTGAACTGGAGTCTCCTGCATCTCCTGCAATGGCAGAAGGATTCTTTACCACTGCTCCACTCGGGAAGCCCCTTGGACTACTGGACCGTACAGCTTAAAACATGTACATTTTATACTGTATATAGCACAGGGAACTCTTCTCAATACTCTGTAATGGCCTATATGGGAAAAGAATCTAAAAACTAGTGGATATATATAGATGTATAGCTGATTCATCTTTCTGTACAGCAGAAACTAACACAGCATTGTAAATCAACTATACTCCAAGAAAATTGTTTTAAAAAAATGTAAATTTAGTATTATGTGTGTTTTACCACTACTGAAAAAAAAAAGTTACTGGGCAACAACACATTGTCCATGAGAACTTTTAGGCGGTCTACCCTACGAGTCCCTTCACTGCTAACCACCCTTTCCTACCAGGAAAGTGCAGAAGTTCAGTGATAGAATTTGGGTTTAGGACCTGTCTTATCAACAGTATGTCGGGTATCGCTGATGTGGTTGGTGTGGGGATGGGGTGAGCATTCAGTTCAGTTCAGTTCAGTCACTCAGTTGTGTCCAATTCTTTGTGACTCCACAGACTGCAGCATGCCAGGCTTCCCTGTCCATCGCCAACTCCTGGAGTTACTCAAACTTACGTCCATTGAGTTGGTGATGCCATCCAACCAGCTCATCCTCTGTCATCCCCTTCTCCTCCCGCCTTCAATCTTTCCCAGCCTCAGGGTCTTTTCCAATGAGTCAGTTCTTCACATCAGGTGGCCAAAGTATTGGAGTTTCAGCTTCAGCATCAGTCCTTCCAATGAATATTCAGGACTGATTTCCTTTAGGATGGACTGGTTGGATCTCCTTGCAGTGCAAGGGATTCTCAAGAGTCTTCTCCAACAGCACAGTTGAGGTGAGCATCAAGCTTTGGGAAAAGGGTGGGTTTTGATGGAGGAGGGGTTGGAGTGGAGGAGGCAGCTTTTGAACTGTGGTGTTGGAGAAGACTCTTCAGAGTCCCTTGGACTGCAAGGAGATCCAGCCAGTCCATTCTGAAGGAGATCAGCCCTGGGATTTCTTTGGAAGGAATGATGCTAAAGCTGAAACTCCAGTACTTTGGCCACCTTGTGTGAAGAGTTGACTCATTGGAAAAGACTCTGATGCTGGGAGGGATTGGGGGCAGGAGGAGAAGGGGGCGACAGAGGATGAGATGGCTGGATGGCATCACCAACTCAATGGACGTGAGTTTGAGTGAACTCCGGGAGATGGTGATGGACAGGGAGGCCTGGCGTGCTGCCATTCATGGGGTCACAAAGAGTTGGACACGACCGAGCGACTGAACTGAACTGCACTGAACTGAGGCGTGGGACACGGAGCCGTCTCCATGGCCTGCCCGGTTGTCCTGCTCAATCTTTGCTTCTCCCACTAGGCTCATGGGTGCAGTGGGAGGGAAACTCTTTCCTCTCTAAACGGGACTCTCCCAGGCTCACACGCATCGGCTCTCTCCCATTTCTCGACTTTTGAGACAGTAGGTGGTGCTGTTTAGCAAACTTAGGAACTGGGAAGAACAATCCTGAATTCTCAATTTGAGAAGTGGGGCAGCTCTAGCCTGGTAATTCTCTCCTTCCACCGGCCAGGCAGAGGAGGGTGGGGGAGAGGAACCTCCTTCCTCCTCAACCTCTAAACAACTCCTTAGCTGGCCCCAGGGAGGCGGAGCCCTGGATCTGCTCTCAGGCGTCCTTCCCACGTGTGCTGGCATCCCTGATGTCTTTGGAATGCAGTTCAGGTGAAGACCTGGGTGGGGGCCACCTGCAGCTTGTCTAGGAGGGGTCAGGAAATTTGGAGGTGTTTTCACATTGCCCTCCACCCGCCAGGCTGACTCATTCTCCATCCAGCTTGGAGGTGGCCTCAATGACTTTGCCTGCTTCCCCTGGTGCTAGGAGTCTCCCTTTTCCCTGAAAGCTCAAATTACTCTGAGGCATCTTCGAGGCCACAGTAAAACAGCAAACACCTGAAAGCCATCTCCTTAAGCTTATTTTAAAAAATTATTTATTTATGTTTGGCTGCACTGGTCTTTGTTGCTGCATGCAGGCTTTCTCTATTGCATTTAGCGGGGGCTACTCTTTATTGCGGTGCGTGGTCCTCACATTGCGATGGCTTCTCATTGCAAAGCACAGGCCCTAGGGTGCTGGGACACTCTGTAGTTGTGGCTCAGCAGCTTAGTTGTCCCCTCTGTTGGCAGGCGAATTCTTAACCGATGGACCACCAGGGAAGTCCCTCCTTAAACATATTTTTAATTTTTAGGCTTCGGTCCAGTGATTGCAGGTTCCGGAAAGCCTGTGCAGGGACTGGTCGGTGAACTTGGCTGTGCTCTCCCCATGGGTTAGAGCACCGGGTTAGGTAGGAGGTCTGCTTCTGTCCTGGGAATCCGGATTTGATTGTTTCACTCGGCTTTGTCCCCAACAATGACAGGATTCTGGGGAATGAAAACAACACTGGTTTGACAGCTTCAGCAAGTTTTTAAGAGCCCAGAGCCCAGCGTGACCTTGGGGCTCCATGGGCTGTCGCTCACTCTTAGCACAGTTTCACGCCCCTACTCGTGTTTTTCCTCTGCTTCGCCTTTTTCTAGTACTGATCTAATTTATGTGCTTTAACTTCGTCATGTGGTTTTGTAAGCAGCCTTAAGTCCTTTTTGAAACAAGATAGGGTAAATAAATAGACAGAAAAACAGGGCTCTGAAAGGTTAGATGCTCTGATATTGGCTGAACTTTGTGCTAACATAAGAAAATGACTCCATCCCTCAGCTACCATAACATCCAGAATCTTTCATGGCTGACGACAGAGAGAGGATCTGCTTATGGGAAAAGCTGACAGAACAACAGAGCCTTGACTTTGACTTCCACCCTGGCACTTCTGGGGCTTCCCCCAGCATCCTTCTAAGGTTGCTGCTGTTACCACCAAACCTTAGGGTGGGGTGGGGGCCGAGGATGCTGTGTCCCTTTAACTGTTTTGCTGTGGTGGACTTGTGACCTTTACTTTAAAACTCCCTGCAGAGCTTCTCAAGCTCTAAACCCAGAAGGTCAGAACATGTGAAATGACTTGTAAACAGATAAGCAAAATGGAGGCAGAACAGGGAACTAGGTCATCCAAGTGACAGTTTAGGAATTTTTATTTCATTTTCCATTAGAGGGGCCCCTCTTCCCTAGTCTTTAGCCTACCTTAAGACAGTGCTACCATCTTCGGATATACGCACACATCTCTTCCAAATCTAGAGAGCTATCGAGCAAGGCCTAGACAGAACGAGGGAACATCCTTATCTGCCAGTCCTTTCCTGGTTTCATTTTCTATTGCACATCTGCCTCTCTTGACACTTGGAATGATGCCTTTCAGGGATGTTCCTGTCAAAACAATGCACTATTCTTAATACTAGTTACAAACAATAACCTCAGATATGCAGATGACACCACCCTTATGGCAGAAAGTGAAGAACTAGAGAGCCTCTTGATGGAAGTGAAAGAGGAGAGTGAAAAAGTTGGCTTAAAACTCAACATTCAGAAAAAAAAAGATCATGGCATCTGGTCCCATCACTTCATGACAAATAGATGGGGAAACAATGGAAACTGAGAAACTTTATATTTTGGGGCTCCAAAATCACTGCAGATGGTGACTGCAGCCATGAAATTAAAAGGCGCTTGCTCCTTGGAAGAAAAGCTATGACCAACCTGGACAGCATATTAAAAAGCAGACACATTCAGTTCGGTTCAGTTCAGTTCAGTTGCTCAGTCATGTCCGACTCTGCGACCCCATGGACTGCAGCACGCCAGGCCTCTTGGTCCATCACCAACTCCTGGAGTTTACTCAAACTTATGTCCACTGAGTCGATGATGCCATCTAACTATCTCATCCTCTGTCATCCCCTTCTCCTCCTGCCTTCAATCTTTCCCAGCGTCAGGGTCTTTTTCAATGAGTCAGTTCTTCCCAGCAGGTGGCCAAAGTATTGGAGTTTCAGCTTCAGTATTAGTTCTTCCAATGAATATTCAGGACTGATTTCCTTTAGGATGGACTGGTTGGCTTTCCTTGCAGTCCAAGGGATTCTCGAAAGTCTTTTCCAACACCACAGTTCAAAAGCACCAATTCTTCGGTGCTCAGCTTTCTTTATAGTCCAACTTTCACATCCTTACATGACTACTGGAAAAACCATAGCTTTGACTAGATGGACCTTTGTTGGCAAAGTAATGTCTCTGCTTTTTAATATGCTGTCTAGGTTAGTTATAACTTTTCTTCCAAGGAGCAAGTGCCTTTTAATTTCATGGCTTCAGTCACCATCTGCAGTGATTTTGGAGCCCAAGAAAATGAAGTCTGTCACTGTTTCCACTGTTTCCTCACCTATTTGCCATGAAGTGATGGGACCAGATGCCATAATCTTAGTTTTCTGAATTGTGAGTTTTAAGCCAATCTTTTCACTCTCCTCTTTCACTTTCATCAGGAGGCTCTTTAGTTCTTCTTCACTTTTTGCCATAAGGGTGGTGTCATCTGCGTATCTGAGGTTACTGATATTTCTCTCAGCAATCTTGAGTCCAGCTTGTGCTTCATCCAGCCCAGCATTTCACATGATGTACTCTGCATACAAGTTAAATAAGCAGGGTGGAAATATATAGCCTTGACGTACTCCTTTCCCTATTTGGAACCAGTCTGTTCCATGTCCATTTCTAAGTGTTGCTTCCTGACCTGCATACAGATTTCTCAAGAGGCAGATCAGGTGGTCCGGTATTCCCATCTCTTTAAAAATTTTCCACAGTTTATTGTGATCCGCACAGTCAAAGGCTTTGGCATAGTTAATAAACCAGAAATAGATGTTTTTTTTTCTGGAACACTCTTGCTTTTTCTATGATCCAACGGATGTTGGCAATTTGATCTCTGGTTCCTCTGCCTTTTCTAAATCCAGCTTGAACATCTGGAAGGTCACAGTTCATGTACTGTTGAAGTCTGGCTTGGAGAATTTTGGGCATTACTTTACTAGCATGTGAGATGAGTGCAACTGTGCAATAGTTTGAGCATTCTTTGGCATTGCCTTTCTTTGGGACTGGAATGAAAACTGCCCTTTCCAGTCCTGTGGCCACTGCTGAGTTTTCCAAGTTTCCTGGCATATTGAGTGCAGCACTTTCGCAGCATCATCTTTTAGGATTTGAAACAGCTCAACTGGAATTCCATCACCTCCACTAGCTTTGTTCATAGTGATGCTTCCTAAGGTCCACTTGAATTCGCATTCCAGGATGTCTGGCTCTAGGTGAGTGATCACACCATCGTGATTATCTGGGTCATGAAGATGTTTTTTGTATAGTTCTTTTGTGTATTCTTGCCACCTCTTCTTAATATCTTCTGCTTCTGTTAGGTCCATACCATTTCTGTTCTTTATTGAATCCATCTTTGCATGAAATGTTCCCTTGGTATCTCTAATTTTCTTGAAGAGATCTCTAGTCATTCCCATTCTATTATTTTCCTCTATTTCTTTGCACTGATCACTGAGGAAGTCTTTCTTATCTCTCCTTGCTATTCTTTGGAACTCTGCATTCAAATGGGTATATCTTTCCTTTTCTTCTTTGCTTTTCACTTCTCTTCTTTTCTCAGCTATTTGTAAGGCCTCCCAGACAGCCATTTTGCTTTTTTGCATTTCTTTTTCTTCGGGATGGTCTTGATCCCTGTCTCTTATACAATGTCATGAACCTCCATCCATAGTTCATCAGGCACTCTGTCTATCAGATCTAATCCCTTAAATCTATTTCTCACTTCCACTGTATAATCATAAGGGATTTGATTTAGGTCATACCTGAATGGTCTAGTGGTTTTCTCTACTTTCCTCAATTTAAATCTGAATTTGGCAATAAGGAGTTCATGATCTGAGCCACAGTCAGCTCCCAGCCTTGTTTTTGCTGACTGTATAGAGCTTCTCCATCTTTGGAGAAGATTGAATATAATAAATATATATTAGATTGAATATAATCAATCTGATTTCAGTATTGACCATCTGATGATGTCCATGTGTAGAGTCTTCTCTTGTGTTTTTGGAAGAGGGTGTTTGCTATGACCAGTGTGTTCTCTTGGCAAAACTCTATTAGCCTTTGCCTTGCTTCATTCTGTACTCCAAGGCCAAATTTGCCTGTTACTCCAGGTGTTTCTTGACTTCCTACTTTTGCATCCCAGTCCCCTATAATGAAAAGGACATCTATTGGGGGGTGTTATTTCTAGAAGGTCTTGTAGGTCTTCATAGAACTGTTCAACTTCAGCTTCTTCAGCATTACTGATTGGGGCATAGACTTGGATTACTGTGATATTGAATTATTTGCCTTGGAAACAAACAGAGATCATTCTGTCATTTCTGAGATTGCATCCAAATACTGCATTTCAGACTCTTTTGTTGACTGTGGTGGCTACCCCATTTCCTCTAAGGGATTCTTGCCCACAGTAGTAGATATAATGGTCATCTGAGTTAAATTCACCCATTCCAGTCCATTTTAGTTCACTGATTCCTAGAATGTCGACGTTCATTCTTGCCATCTTCTGTTTGACCACTTCCAATTTGCCTTGATTCATGGACCTAACATTCCAGGTTCCTATGCAATATTGTTCTTTACATCATTGGACTTTTTTTTTTTTTTTTTTACATCATTGGACTTTGCTTCTATCACCAGTCACATCCACAACTGGGTGTTGTTTTTGCTTTGACTCCATCTCTTCATTCTCTCTGGAGTTATTTCTCCACTGATCTCCAGTAGTGTATTGGGCACCTACCAACCTGGGGAGTTCATCTTTCAGTGTCCTATCTTTTTGCATTTTCATACTGTTCATGGAAAGAAAGCTGAGCACTGAAGAATTGATGCTTTTGAACTGTGGTGTTGGAAAAGAGTCTTGAGAGTCCCTTGGACTGCAAGGAGATCCAACCAGTCCATCCTAAAGGAAATCATTTCCGAATATTCATTGGAAGGCCTGATGTAGAAGCTGAAACTCCAATACCTTGGCCAACTGTTGTGAAGAACTGACCCATTGGAAAAGACCCCGACGCTGGGAAAGATTGAAGGCAGGGGGAAAAGGGGATGACAGAGGATGAGATGGTTGAATGGCATCACTGATTCAATGGACATGACTCTGAGTAAACTCCAGGACTTGGTGATGGACAGGGAGGCCTGGCATGCTGCAGTCCATGGGGTTGCAAAGAGTCGGACACAACTGAGCAACTGAACTGAACAAACCTGAGCTATTCTCAAACTGTAAGACCACCCATCCCCTTCCCCCACAGGTGGTCCTTCCTTTCCTAGAATCACTTTCAACTCAGATGATGCTTCACAGCCTCCAGCACCAGCCCTGGCTTTCAGTTTTAACTCGCAATTTTCTCCTCCAATCTTTTGTTTTATTCTTCACACCAGATTTTTATTCACTCATTCAAGCACCTTCTTTTCCATGTGGTTCAAGTGGTAGAGGTTACAATCTATTACTACAAGTACAAAACAGAATCAATCAACATTCTTACAATATTGAAAGACTAGGATCATTCCTAACACTACTTTGCTTTACTTCTTACTCCTAAATTTTAAGTCATCCATTCCTTCAATATGCAATATTTCAGCATTATTGAAACAATGTTTTATATCTAGAGATTTTCTAAACTTTGTAGGGAACTAGAAAGGAAGTTTCTAAACTGGACTGGAAGATTTTTTTTTTTTGGTTATTAATACAAAAAACCGATTATTTCTGAGGTTTACAAGCTAATTATTGTCTGCAAAACTGAGTATTCTTCCTCTATACAAAGGTAACCAACTTAACTTCTCATTAGAAAAGAAAATAACCAAACAACAAACACAAAATAAGAAATTTGCCACAAAGCTATGGCTTGTTTCCCACTCAGAAAAAAAGTTTAACTGGTAACAAATAAGGTACAATTTCCATAAGTGGATATTTTTTTAAACTTGTAAGTTTTCCATTTCTAATACAGAAGAGTTGAGACACTTTTCTAATCAGCTTAATCTGTCAGAAGATTTAATATCAATATTTATACCCTCAGTACTTTCTATTTTGCTTTTCTAGTCTTAAAAGATGAATGTAGCCATATCAAATACTTAGAAATAACTCCCTGCCTTCAATGAGGTATTTCAACCAAAGACCTGTGGTCAGAGACATCTCAATGTTGAAAAGTCATTTTTACCATACAAGTAGATTTCAAAGAATTTCTGAGACTAAGATCATAGAGGGGCTTCCCAGGTGGTTCTAGTGGTAAAGAACCCACCTACCAATGCAGGAGACATAAGAGACGAGGGTTTGATCCCTGGGTCTGGGAAGATCCCCTGGAGGTGGGTATGGCAACCCACTCCAGTATTCTTGCCTGGAGAATCCCATGGACAGAGGAATCTGGCGGGCTGCAGTCTATAGTGTCATAGGAGTCAGACATGACTGAGCGACTGAGCGCGCACACACTCAAGATCGTAGAGATCTTTGGATACCATCCTTGCAGAATATTGAGGCTGGAAACAACTAGAGGACCTGCTGAAGTTTCCAGAGCTAAAGCGTCTACATTAAGATTGATGGCTGTTGATTCACAGACCACTCCTTTTCTCACCTCACTGCCCATATTGGTTTCTTAAACGTCTAAATAGAAGCATAACTGTGCCTGGAATTTTCTCTACAGAAGTAGATGATATATATACACAAACGCTTAATACATACTATATACACACACATGCAAGATAATAGAATTAGGAATTAAAGTATTCAAAGAATGACTCTGTGTTATGTACACAATTTTAACTGCTCATCTCAGGTGTCTTAAGATATGCACAGAAGCAAATCCAGATCACTAGTAGGTGGAATGAATGAATGTGTCTGAAGGAGAAGAAAGCTAAATGCAGAATTAGGGAAAACAATGAAATTTAGATGTGGTCCTACCCTTTATTTATCTTTTCTTTGGCCATGCCCGAAGGCTTATGGGATCTTTGTTTCCCAACCAGGGATCAAACCCTGGCCCCTGGCAGTGAGAGAGCAGCATCCTAACCACTGGACCATCAGAGAATCCTTGGTCCTATCTTTTATAAGTTCACGAAGGATAGACATGCTTAAATAATTCTAACATAGAGCAGATTTTGATGAACATTGTTACTGCTGACAATGTGTATAAATATGTAGTGGGTGTATCGTTATATGTGTAGAGATAAGTAGTATCTCTAGAGATGGCATCATCTGAGATGAATTCTTGTGTCACTTTCAGCTTTTATATGTATTATATATATATATGTATGTATATACTACAAACAAATGGAGTTTATTCCAGTGATGTGGGGCTTGATCAATATTTAAAATTCATTGAAGATAATCTGTCATATTAACGGTAAAAAAATCACACTGTATTAATTGTATCAATTGTTATGTATTTCAGGTAGAATTTCAAGGAGATATAGAGAGTTCATGACAGTGTTTGTGTGCGTGTGTGGGCACTCAGTTGCTCAGTGGTGTCTCACTCTTTGTGACCTCATGAACTGTAGTCCACCAGGCTCTTCTGTCCATGGAATTTTCCAGGGAAAATTACTGGAGGGGACTGCCATTTCCTCCTCCAGCCATTTCCTCCTTCAGGGGATCTTCCAGACCCAGGGATTGAACCCAAGTCTCCTGCAGCTTCTGCATTGCAGGCAGATTCTTTACTGCTGAGCCCCTAGAGAAACCCTATGACAATGTTTACAGATAGCAAAGGGTTCGAAGAGTTATAAAGGGCCTATCTGTGCTTAGTTGCTCAGTCGTGTCTGACTCTGCGACCTCATGAACTGTAACCTGCCAGGCTCCTCTGTCCATGGGGATTCTCCAGGCCAGAATACTAGAGTGGGTAGCCTTTCCCTTCTCCAGGAGGTCTTCCCAACCCAGGGATCGAACCCAGGTCTTCCACATTGCAGGTAGATTCTTCATCGTCTGAGCCACTAGGGAAGCTGCTACTGCTGCTGCTAAGTCGCTTCAGTAGTGTCCGACTCTGTGCGACCCCATAGACGGCAGCCCACCAGGCTCCCCTGTCCCTGGGATTCTCCAGGCAAGAACTCTGGAGTGGGGTGCCATTACCTTCTCTGGTACAAAGGGCTTAGGGGAGGGAAAATCAATTATATGGTGCCGTCACGAAAATGTGGCTTCAGGGTAAAGATGAAGCCAACCTCCACCCTTTCTGTGAAAAAGCCAGACTTATAAAAACTTTAAAGTCAGTTTTTACACAGTAGCCTCATAAGGAACCCTTGGTTTTATTCTATGTACATCTGATGAAGGAAATGCATTTCCAGTCCAGAACTCTCCTCTCCACCAGTCTGTTTACCATCGTCTTGGATGTCTCAAAGGTACCCAAAACTCAACAAGTCCAAATTGGAAACTGGTCCCTCTTCCCGTGTTCCCTAGCTCAGTAATGGCACCAACGCCCACACAGTTATGCAAGCCAGAAGCCTGGAGCCAGATTATAATCTCCTGGAGGGTAGGGACCTGGGCCTGTCTTATTTTCTGCTGTATTTTCAAGACCTACAACAGTGCACGGAACAGAGTGGGTTTTAATTACTGCCTGCAGTCTCTAGATTGCATTCACTTCCCTCCCTCTCCACCATTGCTACTCAATCCACCTCCCATAACTTCTCACTGGACCTGTTGCAGTAGCCTCCTAACTCACCTCCCTTGACCTCTGTCTTCCACTCTAGCCAGTGATCTTTTCAAAACACAAATCTGATCCTAAGGCAAGTGTTCTTGCCATGGCTTCTGAGCACTTTTCCAACCTCCTTGCACGCAATGATTGCTCTTGTTCTTTAGATCCAATCAATTAGCCCCTTTTTACAATGCCTCCCATCACTGCTCTCTCCTGCCACAGGGCCTTTGCACATATTGCTTTCTCTGCTTGGACCATTCTTCATGGTCCAACTTAACTTCTATTCATCCTCTGGATGTTACTGTCAGAGAAGTTTACGGTATTAAGTCCTGTAGGTCCTGAGGAGACTGTATTTTATGGAGAAGTGCTAGTCAAAACATCTTGAAAAATGCTGGCAAGAGATATCTCATAGAACTTATTGTGGTTTCATTTTAATGTTTGCATGTAAATTATTTCCTGCCAAAAGTTTTTTCAACTTGTAAATTTTTGACATGAGACCAAAGATCTAATCAAGGACCATCGAGGCTGTAACCATTTCTCCCTTTCTTTATGAAATTTTGGAAAGTATTATCAAATATGTTTCCCTCTTTTTTTTCTATTAGACATAAATTCTGAGAAGAATTTACTCGTACTCTGTTTTTGGGTTAACATTTATAAAGATCATTCCTGGTACAATATGAATGTTTAATGATGCTTACTTAAAATAGCTCATGATGGTAGACTGTGAGGTCCTCCTTCCTTTATGCTTATTTATTTATTTATTTTTGTCTGTGCTGGGTCTTAGTTGCTGCATGCGGGCTTTATTCTGGTTGCAGAAAATCGGGGCTACTCTTAGTTGTATGGGCTTAGTTGCTTCCTGGCATGTTGCTCCGTGGCATGTGGGATCATCCTGGACCAGGGATTGAACCTGTGTTTCCTGCATTGGCAGGTAGATTCTTTACCACCAAGCCACCAGAGAAGCCTTCTCCTCACTTCATAAATGCTCTATAGGATAGTTTAGGTGTAGTTCAGCCTGTTCATTATTTGGAAGATTCGATATTGTAAACATGTCAAATTTCCCCAAAATGAATCTATCAACTCAATGCAATTTCAATAAAATTTTTTTTCAAAGAATTGAAACATGGATTCCAAAATATATATGAAAATGCAAAGGGCCAAGAATAACCAAGAAATCTAAACAAAGGAAGGACAAAGCTGGAGACTTTATGTGACTAGATACCTAGAAATCTAAGTATCTATACATCTAGATGTATTTAAACAGCTATGATAATTAAGACAGTGTGGCATTGGTTCAAGAGTAGACTGATAATGCCCTTCAAGTCCATCCACGTTGCTGCAAATGGCATTATGCTAAGTGAAATAGGTCAGACAGAGAGAGACAAACACCATAAGATATTATTTATGCATGGAATCTAAAAATTTCAACAAATTAGTCAATAAAACAAAAAAGAAGCAGACTCAGAGTAACCTAGTAGCCACTAGTCGGGAGAGGGAAGCACAGGGGGCAGTATAAAGGCAGTGCTTTTGTGCTTTGTGCGCTTAGCTGCTCAGTCGTGTCCGACTCTTGCGATCCCATAAACGGAAGCTTGCCAGGCTCCTCTGTCCATTGGATTCTCCAGGCAAGAATACCAGAGTGGGTTGCCGTTTCCTTCTCCAGGGAATGTTCCCATCCAGGGATCGAACCCAGGTTTCCTGCATTGCAGTCAGAGTCTTTAGCGACTGAGCTACAAGGTAGAGGGTTAAGAAAAGGGTTATCATGGGACTATATGAAATCATGTGTGTGAAACTTTTAAAAATTATAAAGCACTACAGAATTCAAATAATCTTTCATTCAATGAAATAAATAAATGTATAAAAATACCTCCCCCCACCAATAGACTAATAGACCAATGGAAGATTGATCTCTATCTGATACGATCTGGTAGGGAAAATTTTGTGCTTCAGGGAAAACTGCATTTTCTGTAACATCTTCTCTGGGTTATCTGATTTTGATTTTATGGTGGCTGTTTTAGAACTCTGAGGGAGTTCTTTGGTGGTCCAGTGGTTAAGACTGGACAATTCCTCTGCAGGGGAACTAACTGGCTTGATCCTTGGCTGGGGAACTAAGATCCTGCACGCTGTGTTGCTCGGCCAAGTAAAATCCCTCTTCAAACAAACAGAAACTCTGCAACTTGTAGATTACTGATAGAAATACAAAACTCATGAAAATGAATTCTATCTGGTGGAGGGACACACCCTCAATCTTAAAAAAAAAACTGGTTTTGCTTCAGTTTTGCACGTTTATTAAAGCATTCCTGATGTGTACACGTGTCTCTTCTTGATTCACCTCGGAACAGGTTGAAAAACCTTGCCACTTTTCCTTCTTAATTCATTAAGTAAACCTTTAACATTTGTTCATTTTTATATCTCTATGAGTCATTTTTTATTTTGAAAAATTATGTTTACAATAAAGTTAATCTCAGATGGACTGCTAACTTAAAGTGAAAGTAAAACAATAAAGCTTCTAGAGGACTATAAAGGAGCTGATATTTCTGACTCTGAGGCAGCAAAGATTTCTTAAATAGGATACAAAAGCACCAACTATAAAAGATTGTTAACTCAGATTTCATTAAATGTAAGAATCTCTGTTCACCAGAAACACCACGAAGAGAGTGAAAAGGGAAACCATTGAGTGGGAGGGAATATTTGCATTAGATTTTTTTTTTACAAAGGTATAGTGTACACATATATATATTATATATTCTACAAATCAATAAGACAGACAACTGAAAAGAAAAATGGACGAAAGAAATAAACAGGCAGGGCTTCCTTGGTGGCTCAGTGGTAAAGAATCCGTCTGCCAATGCAGGGGACGTGGGTTCAATCCCTGATCTGGGAAGATTCCACATGCCACAGGGTAACTAAGCTTATGTGCCACAACTATTGAGCCTCTGCTCTAGAGCCTGGGAGCCACAACTACTGAGCCCACATTCCAGAGCCCCTGCTCTGCAACAAGAGAAGCCACTGCAATGAGAAGCCACTGCAATGAGAAGCCAACACATCACAATGAGAGAGTAGCCCCCCTTGCTGCAACTAGAGAAAAGTCCAAGCAGCAACGAAGACCCAGCGCAGCCAAAAAGAAATAAAATTTAAAAATTTACATATATATATATATATATATATAAAGAACAGGCATATCACAAAAGACCATATCCAAATGGTCAATAACCAAGCTCACAACCCCCTTAGTCATCAGGAAAGTACAAATCAAAACCACTTCACACCCACCAGAATGACAAAGTAGGAAAGTACTGACAGTACGAAGGCTGACAAACAGGCAGAGAAACTGGGTCTCTCGGACATTGTGGCTGGGAGTACAAGTTGGTATCACTACTTTGGAAAATGATTTGGCAATCTCTCTTAGCGCTAAACATACATCCACCCTGTGACCCAGCAATTGCATTCTTCGGTGTGTGTGTACGTTTACTCATATGTACCAAAAGACATACGAGAATGTCCAGCGAATTTATTCCTACTAGAGGAGGTGACTCAGTGGTAAGGAATCTACCTGACAATGCAGGAGCTGCAGGTTGGATGCCTGGGTCGGGAAGATCCCCTGGAGAAGGAAATGACAGCTCGCTCCAGTACTGTTGCCTGGAGAATCCCAGGGACAGAAGAGCCTGGTGGGCTATAGCCCATGGGGTTGCATCGTGCTGGACATGACTAAACAACAACAGCAACAAAGCCTGTGTTAGTTTCCAGTGGCTGCACATTTGGTGGCTTAAAGCTCTAGTAATTTATTCTCTGGCTGTCAGTTCTGGAAGCCAGAAGTTCAACAGTAGAATGAAAAACTGTGGTATAGTCACACCGTGGAATACTACAAAACAATAAAGATGAACCCATGACAGCTATACGAACACCGTTGGTGAATTTCCTAAACATAATACTGACTGAAAGAAGCCAGGCCCCAAATAAATACCTAATGTATGACTCATTTACGTCATGTTCAAAAAATAACAAGAGTGATCTGCGGGACAGAAGTCTGGGTAATGCTTACATTTGGAAGGAGGACACCAAGTGACTGGGGGTGAGCCAAGAGGACATTCCGCAGGGGCTGACCCTGTTCTGCGTCCTGATCTGGGTGGTGAAATTCACCAGGCTGGACATCTTTTTTGTATGTTTCTCTGTATAACATTTACAGTACATTTCCCTCTTCTTTCCTTGATTATAGCTCAGCTGTAATGTTATAATAAAGTTTATTTTAAAAAATCTGTTCCTGGGACTTACTTGGCGGTCCAGTGGTTAAGAGTTTGCTTCCAATGCAGGGGAGCCAGGTTCAATCCCTGGGTGAGGAATTAAGATCCCACATGCCATGAGGTGTGGCTAAAATAAAATAAATCTGTTCTTGCCTAGATGGGAGGGGAAGAATGCATTCAGGTGTATGTATGGCTGAGTCTCTTCATTGTTCCCCTGAAATTATCACAACATTGTTTGTTAACTGGCTATACCCCAATACAAAATAAAAAGTTAAAAAAAATAGAAAACAAGCAAGCAAAAAAAAAAATCTGTTCTTATGTTATATAAGCATCTTTCTTTCATTTCCCGAATATTGTTGTTGCAAGTCGCTCAGTTGTGTCTGACTCTTTGCGACCCCATGGACTGGCCATGGAATTCTCCAGGCCGGAATACTGGAGTGGGTAGCCTTTCTTTTCTCCAGGGGAATCTTTCCAACCCAGGAATCGAACCGGGGTCTCCTGCATTGCAGGCAAATTCTTTTACTGACTGAGTTATCAGGGAAGCCCTTCATGAATATATTAGATTTTAATACATATGTATATTAGAATTATGAATGGTTATGACAATATTTTCATTCTCATTATGGGTTTAGGTGGTACCCTCTCTCAGGAATGTCTGTTTAAGGGACATGTGTATGTATTTCTGGTCCAAAAGGTTTTGAAGAAAACTTGAATTGGAGGATCTGATTGTGCCATGGAACAGACTATTTTGTAATTTGTTTCCCCAACTGTTCTCTAAGAGTTTAGTGTCACTACGCTTCCTGGCTAAAGGCATCCTCCAGACCTGGAGTGTGGATAGTTGGGGTGGGAATGCTACTCCAGGGTGCATGATTCAGACTTAGGAGTGGTGTTACACATCTTAGGATGGGTAAGGAATAGGATTTCCCAAAGAGGCACAGAGCTCTGTAAGAGGTATGTATGATGGGGGCCAGGAAGCAGGAGGCTTTTAAGGAGAGAAACTCATTGGAACCTGGTGCTGTACTCAGAGGGAAGCCCTGAAATAAGCTAGAGAGAATTCCCTGGTGATCCAGTAGTTAAGACTCCACACTTCACTGCAGGGGGCAGGGGTTCAATCCCTGGTTGGGCACCAAGATCCTGCATGCCTTCGTGTGGGCAGAAAAGGCAGGAGGGAAAGAAAGCTTTGTGCAGAAAGAGGGAAGGGGAGGGCTGGACATTCCTCGTAGCCTTTCAGCGGCGGGGTCTGGGGGCCTCTTTTGAAGGGACCTGACAAGTTGGAAACGCTATACGTTTGCTTTATCGGTGAGGCAAGCTTTGTTAAACCAAGTACCACTGTCGTGGAGATTGGAGGGAAATGGTACTTTGGCCATGGTTTCAACCTCCTCCCAGCCCCTGGGCACAGGGAAAAGAGCCTGAGTGTGGTGCTCACTGACTCCAGGAAGGGCGCTTGCTTCTCTGAAGGAAACTCTGTCCACCGAGTGGGCAGGAGAAGCCAGAGGGCTGTTTGGGCAGCGCCCAGGGCGTGAGTCATGTGTGTGGACGGCTGTCGCCACACCCCAGAGACTGAGGTGGAGGAGAAAGACCCACAGCCCTGCCAGCCCCTGCCTCATCCTCCGTGGGGGGCAAGCACCTTGGCGCATCTAAGGTCCCCAGGACGACTTCTGAGGTCGTGCTCCTGCTGCTGAGGGGACAGGAGTTGGGGGTGAGGGGGAGACTGAAGTTAACAGGGTGGTGACGATTGTGGTTCCCAGGCCCTGCCTCCCACCTGGCCCGGACCTGCACAATGTCTTACAAAGAGAGAGCCTTCCAGCCGAGCGGAAGAGCAGATCTGTGCTGGAGACCCATTGCAAAGCCTGGCGCTGCCCAGGGAGAGGCCCCAGGCCTCTCTGCTCTGCTGCTCTAGGAACACAAGCGGCTGACCCGGCCAGTCCAACCTGCCAGGCACCTTGTCTGTTGAACCGCCTTCCTCTCCCCTTCAGAGCACCAGGGCAGGCGGGGTGAGAGGGAAGAGCAGCCAACCCTCCTCCACACCCGGGCGGGCGTGGGAGGTGTTTACAAACACTTGGGGAATCCAGTGAGCCGGCCAGGGGTCAGCGGGCCGGGGACTGGGGGGGCACAGGCCTGACGCCAGCCTTGCTCTTGTCGCTGGGGCCCTCGCCTCCACACCTGGACTCTGGGTCTATTAAGCTGGAGGAAGACAGCCTCTTGGACTCTGGATGGCCTTGATCGACAATGCGCTCAGCCTGGAGGAGGGGAGTAAGTCACCCCGAGGCATGTGGAGGGCAGGAAGCCAGCTCCGAAGCACACCCTGGGCTGGACCTCTTGACATCTCTCCTCTGATGGGTTTCCAACTCCGGCCTCCCATGAGGCCCCCTCCTCTGTGTTAACCCCTGCCTGTGTCCGGCGTCTAGAGAGAAGGATCTTGAGGGGAGTTTTAGGGGGTAGCCAGGCTGCCCTCTTCTCCCCCAGCCTCCCGCTTCTGTTTAACCACAGAGACTATTTGTGTCTGACAGAAACCCAAACACATGAGGTCATCAGGTTTCTCCTCCCCTCCCCCACCCCCTCTCTCTGTCCTCGACTCTTTTCCCTGAAGGGAAGCGATGCTTCGGAGTCCTACTCAGCCTGTGGGGCTGTCCTGCTGGGTTTCATTCTTGATTCTGTCTCCTGTGGGGGGCGGCTGTAACCTCATGAGGGTGGGGGAGGAGGGGAGGCCGGATATGAAAATCTTGACTATCAGGGTCAGTTTTGATGTCAAATCTCTTTGTCCAGGTGCAATGTAGGGGAGCAGGGGATAGGCAGGGCAACCAGAGGGGAGCATGGTATGAGTTATTAAATCAGTACAACCGGCTTCCCAGGTAGCTCAGTGGTAAAGAACCCATCTGCCAGTGCAGGAGACAGGGGTTTGATCCCTGAGTTGGGAAGATCTCCCGAAGGAGGAAATGGCAACCCACTCCAGTAGTCTTGCCATGGAAAATCCCATGGACAGAGAAGCCTCGCGGGTTGCAGTCCATGGGGTGGCAGAGTCAGACACATCTGTGTGACGGGCACGCGCCCACAACTTAGAATCGTCTCCATGGATGGATCAGAGGTGGGGTGAAATACAGCCAGAGGCAGGAAGTCCCAAAGGCAGGTATCTGGCTGTGACCTGCTCTGCTATTGGCTGCTGGGCTGCTTCTGCTCATAACTGCCTTACGGGCTGATCACGCCACTGCTCAAAGTCCCCTGGAGGCCTGCTCACCTGGTCCAGCACTCTGTGCACACTCCTTAGCCTGGTGTCCACAGTCTGCACAATCTGGGCTGATCTATCAGGGCTGTCTTATCTCCCTCACCCATCCACAGGGTGCTCCTAAAGCAGCCCACAGTCCAGCCCCAGCGGGGTACCTTGGCCCCCACACTTTTGCTTTGACTATCTGTTCTCTCCTGAAAAGCCCTTCCTCCATGCTCCCTTCTCTGCCTGTCAAATCTGCCATCTCCTTTAGGGCCCAGCTCAATGTTACTTCCTTCATAAAAATCAATTGACTATATACATGTTAGCTATTATATCTAGAATGGATAAACAAGGTCCTGCTGTGTAGCATGAGGAACTATGTTCAATACTCTACGATAAACCATAACAAAGACTATTTTTAAAAGAATGTGTGTATAACTGAATTACTTCCCAGTACAATAGAAATTAACACAACATTGTAAAAAACTACGATTAAAAAAAATGCACTAGCTTAGAGAAATCACGACCTTCTCAAAATACCCTAAGCATTTTATGGATACAGGACTCCCTTTACAGCATTTATCAGGGTGTGCCGAGGGACCAATGGCACCCCACTCCAGTACTCCTGCCTGGAAAATCCCATGGGTGGAGGAGCCTGGAAGGCTGCAGTCCACGGGGTCGCTGAGGGTCGGACACAACTGAGCGACTTCACTTTCCCTTTTCACTTTCATGCGTTGCAGAAGGAAATGGCAACCCACTCCAGTGTTCTTGCCTGGAGAATCCCAGGGACGGGGAAGCCTGGTGGGCTGCCGTCTATGGGGTCGCACAGAGTCGGACACAACTGAAGCGACTTAGCAGCAGCAGCAGCTGAGGGACCAGGACTCATTGAAAGGACTGTGTGCTCTCAGTCAGTAGCACCCAGCACATGCTGGGTGCCAAGTAAGTTCTCAATAAATCTTTAAAGTAATGAATGGAGCCACGAGGTTGAATGAGGTTAACAGATTGTCACACAGGGGAAATGGCACTAAAACAACAGAGTTCTGCTAGGTTTTCCTGCCTCTTAGATGGCTGGTACCTCCTTTCCTTTCCCCTTCCGATCACCGTTAAACATTTACAATGTACTAAATAGTCCTTTCCCACACTGTAGCACCTCTCAGGAGGAAACCTGAGGCAAAATGTCTGTCTTCTAATTTCTCTTTCTTTTTAAAAAATTTTTATTTATTTGGCTGCACCAGGTCTTAGTTGCAGCAAGCAGGATCTTTGATCTTTAGTTGTGGCATGCAGGATTTAGTTCCCTGACCAGGGATCAAACCCAGGCCACCAGCATTTGCAGCAAGAGCCTTAGCCTCTGGACCACCAGGGAAGTCCCCATCTTTTAATTTCTTACATGGTAAAAAGCAAGCACAACATGGTTGACTGGCATAACTTGCCAACTCTTCAATTTTGTAGCACTTCCTGAATACCTACTGTGTGTCCAGGTTTCTGCTGGAGGAGACAAGTCACCACCTGGTTCTGCCCTGAAGAGGACTGTTGGAAGAAAAAGCTTGGAGAAACCTGAGTGAAGCTTTGCAGTGGATAGGATGTGGGTTGGCCAGAGAGAGAGGTGTGCCGGGCAGCCGTGGGCCAGCCTAGTGAGTAAATGGCTGAAGCGGGAAGTTTATCTGGGCTACAGTTTATTCAGGAGATAGAGGAGAGGGAATCAGGGTGGGGCCCACATAGGAATGCCTTGAATATCTGTTAAGTCTGAGGTTAAGGCAGTTGATGGGGAGGTAATGTTGCAGAATTCCCAGCAGGCAATGTGCAGTGTGGCTCAAGAGGAAAGGAGCCTACAGACAGCAGTCCAAGATCCGGGTTCTGAGGATCTGGGAGAAGTAAGGGATACAGCAGACACACTGGATGGGAGTCAGACACCCCGGGCTCTAGTCCTGGTTCTGCTGTAGGGCCTTGAACAAATCACTTCTGGGCCTTTCCTTAACTCTAAAATCTAAAAACCTTCTGCGACCTCTGCAATCTGATGCTCAATAGATACTTGAGTCCCCAGGATATTGGAAATGAAGGGAATCGCCAATCTAAAGGAAACTGCGAACCAGGAAGTGCCTGATCGAGAGCCCAGGGTTAAAGAGCGAGGAGAGACTGCAGAGGGTCCAGCGAGGAGAAATGGGGAACTGCGCGGGTGGGGGTGGAGGGAGGGCCTCTGCTCCCGAGGAGGTCCGTGTGGCAATCCCATTTCCAGTTCCTCCTTTAGTCCCCTTCCCTGACTTAGCCTCTCGGCCTCACCTTATTTGGTGAGGGTAGGGCAAAGTAGAACGCTCCCAAGCCACCACAGGTGCCCCCTGCTTCCCCTTTTCAGGGCTTCAGAACATCCTCATCAATTGCCACCCACCTGACACCCTCCCCGGACCGACTTTCCCCCAGAGTAATGGCCCCAGCGGCCAAAGTAGGAAGAGCAAGGAATCTGGGATCGCCTTCGCAGTCGCTCGCATTGTTTTCGTTCTTTAGTCGCTAAGTCGTGTCCGACACATTTGCGACCCCTTGGACTCCAGTCTCCTCTGTCCATAGGATTTCCCAGGCAGGAATACTGAGTGGGTTGCCATTTCCTGCTCCAGGGGATCCTCCCCACCCAGGGATCGAACCTGCGTCTCCTGCACTGCATACGGATACTTTACCACTCATCCTCATATCTAACATTTATCGAGAACTCGCCCTGTGCCAGGTAACATGACTGTTTTTTTTTTTTTTTTAACAGCAATCTCTGAGGTGGTTGCTCTCTCATTTTACAGATAAAGAAACTGAGACCCAAAGGTAACTAAGGAATCTGTACAAAGCCAAACACCTGCCAGAGGGCAAGACCAGACTGGAAATGAGGTCTGCCTCGCCTAATCGCTGCTCCGGCCAGATCCGGTTGGGCTGGGCGACCTTTGGCCGTTGGGGACACCTTTCCACCTCTTAGCATCAACTCTGGGCATCACCGACTGCACGGACAGGAGTTGAGCAAGCTCCGGGAATTGGTGATGGACAGGGACGCCCGTGCTGCTGCAGTCCATGGGGTCGCAGAATCGGACACGACTGAGAGTGAACCGAACACAACCAACCACCCCTTAGGGTAGAAGTCTCCAAGGCCCGCCCCCGCCCGCGCGGCCCAACCCGGGCCCTAAGGGGCGGAGTCGGCCAGGTCCTGCAGGTGGGGCGGTGGGCGGGGCCTGGCTGAGGCGGGGCACCGAGGGGGCGTGACCGGAAGCCTTAAAGAGGCCGCGGCGACTGGGGCGGGCGGTAGAGGCCGCCGGTCGCGGCTATCACCTCCTTACTTTTCGGTTGGGTCGCAGAACCGTCACCATGTCCCTGGCAGCCTCGGCGGGCCGGGGCCCCGGGGCCGTGTGGTCCCCGACGCACGTGCAGGTGACGGTATTGCAGGCGCGGGGGTTGAGGGCCAAGGGTCCCGGGGGCACGAGCGACGCGTACGCGGTGATCCAGGTGGGCAAGGAGAAGTACGCCACCTCTGTGTCGGAGCGCAGCCTGGGCGCGCCCGTGTGGCGCGAAGAGGCCACCTTCGAGCTGCCGCCGCTGCTGTCGGCTGAGGCCGCGCCCGCCGCCGCCGCCACCCTGCAGCTCACCGTGCTGCACCGCGCGCTGCTCGGCCTCGACAAGTTCCTGGGCCGCGCCGAGGTGGACCTGCGGGGGCTGCACCAGGACCAGGGCCGCCGGAGGACCCAGTGAGTGTGCGGGCGGGTGGCGAGCGCGGGGAGACGGGCGGAGCGAGCACGAAGCCTGGCCGGAGCGCCGAGACCCTTGCAGAATGTGTCTCCCCAAGGGGACAGCCGGGGCCACGCCTTTGCAGAGGGGGACCCCCCACCCCCCATCCCTCCCCCCAATCCCCCTCTCCCGAATCCCTCCCCCCAATCCTCCCACCCGCTCGGCCGGTTCTAGGATTCTCGCCTAGCTGCTTCTTCTTGGGCTGGCCTGCCCCGGCTCTCCCAGTAGGTGGGTTCCGGTACTTGGGGATTTTTTTTTTTTTTTGAATCTGCTGGACGGAGCTCAGCGTCTGGCATTTAGTAATCACTTCATGAATTTTTGATGAATTGAAACTATGTGTGGGCTGACGAATTCCTCTTATTAGCTGAGTAGCTGTGTATATTTGATGTAGGCATCAGCTTACGTGTAAAGCCTCCTGGGTATTTCATTGTACTGGACATCGAGCTGTGAATGGCTGGGCCGGGGCGCTGGGAAAACCAACTGGAGCAGTTAGATCCACTGACACCAAAGCCCTAGAGCCTCGCTCAGGGGCCGAGCTGGGGGCGTTTTTGTGCTGGGTGGGTGTGGGTGAGGGGTGGGGAAAGGGGAACGGGGGCTGTCCAGCGAGGGCTATCCCCTACCCCCTTCTCACCAACGCCTTAAGGGTCGATCGGGAGAATTTGCCCCTCCCTCCTTCCTCTCCTCTAGGAATGCTAGAACAGTTTGGTCTTAACTTTCAGGCTGAAATACACTAACCATTTTTGCCCTCGGCCCCAAATTAGTAAGGATTTCCCAGTGATGGCTGGAACCAGGGCCTGCGGTTGGCCAGGTTGAACTGAAAAGTAGGCCTTATTTCGCTCTGGAGTTTGCAAAGTTCTCTCTGGTCCTACTGAGTGGGGCGGGGAGGGGGTTGAGGGGGCAGGATGGCTGCCCACCTGTAGCTCCCCTCCCTCCTTACGATGTTTGTGTTAGGGTATCACACTCCTTTAGGGAAAGCAAAGCAAACCCCTGTGCATTCTGAACTGTTACCGGTTTGTGTTCTCTCAGTGTTTGGAATGGAACATTTGATTATGCTCATCTGGTATACCCAGAGCTAGCCTCCCTTAGAGCTTCCTCTCTGGTTCAGCAGTAAAGAATTCACCTGCCAAGGCAGGAGATGCAGGTTCTGTCCCTGGGTGGGGAAGATCCCCTAGAGAAGGAAATGGTAACCCACTCCAGTATTTTTGCCCAGAAATCCCATGGACAAAGGAGCCTGGTGGACTACAGTCCGTGGGGTCCCACAAAAGTTGGACATGACTGAGCACACACACACACACAGCCTCGCTTAGCTTAATTGGTTGCTTTGCTGGACCTTAAATATGCTAGTCATGTTATCACCTAATTTCTGTGGTTTATGAAGCACTCTGATTCACGCTGTATGTTTTAGATATACATGGTATTTTAACTTTCCCTTGGGGAGGAAGCAGGAAGAGCCAGAAGATTTGATGTTACCAGACTCTCTTTTCTGTAGGTTCTTGCAAATGTTATCACTGCTTCCTTTATCCAGCCAAAGATCAACAGGCATTTCTGAGCTCGAATCAGATAAAAAGGGAGAGCCTAGAGGTGAGGATGGATGGGGTATTTTTGTGGCATCAGCTTACAAGCTGTAAGGTGAGCAGCAGCATCTTTGCTGACCAGGGGCTGAAGCAGTCCTAACTTTCTGCTTGATTAAATGACATTTGGGGCCTTGGATTTACTGTCCTTTGCCTTGTCCCATCCCAAATGTGTGGATATCATGTCTGTCTCTACCATCTGTTTCTTCTTATTCCCTTGAAAAGTAGATTGGATCTCCCTGCTAGAGATAGGGATTCCAGATCTCTGGGTCTGGTGCCCACTCTGGCCCTGACTCATTGTTGGGCTTCAGGATGCTCCGTCTCTAAATACCCAAGTTTCCCCATGTACAGATGGAGCTTGTGGCCAGACTTAGCTGATATTTATAAGATGTTTCTGGATTCCTGGATTAATGGAACCCCATGTGTAGATTCAAAAGGTCCTGTTACTGCTTTGGGAGGAACGAAAACCTCCCAAAGTTCCCTATTTCAGGAAGGGTTCAGTCTCTGCGCCTTCATTTTTCTCATCCTCTCTGATGTAATTCTAAACCTTGGTGATTACTCCTGTCCCTGTTATATGAGCTTGTGACCACTTAGTCACAATATCAGCTTGTAGGAAAACCGTGCTTAGCTGATTTTTTAATAACTACAAAGGAAGCCTTCTTCGCTCCTCCAGCAGTAGGCAGAATCGCAAGCTTTCCATCTGTCGCTTCCTGGGACTTTCCAAAATGCTGGGGGAACTCAGTTAAACCAGGCCTGTCTGATATCCTGCTACGTCACTCGGGTGCTCAAGATAGCTGCGATTTGCAGCATGAGATATACACTGTTAGGTGGAAGTTTAACAGAAAGAAACTGGTTGGGCTAGGAGGATCATTTGAATGGTTATTAATGGCTTGACTTTACCTTAGACATTAAAATCAAAATCAAAAGAAAAGCTCATATCTTGGCCTGTAGTTTTATGTGTGTGTGCGCGCGCGTGTCTGCATGTATGTTAATCTTTACAGAAAACAGTTGCCATTCAGAAGTTAAAACTCAAGGTGTTAAGAGCTAACTGTGCTGATATTTTCATTTGTTCTCTTAATAAGACCCCACATATCACATATTTGGAATCAAGAGAATATGCTTTTGTAATGACTCAGATTTTGCCAACCTCAGATTAGGGTGATGATCAGTTCAGTTCAGTTCAGTCGCTCAGCTTTGTCTGACTCTTTGCGACCCCATGGACTGCAGCACATCAGGCTTCCCTGACCGTCACCAACTCCCGGAGCTTACTCAAAGTCATGTCCACAGAGTTGGTGATGCCATCCAACCATCTCATCCTCTGTCATCCCCTTCTCCTACCGCCTTCAATCTTTCCCAGCCTCAGGGTCTTTTCCACTGAGTCATTTTTTTGCATCAGATGGCCAAAGTATTGGAGTTTCAGCTTCAGCATCAGTCCTTCCAATGTATATTCAGGACTGATTTCCTTTAGGATGGACTGGTTGGATCTCCTTGCCTTCCAAGAGACTCTCAAGAGTCTGCTCCAACACCACAGTTTAAAAACATCAATTCTTTGGCACTCAGCTTTCTTTATGGTCCAACTTTCACATCCATACATGACTACTGGAAAAACCGTAGTTTTGACTAGATGGATCTTTGTTGGCAAAGTAATGTCTCTGCTTTTTAATATGCTGTCTAGGTTGGTTATAGCTTTTCTTCCAAGGAGTAAGTGTTTTTTAATTTCATGGCTGCAGTGTGATAATACATATCTTTAAAACACTAGACAGAGATGGACATATAGATACGATCCACTTAATAGGGAAGAGTGCGTGGCCCCTTTAGGTAAGAAGAAATCAAAATAAACTGATTTTGCACTGATATTAATGCATTGTCCCTCATATCCAAGGGTGAGTGGTTCCAGCTCCCCCACCAATGCCACAATCTGTGGATGCTGAAGCCCCTTATATAAAATGGCTTCATATTTGTGTATAACCTTTGTACATCCTCCTGTATACTTTAAATCATCTCTAGATTACTTATAATACCTAATATGATATATATGCCATGTCGTTCAGTGGCTCAGTTGTGTCTAACTCTTTACAAACCCATGGACTGCAGCATGGCAGGCTTCTTGTAAGTAGTTGTAAATACCATGGAAATGCTATATAAATAGTTGCCAGTGCATGAATCCAAGTTTTGCTTTTTGGAGTTTTCTAGAGTTTTTTTTCTTGAATATTTTTGAGATATTTATATTTTGGTTGAATCTGAGGACCTGTGGATACAGAGGGCAGACTCATCCATACTTCTCTGTGGTCTCAGCTGAGCTTTGGTTAAATGGAAATCAGTTAAGTCCCGTGATCATGAAACAGACATGACTCTGAGAGGCAGAGTAAGGGGATCAACATGTGGTCTCCTCTGCTGTCTGGTCTTGAGTAGCTAAGGGTCCTAGATTGGACCAAAAACACCAAACTCAAAACCAAGCATCTTTTAAGAATACCAACAGCAATAAAAATGGGGGCAGTAATCGCTTAAAGACAGATTAAAATAAATATTGAGGCTGGTGACTGGAAGGCCATTGTGTAACCAGATAGGATGAAATTTGATACCACAATAGCCTTTCAGATATGGAGAGAGAGTGAAAGATGGAGGGTCATTTTCTCATCTTTCTCAAAGATTCAAAAGAGAATTTGGTTGCATATGAACGGATTTGGATACTGTAAAGATTAGACATTTTGAAGAACTGTAAGTGTAGTAAGATGGTGTAATATGTTACCAAAGGAAATTCAGGTGATTAAGAAGAAAGGTGAGACCATTGTTTTTCTGGGAGAGTGGGAGGCAGAGAAGTTGCAGATGAGCACAGAGATCTCAGCTTCACAACTCTGAGCCGTCAGTGTTTGCACTTATAGAATACCTCTGGGTTTCCTAAGCACTTTTCGGCTTTTTGTAACGGACTGGAAAATTTGAGCAATGCTGTTACTGGTTAAGTATTTCTGTTTTTTTTGAGATTCGTCTTAAAGATGACATTGGGGCTTTATTGGAAACCCTCCCACCTCCAAACTGGCAGAGGCCCCTCCCACCCAGTATAGGAAACTGATAGCTCAGTGTCCAGGACGGGTGATCTATGGGCTCTGGAAGAAGTAACTCCAGCCTGTTCACAGCGGGGGAATGGAGTGACTCAAAAGGGGAGGGTGCATCACAGTCACGGTTCCTGTGATGTGAAAGGTGTGCTTTTTGTGATATGATTTGATGGTGATTTCATTTACAAGGCATTCAGTTAGCAATGCGGAAAGTTCTCACTGCCTTTCTCCCCCTTGTTTTTAAAGTTCATCCATACTTTTAGTAATTATTTTTTAATACCTACTATTTTTGAGGCACTGGGTAGACAGCATAAACAGTGATCCCTGCTTTCAGGAAGCCCAGAGCCTTCTGGGGAGATAGACAGTAAACACACCATGAATATTCATTGGAAGGATTGATGCTGAAGCTGAAGCTTTAATACTTTGGCCACCTGATGCGACAAGCTGACTCAGTGGAGAAGACCCTGATGCTGGGAAAGATTGAGGGCAAGAATATAAGGGAGTGACAGAGGATGAGATAGTTGGATGGCATCACCGACTCAATGGACATGAATTGGAGCAAACTCTGGGAGATAGTGAAAGACAGACAAGTCCGGTGTGCTGCAGTCCACAGGGTCTCAAAGAGTCAGACACAACTTAGCGACTGAACACAGATGAACACAAAGATGAGTAATCTTGTGCTGCGATGAGTGTGGTAGAGGAAGAGAGCAGGGTATCATAAGAGAAAAGAGCAAAGATTGCAGATGGCCTCTCTGAGGCAGAGACCTGGAGGAATTTTTCCAGTGAAAAGTAGAGGAAGGGGAGCAGCCTGTGCAGGGCCCTGAGGCAGGAAGACCTGGGAAGCTGGAGAGGTTGCCTAGGTTGAGGCTGAAGAGGAAGGCCGGGCCTCCTTTAAGAGCAATGGAAACCGCTGAGCGTTGAAAGCAGAGGGGTGACGTGATCCAGTTTATGAAAGTCTGGCTATCTGATGTAGAGCAGATTTGGAGCAGGTTTAGCCTGGAACCTGACAGGTGGGCTGGGAGGCTCTGGCAGGAGTAGGGTGACAGGCGTGGGCACGGACAGAGGTGAGTGGCTTTCAGAAATATTTCCGAGGTTCAGGTGGCCTTACTGGTGGTGGATTGGATGTGGGTGGGGGAGAGTGAGAGGAAGTGATAAGAACGAACAAATAAAATAAGGAGAACTTGCTGTTGAACGTGAACCAGGAAACGGTGACGGCTTGCTTTCCCCAGCAGTCACCGTGATACAAGAGTGAGGTCAACATGTCTTGGCAAAGACAACATAGGCCATGATGCCTGTGTGTCGAGTCTTCCGTTGGAGCAAATGAGTTGGAGCAAATGAGTAGGAAACCCCATCGAAACCAGGGCGTGTACATGTGTGTCCTGAAGTGTTTGCAGTTTTAGCACAGGCCAAGTCTTTGTTCTGTAATAGCGTAACTGATGTGACCTCACCGGTTGCACCAACACGGCGGGTGGAGTCACTGCCACAAGGAACAGAGGACCAAGAAAAGAAAAAATAAATGATACACAACACGAAGGGAAGTAAACCCGTCAATGAAAAACACAGCTTTGGAGGCAAGTAAGTCAACCATTCCAACCATGTAAAGGTTTTTCTCATCAGGGGAAGGTGAATGTACAAAAGAGCCTTGTTTGGCTTAACTTCCCTTTGGTTACAAAGACCTCTGTTGTATATCTACAACCACCATCAGAGGAAGGTTTTTTATAAATAGTATCTCTGTCATTTTAATTGTAGTTATTAACTTAAAAATGTTATGATGACATTAAAAACAATACACGTGCTTATTAAACTGTCATCAGCTCCAACCTGTATTTGCTGACATCATCCTTCCATCCCCCTGGACAAGAATCTTTGGTCTCCATTTCGCTGCTCTGGTTTTTAATTGCTCTATGTCTGAGAAAGCTGCTTCTCACCCTGTACATTGGGAAGGATGCTGGCCGTGGTTTAGCTCTAGATGAGGCATTTAAGGCCTTATTTCATCTCACAACCAGGCCCTGGGTGGCCTTTGGTTCAGAACCTACTTGGATCTCTAAGCCTCAGGGCCTTTGAATTCCAGCAGGGTTAACAACCAGAACCTTGATCAGCCTTTGAAGAAAACCAGCATCTGTGTGGAAATACTTGGTGAGCGGGTTGTGCTTCCCTGAAGGTGTCCTAGGTCGGACCTCGTGCCGCAGCTGGCCCAGCAGGAGACCAGGCCAGCTGGCCCTCTTTCCCCTTGTCCAGGGCCCACTTCCATCTCTTCATTTGCTGTGTGACCCAGCCCAGGTGTTCTGACATCTCTGAACGGGCAAGTAAGTGGTTACAGTCCTTGGAGACATAGGGCAGGCGGTCATTTGCCAGTGGGATGTGGAGAAGTGTTTAATCTTTGTTAAACACTTCTACCCCCACAGACTGGGGCCCCACCAGGCTCCTCTGTCCATGGGATTCTCCAGGCAAGAATACTGGAGTAGGTTGCCATTCCCTTCTCCAAGGGATCTTCCCGACCCAGGGATCGAACCTGGGTCTCCCGCATTGCAGGCAGAATCCTTACCGTCTGAGCCACCAGGGAAGACTCTGCTTCTTGGTGGGGAAGCAGAGCATCTGACTCTTCTGGTTAAGGTGAGTCCCAAGGAGGAAAAAAGAAAACCCATATACCGAGAGCATTTCAAAATCCTATTCTAACAACAAACTTCAGTAAGAATGAAGAGTTCCTTTCGTGTAAGAGGAAACCCCACAGCCTGGTGCTGTGGGAGGCAGCACCCTTGAAGAAACAGCCTGTCCCTCACACAGGACACGGTACTCACAAGAGGATCACAAGAGAATCACAAGAGACCTTTTCAGACCAGGCCTTCTGTTGGCCGTGGTGGTTCTCCCCAGGGTAGCCGCATCTCTTGTAATAAACAAGAAGTTTAATATTAGTGCTCTAATTTCAAAAATTTGTTGTTGTCGTTCAGTTGCTCAGTCGTGCCCAACTCTGCAACCCCATGGACTGCAGCACCCCAAGCCTCCCCGTCCACCATCAACTCTCGGAGTTTGCTCAGTTGCATGTCCATTGAGTCGGTGATGCCATCCAACCATCTCATCCTCTGTCTCCCCCTTCTCCTCCCACCTTCAATCTTTCCCAGAATCAGGGTCTTTTCCAGTGAGTCAGCTCTTTACATCATGTGGCCAAAGTTTTGGAGCTTCACCTTCAGCATCAATCCTTTCAATGAATATTCAGGGTTGATTTCCTTTAGGATTGACAGGTTTGATCTTGCAGTCCAAAGGGACTCTCAAGAGGCTTCTCCAACACCACAGTTTGAAAGCATCAATTCTTCGGCCGCCCTCGTCCTTCTTTATGGTCCAACTCTCACATCCATCCATGCATGACTACTGGAAAATCCATAGCTTTAGCTATTTGGACCTTTGTCAGCAAAGTGATATCTCTGCTTTGTAATATGCTGTCTGGGTTTCTCATAACTTTTCTTCCAAGGAGCAAGCGTCTTTTAATTTCATGGCTGCAGTCACCATCTGCAGTGATTCTGGAGCCCAAGAAAATAAAATCTGTCACTGTTTCCACTTTTTCCCCTTCTGTTTTGCCATGAAGTGATGGAACCAGATGCCATGATCTTCGGTTTTTGAAAGCTGAGTTTTAAGCCATCTTACATTTAGCCGAGTAGATTAGAAATGAAGGGTGGCCTCGGTGTGAACTTGGGGTCTGGCTTGCTTAGCACCAGAGAAGCAGGTCACCTGCAGCTCGGGGGCTCGCTGGTGCCTTTGGCAAAGGAGCCGCTTTTAGGCACTAATGAGATGAGAAATTCCTTTCCTGCAGAGAGAGGCGTGTAGATAATCTGTTAGAGAGAAATCAAGGGCTTTCGTCTCCAGGGTGTCCCTGAAGGACACATTTAGGAATGTGCCCATGGGGAGAAAAAAGGCAGCTGGAATTAAGTGTCTTTTCCTGAACGCTGCCCTCCCTAGTGGAGCTGAGGGAACAGGTTTTATAAGAAATGCCAGAAAAACTTTCTAGAGGTGTGACGGCTGCACGCTTCATTTTTAAACTTCTTGTTTATTAAAAGAGATGTGGCTAGCCCAGGGAGAGCCACCACGGCCTCCAGAAGGCCTGGTCTGAAAAGGCCTCTTGTAATCCGGAGTACCATGTCCTATGTGAGGGACAGGTGGGCCCCAGGGCTGTTTCTTCAAGGGAGCCGCCTCCCACAGCACTGGGCATTCTTACTGAAGTTTGTTGTTAGAACTGGATTTTGAAATGCTCTCAGTATGTGTTTTCTTTTCCCCTCTTCCTTGGGACTCGCCTTGATAACCAGATGAGTCAGATGCTCTGCTTCCCCACCAGGAAGCAGAGTCTCCCCTGGTGGCTCAGATGGTAAAGATTCTGCCTGCAATGCGGGAGACCCAAGTTCGATCCCTGGGGCGGGAAGATCCCCTGGGGAAGGGAATGGCAACCCACTCCAGTATTCTTGCCTGGAGAATCCCATGGATGGAGGAGCCTGGCGGGGCCCCAGTCCGTGGGGTCACAAAGAGTCCCCAGTCCGTGGGGTCACAAAGAGTCGTTGGACACAACTGAGTGACTAACATACACCCTCCCCACCAGGGGTTCCCAAGGAAAGAAGTGTGAGTCTGTCTGGGGGGCTGAGAGAGGACCGAAAGCTCTTTGATGTCTACTGTGCTGAAGTTTGTTTCTTTTGTCCTGGCCAGGGGGTGGTGAACCAGACCATCTCATTTCCTTTTTCCATCCTTAAGGGTCTCTGTGCCTGAGTGACAAAGGACCCCACGGAGACCCTTCTTTGGCAGATCACATAAAATACATTCAGTTCAGTTCAGTTCAGTCGCTCAGTTGTGCCCGACTCTTTGCGATCCCATGAATCATAGCACGCCAGGCCTCCCTGTCCATCACCAACTCCCGGAGTTCACTCAGACTCACGTCCATCGAGTCAGTGATGCCATCCAGCCATCTCATCCTCTGTCGTCCCCTTCTCCTCCTGCCCCCAATCCCTCCCAGCATCAGAGTCTTTTCCAATGAGTCAGCTCTTCGCATGAGGTGGCCAAAGTACTGGAGTTTCAGCTTTAGCATCATTCCTTCCAAAGAAATCCTTGAGGCAAAAGGCAAGATACCCGATCTGGTGTTAGAACATTAACATTTGTGGCTTTTTACGATATGGTCAAGTAGAACATTGGTAACTAGATGATAGGAGGAGTGGCAGACTGCCTGTTTATAAATGTGTCAATTTTTCTAATTCTTAGCAAATCTTAAAATATTGATGCTTGGTTATTTCCTGTAGTCTTTACCTACAAGGAGTGGAGTATTGCTTTCAACTTAGAAAATATGCCTTGATCCTTACACTTCAGCCAGTTAGGTCATCTTGGCATGTGCCTGAAATCATTTGGGGACTCTCTGTTTCTTCTCTCTCCCACCTCTGTAGAAGTTCTGAAGAGTTCTGAGGGTCATTAAATCTCATGATAAATTACAGGATTACATACTGATCACTTCACTTCACTTCACTTGGAAGGACAGGGAAGCCTGGCATGCTGCAGTCCATGGGGTTGCAAAGAGTCGGACCCGACTGATCGACTGAACAACAACATGGTATTTTGAAATATCATATCTGCTTTTTAATTTTGGAAATTGTATCATACAAACTAATTTTATAATTGAGTTTTTTCTCCACTCCCTTCAAATGCAAATCATTGTTGTTTGTGTTTGATGGTGTCAGTCTGGATCCCTAGGACTACCGTCAGTCTGAACTGTTGGTATCTTAAATTCCCTTCTGAGAACCACGTGCATGGCTGAACAATGGTATACATGCACTCCCCGAATATCATGCAGCCATTAAAAATGGTGGATGTGGGAACTGTATGAGAGCTATATTTAACACACTACAAATAGAATTGCATGTGTTCTCTGGTTATTACCAAGTCATGATCATAGCTAACACCAAGTGTTTATTAAGTGCCAGGCACTGTGCTAAGCTCTTTACATATATTAAGCCATTTAAGCTCAGGTGGTAAAGAATCCCCTTGCAATGTGGGAGACCTGAGTTCGATCCCTAGGTTGGGAAGATCCCCTGAAAGAGGGCATGGCAACCCACTCCAGTATTATTCCCTGGAGAATCCCCATGGTCAGAGAAGCCTGGTGGGCTACACTCCATGGGGTTGCAAAGAGTCGGGCAGGACTGAGCGACTAAGCACACACAATCTTTGTAAAATCCTTTGTAAGCACCTTATTGTAGGTGCTTTTAGCTTTGTTTAAGAGGAGCCAGAGAAGTCAAGCAACTTGTCTGACGTCTCTCAGTTAAAACATGCAGGAAAAAGACTTCAAGAAAATACATCAAAAGGGAATGGTTGAATTAGCATTAGAGAGAGTCAGTTAAATTTTTTTCCCTATAACCTGCTTTAATTACTTTCTAAGGGACTTTCTGTAGAGCAAATAGTATGGGAAGATCAAAAGCGTTTTCAACCTGCTTTTTATATGATCTCTCCTTTCCCGTATCATTTTCTAACTTTTTAGGATTGAATTTGGTGGCTACAGATAGCCTTTCAGTGCTGCAGAATGGCTGTTTCAGGGATTAGGGTCGAAAACGAACCATTTGCAATCTTCATAATTTACCACCAAGTAGCTGGCGGTGGGCAGATGGGAAAATCCACCTGGGGAGGGGAGCAGGGCGGCAAGAATGGCTGATCAGTGATTCTGTATTCAGAGTTAGGTAATGAGGACCAGCTATCTTGGTTAGTAACAAAACCTGTTAAACTGCTTAGCTTCTGCCGGGTACATCCCACAAGTTCTAAAGGTCTTAAACGTCTTTGTCCCTGTTTGCTATGCATTGCTTCTGTACTACCAAGAGAAGAGTCTGGACACTTCACCCACGTGGAGTCATTCCTTCTTACAACCCCTTTTAGATATCCTCCCCTGCTGACCCTGCGAGATTCTCAGCCTTATTTTTCTTCCTCAGGGAAGACAGTGAAGGAACTGATTTTTAAAATTTTTCCATCAAGTGCATCCTCCATCTCAAACACATGAAACTCAGGTGCTGTTCTGTTCTTCCTGCTTCTCCCCTCACCCGAGGCCGTAATCCCCTGTGTCTTGAAGTTCAGTTACCATGGGGATGACTCATGCTACAAGTCAGGGTGGAGATATTGCACCGGAAGGGAACTAGGCGGTCCACCCTTGACCCTGGAGCCCATATAGACAGGATCCCTTGAAACGAACACTAACACATTAAAACAAGGAGCTGGTGGTCGTCTTTGCCTTTGTATTTCCTGGAGCTTCCTATGTCTGATGGGAGGGTAGAGCCTTAATTCATTTTGCCGGGTCCCCAAGTAGGTGGTTCTTATAGCCCCTTGTGATTTCACTTAGCTGAGAAACTTCTTTGTGTATAAGTGTAAGTGTTAGTCGCCCAGTCATGCCCGACTCTTTTCGACCCCATGGACTGCAGCCCACCAGGCTCTTCTGTCCGTGAGATTTTCCAGGCAAGGATACTGGAGTGGGTTGCCATTTCCTTCTCTTTGTGTATGACAGTCCTTATTTGTGGGATTCCCTGGTAGTTCAAAGGGTCAAGAGTCTGCCAGCAATGTGGGAGACCCGGGTTCGAACCCTGGGTCGGGAAGATTCCCTGGAGAAGGAAATGGCAACCCACTCCAGTATTCTTGCCTGGAAAATCCCATGGATGGAGAAGTCTGGCAGGCTACATACAATCCATGGGGTCACAAAGAGTCGGACACAACTGAGTGACTTCACACATGTCCTTATCTGTGATGAAATTGTATACGCTCGCAGGAATTTCTTTTCATGTTAAATTATTTTCTCACGCTTCATAATCAGAAAGAAAAAACAGCCTTTGATTCAGTGTAACAGACACTCCGTGACCGTCGGGTGAGCCGGTCCCCTCTCCCACTGTCTGGCCTCTTGGCTCTGTGTTTCCAGTGGCCGATGTGCCAGAGCACATGGACCACGTCTTTGTAGCCATTATTTCCCTGTCTCCGCCTTGGATCTCTGAAGCTGTCTTTTTTTTTTTTTCTTTGTCTACCCTGTGGAATGTTTTAAAGGAAAAAACACGTCTGCTTCAGCTGCAGACAGATTATTTTGGAGGCGTACCGGCCCGTCCTTTACACAACCGTAAGCCCGCACGTCTGCTGGGATGCACTGCGAGACCTTTCATTTCCCCAGAGCAGAAACCACACTGCCCACATTCCGATGGAGGGCCCCTGGGATCAGCTTTCCTTGTCCTGAGAAACCTACATGCTGAGGCAAACCAGCCCTGAGAATTGCTTATGGTTGGGTTGTTTTAGCCGTTTCAAAACTTGAGTGTTTAAACACCCAGGAGATTTGACAATGCGTGTCTGGACTCCAGTCCCCCAGCCAGGCCCCTTGGGAGGCAGGCCCTGTGTCCTGCATTCTGTATGCTTTCCTTCTTGTACTCTGTTCATTTTCTTTTTTTACATTCCCTTGCTGCTTTCTTCATAAGACATCTTTTTGAAAGGGTAAAAGCCTGAAATGAACTTTTCTGTATTTTTAGCTGTTTAGCCTTATGTTTGACCAAGAAGACCTCAAACCAAAAAACCCCCAAACAGTTGGGCAGCCTGTTTGGATAACAGGCATTTTTTTGCTTGAATGTTTATTCCCAAGACCCTCGCTGTCAGTAATGCCTAACGCGGCTCCTGCGGCATTACTGACACCTCGCCTGACTGAGGGACATGGAGATTAAAGTTTCATTTTGGACCATTTTGTATGATTGGATTTTTACCCTATGCCTGTTATTACTTTTTCATTTGTTTGTTTACAGAGGTATACTTTATCAATTTGTTGTAGGTCATAGCATAGGAGAAAAGGTTTTTCTGTGAAACAAAGATTAAAGTTAGTATAGTTTCCACAAAGTCATAAAGTTGTAAACCATACTCGTCGGTTCATTCAGTTCCATGTAATTGATTCCTGTTGATCTGGACGAAGTAAACAGGTTTTTCAGTCGAGTTTTGTCATTTATTGGGTTTCCCAGGTGGTGCAGTGATAAAGAATCAGCCTGCCAATGTAGGAGATGAGAGTTTGATCCCCGGGTCAGGAAGATCCCCTGGAGTAGGAAATGGCAACCCATTCCAGTATTCTTGCCTGGAAAATTCCAGGGACAGAGGAGCCTGGAGGGCTACAGTCCACGGTGTCGCAAAAAGTCAGACATGACTGAGCACAGCACAGCAAAATTTTTGTCATTTGTTACTTGGTTTAGTGGTGTTATCTAAAGGCTATCAGAAACTTACATTTGTTAAGAAAAGTTCTTTTTACGAGTCTTCTTGAAAATCTTCATTCTGTAAAAGCATCATTGTAAAATCACAGTTGCTGTTATTACTTTAAAATATAGTTTATATGTGTGTCCTATCACTTGCTATATATTCAAAGATCCTCTTAACTTTGGAAGATCTAAATTTTAATTATAAGTAAAGATGACGGCTTATAGAGGGGATCCTTTTACTTTTCACTTTTTTGCTACGTTGCAGGATTTTTTTAAGAATAGAGGCTTAAAAATAAACCTTCTGCATTAGAATTATGGCTTTCTGTCTGTACTCTGCCCTTTGTACTGGGAAAACCCAGCCCTAATTTCTGAGATAACTCAAACTTTCTGGGCTGACGTGAAGGGTGGTGCTGGGTCCTACCCAGGCTGACATCACGTGCTATGTGGCCACACTGGGACCTGATTATTTATGAATTACTTCCCGGACATGCTGGAATTAAGTGCACTGAAAATCAAACTCACAGAAACACTGAAAAACTGAACCGATGCTTCAGTATTGAAACCCACAAATACGTCCTGGTTTGAAATTTTTTAGGGTGAGACATTTCTGGATCATGGTTTTCATGAACTATCAAGTTATGCTTGTTTCAAAACTCCCTTGCTTCAGCTGTGTGGATTTAATGGTCAGGATAATGTTGCTGAAACGGTTCCTGTCTTCCTTTCTAGCTTTGATAAATCCAGCACAGATTGAGAGGGCGCTGCCTCCTTGCCTGTGATTCAGCCTGCCTTTCACACCCTTAAATAGCCCAGTGGTTGTTCTTGGCTATCTGGCTTTTGGTTTGGGGTTTTCTGGTGAAAATAAGCGACAGAAACAGTCAAAAGTGCATGTTCACACCTCCTGGTGGTGTTGGAAATTTCCAAAACAAATCCCATTCTTGTGCCCAGGGACTGAACCCATGGATCAGGTGGTACTAGGCCCTCGGGGAGGATCCTGGGGTTGGCTGCAGTTTCATTCAGAATAAACAGGCTTTGGTGTTGATACTTTGGGGAAGGCAGCCCCATCCAGGGGAATGGGCAAGTGGTATTCTTTGAAGGTCGGGAGTCTCTGCATCCCCTGAGAGGGTGAGCAGAGCGACTGTGTGAAAGAGCTGGGAGGAGGCCCTGGTGGAGACGTGAGGTCTCCCCTTGTAGCCTGTGTAGTCATTTGAGCGTCTGAGTTCAGCTCTCAGCAACTTCCCCTTTTCAGGTGCCTACCCTTGGTATTTACTAAGGCTAGCCACTCCTCATCACCAGGGCTACCATGTCAGCACAGGACTGTCAGGAGAGAAAGATACAAATAATCCTCTCAACATCTAAATGACAGATATGCAAACTGTTCTCCTAGAGGCCCTGGAGGTGTAATGGAAAGACACCAGGCTGGCAGGCGAGGCTGTCTGTAAAGCCTGTACATCTCCCTTCCCCTCCAGCTGTGAACTGTAGTTTTGAAAATCCTAAACGCTTTCTTCTAAAGATCCAAAACTGCAGTTTCCCACCATGTTCTCAGGTCTTGGTTGTATTTTGCCAACCCAGTATAAGTCTGGCCTTTACGTACAGCCTTGTGACTTAGGGCTGAGGTCGGCGATAGGGGCTTTCCCCCTTCTTGTCTTTTGACTTAGAACATTTAAATTGGAAGCTTAAGCCTCCCTCAAAAAGAATGTTAATTCCAGCCCTTTTTTTTCCTGTGTATCGTAAAAGATGGCCCAGCCAGGATGAGTTCAGAGAGTGCTAAGTTGGAATCTTGGTGTAGAGAAAGGAGCTTTGGGGAGATTGCAGAGCTGGTTCAAAGTCCTGGCTGTGCCTTTTAACAGTTGCAAGACCTTGTACAAGTTACCTAACTTGTGAGCCTCAACTTTCCTCATCTGTAAAGTGGGTATATCTGTAAAGTGGGTATACTGTCCACTTCATGCCATTCTCATGAGACTTAAAGGAGGACATTTCTCAGTGTGTTTCTGCTTCCCTCTGCGCCTTTAAGTGCAGAATGAGCTAAGACAGTGGGGGCAGCAATCCACCGGGTGAGTAAGACAAGCTGAAGGTGAAAGAGGAAATTGTGTTTATTTGGGCAAAACCATCATTTCCTTAAAGTCCATAGCCCTCAGCTCTTAAATAGGTCACTGAAAAGAGCCTCAGAGTGTGATTCTCAGCGTGTGAGCGTGACCCCGGGGGTGGCTGTGGGGAGGCCCTGTATTTGGAGTTGTTTGTTCAGTGGAAATCGTGCCATTTACTGGGCTCATATTTTTGCAATTCACCCGATGGAACACGCCAAGGAGAGGCTTCCTTCCTCTGCAGTTTGTCTTTCATGGGCTGATAGAATATCATTTGCCGTATCGTGAGGTTGCTTGCAAAGGACCAAGTGAAATGCTTGAATCATGCTTGAAACTGCTTTTTCTGATCATTAAGCTGGAGATGAGAGTCTCCTCTCAGGTTCTTGTTTTTTCCCATTGTGGTAAAATACATGTAACAGAAGTGACCATTTTAACCATGTTTCGTGTTCTGTGGCATTACTTACTTTCACATTGTTGTGCAACTTTCCCCACCACCCAGGTCCAAAACCTTTTATCCCCCAGCTGGCACTCTGTACCCGTGACACACTAACTCCTCATTCAGCCCCACCCCCAGCGCCTGGCACCCACCGTTCTCTTTCCTGTCTCTGATTTTGGCTCGTCGAGAGGCCTTAAGCTACCCTTGTGGCTCAGACGGTAAAGAATCTGCTTGCAGTGCAGCAGACCCGGCTTCTGTCCCTGGGTTGGGAAGATCCCCTGGAGAAGGGAATGGCCACCCACTCCAGTATTCTTGCCTGGAGAATCCCATGGACACAGGAGCCTGACAGGATGTAGTCCATGGGATCGCAAAGAGTCGGGCATAACTGAGCGAGGAACACTTTCACCCAGGGAAAGCCTCACATCCCTGGCATCATGCAGTGTTTGTCACTTTGTTTCTGGCTTATTTCACCCTTTTTTAAAAAAATAGTTATTTTTCACTCTGTTTTGCAGTTTCCATTACTCCCTGGCAGGGTCTGTTCTACAAACTCTTGCTTTTCTCTGAGATACTCTTGTAAATTTGCACTTTATCTTTGTAACTGTTTTACCCCTTTGAAGGAAGAAACCAGTCAGAGCCAGTCATAGGAAATGATCTGATGGAATGTGTATATTATTCTTGAAAATAACTCTCTACTCAGTCAGGATTTTAGGTGACTATACACTAAGTACCACTGGAGAAGGAAATGGCAACTCTTTTTAGTATTCTTGCCTGGAGAATTCCATGGACAAAGGAGCCTGGCAGGCTACAGTCTGTGGGATTGCAAAGAGTCGGACATGACTGAGTGACTGTCACTCATACACTAAGTACAGAATCAGATCCTGTACTGCCTAGTGGATGTCTTCCTGGAAATAAAACTACGAGTTCTGCCCTCCCCTCCCCTCCCCTCTCCCCCCATTCCCCAAAGAAGGGAGCATAGCATGTGTTTCTATATGAGGCTGGCAGTAGCAGAGAGGAGATACCACATAAAGGACTGTGAGTGTTGTTTTAGGCTCTTGAATTCAAAGGCAACCTCTCAGCCTTTCTCCTCCTAGGTGGTACACCTTGAAATCCAAACCGGGGAAGAAGGATAAAGAGCGAGGAGAAATTGAGGTTGACATCCAGTTTATGAGAAACAACATGACTGCGAGCATGTTTGACCTTTCCATGAAAGACAAGTCTCGGAACCCGTTTGGGAAACTGAAGGACAAGATCAAGGGCAAGAATAAGGAGAGCGCGTCTGATACGGTGTCAGCCATCGTCCCCCACGTGACGCCCTTGGCTGACAGTGATGACGAGTCTCCTTCCAAAGACAAGAAGAAGAAGTCAAAGATCAAGACCTTGTTTTCCAAGTCCAACCTGCAGAGAACACCGCTTTCCCAGTCCATGTCCGTCCTGCCGACCTCAAAGTCAGACAAAGTGATGCTTCGTCCTGGAGACTTTGAGTCCCGGTGGGAGGACGATGACGAGGACAAGTCCTCCTCTGCCTCGGATGGTGAGTCTCCTCCTCCTCCTTCTCACTTGGCTTCTCCCCCTCCTTTGCTTTGGGAGAGAAGAAACGAACAAATCTTGGTGGTGGCGGGGGGATGGTGTAGATGGTGGTGGTTACAGTAATGGTGATGGGGATGATGTTGGGGGATGGTGTAGATGGTGGTGGTTACAGTAGTGATGATAATGGTGGGGACTGTGCTTTTACTGATGGTGCTGGAGATGCTGGTGCTGGTGCCAATGGTCATAGTGATGATGATGGTGGGTACTTAAGAGTACTAACTAAGGTTAGGAAGCCTTCTCTAAGTCCTCTAGTTTCTGGTGCTGCTGCTGCTAAGTCGCTTCAGTCGTGTCCGACTCTGTGCGACCCCATAGACGGCAGCCCACCAGGCTCCGCCGTCCCCGGGACTCTCCAGGCAAGAACACTGGAGTGGGTTGCCATTACCTTCTCCAATGCATGAAATTGAAAAGTCAAGGTGAAGTTGCTCAGTTGTGTCCGACTCTTAGCGACCCCATGGACTGCAGCCCACGAGGCTCCTCCATCCATTGGATTCTCCAGGCAAGAGTAATGGAATGGGGTGCCATTGCCTTCTCCCCTCTAGTTTCTAGGAATGTGTAAATTCCTTTCTCATAATGTCTGGCTCTATAACTGTTGAGCATTCGTACAAGCTTTTGGGGCTGGCATGCAATATTTTTGTTTTGCTTTTTTGTTTTTAGATAAAGGATAAAACCATAGAACCTTACAATAATTCTGATAGTTCATCAGTTCACCAGGTATTATATTGAGCTTCCATGAAATACATTCCTAATGAAAGCTGAGGAATCCAATTCCGTTAACTCTGAATTAACTAGGTATTTTAAAATTCAGTGACCAGTTCCCTACTACTGGCCAGATTCTGCAACCCAGCCAAGAGCGCTGCCCTTCTCCCTGGTTCTTGCAGAGTTTCTTGACCTCAGCACCACTGACAGTTGGGGTGGATAGCTCTTTGTTACTGGAGCCTTCCTGTATTTTGCGGCATCTCTAGCAGCATCCTGGCCTCTGCCTGCTGGATGCCAGTAGCACACCCCGCTCAGCTGTGACAACCAAAAAAAGGACTCAGGTGCTGCTTTCCCTTAATTTCTAACCCCCTTGGTTCTTGGGTCTTCTCCCTGCAGTCTTGTCTCACAAGAGGACAGTAAGCGCGGATCCTAAGCAGCTGAACCAGGTCAGCTTCAGTCTCCCCAAGAAGGAAGGCCTCTCCTTCCTGGGCGGCCTCCGGTCTAAGAACGATGTCCTCTCCCGCTCGAACGTCTGTATCAATGGGAACCACGTCTACGTGGAGCCGCCCGAGGCCAAGACGGAGACCAAGGACAACTCCCCATCCCCCTCCCCATCCCCTCAAGACCTCAGGAAGAAGCGGTGGTTCTCATCTATGGAAAACCTGGCCTCTCGGCCTTGGAGGGAGCCTGGGGAAGTAGGCGCGGTGCCTTCCGAGTCTTCCACAAAGGACGCCCTCAAGTCTATGTCCCTGCCGTCCTACCAGCCACAGGTCAGCAGGGACCTTGGGGAGAATGCGGCCCCAGCAACCTTGGAGGCTGCAAAGGAAACCAAAGAGAGCAAGAAACAGGAGAACAAGAAGCCGGCTCTGCTCTTCCTGGTGCCAGGAAGGAAGGACACGGCCAAGGGCAGTGAGGGCGAAAGCCCCCCTGCTGCCGCCTCTGGGAAGGAGAGGGAGGGAGTGCCCGCTGCGCTCAGGGCCGGGGAGCACCAGCCAGGGCCTGCCGATGACCTTGTGAAGAGATCGGACAAAGAAGCTGTGCCTGTTGCCTCTGGACTAGGCCAAGCGCCGAACCCCTTTGAAGACGAGCAGCTCCCAGAACCAGAAGCTGACCCAGAGCCCAAGGCTGCACCTGTCCCACCTGTTTTCTCGCCCAGGGCTCCCCAGACCAGAGCTGTGAAACCCCGGTGAGTCTCGGCCCTCCCTGTGGGGGCCCTGGCAGCCAGGCCTACTGTAGAGCAGGCCTTGCTTGTTGGTCTATGGTGGTCCCTGTAGCTGCCGGGGGTTTATTAGTCTAAGTTGCTCTTAGCCAGCCCCTGTGTGTCCCAGCCCGGGGCCTCTGCCAGCAGGCGTGGTCTGTCCCTTGTCTGGCCTATCCCCCGTAAGTATCTTTGCCCCAGATATCTTGGCCACAAGTGTTTCCCCTGCATATATTTTTTGCTTCTGGCAAAAGTACGCAGGACTGGTCTGTCCATCTCAGTGAGATAAGCAGAGCTCAGTAGAGCACCCAGGTTTTTGTAGCAGATTCTGAGTGTCAGGGTCTGGGAAAAACAACAGATTTGCGTGGTGGCGGTGTGTGCCAAACTGGGGATCAGTCCACTCTTCCTGCGTATTTCATTGGAGGCAGATGTATTCTCTCCTCCTTGCACTTTGGTGTGGGTTTGCTGATACAAGAGCCCCTTGGTGCCCTGTCGAGTGTGCCTGGGTGGTCCTCTGTGTGTTCACTCTGCACCTTGTTGCAAGAGCCTCGGGGGTTCTGCTTTTCGGCATGACTCATATTCACTGTCATGATATTCCTACTGGCTGGGGTGGGAGAGACTTTTTTTTGAGATTCTGCCTATTTTGATTTCACAGACACAGACACACACAGACAGAGACACAGACACAGACACACACAGAGTTCCCCTTCAAAATCTGCCTCTTGCCCTGTGGTGCGCCTCGAATGGCTTTGAGTTTTTTCAGATGGTTTTTTTATCACCAGAAGAGACTGCAGGCTGTTGCTTTCCCAGGACCTTTCTGTTTCTATTGCAACAGATCTTTCTGTAGCAGATGTGCTTGGTGATAAAAGCTTGCCTTTTATGGGTTAAGTATTGGCATTCCTTCTTTAACTTCTGAAGGTACTGCCCCAATATATATTAAAAAAAAAAAATTGGTGTTCCTTCTTTAACTTCTGAAGGTACTGCCCCCAATATATATTTAAAAATATATATATTGGTGTTCCTTCTTTAACTTCTGAAGGTACTGCCCCCAGTATATATTAAAAAAATTAAAAAAAGTTATTGTCTTTGGAAAGACTATAGTTTTACACATCTCTTGCCTCTCATGTTGCATCTGCAACTGACCTGCAGGTTTTATTTTGTCCTTTTTGCAGGCCAGAAGTGTCTCCAGAGGCTCAGCCCGCACCCAGGCCCCCTCCTTCCACTAACTCTCGCCTCTTTCTTTCCACTCTTGCTTCCGGCTCTAGGCAGATACCTGTCTCTTCTAAACCAGGGCTTAACTCAGAGACACCGTCCTCTGAGTCCCCTTCGGGCTCCTCCTCTGTCTCCTCTCCCATAGCGGCCCCCATCTCCACATCCACCCCAATTAAGAACTGGCCCTCTGCAGACCCGGGCCAAGCTGGCTCCGAAGAACCGCCTTCATTCCTGGAACTAGAGCTGGAAAAGGAGACTCGGACCCGAGTTCCAAATATTGATCCCCACGCTGTGGGCTCACTTTCCAAGCAGACACCCGTTCCGGTGACTGGAGAGAGGGAAGACTATTCACCAGGGAAGACCAGTACTAACGACCTGGCACAGTCTCTCCGTACACAGCCTGAAGAGGGACAAGAAGGAGGGCTTCTGGGGTCTCCCTGGCAAGAACAACAAGGTGATATCGCTTCATCGGACGAGGCCTGAGAAGTAGTATCTGCTCTTGCGCCCGGGAGAGGCAGGAGGGGCAGCCCCGCTGGAAAGCCCCCAAGCAGGGAGGACCCAGACTCTTCGAAGGACGCAGGTGGCGGTGGCAGGCTGAGTCCTGCAGTTAAAGAAACGGCGCCCCTCCTCCACACGGGGGAGTCGGCCCCCACACCCAACTCCTCAACAACACAGGGACATGAAGAGATGGGTCCGGATGCCCGTGACAGCGGAAAGGATACCAAGAAGCAGGCGTTGTTTTCCAAGCAGCTCTCTGCGGAAGAGGCCGGGGAGGAGGCCCCCAGGCTGGTCCATGGGGACAAAGGGGCCCCACAGGAGCCAACGGCACCAGGGGCAGCTCCCAGAAACGCGATGGACACGGGAGACTTCCAGGAGGGGGAGGCCGCGACTGGACCCTCGGCCCTGGCGACTTGTGCTCCCCGCTCCTCCTCCAAGGGGAGCTTCTCAGGGGGTCCCCAGCGGGCGACCGGCTCAGGGAGGGCTGGTCCCCTCTTCAGGAGTCAGGGAGACGACACCCGGATGGCACGGAACCAGAGCAAAGCCAGTGACCACGAAGGTCTGCTGTCCGACCCCCTGCGGGGCCTCCAGGCCCCCTGCGAGGCCAAGCCCCCAGGCGTGGCCCATCTGGACCTGACCCTGCCCTCCATCCCCGAGGTCGAGTCGGAGGACGAGAGAGGCGATCAGCCTGAAGACGGCGGAGGGGCGGCCCTGGTGTCAGGCCAGGGAGAAGGGGCTCCATCCTCCAGCAGGGGGCCCGTCCAGCCTGAGGGGGAGAGGGCGCCCAGGGAGGAGGCTGGCGGGTCAGCAGCAGGAAGCCTGCATGACCCCACGCCGGGAGCACCCAGAGCGCCCGCCCCGGCTTCTGCAGAACAGACCCCAGGCCCCGGCGGCAATGGTGGGAAGGCAGGACCAGCTGGAGATGGGAGCCTGCCTCGGCCTCCAGCTGCTGCCCTGGGGTCCCCTGTGTCCAGCTCCCCCACCCTCCCCCCGCTTCCTGCCACACGCTCCTTTCCCCCCTCTGCACACTCTGACACCCCCCACACCAATACAGCAGAATCTCAAAAAAAAGCAACAGCCGAGGGCTCCGCGGGTAACGTGGAAAATCCCGGCAAGAGGAAGCCGCTTCTTCAGGCCCGGGTCTCCCCCTCAGAGACACAGCCGAGCGCTGGAAGCAGGCCGGCCAAGCACAGGTGAGAGCGGTGTGGAGCGGGGGGACCGTCCTCGGGAGTGTACGCCAGCCCCCAGCCCCGACTCCCCACCCCTGCTCCTGTCTCCGGTGTGAGGGCTTGCTCACGCATAGCTGTCCTGGCGGTGTATGTCCCCCACCCCGCCCCGGTGTTGACAGCAGGGCGTCTTTGGGAAGGCCGTCCTCTGGGCTGGAGAGGCTGCTGACCCGCCAGCCTCCTCACTGGGCACCCTCTCCCCCTCAGGCCGGACGGCCCCCCGCTGGAGGATGGAGCCCCTCCTCCCTCCCCCTCTTGCTTGGAGCAAGAAAGTCGCAGCAGCGGCCATCCTCAGAGGCAGAGTGGGGATTGTCCTGCCCTGTCTGATATGGAGCTCTCCTTGCAGAGAAGCATCAGGAGCTGAGTTTTCTTTCCTGGTCTCAGAGACCAGGAGCTGAGACTTGAGTGGGAAAAGCCAGTCCGGCAGACAGCTTACTCTATAAAAACCCCGCCCGGTGGGAAGCTGGCTTGTCTGTTGGAGCTCTGCAGGGCTCCAGGGCGGAGGTGTGAGCACGCACGTCTCCAGGCTCCCCTGCTGCCTGCCTCGCTGGTTGCCACCCCCTGAGAGAGGTGGTCTCTCCGTGTTGTGGTTCCCGCAGGTCTAAGGGTCCTCTCCCCCTTCTCTTCCAGACTTCATCCCGTGAAGCCGATGAACACCACAGCCCCCAGGGTCTCTAACTCCACCTCGGGAACTGCCGCGATCGTGAGTGAGAACTTGATCAACGAAGCCGGGATGAAGGTATGTCTTCTTGGGGAGCAGCCAGGTTAGTCTGAGTCTCCATGGCAGACAGCTCCCGGGGGCAGTGGGGAACCCTGGGATGACTCAACCACACATCTCTACTTTGGACCATCTTTGGAAGCCCCTACACCTCCCATGGCATACTCAACTTTTCCCCTCGTAGTTATTCGGCTGTTGTTGGATTTGTGTGTGTGTGTGTGTGTGTGTGTGTCTCAAGCAACACGATTGGCAACCAGTACTTCTTTTTAATGAGAAGAAAATGTCACCACCCCCAACCCCCCACCTCCACCCCTGGTCATGCCAAATAGACATTCTCCTTTTCCCCATGCATCCTTTCGTATCTTTTGGCAAGAAGGTAAAATTCTTGTAGTTGTAACTGTGGCACAGATAGCCTTTTTTTGTAACTTTATTCTGAAGTGATTTCAAACTTGAAAAAAGTTGCAAGCGTAGCACAAAGAACTCCTGTACGCCTTTCACCCCAGTCCACCAGCTTGTTGGCATTTCACCAGATTTGCTTATCATGCTCACCCTCTCCTTCTCCATTCTCTTTGTATGTACATACATTTTTCCCCCCTGAATTATTTGAGAGTAACTTGCCCACGTCATGCTCCTTTTACCCCTAAATACTTAAGTGTGTAATTCTTAAGAATAAGGACATTTATCAAAATGAAGAAATTTAACAGGCATATCACACTGTTTTCTCATCTGTCATCTGTATTTCAACGTCACCAGTTTGTCCCAGTGGTGGCCTTTCTTCTTTGTTTCCCAGTCCAGGGTCACCAAGAGACCCTGATGCCTTGTCTCAAGGATCTCCTTTATTTTGGAACGGTTCCTTGGCTTTTTTTGTCTTTGGAGACGTTGACCTTTTTCAAGAGTTTAGAACAGTTGTTTGGTAGAATTTTCCCATTTGGGTTTGCCTGACGTCTGCTCGTGGTTTGATGGAGGCTGGGTCTTTTTGGCTAGTATTAACTATAGGAAAAACACGCCCTTCCCAGTGCATTGTGTAAAGGGCTCACGGCACCCTGTCCTCTTAGCGGGGTGTTAACTTGGTGACTTAGGTTAGGTGGTGTCCACTGGGTTATTCAGTGCAGAGTAGCTATTTTTTCCCCTTCACAGTTAGTAGGAAATGTGTGAGGAATTCATTTCAGGCCATGCAACCTCCTGCTCTTTATCAACCTCCCATTCATAGGCCTCAATGTCGACTGATGAATGTAAGGTAGTAGCAGAAGGATGGGTCTCCAGCTCCATCGCCTGTGTGGAAACCCACTGAAATCCTCTTGTTCGCTTAGTTTTTAATCATACACACTTCTGCACGTTGCTACTTAATTATTCTTTGAAATGGTTATGCTAGTCTAGACTTACCCACTCCCCAGTTGGGTAATTGGCTATTTAGCTTATTCTCTGGTTTTTGGTATGAATGACACTGTAGTCCGTAGTTTCTTGCATAGGACTTTTCCCTTCATGTAGTTGACTTCCTTAAGCTGAATTTCCAGGAAGACTATTGCTTGATGAAAGGATCTCTGCTCTGTAAAAAAGCTTGAGTGGCTACCACTGAAAAAAGCAGCTCCTCCCCCCAAAACCAAAACCACCCCCCACCTCCCACCCCCATGAGTTCTGCTGGGGAGTGTCTCCATCCTGCCCTTTCCAGTTCTAGAACCAGAGGGATTGAGTCCTGCCTTGCTACCAAGCTCTTTGTCTTTGACTCATTGTCACACGGACAGAGAAGAATGATCTATTGAGTGACATGGGGACTGTTAATGAGAGGAGATGTGTTGTGTTTCTGACCCTGCAGACTACAGTTGGGAGACATAAACTTCATTTCTGTTTTACTGCAGGTGTCTAGAAGTTTCATTCAATCATAGATTGTACAGTCCCATGGATTCCAGGATGTCAAATAGTTTTTGTGGGGTTTTTTTGTGTTTTTTTTTTTTTTCTGTTTTTGGGGGCAATTCGGGAGCACACCACTTAGCATACAGGATCTAAGTTCCCTGAGCAGGGATCGAACCTGTGCCCCTTGCAGTGGAAGCGTGGACTCTAAAACACTGGCACCAGGGAAGTCCCAGTTTTTGTGTTTTTTAAAAACAAAACTTTTGCTCACATGTCCTTCACTCCTGCAGGTATTTTTAAGTGTGGGGTGATGGGCTGATGCCTCTGGCTCTGTTGCACCTTCCACTCTAGGAACTGGGCTGAAGGTCGTCCCCTGAAAGCCAGAGATCTGAGTTCCGGGTCAAGAGACAGAGTGGTAATAAGGAACTGTTACTGAAAACCACTTAGCATCTTCTAGCCATCTTGCCTTCTCCTCCCTGTAGTCCGTGCTAACAGGGCGCCAGCCTGAAAATGATCAGCTGTAGCCAGAATTGTGTACCTATGGTCTTTTAGCCCCAGCCTAAAGATGGACTGGCTGTAACTTCACCAGCCCAGCTCGGCTGGCTTCTTTGGTTGTGTTAGAAGCAGCAGCACTTGTCTTCCTGGCATGGATGATATTTACCAGGAAATTGGGCAAAAGAACAGCACGAATGGGACAATAACAAAAACCAGGGTCATTTTGCAGCTCCCCACCCCTCTTCCTTTAACAGTGGAATGCATCTTGGCTCCAAAGAGAAACAAACACCTAGCTTTCAGGAAGTCAGCTAGACCCTTGGTCCCCCGCTCTGTTTACTCATCCAAGCTCACTTAATCAGGGGCTTATCTCCGGGCCCCGACTGACAGTAACTTGCCTTAAAACCAAGGCAACCGTTACTTATGTTGCTCATGATCTGTAAGCCCCGCTGCTGCCCCTCTGCCTGGCTGTAACAGAGCTGTTGGTCCTGGACCAGACCTGGTAACTCCTCTGAATAAATATGGAAGTGTTCCTGGAGACTGCCATTGGCCGGCCATAGAATAGGCGCTTTGTACTAAGGCATAAACAGTACTTATGAAAATAGCTACTCTTTGGAATGTTGCAAAGTGAGAGGGAGGTTAGGGAAAGAAACTGCATGGCTGAAGTTATGGAAACCTAGCTGAATCATTACTTTAATGGCTTTTTTCTTTTCTTTTTTGGTTATTGTGTTAGGGCCACCATCTTTTATAGATGATTAATAACTAGGAATGTATTATTTATTCAGGTGGCTTCCACACTTCCATTTAAAAATAACACAGCCAACTAGAGCCAAAAAGTCTTCTGTCAAATTATATGGGAAAAGTGGGAGACCAATGTGAATATATGTCATTATTGGTAAAACGATGGGGGGAAAAGTCCAATGTGAAAGTCCTAGAAGGAAATATGTGACGATGGCACTATCGTTTCCTGAGTTAATGGGTATTTTCTTTGCACCTCTTCCTCTCCGTGGCCCTTCCTCACTTTCTGTGACTGCTGGATTGCTTTTTAATTTTTTTAGTCATCACATAAATAGGAATTTCTGATGATTTCAAAGTCCTGCATCATTTCTTCTTCAGATTACAGAATCCAAATGGAAGAGCTGTTTGACAGTTTGTAGGAGGTCCCGCTAGTCTTCCCTGGTGGCTTAGATGGAAAAGAGTCTGCCTGCAGTGCAAGAGACCTGGGTTTGATCCTTGGGTCAGGAAGATCCCTTGGAGAAGGGAATGGCAACCCACTCCAATATTCTTGCCTGGAAAATCCCATGGACAGAAGAGCCTGGTGGGCTATAGTCCATGGGGTCACAAAGAGCTGGACACGACTAAGCGACTAACACTCAGGAGGTACCTTAAGTGTGCATGCCATTTCAATTCTGTGTCTTGGTCTTAAGGAAATGTTTATGGATATGACCAAAGATTTATGTTCATGCCTTTGAATATGTTCTTATATAATTGTGAAAACTGAAACCAACTTAAATGACCAGCAACAGAGAGATGGTTAAAATGCAACTAAGTTTAAAACATCCATTTAGAAAGCAATCTTTCTAAAATTTAATGATGGGAAAATGCTCACAAAATACCCAATTTTCAAAAGCCATAAAAATTGATTCTGTGTGAGGCTAAAGTTATCACAAAGAACACCTGTTACCAATAAGAGACCCAAGTATTAGGTGTTGGAGTTATGGGTAATAATTTTTTCCCTTCTTCTAGATTTGAGATTTTCTATGATAAATAAATAGTTTTTCACTGTTCGAAACACGATTCTGTTATTGCAGGCAACATTAATTTTTTAAAAAATTTATTTAATTTTTAATTGAAAGATAATTGCCTTACAGAACTTTGTTTTTTTTTCCTGTCAAACATGATCAGAAAATTAATGTTAACTCATCTCCAGAGTCTGCGCCAGCGGTTACTACTCCATCTTTGAAGCTTGCCCCTATCACCCAGAAGCCAGGGTCTCTGGTTTGTGCAGCTCCTGGAGCACGTCCTGTCCCCCTGGACGCTGACGCCCTGCACCTCAGGTGAAACCACAGGCGTGTCAGACCCTGTTGGGGCCTGGTGCCTCCTCGACGAGCACTCTCCCTCCAGATGTCAGCTTCTGCTTCTATCCCCCAGACGCTCCTGCGAACGTCTTCTGTAATCAGTATTTTTTTTTTTTTAAGAGGAAGTTACTTATTTATTTTCAGCTGCCCTGGGTCTTCGTTGCTGCCCGAGGGCTCTCTCTAGTTGCGGCGAGCAGGGGCTGCTCTTCCTCGTGGCTTCTCACTGCGGCGGCTTCTCTAGTGGGAGCATAGGCTCTGGGGCGTGTGGGCTCCGGTAGTCGTGCCTGGTGGGGCCTAGGCCACAGGCTCAGCAGCTGTGGTGTGCAGGTTCAGTTGCTCCATGGCACGTGGGATCTTCCCCGACCAGGGGTGGGACCTGTGTCTCTGCATTGCCTTCCTATCCACTGCGCCACCAGGGAAGTCCTGTAATCAATATTGTTGAACAGATAAAATCCTTCTGTGACAGAGGTATAATCAACTCCTTGAGGATATATTCTTGGCTATTGTTTTTACAAAGACTACTTGTTTTCTTGGTAGGATATGTAAACAGACATGCCACTTTGAAAAAAAAAAGTGATAAAATAAACATAAAATTTACCCCCTCCACTGTTTTTAAGTGTCCATTTTCAGCAGTGTTAAGGACATTCCTATTGTTGCACAACCAATCTCCAGAGTTCTTTCTCAGACATGCAACTTTTTTGAAAGGGTTGTTGTGGACATCACAAATAGGATGTGGAGGTCCAGAGGGGGGGACCCTGTGAGTGTCTGCCTTCAACAAGCTAAAAAAAAACAAAGAAAGATTAAAAGAGAGAAACCGTTTTTGACAAGTAGTCCAGTATCTCAGGGGCTTCCCTAGTGATAAAGAACCCATCTGCAATGCAGAAGACATGGGTTCGATCCCTGGGTCAGAAAGATCCCCTGGAGGAGGAAATGGCAACCCACTCCAGTATTCTTGCTTGGGAAGTTCCATGGACAGAAGAGCCTGGCGGGCTACAGTCCATGGGGTCGCAAAAGAATAGGACGCGACTTAGCAACCAAACAGTCACCACCATCTCACCTATTTCCAGGCCTCCTGTGTGAAGTTAGGCCTGCTGCATGTGTGGAAGTGTGAGGAGTTTCTAAGTAGCCATCATTGTGCTGTTCCTTGTAGCCAGGACAAGAGGGACACAATTTCTCTGGAACTCTGGCTGGTGTGCAGGCAGTTTGCATCCCTGGACCGAACAGGGGCTTCTCTCATGTTGTGTCAAGGTTCACCTGCTCCTGACGTGACTGCTTCTTGGAGCAGGTAGTTCTAGGCCTTCCTCAGTGAAACTATTTGACCCTCACGGTGGCGAAACCATGATTACCTCAGAGCTCTGCAGGCAAAACTGTCTTGAGGTTGCCCCACAACCTCATCTCTTTCAACTTTCGAACCTGAGTCATAGACTTCAGGAAAAGTTATTTTGGGTTGTTTTTTTTTTAATTTCCCCCATCTCTCTGGAGACTTGGTACAACATGTTAGTTTACATAACGCTTATCTTGTGTCTCCTCGTGGTTGGGGCCTGAGCAGTTTGCAGTCAGACTCCAGGCCTCCCAGGTGATGATCGCAATCCCTGGGGCTCCTGCTCTTGTCAGGAGAGGGGTGGCCGCTCCAGCTGCGGCCACTGGACCCTGAGAGGACACCACCAATGGCTGTGTGCTGGCCCTTGGCTTTGACTCTGCATAGGTTTTGAGAGTGAGATGACTTAGACTGGGGTCTCCCAGGCTGTCCTCCTAATCGCCAGGCCTCCTGAGCATAGTGGAGGCAGTAGCAGACCATCTGGGATAAACATCCACGTATTGTACTGGGAGGAGAGTGTTGCCTACTGCGTCATCTGCCGCTAGCATTTCTTCATGGGTCGCCCCCAGCCTGGGGCTCAGATCCGCTTGGATACCTGGTTGTGCCAGTTCTGATGTTCACAGACCTCTAGTCGTGACGTCTCTAAATCCCAGGCCTAGAGGCTAGTCCAAGGGTCTGCAGGCTGTGAGTCAAGTATGATTTTCACACTTTCAATCTGTCGTTCCCCACTGGTCCAGTGATTAGGACTCTGCACTTTCACTGCTGAGGGCCCCGGGTTCAATCCCTGGGTGGGGAAATAAGATCCCACCAACCTCAGTTCAGTTCAGTTCAGTTCAGTCCCTCAGTTGTGTCCAACTCTTTGCGACCTCATGGACTACAGCATGCCAGGCCTCCCTGTCCATCACCAACTCCTGGAGTTTACCCAAACTCATGTCCATTGAGTCAGTGATGCCATCCAACCATCTCATCCTCTATCGTCCCCTTCTGCCTTCAATCTTTCCCAGCATCATGGTCTTTTCTAATGAGTCAGTTCTTCCCAGTAGGTGGCCAAAGTATTGGAGTTTCAGCTTTAGCATCAGTCCTTCCAATGAGTATTCAGGACTGATTTCCTTTAGGATGGACTGGTTGGATCTTCCTGAAGTCCAAGGGACTCTCAAGAGTCTTCTCCAACACCACAGTTCAAAGGCATCAATTCTTTGGTGCTTAGCTTTCTTTATAGTCCAACTTTCACATCCATACATGACTACTGGAAAAACCATAGCTTTGACTAGACAGACTTTGTTGGCAAAGTAATATCTCTGCTTTTTAATATGCTATCTGGGTTGGTCATAACTTTTCTTCCCAGGAGCAAGCGTCTTTTAATTTCATGGCTGCAGTCACCATCTGCAGTGATTTTGGAGCCCAAGAAAATAAAATCTGTCACTGTTTCCATTGTTTCCCCATCTGTTTGCCATGAAGTGATGGGACTGGATGCCATGATCTTAGTTTTCTGAATGTTGAGCTTTAAGCCAGCTTTTTCACTCTCCTCTTTCACTTTCATCAGGAGGCTCTTTAGTTCTTCACTTTCTGCCATAAGAGTGGTGTCATCTGCATATCTGAGGTTATTGATATTTCTCCCGGCAATCTTGATTCCAGCTTGTGCTTCATCCAGTCCAGCATTTCTCATGATGTACTCTGCATATAAGTGAAATATAAGTTAAATATACCAACCTCGTGGTAGGGCCAAAAGGAAAAAAAAAAAGAAAGAAAAGGTAATGAAACAAAAAAACCAAACCAAAAGACGAACATGCAGCAAAGGCCATCTGTGGCCTGGGCAACGTGAGATACTAACTCTCTGGCCCTTTACAGAAAGCTTCGTTGGCACAGATTTTCACTGAAATTGCAAATGAATTCCCAGGAGACTCAGATCACAGACTCAATCACTAAAAGCTACCTCTTCTGTATTTCTTTTATTTACTTATAACTAGTTATTTGTTCATAAATATTTACTTGGCTCTGCCAGGTTTTAGCTGAGCCACACAGGGTCTTAGTTGTGCCTTGTGGACTCTTAGTTGTAGCATGTGGGATCTAGTTCCCTGGCTGGGGACTGAACCTGGGTCCCCTGCATTGGGAACGTGGAGTCTTAGCTACTGGACCACCAAGGAAGTCCCGGTATTTCTCTGAGATGTTTGACCTCTTGGCTGACTTTGTCAATTTTCTTGTTGTCTCCCCTTCCCGCCCTCCCGCCAAAGAAATACAAGCCCTCGGACCCTGCATTTGCCTACGTGCAGCTGACCCACGACGAGCTCATTCAGCTGGTCCTCAAACAGAAGGAAACGATCAGCAAGAAGGAATGTCAGGTGCGCCAACTGGAAGACTACATCGACAACCTGCTGGTCAGGGTCATGGAGGAGACCCCGAACATCCTCCGGGTTCCCTCTCAGGTCGGCAAAAAAGCAGGAAAGATGTGATCCGCCGGCCTCCAGCATCGAGACTCTGCCGTGAGTCTGTCTCCACCAGCTCCTGAGGCCGAGGACTCGCTGTGCCCGACAGCCGGGCACAGATTGCCATCTTCCTCCTAGGTTATCTGGCAGGAGTCCCTCCCACCCACGGAAGCCAGGTCAATGACTACAACGGATCTTTTCACTGTCCATTCCCAGGGTTTCATTTTTAAATGCCACTGTGCCTTTAACCACGTTGTAAATATTTTATGGTCTGACCGGAGACATGGTCATAAGATCTGATCCTGGCCCAGAGGTTCAGATGGCACTGGGGGGTATTAATTAATGTATTTTAAACATTGGGATTTTCTTTCTTTGAATTTGAGATTTTTAAAGTACATCTCCCCCCGGTCTTTAAAGCTTCAGGTGAGATGACAAGGACCAGGCGATTGGGGCTGTGTTGCACATACCTTCTTGGCATTTGAGTAGCTCAGGCATGGCATTTTGGCTGCAGATGCTAAATTTTTGATACCGTGTAAACGTGCTTGACTCCTCGGACTTGGTCTTTTGTTTTGACTGGAGCAGAGGAGTGCAGAGTGTGCCTTTGAGATTTATAACAAGCTGCTTTTTCCAGACATCAGCCTCTACACCACAGTAGCCTTTAAAATCTGCTCTTTATCAATGGAGAGGGGCTGTCTATGGAGGGAAGCAGACCAGGAGACTTAGAGTCACTTTGCACTCAAGGGAATTGGTCAAAACCCCTCCTCTGGTGATCACAGAGCCCCTGTGACTGGAGTGGCCGAGACAGTGCCTTGATTAGCCATCGAGTGCCCCAGGCGCTTGCTAAAATGGTTCTACCAGGTGTGGAGCGATGGCAGGGGGTCCGTTGGCCCTCTCCCCCCATGTCTTCGCTTGGCTCCCTGGTTTCCTTGGCAGCTCTTCGTGGCCTCTTCCCTCCTTAGTATAACATTGTGAAGAGCAAGATGATATCTATTTTTAGATGGCTGTGTTTTTAAAACTAGATTGACACATTTTTTTTTTTTTTTAAACTAGGACCCCTTAACTAATAGCACCAGTTCAGATTCTTCAGGGCTTCCCTGGTGGTTCAGCGGTAGAGAATCCTGCTGCCAATGCAGGAGATGGGGGTTCTATCCCTGGGTTGGGAAGATCCCCTGGAGACTCTTCAGGTAATTTCATTGTTAGTAACCCGATATTAGAATGTTTTCTATATTACTCATTTTTTGTTGTTGTTCCAGTTGAGACAGAATCTCATCAAATCCCGACATCTCTCCTTGGGAGAGAATGTCATAGGCCAAGGGCGTGGGTAGGGCTTGAGGAGAGAGCAGTTATTAAACGGGACTCTCTCTGTGTTCATTCTTGTATTGAAATTAAGAGGCAAGATGATTGGCAGTGGGATTCCTTCTCAGGATCACATCTGCTGCCACAGTAGTTAATATCAGCACTTTAATCTGAAGGATGATACTGTAACTTGATTGAACTAATTCACTTTTAATTATCGATAGCTGTTTTATTTAATACCTTCCTACATACTGGGGACCACTGTAAACCTCTCAGATGACTTGTATTTTTATAGTGCTACAAGATTTATTTACATCCCTATAAAGAGAACTGGATGTTTGCTTGAACTCTGGAGATATACGTGTATGTATTTGTTATGCAGTGTTTTGTACTTGATGTCAGTGTACTTGGACTGTGATAACCCTCGTACACTGGGTGGCAGGGGCCCTGAGTGGTTTCTCCCAGGAAGAGTTCACGTGGAGACCCGAGTTCTTCCCAAAAGCTTTTTGTTGTGGGAGATCTGCTGCTAGGACCTCGGGGATGGGACCCGGTCCGTGTTTAAGAGCGAATTCCTCTGCTCTGAGATGCCACTCGAGAACTCTGAAGAATGAAGGACAATCAACTTCAAGAGTGCCTGGTTTCTACCAACTGCTGGAAAAAAATTCCACAGGTAGCATTCCTGCACCTCTCAAGGATGCTGGTTAACACCTGTCCTTGAGGACTCTGCTGTGAGGGAGAACTCGGTTGGGAAAGCTGGAGCAACAGCTCTGAGCTGTTCACAGGGGCAGGTGGACTGGAGGGCTGGAGCTCCTGCAGCCAGTGTGGGTCTGAGGGCTTACACCCACGTGTCTGCACCAGGAGAGTCTGGTTTAGCCTCTGGCCGCTGAGTTCATGCTCACTGAACTGATGAGTCCTGGGAGGCCCTGCTTGGCTGCCCACCTCCCACCCCCAGAAGACCAGTCAGTACTTCAGTGAAGCATCCAGTGAAATACCAAACACCTTGTGATGAACTTCCACTGGAGGTCAGCATCTAGGAAAAAAATAGTCAATCCTTTGCCCAGTTGTTTCATATCATCTCTGTTGCTGGACTTTGACAGATGTCTGCCCACCCCTTTTATTTCCTGTGGGTTAGCCTCCCCAGGTAGTGGGATGGAAGAGCAAGAAAGTCTGCCCTTCGCCACATGAACAGCCATTGACCCGGAGTGGAGGGTGTGTGGGCAGTGAGTGGCACACATGTGTGGTTTCCAGCTCTGCTGACAGTGGGGGCTCAGAAGGGCACAGAGTGGGGAGGGTCCACGACCCTTAGCCACCTGCCAGACTGAAGGCCAGAGGCAACTTGTTGTAAAATTAGGCACGGTCTTCACTCCCCATGCCCCTTCTCTTTTAGACCCATTCACCGATGAATGGTCCCTCAAGGCTGAAGGATCTGTTGCCCTCAGCGGGGCGGAGAGCTTACCCCTCCAGTTTCTACACCAATCTCAAACCTGTGGTTTTCTCAGTATCTATCGTGTGAGCTACTGACGTGACCTCTTCCTCCCTCTGATTGAAAGCTCACCCAGCATTTCTGGATTATAGAATTCTTATTTCCTGCCTTGTTACTTTGGGAATTTTGAATTTCTTTGCTTTTGTTTTTGAGAAGTAACCTAAAAACTTCCTACAACACTAAATAAAATGGTACTGGTACTACCTTTCAAAGTTTTGTGTTTGTGGTTTTGTATGGGTGTGATAAGAATTTCTGGCTTCCTGCAGAATCTCTTTTAGGGGGTGACCAGTGTTTCTCAGCCCATGAGGGTCTCTTGCCTGGGTTCCTGCTGCTGCCACTCTATCTGGTGCCCAGGGGCCCCAGTGCCCTTTCTCCTGCGGGGGTTGGGGTATCTCTGATGACCTCCCTATGACACAACCCATATTTTGGGCTGGAAGGGACTCTAGCATTTATTAGCTGAGCATTGTTTGAATTTCCTGTCCCTAGTGATACAGGCTAACACCTTTTCCTTAAGCTGAGCAGAGGAACAAGCCACGTTCTTGATTCACCTCCACCCTGCACCACCCTGCACCACCCCCCACCACACACACACACTTCTTCACCCCCGCCCCACTGATTTCCCAAAGAGTGAAATCCTGACTTTTGGAGCTTCGTTTGAACTCACCCTGCGTTCAGGACTGCCCAGATCTAGGACCCAGGTCTCTGGTTCCACAAATGTAGCTCATTCATTTCTGAGTAGAGGGGATTATGGCTGTAAAAGACTCCTCCTGAGCTCATTCTACTAATCTCCAACCCTTCCCCGAAGAAGTGAGAGGTCTGCCTGCCTCAACCCAGGGTCCCAAGCTCTCCGAGTGGAGGGGATGCTCTTAGGGATGAAAGTCACATTGTAGAGGGACAGACGCAGGTGGACCCTGGTCACTTCCAGGTCGGGTGGGGGAAGCTTCCTGAGGGCCTCCCCGGTTTGGGTGGAGGGGTCTGTTACCCAACCGGATGTAGATGGTGGAACCACCGTGTAAAATGATACAAAGCTGGTTTCTCTTAAAACATACAACCTTCCAGGTTTGGTCCAAACAATCAAAAAGCTCTCTGGAAAGGGTCTCCAAGGAAGGAATGTTTGTACAAATGAGCCCCAACTCTGCCCTGAGATTCATCTCCCTTGCTTTTTTGGGGGGGCACCCTACCTACCTCCCCATGGAAAACATCACAGGGTACCGTTCCCACTCTGACCACAGCCAAAGCATCAGCACCATGCACATTCCCAGCCCTCAGACCCTGTCTCTAAGCCGATCGGGGGTGCCATCTTTTGGACTCTGCAGTCTCCCCATCCTGAGAAGGTGGGAACAATCTCTTTGCCTTCAAGTTCAAAGCTCTAAGCTGAGCTCTGTGGGGCCAGCGGTTCACAAAGCCACGAAACCTTCCAAGGGAAGATGTCCTCATGTGGCCTTGTGATGTTTGACTATCTTACACACACCTGTATCCTGAGCCCTAGAAACAGTCACCCTGGTGACACCAGCAGGTCCTCAGAACTGAGAGGAAGCTGCTCCGTCCTTGTACATCAAGTGCTCACTTCAGGCTAAAACTTGACCACAAAAGGAAGGCCTGTTTGTTGAGTTCCTGCATTTCACTCAGCACTGCTGAGCACTGTTTCCAGTTCTCATCAAGGTAGATAATATCTCCATTGTGCAAATGAGGAAACGGAGACTTTCAGAGGCATCAGAACTGGAGTTTGCCTGGGGTCCCAGAGCAGGTAGTTAAAAAAGGATTTGAACTCACCTATCCAACCTGGGGTTCTAGAACAGGTGTCAAACTATGACCTCACTCTTGTTCATGTGGCCCTCAAACCAAGGGTGATTTTTCCTGGCAGTGCTCTAGTAGTCCAGGGGAAGGACATTGCACTTTCACTCCTATGGTCCTGGATTTAATTCTTCATCAAGGAACTAAGATCCCATATGCAAAAAAAAAAAAAAAAACAAACCACACACACACACAAAAACCCAACCCCAACAACAACAAAACAAGGATGATTTCTCCTCTTTTTTTTTTAATGTGGGATGAACCAGTCTAGAGATCAAATGGCCAGAATGACTGTAGTCAACAGCATTGCACTGAATACTGGAGATTTTTACATTTTTTTAAAACAGTCAAAATAACAATAATTCATGACATTCAAATTTCGGTGTCTACACAATTTTATTGGGATACAGCTGAGTTCATTGTCTATGTCTGAGTAATTGTCTATGGCTGTGTCCATCCTGCAAAAGCAGACTTGAGTGGTTAAAACAAAAACTTTCGAATCCACCAAACTAAATATTTGCTTTCGGGCCCTTTTAAGAAAATGTCTGTGGACACCCAGTCTAGGATTACTTTGGGGGGCCAAAGAGACAATATTCTGAGTGACCTGAAATACTGGAGGATGGGAACAGGCAGGGAAAGTGGAGCCCGTGACCCAACCCCACTCAAGCAAGGGCCTATAAGCCACGGCTCCCGAGGAGGGAAGTTCCGGTGTGATTGAGCTCTAGGCCTGTGGCCACCTCCTCAGAGTTGCCAGGTGCCTTTGTTCCTGGGAGATGAAGAAACCCAACACAGTGATCCTCAGCCAGGGGGAGGGAGAGAGTAAACAACAGGAAAAGGGAAAGTGAATATGAGCGAGGGCCCTGGTCGTGCCCTGGACTGAGGCTGTCACCACTGTTGTCAGAGGAGAATCAGCATCTGCTGAAAAGCTGAGATGACCAGAACCTAGTCAGAAAAGCTCCAAGGCCCAGGTTGGCGAGGAGAGTGGGTCCTCCAGGCTCAGAGTGAAACTGGGTTAGAGAGTCATCTGAGCTGGAAGAAGCCCGGGGTGAGGCCTTGAGAGAAGCCCAACCCCACCTCCCCTCAGTTACTCACTCCAGACTAAAAATGATCCTGCCACTGAGGAATTCCATCTATGTGTGGCCTCTTACAGGCCTACCCAGGACGGGTGTCCACAGGAGCTGAACAGCCTTTTGGTGTAACAGGCATTCCTGGGACACAGGGATGAGACAGCCAGGTCATTCTCAGGGAGACTTGTAACAAAGTCAGACAGGCAGACCACTAACGAACACACACATGTAACCAGAGATGACAGGCCAGAGGCCTTCCATTGGCCTTCCTCTCTGGCCTCCTCTCCAGAAAGAACTCTGGCCTCGAGGTCAGAATTTCACATCTGGACCACGTCTGAGGCATCTTTTCCAATGGCCTTCACTCCTCAGTAGCTTTCTGCTCTAATCCAGCCCATCTGGGCACTCAGCATTCCAAAAGCTGATGTGCCAAGTACCCTGTGGGCTCTGGCTTTAGGGACAAGAAACATGGCTCCAGCCTCACAGGCTTGGGGAGGAGCTGGGGAGAGGGCTTTGAGAAGCATCTGTTAAACAGATCATCACTGTCACTGAAGGACACTTAATTCTTAACCCGGGCCACCTGCATTGCAGGCAGAGTCTTTACTGTCTGAGCCACCAGGGCAGCCCTAAGTCTTCGTAGAGTTTGTATTGGAAGGAAAGGCACCAAGGATGATACGTATGTCCTGATTTCCCAGAGGAAGACAAATGAATTTCCTAAATAAATGGTTTTCTTCATGAGAACGTGAACCTTAGACTTGCATGTCTTAGGAGAGCGCGCCATCTTCTGGCCTGGGTCCTGACTACCTCCCTGTCTGTTTGCGTCTGAGGGTGAGGCTCTCTGAGACCATCACACACTTGCAGCTGGAAGAGAATTACCTCTCCACCCCTGGAGTTGCTAGCTGTGTGTGTGCTCAATCATGACTGACTCTTTGGGACCCCATGGACTATAAACCTGCCAGGCGCCTCTGTCCATGGGATTTTCCAGGCAAGAATACTGGAGTGGGTTGCCATTTCCTCCTCCAGGGGATCTTCCTGACCCAGGGATTGAACTCGAGTCTCCTGCATCTCCTGTATTGCAGGCAGATTCTTTACCACTGTGCCACCTGGGAAGGCCCAGAGTTGCTGGATCATAAAACTGCTCTTCCACTTTACTATGAGAAATGTCAGGGAAAGCAGAATTTCAGGGCTTCTGTCATGGGTAGATGACTCTGTAGTGAAATCCCACTTAAAAAAAAAAATGCAGTTAAGTTCATGATCTGCACAAAACTGGGATGAGCGGCGTCAGATACTGTTCTCTGTGGTAATGTAAAGACATACTCCCAGGGCCAGTTATATTCCTTTTAGGGACATGTTTACCCTCCCAGTTGGAGGAGGAAATGGCAACCCATTCCAGTATTCTTGCCTGGAGAATCCCATGGACAGAGGAGCTTGGTGGGCTACAGTCCATGGGTCGCAAAGAGTCAGACACGACTGAACGACTTTACTTTCACTTTACCCTCCCAGTAAGGATGTCGATTGCACTGTCTGAAACTAACATCTTCTAAAATCTGCTAATGCCAGAGACTGCCTGAAATTCTCCAAGATCAAACAGAGAAGCAGAAATTCCCCACATACTTTCAGCATGGGCTGTAATAACACCCGTCTGTTTTCTTGGAGTCAGAGGGACTGGCCACAGTTCTTTGTAACTTTAACTCAATTGTCTTATTTTTCAAACATAATTGATTCTAAAACTTTCAAGTGTTAAAAAACATTTATTTATTTATGTATTTATGCCACACCACATGGCTTGTGGAATCTTAGTTCCCTGACCAGGGATTGAACCTGGGCCCTCAGCAGTGAAGGCACAAAGTCCTAACTACTAGGCTACCAGGGAATTCCTGAAAACCTTTATTCTTGATGAGTGCAATTGGGATTTACTTATGAGAAAACACATCCTCTTTGCTGACACTTATGTTATATTCAAACATGACATACAAAATCTCTCATTTGTGAGCTTGGTTTCTGGAACATTACTAGAGGCACATTTTTGCTTGATTCTTTGATCTATACTATACCACGCCAGGAACTTCGGAGCTAGAATCTTGGAGCATCTTAAAGCTTAAGGTTTTAAAAACAACTCAATTTGCTTAAATTCTTCAGACTGCCAAGGGCCTCACTAACCTCCATAGTTTTTCTCTCCAACTCCCTTAGACATTTCTTGCCTGGTCTCTGGAAGCCTCCCAGGTTGTCACTCTGCAAAGAGAGGAAACAACGTGCTTGTAGGGAAGCTGCTTTGGAAAGAACACAATTTCCTGCTCTCTCAATACACTACTCTCCCTTTTAGGCCACAAATTTTGTACTATGGCCAGAATCAACATTTATTAAGGGTCCGTCTAGTCAAGGCTATGGTTTTTCCTGTGGTCATGTATGGATGTGAGAGTTGGACTGTGAAGAAAGCTGAGCGCTGAAGAATTGATGCTTTTGAACTGTGGTGTTGGAGAAGACTCTTGAGAGTCCCTTGGACTGCAAGGAGATCCAACCAGTCCATTCTAAAGGAGATCAGCCTGGGATTTCTTTGGAAGGAATGATGCTAAAGCTGAAACTCCAGTACTTTGGCCACCTCATGAGAAGAGTTGACTCATTGGAAAAGACTGATGCTGGGAGGGATTGGGGGCAGGAGGAGAAGGGGACGACAGAGGATGAGACGGCTGGATGGCATCACTGACTCGATAGACGTGAGTCCGAGTGAACTCCGGGAGTTGGTGATGGACAGGGAGGCATGGCGTGCTGCAATTCATGGGGTCGCAAAGAGTCGGACACGACTGAGCGACTGAACTGAACTGAATTGAGAAAAAGGAGAGTCGGTGATACCCTTGGCGCTTTAGAAAGAATTGTTTGTGGCTGGCAACAGTTTTTTGTTTGTTACGTGCGTCCACAGCGATAGAAAGCTCACTCAAGAGTAACCCCGAGCCTAGACGGCCAACCTCAAACTAAGTACAGATCGCGGGGAATCCAAAGAAACAGTCCAGACCAGGAACCTCCTTTCCTCGATCACGTTTCTACCCGAGTCCGCAGAGGAACGGACCGGAAGCCGCGGAGAAGGTACCTACAGTACGGCTGTTACGCTGGCCGGAAGAGGAAGGTGCAACCCTACAAGAGTCCGCTCCTACTTCCTGTTTCGGCACAGTTGCTGTTGTGGGCGGTAGGGTCGGTTAGCTGCTTGGGCTCTGGACCGCTTGTGCGATGCCGGGTGGAGGCCGCTGTCCCGATTGCGGCTCCGCTGAGCTAGTGGAAGACTCGCACTATTCCCAGAACCAGCTGGTGTGCTCCGACTGCGGCTGCGTGGTCACCGAGGGCGTTCTTACGACCACCTTCAGTGACGAGGGCAACCTTCGAGGTACCTGTGAGGGCTTTTCGGAGGCCATGGATACAGCCTGGGGCGATGGAGGGATTGACGTCAGATGCTTCTTATCTCTTGCCGTCTCCCTGTCATGAGCACACTTAAATATGGGAGAAAACAGTGAAAGTGAACGAGTGAACTTCAGATCAGGGGCTGCCATTATCTGTTTTCTTAGCACCATATCTGTTACGTGTAGTAAATGAAACAGAGAGAAACAAAGTTCCACTGAATTTACCTAATTTGCCTATTTGGAAGCATTATATCAATAGGTCAGTGTTGTGTGAATGTGGGAACTACTACTACCCCGAAGCAGTTTTGAAAATTAATTGGCAAAAACTTATTTTTCTTTTTTTCATTTGTGTTCAAAGTCCCTGACCAGTGCAGCCCTCAAAATCTACAGGCAGGAAAATTGCCTGAATTGAATGTACAGGAGGGGTGGCTGGAAATTTGGAACACTTGGAACTGCTTTAATGCTAGTCCTAATTTTCTAAAGCTTTCTGTGTATTTGGTACTGCTTGTGGTTATAGAAAACCAGATGGACGTTTTACCTGCAAAGATGAGCACCTTCTGTGAGCTGGGGAGTGGATACCTGATGATTTGGATTCTGCTCCCTGGTTTTGTGTGGTGGGAGGGCAGGGGTCCGTGAATAGAGACTAAACAAGCTATTTTTTGTCCATTGTCTTACAGAAGTAACATATTCTCGAAGCACCGGGGAAAACGAACAAGTTAGTCGAAGCCAGCAACGAGGTGAGAATCAACCTTTTATGACACAGTGGCTTTAAAGAAAATTCTCCTTATGGTCCAGCTCGTCTGCTTGTTTTTTCTGTTTTCAGCATTATTATGTAAAGGTAGAGAAGAAGAGAATGGTAATTAGAAATAAAGGATTGAGGTGGTTCTAAGAGAGGTAGCAATTAGATGGAAGGTTTAAGTCTGCTTGGGTATGTTTGAGGTAGATTCGAGGAACCCAGGTCAAAGCTTGGTCACAAATCAAACCAACTTCCAAAAGATGAGGCACTGAAGTGTTGACTTCTTTCCACAAATGTCTTTGTGCTTTTCAAATGGCCTTACCAAGTGTCACTCTTATCATTGTAGAAAGGTCCATTATTTGTGCATGTGGTATCTGAGGTGAGTTTAACAGAACTTGCTGGGAGCTCCTTTGACTCCTTCACGTATAATATCATGTCATCTGCAAACATGATATGAAGTGACATTTTTACTTCTTTCTAATTTAGATTCCTTTTAGTTTTCCTCTCTGTTTGCTATGGCTAGACCTTCCAAAGCTATGTTGAATAAAAGTGACGAGTGTGGGCATCTTTGTCTTGTTCTTAATCTTATAGGAAATGCTTTCAGCTTTTCACCATTGAGTATGATGTTGCTGTGAGTTTGTCGTATATGACATTTATTATATGTTGTTCCCTCTAGACCCACATTCTGGAGATATTATTATTATTATTGTAAATGGATGTTGCATTTTATCAAAAACTTGTTCTGCATCTATTGAAATGATCAGGCTTATTCTCAGTTTGTTCATGTGGTGTATCACACTGATCTTTGCATCCCTGGGATAAACCCCACTCAATCCAGTTGTCTGATCCTGTTAACATATTGTTGGAAATGCCTCTAACTCCTGTCGTGGGTTTTCCTAGGTCTTCGCCGAGTGAGAGACCTCTGTCGAGTGCTGCAGCTGCCACCAACATTTGAGGACATGGCAGTTGCCTACTACCAACAGGCACACCAGCTCGCTGGCATCCGCACAGCCAGGCTGCAGAAGAAGGAGGTGCTGGCTGGTTGCTGCGTCCTAATCACCTGCCGGCAGCGTAACTGGCCCCTGACCATGGGGACCATCTGCACCCTGCTGTATGCAGATCTGGATGTGTTTTCTGGAACCTACATGCAGATAGTGAAGCTCCTGGGGCTGGATGTGCCATCTCTGTGCTTGGTGGATCTAGTAAAGACCTACTGTAGCAGGTACCTGCCTGGGGGAGACACGGGGGTGGCATGGGTTCAGACCCGAATCCTTTTACTTCCAGCTGTCTCTTTTTGAGCAAGTCCATTCTACGAGGATGGACTTCTCCTCCTATGCCTGGCGCTGGTCGGGTGAATCCCATTTTACGTTTCTAGAATGTTGAATCATTTTCAAACCCCTTCGCTGTCATAGCAGCCTGATGCTGTAGGAGGGTTAAGTATCAGCTTTGGCACGGGGCTTCTGGGTTGTACCACTCAGGCCTGCTTGACTAAATGCCACAGCCCTGCCTCAGCAGGATCACGTTGTGTGTGATTAGAGCTGAAAGAGTATGAGCAAACTGACAGAGCTGGAGTTAGAAGGTAATTTTTTTATTTAATAAGTAGCTGTGTTCTTTTCTTTTTGTTCTGACAAATATGGTAGAAAGCAAAGGCAGTCAGTGTCGAATGACCTTGAGTTTGAAGCTTGGTCACTTCTACGCTGGATGACTGTGGGCAAGTTTTTCGACTCTTAAATGTACATAACAGGCTGTTGAGTAGATTAGAGAACATCTTGTAAAGCACTCACTCAGAATGAGGGCTGATGCTGGGGGCGGGCGGGGTTGTCGGTAGACGTTAGTGCCCTTCCACACTCTCTCGCCCTTCACCTCTCCTGCAGGAGACTCTCCCTGACTTCTCTTGGTACCTGAATAAAGTTGCTACCCAGCAGGCTTGTGTGTTCCCGAAAGATTAGCATAGCTTGCCTATCATCTGCGCTTTGGAAGAGCTGTCTCCCTGAGGTACTGAGACCAGACCCTCATTTTGGTTATTTCAGCTTCAAGCTGTTTGAAGCCTCCCCATCTGTGCCAGCCAAGTACGTGGAAGACAAAGAGAAGATGCTGTCGCGAACACTGCAGTTGGTGGAGCTGGCCGATGAGACGTGGCTGGTGACTGGGCGGCACCCCTTGCCTGTCATCACCGCCGCCACTTTCCTGGCGTGGCAGTCCCTGCGGCCTTCAGATCGGCTGACCTGTTCCCTTGCCCGATTTTGTAAATTGGCGAATGTAGACCTGCCCTACCCCGCTTCCTCCCGCCTGCAGGAGCTGCTGGCTGTGCTGCTGCGGATGGCCGAGCAGCTGGCCTGGTTGCAGGTTCTGAAGCTTGACAAACGGTCTGTGGTCAAGCATATCGGCGACCTCCTCCAGCACCGCCACATGCTGGTCCGCAAGGCCTTTCGGGACGGAACAGCTGAGATGGACGCTGGGGAGAAGGAGCCGCAGGGCCAGGGGCAGGGGCAAGGACTGGGAGACAGGGATGTGGGGAGTAGCTCTTTAGAGCTGCCTGCGGGCAAGCGGCCCGCCAGCCCCGCCCTCCTCCTACCACCCTGCATGTTGAAGCCCCCAAAGCGAGTCTGCCCCATCCCCCCTGTCTCCACGGTCACTGGAGATGAGGACATTTCTGATAGTGAAATCGAGCAGTATTTGCGTACCCCTCAGGAAATTAGGGACTTCCAGAAGGCCCAGGCAGCTAGACAAGCTGCCCAGAGTGTTCCAAACCCCACCTGATGCACATTGGGCATTGAGGGCGCTTCCTCTCATCTGATGACTTGCTAACTGGCCTGACACAGCCAGAGGAATCACTGTCCACAAGCCCTCGGGTGTTTCTATTCTCATTTAAGGGACCCAAGAGGGGTTGTGCATCCCAGAGGTGAAGTCAGAAGGAGCGTGGGGACACCTGGGTTGGAGAGAGTCCCATCCCTTGGTCCAAGAGAGCGGCTTGCCTCCCTCCGGGTTCTGTGGGCTGGCTTTCTCTCGGGCTGTTGGGGCAGCGTCAGGGGCTCTTCTGCTCCCGGATTGGATTGCATACACGGCTGCCGCGGGGCTGGTGGAACCTATGCTGGTGTGGATCATGGGTATTCCCAGCGTTACCAGCCCTCAGAGGATGGGAACCGAGCAACCCTTGGCCCTGTGTTTGTTCACAGACCCTGTGGGCTTATGTGTACAGTGTTACAGATCCTCTCTCATCACAAAAGGACCGTGGGTGGAGGAGTAAGGTCATAGCTCAAAGGGCTTTGCAAAATTTTAATATATTAAAACAAGAGGCATCTGCTAGAAAACATTCTATTGTATAAAACCCGAGCTTTTAAAAACATGTTTTCTTTGGCACTTTTCATCCCCTCCCTCCCCTTTCCCCAGCGTATTGCAAAAAGCTCTCCAGTGCTAAGGCATTGGCGGGGTATGTAAACAGCAGCCAGCATACGTGGAAGAATAATATGAAGCGCTTTTTTTGCCTTTTTTTTTTCCTTCTAATATTGTCTGTGCAGCAAGCATAAATAACAGGATCCATCTCAGGGCGTGTGGGTTTTCTCCCTTTCCCCTGTCTGTCTGCTCTCGCCTTGGCGATCAGGCTGGAATGATATGGAGACTGGGCTGAGTTTCCCTCCACTTTGATCGTGTGCTGTAATCAAAGGCTGGTGGTTGCTCTTTAGGTTGGGGAAAATATGAGTGTTGGAGTTTAAAAGTAGTGAAGGCACAGGTCCCAGGTGATTGGCAGGGACCCTACCCTTTGCCTTGGGGATTGGGCTTCAGTGGGGCAGGAAGCTGGTTTTATTTTTTTGGAGGTTTCTGATAGGGACCTAGACATCAGATCATTGATGATTCTCCTGTCTGGCCTCATGGAGGTGGGGAGGCCTCTTAGTCCCTGGGAGGTGGAAGGCTGTGCCATTAACAGTAATGCTTTTCCAGCACCACCTGAAGCCTGGCGGCTGCGCCCCTCTTCAGAGCGTTTTTTTCAGTAGGACTACGTTTGAGGCAGGACTACCTTCAGCCCCAAATCGAAGTACTAGCTCTGCTGTCCTCCCCAGGTACCTGGCAGTCAGCGTCTTAGGTGTAAGACCTTAGCTTTGTCCTGAAAGGCCCCGTGAGCCCTCCCATGTGGGTCTTGTCCGGGTCCTGTGGGAATGGCCTCCAGCCCTAATCCTGTACCCCTCCTTCCACTTGCCCCCTCCCTTCCAGAGAGCTGGTTGGTCCCAGCTGCCTTTCACGCGGTCCGCTTTCTCCTTTTGCATAGTTAATTCCAAAAAGCAGCACCTTGTTCCCTCTGGCTTGTCCTGGTCACCTGGCTCATCTGCTAGGCTCCCTAGTTAGCCAGAGTCGGGGTGGGAGAGAGGCTCTGGGGTGTGGGCACAGAGGGGAGACTTCGGAGGAGGGCGGTTAGGCGAGAACGCCTCACTCAGGCTCCATCACAGTGTTCCCAGTAAGGCGGATGCCGCCAGTGAGGCGGGTGTACCTTATAAGGGGCCCGCCCGAGCTGTCCCCGCCACTCTTGGTCGCACCGCAGACCGGCAGGACTTTAGCCCGCAAGCCTGGATGGCAGGTGCTGCCGAAAACCGGCCTGGGCCGGGACGGAAACCTACCCCGCCCGCGGTCCAGGGATTGTCTGTCGCTACGCCGGGGAGGCCCGCCCCGTAGTGGTGGGCCTGCGCCTTTTCCTCCCCCGGCCTCCAGGACTACAGCTGGAGAGCCCAGGTGCAGCGAGGCACCTCCACTCCAACCTGGGGGCGTACCGATCGACGTCTCTGGGGCGCCCCCCGCCCCTCTGCGAGAAGCGGGGTCAGGAGCCCGCACGGCCAACTCGTGCCGAAGCGGTGCCCGCGCCCACCCTAGACGGTGGTCTCGCTTTTCCAGAGGCCAGTCTTCATGCAGCCGCCGCCAGCCGCCTCCGCGCCGCTCGAGGGGACGTCATCGTACTTGCCGCCCTTGGGAGCGCCGTTGAGGCTGGCCGAGTTGAGCGGGTACGAGCGGCGCTTGCTCTCCTTCTCCAGCGCGCCGCCCCGGAGGTTGTCGCGGCTGGCGCTGCGGCGCTGGCCCGGCCGGCCGGCCTCGGGGGGCGGCGCTGCGCTCGTGTCGCTGCCCTCGGACAGCGTGAGCGCGGCCTCGCCCTCGAGCCGGGGCCCGGCGCCCGGGCTGTGGCGGCTGCTGCCCAGGTAGCTCTCGGACGGGCTGTGGTGCGGGCTGCCACTCTCGCTTGACTGTAGCTCGGCCGCCCCGGCCGCGCCCCCGCGCAGCGCCCGGAGCCGGTTCTTGCCGCCGGCCTCCCCCGCGCGGTGCCCCTTGGCGCGGCTCTTGTGGCCCCGGCGGCCGTGGTGCAGGTTGTTGGGATGGCGCTGGCCGAGGCCGGCCCGGGGACCCGGGGGCTCGGGCTCCCCCTCCCCGCGGGCCGCCGCCTCCGCCTCGCATGCCTGGCTCTGCGCCAGCTGCAGGTTGGTGAGCTTGCAGGGCCCCGGGGGCGGCGCGTGGCCGCTGCTGCCGCTCGGGGACGACTTGAGAGACGGGGGTCCTTCTCCGAACACCGGGGACCCGTCTTCGGGGCCGGCAGGCACGGCCCGCGGGGAGGCGCGGGATCCCGAGGCCGGGGGCCGGCAGGCGCGCCAGGAGGCCCTGACGTCCCTACGCCTGGCACAGTGGTGGGTGAAGACGAAGAGACCCAGGGCGGAGGCCGCCACGCCGTACAGACAGCTGCACACAACCCGGGGCAGCCAGCGCTGCGACACCGTCAGCGCCCCGCAGGCCCACGTGGCCAGGTAGAGGAAATGCGTGGTCACCAGCGCCCCCAGCTGGACTCCCGGAGAATAGAGGCCATCACCGTCCTCCGGGGGCCCGGGCGTCACCATCCCTGTGCTTCCAGCCGCCAGGAGGGAACCTGAGTCACTCAGGAGGGGGCCGCTGCTCCTGAGCCTGGTGGAACCCCTCAGCTCCTCCCTCGGCTCCAGAGAGACCCGGCCGGTGCCCCCCTTTGGGCTCTGTGCCAGGGGACCCCGTAAGCGCAGCCCTGCGCACAGGAAATAGATCCAGGTGATGAGCAGAATCAAAGCCACCGGGATGTAGAAGGCGCCTAGGCTTGGGCGCCACACCAGCCAGCAGCTGTGGGGAGACACGGCGTGTATGAGGTGGGGCTCCGAGGCCGGGTGGGTGGGGAGGCGGCTCCGGCCACATGCAGGGGTTGGGGCTGGGTGACTGGCTGGGCAGGTGGGTGGTACCCCCCGTGGTGAGGAGTAGGAGGCACCCCGCCAGGCAGGGAGGTCAGTGGGGGGCAAGACGCTCACTAAGGGCTGTGGTCCCGGTAGTTGTGGATGTTGACAGCGGCCGTGATGCCACAGATAATGAGTGGGATCCCTCCCGCGATCAGATAGAACCTGGAGAGAGGGGGTTTGGGGGTCAGAGAGATGGGGAACAAGGAGGGGACCTGGTACTCAGAACCCTCACCGAGGGGTCTCCACCCCATTCTCCTTCCCCGGAAAGTCGTGTTCGAGTTTTTTTTCCAGGGATGCAAGGCCCCTCTAGGGCAGGTCATAGGTCCCTAGGGGATTTGGCCAAGACTGCTCTAAGAGACAGAGGCCAGAATTGCTTTCTGTCCCTCTAAACAGCATGGAACCCAGTGCTGCTCTGGTTCCCAGGATCCCTGCCCAGTGCCCTGCAAAGTTGCTTACTTCCTTGCCGTGGTATGCCTCAAAACCCCAAGGGGGCACCCCCTCCATGGCACTGGGCAAACCTGGTGCCACCTAGGCCCTTGCCTCTCCTGCCTTTTTGCTTTTTAATGGCCACAGGGTCTTAGTTCCCCAATTAGCAACCGGACTCAGGCCATGGTAGTGAAAGCACCAAGTCCTAACCACTGGACTGCCAGGGAAGCCCCCCACCTCCTCTTGTGATCTCCCAGGACCTTGGACCCACCCTGCATCCACCCTGGGAGAACAGCCTTTGATGTCTTTCCCGCACCCCCGGAGCCCTTCCCCACCGCAAAGCTGACAGATGGAAGTGCCTACCGCAGCATGGGTCGGGGGGCAGGCGGGGCAGCGTCCCCTTCTGGTGGAGGGGGCGCCCTCCAGGTGAGCTCCTTGTGGAGGACGCGGGCCTTCACGCCCATCCAGAGGAGCGTAGACAGCGAAGAGTAGTGCAGGGTGATGCCCACCTGTGGGGTCAAGGGCTGAGGGCTGGGGGGCCGGCCACCCTGAAGCCTCAGCCCCCACAGTGTTCTCCCCTGCCTCCCACGTGCCCAGCCCCCAGCTCCACCCAGACCCTCCCCAGGGTTGCGTCCCTGCTGTTACCCTCTCTACTTCCAGCCCAGGGCTCTCCATGCGCCAGGGTGGCTGTCGTTGCTGCCGGCCTCGTCCCCGACTGCTCTTCCATCGCAGGCCCCCCACCCTGCACTTCACCCCTGCTCCTAGTGTCTCTGCTTCTCACCCCCCGCCCTCCAAAACAAGGCTGGACTCAGAACCGTGGAGCTGGAGCCCATGGCCCACTCCCACTTCCGGCCTGTGTGCCTCCCTCCTCTGTGCCCAGGCTAATGGCACCCATCCTGGAGACCCCAGCCCTTCCTTTGCTTACCGCCTGGCAGACCATCTGGTAGTTGGTGAGCGTGATGCCTCCCGCAAATACAGCAGAGGTCATGGCCATGTGGAAGCACAGGTTCAGCAGCATGTGCCAGCCCTTCCGGGACACATGGATAGAGCTGCCGCAGAAACAGTCTCAAGTTAGTGGACTGCACAACCCAAGGTTGGGCCCTTGGGCCCTCAAGACCACCAGTAGAGTCGAAGAGAAGGCGGCAGACTTTGGTGTGCGTGTGTGAAACGGGACAGACACCTTAAGCCCCAGACGTGTTTTTCAACCTCAGAACACTCGCAGGAAATACTGGGCAGGAGGCTGGGGAAGGGACACTTGCCAAGGCTGAGCGACCCGCTTGGCCTTCCCCACACACCCGCTCCCCCTGCAGGAGCTCACCTGTGGTTGAGGATGTAGGTGATGATGGTGGAGAAGAGGCAGAGCAGCAGCAGGGCCGTGCAGGGGTACACGACAGGGTGCAGCCCCGCCCCGGAGCCCCCTGCCTCCCTGGGGAAGGCGCTCAGCTCCTGGAAAGACAGGACAGGGAGTGAGCAACAGGAAGCCAGGGGCCGCGAGGCCCCCCTGTGGGGTCCGGCCCGGTCCCCCAGGCCCGTTCTCCCCTCCCAGCCCAGTCAGCCTTAGGCCCCAACTTTGGCCCTTTGCTATCCGGGTAGCAAAGATGGAAGCACCACCACATTTGGTCTAGATGGCATTTCTGACCTGCCTTTCTGGGAGCTTTGCAGGTTCTCAGCCTGAAAATCAGAGATGAGGAAAGAGAAAGAAGGTACTATGCATGGTACAGCCACACACCTGCTCAGGATCCGGGAGTTCGGGCTACGAAGTGTAGTGCAGGAGGTGAGGGGCTGGACAGGGCTGGGCGGGGAGGGGGACAGAGGGCAGACATGCCCAGGTTCATTTTTCACTTTAACAACCTGGGTGTCAGAGCGAAGGATGTGGAGACCCCGCCTGGTGGTTCCTGAGTCATCTCTCTCTCTCTAGACATGGGATTAGAGGGCCTCCCTGTCTATCTTCTTTTTTTCCTTTCCCCCCCCAAAAGGCTGTGGGGCTTTTTTCCTTTTTTCCCCCCACAAGAGGGTCTGGGGCTTCCCTGGTGGCTCAGACGGTAAAGAATCCACCCACAATGCAGGAGCCCCTGGGTTTGATCGCTGGGTCAGGAAGATCCCCTGGAGAAGGGAATGATGACCCACTCCAGTATTCTTGCCTGGAGAATCCCCATGGACAGGGGAGCCTGGCGGGCTACAGTCCATGGGGTCGCAAAGAATCAAACATGAGTTAGCAACTAACACATTCACTTTCCTGATAGAGGGCCTGAGGACCTCCCTGTCTCCTGCGAGATGAAGAGGTGTGGGGCAGACCAGAGGGACAGGTCCCTGTGAGTCCTCCCCATCACGAGGCCCGAGCAGGCCACCATTCTTTCCATATTTCCCTGTGGCCCCAGGCGGTCAGGGTGCCCCGCCGCCCTCCACCCCCAGTGCCCACTCGGCTCACCATGAGTACGGCCACGTTGCCCAGGTGCTGGCAGTGCAGGGAGCTGACATTGGGCTGGCTGGAGCGAAGCTGGCAGCCTTCAGAGCGCCAGCCCCCGGGCCCCCCTGGCCCCTCCTGGCTCCACCAGGCTGCCACGGGCTCGGCCCCCTCAGCCCAGTGCCGCAGTGAGACGGCCACCGGCTCAGTCAGGTTCCCCACGCCGCAGCCACCTAGGGTGGGAAGGGGAGGGGGGTCCACTCAGGCCTGGGTGGGTGTGTGGGGGCTTGGGGGGACCTGGGGGATAGACTTAGATGCCACATGCAGGCCCGCCCCCTACCCCGGAGCCTCAGCCTAACTGGGGAGCTGCAAGGATGAATCAAAACAAAGCCACGGCGAGCTGGTGGCCCTCTTTAGTGCCAAAGGGGTCGTGGTGACTTGGCTAGGAAGGGAGTGGTGACTTGGCTAGGAAGGGAGGACTCCGGGGTTGGGGACAAGAAGGGGGAAGGTGACACTGAGGGAGCAAAAGCCAGAGTGAAGGGAGGATACAGGAGGGCAGGCACCCTGCGGGGGCAGCTGGCACCAGGTGATGACGGGGAGGAGAGGGAGGCCCATGCGGGTGGAAGGTCTGTGCTTGGAGCCCTTCGGAAGTGTGACGAGTCTGGGATGTGAAACCCTGGGTGCCCAGAGCCTTTTCTCCACCCGTCCCTTCCTTCACGGGACGCCCCTGACCAGCATCGTCCTCAGAAACGGTGCGGGAGCCACCGTCCCCTGCCTCCAGGGGTGAGGGCAAGGCCAGGCAGGGCGGGGGCCCGGCCGCCCCTACAGTGGCGTAGGGCGGGGCGCAGGCCCTTACTGGTCCCCGCAAAGATGACAGGGGTGGCCACGCCGCGCCTCCTCCCAGGCCCCGCGGCTCCGGGGCGGGAGGTGTTGCCCAGAGTGCGGAAGAGGCGCCCGTTGCGGAAGATGAGCAGCTGGAGGGTGCAGTCTGGGGGCACCGGAGGGGCCAGGGCCGCCGGGGGTGTCGAGAACAGACTGGGCGGCAGCTGGATGGAGGCCAGGGCCACGCTGTTCTGGGGGGGACACGGGAGTTCCTCAGAGACGCCTGGGGTCCCCGGGACTCTGCTGGTCCCCAGGGCCACCTCCATGTGTCCCCTCCCCTGCCTGCATCCCCTCACACCCCCTGCCCCCTCTAGGCACCTCGCCTCCCACCCGCCCCCCACCTGCTCAGCACCCTGCCTCCCCAGCGCCCACCTTGATGTGGAAGGCTGACAGAGACACGTTGGGCCTGCCGGTGGTGCAGCGGAAGCGGAGCTGCTGGTCGGCCAGGGGCTCCGGCTCGGGCGACGGGCTCTGGCCGGGGCCCGCGGGCCGCGTGCCAGGCATGCCCGCCTCCCGCCTCTGGAAGGCCGTGCAGGTCAGGCCCACATAGCTGTGTGGCTTGATGAGGTAGGCCTCCAAGGCCACGTTCCTCGAGTTCTAGGGACAGGGACCCCGTCACCCTCTCCTGGCCTGCTCCTGCTCGAGACCACAGACCTGCTCCGACCGACCCCTGGTCCCTTGCCCGTCACCCAGGGCCTGGGAGCCCCAAGTCGGCTGTGGAGTCCCCCCAGTGCTGCTCCGCCCTCCCTCCCGCTCACTCACCCCCCACCTTGCAGCCTGCTCAGCTCCCCACACGCCCTGGTCCTCCTGCCCCAGCTAAGCCGGAGAGCAGGGGCCATGTGCCACCTCCTCGTATCCCCCCCACCCCGGTGCCCAGAGAAGATGTGGTGGCCTCCTTTTTGACTGTTAATAGTTCCCCACCCTTCACTGGACACGTCCCCTCTTCTTGGGGATCTGAAGTCTCCATTAGGTCCCACTCGATCCCAGTGCTGCCCTCTGCTTCCAAACCCTCCTCCTGGTTCTTCTCCTCCTCTTTGCCCCTTCTTGTGTATTTCCATCCGTCTAGCCCTTCAACTCAGGGTTTTCCCAGGTAGCTCAGTGGTAAAGAATCCTCCTGCCAAGGCAGGAGAGGTGGGTTCAACCCCTGGGCAGGGAAGAGCCCCTGGAGAAAGAAATGGCAACCCCCTCCAGTATTCTTGCCCGGAGAATCCCATGGACAGCGGAGCCCAGCGGGCTACGGTCCATGTGGTTGCAAAGAGTCAGACACACCTTAGTGACTAAACAACGACACAGCCTTTCAACTCGGTTCCCCGCACGAAGCCTTGGGTAACTGCTGTGGTGTCACTGGCCTCCCTCTCCTCTGCACTGCCCCTGACAAGCTGGAATTTGATGCCACATGACCGGGATGGGACCCTAGTCATGTTCAGGTTCTTGATAAATCAGGCACACGCCCGGCCCACACTTGGACTTGCTCCTGGATGATGAGGGCTGGGGCTGACCCCTGTCACCTCTAAGGCCCCTCCCTGTGCCTCCCCGGTTGGGGTGGCCTCCCAGCTGGCCCACGGTACCACGGAGATGTGCTGGGCGTGGGCGCTCAGCGCAGCTCCCCCGATGCGCTCCAGGGCGCCCACGATGCCACTGCAGGCCTTGTCCTCGCGCTGGGCCAGCCACAGAAGGTGCTCGTCCACAAGCATCAGGTTGCTGGCCATGTCCACCATCACCTCAACCAGCTGGGGGCAGGAGGGGCGGGAGTCACGGCGGGCAGGAGCGGGGCTGGGGCGACAGAGGCTTGAGCAGTTGAAGGCGGGTGGGTGATTTCCAAGGGACCCAGAGGCCCGACTGAATCTCACCTCTTTGATCTGGTCAACATAACCCAGAAACTTCTGGATCATCTGAGCCACATAGACGACGTCCATCATGTCGGAGAAGCTGGCGGCCTCGGCCGTGTACACTCGAAGCTGGTGGGCCAGGGTCAGTGCGTTGGAGGCGTTGATGGGCATCTGAGTTGGAGAGGGGAGGAAAGGACACCATCCAATCTGGCTCCTGCCCACGCCTGAGTCTGATCCCAATGGGCGAGGCAGATGTAAAGAGAGGTCTGCACAACTCAGGGCCACCCTCCGGCTGCGCCACCCCTAAGGACAACGGGATGATCTCACGCTTTCCTCTTAAGTCGGACCTTGCTGTACTGGGGGACAGAGGATCGGGGTGGCCCTCCCGTGCCGAGTGTGGCCCTGGGGAGTCTGAATCCCCGGGAAGAGGAGACGAGTGTGAGACACAGTGCTGGCCCTGTGGCTCCTCGCCGTGCCTCCCAAGGACGCAGGGGCCCCCAGCCCCGTGGGGCCAGCCAGCTTCTCCCCTTCCCCTTCCCCATGGCCTCCACCCCCGCCCCGGCCTCACCAGCACAAAGGTGTAGAGCACCCGGGTGATGTCATTGGTGTACAGACAATGGGAGTAGTCCCCCGGCTCCCAGCGGCCAGCGCGGTCGCACCGGCGGGAGGCTCGGGTGCCAGGGGCTCCCCCGCTCAGGGGCACCGAGGTGAAGGGGTACTGCAGGCAGGACTGGTAGGCTGTGATGCCAGCTAGAGTTCGCGGCCACCTGGGGGCAGAGGTGGAGAGTTGCCGATGACCCAGGCTCCTCAGGGCCAGGGTCCGTCCCTTCCCTGCCCTGAGAACTGTGAGGCCAGACCCCTTGGGAGCTGGAGGCAGGGTCCAGAAGAGGCCGTGTGGACTGGACTTCAAGGGCTTCCCAAGCTCCCCCTGAGTTCTTAAGCTGTGTTTGTTGGGACAGTGCTGTCACTGCTGTGAGGCTGGCCTTGGAGTCCTGACTTCAGGTCACTTATACTTTCTGGGCCTCAGTCTTCTCAACTGTAGGATGGGAGAATAACACCTGTCCTGACTAAGGGAGAGGCCCCTGGGATATTAAAATGTGACATCTGTCATGGGAGGGTTTTGTCAACTATCCACGTAGGGAAGCAACTGCACCCCCCCCAAAAAAAAAAACCCCAAACCCCTGTTTGTTCTGCACAGCACATCTTGAAGGGTGATTTTATACAAAAGGATATATGGTCTCTCTAAACACACCAACGGGACTCGGAGCTGAATGACAAGAGGAAGTGTTTTCTCCATCTTAGAGCAGGTGGGGGCACTGTTCACTCGCATCGCAGAGGCTTGGGTTGGGGGCAGGGGACGGCCAGGGGTGGTCCCAAACCTGAAGTCCCCGCGGTTGTTGGCGACACGCTCAGCGGGGCAGTAGGAAGCCGAGGTCTCCAGCACCACGATCTCCACCTTCTTGCTGGCATTTCCCTGGACCGTGGACACGGAGCACTCCCATTCGCCTGAGGCCCACACGCCGATGTGAGACAGGGTCAGCTCGCTGCGGGCGGGCGGGCAGGCGGGCGAGGGCTGGCTGGAGGCGCTCCTGGCGGCCACGCCACCCTCCCTGAGCGCCCGGGTGCCAGCTTCAGGCTCTTTTCTCTTTTTTTTTCAGTTGAGTCATGCAAGATCTTAGTTGCCCCACCGGAGATGGAACCTGGGCCCCCCGGCAGTGGATCACCAAGGAAGTCCCCCAGGCTCTGAGCCAAGGGTACAGGCTCATACTCCCTTAATGCTGGCCTTACGATAGTGTTTTTTTGGGCTTCAATCTCCCCACCCTCATCACGGAGGTAATAAAACCTCTCTTGCAAGACGTTTGCAGAGAGCAAGTCCAACAATATAGGTGAGACCCTCTGTATCCTTGTAAAGGTACTGAAGAAATGTCAGATTTAATCAGCTTTTTTCCTATCAGGCAATCTGTAGGGCTTCCCAGGTGGCTCAGTGGTTAAGAATCCACCTGCCACTGCAGGAGACTGATTGGATCCCTGGGTCGGGAAGATCCCCTGGAGAAGGAAACAGTAACCCACTCCAGTATTCTTGTTTGGGAAATCCCATGGACAGAGGAGCCTGGCAGCTACCGTCCATGGGGTTGCAGAAGAGTCGGACATGACTTAGTGACTAAAACAACAATTCAATTTGTATCCCTCACGCGGACCATTTCTGACTTAGTTCTGGATCTGCATAAACGCGCCCACAGATATTCCCAGGAGCAGACCAGCTCCTCTCGGGGGTGGGTGGGTGGGTGAGGGTTCTGGCCCCCCCCGCCCATGCTCTGGGCTGAGAAGGGGCTGCAGGGCCTGTACCTGGTGATGAAGGTGCAGTCGTGGATCAGGCTGTCAGCCAGCAGGACGCCCGCCTGCTCGTCGCCCTCCACGGGGGCCCGGTTGTGGTACCAGCGGATGCGGGTGTCGTTGCCCAGGTAGCTGGCGGAGCACTGGAAGGGCAGCCGGTCGCCCTGGAAGACCACTTGGCGGAGGGATGGGATGAGGTGGAGTGTGTGGAGCTCCAGGGCCCCCTCTGTGGGCGAGGACACCGGGAGTGAGCCTGAGTGCCAGGTGAGGACCAGGCCCCTCTGTCTGGAGCCCACCCTAGTTCAGAAGAAGGGGGCTGGAGTGTCTCCAGAGATTAAAGCAGAAGAGAGGAGCAGGCAGGTTTTGAACGAGTAAAAGTGCGTCTTTCCATAGCACGCTTTGTCACCCCGAGAGGTGGGACCAGATGAAAACCATAAACCAAGCAGCACTCCCCCAGAAGTTTAGAAAATCGGATGGAGGACGGGTCCCCAGTGGGGCCTAAGGGAGAGGACGCCCTGGAGACCAAGCCCACCGCCTCGGGAGCCTTGAGGGCTCAGGTCAGCTCACCGCAGCGCAGCTGGGCCTCTTGGAGGCCGGCCAGGGCCTGGGCATGCAGGGCGCTGGGGTAGGCACAGAGCGTGCGCTCCGACAGCTGCAGGGAGCGGTTGCGGGCCCAGGGAAGCAGCCAGCTCAGGCGGCAATCGCAGGTCAGGAACTCGGTGCCGAAGTCCCTGCAGAGAGTGGAGGGACCCAGGGTAGAGCAGAGGGGTTCCCTGGGCTCCCGGGGTGGGGATGGAGCCCCAGGGAGAGACTGAGGCTGGAGAGGGCAAACTCTGCGTGCGAGCCTGCGCCCCGCATCACCGCAGAAGGTGGGGCTTCGCCCAGCCCATCGTCCGCCCCGCCTCCTCAGAAGGCTGGCCACGTGGTTGCAGTGTTTATGTGTCCCCCTCCTGGCAGAGGAAGGAAGCAAGGGCCTGGGGAAAGGATACTCACACCACCTTAAGGGCTGGCAGCTCATCAAAGACCCCAGGTTGCAGACTGGAGAAGATGTTTCCAGATATGTTTCTGCAGTGGAACAGGGAGATGGGATCTTAGGTTCTCCCTGGGCTGGGGGTGAGCCCTTAGAATGCAGGGCCCATGAGGGTCTGGGGAGCCTTCCCTCACACCCCACCCTCCACCCCCGCCTTCCCTGCCCGCACTCACAGCCGGAGAAGCCTGGGGAGGCCCTGGAAGGTCCCGGAGGTGAGACAGCCGATCCGGTTGTTGGAGAGGTCCCTGGAGAGACATGCAGACCCTCAGCAGGTCAGCCACGTGGCAGCACGTGGGTCCACCCATGAGGGACACACATGTGAGGCTGGGGCTTGTGTGGGGAGCGGAGAAAAAGGGGATGGGGTTGGGGCATGAAGCGTCTGCCCCCCCCCCCCGAATGTATGGTGAAGAGGGACGGTGGGTGACTGGGATCCACGGGACCTCCTTCAGGGATGCGGGGCCTGGGGGCACGGTGGTCAGGACACACCACTCACAAGCGCTTCAGCTCCCCCAGACCCAGGAAGGCGCCGGGCTGCACCGTGCTGATGATGTTGTTTCTCAGGTCCCTGCGGAAGACAAGCGGAGGGCCCTGACACCTCGCCCACTCGGGGGGCACATGGCCCACCTGGGTGGGCAGCTCTTGCCCTAGTCGGGGCTGGGGTCTCCATTGCCCTCGAAATCCCTGGTGTCCTCAGTGGTGGCCAGGAGGCCGCTTGAAGGACCTGGCCCCTCAGATGGGTGCCCGCGGCCTCCCCGGCTCCCTGGTCAGACCGGCGCAGAGAGGGTGCAGAAGGGCCTTGGATGGACGAACGAGGCGGCAAACCCCGTGGAAACGGGAGGGGAGGGCCCCGAGCCTGCTGTCAGGAGGCCCAGCTGCCACGAGCTGCCCCGAGTTTCTCCATCTCCCAGGGCTGCTGTGGTAGCATGTGAAAATGGGCGTGACGGTCCTCTGTGGACTGCCGTGCCGCGCTCAGTCCCCCAGTTGCGTCCGACCCTCTGTGACCCCACAGACCGTAGCCCGCCGGGCTCCTCCTCCGACCACGGGGATCTGCCACACAAAGGTACAGTCTCCTCGAGCCTGGCTGCGGGGAGGTATTCTGGAGTTAAACCTGTGGCCCTCTCCTCCTGGCAGGTGAGGAAGAGTCCCCGGCTGGCTGGCTGCTGCGGGATGCTGCCTGCTATCCATCACCCGGCCGCACCCCTCAGCCCTCAGCTGGAGAAGCTGAGGCCACGGGGGCCACGGGCCAGCTTCCGCCAGGTCTCCTCGGAGCCCCCAGTGCAGACAGAAGGCGCCAGGGGAAGTGTCACCTCAGGCTGGCCTCCAGCAGGTCACAGACTGGACGGAAGGAAAGATGGTGACCGCCCCCGGGGCTCCCCAGGGCCAAGGGGCACCTCCCCCAGGAGGAGTGACCTGCAGGGTGGCCGAGTCTGTGGCTCAGACTCAACGGCAGGGCCAGAGTGTCACTCTCCCTCCCCTCCGTCACATCCCAGAGGAGTGGCAGAAACTGAAGAGGCCATCCCTGGGGACCAGCCAGTGCCCACCTGGCCCCAGCACCCCCACCAGACCCGGCAGCCCTCTGGGACCACCAAGGTGAGGGCTGGCCCCCAGCTTGTGTCAGCGCCGCATCCTCTGTGCGGTCACAGCAGCGGGAGAGGGGCTGGCCGCACCAGCCTCTTGCCTACGCTCCCTGAGGCCCACCTGGGGCTTTCCTGAACCAAACCAGCACAGGCTCAGGGCTCACAGAGACCCCACCAAGAGGCCTCACTGCCCACTGGGAGGGGGCTGCAGGCTCTCCACTCTGCTTCCTGCTCTCCAGCATCCTCTCACACCCCCCGGAACGCCCAGGAGAGAGGTGAGCATGGCTGGGAGTCGGGGGTGCGGTGGTGTTCCTGGAGTAACCAAACTAGCTCGGCAGGTGGGGCCAACCTGCTTTCTAAGGCCTGGCCACCCCCAGCCCCAGCTCCAGGAAGGGGCTCTTGGCTTTGCAGGCCAAAGCCTCGGGGGCACCTCTGGATTCTGGGCAGGAGGGGGTTAACTGAGCCAGCTCCCTGCTGGGGGAGAGGAAATGGGTGTCCAGGATGGGGAGGCGCCTTCCCACTAAGGGGCCTGTTTTCACATGGGCCAGCCCAGCTGGGGACAAAAACACCCAGAGAGAGACAGAGAGACAGGGAGAGAGACAGAGACAGACAATAACAGAGAGATAGAGAGACAGAGAGATGGAGTCAGACACAGACAGAAAGAGACAGAGAGATGGAGACAGGCAATAACAGAGAGAGAGAGACAGAGAGACAAAGACATAAATAGAGAGAGACAAACACAGAGAAATGGAACATGTCCCCTGCCCAGCCCTGCCCCTGGCCCGGGGGCCTCACACCTCCACGCCCTCTCCCACCGAGGACCTGGCCTCCTAACCCTGTGCCCCTTGAGAAAGAAGAGGCAGCCACCAGGGTGCGTCCCACGGGGTGACTTCCAACCCCCAGGGCGCAGGCAGGGAATGTGCGAGAACGCAGGGCCCAGAAGGCTCCTCCAGGGTGGAGTCTGGAGATGGGGATGGCCCCCACCCCGAGCTGCCCTTCCTGCCCGCTCCCCGCCCCCCTTGCTGCCCAGAGCCCCACCCGCACAGCCCGCGCCTCCGATGCCTCTCCGGCCTGTGCCCCCTGGCCCCTCTGGGGGTCTGGCCGTTCTCAGGGCTCTGCCTCCCACCCCGCGCGGGGGAAACACATTCCTCATTGTGTCACTTCCCTTCATGGGCTGCCAAGGGGCCCGGCCGCAGCCCCCCGCCCCTTCCCCCTCTGCTCACTGTGTTTATTCTCATTTCCTCCCTGCCCCCCCCCCCCCAAGAACCCCCACCCAGCTGCCCCACTGATGCTCCACAGATGGGAGCAAGGCAGGCGGCTTGGGCCCAGCCCCTTCCTGCCCCAGGTTTCCTGCAGCCCCCGCCAGCCACCGGGGCCTTCAGAAAGGGGAGCTTCCAGCGAGTATCTGCAGTCCTGACCCCCTAGTCTCACACCCGCAGAGCAGCTTCCGGGGTGGGCAAGGCAGCCCTTGGACGGAGTGCCCTCAGAGTTGGCCTGGATCTAGCAGTCCCGGTCCTCTCCAGGGGGAGGGGAGCAAGGGTCAGGGGCAGCTCCCTGCGCTGAACTGATAGCCTGATGCGGGCTGCCCCCCTCCACCCCCAGCAGCTCAGGCCTCCTGGTCCCCAAGGTAGGGGCACAGCTCTGGGGCTGTACCCTCCCAAGAGGTAGGAGGAGATGCTCATGTAGAACTTGGGTATTTCTGTGGGCCTCTGAGGCCCCTACCAGTTGGTTCAGCACCTTCCTGGCTGAGCAGAATCCTTTTTTGAGTATCTGCTGCAGGCTATGGAGTCCCGCCCCAGAAGAATGCACTACCCCCCAGTACTATGCACCTGATTTCAGAGGCTCGTGGAACCCAGGTTACAAACCCCTGCTCTGGTCTTTCTCATCCGACCCCTTCATCTCTTAGGTGAGGTCACAAGGACGCACGGACGCATCCATGATGTGCGTCCTTCTGTAATCTCCCACCCCTGTCTGCTTCCACAGGGCCCTCCCTGGTCCTGGAACCTGGAGAAAAGGCAGCTTATGTGCAGAACCTCCCTCCCCACCCTCTCACCATGCTTAACCCAGACCAGGCTCCCCGACTCCAGACATATCCATCTCCCCCTATCTGTGCCCACACGGAGGAGCAGGATCCCCCTGTGGCAGAAGTTGGGGGCAGGGGACTCCTGGGAACAAATCTCACCCTATACCCTTCTTGGGAAAAAGGAGCTCAAGGAGCTGTGTGTGTAAGACTGAGTGTGTGAGTGCAAGGAGCTGAGTGTGTAAGACTGTGTGAGCACAAGCAATAAAACAGCAGATCAATTGATAGGTTGGACTTGAAAATTTTAAAGCTTTGCTCTTGAAAGTATATCACCCAAGAAAGGGCAACCCATGGGATGAGAGAAAATATTTGCAAATCAAATGACCAATGAATGCATGAAGAGGTGCTCAACACCATTAGAGAAATACTTGTCCACTAAGATGGTTATAATTTAAAAAACAGAGATTGGAATCCTTATATGTTATTGATGGGAGTGTAAAATGGCACAGCCACTTTGGAAAACAGCTTGGCAGTTAAAGCTACCATTGTTTGTTGTTGTTTTATTGTTTAGATGCTAAGTTGTGTCTGACTCTTGTGGAACCCCATGGAATGGAACCTGCCAGACTCCTCTGTCCATGGGATTTCCCAGGCAAGAATACTGGAGTGGGTTGCATTTCCTTCTCCAGGGGATCTTCCCGACCCAGGGATTGAACTTGTGTCTCCTGCATTAACAGGCGAATTCTTGACCACTGAGCCACCAGGGAAGCCCTACATGACCCAGCAATTCCACTCCTCGGCACACAACATCCAAGAGAAGTGAACACACACGCACACAAGAACATACACAGGAATATTCATAGCAGAACTATTCATAAGCCCCTAGTGGAAACACCCCAAATGTCTATCACCTTATGAAGAAATAAAATATGGTATCTTTATACATGGAATAGTATTTGGCCATAAAAAAAGAATGATGTAGAGACTTCCCTAGTGGTCCAGTGGTTAAGAACCTGCCTGCCAATGCATGGGACACAGGTTCAATCCTTGGTCAGGGAACTAAAATCCCACATGCCGTGGGTTAACTAAGCCCACGCATCACAACAAAGATCCCGTGTGCCACAACTAAGACACAATGCAGCCAAAGATAATAATGAAATAAACCTGAAAGAATGATGTGCTAATACATGCTATATGGATGAACTTGGCTAATACATGCTATATGGATGAACTTGGAAAACACTATGCTTCCTGAAAGAATGCGGTTACCAAAGATCACATACGGTGTGGTCCAGGCAAATCTACGGAGACAGAAAGTAGCTTAGTAGTTCCTTGTTGTTTGAGTCACTAAGTTGTGTCCGACTCTTATGGGACCCCATGGACTGTAGCCCTCCAGGTGCCTCTGTCCATGGGATTTCCCAGGCAAGAATACTAGAGTGGGTTGCCATTTCCTCCTCCAGGGGATCTTCTGACCCAGAGAGTCTCCTGCATTAGCAGGCGGATTCTTTACCACTGAGCCACCTGGGAAGCCCAGCGTTTGCTCAGGGCTGGGAAATACAGAAGGTGGAGGATGGGGGAAGTGATTGCTAAGGATTCAAGGTTGCTTTAGGGGATGATGAAAATGTTCTAAAATTAGATTATGATGATGAATGCATAGCTGTAAGTGTACTCAAAAACCACTGGATCCTACCCTTTAAACGGATGAACGTTATGGTACGTAAATTAGGTCTCACTAAACTACTGAGTGTGTGAGCTTGTACGACAGTATGTATTTGAGTGTGTGTGTGTATGTGTGTGAGTGTGTACCCACACTCGGACAGGGTGGGGCAGCACGAAGCTGGCTCCCTCTGGCCCCCACAGACCTCCCTGCTTGTGGGTTTGAAAACCAAATTATAGGTTTGGAGGCCGCAGAGCAGCTCCCTTGGGCCCTCCAGGACTTTCAGGGTTCCTTAGAAAGTGGGCGGGGGGGGGGGAGGGCTGGCTGCGGAGTGGGTACGACACCCACACAGGTACAGAGGTTGTCCAGGGGAGGCGGGCGGGGAAAGGCAGAGGTCTTGGGGGCCAGGAGGGAAACCCAGACGGTCCGAGGCTCCCTCCCACCCGCGCGCCCCGGGCCCCTCTTGTCTCTGACCTCATCCAATAGGTATTTATGGAGCACATACCCCGTGCCAGGCCTTGGGCCTACAGCAGCGAGCAGGAGGGCTGTCCCCGGACCCATTAGCCTCCCTGCTCGGGCCCTCGGGCAGCCTCTGCGCCGCGTTCCTCTCCGGCGGCAGCGCGGCCGGGAGGGCAGTGGGAGCGGGGGTACGCCAGAGCCCGGCCCCCGGCCCCGCCCATAGATTAATGGAAGCCACCTGGCTGGGGAGCCTCAGCCCCCCGCCCGGCCCCCACCGTTCCCGTGAACATCCGCGTCTAATGAGAGCCCCAGCGCCGCCGCATACCAGCCCCCGGGGCTCATTAATCTCATTAGGCAACGACAAATCATCCCGGGCCTCGGCTCCAGGCTCCCACCCCCGGCCCTCGGCTCCAGGCGTGCTCAGGCCACTGGGGCCGTGCGCGCATCCACGCGGACCCACACGCAGGCCCGCACGCCCAGTCCGGGGCTCCCTCGGCCTTCACCCCACCCCCCGGGGGGACTGTCTGCCCCGTGGCCCGCTTGGGTCTGCTGGGAAAGTCCGGTGGCCGGGTCCCTGCTGAACGCACGGAGATGCGCGGGACCCGAGAAATGATCCGATCGCCGGCGAGACCTTTTCGCGCAGACACTTCGTCTCCACCACCGCATGCCCGGGGCTGGGGGCTGCGGATGAATCAAGCGATCAGGGGCGGCTGGTGTTACATCTTGCCACTTATAACTCTTCTGAGGAACAGGGGACCACCTGTACTGAGAGCCCGAAGTGTCCCCCTGCTGTCTTCCTGGGTGAGAGCCTCTTACCTCCGTGATCGCCCATCAGGGAGCCGCGCCTGGCCCCTTGATCCAGGCGAGAAGCCCACGGCTTGCACAAGCACCCGGAAGGTGAAGGATGGAGGGGCAATTCCATCCCAGTCTCTTTTCACTCCAGGGCAAAGTCCTGTGCCCTTTCATCATCCGTCCCTTCACCCAAAGGTCTTTCCCCTGGACAACAGTCTAGTCCACGCTGAGGGGCGGTGGGCCATGGGGCTCAGAGGCAGGGCGTCAGAAGTCTGGGCTCTTCAGCCACAGGCCTGGACTATCCTTGAACTCTGCCAAGCTATTTCAGGTTCTCCTGTCCAGCCTGCCTAGCTGATAAAGGTGTGTCTCCCAACCCCACCCCAGCCCACCCTACCCCTCCCTGGGCCACAGGTCCACCCATGGGATCGTCTCAGGCACGTTCCTTCGGGGTGCCCTTTCTGTGTCCACTCCCCTACCTCCGGGCTCTGCACTGCAAAACAGGGGCCCCTTACACCCCACCCATCCGCAGAGGCCAGAGGGGCACTCGGCATGGGCAGGCAATTCTGGCACTTTCTGGAGCAGCACAGATTGAGTTACCAGGTGGAGTTACAGGACTTGAGTTATGGGAGTTATGTAACTGAGTTATCGGACTTGCTGCCCGGCCTGTGGGATGTGAAGCTGCCACTGGATTCACCGAGGCAGCCTGGACGGCCCAGTCTGAGAGGACAGAGAGATCAGTGTTTCCTGGCACCAACTGCACACCAGGCCACGGCGTCTCATTCGCAATGAATAGGCCCACAGTGTAGGGGTCATCTGGTCCGCTGGTTCCCAACCCCGACGAGCATGAGAATCGCCTGCCTACCTTGTCAGCGATTCCCAGGCCCTTGCTGACCTGATCAGTAGCATCTCCAGGACCAGGGCCCAGGGCCTCTCTCCACCTCTGGGGAGTGACTGTGATGATCACTTTATGTGTCAGACTGTAGCCGTGGTCCCTAACCCAGGGCCACAGACTGGTACCAATCCGTGGCCCCTAGGAACCAGGCTGCACATGAGGAGGTGAGCAGCAGGTGAGCAACTGAAGCTCCATCTGTGTTTATGGCTGCTTTCCATCACCTGCATTACTGCCTGAGCTCCGCCTCCTCTCGGATCAGCGGTGGCAGCGTTAGATTCTCATAGGAGCATAAACCCTCACCCTAAAATCAAGGTGGATATCCTGAGATTGCCACTACATAGAAATAAAGTGCACAATAAATGTAATGCATGTGAATCATCCAGAAACCACCCCCCACCCTGTCCGTGGAAAATTTGTCTTCCACAAAACTGGTACCCAAAAGAGTTGGGGACTGCTGGACTATAGCACCCAGTGACTTAATCAGTCACTAATCTAGGTGCTGCTGTGGAGGTATTTTGAAGATGTGGTTTTAACATCTACCGATGAATCTATCAGTTAACTTTAAATAAAGGAGATGACTTTGATAACATGGGTGGGCCTCGTCCAGCCATTTGAAGGCCCTGAGAGTAAAACCCAGGTTTTCCAGAGAAGTTCTGCCTTCAGACTGCAGCATCCATTCCTACCTGACTCTCCAACCTACTGACCGGTCCTACAGATTTTGGATTTGCTAGCCCCCACAATTAACAGTACAGTCCATGGGATCACAGAGTCAGACACAGCTGAGCACATGCACACGCACACACACAATTACATGAGCCATTTTCTTAAAGTAAATTTCTTTATGTTGTTGTTCAGTCACTAAGTTGCATCCAACTCTGAGACCCCATGGACTGTAGCCCATCAGGATTCTCTATCTGTGGGATTTTCCAGGCAAGAATACTGGAGTGAGTTGCCATTTCCTTCTCCAGGGGCTCTTTCTGACCCAGGGATCGAATCCACTTTGACAGAAGTCTCCTGCATTAGCAGGTGGATAAAGAAATAATTTCTTAGAATTCCTGGCAGTCCAGTGGTTAGGACTTGGCACTTTTACTACCATGGGGCTGAGTTCAATCCCTGGTCAGGGAGCTAAGATCTAGAAAGTTTTGCTGTGCAGCTAAAAAATGTAACTACTAACTAAATGTATGTGTGCAGGCTCAGACATGTCTGACTCCTTGCAACCTCATGGACTGCAGCCTGCCAGGCTCCTCTGTCCATGGAATTTTTCAGGCAAGAATACTGGAGGAGGTTGCCATTTCTTTCTCCAGGGAGTCTTCGCAGTCCAGGAATTGACCCTGTGGCTCTTCATCTCCTACACTGGCAGGTGAATTCTTTACCACTAGTGCCACCTGGGAAGTCCAACTAACTGACTAATTTCTTTGCCTATTTATAGAAGGACACACACATCCATCTCCTTTCAGTGCCGTCTCTCTGCAGAAGGCTGACTGATACAGTGGTGCTCAGCCAGGCTCGAGGCCCTGGGCTCCTCCAGCCCTGCACTGCCTCTCCAACCCGGGGAAGTGCGGGCGCCTGCTGAACGCAGCACCCACTCTGATTCCCCTCCTCTGAAAGCCCAGGTGGCCGTGTCACTGGGCTCTTTTATATTTTTTCCTTCTCCTGTAACACCGTGGGTATCGCCCACACCCAAGGATCATAGAGTTTAAAATCCAGAAGGCACTTTAGAAACCACCCTGTCTCTCCACTTTTAACCATCAAGCAAACCTAAGGCTCCATCTGACCCCACTTCGCACCACTCCCCAGTCATGCTGCCCTCTTTCGGCGCCTCAAACTTACCAGCCAGACTGGACCCCAGGGCCTTCCTACTTGCTGCTGCCTCTGCCTCCAGACGGCTACCTGCAGGTCAGCTTCCTCCCTCCCACGCGCTCAGGCTCCATCACCTCCAGCGCGGCCTTAACCTCACTACATCAAATAGCATCTCCACTCCAGTGCTTTCTGTCCCCCTTCCCCTGCTGGTTGTTTTTCTCTGCAGCATTCCTGGTCTCCCGATCTACTATTCAGTTCTTGGCTATTTTCTGGGTCCTGTCCGTGGCAGGTGAGTTCCATGGGGCAGGCACCTGGCCTGCTGTGTTCATTCTTGATGCCCAGCGTGCAGCCTGGCACACAGAGGGGGCTCAAGAAACATCTTGGGAGCAGACGACTAGGTGGTTCCTAACAGGGCAGGAGCATTTAGTCATTACTCCCAACTCCCATCCCACTGTTCTCTGCCTGCCTCCATGGTTTGACAGGCGCCCCTGGTGACTCAAACGGTAAAGATTCTGCCCGCAGTGCGGGAGACCAGGGTTTGATCCCTGTGTCGGGAAGATCCCCTGAAGAAGGAAATGGCAACCCACTCCAGTACTCCTGCCTGGAGAATCCCATGGACGGTGGAGCCTGGAGGGCTACAGTCTATGGGGTCGCAAAGAGTTGGACACGACTGAGCGACTTCACTTTCACTTTCACCGTGGTTTGAATACACCTGCAGTGCAGTGATTCAGGTCCCTGCAGGTACTATAGGTTTGCATGGGGTAGGGGGGAGAGGGCCATCTTCTCATCTTCATCAGAAAATCTACCCTCCTGGGACTGAAGGATGACCCGGCAGACCCAGCAAGTGGGCAGACCTAGCATGTCTGGGGCTGATGAGGCAAGACGGTAAAGCTGGAAGGATGTCCTAGAGGCTTCCAGAGGCTTCTGCGGTTAGTCTTTCTCCAAAAGATCCCTGGAGGGAGCATCTGGTTTCCGGCAATTCAGCCCTCTAAGACCTGGGCTGAGTGCAGGAATTATAGCTCCCGAGTGCTTAGCTGCTCCTGGGAGAGAAAATCTTTCCCTTTTTGTTTGTACCTACCGAGTGGTTTTTTATGAGTTGTTTTTTTTTTTTTTTTGCTTTTATACAAAGTTTTTTTTTTAATTAATAAAACATTTTTTTAAATACTCTGTGTGAAAAAATAACTATAAAATGCAAACTTGTTGTTATCTTTTAGTTGCTAAGTCATATCCAACTCTTTGAGACCCCCATGGACTCTACCCTGCCAGGCTCTTCTGTCCATGAGATTTCCCAGGCAAGAACAGGGGAGTGGGTTTCCATTTCTATCTCCACGAATGTTTTTTTTTAAAGTTATTTTTAATTTTTGGCTGCGTCACTTGGCATGCAGGATCTTACTTCCTTGATCAGGGGTCATATCCATGCCCCCTGCAGTGGACGCTCAGAGTCTCAACCACTTGGACTGCCAGGGAAGTTGGTAATGAGTCTTTTAAAAAGGAGTTTGGTGGCAGCCCTTCCTCCCTGTTGGAGCAGATGGTCAGCAGGACTGGTCATGGCTGTGTGTGTTCACGGCCAGCAACCCCGGGACCCCTCCCAACTCCAAGATGCCCGGATCACACGGAACACGCTCTGCCTTGCCACCCCAACAAACCCAGCCAGGCGGCCACCAAGCTCTCCCTGAGCCCCAGGGGGACTGGGAGAGGGGCTTGCCCTTCTCCTGGGAAGTGGGCATCATAGAGACAACCTCATGAGATTGTTGTCCCGGTTAAAGATGTCACGTAGATACTGCTTCTCTACTACCCTTGAACTTTCTAGCCTTCCCTGAGCCCTCCTTTGGACTTCACAGAAACCCTGACTGACCTGCTTCATTTTTCTATATATGGCATGGTCTGTGGTCTCACGAGACGGTAATCTCTTTGGCTCTTTGAGAGCAGGCGTCCGCCTTATCCTTGAGTAGACTCCATCGCTCTGATCTAAGCTTTTTAGGCAAAAGGGTACTGGAGGGGACAGGGCCCTGCTGGAGGCCTTGGGAATGCCCAGGGGGTGGAAGCAGAGATGGGAGATGGCGGCGGAGGGCTTGGAGGTGGGGGAGCTAGAGAGGGTCCGGCTGCAGCGGGGACAGGAGGCCCAGGTGTCCCGTGGAGAAGACAGGACCCAAAGCTGTTGTACAGGCCGTGGATCAGAAGCTGCCAACTGAACGGGGAACTGAGAGAGGGCTCGATTCAGTCCCCTCCTTTACCCGTGATGGAGGCAGGTCCCCAACTCGGGGAAGGAGCTTCTCTCAGGCTAGCAGGACCCTTGCCAACCTAATGCCCCACCACCAACCTCCAGCCCCACAGGGCAGCTGATGCAACAGTAATCAGGGTGGTGGGGGAACAGGGGGCAGAAGAATCGGATGTGACCCGCTGTCCCCACCCTTGGCCGGGACTCTGGCCCCTGGGAGCTTGGTTATTGCTTGTGTTTAGGGAAGCAGGAAAGAGGCCCCAGTCACACTAAACCCTCCCTCGGCTGGGTCTGCTGGGCCCCCAGCTGGGAGGGGGCGGTGGCTTCTGGCCAGTTAAGGGGCTCAGCCCTTGGAGCTAATTGCTCATTAAAGAGCGTTAATGAGCTTCCCACAGCCCCACCCCTGCCTGGACCAGCGAGGTGTCCTCAGGCCTCTCTGCTGTCCCTGGGGAGGGAGCGGGTCTCTCTTTCCCAGACTAGCCCCTCCGCTTGGTGGTCAAGTCTGACTGTGGGCCCCGCTCCGCCAGCAGGTTCTGGGTCACGGTGCCCCTCAGCAGTTAGCAACCCTCATCCTCCCCGGCCCACCCTGCCCAAGCACTTACAATTTCTCCAGCAGGGACAGTCCCAGGAAGGCTCTGCTCCGGAGGCCGGTGATCTTGTTGTTGCTCAAGAGCCTGGAGGACCGGGGAGAACACAGATGGGAGAAGAACACTTGCCTTCCATGTAAGTGGCGCCCCTTGAGGTTGTGCAAGGAGCAGCCCCACCCTGGGCTCCAGGAGACCATGGGGAGGAGCCAGCCAATAGCTCAGGCAGAATATAGTCAGCCCCCTGAGCCCCAGCTCGGCCGTGTCAACCTGCCCGGGATCCCACGCCTGGATCTGACTTGGGCTCCATATAAGCAGGCACGCCACCCCGTTTCTACCTGGGAATCACAGGGCCACACCCACAGCCCGCCCTTTCTTCCCCCCTACCCAGCCCCATAGCTCTGTCTTGCTCAAGCTATCAGCCTTGACCTGAGGACGGTGATGGGGATTGAAGGGTCTAGCAAGTAGAACAAGAAACCCAGTAGGTGTGGGGGCAAGTGGAAGGGATTGCCCTTCCTTGGGGTCTTCATCACTCTGGGAGCTCAGGGCCTCACCAGAAGGTGACCCCTCCTTCCCTGCCCTCAAAGGCCCCTATCTCAGAGGAACAGAGTGCCCATGTGTCCCTATCTACAACCTTGACCAGAAACTGATGGAGTCCTGGGCCCCCCCAGGGAGCCCAAGCCTCAGGCTCTGCCTCTGAGTCTTTGTTTATTTATTCGTTTGTACTGGCAGGAGGCGGAAAGGGGGCCCCAAGCTCCTGACGGAACCCACTCTGCCCACCCACTCAGTCTTTCTCTGCCAGGCTCCCCGCTGGGAGGAGAGAGATCCAGACCAGTCAAAGGGCTCATCCCTTGAGTTAATTGCTTATTAAAAAGCTTTAATGAGGGACTTCCCTGGTGGTCCAGAGTTTAAGACTCGCGCTTCCACTATAGGGGGCGTGGGTTCGATCCCTGGTCGGGGAACTAAGATCCTACATGCCATGTGAGACCAAAAAAAAAAAAAAGGCTTTAATGAGCCTCTCAGCTCAAGCTCTTGCAAAGGGTTTCCCATCTTTGCTCAGCGTGGTGGAGAGCAGACCTGGGAAGGCCAGAGGGGCAGGCCTCTAGCCTCCTCGCCAATGGGCAGCCTCAGGGCTGGACAGTAAGAGAGAGGGCAGGGGGCAGGGACTGGGCATGAGAGGGGCTGTCGGAGCTCTGTGCAAAGCCTCCTGGAAGTGGGTGGGTGCACTCACCAGCCCAACAGTGAGAGGACCCCAGACACCTGCGCTACTCTAAGTTCAAGGGGCACGTGGAGGACAGACCGTGGCCAGATGGAGGCACGGACGGGAAGGGCTTTGTGGGTCAAGGGAAAGAGGTGGACAGCTCATCTCCTTCTGCGCTTTCTCCGCTCTGCAGAGAGGCCCCTCCTCCCCTCCTGGACCCCACCTCACTGTCTCTCCACCTCATCATCCACAGTGACTGTGTGCACAGGTTCCGGGGAAGTGCTGTTTCCAAAGTGCTTCACACACACACACACACACACACACACACGCCCCTTGATATTTCAAAAAGCACATCACAGTAGTCATCATATGAATACTTAGAACTTTCTTGAACCCCTTTATTCTCATTTTATGCGTTTTGTTCTTGTTCCATTTAGTCACCAAGGCGTGTCCAACTCTTTGCGATTCCACGGACTGTAGCCCACCAGGCTTCTCTGTCCATGGGATTTTCCAGGCAAGAATACTGGAGTGGGTTGCCATTTCCTCCTCCAGGCGATCTTCCCGAGGACAGTTTTGTTTCCCATTACCTATGGTGGCTGATTGTAAATAATATTGTCAGTTCTTACAGCTCTAAGGGTCTGGTGGGGCTGAGGTTACCCCCTTGGTGGTGACAGGCTCCTGATGGTGTGAGTTTTAAATCCAAACCTGCCCCTCGTCAATTGCACCTCATTTCTTCATACAGCCTCAGGGCCTGAGGCTCAGAGGTTGCATTAATTGTCAAAAAAAAAGGTGAGAGGACCCTCAGTATCCTTATGTGGGGGAAAGATCCTGAAATACCAGGAGGAAGGGTGAGAAAGGGCATCTGTTTCAGCCTCCCCTACCCCAAGGTCTCTCCAGAGATGACTCGTGCCTGGGTCTGGGGAGGAAGACAGATTAGGATGCTGATGGGGGTGGGGGGCACAGAGAGGGGTCAGGGGTATGGAAGGACAGAGGAATGGGGGAGCCAGGTTATCACAGCCCAGAGCACCAAGGGGGAAGCCTAAGAACACTGCCAAACTTGAGTGGCATATGGACCTGTTAAAGGGAGGGGAAAGCTGGTTTATCTCCTGCAAATATATCTGTGGATCCCAGTTTGAGAAACACTGACCTCAGGAATGAAAATAAATACCTTCTAAGAAAAAATTATCTCAAAATTATCATTAAAAGATTTTTGTTTACAGATCGCTGAATTGAAAACAGAAAATTAAAGTCTCCAACTCCCAAATCCCTGATATTAAAACTCAGGATCGTAATTGGAGAACCCCATCCAGACACGTCTAGAGGTAGTGTTGGGGAGTAGGTACCCCACATTCCCCAGACTCTTTAGCCTTTAACCCTTGAACACCTTTCATATACCCCCAATTTAACCCAGAGTCACTCAACAGAAATACAAAGCCAGCTGCATATGTAATTCAGAATGTTTTAGCAGCCACACTTTTTAGAAGTTAAAAATTAAGTTAATAATAGACCTTATCCCAGTATATCCAAAATGTTATCATTTAAACATGTAATACATATGTTATTATGTATTATAAATATATAATTATATTATAAATAGAAACATTACATATATATGCTTATATATGATAAATGCACAATATAAATTATATACATAACAAAAATTATGAATGAGCTATGTTCCTTCTTTTTGTGCTATCTTGGAATCTGGTGTGCACTGTCCTCTTCCAGCACAACTTAATTTAGACCAGCCACACTGCAAGTACTCGGATGTCACATGGGGCTGGCGACCTTAACCCTCATCCCTGATCTAGTCTGCTTGTAGCCAGCAGTGCCCCCCATGAGGAAGTCTAGGCTGCCGGGGAGATCCCGAGGCAGCCAGGGTGCTGTGTGTGTATGTGTGTGTATGTTTGTGTGTCTGTGTGTGTCTGTGTGCATGGGGCCTGGGAGCAGCGCAAAGGATGGGGCCCAGCACCCGAGGCAGGTGAGGCTGAGCCTTTGGTCTAGGAGAGCTCCTTCCTGGCTCCTGCCCCGCTCTGAAGCGGGCTCTGTGGGCTGGGGAGGAGAGGGCACAGCGGCGTGGGAGAGGGGTCAGCTGCAGCCCACGCAGCTGCCGGCCCCAGTGCAAACTCCCAGCCCAGAGAGTCTTGAAATGAGATTTTTTTTTTCCTCTTGTGTTTGAGAACATGCTCTCCCGATCCCCTACCCTCTAAGCCACTCACAGAAGTGGGGACCCCAGGCCAACATCACTGCATCTTCCCCCTACAATGGACCCCTTCTTGCCACGTCTCCAGTTCTTGGAAAGATGTCACCGATACCATTATGGTTTAGCCCCCAAGTACCCAAAACTGGATCTTTTGGTCTTAACAACCTAGACTGGGCTGAGGAGATTTTATTTCTGTCCCAGAGTGTGGGGACTGAAATAATGGTGCCTGCGGGTTCAGTTCTTTGGAGGTGCCCCTTGTGTGTCTGGCCAGGAATTTGGGACAGCGTTTGGGGGAGGTAGGAAGCTGGCAATCACAAGGCTGCTCATGGGGGTAAATGAAACACACACACACACACACAGTCTCATCCATTAGGAAGCAAAATGTTCCCACCACACTCGGCTCCCATGGGAGGCAAACAGGCAGGGCGGCCCCAAGCTTCTGTCCAGAGTAGCAGACACGGTGTAGTCTTGACCCCTTCTTCCTAATACCCTCAGCCACCCTTCTCTCCCGAGAGCCTCAGCAGCAGCAGCCTTCCCAGCCCCAGCACAGTGTGCCCACCAGGTGGGTTTTCTTCCCAACCATGCCACTTGCCTGTCCAGCTGGCCCAGCCCAGCATCCTCAACATCTTCCTCCCTCCCCCCGCCCCCGACTACCACCCAGGGTCACATTTTCACAGGAAGGGTGGCGGGGGGTGGGCAGTCTCTGGAGGCCCCTGTTCTCTACTCCAGAATTTGAAACCTGGCCAAGGAGAGGGGACGCACAGCGTCCATTCCAGAATTCTGTTCGCGCCCGGGTCCTATTTTAGGGAAGAGGAGCAAGCAGCGTTACTGCTAACGAGGCTGGAGGCCACAGGAGCGAGTGGCTGGCATCGGCTGGGGCCCTGTGGCCTCCAGGCAGCCGCAAGAACTTGCCAGATCCCGGCCTGATGTCCAAGATGACCCTTGTAGGGGTCCCGCAGGACCTGCTCAGTGGGGCGTGGGGCCAGCGCATGCCTGCACCGAAGGGCCTCACACGTGCTGGAAGAGTCACACGTGTCGCTCTCCCAGCCCCCACCCGACCCAGCAGACACACACATGCCAGGGCCCCACGCTCTCCAGGAATCCTGAGCCTGGAATGCAGGCTGCTGCCAGGGTCCTCTGGGCTGGGAGGGCCCTGTCGCCAACACCTGCTGCTGGCACCTTGGCTGTGTCTTTGGGAGACTGTCAGTGTGGGGAGCAGGGTGGTCTCCTTGCTGACGCAAGAAGAGCCCCAGGCTCATAACCATCAATGTGAGACTGTTCTCCCCTAAGCCCCCTCCTGTGGGCACAGTACCCAGGGCCTTGGAGCATTTCCAGGCCCACAAGGGCATCTGAAACCAAAAAAAAAAAAATCACTACTGAATATAGATGCTGCAAGTGTAAATTAATGAAAGTTTAACTACAGAACTACTAAATGTCATATTATTGCCAATTAGCAATCATCGTTCAGTTTCATGAAGGATGTGGGTGCAGTTTAGCATGACTGTTAGGACAATGGGGCCTCCAAACGTGAGACTGCCTCTGGTCCACGGGCCTGGCTCTAACACACACCTTTGCCTAAAGGCTGTGCCCATGTCCACTGAGCCTGACTGCGGGGCACAGAAATGCTGGAGAGGACACAGCACTCCCAGACCTCCTGCCATCCTTCCCTTGGCTGGAAGACTGTCCGGTCAGCCCTGAACACCTACTGGTTAGGAGGTTACCCAGGTGGGGCCTCTTCTCCCCAGGCTTTAGAGGGCCATGTCCTGAGACAGCCTCTGACCTCAGCCTTGAAGCTGAGCTGTGCAGGCAGGGCCTGAGGTCAAGGTAAAGAGGGAAAATTGCCTTGCAATGGCTCCTACACACGGGGCCTTCCCGCGGTCCTCTTCTCTAACCTGCCCTCTCTGCAGGGGCACTGCATCTGGGCGATCAGCAGGCAGAAACCAAGAAACTGGAGAAGGCGAACCTGCAGCTGTTCATGGTGGGTAGTTGATATGCCTTGACTGGGATGTGGGAGCCCCCAGCACTGGAATTGAGTCTGTTGTGAGCATTCACCCCTGGGCATCCACTCACTCATTATTCAATCCTACATGGACACTTACTGTGTGCTGGGCCCTGGGGAACACACCAGCACTGCAAACACAAATGAAACCTGGTGTCTACCATTTCCCACTCAGGCAAGGTGGAAGAACGTGTGTCAGACAGGGTGGACTATTTGTGTAGCTGTGTCCACCTGGTTTCAGGAAGCTGGTAACTTACTCCCAGTCACACTTCCTGCAGACACGGCCTAAAATCTCACCACTGGGGACTCAGACTTTTAGGCAAAGAAAGTGTTTTTTTCTTTTTTAAATACAAATAAACCTGAAAGGATCTGTTATCAATCTTTTACACCTAAGCATAAATTAGTCCTTTAATCCTTCCACTCGAGATTTTTCTTGGGAACTTGGAGGCTCCCCTTCCTTCCTTCTTTGTGAGCCTGTATCCAGCCTCCACCAAGAGACTGCAAGGCCCCCTGAGGGAAGAGACCAGCTCTCTATGGCCTCCTGGCAGTGGAGGCAAGACACACAACACAGGCAACTGCCGGACTGGGTGGGTGCGCGGGAGTCTGGTGGGGTACAGCTCCAGGGGAAGTGGGGATGGTCCATGAACCCCCAGTTTTCCCAAGTCAGGAGGCAGTTTCCTCTTTGCCTCCACTTCCCCACCAAGTCTTCTGTGCAGTGATGTTGCACAGTGGTCCCCTAAGCACACGTGTATCAGTGTGTGGGGGGGGGCCTCTCTTCCTTGCTCACTATCCACGTGGAGGAAGCGGATTGATTATCTCCCTGCCCGGTCCCCAGGGAGGACGGCTCTGATTGGTCAGTGTGGGAACAGGGGGTTGACCAGGAGCTGGAGTCAAGGGATCTGGCTGGGAGTTGGGTGACCTTGGGCAGGTCAGCCGCAATGGGGTGCCTTCTTAGGAAAAGAAGGGTTTGGACTGGAAAAGCCCACTCCTTAGTGTGATGGCTTTTCCCACCCTGAGTCTCCTGAAATCTAGAATTTCTGCTCCAACACACAACTCCCAGCAGGCGAAGCGCCCTGGGGGCGGGGGGTGGGGGGGGTGGGGGGGGGGGGGGGGGGGGGGGGGGTGGGGGGGGTGGGGGGGGTGGGGGGGGTGGGGGGGGTGGGGGGGGTGGGGGGGTGGGGGGGGTGGGGGGGGCGGGGGGTGGGGGGGGCGGAGCGGGAGGGAGAGAAGCGGGAGGTGGGGGCTCTCGACCTCCTCTTTGCTTTCCAGCTGGGAGACGTCTGGGCCTTCGAGCTCAGGCTGGAACTGCCTCCCGGGCTGCTCCCTCCAGCCGGTTCCCTGCTCCACCGTGACAGACTGTCCCCTGCCCCTCACCTGGCCCCATCCATCTTGCACACCCGTCTCCCCCAGCCGGTCTCTCCCCACTCCCAGGGCTGGGAAAGCGGGGTCCTGGGAGGCCGCCGGGCGTTAGCTACACTCCGCAGCGTCTCTGCTCCCCCACCCCCATCACCCAGTCCTAAAAGCAAAGGAATGTTCTGGAGTTTGGGAAGGATGGGCCCCCCACCCCCACCCCGAGGAGGAGGAGGAGGGAGGAAGGGGAGGAGGCAGCTTTGTCCTGTCAGTGTCTGAGCTCTAAATAGAACAGAGCGGCTGGGCTGGGGGAATGAAAATAAACAGCCCCTCTGAACAGCCCCGTCTTAGCCGTCAACCGGATTTTCCTTCTGGTTCCCCAGCCCAGGGCCATTTCCCTCCCCTCCCCTCCCCTGCTCTCCGTCTGGGCCCCTGGAGGCCAAGGCTCTACCTCGGGGTGGGGAGCGGAGGGTGGAATGGGGGAGTGAAGGAGGGGTCTTAGTCCATGCTGTGTGGCCTTGGGGAACTCGCCTCCCCTCTCTGGGCTTTGGGGATGACATGCTTGCCAGAATGGAAGGATGGAGATCAACTCAGAGGTGGCTGGAACTTTTTCTCCTTCAGGAAAGAGTTCTTACCCCAATGACTCCCATGTGGCATAAACTTAGGAACACTCGCTCCCTTTAAACACATGACCCCAAATTTAAGGGTCAATTTATGGTGAGGTTCAAATTACACTGGTTTGCCTGTGCCTTTGGGGGAAATTCTCAGACTTACCGGGACTGAAGATTGCATCCCAGCCCACTCCCCACTCCCCCAAAGCCCAGCCCAGAGGGGTGAGCTGTAGTAGCAAAAACAGACTTCCTTGGGGGGTCAGGAGTGGCTGGGTTCTTGCATGGGTTCTGAATAATTCTGCAAATAACCCATTCTGGGTCCTGGCCCGACTCGGGATGAATGGGGGTTGAATTTTAGGTCCACTGTCTCGGGTGCAAGAAGGACTCAACCCAGGGAAGCATGGAGGGCTCTGCTGTCTGCCTAGAGCTTCTGAGATGAAACCCTGGGTCCTGCACCTATGGGCAGGGTTCCTAACACCTCCAGGAAGGGCTGATGAGTCCAGGAACCTGGGCTCTGGTGGCCTCCAGCAACGCCAGGAGGTGGTCGGGGGAGTCAGGGAGGCACGTGGATTTCTTCAGGGCTCCTCACTTCAGACAAGCGGGGGGTCCCAGAGCCCCGCTGAGGGGAAGAGTGTGCTGGAGTCCCCGGCCTCTTCCCTCTTTTCCTTCCTTCCCTCCTTTCTCCTCTCTCCCTCCCCCTCCCCCTCCTCTCCCGCACAAAAGCTCTCTGTACACAGCCACTTCCTCTGGCTGCTGTCTCTGAGCCCAGACCTTATGAGAACCATATGGGGGAAAGAGGGTGGAAGGGAAGGGGGTGGGGAGGCCGCGTGGGCCCGCCCCTTCAGTCGGCATCTCTCCCCTCCCCTCCTTGCAGGCCGTTGGCACACTTTGCCCCCAGCTCCCCCAACTGGACCCCACAGCTGGGGCGAGGAACGCTGAAGGGAGGGCACAAGGGGAGTGGGGGGAGGGCTGGGAAGGGGCCTCCCTCCCCCATGGTGCTCTGAAGACCACCAAACTCACAGCAAAGGGCCCAAGCTCCTTCTCTCCTGTGGGGGCAGCCTATGTCGTGGGCAGCCCCCCAGACTGAGTGGATGAGGGTTCATCCATGCCTGCCTCCCATCCCCACCCAGCCTTGGAATGTTCCCAGGTCAAAGGGGCCTGGGTCCTGCTGGGAAGGAACCGGGTTTTCTAAATCAGCCTTTGTGTCCATTGGCTCCCAAGTCCAGCCAGGTGAACACTGACTCTCTTACCTGAGAGGAACACGAGGGGAACCCCACCAGCTAATCCTGACGCTGGCATCAGTCAGCTAAGCTGTGCGGCTCTGGAGCAAGACGTGGCCTTCTCCCTATCTGCCCTCAGTTTGCTCAGCTGTCAGATATTCATGTAGAGGCTGGACCCGCTGGTCTCTAAGGCCCTTTTTGGCCCAGGGGGCCCAGAAACTTATGACACTGCCCGGTATCCTCTGAGGGCCTGCTCAGAGGTCCTGGGAGGTCCTCAGGGGAGATTTCCTTCTAGAGTTACCCATTGTCAGTCTCTTTGTGGAATCCCTGAATATCCCCTCTCCACTGTCCCCATCTCTGTAACTCCTAGAGCCCAGGATCAGAGGACAGGCCCATCAGCTGCTGCTCAGGGGTGAGTGGGGGGCTCACAGTGGTCTGTGTCTTCATCCCCTGCCTGTGATAAGCCACTCTCCCCCATGAGAACTTGCCCCTCAAGGGAGGCCCATAAAGGCTCCTGCTCTGGGCTGGGGAGGGGGTGGGGTGGCAGGGACATGCCCACAGCTGCCCCCTGGACCAGCTGGGAGACTAGGGGGTGGGGTGGGCAGACAGATCAGGAAGAAAGCCAAGAGTTCTACTTTCCTGGAAAAACTTCGAATGAAAATCCATTAGAGGAAAGAAAAAAAAAAAAAAGCCAAGGGTGGAGAGAGGGGCCTGCAAAACAGAAGGCGGGACTGCAGATAACAGGGTGGGAGCGGAAGGGTTTTCCCTGAGGTGAGCGGCTCTGTTGACAGGGTTGCCCCTGATCAGCCTGGAGGCTGGCTGCAGACGGGCACCTTATCTAGCACTTTCTCTGCCTGGAGAGCCTGCCAGACTTCCCAAGGTGGAGGCCTGACTTTCCCCCTGCCCACCCAGGACCCACATGGGCAGGGTGGTGCATGGAGGGGACTGACAGCTGGCGGCCCATTCTGGAGGAAAACAGGAGGAGAGAGGGGAAAGCTATAATGCAAAAGCTACTGGCCCGCGTCCATTGTTTGCCCTAGGTCATGGGCAGAATGGGGAAAGGAGAAATTTTGGGGGAAAAAATAATAATAAAGGAGGGAAGTGTTTGGAAGGGTGTGGTTTCCACACTCTCAGTCTCCATTTGCAGCCAGACTGGAGTGGCCGAAGCCCCTTCCCAGCCCTTCTTCCCTCGAGATGCATGCTGGCTAGGGATGGGTTTACTGGGGGGACTGAGCCCCCAGAAGAGAATCCGTGCACAGCTTCTGCTGAAGGAGAATGTGGGCTCTTTCCCTTTAGAAGCCAGCTTGGGGGACGGGTTGCAGTCTGGATCTGGATTAGGTGGAGTCTGTTGGGTGGTCTCTGAAGCAAATGTCCATGGCAGGTCCCAGTCTCACCCCGGGGCGGGCTGACGGGCCAGCGGGCTCTCAGGGGGTTGCTCCAGCTTGGCCTGCCCTGTCTGTTGTCCCTGCTGAGATGTCTGGCCAGGCTGAGGGGTGGAGGGCTGTTCTTTGGAAGATATCTTGGGCCAGGTAGGTCAGTGGCCTGGAACAAAAGGGGGGCGGCCCTTCCTCTGGGGATGGTTAAGGACGGGAAGGTGAGCTAGGGGTCCTGTTGGCTGCCACCCTGTCCTCATATCTTTTCACCCAGCGTCTCTCTTGCTGAGAATGTATCTTCTCACCCCACTCTGTCTCCTTGGAGTGGCATCCATGGGAATTAGCTGTGGCTGGAAAGCATTAGTTGCCAAATCATTCTAAGATGTACTGCAAAACCACCTTTAATGTTTTTCCCCTTCTTTCTGCCGTCGTCAGTACGTTAGGATGTCCTAATCTCAGCATATGTGTGTGAGCAGGGCTGAAAGATCCAGGGCACACACACACACACACACACACACACACACACACACCCCTCTTGGAGCTCAATTCTCATTGCCCAGCAGGGACTCACACAGACACACTGGCCCAATCATTCCACACAGCAAGCATTTTTCTCCTCCAGAACTGAGTGGGCTGGGGAATGCCCAGGCCTGTCTGGACACTTCCACACCAGTGGACTCTCAGGGGGATGGGAATCAGATGCCACAGCTGTCTTCCCAGGCCATGGCCCTGTCCCCTAGGCGGCGGGAACCCGGGAGAGAGCAGAGGGACACGGCTTCCACCCCACTAATACACACAGGCACACACCCACCCCAGGCTGGGGAGAATGCAGGCCAGGCGGCCAACGTCAGAGGCTGACCAGTCGTGTCCTGTCAGGAAGCGCACAGCCTCTGAACTCACCCAACCAGAGTCGTTACTGTATTGTTCTGGACACAATCGGATAGACCCTGAGCCAGCTCCAACTCCGGGGCAAGGGGTGGTGGGGAAACGGTCGCCACCGGGGTCAGGAGGACAGGGGAGGGGAAGCGGCTTGGAGGCTGGGTCTAGGACAGGACAGGAAGGGGCCGCCGCCAGGGCCGGGCCCCCCACTCCACGGCATGCGTGGGGCTCCGAGCACGTGGTCCGCGCAGGAAATCGCTGCGGTGGGGAGCGGTCCGTAATTCTCCTGCGGGCTGGCGGGATCTCGGACCCTCATTGGGGAGGCTGGGGGTCGGGCTGTGGCGCAGCGGGCAGAGCCGGTTGCCAATGAGGGCTTAATAAGGCCCGGGCTGAGAAGGGAACGACGGGATGACGGAGGGAGGTTGGGAGGCAGCCTCCTTCCCCTCCGCCAGGTTTCCTTCTCTGCAATCTGCGCGAAGAAGTCAATCGAGAAACGGCCAAAGTTCGTCTTCACATCCGAGGAGGAAGGGAGGAGGAAGGGATGCAGGACTAGGAGCACAGGTCAATTCACAGATGCGCGCGGCGGGACAGGGGCCCAAGAGGAATTGGGACGCCGGGGGGTCTCGTTCACATCAGAAGCGCCTGCACCCCAAGGATAGACATTTTTCCGAACCCACCCTGCTGTCTGAGCTAGAGAGACGGGCTGCAAGCGGGGCTGGCAGGCCCCGGGGTCGGATGGGGCGCCCCCATCTGGAGGATCCAGGCCGGCGGGCTGAACCCGGGAAACTCCCCCAGTGCGGCCAGGGACGCGTCCGCGGTGGTGACGACCACAGGCACCTACTGGGCCGCAGGCGTCGATCTCCGCTGAGCCTTCCTCCCATCCCACCCATCTCAGGTCCCCAAAGTCCGCAACACCAGCCCGGGCTAGAAAGCCAAGGGGTCTGGGCGTCCCGCCAGCGCGCGTTCCCCTTCACCTGTACAGGTGAGTGGGCGCCCCTTGGTGCCTCTCTTTGGGGCGCATCCGTCCCCAGTGCTCCTTCCTCTCTCCTTCCACGCCTGGAGCCCTGATCTTTCCCCTGCTTCTCCCAAGCCTCCCTTCTCGGCTTCTGGACTCAGGCCCGAAGTCTCTGAAGTGGTGGCATCGTCTCTGTCCCCCATTCCCCAGCCCTCCCGTCTGGTCTCCTGTCGTGCCCTCGTCGGGACTGGGGCCCGGCCGGGCCGAATAGGGTACTCACAGGGTAACGGTGCTGTTCGGCAGAAGGCCGGGATCGGGAGGCTCCGGGAGGTCCCCGCCGCCGCACGCCACCCTCCTGCGTGCCGGGTTGGGGGCGCCGCCGCTGAGCCCCTTGGGCCGCTCCCCCGAGCACTTGCAGCTGCGGATGGGGACCGGGCAGCCGGGCGCGCCCCGAGTCTCGGGCGTCAAAAGCAGCAGCCACGGCAGCAGCAGCGGCAGCAGCAGGCGCGCGGGCACCCCCCGCATCCTGCGTCCCGCGGCGCCCATCAGCCCATCTCCCCGCGGGGACCCACAGCGCCAGGGCCCGTCTGCGCGCCGGCCGGAGGGATCCGGGCGGGCGGGAGGCGTGCTCAGCGGGGGCCCGGGGCGCCCGAGGGCGGGGCGGGGGGCCCTGGGCGGAGGCGAGCCCCGGGGTCCCCGCCGCCGCGCCCCGGGGGCATGTCCGGCGAGCGCCCCGGCGGGGAGGACGCGGGCGCGGCTGTCAGCGAGGCGCTGGCGGCTCCCGGCGGCGCGGCCCGACTTTCGGCGCCGTGCGCCCGGGCTGGATGAGGCCGGGCCCCTCCGCGTCGCCTGCTCGCTCTGCGCGGGGCTGGGACCTAGCGGATCGCGCCGGGCTCCTGCCGCCGCCGCCGCTGCCGCCGCCTCTCCGTGCCATGGATGGAGGCAGCTCGGCGCGGCGCCGCTGCCGCCGCCTCCAGTCCCCGCCCGCCCTCCGGAGAGGGCGCCCTCCCCTTGCCAGCTCGTCCGTCCGCGAGGCCCTAGCGCCTCCCGATGCGCGGCCAGGCCGCTTCCCTCCTCCAAGTCGCAGCCGGCCCGCCGGCGGGAGGCACCGCGCGTCCTCCGCGCCCGCCCTGACCCCTGGACGTTTCCCGGCCGCCCCTCTCCCCGGAGCCGAGGTTCTTCCTCTCCACAACCCCAGCCAACCGCTAGCACTTCCCACGGAATCCTGCCTCACTCTTGCCCGTCCAGCCTGCACCCCGACGCTTCTGGGGCTTTCATCGACCCGCGGGCTTGACCAGAGATGTCCCTGGGTGGGAATGAACTTTGTACCCCTCTTTGGGGTTGCTGAGGCTCGGCTTCCCCTGACCCCTGACCTGGTGGGCCAGGCTAGAAGCCCGCGCTCACTCTCGCAGCCCTGCTCCAGTCAGTGCAGGATATAAACGAGCTGGCGACGAAGGAGGCTCTCGGACCCTCCGGGTGACCTCGCCCAGCGGGGGCTGCATGTCTTTGGGCCAGGAAGGGTCAAAGGCCGAGACAGATCTGATCTAGGGGCCTATCTTTTCCACATCCACACGAGCAGGCGCGCGTGTGTATGGGGGGCGTGGGTGGGTGGGAATGAGCAGAACTGAGAAGGCAAAAGCAGGGATTCCCACTGGCTGTGAGAAGAGCGCTGCAGTGAGTCAGGAGGGCCCGGTCTGGGCGGCTCTGACTAAGGACACAGTCCCTAACATTCTGGGATGTCAAATCTCCGCAGTCCAAAGGGGCCCTTCCACCCCCTAGTTTGTGACTGTAAGTTTTGGCCTGAGAATGAGTGAGTGGGCGGGGGCCACTCCGGTGGCTATGAAAACTCTCAGTAGGTCTTAGATGGGCTGGAATGCAGGCTAGGAACACGGCTGGGGACAGAGGGTAGAGTGAGGTGTGGCCCAGTGTGCCTAGTTCCTCAGTTTCCCCACGAAGGCGGCCTTTTCTGCCACTTAATAGCACCTTTGCGGTGGAGATGCAGGCTGCTGGGGTTTGGGGGACCCCTGAGGCGAGCCCCCTTTCCCCCTCCTCCATTGGGCCACCAAAGTGGTCTCTCTGATGACTGCCGCCTTCTTGGGTCCGGCGGGTGTGTGTGGTACCTTTTCCAGCACGGTGGCCTTTCAGCCCGGTTCCCCCCACCCACCCCCTTTCCTGGGAAGGGTTTCTTTCCCTTGTGTGGGCGGCAGACGCTGAGCCCAGACACGGACTTCTTCTGGCTCCACAAGCCTCTCCCAGTTGCAGGCTCTGGTTCCTTCAACTTCCAAAGATAAATAAATAGTGATTGCAAATGGAGCAAGGGAGAAGGGGACGGCCCCCTCCCCCCAGCAGGAGCCCTCCGCAGGGCGGGTGCAGGGGCAGGCCTGCATTCCTAGGAAGGGTCATCACAGAGCCACGGCCCACGGGCAGGTCTGCCACCCGGCCCTCCTGTTCCCAGGCCAGGGAACTGCTCAGAGAGGAGAGCAGGGGACGCCTCAGTCCTGGGTCACACAGCTCTCCTGTCATTTCTTTCTTTCTGTTTTTTTTTGCTCAGCGGAGACACTCTAAGTCCGGAAAGGAATTCCACTGCAACAGCCACTTTCTGAGGCTGAATTGAGGCCAAATGACATTTAATGAGGCAGTGATTCCTCACAGGTGGGAATGAGGCACGGGGAGGAAACATTTGCAAAATGCTGTCCTATCCTGCTGGTCATCCCTTTTGATCTCTCTTTGCATCCAGAAAGGTGATGGATGAGCGGTAGAGACAGGGTTGGGGACTTATCCTCCGCTTCCTTTTTCTGCATGCTGTTTTCTCTGAGCCACTCAAAGCTTTCCTCATGAAAAACCTTCCTGGTTATCTGTTCTCAGAGATACAGGCCTGGAATGAATGAGTTGCCTGCATGTGTTGAAGTTTGTTTGGGATAGAAAGATGACTCAAGCTGAGTTCCCACCCTCAAGACATCTGGTTAGGAAGCTGGGCCCTGATCGTGTGGGATAACCTCTTCAGTGAACTCGGGATAAGGTAGCGTGATACAGGGAGGAGGCTGAATTAATCCTGCCTGAAACAAAATGGGGGGGTGGGGGTGGGGGAGGCCTGATCAAAAATGTTAGTCCAATCTAGGGCAGAAATGTAACTCACCTGAATTTACTAGACCATTGTTGTCCCCTTAAGGGCCCTGGGGCTCGCATCCTCTAAGCCCTCTCTAAAGAAGCTTTCCTTGGGACTTCCTGGCTTGATCCCTGGTAGGGGAACTAGAATCCAATGTGCTTCAGAGCAACTAAATCTGAGTGCTGCAAAGACAGAGTCCGTGAGGCGCCACAAAGATTCTGCGTGCTGCCACGAAGACCCGACTCAACCAAATAAACAAATAGAGGAAAAAAATGTCCAAAAATAAAAGAAAAAGTGTGCCTTTGCTGGGTGCCAGCTGCTTGGCTAGCCTCTCTCTTGCCTCCACCTGCAATGCTGATCCATTCCCCTTCGTCAGGCAGTGGCTGGGGGGCTCTTTTCCCACGATTGACCAGACCCTCCATTGGGGGCAGCTGAGAATGGGAGATGGGGGGGTTCACGATCCGTGTCCCCTTCCTCCAAGCCCAGAGCAGACCAGAGCTAGCACAGGGCAGCCAGCGTTTACTGAGGGCTTGTTATGTGCCGGGCACTTGCGACTACATTTTACGAGAATTAGCTCATTTTGTCCTCATACCAGGGTGAGGATGGCTGTTTTAATGGACAAAAGGGGAAGAGGCACCCTGAATAGTAAACTTACCCAAGGATACACAGCCCGGAAGTGATGGAAATCAGGATTTTTAAATATGAATGTATTTATCTACTTGTTTTGGCTGTGCTGGGTCTTCACTGCCACGTGGGCTTTTCTCTAGTCGCAGCAGGTGGGGACGATTCTCTAGCGGCAGTGTCTTCTCCTGTTGTGGAGGACGGGCTTTTGGCGCTTCAGTAGTTACGTTTCCAAGGCTTGCGAGCACGGGCTCTTTAGTTGTGCACAGGAATTTAGTTGCTCCGTGGCATGTGGAATCTTCCCAGACCAGGGATCAAATCCATGCCCCCCTGCATTGGCAGGTGGATTCTTTTTTTTTTTTTTTAACTATTTTTAATTAAAATTTTTTTTACTTTATTTATTTGGCTGCACCACGTCTTAGTGGTAGCATGTGAGATCTTGTTCCCTGATCAGGGATTGCACTTGGGTCCCCTGCATTGAGAGCTCAGAGTCTTAGCCACTGGAGCACGAGAGAAGTCCCGGCAGGTGGATTCTTAACAACTGGACCACTAGGGAAGTTCTAGAGTCCAGTTTTAACCACTGAGCTTTATAATTTCTGGGGTAGGAAGGCGCCCTCAGTAATCACCCCAAGAAATCCCCTCACTTCTGCTTAAGGTTGTCTCATTTTTATTTTCTGGCCCTCTCTGAGCTGAACCTTTACAGACATCTACCCCCCCAAACCATAGCTAGTGGTGGAACAGGGATCCCCAGTCCTTATTCTTCTAGCAGAGTCAAGGGAGACAGAGACTTTCCCAAGGAGCTCCACACCACGGCTAGAAGAGAATAGTCTCTAAAGACTATGAGAGAGACTTCCCTGGCAGTCCAGTGGTTAAGACTCTGAGTTGCTCATGCAGGGGGACTTGAGTTTGATCTCTGATCAGGGAACCAAGATCCCACATGCCTCGCAGCCTGTCCAAAAGATAAAAATATATAAATTAAAAAAAAACAATAAAGGCTATGAGAGATTATAAACACATACAGAATCAGAGCTCACAATATCCAGCACCTCCCAGTTCCAGGCCCTGGTTTCTTCTCCCGGCCGTCAGAGGCCCCAATCGGGATGTCTGAATTTAATTGTTAGTTTTTCCAGTTCCCTCTGTGCCTTCTCATGCCAGAGACAGGATCCTAACACAGACCCAGGATAACAGTGGATGAGGTCATGGCCCATAACTGGATCGATAATGCCAGCATGACTTTTTTCCAGGGAGCCATTAATTTAGAGACATGGAGGCTCAGAGCCCGTGAACACCACCCCTTTATCCCACCTCCCCACCAGGAAGGCTCTCTGGGGTGGTCCTCTGAGCTCTGTCCTCTCTTTCCTGTCCTGAACTTCCCCATGGGGACTCTGCTAAGCCGCCCATCCTGTTGGAACTGTGACACTGAGGGTTCATGGCAGAGTGCTCATGCCTCAACCAGGAGGAATGAATAGGAACTGTGGGAAGCTACCCAGATAAGTATTTGGACCTCTAAGCACTTCCCTTCAGAGATCGGACATCGCCCCCTACGAGGTGCCTGTGTATACTTTAGACCCTCCCACAGGAGGGACTCATAATCTCTGTCTCCATAAAAACCTGACTCACCCTTTAAGTGAAATGATGGATGAGTTTCTGCACCATGACCATCATGCTTAAGAGCATGAGAGTGAAGCTAGATGCAAATCCCAGGCTCTCCATTTTATTGGTCTTGTGACTTTGGGCACCTGACTTAATCTGCCTTGGCCTGAGTTTTCTCATCTGTGCAATGGGGTGAAAAAATATTTACTTCAGAGGGCTGTGTTGATGATGTCAGTTACTTGTCAAAGGTGCCTGCGTGATATACTATAAAAATAGATTTGGTCTTTAAAAAGAATGAATGAATGAATTTGATTTTCTTGTCTGAGCTGGGCCTTTGTTGCTGAGTGAGGGCTTCCTCTAGGTGCGGGGGTCTATTCTCTGGTTGTGGTGCGTGGGCTGCTCGCTGCGGTGGCTTCTCTTGATGCAGAGCACAGGCTCCAGAGCGTGGACTCAGTCGTTGCAGCTCCCGCTCCACGGCCTGTGGGATCTTCCCGACCAGTGATGGGACCCGTGTCCCCTGCATTGGCAGGTGGATTCTTAACCACTGGACACCAGTGAAGTACTGTATTTGGTCTTCATGCCCACCCATTCCTGACCCCCAGCTCCTAAAACCCTTGGCGTTTCCTGAGGGACAGGAGTATCTTCTGATATTCCTCTGGGCACAGCTGAGTTTATGCTAATGAGGGTTATACTCTTAGCCTCAGGGTGGGGGCTGGTGAGCTTCTGGGTTGGTGAACAGCCACTGTGACGGGAGGGAGCCCATCCAGGATGGGCGTGGAAGCTCCATGCCCCAGCCCCTTGCCCACACCCTGCCCTACGAATTGCTTGCACTTGGCTGGAAGTGGAAGTGATGAGTTGTATCCTTTTTTATATATATAATTAAATTTATTTATTTTTAATTGAAGGATAATCGCTCTACAATATTGTGTTGGTTTCTGCCATATATCAACATGAATCAGCCATAGGTATACTTATGAGTGGTATCCTTTATAATAGACCAGCAAATGTGAATAAAGTGTTTTCTTGAGTTCCGTGAGCTGTTCTAGCAAACTATAGAACTTGAAGAGGGGGTCACGAGAATCTCTGATTTATAGTCAGTTGGTCAGAAGTATGGGCGCCCCAGGACATCTGAAGTAGAGGCAGTCTTGGAGAACTGAGCCCTTAGCTTGTGTGGTCTGTGTAAAGTAGTCAGTGTCAAAGTTGAATGAAATTATAGGACTCCCAGTAGGGGTTGGAGAATTGGAGAGTTGACTGGAGTCAGAAAACACCCCAGGGACTTCCCTGATGGTCCAGTGGCTAAGACTCCATACTCCCAGTGCAGGGGACCTGGGTTCCATCCCTGGTCAGGGAACCAGATCCATAGGCCACAACTAAGAGGTTGAGGATCTCATGTGCTGCAGCTAAGACCCAATGCAGCCAAATAAATAAAAGTAAATTCAAAACAAAACAAAACACCCCAGCCTGACACATTCACATGCTCGGTCAATGTCAAAAGGGCCGGCTGGTGTGTTTCTTATTGGAACCTGCTTGGTTTCGTCCTGTTATAGTTCACTGCTCACCTATTTCACTCTTCCACTAGAACAGAAGGTCCAAGAAGAGGCTATTAGTTTCTTTATTTTTATGATTTCCAGCCTGTTTTAGTGACCAATGAATAGAAGGGACATTTAATTAACTTGCTCAGCGAAGTGTTCCTGAGTTTTTAATTATGTAAACAACAGTTACTGGGTGTTTACTATGTGCCAGACACTGTTTTGAGCACTGAATATACAGCAGTCAGTGCATAGACGATAAAGTCCATGGTTTCATGGAGGTAATGTTATAGCAGAGGGAGCCAGATAATATGTCAATAAACCAGTGAATATGTTAATCTAGTGGGTGAGGATAAGGTCAATGAAGCAAAATTAAACAGGGTAAGGAAATAATAATGGGGGAATGGAAGCAAGGTAAGTGTCCATCAAACGACGAGTATATAAAGAAGGTGTATATATACAGTGGAATGCTACTCAGTCATAAAAAAGAAGGAAGTTTTGCCACTTGTAACCGCATAGTGATCTTGGAGAGAAGTATACTAAGTGAAATAAATCAAACTGAGAAAGATAAATACCACACAATAGCACACTTACATGTGGAATCTAAAAAATGTAACAAAATAGTGAATATAACAGAAAAGGTGCAGACTCGCAGATAGAACAAATCAGTGGTTATCAGTAGTAGGGAGAGGGAAGGGAGGAGGGTCAATATAGGGGTAGAAGAGTAAGAGGTACAAACAGTTACATATAAAAGAAACTCTGAGGATATATTATGCAATGTAGGGAATATAGCTAATATTTGGTAACAACTATAAATGGAATATGGGCTTCCCTGGTGGCTCAGCAGTAAAGAATGTACCTGCAATGCAGAAGACGCAGGAGACACAGCTTTGATCCCTGGATCAGGAAGATCCCCGCAAAAGAGGGCATGGCAACCCACTCCAGTATTCTCGCCTGGAGAATCCCATGGACAGGGGAGGTGGGCCACTGTCCATAGGGTGGCAAAGAGTCAGGCATGACTTAAGTGACTGAGCATGCGTGCCAAAAAGGAATATAACCTTTAAAATTGTGAATCACTATATGGTACACCTGTAACTTATATACTATTGTACATTAATTATACTTCAACAACAACAAAAAAAGAGTGGTGAGGAAGACCTCTCTGACAAGGTGATCTTAGAGCAGAATTCTGAAGGAATGAAGGAAGTGGCCCAGGGATTTGGGGGGACAGGGCAGCATGGTAGGAGGTCCCCAGCTGTAACCCATCAAAGAAGAGCCAGCGGCCAGCATGGCCGCCCCTCCGGCAGTGAGAGGGAGGGCAAGAAGGCGGTGGACATGGTATCCTAGACTTCAGTTATAGATCACATAGGGCGTTGAAGGTCGTGGGAAGAATGTTGGATTTTATTCTGAACAAGAAGAGACGTGTAGAAGGTTTGAAAAGAGGAATGATCTGATCCGAGATGGACTTTCACATCTCCTCTCTGCCTCTTGTGTGGAGGATGACTTGGTGGGAGGACCACGGGGCCTGGAGACCCGCTCAGAGGTCGGGGTGACAGTTCGGTGGGTGAAGTCCTTGGTGGTGAGGGAGGTGGGGTGTGGGTGGAAAGTGCGTCCACTGGGATCCCTGACACAGTGAGCAGAGTGAGAAGAACCTGTCCAGGAGGTCCCCTAGGTGTCTGGCTTAGGCTGTGAGAAGGGAATCCTGTTTATGAAACTGGAGAAGCCTCAGGAAGGGTCAGATTTGGGGAGAAAATCAAGCGTTGGGTCCATCACTCTTTGGAGCTGGGGGAGTCCAGCTTGGTGCCCTCATGGAGTCGATGGGCCCGTTAGGAGAGGCCAGGATGGGCACGAATGGGCATCCAATCACACACCGTGACGAGTGCTGGGGAGGGGAGGGGGCCTTCGGGAGCTCCACGGGCCGGAGAACCCTGAGGGGGTCAGGACAGGCCTCTGAGGAGGTGACAGCTCAGCGGCCTGGAGGATGATCAGGCCTGGGGCAGGGAGGAGCGTGGCGCCATGGGCTCAGGACATGTGGGGAGCAGTGGCAGGGAGGGTGGATGAGGGCCCCCTCCAGCTCCTGCCTCTTTCCGGCCAGCCCTTGAGCCCCCCGTGAGCTCCTGCGCGCGCCAGAGCTCGGGGACGCTGCGCCTCTTGCCCGGGATCTCCCAGGGGGCCTCTCGGCAGGTCAATGTTCGGGGGGCTTTCCTGGTGCCCATCACTTCTCACTTCACACCTGGTGCTGGGGCTCCTTGTGGTCCGTAACGATTGTTTAGATCCTCCTCCCCAACCCTCAGGCAGGGGCTGCTCCAGCCACAGCCTTTCTCCTCAGAGGCGCCAAGAGGTTTGGGCCCAGTCCCAGGCCGGCAACCCCTCCCGGAGCCCTACCAGGGTCAGAGTATTCAGGGCCTAGAGCGGGGAGAAGCAACTCTGGCCAGAAGAGTGTGTGTGAGTGTGTGTGTGTGTGTGAGAGTGAGTGAGTTTGTGTCTGAGTGTGTATATATGTGTGAGTGTGTGTATGTGTGTGCAAGTGTGTGTATGTGTGTGAGAGTCTATTATGTGTGTGAATGTGTGTGTGTGAGTGCATGTGTGAATGTAAGTGTGTATGTATGTGTGTGTATGTATATGAGTGTGTGTGTGTGAGTGTATGTCTGTGTGCGTGTATGTGTGTGTGAATATGTGTGAGTGTATGTGTGTGGGCACAAGTGTGTGAGTGTGTGTGTGTGACAGGGTGTGTGTGTATGTGTGTGAATGTGTGTGTATGAGTGTGTGTGAATGAGTGTGAGTGTGTATGTGTGAGTGTATGTGTGTCTGAGTGTGTGTATGTGTGTGAGTGCATGTGTATGTGTGTGTATGTGTGTGTATGAGTGTGTACATGTGTGTGACTACATGAGAATGTATGTGTGTGTGAGTGTGCATGAATGTATGCGTGTGTGTGTGTGTGTGAGATTGCGTGTATGAGTGTGTAAGTATATATGTGTGTGCGTCTGTGACGGGGTGTGTGACTCTGAATATATGTGTGAGTGTGTATGTGTGTGTATGAGTGTGAGTGTGTATGTGTGTGTGAGTGTGTTTGTATATGTGTGTGAGTGAATGTGTGTGACTGTGTATGTGTGTGTATGTGTGTGTATGTGAGTGTATGTGTGTGAATGTATGTGTGTATGTGTGTGTGTTTATGTGTGTGTATATATGTGTGTATGTGTGTGTATGTGTGTTGAGTGTGTGTATATGTGTTTGTGAGTGCATGTGAGTGTATGTGTGTGTGAGTGTATATATGTCTGTGTGTGTATGTGAGTGTGTATGTGATTGTGTGTATGACTGTGTGTGAGTATATGTGTGTGTGCATGTGTGACTGGGTGTGTATGAGTGTGTGTGTGAGAGCATGTGTGTGCGTGTGGTGGGGAGGGCTCACTGGCCACCTGCCTCTCCATGCTGTGCTGGGGCGCTTTGCGGAGCCGCTGGGTGGGCCCGGCTCTCAGGACACCCCTCCCACAGCGGCCGCCCAGCGCCCTGCGGTGGGCGGGTGTCAGTCCCTGGTCAGTCTCCGCACCCCAGGGCCGAGGCTCGCACATCTGCCCCCCGTCTTGCCCCAGGGAGGCTGAGGCAAACAGAAGAGGAGCAGACGGCTGGTGGTGGAGGGTGCGGCATTATTCTGGCAGGCGGGAGGGGAGGACGACCCAGGCTGGCCTGGCGCGTCTGGGGTCACCCCCTGCGGCTCTGGGCCGGGTGGGGGGTGATTCTTCCTCTTCAAAGCCTGTGGCAGGGAGGCCCAGGTTGAGGCAAACCTCAAACATTTGTCTAGAGCCAAGCCTGCTTCCAGCCCTCACCACTATTTGCAAGAATTATTTTTATCAAAGGAATACACGCATATGGTGAAGAAGTGGAGCAGTGCGCAAGAGCTTGTAAAGAGAAGCAAGACAGGGCCTCTTTCCAGTCCTGCTCCTAGTGGCGGCTGTGACCTGGTCTTCCTTTGACTTCTCTGCTCTTTGTAGGCGCAGCCTGGGAAGGAGGCCTCCGGGGTGGGTTGGAAACCCGCAGGCTTTCTGGAGCGGCCCCTCCTAGAGGCGGTCCTTAGATTCCCAAGCCCGATCCTCTGGGTCACTGTCACCCTCTCCCAGGGCCACCGCCCCCTGCCCGTAGGTCACTTCCCGCTGCCTGCAGCGCGTGGGAAGCCCCTCCAGTCACAAGGGATCTCGGAGAAACGTCCTTACTCACACAGCCTGGCAGAGTGGACTTCTTTTTCTTTTTTTAACTTCCCTGACCAGGGATTGAACCCTGGGGCCCTTGGCTGTGTTAACCACTGGACCTCCAGGGAATTCCATAGATTTCTATTTGGCTGGAAAAGTTGGGTTTTGCGTGGAACCTTGATTCCGGCAGCAGCTGTCCTCTTGGCGCCTGGTGGGCCCGTGGGGCTGGGGTTGAGGGGGCTCTGGAACTGGTCCTTTGGTGTTTGTCTTGTCACCTCCCTCTGCTTCTTTCTTCCTCTCTGTACTCTTCTTCCTTTCTTTCTTTTTATTTTTTTCAGTATTTATTTGGCTGCCCTGGGTCTTAGCTGCAGCGCACGAGATCTGAGATCTTCATTGCAGTCTGTGGGACCTTTGGCATGTGGGCCCTTCATTCCCTGACCAAGGATTGAACCCGGGGCCCCCTGCCTTGGGAAACAGGGGTCCTAGCCACTGAACCACCAGGGAGGTCCCCTTCTGTGTGCTTCTCTCTCTCCTTTCCTCTCCTGTGAGATGGTGTGGAGTTTTGGTTTCATTCTGGGCAGCTTTTGCTGTTTTTGCGCCCCAGTCTCCAGCCGGCTCTTTCATTTCAAGCTAGGGGAACTGGAAGGGGAGGCTTGGGTGTCTGTTCTGGGCTGGCTTGTGAAGGGGAACGTGGCCTTACCACGGCCCCCGTGACCCTCTCAGTGTCAGATGCCCAAGGGGAGACGGTCGGGCTCTCAGGGCTTTAATTACCTCTTGGAGGGTCCCCTTCCTCAGCCTCAGAGGCTCCTGTTTCATTTCTGAAGGAAGGTGGCAGTTCCCCCCGCCTCGATTCCCCCCCCTTCCACAGTTATCTGCTCCATCCATCAGCGCTCCGCTCGCCCCATTGCTCTGCAAAGATTCTAGCAGACTGCAAAGCCGAGCCGGGCTGGGTCCACCGTTGGCCCCTGATACTCAATGAGCACTTACTATGTGCAGAGCACGTGACGGACTTTATCACATTTAAACGTCACAAGGACACACATGAGGCCTGATTTACAGGTTGGGGGGACGGAGGCACCACGGGTGCTTAGTCTCTGGCTCGAAGGAATGTGGCTGGCAGGGCACAGATTGGGGATTGGGACCCAGACAGACGGGTGTCAGTCTTGGAGCAAGCATTGTGGCCACGCGTGCGCCTGCGTGTGTATGAGTACGTGTGCACGCACACAGCTCCCCTCCCCCAGTGCAGTCCCTCTATTCCTATGCCTGCAGCTCCTCTCCCTGGGAGCTGGTTCCCAAGCTCACTCCATAAAACCCTTTTGAGGCCCTGGGTTCCTCGCAGTGGACACAGTGAGAGGCCTGTTCCTTGCTCCCCACCTCCTGCCCTAGGAGGCTCCGGGCCTCAGCTCAGAGCGCCAAACGCCACGGAGGCTGCCAAAGAGGGCCTGGGTGTCCCAGGTGAGCAGAGCACTCTGGGAGCGGGCTGGGGGGTGGGGGTGGGGGGTCGGGCAGGAACCCATCACACAGACACAGAGACACTGTGAGCCCTTGGGGGGGTGGGGGGAAAGGTGGCTCTCTGTGGACCTCCTGGCTCCCAACCTGGACTGGAAAGAGGGCCATACCAGGGCAGAGGCTCTTTCCTGGCAGAGGGCTGCCCTCCACCATCAGCGCACACCCCAAAATCCTGGCACCCCTAGAAGCAAGCTCCCACCCGTGGAGGGATCAAGCTGCAAAGACACTTAGAGCCCTCCGTTTCGGGGCCCCTCCTGTCACCTGTGGTTTGCAGGGGGAAGGGTGATGAGGGGGAATCCCAGGGAAAGCCAGCTGTCAGATGCAGAGAGGGTAAAAGGTGAGCTGGCTGGGCTCACCCAGAGGCCCCCAAATGTAGGTATACCCCCCTCTTTCTCCAGGGGAGGAGATGCCCCTTTGGGAAGCCAGAGAAAGGCAGGAAGCCTGTGCCCAAGGGTAGATCAGGCGAGCTGGGCCTCCAGCCCCCAAACAGCTGCTGTCTGGGCAGGAAAGTGTCTGTGGGGAGTCCAGGGAGGGGGCGGGGGTCAGCAGCAGCCTCTGGAGCCTATGGCCCAGCTGGGCAAACCCCCTCCCCGGCCCAGCTGAGGAGGGCTGTGGGCAGGGCCTGCCTCTGCAGATCTGGCTTTATCTTCCACACACATTGAAACCATCAGGCCTGGCCCTACGAGCAGCCCGCCTAGCCCCATCAGCTAGAGACACTGAGCTTTCATCCAAACCAGACCTTCCCTCCTCCAGGTCCCTGCTCGGGGGAAGGGGGGCAGAGAGCGCAGCCCTGGAGCCAATTACTGAACTTTTTAATTATTTGTCCCCTCTTCTACTCTCCTTTCTGAAATATCCATGAGGCCACCTCCCACTCTTGGCCCCCTAGCTCCCCGCCTCATCCTCCAAGGGGCATTTAGAGGATGCTAAGGAAAACAGGGAGTCTGGGGGCCCCCAAAGGACAGAGCTGTACCATCAAAGCAGCGAGGGCACTTCTGTCCTTCCAGGTTTGGGGAAACCAATTCAAAGGCAAACCCCGAATGCCTCTTGCTTGGGGCCAATAAAAATCTTGCTTCAGTGCCGGCTTCCTCCGCTGAAATCAGATATCCTAGCAATAAACAAGTTTGAAAGGCAGGGAAAAGCTCTTACTTTCTTCTGATTAGTCTTTCTTCCAATACCTTCTCCTCTCACAGGATCCCTGCCCCAGAAACTTGAGTGCAGAACTGCTCCCTGACTCCAAAGTCCTAACCTCCCCTCTAGGCTCCTGCAGGCGCGGGTGGGGCCTGGAACACTCGATGGCTTTGCTCAAAGGCAAGTCGAAGGGGGTTGGGGGAGCAGGCCTTGCAGCCTGGGGAGCTGGCTGCCAGCTTATAGTTCTCAGCCTTTGGCTGCTGGCAGCAGTCAGAAACAAGAAGTGGAGTTAGGACAAACTGGGCCCACTTTTTTCTCAGGTAATCCTTCTGAAGTCCCCTCCATGCACTGCGGGCTGTGAAAAGCCCAGCACCGTGGGGTTTTGTGTTGAGTGCACAGCTGGGAAAGCCAGCCAAGGTGGGTTTTGAGGTGTCAGAGAGGCTGGGAGGGCAGAGGACTTGGGGTTTCGCTTCCTCGCCTGGCCCACCAGCCCTCTCTCTTGTGTCTCTGTCCCAGGGGAGTGGTCCTCCACGGGCGGCCTGCTGTGAGGAGCACCCTCCCCTAGGAGCTGACTTCTCTTCCCTACCGCCCTTCACCCCCCAATAGCTTTTTAAGTGACTTTGCTGTCCGAGATGCTATTCTGTTTGTTTTTCCTTCTGACACTATCTCTCCGGAGAGTTTCTGGTCAAGAGAATTATGTCGAGGCTGCAGATTGCAAGAGAATCGAGCCTAATGGGGAACAGACAGACAAGACACCTTTCATGTCCAGCCAAGTTTTGCTCTCCCCCCAACCCCCGTTCTTTCTCTCTCTCTCCCCTAACTTCTCATCTTCCCTTTTTGGCTTCAAAGTTGGCCCTGGTTTGCGCTAGTTTCTTTGGTACAGCTGGTGAATAAGGTCACACATTGATTTTATTTTGGAGATTGGCAGCTGGGTCAAGCCTAGCTCTGAAGCTGGGGAGCTCCAGGCAGGAGCGCAGCCAGCCAGCTCTCGGAGAGAACCTTCCAGAAGGCCATCAGCACTAGGAGGATGGCTTCTGCTCCTTTGGGGTCTCAAAGCTCAGGAGCTGGACAGTGTATTGATTTTTAAATACAAGAAAAGTTGCCTACAGTACCCCCCCCACCGTCGCCCCACACCCCATCTCCGTACCCACCGTGTGCCGTGTCAGCCCCCTCTGTTGGAGCTGACAGAAGACAATGTTAGCTCTGAGGTCCCTTTTGGGACCCTGAAATGATTTTTTTTTCCAGAGAGGGACTCGACCTTGCGAGTCAAGACTCAGCCACAGGCGGCCTGAGATATCTACAAACTGGGTATAAAGCCGGGTACGACTGGGTGTGGTTGAGGCAAAGTGGGTAGAAAAAAAAAAAAAAGAGAGAGCGAGACCGTCTCCCTACCTACGTGCTGCTTGAGGGGAGGGCAGATTAGCAAAAACTGTCTCGTGGACGGTTGGATGCTTTCGCCCTTAGTCACGAGGCTGATGTAATAGCATTCAACTGATTTCATGGTAAAGACAGCCACGGCTCCCAGCCCAGATCAGCTCAACTGCACCGCTGCACTTCTAGTCTCATCGAAGCCCTCTAGGAACAGGGGGGCGAGGCATCCACCCTCGGTGCTTTGGGGACACTTCTCATCTCAAGGACAAGGATGTCCTGGATTTTCCGAATGCCCCACTTGACCTCCTTCCTCCTGGCCCAGCCCTGGGGAACAGAATTCAGCGCCTGTCTGGCCATGGGGGCTAAAGGGCACTATCCACACACTCTGAGCCCTGCAGCCTGTGACACAGTTTGCATCTACGTGAGGGAAACAGGGTAAAAGAAAGCAAAGGGTGAGTCCAATCAGACCGGGTTTAATTCACTCCCTCCCTCCCATCCCATCCCCTCTACTTGGGGTTCCAAAACTTGTTCTGCATTAAGACTTGTCAGTTCTCAACAATGACTGCAGGCTGGAAAACATCCATTTCTTTCATGGTAAGAATTTTCTTTTATATGACATTTTTAGGGAGGCCCTTGTGGCTAGGACTCGGAGCTTTCACTGCCATGGGCATTGGTTCGATCCCTGGTTGGGGAACTAAGATCCCACAAGCTGAGTGGTGCAGCCAAAGAAATCAAAACAATAATAAACTAAATGAAGCTTATAAATCTAAGGATATGCCGCTCACTAATTATTAAAGGCTGAGACAGCAGAGGAGGCCAGGCTGGTGTGGTGATCAAGCTCTGGACCAGGAATCAAAGGTCTTGAGTTTCTTTCTTGTCCTGCCACCAACACACTCTGACCTCAGGGAAGGAGCACACAGAAGCTTCCTGGGTCTTGGTGCCCCATGCACAAAGGGACACTGCCCAGCAGCCTAAATCACCCTACTGGCTGCCGTGAGGGCAGAATCAGAGGATGTAGGGATGGTAATTTGTGTGACATGAATGATTATAAAAGGGGATGGAGGAGAACCATTTGAATATTAAGAGGTTGCTCTGTTAAGAGATGCGGTGAATTTGTGAGGAACTTCCCCAAGACAAAACCTTGAAGGATTCACTGGGGGATCTCTGCGTGTCCAGACCTTCTGGGGCTGGGTACCAGGCCCACCAGGGTCCAGGGGCTGGACAGCATCGTCAGAGACAGGCTGCACGGGTGGGTGTGATCCAGGATGGTGTGCGGTTGTCACTCAGGAAACTTGCCGTGGACACTGTCAGGGTTTTGACGGAAATCTGAATACTCATGCCTGGCCCACGTAACACAAGACAGTCACAACTTGGCTGTCTCTGCAAGAGGTCCCGGCCTGCGGTGGGCATATTGGACTTCAGTTTCCTTTAGTGATCTGGGTTTGAATCAGCCTCCCAGGGTTCCCCCCGGATCCCCTCCTTAGTTTTTCTTGATCTGCAGACACGCACAAGCCTGAGGGGTCTCTTGTTCCAACTATGTCTCTCCAAAAGTTTCCGTGGAACCCTCAGAACCCTCAGCTAAGTTTGCAAAAAAAAAAGAGGTATCTGGAAGAAACTTGTGGCTCTGCAGAAGTCAGCCACATCGCTTGGGAAAACCGTGTCTTTCCTGGCCTCTGTTTTGACTTAAAAAGAATGGGTGAGGGGTGACTGGAGAACCCCGGAGGGCAGCCAGGGGGAGGTGGCAGATGCTGAGTGTGGTGGGCGGGGTGCCCTCCCTGACCCCGGCCCCTCTCTCAGATCTATACCCTCTCAGATGAAGTTGAAAAAGAGAAGGGATGGGACTTTCTCTGGTGGTCCAGTGGCTGAGACTCTACTCTCCTTTCAGGGGGACCAGGTTCAATCCCTGGTCAAAGAACTAAATCCCCCATGCCACGCAGCCAAATAAATAATCTCCATTAGAAACCATTCTCCCGATAAATAAATACATTTATTAAAAACAGGGTGATGCTAGATGAGTCTCTCCCAGGGTAATTTGCCAACAGTGCCACCCCAATGCTTGCCCCTCAGGTTAGCCAATGTCGCCACCTACAGGTAGCTCTGAGTCTCTTATCAGCAAGAGGCCACCTCTTTGTCTTCATAATTCCTGAAATGTGAACATTTAACTTTCTGGACTTTAGAACTTACAGTAATCAGTTCAGTTCAGCTGCTCAGTCGTGTCCAACTCTTTGCAAACTCATGAACCACGGCACACCAGGCCTCCCTGTCCATCACCAACTCCCTGAGTCCACCCAAACCCATGTCCATTGAGTCGGTGATGCCATCCCGCCATCTCATCCTCTGTCGTCCCCTTCTCCTCCTGCTCACAGTCCCTCCCAACATCAGGGTCTTTTCAAATGAGTCAGCTCTCCGCATCAGGTGGCCAAAATATTGGAGTTTCAGCCTCAGCATCAGTCCTTCCAATGAACACCCAGGACTGATCTCCTTGATGGACTGGTTGGATCTCCTTGCAGTCCAAGGGACTCTCAAGAGTCTTCTCCAACACCACAGTTCAAAAGCATAAATTCTTTGTCACTCAGCTTTCTTTATAGTCCAACTCTCACATCTATACATGACCACTGGAAAAACCATAGCCTTGACTAGATGGACCTTTGTTTGCAAAGTAATATCTCTGCTTTTTAATATGTTGTCTAGGTTGGTCATAACTTTCCTTCCAAGGAGTAAGTGTCTTTTAATTTCATGGCTGCAATCACCATCTGCAGTGATTTTGGAGCCCAGAAAAATAAAGTCAGCCACTGTTTCCCCATCTATTTCCCATGAAGTGATGAGACTGAATGCCATGATCTTAGTTTTCTGAATGTTGAGTTTTAAGCCAACTTTTTCGCTCTCCTTTTTCACTTTCAAGAGGTTCTTTAGTTCTTCTTCACTTTCTGCCATAAGGGTGGTGTTATCTGCATATCTGAGGTTATTGATATTTCTCCTGGCAATCTTGATTCCAGCTTGTACTTCTTCCAGCCCAGCGTTTCTCATGATATACTCTGCATAGAAGTTAAATAAGCAGGGTGACAATATACAGCCTTGACGTACTCCTTTTCCTATTTGGAACCAGTCTGTTTTTCCATGTCCAGTTCTAACTGTTGCTTCCTGACCTGCATACAGGTTTCTCAAGAGGCAGGTCAGGTGGTCTGGTATTCCCATCTCTTTCAGAATTTTCCAGTTTATTGTGATCTACAGTCAAAGGCTTTGGCCTTGAACTTCAGAATCCCTCCTTTTATCTGCAGTGTGGCTTTGGCTGCATCTGTGACTCGAGAGTCCCTTGAACTTCAAAGAGATCCAACCAGTCAATCCTAAAGGAAATTAGTTCTGAATATTTATTGGAAAGACTGACACTGAAGCTGAAGCTGCAGTACTTTGGCCACCTGATGAGAAGAACCGACTCATTGGAAAACACCCTGATGCTGGGAAAGATTGAGGGTAGGAGAAGAGGATGACAGAGGATGAGATGGTTGGATGGTATCACCAACTCAATGGACATGAGTTTGAGCAAGCTCCGGGAGTTGGTGGACAGGGAAGCCTGGCGTGCCGCAGTCCATGGGGTCACAGAGTTGAACACAACTGAGTGACTGAACTTTGGCCTAAGGCGCACCCTCCTCACAAGCTGTGCAATGCCAGGATGGGTGTGGTGGCTTCCAGTTGGGTCCAATGCCCCCTCCTGTTAAGACTCACTCCACTACACCAGATCGTAGAAAATAAACCTTTTAATTGCTTTGTAATTAGCACAGGTGTAATTTAAACTCATACTTTTATTTAACAGATGCTGAATTATCACACAAGAGCTTTGATTGAAACAGTATAGGAATTGTAATGGTTTCAGTTTTATAAAACTGCATTCGGCAGCAGCATCATGGGAGTTTTCATACAATAAAAGACTGGGGTTTGAATAAATAAGAAAAACCCACCTAGAAAACAAACAACGACCCAGACTACAGCTGTTTGTCGAGACTGCCCGAGAATTGTGCTTTCTGGGTTTTGAAGAGCTAGCTACTCTATTGACAATCTAGAGTTGCAAAATCCTGGCTTATAAATACTGTCGGGAGGGGAAGCTATAAATGCGCCTAAAAAGTACTCCCAGGAGTAGGACCCTCAAAGCCAAGTCTTGTGAAACTGTGAGCCTGAACTGGCTTTGGGGGAAATCTTTAATCTCTGGGGAGCTACTGGAGATCCACTGGTGTTTGATATGAAATCACCACAGCAAGGACGGCGGTGGGGGAAAAATCGTATCATTGGACTCATCACCACAGGGCCCTGGGTAAAAGCTCAATGTCCTGTCTCTGGAGGGGATGGTAGGAAGGCCCAAGGCCCGCTCATGGTAGTTGCCCTGTAATTTTCAGAGTCACAGGGTGGTTGATGGATGACACAACTCTCATCGGCCACAATGTGGGTGTGCAGGGTTAACTCGAGCTGGGTCCTGAAGTTACCCGAACTACCATCTGGAGTGGAGACCAATGTTAACTGGGTGGGATGGAAACTGGGGGGACAGAAGCCATGCTGCTCCAGCGTGGCAGAGGCGACTGCTCTGTGGGGTCTGTATGGAGATGGCAACAGGGATTTTCTATCCAAGTGGATGATGAGTGGGAATCCCTCTAACTGTGGCAATTACAGGCAACACCTGGGAAATGCATTCCTGGGCAAAGTTCAAGTCTGAACTCAACTCCTGGCTGTGGCCTGGAATCTGCAGGAACATCTGGATTCCTCAAATCTAGTCCAAAGCCACTGCTTGCAGTGAGCTTCCTGTGTCAGACACTAAGTAAGACGCTTTCCATCCACACACATCACCCTGGGCGTGCTCTTGCCAGGTCCCCAGGAGAGCGTGGAGATGCGGTGACTCGGGGCCTGTGGGAGGACCCGGATTCCAGGATCCGGCTTCAGGTCAGTGTGCCTGGGCCGCCACCTCCGGGGCCTTCAGCTCTGCAGTGGGCTTGTCCGGGGCTGCTTTCTTGGAGTAATCTCGCTCTCCAAAAATGGTGCTTCCGATGCGGACGTTGGTAGATCCCACTTCAATCTGTGGGGAAGAAGGAGGGGCTACGTTTAAAAAAAATGAGGTGCAGCAGATGCTGAAGCTGTGTCTCATACGACAATGCAGCTGAAGGACTGTGGGGCAGTGGTCCACCCTAAGGGGTGTTTACGAAGTAGGTAAGGATTCCCTCTGCTTCTGCAGAGACTGAGGAAGGTGACTGGCACTTAGTGGGCTGGGTGACAGGGGTGGCAGCCGTGTAGGACACAGCAGCATGACAGAGAGCCATCTTGTGGCCCACACGCCCTTCTCATATGCTGGGGTTTCAGAGATGAGCAAGCCTCCCTGTGAGTGAGCGAGCAAACGATCGAATTCCATTTTATGTAGAAACACCAACCATTTTTGCATCATGTTAATATACTCTATCTTCTAATCGTGCGACTACTATAGATCCAGAGGAAGGTTTTACAGTGTGGTTCTTGGAACTTGATCAAATTAGCCTCCGCTCTGGAAGATCGTGTATGTGAGTTGCTAACACAGCACATCTACCAGTGTGTGCTCAGAGCTGCTGCATCCTGGGGGATCTATGCGTACGATCAGACACTTTGTCAGGACTCGGTGTCATATGACCACGCCCAAGCATGAACACAGGGAAACGCCTTTTTAAAAAGCTGCAGTTTAACTTCTTTCAATTTTCCTTTAGATCCCACTTAGGGAATTAAACTGAGTTGTGGTATTTTTATTGTTTTTAATGAGGGGTCAAGCTATAATTTCTATACAGTTCATTTGAAAAAAAGAAGGGGCCGGGGACGTCAGCATAGGTGAGAGACACTGCTGCGTGTGCCTTGACGCGACGGCGAGGCGTTGCCTTTGGACCCATCCTGCAGGCACCCAAGGGCGCCTGGGAGACTCACCGCGTGCTGGAAGTCCACGGACATGCCCATGCTCAGCTCCACCTGCTCGGGGGCGGCGCCCAGCTTCCTGCACAGCTCCTCCCGGAGGGACAGCAACACCTGACCGGGAGACAAGTGTGATGCAGTTTTACCCCTGCCTTCTCCGAGGATGGTGGAGAGGGGCCGAATCTCAACACCTCTGTCAGAGACTACTTCTTTATTCCTCGTGGCTTCGAGGCCTGTCAAAATCACAAGTCACTGAAAGGGTTTGTAGTGAACTCTCCTTCTCGAGGCCTGTCAAAATCACAAGTCACTAAAAGGGTTTGTAGTGAACTCTCCTTCTTTCAAGAAACTGTCACTTGTTGGAGAGGAAGCCGGAGCTCCTTTTCTCTGGAGACCGTGTGTCAGGCAGGTTCAGACTGAGTGAAGGGTCTGTGGGGGTTCGGGGGACCTGTTCCCATTTTCCGTATGAGGAGTTTAAGAAGCGGGTTATGAAGTAGCATGACAAGAGGCGTCTGGAAAGCCTGTGGGGGCTGATGGCAGCAGCCAGCCCCGGATACCCTCAGCGGACGTGAGCAGTGCCCCCCACCCAGGCCGAGTACCTGGAAGTCCGGGTTCGGTCCTTGACTAAGATCGTGCCCGAAGCTCCCGATGGTCATCAGCCCCACGAACTCCAGTCTGGGGCACTTGGCGTTGATGTGCTCCACCAGGGCCGCCGTCTCTGCAGGGGGCAGGCCATGTTTGCCTTCACAAAAGACAGAAGACCAAGAGGCTCTAGGAAGCCAGAGGAACACCCTTCTCCAGGACAGGGGAGGCGACTCTCAGGCAAGAGGACTTCTTGGAGAACTTGTCCTCAGGACTGAAATGGTGACTTTACACTGAGGTGTCTGACTGTGTTTCTCCCCTTCTGACCCAGTCCTGAGTGTCTCAAGGGAAGAGCTATAAACTGGATTCTCTTTATTCTGTCTCAGCATCTGAGCATAGATAGAGTGGAGGGAAAAGGAAAAAAACAAACCCAAAACACTGCTTTTCTTAAAATAGAAAGAAAAAAAAATATCTGGAACTTTCCTGGCGGTTCAGTGGTTAAGATTATGTGCTTCCAGTGTGAGGGTGGGGCGGGAAGCCATCGGGTTTGATATCCCTGGTCAGGGAACTAAGATCCTGCATGTTGGATATGCAGTGGAGCCAAAACATTTAAAAAGAACAAAAAAAACACCAAGAAGACTCACATTGCCCAAACGCCAGATTAACCAGAGAATTATTTTTCAAAATCTGGCACTTCTACAGTTTCATTATTAATGGAATTGTAAAAACAAATAAAAATGAAGTATATATCATACAGTTTTGACTAGAACTTCGCAAAATTTACCTGATCTTGTTCATTAAAAAACCAGAGAAGGAGCCTATGGCAAAACATTACTTGTTATGCAGGTATGAGGACAGATTCTGTCCTTCCCTCATTTAACAAAGAGAGATGCTAGTAACACTCCAATCTTTAATTAGGGCAAATGATAGCCATTGATCAAGAAATGCTGTAATAGACTCCATCAGGAATCCGTTTCAGGTTTAGCTATCAGGATAAAGTAATGTATAATCTAGGTGCATGTACAGATAATGCTGATTGTTAAGATTTAATGAATGTTTACGTACCAGGCACACACGCCAAGTCCCTACAGTTTTTTTATTTAACGCAGCAGCTCTGTGAAATAAGTGCTCTCACTCTCTCCATTCTAAAAAAAGAGGAGACTGAGGCTCCGGGAGGCTAAGGGCCTTTCTCGAGGCCACAGGGCCAGGAAGTGCAGAACTGGGATGTGGATCCCGGCAGCCTGACTCCAGGCCCCAGGCCTGTTCCTTCAGCCTAAGCTCCATCAGCAAACAACTGGTCTGTAAACACGGATTCTTAGCAAACAGCTAACAAGTAAGACGCACAGGGTCCTGTACCAACAGCTTTACCTCCATCTCCACATTCAAGCCTCGCAACACCCTCGGAACTACCGCTCTGCTATCACTGGCAGGTAAGCAAAATGAAGGGTAGGAAGGTCAGGTACGTCACTCAAGGTTCCAGCGCTGAAGCGTGGTGGAGCTCAAACCCCAGGTCTGCCTGGTTCCAGGCCCAGGCTCTGATTTCTGTGCTACACTGCTAACCCAAGCACCCTGACTGGTGCCCACAGTGAGTTTTGTTTGATTTTCTCCCAATAATGGAAACACGATTTTTTAAGGTTTGAGAAGTATTACACATGTAAATTCACAATCTCTTTTGGGAGGGAGGGTGACCTGCGGGAATTTTCAGGATCAAAGTCACACAAGCCCCTTCTTGAGTCTCCTTGCCGGCCTCTTCAGAAACTAAGAACGCATTAAAGAATTAGATGTGGACTGGTTTGGAGGTCCTTGTGCCACCAAGACCCTACATACAACAGCTTATTTAATGGCCCTGTGAGCTCCTTCTGTGACCTACTGCATCGGGTGTTTAGGCCTGCCACACGTCCTGCGCTCCACCATGTCCTAAGGGGAAAAAGTCTGCCACACCCCGTCTGCTCACTTACTCTCCTCTCCGCTGGTGTTTATCTGGACCATAACCTTTAACCTTTCGGGGGAACCTTTTTTCTGCCACGCACTGTTCACTCTGTCTGCCAGCTTCACAGAATCGACCGTCTCCAGCATGGAGAGGTTGGGGACAGCTGTAACGAGAGGGAGGTGAGGTTATAGTAGCTGTAACTGCTGAGCCTGTACGCCACACCAGAAGCCACTGCAGTGAGAAGCCGGTATAACAGAATGAAGAGTACCCTGCCTGCAGCGACGAAGGCCCAGCACAGCCAAAAATAAACAGATAAAAAGAAAATTATGTTCATTACACAATGAAATGAACCTTAAACAAAAAAAAAGGAAAAGGACAAAAGTGTTTCCCATGCTAGCCAAAAAAAATTTATGGGCTTCAATTCCTTCTCGTTTATTTCAAAAACCGCCCCAAAAATACATAATGTGTGCTAGGGTAGGTTTCCAAGTATATAATACCCAGCCAACTGTGAGTTCATTTTGTTCTAATCATGATGTTTTCCCTTTAATCAAGAACAAAGATTTCTTTCCCAAAAGAATCCCCAAAGCATAAATGAGGAATAATCTAAAATATTTTCTCTTCCACAGAAGGGACTGTATGTGATACAATGATGAAAAAAACTGTGTCTTCATATTTAGAGTTTTATCTTACCCATCAGTTTGTTGACATTCTGTTTTTGTAGATGGCCAATGAAGTGCCATTTGATTTCAGGACACGAAGATAGAATCTGAAGAGAAGGAGGTGGTCACGTTTAATTCAGAGGGAGGGCTGTGGAGGGCTTGCCAGCTCACACACTTCTCACATTCCTGTCTCACCTTTCTGGTCTAAGGGATAAACCACTATTGCATCTTCAGTCAGGCCCTTAAAGACACTTAGAGAAAAACTGAAGACTTCTGTTTCTCTTCCTTGTTTCTGTCAACTCTCCCCTTCTTTCAGATACCTCCCCTTGAGAAGAAACTGACTAAAGCTTTCAGATCTCAAAAGGATCCAAGGTTACAGCAAGCTTCTAAAATCACCATCTTCAAACAGCCACAAAGAAGAAAACGGTCTTAAGAGAGAAAATCTAGATGATAAATATTTGGGGCTCACAGAGAATGCAGGCATTTCTACCATCAGCCTGACCTCCTGCTCTGAAACTCAACTACCAAGGTGGGTCTAATGTTCCAACTGAACAGTCAAGATTTAGATACAAAGAATTCAGATTCCACTTACTTGAGGATTTGATGCTTTTTCAAGCAGTTCCTGAACCTACAGGGTAAAAAATAGAGTAAGTCAGAAGCCTGGCACATCTGACTCTTCTGAGGGCAGCTTACAGGCAGGAAGAGGGCCCTCACATACATAGTTCTCCCCGAAAGTGCGTTGCCCGTGACTGTAGGCCTCTATCACCATGTCTGCAGGTTTGGTTTTGCTGACCGCAACTAGCCGGGGCTGGATGGCTGGGAGATCCTGCCAAGAGAAAAAGAGCCAGATGAGTCAATGTTGGACTTATTATCCCGATAAGTCCTGTAGGGCATCCTGTAGGATGGATCGGCAGAGATCTTTACTTGGCATTTGATAAGATCCACTTTTCCAATACAGCAGGGCTATCAGTATCAAATAATGTTGATGAAATGTCTTTTGTATGCATGGCATCTAAATCTAATATGTTAGCCACCTTAATATCTAGCAGAGCAGAAGGGACTACCCTGGTGGTCCAGGGGTTAAGAGTCTGTGCTTTCAAGGGGCGTGGGTTTGATCCCTGGTCGGGGAACTTAGATCTCACATGCTGCACTGCATGGCCAAAAAATAAATACATGTAAAAAAACTAAATTAAAAACAAACATCTAGCAGAACACCTTTCCCTCTCAGGAGAGCTAGGCAGGTAAGTAAAAGCTTTATTTCCTAGGAGTGTGGTCTTTAACCAATATTACCAGTATCATCTGGGTCCTCTCCTGACCCACTGAGTCCTAATCTCAGGATGGAGTCTGAGAGTTTCCTTTAAAACAAATTCTTCAGCTGAGTCTCTTGCATGGCAAGGTTGGAGGTTTAAGAATCAGTTAAGAAAAGGCATCACTCTCTGACTAGAAGGGAGGCCACTTAAAGCTCCTAAAACCCCAAGGTCAACAGTTTTGGAAACTCATTGGGATCCTGGGGTAGTTATCAATACTGTCTACAATATCGCCTCTCAGAAGCAGCCTTAGGGTAACTCTGCAATTTATGTGGCAGAATCAGTGGCAGAGGGGCGTCCCTGGTGATCCAGTGGTTAAGAATCTGCCTTCCAATGGAAGTTCCATCTCTGATAGGGGAACTAAGATCCCACATGTCTTGGGGCAATTAAGCCGAGGTCACAACTAGAGACAAGAGGGCGTGCCACAACGAAGATCCTGGGTGGTGCAACTAAGACCTGATGCAGCCAAATAAATAAAATATTGAAAAAAAAAAAAGAACCAGTGGCAAAACTGAAGCTTCCCTCCCTCAGTCGGTAAAGCATCCGCCTATAATGAAGGAGACCGGGGTTTGATTCCTGGGTTGGGAAGATCCCTTGGAGAAGTAAATGGCAATCCATTCCAGTATTCTTGCCTGGAAAATTCCATGGACAGAGGAGCCTGGCGGGCTACAGTCCGTGGGGTCCCAGAGAATCAGACTGGTCTGAGCGACTTCACTTTCTTTCAAGGTTAACATCTACTTAAGAAGTGAAGTCACTTAGTCGTGTCTGACTCTTTGCGATCCCATGGACCGTAGCCCACCAGGCTCCTCCGTCCATGGGATTCTCCAGGCAAGAATACTGGAGTGGGTTGCCATTTCCTTCTCCAGGGGATCTTCCTGACCCAGGGATCGAACCCACGTCTCCTGCATTGCAGCCAGATGTTTTAACGTCTGAGCCACCAGGGAAGCAAACATCTACTTAAGAGCCAAGCAAAGGCTTCGCTAATGCAGGTCTTCTCTTTCTGGGCCAGCACTCTGAGCTCTGACACCATAAATGCTTGAACATTGAAACATGTATACTATCATATAAGAAATGAAGTACCAGTCTATGTTCGATACAGGATACAGGATGCTTGGGGCTGGTGCATGGGGATGATCTAGAGAGATGATATGGGGTGGGAGGTGGGAGGGGGATTCAGGATTGGGAGCTTGTATACACCCGTGGTGGATTCATGTCAATGTATGGCAAAACCAATACAGTATTGTAAAGTAAAATAAAGTAAAAATAAAATTAAGAAAAAAAAAAAAAAAAGAACTTTGACCTCTCTCCATTCAAGCCTGGCTCACTCCTCACCATTCAATGTAAAACTTGCACTTGAGGCAGGTACTGACCTTAGTCTAAATAAATTCCAAGAGAAGACTAAATATAAACAAGGGAGGAAAAATCTCCCCCCGTAAACTGCTTGGGATTGGATGTCAGTTCGCTGCTGCCTCAAACGTGCAAGAGCAGCTCTGAGTGCTCCTCAAGTCGGGTCAATTCACCCTCTCCTTTGCTGGCGTGGGCGCTGACATTTACTTCATGAGCAATCTACCGGCTGAGACGCTGCCACACACGTGACCCCCGGCAGACCTGGCCTCCTTTGGGTGCTCCTGTAGTGGGCGTCTTCTCCTGCAGTCTCTGGATACAGGCCTGGCCCCTCTCCCCTCTGCCAAGGCTGCTGACCCCTACCACGAAGCGGGATGGACAATGGTCGCGCTGCCTAGAGACTGGTCATTTTCCTTGGATCGCTAACCTTCAGAAAACCTGACAGGAAATGGGGGACCCCCTTAGCCTTCGCTAGCCTTCGGGGGGGGGGGGGGCTCTGCAGCTTGCGCCAATGCCAAGGCAGCGGGCAGGTCCCGCCCCTCCAGGAGACCCCTCTGCGTCACCGTGACGACCCGTTCCCACGCAGGTGTCCCCCTTTCTCGGCGCGGCCGCCCACAGTCCCCGCGCGGTCCCCTTCCTCACCCGCGGCCGCCGCGCCACCGCCTGCTGCACGCGCTCGTTCACTGCTCGCAGAGCGAAGCCGATCCCCAGCTCCGCCGACATGCTGCCAGCTTTCCACATCCCCCAGGGACCAACGTGGAGCCCCGGGCCCGCGCACCCCGGGCAGAGACCCCTTCCGGTCCCGCCCAGCGCGGGTTTCCGTGAGGCCCAATCACCACTAAGCACCGGGTCGTTTTAGCCAATCGCCAGCGCGGGGTGGGACGAAGGTGGTGTGGCGGTAGCCCCGCCCCCCAGCGACGCCATCTTGGGGAGGTCGCCGCCGGGGCCGTGCGAGGCTCTAGGGTGCCGCTGGCGTCCTTCCGGGTGCCGCCGCCCGCCGCCCCCGCGGAACCCGAGGGATGCAGAGAACCTAGCGTGCTGCCAAGGTCTTACTCCTCTAGCGGGGAGACGTGACTTTTATCTCAGATGATTCTTGGGAGGAACCGTTAAGAGAGAAAAAGCTGTTACTAAAGAACTCGGCAGGATTTACATGCATGGCTGTTTCCTCTGGTTATCCTTCAACTCTGTGCTGCCCGCTGTAAGCCGCATATATAATTTAAATGTTTCGAATCAGTGAGTGAAGTCGCTCAGTCGTGTCCGACTCTTTGCGACCCCATGCACTGTAGCCTACCAGGCTCCTCCGTTCATGGGATTTTCTAGGCAAGAATACTGGAGTGGGTTGCCATTTCCTTCTCTAGGAGATCTTCCCGACCCCGGGATTGAACCCAGGTCTCCCACATTATAGGATGTTTTACCATCTGAGCCACCAGGAAAGTCTGGTAGTAACTAGCTAAATGCAAATTAAAGCCATAGGCACACACAAAAATATATTTGTCCTCTAAAGATGTACAAGTTGAGAGTTGCAAATTTATTTGGGGCAAGATGAGGTGCCCAGGAGGCGGCAGCTCAGATACTGAGCTGCTGCTGCTGCTGCTGCTGCTGCTGCTGTCGTTTCAGTCATGTCCGACTCTGTGCGACCCCGTAGAGGGTCTACCCCGGGCTACCCCGTCCCTGGAATTCTCCAGGCAAGAACACAGGAGTGGGTTGCCATTGCCTTCTCCCAGATAGCTGAGGGACTGCTCCAAAGAGGTAGTGGAGGAAGGTCAATATATAAGATTTTGGTGCAGGGGAAATTCAATGCAATCACTTTGTAAGAGTTTTTTCCCCTAGTGAGGAGGATCTGATGCCACCATGAAGGGATTTTATGCTTTTCTAGATAAGAGGAGATGAAAGGATCAGGATCATAAAACTTGTTCCTGAAAATATCCACCTATTTAAAGACCTGTGCCATCAGATTCCCTGGAGCACAGAGTACCTCACTACCCTGAACTCCCTCAGGGGGTGCTGAAGGTCAACAGCTGCTTGCATCTCATCATATCTAGAAAAGCACTAAATCCCTTCATGAGGACAACAGATACTGGCTGAATATCTTTTGTAAAGGGAGTTCCCTGGTGGCTCAGATGGTAAAGCGTCTGCCTACAATGTGGGAGACCTGGGTTCGATCCCTGGGTCGAGAAGATCCCCTGGAGAAGGAAATGGCAACCTACTCCAGTTCTCCTGCCTGGAGAATCCCATGGATGGAGGGGCCTGGTGGGCTGAAGTCCATGGGGTCGCAGAGTTGGACACGACTGAGCGACTTCACTTTCACTTTCTTTCACTTTTCGACAAAATCTTATGTATTGAGCTTCCCCCACTGCCTCTTGGGAGCAGTCTCTCAGAGCTATCGGAGGAGGTACTGCCTCCCAGGCTGCAATCCTCAGTTTGCCCCAGATAAAACTCAACTTGTAGCTCTAAAGTTGTGCATCATTTTTAGTTGACAATCACAACCCTTAGACAGTCAGTTCAATTCAGTTCAGTTCAGTTCAGTCGCTCAGTTGTGTCTGACTCTTTGCGACCCCATGAATCCCAGCACGCCAGGCCTCCCTGTTCATCACCAACTCCCGGAGTTCACTCAGACTCACGTCCATCGAGTCCGTGATGCCATCCAGCCATCTCATCCTGGGTCGTCCCCTTCTCCTCCTGCCCCCAATCCCTCCCAGCATCAGAGTCTTTTCTAGTGAGTCAACTCTTCTCATGAGGTGGCCAAAGTACTGGAGTTTCAGCTTTAGCATCAGTCCTTCCAAAGATATCCCAGGGCTGATCTCCTTCAGAATGGACTGGTTGGATCTCCTTGCAGTCCAAGGGACTCTCAAGAGTCTTCTCCAACACCACAGTTCAAAAGCATCAGTTCTTTGGCACTCAGCCTTACTTCACAGTCCAACTCTCACATCCATACATGACCACAGGAAAAACCATAGCCTTGACTAGTCGGCAAAGTAATGCCTCTGCTTTTGAATATACTATCTAGGTTGGTCATAACTTTTCTGCCAAGGAGTAAGTGTCTTTTAATTTCATGGCTGCAATCACCATCTGCAGTGATTTTGGAGCCCCCCAAAATAAAGCCTGACACTGTTTCCACTGTTTCCCCATCTATTTCCCATGAAATGATGAGACCGGATGCCATGATCTTCATTTTCTGAGTGTTGAGCTTTAAGCCACCTTTTTCACTCTCCTCTTTCACTTTCATCAAGAGGCTTTTTAGTTCCTCTTCACTTTCTGCCATAAGGGTGGTGTCATCTGCATATCTGAGGTTATTGATATTTCTCCTGGCAATCTTGATTCCAGCTTGTGTTTCTTCCAGTCCAGCGTTTCTCATGATGTACTCTGCATATAAGTTAAATAAGCAGGGTGACAATATACAGCCTTGACGTACTCCTTTTCCTATTTGGAACCAGTCTGTTGTTCCATGTCCAGTTCTAACTGTTGCTTCCTGACCTGCATACAGATTTCTCAAGAGGCAGGTCAGGTGGTCTGCCTCTTTCAGAATTTTCCACAGTTTATTCTGATCCACACAGTCAAAGGCTTTGGCATAGTCAATAAAAGTTACCCTAATCTGGAGCGACTGTATTAGACAGACATTCCTAAAGCATAATTATTCTTAATAGAGTTTATCTAACAGCTCATTGTTGCTGTTCAGTCGTTAAGTATCCAACTCTTTGCTACCCTATGGACTGCAGAACACTAGGCTTCCCTGTCCATCACCAGCTCCTGGAGCTTGGTCAAACTCGTCCATCAAGTCGGTGATGCCATCCAACCATCTCATCTGTCATCCCCTTCTCCTGCCTTCAGTCTTTCTCAGCATCAGGGCCTTTTCCAATGAGTCAGTTCTTCGCATCAGGTGGCCAAAGTATTGGAGTTTCAGCTTCAGCATCAGTCCTTTCAATGAATATTCAGGACTGATTTCCCTTAGGATTGACTGGTTGGATCTCCTTGTAGTCCAAGGGATTCTCGAAAGTCCTCTAACACCACAGTTCAGAAGCATCAATTCTTTGGCCCTCAGCTTGCTTTATGGCCCAGCTCTCACATCCACATGACTACTGGAAAAACCGTAACTTTGACCAGACGGACCTTTGTTGGCAAAGAGACGTACAAATAGATTCAAAAGATATTTCACAGCTTTGTTTTCCGAACTTAGTTATGAAGCAGATATCACAATATTAAACTCACTAGTTGTGAATAACAGTTGGAACAAAAAAATTTTTTAAATGCTTCCTTCCCTTTTTTTCTCTTTTGGTTTCAGGAATTAGATGGTTTAAATAAGTGATCCAGAGAGCTCTGGTCTCAAGGCATAGAAGGAGTTATTACCTCAGAGCAAGAGATAAGTTCTTCAAGCTTTCTCTGAGTCTAAAGAATATTGTGACCACACTGTCAAAAATCTTTTTTTGGCCACCTGATGCGAAGGGTCACCTGATGACTCATTGGAAAAGACCCTGATGCTGGGAAAGATTGAAGGCAGGAGGACAAGGGGATGACAGAGGATGAGCTGGTTGGATGGCATCACTGACTCAATGGACATGAGTTTGAGCAAGCTCCCCACTCTGTGGTCATAGTTTTATAGCCAACATTTAGACCAAAGAGTGCTCAAATTGGCTCTGATAACAAGGGCAGATTGGTTCCAGTAGGGATTGTCCTTCTCAGGAAGTGGGGGGGTGGGGGTCTTAGTTTGATCAGCCCCAGGCTGTTGATTATAGGAGAAAACCCTAGAGATAAGGGAACTTGGGTCCATTTTCCTATCCTGTGTCAATAGAGAGCTAATATTTTTAGGCCGGTTTTCTTGTCACTGAATCATAGCTAGGGTGACCACTCATTAAAAATTTTTCTCCCAAGGGGTTCCCAGGTGGAGTGTGGAACCTTAGAGGAAGTGCTTCCCACATTGGCTCGAGAAGTTTGCACCAGATGTTTGCACACTCATACCAAACCAAACCAGAACCTCACCTGCCAGGAGTCACACTCTAAATAAAACAAAAGGCAAAAAGATGCCCAGAAATCAAAACCCAAGTGGCAAGAGTGTTCCCAAAAGATGGTAAAGTGATGCCCAGAAATCAAAAGTCAAAAGGCATAAATGCCAAACATGGATTTCCAGTCTCACTAGACCTGCAACCTGGCAGTCAGTGCTAGCAGCCCTTTTAGTTCTGATATAGTTTTAAGCAATTTCTGTTGGTTCGTGCATGCTCAGTCATATCTGACTCTTTGTGATCCTATGGACTGTATAGCCCACCAGGCTCCTCTTGTCCATGGAATTCTCCAGGCAAGAATACTGGAGTGAATTGCCATGCCCCTGTCAACTACAAATTGGCACTTACCAAGAGCAGAAGATATTAAGAAGAGGTGGCAAGAATACACGGAAGAACTGTACAAAAAAGATCTCCATGACCCAGATAATCATGATAATGTGATCACTAATCTAGAGCCAGACATTTTGGAATGTGAAGTCAAGTGGGCCTTGGAAATCATCACTACGAACAAAGCTAGTGGAGGTGATGGAATTCCAGTTGAGCTGTTTCAAATCCTGAAAAATGATGCTGTGAAAGTGGTGCACTCAATATGTCAGCAAATTTGGAAAACTCAGCAGTGGCCACAGGACTGGAAAAGGTCAGTTTTCATTCCAATACCAAAGAAAGGCAATGCCAAAGAATGCTCCAACTACCGCACAATTGCACTCATCTCACATGCTAGTAAAATAATGCTCAAAATTCTCCAAGCCAGGCTTCAGCAATACGTGAACCATGAACTTCCGGATGTTCAAGCTGGTTTTAGAAAAGGCAGAGGAACCAGAGATCAAATTGCCAACATCTGCTGAATCATGGAAAAAGCAAGAGAGTTCCAGAAAAACATCTATTTCTGCTTTATTGACTATACCAAAGCCTTTGAGTGCATGCATCACAACAAACTGTGGAAAATTCCGAGAGAGATGGGAATACCAGACCACCTGACTGCCTCTTGAGAAATCTGTGTGCAGGTCAGGAAGCAACAGTTAGACCTGGACATGGAACAACAGACTGGTTCCAAATAGGAAAAGGAGTACGTCAAGGCTGTATTTTATCACCCTGCTTATTTAATTTATATGCAGAGTACATCATGAGAAACGCTGGACTGGAAGAAACACAAGCTGGAATCAAGATTGCCAGGAGAAATATCAATAACCTCAGATATGCAGGTGACACCACCCTTATGGCAGAAAGTGAAGAGGAACTAAAAAGCCTCTTGATGAAAGTGAAAGAGGAGAGTGAAAAAGGTGGCTTAAAGCTCAACACTCAGAAAACGAAGATCATGGCATCCGGTCTCATCATTTCATGGGAAATAGATGGGGAAACAGTGGAAACAGTGTCAGACTTTATTTTGGGGGGCTCCAAAATCACTGCAGATGGTGATTGCAGCCATGAAATTAAAAGACACTTACTCCTTGGCAGAAAAGTTATGACCAACCTAGATAGTATATTCAAAAGCAGAGGCATTACTTTGCCGACTAAGGTCCGTCTAGTCAAGGCTATGGTTTTCCTGTGGTCATGTATGGATGTGAGAGTTGGACTGTGAAGTAAGGCTGAGTGCCGAAGAATTGATGCTTTTGAACTGTGGTGTTGGAGAAGACTCTTGAGAGTCCCTTAGACTGCAAGGAGATCCAACCAGTCCATTCTGAAGGAGATCAGCCCTGGGATATCTTTGGAAGGACTGATGCTAAAGCTGAAACTCCAGTACTTTGGCCACCTCATGAGAAGAGTTGACTCATTGGAAAAGACTCTGATGCTGGGAGGGATTGGGGGCAGGAGGAGAACGGGATGACAGAGGATGAGATGGCTGGATGGCATCACGGACTCGATGGACGTGAGTCTGAGTGAACTCCAGGAGTTGGTGATGAACAGGGAGGCCTGGCGTGCTGGGATTCATGGGGTCACAAAGAGTCGGACACGACTGAGCGACTGAAGTGAACTGAACTGAACAGCATTGCCAGGGAGTGAACAACAAAGGCATTTGCCATCTGCCTCTATGGAGACTGAACCTCATGCTGCTACAGCTGTTGACCTTCAACAACCCTGGAGGCAGTTCAGGGTGGAGTGAGGCACTCTGTGCTCCAGGGAATCTGGTGGGACAGGTCTTTAAATAGTTGGCTGTTTTTTGTAACAGATTTTATGATCTCAATCCTTTCATCTTCTCATATCTAGAGAAGCAATGAATTCCTTCATGGTGACATCAGATCCTCATGACTAAAAAAAAAGGAAAAAAAAAACCCTTTCGTAAAGTGAGTGCTTCATGGTATTAAACTCCCCCTTCACCAAAACCTTATATATTGACTTTCCCCCATTGCTGCTTTGGACCAGTCTCTCAGAGCTATCTGAGCTGCTGCCTCTCGGGCTACAGTCCTCATTTTGTCCCGGATAAAACTTAATTTGCAACTCTCAAGTTTTACATCTTTTTTTTTTTTTTTGGTCATTAACCTCCTCCAGGGGATCTTCTTGATGAGGGGATGGAAACCATGACTTCTGGATCTCCTGCATTGCAGGCCAATCCTTTACTGCTGAACTATAGGGGAAGTTGGTTTCCTTCAAAAATGTTACTCTATCATTTCCTGTTTTGGCAACTTCTAGATATCAAAGTAAGCAGGGCCAGCCTCTTCTAATTGTGTGTGCAAAAGTATCAATTTTGAAATATCAAAAGAGCCCCAATTTATCCATTTTAGGTTGAGATCTCTTTTAGGTATAATTTCCCCAGTTAACTAGGTACTTGCAAGTATGCGCACCATATGTATTGTACGTGAACCTGGTTGGAGTGTTAGTCAGTGGTTGGTTTTCTGATGCCTCTCGTTTCTGTTTTTGAGAGATTTTGTTTCCCACTTTAAGTTGATCAGGGATAAAAGTCACTAGTGAAACTGCATGGTGGGCCCGTGGGCTTCTTGTGAGCTTAACTCCCCCAGGGGTCACCCCAGAGTCGTTTCTGTCTTATGTGTCTCGGATTCTGCCTCCAGCAGTCCAAGACCACTGTGGCTGCTCTGATGGCTGAATGGTCAGTTCTTATTTGTCACCCCTGGACCAGCAAGTAGTTTAATTAGTGAGTGGGTTTCCTTATGGGACCACTGCATGATATGAGGACTAGGCCTCCAACATCCCCATAAATTTCTCAGTCCCCTGAGAAAAGCGCAACCAGTCAAGAGGAGTCTTATCTTTTTTTTCACAGCAAAGCTCTCATACATTCTCATTTTTATCCCGACAGATTCTATAAAGGCAGTCGAATTGAGGTAGTCAGGTCAGCCTCTTATCTCACTACTCAGCCAAGACCACTTAGTCCCCTACAAAGGAGTGACCTCGGCATCTTTCAGCTGAGCCCTGGGTATTCCTCGATTTTTTTTTTTTCAGTCGAGCAACACCCTCCCTCCCCATACACACACCCAGTACTTTTTCACTGGGTGGGTAATGTTATGCTCCGAGCCCGTATCTCCGAACTGACCGAGAGAGCAAGTCCACCACAGTAATGCAAAAACAAGAAGGGAGTTTATCTCTAGCGCGCTAGGGCTCAAGTCTCATCCCACACAAGGGAATCCGACAAGAGCCCCGAACAAAGGAGTATGGCGGCTTATATACAGGCAGTTCTTTGTCTCAGTTACAGGAGTAGCTGGCGTTACATGATTGGCCAGGCAGGATGAGCGCATATCCTGTCTCTTTTTGGGAAACATGACTCAGGTCCTAGAGACCGTCATTTGGTCCCTAACAGGTAATTCCCCTGGCATCTTTCAGCCAACCTCCCACGCAGTACCTTTCCACTGGGTGGGAATTTCTTGGCATCTTTCAGCCGAGCCCCACTCAGTGTCTAGACCATAGTAGGTAAGCCCTGGATGTTTCACTGGCTCCCCGCTCCCCCATATTTTTCCAGCTGGGAGGGGGCAGGTAACTTGCTCCACTGCCAAATGAAACTCAGCATCTCAACCAATATGTGAGATTTGAGAACCAGGAGAGACTTCCCCAAATTTGTTTGGATTCCCCGAGGAGGCGGCTGGGCGCAAGGGGCCGCTGCTGGAACCAAAGCTCCAGTTCCTCGTGGAGTCCAGGCCAAGGAAGGAAGTCCACTCTGGGTCGCTGCGGGGGGCGCTCTGCAGAAAGAGAGAGGGAGTGGAACTTCCCTCAGCAAAGCTGAGGGGTCGCGAGGAGAGGTGAGCCTGCTGTCCACCAACCCAGCCCCTCAGGGAGCAAGAAACAATCAGACGCGACAGGGGTTCCCTCTAAGCAGTTCCACTTTATTGCCACAAACTTTTGGTTTATAAAGGCAAACAAGGTGTGTATGGGGGGTTTGCGAGGGTTGGACCAATCACGTTAAAGGTCAAATTGTAATATGCCATAGTTGCACCAATCACGTTAAAGGTCAAGTCGTCATGCGCTTCATAGTAACAAGAGTCTATGGTGATCACGCGCTGTCCACGTGCATGGAAATCAAGAGAGCCAATCAAAAGTTTTAACAAACAACTTAGGCCACGCCCTCATCTTGTCCGCCAGGCGCCATCTTAGCTCTAAACCGCAAAGCTAGCCCTTCTTTTTCAAGGTTTCCCATTTAGGGCCCCACAGGTCGCTTTGTCTGTTGCTCTAACTTTTGACTTAAAAAAAGGTGCACAACGTGAGAGTTGCGAGTTAAGTTTTATTTGGGGCAAAATGCAGACTGTAGTTGGGGAGGCAGCACTTCAGATACCTCTCTAGAGCAGTCTCACAGAGCTGTCTGAGATGATGCCTCCCCTAAGGCAGTCCGCATTTTGCCTCAAATAAAACTTAACTGGCAACTCTCAGCCTGTGCGTCTTTTTAAGTCGATACATTTTACATAGTCCAGCAAATCCAAAGTAAGGTTTCAATATATAACCAATAGAAAATGAGATATTTGGATTCTTTCTTATTGTACTTGATTTACAAATCCCAGTGTGTAGTTAGGACTTAAGGCTCGGATCTGACTGTCCACACCACAGTCTCCCCAGTGGCAGGAACCAACTTCTGGAAGGAGGGCCCGGACAGCTTCAGACAGTCCAGCCTGGGCCCCAAACACATTTAGCCTATTTCTTAGGTCTGTGTGTCCACATCTGGGCTATATGAAGGTCACAGACAGGATGAGGTGCCAAGTAACACAGAAGTTGACTCCATAAACTACTGAGTTTAGTAGTTGGATGATGAAATGCTAGGTGCTTTGGGCAAGTAGAAAGAGCTGGATTTTGTTAAGGAAAATACTCTTGGCTGTATGGCTAGACTGTTAAAAGACTCTCAAACATTAATTCAGCTTAATGAATGAGATGCTATTTTGTTGGAGAAGGGTCCAAAATTTGCTCTCCAGGTTGTCTTATGACTGGGCTTACCTTGAGCCTTCTGGAAAGAAAGGGCAACATTCATTCTCTTCTCACTGTCTTCCTGGACCCTGGGAGACTAAGATAGTTTCACGTCTGCTCTGGGAAAATTACTTTGAACAAAACCTAGGGTCCTTGTCATCGACTTCTTTTGGGGAAGTTTCCATTTACCAGGCACACAAAACTGGGTTTCCTGTAAACTGGGGTTGCAGTAAATGTGTTCAAGTAACATGTCTCTGGACTTGATAATTTCTCCTCCTGCCAGAGTGATAAAAATTAAAACATGACTAGCCCTTCACGGTGTGAATATACTCATAGATGCTTCTTGTAGAGATGCAAAGTTGGAAGGTGCTAGCCAAGTTGGAAGGTGCTAGCCAGCAGTCGGTGGTGGGAGGAGCAAGGTTAAACATGATAAGGGTTATGGTGAAGGGTTGTATAGAGGAAGGATTGAGTGAGCATAACATACTTAAATGGATATGCTTTTTATTACAAAATTTTGGGGGGGATGTTCTGGGTTTTTGCTGTGGCGTGTGAGTTTAGTTGGCCTGCAGCATGTGGGATCTTTGTTCCCTGACCAAGGATTGAAGCACCCTGCATAGCAAAGTGGATTCTTAACCACTGCACCATCATGGAAGTTGAAGTTATGCTTTTTAGAAAACATTTTAAAAACCATAAATACTCAATGGACCGGGTGATAGGTCATTATGACAATAAGTAGAAGAATCTTCATTTAATAGGTGAGGTCTTTGAACTGCAAGGACAGCTTCCCCACCTCAATGGTGTATGTGAGTGTGGCTCCCCCCAAAAGTATCAGAAGAGAGATTTAATCTTTCGAGTTAATGAGGAGAGTGGTGGCGAGACTGGGTGGCAGCGGCACAAGGCTGACCCAAGTTGAGTCTTAGTTTCATCACTAAACTGTAATCTTGGGAAAGCAACTGAACTTCTCAGTTTTTTTGTGGATAAAACGGAGTCCGTCTCTTCTTCAGAGTTGCCGTCAGGACCAGTCACGGTGACCCATGACACAAGCTTAGCAGAGTGACCCCACCAAGCAAGTGCTCAATGAACATGCGTCTTGCCCCTACACCTTATTCATTACACAACCTTTATTGAGACATGTTCTCTGTAGAGGAGCCGGAGGAGACCAAGGTGAAGTAGGACAGGATTTCTTGCAGATTCATTTCTAGGGGACTTTTCATCTCTAATATTTTGTGACCTTATGAAAACAGAATTAAAGACAAAAAAGGATTGTAAAGACAATGAGGATTCCAGTCTCATTATCATTTGTTTGCTTTTTTTTTTTTAAACACAGCTGTACTTTTGAGTGAATTTTGTTCCACCTTTTCCTCCTTTTTTTTTTTTTTTCGTTTCTTCTCTTCCTCTTTCTGGGACACCAACCATCTAATTTAACCTTTCATTTTTCCCTACTATCTGATCCCTGAAAGTCACCTCATCACCAGTAACTGTCTTTAAATCACTCCAATGGTTTGCAAGGACAAAGAGGAAAAGAGATTAGAAAATCAAATACCCAGAGAAACAGATTTTATAAACAACTTTCTAAAAATCTAGTATACGTTCTCACCGTAAATGCCATCAAGCTTTTAAAACATTCACCTCTGTAGTCTAAGGCCCTGAATTGTGGGGGAAAAAACACTTACGGATTTTAAAATCGTTTCCCTTTGAGTTTACTGTGATTCTTTTGGGAGGATTTTTTAAAAAAAGATAACATAATAAAAAATGTTGTTGACTGGTTACTTGACGCTGAAGAGAAACGGACAAATAATGCCCATGTTCCAGTTTAAATGAATTCAGGGAGAGAAGCCGTGACAGCAATGCCTCAGCAAACACTGTGTCATACTTGGCTTTTGAAATGGCAATACAGACTCTGGAACCCGAGGCCTGGGGAGGACCTTTAGAGACCATGTGGTCTTTCCGATGGAGAGGTGGACATTTAAACCATCCCAAACAGCATACTGCTACTGCTAAGTCACTTCAGTCGTGTCCGACTCTGTGTGACCCCATAGACGGCAGCCCACCAGGCTCCCCCGTCCCTGGGATTCTCCAGGCAAGAACACTGGAGTGGGTTGCCATTTCCTTCTCCAATGCATGAAAGTGAAGTCACTCAGTCGTGTCCGACCCTCAGCGACCCCATGGACCTCGGCTTTCCAGGCTCCTCTGTCCATGGGATTTTCCAGGCAAGAGTACTGGAGTAGGGTGCCATTGCCTTCTCCGCCAAACAGCATAGAATGGGCCCCAGTTTCTCAGACCATCAGAGAAGACAATGTTATCTGTGTTAGTCTCTGGATTTGATTTCTATGTGCAGGTGACTGCTTCTCCCTGTCTCAAATTTTGTTGTTCAGTCGCTAAGTTGTGTGTCTGACGCTTTCCGATTTTAGCCAGTCTTCAGAAAATCTTTTAAAATGCTGTATTCTGTGAGCCAGTTTCCTCTTCTTTGGTCTCTGAAGAGCTAGAGGACACCTAGCCGACCATGATGCAGCTTTTTTTGTGTGTGTGGACTCTTAGCATGTCACATGGGATCTTAGTTCCCTGATCAGGAATTCAACCCAGGCCTCCTGCAGTGGAAACTCGGAGTTTTAACCACTGGACCATCACGGAAGTTGCTGCTGCAACTTTTAGTTGTTGGACAATATTATTTGTTACAGGTGTATAGGATAAGTGATTCACAATTTTAAAAGGCTATGCTCTATTCATAATCATTTAAAAATATTGGTTATTCCCCTGTGTTGTACAGTGGTGCCATTTTCATAAATTAGCTGTGTTTATTATTTCTACATTGATAATGGGAATAGATATTCATCAGAATATATTTTGGGGTCTTGACTTAACTCACTAGGCAGAGATGCTTTATCTCTTTGTATCCTAGCCTAATACCTGCCACTGCTAAATTTCACTGTAATAAAAGAAAAATAAATACAAAGACTCATTTTATTTAGCAAGACTGAAAATAAAACCTTCACATAAAATCACACCTTTAGGGTTGTCCAAAACAGTTCCTCCATCTATCAACCCAGGGCAAATGAATCCAGCATACTGTTTGTAGAATGATTAATATAACAGGAATCATTTCTCAGTTACAAAGAGGGTCATTCAGTCCTCAGGGCTCTCTGCCAGTAGAATTGGTTTTGACTGTTCAATTATCAGCTTGCACAAAAGCAGCAATAGGGATGAAAATACAAAGTGATTGGCTATCACTTCTTTTAAAAGGCAACAACAGAAACGGTGACTAGAACCTACTGAACAAAACTAAAGCAGCAGTGGTCGGTGGACAGAGCAGCCACTAGCCAGGATCCACTTATCCTCAGTCCAACCTGGGTAAGTCAGTACATACATCCATCTCACTTCCACCAGTTACTCTATAAATGGTGAAGCTATGTGTTGAAAGATACAGAGATCCACAGACTGCAACAGATCATTAAAAAAAAAAATCCACTGTTTTTTTTTTTTTAGATCAATACAGTCAGCCCTTTGTAGCTGTGGATTCATGGGTACAGAGGGTGGTTGTACGACACCGTTTTATATAAGGGATTTGAGCACCCACAGATTTTATCCTTGGGGCTCCCAGTCCGCTATGGATACCGAGGGATGACGATATTGCTAAAGTTCTTCCGGTAATTTCTGCCCTCCCCTCAATTTATTATGATCACAGATCCCTCCAGATTTAGTCAGATAAAGATTAACAAACTGTGGCTTCCTTTCATTCTGTCCTGGTATTTAAAAAGTGATTAAAAACAGGTACTGAATATGGATCACTTCTGCAAAGTTTAATGAGAAACATTCAACCAAGGTGACTTTTCCTTGGAAAATCCTACAAAAGCTGAATTTTAGAAACAGTTCCTTATTTTGATAGAGGTTCCATTTATCAATAGCAGCCATGAGTTTACTGCCTACCAAATGGCAGGCTGTCATATTTCACGAATACAAATGTTTTCACATCAGGTTCTCTAGTAAGCGTTACTGAAACGAAGTCACACAGACAGACTGGTTAGTTGTCCCAAGCCAAGGAAACAGACCATTCCCATTATTTTCCTATTCAGGCAGGTACAGACAACCATTGGAATTAAACGAATGGGAACTACAGTACTTGTATTTTTTGCTTACAGAAGGGACGTTGACATGGGGGGGGCAGGTGTAGCAGGACTTCACTGAGGCTCTCCTGTGATCTAGTGTAAGGGACAGGCCACCATGGGACGCTAGTGTTAGAGCAGTGTTCCGGTTAACCACCCAAGGAACTGTGCGATTCGGACAGGCTGAGACGTCCATGCTGTGTATCCCATCGGAAACAAGTGTTCTCTGAGCTTAGGCAGCCAGTCTCAGAGCACAAGAGCAGACAAATACGTAAGTCAGGGATGCTGGACGTGACAGGGTGCTCCTGACAAGTGATTCATGGCATTGAAGTGAGGAGGGTGAGTGTATCTTAATGATGGATGTTTTGTGTTGGTCTTAGGAGACTAACGGCCTTCTGCAAAGACGCCTGAGCACATTAACATCCATCACTCCTCGGACATTTTGGATCCCTGCACAAGTGTGACCAGGACTGGTGGTTTGAGAATTCAAAGTTCCAGAAATTAGAACAGAGAAGGGCAACATTTAAATTAAGACAAGTTAACCCTTTGTGTCTTCTTAGGCCGGCTGAATGCTCCCCCAATTCCTGGCTTTTGGGACCATCCGATAAATCAGAAGTCTGGGTGTGGGGTCAACAGTGACATGGAAATCTGTCCCAGATATCATCACCATGTTCCACCAAGAAGAGGGGGGGCACAGTGGGAGTTTCTCTTGGTGTGGGGGTTGGGGGGGCGGTGGGCGGGGGCAGCTAGTAACAAATCTAAGCCAGGGCTTGTCCTGGACGAAATCAACAGGCTTGCAAGCTCACTCCAGCAGCTGCCCTCCACTTGGTGAACTGGTTCACGACCCCACCCGACTCCAACTCCAGAACGCAAGGAAACCTCTGTTTCTGGTTTGTGCTCCCTCAACCAAATCCCAAAATTAGTAATGAAGAAACATTTGAGTGGATTCTGATGTGGCCCTTCTGACGCAGGGACTCGGGCAGAAACTGACTCGAACCCAAACAGCTGTCTCTCTGTGACCCCTGAACCCTGGATCAAAAGACAGGAGTCGCTCAGAGAACGGGCTCCCTCTTATCACTGTATCAGATGAACTCTCAGCACAAGTCACAGGCGCTGGGACTGGGACAGCTTTTGGACAACCCATCCTTCTCACCCAGAGGAGCTCTTCAATGCAGAATCTCCACAACAATAAAAAAAGACACTTGATCTCAGGGAACAGATACAGTTTGCCAAGCAGGGACCACAGAGGTGAACGGGTATTGTGGTCCCACTTCAGCAGCTTCTAAGACACTGGAGAGTTCTTTGTTCCTGTATTCTTTATGCTGAGTGGAACCAATGAACAGGTAGAGAAAAAAAGCAAAACAAAACCTAATCACGGAATAGGTGAAACGTTTTAAAGAGGACTGGGGGTGGTGGCCAAATTCTGACTCAGAAATGAGGTCAGAAGCCACCATGCTCTGAGCCCTGGGGCAGGGAGGGTAGTGTGTAGAAAAGCTGGCAAAGCTAGCACCAGATCACCCTCACCCGAGCCTGAGGCGGCGCCCCGGGTGGTGACTCACGGACACTTGGCCAGGAGAGCCAACATCCTCCAAGTCCACTTCTCTACTCTGCTGGCAAACTCACAAGCACGTGTTTGCTCAGGAGCTGGGCCTCACCCACAGGCATCTCTCACTGTGGAGGCGGCTCTCGAAGGCTCTGCTGCCTTTTCCCACTCCAGGGCAGAGCTGGAGGTGACCTCTCGCACTTCTCCCACTTCTTGTTGATAGCATCCCTAATTAAGCCAGCCTCAGAAGGGCAAACATCAGTGCCTGGAGGTCAGAGCTCTAATTCACCTTTTTCAAAGCTTAACCTTAGTCACGTAACCTACTTACCTGAATAAAACCCCAGTTCATCAGTCCCTGCCCTACCCTTCCCAGGAAGGAAAATAGATTTAGGTCCGTTTCTTCTTTTTTCACCACGGTATGTGGAAGAGAGTCAAAGAAGGTAGTGTGGAAGGGAGGGGACATCCTGGTTCCTCATTAAAAGATAAAGATCTCTCTCAGAGTGTCATCGGAGGTTGTGGACGGAAACATTCAGTTCTCGGAGTCTGCCTCCATGGGCTCATCTTCCAAGCCAAAGCTCAGCTTGTCAGCTAGTCCCTCAAACTGCTTGCCCACGCCGCCCGCAGAGTCCATGAACATGTTAGGGATGTCTTTGCCAAAGTAAATCTTGCTGTTGGAAGCAATGGCCTTGTACTTCATCAGCTGCAGATACTCAGGGGTCAGCTTCAGCTGGAAGCAAAAACAGGAAAGAAGATGGTGGTGAGGCCAAAGGAAAAGCCTGGGGGGCCATTCCTTGACTTTTTACAGGGAGAGGGTCTCCATGAGAACCATACCCCGTCTCCTCTCCCTGGTCTCGCTGTTATATTAGTAACCACATAACCACGTAAAGACCCTGATGCTGGGAAAGATGGAGGGCAGGAGGAGACAGGGGCGACAGAGGAAGAGATGGTTGGATGGAATCACTGATTCAATGGACATGAGTTTGAACAAACTCCAGGAGATAGTGGAGGGCAGGGAAGCCTGGCGTGCTGGAGTCCTTGGGGTTGCCAAGAGTTGGATATGACTGAGTGACTGAACAACTTATTGCATAACCACTACTCTGGGAAAGCGTTAATCTCAGGTATTCAAGGTAAGAACTGTGAGAATTTTAGGAATTTCTGTGTTTAACAGCAAAATTAAGGAGTTCCCTGATGGTCCAGTGGCTAAGAATCTGCCTTCCAATGGGGATGAGGGGGCATGGGGTTCAATCCCTTGTCAGGGAACTAAGATCCCACATGCTGCGGGGCAAAAAAGCCCACTCACGGCAACTACCGAGCCTGAGTGCTGCAACTAAGGCCTGATGCGGTCAAATAAATAAACAAATATTAAAAAAAATCAGCACAATTAAACTTCTATCAGGGTCCAAGGGAAAGGGAAGGCCCAAGGGAAAGGGAAGGCCCTGGCCCACACGGCACGGAGTCCTCGATCATGGCCAGGTGGGCAGGAGGCAGTGGTCTCCCGCAGACAGTGTAACACGCTTCCTCTTCGCCAGGCAGCACCAGCCCTTTACCTTATTTGCTTCGGCTATTTTCATGGCAGTGTAGCACTCGGCGTCAGCCTTGGCCTTCTCCCGGGCCAGGAACGCAGCATCTTAAGAAAAGAACGCAGAGAATCAAAGCACAGAGGCCATCAGAAAGCGGGTCCCTGCAACTGTGCCCAGCTGGCCCTGTGATCCTGAGCACACTGCTCTGGTTTCTCTGGGCTCTGATCGTCTTATTTATGAAACTGGGGAAAAGGCATTTCCTCTTGTTTCGCGAGTTGTGAAAATTGACCAGGATGCAAAAGTGCTGTGCCAGCGTCTCCTAGTGGCGGGGACTAGCTGACCACGTGCAAGTGTGTCGCTGTGCCTGACGGCGGTTTCTCTGATGGTGTCATGGAAACATACATCCTCTTTCCACCCGCTTACCCCTTCTGGGGCCAGGGAGGAGAGGGCTGGGACACAGCCTCGGCCTCCCGTCTCTGAGCTCTCTGCCCTGGCTCTCTCCCCACCGTGTCACACAGCAAGAGCCAGAGAAGCCTGAAGAAGGTTCTGGATGTGGCCCGATGTGGAGCTGCCCTGAAACCAACTGGCGTAAACAAAACAGTACAGCTCGTTTCCAACTTCATCTCTCTCTCTATTTCTATCGGTCATTTCAGAAAGGCTCTCGTTAGCAGTAGTTAAGCTGGCCCGATTCAAAGAGCATTACAGGCCATGGTCCACACTAACACCTGTTTGGACTAAGACCGATTTAAACTTCTACTAGGTATACAATCCCCTTCCTTAATCTGCTGAGACCAGCTTTCCGTCAAGAACTGATACAAAGTTGTTGATATTTCCTCCCTGTCCTTGGGGATGAGGCCAACCTCATGTTAGCAACAACTGGACCAAAACCCGGGAAGCAAGCTGGGTTCTCACTGTGTAGCCTCAGCAAGGCCCCGGGTGGCAGGGGCCTGCAGGGCAGCCAGGGAGCAAGCGGCCAACTCAACTGGCCTCAGCACCTGGTGACTTGTGTTTACGAGAAACAAAAATGTGCTGCTTGGCTAAGAGCTCCCCGTGAGGAACCACTGATCCGTGAAATCCTCACTGGCTCCTCCATGTGCCCACTAAGCCCGACAGGCCAGGTCAGGAGTGTAACTGGCGCTGTGGAGCCTGGGGCTGGGCCCTGAGGTCGTTTTCGGCCTACAGTTTGCTCGAGGAGGAGGTGGGTGGTGGGATGAGGGGAGGGCTGAGGGCAGGGGCCTGAAGGTGAGTGATACCAGAAAAGCCAGCAAGGAAACACCTTTTTCCAGCTCGTGATACAGGTGGTGACAGGTGTCTTCTTCACACCTGGCTTAACATCCACAGGGACGCCGAGAGGCCAAAGCAACAGGGTTCACAGGCCCCTGTGATGGGGGTGGGGGGTGGGGGTGGGGGGCAGGGCAGGCGGAGAGGAGTGGGGTGCTGCTCCGCCCTGGCTTCCTGGTTTACTTCTGGGCCAGATTGCGGGCCCAGGACAGCCAGGACCACGGTGCTTCTCCTTTTTCCAAAGCCCAGCCCAGCGGAAGACTCCTGAAGGCACCCGACTCAAATCTGATGAATGACTGAAGTGGAAAATTAATCCCACACTGGCCTGCATCTCCCCAAAACTTGAGTTAGAGCACAGAGAACGAGGGATGTTCCAAAGAACCTGTGACGTCTGAGAAGAGAGAAGGCAGGGCAAAGGAAAGGCCTCCTGGGCTGCTGCACGGCGGGGTCTGAGGAGGCGGGGCAGGGATCTCGGCTCGCTCACCTTCGATCTCCGAGATCCTCTTCTCCGTCTCCTTCTCCATCACCTTCTGCCCAAAGGTGATTTCGGCCACCTGCGCCACCTTCTCTGCCTCTGTGTTAGTGGAGAAAAGCCTCAGAGCTCTGATATTTCAAAGCGTGCACCTTTCACCCGATCTCCGGCCCTGAGGCAGGGCAGTGGGTGGGCCCAGATGAAGGGCCATTGGCCCAGCGGGCAGTCACGCAGGTCCCCCGGGCCGGGGTGGGACAACCTAAGGAGCACAGGCCCGAGTATCAGTGCAAGACTGTGAGTGGGGGCGCCCGGCCCCAGGGGGAGTCACTCCTCTGACCAAAGTGAGGAGCCGGCCCCGACCTCTCCCGTAAGTCACAGGGTGTTCCTTCCAAAGGAATATTTTACAGGTTAAGGTGCGAGTTCCCTCCTGCCCCTGCACTTTCGGAAGTGGCCAGGGCTGTGGCTGGCAGTCTGGAGCAGTGGTGGGGAACCCGGGGCCGGGAGGTGAGTCCCTGGATTTGAGCCCCGTTTCCCTCGCTCCCCTGCCACGTGACCCTGGGCAGTAGTTCAGCCTCTCTGAGCGTCAGCTCAGTGAGAGTAGGTTATGGCGGTGGCTGCCTCACCTGGGGAGAGGGGTGCGAGGAGCAGGATGAATTGCACACTAGTATTTAGAAAAGCCCGAGGCTCACTGTAAGGGCTCATCAGTGCTACTATCTCTGTGCATGAAGGATTAGCAGGAAGGGCTCCTTTCATTTATGAGGCTTGTGGAAACACAAAGCTCGACCCTCGGCCATGATCTGACAATTTCAGCTCTGCTCCCGGGAGACAAAGGCTGCTCCTGCGTGGGGCAAGGCTTCGGGGGGCCGTGTCCTGGGATTCCTGAATTGCCCTCCCCACCCCGCCAGCCCCTCTGTCGCCTGGACCCCAGAAGCAAAGTCAGACCAATGAGGGCCTTCTTCCGCTCTGTCTCGGCTTCCTTCTCCACCACCTTCTGCTTCTGGGCTGCGATCAGGAGCTTCGTCTTCTCGCTTTCCCTGAAGGGGAGAAAACCGTGCAGCTGTGAGGCCACTGGGGACGAGCTTCCTCAGAATTTCCCTGGCCCCCGGGGAAGCCAAGCCTGCTACCCCGTCGTGAGAGGTAAGCTGTCATTCCTTCCACCCTTGGGAGGTCTGGTCTTGTTTGTAAATCTGCCTGTGCCGAACGGCATATGGAATCTTAGTCCCCTGAGCAGGGATTGAACCCACGGCCCCTGCACTGGAAGTGCAGTCTTAACCACTGACTGCCAGAGAAGGCCCTGGAAGGCTCCTTAAGGTCCCAGGTGAAGGCGAATATGCTGCAGACACTAACACGGCTAGCCTTCTCCTTCAAAACCCACTTGTGAGCAATAAAGCGTAAGTGACTTGAGTGAAAGGCACCCGCCTGCCCACTCAGTCACCTTCCTGTCCTATCCGGCATGAGCCGTGAGGGGACACAAGACTGCCCCACCCTCTGAAGAGCGTCCGTGCCCTCTGCTCACGGAGCCCAGTGAGCGGCCCGGCCCGCCTGCCCTGTCTTCCAGGGTGACGGCTGTCCAGACACTCCAGAGGGGACCACACACGCGCCAGGCTTGGTCAGCCCTGGGAGGGGATAAGCAGGAGGCGGGGAGGGCGGTGCCTCCGCCCAGGTGGGCACTCACATCAGCTCGTAGTTCCTGCGGATGGCTTCTGGGATGTTGGGCTTTGTTACCCGCACAGCCTGGAGAGAGAGACAGCACCTGATTGGGGCGTGGGGTGTGGAGCGACCAGCTCCCACGGGCCCTTGGTCTTCCTGCACAGACAGGACACCCTCTGAAGAGGGGCTGTGCCTTCCTGGGGGTGGGGGCGGGGCGGGGGTGTCCCACCAGGGTGGTGCTCACTTGGATGACGAGCCCGGGGGCCATGGAGGTCAGGTCTTGCTGCAGAGCCAGTTTGAGATTTTCATCAATCTGATCTGGAATCAAGACAGACAGAACACAGAGCTGAGATGCTTTCTAGGAGGGGTGGAGGGAAGCATGGGGTAGAGAGCAAGGCAAGACACCAGCTCAGGAATGCACCCAACGGGCCAAAGCTCTTCCCGAGGCACAGCGCTCCTCAGAGCTCGAACATCTAAAGACTCCCTGGAAGACTCTCACGGCGGACACCCACTGGGCCCGCTACGTGGCCAGAAGGGAGTGTCCCTTCCCTGGGGCCTCAAGAAAACATCAACCTCGCCCAGAAGGGAACCGAGCTTTAAAAGAACAAACAACAACTCCAGCACATTTCTTGAGTCAGGAAGCAGCCCTTCCCTACAGACAGCAGCAGAGAAGGTGGCCACCCATCTTTCAAAAGAAGGAAGGTGGAACGGCCACGTCAGGTATTTTGAAAGGAGTCAAACACACTAAATCTATTAATAAATTTCTAAAACAAAAACAGACTCTGACATCAAGAGAGGCCCCAAGGAAGACTAATTCCATCAGGTACTCCATCAATCAAGGGGAAAAGGACAATGTACAGTTCTGGAAAGGAGTCTGAGTTTTTTTTTAAACATTAAAACATTTTTTTTTTTTTTGGCTGAGCCACTCAGCTTGTGGGATCTTAGTTCCCTGACCAGGGATTGAACCCATGCCCCCTGCCCTAAAAGCGCAGTCTTAACCACTGGACTGCCAGGGAAGTCCTGAGCCTGAGTCTTTTGATGTGTTGTTTGCCTTGGTTCTGATTCTTCTGTCTGTGAGTCATTTTATGGGTAAGTGTCAGAAGATCTGTAACTGATCGCCGCTCTAGCTGTGACCCCAGAACAGGCTGTCAGCGCTGGCCTGGGCCTTCCCTTCCCTGCCCCCACCCACAAGATCAATAAGCTTCTTGAAGGGCCCTGAGAAGAGGACACCCTGAAACCAGCCTGGGACACCTACATGGAACCACCTCCTTTATTGTCAGCGGCCAGCTGCTTTACGTGGCCATTCTTGGTCCAGGAGCCTTTGAGAAACAGCAAGTCTAACTCCCTGCCTGTTATAAATGCTCAAACTGAGGCCCACAGAGGTTTGGGGATATGCTTAAGCTAATCAAGAGTCAAGATAAAGAACTTGTTTAATTATTACGCTTTGATCGTTAGGGTTTAGAACAGTACTTTCTTCAATAGTCATATCACTAAGCAAGGGGTATTAATGTTTCTACATATGCATATGCTCCCACCAGCCTCTCAGCACTGAGGCAGACCATAAGGGCAGCACCTCACACCTGACATGGGTGTAACAATTTGATGGCTAGAGATGAACATGACATTCCATATTTTCTATTTTAAATAAGAGACTGGCCAAACTTTAAGGGAAACAGCTCATATCCTCCATAAGCTAATAACATGGTTGTTTCTCAGATTAAATTCTATCTGAGTCAAGGAAGATACCCATGGCCCTGGGCTAGTAACTTTCCAGGAAAATCTAGAGGAAATATTTTACAAGATACCTTACCAACAAATTTACATCAGGACCAAGTTGTTTATGTGTGATGGTTATGCTGACAACGCTGATTAAGTTAAGAACTGATTAAGTGAAGTGAAGAACTGACTCATTGGAAAAGACCCTGATGCTGGGAAAGATTGAAGGTGGGAGGAGAAGGGGACGACAGAGGATGAGATGGTTGGATGGTATCACCGACTCGATGGTCATGACTGTGAGTAAACTCCGGGAGTTGGTGATGGACGGGGAAGCCCTGGTGTGCTGCAGTCCACGGGGTCACAAAGAGCTGGACACAACTGAGTGACTGAACTGAACTAAGTAAACACAAAGTACTGGATAACACTTTCATCAAACGGGAAACATGGATGCCTCGGTGTAAGCGGTGATAAAAACTGCATCAAGCTGAAAGTTAGGCCTATGAGTACTGGGAGGAGGGGGCCAGAGAAAACCCTTCCATTATCAGGACCCAGGATTAGAGACTCGAGTTTCTCCTTTGCAGATGCAAATGGATGCTAAGCAAAACAGTGCTAGCTGGCAAGAAGGAACTTTAAAAAGGAAAATATTCCAACGCAAACATAAATCCCAAGCTCCTCCGTACACAAAGCTTTACTTTACTGCACTGCCAAGTTCATCTGCAAGACAAGACAGTGAGTTTTCCAATGCAGAACAATTTCACATCTTAATTCTCTCTGCATAGAAATTAGAGATCTTTCGCTGTTGCAAACGCTTTGTAATGTTCATTTACTGGCACTAGTTCTAAAACGATGGCTAGAGAGAAAACTAAGGATATTTTATGAAATTCTATCGGGTTGAGGTCAAAAAAATAGCAAAGTTACTGAATTTTTCTCAATAGCACACCAAATCCAAACATGGGAAGAGACTTCAAAGTCCATAAAGTGAATTTAGACCCATTTTCTTCTGCAGAAAAGTTAAAATGGCTTCTGATGACTTTCCAAATTTGTAACAGAGGGCCAAAGGCTGTTTGCCTAGTTAAGATCACTGGTGTCGCCAACGACTCCACCTCTGTCTACGGGATATTCTCACTCCAGGCCCTTTAAATTAAGATTCCTGGGGAAAACCACTGTCTGGTCCTGGCATTAAGAACAGTGGTACCACTGGTTGCAAAGTTCATTTGCTTTTAGCCCTGGCTTCTAGAACACTCCTAGCAGTGAATTTAACAGAACACTTTATCCCAAATGAGCTATAACAATTACTGAAATGCCTCTTTTCATTGTTGCTGAAGTCAGGCTCTGTTTTCTTTGATCAGGAAAAAAGGAAAGAAAGTGTCAACTTAAGACCAAAGTGGGTCCTTTCTGTTTTAAGTGTGTTCCTATTCTTCTCTATGGGTACAGGGTAAAAACCATCACTAACAACAACCGAAAGCCACACAGGTTCTAGGGGCTCTTAAGTAGTTACAGTCCTTGTCCCACTTCTAGAATTAAATGTGACCCCTTGGGACTTCCCTGGAGGCCCAGCGGTTGAGACTGCATGCTTCCAGTGTGGGGGGTGTGCATTCGATCCCTGGTTGGGGAACTAAGATCCCACATGCCTTGTGGTGCGGCCAAAATAAAAACACACTGAAGCAAACAACAAAATGTAACCCCGTGGTTCTCATCACCCTGTCCTGGCGCCCTTCATCCAGGGTGAGGTGGATGCAGCCAGAAGCCAGAGGAGGGGGGTCTGGACTTCACCTCTGCTCCCAGCCAGCCCTGGGACTTTCTCCCTCGGGACCTTGGTATCCTTATCTTGAAAGGAGGATGCTGGGCTGGGTAATCTCTAAGGTTCTTCTGGAACTGACCCCTCTTCATTACAGAAGGAAGTTCAGGGACATGGGAACATATTTCCATCCCAGGTCTGACGCAGGGCAGGAGCGAGTCCTATCGCTCACTATGACTCCCGTGTCCAACACTCAGCCACTCTCACCATCTTCTTCCATCGGCACCTGTGTTTCCTGGCAGTGCCCCGTGTGACTGCCTGCTTCCCGGGCACTGGATCTTCAACACTCCGGTCCCTTGACACCCACCCTGCCCTGTGGGCAGCTGAATCAGGCAGCAGGTGATCATCCGAAGAGATTTTCTTACCGAAGAGCTCGATGTAGACCTCCTGAAGCGTGTGGACACTGCAGAACTGGTTCAGCTCGTGGTGGATCTTGTTGAAGATGAGTGCCTTGTCGTAGTCGGCTGTGTAGTTCTTCACTATGTCATACACTGCGGGGAAGGAGACGTTCAGAGTGAGGAGGGCAGGACCTGCCACGCTCAGACACACGGGCTGTCCCTTCCCGAGATGCTATGACAGACATGGGGGTTGGGTCGGGGGAGACTCGGGGATGATGCCAGGGAGAGTGGGCTTCGGGGGAGGGGGTGAGGTGTGCTAGGGGAGGTACCTGCGTGTGGGACCAGGAAGTTCACCACCTCGATTCTGTCGAAGTAGATCATCACACCACCGCTGTTGGAGGAAGCGCAGACAGCGTGTTCAGTGCTGAGCTTGGGAACATTGGGCCTCTCCCGGGGTGGTGGTGCTATGTATGTGTGCGCGTGCGTGGGACTTGGCAGGAAAGGAGGAGGGTTCATGGGGGGTCACAGGTGTGTGGATCTCAAGGCAGGAGACCTTCTGAGTTTCTATCATAATCTCCTGAGAAATCATACTTCCTAAAAACATCTCCACGAGGACAAAAGTGAAACTTTTGAGATACAAGAAGTGTAGTTTGTATGTTTTAACTCTGCAATGACTTTTGAATAAAGCTACCAATCGCAGGGGAAAGACTAAGCAAGGTCACGGGGTTCTCAGAACTTTAAAACGTGGAATGTTTGGGTCAGTGTTTCTCACGGTTTTCACCATCACTTTAGTTCAGCCCTCTCCCTACTTTGCCCTCAATATTCATTAGGAAACACTTTGAAACATACAGAAAAGAACAGTACAACTAACACTCATATACCAACACCTGACTTTAACAATCATGAACATTTTATTACCTATTGATTTATCTACTTTTTCTTTTTTTTTTGCTGAACATTTCAAAGCAAGCTGTAGTCAGGATACTTTACCCACCAACACTTGGCAAGCACCAATCACCTAAGAATGATGACAGTCCCCTACAGAGTCACAATACCATTCCTAAAGCTAGAGAAATTAGCGATAATTCCTCTTCATCTAACGAGCCCTTCTCTAATTTTTCCCACAAGTTCCCATCATGGACTGAATTGTGTGCGCCCCAAAATCCACATGCTGAAACTGGAGCCCCCAAAGTGAGTGCATTTGGAGACAGGGCCTTTACAAAGGTGATTAAGGTTGAATGAGGTTGTAACGATAGGGCCCTAAACTGACCAGACTGGTAAAGCAAAGAAGACAAAGGCAGCAGAGATCTCTCTTTCTCCACACATGCACAGCCAAAAGGCCATGTGAGGACACAGGAAAACAGCCACCTGCAGGCCTGGAACCAACTTGCTGGCACCCTGATCTTGAACTTTGAGCTTCTGCAACCGTGAGAAAAATAAATGTCTATCGTTTCAGCCACCCAGGCGATGGTATTCCGCTATGGCAGTCCAAGATGACTAACAGTTTCCGTAACATCTTTTAGAGCTGTTCTGTTGGAACCGGGCTCTAATCAAGGTTCACCACTGCACTGCTTATGTCTTTATGTCTCCTTTTCGACCCAAGTTCTCCAAATACAAAGCCTTTGTGATGAGATCAGGCCAGCTATCCTGTGGGAAGTTCCGATTCTGTATCTGTCCGAGTGCGTGGTTTACTTTGTTGCTCTGTCCCTGTTCTGACCACCTTGACTTTTCAATCAGACCACTGCAGCAGTTCTTTCAATTCCCTGCCCTGCAGTCTTCTCCTACTACCTTTCCAACATTCTCCATATTTAGTGCTGTTAAAGTTATCCTTCTCTATCAAGTTATTTACCTGCCAAAAGCCTTCATCATGGCCTTCAAGGCCCTTCCAAACCTGTCTCCACCGCCTACTCAACTTAGAACATAGGGAGCTTGGGGCCAGAGAACTTGGTGAAACCACTCAGGGAGGTATCCCTTTCCACTGCCTCTTATTGCAGCCAGTCAGATGGCCCTTCTTCTTATCTGGTCTTCACAGCTTTATTCTGGGCACCTTACCTTGTCCCACAAGGTACATTCTTCACCTCATCTGTCTGGAGTGTGGTCTGGAAATAGGAGAGACAGAAGATGTTGTAAGGTGAGAAGTGACCGAGAAAGTGACTTCTTTTGGGAATCCCTTGACCTTGGTCTTGAATACTTATTTGGGTGAAGCTTCCCTGGTGGCTCAGAGGTTAAAACGTCTGCCTCCAATGCAGGAGACCCCGGTTGGATCCCTGGGTCGGGAAGATCCCCTGGAGAAGGAAATGGCAATCCACTCCAGTATTCTTGCCTGGAGAATCCCATGGACTGAGGAGCCTGGTAGGCTGCAGTCCATGGGGTCACAAAGAGTCGGACACGACTGAGTGACTTGACTTTACTTTTGCCTCTGTTACATGTGAATACCCCCAGTGAATCCTCCTTATTTGCAGTGTGTGAGACTAAATCAGGCAAAAGTACCACCCCAGCTTCGCTGTAAATGGACCACCACACGAACAAGCTGAGTAATAATGGTTTAGTGGAAAAGACCCTGGACTAGGAGTCCCACGACCTGTGTTTACGTTCACCTCTTCCATTTACCAGTCTGGAAACAGTAGATTATTTAACCCCTCAGCCTGTAAAACCTGTTCAGCTCATTCTCAGGATTACTGGGAGACTCAAACGAGGTAATGTGCATGAAGGCACTTTGAAAACCATAAAGCATAGTAAATGGCAGAAGAAACCTACCGGGCAAATGCTGATGAGGTAACCCAGGGCACTTTCCTGGGTTAGTTTAAAAGTCATTCTCTAAATCTTTTTATTCCTTTTGTTGGATGTACTTCAAAGATGACTAGTCTAATTCAGCCTGGCTTTAGATCTGTCGTAGCTAATCCTATCCCTATTTTAGATGTCATTTCCCTTCATTAAGTTCAACAACCTGCACCCCCCTACAACTTATGTTCACATCGCTCATGTTCAAATAAGAACCAACAAAATTATCATGTTTTATTTCCATGTATCTTGGGAGCCTGTGGTTTATCTCACACACACACACACACACACACACACACACACACACACCCTACTTTTCCTTCTGTGCATTCAGAACAGATTCTTCTTTGGCTGTCTTGAAGTGGAGACAATTCCCATCTGGGACCAACGGGCCAAGGCAATGACCCCATTCAGCTATTTCAACAATTAAGTAAAACTCCAGAGTAGATGGTTCATGGAGCCTCAGACTTTTTATCTGTATTACATATATGATCTATTAAATGAATTCCTTGAAAAGGCATCATACTTATGCGCTCATCCAAGGGCTAAATCATTCATTAATCACCACCCCAAATCTGCAGTCATTCAACCCTGCCCCCCAAGCCCAGTATACCTGCACAGACTTATACGATGTGATGAAAGGAAGCATGAGATGGAAGCCAGGGCCGCTGGTGGAAGTCAGCAGGGCACCACCTCTGCAGTGGAGGGAGAGAGAGGCAGGCTCAGTTTAGCAAAGACGTGTCTGTTACATCGATACGGTTTGGGCCCACTTTCTCTGCAGCTCCATAAGCATTTAAGACAGAGGGACACGTGCCAGAACCATGTCCACGGATCCGTTTCTTCCTCTCAGCTCAACCCTAATAGTCTAAGAAACCTGATGGTAAAACCTAAAACCATTATTCATGTTTTTGCATAGAAAAATGGCACACAGACAAAGTGGAATCAAGACAGCAGAATCCCTGACTATACTTGAGATAAGCAAGGTGCGTGTGCTCAGTCGCTTCAGTCATGCGTGATTCTTTGTGAACCCACGGGCTGTAGCCCACCAGGGTCCTCTGTCCATGGAATTTTCCAGGCAAGAATACTGGAGTGGGGTGCTATTTCCTTCTCCAGGGTATCTTCCTGACCCGGGATTCAAACCCGTGTCTCTTGCAACTCCTGCTTTGGCAGGCGGATTCTTAGCTAAGAGAGGAGGTGTGTTTTATTTTTGTCACATCTGTTAAGCTTGTGAGAATCCACAAGGTCAGTTAAGTTCACTAATACAGTGACCAATTAACAATACTAATGTTGGAGTTCAGTGACACAAACAACCAAAAGAATAATTTTAAGGAAACTTTATAAACCATCTAAATATTTTTTGAGGGGCAGTGGAGTTACCTTTGTAGTCATGCTATATGTGAATGGTAATAGAATTAAAACTCATTTTGGGAGACACGCTTCCTTGGTGGCTCAGCTGGTAAAGAATCTGCCTGCAACCTGGGAGACCTGGGTTTGATCCCTAGGTTGGGAAGATCCCTGGAGAAGGGAAAGGCTACCCACTCCAGTATTCTGGCCTGGAGAATTCCATGGACTGTATAGTCCATGGGGTGTCAAAGAGTCGGACACAACTGAGTGACTTTCACTTTGGAAGACACAGAAGCAGATGGTGTTGATGGCACAATTAAAGGGGAGAGTGGAAGCCAATCAGACTTCCAGAACTTGCTATTGGCAGCCAGAGGAAAAGCATCAAAGGGCTTTAATAAAGAGTTCATAAAGGCATATAAGGAATTCACAAAGATTTAAAGCAAAAACTTGGTTATGGACATTACTCAAAGGGCAACCCAAGATTTATAAGCGCTTCTTTGCTTCGTGTTATTTAAGTCACAGATACATTTTTTTTTTTAAAGAGCAATCAAAATAAAGTGACGGAATAGGTCATTTAAGAACCACTATTCTAGAGCTTGCCTCGATGGGTACAAATCAACCTGTAGGCTCTTTCATTTTCCCTGAAATGTTAATTTTAAGGCGTAGGTCCAAATTATATCTCAAGTTGCCATGAAGAACTGGCACTCCTCAGAGGTGAGCTTGTGGTATTAAGGTGCCCAGAGGGAAGTAGGAGAAAACAGTGTTTCAGAGATGATCTTCAAGGAGCAAGGTTGCCTTTACATTTGTCTCTAAACCTAACATGTGTATCAGTTACCATCCACGGCATCAGACAAGTTTCATATTTATATTTCCCTATATTTACGTGCATGAGTGTATCCCTCTTCCATAGTCACCGACACAAAGCTCAGTCTGAAGACTTCCCTATTCAACACAATATAAATGCAACCGGCCAGTAGAATCTGTTACACATTGACTAAGAGAGAGTCATCGAACAGGAAGTTGCAACCTTCTCCCTGTTGCTGCCTTACCTGTAATACACCCCAATATGTCCCTCTTCTATCTTGTGCACCGCCGAGAAGAGAGATGCACAAAAGAAACTGGCAGCCACAGCCACAACCGCTCCCAACTGAGCCATCAGCGAACGTTTACCCTGGGGGAAAAGATACAGGAAAACGTGTGTGCCCTGACTTGTGGGAGGCGAGCTCTGGCAGCCAGAGTAGCTCCCCAAGCTGAGCTCCTGCCAGTGGCTCACGTCCAACCTGTAGTGTGAACACCAGGCTAGATCTACACCTCTTCCTCCTTGCTCTCAGTCGACACCCCTGAGCCTCAGCTGTGGAATTACACTCTCCACCTTCTGCAAGAGGCAGTGGCTCCAGACACAGCCCGTGGCCCAAGGGAGAACCAGTGCCAGGTGGGCAGTGTTCAGAACACAGCCCTCTCTTCCTGTGAACATCAACGGGCTGTCACCGGAGCCACTCATGTTAGCAGTAGGGAAAGAGGCAGCTGCAGTTACGTTGGCCCCAAATTACAGAGGATGTCAAGTGACAAGCAGTTGCGGCTGTGTAATTCTGGTCAGAGCCTCCCAGTCCTAATTGCCTGCCATTTCAAAGGAAACCATTATTGACTCCTTTCGGGTGCTGGAGCCACAGAGACAGCCTGAGAGCAGAGTTCAGAAGGGCGGGATTCTCTGGCCTTTCCTCCACCTTCTCCGTTCTTCCTTTGGCCCTAGCCAGATACAGGGTTCTGGGTAAGGATGAAGCCACGCTCCCGCCCATGTGCTTGACTGGCACTTTGCACTTGGCATGTTCTCCTAGCCCACGTTGAGCGGGGGGAGGGTAAGGGGGTCCCCAGGCTGGGAAGACTGGGGCTTCTGGGTCGACAGCATTCAAGCACCAGGACGCGAAAGAATGAGCATCCAGAAGCTCATTTCCTGAACCCCGAATGATCTGGAAGAAACGACAGTAACTGAGAGAGCGCTACGTGCTCAGTCGCTTCAGTCGTCTCCGACTCTCTGGGACCCCACGGACCGTGGCCCGCCGGTCTCCTCTGTCCATGGGACTTCTCCAGGCAAGAAGGCAGGAGTGGGGGTGCCGTCTCCTCCTCCACACTGACAGCGAGGCTCCCGACTCTGCGCGCCCTGGGGCCCGCACGCGCGAGGCGTGGACTCTGCCCCCCGGGTCTGACTGAACTCGGGCGCGGACGTCGGTCTGCGAGGCTCTCCGACGTTCCCCTCGCAGCCTCCGGCTACCGATCGGCAGCGGCGGCAAAAAGCCTTTCCCTCCCCCGTCCGCCCCACCGCGCGCCCCTTCCCTGCCCTCTTCCGAGAGAGGGTCGCGCGGCCCCTCATGAGCCGCAGGGTCGGAGCCCTCCCTGAGACCCCGCTCGGCCCCGCCGAGAGGCTACAGCGGGGCAGGAACGAGACGGGAAGGGCTTGCTCGCTCTTTCCCGAGGGACACAGGACGCTGTGCAGGCGACCCGGGAGGGCCTCTCGTCAGTCAGCTCCGGCCCGGGGGCCTCACCGAGGCCCAGCGCGCGCGCGAAGGGGCGCGGGCCGCGTACCACGCTGTCTGTCCCTCCAGGCGCTCCGTACTCTGCCGAAACCCCCAATGCGACCGCAGAAACCGCCACACCCCTCCGCACGCTACTTCCTTCCGGGCCCGTCGCTTCGATGACGCTATTTGTTCACGCGAGAAGACCACACCCCTCACCCCGCGATGGCCGGCCCCGCCCCTGCGCCCCAAGTGGGCAGTGTCCGCGGATGGCCTCCAGGGGGCGCCCGCGGCTCGGTCCGGGCGCTCTGGACCCCGATCTGGGATTTTCGGGTGACCCCCGGGAACCAGCGGAGTGGCCGTGGGTGCTCAGACAGAGACGTCGGTTTCCGAGGATTTGAGTTTGGAGTCTGCTCCGGATCCCCCTCCACATTAGATCAAGCCTGGTTTTTTTTTTTTTTTTTTTTTAATTTTAACGCCGGAGCAGGTTACCAGCGTATTGCAACCGTTCTAGCTCTCAGCTCCACTTAACCTGTAGCACCGCTGAATGGAACATCCTTTAAATATGCAGATTAGCACCATTACGTCGCTAATCAACAGTCCCTACTGTGAACTCCCCTTTATGCTTTTCTAGGAGCTTTCGCTTCTGAGGTCCCCACAGCACCTTAAGTAGATTAAGCAGGAATTATCTCAATTTTTAATGAACAAAATCTAGGTTGAATGAAGTGCGAGGGTAACTGAATCATAGTCGGCTTTCAGTTCAGTTCAGTTCAGTCGCTCCGTCGTATCCAAATCTTTGCGACCCCATGGACTGCAGCATGCCAGGCCTCCCTGTCCATCGCTAACGAGTTTACTCAAACTCATGTCCATTTAGTCAGTGATGCCATCTAACCATCTCATCCTCTGTCGTCCCCTTCTCCTGCCTTCAATCTTTCCCAGCATCAGGTCTTTTCAAATGAGTCAGCTCTTTGCATCAGGTGGCCAAAGTATTGGAGTTTCAGCCTCAGCATCAGTCCTTCCAATGAATATTCAGGACTGGTCTCCTTTAGGATGGACTGGTTGGATCTCCTCGCAGTCCAAGGGATTCTCAAGAGTCTTCTCCAACAGCACAGTTCAAAAGCATCAATTCTTCAGCCTTCTTCACAGTCCAACTCTCACATCCATACATGACCACTAGAAAAACCATAGATTTAGTGGACAGACCTTTGTTGACAAAGTAATATCTCTGCTTTTTAATATGCTATCTAGGTTGTCCATAACTTTCCTTCCAAGGAGTAAGCATCGTTTAATTTCATGGCTGCAGTCACCATCTGCAGTGATTTTGGAGCCCCCAAAAATAAAGTCCGATACTGTTTCCACTGTTTCCTCATCTATTTCCCATGAAGTGATGGGACCAGATGCCATGATCTTCGTTTTCTGAATGTTGAGCTTTAAGCCAACTTTTTCACTATACTCTTTCACTTTCATCAAGAGGCTTTTTAGTTCCTCTTCACTTTCTGCCATAAGGGTGGTGTCATCTGCTAACTCTTCTTTCAGCTCAGTTCAGTTCAGTCGCTCAGTCGTGTCCGACTCTTTGTGACCCCATGAATCGCAGCACGCCAGGCCTCCCTGTCCATCACCAGCTCCTGGAGTTCACTCAGACTCACGTCCATCGAGTCAGTGATGCCATCCAGCCATCTCATCCTCTGTCGCCCCCTTCTCCTCCTGCCCTCAATCCTTCCCAGCGTCAGAGTCTTTTCCAACCTCCTTGTAACTCATGTGGCTCCTCACAGGGTCTTGCACTTGAATTTTCCAGCTAGATTGTAAGTTCCCTGAGGGTGGGGACAGGGTCTTCCTTCAGCATCCCAGGTACTTAGGTGCTGAGTAAAAACAGACTGCAGCACAGTGGACCCAGAGCCAACATCCAGACCTCGTGTCTCCCAGTCTGCAGCCTTCACTGGTCAACAGCATCACACCAGGACCTTTCTAATTCAGCCACTGAAGTTACTGTGTTCGTGGAAGAGAGAGTCCACTTAATTACAGTCTTCTGTACTCGGAAAGCATTTTAGACAGGGAAGATGGCAAGCTGGGGGTGTTGGACAGATTTAGGACGCAGGAAAGGCAAAGTGTAGGTTTTCCAGACATGGCTGCTGGGGACTGGCCCATTTCTAAACTCCTCTCTTGCCACCTCCTCGGGGATTGCACTGGGTGAGTTTGTGTTGAGAGGTTTCATTGTATGTTAAGGCCACAAATGGGCTGCACGGCACTGCCCGGATCTGTGTGCCCACCTCGGTAAGTGAGGGTCTCCTGTCAACCCTGTCACTGCAGCCGCGCCTCCAACACACACAGGTGCACATAGGCTTGGCCAGTTTCCCGATTGATCCTGTCAGAACTTAAGAGTGTTTCCTCTCCAAGTTCAGTGATAAAACTGGGCCCCGCATACTTAATAAAAGTTTTGTTAATAGTTCACACTTAACAAATGTTTCCTTAACAGTTGAGTGAATGAATAAGAGAAATGGAAATGTTGGGGTTTATCAGCTGGAGGAACGGGACTTAGCTTGCAGATAAGAGAGTTAAATTAGTTGTCATTTAAGAATTTCCTGACTATTAAACTTTGGAATGATCTATGAATGGAAGTGGTGGGGTTTCTTTCTCAGGAGACTTTTACCAGGTCTGGGTTATTTACTTATGGCCCTGCCTACAACCATAACTAAATGATGATCTAATATTTCTGAGAAGGGCATGGCAACTCACTCCGGTATTCTTGTCTGGAGAATTCCACGGACAAAGGAGCCTGGTGGGTTACAGTCCATGGGGTCGGAAAGAGTCAGTCACGACTGAGAGCGACACAGTATTTCTGAAAAGTCCTAAAGAGGCCTGTGATTTTTATGACTCCATACCCAACATAACCAAAGAGGTAGGTCTGTGTTTAAGAATCCATTTAAAAAGAAACTTGCAGTAGAGAGGAGAGGCAAAGTACAGATACTCCACGGTGAAACTGTGTGTATTTAAATCCTGTGCCCCGTCCTCTCCCCGGCCTCCTATTAGCTGTGGGACCTTGGGAAAATGACTCATCTGTGCCTCAGTGTCTTCATCTGTAAAATGGGGGTCAAGTTTACAGGACTATTGTGAGGATTAAATGACAGACTGAGAAAAGCATGTACAACAACATTTGGCCAATTTTAAGTGTCCAATAAGCATTAGCTATTGCTGGTTTAAATAGGAAATTTCCTTAATGTATTCTTATATGTGAATTCAGATTATTATTGTAATTAAAAATTTTTTAATTTGCCTGCATTGGGTCTTAGTTGCAGCCGCATATGGGATCTTCATTTCAGCTGGCAGCTCAGTAGTTTCAGAGTGAGGGCTCAGTTGTCCCGAGGCACATGGAATCTTACTTCCCTCACCAGGGATTGAACTAGCATGCCCTGCATTGGAAGCATGGATTCTTAACCACTGGAGCAGCAGAGAAGTCCTGGATTCAGATTATTAATATGACAGAAAGTGAGAGAAGGATGAGCTCTAAGGTCTATGGTTTTGAATTGTAACTAGATGAAGGCTTATCAGAGGAAGTGATAAGGGATTCCAAAATGATACCTCCATAAATGTTTACAATACAGTTTTCATAAAGCATGACTGAATGTTTTCCACATACCAGGCCCTGTGCCTTTCCCATTTTATAGTCTTCGGCTTAGCCCTTTGAGTTCAACTATTTTAGAGAAGGACGTTGAAGCTTGGAGAAGTTAAAGGAGTGTCCAAATCACAAAGCTTTTAAGTTGCCAAGGCCAGATTCAAATGAAGTGAAAGTGTTAGTCACTCAGTCGAGTTCGACTCTTTGTGATCCCATAGACTGTAGCCCTCCAGGCTCCTCTGTCCCTGGAATTCTCCTGGCAAGAATACTGGAGTGGGCTGCCATTCCCTTCTCCAGGAGATCTTCCTGATCTAGGGATCTAACCTGGGTCTACTGCATTGCAGGTGGATTCTTTACCTTCAGAGCCACCAGCGAAGCCCATTAATTCAAATGACCCCAAGTCTATTTCTTCATTATAGTAAATGAATTAGAAAATAATGATGCAACTTAAAACACATACACACACACTTACCATGTTTATTTCAAGTGTAACTTTGCAGGAATGTAGATCAGTGGTCAGATATTGTGGAACTTTAAGTTGGGCTGGTTCAGTTTGGAAGTTGAAGAAGGGTTTTGAAAAAACACGCTCACCTCAACCATCCACGTCCCCCAATCTCTGGATGGCTGTTTAGTCCTCCAACAAGTTAATTGTTGATGAGGGTGCTACTCCGACAATGGAAGAGACACCTTCTTTCCATATTAGAACCCTTTTCATCAATAAGTGGGTTAGCCCTGGAGCAACCAGGCAGCTCTTAAAATCTTTGGCTTCAGTTCAACTATATCACAAGGGTGGAAGTTGCTGGAAGAAGTTTTTTTGTACATTTGAATTTTCTTCTTTAGCTAATGCTCTAAACAGAGAATAGAGGTCATCTTCTAGGACATTTGATCCCAGTAAGATTTTGGTTGGGGAAGAGGAGTGAAGAACGGCAACCTTAGTCATTACGAGGGCTACTCAGAACTTTTCCAGCTGGCAAACCTAGGGCTGGTTGTCTTGTGACAACAAAAGGATATTTGCTTGGGGCTAATGACATTTCTTCAAGGGAGTTCTGTAAAAGGATCAAAGAGAAATCATGAAAACAAAATTGAGTTGGAAGTCCCCTAGAGATCATTTTGTGACTATATGTTTTTACAGCGTTATTGAGGTATAATTGACATACAATAAAATGCACATAAAACATGTAGTTTGATGTTCTGACATCCATACATACCCACAAAACCATGACGACAGTTAAGATAATGAACGCATGCATCACACCCCAAATTTCCTCATGCCCTGTGTAATCTTTCTCTCCCAGCCCTCTCCATGACCCCTAGTTCCCAAGCCAACTCATCTCCTTGTTATTCTAGCTTAGTTTGTAGAATTATGTATGTATGGAAATGTGCTGTATGTACTCCTTTTGGAGGGAGGGGGATGTCTAGCTTTTTTTTTTTTTAACCCAGAATAATTACTTGGAGAGTCATCTAGGTTGTTAACTAGATCAAAAGGTTCCCCTTTCATTGCTGTGTAATATTCCACAACACAGTTGTACAACAGTTTGTTTTAGCCACTCAGATGTTAATGGACATATACACTGTTGCCTGTGATTTTAATCCAACATTTTAATTTCACTTCTGGAAAAACAAAGGGCAAAGGGGAGGATGTCTTCAGAGAGGCGGCTTGATCAATGTCCACAGTGCTTTAGGGAGTGATGGAGTGATAAGAAAGGAGTCAGCAACCCTGGGAAACTATGATGGAGGCCTGATGGCATGAAGTGTGGCTTGGCTTGGCTTGGTTTGCCTGGGGTGCCTCTTCATTTGAATCTTCGAATCCATAATAATATTAGGAATTTTTTAAAAGACTGTATAGCATTTGTTCTGCATATATTTATCCATGTTCTCAGTCACTAAGTCGTGTCTGACTCTTTTGAGACCCATAGACCGTAGCCCACCAGGCTTCTCTGTCCATGGGATTTCCCAGGCAAGAATACTGGGGTGGGGTGCCATTTCCTTCTCCAGGGGATCTTCCCCACCCAGGAATCGAACCCATGTCTCTTGCATTGGCAGGCGGATTCTTTACCACTGAGCCACCAGGCAAGCCCACAGAACTATTGGTGTATATGCTCGGAATGTAGATCTCAGCTCATCTTACTGAAATGAATTCCAAAGAGGGAGATCGCTTGTTCTTCAGAAGATGAGACATGGGGAGAGGCCGGGCTGTAAATCTTAGAGGGGAGGACTTTAATGCCACTTAGAAATCAGGCCTGAAACACCCATAATGTTTGTCAGTTCACATTTTAGTGTTCTTGAGTAAGTGTGCAGGGTGTGGGGGGATGAAATATGGCAGGTATTTGATTTAAAAAGCCTGCCCAGATTTAATGTCCTGATATAATGTATTAAATCTTTTAAGGTTTTAATGAATCTAGTATGTGTTTCATAAATCAAGAACTCTGCTAAGCCGTCTCCTGGTTTAATAAGAGTAAACTCGGAAATTGCTCTGAGCAGAAGCAAAATACATTTATATCACATTGGAAAGTAATAGATTTTTAAGCTGAGGGGGTCTTTCTGGGCCTTTTAAGCTGTTTGCTTATTACATTGCTCCAACTCCTTCAAATATTAAACCCCAGGCAAACACGTGCTTAACCGTATCAAGATGTGAACTAGCACAAAGGTAAAGATTATTTGAAGGAGAGCAGAAAACAAAGCCAGTATTTCCTGACCTGGAGACCTCAGACCAAGTTGCTTTCTGCACCGAAACAGGCTTTGTGTATCTAGGCTTATGGTGGTTGGCTAAAAATCATTAGTAACTGTTATTAAACTTCCTTTCCTAAGTCCTCTAACTCCTCCATTCTCACCCCAGCACATTTGCTGGACTCAAGCGGTAAGTATGTAACACCCTTCTTGGGTTTTACAGCTGTCCAGAGAACGGCTTGTGAAGATCGCTGGTCAGACTGTCTATAGAGCAGGCATATAGAAGCCTCTTCTTGTCTTCAACCTAAGGGCCCTATGTTGCTGTGCTTAGTCGCTCAGTCCTGTCCGACTGTTTGCGACCCTGTGGACTGCGGCCTGCCAGGCTCCTCTGTCTGTGGGACTCTCCAGGCAAGAATACTGGAGTGGGTTGCCATGCCCTCCTCCAGGGGATCTCCCTGGCTCAGGTAAAGGGTTGCTTTTGTTCCTTTCCCTTCCTTTCTTTCTTGAGTTCCCCCAGCACCCAGGGCTCCAGCTCCAGCAGGGGTGGGGAGAGGGCTCCTGGGGGAGTGGGTGTAACAGCTGGGTCTCTCTGAGCAGGCTGGGATGGGAACCTCCTGGTACCCATTTTGCGACCACGGCAGATTCTGGGTGAGATGGTGGTTCAGGACACTTGTTGGGGGGAGGTGGTGTTGGAAGAATGAAGTGGGGGTGGTGGGGCTGGAACATTCCAGAGCACAAAAGCTGGCAGGGCTTGTGAGCTCCGCAGGGGAGGGAGCCGGGCCCCATAAAGCTCAGTGTGGAGAAGCCTGTCCAACCTCATTAGCTGTCACGGGCAACAATACTGATCTGGCAATAAAGGCGATTCCAAACCTGTTGGTCATTAATCACCCGCCTGACAGTTGCGAATGGAAGTGGAAAAACCTCATCCCGCACCCCCTCCATCCTCCTCCCCGCCTGGCCCAGCTCTGGGGTTTCAGGTTACCTCTTGGTATATATGGGGTTCGCTGCTGGGGGCTGGTCCATCCCCCTCCGCTTTTCCAGGGGCCGGGTTCCGCGTGGACAGGCCACAGGTCGGCCAGAGCAGATTCCTGCCCGGGGACCAGGAAGCAAGGAGGTGCAGGGAGGCTCCCCCCACCCCTCCCAGGTCGGGCCCCTGGGATCCAGGCTGGAACTTGGCCAGCAGGAGCATGGGGTTGGGGAAAGCTTGTCATCAGCGCTCCAGCCTCGTCTCTCCACACCCCCTCGCTCTCCCTGGCACCCCCCCTCTTTCTCTCCCTCCTGCAGCCACCGGGTGCCAACATTATTTCCCCTTCTCTTCCTTTTCTAGTCTTCCCACCCCTTACCCTCTGATCCGCGCCAACCCCCCACCCCCCGCCCCCCGCCCCGCCCAGGCAGATCTCCCCTCGGGAAAAGCTTTCATCTCAGTCCTTTGCGCCCTGCTCTAAATGTTAGCCCCGTGTCCTTTCCCAGAGGCACTTGTATGGTCGAGCCTCGTCCTGAACCGTGGCATCTGGCGACAGGCGACTTGGTTGACAGTGATGGTTTGTGCGTGGGAGGACCGGGCGGGTCTGTCCCGGCGCCCCCTGAAGGCAGCTTTCGGGAATTGCAGCTGAGTCTCCTGCTCCGCGGAGTGGACCTGGAGTGACCAGTTAGGGATAGGTGATGGGCCAGGCCAGGTGAGGACTCGCCAGCTCTGCAAAGTTCCTGGCCTGCTCATCAGTACGCTTGAGCCACGTGACATTTTAGAGCCAGGCGGTACAACTTTGACTCCATTTCAAAGGACCTAGAGGAACAGGAGGGCTTCCCTGGTAGCTCAGGGGTAATGAATTCCCCCTGCCAAGCAGGAGACGCAGGTTCGGTCCCTTGGTGGGGAAGATCCTCTGGAGCAGGAAATGGCCACCCACGCTGATATTCTTGCTTGGGAAGTCCCATGGGCAGAGGAACCTGGTGGGCTGTAGTCCATGGGGTGACAAAGAGATTCTCCCCCCCCCCCCCCCCCCCCCCCCCCCCCCCCCCCCGTGACTTAGCAACAGAACATCAACAGAGGGAGAAAGGTGTGAAGAATTAGCTAGGACTTTCTGAAATGATAGCTTGACTTTAATTTGAATGCTTCTTTTGGCTGTTAGGATGGGCAGGCACGAGAGAGAGGAAACTGAATTCTAAAACCTAGGATGGGGAGAAATTACAACATAAAATTGCAAGTGATCCGAATTGATCCTCTAGTTTCCTCATACTTTTCGGACTCCCGTGGGCAAAGATTGACCTGGCCTGGCCCACATTAGCTGGTACCGTCTGTTCTGCCCACAGCAGAGAATAGCAGCGTTTGTCCCCAGCTGATCCATCCAGACTGCTGTGACAGAGATGAATTCCCATGATCGACTACCAAATGGAACAAAGTGGAAAAGAGCAGTTTTTAAGGTCTGTTTCATAATTTTCTTTACATTCCTCTTTCTTTTATTTCCTTCTTTTTTTTTTCTTCTAATAATATGGTTGTTCTTAATTCTACCTACACATTAGAATCACTGGGGAGCCTTTAAAAAGTAGTGATGCCTAAGCCACATTCCCTGATACTTTTTTTCCCCTAAACAAGTGACATTAAACTTTTTTTTGCCTATTTATTTTTGGCTGCACGGCATCCTCTTTGTTGCCGCTTGCAGGCTTTCTCTGGTTGTGACGAGGGGGGCTACTCTTCGCTGTGGTGTGAGGGCTTCTCATTGCGGTGGCTTCTCTTTCTGCAGAGCAGAGGCTCTAGGTGCTGAGACTTTGGTAGCTGTGACATGTGGGCTAAGTCATTGCCGTGCACACGGGCTTAGTTGCCCTGTGGCACGTGGGATCTTCCCAGACCAGGGATCAAACCCGGGTCCCCTGCATTGGCAGGTGGATTCTTAACCACTGGATCACCAGTGAAGTCCTCTCTGATATTCTTATTGATAACACTGGTGTGGGATGGGGTCCCCCCATGGAAATACCTTCAGGTGATTAAAATCTCTGGTTGGGCTAAGAACTATGGGTGTAACAGCTTTACACTTATCATGTCGCTTCCTACTGTGAGGTCTTTGCTTTTGAGTTTCCTCCGCCTGGAATGCCCTCCTCTTTTCTGTCTGCCTGTTGACCAACCAGCTGTGCCACTCAAGTCAGCTGCTTCTACTGTGAAGCACAGTCTTATTCGAGAGAGGAAAGCAGCAAAAGATGTGGCCCTGAGCTGGGGAAATAATACAAGTCAGATGCACATAATGTTTCTATGTGAAGACTAACTGGTCTGATAGCAGAAGTAGGTGCAGTCAGAGCTCAGAGGAGGGAGAAGTCAGGGAGGGCTGGAGCAGCCACGGAAATTTGTGTAGAGGAAAGGGCTGCACTGAGCGCCCATGGGTATTGGGGTTTGGGGAAGGAGGCAAGGAGGATAGAGGACTTCAGGCAGAGGGATGACATGAGCGAATGGGTAGAAGCTGAAATGATCTGGGCATGTGCTGGGGACAAGGAGAAGATTTGCTTGACTAGACAGAAAGTTCAGCCCTTCCCCCTCCTTCAGCCTTGCACTCGTCCCCACCAGGCTTCCTGGAGTGTCACTGTGGATTCCACTTCATCCCGAGTTGTTTTGTACTGTTTGCTCATTTTCTCTTCCTTTCTTTTCTTTTAGGCTTTTATTTAAGGGCACTGATCCACGATGGATTTTAGATCTTGTTTTACGCAGCCACGTCCATAGACGGCCCATACTTGTCAAAAGCAGTGATCTACTCCCCTAGTATATCTCTTCCAACTTTGTCGTCTTCAACTGCACACTGTATTTGAAGTTTCTTGAATTCCATACCCCACCAGAACTAGTTTAGAAGAGCCCCACACCAGGCCATCTGCCTACATGCTTCTGACGCCCTCCTCTAGTTTTGCCCTATCTGTATCATCACTCCAAGGTCTCACGTCTAGTAAGAGGGAAGACTTGGCAACAAGGGCTGGGATTTTGGCTTTCTTTGACTCGTGCTGTGCAAGGCATTCTTCTCTTAGCCTCCTGGCTTCTTCGCTTTCTCCTTCCTCATCAGACCCAAAGAGATCACCGTCATCACCGTCTTTACCATCTGTAGCTCCGCTTTCTGTGGTGTCTTCCGCACTAGTAGGGCCATACTTGCCCAAAGCTTTCTTCACTCCTGGCAGGCTGCCCTTTTCCTTTTCGTAAGATTTGATGTGATTGTGACCTACCACCACAGGTCATGGCACAAGGTGACAGGTGGTAGGTCCGAGATGGCTTCAAATACCGCCGCATTGGCTTGTGATGCTGTATGTCTCTTGATGTAGATTTTGTCTGCCGAGTAAGTCATTGAGCACCTGGAGGCCGATGGGGGCTCTCAGGTTTCCAAAACCCAAGGCGTGGGCTGACGGGGGCCTGGGCAGCAGTGGAGGAAGAGAGGAGCTCAGGCGGTCAGTGGCAAGTGCTAAGAAGAAAAAGGACGTTTGGTCAGTTTCATGTGTGTGTCTCTAGACCCCGCCAACAGATCTGTAAGCAACAGGGAACTTGTATTTAAGTTGGGACTGCAATTCAGTTCAACATATCACATATGGAATGCCAGTTATAGGCTTTTGGGATTCAACTAATCCCAAGCAGAGGATCTACGTCTTTTGAGCTGAGATTCTAGGCAGGGGTGATACAGACAACAATAAACACTATAAATAATATATAGTACTTATAACTTATATGGTTATTAAGTACCAGGGAAAAAAGAAAAAGAACAGGGTAAGAGGAATCAGGAGCAAGCAGGTGAGTGTGCACATGTGTGTTTGTGGGTAAAGTTATTAAATGGAAGGTGTTAAGTGCAAGGTCTGACAAAGTCTCATTGAGAAGGTGAGTACCAACCAAAGACTTGGAGGAAATGAGGGGTGTGTCCAAGTGGATCTCTGGGAGAAAAAGAGCCCTAGACCGCAAAAAGATTTCTGTGTTGCCCCAGGCCTGGCCTCTTGAGGAGAAGCGCAGAGGCCATGTGGATGAGGCCCAGTGTTGGAGGAGACGGTGATGGGAGGGGAGGCCAGAGAGACATAGAGATCTGGACCATGCTGGGTCTCAGAAGCCACCCTGTGGGCTTTGGCCCTTGTGGATTTCAGGCAGGTGAGTTACATGATCTGAGTGGTATTTTTAAAAGCTGTCTTGGGCTGCTGGATTGAAATAGACAATGGGGGTTGGGGATAGAGTGTCGGCAAAGGTATAAGCCAGGAAGTCCATCATGAGATCAGTGTTTCCAGGCACGGCTGAGCCCACGCAAGTAAGTGAAAGAGGACCTTCAAAGCATTCACATGGGAAGGCGGTGCATTATCATATGTGTGATCAGGAGCATCATTAGAAGATGCCCATTATTTCTATTGGGCTTCCAGGGTAGCTCAAATGGTAGAGTCTGCCTGCAGTGCAGGAGACCTGGGTTCGATCCCAGGGAAGATCCCCTGGAGAAGGGCATGGCAACCCACTGCAGTATTCTTGCCTGGAGAATCCTGTGGACAGAAGAGCCTGGTGGTCTCCAGTCCATGGGGTCATAAAGAGTTGGATACGACTGAGCGACTAACATAACAACATTATTTAGATTCTTGACCAAACTGAATAAGCCTGACCATCCAGCTTGGCTTCAAGAGACAGTTCTCTCCCTTGGAATTGCCTGGCAGTCTAGTGTTAAGACTCTGAGCTTCCCCTGCAGGGGGCACAGGTTCGATTCCTGGTTGGGGAACTAAGATTCCATATGCTGTACAACGCAGCGCCTCTATCCACAAAAGGGGCATTTGTCTCCCCTAATCAACACACACAACTTTGTCATTGCCAGTAAGGTATGTGATGGGCTTTGAAGATTATTTTAAAAGAGGTTCACAGCATTTCAAGGAAGGTAAGAGAATAGAATAAAATGTATGTCATTCCAAAGCATCCATTTTGAGTGGGACAGTAGTTTGATGTCTAAGCCCTGTTAAGTCTGTTAAAAAAAAATTCTGTTACTTTATAGTATTTCTTCCTCTGTACTCCCTTCTTTTACTGAGCAGGGAGGGGCTTGGCACTCAGCATGCAGTACTCTCAGTAAGCACTTGGGGAATGGAATTAAGCCTTGGGCATGTTGATATGTGCTCAATTGCAAGGCAGTATTAAAAATTCCATTTGAATTTCCAAATCCAGCTAGTTTCAACGGGGCAACGTCTTTTTTTTTTTTCCCCCTTAAAGAGAAGTGAGACCTGCATATTTAAAAGAAGTTCTTTACCTCCACCCCGCCTTCCCTGCCCTCCCCTCCCACCCACCAACAAGAAGCCAAGGTGACCACTTTCTGTTCAGTTTCTTACAAGTCCATTTAAATGAACATGCAACCAGGGGGGTAACCAGTCTGTCACCCAGTCAGCAACATTGTTGAGTGGTTTCTCTGAGTATTAGTCACCAAGAAAGGATACCAAAGAAATAGAAACGGTCCACTTTGTCCTTGTGTTGCTCCCAATCTGCCAAGGAAACCAGGAACCATGAAGGCAATAAGGACATTTACAAAGACACGCTGGTGGGCAGTTCCAGGAAGGAGACTCCTTATTGCCAAATGTGCATGTATCATTGTAAATCCCTCAATAACAGGATGTCTGTTATCCCCGTAACGATCCTCTGAAACAAGATCACAGTGTCCCAGCTGGAAAGAACCCTGCTAAGAACCCATCTTGTCCAGACCTCTCCCTCTGTGAGTGGGAAACCCGAGGCCCAGGTATGTGGAGTGCGTCACCCTGGGTCACCCAGGGAGCAGGAGGGGCTGGAACCAGGTCTCTGGACTCGCAGTCTTTCCTAAAGTTCAGAGTGAGAGGAAGCTTGATGAAGCTGGGAGAAAAGCTTGATTTGGCAGGAGGAGAAAGAACAGGCAGCTAGGGGGGAAAGTGCATAACGGTTTGTCATTTCACAGAGGAGGGGTCCAGGCGGGGAAGATGTACTGGTTCATCTGAGGGATGTGGAAGGGGAGGGGGTTCACAGCAGGGGGACCCCTCGGTCCAGAGTCACAAGAACATTAGCTTTTGATTATTATTTGCTGAGGCTGACCCTTCCACAGCTGAGGAGGCGGTTGGAGAGGTCAGGAGTGCCAGACCCACCGAAGGCCAGCTGGGTGGTAATGACACAGCGCAGGCCTCAGTGATAAATGGGATTTTTCAGCTGGGGTGTTTCGGTCCCAACCACTGAGCTGGAACAAAGACCCCAGACCAGGGACACCCAAGGGAGAGATTCACCTACTTCCGTGACCCACACGCTTCTGCTCACAGCGGGGATCAGATGTGGATGAGCCTTGCAAAGCCATCCAGCCGGGACTTTCCCATTGTAGCAAAGCCTGAAAACTGAGTCTGTCTGGCTGTCCATTTCAAGTCCCTGCTTCAAATGGAAAAAAAGCAGCAGGACCTACGCTGGTGATTCTCTGCAGTGTTCTGGCCATGGTTCACTGGGCTGCGGGGAGTGAGACGAGAGTGAGGTGGGAACCCGGGTCTTTTACGATGAGCAGCCCTGTGAACAGCCCTGCCAGGGGACTTGTTACTGCCCTGAAAATAGTTTAATCAGTACTGTCTTTCTAGATTCCATATATATACATTAATATACAATTAATGTATTAATTAATACTTATTAGTTAATAATGTATTAATTAATACACAAAAATATTTATTATCCTCTTTCCGACTTACTTCACTCTAATAGGTTCTAAGTTCATCTGCCTCATCAGAACTGACTCAAATGCATTCCTTTTTTATGGCTGAGTAATATTCCATTGCATGTACGTACCACAGCTTCGTTATCCATTCATCCGTCATGATGGACATCTAGGCTGCCTCTGTGTCCTTGTTATTGTAAACAGTGCTGCAACGAACACTGGGATGCATGTGTCTTCTGCAGTCCCACTACTAGGCACATACTCTATGTTTGGGTTTTCTGGCCCCGAGGCACATGGGATCTTAGCTCCCCGACCAGGAATCAAACCTGCACTCCCTGAGTGGAAGGTGAAATCTTAACCACTGGACTGCCAGGGCAGTCCCAGGGCCCACATTCTGAGGAGCAAGCCTTTCAAAGGGAATTCATGTGAGTCCAACTTTCTAAAACCCTCGCCTGGAGAACGGCCTTCCCAGCTCTTTCTACCTGAGGGCTGCCATCTTTCAGAGTACTTTGTGTATTCTCCGCCTTTTCTAGACATTTCCAGCCCTTCCTCTGAACTGACCTCTCCTCTGAAGGCTGGTGCCCCTGAGCATCTGTGCTGCTCCTTGGGCCTCAGCATCCGTGGCCCACAGTTCTCCTATACTTGTTATTTCCCCAACTCGATTGCAGCTACCTGGGTTCCCCCTCCCCCGCCCTGTCTCGGTAGAGCCAGGATTCCATGAGCCCAGAAGCCCTGACTTGATCTGCCCTCTTGGAGCCTGGATCTTCTCTCCTGTGCCCTTTGTCACCTTGCTCAGTTGGCCCCAAGAATCCTTGGTGGGCGCCATCTCTCTGTCCCTGTTGCCCAGGACTCTGTTTCTAGAACAATAGGATGGAGTGTGTTCCTCTCCTAAGAGAGGGCTGAGTTCCGGAATGGGGGTAAGAGTTCCCTCTTGGCAGAGCTGGGCCGGCCCAGTCAGGCGGCCAAGGGACCATTGATCTGAGTCCAGTGAAAAAGTGGCTTCTCGGGAGCCCTGGATCCAGGCCCACTTCCAGACAACTTCTTTCAACGCGCTTTCATGTGTTTTAACTGCACAAGCACGCCGGTTCCCAGCTGTCCCTGAGAGACGGGGATGGTGCTGGTGGTGACCACAGCAGGGGTCAGATGGAGGGGCCGGAGGGGAGGGCGGGCTGGGGGCATCTTGCTGTATTCGAGACCTTTTCGTGGTCAGGACTGAGGGGATATTGTGGGTCTGCAGATACAGTCGTTTGGACTCTCTGGCTCCTGCGACAACTTGGTGATGCCTATGAAAGCATAGACGTGAGTGTAGGGTGAATTCACATAGACATCTCACCTCTTTCTTCTGCCTTTTATACCTCCCTCTCATTTTCACTCACACACACACACACACACACACACACACACACACACACACGCTCACTCACAAACACTTAACCAATTAAGTCTGTCGGGCGCTATTTGCGGATGATGGTGTGGAATTGTGCCGGAGTCGTGTCCGGCATCATTAAATGTCAGCATTAACAATACGGCACTTGGCAATCAAGGCTGCTCTGTGGCTGTTAGTCATTAATCACCATCTGACAGTCCTGAATTGGAAACGAGGAGTCTGTTCACATGTGCTCCGTGGACCCAGTTACCCTCTCAGTCTCGGAAAACTTTTCTTTGACTCTCTGCCTGTGAGGGCCCCTGTCCTGGCGAGGGGGCGGGGGTCCTTAGGCTGAGTCCCTCTCCTCCCCTTCTTCCTCCTCCCCTTCCCCTCCTTCTCCTCCTCCAGCTGCGGAAAGGAGCCCAGTCCTAAAAAAACAGGGGAGAGAGGAGCATATTGTTTTTGGCCTACCCTTTCCCTCTTAGGCCTGTTTTATGTAGCCTTGTTTTTCTATTTTGGTCCCATGGCCAGGAAAATTCTTTTTCTCCCTGAAGAAATTCTGAAAGACAGCAGGGAGCTCGGTTCTGTTCCAAAAGCTGGTGGGGTCAGTTCGTCAAGTGCGTCCTCAGGTGTGGACCTGTGTCTGGTAGATGGGAGGGGGGAGCTTGACGAATTTGGGGGGTCGCTTCCAGCCATTTGGGTCTGAATTTCCACGGGTCTTCTGGGTCTCTTTGCAGAATTGAGGCCGAGGACTGTTTCTCCTTGGGGTCCAATCTCAACACCTCTCTACAGCCTTGCTCATTCATTTGTTTGTTCCAGAAATATCCACTGAGTGCCTCGGATGAGCCAGGCATGGGCTGGACCCTGGGGTGGCAGCGCTGAACACAGACCGGGGTCCCTGCCTCGGGGTGGCGGCTGTGAGCGGGTGAGACAGGGCTCAGAGACAGAGTCTGTGTGGCCCCAGGCTTGCTCTCTGTCGGGAAGTCTCTTCCTCTGCATTCTTGGTGCGTGTGCTGCGAGCCTGCTGGCTCCTCCTCGGACGCGAGCATCTGGGAAAATGGTCAGGTTCCAGAGCTTTCCCAGCTGACGTCTCGTTCCCAGCAGCTCCCCGCTCTCTGCCTACCCAGGTGGGGGCTGCTTCCCAACAGGTGAGCACCGATGTCTTCAGACATGTCTCCTTCTCTCTGGACCCCTTTCACAAACACATCTAATGATGTCTTTTCAGGATTTTGTTCCTTAACTCCAAGGAATGAGTTGAGTGGGGGGAATTTCAGCCACCGTGGCGAGTTGGTAGAAGAAGCATGTCAGTGATGGCCTCGTCCCCACGTGGGTCTCCTCTGCCTGCCTTGAGGGTTCGCCATTCCAACCAGGATTCCCCAGGTGACCGCCTTGTCCCAGGACCACCTCTGTGCTGACAAAAGGGAAAGGCTTCAGGAATCAGTGCAGGGCGTGCCTTCTGTTCTCTTCTCTGGCTCTGTCTGTGGTCCCTCCTCTGAGTGTCACCCCTGGGTCTCCTCTCTCAGCCAACTAAGGACTTCAGTTCATAGATGCTGAGCAATACTTAAACCCTTTCGCTGTTTTCCAATTACATAGAATTCAGCAAACTTTCACTGACTGTCCACCACATACCTGGAGCTGTCCCAGGCACTAGGGAACACAAGATGAATAAAAGATCCTTCTTGCCTTTAAGGAATTTATGGGCTGGCAGAGGGCTTCCCAGGTGGCGCTAGTGGTAAAGAAGTGAAGTGAAGTGAAATGAAGTCGCTCAGTCGTGTCCGACTCTTTGCGACTCCATGGACTCTAGCCTATGAGGCTCTTCCATCCATGGGATTTTCCAGGCAAGAGTGCTGGAGTGGATTGCCATTTCCTTCTCCAGGGAATCTTCCCTACCCAGGAATCGAACCCAGGTCTCCCGCATTGCAGGCAGACACTTTACCATCTGAGCCACCAACCACCTGCCAATTCAGGCGACCTAAGAGACACAGGTTGGATCTCTGGGTCAGGAAGATCCCCTAGAGGAGGGCATGGCAACCCACTGCAGTATTCTTGCCTGGAGAATCCCATGGACAGAGGAGCCTGGTGGGAGTTGCAAAGAGCTGGACATGACTGAAGCAACTTAGCATGACTTAGCACCTATGGAGGGTGATGAGGGGTCCTCTTATAGAGAAGAACTAGAAAGAGGATAAAATAAGGGGCTCTAGGGGTTCAGAGAGAGGGAAACCGACAAGTGGCTGGGGTCAAAGGACCATCGAACTCGTGGGGAAGGGAAGAAGGAACATCTGGGTCGACTGGTCTGTGTGGGCCATTTTGTGGCAGACTTGAAAGCTGGATTAAAGGTTTGGCCTTAGGTAGATAAGGCCCATGGGTTTCCAGGAGTAAGAAACACACCCTTGCCTATTTCATCAAAAATATATCTTTCAGAAAGAGAGAAGGCTGAGTTCCCCTTCAGGCTTTACATTCCATGCCAGAACCATGTAATTATAGGTTGATTTGAGTGATCACCAGTTGAACTTTGGTCTCTATTAGCAGCCGTCCATGCCACAGCTCTGGGAGCTGGAAAAACCTCGAAGCTCTGTTCTGGGGTGTCCCTGTGACTCTGAGAGGTCCTGGCAGTGCCAGGTCTACCTCCATCTCCCTCTGGTTTGCGTGGGTTCGCAGCCCTGCCTCGCTCCTGTGGCTGGTGGCCCTGGGCGCGGGCTGACTGAACGGTCTGGTCTCTTAGCCCCAGTATCCCTTCTCCCAATTCATCCCCTCCTGGTTCTTCCAGGGCCCAGGCTGCATTTTTGTCCTTCCGTGGGGGCACAGCTACAGGAGATAGTGTCTGCACGACAGGGGAAGACCTGGCTGCTGATCGGGTGTGGACTTCTGAGCCCGAGACACTCTCCCCACCTCACCTGCCTGACTGCACTCAGCCTTCACGGCTCAGCTGCAAGGTCATGTTCCCAGAGACTCTCCCTGGCCACCTTAGTTCTAAACAAGGACTCCTTATTACCTGCTCTTTGTACGCACCATGAAACAGTTTGTCACTGCTGCCACCGCAGTTTATAATTGTTTTTTCAGAGGTTTGTTTGTTTGGCTGTAGTGGGTCTTTGTCGCTGCACTCCGGCTTTCTTTAGTTGTGGGGAGCGGGGGCTACTCTCTGGGTGCGTTGCTCAGGCTTCTGCCTGCAGGGGCTTCTCTTGTTGCAGACTCTAGGGTGTGCAGCCTTCGGGAGTCATGGTGCACGGGCCCTAGAGCTGCTGGTATGTGGGATCTTCCCGGACCAGGGATCGAACCGGTATCCCTTGCATTGCAAAGTGGATTCTTAACCACTGGACCACTAAGGAGGCCCCTCAGTTTATAATTATATATTGCTCTGTTTCATTTTTCCCCTGCATTAGCTTGTAAGCGCCATGAAGGCAGGCGCTGAGTGTCGTTTTCCAGTTGTACAGCCCTGTGCCAGGTGTGTCTTGGGTGCTCAGGAGGTGATGTGGAATGAATGCCTTGGGTCCGTCTGGTGGCTGGATGATCTCAGAGCTGGTTGGGCATTTACCCAGTGGCCTGCTGCTGCTGCTGTTAAGTCACTTCAGTCACGTCTGACTCTTTGTGACCCCATGGACTGTGGCCCCCCAGGCTCCTCTGTCCATGGGATTCTCCAGGCAAGAGTACTGGAGTGGGTTGCCATTTCCTTCTCTACACAGTGGCCTAGGGGTAGGGAAACTATGGGATTTCTTTCTCTTTTTCAGAAGGAAAGGGAGAGCAGAAAATGGGAAGTGAGCAGCTATGAAAATGAATGAAATAGTACCATTCGCAGCAACATGGGTGGACCTGGAGATGATCATAGTGAGTGGATTAAGTCAGAGAAGGATAGATATCATATGACATCACATATGTGGAAACTAAAAAAAAAAATACAAGTCAGCTTATTTACAAAATTGAAAGGGACTCGCAGACATTGAAAACAAACTATAGTTACTAAAGGGGAAGTGGAGGAAGGGTAAGTTAGAAATTTGGGATTAACATATACACACCAGTATATATAAAACAGCTAAACAACGAGGTCCTACTGTATAGCACGGGAAACTATATTTAGTATCTTGGAAGGACTGATGTTGAAGCTGAAACTCCAGTACTTTGGCCACCTGATGTGAAGAACTGACTCATTGGAAAAGACCCTGATGCTGGGAAAGATTGAAGGCGGGAGGAGAAGGGGACAACAGAGGATGAGATGGTTGGATGGCATCACCGTCTCAATGGACATGAGTTTGGGTAAACTCCAGGAGTTGTGATGGACAGGGAGGCCTGGTGTGCTGCAGTCCATGGGGTTGCAAAGAGTCGGACATGACTGAGTGACTGAACTGAACTGAATAACCTATAATGAAAAATAATCTGAAAAGAAGTATGTATATATAACTGAGTCAGTTTGCTCCATACCTGAAACTAACACCACATTGTAAATCAGCTATATTTTAATAAAGAAAGGAGGCGAGGGGAGGGTAAGCATGACTTGGCATTCTTGGGGACCCGCCCCCCGCCCCGCTCATGATCTGGCCCCATGGAGGATGCTTAGCTTCTCCAATAAGAGACGCTGGGAGATGGCCCTGGTTTCAGGGACCAGCTTCTCCTTAGATGGAGTCCCTAGACCTGGGAGCCTGGCTTGAAAAAGACAGCTATGGAGTTCCAGAAAGAACCAAACAGCCCATTCCTGATCCCAACCGTCCTCCACCAGCCTGTTCTTAACGGCTTCTGAGCTTGGAACCCCCAAAGATGTTTTGGGGACCATTCTTTTGCTGTACCCGTGGACAAGCCACAGTGTGGGAGGTGGGAGAGGAGAAGAGGAGGGACGAAAACAGTTCAGAGCAGGGCTGGCCTGAGGGGAGCAGCGTGGGGGGTGTTAGTGTCGGGGGTGGGTGGGGGCGCACCCGCTTCCTCTTTCCCCACTTTCAGGGGGTCTCCCTGCTGAGCGGGCTTGAGGGTATGAAAGCTGAGGAAGGCAGGGCAGTGGGCAAAGCCCTCAAGGCATGAGAGATGGGGAGGAGACCCTTGACTCCAAAGGTGGTCCTCAGCCAGGGCTGGTACCACCCCGGGGGCACTGGGATTGTATTTTGTCTCTACGATTGGTGGGCATGGGGTGAGGAATACCAGCAAGTAGTGTCAATTTTTAAAATTTGTTTTTGATTGGAGTATAGTTGCTTTACAATGTTGTGTTGGTTTCTGCTGCACTGCAGCATGAATCAGCTGTAAGTACACGTAAATCCCTTCTCTCTTGAGTCTCCTTCCCACACCCCCCACCCCGCTAGGTCGTCACAGAGCAGTGAGCTGAGCTCCCTGCGCTATGCAACAGGTTTTTGTTGTTATTGAGTGACTAAGTCGTGTCCAAAGCTTTTGCAACCCCATGGACTGTAGCCTGCCAGGCTCCTCTGTCCCTGGGATTTCCCAGGCAAGAATACCGGAGTGGGTTGCCATTTCCTTTTCCATACTGCAACTTCTAACCAGCTTCCCACCAGCTATCTATTTTACATGTGGTGGTATTAATATGTGTGTATATATAAATGCAATGACACCCCACTCCAGTACTCTTGCCTGGAAAATCCCATGGACAGAGGAGCCTGGTAGGCTGCAGTCCATGGGGTCGCTAAGAGTCAGACACGACTTCACTTTCACTTTCACTTTCATGCATTGAAGAAGGAAATGGCAACCCACTGCAGTGTTCTTGCCTGGAGAATCCCAGGGACGGGGGAGCCTGGTGGGCTGCCGTCTATGGGGTCGCACAGAGTCAGACACGATCGAAGCGACTTGGCAGCAGCAGCATATATAAATGCTACTTTCCCAATCTAACAGGTAGTGTCTTGAGACCGAGGATGCTAACCTTCCTGCTCTACATGGGAGATGTCTTCCCAGTCGGGAATTGTCTTGTTCCCAGGGTCCCATCTGAGAAACACTGAGATGAGAGAAAGATAAGGACTTTGATGCTTCACTCTTGGGGGTATAGGATGCCTATGGTTTCCATCCCCAGAGCTCCTGAGATCCTTGGTGCAGGGGAGAGTGGACAGGCCCACCCCTGACCACGGGGGAGTGTGACATGGCGCTGAAGGACAGCCTGGGTCACCGCCTCCTCATCCCCCCTCTTCATCCCCTCTGCATCCTGCAGGCCCGCAGGGCTCCCCAGCAGGCCCTGCGCACCCCGCCCCAGGCCTCACCGGCTGTGCCGTGTAACTTTTTCCATATGCGGGGCGCTCCAGTATCAGAGAAAGGGAAAACGGCCTGGAGAGCTAGAGGTGGGTGTGGGCGGAGGTGAGGTAGTGGTGGGGGGTGTGTGTCGGAGGGTTTGGGGAGAGGCTATTTTTTGGGGGCCATGTTGCTGGGAAGGGGGCGGGGCTGGGGGAAGTGGATGGCCAGCCTCTGGCCTGTTGGGAGGACGCCGTTGGCACCCGGAGAAATCCATCCAGCGGAGCCAACCCTCATTAATCATCCGGGCGGCTGAACTGCCAGCTCCTTTCAAGATCTTTCAAGAAGGGTTTTCACCCAAAATAGAGTTGAAAATGTGCTGGGCCCTACTCAGAATCCCATCAGTCTGGGCATTATGGAAAGTGTCGGGCGGGCTGTGACGGACAAGGCACACTCTGTTGCAGGGGTCCTGACTCCCACAGCCTGTCATATCAAGCGCCTGATCAAATTTGACAGCTTCATTTGTACCTACAGAATAGATAAAAGGGGCTGTTCATTGAAACAAATGGAGGGGAAGGGGTGGGGGAAGGACGGGAGGTTGAGGGGAGAGGGGCGAGTGTGTGCGGTGCTGGGGGGACGGATGGCACCCGGGAGGCGATGGGGGAGGGCCATGGTTATAGGGGCAAGGGGGTGCCAAGGAGGATGCTGCCAAGAGCAGTCTCTCCTGCAGCACCCCCGGAGCAGGGGGCGGGGTCAGGGAGAGACAGGTGAGTTTCAAGTAAAGGGGGTTGGCAGTGGAGACCTCCACCTATCAGGGTCACACTGAGGGGTTCCCCAGCCCCTTCTGGGGGGCTCCGGGTCCCGAGGCTATAATTGGAGCCAGGAAGCTGGCCCTGGAGCAGGAGAGTCCAGGGTGACTGGCTGTGATGCTGGGATGTGGGCCAGCAGTGGGAGGCGCGTCTCAGTTCCGAGCCCCGAGCTGAGGCTTGCGGGTGGCCCCCAGCTGACTTCCTGAAGGTTGCATCTGTAGGTGCCTCTGTGTTACTTGCAGATGGCAGCTGGTTGGCGTGGGCTGGAGGATGTCCCTGCACCCCTGGCACAGTCCGGCTTTGGCTTCGTTCAGGCTGCCCCGCTGGCCTGCAAAGACCCCTTCTTCCTCCTTCCGGGGGGTTTAGTGAAGAAGGCAGTCCTCCCAGACCCCCCAGAGCGCTCCGAATGCCTCGCAGTTTTCGCGGCTCCCCTTCGTTTGTTAATGTCAGACTTTATGTCATGTTGTCAACATGTGTTTATTTTCAATTAATTTTATTTTAATTTTTAAATTTTGGCTGTACAGGCTCTTCAACTGGGGGCTTCCCAGGTGACACTAGTGGCAAAGAAACCACCTGTCCACGCAGGAGATGCGGGAGACGCAGGTTCGATCCCTGGGTTGGGAAGAGCCCCTGGAGGAGGGCACAGCAACCCACTCCAGTATTCCTGTCTGGATGATCCCATGGACAGAGGAGCCTGGAGGGATATGGTCCACAGAGGATGCAGAGTCAGACAGGACTGAAAGGACGCAGCGTGCATGCTCAGGCTCCTACTTGTGGTGTGGGGGGGCTTCTCTCAGTTGTGGCACACTGGGCTTAGCTGCCCCGAGGCATGTGGGATCTTCGTTCCCTGACCAGGGATTGAACCCACGTTCCACGCACTGGAAGGCAGATTCTTAACCACTGGGCCACCAGGGAAGCCCTCCTAGCATGTGTTTGTCTAGGTTCTCCTACCAGACTGCAACCAGTTTGGTGTGAGGGTTGGGGGTATGTGTCTGACACGTCTTCTGTCCTCTGATAGCATTTAGCACACTTAGCAGGTTTTCAAGAAAGATTCCCACAGGAGACTCCACAAGGCTCAGTGGTGACATCAGGAAGCCAGCCTGGGATCAGGGGGTCCAAGTTTCCTATCTGACCTCTGGTCTTCAGAGGAGAGGGTCAGAGGTCAGCAAGGCTCTCCGTATCCTGACCCTGCCCACCTGGGGCCTTTGGAGGACTTAGACGCTCCCTTCCAGGTTGATGCAGCCCAGGCTGGTGGTCATGGGTGGCCCCTGGAGCGCCCTCAGGCTCCTGTGGCTGGACAGCTCTGGTGGCAGGAACATAGGTTTCTGGAATCGGATAGACTTGTTAGGGGGTCTTGCCTTTTCTGCTTACTGACTTGGTGACGTTGGGCAAATGTGCTTAAGAGTAGATTTACTGTAGAGAAGAGGTGCTAGGATTACATAAAATCATGTATGGAAAGTACTTAGCACAGTGCCTGGCATACAGCAAGCACTCAATTAATGTTCGAGAAGGAAGAAGGCCAGGTCTGGTCCTGTTGCCCAGACCTTTTCCCTTTGAACTTAAAGGACATCCTGTTGATGGCACGTGTTTGTTAGTGACCATCGATTCTTATCACTCTGAATTGATCCTTAGTTTTTTGTAAGTTTCATAGATGGAAGCTTTGGCTGAATGCAGTGCCCGGAAGTGCAGCGCACGTCTACCCCTCTTGTCGGGAGTGGATGTTACGATGCTGCCTCAGGGTACTTCCCTCGTGGTCCAGTGGTTAAGAATCTGCCTTTTAATGCCGGGGACGTGGGTTCGACCCCTGGTCAGGGAACTGAGATCTCACGTGCCTTGGAGCAACTAACCCAGCATACCACAACCAGAGGGACCCTGTGCTACAACAAAGATTCCATCCGCCACAGCTGAGACCCAGTGCAGCCAGATAAATAAATACATAGATATTAAAAAAAAAGGTTCTGCTTCAAGATTACAGGGCATGTGGACGGTCACGAGCCTCTTTGAACTTCAGGATCTCCTAGCCCTGGGATGGCTGTCCTACTGGAGTGAGGTCAGCCATGTCCGGCTAAAGCATTCCATCCCAGTGGCTTTCCTGTAATTTCGACGTGAACTTTCTCCAGGTGAACAGGGCTGTGTGAGCTTGGAAGGGCTTCTGTTGGGGAAGGTCTGGGGAAGCAGGTGGAGGTGAGGGAGAGAGGGGGAGGTGAGTTCTGTCTTGGCTTTCCCCCAACACACTTTGTGGCCCGTGGCAGTCTCTGCATGCCCTCATCTCGCCAGAGAGTTAGTTTTGCCCTGGTTATGGGAAGGGCAGGGTGAAAGCCAGTGAGAATGCTCAGAAAGCACCTTTGGAGGGGGTTCCTCTCCTGCTCCCCTCTCCTTGTGGGCACAAGGGAGGAGGGTCAGTGACTTGCCTTCGCAGTTAGGAGGGGCCAGAGGATTAAGAGCAGAGGTTATATGTGCCATTTTTGGCCTGAGCTGTGTGACTGCTCATGCCATCTCTCCCCGTGCTGAGACTGGCAGGGATGTCGGGGGCCTGGTTAATTATGTGCAACAATGTGATGCTTCTGAGGTTCACCTTGGTTAGACTGAACCAGAGTCCTAGTTATTTAATCAAACTCTGCTTCCAAAGGAATTCTGTGGATGTGATTGAAGTCCCTAATCAGATGACTTTAAGTATCTCTAAAGGGAGATGACTCAGGGTGAGCCTGACCTTATCAGTTGAGTCCATTAAAAGATGCTTCTCTGAGCTCAGAGACTCTGTAGAGATCATGCTGGTAGAGTTTCAGCCTACTTGTGATCTTGACTGCCTGCCTGCTTTAAGAATTTCCAACTTGCTTAGCTTGCCACCATGATTGTGTTAAGTCAACACCTTACAATAAATGCCTTGCTATTAATATATTACTGGTTCTGCTTCTCTGGTCAAATTCTAATTTATACGAGATCCCTGTCAACCCATGATGGAGATGTAGTATAACTGAAAAATAAGCTTTTGTTGTGTTAAGCCCCCAAGATTTCTGTGTTAATTTGTTACTGCAGCATGCTGCTACTGCTAAGTCACTTCAGTCGTGTCTGACTCTGTGTGACCCCATAGACAGCAGCCCACCAGGCTCCTCTGCCCCTGGGATTCTCCAGGCAAGAGTACTGGAGTGGGTTGCCATTTCCTTCTCCAATGCATGAAAGTGAAAAGTGAAAGTGAAGTTGCTCAGTCGTGTCCGACCCTTAGTGACCCCGTGGACTCCAGCCTTCCAGGCTCCTCTGTCCATGGGATTTTCCAGGCAAGAGTACTGGAGTGGGGTGCCATTGCAGTATCTAGCCTATACCGACTTTTGCAATAGCATTAATAAATCCTGAGTCCATCGTAATTAGCTTATTTATCTATCTCCTACTAGTCTGAGGCTCCTTGAGGCTAGGGCCAGGGTGTCTCTCATCTTTTTAGTGCCCAGAGGAGACCATAGTACCTCATATGCAGTGGGCACTCTGTAATGTTTAACAAGTGCAAACTACTGCACTCAGCAGTCTCAGCTCTTGGAATGACCCATGGACCTTCAATTGCACGGTGTCCAGCAGGGTCCCAACACATGTAGACACACAGGCCAAGACATTCTGATGGGACAGTTCCCCTTATTCTATCCATCTGCAACGTTGAAACCCACCTGGGTACAGAGTCTGAAGCTACTGGCTCAGTGCAAAGAGTTTTATAGTCAGGACTGCGTTTGTGTCCTGACTCCACAGCTCTTTCACTGTGAAATCGTGAGCGATTCCCTTAACCTCTCCAAATCCGTTTTTTTCATGAGAGTGAATGGCAGGTTTGTTGTAAATATTAAAAATTTAACTGTGCCATGGCATACACAAAATGACGCTTACAGAGATGCCACAAGGCAGCGGTCCCCAACCTTTTTGGCAGTAGGGACCGTTTTCATGGAAGACGATTTTTCCATGGACCAGGTTGGGGGGATGGTTTCGGGATGATTCAAGTGCGTTAGACTTACTGTACACTGTTTCTATCACTATCACGTCAGCTCTGCCTCAGATCATCCGGCATTGGATCCCGGAGGCTGGGGAACCCTGCTCCTGGGTGTGCCTGGCTTATTGTGTGTGTGTTTGGTGCTGCCTGTATTTGAAGTTGTCAAAAGTGAGAAGGATAAGTGTGACTGTGTAGTCATACTATTCCCTTTATGGACTGGGTACGAGCCTGTGCATAACTCACACAGCACACACACACACACACTCACACATCCACCTACCCAGGAGAACAAACGACACGGGGAATGTACAGCAACATCTTCCAAATGACTGTTTCCATTCTAAAATCTGGCCTCTGATTCAAACTCCAGGGGGATCATTTTATTTTATGTTTCAAAGATCGATGGAGATCCCCACTGCCCACTCAGAGGAACGGTCTCCCACTGTGGTTTGATTTTCCTTTGCCTTTCATTTCTTCCCTCGCCAGTTCCATTTTCCAAAAGCAATTGGCTGTAGGCTGAGAAAAATAAGAGTCTTTATGTAGACCTTGGTTTAACCTCACAGGATTCTCAACGCTATTTAAAATAATAATGTTTGACCCACTTAGGCATCCAAGCAGCCTCTGAAATACCGGCATCACTGTATCCTCAGTATTTTGTCAAATGAACAAAGTATTTTAATGCTTCCTTCTTTCCCTGGATGGAAAGTTCGCATTACAGTATTTTTGTGGACCCTCCACCCGCCCTCCATCACGGAGGTGAAGTCACAAGGTATCTTTTTCTGGATCTTCCATATTTACTGTCCTGATAGGAATTTCAGAATCGCATTAGACTGAGGACCACTGTCAGAGCTAACTCCGACCAGCATAGTGCATCACCCTTGAAACATTTAAAAACTCATAGACTATTTCGATTAGAAAGAGCTTAAATGTGGAGGAAAGGAAACTCTTGTGCACCCTTAGTGGGAATTAAATGGGTGCAGCCACTGTTTAAAAAAGAGTATGGCAGCTCCTCAAAAACCTAAAAATGGAACTATCGTATGATGGAGCAATTCCACTCCTGGGTATATATCCAAAGAAAATGAAAACACGAATTCAAAAAGATACATGCATCCCAATGTTTGTAGCAGCTCTATTTACTATAGTCAAGATGTGGGAACAACCTAAGTGTCCATCAACAGATGAAGAGTGGATAAAGATGTGGTGCGAGTGTGCACGCACACACACACACGCACACGCACAGGCACAGGCACACACACACACAGTGGAATACTACTCAGCTATGAAAAAGAAATAAAATCCTGCCACTTGCAACAATGTGAATGGACCTGGAGAGTATTATGCTTAGTGAAAGAAGTCAGAGAAAGAAAAATGCTCTCTATTATCACTTATATGTGGGGTCTAAAAAAATGAATGAATGTATAACAAAACAGACAGGCAGAGAACAAATTGGGACGGCAAGAGAGGGGTAATGGAGTAAGAGGTACAAACTGCTATGTATTAAAACAGATAAGGTATGAGGATATATTTTACAGCTCAGGGAAATATAGCTATTATTTGACAATAACTTTAAATGGAGTACAATCTATAAAAACATCGAATTGCTATGTTGTATACCCAAAACTAATATAATATTGTAAATCAACTGTACTTCAACTAAAAATAAATAAAATACTTCACGGTAAAAAAAAAAATGCTTAAAGATGATGAGGACCAACAGTTGCACTTCAGAAATGGGAAAAAAGAGGCTCAGAGAGATTAAGTGACTTCTCCAAGGTCGCACAGCAATAAACTTCAGAACCAGAGAAAAACCCAGGTTTTCTGGCCCCTGCTTCAGAGCTGTTTCTAACTATATGTATGATGACTACACTTTCTGGACTTACCAGGGGCCAGAGGTGCGCCTCCGCTGATCTTGGAACCGGGACGACCGAGGGGAGGCAGTTTCCTTCTTTCTCTGGGCTGCAGGTTTTTAATGTCTTCTTTGTTGGTTTGGGGCCCTGGAGACTGTGCTGAGGGGAGAGTCTTTCAGTTTCTCCCTCAAGCTACCAAAGGACACTCACACCCTGGGTCTCTGTTTTGAGTCGTACAGTCACTTCATTTCCACTCAGCTGGCAGGTTCCGTTTCTTTTCTCTTAAGAGGTTTCCTAGCACCTCTGTGATCCAAACCCACTGACAGCTTTTCCTGTCTTGGGAAGTATTAATAAAGCTGGCGATAGGCCACTGCCCCTGGGAAAAACTTGTAAAGGCACTTCATCTAGGAAGAAGCATAAACCATTTCCAGGTCTGGAAGGTGCAAGCGGGTTAAGGGAAGCCTGTTCCTTGTATTCCAAGGGGTGGTTCCCGGACCAGGGATTGAACCCAGGCCTCTGCAGTGAAAGCACCAAATCCTAACCACTAGGCCCCCAGGGAACTCTGGGGAGCCTGCTCTTTGATTTGCCGGCTTGGAGCTCTGGCTCAGCCTGCTCATCACCATGGAATGAAGGCCTCATCCATCTTCCAGCTTTCAGAAGAGGACGTGCCTGAGGGGAACTGGGGAGCCTCCCAACAGATCAGGGTTCCCGTGGGCAGGTAGCCCCAGCGAGCTCTCCCTCCAGCTGCTGCAGCCCAACTGCTGATCTGCACAATTAGCCCCTTATTGTAAATGGTCAAGTTCCCCACTGTCTGCACTGCGTAAGTAAACGCTTACTAGATCAGCATAAATGCAGTGGTAGAGAATACTATCTCATTCTCCATCTCATGGGTGTGTCTTGTCTCCCCCAACTAAATTGGGCAGGAATCTGGTCTCAGTTTTCTTCTGTGTCTCCTGGCATCCGGCATTGCGCTGGTCACGTAACAGGAATCTTGTAACCTCTGTCTGCCTTGATGATCCACCTCCTGGAAGTTTGACTGTCCAACACCAGGTCTGTATTTTCAAGCTGCCATTTCCATGCTGGTCATTAGGTACATCATTTGTCAAAACAAACTGTGCAAGTGGAATGAAGTCAATAGCACTCTTGTGTCCGCCACCCACCTTTTAAAAGTTGAAATCAACCATGTTGTGGTTTGGTTGCTAAGTTGTGTCCGACTCTTTTGTGACCCCTTGGACTGTCTTGCTAGGCTCCTCTGTCCATGGGGTTTCCCAGGTAGGAATACTGGAATGGGTTGCCATTTCCTTCTCCAGGGGATCTTCCCGTCTCAGGGATTGAACCTGAGTCTCCTGCATTGGCAGGCGGATTCTTTACCACTGAGCCACCAGGGAAACCCCCAAATGAACCATGGAGCTCCATCAATTTCCCGCAATCCCCCGACCTTGTTCCCACCCCTGAATGGCAGGGTGGCTTCGATTCTGTTTTTAGTTTGGCCGAGCCCATTGGCCCCCTCCCCGGCCTCCCTGCTCTGCTGGGTGCCTTTCCTGTCCTTGGACTCAGGGGCTGACAGCTGGTTTGGGGGGACCGGAGGAGAGGATGCGGGCATGCTGAGTGTGACAATAGGGCGGGCTTTGTCCAGGGGCCAGGGTGCGCCTCCGCTGACCTTGGAACCAGGACGACTGAGGGGAGGCAGTTTCCTTCTCTCTCTGGGCTGCAGGTTTTTAATGTCTTCTTTGTTGGTTTGGGGCCCTGGAGACTGCGCTGAGGGGAGAGACTTTCGGCTGCTCCCTCCCTCCCGGACAAAACCGGTGCATGCTTTTCCTGTTTAAACAGGGCACAGTTGTGAAGTGCCCTGACTGCACACACCGAGGCCCGGCAACGGCTGCAATAAATCAATAGGAAAATAGAAGCTGCCAGTTAGACTAAACAAGTGCATTTGCAAAGACGGCTAGCTCTCATTAATCACTCTGACAGTCCTAAAAACACATTTCCCCTTTAATGACTGTATTTGGATAATCAGTGCTTTTTCCTCCTCAGTCAGAGTTTGAGTAACAGACAGCTGGTGTTATTACGGGCCATCAGGGAGGGGGTGTGGGGTTTAGGGTCGAGGGGGAGCCGACCACTGGAGGTCTCCTCTAAGGGGCCGGGCTGCCATGTGATAATGAGGGGGAGCTTTTGTGCTGCCATTGATGGCTCCTGGGCAGCCATGTGCAAGTTCCTCCCCAAACTTTTGACACCCACCTGCATTCTGTGGACATAAAAGCCTCAGGAGGCGGGGGTGGGGTTTTGGCGGGGAGGGGTTGGCAGGTTTCACCTGGCTTGGGGAGGAGGCAGCCAGCCGAGGAGCTGGGTCCATGTGATCTGGCTTTGTTTCCGTGAGGTGACTTTGGCTTTCAGGAGGAAAGTTTGAAACCTGGGACATTCCTCTTTATAAATGATGTAACACATTAATGCACAGCGCATTATGAAAATGGTAATTCAAACCCATAGTGCTCCAAATTAAACCATACATTATCGGATGCACTCAACCATCTATTTCGCAAAAAGACAGGATGAATGAAATCAAGTCAAACAGAAAACTGGAGTGCCGCTTCCCCTGCAGAATGATTAATACAGGACAGAGTCGCGGCATTATTGGAAGACAGATTCCACGGAAACCCAGACATCCATCAGGAAGGGGTTAGTTCATGTACTGAGACACATCCCAAGATGCTGGAGAGGCCAGGGCAGCTAGGACTGCAAAGGATGGAGGCCCCTGCACCCCACACCTCCCCCGTGGGCTGCAAATTCTGAGGATGGGTTTGAGGGGTGACTGGGAAGTTAAAAACAACCCCTTGCAATTCTGTTGAGCAATATCTGAGGGTGAGTGAGGTCTCCCCCCCTTCTCTTCCTCTCCCTGCTGTCCATGAGGCCACAAAAATAACCAGGCAGGAGGTGTGAAATTATGACCCCGAGCCAGGAACGTCCAGTGTCTAAAGGCCCAGCTGTGTGGCTGTCACCCTTCCCAGTGCCTTGGGAACACAGGCCCCCGGTTCTGGCGCCTGGAAGAGATTAGGAGAAGGGGTGGGAGGAGGGCTAGGGAGAGGAAGAGGAGGTGGAGTGATGGAAGGTGGAGGTGATGCTGGAGCACAGAGTTGCTGGATGAATTAATTATGCAAATGAGCAGCTGGTGGGCAGCATTATGGCTCTGAAAACAGCAACTTTGTTTCTGTAGCTCCTGCAAGCAACACACTCCCCCCGCCCCACCACCCCCAGCCCCAGTGAATGAAAACAGCCACATGTCTTGGGACCCTCACCCTTTTATGGTGGGGAGGGCTGACGTGGGAGGGTGAAACCTGGGCCACTCCAGGCTACAATGCCTGCTTGCCCTTATGAGTCACAGTGGGAGCTGGCACCAGCCTTTTCCAATCAGGCCAAAGGCATCCTTCCTGGTCTGCAAAAGCCGATGATACATTTTCTGGGGGAAATCTCCTCTGAGGAGGTCTAATGTGCATTCTCACACCTTTCGTGTAAGCCAAGTACCTGGAGAGAACTTTCACTATATGGGGAGATACCAAGTCTCTTCCTTTCTCCTGTTCCAACAAGGGGAGCCTGTGGTCCTTAGGAAGGTCTGAAGACCATAGTGTTAGTTGCTCAGCTGTGTCCAACTCTTTGCGACCCTATAGACTGTAGCCCATCAGGTTCCTCTGTCCATGGATTTCTCCAGGCAAGAACACTGGAGTGGGTTGCCATTTCCTTCTCCAGGGGAATCTTCGCCACCCAGTGATCAAACCCAGGTCTCTTGCATTGTAGGCAGATTCTTTACCACCTGAGACACCAGGGAAGCCCCTGACCATAGTTTAAGAGAAAAGTTTAACTCCCCCTGCAGAGGGAGCAATTTCCAGCAGTTTTAGCAGGCATTAGAAACAAACATACAAACAAAGGTACCTGAAAGAAAAAGGGAGATGTGAGAGGAAGGGAAGTTTAACCAAGAGCAAACAAAACAACAGAGATAAAAAAATAAAGCAAGTCACTACAGTTCAGTTCTTTTCAAGCTTCGGGCCAATTTGAACTCTGAGAAGTCTGGTAAGGATGGTCCCTCAGGAAGACTCTGAGCTGCCCTCAGGGGCGACTTCTTCAGGGCCTCCAGCCTCTCCCGTACCCTGTTTATCACTGTGGGCGAGGATGCCAGCAGACCAGGTTCCTTCCCTGGGGACACATATAGGATCTTACTCCAGGAGTACTATTTTCTGCAGATGACAGGTTCTCTTGACTAGGGAAGGAATTTTGCCTGGAAACAAAGCTGTAGGGGCAACCCCTCAAGTCCCAACCCCCATGAAACATCTTACGCTGAAGTTCTGTCAAATACCGACTGATTGACGCCGGATGAGGCCAAGACCCACCCTGTGATTCTCTAAAGGAGTTTGGGGCCATTTGTGGGATGAATCAGCGCCAGCAGAGAGAGACCCCCTTGACCTCTGGGTCTCCGGACGTTTCTAAAGCACACAGTTTGTGGAGCAGGAATTGCCCTAAAGTCGCATTCCTCACCGAGAACGTCAAGCAAAACAACACGAATGGCAACAGCAGCAGCTCCCAAAGCTGCGAGGCGCCTGACGCAGAGGAGCGCGGCTCGGAGGGGACGAGGGGGGCATTTTTCAGCGCGCCCAACAGGTGGCTCCACGCCTTAGCGCAGGAGGCCGAGCATCCGAGCGCCGTGGCCCGCGGTAACCCGAGAGGTGGGTGCCGGGCGTCCTGCATCGGGAACTTGAGAGGGGCCAGCCGCAAGGGGCGCCCCCTGCCCCGGGGAGGGTGGGGTGCGAACGAGAAAGCACCAAGGAAGACGCGCAGGCCCCGGGGCCCCCATGGTCCCCCCCTTCGGACCCCGGAGATTCCCAGCACAGTAGAGGGGTGCTCCGGCCCTTTCCTCATCATCCTGAAAAACAGCATCCCCGCTGTCGCCTGCTCAAGGATACAGAAGCCAGTATCTATCGTGCCGGCTCAAGAAGACGGGGAAACCGAGGGTGGCTCCTACATGCCAAGTCATTGCCGCGCCTTCTCCGCAAAACGCAAACTGGGGGCCCACTATCCAGCGCTAGACTTAGGGAGTCCCCAAGCCGTGAGAAGCGCCCTTCGCGGCAGGTGCGTATACCCCTGGACTTTAAGGTGCATGTAAGGCACTGCCAGGGAGAGGATATCCTCATTTTTTGAGTGCGAAGCGCGGAAGGCGAGTTTGCGGCGGGCGCCAGTCGTTCGCCTTTCTGCCACCAGGTGGCGCCAGAGGCACGTCGTCTTCGCCTGCTCGCGGGTCCCAGGAACGGTGCAGCCCAGAGTCTCTGAGCCCCGGATCTTGGGTCCCTTCTCCGCCCCTTGGGTCTCGAATCTAGACCCTCATCTAGAGGAAAAGTCCTCATGCACACACTGTCCCCGCCCCCTTCCCAGGTGATGTCAAGGCCTTTGAAGTGAGCTTGGGAGCTAAATAACCGAGTTGGGGGGGGGGGGGAAGCGGGGGGCATTTTAGTATTTGTAACGCGCTGGCAGTTTGGTTTTCTCCCCCCTCCCGCATTCCCCTTCCTCCCCCTTTCTTGAGAAAACGCATTAAACTCGTTCTTGAACGGAAATCCGAGAAGGAAACCATAAGGTGTTTTCAATGAGAATAAAAGAAGGGCATCTGCTTAGGTGTCTGGAAGTGGGCCGTTGGGTGAGGCAAGACAGAAACACACCACGGTGTGAATATAGCCAAGTACTCCATTTATTAACAAAATAAGTCTTACCAAGGGAGAGCTCTATTCATCTCAAATGGGCCCCGCAGCCCCCTGCATCAGGCCCAGAGGATGGGTGGGAGGGAGGGGGTCGGGAGAAGACCCTGGGCCGAGTCTTCAATCCCAGTAACTGAGGGAGCCCACGGCCAACTCTGGGGACTCTTGGGTCAGGCCTGGGAAGGGGTGACGGGCTCTGCTGTGATCCGCGTGCTCCCTGACTCCCCTCCCACACCCCCCAAAGGTGCTAAAAGGGTTGTACTGCCAGCTGATACTGCCACTGGTCTGCTTTGGAAGGATCTAGCAAGAATCACCAACCCAGCCCCCATCGCCAGGACAGGGACCCCTGCCCCAATTATCAGAGAAAAACAATGACTATAATAGCACTTTGCAAACTATAAACAGCAAAGTTTCATGCCAGCAGGGCCTTCTAGGACTTTTACTTGAATGAGATGAGCCCTGCCAGCCCCCTCACCAGCAGGTGGTGTGACCACCACCGAGTGGTTGGGGCCTTTCAGAGTCTGGAAAGGGGAAAGGCTATTGGAAGACTCTCCAGCCACTGACTCGTGCTCAGAGCAAGATAGGGGAGCAAGGCTCTAATCTGGGGGACCAGGGAGCAGACCAAGGAGCCCAGAGGGGAGAGAGTGGCAAGGGAGTGGTCACAGGGCAGAGTCCCCGGTCCACAGAGCTCAAGACCTTCAGCCCCCAAGGTCGCTCCCAACACCTCCGAATGCGTTACAAAAAAATACCTCCTCTCTGTTACTTGTACAAAGAAAAAAAAAAATCCAACAAACCAGAACCTCGAATGGACAGAAACAAGAAGGAATGAAGGGCAGAGGGGCGGGGCGGGGAGGAGGAAACGTAGTTTGAACGTTAGGAAGCATGCAAGCAAGTCCCCCTGGAGGGAAAACAAAAAGAAGCTCCCACGCTGCCCCCTCCTCCAGATAAAACCAAACCAATCCAAAAAAAAAAAAAAAAGGCAAACTTACATCTAAGAAGAAATAAAACAGAAAAGAAAGGCGGGGGGGGGGGGCGGGGGCATGTAGTTACTGGTGTGATTAATATTATTATTCGGGGAGGGAAGGGGCGAACAGACTCTTTGCATACCATTGACTCTTGTGGGTCGTTAATGCACTTATATTCCCAGCTTGTAAGCTAACATTATAGTAAATAAATACACAGTCCGGTGGGGAGGGGAGGGATCTGGGCGGTGGGAGGGGGGGTTCCGGCGGCGGGGGCAGGCGGCGGCGGGGGGCTGCAGCGGCGGCGGGTGGGGCAGGAGGGCGCGGGGAGGAGGCAGGGCTGTGGTTACTGGTACCCGAGTGCCGAGGCGGAGGCCAGTCTCTGTCCGTACAGCGCGTACGGTGAGTAGTAGGGTCCAGCTGTGGGCAGCGACGGCACGGCCAGGCCCCCGGCTGTGGACAAGTGGCTCTTGCCGTACGGGTGGTACCGGCTTAGCCCCAAAGTGTGTGGACTCCTCAAGGACAGCGACCCCGGGCTGCCGGGGGCGGCGGGCGGGGGCAGGTGCAGGTGGCAGGAGGCAGCGGCCGCAGCGGCTGCGGCGGCGCTGCCCAGGCCCGAGGCCCCCGGGTAGGCGGCCAGAAGTTTCTCGGCGCCGGGCAGGGCCGTGTGAGTCCGCAGGTGGCTGAGCAGCTCCTCCGAGGTGGCGAAGCGCTTGTCGCACGGCCCACTGGCCGCCACCCAGTTGCAGCTGTGCGGCAGCGGTTCGTTCTGCAGCATGAAGCCGTAGGTGTAGAGCGGGTGGCCGGGGAGAGCCGCCTGGGCGGCGCTGGACGAGAGCGCGGCCGGCTGCAACGGGTGCCCCGGGTACACTAGCGGGTAGCCCCCCGCCTTCAGGCCGGGCCCGGCCGGGTCGTGCGCGCTGCACGTGGAGCAGCCCGAGCCGCCGAGGTGCGAGGCGCCGTGGTAACCTCCCAGGCAGTACGGGTCTCGGCATAATCCCTGCAGGAAGGACGGCGGGGAGGCCCCGGTGAGCGGGCTGGAGCTGGGGGGCTTGCCCGGCGGCAAGCCCAGGCCCCCCGACAGCTGGCCTCCCACGAGGCCAGACTTGCTGGGATCCAGGCCAGGCACGAACTGAGACGGGTAGCCGGCGTAGGCACCCACGATGGAGCCGTGGTAGCCGATGCTGGAGGGAGGCAGGGGGAACACCGAGTGGCCCGGCTTGTAGGGCGACACCGGTGCCACGTGGCCGGCCCCCACCAGCGCGGAGGGCGGCTCCGACTTGCGCCCGGAGGCCCCGGGCTCGCCGCCGCCGCCACCGCCGTGCGGGCCGGGGTCCCCGCTGCTGCCACGGCTCACGGCCGCCGGCTCCGGGCTGGGCTTGGACTCCTGGTCTTTCTTGTCCAGCTCCCCGCTGGCCCCGGTCTTGCAGTCAGAGTGGTGCGGGGAGCCGCCCCGGGAACCGCCAGGGGAGGACGAGGACGACGGCGCGGAGACCGGCGCTCCATGCGGGGGGAAGGGCGTGCAGGCGGCGCTGGGCACCCTGAAGCCCGCCTTGTCTCCCGGGGACAAGGAGGAGGAGCTGGAGGAGCTGGAGGACACAGAGGAGGAGCCGCTGTCCTTGCGGGAGTCGCCGCCCCCGGAACCCTTGGAATAGGGCTTGAAGCTGGACTTGTCTTCGGCCGGGGAGTCCCCCAGCTGCTTGAGTGCCGCAGAGGCCGAGGCGGCGCCCGAGGCCGAGCGGCCGGGGTCCTTCTCCGCTCCCAGCCCGTTGGCCGCCGCTACCGAGTTGAGCTTGGACGAGGGCGGCGGGTCCGGCTTGCCGATCTGCGAGCAAGTCTGGGCCAGCAACGCCAAAGGACTCTTCTTGGCGTCCAGCTGTGGGAGACAGCGGCAAGGGGAGGGAGAAGGGGATGAGACCAGGGACCCACGGAGCGGCCGGGGGGAGGGGGTTTACCTGGGGGGCAGGGTGGGTGAGATGGGAAAGGAGGGCCTCGGGGAGACCCGCTGCGAGCGCGGGGGCTGAGCGCAACTGCGCTTACACTGCGCGTTGGTAGTGGTGGGATCCTTCGCTGCCCCGGGTCCCGGAGGGCGCCGCAGGCCCTGGGGAACGGGCCGTGGAAGGCGTCCACCGAAGACCATCCCGGGGGAAGGTGACTTCTCTGGAGTCGGGGCTGGGGGAGGGGCCGTGACTCGCCCCCTGCTCTCTCATCTCCTCCTCCTCTCTAGGCCTGGGTTAAAAACTTATGCCTTCAGTTTGGGGAACTTCGCTTGGAACGGGTTTCTGGCGGTGTCGCCGCGGGGTGGGAGCAGGGGAGAAGCTGGATCTTGAGCCTGGGCGGCCGCAGGCGCTCTCTTCGGAGCCCCCTTCCCTCCCGGGGAGGGCCCCCAGGGGAGCGGGAGAAAGAAGGAGCCGGGGTCGGGAGTGCCCGGGCGTCGTGCGCTCCAACCGGATGGGGCAGAAGCGGAGTGGGACGGGGAGGGAGGGGGGCGATCGGGCTTCAAAGAGAACAAACCTGGGTGGAGAGGTGGGGGTGGGGTGGGGGTGGGGCCGAAAAAAGCCCAGGAGACAGACTCTATGGCCTGGGGACTGGGTGCCGAGGAAAAGTAAAGGGCCCAGTGGACACTCCAAGAGCAAATCCAATCCGAGAGAGGAAACGCGAAGCTCCGAAGGGCGAGCGTGGAAGGGGAACCTTTTCCCCCGGGGAGAAGCCCGGAGGAGAGAACCCAGTGGGCTCCGATCCCTCTGTATCTCCGTCCCTCCTCTCACTCCGTCGGCCACTGGGGCCGGACCCGAGCGTCGCACCGAGCCGCGGGGCACAGGGAGCCGGGCAGTGGTGGGCGGAATGGGGCGGGCGCTCGGCGGGCAGCGACCAGGGGACTGACCTCGATGGGGCTCACGGGCGTGGAGGACAGCGGCTGCAGGTACTCCGGGTGCAGGAGGTGGCCGGTGTGAGCGCTCAGCATCTTCAGGACCCGGATGGGGAGCCGGTTCGCCTGGCGCAAGGGGTCCGCCGGGGGCAAGAGGGACACCGCCGCCGGCCTCTTCCCGCCGCCGCCGCTGCCGCTGCCGCTGCTCTCGGGTGTCCTTGGGTTAGATCCAGCGGGCGAATCGCTCATTTGGAGGAGGCAGCGCCGCTGGGGGGGCGGGGAGGGCGGGGGCGCACCGGGGAGGCGAGCTCCCGGGGCGGGTGGGCTCGCTCCGCAGCTCCGAGTGCGCTGCAGCGGTCGCCGCGTCTCCACCCCTCCTCCGCCGCCGCCGCCGCCGCCGCCGCCGCTGGCCCCGGCGAGCAACACAAAAACCTTCGCCTTCCGCGAGCCGCACGTCAAATAGCCGCGATCGGCAGCCACACTTCAAAGGGATCGCCGCGCCCGCCCAATCGCCGATCTCGCCGGGACCCCGGGGCGGGGAGAGCGCCCGGCGCAGCCGGTGGGCGGGGAGAACCTTAAAGGGGCCGCGCCCGCTAGCCGCCGCGCCGCGGCCTGGCCCCACCGCCGGCCTCCTCCCCTGCCCCCAACCGGGCCGGCCTGGGCCCCGGGGTCCCGGCGAGATCAGGGCTTCCCCGGGGACCCTGGGCTCTGCGCCCTGCCCTCCGCGGGCTTTCCTGTCGCTCTGCGCTCTCTCCCTTCGCACGGCTGGGGTGGGGTGGGGTGGTGCTTGTCGGGGAAGAGGGACAGGTCACCCGCAGTCCGTGTGTCTCTGGGGTGGGGTGAATTGGGTGGGCTGGGGGATGGGGTAGGAGCCCCTGGCGGCCGGCTCCGGGACTGCCAAGTCCCAGCCGCTCCCGGAGGCCGCCTGGGGGCGGGCCGCTCTTCCAGAACCCCAGCTCGGCTCGGGTTTTCAGCTCTTTCCCCCCCAATTGGCTTCCTCCCGGGTGTGCTCACTAGGAAGCGCCCGAACCTCGGAGGCAGCCACGGTTCTTGCGACGCGGCGAAAACCGCTCCAGCAACTTTGAGCCAGCCCTGTCCGCAACCTGCAAGTTTGAGGACTCCCCTTCCGGGGTGAGATGGTCTCGATAAGGCGCGGTCACCGCTTGTGGTGCACGCCGCCGGGACGCGCCTGGCGCCCGGTGCCTGCGCACCGATTTATAGGTTCGATGCTTGGGTGTGTTCCGGGTTTCTTACGGCGTGCTGCTTAAGGGCACACAATTCTCTCATGGCACCGCGCCTGACTGCTGTTTCAGGGGTAGCGGGTGGGTAGGGACGTGGAGGGGTTTGCATCCTAGAAGAGGCGGGTCTCTGTAAACACTGCACGTCGATGTAAGCGCCAAAGATGCGGCCCCTCCACGCCCCGCCCCCTTTTCTTCTCGAGGGGGAAGATGCCCTAGGTTTTCCCAAGGGAATTTCGGAGTTAAAAACTTTTAAATGAAAATAATAGTATCCCCCTGTCTCCTTCCTCCCGTGCCTTTCAGATAAAGTATGCATTGCCAGCTTCGCACCCGACAGAGATTTCACATAGTCCCTGTCCTGGCGTTAGAGTTCCCCGTCCGCTGATCAGAGGGTGAAGTTGGCCCTTTGTACGCAGGCCTTGGGGAGAACCCTTTCCCGGTTCTCTCGGCGGCCAGTGGAGGCGCGCTGGTGTCACTGCCCTGCTCTGAGCACCCCTCTCCCAGCCCGCATCTGTCACTCGGATTGTCGGGCCTGTCACTCGGGGCATATTGTTCCCCGACTGCCGGTCCCTGACTCTGCTGCTCATTGATCAACGCCTTGAGATCCCCAGAAGGGCAGAGACGATTTCAAAGGCGTTCTTCCAACAGAAACGAGTATCACAGAAATAACAAATGGCAGTCTTTACGATGCTCAGTAGAGAAGGCACCAGGCACCACTCCCAGGCCACGTCAATCAAACACTAAACTGAGTGTACTCCTTGGATCGGTCTGGTTTTTGGACAGGATGTCTAGACCTCTAAGAAATTACACAGGCGTTCCCTACCCCGATTTTAATCCTGATAAAACTAGGTTACAATGAATGCCAAGGGATGTCCTGATTGGGTGATGTATTCCATACCGCAGCAAGGGGGGTACAAGAAGGAGGGGGGAGACCCCATTTATTTTATTGTGGTGGTCCCTATCCCCTACCCACTCCTCCTTCTCCTACCAGCCTCTGAGCACTCTGACATCCTTGCCACTGCCAGTGTCAAGTTTAAATGACCACTGCAAGGCTGCTTCAATCTACCAGGTGATTTGGCCTTTGGGAGACTTCTCTGCAGAGAGAGAGTGCAGAACCTTCCAGAATGAAGATGGTGGGCCTTGGAACGCCACTTTGGAGGAGGAGGAAGATCTGGCAAGAGGGGAACCCTAGGAGACAGGAAAAGATGAAAGACCCCTTCTTGATGATCACAACCGGCCCAGCTGTGAACACCAGCCAAGGGCTCCTGCTCCGACCCATGCAGATGTGTGTTCTGAATGATTAATGGGGAATCAGTTAGGAGCAAAGAGGAGGGGAGAGAGAGACAAAGGCATGTAGGAATTTGGAAGGAATAGGGGGGCAGGAGGCAACAGAAAGAGGGGAGAAGAATGCAAGGTGATAAAATATTTACTGTCTACTTGGGGAGGAAAGGCGAAGAAGAAGGTAAGGAATGAATGAAAGTGGGGGCGGGGAGAGGAGGAGGTGAGGAGGAGGTGACCAGGCTTGGGGTGAAGGGTGGGGAGTTTGCCCAGGGAATCACATATTGTCTTCAAAAAACCCTGCTCCCGTAGTTCACAGTCATCACTAGGAACTGGGGGTGCCAGATGGCACTTTGGTGGAGACCAGCCCTATTTCCCCTCTCCTGGAAAATGCTAGCAAGGGATTAGGGCCATGCTTCCCTTTGGGATGCTGATGAGCCAAGTGGGGCCCCTTTGGCTGGATCCATCCAATCACCTTAGTTGGGAAAATGAAAAATCATACTCAGCCAGGCCAGAGGCCTAATTAAAAGATTGTTGTTTAGTTACTAAGTCGTGTCTGACTCTTTGTGACTCCATGGACTGTAGCCCACCAGGCTCCTCTGTCCATGGAATTCTCCAGGCAAGAATTCTTGAGTGGGTTGCCATGCCCTTCTCCAGGGGATCTTCCCAACCCAGGGATTGAACTTGCATCTCCTGCATTGCAGGTGGATTCTTTACCACTGGATGCTAGAGGATTATTACAATCGGTAATTGATATTCATTTAGCTGAAATGCTAACCTCTACAGAGTCCTAAATGGGGTCCTAGTAGCCTATTGCAAGGGCCATTTTCAACGGAATGACTTGTCACCTGGGAGAGAAAAAGGTTAAAAGAAGTTTTCAGTTGGGCTGTGTTTATTGATAGGGTGTGGCTGAAAAGGCCATATGAGACACTGTCTTGCTCAGGGCCCAAGTGCTTCCCTTGCAGAAAAGTGGCTCTTGCGTGGCTAAGAGGCCCTTCCCAGATTGCCCTTCGAGGGAGGGCACCATGACAGTAGGGCAGGGTGGGGCTGCTTGAGCATACCCCTGCCAACGTGGTGAAGAGTCACATTCTGTGCTTCAGGCTCTCGATAAGCTTCGGGTACCTTTGTCATTCCCATGTATAGCATGGAGAGGTGAGTCACTCACCCAAAGGTCCGTGACCAGTGGGTGACAAAGTCCTCTCATGGAGGTAGGTCTCTGGGAACTAGGCCTCTGCATCACAATCCTGCAGTGGTCCCGGGCAAGGAAACCCCACTGAGCGTTGAGTTCCTCAGTTGTAAAGCCTAAGAGTGTGGGACTTTCCTGGTGGACCAGTGGCTGAGACTCCATGCTTCTAAGGATAGGGGACCCAGGTTCAATCCCGGGTCAGGGAACTAGAACCCGCATGCCACAACTTAATAAAAAAAGATCACCCATTACGCCGCTAAAGATCCCACATGCCACAACTAAGACTAGATGTAGCCAAATAAAAAAATAGAAATATTTAAAACTAAGCAAAAAAAAAAAAAAAAAAGCCTAGCAGTGACCGCCTCAGGGTTAGCAGGCCAAACCAGACAATGCATATCACACATCTAGTGCTTGGCACAAGGGAAGTCCCGAGTCAGTGATAGCTGTGACCAGTAGCGTCCTCAGCATCTGTGGGGTGATTGCTTAGAACAGTCGCCCCAGGCCTGGAGGATCCGAGGCTAGGGCCCAGCCCCCTACCCAAGTGAGGGTACCCCTTCCCCGGTCTCCACTCAAACAAGTCTTTGAAAAAAAAAAAACAAACCTCTAGAAGCCATCACGAAAATCCTTTAGGAAATTCTGAATATTTATAGATATTTTTTTTTCAAGATTTCAATTTACATAAAACTCGATACCCAGGAAAAAAAACCCTGCCTGAGTCAGGCTGGGAGGAGCGGTGGGAGGTGCGTTGTGTACCGTTAATGCGGAGTTTTCCATCGTCGTGGGGCCGAATTGCCTGAATGATGGGTTCTCTCTACATGACACTCAAGCCCTAATGGCAACAACAGGAAATAATATCGCACTGGGTAACTATTTACATTTTTGGTTTTTTTTTTTTACAAGCTGTAAGAACTCTGAAAAGTCTGCCTCATAGAGGACTTGGTTTTCCTCCCTGGCGCTTAATATCTTTCAGCGGCTGGCAATTACTGCCTTGGCCAGGAGCCCTGATTCAGCACTACCTGCGTCTGCCTAGCTTCAGACACAGCCCCGGGCACCGGGAGGCCAGAGGAGCCCGGGGCACTGTAAGAGCAAGCGGGCAAAGCTAGAAGGACCGGCCTTGCTGGGGAGCCCACTTTGGTGGCCCTTCTCCGTTCTCACAGCTCCAATTCTGTTCTGTTATTACACTCATCACCCGGCACCTGCCAGTATTTATTGACTTGTCCATCCTCCTGCTGGACTGCGGATGCTTCCCTATAGCTCTCATCCTCTTTGTTTACTGTTGCCTAGAGGGATGCTTAACCATCGTGGTCACGGCAGCTAACACAAGAGCCAAGCATGTGTAAGCGCTTTGCACGATTTCTCTTTAGTCCCCACTGGAGCCCCAGGAGGTAGGTCGTATGGTTACCCCATTTCACCAGGAGGATGTGGAGGCACAGAGAGGTTAAGTACTCCTGCCGCCAATTCGAGCTGGTAGGAGATGGGGGCTTGAATCCATGCAGTCTGAATGCCATCCATGTCCAGTGCTAGTTTGCTGATGAATGAATAAGAACTTTACGTAGGAGGGTTATTTAGCTCTGTCTCCCCTCTCCATGTAAACAAAAAGGTGGATGACTTAGTATTTTTCAAAATGTCAACTGTATGAGCCTATTAAAGGATCTTTCCCCAAATACCTGTTTGCATTCATCATCTTGCAGCAATTTTCTGAGTTATTTTGGGCAGGTGTCTGGCGCCCCACCCCCCCGCACCCCCCCCCCCCCCGCCGGCTTTGACAGATAAAGTCGGGGCCCCCAGAGCTTCTGGGGGAGCCTGAAGCCACGTGGTAGTCCTGGCAGAAGAGGGCCTCCTGGGTCTCCTCTTACAGCCCCACCACCATGGGGACGGGGAGGTGACTCCCTTTGATGAAAGAAGGAGGAATTGCCTCCTTTCCCTCCCCCACCTGGAGTTTCCTTTGGAGAAGTTATGGGAAGGAACGGAAATGTAGACTGAAGCTTATCTTCCAAGCCCCGTGTTTGATCATGGTCCTTGAGCTGGGTGCTTTGAAGAAGTGGTTTCGTTTATCTCCTATCAGCCCTCGGGGAGATAGGCAGGGCGGCTGGTGGTAGGGGGCGGTGGCAAGGAGGGGGGTGCCAGGAGGTGTGCTTTTGAAGTTCTCAGCCCTGCACCAGCCCCGCCCCAGACATCAACCTTAGCCCTGGGCAGTCACCCTTGACGACTTTGTTCCTTTGGGCCTTCAGGTTTCTTCCAGATTCCCCTTTTAAGTTGCGGATACTGCTGGGAGGAATCATCCTTTAGTAATCTGCCAACACCTTGGCTGTGATTAGCAGAGAGTGTTTGACCCTGGGTAATAATAACATTTATGGAGCCTTACGGTATGCCGGCCTGTCTGAGCTCCTTACCTGTAAGAACTCATTCACCTCTCACTACAAACTGATGAGGTATGGAGTATGCTTGTTTTTATAGGTGAGGCCCTGAGGCTCAGAGAGGTTAAGTAACTTGCCCAAATTACACAGCTCAAAAGTGGTAGAACCAGGATTCAAATGCAAGTATCTGTTTCTGAGCTAATCTGAATGCAGGCCTGAGAGAGCAGCAGGAAAGCTAAAGACTTCAGGGACTTCCCTGAGGGACCAGTGGTTAAGACTCAATGCTCACCATGCAGGGGTGTGGGTTTGAACCCTGCATGGGGGACTAAGATCCCACCTGCTGTATGGCACAGCCTCATTATCAGTATCAGTTCATTCAGTTGTGTCCTACTCTTTGTGACCCCATGGACTGCAGCACGCCAGGCCTCCCTGTCCATCACCAACTCCCGGAGTTTCATGTCCATTGAGACGGTGATGCCATCCAACCATCTCATCCTCTGTCATCCCCTTCTCCTGCCTTCAATCTTTCCCAGCATCAGGGTCTTTTCCAATGAGTCAGTTCTTTGCAACAGGTGGCCAAAGTATTGGAGCTTCAACTTAGCATCAGTCCTTCCAATGAATATTCAGGACTGATTTCCTTTAGGATGGACTGGTTGGATCTCCTTGCAGTCCAAGGGACTCTTAAGAGTCTTATCCAACACCACAGTTCAAAGGCATCAATTCTTCGGCGTTCAGCTTTGTTTATAGTCCAACTCACATCCATACATGACTACTGGAAAAACCATCGCCTTGACTAGATGGACCTTTGTTGGCAAAGATTTTTAAAATGTGGTCTAAAAAATAACAAATGACTTCAACCGTTTTCCAGAATACTGCTCTTCACAACCAGGTTTTAATTTTTATCTCCAGCTAGTGGTAAAGAACCCGCCTCCTAATGCTGGAGACTAAGAGACACAGGTTTGACCCCCAGGTTGGGAAGATCCCCTGGAGGAGGGCATGGCAACCCACTCCAGTATTCTTGCCTGGAGAATCCCATGGACAGAGGAGCCTGGCGGGCTATGGTCCATGGGGTCACAAAGAGTCGGAAACGACTGAAGCGACTGAGAACTCGCACCAGGACTGAGAATATGGTAGAAAGGAAGCTGACACAGAGAAGGGAGCAAGGTAAACTTTCATTTCATTAATTGAACTGGATTGGACGAATTCATTCAAGTACTGTTTATTGGCTACTTGGTAGGTACAGGCCTGAGGTGATCCCAGGGGAGATAAGGACCAGGGCAGGCCGGCCAGTCCTGGTCACCGCCAAGACATGCACATTGCTGGCTCCTAAAAGGCAGGGCAATCTTCTCCTTTGGGAACCTGTGGGCTTCTTTTGTAGATTAAAAGAAAAAGTCAGGTGGCTGTAACTGAAATCGTGCTCATTACCTTGTACTGTAGTTGCCCAGTAGTCTTTTTTTTTTTTTTTAATTTTTAAAGTTGAGGTACAATTGGCTCACAAGATTATATTAGTTTCAGGTGTACAACAGTGATTCACAATTTTTTATAGATTATACTCCATTCAAAGTTGTGATAAAATGTTGGTTGTATTGCTTGCACTGTACCATACATCCTTGTGGCTAATGTATTTTAGACACAGGAGTTGGTTCTAGTTGCTCACTGTTCTAAAAAGCATTTGCTTCATGTTCAATTCAGATTCTACCGCATTTACTGAGCGCCTCTGGGTGCTAGTATGCATCATTTCAGGTGCGTTCATGCACCATCTCTCATTTGGGTATTAGGGGAGTCCAAGAGCAGGGCGGAGGCCCCAGAAAGGGAAGCGGGGACCAGGGTTCCTCAGATGTCCTGCCCCTGTGCTCTAAGCACACCCTCCCAGCCGGAACCACTGGGCCCCCAGAGATCCTGGTAGCAAACCGACTATTTCAGTTGCACGGGACAGATGTCACACCTGTTTCTGACACCCATGGGCTTCAGCCATGAAGGTGATGATAGTTCTCTGATGCCCACCCCTCCCTTCTGGTGGATAAGCCTCTCAACTTGCCCAAAGCAGGCCCTTTGCTAGGCTGGCCTCCCAATTAGCAGGGATGTGCAGCTTCAAATTCATTTCAACAAACATGATTAGAGAAAAGGGAAGAGCCGCTCAGGCAGTGGCTCAATTACTGCTGCTTGTATTTGATAAAACCAAATTCCAAGATGTCAGAACAATTTCGAGGAGTGTTTATTTCCGTGGCCCTCTGCCAGCCTCTGCTGGGAGATGGAAATCCAAGAGGCGGGGTCCCAACCAAGCCGCTGGCTGCAAGTATCCAAGTATATAGTAGTCCATTCAGAGTGGAGATATCCATAATAAGCCCCCTTTAAAAATGATTTAAGCTATTACTTTTTTTGGAAACATGCACTTATTTATTTATGATTAAGTGGATTCCCATGGCACCAAATTCCCAAACTATGAGAATGCACATTGAAAAAGGCCTCCCTCTCGCAATTCAGTTCTTCTCCCCCATGCATCAATGCTATGAGTATACTGTCCATCCTTCAGAGGTATTCTGTACATATATTAACAAATACATATGTATTCTTTCTCCCTTTTATACACAAATGGCAACATACTACATACAATGTTCTGCACTTGCTTTTTTAAAAATTAATATAGTTTGGAGATTGCATCATGGGCTTCTGCATTTTATTTTACTTTTTTAGTTTCACCGCACTGTTACATGGATGTGTGATGAGTTTATTTGACCATTCCCCTGCTGGTGGACATTTAGATGGTTTCCAGTGTTTGTTCCTATGGTGAATAACCATATATTTGTTTACGTGTGTATTTATGTACCCTACATATGAACTGTCAAGTTTCGAACTTTCAAAGACGCAAACATCCGTTCTATCAACATCAGGTGTGAGTGAAATTGCAGCTTGCCCTCCGTCTCCTATCGCTGGTGGCGATCCTTCAGCTCTACCATCTCCCACCTCCTCTCTCTCCTCCAGTCAGTGACTCTTCTCTCCTCTTCCCTCGATGCCAGCCCCTGGATGCCAGTCATTGTACTGTCCTACTGTACTGTACTATAAGGTTAAAAATCTCTTTGTGTGTTTGTTTTATATGTATCTTTTGTGTGAAAACTATTATAAACCTATTACAGTACAGTATTAAAACTGTTACAGTATTATAAACCTAATACCTGATTGTGTTAGCTGGGTACTTAGACTAACTTTGCTGGACTTATGAACAAGTTGGACTTACGAAAGCACTCTTGGAACAGAACTTGTTCGTATGTAGGAGTCTTTTTTTTTGTTTGTTTTGTTTTGTATTTATTATTTTTTAAAATTTTTATTTTTACTTTATTTTACTTTACAATACTGTATTTGTTTTGCCATACATTGACATGAATCCACCACGGGTGTACATGCGATCCCAAACATGAACCCCCCTCCCACCTTCCTTCCCACAACATCCCTCTGGGTCATCCCCGTGCACCAGCCCCAAGCATACTGTATCCTGCATCAGACATAGACTGGTGATTCGATTCTTACATGATAGTATACATGTTTCAATGCCATTCTCCCAAATCATCCCACCCTCTCCCTCTCCCTCAAGAGTCCAAAAGTCCGCTATACACATCTGTGTCTTTTTTGCTGTCTTGCATACAGGGTCATCATTGCCATCTTTCTAAATTCCATATATATGTGTTAGTATACTGTATTGGTGTTTTTCTTTCTGGCTTACTTCACTCTGTATAATCGGCTCCAGTTTCATCCATCTCATCAGAACTGATTCAAATGTATTCTTTTTAATGGCTGAGTAATACTCCATTGTGTATATATATCACAGCTTTCTTATCCATTCATCTGCTGATGGACATCTAGGTTGTTTCCATGTCCTGGCTATTATAAACAGTGCTGCGATGAACATTGGGGTACACGTGTCTCTTTCAATTCTGGTTTCCTCGGTATGTATGCCCAGCAGTGGGATTGCTGGGTCATAAGGCAGTTCTATTTGCAATTTTTAAAGGAATCTCCACACTGTTTTCCATAGTGGTTGTACTAGTTTGCATTCCCACCAACAGTGTAGGAGAGTTCCCTTTTCTCCACACCCTCTAGGAGTCTTACTGTGTATATAATATATATAATTCTCCATGTGTGCTAATAAAACTATAGGGTAAGTTCCTAGGAATAGAATTGCAGGGCTGAAAGCTATATGCGTTCAAAACAAGCCCCTTTCAAGAAAGTAGGTAGGACCCAACACACCCTTGGAGTGAGTTAGAAGTTCAGCCGAGGGACTCAGGGAAGAAAGCCAGGGCAATGCCTCCAGGAATGTCTGGTCGCATTCATCTGGAGAAGGCTCAGTAAGAAGGGCTCCATTTCCATCTCTGGATTTAAGAAAATGTGCGTGCTTCTCTTGCTTTGCTCTGCCTTCTCGTCCCACCTTCTCCCTCGTTTAGCAGAAGAAAGAGGAGAGGAAAAATTACGTCCAGCCTCAAGGAATCCATGATTTTGATAAATACACATTTTAACATTGCCAACTTTCCAATCAGTGAACCCTAACAGAAACGCTGGATTGTCTGCACCTTTTTTCGTTCACGCTCACAAGAAGGCAGAAGTTCGTGCCAAAGATAATACGTAAACTGCTGTTGTATCCATGGAGGTTTGTATCTGGTTCTCACTGCGAATTTCCAGCACGAGGCTTGCGATGTGTCTGAAGACATCAAATCATGACATCAGTAATTACTATTAGCAGAGTGCTTGCCAAAGCGGCTGAGCAGTCTTCACTTTGTTCTTATTTGAATATTGTATTTTTGGATAGGCATTGCCTACAGAATTCAGAGGCACCAAGGGCATGGGTATGTAACTTCTCAACAAGGATTGAGATGATAAGAGTTTTCTGCTTTATTGACCATTTGCCAAGGGAAAAAAAAAAAAAACAACTAAAAAAAGAGCAGCAGACGATGCCGTTCTGCAGGTGTTTGGACACTTTAGTTTCTCGTGGCAAAGATGCACAGGAAAGCCTCTGTCTCCTCTAGTTCAGGCCCAGGGCTGGGCCTCCTTGGTCTGCTGCGTCCAAGCTCACTTTTTGTGAGTGACCTTCACCCTGTAACACTGGGAGGAGTCAGGACTGCATGGAGTATTGATGGGCCATGGAATCAGGATAAATGTTCATTCCAGACCATCTAAAGTAGAATTCTAGGGGGTGTCCCTGGTGGTCCAGTGGCTAAGACTCCATGCTCCCAACACAGGGGACCTGGGCTCAGTCCCCGGTCAGGGAACTGGGTCCCACATGCCACGACTAAGATCCCATGTGCGGCACAGCCAAAATAAATACTTATATATAAAAAAAGAATTGTACCATCTTGAAGACTTTTCTCAGGCATCCTGAGGGTACCCCTTCCACGTTTCCCAAGGTCCATCTTGATACATCGTACACAACCACTTTCTGCCAGGCTGTCTTTGTTTTTCTTATTCATTTCCTGAAATAAATAATAAATCAATGCATAAATGATAAAAACCACAGCAACAACCAAAAAAAAGAAAAAGAAAAAAACCCAAACAATCCAAACCAGAATGGTAGCTGAAAATGCTGAGGAGACCTTGTCCTTTTCCTTATGATGTTTATGCCTGTTCCACATCAGGCCCCGGGTGAATTTTTCCCCCACTGCAGTCGACATGCATAATGACAATCTTATTTATGACAGGAGACATGTTTTTGTTTTAAAACAACTGACAGAGCTGCGAGATGGGGAACGACAAGAAAGTGCGATTGGGTGGGTGGGTGGGTGGGGGTGGGGCTGGGGGAGGCGGGTAGGAGTCTGGCGAAGGAGAATGGCATTTTCTTGATTAAAAAGCTGGAATCCATCCTTGTGGAGCAAGTGAGGAACGGTGTCCAGGAAGAACGCTGGGGTGGGGACGTAATGTAATGACAGTCCTCTGAGGTCTGGACAAGGGGCCTTGGGTGGCCTTTGAACTGCCTCTGATTGGGTGGTGTCAGAAGGGACCATGTGTATGAAGGTGCAGAGAGAGTGTGGACAGAGGAGAAAGGTGAATTCCGCTCTCCAGCCCACCTCTCCCTGGGTGATGTCTCCAGTCAGCTCAGCAAGCATCCGTGAGCCCCTAGAGGTCTGCCCTTGACGTGCTGACTCCCAGTCCAGGCAGAGAAATGAACCCAGAGCCCCTGGGAATCGTGGGAGAACAGGGAAGTTTGTATAGATGGCTCCTTTCCCTGTGGGTTTAGGGAAGAGAAATACACTGCTCTCACTTGTGTTTGAGAAGCTGGCTCTTTCCTCTGGCCAACCACTGGGAGTTGCAATCTTCTCCTTAGAGCTGTTCCCCACTAAAAGTCTGGAGGGGAAAATGATAAAAGATGAAGCCTGACCAGGAGAGGAGAAACAGCAAAAATCAAGAATGATCTAGAAAGTGAAGAGAAAGGAAGAATTTGGATGAGAAAGATGTTAATGACTCCATGGTAAGAGTAACTTTTAAAAAAGTCTCCCATAGAAAACAGTTTTATGGCTACCAAAGGGGAAAGAGGATGGGGGTGGGGGAGCAAATTAGGAGGTTGGGATTAGCAGATACAAACTACTCTTGTGAAGTAAGTAAACAACAAGATCCTACTGTATAGCACAGGAAACAATAGTCAGTGTCTTGTAATAAACCATAATGGAAAAGAAAAAACAAAGTCTCTGGAGATAGTGATCAGAATCAGGGCTTGTGGAAAGGAATTAGAGTACTCCTGGCATATCTTATTAGAATCTGTGTGTGTGTGTGTGTGTGTGTGTGTGTGGTTGGGGGGTTCTGTGTGTGAAGGGAAGGGTTGACCAGAAGCAGCTAATTCCACTGGAGGATTGTTAGCTATTTCTCTCTTTGATTTCTGGATGTGATTAAGTTGATATGGACATGATATGGGCATGATATGGACATGAGTTTAAGCAAACTCTGGCAGACAGTGAAGGACAGGGAAGTCTGGCGTGCTGCAGTCCATAGGGTTGCAAAGAGTCAGAGATGACTTACAGCAACTGAACAACAATAATGTTGATACGGGATCCATCGGACCACTGGGCTAATTCAGCCAGCTTTTCTTTTCTGAGACTGGCAGTGATACAGCTCTGGGCGACAAGGGCAGGCAGTCCAGGTCGGCAGGGCCCTGCATCAAGAAGCCTGGCCGTGCCCAGTGGTGGGGCCAGGCTGCCCCCACTTCTTTAGCTCAGACTTGCATAGGATGGATGGTTAAAGCATTGGGTCAGCTCCTTCTTTAGGGACATAAATTCAGACCTTAAAACACCACCCCCCCAAACCACCCTGCAAACAAAGCTGAACATTGGTTTCTTAAACCCTAATATATTTTGCCAAATAAGAGAGTGTTAATATGCCTCCCTCCCCCTCTCCGAATGAATTGGATTACTTAAAGCATCTTTTCGGAGACGTCAGCAGTTTAATAGAGGCAATAAGTCAGGGCTGCCCTTGTGTTTTATTTTTCTGCCAGTATTTAGTTAATTAAAGAATGCAAATTAAAACACCTTAATTTATATAATATCAATACCAACGCCTTAAAACATTTGGCATAACTGCTATGGCATGTCCCTTACATAAACTCTTCAGAGCAGTGCTAATAAAAATGAAAAAGGTTGTAAATCACATTTAATTTATTCATCTTCTGTTTGGTACCAAAGTGTATGCCAAAATCAAGTTATTTATGAGCACGTCATAACAATAGGCACTTTTGTTGGTTGCAAATGACATAAAAGGTTTCTCTGAGGGATGTGTGTTTTAATTTGGAAATGTCTCCAGGTGCCTCTATTTTCTGGGCTCTGATTTTCTAAAATTGCTAAAATTTTTGCACCAAGAAAAAAAATAGATTTAGATATTGGAAAACATATACAGCCTAAAAATACAGTGACATCTGCTCAGAAAGACACCTGCAACCATCTGTGTGTAGATAGATGTATACACCAGACGTCCTATGGCACATGAGTCTTCCGGTGAGATAAAAGGTTGGTGATTTATATCTGATTTCTTAAATATTCCATTAAGAGGATTATCTCACAGGAGGCTTGGATACAGAAGACATTGGAAGGGATTTGGTGCAAACCTGCTTTTTGAGAAGCGACCCCATGGACTGTAGCCCTCCAGGCTCCTCTGTCCATGGAATTCTCAAGGCAAGAATACTGGTGTGGGTTGCCATGCCCTTTTCCAAGGGATCTTCCTGATCCAGGGATTGAACCTGTCTCCTGCACTGCAGGCAGATTCTTAACCATCTGAGTCACCAGGGAGGCCCCTAAACAGAGATGAACTGCATGTATTTGAATAAATAGCCAAACACTCATCTTCCTCTTTCCCCTCCTTTGCTGATATACCTTTCTTTCTCTGGTGGATTGGAGCCTAAAGTACATTTTTTTCCAACCTGGAGGAAGAATAGGAGGCTCCACTCAGGAGTCCCAAGGGATGGTGTGCTCTTTTTGTGGCCCATGGCGAAGCTCCCTAATGCAATTAACCTTGTTAAACTCACTACTTTACCCAGCTTTCACCTCCACTCTTTACTCAGTGCTCTGTGGATCTTAGGGCATGTGGGACAGTCAACAGAAGTTCTAGAAAAACCCTCTCCATCCTGAAAACCCCATGGAAATTCAAGAATGCAATGCCCAAGACAACTGGCGGCTTCTCCACATGGGAGCGAAGAGCCCAGTGCAATCCTATGCCCTGTTTTATTAATTTTCTTCTTTTCTTTATCTGTTAACCATCTTGATATACCAGTTAGCTTCCCTTGCACCAAGGTGCCCAGAACTCACAGGAGCTCCACCAGATGTTCTAAAATTTAAAGGAAATACATTTCTTGGATATCACACTAACTAGTAGCTCAAGATGGTTAACAATTTCAACATTAAGCTGAGTTACATTCAGTTTGATTATGTCAGTCCTTGGGAACCTGGGTATTCATTATCTTTTAAAAGTTTTTATTTGTTTTATTTATGCCTGTGTGGGGTCTTTGTTGCTGTGCATGGACTTTCCCAGGCTGTGTGTGAGCTCCTCAGTGGGGTGGCTTCTCTTGTGGAGCACTGGCTGTAAGGTGAGAGGGCTTCAGTAGTCATAGCTCATAGGCTCTAGCGCTCAGGCTTAGTGGTTGTGGCAAAGAGGCTCAGTTGCCCTGTGGCATGTGGAATTTTCCTGGACCAGGGATCAAACTCATGTCCCCTGCATTGGCAGGCAGATTCTTTACCACTGGATCACCAGAAGGCCCTGTTCATTATCTTTTAACATGAACATTACAAGCTTGGAAGAAGAGGTAGAATATTGGGATTCCTCACTTGGGATGAGGACGCAGAAGTGGCAAGTGGCATCTGTCTGTGATCTTAAAGAGTCATGGGTCCTGGGCTGCCACTAGGGTTGTGGGGAGGCCCTGCAAAACTCCAAAGGAAATGGGTCCTGAAGTCTCTCTTTCTGATCTTAAAAACACTGATAGGCCTCCTTGAAAACACCGATAGACATTGGTTCCATTTGGAGCTCGTGGGATGCTCTGGTTGCCTCAGACTCACTGCACTAGTTCCCTAGAAACTCACACTCTTTCAGGTATATGTTCCTTTTTTTTGAGGTGGGGAGGGGATGTGCCAAGCAGAGCCAGAGAAGATCTTAAAGTTAGCTGCCCTCCCATTCCCTCTCAAAATTCCCCGCTACCCGCTTGACCTCCTAGTGTCTCACTGGGTCATGGGAAAAAAGAGTCTGTTGTGGCAGACAACCTAGCTTGAGGGGGTGAGCTGAGCTCTGAGGACATCTGGCATCACAGTCCCTTGTAGGACTGGAGGGTGGTCTGTAAGCACTTTTTTGACGTGTTGGTACTGAGCCTATGTACCCTTGTGTGTTATCGTGGACATGTTTCTCTCTCCTTTTTTCTTGCTACATGTCATCCTTAAAAGCTAAGTTTTACCTTTATACTTATTTGTACCTCTCTTGCCTCCATAAAAGATTGGAGATCCCTTACTATCCAAAACACAGATACAGTACAACCCAAAGCCATAAACAGAAAAGTAACAGGATCAGGGCCAAGGACAAAGGAGGAAGAGGGAGGGAGAAGCAGAGTAATTGCACCAGAGAGGGAAAGCTTCAGTTTAGGAAAGCAAAGGTGATAGAGAACAACACTCAGCTCCTAACTCCCCGGCACCTTGGTGGGCCGTGGTCAGCTCTTGTAATAACTGGATGAGTGCACTCTAAGGGCAGGTTGAAATGCCTACTGGGGGCTCAGTGCTCTGTGAGCTGGTCAAGCTATTGCATCTCTTGAAGTCTCTGCTTCCTCACCTATAAAATGAAGATTCACTTGCCCACGATAGAGGTCTTAAAGGAAAGGAAAGTGAAGTCACTTCAGTCGTGTCTGACTCTTTGCGACCCTATGGACTGTAGCCTGCCAGGCCCCTCCATCCATGGGGATTATCCAGGCAAAAGTACTGGAGTGGGTTGCCATTTCCTTTTCCAGATAGCAGTCTTGAGAGAATGCAATTCAGTGATGAGGACAGTCGCTCCCTTAGCGTGGACTGTGCAGTCTCTCTTCTAAGTGTTTTGCACAGACAAGTTTAATCAATTCTAAGGGTTTTTTTTTTTTTTTGGTTTGCATTTTAATGTCTCTGACATTGATTTCTTAAAAAGAGCATTGTATCACAGATTATTTTGCAGCATTTTTCTTTCGTTGTTGGATGTGAAATAAGGGTGTAATGTAGATGACTAGATGAAATGTGTTATTAACTCATTTAGTCCTTACAATAACTTTATGAGGTAGGTGGTGTTTTTGTCCCATTTTACAGATGAGGAAGCTGAGGCAATGTAAGATTTAAATGATCTGACCAAGGGCAAGCAGTGGAACTAGGAATATATCCTAGGCTGTTTGACTCTACTGTCACACAATACTGTGGCCTTTCTTCAAATAGTTCAGCAAGAATCATTTCAACAAAAATTTCACCATTACGTACTGGAATGTACTTACCTGGTCCCTCTTAATGGCTGTGTTTTCCAAATGTTCTATTGTTATATGAAGTAATGCTGATACTATTCTTACACATTTATTTGTACAAATGTTCCTTACATACCTGTTTATTGTCACTTGACTTTGCTTGTAAAATATGTAAAGATAAATTACGTAGACAAATTTATCCATCATTTCTATTATGACTTCTGGGCCCTGATTTTTATACTTTAGAAAGGTCTCCACTCTGCAATTATAGAGTAAAATGATTCATTCGTGAAAATATTTTTTTTTACTGTTAATAGAATTACAGTATGATCCAACAATTCCATTCCTGGATGTATATCTGAAGGAAATGAAAGCATTAACTTGAAAATATACATGCAACCCAATGCTTCCAGAAGCGTTATTCACAGCAGTCAAGATATGGAAGCAACCTAAGTATTCATCAACAGATGAATGAATAAAGGAAGACATGGTACATTTATACAGTGGACTATTACTCAGACATAACAAAGAGTGAAATGTTTCCATTTGTAACAACATGGATGGACCTAGAGGGTATTATCCTTAGTGAAGTAAGTCAGACAAAGATAAATACTGTATATTGTGATATATATGTGAAATCTAAAAAATAAGATGAATGTATATAACAAAACAGCAACAGACTCACATACATAGTGAACAAACTAATGGTTACAAGTGGGGAGAGGGAAGGGAGGAGGGGCAAGATAGGGGTAGGGACCCACAGGTACAAACTACTATGTATAAACAAGCTACAAGGATATATTTTATAAAGGAGGAGGACTATAGCTAATATTTTACAACCAAGTCGAGTATAATTATAAAAGTATTAAATCACTATGTTTAACATCTGAAAGTAGTATAATATTGTGAATCAGCTATGATAAAACATTATTTTCAGAGACTTCCCTGGTGGTCCAGGAGCTAAGACTCTATGCTCCCAATGCAGGGGGCTGGGGTTCGATCCCTGGTTAGGGAACCAGATGCCGCATGCCACAACTAAGAGTTTGCAGGCCACAACTAAAGACTCTGTATGCCACAACAAAGATGGAAGATCCGGAGTGCCAAAACTAAGACCTTTAATTATTTAACAATAATTAAAAAAACAACAAAGGAACAGCTTAATAGTCTCCAGGCTGCAGCGGGGGTGGCGAAGGAAGGAGCAGACTTGGAGGGAGATACCTGAGTTTGAGAGCCAATTCTGCCTCTTGGGAATGTGTTATCCTTTGAGTCTCAATTTTAGCACCTTCTAACGGCCATAACAACATGCCACTTACTAACTCACATGGTGGTTAAAGGCCCAATTAAGATAATATATGTGAAATTACTTTCCAAACTCCACAATGCTATGCAAATGTGAGTTATTATGATGCCTTTCTAGCCAGGTATCTACTCTTTCACTTCCTGGCCCAGTGATCTTGGTTCAGTTACTACAGAGGAAGAAGAGAAACACAGGGAACAGGGCTTCCCACAATCACTAAGCAGCTTGACTTAGAACTTGAAGCTGGCTGGGGTGTGGGTGGGGGGTGCCGGGAGGGATGTCTCACTGACCCCTGACTTAGTGAGGAAGCCTGAGGAAACCCTTCGGGAGTATAGGGGCTCTGCCCCATGGGTGGGGATGAAGTCCTAGCCTTCAGTACTCAAAATCTCTAACACAATAAAACCTCTATGATTAAAGCTTCTAGCCCAAACAGAAATGGGATGGAAACCCCACTGGACCTGGGTCCCTGCCTTTAGGCCTCTGTGGCCCTGGTCACTGTATGGCCACCTACAGCAGTGTAGGGAGGAGGGGTCCCAGGGTGCTGCCAGCTGAGGCCTCGCCACCTGCAGCCTGAGAAGGGAAGGGGCGGCCGTCCCGGGAGAGCGGGGACTGGTTTCAGGCCGGGGGACAGCAAAAGCCAACTCCACCTCGTGGGGCCTTTCCCAGCAGAAGGAAGAATGCGAGGGAAGAGAGGAGGAGTAGGCAGAGTCCATGAGCTGGGGAGTCAAGCAAGGGCTGCTGCTGCTGCTGCTGCTGCTGCTAAGTCGCTTCAGTCGTGTCCGACTCTGTGCGTGCGACCCCATAGACGGCAGCCCACCAGGCTCCCTCGTTCCTGGGATTCTCCAGACAAGAACACTGGAGTGGGTTGCCATTTCCTTCTTCAATGCATGAACGTGAAAAGTGAAAGTGAAGTCGCTCAGTCGTGTCCGCCTCTTAGCGACCCATGTACTGCAGCCCACCAGGCTCCTCCGCCCATGGGATTTTCCAGGCAAGAGTACTGGAGTGGGTTGCCATTGCCTTCTCCCCAAGCAAAGAGAAGAGAGTTGCAACAGGGAGAGGAAGTGAGGACAGGAGGAAGAGGTGAGCGGAAGCCAGCGGGCCCAACAACAATCGGAAGAACAAAGAAGCGGTTCCGGTTCGCAGGCCCCGCCGTCCACCGCCCCCCCCCCCCTCACCCCCCAACCGGGTCCTGTGGACCGGTTCTCAGCATCTCAGACTCCCCTCCACGCCTCATCCTCCTGGGAGACCGGCCGGCCCTTCCGAGCAGGGCCTGCCTTCCTTGGCAGCAGACAAAAGGCCATTTCTGAGTTGCACAGAAAGACGTGTTACTTTGCCAGCAGGGCCGGGTCAGGGCTGCCGGGCCCAATCCTCCGGCGAGGGGAGCGCGGGCAGAAGGGGGGCTGTCAATCACCGGGAGCCCTCCTTGAAAGGGGCCCCTTGTCAACTTCCCCCGCCTTTGAAGTGCCTGGGATGGAGGTGCTCAATTAAAAGCCCATCAGTCTGTAAGTAAATCAACGCCTATCAGGCTTGTCACATCAAACAAACGATTATTACCCCAGCCCGCCCACCCCATTAATCTGGCAGTTCCTTCTTGACGGCTCAGGGTCAGGGCACCGTAAATCCTGTCCTGGATTGTAGCCACCTGGATCGGGATGAAAGCGCTGGCGCCACGAGCTCCGTTCCCAGGGTCTCCTGGAGGATGGAGGAGAGAGGAGAACCCAGGGACAGAAAAGGAGGCAGGGACGCGGGGCAACGTGCAGAGGCCTGGAGCCGGACAGAGGGAGACACACACAGAGAGGCAAAAATAAACTGAAGGAGCCAAAAAAAAAGAGATGGAGAGAGCGCCCGAGAGAACGGACCCAGGCAGACATCATTGGAAGACACCCAGAGGGGTTGAAATAGGTGCCATAAAAACTCACCCAGAGCATTAAGAATGAATAGGTGCTTCTAGAAGACAAGGCGTCTGGAGGAAACTTCTGTCACTGGGTTCTGAGCCTCAGTGTCAGAGAGCGATCCGGGTTAGGCTCCTCCCATCCCCAGGGCACCCGCCCCCCCCAACCCCCCCAATGTGGCTCAGCCAAGGGAAGGGGGGTGCTTTGCTGACGGATGGATGCCCTGTAGGGGACATCTCAATATGCAGTGACCAGAAGTGGACTTTGTGCAATGAAAGGATCTGAACAGACAAGCTGGGCTGAGTGTCGAGTTCTGATGCTCTGGTGAGCGAGGCCCCCAAGAATCAGTTTCGTTCCAGGGCATTTCTTCCAGGCTCCGTGGGCTGTGTTGTAGACTCTGCTCCTGAGATCAGGCTCTGGCTTTCCCCAGGGCAGACCCGGAGGAGGAGGCGGGGAGGAAAAAGAGAGGACAGGACAGCTGTGTTTTGAGCTTGAAGGAGCCGCGGGGTAGGAGACGGACTGGGGAGGAGAGAGGAAGGGGGTTAGCATCCGGGTTGGAGGAACAAGGCCTGCTATTTAAGGGACGGCAAGGACAGTCTTTCCCCAGACGTCTGTTCCAGAAGGTGCCTCGAGGCGTCCCTCACCCTGCCTCGTGATGTTGCCTATCTGAAAAGGGCCAGCATGTGCCTCCCCACTGCTGGAGGAGTAATTCCCCAAGGAAAACCGGAGATGGACATGGAGCAGGGGAGACGGAGGAGGGGAACTTCCTTCCCTTTCCCATCACAAAGCTGGATGTTGGTGGTGACTTCTTTTGAAAAAAAAATTTTAATCTACTTTTAATTGGAGGATATGGTGGTGATTTCTTACAAGACAAAAAAAGAAAATCCTGAAGAAGGAAACTGGACCTCTATCTTACTCCCTACACAAAAATCAACTCAAACTGAACTAAGGATTTGAACATGGTACAAACTACTAGATAAAAAATAAATAACCTGCAAGGAGATATTGTACAGCACAGAGAATATAGGCAGTATTTTATAATAATTTTAAATGGAGTGTAAGCTATAAAAATATTGAATAACTACATTGTTCACCTGAAACTAATATAATTTGCAAGTCAACGATACTTCAATAATTTAAAAAAAAAAGTTGAACTTAAGACCTGAAGCTGAAAAACTCCTAGAAAAAGCCTAGGTGGTAAATTCCTTGACATTAGTCTTGGTGATGATTTTCTGGGATTGACCTGGAAAGCAAAGCCAAAAAAGCAAAAATAAGCAGATGGGAACTACAAACTAAAAAGCTTCTGCACTGCAAAGGCAACCATCAACAAAATGAAAAGACAACCCACAGATAAAGAGTTAATATCCAAAGCAACCCACTGATAAGGAGTTAATATCCAAAGCATAAAATAATTCATACAACTCAATAGCAAAAACTCAAACAATCTGATTAAAAAAAATGGGCAGTGAAATCGAGTAGACATTCTTCCAAAGAAAACAAATATTCAACAGGTACATGAAAAGGTGCTCGGTATCACTAATCATCAGAGAAGTACAAATCAAAACCACAAGGAAAAGTCATGTTTTGAGTGGCTGTCATAAAAAAGACAAGAGGTAAGTGCTGGCAAGGATGTGGAGAAAAGAGAACCCTTGTGCATGCTTACTGGGAATTCAATTGGTGCAGCTACAATGGAAACAGTATGGAAGTTCCTCAAAAGTTAAAAATAGAACTACCATGTGATCCAGCAACTCTACTTCTGGGTGTATATTCAAAGGAAATGAAAACAGGATCTTCAGCAGATACCTGAACTCCCATGTTCGCTGCAGCCCTTTTCTCCATAGCTGAGACAAGGAAACCTAAGGGTCCATCAGTGGATAAATGGATAAAGCAGATACGATATCTGTATCTATATATTTATATCTGTAAAATATATAGGTATATTAGCTATAAGATATATAGGTATATATAGAAGGTATATGGGCTTCCCAGTGGCTCAGTGGTAAAGAAGCCACCTGCAATGCAGAAGCCGCAGGAGAGGTGGGTTCAATCCCTGAGTCAGGAAGATCCCTTGGAGGAGGGCCTGGCAACTCACTCCAGTATTTTTGCCTGGAGAATCCCCATGGACAGAGGAGCCTAGCAGGCTACAGTCCATAGGGTCACAAAGAGTCAGACATGATTGAAATGACTTAGCATTCATATGTCAGTTACATCTCAATAAAGCTGGATGGGGGGAAAAGAAAATTCTTGAACATACTCAAGATATTTACAGTCAACCCCAGACTGCATGATAGGAAGTGCTCGCTGCAAATCCCAAAGGCAGGCCACCACCACTGCAGCCACAGGCTTGGACCAGTGGGCAGGGTTTTCTCTCAAGGCAGCTGCCCATCACTCTACCGTAAACTCTTCCTTCTGTCACCAAGACCCAGCAGTACAGCAGCAAATTCCTTATTCCTTTGAGTTGATAGACATGTTGACCCATTGTAAGTGTCAGCCAGACCGTTTGCACAGTTGAGAAATTGGATATAGATACTTTATAGTATGGGAGAATTGTCTGTCTTTCATATTTTCATTCATTCAACCAAAATGTGGTATTTACCAACTTACAGGTCCTTTTCTACGTCCCAGGAATATAGCAATGAATTTGATGGGCAAGGTCAAGGGATATGTACATGCTTTTTAAAAGAACTGGAGTGTTTGAACTCATCTTTATATTGTCTACTTGATGCAAAGAACTGACTCATTAGAAAAGACCCTGATGCTGGGAAAGATTGAAGGCAGGAGGATGGGTGGGGGGGGGGGACTGGAAGAGGATGAGATGGTTGGATGGTATCACCGCCTCGATGGACATGAGTCTGAGCAAGCTGCAGGAGCTACTGAGGGACAGGGAAGCCTGGTGTGCTACAGTCCATGGGGTTGCAAAGAGTTGGACACGACTGAGTGACTGAACTGACTGATGCCCTCATCACATAGATATTTGCTGAGCATGTACTATGTCTATGTAATGTGGACCACAAGGAAGGCAAGGAAGAATCAGAAACTAATTCTGTCCTCCCAGAGGAGAGGTAAGATACACCTCACAAATAAATTGAGTGCATAGTTTAAAGTGTTAGGTGCTATAAGCCAAGAAGGGACAGGAGAAAGTTCAGAGAGAAATGATAATTTATCCAGGTTCCTCCTTTCTTAGTGAAGGTCTGGGATGCAGGCACATGTTAACTGTCCCATCATGGCAACTTTCACATCCACTCCGTAATATGGTACAGTGTGGGATTTATTTATTATTTATTGCTGGTGTTATTGAAGGTAATGACAACATGGTTGATTATCATTGTTACTGAGGATACATCATTATACCCTTCTCTAGGAGGCAGGTGTTAAAACCCTGGAATTCCATTTCAGGCCTTGTTGGGAGTTGGGTATGGTTGAGAACTCCCAGAAATTGGAGATGTGCCTCTCGCAGGAGGCAGAGTGCTGCAGAGGTTAACCAAGTGCGCTCTGAAACCAGACTGCAATTCAAAACCTGCCTTCCGAGGCTGGCTCTCACGCTTGCCTGCTGTGAGGCCACGGGCAAATCACTTGAACTCCCTGTGTGTGTTTCCCCATCTGTTAAATTGGGGTGATCACAGTACCGGCCTCATACGGTTATACGACAATTAAATGCATGTAAAGCATTCACAACAGTGCTCGACAGACAGTGGCATGTATACTCAATAATGCCTGTCATTATTATTGCTCAGCCTCATACAAAGTGGATTCTTGAAGGGACAATCAGCGTGATGCTCGGAGGACACTTATTCAATTAATGCAACTGTCTTCCTGTATTTAAATATCTCTGAAGGTCATTTATATGAATTTAGTTTACAAATTCTTCCTGAGTGCAGCACATGCATTCTAAATATCTGAGTAGTTTTTTTTTTACTAAAATAATTTTGTTCACATTTAATGTAATATATGGTACATACAAAAGGGTATAGGTTTGCATCCGGTATGTAAATTTAAAGCATCTGTGTGCTTTCCTATCCGATTTTCTGGTCTGTCCTCCAAAAGTGACCACTATCCTGAATTTCGTGTTTATTACCCCGTTGCTTAAAAAAAAAAGTATAACATACATCACAGTAAACCTCACAAACTTTCAGTGTCTAACCTGATTATTATATTTTTTAGAAAGTATGCACTTATGTAACTACACCTAGTTCAAGATATGACCTGTTACTGATACTCTAACAGTTTCTCTGACATCCCTTCTCACCCTCTTTCACCATAAGGTAACCACTGTTCTGAATCATGTCACCAGAAGTTGTATGTATTCTTATGTCTGGGTTTCCCTTGTGGCTCAGACAGTAAAGAATCTGCCTGCAATACGGGAGGCCCAGATTTGATCCCTGGGTTGGGAAAATCCCCTGGAGAAGGGACTGGTAACCCACTCCAGTATTCCTGCCTGGAGAATCCCATGGTTGGAGGAGCCTGGCGGGCCACAGTCCACAGGGTGACAGAGGTGCACACGACTCGGCTGAGCCACACTTTCACTTACTTTATCCTTGTGTCTGCCTCCTTTCAGCCAGCATTGCATTTGCGAGATTCATCCATGTTCATCTATCCGTATGTGTTAGTTGCTCATTCTTCTTCACTGGTTGAGGGATATCCCACTGTGTGAATAAACCACCCAGTTTATTCATTCATTCTACTGTTAATAGACATTTGTGTTGTGTCCATTTTTTGGTGGTTATAAATAAGGTGTCCATGAACTTTCCTGCATATGTCTTTTGGCACATGTCTGTACTCATTTTTGTTAGATGTAAGAGGAGTGTAATTATTGTGTCATAAAGTATGAACATATTATAATAGATACTTCCAAGCAATTTTCCCAAGTGGTTGTACCAATTTACATACCGTACCACCAGGACTGTTTGACTTCTAGTTGCTGTATATCCTTGATAGTACTTGGTATTGTTATTTAAGCAAGAATTTTTTAGTCATTTTGGTGAGTGGAGTGAGCTATTTTTCTTGATCTGTATTTCAGTTGCATCTATTAATTTTGGTGCTTCACTGATATTCAGTTCAAAATATTTTCTAATCTCTCTATGTATGGCAAATATCTCCCATTCTGTGTTTGCCTTTTCTTTTTATTGATGTAATTTTTGTTGTTTGTTCAACACGATATTTTACTGTAACTTTTTTTTTTTTACTTTGATCAATGAGTTATTTAGAAAAGTATATTTCTTAATTTCTGGACATCTGGGGGTTTCCTGTTTAAGTTTCTGTTTTGAGTCTCTTGCTCAATTTAACTGTCATCAGAGAATGTATCCGAATGATATTTACCCTTTAAAGTGCACTCGTAGAAGTATAAGAAAAATCTCCAAATTGTGGAGTGCATTTTCTTCCTTGATTCTGTCAGTTTTTGCTTTATATATTTTGAAGCTATCTTATTATATGTGTACAAATTTGGAATTGCTATATTTTTCTGTTTTATCAACCCCTTTTTCATTAGGAAATATTATTCAGTAAAGCTCCTTGCCTTAAACTCTACTTCATCTGATACTTGTCTAGATACACCATCTTTCTTTAGTTAATCTTTGCTTTGAGTATCTTTTTCCATCCATCCTTTTAGTTTCAATCTTTTCCAAGTATCTATTGCTCTATAACAGAGCACCTCAAAACTTGGTGGACAAACCAACACCTCTTTTGTCTCTGTCATAGGTTTTTTGGGTCAGGAGTTTGGATAGAGCATAGCAGAGATGTCTCATATCTGTTCTACGATGTCTGGAGTTGTGGCTGGGAACACCTGAATGATTGTGGGCTGGAGTTATCTGATGACTTTTTCACTTACTGGCTGGTACTCAGACCAGGATAACTGGAGGCTGGGCTCAGTGAGGACTTTCTGTGTAACTTGGGCTATCCTGGAAGCCTCTGGGCAGTCAGGCTGCTTATACAGTGGCTCAAAGCTCCGAGAGTGAGCATTTCACTGAATAAAGACAAATTTGCATAGACTTTTATTACCTAGCCTTGAAAAAATCGCAGTGTTATTGCTGCCATTATTTATTGATTGAAGGAGTCACAAGCCTGTCCAGACTAGGCAGGGGAGTTAAACCCCCACTTCTTAATGAGAGGAGTGCAAAAAGATTTGTGACTAGGTTTTAAAACTGTCACACAACTTTTCTTCCTGTATTTTTACATTTTAAGATGTGTTACTTGTGTGTTGCATATGGCTGGATTTTATTTATTTTTATCCAGTCTCATGATTTTTGTTTTCTAATTGGAGACTTTGGTCCATGTATATTTAAAGTAAATATTGATACTAAGGTTTAAACTGATCTTACTGTTTACTTCCTATTTGCTCCATGTGTCTTTTATTAAATTTGTTCTCCTTTCTTTCCTCCTTTGGATTAATCATGCATTAAAAAATTATTCAATTTCCCTGTTCCATTAGCTTGTTATTGGTACATTATTTTTATCATTCTCTAATGATTACCCTAGAGATTGCAGCATGTACCATTATTTTATTATAACCTACCTTAAATGAATATTTGTTTCACATCCTGGACAATAAAAGAATCTTACAACACTCTAACTCCATTACCCCCTTTCTGTCTTTTGTTCTATTGTTAACATATATTTAATTCTGTTTATATATTTTGAACCCTCCAAAACACTAGTATTATTGTTTTATATGGTAAGTAAATATTAATTTAGATTTGCCCATCCATTTTACATTTTTGGTGTTGTTTATTCCTTTGTGCATTATTACATTTCTGTCTAGAATTATTTACTCTGCCTGAAAAATCCTTTTAGTGTTCCATATACTACTAATTAATTCTCTCAGTTTTTCATTGCTTGAATATATCTGTAGTATGTCTTCTGAAGATTATTTTCACTGAGCATAGAATTTTAGGTTAGCAATTACTTTCTTTGACCACTTTAAAAATTTCCTTTAACTGTCTTCTAGTTCGTATTTTTTTCTATTGCTTTTAGCTATCAGCTTTGTTGTTGCTCTTTTGGGAAAAAAAATGTGGATTTTTCCCCTCCCTCTGGCTACTTTTAAGATCTTTGTCTTTGGTTTTCAGTAATTTTCCTGTGATTATCTAGGAATAGTCTCTGTATTTATCTTGCTTGGAGTTTGCAGAAAATCTTTTTTTCCCTTTTTTTTTCAGATTAAAACATTAAACACTTATTTTATATTGGGATATAGCTGATTAACATGGCAGATTAAAACATTTTTAAATTAAAATTTAAAAATTGAGGTAGCATTGGTTTATAATATTATAGAAGTCTCGCGTGTTCAGTGTTATATGTCTAATTCTGTACATGTGAGTGTGCTCACCACCAAAATTCAGTTTCCATCTGTCCCCATTCAGGTGATCCACTTTGTTCATTTCACCTTCCCTCCCCCTGCCCCTCTAGTCACCGATACTCTGTTCTCTGTTTATATGTGTTTGTTTATGCTTGATTTGTTCATGTTGAATAATTTTTGTTTGTTTAGTGTTTGAGTGAAATCACACTGCACCTGTCTTTTTCAGTCTGACTTATCAATACTTCAATTAGCATAATACACTCTTTGTGCTAAGCCACTTCAGTCGTGTCTGATTCTGTGAGAGCCTCTGGACAGTAGCCAGCCAGGCTCCTCTGTCCATTGGATTCTCCAGGCAAGAATACTGGGGTGGATTTTGCCATGGCCTCTAGGGGATCTTCCTGACCCAGGGATTGAAAGCGTTTCTTACGTCTTTGCGGGAGACCGGGGTTCGACCCCTGGGTTGGGAAGATCCCCTGGAGTAGGAAATGGCAACCCACTCCAGTATTCATGCCTGGAGAATCCCTGAAGGAGCCTGGTAGGCTACAGTCCATGGGGTCGCAAAGAACTGGACACGACTGAGCAACTTCGTTTTCGCTTTCGCTTACGTCTCCTGCATTGGCAGGCAAGTTCGTTCTCAGTACTGCCACCTGGAAAGCCCAAGACATGTGGGATATTAGTTCCCTGACCAGGGATTGAACCAGGGTCCTGGCACTGAAAGTGCTGAGTCCTAACCACTAGACCACCAGGGAATTCTCTCTATTCAACTCTTTTCTTTCTTGTTTATTTTTTGGCCCAATTTGTTACAATATTGCTTCTGTCTTATGTTTCGTTATTTTCTGTCTCTATTTTTTGGCCATGAGGCGTGTGAGATCTTAGCTCCTCAACCAGGGATCAAACCTGTGCTCCCTGCAATGGAAGGCAAAGTTTTAACCACTGGACCGTCAGGGAAGTCCCTATTGAGTTCTTAATGTCAGTAATTTTCCTGTTTTCATTTCAAATGTGTTTCCATTTGACTCTTTCCTGAACAGATTCCAGTTCTTGGGTAATATTCTCTGTTCTTTCTCTTCCTTTTTTTTGTGGAATGCATAAATAATAACTGTTAAAATTTTCCCATTAGATAACTAATATCTGCACCATTGTTTTTTCTGTTTATTTATTTATGTATTTTTCTTCTTGGTTTTGAGTCAGTTGATCGTATCTCTTGCCTGGTTATTATGTTTCTAAGATTCATCTGTGTTGTTGCAAGTAGCTGTAATATAATTCATCTGTTTTCACTAATTTCTGATAGTTCACAGTGTGACTGGATCACAGTTTGTTTCTTCTGTTGGCTCATTGAAGGTCATGTGGTTTGTAGAATCATTAAAAAAAGCATTCACTTTAAGTTTCTTGAAGCCCTTTAAAATAATTAATTCTGCAGTGATTTTGAGCTAGAGAGCCAGCCTGCGCAGTGTGTTTTGACCACGCTGGCAATGGACCCTTTCAGTGATGTAAGTACCAAAATGTGCTATGAATACTATTTCTCCATGATGGTCTTACTCTGTATCCCCAAATAAGCCCAGTAAAATTTCAAAACTGTTTATTTGCAGTTGCGTTGGCCACGTGGGTGGGTAGTTGGCTTCAATTTGAGGGCGCGGAAATCACGAGCTGGGCAGATGAGCTCATTCTCTGCAGGGTAAGATGGAGGCCACTTGATGGAACCAGGTTTATTTAGTCAGTCTCTTCAAGAGGCCATGAACGAAACTGGAATAAAAACTTAGGAGGCTGGTGTCTGAGCATGCTTCTAGTCTCCTGGGAAGCAATTCCAGCTCCAAAGTTCATGTGTATCATCTAAAGTCCTTGAGACAGTTTTTCAAAGTGTCTGAGGGAGACGCTGGGTGTTTTGTTGGAACCTGGGAGTGTGGAGGCCGGGTGGGGGGATAGAAAGAGTGCAGAGAACTTTCACACTGATCTGGATTTGAACCCTACTAGATGTTTACAGCGATGACTTATTTAGCTTCCTTTTTTGATTCTCTCATCTCTAAAATGGGCATGCTGGTACCTTTTAAATTGGATTCTTGTGAGAATTGTATGCCAAATTATGTTAAAGATAGGGATTTCCCAAGTGGTGCTAGTGGTAAAGATGCCACCTGTCATTTCAGGAGACTTGGGTTTGATCCCTGGGTTGGGAAGATCCCCTGGAGAAGGGAATGACAGACCAGTCCAGTATTCTTGCCTGGACAATTCCATGGACAGAGGAGCCTGGTGGGGTACAATCCATGGGCTCACGAAGACACAACTGAAGCGACTTAGTGCACACGCATATTATAGATGACTGGTGTAATGCCTGGAAATAATTAAAAAAAATTTATTTACTTATTGGCTGTGCTGGGTCTTAGGTGTGGCATATGGGATCCTCTATCTTCATTGCACCACTTTAGTTGTGGCATGTAAGCTCTTAGTTTTGGCAAGTGGGAACTAGTTCTCTGACCAGGGATTGAACCTGCGCCCCCTTCACTGGGAACACGAAGTCTTAGCCACTGGACCACCAAAGATGTCCCATGCCTGGCAATATTAGGTGTTCAATATAAGGTAGCTCTGTATTATTGCAGTCACTCATCATTACTGTCACCATTATTATGCAGGAAAGCTTCAGCCATGAGCAAGGCTCTAGGACCTCTCAGGGGCAGGCAATCTCCGCTGCCCTGCTATTCGATCTGGTAAGCTTGTGGTCCTGGGCAATTGGCTTGGTCCCTTACAAAGAGGGAAGGAGAAGGGCTCTAACTGATTAGGAATGGGGAGAATCAGATTTAGGGCAAAGCCTGCTATAACAGAGTCAAATGTCTACAAACTGACAATCAAGTTGAAGAGGAAGACAGGTTATGCCACCATTCATACAGGGGAAATCCACACATGGCAGAAGATTTTCATCGATGGGATGGGGCTTAAGCTTGTCACTGAATCCAACTGGTTTTTAAATCGTTGACAGCTGATATCTGCATAGACTAAGAAGAGAACCAGTTTAGGGAACCTACCTGGTACTAGGGAGATGAACTAATGATGGACCAATTCAAGTTTGGTTTTGTGCTCTGGTTCATGGCAGGGGTCCACGGAGCAAGGTTCTGATCAATCATTTTCTAACGTCATGCTTGTTCATGTGTTGGATCATTTATTCATGAAACATTTTTATGAAACATCTCCCATGTGACCAGCACACTGTTAGGTGCTGTGGGGAATACAGAAAGATATATATGTGTATATATGTGGAGTGAGCCTTGAGTTCGGCAAATTCCTTTCTATGGCTTATATATGGGGAAGTAGCTATAAAACATGGAATAAAGTGGTGAGGTCATAAGGTCCTAAAAGAAGTGCAGATGAGTTTTTCCTGGTGGCCCAGTGATAAAGAATCCACCTGCCAATGTAGGGACACAGGTTCGATCCTTGGTCCGGGAAGATCTCACATGGCATGGAGCAGCTAAGCCTACGTATTACAACTATTAAGCGTGTGCTCTAGAACCTGGGAACTGCAACTACTGAGCCCATGTGCACTAAAGCCCATTCTCCACCACAAGAGAGGCCACTGCAAGGAGAAGCCTGCACACGGCAACCGGAGAGTAGCCCCTGCTAGCTGCAGCTAGAGAAAAATCCTGTGCAGCAATGAAGGCCCGGCACAGCCATAAATAAATAAAAATAAATTAATGACATTATTAGAAATGTGCAGGTTAAATTTTAGAAACGTTCAGAAGAAGAGAAGACATTACTTGTAGGTGGATAGTGTGAGGTCTATTCTTGTTGCCTCCAATCTCACCCTTCTCCATTTAATTCTTTTTGTCATCGCCACCCTAATCATTCTAAAATACCCCTTTCGGCAAGCCCAGCTTTTTCTTAAAACTCTGAAATGATTTTCTGTTTCCCACTGAACCGATTTCAAAGTCGCTTTCAGATTGTCTTAATATCTCTAGCTCTGCAGGTATGATTTATTCCTTCTCCTTGGATGAGGGTTGGAGGGATGGGGGTAATGTCAATTGCCTGGCATACTTTCGGCCTTCCATGTGTAGCCTGTGATTGTGGCCTCAGTGTATCTTCCCTTGGGAATGTTGTCTGTGGGAGTCTTTTTTCTTGTTGATGCCTTGGGTTGTGGAGTGCCCATGGTACAATCCTGTGCTTTCCTCCATGTGTTTGTGTACTGTAATGAATTAGAGTTTTTATGCTCAAGAGGCAAAGGACTTCCACACTTGGCCTTTGAGCTGTAGCCTGAGTGAAGAGTGGACAGTCTGGCTTCTGTTGGTGGATAGATAGCCCAGGTTCTACCAGTTCCTAATTTCACGTAGGGAGCCTGGCTCCTGCTTGTGGGCTTTCTGACCTTGACTTGGCATTTGAGCCTCAGCCTCTGTAGCTTGTGTAGCTTATGTTTTCCTGAAGACCTGGAGGCTTTAGGTGGCTCACTCCCTATTATCTGTATCTCTACCCCCAATCTGACTTCTGACCAAATCCCAGAGTGGTTGGCTCTTGTATTCAGTTGCCCAGTATCACCTCTATTTGGTTGTCAGGCTTCCCTGGTGGCTCAGCTGGTAAAGAATCTGCCTGCAATGTGGAAGACCTGGGTTCAATCCCTGGGTTGGGAAGATCCCCTGGAGAAGGGAACTGGCTACCTACTCCAGTATTCTGGCCTGGAGAATTCCATGGACGATACAGTTTATGGGATCGAAAAGAGGTGGACACGACTGAGTGACTTTCACTTTCACTGTCATGCCATCTCATGTTTAATGTGTTCAGAACTGGACTCCTGATGTGTTCGTACATGTTAATACAGAAGGAGAAGAAGGCAGAAGAGGATGAGATGGTTGGATGGCATCTCACTGAAATGGACATGAACTTGAGCAAACTCCGGGAGATGGTGAGGGAGAGGGAAGCCTGGCATGCTGCAGTTCATGGGGTCTCAAAGAGTCAAACACGGCTTGGCAACTGAGCAACAACAGCATTAAACATCCCATGAATAAAGGCTTATTGAGTGCCTGTTTCTTAGTGCCACTTTAACAGCTGTGATCTGATTTATGCTGTTAACTATATATACATTAGAGCTATATGGGTCCATACATGGCATAGCATGTGTGTGCGTGTAGACCATAGTTATCTGGGTTGACTCAGATGTGCTTTGCTTTAGATAATCTGACAACCTCAAGATTTACAAGAAAGCACTTTTGGGATAATAGCAGTCCTGATGCCAAGAGATCCTTGTTGCATGGTTTGGCCTTACTTATTATGAGAGGGCAAGTAATTCGCACAGCTTCTCTCCCGCTCCAGACCCTTGAACAGTATACTCAACACTCTACATGCATCAGAATCCCTTGGGGTTCTTGTTAAAAAGACTGCTTTTTGGACACCCTCAAGCTAAACTTTCTATGCTGGCGCCTAGGGAATAGGACTGACAAAGGCGTATTTTTTGATTGTTATTAAGTAACTTTTACTTTCATTAGAAGAGGGTAGCAAAGACTCCCAGCAGATTACAGAATATAGAAGAAAGTCTTTTCTTGCTGCTTTACAGTTCTCTGAAGCAGCATAATCCAGCTGGAACCAGAATCTGTGTTTCTTGTTTCATAGGGCTGAAAAGAACTGAAATTGAATGTCACAGAATTGTGAGGTAATCCACCCTAAAATGGCATCCGTCAAATTGTCCAACCTCAAGCAGTCAGTATCCTATTTCTAGTTTTCTTCAGGCTTACTAACTTGAATACCTTTGTTTTCTACTATTTTTTCACATTGTGTGCGATTTTTGAACTTGGTATATGACATGGATCATTTTCCTTTCTCATTTTCATATTAAAACAGTCTGAGCTTTCATTCTTTCACGTTTGGATTTTTTTTCATTCTTTTTACTAGCCAGAAAGGCATATTTTTAATGTGTTCTTCAGGTTATTATGATTATTTCTTAAAAATTTGGCCCCATTATGTGGCAGTTCCCCAACCAGGGATTCGAACCATGTCCCCTGCAGTGAAAGTGTGGAGTCTTAACCACTGGATCACCAGAGAAATCCTTTCAGGTTATTCTTAAGTGCACTGTGATTTGAGAACCACTGCCTGAGTCCATTTTCTCCTTTGGCAAGTCATTTGAAATATTTATGGGAGAGACTATTCCAAGGAGCTCAGAAAAGAGGGGGCTGACTTGCAGCCACCCCTTTCCACACTGAGGTTGCCATGAACGCCACGGGGACCTGGTTTGGCCACATTCAATGCCTATGTCCATCTTGCCGAGTATGGCTTTGGACCCTACTAGAACTTTCCAGAATTACCATTGCTACTTAGGCATTCTTTTCCGTGCTTTTCATCTTGTTGGTCTAACCACGTAAATGTCAGCAGAGGATGATGAACCTTATCATTAACATTGACCAACTGTCCTGGTTTGCCCCAAATTGAGAGGTTTTGTGGGATACAGGGGTGTCAGTGTCCAAGCCACAGAGGTCCCGGGCCAACTAGGATGAGTTTGGTCAGCCTAAGAAATGGGTCCTGCAGACCTTATGTGTCGAAACGAATGCTTTAGGAAATAACAGATTTGAAATCCACGCGGGTTATAAAATAAAGGAGCCCAGTGTGGGATGAAATGTATCCTGGGATTAGTCAGATTTGTGGTAGACGACTGGGCAGTTCACGACGTTCAAGAGCAGGCAGATCCTCCCATGTAGCCGCCCTGTGGGAGGAGGTGGCCCCTCGTCTTCCAAGTCATGCTGGGCTGGCCACAGTGGTGGGAACAGCACATCTGGAGTGAGGAAGTTCTGTTTCCGAGCTCTGAGAGGAAGCTGCTGGTCAGACTCGACAATGAGTTGCCTGGTGCCTTGTTCCATGTTCCTGAGTTGTGGTGAGGGTGATGGGAGCGCCGTGAGGAGGTCAGGGTCAAAAAGAAGATGGCTGCCGGGGTCAATCTCCTGACGCGGCTTGAACACGCAGTCTTGACCCCGTAATCAGCCGGGTCCACCCAGCTCTGCCTTTCACCTGGAACATTCCTAGCCAGGTTTGGGCGCTCTGGAGTCCTCTTACCCTATTCCTGTCAGGTATAGGAGAAGGCAGGGGATAGGTGTCTCTGCTGTTTCCAGGCACAAGTCCTTCTTCCATGGGAGCAGGAATTCCTTTACAGTCTTCATCTTGTGTGCTGTTTGAGTTTTTCTTTTCTTGAAAATGATTTTCTTTTGTATTTTTCCATGGGAAATGTCAACAAGGCTTCTCAGAGTAAACTTGTTTTGTGTGTGAGTATGTGCACGTGCATGGGCAGGGTTGTGAATGGGCTGGAAAAAGATCCACCACTGATTGGGTGGGCTCTTGATGGCTACTGCTTTACCAGCCATTGCATCATTCAATTCTCAAGACAATCCTGAGGGTAGTAAGGATCCTTAAACATGCTTAAGCTGGCACACGTGTAAGTGGACAGCTTGTAAGTGGCAGAGTCAAATGCAGTTCCTACCTTTGACCTCAATGAACTTCTCCACACAAACGAATCATGTTGTTTGTTATGTCTGTAAAGCTAATGGGAAAGTAGAAATTCTATAAATATTTGGCTAATCTGATTACAGAACCAGCCACGCTGGAAATTCAAGCAAAAGAATGATCTCTGGAGATCTGTGTTATTTAGGTTTTTTCCCTCTGTCCAGAGTTACTTTTTGCCTTCATGGTCTTCCTCACCTTCTTACACACACTGGAGACCATGACAATGATAGTAACGGCCGTACAGCTGGCTCTGTGATGATAAAGGACATTGTCTCCCAACCTAATGAAGCTAGCAAAGGTTTTCTTTTGAACCCAATGCAACTGTTTTTGTTTCCTTGTTTTCTAGTCCATTCTTTCAAGAACAGTGTGCATTTTGAAATTAACACTGTAGACTGATTTTATCTGGGAATTCCCTAGTAGTCCAGTGGTTAGGACTCTAAGCTTCCATTACAGGGGCCATGAGTTCATTCCCTGGCCAGGGGACTACCCCACCCCCCGCCACGCTATGCAAGGTGTGGCCAAAAAAACCCCACAGAACTCCCTAAACTGCTTTTATCATTTAAAATCTTGTTTAGAAGTAATTTCACTACACAGAAGCTTGAATTAAGCATTTACCTTTCCAGATAGAGACTTTCTTTTTGCAGATGCTGCCTGCCAATTTGTATGAGGACCAACCTGTGTAAAAAGAGATTATTTTTTTTAAAGCTTTTTCATTTCCTACTTAAAAATGGGCAACCAACCAAGAGTAGTGTTTGAGTGTACTGCCTTATCATTTCCCTATAATCAAAAGTGTGTAAAATAATTGTGATATGATTCTGATGATGAAACTTTGTATTTTATATTGTGCTTACAAATGAGTCTGTGTCTGTGTAGGGGTTTAACTGTGTACCGGTGCATGCATGTACACACACACACACACACACACACACACACACACACAGATCCAGCCCTGCTCCTTTCCTCCAAACACCTGATAGTAATAACTCTTCCCTCCGTCTTGGAGACTGGGGAGAAACACAGTCCCTCTTTCCAGGGTTCTGATGCTCCAATGGGACGTTGGGACACACTGCCTGTCAGTTTCACAAGGCATTGCTGCCTGTGATTTTCCCTTTGCAGGAAGAGGAACTCTGGTCCCACCTCGCTTCTCCGTCTCCGTTGACTGTGACCAAGCAGCTTGTGAAGACTGCGAGTCTTTCTCCCGGTGTCAGGAAGTGCTTCAGCGGACAATTTCATCTTTTTCATTTTGCCGGTGTCCCCTGTTCACTTTCAGGATTTCAGAACAAAGCTCTTTGGGTAATACGGTAAGTGTGGGGAGGAGTGATGACACCAGTTTTTGTTTTTTATAAATATATAAAATAGATTTATTGAGGTATAATTCACCGCTTGTTAAGTGTACACTTTGGTGAGTTTAGTAAATTTATTGTGCAACCTTCATGACAATCCAGTTCTAGAACATTTCTCTCACCCCAGCATCACACTGTGGGGCATACCCCAGAGTCTCTTGGCACCCATTTAAAGCGCATCTCGACTCCCGGCCTTAGTCCCGGGCAACCACTCAACTACCTTCTGTTTCCAGAGATTTACCCTCTTTAGAACTGTCTTACAAATGAGATCATATAATATTTATTCTTTTCTGTTGGCTTCTTTAACATATATTTTTTGAGATTCATCCATATTTTTGCAGGTAACAATACTTCATTCCTTTTTATTGCAGAATTTATAGATAGGATTTTGTTATATGGCTATACCACATTTTGTTTATCTGTTCATCTGCTGATAGACAGTTGGGTCATTTCCACCTTTTAGCTGTAGTGAATAATGCTGCTGTGAACATGGGTGCACAAATATCTCTTTGGGCCCCTGCCTTCACTTCCTTTGAGTGTATCTCTAGAAGTGGAATTACTATATCACATTGTAATTCTATTGAATTTTTTGAGGAATTGCCAAATTGCCATCTTTTTTTTTTTTTCAAATAGCAGCTGCACCATTTCACGTTCCCATCAGCAATGCACAAAGGTTCTAATTTCTCTACGTCCTTGCCAACACTTTTTTATTTTCTGCTTTTTAAAAATTTATTTTATACAGGCCATCCTAATGAGTGTGAAGTGGTTTCTCATTGGGGTTTTGATTTGCATTTCTCTAATGATATTGAACATCTTTTCAAATGCTTATTCGCCGTTTGTATATCTTCTTTGGAGAAGTGTCTATTCAAGTCCTTTGCCAACTTTTTAATTGGAGTGTTGGTTTCTTTGTTGTTGACTTGTAGAAATTTTTCATATATTCTGAATATCAATCCTTTGTCAGATGTATGACTTGCAAATATTTCCATAGGTTTTCTTTTCACTCTGTTGATTGTGTTCTTTGATTCACAAAAATTTAATTTTGATAAAGTCCAACTTCTCAATTTTTTCTTTTGTTGCCTGTGTTTCTGATGTTATAGCCAAGAAATCATTGCCAAATCCAGTGTCATGAAGTTTTCCCTCTGTGTTTTCTTCTAAGAGTTTTATATTTTTAGTTTTTTCACATAGGTCTTTCATCTATTTGAATTAGTTTTGCTATATGGTGTAACGTAAGGGTCCAACTTCATTTTCTTGCACGTGGCTATGTTCCCAGCAATATTTGCTGAAAACTGTTGAGTGGTCTTGGCATCTTTGTTGTAAATCATTTTCCCATATGCTAGGGTTTATTTCTGCGCTCTCTGTTCTATTCCACTGGTCTATTTTTCTGTCTTTATGTTAGTGCCACACTGTTTTGACTATCATAGCTTTGTTGTATGTGTTGAAATCAGGATGTGTGAGACCTCCTCCAACTTTGTTATCCTTTTACAAGATTGTTTTGGCTTTTCAAGTTCCCCTAAGATTCTACATGACTATAAGATGAAGTTTTCCATTTCTGCAGAAACATTTTTGGGATTTCAATAGACTGTCCTAAATCTGTAGATGGCTCTGAGTAGTATTGACATCTTACCAATACTGTCTACAAACAGGCATATCTGCCCAATTCTGTGTCTTCTCTAATTGTTTTTAGTAATGTTTTGTAGCGTTTAGTGTACAAGCATTTTGCCTTCTGGTTAAGCTTATTCCTAAGTATTTTATTATGTTTAATGTTATTGTAAATGGAACTGTTTTCATTTCTTTTTTAGATTGTTTATGATAGTGTATGGTAATGCAATGGATTTTTGCATTCCTTTCATAACTTTTAAGACATTGATCCACTATCATTTGACATCTGGGATTTCTTTTGAGAAATTCAACCCATTCTTTATATGCATCTGCTCCCTCCAACCCCACCTTGACCCATGGACTTTTAATGGATTATCTCTTTATTGTTAATGTTTGAAATTTCACAGTGGTGTTCTTAGATGTGGATTTTTTTTCATTCACTATGCTAGTCGCTCAGATAATTCTCATGTTCTCTAGTTCTAGGAAATTTTATTTAATTTTTCCATTCATAATTTCTTTCCCATGAATTTTCCCTTCTATTCTATGAAATTCTTATTATTTGGATTCTTATTCTTTGGATTTACAAGTATTTGTATCTTTTCTGATTCTATTTTCTACTTTATTGCCATTTAGTTATAATTTATGGGAGACTTCTTTACTTTATAATTTTAATCCTTTTGAATAATGTTATTTTGATGATCAGTTTTAATTTTAAGAGCTCTTTCCTACTTTCAAGCTGTGCATTAATAGCACTAATACCTTTTTAATAACATCTTGCTTCTGCTTTATGGATGAAAAATAATCTTTTCTTTCTGAGAATATTATTGCCTTGTCTATTTTCCTTCCAAATTATTTTCCTTTCTGTTGCATCTTCTGCTGAAAGGATTTCCTTAGGGGTCTGATGATCCTTAGCTCTCTGTCCCTGTTTAATTGGAGTTGTTTGTGATGAGGGGGAGGAGGATTGGGTTGCCAGTGACCTTTTCTACAGCATTCTTTTATTGTCAGTATGTAGAAGTCTTTTTTTTTTTTCCTTACCAGAGAAGTACCATCCAGTCTCTTGCCTCAGAATTCTGTTGATGTGTGTGAGGTTGTACTTGGCTGCCTGCACTTTTGAAATAGAGCAGGAATGGGTGGACGGTCCTTCATATATAAAGAGTCGACTTTCATAGAATTTTCTTATTTTCACCATTTGTCTAGCTCTTGTCCTTTGATGTGAATTTGTAATCTCCTTAGTTTAATTTTTTTCGGAGAAAGACTGTTAGCTTCCTTGAGTAGTAGGGAAGGCAGATGCTTGGCTATTCACCTTGGTGCAGAGTCCTGGGACGTCCATGTGTTCCCAATACAGGCTTCCAGTCACTTCCCTTCTTTTCACCCTGACTCCCACACCCTCAGGTTTGTTGGCTGGAAGTTTGTGTGAAAGCTTGGCAGTACCACGCCACTTTGAATATATTGATTTTGTATTTAAATATCTAGTGAGATGAGTCCCTCCTCATTCTTCTGAATTTTCTTGGCTAGTCTCAGACACTTATTTATATGAGTTTAAAAACTCATGAAAAAGAATCTAAAAAAGAATATATATTTATTGCTGCTGCTAAGTCACTTCAGTCATGTCCGACTCTGTGTGACCCCATACACGGCAGCCCACTAGGCTCCCCCATCCCTGGGATTCTCCAGGCAAGAACACTGGAGTGGGTTGTCATTTCCTTCTCCAATGCATGAAAGTGAAAAGTGAAAGTGAAGTCGATCAGTCATGTGCAGCCTTCCAGGCTCCTCCGTCCATGGGATTTTCCAGGCAGGAGTACTGGAGTGGGGTGCCATATTTATTATGTATAACAAAATCATTTTGCTGTACACCTAAAACTATTAACTGTATTTCAATAAAATTTAAAACAAACAAAATTGCAAAGTATTTATATAAATTTGTACAGATCTTTATGTATTCTATAGTAGTTTGTTGTTGTTTAGTTGCTAAGTCATGTCATGTCTAACTCTTGCCACTCCATGGACTGCAGCCCACCAGGCTCCTCTGTCCATGGGATTTCCCAGGAAAAAATATGGGAGTGGTTTGCCATGTCCTTCTCCAGGGGATCTTCCTGACCCAGGGGTGGAGCCTGCGTCTCTTACATCTCTTCTATTGGCAGGCAGATTATTTAACTCTGAGCCACCAGGGAAGCCCGGATAATTTAATTTAGCTTCCCAAATAATTTTGCTGGGGTTCTAATAGAATCTTATTCACTCTTCTATTTCTAGGGACTTGCACAGGGCCTGGATCACATGAAGTTTTCAAAAAAACACATCTGTTAAGTGGAAATAAACCTTTGATTCACATGCCTGGACTCTTTCTGTTAGACCATCCTGTCTGACTTGTGCTCAGATCACAGAGCCAGCCAGAAGCAGAACCAGAAGTGCTCAGATATCATAACTCACCATCCAGGAGTTTTTATACAACACTTGTACCTGTAAAACACTCCTGAGCAGTTATACACAGTCCAGCACAAAGGCCGTGCCAGTGTGAATGGAAGCTCATAAGGCCATGGGAGTCAAATTGCTTTAAAATCCCAAAGAAATATCTCTGCCTGGTCAACCCGTTCCACCAGCATCACACGCTTTGGAGTGGAGGAGCAGGACAGACAGGTGATGCCTCCAACCGATGGGTGCGTTTACGGTGGGGCAGAAGGAATGTTATCAAGCTTATTTATGGTTTCCTATAGGAGGAGCCATATTTCAATGGCATGAACGTGAGTGCAAAAGTAGGATGGTTTATCTGCCACGTCTGATCCATGTGGAGTTTAAGTCATAAAGTTTATTAGTGCCCCTGATTTAATATGACACATTTCCAGTGCAAATTACTCTGAGATCATCGTGTTCATAAAATATGAGAGAGATCTTTTAAGTGTGAGCATAAGTTCTGAATTAGTTTAATAACCCAGTCTGGAAAAAGGCATGTGGTTTAAAACACACCATTATGCACTGGACTCCTGCGTTTCTCTTCCACCCACCCCCACTTCTTGTGACATTTTCAGAAAGCCCTTCTTCGTGTCTTGAGTCAGCCAGGCCTCTTCTCAGAACTCAAGGTTCTCCTTCTCAAGGAGGTTTGGAAGAAGATGTGTTAGCAGGGCCAAGGCAAGGGGGTCTATTCTTCTGTACCCAGGGGCCTTTTGTTTTTAATGGTACCCACCCCAAGGGAATGATTTATTGCCCTCAGTGGGCTAGGAGGTGTGTGAGAGAGCAAGCGGCCAAACCACAACATTGGGAAGGCCACGGTTGCAGGGAGCGTGAACACCCGCCGCTCCATCTTTCCAGATGGGAAAAAAATTACAGCAGCAGGACAGATGCCCCGACTCTCAAATGCACATGATATTACCGTGAAAACTGCGAAACAGAAGCTGTTCTCTTTATCTCATGGCAGTGTAAAACAAAACAAAACAAAACACCAAAATTGTCACTAAGAAAAAAACCATGGGCCCTCCGGTATAACTCAGCCAACAGGAGGTTCAGCCTTCCCTCTTGTGGACAGGCCTGTGACACCCCATCAGAGAAATCTGTGACCCACACTCACCACTCTCGCTCAGATACTGCAGGGCTGGGGCTTACTCCACGCCAACTCACTAACTCACTTCCTGGGCATTCCTGTCTTTTTCCTGGACCTTGTGGTCCCCTCTTGTGCTGCTCAAAGAGGCTGGGGCTGGACTGAGAGGACCCTGAGCCCCCTCTAGACGAGCTCTGGTGCAGCCCTCTGCTCTGTCCTTAATTCAGCCTCCATGCAGAGCCTGGAAACGCCACCTGAGTGCCCAGCGATCAGATCTCTTTCCTGGTTGTGGTGTTCCTGAGTTGAAAAGAGGGCAAAGTGATCCATGTGGATCAGCTCCTCCCAGATGGCTGCCAGCAGCTCAGAAGGGATGCTCTGCCAAGGTCTGAACTGTGCCCTAGGGCACCCTGAGAAGACAGTGTGGTCCGTGTGACAGTGGAGCTGAGTGTAGACAGTAAGGGTAGTCCAGAGGAGGGGTAGATGGCTCTTTTTGGAATAACTAGGACTGAGCTGATCAGAGAAGACCTCACCAAGAGAGTGACAATTGACCAGTTTCTGAAGAAGCGTCCAGGCTTGCCAGGTGGATGACCAGGTGGGCTGGAGAAAGATATTCCAGGGAAGAGCATTCACACAGCACACATGGGAGGTAGCATGGTCTTCAAGGGATCTCACACATGGTTTTGAGTTGCTGTGGCATTAGGTGTGGGGAGAGGCAGTGAGTGGTGGGGAGGTGAATCTGGAGAGGCTGTCAGGGCCTAAATCCCAAGACATCTTTCATGCCAAGAAGCTTGGATTCTGTAGTTGTAGGAAATAGGGAGGGCTGGGAGCACTTTTTTCCCAGATGACATGATCTTTTTTTTTTTTTAAGTTTTTATTAGAGCACAGTTGCTTTACAATTTTCTGCTAGTTTCTGCTGTACAGCAAAGTGTACAGCTATATGTATACATATATCCCCTCTTTTTGGATTTCTTTTCCATTTAGGTCACCACAGAGAACTGAATAGAGTTCCCTGTGCTGTACAGTGGGTTCTCATCCGTTATCTATTTTTGAGGGCTCTAAGGAGAATTATCTGTCAGAAATGTTTGTGAAAACCATAAGGAAATAGTGACAGTCAAGAGGGAGGAGAATTTCAGAAAGGAGTGATGCATCAACTTTGTGTGTGAACATTGGAAAGAAGTTGGGGGGAAGGAGGGCTTCCCAGGTGCCACTAGTGGTTAAGAACCTGCCTGAAATGCAGGATGGGGTTCAATCCTAGGAGATGTGGGTTCAATCCCTGGGTTGGGAAGATCCCTTGGAGAAGAGCATGCAACCCACTCCAGTATTCCTGCCTGGAGAATCCCATGGGCAGAGAAGCCTGGTGGGAGACCATCCATAGCGTTGCAAAGAGTCAGACATGACTGAAGTGACTTAGCACACTTGCACGCATGCATGGGAGGAATGCGCCCCATCCTTGGGTGGACAGTGAGGAAACTTCTAGTGTCCTCAGTAGAAGAGGTTTCCACAGAGAGGTGGGGCCAGAGGGGGCCTGCAGTGGACGGAGGGGTGATTGGAAGGTGAGGAAAGAAAAGCACGAGGTAAAACCAACCTGACAGGAAAGGGAGGAGAGCTCTGGGGTGGGAACTAGAGGCGGTGGTCCGGGGGAGATTTTGTTGGCTGGGTCTACGTCTGCTGGAGGTCACCCGCTGCCCCTGAGTACCCATCACAGCGTCAGATGCATCGTAGGGACCCGGTAACGGGGTGAAGGATGAACGTATTGTGCGCATTTCCTGGAAAAGGCTGAAGCAACATCCCGGATTTGCTCACCAGGGGTTCTTCGCTGTCCAGGGGCGTTCTGGGAACCAGCTGAAGTCATGAGCTCTGTTCCCAATCACGAGCTTTCCTGAAACTCGAAAGGCACCCGGCCAGGGTGTCAACACCTCAGGTCACACCACATCACGCAGAGCCTAATTTGACTTTCAGACTGATGTCAACGTTTTGTTACTTAGCTGAGAAACTCAGTTTGAAGACGACGTTAATTTACATTTGCCCGCGTTCAAATAATGCATTCCAGATCAGAGCAGGCAACGACGACCCCGAGGGAAATCCTGGCATTTCCTGGATGGAAATAAAAAACAACAAACGCTTCCCTGTATGCTGTACACTGTGTGTGTTTTCTGGGCATTCCCTGGGAAACGTTCACCAGCTTATTGGGGAGGGTCACTCCGGGCAGTCATGCAAGAAAAGAGACTCGTACTTTATAACCACGAGGTGATGGAATTGTGATGCAGATGGCATGGTTATGGGCTCCCCAGTTTCAGAACTGCCTCTTCTCAAGGTTAAAATAATATCCCACATAGAGCTGTATAGTAAAAAAAGCTATGGTTTTTCCACTAGTCATGTATAGATGTGAGAGTTGGACCATAAAGAAGACTGAGCGCTGAAGAACTGATGCTTTCAAACTGCGGTGCTGGAGAAGACTCTTGAGAGTCCCTTGGACTGCAAGGAGATCAAACCAGTCCATCCTAAAAGAAATCAACCCTGAATATTCATTGGAAGGACTCATGCTGAAGCTGAAGCTCCAATACTTTGGCTACCTGATGTGAAGAGCCAGTTCATTGGAAAAGACCCTGGTGCTGGGAAGGATTGAAGGCAGGAGGAGAAGAAGGCGATAGAGGACAAGATAGTTGGAAGGCATCACCGACTCAATGGACATGAGTTTGAGCAAGCTCTGGGAGATGGTAAAGGACAGAGAAGCTTGGCAAGCTGCAACTATGGGGTGGCAAAGAGTCAGACGCAACTGAGCAACTGAACAACATAGAGCTGGGCAGGTACCCCAGCTGACTTATGGGGAGACAGGACCCCTGCAGAGCTGGATGCTGAGGCTCAAGACCTTGGTCACAGGGAGAGTGCAATGGCTCAGCTGCTGGGACACCCACTGGGTCTAGGTGTAGGATGAGCCCTCCTGAAAAGGCGGGCCTATTCCGAGCACCCTGGCTCCCCACATGTGAGCTTTGTGTGCATGTGGATGATGGGGGAGGATGCAGAGTCCCTTGATGTCCTTGAGTGTTGTTTTCCAAGCCCACCTCTCTCCCCTGAATCCCAGCCTTGGTTCCAATCACTGCCTTCCCTCTCTGCGTCCCTCTAAGACTGTCCTCGCGGTCCTGCACCTTCTCCCTGCTTCTCTTCCTGCCTTCCAGCATCAGAAGGATGAACAGCTTCTTCCTTTGTGCTCTGTTTCAGTTCTGTTATTCTGTCGCCACCAGCTTTTGGTATGTCTTCCTCTATCCCTAAGCTTCAAGGCTCTGGATCCCATCTAACTCAGGATCTTCAGTGTCAGCACAGCCCTATGGACCCGGCACATTCACTGTACAGATGGATGAATTTAAAGACAGTCCACTCTGGTATTCTTGCCTGGGAAATCCCATGAACAGAGGTACCTGGAGGCCTACAGTCCATGGAGTCGCGAAAGAGTCAGAAACGACTTAGCAACTGAATCAACAACAAGCCATCCTTCAAGGCCCTCCACCTCACTTTCTATTGCCCCTTGGTCAATTTCTTTCAGATTTATGAGCTCTCAATTCTTGCCTTTGTTTCAACCAACATCTCCTGAACATCTATTATGGTATTTGGTGCCAGGAATAAATTTGACTAGATTCCTGTCCTCAAGACATTTTATGACTAGTTGAGAATTTAGGTAGGCTAATCAACCACTGAGTGAGACAGATGCTGTTGTAGAGAAACAGTTGCAAAATAATAAAGGCCATTTTTAATAACGTTCAAAAATTTATTTTAGTGAAGGTTTTATCACTTTGGTGCTAGAATGAAATTTTAATGGAGCTGAATGTAAAACCCTGAATTTGCTGTTCTGTTGCATCATAGATTATACATATTTTTTCTAAATTAGAAAATAATGTGCTCATTATAGAAATTCAGAAAAACATAAAAGAATAAAAGAGAAATAAATTTATTAACCTATACTCAGAGATAACTACTGTTAACTTTTGAATGCATATAGTGTCTTTTTTTTCTGGATAAACAAGACATAAAACTGGAATTCTGAAAGTTTTCATTCTTTTTTCCTCTTTTATTACAAACACTTTGTCATTGAATATTACAAAAAATGGATTATCAATGGCTATATAATGTGATTGTGCCATGGTGAAAATAAAAAATTTTCTACTTTGCTTTGGATTTAGAATATTTCCAATTTTTCTTTATTATAATTAGTAGTGAAGTTTTTGTACAAAAACCTGTGTTGTTTACCTATTTTTTTCCCTTTGGGATATTCATCTTTTTCCTATCGAATTTTCAAAGCCCCTTTACATGTTAAGAATATCCATCTTCTAACATATCTATGACAAATAATTTTCCTGGTTTGTGTTTTAATTTTGCTTAGTATCAGATTTTTAAAGCCAGGAAGGATCTCTGAGGAACTTAAAGTGAACTTTTTCTCTTGAAAGTCAGAGAACCAGGGACTTCCCTGGCAGTTCAGTGGTTAAGACTCTGGGCTTCCTCTGCTGGGGGATGTGGGTTTCATCCTTGGTTGGGGAAATAAGATCCCACAAGCTGAGTCGTGTGACCAAGAAAAGGAAAGCAAGAAAACGAAAGTCAAAATATTAAAAATAAAATATTTAGGTGCCTTTCAAATGGTTCACTGACTTGGCCACAGATCATGCCTAGAACCTGGGGCCCTGGGCTCTCAGTGTTAGGAACTCACGGTGTTTCCTCCAGCAGCATATCAGTACTGACTGTACAAAGCTGCTCTTTGCTTTCCAGTGGCTTCATTTGTATTGGTTTGGCCTTTCTAACCTGGAGGGCAGGGATGATCTCTTATGCCTGGTCTCCGTCTGATTCCCTTCCCCTGCTTCCTGCACACAGCTTGGCACACAGTTAGGAATGGAGCAGTTGCTTAATAAATACTTGTTGGTTAATACACTTTATTTTTTTTTATTGAGGTATAGCTGATTTACAATATTGTATTAGTTTCAAGTGTATACCATAGTGATTCAATATTTATAGATTATACCCAAAGTAAAGTTATAAAATATTGGCTATACTTTCCTATGCTGTTACAATATATCCTTGTAGCTTATTTATTTTATACATAGTGGTTTGTACCTCTTAATCTCATACCCTATCATGCCCCTCCCCTCATTCTCCTCTCCACTGGTAACCACTAGTTTGTTCTTTGTATCTGTGAATGTTTCTGTTCTGTTGTATTCATTCATTTATTTTTTTAGATTTTGTGTGTATGTGATAACATACAGCATTTGTCTTTCTCTGGCTTATTTCACTAAGCAATACATTCTAGGTCCATCTATATTGCAGATGCAAAATCTCATTCATTTTTATGGCTGAGTAATACTCTATTGTAGGTGTACATACACACACTATAACTTTTTCTTTTCTTTTTTTTTTTTGGCCTCACAGCTTGCAGGATCTTAGTTTCCTGACCAAAGATCAAAGCTGGGCCCCAGCAGTGAAAGTACTGTATCCTAACCACTGAATATCCAGGGAATTCCCTATACCATATCTTCTTTATCATTCATTCATTGGTGGACACAACTTGCTTCCATATCGTGACTAGTGTAAATAATGCTGCTATGAACACTGGGAGCGTGTATCTTTTCAATTGGGAATTTTCTTTTCTTCAAATATATATCCAGAAGTGGGATTGCTGGATCATATGATAGTTCTAATTTTCATTTTTTGAGGAACCTCCATACGGTTTTCCATAGTGACTGCACCAATTTACATTCCCAACATCAGGGTACAAGGGTTTATTTTTCTTGAGATCCTTACTAACATTTGTTATTTGTATTCTTTTTAATGATAGCCATTCTGACAGGTGTGAAGTGATATTTCATTGTGGTTTTGACTTGCATTTCTGTTGACTAGTGATGTTGAGTGCAATACACTAGTTTTTAAAGTTCAGTTCAGTTCAGTCGCTCAGTTGTGTCTGACTCTTTGCAACTCCATGGACTACAGCACACCAGGCTTCCCTGTCCATCATCAGCTCCCAGAGCTCACTCAAACTCATGTCCATCGAGTCAGTGAGTTTTTAAACAGGTACCAATAATAATAATAATAACACAAAGTGTCTCCTTTGAGGCTTATAACAAATCTATGAAGAAAGCAAGGCTGATGTGGCCATCCCTGTGTGACAGATGAGGAAACTGAGGATCTGAGAATTTAAGGGAATCCATCCAAGATCTCACATCTATACCATGGCAGAATCAGGACTGCAGTAAAGTTCTCCTAACTTCAAAGGCTTAGTTATCTCTTCTATACTGAGCTGTCCCTACCACAGGCTCTCTTGTTCTGGCCCACAAACCTCAACAGGGGTAAAAGGTGAGCAGTTGTTTTTGATACTTGGGTTGGTTGAAGAAGAGGCTGGAGGCCTATGGTCACCCCTTGTCATACAGGAGCCAGGAACTTGGAGTTAGGGCTTGACCAAGTGCTCAGATCAAGGAGTCTTGATCAAGCCCTTGAAGAGGAACCAGTTGGATGAGTGTGAAGTTAAAATCGGCCTCATTGAGGTAAAATACAGATAAACATAGGGATTCCCAGGTGGGTCAGGGGTAAAGAAGCTGCCTGCCAATGCAGGAAACACGAGTTCAATCCCTAGGTTGGGAAGAGCCCCTGGAGAAGGAAATGGCAATCCACTCCAGTCTTCTTGCCTGGAGAATCCCATGGACAGAGGAACCTGGTGGGCTACAGCCCATGGGGTTGCAAAGAGTCGGACATGACTGAGCACGCATGCACACATACATATAAGGTGAACGATTCTGTAGCATTTAGTAATTCACAGTGTTGTGTGACTACCATTCCTATCTACTCCCAAATGTTTCTACCACCCCAAATGAAACCTGCCCCAAGAAGCAGCCACTTCCCGTCTTCCCCTTCCCCAGGCCCTGCTCACCCATTTACTTTCTGTCTCTCTGAATTACCTATTCTGGATATGTCATAGAATGGAGCCATACCATAAGTAACCTTTGTGCCTGCCTTATTTCACTCAGCATAATATGTTCAAGGATTATCCACGTTGTGGCAGGTGGCAGTGCTTTATTTTGTTTCCTGTGCCGGAATGATATTCCTTTGTATAAACATGCCAGCGCTTGTTTGTCCATTCGTCCATTGATGGACATCTGGGTTGCTTCCACTCCGCCTGAGGTTTGAGGGCCAGGGTCGCTGAGAGCCAGAATTCTTCAGATTATGGGAAGACTAACCCTGTGCAGACTCTACCCCAATCTGTGTTTGAAACCACTTTTCTCCGTGGGGAGACTTGGGGACCTCTTGTGGCTTTTAAAGTGACTCCAGATGCAGGCTCTGGGAGCTCGGCTGAGCTGCAGAGCTGTGGATACAGGGAGCAAGCTCGCTCAGGAGGATTCCGGGGGTGGGGGCCCGGCGCGGTGGCCGCTGAGACAGGGTGGAGATGCGGACCGTGGTTCCGGCCCCCGGGCAGCCCCGCTGCTCCCCGCGGGCAGGATGGGGGCGCCTGCGATCATCTCTCCTCCTCTTCGTTAACAGCTTCAATTAGCCCAGGAGCCGGCGATGCTTCATCAGCTGCCTGGATCGGCGGCAAAATTAAGCCGTCACGTTTATGAACTGCCCGGAGAGTTCTGGGAGGAACTCCGCATATTTTACATTTAATAACTTGCCTCTCGCTTTTTATTTACAATGTTAATAATGATTTGGGGGAGGTGCTCTGGGAGAGAGCAGGAAGAGAGAGAGAGAGAGAGAGAGAGACTTGGACACAGAGAGATGGCAGGGCATGTGACAAAGGGGTGACCTCTCTTATCCCTGTTATTCCCCACCCTGACTCACCCTTCCTCCACAGAAGGGCAGCCTGGGCTTTTCCAGCCTTGGGGATGAGCTCTGTCCAGAGCCAGGGTGGAGTCCTGAGTGTGCGGGCAGCCTCTCTGGGCCCACTGTTACTGTCTCCATCCTCTGACATGGCCTGTGGGGTCCAGGGGCCCATGTGGGCTTTAGGGTGCCCAGTCCACAGAGGAAGGCTTCTCCTTCCTACCCTCCGGTCTGCCTCACTAGCTTCTCTTATGGCCTGTCCACAGGTGGTTCAGACTGGGCCAAGGAAGTGGGTCCTGCCTCCTCCAGGAAATGCTTTGTAGGGTACTTGCAACATGGAAGAGCCCTTTGTGCTAAGTCACTTCAGTCGTGTCTGACTCTTTGAGACCCCATGGAATGTAGCCCGCCAGGCTCCTCTGTCCATGGGATTCTCCAGGCAAGAATACTGGAGTGGGTTGCCATTTCCTTCTCCAGGGGAAAAGCCCCTTAGCATTCCTCAAAGTGAGTGTTTTCATGACTTCATTTTGGATGCAAGGAAACTAAGAACCAGAGCAGCTAAGTGACATCCCAGGTCGCCAGCTGGTTGGCTGGGGCACCAGAGGGGTGTGGGAAGGGCACACAAAGGACATGAGGTTTCCTGGTTTGGATGGGGTGGTGGGGAGGCTGGGCCTCTCAGGACACTCTGCCTGCCTTCAGGGCTTAGCTTCGCCTTGGACTATCTGGAGAGGCAAGTGCTTGGACTCTGAGTCTCAGTGAAGTTCTCTGTAACACAGGAATAATCAGAATCTCCCATCTCCTTGCTTGGGAGGTTCACTTAAGATCACGTTCCTGAGAGTACTTTGTAAACTATAAATCACCACACACATATTTATAGACCACCTGCTGCTGGGATGCCCCTCTGGCTTGTGGCACAGCTGGGTGGACTTTAGAGCAGGGGTTTGCAAATTTTTGGGGAAAGAGCTAGCAGCTGTTTTATTTTGTAAATGTTCTTTCTTTTTTTGGCCTTGCCACGAGGTTTGCGGGATCCTAGCTTCCTGACCAGGGATGGAACCTACATCCCCTGCAGTGGAAGCCTGGGGGCTTAACTGCTGGACTACCAGGCAGTAGTCCCTGGTTACTACCCTGGTAACTGCCTTAGACTTGGTGGGTCTTCTGGTTTCCATCGAAACTACAGTTGGCCCTCCTTATCCATTGGGTTCAGCATCTTTGGAGATGGAAAATACTTGGAAAAAAGGTTCCAGAGAGTTCTAAAAAGCAAAACTTGAATTTGCCACACACAGGCATCTATTTACATAGCATTTACATCACATCAAGTGTTATAAGTAATCTAGAGATGATTTAAAGTCTATGAGAGGATTGTGTAGGTTCCATGCAAATGCTACATCATTTTATATAAGGGACATGAGTGGGGACCCTGGACCCAACGCCTGTTGGACCCTGAGGGACCTCTGTATTCATGTCTGCAGTTGTAGTTGACGGCAGCCTTTGACAATACATAATCGCATGGGTGTGGCTGTGTTCTAATGGAATTTATTTACAGACTCAGGCCATGGCCGGATTTGTCCTGCAGGTCATTTGTCCACTTCTGCTCCCAAGCAGTGTGTTCCTGGAGCTGAAAGCATTGCTTTTGAGAATGCAGGGCTGTCTGGAAAGAGGGTCCCCTGAGACACATCCACTGCACCACAGTCCAGTTGCTTCACAAGGACTTTTTTCCCCCCAGCAAATGTTCCCTACCAAGAATATAGTGTGAAAAGCTCCATTACCCATGGCCTCCTGTGGGTCCCTCTAGAGGGAACTGACCAGGCGTGGTCTCGGAGCTCCAGGAGCCTGGCTCCATTTGTGTTCAGGAGAGGAAAGTAATCATTTTCACCTCCGCTGCTTTCATCGTTGACAATTAAGGTAATGCCTCTGCACCACAGATTTTGCAGTTGAAAACGGCGTCCAACTTTCTCCCTTAGCTGGCTCTTTTGGGAGGGTTTCCATTGCTGTTGTCCTGGAGAATAAGGTGGGCCAAAGAGGGCGGGAGGAGAGCCACGAAAATCCTGGTGATGGGAGGAGGGCTGAACAGGGCAGGACAGGGACTCAGTCACTTTCACTGTTCCCTTGTCACTTACAGGCATTGAGCTCAGTGTTGTCCAGACATCAGATCCAATCTTTCCCACCACCTTTAGGTGGATTATATTGCCATCTTGCAGGAGGCGTAGCAGAGACCTAGATAGGCTGGTGACTGCCCATGGAAGTGAGAGGTGGGGTCTGGATTCAACTCGGTTCTGTCTGATTCCCAAGCTCGCTGTCTTCGCGCTCCACCTCACCGTCAGGCAGATTTATTGGCTTTGCAGAGCTCAACAGAAATGCGTTCACCTGTTCTAGGCACAACCTCTTCCTTGGGGCAAACAGGAGACCTCCAGCGGATGGAAGATTTGGGGAAAGGGTGGACAGAAAACCAGAAATCCACCTTAAAGCTCTGCTCCTCCAATGCCACGTGACCTTGTGCGCGTCATGGCTGCTTGGCTGGCCTCAGTTTCCTCATCTGGGCCCTGAAATAGCCTTGATGACCCCTTCCAGCCCTGCGATTCTCAGAGCTTTCCTGCAAATAGCCTGTGGAGGCCAATGCATTCTGCTTCTCCCTTGTCTGGCTGCTCAGCTGGAATGAGGGAGGAGAGGGAGGAAAAAGCAAGGTCAATCAATTCTAGCCAAGACCGAAGCCTAAGAGATAGGGCGTGGCATGCTGAAAGATGATGGCTGGCAAAAATCATTAGAAGCATCTTTCAACAATCTATATGCCTTTATCGATCTGGTTATAGATCATCTTCCTCCATTCCTCCCACTCCCTTTTTCTCCCCCTCCTCAAGATCTTCTGGATCAATACAGCAAGTGCATTGAGACTGTAGCAACACATTTAAAACCTTATAAAAGGTTATTTAGTTGCTAACAGTGCAGTGGTTTCTGCAAAGCCTGCCAAAAGGTTACAGCTTTTTGGGGATCATAAATTACAGACGACAGGAAAAAAGTAAGTGCGGTTTTCTTTATTGTCTCGATGATGGATGGACTCCTGAACAGGGCAGAAAATACATCATATCACCTTTAATGGGCGTGCATTTCTGCAGCCATAACTCACAATTTTAAAATAGAAAATGGTGAAATATGGCGTTGTATATTCCACTTGTGACATATTTATGGGTCCTCGCCTTCTTATAAATACAGTGATTGCTATTTCAAAGCACCATGTCAGGTATGAGCTGAGCGCAAACAGCTGGCGCGGCTGAAAAATTATAGCCAGAGTGGACGTTTTCAAAAACTCTCTCTCGCAGCAGTAAATTTACAGTGTTTGCACTAACTGTTATTAAAACCAAATCCATATCTTGGCAACAGGAATCCATTGCTCAGTAACAGCTGGAGTGACAGTGTGTCCCGACAGCTGGGGTGAGCTCTGAACTTGGCTGCAATGCATGTCCAGGAGGGAAGGTGGTGAGGCTCAGACCCAGACCGAGGGGCTCCACAGAGCTGGTGTCTGGAGCCCAGGCAGGGTGGGGGGAGCCCCCACAGCGCCTGCCTCTGTCTCCTGTCTGACCACCGCATTTAGGCTGCTTCCAGCTCTTCTCCTGGCCCAGCCAGGATCCTCTCCCGACAGTTTTCTGTCTACAGCTTTGATCCCCACTCAGCCCCACTTCTTCCCAGCTTCCTTCTCTCCACCCCAGTGAGTCATTTTAGCATCTGGAGAGGGAATAACAGAGTTGAAAACAGGGACAGAGCCTGTGCACGGCCCAGAGAAGAAAGACAAAGGGCAGAGTCTACCCAGGCAGGCTGGTGTTGCGGAGATGGGGCTAGAGGGGCAATGAGGCTGTAGAGGGAAAAAAAGGACATAAAAGGCCAGATGGTCTATGCAATATAACAATTTCCAATTCAACCAAAAATTGTCAAGGCCCAATTACGAGCTAGGCATAATTTTTTTAAAAAAACTTTATTTTGTATTGGGGTATAGGCAATTAACAATGCTGTTTCAGGTGAATAGTGAAGGGACTCAGCCATACATATACATGTATCCATTCTCCCCCAAGCTAGGCATACTTTCAAGGGTTGAAAATAGCAAAAAATGAGTAAGACATCATATTTACTCTCAGGGAGCTTACAGTCTACAGACTGCCGAAGACACAGCTAGTAATACTACACGTGCTTCCTAAATTCTTTTCTTCCCTGGTATTTTATTTGGCTGTTTTAACAACTAAAGAAAGCACAGTAGTATGGGTGAAACTTTGGGCATGAGGTTAAATGAAAGGAGACAGACACAAAAGGACACATATCCTAGGATTCAACTTGTATGAGGTGTAAAAGCAGGCAAAAGTGGACCCACAAGGACATAATTTCTGAAATATACAGACAGCTCATGCAACTCAATAAAGACAAACAAATCCAATAAAAAAAAATGGGCAGAAGATCTAAATAGACTTTTCTCCAAAGAAGACATATAGATGGCTAACAAGTCCATGAAAAGATGCTCAGCATTGCTCAGTATTGGAGAAATGCAAATCGAAACCACAATGAGGTTCCACCTCACACTGGTCAGAATAGCCATAATGAAAGGTATACAAATGGGCGCAGGGTACGCCGGGAGTGGAGTCGCCGTGACCCACCGCTGTATACTCCATCTCCCGGCAGGCCGAGCGCTAAAGGCGGCGGCACTTTTGTGGAGGCAGTGGCCCGGCGCGGCGGAAGTTCCGGTCTCCGCGTTTAAAATTAAAAAAAAAAAAAAAAAGAAAAGTATACAAATGATAAACCCTGGAGAGGGTTTGTGGAGAAAAGGGAACCCTCCTACACTTTTGGTGGGAATAAACTAGTCTACCCATTATGGAGAACAATATGGAGATTCCTTTAAAAACTAAAAATAGAGTTACCATATGACCCAGTAAACCCACTCCTGGGCATATATCTGGAAAAGAAGAAAACTTTAATTGGAAAAGATACATGAACCGCAATGTTCATAGCAGCACTATTTATAATAGACAAGACATGGAATAAACCTAAATGTCCATTGAAAGATGAATGGATAAAGAAAACATGATACACATATCATATATAAAACGGAACATTACTCAGCCACAAAACAGATGAATTAATGTCATTTACAGCAGTATTGGCTTCACTGATAACTCGGTAAAGAATCTGCCTGCAATGCGGGAGGCACCGGTTTGATTCCTGGGTTGGGACTATCTGCTGGAGAAGGGATAGGCTACCCACTTCAGTATTCTTGGGCTTCCCTGTGACTCAGCTGGTAAAGAATCTGCTTGCAGTGCGGGAGACCTGAGTTCAGTCCCTGAGTTGGGAAGATCCCCTGGAGAAGGGAAAGGCTGCCCACGCCAGTACTCTGGCCTGGAGAATCCCACGAACTGTACAGTCCATGGGGTCGCAAAGAGTCAGACACGACCGAGTGACCCTTACTTTCACTTTTCACATAGAACATGGATGGACCCAGGGATTATCATACTAAGCGAAGTAAGTCAGAGAAAGACAAATGTCATGATATCACTCATATGTGGAATCTAAACAATGATGCGAATGAACTTGCTTGCAAAGCAGAAACAGACTCACATACCTAGGAATCAAACTTATGGTTACCAAGGGGAAGAAGGAAAGGGAGGGATAAATTAGGAGTTTGGGATGAGCAGATACACACTACTATATATGTAAAATGGATAACCTGCAAGGACCTACTGTATAGCACAGGAAGCTATATCCAGTATCTTGTAATAACCTATAATGGAAAAGAATATGAAAGAGAATACTACGTATATGTCTTCCCTGGGATCCTGCCTGTGAAGACCAGTGAGGGTCTGACCTGTACCAACTGACGGGGGACTTCTCCTGGACCGCAGAGCTGCCCGCAGCCTCTGCTGTGAACGTGGGGTCTCCAGAGAATGGGGCTTGAAATCCAACGGTCCAGTCATTACTAGCTTTGGTTTTGCAATCTATGCAGAACATTCCCTCGAATATCAAGGAGTGGGCGTAAAATACACACAAAATATTGGGACTAATTATCTATATTCATCCGTTCATTCTTTCTTTCACCATTTGCTAAGGTCCTTCTGTTTGCTGGAAGGATGTGTTCGCTATGTGCACGGGACTTGGGGTGACAATGATGTAGTAACTATTTTCAGGAATTTGCAGATTGGGGAGGGGGCTTCTTGGTCTGCATCGACAGCATGACAAACAAATTCTGCTGGGGATGTAGGGGAAGAGGATTTCATGGAGGGGGCAGTGTTGACACTGGACCTTGAAGGGCAAGTTCAGGTTCACCAGGAAGAGAACTTGAGGTGAAGGGAAGAGAGGGGCAGAGTCCAGGTTGCCAGGAGCATGGTTTGCAGGGGAAGGATGGGTGAAGAGGTAGGGGACATCCTTTGGAAGATGCTAAATGTCACCCCAAGGATTAGGCTTTATCCTGTCAGTGAAAGAAGTCCTAGCAAGCTGTGCATGGGAACTGGAGGTAGTTAGATTTGTGTTTGAGCCACTGCCTTTGCCAGGCTTTAGAGCATGGAGTGCAGGGAGGGGAGTCTGATGCTGGGAAAGAGCCAGCTCCGTCAGGAACTCTTGAGTAAGAGGCATGGTGGGTCACAGTGATCCCTGAGGGCACTGGAAGCTCTCAGATGCAGGCTCCAGTATCAGATAACAATCAAACAACAACTGCTATTCAAAAAGCTTGGGAACCACTTAGAGGTTCAATGCAATATTCCCACCCATCTAAATTTTTTTTTTAAGTTTGTGTGTGTGTGTGATTTTAATAAAAATAGCTGTTCAATCATGAAACAAATGCATGCTTCTCATTAAAAAACAATCAAACAATGTAGAGAAGAATAAGTTCAAGATGAACCGAAGGCCAACTCTGGCCTCAGTATTCTGCTGAAATCTGATATTTAGCTCAGTTTTGGGCTTGGCCTTTGGAGGGACAGGTAGTTGAGACTGACTTCAACATTATCTCTATGTTGCTGAAACTGTGTGTAATCAACGGTTGTGTGATTGCTTCATAGCCAATCATAATGACAGCAGTGATAGGAATAAAGCGTGGCATTCAGACTTATTAATAGCTGTTTTGAAATAGAGGCAAGCCTCCTAGATGTAACTTTGCTTGGGAATCTCCTTTGTGCTGTATATGTTGGAATCTTATCAATCAGAGGAAGTGAATATGTGCATTTATTATTGTGAGAGGGAAATGCTGCACTACTATGTGTGAAAGTTATTAATTTTATGCACAAAATTATGAACTTGCAAACAGTTAAATGAGGGAATAGCTCATAGTGAAATGAGAGACTTAATATGAATGATAGGAGAGAATCTGCTAGCTAGGCTGCTTTGGGAAAACCATGATATTGTCAGCTCCTTTGGGGAACCAAAAACATTATGAAAACCTAAAAAATTATAAGATGAAAAAGTAAATTAATGCTATGGACTCAGTGTGTCCCCCACCAATTTATATTTTGAAGCCAAACCCCCAATGTGATGGTATTTGGAGGTAGGGTCTTTGGGAGGCAAGGAGATTTAGATGAGGTGACGAGGGTGGTGTCCTCATGATGGGATTAGTGCCTTGGTAAGAAGAAAACCAGAGAGCCAGCTCTCTTTCTGCTGTATGTGTACAAGAGGATGGCTGTCAGTTTGTGTCCTCAAATAGTCTTGGGGTGGGGACACTCATGCCTTATGGGAGCATCTTTATGTCACCTAGCCAGATGCCCACAGTAACTGATCCAGCATGTGAGTGAGTGTTCTAGGAAAATGCATCTTCTAAGTTTGTACTTGAGAACACCTTTTCCCCTGCTACAGGGATTCAGGGCTTTCCTTCACTTCTGCCAGCAGCCACTCCCATCTTGGTCAGCAGGAGGATTACAGGTGCTTCAGAACATGCATGGAGGCTCTTGAAGTCAGGGATGAGGGATTGAACCTGGCTGATGAGGATCTGGGTGGGAAAAACGGGGTGCATGTAAGGTGGAAGGTCTCTGGGAGTGAGGGGCTAGGGTTTGCAGGGGTCCACTTCCCGCCAGGGCCTTTCAGCCCCAGGTGCTCAAAGGTGCTGGCATCCTGCTTTCTCTGCCACTGCCACCAGGCTGTCCTCCAGAGTTTCCCTGCCCTCTGGCCTACTGATAATGGGGATGGTCTCACTACTTTCTGGACTCTGGCTCCAAAAACAAGCACGTGGCATTTCTGACATTTTCTAAAAGAGTTTTTGCTGCAAGTAGCAAAAGGTCAGCAGTTTATAGTTCTCTCCTAAGAAATGCCTGTGTTATACTGTTCAGTGAAAAGTCAGAGTGCACTAAGTTGTTGAATCTCTTTTATGCATTATAAACAAACAGGCAAGGCTGGAAGGGATTGTCTCTGAGTTATAAGTAATGCTATTTCCCTCACTTTTCTTTATTCTCCAAGCTTTTTTATAGTATGCATCTATTATTTTTATAACTAAAAAGAATAAATCTAAAGATTTCTTAAAACAAAATAAAAACTGTTGCCTGCAAAGCAAGAAGAGAATTCTGACCAGATATCTAATCTGCTGGTACCTTGATCTTGGACTTCTGGCCTCTGGAACCATGTGAAATAAATGCTTGTTTAAGTCTGCAGTAATTTGTCACAGCAGCCTGAATCAACTATGACAATCAGCTTGTGGCATTAAGTCTCATTTTAGAGAATTATTTGTTGTAATAGCATTCATGACATTAAACAATCAAGAACCTTTTTTGAACCTTCAGAATTATTTGTTTTTGAACCTTTAGAACTATTTTTGAATTTTTTAAAATGCTTAATTCTATTCAGGCCATGAGTCTTTCAAGGAAAAAGCCTCATCTGAGAGTTCTTCACATCAGGCGAAGACAAATAAAAGATAGGATGTCAGCTTTACCATGCCCACGTTTCAAGAGGAAGTCCTCCAAAATCACATGCAACATTAATGATAAATGATCCTTGATTCAGATGTAATGGAAAATATGAAAAGAATAAACTGTTGGAGAAAAATGAGGCTTCCCTCAAAATGTGTTGCTTGCCACCTACCTTGGTTGAAAGTGACACGCACTGGTAGTGCAAGGGTTAAGGAACATCCATTTAAGCTGATGGTCAAGAAAAACTATGTCTGCACTTTATTTCAGCCCTCAAAATTTTGCTATAGTTTTAATACGAAATCACAATAATAAAGCTTTAACATAAAAGTATGTATAGGCTTTGGCTTCCTCTGTGGCTGAATTTAAGCAACTGATCACCTGGCATTCAGGTGGAATGTATTTTCTGAATATAATGCACCTCTGGATGTAAACAGAATTTTTTTCTCTCCTTCACCCATGATCTATTCCTCAGAGGTAACCTAGTCTGGAGTATTTTATTTTAGACTTTTGAAATGTAGCTATAAAATATTTGTATCTTTTTACTCGCAACTGTGGGGTTGTATAATGGTGGTTGTTTAGTTACTCAGTTGTATCTGAGTCTTTTTGTGACCCCATGGACTGTAGCCTGCTCCTCAGTCCATGGGATTTTCCAGGCAAGAATATGAGAGTGGGTAGACATTTCCTTTTCCATGGGACCTTCCTGACTCAGGGATTGAACCCTTGTCTCCTGCATTGACAGGTGGATTCTTTATTGCTGAGCCCTCTACTGTCCAATAATTTGCTGTTTGCCATTCAATAATTTAATACAAACTTCTTCCTATGAGACAAAATAGGACTGTATCTTATGCTTTGTAATGATTGTTTGTATTTCAATATATGGTTGTATTTTTATTTATCTAACCAATCTCCAGTGAAATAACTTTTAGGCTACTCCTAATTTTTATCCATTGTGAGGAATGTGGAAGTAAACTTTTTTTTTTTTTTACAGTTTTTTGGTAAGTACTATTTCCTTTATATATATGTATGTATGCATATATATTTATATTTTTTGGTAGGTCTCACCATATTGTCTTCTAGAAATATTGTATCAATTAATATTTCCACCCACAATGTTTATATGTAAGAAGGCTGTTTCCCTTGCCAACACTGAGTGTCATCTGCCTTTTGAATCTTTGCCAACATGCTTTCTGAAAAATGGGCTCTTGATATTTTAATATTCGTCTTTTATTATCAGTGAGGTTGAACATCTTTCTATGTGTCATTGCATTGATTACTTTTAATCACAGAGGAAATGATATCATCTTAAGTGAGGGAGAAAATACCAGCATAGGGATGGATATTTTAGCTTTAGGTGGTTCTTTGTGGATGGTGTTTTAGTCACTAAGTCGTGTCTGACTCTTGCAATCCCATGGACTGTAGCCTGCCAAGCTCCTTTGTTCATGGGATTCCCCAGCTGAGAATACTGGAGTGGGTTTCCATTTCCTTCTCCATCTATAAGGATGGAACACGTTATATTTGTGCCTCTCTGTCCAGTGGTCAAATCATTTTCACTTCCTAATATCTGTTAATCTTCACAATCACTCTGTGAACAAAACACCATAATGTCTTTATCTGTGAAAGGATGGGGCTTTGAGAGCTCAACTGATTGGCCTATGACCTCATGGGCAAGAGTAGGTTTGGGGTTTGAAGCTCCATTTCTACAACCCAATTGGTCTTTTATTTTTAAGCTTTTTTTTTTTTGAGGTGGACCTTTTTTAAAGTCTTTATTGAATTTGTTACAATACCGCGTCTGTTTTGTTTTGGTTTTTTGACCACGAGGCATGTGGAATCGTCGTTCCCCAACCAGGGATTGAACCCACACCTCCTGCACTGGAAGGCAAAGTCTTGACCACTGAGTCACCCGGGAAGTCCCCCCTAGTTGGTCTTCATACTATGCTATCCCACTATGTCGGCCACTGAACGACTGAGATCCAGATTCCTGGGCTGACAGTTCCTAAGTAGCAGAAGTCATGAGAGCTCAGCTGGTAAAGAATCCGCCCGCAATGCAGGAGGCATAAGAGACTCAGGTTTGATCCCTGGGATGGGAAGATCCCCTGGAGATGGGCATGGCCCAATACCCTCTCCAGTATTCTTGCCTGGAGAATCCCAGGGACAGAGGAGCCTGGTGGGCTACAGTCCACGGGGTCACTAAGAGTTCAGACATGACTGAGTGACTGAACACAGCAACACGGAGAACAGCTCTATACACATACGATCTCACTGAATTCTTGTAACCACACGTACAGATGGGGAACCGACAGTGGTCATACAGTCAGGACTTCACCCTGGAATCCTCACTTGAGCCCATACTTGTGACAAGATCCACCCGTCTTCCTGTGCCAACCAGCACCCCGCCCGAGGAAACAGCCTCCCTGTGGATGCTCCTGAGTCCCCATGCATGGTGCTACGTGAGACTGAAATTTCCCCAAGGGAGACAAGACAGACTCAGGCTGAGAATTAAGGGGAGGGGCGGCAGGTGTCGTGTTTTCTCAGCAAAGATGCGTTTCAGTGCAGGATCACCTCCTGCATTGCTGGAGGCTTAGCATTCCCACTCTTGCCCTTTAAGGGCCCTTAGCGGCCCGCCGCCCCCCCCCACCGCCCCCCCCGGCCCTCCGCCCGCCCTCCGCCTGCCCTAGGCACTATGACAGCCCGAGAATTTCCAAATAGCCTCGGAGAGGGGGTTCTGTTGGGAATCCCTTGATCATGATACATGCTTGTCTCAGCAGAGGGAACTGTGTTGTGCCTGGTATGGTTTAGGCCAACCCTCTGCGTAGGGCTGGGGTTTGGGGTGTATTCCGCACAGGCAATGTGGTATTTCTGGGTTTTCCTCTGAGGCTGATCCTCCATAACCCCTAAGGCGCCTGATGCCACCTCCATTTGCAGATGGTTAATAACTGGCCACACTTGCTCTTGATGGATGTCTGGGTGCCTGCCCTCCAGCACTGGGCTCCGGCCCTGAGCAGCTCCTCTTCCAGGCCCAGATTTTTCTTCTCCCTGATGGCAGAGGTGGCAGCAGGCAGGGAAATGACCAGCTCATGGTCGTCTTGCTCCAGGGAGGGACTTTCAGGGTGGGAACCCAAGCTCTCTGGGCTGGTTTCTTGGAAAGCCAGCCTGGCCCAGTCCTCTCTGACCACGGGAGTGGGCTCACTGGTTCAGTGTGGCCCTTTGCGCCAAGCCCATGGCGTGCCGGTGGCCGCTGCGTGGGCTCATGGTGCTTTCAGGAAGAGCTGGAGCCTCCCTGGTGTGATCAGTAGAACTTCAGGAAACGTGAGGAGGGCGAGAGGTGGTGTGAGACTACCAGGGGTTTGGCTCCTGGCCTGCAGCTGCCTCCAACCAACAGGCCGTGCCCTTTGAAGGGGCTCCCCGGGCATGCTTTTTAAAGTAGAAGCAGCAGCTCTGCAGTAGCAGTGTTGAAACCATCCTGGGTCGCGCTCGAACTCACCCAGCCAGGAGGGTTTGTCATGGGACAGTCAGAACACGTGTGCAAAGAGAGGTGCTGCTGAGAACAGGAAGTGGTTTAGAGCAGCCAGATTTCTAACACAGAGATCGGTCCTTTCTGCTTCCTTGTTTGTGTAAACACCAGCCTCCTTCACTCTGGTTGTTGTTGAGGACCAGACTATGAACAGGAAAGCTCGCTGTTTAAAAGCAACTGCTGTTTTTTTTAAGACTTTTTTTGGGATATGGATTTTTTTTAAAAAAGTTAATAATTATTTGTTTATTTTTGGCTGTACTAGGTCTTGGTTGCTGTGCCCAGCTTCTTCTAGTTGCGGTGAGTGGGCACTTCTCTTGGTTGTGGCTTCTCTTGTTGCGGAGCCCAGGCTCAAGACCATGGGCTCGGTACTTTAGGCGCATGGCCTTTGTTGCCCAGAGGCATGTGGAATCTTCCCGGACCAGCGATCGAACCCCTGTCCCCTGCATGGGCAGGCACTGGATCACCAAGGAAGTCCAAGCAATTGATTTTTAAATTGGACCATGCATCGTTTGGGCTTCCCAGGTTGTGTTAGTGGTAAAGAACCCACCTGCCAATGCAGGAGATATAAGAGATGGAGGTTTGACCCATGGGTCAGGAAGATCCCCTGGAGGAGGGCATGGCAACCCACTTCAGTACTGGTGCCTGGAGAATCCCATGGATGGAGGAGCCTGGTGGGCTACAGTCCATAGGGTCACAAAGAGTCGGACACGACTGAAGTAACTTAGCAAGCACATATACACATGCACAGTACAATAAATAGTGGGTGGTCCCCTCGTCCTGTGGCTGCTGCCTCAGGAGGGTGGATGATGCTAGGAGGTAAGGGGCCTCTTGATGGGCTCCTATGGCTTTACTTCTGCTTCTGGGAAAAATATGGGCAGAGAATATTCTATTCTGAGGCTCTTACTGGTGAGCCCTTTGCTGGGAAGCTGGTGGCTGGGCTCTGAGTGCTCTGAGAAAACACAGGGGATTTGTGGGACCTTCTTGTTGCTTTTTTGGACCTGCTGGTTGTGTGTGGCTCACTGTTCATCCCCTGAGACATGCCATCCAGCTAATATGTTCCATGGCTTTGAGGAGGTCAGCCTGGGAGCAAGTGGGTCCTCTGTTGACTGCAGATATTGGCACAACAAGGGTGATCTTTCATCTCTGGAGGGAAATAACTCAGGATGTTTAGGTTGTACCCTTTATGCTGATTCCAAATGCTCTCCGTTAACTAGACAGCAGATTAAAAAGCAGAGATATTACTTTGCCAACAAAGGTCCATCTAGTCAAAGCTATGGTTTTTCCAGTAGTCATTTATGGATGTGAGAGTTGGACCATAAAGAAAGTTGAGTGCTGAAGAATTAATGCTTTTGAACTGTGGTGTTGGAGGAGACTCTTGAGAGTCCCTTGGACTGCCAGGAGATCCACCTAGTCAATCCTAAAGGAAATCAGTCCTGAGTATTTATTGGAAGGACTGATGCTGAAGCTCCAAAACTTTGGCCACCTGATGCAAAGAACTGACTCATTGGAAAAGACCTTGATGCTGGGAAAGATTGAAGGCAGAAAGAGAAGGGGATGACAGAGGATGAGACGGTTGGATGACATCACCGACTCGATGGACATGAGTTTGAGCAAGCTCCGGGAGTTGGTGATGGACAGGGAAGCCTGGTGTGCTGCAGTCCATGGTGTTGGAAAGAGTCGGACACGACTGATAAGGCTTCTGAAGTGGTTCAACCTTGCAGACTTGGAGGACTGGCTGGGGGCTACTCTATACAGATACAGTTTGTTATGGGCACAAGGTTGTGTCTGTGAAAATCCATAGACATTCAGCCTAGAACCAACCAGGGTCTTGGGCTAACACTCTTTTAGTTGAGTTTCTTGGAACCTTGCTGGTCTCTGGTTCCAGGGCTTCTTGAGAGTTAGTGAGGACAAATTTCTGATGTCCCTTTGGAATGGGATGTGGTTTATAGTGTGGGAGGGTGGAATGAGCTTGGAGTTTGGATGCTGCCAACCTGAAGACCAATCACGGGAGGCCAACTCTGCAGATGGCCTGAGTTTTGATTTCTTTGTCTCTGCAAGGAGATAATACCATCTTATCTGAAATGATTGCCTGGAAATCAACCAGGAAATATGAAAAGCCTTTGGAACCTATAAAATGCTCTCCAAGAGTTATCTGTATTATTTTCTGCTCTCAAAAGCTGAACTTCAAAGTTGCTTTCAAATGTGATGAATTCTGTGATGTTCATCTCTTCCTGGGACAGAGCTGTTTTCTTCCCACAAGACACTCGCAATCCCAAGAGGTGCCCCCGGTCCAGGTGCAATCCAGTGAGCTGACACTCTGTCTTCTGTTAATTTAGTCCAATTTTACATTTCCTCTCCTTTTTTTCCCTTTATTTTTGTTTGAACCAAATAGATCCTTAAAGCCACAATGGTCTCGGGAAGAGCAGCCCAGCATTCCTACCAAAGCTGCAGTATCAGACATGACATCATAGCACAACAGCTATCTGGAAATACCGGTGGAAGTAGGGGGCCACCTTAGTTTGGTGCCTCCTTGATGAGGTGTTCCTGCAGGAATGGCTTTTATAGGCAGAAGAATGGAGTGCTGAGTTTGGCTAATGCCCACTAGATGGATGTCATAACATTGGAGTTAGTTCATGGCTCCTCAAAAGTCTTGAATATCAATTGCTTTCTCTTTCTCTGACCTGCAGGCCTATTTGCCAGGAGTAGGGATTATGGCTGATGCTTCAGTATATAAATAGAAGTCTCAGACTAGAGTAGAAAGAGTACCAGCCTTGGAGTCTTACAACCTAAGCTGAGTTGACCCACCACCAGCTACATGTGAGACTTTGAAGGAAATCCCTTAACCCTCAAGAGTCATATGTGTAATGGAATAGAACAATATTTGGGGATAGTTGCATATATCACATTGTATACTAATAACCTTTGTAGAACATGAATATTTTAAAATCTGTGTTTAATGTGCATTCAGCAAGCTGCCTGTATCATGAGGACAGCTTGATGAACTACCCCAAAGTAAATGCACTCATATAAGCCCCACCCACATGAAGGGCTATAATGTTACCAGAACCTTGGAATCCCTTCTGCCCTCTCCTTGCCACACTCCACCTTCCTCCCTCCAAATGACCACAGTCCTATCTCCGAACACCCTAGACCTGTGTTGTCTTTTTTTTTTTTAATATAAGTATAGTTGATATACAATGTTGTGTGAACTTCTGCCGTAGCAGCAAAATGATTCAGTTATGCACACATATATTCTTTTTCATATTCTTTTCCCTTATGGTTCTTCATAGTAGGGTAATGAATAGAATTCTCCATGCTATACAGTAGGACTTGTTGCTTATCTGTTCTGTATACAGTAGTTTGCATCCACTAACCCCAAACTCCCAACCCTTTCCTCCCCCACCCCCTCTCTTCCTTGGCAACCAGAAGCCTTCTCTCTGTCTGTGAGTCTACTTCTGTTTTGTAGATAAGTGGACAGGTTCATTTATGCCCTATTTTAGATTCCACATATAAGTGATGTCATCTGGTACTTATCTTTCTCTTTCTGTCTTCACTTAGCGTGATGCTCTCTAGGTCCATCTAAGTTGCTGCAAATGGCATTATTTCATTCTTTTTTTGCTACATAGTATTCCCCTGTATAGGGTTCCCCTGGTGGCTCAGTGATAAAGAATCTGCCTGCCAAACAGGAGACTCCTGGAGTTTGATCCCTGGGTTGGGAAGATCCCCTGGAGAAGGAAATGGCAACCCATTCCAATATTCTTGCCTGAGAAGTCCCAGGGACAGAGGAGCCTGGCGGGCTAAGTCCGTGGATTTGCTGAAGAATCTGAATTGACTCAGCGACTAAACAGCAACATTGCATTGTATATATGCCACCTATTCTTTTTCCATTCATCTTTCAATGGGCATTTAGGCCGCTTCCATGTCTTGGCTGTTGTGAATAGTGCTGCTGTAAATATAAGCGACCCCATGGGCTGCAGCCCACCAGGCTCCTCCGTCCATGTGATTTTCCAGGCAAGAGTACTGGAGTGGGGTGCCATTGCCTTCTCTAAATATAAGGTTGCCTGTATCTTTTTGAATTATAGTTTTGTCCGCATAAATGCCTAGGAGTGGGGTTGCTGGATCATTTGGCATGGTGTTGCTTGTTTTTGAATTTCATGTCAATGAAATCATGGAGTATGTGCAGTGGCTTTTTTGCTTGTGAGATTCACCCATGTTGTTGCAGGTCTTGGTAATTCATTTATTTATTTGCACCATTATATAATTTCCAAAGTGTGACTATACCTCAACATTTCCATTCTACTGTTGATGAAGATTCGGGTGGCTTCTAGTTTTCGGCACTCCTACATAATGTTATGGTTGCCTGCATTTCTGTTTGGCATAGGCCCAGGGGTGGAATTTCTGCATCGCTACAGTGTGTCTGGAGTTCGATTTGATCAGATACCTGCAAATAGGTTTACAAAACAGACAAGTCCATTTCCGCTCCCAGACAGAAGTGTGTGACTTTCTGTTTCTCCCCATCTTCTCTAACACTTGGTATTGGCATTGTTTTTCATTTTGTTATTCTGATGAAGGTAAAGCAATATCTCATTTTGGTTTTTCACTTGCATTTCCCTAGTAGCTACTGCAGAGAAGGCAATGGCAACCCACTCCAGTACTCTTGCTTGGAAAATCCCATGGACGAAGGAGCCTGGTGGGCTGCAGTCCATGAGGTCGCTAAGAGTTGGACACACTGAGCGACTTCACTTTCACTTTTCACTTTCATAAATTGGAGAAGGAAATGGCAACCCACCCCAGTGTTCTTGCCTGGAGAATCCCAGGGATGGGAGAGCCTGGTGGGCTGCCGTCTATGGGGTCGCGCAGAGTCAAAACACGACTGAAGCGACTTAGCAGCAGCAGCAGCAGTAGCTACTGAGGTTCAGCACATTTTTGAACCTTTATAAACCATTTCAATAGCCTCTTTTGCAAAGTACTTGTTGAAATCTTTTGGTCTTTTTTCTATTGCATTAAAACATTGTAGAAGCTCTTACTCTATTTCAGTCGCACTCTATTATTGTATATCTTTATTGCACGTATCTTCTTTGCGGCTTGCCTTTTCGCTCTCTTCATCTTATTATGAACTGAAGCTTCTAATTTTAATGTAGCTTAATATATCAATGTTTACCTTATTGCGAGTGCCTTCTTATGTTAGCCTTGCACTTGGAAAGCCTTTGTTTGGAGTGTGATGTCTGGTGTCCTTCGGTTACACCCTCTGCTTCCTGCAGATCGACGACCCAGGGGCAGGTGAGCTGGGGAAGACTCCAAACAGCTGCCCACCTGCCAGGACAACCTCAACCCAATCCCACAATGCCAGAGAGCAGTCCCGAGCTGGCGGATTTACCTCCATACGACAACTGCTCTGAAGAACCTGCTGGAGGCTCTAGGCTCCTGACTGGAATCAGGGGCTCCATTTAAGGGTGTACAGGGCTCACAGCTCCCAGGAACCATGTGTTTATTTTCCCGGTTATGAAGAGCTAGCATTAATTGGCACTTTCCTAAGACTGTGTTTCTAGAACCTCGGTGGAAAGAAAACCTCTGACTGGGTTTATAGCCCTTAGTCTAGGAATTAAACACAGGGGCTCCTTGTTGGCCCAAACTCCCTTTCCAGGGAAACGTCTGTCTTCCCATGGCCTTGCTGGGTGAGGAGGCCCTGTGAGAACATGCTTCCTCATCACAGGTGATTGAGCCAGGGGTGGACATGGGAGCCAGGAATAGCCTGACTGTGGGCTGGCCAGGGAGCTATTAATGGCTTATGTGTCTTCCTAAGCCAATAAGATTCCCTCTTCGGGGGATTCTGAACCAGGCGTCAGAAGGATTTTTTCTGGCTGATTCTGGGCACATGTGCTGGACATTCCCTATTGAGTTGGGGTCAAAGGGAGCCTTTTTGGGGTCTATGTACTTGTTGAACATATAAGAAGTGGAGACTCAGAGAAGCCAGTCGGGAGGGAGAAGGGGAAAGAGTAAAGCAGAGCAATCACGTGTGCGTGGAGACAGGGAGAGAAAATCCCTGTTTTCTGCCCCGCTTCAGGCCCGATTTAACACTTCCTGGTTTCCCTCAGGATCTCCGTGTTTCCTTGCAATAACCCTAACCTTTCACTTGAGCTCCTTGGAGTGGGTTTCTGATTCTTGCAATTAAAAGCGTTTGGACTAAGATAGACCAGATCAAAGGTAAGGGAAAAAGAAAAGAAAAAAGATTTATGGGTTGCATTTCGTTCAATAAACCTTATAGAATTCTAGTAAAAATTGATTTCCCTACAATTTAGATCACGTATCTTATTGACTAGAATTATGTCTGTGAGGATAACCATGCTGCTCTTTAGCCACTAAAATGTGAATTCTGGATGCATGAGCAGAGGTGGCTTTCTGGTCTTTATCCTGTAATTAAAGTAGGACCCTAGCATGGGTGGGTCCTCCCCTAGGTGGATGGGGAAGGTGGGGGCAGAGGCACCTGTGACCCATGGGTGCAGATTCCTCACCTCTAGTGTGGAGCTGTGAACCTCAGGGAGTTTCAAAGGTTGTTAGGATTAAAAAGTGGTTACAACCTCAATCGCCAAGGGTCAGAGAATGGTTAAATAAATTAGTGGTCTCCACATGAAGGTGTGTTTATGGAGTCATTAAAGATGATGTCATTAAAGAGGTTTTTAATGCTATGGGAAATTAATTGTATAATAATATGTAACATTAACCGGAAAACAGATGTAAAACGTTTTATACAGGTTAATCTCAAGGATGCTGAAATAAACATGAGAAAACTGGTAACGGTAGTTTTATATATTATGTAACTTGTATATACATACATATTTGCCTTCCTGTGTTTTCTATGATTACTCAGTTTTTTTTTTCCCCCCATTGGAGTATAGTTGATTTACAATGTTGTGTTAGTCTCTGCTGCTCAGCACAGTGAATCAGTTATACATGTACATATATCCACTCTGTTTTAGATTCTTTTCCCATATAAGTCATTACAGGGTATTGAGTGAGTTCCCTGTGCTATACAGTAATTTCTTATTAGTTATCTGCTTTATTTATAGTAGTGTGTATATGTCGATCCCCGTCTCCCAATGTGTCTCTTCCACTTTTACCTGCCCCCCCTCTCCCCGCCCCGGTAACCATAAGTTTGTTTTCTACATCTATGATTACTTCTATAATCAGAAAAATAGTTTGAAACTAAAATCAAGTGAATAAATGGTTTACTCAGGCGTTCCAAGTGTGACATGAGCCCATTGTGGAGTTTTCTTCAAACATTCATTTTTTTAAAAAATTTGCTTTATTGAAGTATCAGTTCAGCTCAGTTCAGTTGCTCAGTCGTGTCCAACTCTTTGCGACTCCATGAATCGCAGCACGCCAGGCCTCCCTGTCCATCACCAACTCCCGGAGTTCACTCAGACTCACGTCCATCGAGTCGGTGATGCCATCCAGCCATCTCATCCTCTGTCGTCCCCTTTTCCTCCTGCCCACAATCTCTCCCAGCATCAGACTCTTTTCCAATGAGTCAGCTCTTCGCATGAGGTGGCCAAAGTACTGGAGTTTCAGCTTTAGCATCATTCCTTCCAAAGAAATCCCAGGGCTGATCTCCTTCAGAATGGACTAGTGGGATCTCCTTGCAGTCCAAGGGACTCTCAAGAGTCTTCTCCAACAGTTGATTTACAATGTTGTGTTGATTTCTACTGTGCAGCAAAGTGATTCAGCTATACACATACATACCTTCTTTTCCATTATGGTTTGTCACAGGATACTGAGTATAGCTTTATAGTTCCCTGTGCTATACAGTAGAACCTTGTTGTTCATCCATTCTATAGATAATAATTTGCGTCTGCTAATCCCAAACTCCCACCCCATCCCTTCTCCACCTTCCCTCCCCCTGGCAACCACAAATCTGTTCTCTATGTCTGTTGAGTCCAAACATTAATCCTTGGTCCTAAATCCCCAAACCCCTGTTCTCCAAGGACAAAGGGATTTGGAGCATTTGCAATGATACACTTCTTGGAAGACCCTTCCCTGGCTGGCTCATGTTGGACACAGCCTTCAGGACATGTGAAGAGCAGAGTGGCTCCATTTCTCCAGGGTGTGACAGAGGATGAGACTCCAGTGCAACAATCAGAGAACTAAGCTGGGATACGGTTTATGAAAAACAAGGGAGAAGTGAGCGGCAAAGAGCTTTAAAGTACTTTAAGATCTTAGAGTGAAAGCTCATCCCTAGTAACCTTGGCTGAGGAGGGCATTCTTGAGGTTTTTTTTTGGTCTTCAAAGAGCCTGGCTGGGTGGGACGTGCGGCAGGGAAGAGCCAGCCAACAGGGACAAGGTGGCAAGAGCTGGCGGGGACTTCAGAAGCCACAGCCTTAGAGATGATGACAATGACCACCTTGACTCAAGGGCTTCCTATCTGCTAGGGGTGCACACAGGTGAATGGTGTTGCCTGGCTGGAATTTTACTTAACTTTCGCAATAGCCCAGTAAGGCAGGTTTAATCATTTTCATTTTGCCAAAGAGAAAACTGCTGCTAAGTCACTTCAGTCGTGTCCAACTCTGTGCGACCCCGTAGACGGCAGCCCACCAGGCTCCCCCATCCCTGGGATTCTCCGGGCAACAATACTGGAGTGGGTTGCCATTTCCTTCTCCAATGCATGAAAGTGAAAAGTGAAAGGGAAGTCGCTCAGTCGTGTCTGACCCTTAGCATGGACTGCAGCCTAATCAACGGCAAACAAAGCAAGGAAACGGGCTTAGAACCATAAAGTAATATTCACAGGTGAGCGAAGGCAGGTCCAGGACAGGGAACTACCCTTCCTTTTCATTTTTAACCCTGATGATAATAATTGGAATAATCAGGTAATGGGCTTTACTATGTGCCGGGCTTTGTGCCAAATGCTTTTCTTGCTTTATCTCCTTCAACGCTTACAGCAGCTTAATGGAACAGATTCCATTATTGTTTTCACTTTACGCTGAAGAAACCAGCCTGGGAAGAACTTGCTGATGGTCACAAGGAGTAGGTGGTGGAGACAGTCTTGGAGCCCAGCTCCATTTGAAGCCAGGCCAGAATTCTGACTGGGACTTCCAGGGATACCCCTATTCCTACCTGGGGATGAGGGAGCTAAGGCCAGGGCGGAGTGTCCAGTGGCAGGGCCCTGGTCCCAGTCCCCCACCGGAATGTCAAGGACAGGGGAGCAAGCATGATGCCGGAGTTCATACACTGTTGTCGCGATCCTGCAGATTAATGCATCAATCACTCAGTGCATGTGAGTGTGAGTGTGTGCATGCGTGTGTGTGGGCATGTGTGTGTGCTTCCATCCTTCACTGGGTTTAGTTTGGAATGGGGAACTTCGAGCTTGATGATCTCCGGGATCTCGCTCAGTTCAGTGCTTCTGAAAGTTTACAGAGCTCTAAATACTCATGCTTCTGTCCTATCCTTGTGCAGTTTTGAGGCAGAGTTAGGGGTGTTACGTGTGATCAACAAAAACAAAATGATGAGACAATAATGAAGGGTAGAAAGTGTGTTGCAGGGTTTAGATTCTGAGACCAGTGGGGATGGAGAGGTTGGAAGAGGATTCTCTACGTGTATGTTGCTGTGCTTAGTTACACAGTGGTGTCCAATTCTTTGTGAGCCATGGACTGTAGCCCACCAGGCCCCTCTGCCCATGGAGATTCTCCAGGCAAGGATGCTGGAGTGGGTTGTCGTGCTCTTCTCCAGGGGATCTTCCCAACCCAGGGATTGAACCCAGGTCTCCCGCATAGTAGGTGGATTCTTTACCATCTGAGCCACAAGGGAAGCTGTGTGACTATGTGTGATTGTGTGTAAGAGTGTGTGTGAGTGTGTGAATGTGCGTATGTGAGTGAGCCGTGAGCATGTGTGAGTGTTAACATGGGAATGGGAGTGTGTATTTATGAGTGTGTGTGTGTGTGTGTGTGAGTGGGTGTGTCTGTATGAATGTGTGTTACTCTGTGGCTGAGTGTAGAGGGCCCTGGGTTGGAGAGAAGACTGTAAGGTGCCCCCTGGTCTCCTGGGAAGTGAAGGAAGGAAGAGGGATGAGGAGTCCTGGCGGGCGCGGTGGTGGAAGTGGAGGCAGGGAAGCCAAAGCTCAGGGCGGCCCAGGGGCTGGGAAATGGTCCCTCCCCACCCCCGGCTGAGATCAAAGCTGAGGGAGGTCACTCTGGAGAAAACACAGAAGGAAAGGACCTGAGTGTTTGCAGGTCTGGAGGGTGTCTTTGTCACAGTCCCTTCTGACCTTGTGTCCAGGCAGACATGTGCCCAGTTGGCTATCAAGGAACTGGGCCTTTGGGCTTGAGGGCTAAGTGCCTGTCAAACAAGTCAGAGCCTGGAGGAGGAGGGGGCTCCACCTCTGACCTGGAGGCCACCTAGGGGAGGGGACGCGGAACCGGTGGATGGGGCCAAGGTGAGGCCTGTTAGCCCTGATTGGAGGGAACACAGTTTCTGACTTCCCCCTCCAACAAAGGGCCCTTCCTTTGATGAAAGAGTTGTTTCCTAATTTACTCCAGACACACATACACATTACATAGAGCTGGACATCCCATTAGCTGTAAAATCAGAGACAACTGATATGCTTTCTGTTCACATGGTCATGGAGCCAAGGACATCTTTCCTGGGTCCTTCGCCTAAAGCCTTTCTGCAGGCTGGGGGGGTCTCTGAGGAAGGCCCAGGGTAGAGGATACTAGTAAGTGACCCTCAAAAGGCCTAGGCCCAGGAAGCTTCTTCAAACAGCAGAATAGAATTCCAAGCTATGAGAGAGTACACCGACCTCCCCGCCAAAGTTTCCTTGATTTCAGGGACTGGCCTTGGAGCTGTGCTGGGTTGACTATAGAATCCACTGGGCCAGGAGATTTGGTCTCACACTTACTTTGTTTGAAATTTGCTGTGTTAATTTCTGCTATACAGCAAACTGACTTAGTTATACATATATCTACACTCTTTTTTCATATTCTTTTCCGTTATGGCTTTATTGAGTAGATTTCGCTGTGCTGTACAGTAGGACCTGTGGTCCATCAATTCCAAATGTAATCATTGGCCTCTGCTAACCCCAAACTCCCACCAAAGCCCTTCTCCCCCGTGGCAACTACAAGTCTGTTCTCCATGTCTGTGTCTTTTATCGTCTTTTTTCCCCATCCCACCCACCCACTGGAGCTGTGTCTGTAACATCTGCAATCATTCTCAAAATACAAGTTCCTGGGCCTCGTGTCGGCCCTGTTTTCTGTCCTGCACACACGCAAAGACCTTTGAGTCGGCAGCTCTGTTTTATAAGGTTGCTACTTCCTGCCCTCGCTTTATTACATCTGTTCTTTGGGGCATGGTGTTATAAATTGGGTATGTGATGATGTGTAATCACTAACTGAAAAGCCAATACATTTTCACAGTACCGGCAGCAAGACAAATAAAAGGCAAAATGAAAGGCTTGTGCTCTTTGGACAAAGGGAAAAGCACACAACACTCATATTAAAAAAAAAAATCAGACTGTGAATTGAAAATGTTGTCATCTTGGGGGCTGGTTTTTTTGGGGGTAGTCTGGCTTGTGCTGTTTGCCTCCTGGGAGTGGGGTGCCTCTGGCTGGGAGGTGGGGAGTGTGTGATGGGACTCACATTATTATTAGGCTTTGCTTTGCAAATCTCAGGTTATTGCCTTGGGTGCTTATGGGTTATGATTTTTGGTAGCCTTTGAGAGAGGACAACTGGTCCTGTGGTCAGAGGATACAGGGCAGAAAGAGACAGTTGAAGAGAGAGAGATGCAGAAAAAGAGAAGCGTGTAAGTCTGTGTTTAGATGGGTGAAGACTGTAGAATGATTTCCTCCAGTAGAAATTCACTAAACACTTGGGTTGATATTAATGTCTGAAGGACAGAGCGATCCACACAATCAGGGCTTCGTAAGTGATGATGCTTTTTTGTTCTGATTCTGTGCTTTCACACTGTAGGGCGTGGATAGGATGAGGGAGGGTGTTTGTACAGACAATTTGGAGCTCTTAGGAAAGAAATCTACCCCCACCCCCCTCATATTCAGCAAATCCGAATATTCATTCGTATTCTTCTCCACCACCCTGCAGAAATACAGTCTGCAGGCCAGAGAATTTTATTTTGCTTTGCTTTCTTCTCCAAGTCTGGAGGAAAATGCAATAGAAATGGGGCTTGGGGGATAGTTTTTTGAAACTGATGAAAGTAAAAGATAATAGGAATAATACATACTGTCAGCCTGGAAAAGGTTTCACCAGAAAAAGCAAAAGAAGAAAAAAAAAATCTTTACGCTTGCTAGCTAATTATGTTCATGAAGTTAAGATGAAGGTGAGTAGAGATAAGGGTCCCTCCTTTGTAACGAGGATTTAACTATGTGAGCATTCTAGAAATGCAGACTTTAGTAGTTCTTCCAACACATTGATATCCTAATAATAATAATAGTAATAACCTAGCTACATTGCCTTTATAAATCACCTGTGCACAGGGCCGAACAAAAGGATGGACCCAGTGCACATAAGAGGGCCCAGGGGGCCGGAGGGGCTGAGGCCTTGTTACTTATCAATACAAATCTCCCCTCTCCGGGGCCCTCTAACTTTTTTTCTGGGGTCAGCTAGCTCTCAGCTGATTAATATTCAGAATTCTTTCATAGTTTATCTCATTTGGTTTTCTTAAGAACTGTGAGGGAGACAGAAAAGACACTTTCGTCATTTCAGAATGACAGACGAGGAAACCTGAGATGCAAACTCGGGGGCTGACTTGTCCATGGCCGCCGGTGGTGGAGCCAAGACCTGGCTGAGGGCTTTCACAGTCCACTTCCGTCACCTCCAGGCCATCTGTGAGGGGCTGCAAAGGGGGTGAGACCACCTAACCAGCAACGCCAGCACAGGCAAGGTCACCCATGAGTCCCCAGCAGTGCCCGCCCCCTGGTTACAGTTCTGAAGCCTGTGTGCTTTGTCCACGTGATACCTAAGGAGCCCCACCTGCGGCAGCGTGGGGGCTCCTGACCGGCTGGCAAGCACAGCCTGGGTCCTGTTCGGATGACCCGTCCTAGAGGCAAAACAAAACAAACCTCTGTCTGCCGTTGCTGAATTCTCATAGTGGGTAAACACAGAACGCTTCTCTTTGGGATGCTTTCATAACTGGGAGTCACTTTTTGAGATGAAGCTGCTGGTCTCTTTAGTTACGGAACATAGGTCTTCATTCAAACAGCACCGGTGATACATTAATAGGCTGATTAAACAGTTTTACTCATTTATTTTAGTTTTGTCTGTGCTGGGTCTTCACTGCTGTGTGGACTTGCTCTGGTTGCGGCGAGCGGGGGCTACTCCCTAGCTGTGCACGTCACTCACTGCGGTGACTTCTCTTGTTGCGGAGCACGGTCTCTGCTGTGTGCACACTTCGGTAGTTGTGGCACGTGGGCTCAGTGGTTGTGGCTCCCCGACTCTAGAGCACAGGCTTCATAGTCGTGGCGAACAGGCTTAGCTACTTCATCGCATGTGGGATCTTCTCAGACCAGGGATCAAACCCATGTCTCCTGCATTGGCAGGTGGATTCTTCAAGCCACCAGGGAAGCCTTCAACTAATTTTTGCTGTAGGCTGCTCACACCCTAGTCTGAATGTAAGATCTGTGAAGGCTGAGTTCTTGGGTCTGTTTTTCCCACTTAAGATCTCAAGTGCTCAGAATGGTGCCCGACATTTTTAATTGCTCAGTGATTGTTGATTTTTTGTTTGTTTGAAAGACCAGATGATAAAATAAAGATAAATCAGCAGAGACTGACAATCTTATTGATATATTCATGTCCAGGGCATCCCTGGTAGCTCAGTTGGTCGAGAATCCACCCACAATGCAGGAGACCCTGGTTTGATTCCTGGGTTGGGAAGATCTGCTGGAGAAGGGATAGGCGACCCACTCCAGTATTCTTGGGCTTCCCTTGTGGCTCAGCTGGTAAAGAATCTGCCTGTAATGTGGGAGACCTGGGTTCGATCCCTGGGTTTGGGAAGATCCCCTGGAGAAAGGAAAGGCTACTCACTCCAGTATTCTGGCTTGGAGAATCCCATGGACTGTATAGTCCACGGGGTCACAAAGAGTCAGGCACGACTGAGGGACTTTCACTTTCAGGTCCAGTGAAGATAGGAGGATAGCACTATTGGATGTCCAATCTGTAGCTCAAATAGAGAAAAGAAATAAAGGGGCAGAACTGACACATAGTCCAGGGGACCACAGACACCCAGAACCAAAATGTACCCCCTTTAGAAAGTGTGTTTCTCAGATCCTGCCTTTTTTCATATCAATTCTACTAGTGGTTAAGTTGTAAATTGACAAGAAATATGTTCTGTTTATTTTTTTTTCAAGGTTGAATTTTGGAATGAATTATTGGATTGACTGGTCCATAAAAACAATAAATCAATAGTTAAGAGTGAAATTCGTTGTTAAAAGGCAAAAGGCCAAATGATGACCTAATAAAGATGATGGATGAAATCAGGAGTCAGCAAACTCTGGCCCTCAGGCCAAATCCTGCCCGGCACCTGTTTTCGTAAATAAAGTTTTATTGGAACACAGCCAGGTCCATCCATTAACCATTGTCTACGGCTGATTTCATGCTGCAGTGATAGAGTTAGTAGTTTGTGACAGAGCCCGTATGGCTTGCAAAGAAGAAAGTATTTACAATCTGGCCTTTTATAGAAAATGTTTGATGACCTCTGGATTAAATGATGGTCCATCATGTTAAAGTACAAAGAATCAAGCTGACCACGGAGGTGAAGGCCAAAATAATGATAGCTTTCTGCTGGCCAGCCCAGCACAAGACCTAGCTGCTGCAAGGCACCATTATCCATCATAGTAAGTTAATGTTGTTAATTTGAGTTTTATTGGTTTGGTAGTTTTAATTGTATTTATTCTATAAATTTGTTTTTGTTTTATATGTACATAATAGCTAGAAGCATAATATAACATAGGGAGCCAGCCTGGGGATTTATGATGATTAAAAGACGCTTACTCCTTGGAAGGAAAGTTATGACCAACCTAGACAGCATATTTAAAAGCAGAGACATTACTTTGCCAACAAAGGTCCGTCTAGTCAAGGCTATGGTTTTTCCAGTGGTCATGTAGGGATGTGAGAGTTGGACTGTGAAGAAGGCTGAGTGCTGAAGAATTGGTGTTTTTGAACTGTGGTGTTGGAGAAGACTCTTGAGAGTCCCTTGGACTGCAAGGACATCCAACCAGTCCATTCTGAAGGAGGTCAGCCCTGGGATTTCTTTGGAGGGAATGATGCTGAAGCTGAAACTCCAGTACTTTGGCCACCTCATGCGAAGGGTTGACTCATTGGAAAAGACTCTGATGCTGGGAGGGATTGGGGGCAGGAGGAGAAGGGGACGACAGAGGATGAGATGGCTGGATGGCATCACGGACTCGATGGACGTGAGTCTGAGTGAACTCCGGGAGTTGGTGATGGACAGGGAGGCCTGGTGTGCTACGATTCATGGGGTTGCAAAGAGTTGGACATGACTGAGCGACTGAATTGAACTGAACTGAACTGAGAGGGGTGAGGTGGGGGGAATGGGAGGAAGCTCAAGGCTTTCCTGGTAGCTCAGCTGGTAAAGAAATCATGTGGAATGTAGGAGACCTCTGTTTGATTCCTGGGTCAGGAAGTCCCCCTAGAGAAGGGATAGGCTACCCACTCCAGTGTTCTTGGGCTTCCCTGGTGGCTCAGATGGTAAAGAATCCCCCTGCAATGCAGGAGACCTGGGTTTGATCCCTGGGTTGGGAAGATTCCCTGGAGGAGGGAATGGCAGTCCACTCCAGTATTCTTGCCTGGAGAATCCCCATGGACAGAGGAGCCTGGAGAGTTACAGTCCATGGAGTCGTAAAGAGTAGGACACGACTGAGTGACTAAGCACAGCACAGCATATATATACATATATGCACACATTTATGGCTGATTCATGTTGTACAGCAGAAACCAAAACAACACTGTAAAACAATTATCCTCCAATTAAAAAAAAAAGAGAGCTAGAAGCATAGAATTTATTCCTTGGTTAGTGTTTGTATGTATCACATTTATATACTATAAAATAACTTAAGTCAACCCCATGGGGATTGCTGAGATTTTTTTTTTCTTCCTTTTAAATGTGCTCTCATCCTTGACTACTTAAGTTTGAAAATTACTGGTTTAAAGGCATCTGGTAGGAGCTTGTATCCAGGTTTTGTTAAGTTATACCGTGGTCACTGTTAATTGTTATCCTACAAAGTTGTTTGGGCAGGGGAATGGTATCACTAAAACATCTCTCTAGTTTAATTCATTAAGTGTTTACCTTGTAACTTGGAGAACTCAAGAGACAAGAAACTTACTGGAAGGAAATTACTTGAGTTCTGCTTTTTGATCTTTTAATGATTTTAGGATGACTGGATTCTGATTACTGTCCCCATTATGCCTAATCTTGGAACCGTGGGGCACCTTGTCATGATTATCCATTTCAGTTCAGTTCAGTCGCTCAGTCGTGTCTGACTCTTTGGGACCCCATGAATCACAGCATGCCAGGCCTCCCTGTCCATCACCAACTCCTGGAGTTCACTCAAACTCATGTCCATCGAGTCAGTGATGCCATTCAGCCATCTCATCCTCTGTCGTCCCCTTCTCCTCCTGCCCCCAATCCCTCCCAGCATCAGAGCCTTTTCCAATGAGTCAACTCTTCGCATGAGGTGGCCAAAGTATTGGAGTTTCAGCTTAGCAACAGTCCTTCCAATGAACACCCAGGACTGATCTCCTTTAGGATGGAGTAGTTGGACCTCCTTGCAGTCCAAGGAACTCTCAAAAATCTTCTCCAACATCACAGTTCAAAAGCATCAATTCTTCAGCGCTCAGCCTTCTTCACAGTCCAACTCTCACATCCCTACATGACCACTGGAAAAACCATAGCCTTGACTAGACGGAACTTTGTTGGCAAAGTAATGTCTCTGGCTTTTTAATATGCTATCTAGGTTGGTCATAACTTTCCTTCCAAGGAGTAAGTGTCTTTTAATTTCATGGCTGCAATCACCATCTGCAGTGATTTTGGAGCCCCCCAAAATAAAGTCTGACACTGTTTCCACTGTTTCCCCATCTATTTCCCATGAAGTGATGGGACCAGATGCCATGATCTTCGTTTTCTGAATGTTGAGCTTTAAGCCAACTTTTTCACTCTCCTCTTTCACTTTCATCAAGAGGCTTTTTAGTTCCTCTTCATTTTATACCATAAGGGTGGTGTCATCTGCATATCTGAGGTTATTGATATTTCTCCTGGCAATCTTGATTCCAGCTTGTGCTTCTTCCAGCCCAGCGTTTCTCATGATGTACTCTGCATATAAGTTAAATAAGCAGGGTAACGATATACAGCCTTGATGTACTCCTTTTCCTATTTGGAACCAGTCTGTTGTTCCATGTCCAGTTTTAACTATTGCTTCCTGACTTGCATATAGGTTTCTCAAGAGGCAGGTCAGGTGGTCTGGTATTCCCATCTCTTGAAGAATTTTCCACAGTTTCTTATGATCCGCACAGTCAAAGGCTTTGGCATAGTCAATAAAGCAGAAATAGATGTTTTTCTGGAACTCTCTTGCTTTTTTGATGATCCAACGGATGTTGTCAATTTGATCTCTGGTTCCTCTGCCTTATCTAAATCCAGCTTGAACATCTGGAAGTTCACAGTTCACGTATTGCTGAAGCCTGGCTTGGAGAATTTTGAGCATTACTTTACTAGTGTATGAGATGAGTGCAATCGTGCGGTAGTTTGAGCATTCTTTGGCGTTGCCTTTCTTTGGGATTGAAATGACAACTGACCTTTTCCAGTCCTGTGGCCACTGCTGAGTTTTCCAAATTTGTTGGCATATTGAGTGTAGCACTTTCACAGCATCATCTTTCAGGATTTGAAATAGCTCAACTGGAATTCCATCACCTCCACTAGCTTTGTTCGTAGTGATGCTTTCTAAGACCCACTTGACTTCACATTCCAGGATGTCTGGCTCTAGGTGAGTGATCACACCATCGGGATTATCTGGGTCATGGAGCTCTTTTTTGTACAGTTTCTGTGTATTGTTACCACCTCTTCTTAATATCTTCTGCTTCTGTTAGGTTCATACCATTTCTGTCCTTTATTGTGCCCATCTTTGCATGAAATGTTCTCTTGGTATCTCTAATTTAGAGGTCTCTAAAGACTAGAGATCTTTAGTCTTTCCCATTCTGTTGTTTTTCTGTATTTCTTTGCATTGATCGCTGAGGAAGGCTTTCTTATCTCTTCTTGCTATTCTTCGGAACTCGGCATTCAGATGCTTATATCTTTCCTTTTCTCCTTTGCTTTTCACTTCTCTTCTTTTCACAGCTTTTTGTAAGGCCTCCCCAGACAGCCATTTTGCTTTTTTGCATTTCTTTTCCATGGGGATGGTCTTGATCCCTGTCTCCTATACAATGTCATGAACCTCTGTCCATAGTTCATCAGGCACTCTGTCTATCAGATCTAGTCCCTTAAATCTATTTCTCACTTCCACTGTATAATCATAAGGGATTTGATTTAGGTCATACCTGAATGGTCTAGTGGTTTTCCCCACTTTCTTCAATTTAAGTCTGAATTTGGCAACAAGGAGTTCATGATGTGAGCCACAGTCAGCTCCTGGTCTTGTTTTTGCTGACTGTATAGAGCTTCTCCATCTTTGGCTGCAAAGAATATATCAGTCTGATTTTGGTGTTGACCATCTGGTGATGTCCCTGTGTAGAGTCTTCTCTTGTGTTGTTGGAAGAGGGTGTTTGCTATGACCAGTGCGTTCTCTTGGCAAAACTCTATTAGCCTTTGCCCTGCTTCCTTCCTCATTCCAAGGCCAAATTTGCCTGTTACTCCAGGTGTTTCTTGACTTCCTACTTTTGCATTCCAGTCCCCTGTAATGAAAAGGACATCTTTTTTGGGTGTTAGTTCTAAAAGGTCTTGTAGGTCTTCATAGAACTGTTCAATTTCAGCTTCTTCAGCGTTACTGGTTGGGCATAGGCTTGGATTACTGTGATATTGAATGGTTTGCCTTGGAAATGAACAGAGATCATTCTGTCATTTTTGAGATTGCATCCAAGTACTGCATTTCGGACTCTTTTGTTGACCATGAGGGCTACTCCATTTCTTCTGAGGGATTCCTGCCCACAGTAGTAGATATAATGGTCATCTGAGTTAAATTCACCCATTCCAGTCCATTTTAGTTCACTGATTCCTAGAATGTCGACGTTCACTCTTGCCATCTCTTGTTTGACCACTTCCAATTTGCCTTGATTCATGGACCTGACATTCCAGGTTCCTATGCAATATTGCTCTTTACAGCATCGGACCTTGCTTCTATCACCAGTCACATCCACAACTGAGTATTGTTTTTGCTTTGGGTCCATCCCTTCATTCTTTCTGGAGTTATTTCTCCTCTGATCTCCAGTAGCATATTGGGCACGTACTGACCCAGGGAGTTCCTCTTTCAGTATCCTATCATTTTGCCTTTTCATACTGTTCATGGGGTTCTCAAGGCAAGAAAAGTGAAGTGGTTTGCCATTCCCTTCTCCAATGGACCACATTCTGTCAGACCTCTCCACCATGACTCACCCGTCCTGGGTGGCCCCACATGGCATGGCTTAGTTTCACTGAGTCAGACAATGCTGTGGTCCATGTGATCAGATTGGCTAGTTTTCTGTGAGTATGGTTTCAGTGTGTCTGCCCTCTGATGCCCTCTTGTACATCTACCGTCTTACTTGGGTTTGTCTCACCTTGGATGTGGGGTATCTCTTCATGGCTGCTCCAGCAAAGTGCAGCCACTGCTCCTTACCTTGGATGAGGGATATCTCCTCATGGCCGCCCCTCCTGACCTTCAGCATGGAGTATCTCCTCTTGGCCCTCCTGCGCCCGTGGAGCCACCGCTCCTTGGATTATCAGTTTAAATACTTTAAAATGTCTTCTGCTCTGATCAAACTTCTGGAGCCCAGAGGACAGGTTTTTAGGGGCTTGGGGGCTAGAAATCTTTCCTGTTATTTGTTCTCTGAAGCGTATCTGATGGTAAATTTTGAGAGCTTGACTTTGATAAGCATTCACTATCTGATATAGATGTCTGTCACTTATAGAGGCTCTATATGTCATAGGATCATAATATTGTAGAGTCAGAGGAAAGTTAAAGTTCAAAGTCAAGGCTTTTGCTCAAGATCACAAAGCTAGTAAGAGGCAAAACTGCGACCGAACTGGCTGCATTTAGAAAACAAGCGAAAAATGCCCCCCACTCAAACCAAATCAAACTAGAAAAAACCCTTGACAAACAAAATGGCTGAAGACATCTCCGCACTGAAGTTAGAAGCATAGAAACACACGGCAGTACAGAGCTAAGGCTGCTGTTTATGACATTAACTCTGAAAAGTCATCTATTTTTATTTCCAGAAACGCTCTTTGATTTTTGTCCTGAGTTGATTTTTTTTGGCTTATTTTATAGAACTTGTTCTGTCTAGTCTTTGTTCTTGAAGTCTGATAGCAGCCTTTGATGGTGAGCAGTTTAATTCTGATATGCAAATATTCCTGTAAGGATACATTATGCTTGATGCCTTCTTGGGCACCAATCTGAAAACAAACTCAGCGTCCACAGCACCTAAGCTCAGCCTCGTCCTCGAATCGACACTGGAGTAAGCTTTTTTAAAATTAATTTTCACTGAAGAGTGATTGTAACACGTTGTGTTACAATGTGTTTCTGCTGTACAGCAAGGTGAGTCAGCTGTATGTGTACGTATATCTCGTCTTCTCTGGACTTCCTTCCCATTCAGCTCACCACAGTGCACTGAGTAGAGCTGCCTGTGCTGTAAAGTGGGCTCTCATTATTTTAGACACAGTAGTGTATATACATCAATCCCAATCTCCCAGTACGTCTCACCCCATCCCCCTTTCCCCTTGGCATCCATATACTTGTTCTCTATGTCTGTGTCTCTATTTCTGCTTTGCAATTAAAGTAACCTATAACATTTTTATAGATTCTACACATATGCATTACTAGACGATATTTGCTTTTCTCTTTTTGACATACTTCATGAAGCGAACTTTTGAAACACAAATCTGATCAAATCCTGACCTCTCTGCTTAATCCTTGCCATGGCTTTCCATGGCTTCCTGTGGACAGAGAAATGTGCCTTGACTTGCTGCTTTAGCCGTCCCTTCTCTCTGCTCTCCTCGGAGAGCTGCTTCCCTTCCCTCCTCCTCCGTTCTGGCCACACCTGCCTCCAGACCCTGGTCCCCCTTATGCAGTCATCCTTCTGCCTGGTTGGCACCATCCGATCCTTGGGCTCCCACCTCCTCAGGGAAGCCTCCTGCGGCCCTGCTGACCCAGGCAGCCCCCTTTTAAGGTGGGACAGCCTTATGCATGCTGGAGTCCCGGCGTGCTGCAGCCCACGTCGTTGCAGAGGGTCAGGCGTGACTCAGCGACTGAACAATGACCCCAGCACTGTGCATGCCCCCTAAAGCGCTGCACCACTGCTGTAATGCATGCAGCTTCATGCATCTGTGTTACGTGTGGCCCGTGAGGCAGAAACAGAGGCTTATTCTCAACTGTATCCCCATCTCAGCATCTGGCCTCTATAGATGCTCAACAATACCTGCTGAGGGATTCCCTGGTGGCTCAGTGGTGAAGAGTCTGCCTGCCAATGCAGGAGACATGGGTTCGATCCCTGATCCGGGAAGATCCCATGTTCCATGGAACAACTAAGCCCATGTGCCACAACTATTGAGTCTGTGCTCTAGAGCCCAGGGAAACCACAACTGCTGAAGCGCAAGCACCCTAGAGCCTGCACGCCACAAGAGGAGCCACCGCCGGGAGAAGCCTGAGCACCACACCTAGAGAAAAAGCCCGTGCAGCCACAAGGACCCAGGCCAACCAAAAAGTGATGATGATGAATAGAAAGATACTGCTGAGCTCTGAAAGAATGAATGAAATTGGGGAAACATTTTTGTGCAATTGCCAGCAGGATGTGTTGGGAAGAGAAACCAGTTCAGTTCAGTCACTTAGTCACATCCAACTCTTTGCGACCTCAAGGACTGCAGCACGCCAGGCCTCCCTGTTCATCACCAACTCCCGGAGCTTGCTCAAACTCATGTCCATCGAGTTGGTGATGCCATCCAACCATCTCATCCTCTGTTGTCCCCTTCTCCTCCTGCCTTCAATCTTTCCCAGCCTCAGGGTCTTTTCTAATAAGTCAGCTCTTCGCATCAGGTGGCCAACGTATTGGAGTTTCAGCTTCACCATCAGTCCCTCCAATGAATATTCAGGACTGATTTCCTTTATGATGAACTGGTTGGATCTCCTTGCAGTCCAAGGGACTCTCAAGAGTCTGCTCCAACACCACAGTTCAAAAGCATCAATTCTTCGGTGCTCAGCTTTCTTTAAAGTCCAACTCTCACATCCATACATGACTATTGGAAAAACCATAGCCTTGACTAGACGGACCTTTGTTGGCAAAGTAACGTCTCTGCTTTTGAATATGCTGTCTAGGTTGGTCATAGCTTTTCTTTCAAGGAGCAAGCATCTTTTAATTTAACCAGTTGGGAGTCACTAAAACCTTTATTCAAGTCTCTGGGTAAATTGGCCTCTCTGAGCCTCAATTAATTCATCTGATAAAGGGAGTGAGTCCTGACCCCCAGTGCACTGGTAATTGTGAAGAATAAGCAGGTCACCATGAAAAACATCAGTTCTTCCCTTCCTTCATTCAGACTCAGACACAACAGACTGTTTCCTAGTTCAGACATGAGCTTGGCCAGCCTCAGACATCTGCTGTCCCCGGGTTTGCTCAGGGCTTTGAAAGCTACTGGTGACCCACGACGGCGGGGTCTGCGGTGGAGCCAGGCTGAAGCCTGGCTGCAGGAAGCAGCTTTGCCCCCAGCCCAGGCTCAGGGAGCAGATGAGCTGGATCTGGCAGGGCAAGGGTTAAGCTGGAGCCACTTCAGATGGGCCCTTGCAGGGGTGAACCCGTTCATCATGATAAGTGTCATAGTAAAATCAATTCTCTGTGTACTTTTGGGAATTACAACTATCATTTTGGTGTGATTTATTTGGTGTATAACACGAACACGGCCATTTCTTTCATCATTCTGAAAGTTCATCTAAAATTGCTTTGAGTTTCTGGTTTTGGGGAGTGACATGTCCAATTGTTATCATCTTTCCCGTGAAATATGGATCGAGGGATACACGGCTGCCGGCCTCGTTCCCTCCCCGTTACCTGCCTTAGGTGGCAGGGAAGTTCTATGTCTCTAATTTCTCTTCCTTATTGCCCTCCCCACGTGGGAATCTGTCTTCAGATCAGTACAGGGTTAAACCCTGGGGCCTTCCTCCCTGCCAGCCCTTGGGAACGTCTCTCCCTCTTGGGCAAGGAAAGGGGGTGATCTCAGAAGAGTGGGGGCTCTCCAACTGCTCCTGCAGGCTCCCCAGGAGCTCTGTCCCTCCCACTCTACCCCAAGTCTGATCCTGGACCTTAAGACTGTTTGCATCTGGGCCCAGCAGTTTAAGGGGTTCCACAGTGGCCCAGCAGTAAAGAATCTGTTTGCAATGCAGGAGACGTAGGAGCGCCGGGTTCGATCCCTGGGTCAGGAAGATGCCCTGGAAGAGGCGTGGCAGCCCACTCCAGTAGTCTTGCCTGGAGAATCCCATGGACAGAGGAGCCTGGTGGGCTACAGTCCAGAAGGTCGCAAAGAGTTGGACATGACTGAAATGACTTAGTGTGCCTGTGTGCATAACAGTTTAAAACTGCCTTTGGATCAAAATGGGCGAGTCTGAGAGTTGCCCCTGCCCTGTAACTAGCTGTGTGACTTTGGGCAATTCCTTCAATTTCTCTGAGTTTTTCTATCTATAAAGTGGCTGCTGCTGCTGCTAAGTCGCTTCAATCGTGTCCGACTCTGTGCGACCCCATAGACGGCAGCTCACCAGGCTCCCCCATCCCTGAGATTCTCCAGGCAAGAATACTGGAGTGGGTTGCCATTTCCTTCTCCAATGCATGAAAGTGAAAAGGGAAAGTGAAGTCGCTCAGTCGTGTCCGACTCTTAGTGACCCCATGGACTGCAGCCTACCAGGCTCCTCTGTCCATGGGATTTTCCAGGCAAGAGTACTGGAGTGGGGTGCCATCGCCTTCTCCATCTATCAAGTGGAGATTATATTAATAATAAGGAGGACTGCAGGACTTAATAGCTGTAGCGTGCATCTAGTGCCAGGCTAGGGTGGTAAATCCTACCTGTTACTGTGATAAGCACCTCTGGTTTTTGCTCTGAGCTAAGCTCTATGTCTGGGGCCTCAGTTTTCCCCAATTGGCCTCCTTTTTTTTTTTTTTAAAAGAACAATTTTTATGTGAACCATTTTTGAAGTCTTTATTGAATTTGTTTCACTCTTGCTTCTATTGTTTATGTTCTGGTTTTTCGGCTGCAAGGCGTGTGGGGTCTTAGCTCCCCAACCAGGGACTGCACCTGCACCACCTTAATCACACTGGACCATGAGGGAAGTGCCCCCACCAAGTGGCCTCCTGAGGTGAGTTGCAGGTCTGCAGGAGGAAGGGAAATAGAAAATGTGGTCGAGTCATAAACCTGCCTTGGTGGGAGGCAAAGGGTGGTCCTTAAAGCTCTGGGTGATGCTTTGCCATCGTCCCTCCATCTTTATTTTGCTGATGGAAGCACTTTGTATCTAGGCCCCCTGGCAGGGTTTTGGGGGGAACCTGGGACACAGAGAATAAGTGAGGTCAAAATCCTGCCAGTCTTCCCATCTGGCTGTGGCATCTGTGGTGGGGCCTGCGGTTTATTCCTGACATCTTTTTACAATAATAACACCACCCACCATGTATCACATGCACAGACCCCTTAAAAATCAGCGTCGGGTTTTTTTTTCCCTCTGGGACACCTGTTCCATTTTCTTGAAATGGAGCAGCTATCTTTGTACACATTCCTCCCGACTTTTAGGTCAATGCCTGGCCCATCCAGGGTGTGCTGTCGTTGGGAACACTCTGTCACGCTTTTCCTCTCCTGAGTCCCTGTATTTTCTGTTCTTTCCATGGAACATGTGTGCCCCCGTCACCTCCCATCCGAATCTTCTCATCCTTCAGGATTCCAATACCACCCCCTCCAGGAAGCCCTCCCTCATTCTCCCTGTGGGCGATGGTTTTGTTCCCATGGCTGTTTACCTGCCCCTCTCTTTCAGCATCTTTCACTTTTTTCCTTACCAGCAGAGATCTGTACACATACCTTATCTACCCAACTCTCTGTTAGTTCCTGTCTGGGGGGCTATGTTTTTTTTGCCTCTCAAACCTAGCTCAGTGTCTGGCACCAAACAGAGCCTTCCTGCATCTTTCCTGACTGTTTAATGACTAGAAGTCAAGTGGTCATGCCTTGCTGCTTCTGTGGAAGCTGGCGCTTACTAACGTTGCCCTCACTTCCTCCCACTGAGAAGTCCTAGGCTTGCCTGCAGGTGATGAGTCCTGCTTTAGGTAAGTCTTCGCTTCAAATCCCTCCGGTTCTCCAGAAGGGACAAGCCGTCTCAAAGTCCCCAGGTGGAGCCAGGTAGGTTCCCTGTGGGTGGAAGGGGAGGACGCTGCAGCGAGGGTGAAAAGGCTTGCGAGAGCAGCGAGATTGAACAGGGAGAGCCCAAGAGCAGAAGGTTTGTCCCAGCAGAGGGGCAGAGGTGAGCTGGTCCTGGGCTGAACAGAGAGGATGGTGAATCTGGCCTCATGCAGGGATTCAGGCTCAGTTCTCAGTCAAGGGAAGGAGCTACGGTTTCGGCATCAACACCCCACCCCAACCCCTCCCGCAGCACAGAGAGAGCCCAGTTTCCCAGCAGAGGTGAGCAGGGCTGCTTGGGACAAAGCATCCTCTGTCCATGCTTCCTCTGCTCCAGGGTGAGGGAGAAAACTCCCCGAGTTCCTTTCGTTCCAGGGAGGTCCCGGGAGAACGTTAGTGCAAGTCACGGGGCCCCCAGCTTTGATGGCAAGGTGGTTGGTGCCTCCCACCCCACCTTCCCCTTGGTTGCTTCAAAACGCACTTCTGACCTTTGAAACATGTCACTAACGCAGTGTCCCCTTATTGCCACTGGCTGGGAGCTGTCATTGGTACTCATGCCTGTGACAGGTGTTTATTAGCAAAACTGGCAGGATGGTCATCACCCTGAAAGCTGTCTAGTCCTCGACGTAAAGGTGATGCTTGAGGGCTGGCACGTGGCCAGGCTGAAGCTGGCTACAGCGACCACAGGGGAGGCTAGAGGGGACCAGAGCTGCTCTGGGAGTTGGGGTGCCCGTTGCTGGGAGGAGGGTTTCAGGCCTGACTCCCCTCTTGGTCCCCAAGAGATTCTTCTTGTCCTTCCTCCTTATCTGAGGCCCTGTCCAGAGGGTCACCGCGGTCCTTGACAAGCCCAGGACACTCTGCTGCCGGCCGTGCCACTCTTTAGTGATGGCCCTTGGGCAGATGGGGGGGGTGCCCTCAGGGGCGAGGAGCCTGTGACCTCAGCCCCGCGGGGACCAGGCTTTGCAGGTGCCATCCTGGGTGTGTGTGCCTTGCCTGCCCTGGGGGCCTTGACTGGACAAGCTGGGGTAAAGCCTGGGTGGTGCCAAGGGTCTTCTGATTAACACACAGCAGAGGACAAGTGTGTGTTTAACTTCTTTCGGTACCTTTTGGGGATTGGGGGGTCCGGGAAAGGCATGAAGCTTGATCCACTGACGCTGAGTATTAGAGACAAACGTGATCTGGGGTTCATGAAATTCATGAATTCTCAAATTTTTACACCCACTTTGTCAGAAGCAATTCTCCTAAATTATTTCTTTTTAAAAAAACTTTTATTGAAGTACAGTTGATTTTCACTGTTGGGTTAGTTTCAGGTATCCAGCAAAGTGAATCAGTTATACATATACATATATCCACTCTTTTTTAGATTCTTTTCCCACACAGGTCATTACAGAGGACTGAGTAGAGTTTCCTGTGCTATATAGCAAGTTCCTTTTAGTTATCTATTTTGTATATAGTAATGTGTACATGTCAATCCAAATCTCTCAATTTATCTCCTCCTTTACCTTCAGCTTCCCTGGTGGCTCAGGTGATAAAAGCATCTGCTTGCAATGCAGGAGACATAGGTTCGATCCCTGGGTTGGGAAGATCCCCTGGAGAAGGAAATGGCAACCCACTCCAGTTCTCTTGCCTGGAAAACTCCATGGATGGAGGAGTCTCGTAGAGTTGGACATGACTGAGCGACTTCACTTTCACTTTCTCCACCTTCTGGTCAACATAGGTTTGTTTTCCACATCTGTAACTCCATTTCTGTTTTGTAGATAAGTTCATTTGTACTCCTTTTACGTTTCTACGTATAAGTGATATCATGTGTTATTTGTCTTTCTCTGACTTACTTTATTCTAGGTTCATCCACATCTCTGCAAATGGCATTACTTCATTCCTTTTTTGTGGTTGAGTAATATTGCCTTGTGTATATGCACCATATCTTCTTTATCCATTCTTCTGCTGATGCATATCTGGGCTCCAAGATCACTGCAGATGGTGACTGCAGCCGTGAAACTAAAAGACACTTGCTCCTTGGAAGGAAAGTTATGACCAACCTAGATAGCATATTCAAAAGCAGAGACATTACTTTGCCAACAAAGGTCCGTCTAGTCAAGGCTATTGTTTTTCCAATGGTCATGTATGGATGTGAGAGTTGGACTGTGAAGAAAGCTGAGCGCTGAAAAATTGATGCTTTTGAACTGTGGTATTGGAGAAGACTCTTGAGAGTCCCTTGGACTGCAAGGAGATCCAACCAGTCCATCCTAAAGGAGATCAGTCCTGGATATTCACTGGAGGGGCTGATGTTGAAGCTGAAACTCCAGTACTTTGGCCACTTGATGTGAAGAGCTGACTCATTTGAAAAGACCCTGATGCTGGGAAAGATTGGGGGAGGGAGGAAAAGGGGAAGACAGAGGATGGGATGGTTGGATGGCATCACCGACTTAATGGACATGGGTTTGGGTGGACTCTGGGAGTTGGTGATGGACAGGGAGGCCTGGCGTGCTGTGGTTCATGGGATTGCAAAGAGTCGGACATGACTGAGCGACTGAACTGAACTGAAGACTGCTTTTAGCTCAGGTGGTAAAGAATCAGGAAATCCGGGTTCGATCTCTGGGTTGGGAAGGTCCCTAGGAGAAGGGAATGGCTACCCACTCCAGTATTCTTGCCTAGAGAATTCCATGGACAGAGAAGCCTGGTGGGCTACAGTCGATGGGGTCACAAAGAGTCGGACACGACTGAATGACTAACACCCTAATATTCCATTGTATGTACGTACTGCGTCTTTACCCATTCCTCCACTGATGCTTATCCAGGTTGCCTCCATGTCCTGGCTATCGTGAATAGTGCTGTAATGAACACTGGGGTGCATGTATCTTTTTGAATTATGGTTTCCTAAATCATTTCTGTTCCAGCAGCTGTGGCTTGAATTCTCTATATCTCCTTCGTCCTTCACTCTGGGGATTAATAAGTGATAATAGTAATGGAAATGGCGACAACGTCCACCTCCGTGATTTTATTGCATGTTTGTTCACTATGTGCTGGGAGCTCTGTGAGTTGTGGTAACACTGCTGGGAACTTGGTCTCGTCACCCTCACTTTATTGATGAAGCTCAGAGAGGAAGTTCCACTTGCTCAAGGTGGAGCCAGGGTCCAGACCCAGGTCCAAATGACCCCTGGTGCACTTAGCTAGTCCCCTCCCCTTCTTCAGCTCATGACAGAGTCATGTCCCAATAAACTCATCATAAGTTGAAAATACTGTAAGGCAAAAATGCAAAAACCTACTGGACATCCTATGTGAGTCCAGCCTGCCTCAAGGCTAACATTTCCGTTAGCTTGCTGCTGCTAAGTTGCTTCAGTTGTGTCCGACTCTGTGTGACCCCATTGATGGCAGCCCACTAGGCTCCCCCATCCCTGGGATTCTCCAGGCAAGAACACTGGAGTGGGTTGCCATTTCCTTCTCCAATGCATGAAAGTGAAAAGTGAGAGTGAAGTTGCTCAGTTGTGTCTGACTCTGCGACCCCATGGACTGCAGCCTACCAGGCTCCTCCGTCCATGGGAGTTTCCAGGCAAGAGTACTGGAGTGGGGTGCCATCGCCTTCTCCATTTGTTAGCCTAGGGTGGGGCAAAATCATCCAACATCAAGCTTATTTTATCATCACGGGTTGAATCTCTCCTGTGATTGATGGAACACTGTACTGAAGATGGAGAACAGCCAAAGGTTGTATGGGTACGGCGGTGATCACATCAACTATCTCCCCTATGTCTGCGGGGCTGGCGGGGAGCTGTGGCTGCGTGCCCTGCCCAGCACCACCAGAGCATCGTGCCCAGATCGCAGGCCTGGGACAAGCTCAAAATGCAAAACTGGAATTACGGCTCCTACCGAATGCGTCTCGCCTTCACACCATCGTAAAGTTGAAAAATTGTACGTTGAACTGTCATAGGTTGGGGACCATCTGTGCTGTTGAGAGTGTAGCTTGTCACCCCCTCTGTGCCCTGGGTCAGGAAAGACGCTGAGCCCCACAGATCAGAGAACTGAGGCTAAACAGGTGAGCGCCCACAGATGGCTGGTAGCTGAGCTGGCACTCTTCTTTACTAGCCAGAGGATGACACGGTTGTCCCCAGCCCTGTGCTGGACACTTGAGGTGGGTCCCAAAAGGAATATGTCCAAAACTCCATGAGCTGCCGTTTGCTGGAAAAATCAAACTGTGCTCCTAGGTCACATTTATTGGGCTTTGGCTGGGTGTCAGGCACGTGTTTTCATTTAGCTCTCATAAGTATGAGGTTTATCTTGTCATTATCCCTGTTTGATAGCAAGGAGAAAGACCCAGAGATGGTAAGCAACTTCTCCAGTGTCATACAGCTAGCAAGGTGGAGACAGGAGTCACTCAACCCCATGACTGGCTGAGCACAGAGACTTTGTGCTCATACTTGTAATGCAGAAAACAACTGTGAACCTCAGGTGCAACCCAACTCTTCGATGGACATGAGAGAGAGGAGAAAGATTGTGTGTGTATGTGTGTGTGCCTGCGTGTATGTGTCGGGTGGGGGTGCTGGGGAGAGGGGAGCTCCTCAGCCGAGATGGGACTTGAGCTGGGCTTTGATTTTAGTTAGGGAGATACCAGGGATGGTGTCCTGGGAGAAAAGAATATCCCGGATACAAGCTGGGAAGTAAGAAGGATAAATTGAGTGGCTGTGTGTACTTGTTTGATGGGGGAGGGAGCCTCCTCTATTTGACTTTCAGCTTTTCCATCCTATTTGACTCTCACCAATCAGTTGATTCCAAGCCTCCTTTTTGGTAGCTCACAAGTGTCAGTTTGCTGATTTGGGAGATAAGGGTGTGTTATGTGTCACGGAAGCTTGGGTGGCAGAGTCAAAGAGCTTCCAGCTTAGAACCGAGTTTAAGTCCAACGCTGCTATTTACTGTGTGTCTTTGGGAGAACCTTTGCTGCTGCTGCTAAGTCACTTCAGTCGTGTCCAACTCTGTGGGACCCCATAGACGGCAGCTCACCAGGCTCCCCCGTCCCTGGGATTCTCCAGGCAAGAACACTGGAGTGGGTTGCCATTTCTTTCTCCAATGCATGAAAGCGAAAAGTGAAAGGGAAGTCGCTCAGTCGTGTCCGACTCTTCGTGACCCCATGGACTGCAGCCTACCAGGCTCCTCTGTCCATGGGATTTTCCAGGCAAGAGTACTGGAGTGGGGTGCCATCGCCTTCTCCATGGGAGAACCTTTAGCTCAGTTTTATCGTCGGTGAAAACTGGATGGTAACAGGTAGCTTATCTACCTCTCACCATCATTTTTGATAAGGTTCGGGTAAGAAGCACTTTATAATTTACGAACTTTCCTCAGTTAGGATTATTAATTAAATGGAACTACAGGAATGTTTGTGAGTAAAACAGGTTGCGCAAGCATTTGTGAGTTTCAGTGGTTATGTCTAGATTTATGTCTGCATAGATGTGACTTCTGGCAACTATGTGGGTGGGGGTGTGTGTGTACATCCTTTGGTCTTTGGAACGTCACCTAGACAGCGTTACCTAGCAACAGACTCCCACAGAGACGGCCCTTTGCCATGTGGTTATGTGTGTTGGGCACAGTGGCCCCCATTGATGATCTGAAGTCTCCCTATAGCCCTGTGAGTGTAATGCCATTGTAACTGTTCTTTCCCTCCCAGTATTATGGAGACGTAATTGACATACAGCACTGTACAAGTTTAAGATATGCCATGATAACCATTTAACTTTTTAATTAAAATTTATTTATTTATTTATATTGATTGAAATGTAGTTGTACAGTGTTATATAAGTTACAAGTGTACAATATAGTGAGTCACAATTTTTAAAAGTTATGTTCCATTTATAGTTAATATAAAATTTTGGCTATATGCCTCCTGTTATATAATATATCCTTGCAGCTATTTTTAAAAATAAATAATAGCTTGTACCTCTTACTCCCCTGCCGCTATATTGCCCCTCCCCACTTTCCTCTCTCCAGTGTTTGTTTTCCCCACGAGTTTGTTTTCTATATCTGTGACGCTGCTTCTTTTTGTTATATTCACTAGTTCATTGTACTTTTTAGGTTCCAGATGTAAGTGGTATCATTTGTCATTCTTTATCTGACTTATCCATCCACATTGCTGAAAAAAGGCAAAACTCCATTCTTTTTTATGACTGAGTAGTATTTCTTCATTATATAAATAATTGTATGCACACGTATGTAAATTGTACACACATTGAAAATACATATACATATATGGACTTCCCTGGTGGCTCAGATGGTAAAGAATCTGCCTGCAATGCGGGAGATCTGGGTTTGATCCCTGGGTTCGGAAGACCCCCTGGAGAAGGGAATGGCAACCCACTCCAATACTCTTGCCTGGAGAATCCCATGGACGGAGAAGCCTGGGGGGCTACACCCTGTGGGGTCATAGAGAGTTGGCCATGACTGAGCGACTCAGCTCACGCAGCACATATACGTATATAACACATCTTTTTTATTTGTTCATCTGTTGACGGACGCTTACGTTGCTTCCGTATCTTGGCTATTGTAAATAATGATGCTGTGAATATTGGGGTGCTTGTTACTTTTTGAAGTAGTATTTTTCTTTTCTTCTGAACGTGTACCCAGGAGTAGAATTTCTGCATCATATGGTAGCTCTATTTTTAGTTTAGGGGGAATTCCCTGGTGGTCCAGTGGTTAGGACTCTGCGCTTTTCAGGCTGAGGGTGTGGGTTCAACCCCTGGTTAGGGAACTAAGAGCCTGCTAGCAGTGTGATGCGGCCAAAAGAATAAAAATAAAAATAAATGTCGCTTTTAGAGGAATCGCCATACTGTTTTCCATAGTGGCTGCACCAATTCACATTCCCATTAACAGGGCACAACAGTTCCCTTTTCTCTACATGTTCGCCAGTGCTTGTTTTTTGTGCTCTTTTTGATATTAGCCATTCTGACAGGTGTGAGATGACATCTCATCATGCTTTTGGTTTGCATTTCCCTGATCACTAGTGATGTTGAGCATCTTTTCGTGTGCCCATTGGCCATCTGCATTTCCTATTTGGAAAAATGGCTATTCAGTTTTTCTGCCCATTTTTTAATCTGGGTTTTTTTTTAATGTTGAGTTGTGTGAGCTGTTTATATATGTTGGATGTTAATCCCTTATTGGTCATGTCATTTGCCAACATTTTCTCCTATTCAGTAACTTGTCTTTTATTTTTGTCAATGGTTCCTTTTACTGTGCAAAAGCTTCGAAGTTTAATTAGGTCCCATTTGTTTATTTTTGCTTTTTATTTCCTTTGCTTTAGGAGATGAAGCCAAAAAAATATTGCTGCGATTTATGTCAAAGAGTGTTCCGCCTCTGTGTTCCTCTAGGAGTTTTATAGTATCCGGTCTTAACATTTAGGTCTTTAAAATGTGGTAACCGTTTAAAACTAGTAACAGAGTCTGGATGTGAACTGGGGTGTGCTGGTTCTTCCAGCTGCTGTGGCTTTTTCCAGAAACCAGAAGGGGCCCCTCCAAGCGCAGCTGGGGCCCCTGTGTTCTGGAGAAGCCCCTGCCAGGCAGACAGACACTTTTTCCTGGGGTCCCCCGCCCCGTTTCCTTAGTGCCTTCCTACCAGCGTGTTTCGAGGGAGCTCAATTTGCTTCCCTGGGAGTACGGAGGGTGCCTCCCAGCTCACACCATCAGCAGAGCCCACCCAAGCTCCTGACTGCTTGGGCGGGGGTCTTCGGGCCTTTTGGAGTCCCTATTGTAGACTGTGTCCTCTGAACTCCAGCCTGGGGGACAGAGTTGGAAGGATAGCCGGCTTCCTTCTTCCCAGCCATCTTCTCCAGGACCTACCTCTGGCTCCACCCAGATGGCAGGGAAGCTGGGGTGTGGCCCCAAGCCTGGGGCTCCGCCTGCAGACAAAGCGCAGGAGGTTGATAAGACCCTTAGAGCCCATCGGGAGACCCCACTGCCACCTACCACTGGGGCTACAGGGGGATCATGCCCTTTCAGCCTCTATGACTTTGCTGTTACTTCCTGTTGGACTTGTATTATGGGCTGCTCCACAGGAAGCCAAGACCCCTCAGTGAGATCAGGTATTCCTGTTGAGAATTAGACTTCAAACATCTACCACCAGGCTCCGAGTGGAGCTGGGCTGGCCTTGGACGGTGGGCAGCCTCAAAGGAGCTCAGGGGGGGCTGCGGCTGGAGGCTGGTAGAGGCTGGTCATCTGCACACCCGTGCACAAGCCACAGACAGTGCCTGGGAGGCCAGTCCTGCATACGGCACACCTATGGGGAGGGCTGCCCATATCTCCGTGCATGTTAGGAGGCATCACGAATTTTCCTTTGATTATGGAAATAATGTACACCGAAGGTAAGAAATTTACAACATATGCACCTGTGTAAAAGAGAACTAAAACTAACCCGTCAGCCTACTATGTAAGATGGCTACTCTTACCATCCTGTACTTTCTACTCTCTTTCTGCGTGTGTGTGTGTGTGTGTGTGTGTGTGTGTGTGTGTGTAATAAGGATGCATGCATGTGTGTGTGCTCAGTCACTTCAGTCGTGCCTGACTCTTTTCGACCCCATGGACTGTAGTCCTCCAGACTCCTCTGTCCTAGGGATTCTCCAGGCAAGAATACTGGAGTGGGTTGCCATGCCCTCCTCTAGGGGATCTTCCCCACTCGGGGATTGAACCTGCATCTCCTGCATTGCAGGCAGATTCTTTACTGCTGAATCTCCGGGAAAGCCCCAGTAAGGATGCCTATGTATTAATATTTAACACTCTCCTGTTTTCCCCCAGATCAGAGAAGTGCTAGCCAGAAGCCTGGGAGTTACTCTTGCCCTGTGAGCCTAGGGCTATGCATAGGGGATATATTTGTATGTGTGCATGTGTGTGTGTGTGTGTGACAGAGAGAGAGACAGAGAGAGAGAGAGGGAGAGAGCTCTTAGGGCTTGAGTGACACCAAGGAGGCTGTGGGGTTGTCCCATAGTGGAAAATGGAAAGGGCTTAGCCTGGAGCCAGACCTGAGTTTGAGCTCTGACTCAACTGCTTGTGAGCTGTGTGACTTTCTGCAGTCTGCTTGACTTCTCTGAGTCTTGATGTCCTTATTCGTAGATGGAGATGGTGTCTACCTCACAGTGTTGTTATCGAGATTAAATATGTTCATTTAGGTCAATGCCTAGCATGTGGTAGGCTCAAAAACAAACATTATTTATCGTCACCTTTTCAATCATTCCAGGCAAGCTTTTTCCTCCATTTTCCAGAATATTCTCTCGTCCTGGGCACTTTGTCCTGTCATTTACTCAATATAAATGTCAGTTTCAGCCTCATCAAAGGATCACAGGCTTTAGGCAACAGCCCTATCGTCAGTTTTTGCACTGAATAAAGGTTAAGAGGAAGAGGGCCAGGCTTAGCCCCAAAGTGTGCACGTGCAGTCAGTTGTTCAGCTGTGTCTGACTCTTTGTGACCCCATGACTGTAGCCCGCCAGGCTCCTCTGTCCATGGGATTCTCCAGGCAAGAATGCTGGAGTGGGTTGCCATGCCCTCCTCCAGGGGATCTTCCTGACCCAGGAATTGAACCTGCATCTCCTGTACTGGCAGCCGGATTCTTTGCCGCTGAGCTACCTGGGAAACCTTCTCTAACTGCAAAGCACGAGACCTTAAAAAAGGCAAGAGTCGCCCTGGTGCCTCCTAGGGTCCCCCCACCTGTTGATTCTGCCTATGCGAGGAGACTTTCCCTTCCGTGTCTTTAGACCTGGGCTTGAAGGCTTTGCTCAGAGCCTACTCTCTGCTGTGTCCCTGGGCCCCGTCCACTGCCTCTGGACATGGCTGGCCCAGCTGAGCCATCCTCGGAACTGTGAGCATGGACGTGCGTGCTGGAATGCTGGCCTGGGGGCTTCGGGAGGAAAGGTTCGGGAGGCAGGCAGGAATGTGCCAGGCTGCTTTGCATTGCCTGCCAGCATGGAAACTGCCCATAAATCATGGTGCGCAGCTGCCGGTGCCCGGGGCAGGGGTCAGGAGGGGACGTTGACTGTCATGTGGGTGGGAGCAGGCTCTGGGCTCAGGCTGGGAGGTGCACCCTCCAGGGAAATGGCTTCTAACTCAAGGTAAAAACAAAGCAAAACAAAATGTACAGATGCACTCAGTTCAGGTCAGTCGCTCAGTCGTGTCCGACTCTTTGCGACCCCATGAATCGCAGCACGCCAGGCCTTCCTGTCCATCACCGACTCCCGGAGTTCACTCAGACTCATGTCCATCGAGTCCGTGATGCCATCCAGCCATCTCATCCTCTGGCATCCCCTTCTCTTCCTACCCGCAATCTTTCCCAGCATCAGGGTCTTTTCCAATGAGTCAGTTCTTCCCATCAGGTGGCCAAAGTATTGGAGTTTCAAATTCAGCATCAGTCCTTCCAATGAATATTCAGGACTGAAATCCTTTGTATATAAAACAGATAAGCAAGAGGATCAACTGTATAGCACAGGGAACTACATTCAGTATCTTATAATAACCTATCATGGAAAAGAATCTGAAAAAGAATACATATACATATGTATAACTGAATCACTGCTGAATACCTAAAATGTTGTAAATCAGCTGTATTTCAATTTTTAAAAAATGGCCTAACACTGGGATAGGCTTCTGTGAGGTCATGAGCTTCCCATCTTTAGAGGTATTCCAGAACCTGCTGCTCACCCTCAGGGGCTGTGGTTGAAAGGATTCATGCTGGGAGGGAGATGGCTCTTTCCAACCTTGAGATTCTCCACGCCTGACACTGGATTCCTGGTCTTTGATTTTAAAACTGAAAGGGATAAGCTTTTACTTTCACTTAATTACATGTAGGTTGTACTAAGCACAGCGCAGGGTCTGTTTTAATTTCGTACACGTATTAACTCACTTCATTAATGAGGTCCACCAGGTAGGTCCTCATATTTCCATTTTATAAATGAGGAAACTGGACTTCCCAGGTGGTGCCTGTGGTAAAGAACCTGCCTGCCCATGCAGGAGACATGGGAGACCTGGGTTCAATTCCTGGGTTGGGAAGATCCCCTGGAGAAGGGAATGGCAACTCACTCCAGTATTCTTGCCTGGAGAATTCCACGGACAGAGGAGCCTGGTGGGCTACAGTCCGTGGGGTTGCAAAGGGTTGGGCAGGACTGAGCGACTCGCGCTTGCCTGGACATGAGGTAGGGCCTCATATTTCCATTTCATGATGAGGAAACTGAGACATAGATAAGAAGCTGGCCCAGGAGTTTCCGACTTGTCAGTCCAACTCCAGAGTCTGTTCCCTTGCCTGCCCTGCTGCTGTGGTCCCGTCTAGGGTGTTTCCAGGAGCCCAGGTTGTGGTATCTGAGTCCAGGCATGGCTAGGGGCATCTGACAAAGTCCAGCAGCAGGCTCTGCGAGGAGTCCTTTTCTGCAGGCATGTCTTTTAACCTGTAGGATGGCGTGATAGATGGGGTGGTCACCCAGGTAACAGAGAGGAGATGGCCCCTCCCCTGAAGCAGGAGGCTCATAGCATCAGAGAACCTGACTGCTTGGAAGCCCAGGTAGGCAAGGGGCTTGAAGGACATCTGTTCTAGGACCTGAGAACAGGGAAGGGGTGCTGCCAATCCCAGGGGACTTCACTGAGAAGGAGACTCAGGCTGGGGGACAAGATGAAGACCATGATGTCAGAACTGGCAAGTGGTGTCGGGAGCATTCAGGAAGAGGGCTTGGTGTGGAGCCCCAGGGCTGGGCTGGGTCAGCTGCCCAGGAAAGGAGGTCCGGCTTTGGAGCACAGAGACCGGGCTCTGATCCCCAGACCTGCCACTTCTGCTGTTTGTGTGACCGGGACAGCATAGCCAACTCCTCTGACCCTTAGTTTCCTTCTCTTGAAAGGTGGGTAATGATAAGTCCTTGCTATGATGATTGCATGGGGTGGCGGGAATCAAATCAGCCCTTATTTGCTCCTGTAGAGACTTGCAAACAAGAGCTGCACATTGAGTGTCTTTGAATGCCTTTCGGTTGGGTTGCCCTTGTCTTGGGTGGGGATTGACCTCAGAGCAGGAGGAGGAGTGTGTGGGGTAGGGGCTGGAGAAGGGAAGGGGCAGGAGGGCTTCGGAACGAAGGCTGGGAAAGCCAGGCCCTTAGACCATCCCTCCGCCAACTCTAGGGCCTGCGATACCCCACGTTGCGATCATCAAGTTAGTCAAGGCTTTGAAGGACCCTCTGGGTACGAACTCCAGGATCAGGTAGCGGGGGGCTATGGAAGGAGTTAGGACTGCTAAGGGACAACCTGGGATTTCAAGTTAATAATGCGTTGAACACGCCCAGGACCAGGGAGTGGGGGGACCCCCCTCCCCCGGAACTGGAGTAGGCACAGAACTGCTCCTTAGCATCCCTTCCCATGTTCCCTGAGTGCCCGAGGACACCCCTCTATCTCTTCACCTGCAGAATGGGAGGGTATCTAAGGTTAATTACATACCTTCCCTGGTCTTAGACAAAACATCTTTTTCCGCTCATCTGAACATTTATTTATTTATTTATTTTTTTCATCTGAACATTTAGAATTACTTCCAAGTTAGAGGTCTTTGTGCAAGGCAGCTGGACTAACAGAAGTGTTCGCAAACTGAGAATGACAATAGCATGGTCTAATGTTTAGATCCATCGAGTCCTAGAATGAGTAATGATACCCCACCTATTAGGTTTAGCATTCATAAAATTCCCATCTTGGAGACGAGGCTGTTGAGGACCACAGACGTTACCTGACTCGCCGGAGGTCACACAGCTAATTAGTGGTAAAGCCAAACTCCTTACCGGCGTTTTCCCATCCCAGCTCTGATTCAAAGTAACTGCCCATGGTGGGCCTCAGTCTCCCCATCTATGAGATGGGTGGATGGTACCTTCTGGCAATAAAAGGTTATGATCTTCTGATTTCTCTGTTCCTGGGAGAGCAGGGCTTTCTCTCAGCTCTGGTTGATACGTTTCTGTCTTGGTCTCCAGAGCATTTGGAAATCTCCAAAATCTCCTCCTCTTGTTGTTGTTGCTTTTTAAGATTTTTTTCTTTTTTCAGACGTGGACCACTTTAAAAGTTTTTATTTACTTTGTGGTAATATTGCTTCTGTTTTATGTTTTGGTTTTTTGGCCACAAGACATGTGGGATCTTAGCTTCCCAACCAGGGAATAAGCCTGCATCAGCTGCTTTGGAAGGTGAAGTTCTAACCCCTGGATGGCCAGGGAAGTCCCTTCTCCTACTCTGATAGTGGAGGCTGGAAAGTAGGCCCTGAAGATTAGTCCCAAGATGCCTCCAGATTCTCTTCTCATCATGCAGGGTGTGGGGAGATTTTCAGGATCAATATTTCTGGTTATGAGGAGCCATCAAGGTCATCCTGTGTCCAGCAGGGCCTTGCCGGGTGGGTGTAGAGTCCAAGCCCTTGCCTTCAGTAGGATGGACCAGTTGACCTGGACAGATCCCTTGCCTTCCTTCTTCTTTCAAGCCTCCTTGAAGAAGGCATATCTGTGGCAGGCCCTGAGACATACAGCCGTGTTTCCCAACCATCCTTGCCAGGAAGCTGTTCTTAATGTTGAACCTTAATCCCTCACGCTGTAACTCAAGGCCCTTGCCTCTTGTTGAGTGCAAATGGGGAACAGCTGCTCCGGCTCAGGCTCTGACATCAGCTATTTCTCAAGATGACCCTGTGAGGCAGGCCAGGGTCATTAGGCCCAGTTTGGTGCTCAGCGCACACGTATCTATTCCTGCTCACACGGCCTGAGACGGGCTTGGTGGGCCCCCGAGTGGCTGTCAGTTTCTGGGGCGTGTCTCTTAAGAGGCTTGCTCCTGATATTGTTCCAGGTAGCCAGACCAACAGGTTCACACATTGAAAATAACAATAGCGAGGTCTCATGTTTAGAGCTATCAAGTTCTGGAACTGGTGATGGTGTCCCGCATATTAGGTTTAACATTTATAATATTCCCATCTTGGGGGCAAGGCTGCTGATGATGAGAGGAGTTCAGTGACTTGCTGGAGGTCACACAGCTGGTTAGGGGTGAAGCCAGATGGACTGCGGATTCTGAGGGCAGAGCTGCTGCCTGTTCAGCTGGCTTTATGAAGGCCCTTCTTGCTCTCCACGCCGGATGATCCTGCCTTCCCAAGGGGAGCAGTTTTAGGGAAATAGCTGAAAATGAAAACTTGAGCCACCAATCCGAGGAAATGTCCAGATTACACTCTTGGGCGTCTCCTTTGCCTTGTACATGGCCCTGTGTTGGGGAAATCTTCCCACTGGGTGAAGCTGGGGCTGTTCTATGAGGCTGCACGATTCCCCCGCTCCTAGGGGGCCCCACTCAGGGCCACGAGGGTTCTGTGGTCACCTGGCTATTGTCCTGCCTCTGTCCCCTCTGCAAGGAGGCAGGGATGGCCTCTAATCCAGTGCTTTGCCACCTGCATCGTCGCTAAGAACAACAGTGTCACCAATAAGACTGGGGCCCACGGGCCTGGTGGGTGAAGAGTGCTTTTCTCAGCTCGTGTCCTATCTGGCGTGCTCTCTGGCCTCTGTTTAGGGAAACTGTTGGTAACATGTTTGGAAGAACAGGTGAGCACATGTGAGGGGATTTCAGTGGCCTGGGCTGGGCCAATGTGTCCTCTCTTCCCAGGTTCGTTTTTTGATGGGAACTCCACGACCCTCTGGAGTGTCCCTGGTGGTCTGTGGCCCGGCCCCTGCATCCTCTCCCCAAACGGCAGGGACTAACCCCGGCCAGAGGCTCTGCTTGATGAGGGGACTTCAAGGCCCGGCCTGCCCTAGCCACCCGCTCTGGGGGCTGTTTTATTCCCATCCATAAAGCTCCTTGGTGGGGGTGGGGTGTGGGGTTAGAGCCGGGCTGTTCCTGATGTTTATCAGAGGCCTGGATCAAAGCTGTCCAGGTCGTAAATCTCGGTGGCTGTCAGGCCCCAGGGCAGCTGAGGAGGTTTGACGGCCCTCTGGGCCTCAAAGGAAAAAATTCGCTCCACTCCGCCCACTGCCGTCTCTGCCAAGAAGCTGTCCTCAGCGGAGCCTCTGCCGGGCCCTTCCTTTCCTGGGAGCTGCTCTGGGGATGGGGTGTGTGAGGGTGAGGGGTGAGGCGGCTGGCCCGAGTGTCTGAGTGTGCACACGCGGGGGTGTTGTGTGTCTTCACCAGGGTGGCTGTGAGATGGTGGAGGGTACCTCCACAGGCGGCCAGATCGGGGAGAGGGAGACAGAGCTCTGGAGCCCAAAGCCCTCCCTTTACAGAAGAGGCCCAGGAGGAGGACACGCTCACTCGCTCACAGTCCCCCTAGCCGGGCTCCTCAGGAAACCAGACCACGAATCCGAGCCCCCGGTTCTCTGTCAGGAGCAGAGCGTCGAGGCCTCGGGAATCGTGGTCAGGATTCAAAACCTCGAGAAACAGCCCCTCAGCTCCGGGAAACCCCGCCTCACCCTTCTCTGGCGTTCATAGAGGCCATGACTGTGGGTTTTGTAGGCGCCTCGGGGGCTGTGTGGCGTGGGGCTGATGTGCTAAGTTACTCCGTGTCTGACTCTTTGCGACCCCACAGACTGTAGCCCGCCAGGCTCCTCTGACCATGGGATTTTTCCAGGCAAGAATACTGGAGTGGGTTGCCATGGCCCTCTCTAGGGGATCTTCCCGACCCAGGGATTGAACCTGTGACACCCATGAGAAATATGAGGTTGGAGGAGAATATGAAATAAAGCTGGAGGATCTCAGACACTGTCAGATGGTGAGGGGCTGCTGCCCCCTCCCTGGACGGACTGATTCTCGTCCAGCTGGTCACGGGTATGGAACTTTCTTGCCTGGGTATGTAGGAGGCCTTGATGGTCCTCTGCTTGCCTCGACACTGGCAGCTTTGGGCTAAAGTTTTAGCTCTCTTTGAAGGGGTAGAGGACTTTTTTAGGCAAAACACACCATTTTCTGTCTTCTTCAGGGTTTTTGTTAAGAATCAGAAATGCCAGTGGAGAAAGAGGTTGTAGAAACAACTTAGCTCAACCCTTTCATTTATCCCCCAGGAAAATGAGTCCAGAGAAAGGAAGAGACTTTTGGCAGAAGGAAAGCCATCAGCCCAGAGACCCTGGGGACTGGCCTGGGTTCCCAGGAACTCAAGTCTGAGCTGGCTCACCAAACAAATGCATGCTAGCGTCGCTGTTGATAAACCATAGATGTGCTTATATAAAACACATAAATGTATACAGCCATGATTTTGGGAAAATGCCCCACAGATAAAAGTGACTTTAAATCCCCTATAAAATGTTAAAGGTGAGTCCTTAACTCCCAGCCGCTCAGTAGGCTTTCAGAGGCAAGGGTGGTGTCAGCTACACTGTTAACCGTTGAGTATCTGGGCTTGTGAAGAGGAGGCTGAGAAGCGAAGGGGATGGAGTCAGGGGATCGGGGGGGTCTCAGAGACTCAGGTTCCAGGCCAGGCCGGGCCCTAGTGAACTGTGGCCGTGGGCAGGCTCCCTCATGGTTTCCTGATGTACTTGCTTCACAGGTGGTCCTACAGATGAAGCTGTGCCGGTTCTTAGAGCAGCACTGGGGCCTGATATGTGCCCAGTATGTGTCCCTTTGTAGAGACACCTTGGGATCTTGGTCCAGGTCACACTGGAAATAATCTCACAGTGGGAGGCAGAAACAAGGCGGCTCTTGGTTAGGATGCGGGCACGCAGGTTCTGTGGAAGCTTAGGGACAGATCCCCCTCCAGGTACATGGGGCATGAGAGGGCTGGGTTCAGTTAACTCAGATTTATCCCAGTTGCAGTGGAATGGGTGGCTTTTAGGGTCTTTGTTCCATCTTGGCAGTGGGGTGGGTACCCCCTGGGCCGAGCTCTGGGGCTCCGTTACAGTCTGGATTGTGTAATACATATTTGTATGTTGAAGTCCCAACCTGCAGTCCCTCAGAATGCACTGTGTTTAGAGATGGAGGTCTTTGAAGAGGCCATTAAGTTAGCGCAGAGTCATTAGGGTGGGTCCTAGTGAGAGGAGGGCATCTGGGCACTTGGCACAGACTCATAGGAAGACCGTAGCAAGACGCAGGGAGAAGACGACAGCCATCTACAAGCCCAGAAAAGAGGCCTCACAAACAGTCCCGCCGACCCCGGGGTGCTGGACTTCCAGACCCGGGAACTATGAGAAAATACGGTTCATTTGCTGAGGCCACTCTGCCTGTGGCTCCTGGTTATAGGGCAGGCAGGGCTGACTCACTGGGCGTGCACCCAGCCCTGCCCCTGAGGCTGGAGCAGCAGCGACGGCTGCTCCTCCCCTGCGCCCAGATCCCTGGACAGGACTGAGGCCCTCAGAGTCCATGGCCGTACCCCCACCTCAAGCCCGATCCAGTTATGTCTGGGGAGGCGCCCTGCCTGGGGAGGTTCCCAGGGGCGGCTCTGATGACAGGGCCTGCGTCCCTGGAGATGCCGCCTCCCACCTCAGGCCCACTCAGGCCTGCCTCCCTGGGGGTCGGCGCTGAGGGGACGTGGGCAGGTGTCGCCGGAAGCCTCTCCCCGCCCCCACCTCCCCCGTCTGCCAGCAGCTGGAGGCGTGGCGGCCATCGGCCCAGTGAGGGGAGACGGGCTGCCTCCCAGGCCACGCCAGGCGGGGAGCTTCACGGGCTGGCTGCTGGGATGGGCGTGGGGAAGGCCCGAACCTCGTGTGTCTCACTCCTGTCAGCTTCCAGCGTGACAGACGCACAAAGCTACCTTTTATAGGTGGGAAATTACAGGTGCTGCCACTTCAAAGGCCCTGGCAGCCAGAGCTCTTCTTTGATGGATGACAGTGTTATGCATGGTGACTTATTGCTGGGGCCACTTTGACAACAGAAATAACCAGTTTCTCCACCTTCTTGGCCCCTCCCCCACACCTGGCTGGATTTTTTTTTTTTTTTTTGGTGGGGGAGCTGGTGGGGGGTGACCTCCCAATGCAGAGAGGCTAGGGCCTCTGTTTTACGCACACACGGTGAGGTTTCTGGCCTATTAACTTGTCATCGGGTGTCATAAAGTTTAGTGAAACGCTGGCAGATTGTAATCCTAAACAGGGCAATTACCCTGTTATTAAAGCGGCTTTCTTTCTTTCTCTTTGTTTTATTTTGCTTTCTCTCTCTCTCCTCCACCTCCTTTCCTGGTTGGGTTTGATCTGACTTCTGCGCTACCTGCTCGATTAGTCACGGACAGGAGGCTCCTGCTCTGCAATGATCGCAGTGACGCTGGCCTTGGCTGGGCGGAGCTCGAGGGGAAGCAGAGCATGGCAGCTCATTGCCTTGCTGCTGGCTGCAGCGGATGGAGAGACGGACAGATGGACCGGGTCGGGGAGACAGGGAGCTGTCCCAGCCCCCCGGAGCTGTAGGCAGGCAGCAGAAAAAAGCAGGAGGCAGCGGGATGGTTTTAGGCTCCAGCGAATGGGGGTTTTTTTTGGAACACATTGCTTTTGCAGGTCACTTGGGTTTCTCTCCAGGGTTTGTCTCCCTCTGCCCTTTTCCAGCTCACTTTCGGATCTGGAGGTCACGGTAGGGTGACTGATGGAGTTTGAGTCCTGGATGCCACTTACTTGCTGCGATTCCTCTGCCAGAGACTCAGTTTCTAGTCTTTTTTGATTTTTAACATTTTTTAATTTTTATTTTTATACCAAAAACATTTTGTATGTATAGCTGATATACAGTGTTGTGGTAGTTTCAGGCGAACAGCAAAGGGACTCAGCCATACATGTACATGTATGCATTTCCCCCCACAAACTCGCCTCCCATCCAGGCTGCCGCATAACATTGAGTGGACTTCCATGTGCTAAACACTAGCGGGGAAGGGATAGTTAGGACTTTGGGAAGGTCATGTACACACACTGCTATATTTAAAATGGATAACTATTAAAATTTTTTTACTTATTTGGTTGCACCAGGTCTTAGTTGCAGCAAGCAGCATCTGGTTCCCCCACCAGGGATCAAACCCATGCCCCCTGCATTGGGATCGTGGAGTCTTTGCCACTGGACCACCAGGGAAGTTACGAGACTCAGTTTCCAAGTCCATAAAATGGGAGTGGTGTTCTTGCCCTGTCTACTTCACTCGGATTTAGAGAAGATCAAATCAGATAATGGGTATGAAAGAGGGTGATTAATAACAAATCACTCTACAAATCTGGGGGATTACTGTAATTTCAAATGTGCCATCACAGCATTTTGTTTTGTGTTTCATTAAGCCTCAGCTCCTGCTATTCCAAAGGATTGTAAGCATGGGGGGATCAGTCTTCAGTTTCTCTTCTTGTTCTTCAAGGTTGTGATGACCTTAGTCTCTAAATTGACTTGGGAGTCATTGTTGAGCTCATGGTCTGAACAATGGGGGTTTTTAGGCACCTTCCTGACAAACAGTTGCTCTGTATACAGTGCTAGGTTAAGAATACAGAACCACATAGGCAGGTGGCCAAACGGACATAACTGGATTGCAGTTTGGCAGATCTTAAAAGGACCTTAGGGAATGACTAGTTTAACTAGCCCATTTTATAGACTTGTAAACTGAGGCTGAAGAGGTAGAATCATGTTCCAGATGACAGCAAAGGCGGGACTAGGGTTAAAGTTGCTGACCCCCAGTCCAGTTCTTTCTCACTGGGAGAAGCCTTTTCAGTTCAGTTCAGTTCAGTTCAGTTGCTCAGTCATGTCCAACTCTTTGCAACCCCATGAATCGCAGCATGCCAGGCCTCCCTGTTCATCATCATCTCCTGGAGTTCACTCAGACTCACGTCCATCGAGTCCGTGATGCCATCCAGCCATCTCATCCTGGGTCGTCCCCTTCTCCTCCTGCCCCCAATCCCTCCCAGCATCAGAGTCTTTTCCAATGAGTCAACTCATTGCATGAGGTGGCCAAAGTACTGGAGTTTCAGCTTTAGCATCATTCCTTCCAAAGAAATCCCAGGGTTGATCTCCTTCAGAATGGACTGGTTGGATCTCCTTGCAGTCCAAGGGACTCTCAAGAGTCTTCTCCAACACCACACTTCAAAAGCATCAATTCTTCGGCACTCAGCTTTCTTCACAGTCCAACTCTCACATCCATACATGACCACAGGGAAAACCATAGCCTTGACTAGACAGACCTTAGTTGGCAAAGTGCTGTCTCTGCTTTTGAATATACTATCTAGGCTGGCCATAACTTTTCTTCCAAGGAGTAAGCCTCTTAATGACCTTGATTCTGGTTGCTCTTTCTCTTCCACTGTCAGGAGATTTCACCCGTCTCTTCAGGTATCCTCATCAATTTGCTTTCAGGGAAGGATCTGCTGGTAGTCTTTTACACCCTAGTATGAATTTAAGTCAATATTTAGCTCAATATTTGCTTTTGCAGCCTCATCCCTGGTTATACAGAGCTGGGCTTTGTTCCCTGTCAGTAGGGATTCTAGTGCCAGTGAGAAGAGAGGCAGTGCCTTTCGGAGGCAGAGACTTGTGATTCTCACCCCTTGAAATCATCTTAGTTGCTTTCTCTGCAGGGCAGCCATGGCTGGGCCCTGCTTCCTGAATTATGCTGCTCTGGCCAAGATCTATGTGTCCAGAGTTCAGAGCGTGTTTGTCAGGACCTGTCAGAGAGTAGGGTTGGGTAGATGGATGTAGTCAGACAGGTTTAAAAATGGAAAGAAGCCAGACAGAGTGGAAGTGGTCCTTAAATGCCCTGCCCCTTCTGTTTGTCCCTGCTTTCTTTCCCATAGTTGGAAAAATGCTAGAAATGGACCAGTGTTAAGAACTGTAAGTTCCTATTGTACAGCAGAAATGAACACGACATTGTAAAGCAACTATATTCCAATTAAAAAAAAGACTTTTAAATTCCAAGTGGTCAGTGTGGGGACAGTTCCTGAGTCCCTACTGTGTGCCAGGCATATCCTGTGTGCAGTGTGGCAAGGAAAAGAGATAACATCAACCTCATAGAGCTCAAGTCAGGGCCACAGGTAAGGGGAGTAGGGACTCCTTGTGGCGAATGTATTGGTTTTTCTGTTTTTGCCCATGAAGGGAGCAGTGATGCCCTTTCTGTAGGTCACCTTGAAACTTTGGTAGAATGTGATGAGATCTGACATCGAGAAAATGGAGACTTGCAGGTGGTCCAGTGGTTTAGACTTTGCCTTCCAATGCTGGAGGTGTGGGTTCAATCCCTGGTGGGTGAGCTAATATCCCACATGTCTTGCAGCCAAAACAAAACAAAACAAAACAAAACATAAAACAGAAGCAATATTGTAACAAATTCAGTAAAGACTTTAAAAATGGCCCACATCAAAAAAATCTTAAAAAAAAAGAGAGAGAAAATGATGTCTGCAAATTTTGGTAATTGGAAATTCAAAGGGCCAGAGAGGATTTTGAAATGATGAGAGAGAAACACCCAAAAGGATACCAGAATCCCTTTTGTTTCAGGCTTGTAGCTTACCACAAGGCAAGGCATCCCGATGCAAACGTCCTTAATGGCTTTAGAGATGGGGCCGGAGACTGACGTGAGGGCAGAGATGGCCACACAAGGCTTCAGCCTAGAGGAGATAGGTAGTGCCTGAAGCCAGGAGAACAGCTGCTATCTCTGTGGGGAGAAGGAGGTTGCAACCCTGAGTCTGAGACTGCAAGTACAGCCTGAGTTGGGATGGGGAGGAGCATTGTACTCTGCACTCAGTTCCTTGTTCCATGGGCATTTGAGACTTTGCTGAGGTTGACCAGTTGCCTGGTCAGTCCTGTGCACAGAGAAGAGCAGGAAATAAAGGAGAGCCAGGGCGGGGCTACTATCCTCCCCACCTCTTGAGTCCACGATGGGACCTGTGTTCTTGCCGTCTGTGTGTGGTCCTGTCGAGAAACACTTCTCTGACTCCCCTGGGGCTTTGCCAGGTCAAGGCGGCCATTCGCCCTTTGATCTCAGATGGAGAAGACCTGTGGTATCTCACCATTACTGGCAATTTTGGATGGACAGACCTAATATATATGAGTAGCTAATTATATGGTCTTGGACACTTTATCTCATTGTGACTCACCTGAAAATAAGGACATTGCACTTGTCCTGTGGACCTTGATGGATTGTTGTGAAATAATAGCGAATAGGATTATGGACAGCAGGTGTTCTGTAAACTTTATTAGCTGCACAGGCTAGTTCTCATGATGAAGGTTCTTGTTTTTTCAATTGAAGCATAGTTGATTTGCAGTGTTTCAAGTGTACAACAAAGTGATTCAGTTACACACACATATTTATGTCAATATATCTATCAGTATATCTACATCAATTCTTTTCAAAATTTTTCCATTATAGATTATTACAAGACGTTGACTATGGGGTCCTGGGCTATACGGTAGGTCCTTGTTGTGTATCTACTTTGCATACTGCAGTGTGTATGTGTTAATCCCAACTTTTGAATTTATCCTTACCACCCTTTCCCCTTTGGTAACTGGAAGCTTGTTTTCTATGTCTGTGAGTCTGTTTCTGTCTTGTAAATAAGGCCATCTGTATCATTTTTTAGATCCCACACACAATTGATACGATACTTGTCTTTGTCTGACTTAGTAAAGTTATCTCTAGGACCAGCTGTATTGCTGCAGATGACATCATTTCATTCTTTTATGGCTGAGTGATATTCCATTGTATGTGCACACCACATCAAAATGGGTTATAGACCTAAATGTAAGACTGGATACTGTGAAACTCCTAAAGGAAAATGTAGACAGAGAACCTTATGACATAAATTGCAGCAATATTTGTTTGGATCCACGATAATGTCTCCCATTCTGTTACCGGGAACACTTGGAAGGCTGCCCCGCCTCCTCTGGGGAAGCTCCTGTCCTCAGATGCCCCGAAGGATTAGGTGCCTGGTTTACAGAGCAGGGTGGGCTTCTTCTTCCAAGGATGCAGGTGATGAAGGAGAATGCTGTCTTTGGGAGGATCTTCTGAGAACCGTGCGCCCCCCGCCCCGCCCCCACCATCTCTTCTCCATCTGAGTGGAAGCACCTTGCCTGGCCCTGGGGCCAGCCCCACGTTGCAAGGCCTTGGAGTTGTCAGACCTGAAAGGTAGCCTGTTGGCCCTGCAGGCTCTGGAGCTGACAGGTGTCTGCCAGGTGTACCAGCCGGAGCCTGGAGGTGAGGGAGATAGCCCAGTTAAGCTCCTTTCCTCCTGGAGTGGATAATTGCAGTGCAACAGCAGCTCTGTGATTGCTCAGTAAAGCTTCTGCCCCTACCATGATAGAATGGTGGCTGAAACACCTTATCTGAGCTCGGGGTGTGTTGCGTGTGTGTATATGGGTGTGTTGAGGATGAGAAGGGAGACAAGACAGCTCTGAGCACATTTTCAGAGCTTCTCAGGACATTCCTAGCCCTTCTCCCCTCCCTACAGTGTTATCCAGAAGCTCTTTCTAGATCTGCCAGAATTTCTAGATCTATGGATCTCCTCCAGAGCATAGCAGAGTACAGACACCTCCTGGGATATTTATCTCTGATCATGAAAATGATGATGAAGATGGCGTGGCCTGGAACAGGACTATGTTTTTGACAAGTTTAATTTAATTCAGTTTGACAAATATTTAACAAGTACCCATTCTTGCCTACAGCGAGGAAAGTTATAGTTATTATTTTGGGGAAGGAAGGAGGGAAAAGCCTCGAACATGTTAAGAAAGATGACAGAAGCTGTTTTCTGCAGAACCCTGGCCTGTTTTGAGGGGCCAGGCCATGCACAGACTGGCTGGGTGGGATTGGGATGGGGCAGGTGGGGCTGGAGCTGTAACAACAGAGTCTAGAGTCTAGTTTTGGAAGGCAGACACACCTGGAGGATCCCGGCTCTGTCACTGTCTGTAGGATTCTGGGCTCGTTTTTTGTCTTTGGACTCTTCAATTTCCTCACCTCTAATATGGAGACAGTGATGTTCCTCGGCTCCCTGGGTTCACGTGAAGGTTTCATGATTTAGTGACTTGATAGCATCCTGGGTCAGCAGCTCAGTAGGAAACATTGCCGACATGGTTGTGACGGAGAACAGGGATTCAGTGACGGAGCCAGACTGCAGATTCAAGGCTCTCTGTATGTATGTTGGCTCTACCATTCATCTGCAATTTTTTAAAAGTTTAGGACGAGTTCATTTAACTTTGGTTTTTATTTTTGGCCATGTGGCTCACAGGATCTTAGTTCCCCAACCAGGGATCGAACTCACATCCCCTGCATTGGAAGCTCAGAGTCCTAACCACGGGACCACCGTGGAAGTCCCTAGAACCAATTCATTTTCATAGGTAATATACATCCATGTGGTTTAAAAGTTAAAAAGAACTGTGCACAGAAAAGGCAAATTGCTGCCTTCCCTGTCCCCTAAGGACTCTATTCCCTCTTCCCAGAGGCAGCTGCTGTCACCAGTTTCTGGGGTATCAGCACATAATGATGATGACGATGATAAAAATAGCTAATACTCATTTAGACTTTCCATGTGCCCAGCATTATTTTAAACGCTTATATTAATTTGTTTAATTCATATGCACATGGATTAACTCATATTTATATTTATACATTCATATTCATATACAGAACATATGACTTCATTTAATCCTTATAATGGCTTATAAGGTGGGTACCATTGTTATCACTAGTTGTTGGAACATATAACATATAATTAAACATCTTTTTTTTTTTTTCCATTGGAGGCACTTATTTATACCTTTCCAAGGGCTTCCTTGGTGGCTTAGTGGTAAAGAATCTACCTGCCAATGAAGGAGACATAGGTTCGATCCCTAGGTTGGGAAGATCCCGTGGAGAAGGAAATGGCAATCTACTCCAGAATTGTTGCCTGGGAAATCCCATGGACAAAGGAACCTGGTGGGCTACAGTTCATAGTGTAGTAAAGGGTTGGACATGGCTGAGTGACTACACAGCAAACAACAGCAAATCCTGATATAAAAGAAAAATCCCCTGAACAACAATGCTGATTAGGGAAGAGGCTGGGCCATGGTCATGGGGGAGACTTCACAGAGGAAGTAGGCTGGGGAGGATGGCAAGGATATAGGTTGTCTTGTCAAATGTCTACAGAAAACTTCCCCACAGTCTTGCAGCTCATAACTCCATTTCCCCCACAACACAGCTGGGCAAGGTGGGGACGACCATCTCCTCGTTCGCAGAGGAGAAGAGAAATCAGGGTAGCTGAGTGACTTGTCCCCAACTACACAGCTGGCCCTGGGCTGATAGTGCACTCATCCTTCTGACCCGTAGTCTAGCATTTTTCCATGGCAACATGGTGGGGTGGGGGGTCAAGCTGAGTAGAGGTGGGTGAGTGAGAGAGCAGGGGTCCATGTGGATGCGAGACTGAGCAGAACTTCATGGGCAGGGAAAGAAAGAGAGGGAGGTGAGACAGGTGGGCTCCAGGGCGCTTCTCTTGGGTTTTAGCCTTCCAGAAAGGAGACGGTCAGACATGCCATCCTCTGGCCTCTTGGTCTTGGGAGCCCCACCATCCAGGCCCCATAGGAACCCAAGCAGGGTGGGAGTGGAGCTTCTCAACATGCTTATCAGAGGGGCCCTGAAAGGTTTTGGACTTCTTTCGAGGGACAGAGAAATGGTCTCCCCCACTTTGTTTGTAAAGGCTACAGAGGAAGGGACACACTGGAGCTCAGAACTGGACAGCTGGGCTAATACCAAAAGTAGACCGGGTGAGCCGACCCCAGTGACGCATGGGGTGGCCCAGGATGCAGGCGCAGTGATTTTGCAGCCAAGTCTTCGTTTCTGTAGCTATTTATTAAAACCTGCTGGGCTTCCCTGGTGGTCCAGTGGATAAGCATCTGCCTTGGAATGCAGGGGACACCTGTTTGATCCTTGGTCCAGGAAGATCCCACATGCCTCGGAGTAACTAAGCCCATGAGCCACAACTATATTGAGACTGTGCTCTAGAGCCTGGGAGCTGCAACTACTGAGCCTCTGCGTCCCAGACCCTGTGCTCCACAAGAGAAGCCACCACCGTGAGAAGCCCGCACACTGCAGCTAGAGAGGAGCCCCTGCTTGCTGTGACTAGAGAAAGCCCATGTGCAGCAATGCAGACCCAGCACAGCCAACAATAAAGTAAATAAATAAAATTTAAAACCCTGCTATATAGATATATTATATATATGCTCTATATGTGTCATATATATATATATGTATGTATGTATGTATATATGGGCTTTCCTGGTAGCTCAGCTGGTAAAAAATCCTCCTGCAATGCAGGAGACCCTGGTTCAATTCCTGGGTCAGGAGGATTCCCTGGAGAAGGGCTAGGCTACCCACTCCAGCATTCTTGGGCTTCCCTGGTGGCTCAGATGGTAAAGAATCTGTCTGAAATGTGGGAGGCCTGGATTCGATCCCTGGGTCAGAAAGATCTCCTGCAGAAGGAAATGGCAACCCACTCTAGTATTCTTGCCTGGAGAATTCCATGGACAGAGGAACCTGGCAGGCTACAATCTGGGGGGGGGTCACAAAGAGTAGGACCCAACTGAGCGACTAAGCACAGCACAGCACATATGTATATATGTCTCCTTCCCTTCTTTGAAAAAAATGTTTACTGAGCCTTGGATATACCATAGTGAGCAGTCCAGATCATATACTTATTATATCTTATCAAAAAGTGCCACCCTGAGAAATGGACAGATGCTATTGTGTGCCCGTTGGCAGCACCACCAACTCCAGGTAAGGAGGCTGACAAAGCTGCCCAGAGGAGACTCCCTGAAGCTGAGACCCTCAGAGGGAATGAGAGAGTGTCTTAGGGGAAAGAGAGGGGTGTCTTCTAAGCAAAGGGAGGCCTGGGTGAGAGGGATCACAATTCAAGAACCGAAAGCAGTTCATCCTGGCTGGGCAGAGGGTGCAAAGAGGGGGGCACAGTGCCCCGTAAGTGCACTGAGTAGGTACTTGATTATTGTCTGTTACATGGATTAAACAGATGTGCTTAAAGAGGTAGGTGGCAAATTGTACAAGGCCTTGAAGACCACGGTAAGGATTTTCGATTTTACCTGAAGGGCAATATGGAAAGCCAGTCTATAATGCTGTAGAATTTCCTCTTATCTGTGCTTGGTGATCCAGTGTAACAATGGTGAGGTCAGACAGTTGGGTGCTGTAGCATGGGATTCTGCCGGGTGTGTATGATGTGAGGACCTTGGGTAAGGCCAAGATGTCCCAGGGAAGTGTGTCAGCTGGAGAGGCTGAAGCAGTGGCCCATGGGATCTGGGCTGCAGTGGACCGTGAAGTCAGAGGGGGGATTAGGGAGAATGTAGTTTGTGTGTGTTCGTGGAGTGACGATGGGGTCAAAGATCTGGAGGCTTTGGAAAGATCATGGTAAGGATGGTGCTCTGTGAGTTTTTGACTTCAGAGTGATGTCTTAGAAAAAGGAGCTAAAGAAGAGTGGATGCGATGGAGTCAAGGAGATGAGGGGCCAGGTTGGAGAACGGGTCATCTGAGCAGAGGGGGAAGCCCCCTGAATGATGGCTCTCGGCGGGGGACGGGGGGAGATTGCCACTGGGCCTGAGACTTCAATAGGATGGGGGGCTCTGATGTGGATGGCTGGAGGGTGGTGGCTGAGAAGGTCAAGGAGGGAAAGGTGGCACGATACTAGTCATGGTGGTGGGACAGAGGTGCATAAGGTCCAGTTCTTAAGCTCAAGGGGATACCACCAAGCCGGGGGTAACCCATCTGCCTCCTCTTGGGTCACCAAGACAGTCATTCCATGTACCAGGTGGATAAGTGGTTTGTAGGTTAGCACGGCACATTCATCGTGGCAATAGCAGCTACTATTCAGTCCAGTGTTGGCCATCCAGGAGGTCTGCCTGTGTATACACATGGGAGGCGAAGGCCAGGGTCTGGGCTGGGTTTGAATTTCTTGCTGCACTTACTGGCTGTGTGACATCAGGCAAGTGTCTTCGCCTCTCACAGCCAGCTTTCCTCAGCTGTGAAATGGTGGCACAAACATCAGAGTTGCCATGAGGATTAGATGAGTTTATCTGTGTAAAGCACTGGACACAGACAAGGGCAAATAGACGTGAACTGTTTGTCCTGATCGTATCACTGAGGAACTTGGAGTTTAGAGAGGTAAAGTGATCTGTGTGAGGTCACACACCTCAGAGGCGTCAGCTGCAATTCAAAGCCAGTCAGGCTGACACCAAAGACTCTTGCTGTAAAATCACAGCACCTTCCTTCCCCGTAATCCTGGGTGAGACTGAAACTTAGGAAAGGATATTGACTTGTTCTAGGTTACGTGCTAGTAGGCAGTGGCTTCGCAGCCTGGGTCCAAGTGACTTTTGTTGTTCAGTTGCCAAATTGTGTCTGAGTTTTTGGGAACCCATGGATTGCAGCACACCAGGCTCCCTGTCCTTCACTATCTCCCAGAGTTTGCTCAAACTCATGTCCATTGAACAGGAGTGACTTTACTCCACTGGTTTTTTTTTTTCTCTGTCACATCGTAACTGACTTCCTAGGTAACGGGGTGGGATATGGACTCTTTGAGAATAGGAACCAGGAATGCATTTGCTCGGGGCTTTGGGCTGCTGATTCGTTTTTGTTTCCAAACCCAGAATCTCAGGGCGTGAGAGCTGAGAGCAATGCCTCTTAGAGTGGCAGGCAGGGTGCACTCTCAATTTCCTTCTCTGTAAAATGGGAATGATAATTGCCCTGAGTATCCCAGAAAATCACAATGGGGCTCAAATTAGATGATGTAAGGAAAAAACCCTTTGAAGACCAAACCACCTTGTCATCAGGTTCTCAGAGAGGCGTGCTTCACCTGGAGGGAAACTCTGGACTTGGTGCCGGGAGTCAGTCTCTTTCCTCATCCTGCTCGGCGCCCAGATCAGCAGCAGCAGCTGGGCACCTTCTCCCCTCCTGCTAGGCACCCCTCCGCCCCAACTCCGAGCTGCTCATCCCCTCGCTGTGAGTTGTGTGTGGCAGGCTCAGCCTGGCTTGGGGACAGAAAGTCCAGCTCACCGGGCAAGCTTGGAAGGGCCTTTTCTCCCCAGCCTCCTTGGCTCTGGGAAGGGGTGAGAGGAGCCCAGATACCCCCGTCGGGAGAGTCATCGGCTAGTGAATCCCAGATTGGATGTCTCCGGTCACCGTTCGGACCTACTTTGGCCAAGGCAGCCCAGAGGCAGGGCAGATCAGAGGCAGCCCCTGATCCTTGCCCAGCCCGGGTGGCTGAGTGACAGAGATTCCTTAGGGTCTGACGATGGAGCAGAGCCTTCACCCTGGGGGTGTGAGAAACGGAAGTGCTTGCTGGGGTCTAGGGGTCAGGAACGTGTTTACTTTCCGGTTATACTTGTGCTGGCAACCTTCCGAAGAGTCGCGCAGGTTCTCTGGAAATTGACAGGCCGTTCTGCGATGTCAGCGCGCATGGATATTTTCCTTTCTTTCATTTAGATGTGCCTTTTCGCGTGTAAATTGTTGGGGCTTTTTTCTGCCCCCCCCACCCCTCCCCCGCTTTCTCTCTCTTCTGTTATGTAACCCAGGAGGAGGAACTGGGAGCTGAGAACAGCTGTAGGAATGAAAGGGGACAGATGGAGGAAGGAAGCTGAATTTATCTGGGTACCTACAATGTGCTGGGTCCAGAAAAAATGTTATTGAATTTCCAGAGAAATCATGAAGAAGAATCATCATCTTAGGCTGGTTGTTCCCAACGGCTGGGGATTGAGGGAAGGAAGGGGAGGGAGGTTGGGGTTATCAGATGTCAGCTCTTATATATAGAGTGGATAAACAACAAGGTCCTACTGTATAGCACAGAGAACTATATTCAATATCTTATGATAAACCATAATGGAGAAGAATATTTTATAAAAGAATGTATATATATATATATATGTATGACTGAATTACTTTGCTGTATAGCAGTAATTGACACAACATTGCAAACCATCTATACTTCTATACATCTATTAAAAAACTTAAAAATTAAAAGAGATTTTAAAAATTAAAAAAAAAACTCAAAAAAAAAAAGAAAAGAAAAGAATTGTTGCCTTAGAATCTGAAAGCATTTGAGCTAGAAGGGAAGTTAGGTACCCTGAACTCTAAACTCCTTCTCTTCCTGGTAAGGAAGAGACTTGCCCAAAGTTCCAGAACTTTCTATTTTTTTTTTCTTTCTAGGAAAGAAAGCCTTGCCCTATAATAATCCTTCATTACAGACAAAAATGTTTTGTGATTCCCCTGCCCACTTGTCAGCTGCACAAGTGTTTACATGGACTCCTGGGCTATCAGAGTTCTGGTCCGGCCTCCTCATTTCACATGGAGTCTGCAGAGGACCTGCCCTCTCAGCACCCATCTTCCTTGCTCCCTCGTGTTCTACCCCCTTGCCCCCAGTCCTAGGGCTTGCACTCTGGTTCCCCACATGGTTGCCTCTTGGCAATTCATCCCTCTTGGGACTCAAAGGGTTACCAGTATCAGTGGTCATCAGTTCCTGCTAAAGTGTCAACAGGGGAAGTTTGGGGAGCCTTCCAGTTTAGAGAGATTTCACTTGGTGTTATGGGATGAATGGTGTCCCTTCTCAAACTCATATATTGAAGTCCTAACCCTGGGTACCCCAGAAGGTGACTCTATTTGCAGACAGGGGGTCTTTAAAGATGTCATTGGGGCTGGTGCATGGGGATGACCCACAGAGATGTTATGGGGAGGAAGGTGGGAGGGGGGTTCATGTTTGGGAACGCATGTACACCTGTGGTGGATTCATGTCAATGTATGGCAAAACCAATACAGTATTGTAAAGTAAAATAAAGTAAAAAAAAAAATGTAGTTATTAGGTGGGCCCCCATCCGATAGTCCTGGTGCTGTTATATGAAGAGTAAATTCAGACATGGGTGCAGAGAGAGGATTGTGTGAAGATGCGGGGAGAAGACAGACCAAGGAGAGAGGCCTCAGAAGAAACAACCCTCCCCACACTTGACCTTGGACTTCTAGCCTTCAGAGCTATGCAACAACACATCTGAGTTGTGTAAGTCACCCACCCATCTATAATATGCTGTTAAGGCGACCCTAGCTAGCTAATACACCTGACCTCTTTTGCAGCCACCTGGCTGGGAGAGGGTCCCGCCAGGAAGTTCTGAGACCAGGTAGAGGGTAGGAAGTTCCCAGGTAGGGAGAAGGTTTGGGGTAACAGGAAGGCCATTGTGGCTTCTCAAATCCTGGGCACAATAGCCTGGGCCTTCGAATGTGCCGGTGGGATCTGGTGTGCGTGAGCAAACTGAGTGCCAGGAGACCTGGGCTTGATCTGCAGCTGTCTGGTCCTTCCCATTGCAGGGTCTTCTGCAGATTCCTTCACGCCTGTGGGTCTCAGTTTCCTCATCTGTGGCAGAGAGAGAATAATGCCTGCCCAGTTTACCTCCTAGGCTGGGGTGTGGATTTAAAGGGAAATCGTGTAAGTACTCCGCCCACGTTAGGGATGGTTTGAAGGTGATGGTTGTTTCCCTTCTGACCCGCAATGCTGGTACCCACCTCTGGTTTCGCTCTGGTTTGGAGGAGGAAAGAAGGCTCTCCTGAAAACTCAGGGACGGCTGTCATGTGTGGCATCCAGGTCTCGTGCAGAGAGCCCAAGTAGAGGCCAGACTCCTCCTGTGAGTCTGTTTCTCTTCATTAAGGAGAAAGTTCCAAACCAGCCTCCCTCGGGCAGACAGTGAAGCACGTGTGCATCTGTGTCCATTTCCCTCCGAGTCTTAATTTTTCTAAATTACAAACACAATAGTGTGTTTTGTGGGAAAAATTAGAAAATACAGACAAGGCAAAAGAATTGTAAAAATGTATTATTTCTACTATGGTTGACACCAAGTGTATAGGAACTCTGTTTCTTTTCTTTGTGTGTGTAGGTATGGGTGGTAGCTCAGCTGGTAAAGAATCCACCTGCAATGCAGGAGACCCTGGGTTGATTCTTGAGTGGGGAAGATCCCCTGGAGAAGGGATAGGCTACCCACTCCAGTATTCTTGGGCCAATGGGACCTGGTGTGAGTGAGCAAACCTGGGTTTGACTCATAGCTATGTGGTCCTTCCCATTGCAGGGTCTTCTAAAAATTCTTCCCTGGTGACTCAGACAGTAAAGAATCTGCCTGCAATGTGGGAGACCTGGATTCAATCCCTGGGTTGGGAAGATCCCCTGGAGGAGGGCATGGCAACCCACTCCAGTATTCTTGCCTGGAGAATCCCCATGGACAGAGGACCCTGGCAGGTTACAGTCCATGGGTCGCAAAGAGTCGGACATGGATGAGCAACTAAGCATAGCACGTGGGTATTTTCACCAAAATGAAATCTCATTGTATGTAATGTTTTATAATCTATTTTTAAGATCGACTACATACCACAAGCCTCCCTTTCCTCCAGAATTCATCTCCATCACCCTGTTAAGTTTGCACTAGTGGCAAAGAACCCGCCTGCCAATGCAGGAGATGTAAGAGACATGGGTTCAATCCCTGGGTCAGAAAGATCCCCTGGGGGAGGGCATGGCAGCCCACTCCAGTGTTCTGGCCTGGAGAATCCCATGGACAGAGGAGCCTGGCAGGCTACAGTCCATAGGGTCGCACAAAGTCGAACTCGACTGAAGCGACTTAGCACATGCACCCTTTATAAGACTTTGTTCTGATGGGCAGCTCCAGAGACCCTTGAGAGGAAAAAGGGTGACCTAGAAGTGACTTCTCCGCAATGGCCAGTGTTTGTTCTCAGATGCGCAATCTCCTGAGTCTCCCTGGAGGCAGGTGAGGTTTGGAGAACACTGAACTTAGAGTCAGATAGGCCAGGAGTCCAGCTGCAGCTTTGCCATGTACAAGCTGTAATCAGGAAGGGAAAAGACCCCGGGTGACTCACTTATCATTTCCAGGCCTCCATAAAGGATTAACAGCAGAGTGTAAGTAAAAAAGAGCTCTGGAAACTGGCAGCAGTTATTAATACAAACTCATGGATGAACAGAGGCTATTTTGTTGCTTTGGCAGGAGAAAATCCAATGTCTTGAGGATCATAAAACACCATGAATGAATGAGTCTGGTCTATAGGAAATAGAAGAGCTTGAGAAAGAAAAATCATTTTAGTTTTGAGAAATGATTTGGACTTTGAGAACATACTTCTTGGTGAGTAAAGAGGTGGGGCAGCCTGATTTGGTAGGAGAGAAGAACAAGATGAATATTCAGGAAGCCAGAAACAAGGGCTCCTAATAAACAGTGATAGTGATGATAATGATGGTGATAATGATGATGGTGGTGGTGGTGATGGTGATGATGGTGGTAATGGTGATGATGGTGATGGTGGTGATGATGTCGATGGTGATGACTGTGATGGCAGCTAATACAGAGCATGTACTATGTGTCAATGTGCTAAGAGCTTTGCAAGTATGAACTCAACTAATCCCCTAAACATCCCTATTTGGTAAATACAATTATCATTCGCATTTTACAGATGAGGACAAACAAGGCACAGAAGAAAGATTAACCAACTTGCTCCAGGTCACACAGCTGGTAAATGAGGGAGCTAGGATTTGAGCCCAAGGCCACACGGTTCCATAGATTCCACATACCTGGGACCAGACAGGAGCTCAGAAGAGCTACAAAGCCAGAGTGCTTGAGACAGACAGACTTTGAAGACAAACGCTGTGTTTATGAGTCAGCGTCTATTTGGAGACAACTTGCAGTGAGTGAGTAGTTTTGCTTACAGTCAAGGAGACCAGCTGGAAAACATTTTCATCTGTGACAACTTGGGAAGTGGGGTGGTGAGGAAGGGAGAGGGAGGCGCCTGCATTCATTATTTCTCCAGGGCCCTGGGGAGGTGACCGGTGGGAGGGAGTGTCTGCTAGGATGCTGAGCCATGACATTCTTTTTTTTCCTGCCCCCTCCCTCCCCAAGACATTCTTGACCGACAGCCTCCACCAGGAGGAACTGAGATTGTCCAGAACTTCCCCTGCGGTTCAAGATGGACTCTGGCGTGGAAAGCTGGGGCCCTTCTGCGGGTGTGCCCTTGGCTGGTGTCTCTTGGTTCACCCAGAGGCAGTCTCCCCTTCTCCTTCCTCTGATCTCTCTTCTCCTGCCCACCTGCTCCCCCTCCCCCAAGCACGGCTGGGTCAGGCCAGTCATGGGATGGAGAGAGTGCTCTCCCTGTGGCGGGGGGTGGGGCCGGGGGGTGGGTGGTGGGCATGAAGGACCCCTGGGAGTTGCCCTGAAGCCCTGCACAGGTTTGAAGGAAGTTCTGTTTCTTCCGTGGCATCATTAACATGGGGTAGAAAATGGCCAGCTGACATCGGGGGAGGGGGCCTGGTTGTTCGATCCTACCGCTCCCAGAACCTGTCCCGAGAGGAGGACAAGTTCCCCTCCTGCTGATGGCAGGCAGGCTGGGCTGCCCCCCATGGGAGCACCTGTCAGGGTCATGTGAGCATACTCGGCCACAACGGGACCTGAAACCCTCCCAAACCTCTGACAAGGCTTAGTAGAGATGCTGGTCTCCTGTGACAGAGCTGGCAGCCTGTGGGAGCCGGGCCTGAGAGGTTGCGTGGCAGGGAGAGCCATCAGAAGGTGCTGGAACCTGGAGGGAGGTCGCAGCAGAGCAGTTGTGAGCAGAGGACTTGCTGATTCCATCAGTGACATGCTGCTCTGTGTGGAGCTGGGTGCCTGGGACCCAGGTCTCGGCAGCACCCTGGAGCCCTGAGCTCTGAGGGCTGCAGGAGCAGGCAGGTAAATGATGACCGATCATCCTGGGTGCTTCGTGTGAGCTGGGGGCTGGGGGCAGGAGGAGTCGTCGCTGGGTGCACGCAGAGGAGGTCAGATGGACTCTGTAGGGAAGAGTCTTCGCAGACAGGGAGCCCTTGTGCAGAGACATCTGTCCTGCCCACTGCTGATCCGTTTTCAGGAATTTGTCCCTTCTCTGTGTGCAGGCTAAATCACTTTAGTCCTGTCCGACTCTTTGTGACCCTTTGGATTATAATCCACCAGACTCCTCTGTCCGTGGGATTCTCCAGGCAAGAATACTGGAGTGGGCTGGCATGCCCTCCTCCAGGAGATCTTCAAGACCTAGGGATTGAAGCCAAGTCTCTCACATCTCCTGCATTGGCAGGCGGATTCTTTGCCACTAGCATCACCTGGGAAGCCCTGGTCCCTTCCCTGGAGGTTTGAAAACCTATTTTATTTTAAGGAACTATTTTTAGTGCACCAAGCAGTTTGTGGGGTCTTAGTTCCTGGACCAGCTCTTGAACCTGGGCTCTTGGCAGTGAAAATGAGTAGTCCTAACCACTGGATTTCCAGGGAAGTCGTTGATAACCTATTTTAAAAACCAACAGTGTATCACAAACATCTTTTCATGTTGACCCAAATTCATCTCCATCAGCATTTTTTGGTTAAGACTCTGTTCCAATGGACAGATCTGGGGACTCCTAAATGTGTTAGATGGGAAGGGTTCACTGGGAAATGACTTCTCCTTTCTGTACAGACACACACACACACCCCTCATCTGCACACTCACCCCTCATCTGCACACTCACACACATACTTCTAAAATGTATATACTTTTTGGCTCAATGCATTTTATTTAAAAAAATTCGGTTTGGAAAATTTCATGTATGCATAAAATTTGAGAGAAGAGCATAAGGAATCCCTACGAACTCATCTCCCAGCATCTGCAGTTATCAGCATTTTGACAATTGTGTTTCATCGACCTCCCCTGCGTATTATAAAAACCAGTCACAAGTCCCTGCATTCCATCAGTGCTTCAGGATGCATCATCTCACACAGCCCTTACAGCAATCCTGTTGAGTTAAACAGTGATTATTATGATCTTCATGTTATAAAGAGAAAACCAAGGCTCAGAGAGGCTAAGGAACTTTTTCAAGGTCACACAGCTAGACAACCCAGGACTTCTGATGCCTAATCAGTTTCCCTCTCACTGGATCATTCTAACTGCATTTTAGGATGCAGGCAGGGCAAGTGGGGGGTTGCAGGGGAGGCGGTAGTTGGGGGTGTGGGGGAAGGAGTCGAGGGGGCTTTTTCCTGAGACTCTCAGCTTACGAGGTTGCCAGTCTAAGGCCTTCCTTTTAACCCCTTTGCTAGTCCCGCTGCGCTGCCCTGCTGATCAGAGCAGTTGAGACAGGGGAGGGCAAATTAAGCTCCCCCAGGTTTTCCACTGGTGGCTTCCTCGGATCATGGCTGCAGGATGTTTATAAAACTCGGAATCAATTTGAGGCGCAGAGATTTTCAATCAGGGAGGCAGATTGCACTGATAGGGTCAAAAGGCCTGTCGCCAGCGAGGATCACAGCATCTGACATATTAATTTGAGCTGTCAGAACCAATATGTGTAACAGAGGCGGGGATTCATAGGCCCTGTTTGGGGAAAAGAGTGGGAAAAGGAAAAAATGGGGGAAAGTACGACCCTGTGACGGACTAACATTTCACAGATTCCTGGAACTCAGTTCTGCTGCTTGTAACCAAGGTACCCCTCCCCGCACCCCCCTCCCCATCCTGGGGAGGCAGGCGGTGGAGAGGGGAGGTGGCTGGCAGGAGGACCAGAGCCTTCTCTGTAGGATGCTGGCTGCATCACGGCGATCATCTCTCTATAAGTAAACTCTGCCTGGCTTTTTTTTTTTTTTTCTTTTGGCTGCACTGGGTGGCAGGTGGTATCTTAACTCCCCAACCAGGGGTTGAACCCACATCATCTACAGTGGAAGCGTGGTATCCTAACCATTGGACCACCAGGGAAGTCTGTCTCCCTGGCTTTGCACACACCCACTCTCTGGCTCTTTCCTTGCCCCCACACCAGTTGAGCTCCAGAGCTCTGAGCTGTGGCAGGAAGTACGTTTGTTCTGAGAACCCTTTGAAATCTGCAGCTAGAGTCAGCTCCTGGCGGGGAATGGACATGAACCTTGTGTCTCTGGAGACTCACGCTCAGCCCGCCTCAGGTCTGGCACCTTCCTCCTCTTTCCTACCCTCCCGCTCCCCGTCCTCCTGTTGGCTAGCTCCATCCTCATTCTCCCCACCCTCATTTCTTTGGGCAACCCTGATGCTCCCTCAAGACCCCATACCTTCCCTGAGATCTGAGTGCCATGTCCTCAAATGAATCTGAGTCAATGCACTACGGGGCAGTCTGCATGGGTCCTGGGTGTGCAGGGTACACACTGTGTTTCCGGGGACCCCATCTTGTTGGGGTACACACATAAAGCGGGGTGGGCCCAGAAAAGTCCAGCAAACTCCATGCTTCTTAGACCAAGTGATCAGGCAACAATGGGAAAGCACAGTGTCGTGGCCAAAGCATCATAAAGGCTTCATTTCCGGGAGCCCCCAGGAGCCCCTGAGCCTGGACTTGGGGTGATCTGTGTCATGGAAAGGAAGAATTATTCTCTGGTGAGTGGAAGCAATGAATACAGTCAGACCTCATCTTATTACACTTGAGCTCATTGTGCTTTGCAGATACTGTGATTTTTACAAACGCACGTTTGTGAGGTTTGGGGTGACCCTGCGTTAAAGGAGTCTGTTGGCACCATTTTCCAATGGCATTGGCTCACTTCGTGTCTTGGCGTCACATTTTGGTAATTCTCACAATATTTCAAACTTTCTCATTAGGGTTATATTTGTCATAAGGATCTGTGACCAGTGATCCTTGGTGTTGCTACTATGATTCGCTGAAGGCTCAGAGGATGGGTGGCATTTTTTTTCTAGTAGTAAAGTAATTTTTAATTAAGCTATGTGCATTATTTCCCCCCCACCAAAGACATACATTTACTCCTTTAAAAGATACGTGTTTAGATATATGTTTATAACCAGAGTTCCCACGGTTATCTCTAGTTTCCGTCTCGTAGCAGGAAGCTTATTCCAGCTTTTCCCCTTTGATATTTTGATCTTGTCCTCTGATGGGAGAGCTGGCTCACTGTCTCCATCTTCCTATGTACAGTCAACGCCCTCCTTCGTGTGCACTGTTTTTCTTAGCCAGGATGCTCCTGCACACTTACTAGGCTACAGTGTAGTATAAACATCACTTTTATGTGCCCTGGGGAACTAAAAAATTCAGGTGACTGGCTGTGATACTCGCTTTATTGCAGAGGTCTGCAGCTGAACTCCCAGTGTCTCCAAGGTTTGCCTGCGTTCCTGACACCAGGCGCGGTGGAGAGGTGAGCCTGAGAGGGACACAGCAGCGCTCTGTTAACTAACACGTGAGCGAATCTCACACTGAGATTCCAAAGCTAGTGGTCCCCTCGGGCATCTCCATGTGGCTGGGCCTCTAGCAACATCTGGAGCCTTCCTCCAACGTCTGATGGGAGACAACTGGGCTTTCCATTTTCCTGGGCAGTGGTGCTGGAGGGCCTCCCTTGGGAGCACACGAGTTGACCCTCCAGCTCCTTCCCCAGACCAGCACCCTCCAGCTCTGCCTGCCTGACGTCACTTCTGCTCCAGCTCCGACCCACCCCGTAACCTGTGTAGCACCCAGTGTGAAACAGTCAAGAGTTTGTTCTCAAAACATTTTGTGCTGGACAGACCTTTGAAGAAACTAGCTCCTGAGAAAATCTTGTATGCATTGTGTGAAGGAACACAGATGTCCTTGCCCTGAGGAAAGACCCCAGTTTTGAAAAGAAAGTAAATGGGGGACAGGGGAGATAAAAAAGATGAGGACTTCCCCGGAGGTGCAGCAGTTAAGATTCCACGCTTCCACTGCAGGGGGTGTGGGTTTGATCCCTGGCCTGGGGACTAAGACCCCATGTGCTGAGGGGTGAGGCCAGAAAGTAAAAAAAAGAAAGAAAGAGTCAAAAAAAAGAAAGGAAAATGATGAGTGAGATTTATAGGAAAAGCTGTATTTCTTCTCCTGATTAGCCTTTCCCTCTTCCTGTAACGTACAAATCAAAACAAACAATGCACCCCTCCCCCTCCCCCACACACAGAGGAAGTACGCTTAGAAGAATCCGCTTTGGGGTGATAGCTGAACAATATGAAGTTTCTTCTTGAGATGATGATAATGTTCTAAAATTGGCTAATGGTGGCACATATCCCTGAATATACTAAAAACCATTCAATTTTACACTTTAAATGGTGACTGTATCATATGTGAATTATATTTCAATAACGCTGTTAAAGGGGGGAAAAAAACACCTCTTTCTACCAGGGCCTGGCCTGGGACTTGAACTCGAAAGGGCACGAGTCTTCATCGTTGGTCCCAGGAGTAGGGTCACCCAGAGTCCAGGAGGCAGTGGTGAGGCTGGAAAAGGGGCTCCATCTCTAAACCCAGCCATGTTACAGGTCCAGCTAGAGACTAGTGGCAATCGGTTCCCAGGACGGCACTGCTGGAAGGGATGTTAAAGGCCACGAGGTCAAATCCCCATTTCCCAGATGCAGAAACTGAGGCCCAGGAAGGGGAGTGATTTGTCCGCAGAATACAGTTTGTTAGAGTCGATTCTGGGACCAGCCCTGTCTTCTGAAGCTTAATCTAATGTGTTTCCTTTTTCCTCCAAAAAGAAGGGCTAAAATATGTCCAGGGATCTGTATGTTCACAGTTGGCCTTAGAGAGTATGGAGGGCATGGAGGGGTGCGTAGGAGTAAACAGGCCGCTGCATCACAGTTTGAGACACTTTGATGGCGGGGGGCAGGAGAAATAGAGGAGGCTATAGGCAGACCTCAGAGAAGGCAATGGCACCCCACTCCAGTACTCTTGCCTGGAAAATCCCATGGATGGAGGAGCCTGGTAGGCTGCAGCCCATGGGGTCGCTAAGAGTCGGACACGACTGAGCGACTTCACTTTCACGTTTCACTTTCATGCATTGGAGAAGGAAACGGCAACCCACTCCAGTGTTCTTGCCTGGAGAATCCCAGGGATGGGGGCGCCTGGTGGGCTGCCGTCTCTGGGGTCGCACAGAGTCGGACACGACTGAAGCGACTTAGCATAGCAGCAGCAGCATAGGTAGACCTAGGGAGGGATGACACACCTCTGTGTGTGTGTGTGTCAGGGGGTGGGAGGGGGGTGGTGGCCAAGGGTGGTTTCCTAAAGAAGTTATTTTCCACCTGAGATCGAACCGATGAGTAGGAATCAGGTGCCGACTGGGGACTCGGGGAGGGGGTGGGTGGGGGTGAGCTGGGGTGTCCGCCTCATTCAGGAGACATTCAGTCTGTTACAGAAGGCTGCCTGGAGAGTGAGCAGAGAGTGTGGAAATGAGGCTGAAGAGGTTCTAGATGCTCTGTGCGTGCTTAGTCACTGAGGCGTGTCCGACTCTTTGCAACCCCCTGGACTGTATCCTGCCAGGCTCCTCTGTCCATGGGACTCTCCAGGCAAGAATACTGGAGTAGGCTGCCTTTCCCTCCTCCAGGGGATCTTCCCGACCCAGGGATCGAACTAGCGTCTCCTGAATCTCCTGCACTGCAGGTGGATTCTTTACCGCTGAGCCACCGGGGAAGACCCATGGTGGCTAGATAGATGCTCTAGGGCCTTCTGAAACTCCTTATAGTGTTTGGGCTTTACCTTGAGGTTAACAAGAACCCTTGATGAGTTTGCTGCAGATTACTCTGGAATTCAAATTGTGCTAGGGTTCTCTCCTGTGGTCCAGCACCCCCATCTGGGGCCTTGGGTCAGCACCGTAACATCTCTCTTTTACTGAACACGTACTGCATAGCTGGCTCTGGACTCAAGTGGGTATTTAACACTGAAGAACTCATTTAATCTCCATAACAACCCAATAAAGTATTTACCGTAATTATTCACATTTTACAGATGTTAATAGCTGACACTTATTTAGATTAACTGGGTGCCAGGCATGTTCTAAGGACTTTATATATCACCTAACTTATTCCTCATGGAGACCAGCCAGGAGATGGAGGCATGAGGAAGATAAATAACTTATTTGAAGTTGCACGGGCCATTCAGGCCTTGGTTGTCTCCTTTCCTCTGTCCCCTCCCAGTAGAAGAAAACTAAAAGGAAGATGTAAAATATAGAGGAAAATAAAGCATTTCCCCCGTATTGTTAAATTCCTTGCCATCCTCCAAGTAAACAAAGAAACAACCAAACAACCTTCCCAAACCCAAGGTGGGAAACTTCTTGTCCAGGAAAGAGGGGAGGGGTGTTGGGTGAGGAGGAGGGGGTGTAGACAGAATTCCAAAATGACCCCGTGACCTTCACCCCTTGGTGTTATCCTCATGACCATGTTATGGGATGCAGAAAAAGAGGTTTTGTTGGTGTAATTAAGCTTACTAATCAGATGACCTTATAATTGGGAGATAATCCAGGTGCTTGATCTCACTTTCAGTCACATGCGGGCTCAGTTGTGTCTGATTCTTTGCAACCCCATGGACAGTAGCCCACCAGGCCAGGATCTTCTGTCCATGGGATTCTCCAGGCAAGAATACTGGAGTAGGTTCCCATTTCTTCCTTCAGAGGATCTTCCCAAACCAGGGATTAAACCCTCGTTTCCTGTGTCTCCTGCATTGACAGGCAGATTCTTTACCACTGAGCCACCTTATCCAAGTGGGCCTAACCCAAACTTGTCAGCCCTTTAAGAGCAGAGAATTTTCTCCAGCAAAGGTAGAAAAGGTCATCAAAGTGACTGAGGGATCTGATGCCAGGGAAGTCCTCTGTTGGTGATTTTAAAATTTTACCTTTCCTAGATGTCCATCAGCAGATGAATGGATAAGAAAGCTGTGGTACATATACACAATGGAGTATTACTCAGCCATTAAAAAGAATACATTTGAATCAGTTCTAATGAGATGGATGAAACTGGAGCCGATTATACAGAGTGAAGTAAACCAGAAAGAAAAACACCAATACAGTATACTAACACATATATATGGAATTTAGAAAGATGGCAATGATGACCCTGTATGCGAGACAGGGAAAGAGACACAGATGTGTATAGCGGACTTTTGGACTCTGAGGGAGAGGGAGAGGGTGGGATGATTTGGGAGAATGGCACTGAAACATGTATACTATCATGTAAGAAACGAATCGCCAGTGTATGTCCGATGCAGGATACAGGATGCTTGGGGCTTGTGCACGGGGATGACCCAGAGAGATGTTATGGGGAAGGAGGAGGGAGGGGGGTTCATATCTGGGAACGCATGTACACCCGTGGTGGATTCATGTCAATGTATGGCAAAACCAATACAGTATTGTAAAGTAAAATAAAGTAAAAATAAAAATTAAAAAAATAAAATTCTACCTTTCCTTCTGCACCTATTAGTTGGAATTCTTCTGAAAAGTATCAAGAGTTTATATAGGAACGGCAGCATAAACATTTGATTTTCCCCCTTATATATCAATTTTCAAAGAAGCTGTTTAAAAATGCCATTATGTCAATCAAAGGGTTGAGGTCCAGAATGGATAGGTTGCAGAGTGCTAGAGCCAAGATTTGAATCTAAGTTTTCTCAGAGTCCAGCCTGTGGGCTTAATTACTATACCTCATTGCTTCCCAGAAAGGAAAATGGTCATGAGATAACATTGTTAAGCTAATCAGTCAGAATATGAAGGCATATCACTATGAATCTGTTGAGATATTTATAGATGCATAGAAAAGATGGAGGGAAATACTGAACACACCACCAGTTTTAGGTATTATCGCCAGAAACTTTAAAAACAAAAGCACCCAGTACGTTTGGGTTCCTTTGCTTCCGGACTTTTCTCAAAGGCTGCTGAGAGCCTACAGATGGTATTAAGTTATTTTTGTACAACAAACAGAACACTTGTTTATAAAGGCCCCTGCCATCTTGGTCCTTGAACGCTGGCAAATGTCCCATGGGGGAGCTTGGAAGTGTCTTTCTCTAAGGAGAGAGGGATTGTATTCCTTCAAGGATTTCTATACAGTTTCTGTGGCTACAGTCAGTACGGTTTAATTGGGAAGAGACAAATCTGACATCATCTGGGTTCATGCCTTGCCTTAGCCACTTCCTAGCTGTTCCATCTTGGACAAGTCAACCTCTTTGTGCCTCAGTTTACTCATCCTTGAAGTGGGGAGGGTCACAGAGTCCTAGGGTTCGGGAGGGTCATATGAGTTAATGCAAGAAAGATGCTGTCCTTAAAAAGTGCCCAGTGAATGTTAGCTCTTCTTATGCAGGAGAGTCTGGAAGAGTCATCGGCTCTGGATAGTCGTGCTGTTATAAGAATAAGAGGTAGGACCGCTTCCCCAGGTGCCAGACGCCAGGACTGCGGCCAAGCCCAGGCTCTGCCTCTCGGACACACATTTCCCCCCCCAATCCAATTTACCTTGGCACAAAAGGATAATTCATTGGTATGTCCACATCCTGGTCCTCGACATAAATCTTCCCTGCTCACGCGGGTGGTGACAGCTTCCCAGGTCTCCTGGACTCTCTTCTCTGAGTTTCCCATTAATGTTGTCTACATGCAGACAGACCTGGGGCTTGTTTTCCCCTGAAGCTATTTTTCTTTTGAGAAGAGAGGGTAGGGTGAGGAATAGGGGGCCTGAAGAGGAGGGAGGTGGGAGAGAGACCCTCCCAAGATATCACTGTGATCTTGAGATCCAGCGGCCTGGTGGAAAAATACACAGGCCGTCTATCTCCCATCAAGGCCTACGTGGTACCAGTCCTGCCTGTCCTGGCGGCCAGGAGAAGGCAGGTCGAGGTGAAGCTGGCCCTGCCCTGGGGAAGGGGTGAATGGTTACTTGTGAAGCTAGTTCTTGATTTGATTTCCTGCTCAAGCACCTTATTTCTTCCTCTTCAACAGACAAGTGCATGCTGTTTGGCAATTTCCAACCATTCCCAGCCCTTGTAATTGACCCAATAGGCTTGTGTAAACAGCTTTCTCCTGAGGGCCTGCTGAGGTCTGGATGCTCAGTTGAGACCTCGGAGTGAGGACGATCATTTTATTTCTTTCCCGAATGTTTGGACTTTGAGTCAGAAGCTTCCATGGAAAGGGGAAAAAGAGAAAACACTTCTTGATGAAATGTTCTTCATTTTGTGCAAGACTCTGGGTATGTACTCCCTGGAGGCTCAGTTGGTAGAGAGTCTGTCTGCAATGCAGGAGACTCGGACTCGATCCCTGGGTGGGGAAGATCCCCTGGAGAAGGAAATGACAACCCACTCCAGTATTCTTGCCTGGGAAATCTCATGGACAGAGGAGCCTGGTGGGCTACAGTCCATGGGGTCACAAAGAGTCAGACACACCGGATGTGTTAGGAATGGAAGTGACATTTTCTCATTCACTCATTCACCTCATTCACTTATTTATTCATTCATTGGAGAAATGTGTAAATTGGTTATTCTATTTTATTAAAAAAAATTGTTTTGGGTCACACTGCACAGCGCATGGTATCTTACTTCCCTCAGGTGGAACCTGCGCCCCCTGCAGTGAAAGCGTGGAGTCCTAACCAGTGGGCTACCGGGAAAGTCCCTGTATTGATACTTCTAGATAGTGCTTTTTAGACTTGTTTTTAGCCTCAGAACCCCTATTTAATAAAATCTTCATGACACCCAATACATAAGAGACTGACTTAAGGTTCAGAGAGATTCAGGGTTTTGTCCGAGACATCCACACCCATTAAAGGGGTGCTGGGTGGCATCCAGATATGCTCCTTTCTAACCCTTTGATCAGATATGCCCTTGCTATTTGGAACATTTATAGAGAAGTACAGGCAGTCCTAAACTTACAAATGAGTTCTGTTCCAAAAGTTCATCAGGAAGTCAGCTGCCTGGATCCGGAATACATTTCCCTATAGAGACAGAGGTACGGATGGTGGCGAGGTGCCCAGACTGGCCCACAAAAGCCCATTTAATCCACAATGTGTTGGAATTCTAGAACGAACAGTTCTCCACTGGCTTTGTGCTCATAACGGCACTGTGGAACTTGTGTACTTGGACGGTAAGCCCTCCCGTGTGGGGAGCGCGGCTATGAGTTCCCACCCGTGTGGACACAGTAAGGAGCCAGGCGGTGAGCAAAAACGGCCTGTGCGTGTTTAGAATAGATGCTGCCAATTTTCTTGGGTCTTAGCAGAATGTCAAGTCCGCAAAAGAAGGGATTTTTGTTAATTTTATCGCCTGCCATATTTTCTGCATATAGTGGCCCATAAGAAGTGCTTGATAAATGATTGTTGAATGAATCGATGCACTAAAGTTTCATGGAGTTCTTGAAGATGAGTCCTCTGGACCCTCACTTGGAATCTAGGCCGTGTGTTCTTTAAACACACATCTCCTGGAAGCCTGGTTATTTGGAAACAAATAAATCCCCAGCCCATTCTATTTAGAAACAGCAAAGTAATGGCTGATATAGAGAGATCACATCGACAGCAGGGACAGGTGACCAGCTTTCAGGGAGGAGACAGAAAAACCAGAAAAAGCTGATACAGGAACTCCCAAAGCACAACAGCCTGGGATCATTCAGGTTAGGAACCCTGGGAGTCATTACTGTAAAATAAACATTAATTAATGCATTACAATTTATCACTCTTGTTTAAGGAGGAAAGAGAGGGTGTGTGGAAACTGTGGAAAGCATAATAAAAAGTTATGTTTCTTAAAGAAACAAACTCTTCTGTTATGTGGAAAACGATTCTAAGACGCTTCAAGTTCTGAGTGCCTGACTATGCTAGTCTGTAATATTAGAAAAGCATTGGCAATTATGCTTTAGTTATCATAGGGACTCTTGGGTTTTTGTGGTGCTCTCAAGCTTCCCTGGAGGAGGCAATGGCACCCCACTCCAGTACTCTTGCCTGGAAAATCCCATGGATGGAGGAGCCTGGTAGGCTGCAGTCCATGGGGTCGCTAAGAGTCAGACACGACTGAGCGACTTCACTTTCACTTTTTATTTTCATACTTTGGAGAAGGAAATGGCAACCCACTCTAGTGTTCTTGCCCGGAGAATCCCAGGGATGGGGGAACCTGGTGGGCTGCTGTCCGTGGGTTCGCACAGAGTCGGACAAGACTAAAGCGACTTAGCAGCAGCAGCAGCAGTAGCAAGCTTCCCTGATGGTTCAGACGGTAAAGTGTCCGCCTACAACGCGGGAGACCCGGGTTCAATCCCTGGGTTGGGAAGATCTCCTGGAGAAGGAAATGGCAACCCACTCCAGTGTTCTTGCCTGGAAAATCCCATGGACAGAGGAACCTCGTAGACTGCACTCCATGGGGTTGCAAAGAGTTGGACACGACTGAGCGATTTCACATTCTTTCAACCTTTTTGGGCTGCAAATATGATTGGATAGCAAGTGAGAAATTTTGTTTCTAAAGCAAAAAAGAAACCGAAAGGGGCATCTTAGCTGCTGCGGACAGCAGTTCATCACAGGTGGTCCAGAGGGGCTTCCGGGAGCCCAGGCAGTGGTAGCATCTCTGTCGAGTGTGTGTTCTCAGGGGGCTTTTGCTTGAAAACAGACCATGGGCTTCAGACCAAGGCAGACCTGCACTCAGTGGAGGCCCTTCCACTTACTAGCTGTGTTACCTTGGACAAGTTGTTAACCACTCTGAGCCTTGGTTTTCTCTGCCTCCAGAAGGTAACGCCTTCTTCTTCTTTTAAATGAACGAATTACTTTATTTTGACTGTGCTGATCCTAGTTGCCGCTCGCGGGCTTTCTCGTGTTGCAGCAGGCGGGGGCTACCCTCTAGCTGCATTGTAGGGGCTTCTCACGTTGCTGTGGATTCTCTTGCTGCAGCTCTCAAGCTCCAGAGTGTAGGCTCAGTAGTTGTGACCCATGAGCTTAGTTGTTCTAAGACATGTAGAATCTTCCTGGACTGGGGATAGAACTTGTGTCCCCTGCATTGGCAGGCGGATTTGTAACCACTGGACCACCAGGGAAGCCCAGATAAAGCCTTCTATATAGAGTTGTGAGGTTTAACTGAAATAGTTCCTTTAAAGGGCCTCGTATGGTGCTGTTACACGAAAGATACTCAACAAATGCAACTTCCTCTCTTACTATTTCCCAGGGATGCCCTCCTCTCCCTTCTGTGGTTGAGTTTGAGTGAAGGGTGGGATATGTATCGGTGAGTAGCTTTACACACTCAACGACTCTTCTCTACAGCAATTCTCCTCATTTCCTGCCTTACTCAATGTCTGGATGGGTGGTTGGGCCAATGAACATAGTCCAAAAATGCTTTGCAAAGTTTTGGTAAATATTGGGTTGGCCAAAAATTTCATTCATGGTTTTTCTTGAAACATTTGAATGAACTTTTTGGTCAACCCAATATTTGACCACTGCAAATATAATTGGATTAACAAATGAGAAATCTTGCTTTTAAAGAAAAATTAAGGTTTAAAATCATGGTTTAGGTGATAATTTGAGTTTGAGAACTAGTGACGGAGCATCATTTCCATGAACAGCTGTGCTCACAATGGAAAGAAGAAAAAGAAACATACCCCTCTGTCTCCCCACTTCCTTTCCTAGACCACTGTATCCAGGAGGGCAGTGATCTGTGTGAGTCAAGGTAGTCTGAACATGTCTCTCCCTCCTCAAGCATCAAACCCTATAGCTTGGGAGTGCAGAGCAAAAGTTTTATACAAAGGTTTCATCAAGGACTTCCCTGGTGGTCCAATGGATAAGAGTCTGCCTGCCAATGCAGAGGGCATGGGTTCAAACCCTGGTCCGGGAAGATCCCACATGCCGTGGAGCAACTAAGCGTGTGCACTGCAACTACTGAAGCCTGGGCGCCGAGAGCCTGAGCTCCTCAGCAAGAGAAACCACTGCAGTGAGAAGCCTGTGGAAAGCACTGGAGAGATGCCCCCACTCGCTGCAACTGGAGAAAGCCCAAGCAAAGCAACAATGACCCAGTGCAGCCGATGAGTAAATGAATGAAACAAAACCCACCAGGTCTTAGCTGTGGCACTCGGGCTCTTCGATCTTCATTGCGGCATGCACGAGTTTTAGTTGCAGTGTGTGAACTCTTAGCTGTGGCACGTGAGCTCTAGTTCCTGACTGGGGATTGAACCTGGGCCCCTGGCACTGGGAGCATGGAGTCTTAGCCACTGGACCACCAGGGAAGTCCCAGAAGAGTTTTTTGTTTGTTGTTATTTGTTTGCTAGGGGAACATTCTCCTCTTATTTAGGATTCAACCACACAATGAGAACCCTGGAAGTCAGTGCTAGCACGTGCTGCTAGGGAGACTCCTGGAAGCTTTGAGTAAGAATCGGCTGGTACTCAGTGAAGCAGAAATTCCAGAAGTGCCATGGTGGACAGTTGAAGAATGTGGAAAGGGCTAAAGAAGGGCCGCACTAGAGTCTGTTTGGTGGAAAATTCATACTGTCTGTTCTCTAAGGAAAACACAGGACTTCCTCCAACCTCACCGCCATTTTTTTCAATTTTTATTGAAATACAGTTGATTGGTAATGTTGTGCCAGTCTCAGGCGTATAGCAAAGTTATTTAGTTGTAACTTTTTATATCTTCTTTTTCAGATTCTTTTCCCTTATGTGTTATTACAGTGTATTGAATAGAGTTCCCTCTGCTTACATGCAGTAGGTATTTTTTGGCTATCTCTTTTATATATAGTAGTGTGTATCTGTTAATCCCAAACTCCTAATTTATCCCTCCCCCCTCCTTTTCTCCTTTGGTAACCATGTTTTTATTTTGTATGTCTGTGAGCCTATTTCTGCTCTGTAAATAAAAGCAATAGCGTACGGTATTTGTCTTTGTCCGACTTCCTTCACTTAGTATGATCATCTCCAGGTTCATCCGTGTTGATGTAAATGGCATTATTTCATTCTTTTTCATGGCTGGGTAATATTCCATTATGTACATACACCAAGTCTTCTTTACCCGTTTATCTGTCACTGGCACTTAGCTAACCCTCATTAACGAAAGTGATTAAGACTATTTCTGTATCATGAGTGTTGTCGAGAATCTCAGCAGTGGCTGTCCTCTGTAGGCTAGGGACTGGCCATCAGAAATTCTATGACATAATTTCACTCCCTTATGCCGATGGGGTTGATAGCACCCCCACATTAAAGGGGCCAGCTGGTGTTACAGTCTTCAGAATACAGGTAGTGCAATTATTGGGGGAGCAGGGATAGGGAGCCGGGAGTGGTGGAGGTGGGGGTGGGGGTGGGGCGGGGCTGACTACAGAGAACTATGAATGTGGTTAACAGAATATAGACCCTCAGGGCAAACACACAGGCAGCTAACATGGGGATCACAACCAAGAGAAATGAAGCTCAGGAAGCTGCCCCCAATAGAAAGGCATGATTCCTTGCCTTGCTTTGGAAACACCTGAGCCAGTGTTTAGACCCGGGACCCTCAACGAAGGGAGAGATCAGGTCTCCACGGCAGAGGGCCCTGTAATGTCACAGCCAGTACACAGTGGCAATGATCTCTTCAGTCCTCCCCCAAAGGTACAGATGGCTGTTTACTTGGGTGACCATTCCCTGGGGGCAGAGAAAATACGCATACTTATCAAGGACTGTTAGACACAGAATCTGTGTTGACTCCCAGGAAACTGAAGCATCAGTATGGTCCCTCTGGCTAAGTCTAGCTCACAGTGGGTCCTCTGGGTCCTCTGATCCACCCGGGAGCCATTTTCCTGGTCCCTAAATGTGTAATTGGAATAGATCTCATAGTTGGCAGGACCACAGGGCTGGTTCCTTTGTGTCTGGGGTAAGATATTTGGAATAAGAATGGCCAAGTGGCTTCTGAGTCTTCTCCCACCTCCTGGCCAAAATAGTAAGTAAAAACCAATATTGCATCCTGTGAGGAAGAACATGTCATAAATCAGGGCTGTTTTTAAAGAACTAAAGGATGTTCAGACGACTGCCCAGATCACATTCTCATTTAACCCACTCATTTAGCCTCTACGAAAACCAGATGATCTCGGGGGAGGATAGTAAACTAGCACAAACTCAGTCAGGCGGGAACCCTCACGGCCATTGTTCTGTCAGATGTATTATCTGTGCTAGACGGATTAGTGTGGCCCCAGGTACAGGCCGCTGATCTGGGGAGCACATTTTTTCCACCTATCAGGGAGATCAAAGCACTTCACGTTCACATGAGGTGGACGACAGCATAAATTTATGTCTTGGCCTAGGGCTACCTTAGCTCTTCTGCCCTCTGTCATAACAAAGCCTGAAGGGACCTCGGCCATCTGGACATTCCATAGGATGACACAGCGGTACTCTCAACGCCACAGTGATCGTCTTCCTGGGGATTAACAAGAGGCGGTGAGTATATTGGAGGCCTTGGTAAGACGCTTACACTATAGACAGTGGGAAATACATCAGTTGACTTGGTACACGGAGATGCTTTGTCTCAGACTGTCTCCTGGGGAACCTCGCTTATGGTTGTTGCTGCTCCATGACCAAGTCGTGTCCAACTCTTTGTGACTCCAGGGACCGCAGCACACCAGGCGTCCCTGTCCCTCACCTTCCCCCAGAGTTCATGTCCATTGAATCGGTGATGCCCCGGTTTATGATAAGGATGTCTAAAAACTGAATCTTCACCTGAACAGGGTTACCTCTGTCAGGATGGACTAATTGCTAAAGCTTTGGAGGCTTAACACAAAAACAGTGCTTTCACCACTAATGAAAAAGCCAATAGGGCTGTTTCTGGTTGGTTGGTTGGTTGGCTCCCCTGAGCCCTTGAGGATGATTCGGCACCATCATCACCGCCTGGTCTCCATAGTTGCTGGGGAGGGGTCTCTGTGCAGGGAGTGCACAAGGACTTGACCTCCTGGCCTGAACCTGACGCAGCCCTTTGGTTCACAGTCTCGGTGAGAAGAGTCCCAGTGAACTGACCTAGATGCAGTGGGTGGGGAGAGGGTGTGGAAATTGCAGATGGGGCAGCCACTCCCCAGCAACCACGACATGATGTGTCAAAGAGTGCATGAGCCTTGGGGGTCAGTAGTCGTGTCTACCACACTGCCCTAAGAAAAGTTGGGAAATAAGTGAGGTTAGTCCTTTTTAAAAAGAGTCTTTTATTTATTTGGTGGTGCTGGATCTTAGTTGTGGCACACAGGATCTTGTTCCCTGACCAGCGATGGAACCCAGGCCCCCTGCATTGGAAGCTCGGAGTCTTGGACACTGGACCACCAAGGAAGTCCCAGGGAGGTTGATCTTGCCTCCATCTAACTGAGTCTGCCATGGCCTCCTGGTTTGGTGATTCTCCCCTTCGAAGCTCTGATCTCTGATTATTCTTTGAAGACTTGCTCTCAGAGCACCGCTTAGTAACTAAGCCGTTAGCTGACAACCAGGCCATTGGCTCAATACCCAGCCCTTCCTAGATCTTGAAATTCTCTCCCATCTTCAGCAGGCCTTTCCAGAATTCTCTGCCTTTGCTGGTGAAGGGACCCTCTCCTGGAGCATGGTTATCTTCTGGCTAGGAAAGGACACCTCTTCTCATCCTTTAAGATCCAGCTCAGAAGTCACCTCCTTGGTGTTCCTGACCCCTTGAATATACTGGGATTACAGCGTCTATCACACTAGAGCAGAAAGAACCAGGTGTCCGTGTGTCTTCTGAATGTGGGGTGTTTCCATGTCACCAGAGTAGAAGCTCTGTGGGGTCAGAAATCTTTTCCACTCTGTGTCCCCAAGGCCCAGGACAGCCTCAGACAAGTTACAGCGCTCACATCTTCCCATGTCTGCCACGAGCATTGGTGCTACAGTGAAATGAGCCGAAAATGAACCTGGGGAAGGAGAGGAGGGAGACGAGGCGTCCCGGAAGGGATCGTAGACGCCTGTCGACTTCAGATCTCACCTGGTTCAGTCATCGGGCTTCTGCGCCACCTGAGACCAGCGGCTTCTCCTCCCAGACCTTTGTCTCTTCACCTCTATGGCAAAGCATTGAACTGCATGACCTGTGCACCTGGGACAGCCCTGTGGGAAAGCCTCGTGGGAAAGCCTCGTGGGACAGACTCGAAGGAAAACCATAGATCCTTTGATCCACGAGGCGGACTGTGTGACACTGCTGCTACCGCTCTGGAGGAAAGCGCAAGTGTATGCCCGCATTCGAGACGAGGACTGACTCGTCCTCCAGAGTAGACACTCGGTCAGCAAGTATTGAATGAACAGTCCTTTGTCACTTTCTTGCCCAGTAGGCAGAGCATCCTCAGCTGCTGAAGGACAAAGTTTACAAGGTCAGAAGTGTTTGCAGCCTCAAGTCATCCTTGGTGCCGGTGGGGTTTCAGATAGTGGCTTTGGTGAATGGTTCTGATTCTGGAAAATCCTAGGTCTGGCTGAAATTATTCTACCTAGACATACATGCACCTTCCCCCACCCCAACACATCTTTATTCCCAGATCCTTGCCCCAAATCCTTTTTGAAGATGGAGGCCCAAGGAAACTAGTTCTTGTAAAACCGTTTCCTTATTTTTCTACCCTGTCGAGTCTGCGCCTCCATCACGCCCACCCCGAGCCTTGGGGCTGGCACCTCCAAGGCTGGCTCCTCATCAGACAGACTTGTTCCCACAAAGGCCCAGAACCTGAGACTTAAATTGGATTTGCCTGTGGCTTTGCGCTCTCTGCATCTTCCCTCCTTTGTTTTTGATTTATCGTTTTAATCAGTTGTAGTCAATCATTCCCTCTCTGTCTTGCTTCACCATAAACACAACCCTTTGCCAAAAAAATTATGACTGTATTAAATGATTTTATGACAGTAAACTGCAGATTGTACAGTGTAAACACAGGTGTTGCTCAAACCCCACACCCTCCAGCTCTGCCCAGACCGGCACGGGTGCCGTGGAAGGAGGGCGCCTTCGGGGCCGTGAGAAAGGAGCCGTCCCGGGGAGTCTGGGGACAGCAGGTCATGCGGTTCAATGCTTTGCCATAGAGGTGAAGAGACAAAGGTCTGGGAGGAGAAGCCGCTGGTCTCAGGTGGCGCAGAAGCCCGATGACTGAACCAGGTGAGATCTGAAGTCGACAGGCGTCTATGATCCCTTCCGGGACGCCTCGTCTCCCTCCTCTCCTTCCCCAGGTTCATTTTCGGCTCATTTCACTGTAGCACCAATGCTCGTGGCAGACATGGGAAGATGTGAGCGCTGTAACTTGTCTGAGGCTGTGTATATATATACATATATACGTGGGTTTCCCAGGTGGTACAGTGGTAAAAACCTGCCTGTCAATGCAGGAGATGTAAGGGACACGGGTTTGATCCCTGGGTTGGGAAGATACCCTGTAGAAGGAAATGGCAACCCACTCCAGTATTCTTGCCTGAGAAATCCCATGGACAGAGGAGCCTGGCGGGCTAGAGTTACGCAGGGTTGGACGTGACTTAGTGACTGAGAGTGCACACGCACACATATACATGCACACACGTGTGTATACACCCTGGGCCTTAATCTTAGTGCGCCATTGGAGTGGAAGTGGATCTCAGGACCGTCGGCAGGGACGTCTTCCTGCCTCCCATCCTCGCAGGGGAGTGATGGAGAGTCTGATGCTCTGGGGATGGCTGCCTCCTGTCCTGAGAACAGGAATGGGGGGACAGACCCGAGAAAAAGAGGCTTTTCCCAGGCTTGAGGCTGTGGGGATGCCGCCCAGCCCAGCACGCTGCTCAGAGATGAGAGCTTTTCCCTGTGATGGCCTGGCTGCTCTGGAAGCCTTGGGAAGCCTGAGAGTCCAGAGTAGCTCACCCCAGAGCCCTCGGGGCATGGGGTTGAGTTTCTTTTGATACAGGTACAGAAGAAGGAAGAATAAGAACGAGTTTGGAGGCTACTTTCCCCAGGGGAATTACCCTCTGTGACTTTCATCTCTAACCATGAGAAAGGCATTTTCCAAACAGGTAATTTATCAGATGGAGGAGTGGATTCCAAAGGCAGGACAGTTTGGGACAACTCAGGGATGATGTCATGGCCCCACTGGGACATTTCGTAGCCTAAGCTTTCGGGGCCCTCTGGGAATCAGCGCATGTGTGTGCACACACACACGCAGGCCATGTATGGTATAGATTCATATACAGCTTCGTCTGCACACTGGGTGTTTCTCCTCCTTCCTGTTTGTTTCTTGGTTTTCGCTCACCTGGGCCTCTGCAGGAAACAGATCCAATATTTACCAAGCAGCTCCAAAGGTTACGTTTGCTTCCCAAAGTTTTTATTCCTCCTTCGTTTGGGTAAGTTTCAGCTCCCAAGAGAAGCTGTTTTTTGCTGAGCCTGGGCTGCACGAGTGAGGCAGGAACACAGGCCCATCTGGTGAAGACTGGAACATAAATAGCCCCCTTTAAAAATAAATCTCCGCTTTTAACTCTGTAGATAAAAATATCTGAATAAAGGACAATTCTTAATCTCCACCTTCTCCCCTGCTCGACTGGAGCGTTTCTAAGAGGAGTTTTTCCCCTTCTCCTTTTACAGGTTTCATTTTGGCTTTGATTCTAGCGACTTTACTGACAGATTACTTCATTTTAACTATATGGCTTTTCTGTCTAGCGGGAGGCATATTTCTAAGTATCATATTTATCAAAAGAGCTCTGCAAAACAAGGGCCAGAATTACTCTTTTGATGGTTCCCCTTCTAACTACAACCACAATAAATTTTGTAAGAAAGAATGCTCAACTGGGGACCTTTTATGTTAAAGCCGAGAACCGGGGTTCAGACATTGTCACTTTCAAACCTCTATCCATCGGGCTGGTTCCCCCTCCTCCTCTCCCCTCCCCAGGCAGAGATCTCACATCTGGTCTCACTTGCACGGCTGGTCCTGGGCTCCCCGGGGCTCCATATTTTTCCCCCTATAACTTTAAATCAGAGGAGCATTTCAGTAAATCACAGGGAACACTTATTTATTGGACATAGTTTTGGGTCTCTTAAAGCATGGAAAATAAATTTAATGGAGCATTCGGAGCACTTCTCCAATCTTTTGAGGGATTACTTGGGGAATTTGTCAACTGCGCCAAGCCCGGCAGCCTGATCCAGAGAGATGGTGGGGGTTGGGGGGAATGATGGGAGGATCTTCTCCCAGGGCCCAGGTGGGTCCTAAATCATCCCCGAGAAAGATGAGTACAAAGGGGCCTGGTTGCCAGCCAGGTGGAGGGGGCAGCGTCACCGTTTAGTTAATAAACTATCATTTCAGCTGGAGGGTGACTTTAATCTGAATTATATTTTGCTTTTGTCATCCACTCTCGCCAGGTAATTTATGGATGACCACGGCACGCTTCTTAATCTCAGTGAAGGAGGGAGTCGAAGATGGGGCAGGGGGAAGGAGCAAAGGAAGACTGTGGACTCTGAGAAGGGAGGGTGCAGCTCTGGGAGACTTGGAGGCGACCTTGAGGAGCCTGGAAGAGCAGGCCAGTGTGGGATGGGGCCGGAGAGGTTAGGGTCCCTCGCTCTCAGCTCTCAGACCTGGAAAGAGCCTTACCTAGTGGAGTGTCACATTCCTGGGACATGCTGCATGCGTTTTGGGACTGAGGGGTTTGAGTTTGGGAATGGCTTGGCCTGGGGAGTTACAGTAAATATACAGTTCAGTTCAGTTCATTCACTCAGTCACGTCCGACTCTTTGTGACCCCATGAACCGCAGCACGCCAGGCCTCCCTGTCCATCACCAACTGCCAGAGTCCACCCAAACCCATGTCCATTGAGTTGGTGATGCCATCCAGCCATCTCATTCTCTGTTGTCCCCTTCTCCTCCTGCCCTCAATCTTTCCCAGCATCAGGGTCTTTTCAAATGAGTCAGCTCTTCTCATCAGGTGGCCAAAGTACTGGAGTTTCAGCTTCAACATCAGTCCCTCCATTGAACACCTAGGACTGATCTCCTTTAGCATGGAGTGGTTGGATCTTCTTGCAGCCCAAGGGACTCTCAAGATACACAGTGAATAAAGTTTCATCCCAAGAGCATATACGCAATTCCAATTTGTTCAAAAAGTCCCACAAAGTTAGCCTAGGTACCCAACTAGCACAATCGGCTGTATACTGCTGCTTTGATGTCTGCTTCCAAATATCTAGGGCTTGAAATAAACCTACTATACTACTGTACTCTGTGCAGTAAAGTGCACAAAAGCACAGCCACTTGTAGTGGAGGAACGCACGAGACAGTGTGTGCCAACCACATGGATTAACTTACATGACTGGACCCGTGAATGCACATTGGCATCTTTGAAAGTTTGCAGCTTGAAGGTTCGTGTGCAGGGGACTTGCTGTAGCGAAAGGTGAGGGCTTGATTGTGGAGTCTGACTTTCCCAGGATGGATGGGAACTGATGAAACTGAGGAATGGGTGGAGGAGGCTCTTCCTGGGAAAGGCTGTCTCTAGCTGGGTGGGTGAGTTTCACTTTGTGCCCTTGAGTGGGAAATACAGATAGGGCTGGGGGCTGAGAATGCAGACAGTCAGGAGGAGGCGTTTCAGGGCTTTTAGGAATCTGGAGCCTGGAGTTCAGGGCAGAAGGGCGCTTCTTTAGGAGAGGAAGATGGAAGGGGGGTGTGGCGGGAACCCCCAGAAGGATGTGCCCTCTTCAGATGGGAGCTGCTGGAGGCCCAAAGCGCAGCTCGCGAGGGCAGATAGGCCCTGTGTTTGGAGGCAGAGTGACAGTGACATCGTGTCATTATCAGCATTGGCTGCAGCAACAACACGCCCTCCCCTCCCACCCCCTGACACTGGATGCTGGGTCCTTGCCTTTTGCCTTGTGCTCATCTCAGTCTCTGTTAAGAGGGAAGGGGCTAGAGCTCTTATTTTTAGGCTTGGATAGGTAAAGTGAGGCATAATAAGGAGCAAAGGTTGGTGGAGATGCTCAGGTCACAGGGTGCGGCCCCTTTCCAACTTTCATGCCCTCAGGGTCCCCAGGTGATGGAGAGAATCCTGCTCCAGAAGCCAGTTTCTTTTGACGTTTCTGTGCTGTCTTGCCGCTAGTGGTGAAGAACCTGCCTGCCAATGCAAGGAGACACGAGATGAGAGTTTGATCCCTGGGCAGGGAAGATCCCCTGGAGGAAAGCATGGCAACCTACTCCAGGACTCTTGCCTGGACAATCCCACGACAGAGGAGCCTGAGGGGGGGGGGGCTACAGTCCATGGGGTCACAAAGAGTTGGACATGACTGAATCAAGTTAGCACACAAGCACACGTGCTGTCTTGAGGAGCGAGCTTTTCTCTGGAATTTCCCATCCTTGCTAGTTCTTTCTATCCTGAGATGGTCTCCCTCTTCGTTGTTTCTTTGTTCTTTGCCTTTTCAGCTTCGCAGACCAGCCCTGGTCTGAGACTGAGCAGATGGGGCTAGGGGCTGAGAGCACGCACTCATGGCAGAGGAGGAGAGTAGGGGGCTGCAGGAACACAGGACGGGTGGTGTCCCTATCCTCCCGGAGGCACAGGCTAAGGGGCAGGTGGACCCTGCTGCAGTTGTGTGTCTGTCCACACTCAAAGCCGAGCACCAGCTGGGATCACAGCCATCTGGGGGTACACTAGATGGCTCCTTAGGTGTGAGGATGAAGTTTACAAAATTACTGGATGGGGGCTTCACCAGTTAGCAGGGATCTAAGCCCTGATCTTCATGTGACCCTCCCAGCTTTGAGTGCACTTTCTCCTCGACTGATGGAGATCTTCTGGGGCTCCAGCCAGTGTTCTGCCTGGCTTCCCCTCCCTTCTCCCCATCTCTAAGCTCTCTCCCCTCACAGCCTCCGGAACACACCAGGCTCCAGTTTACCTTCTGTCTGTGCTTTCTGTGGCCCTTCTCTTCTCATCCATCAATCTGTTCTGCACATGCTTCAAGGTCCAGATCAAGTTTTATTTTCTCCTGGTACATATCTCTGACGGATTTACTCTCTCTGACTGGTCTCCAGTGGCCACTGCATTCTGCAGCATAAAATTAAACAGGCAACCTAACTGTTCATTGACAGAGGAATGGATAAAGAAGATGTGTGTGTATATATATGCGATGGAATATTACTCAACCACCAAAAAGAACAGAACAATGCCATTTGAACTGGCATGAATGAACTTAGAGATTGTTTTACGGAGGGAAGTAAGTCAGACAGAGAAAGACAAATATTGTATGCTATGGATTATATGTGTAATCTAAAAATACGACTCCAGTGACTATTTACAAATCAGAAATAAAGTCATCAATGTAGGAAAAAAGTTATGGTTAGCAAGGGGAAAGGGGGAAGGATAGGTTGGGAGATTGGGATTGCCACCTACCTACTACTTTATATAAAACAGATGGCTGATAATCGCAGACTGTACGACACAGGGAACTCTCCTCAGTACTCCACTCCACGCAGTGGCCTATATGGGAAAGGAATCTAAAGGTATGTGTATTCATACAACTGATTCACTTAGCTGTACAGCAGAAACTAACACAACATTTAAATCAACTATACCCCAACAAAAATTAGTTTAAAAAACTGCTATTGCCTGGAAAATATAGTTTGCTTTGAAGAACTTAGAAAGAAAATACTGTTTCAGTTTTACCCCATTTGATTCACTGTTTCTCTGAACTGTCCCATCTCCTCCCTGATAAGCGAGGGGTTTAGATGGGTGATCTCTAAGGTTCTTGACAGCTGTGACATTCTGCCAAGGATTCTAGATCTGTTTCTCTAGTCTCCTCATCTGGAGACTTTTCAAAAGCAGTGACAACCTCTTTTGCTCACCCTGACTCCCGCAATAGTCGAGCCTAGTGTGGACTCTGAGTGGACAGTCCCTAAATTCTTTTGTTTTCCTGGCCTTTTAGTGTCCTTTTTCCTACCAACAATGGAAGGCATGAGGCTTAGCCCAGATGCCCTGGAAAGCCTGGCCCGAAGAGACATTGTTCCATAATTTATGGATATGGTAAAAATTGCTGCGATGTCTTAACTCAATGTCCTCTGTGGCAGAAAATTTACTGATACCCTGGGGACTCTGCCCAGCATAGAGAGATGTCATTTTTAAAGGGGGTCAGGGAGCACTCCCTGCCCACTTAAAAAAAAAATGTTCAACTTGGTTAAGACCTTGGCTTGGACACTTACCACCCACAAGACTGGGGCAAATCACGTGGCTTGTGTGAGGCTGGGTTGCTCACCCCTACAATGGCCACTGCCCTGCTGTGGGAATAAAAAGACGCGATGTGTGAAAACATTCTGTAAATTGTGAAGCTAATAGCCCTAGGTGCGATGTGGCCGACGAGGCCTGGCGTGTGGTTACTTCACATGTCATCATAAAAAAGTCAAAAATCAAACAGAAAAACACAACCTAAAAAGAAAGTAGCGAGGGGTTTATTTTCTCTCTCTCTCTTTCACTCTGGGACAAAAGAACAACTTCTGTCCTCTTGTTAACACTCTGCAGACACTCCCCCTTCCCTACCCCTGGCCATGCCCTCCCCACAAAAGAAAAGAGTGAAAGAAATTAAAAGAAAGTCCAGGAGTAAGAAGGAATATCCTGGTATATTCTGAAAGTTGACTCTGGGAAGAGAGGAAAATATGAGCAAACAAAAGCTGTCACTCATTGGCAAGCCACTTCCTCTGGGGAATCGTTACTGGGAAGAAAAACTAAAGATCTGAATGTTGCCTGGAGCTGTGCGGAGCCCAGGGCTCAGGCTGGTAGAACAAGGCCCTCCGGATGGAGGCTTCCGGCTTGTTCTGGGGGTTTTAGTGGCTCCGAGGAGTCGTGTTGTTGGTTAAGAGTCTGCCTGCTGCCTGCTGCGTGGTCACTGTGCCCCATTGCTCAGCACCCCAGCAGATCTCATGAATGGGCTTGTATGGTGGGGCCAGGCCTCGCCAGAGGCATCAGTGCAAGCCTCCACCCTTAGCTTGTGTGATACACGCATGCCTCTCTCTCCTTCCCCTGCCCCCAAATCCACTCTCTTCCCATATCCATCCACCTTGCCTGTCAATATCCTCCCCACCAATCAGACATCAGGGCCCCCTCCACCCCCAAAGCTGACAACTGGGGCTCCAACCTTCCAGAAACCTGTTTGTGAGCACACAGACAAAGGCCTCCCCCTCACCCACCCCGCCTCAACACAACATCACGACTTTCCAAGATGGGTGATTGAGTTTTTCCCCTGTTCTGCTTGATATTTCTGCCAAAGCAAGAAAAATCCTCGTTGAAGTCTAGCAGGAAATCCAATAAAAATTCTTCAAAAGATGGGCTTGACATTGAAAAACAGCAAAATTATAAAATAGGCTTTAGAAAAGAGAGTGGAGAGTTATTATATCTGGCACTAAGCGAAAGCCCCGAGACCCCGTCCAAATGAGCCATCACAGACTGAAAGTGTTTAGCTTCCCGTTGATTAAATATGGAGAAGGACCCAGGGCTGCCAAGCCTCGGGGATCCAGAGTTTGTTTTCAGTCAGAATGTGTTTTCAGTCAATGGAAAAAATGGTCGGCCCGCGCTGGGCTGTGTAACCAAGAAGCCCCAGGTTTGGGCTGAAAAATGGCTGTGAAGCAGAAAACCATGAGGGCAGTTAATCATCCCTCCAGACCCTTGTAATTTAGCTCAGCGACTCACTCCACTTGAAAAGCTCCCCCCACTTCCTTTCTTTCTTCTTCTCTCAGTTCATTTCGCTCAAGGGGGAATAGATGAGCCCTACTGAGGCTCGTCTCTCTCTCTGCGTTTCAGCTGTTAAAACTCCTTACCCCCAAGGCACCACCACCCACCCCTTCATGCCCCCCCACCCGCTGCTCTGAACACCCTGGGGTGTAAGAACAGTCGGAGGAGGCCATTCACACGGATGGAGATGGGGTTCCTTCAGGGAAATCTCTTTGTCCCAGGAGCTCCCTGGAATGGGGAGCCTGGAAAAATCGCTTCCTTCCCCACTGCCTTTCCAAGAAAGGCTCTGTTTCAGAGGTGCTGGCTGACGTTCTTGAAACAGGGTGATCTTACTCCACGCTTGTCCTTTTCTCTTTTCCTGGGTTCTCATCTGCCCCAGTGCACTTCAGTGCAGTGGAAAGCATAGGATATGGCGTGAGTGCATGCTCAGCTGTGTCCGACTCGTTGCAACTACAGGGACTGTAGCCTGTCAGGCTCCTCTGTCCGTGGGATTCTCCAGGCAAGAATACTGGAGTGGGTTGCATGCTCTCCTCAAGGGGAATCTTCCCCACCCAGGGATGGAACCTGAGTCTCCTGCATTGCAGGCAGATTTTTTACCACTGGGCCACCGGGGAAGCCCATATAGGATATTACTTGGCTGTTAAAATAGAGTGAAAGAATGCCATTTGCAGAAACATGAATGGGCCTAAAGATGATCATCCTAAGTGAAATAGGTCAGATAGAGAAAGGCAAATATATAACATCACATTTATGTGGAATCTTAAAAATGATACAAATGAACTTGTTCGTAAAACACAAATAAACTCACAGACATAGAAAACAAACTTATGCTTATTAAAGGGGAACAGGGAGGGAAAGGATAGTTTAGGAGTTTGGGATTAACAGATACACACTATTGTGTCTAAAACAGATAAACAACAAGGACTTACCATATAGTATAGGGAACTATACTCAGTATCTTGTAATAACCTGTAATAACTGGAAAAGAATCTGAAAAAGAAGAGATACTATACTTGTATATGTATAACTGAATCACTTTGCTGTACGCCTGACTAACACAATATTGTAAATGAACTGTCAACAAAAAAATTTTAAAAGCTCAAGTATAGGAAGTCTGGTTTTGGCTGTCATGAAGGCCCCATCAGTGAGGATCTGGGAGAGAGAGAGAAAGTGAAGGACTTTTGTCTTGTGGAGCTGGAGTCTGAGGTGCCAAACCTCCATCCTTGTCAAATGCAAACACCTATCGACTTCTGCGCTTTATGTTTTACACTTGGTGAGTAGCCTCAAGGGAGCAGTAAGGCTGGAGAGTTTCCGATCCTCTTCCTTGCACTCCCAGAGCTATCACTGGCCCTGTGGCTTTCATCAGTTCATCTCTCCAATAACTGCTACCCATGGATCCCCCTGCATGGAAATCTGTGAGAAATCGCAGGGCATGGGCTCAGCAGAGGCTTCATTTAGTCTTCTGGTTGTTTCAAAGTGGTGGTGGACCCATCTCTAAGCCTCTTGAGGTCTTTCAGCCAGGCACCCAAACTCACTAACAGGAAGTCACCTCAACCAAATATATTTTTTTGAGGGCTAGACACATAAACTTGAGACAATAAGTAAATAAATGGCTTGGAAATGGTGCTATGAGAAACGCTCGGTGGTTTCACGCAGGCAGATTCTTTCGTGAGAACGGCAAATTTGCGGCGGCCAGACGGGGAGGACGTGAGCCTGGGCAGCAAATGGCCTGGATGACCGAGAGGAAGGAGGAGGAGACAGGTCTACGGGGTTAGGTTGTCCCAGAGAGCCAGCCTGAGGCTTTCTGGGCAGGGAGAAGGTTAAGTGAAGAGTCGTGGATGGGACGTGGTGTGTGTGTGTGTGTGTGTGTGTGTGTGTGTGTGTGTGAGATCATTCTGGGGATGGAGATCAAGGAGATTATGTTACAAGAGGGAGAAGGTGGACAGAACAGTCCATTTGTCCTTACGTCCAACCTTCTGCCTCCACATTCATCTAATTCCCCCCTCTCCCCGTGGGCATCACTTACTGAGGAATTACAGTAGGCCAGCCTGGGGCCCAGAGGCCTTGTGTATTACCTCAAGTTACCCTTCCACTGGCTTGCTGGGCCACACCTTCTCTTCCTTCTTCATAATCAGGAATCTGAGATTTGGAGTCTGGGAGAACACAAAGCTTGAACGTGGCAGAGTTGGGATTTGAACCCTGGTCCGTCTAGCTTCACGCCCTGAACCCACAAAGGCAGGCTGTTGGAGGCAGTGATTCCCGGGCTGGATGCTCGGAGAGAACCCAGTGGGGTCCACATCAAAGGTTCCACTTCACAAGGGGAAGAAAGCCAGCAGGCCCCGTCAGGTCAGATGGAGAGCCTGCATTTCAAAAGCCGTGGAGGCTGCTGAGGGCCTCATGGGCGGCGGCAAGCCCAGGCTGGAAGGGTCAGTGGCGGGTCACTGTCACCACCAATCACCCGCAAGCCCTTTGTCCTCTGGGGTCAGCAGGAGGGGCGGGAGCTGGGCACCAAGCACAGCAGGTGAACCAGTGGGATGTAAAGGCCTCTGCTGGGGGCAGGAGATGTGAAGGGGCGTTGAGAATTTTAAGGGGAATCGTCATGCTTTGGGGACTACCCTGGTGGGAGTGGGAGAGAACATCTGTTCTGGGTCCCGGAACCCTGCAGATAAACAGCATTCCAAGAACAAGTGAGTTCATCCCAGTGCTGAGTCACTAGCAAGATTGGCTATCCATTTACATACCTGTTCATCCATTCCAAAAGCCTCCTAGACCCACATCACCACAGTTCCAGAAGTTACCAAGACACACATTATTATGCTTGCATTCAGGGAAACCTACAGATGTGAAAAATATATACATGAAGCATATAATATTGAATAATGGCACATAGTAAATGGGGCTTCCCAGGCAATTCAGTGGTAAAGAATTTGCCTGCCAATACAGGAGATGCGGGTTTAATCCCTGGTTCGGGAAAATCCCCTGGAGGAGGAAATGGCAACCCACTCCAATATTCTTGCATGGACAGAGGAGCCTGGTGGACTCTCGTCCATGGTGTTGCAAAGAGTTGGACACAGCTGAGTGAGCACGCGCACACACACACACACACACACACACACAGAGTAAATATATATACCCAAGCCAACTTCCTTTGATAGAACTTTGCTTTACTGTTACTACATTTTTTTTCACAATTTCAAGTTTTGTGGCCACCCTGCACTGAACTAGTCCATCAGTGCCATTTTTCCAACAGCATTTGGCTCATTTCATGTCTCTGCGTCATATTTTGGTAATTCTTACAATATTTCCAATTTTTCATTCCTTATATATATGTAAGTGATCTTTGACAGTGCTACTATGACTCGCTGAAGGCTCAGAGGATGGGTAACGTTTCTTAGGAATCAAGTATTTTTTAATTAAGGGATGTGTATTCTTTTCTTAGACATAATGCAGTAGTCATGTATGGATGTGAGAGCTGGACAGTTCAAAAGGCTGAGTGATGAAGAAAGGATGCGTTAGAACTGTGGTGTTGGGGAAGACTCTTGAGAGTCCCTTAGACTGCAAGGAGATCCAACCAGTCCATACTAAAGGAAATCAGTGCTGAATATTCACTAGAAGGACTGATGCTGAACTTGAAACTCCAATACTTTGGCCACCTGATGCAAAGAACTGACTCATTTGAAAAGACCTTGGTGCTGGGGAAGATTGAAGGCGGGAGGAGAAGGGGACGACAGCAGATGAGATGGTTGGATGCCATCCCCAACTACATGGACATGAGTTTGAGTAAACTCCAGGAGTTGGTGATGGACAGGGAGGCCTGGCATGCTTTAGTCTATGGACTTGCAAAGAGTCAGACATGACTGAACAATTCAACAACCAGTGCTATTGCACACTTATTTGACTACTGTAGAGTGTGAATGTAACTTTTGTATGCACTGGGGAATCAAACAGTTCCTGTGACCAGTTTTATTGCAGTTTTACTTTATTGCATCAGTCTGGAACGGAACCTGCAGCATCTCAGGTCTGCCTGTGTATATGTGCCATGTGGCAGACACAGTTGTAAGGACGTGCATGCATCAGAGGGTCTCTTAACTGTGGCTAAATGGGGTTGGAGTTCCTGTCATCCCCACTTTTCCTACGAAGAGACGGAGGCTCAGGAAGTGAAGTAACTTGCCTGTGTGGCCAGTGAGAGGCGGGGCCAGGAAGCAGCTGCAGGCTATCGGGATCCACGGCGGCTCCCAGCGGGAGTGGTCCACTGTCTATGGCATGGGGGTGGTGGTGGTGGTGGTGGTGGTGATGCCTTCAAAACCAGGATCAGGAGCTAAGTGATCAGGCAAGACTCAGAGGTCAGGGTGGCAGGGCAGGGCCCTGTGGGCAGGAAGCTCTGGGGAGAGAGTGTACTTGGGCAGGTTTGGGGATAGGACCTTTAGGAGCAGAGACTAGCGGGGGTGGGGGGGACCCAATCCTGAGATTTGCTGGGCAGAGGGTGAGTTGACTGAAGAGCCCGGTGGTCAACAGGGGACAGTTATCCGTTATATGTATATAGATTCCCTCTTTTTTAGGTTTCCTTCCCATGTAAGTCACACAGAATGTGGAGTAGAGTTCCCTGTGTTATGCAGTGGGTTCTCATTGGTTATGTATTTTATACACGTGTGCTGCTTGCTAAGTTGCTTCAGTCGTGTCCGACTCTTCACGACCCCATGGACTGTAGCCCACCAGACTCCTCTGTCCATGGGATTCTCCAGGCAAGAATACTGGAGCGGATGGCCGTTTCCTCCTCCAGGGAATCTTCCTGACCCAGGGATGGAACCCACGTCTCTTAGCCTCCTGCACTGGCAGGCGGGTTCTTTACCACTAGCGCCACTTACAGTACCGTATATATGTCAACCCCGGTCTCCCAATTCATTCTGTCCCTCTCTTTCCCCCTTGGCATCCATATTTTTGTTCTCTGCATCTGTGTCTCTGTTTTCGCTTTGCAGATAAGTTCACCTGTACCCTTATTCTAGATTCCATATATAAGGAATACTGTACGATATTTGTGATTCACTTTGCTGTAGAGAAGAAACTAACACATCATTATAAGGCAACTATACTCAAATTATAGAGAAGGAAATGGCAACCCACTCCAATATTCTTGCCCAAAGAATCCCAGGGACAGAGGTGCCTGGTGGGCTATATAGTCCATAGGATCATGAAGAGTTAGACATAACTGAGCAACTAACACAAACTCAAATTAAATTAAAAAAAGAAAAGAGTACAGGCCAGTGGGCAGGCTGTGGGCAGGTGGTCTTGAACGCTTGAACTCTGGCCTGTCTCCTCTGAGGAGGTGGCATTCTCTGAAGCACATGGAGACTACAGCTGGCCCAGCATAAAGGACACGGTCCTGGGAGATCGCGATTCCAGCCCTGACTGTGCCTCTAGGTGTCTGACTCCAGGTCACTCAGATGAATTATCATCTGTCTGCATTCCAGCTATCTCATTTTATAAATGAAAGGCTTATGCTGGGTGCATCCCTCTGGCTTTAAAGTTGGTGGTAAAACCAGAAGCATCTAGCTGGGCTTTTGAGGAGGACGGGGCCTGGAGGGTGGGAAAGAAACTGGAGGCAGATGGAGAACTTGGAATCGGAGGCTGTAGAAGAGGTTATCTTATGGACCTCCTCTTCCCTGCCCTGTTTGACAAGTGGAGAAACTGAGGCCCAGGAAGATAAGCGGTTCTCAAGCCGCATAGCTCATCACTGTGCAGCTGACAAGGCCATCCAGTCCCTGGCCCTTAGAGACTCGTCTCTCCCTTTGGGAGGGTTCTTCCGGGGAGCTTGGCTTGGAGCAGGGTGGGGGGACAGGGAGGCTCGGCCTAGGGGTGCCGTCCCCCTTCATTCCAGGCCCATTTGTCAGTGCTGGCTGGACGGCCATCCCCCAAGGGGCCCAGCTCAAACAGTTCTCAACTCCCCGGTTCCAGGCCTTTCTCTGCCTGGAAAAGCCCCGACTCTTTGCGGAAACTCTTAGACCATCATCTGTCAGAGGTCAGAGGTCAGTGCAGGCTGTGGGCTGAGGCCGTCAGAGTAAGGGAATTTGAAGGGCCAGCATGGAGGTGTGTTCCCCAGGGCCTGGGTGCCCCTCCGCTTCTTGGGGCCTGGGAGCTGCCACAGGGTGGGGCAGGGTGGGCGGTGAGGCTGTGGGGGCAGCGCTGAGCCTCCGACATTTGAGTGAAGCCCCCTCCCGGGTTCTTCTTAGCACTCCATGTCAAAAGAGTCTGGTAAAAGTTAACAGGCCTCCCTGCCTTGAGCAGATCAGAGGCACCCCGGGGGTCAGGGAGAGGTCACTGAAACCTGCTTGATGGCAATCCCTGGAGCTGACCCCTCCCCTAATGCAGAACCTGGGGCTCCTGCCAAGGAGCTGGGCCCGAGCCCTCCTTTGTCTGAAGGTCCCTTGGATCATGTCCGAGGCCTTCCTTATAGGGGCCCCCTTTCTGTGACCCCTTCCCAAGCCCTGGGCCCAACTGTGTATGTGTGTGTGGGGGCGGTGGGCAGTGCAGGGGAGCGGGGAGCAGGGTGATCTGTGGATGAGATGCCAGACTGATCTGGGCCTGGCCAGGTGTGACCCTGGTCCCTGACCCCTGGTAGCCCAGAGAGGGAGGAGGTGAGGCTTGAGGGGTGGAGAGAGGCTGTTGGCTAACATTTACCAGGGTCTTTGAAGACGTAAATGCTTCCCCAGGCCCTGATGGGATGGATGAGGTCAGAGTTCACAGGCATGGTTGCCTGCTTCTCCCAGTGAGCTGGAAATCTTGTAGGCAGATGGGTTAGGGTCCCCTGTGATGGGACTCTCCCCAGGGCGTCTGCTCTTTCTGGAGCTTTTGGAGATCAGACTTAGTGGCTTGGAGGCCTCTGAGTGAGGGATCTGATGGGAGCTGTCTTTTTCAAACGCCTGCATTTCTCTTGGGTGTGCTTTCCGGGGTATATTTGGCCCCACTAAGATCAGTCACTGGACAACCTGGGAGAGAGAGACTCATCTCCTGCCTATTCCTATCCTTCTTTATTCTACAAACACTAGATTGCCTGAAGTTTCCTGTTCACACCATGCTCCTTCACACCTGGGGCTCCTCCATGCTAGTCGCTCTACAGGCATTCCCTTCTTCACCTTCCCGCTCAGGATGACTAACCCTATGCACCATCCTGTATCGCCTCCTCCAGGAAGCCTTCCTGGAATGGAATCTGCCCCTCTGCTTGATTCTCCTGTAGGACCAAATCAACTAATACTTATGTGATATGTACTAGGCCCTGTTCTATTGGGAATCCATCAGTGCACGAAACAGACAAAAATCCTTCCTTTAAAGAACTTACATTCTAGAGGGCAATAAGAGCAGTGACATTACCCTATTTAAAATGCCTTACATGTACTAATAAATTTAATCCTCAGCACATCCCTATGAGTTGGGACAATTATCCACATTTCACATTTGAGATTACACTGCTGATAATGGGCACTTTTAATTGAACTATCCTGATGATAGCCCAATGAGAGATGTGATTTCCTTCATTTTTCAGATGAGGAAACCAAGACTTAGAGGGATTAAGTATTTGATCCAAGGTCATTTTGTCAGTAAGGAGCACCATGAGTTTGAGCAAACTCTGGGAGATAGTGGTCCTTGGGGATCGCAGAGTTGGACACGACTTAGTGACTAAGCAATAACGACAAGCATCCTAAGTGGGGTGAGTCTAAGCCTGCCAAGGACCATATTGCTTCCCTCTCATAACAGGACTCTGTGTCTGTTTTGAAGCCATTTCTCTTTCTATTAAATGATCTGCTCATCTTATCATTCTGGGCGCTCCCCCGAGGCAGTGACCTTGGCTTATGCTCTGTATCCTTTGACCTCTCATTGTGTTGGGCACTGAATGGGCTTCTAACAAATACTTGTCTATGACTTGATTGACACCTATATGTGGGTGGAGATGAGAATAAAGCAGCTAATATTTATTGCACATACTGTGTGCTGGATTCTGCCTTGGTTTTTGTTAAGCATGAGCTCTTTTGGTCCTTTCAAAGTTCTACGAATTATGTCACTACTCAGAAGCTGGCAGTTAGGATGTGCTGACGATAGGACTCCAGTCACAACTTTCTCTAACTCCAAAATTCCGTGTTCCTTCCTCAGCACCACAGGAAGCTGATCAGAGGACAGATGGCCACTGTGAAGGAGCCCAGGCCTCTTACCTGTTGCTTTTCTATCCCCACTTGGCTGGGAGGCAGACAGGAATTAAGACGGGCCTTTGAAGCTAGGGGTCGCATCCTCCTTAGGCTGCAAGGCATCTGGAGAAATTGAGTCTTCGATTCCAAGATTATTCCTACCCGATGAAATATTTGAAGTAGTTGAAGGGAGTGACCAGACACACCAAAGGTGTTCAGTGAATTTTTACTGCTCATTGTGGAATCATTTTCTGTTCCAGAGAGACAGCCAGATTCCGACTAAGCCTGCAGACCCTCAGGGTGTTTTTGCCTTTGGAGGAGGAGGATTACGGCAGAATAGACTTCAGTCCTTAGGTCTGCAGCAGAAATGGGAGAGTTCTATTATATGTGTGTTTGGTTCCTTTGTTCTGACATCTTTTTTTTTTTTTTCCCTTTCCCAATTAGGAGGGAAATCTTCTGATTCATCTGCCCACAGGGCTTAGCAGACTGGCCAACTGGATGTATGCATGGGGAGAGAAGGTCACACTGCAGAGCAGGGGACCAGACCCCCAGCTTTTCATTCATTCTTGCCAGCAGGACCCATTTGCTTCTAGAACCCCCTCCCCCACAGTAGACAGGCATGTTAGACATCCCCCGCCCCACCCCCGTCTTGGTTAATCCCTTATTTTACTTGACTAAGAGTCAAAATGCAGGACTGCACCCAAACGAACTAAGCTTGCTTAAATCACTGGCAGGTAATCTGATAGATGTTGGCCGGCGCCCACTTTGGGAATTAGGCAAAGCCTGAGCCGTGGAGACGGAGGGAAACAAGCTTGAGTAAGTGGTAAGAAGGTGGCCTCATTTCACCCAGAGACAGCTCCGGCCCCTGCCCCACACCTCAGACTGGAAGCCTGGTGTGGGTTGACCTTTCTCTCTCAGCCTCTTCCTCAGAAAGGCAGGACCAATGGACCCTTGGTCCCAGCTCTGACTCACCTGGGGTTGGAGTACCCGACTCCTGCGTGTCTACAACTTTAACTCTTCCAGCCCCGGTCTTATTTCCCAGAGCCCACCTGGGGAAGAACCAGTGGATGTCATTGGCTATGCTCACTTGTTTGCTGAGCTAACCCAGAAAGGACAAGGGTTTTTCCGCAGATGGGCGTGGTGTCCTACAGATGAGTGTTTTATGGGCACGTGCAGAATCTGACCGGTTATGGAAGGCAGTGCCCAACTGCCAAGAGGCCAGTTGCAAGAGAGAAACTTCTAGGTCCTTTCATCATGGTGAGGATTGTTAGCACTCACTTCAGATAAGCAGAACAAACAGGCCTTGGCCAAAGTGGGAACTGGTTCTGCCCCCTTTCTTTGCTTTTCTAAGTCATCAAAGCCAAGTTCCTAAAGCCTGACTGTCTCACGGTCCTTTCTGATGGCTTCATTGTTTTGTTTATTGTGCTTATGACAAGTGCTAACAGACCGCTTTCAAACTGTGTTGATATTTCGGTTGTTTTTGAATGGCCCTTCTGTTTTCCTGCATCTGGACAGCATTAGAGGCTGACCCCAGGGAGCCACTGGGTTCCTATAAAAGTGTACCAGGTCCCTCTTGCAGAAAACAACCGCCATGGCAAGATCAGACACCCCATCTGGACAGGAACAAATACCCAAAATGAGCAGAATTAGGAGGTAGTATTTAGCAGCCAGGGAAGACGGGCCCAGGCTGGGAAGGGGCCAACAGGCATTGCCAGCTGGACTGTGGGTGTTCCTTCTGTCCATGGACATATTGTGATCTTCCCACGGGAGGACGCTCCCTAGCAGAGGGCCTGGCACACAGCGATGCCACCAAACTCTGGTCATCGAAAGTCTCCTTCTCTGTCTTCTTCACTCAGGCTGCCTGGTCAACACCAGGAGAGTGTCCAAATAAGGAGTTCCCAGGGACTGGGCAAGGAACAAGAGCTGGAAGACGAAGAACAGCATGGGGTCTGGGAGGACCAGAAGAGGCAGGGCAGCCTGCCCCACAGCTCCTACCCACTTCCCTCTACAGCTCTCTTGGGGCATCTTTGGTTTTCATGCTCTTTTCCTTCTGACTTCTGCTCTGTCCCCAACCCCAGACTGTGCCACAGGCTGTGCTAGAACCAGCTTCCTCCAGGGTGAGAGAATCTTGGGGCACAGACCAGGCTCAGAGGAAGTGAGTGACACACACAGTCTCACTTGATAAGTTCAGCACAAACTCAAAGTCGTTTCTTCAAGGTCGTCTGTGGTTTCCTTCTTTCGAGCTGGCTGAGGCTTTTCTGTAGCACACATGCTTTAGCAGCTTGTACATGGTTCTCTCTTGCTGGGTTTCAGGAGTGGCAAAGTCCCATTCTGACTGCCCTCCAGGTAGCCATGTGGCTTGATGTCTGAAGCCCGTGGAGCTTGAATTCAGAGTCAAATGGATCAAGATCGAGGGGATGGCAGGGAGCTTTGGTGCCTCAGAGCTGCAGTGGTGAGCATCTGGGCAGGTCAGATGGGGGAAAATATTCAAGCTACTGTTAATCCTCAGAACCACGGGAGGCTCATAGACCCACGGTCAGTGTGCTCACGCCTGTGGATGTGTTGGGTGGGTTGGGGGCTGTATGATGACTGTCTCCACCCACCAGGCCTCAAAGTTCTCGATGTCTTCAGGGTTGCACTCCTTGGCATTTCCTTCTAGGCACATACTGTCTGGTCAAAAATTCCCATTTAAATAGCCTCTCCTGCCCTGGATCTTTTTCCTTTAATTTTTAGCATCCTGAGAATTGTATATGTCACAGCACTTATTTTGGCTGGTCTGGGATGCCCGATCAAGCGCTCAGTGGTGCCATTTTCTTTCCCCAGGACTGGAACTGCATTGGCCCTTGGGCTTCCTTGGTGACTCAGACAGTAAACAATCAGCCTGAAATGCAGGAGACTTGGCTTCGATCCCTGATTTGGGATGATACCCTGGAGGGGGAAATGGCAACCTGCCCCCGAAATTCTTGCCTGGGGAATTCCACGGACCGAGGAGCCTGGCAGGCTATAGTCCATGGACTTGCAGAGAGTTGGACATGACTGAGTGACCAACATTTGGATCTGACAAGGAGACAAAGAGAGGCTCTGGATCAAGGGCCTGGAACAGGCTGGACTGATTGGCCGCTGAGAAGCTGAACATGCCTGCCATAAAGGTATGGACATTCTATTGGAAAACTTCCTGTTTTCCAATGAGGTTTTCTGGATAGGCTTGATAGAGAGTGGTGGTCTTCCGTCTGATATCCCAGGTGTGTGAGTGCGAGTGTGTGAATGCTTGTCATTTTGAAAAATTTCAGACTTTATATAGTGGTTTCTTTTCTCAGCAGGGTCTCTGCTTGTGTGAAACTTTCATTTGACAGCTTTGGCTGTTAATTCATCACAGGCACCACCATCAATAAATATTTATTGGGCTTTCACTGGGATCAGCATGTTGAAATAAGAATTCTATATTTGACTCAGGGGGAACCAATAGCAGTTGGGGGTAGGTTTGGGGAGGCAGGGGGACCGGGAGAAACACTCATTGCCATTTCTGACAACCCTGAGGTTTGGTGACTTTATAACAAAAGTGATGGGGTCCACCTGATACCCATTAGGCCATCAGCTATGGGACGCATGAGTCGTTATGAATGTAGTCACCTTCAGAAAACCCACCCATCTGGGGATTCAGTGCTGCAAAGGGATTGCAAAGGGATGAAGTGGGCCTTCATCACCTTCTTGGCCTTTCCCATTGTGCCTGTAAAAGCAAATACAGTGGACCCTTGGACAACTCTGGGGTTAGGAGGGTCGACATGCTACGTGGTAGAAAATGCCCATATAAGTTACAGTTGGTCCTCCATGTCTGTGGTTCTTCAGTATCCACAGTTCTGTACCTGCAATTTCAAATAATGATAGGTCACAGAGCACTGTATCATTTATTTGAAAAAAAAAAATGAATATAAGTGGACCCAGGCAGTCCACTTATATTACGGATCCTGTTATCCAAGGACCCACTGTATTTGCTGAATGAGTGCTGGTTGCCATTTGACTTTGGAGTTTAAGAAGTGCATTGACATCAGGGAAGATTGGAGCCTGTTGAGGATTTGGCAGGAGAGGACAAAGTCTCCATTTTTTGCAAGTGTATCCGTGACAGCCTGGAGGGGTCTCCTCTTGGTGGGGACCCTGGAGTTGTGTGGGCTGGGAGGATACTGGAGGGAGGGCTGTGTGCCTTGCACGGAGCCCCAGTTAATCAGACCAGAAACAGCTGGCCTGCCACAGCAGTGATTCAGGTCTCCTGGGGGATTTTCTTTAACTTTATGAAGATGAACATGGCTCTGAGAATTCCCTTCAGACCTGGGCTTCCTGCTAATTGCCTCTATATTTATGGGAAGATGGGAAGACCATGGTAGGAGGCTACGGAGTGGAGTCTGTGTTCAGGCAAGCGGCCTTGGCCCTAGTGGGAGTTGTGAAAACATAGATCTGAGCCCTGAGGGGTCGAGATGCTCTTTCTGAGAGGTGGGCAACCTATTATTATTACTATTCCGGTTTCCAAGTTCAAGCTCATACTATTTGTCACACAACAGGTAAATAAATTGAGAGATGAGTTGTTGGGACAAGGGACTTGTTTGGAAAGTTATTAGGACTTTATTTGGAAAGCCAGCAGACCAAGAAGATGGTCGACTGGTATCCTAAAAAACCATCTAACCCAAGTCAGAATTCTGGCTTCTTTTATACTGAAGGAGGGGGTGTGGCTGGTTGTTAGATACTTTTTGGTGCAGGAATCCTTTGTTCTTCCAGTTGTCCAGGTGGCTCTGGTCACATTGTCCCTGTAAACCTCCAGCAAGACAAAGGTTATTCTCTGTTCTGCAACTCTTAACCTGTATATGAATGGGAAAACGTTCTACCTTTAAAGGTCAGAGCCTTGAGAATGGGCTTCTTGTATACTTCAGGCCACAGGCAACATTCCTTTACAAAAGGTGCGGAACCAGCATGACTCAGCACAGGCCGCAGAGCGCAAAGGTTAGAGAGAGCTAAAGGAACAGATCCAATATGGAGTCAGGCTTGCTCTCTGTTACACTACCATTCCTCTTGTACAAAAGAGACACCGAAGCAGAAACCAGGGGTGGTTGTGTGCCCAAGCTAATGCTATCAGAACAGGATCCTAGAATCGGTTCAGATTCTCCACTTCCATGGCAGGGTGGGGCCGGCAATCAAGCAGAGCTGAACATCCTAGAAGATGCTGTTCATTGTCTCACAAGCTGCTTTTCCCCTGAGGTTAAATTGGCGGTGTGTGTGTGTGCTCAGCTGCTTCAGTCATGTCTGATTCTTTGTGACCCTATAGGCTGTAGCCCACCAGTTTCCTCTGTCCATGGGATTCTCCAGGCAAAAATACTGGGGTGGGTTGCCATGCCCTCCTCTAGGGGATCTTCCTGACCCAGGGATCAAACCTGTGTCTTCTGTGTTTCCTGCATTTCAGGCAGATTCTTTACTGTTGAGCCATGAAGGAAGCCCGAGATTGGTGGTACGAAAGGTTAAGAGGGCTGGTAGGGAAGCACGGAACTGGGGAGTGTTACCTGGCTCCACATTCGCTTCTAGTTTAGCTGTGGAGCTTCAGTTTCCCTATCTGTGAATTGAGCAGAATGGTACCTCTCTCGGAGGGTTGTTGGGGGCAGCAAATGAAATAATAGCATATGAGAAGATTTGCATTATGCCTGAAGGACAAGTTAGTGATTCATAACACTTAGATGCCATTCTAGGGAGGCAGTCGAGTGGTTATAGACTTGGAGCCTGACTAAGCTGAGCCAGAAAGGTTGAGTGACTCTGCTCGTCACACAGCGGGTGAGGACAGACTTGGTGAATTCCTCAGTTGCAGGCTCTTCTCAGGCTTCTTCAAGCTGGGCCTTCTGATCAGGGGACCATGTTGGGGCTCTCCAGGCCCCAGTGCTGGTCCCAGGAGTTGCTATCTTGGGAGCCGGCGTGATGTGACTTCCTGGTCTCCCCGGACAGCTATCAGGTGAGGGGCAAAGCCCTGGAGGGAGTCTGGAGGTGGTGCTCCTTGCCCCCTGCCCAAGATGGCTCTGGAGTGAGCCCTAGCAGCTGCCCGGCTACCCACAATCCAGTGGGGGCAGCTGCCTCCCAGTGGAGCGGAAGTCACAGCTCCCAGGCAGGGTGGGGATGCCCCCCCGGCGCCCTGCGGATCTTGGCGTGGCTTTCTGTCAAGCCTCTGTTGGTGCCTGGTTCCTCCATAAAGCCATTATGTACTGGGAGAATTAATCATGCCGTTAGGTAAGCATTATGGCACTTTTATGGCAGCTTTGAAGCTAATCTGTCACTAATGCTGGCTGGATTATCATGATTTCTTGCAGTTGTGATTCATTAACTTGAGGCCTAATAGTAATTCTATTAAACATCTTCCATCACTGTTTGCCCCAACACGTCCCCACTCTCCATTCTATTGTGCAGCTGCGGTGGCACCGCTGGCAGCCTGTGTGGTCTCCAGAGAGGGGGCCCCGAGGAGATGGACAGGTCCCCCCGCCAGCTAGAAACCACGCAACGGTGCGTCCATCCCCAGCCCAAGCTGGGAGAACACATCTCCTTCCCACCCAGCTGGACTTCTCACTCGACGCTCGCTTTTCTCCCAGAGGAGGCCTCGGCGCCTCTCCCGAAACTCCCGTCTCGCTGAGGTCAGACTGTGCGGAGGTGAAGGTGGGGCTGAAGTGACCGCTGAGTCTCAGAGGAGGACAGGCACCCCACATGTCCACAGGTGACTCAGACCAGCAGGCCTACCTGCGGCGGAAGTGAGTCTGCGGCTGAGAGGGAGACAGAGATGACAGAGATACAGAAAGAGAGAGCGTGCGAGAGAAATAGGAGTGGCTGAAGAGATCTGGTCACACCTGGCACTTTCCACTCTGGCTCGAAGCTCATGAAACTGCGGGCATCGAGGCAGGCGGTGGGGACAGGAAGTCGCGGAGGCCCTCGCCGGCTGCTGCCCTGCCAGCATTAATAAAATTCCTCAGTGAGGTTTTTCAGCGAGAAATGGTTCTCTGAGGCGGGCTGTTCTCTGCAAAAGGTCAGCTTCGGGGCACGGCTTGACGGATGGGCTTTGCGCCGGCAAGAGAAAGCAAGTGGAGGAGAAGGGGCCACCAGGGGGGTGGGGTGGTGGGCTGGGAAGAAGCCAGGGAGGACCAGAGCACGAACTGGGCCCGGTGGCAGCATCTCGGTCCTGAATCTGCACCATCCATCAAGGCTGGCCCTGATATCTCAACAATTTGTAATGCTCCTGCCTCCCCCCTGCTGGGCTGCCCAAGTGGGCAAGCCCTGACCCCTCTGGCCCTCATTCAAGCCTCTGCTGCCGCCCGCGTGATGGATGGCCTCTCGTAACCCGCTCCCCCCTTCCCTGGGCTCGTCTCACCACAGCTGGGGAAACATGGGCAGGTAGAGGGGTCAAGCCCAGGGCAGTCACAGCGACCCAGGCACCGAGGCCAAGGGACCTTCTGTTCCCAGCCGTGGCAGCAGGTGATGCCAGGGCTAGAGAAATAGAACCGGGAGAGGAAGAGAGGAGAACATTCCAAGTCTATAAGGAGAAAATGAAGGAAAAAAAAAAAAACCCCACCCCAAACCGAAAAAAAAAAAAAAACCCTCTCTTGCCTCCTGAGGTCTTCCAAGACTTCTAAAAATCTCCAGCGCGGTGCGAAGTCTCCCGCGCGGCTCCAACACTGCCTGCTCTGATCCATCTGTGTTTTCTCACGCCTGTGCGCTTGAAGAACCACTGAAATGGAAAACAAGTTAAAAAATACATAGATGTATATAGAGAGACGGAGAAAGAGAGGACAGTGCTCTGCAGCCTGGATTTGCTTTTTTTTTTTTGTCAGTGTTTGTTGTAGGAAAAAGTGTATAAAAACAAACCTCAGACAACTGGAGTGAATGTTCTTGACACATCAGCCGGGGAGAAGGCAGGATCCAAAGTGTGCCTCCTTCCTGGTGCTGGGCAGAGCTGGGAGGAGGAGGCTTGTGCCCCAGGCTCCAGCTTCTAGGGATATTTGCTGCTTCCTGTTCAGGGGCAGATGGTCCTTCTGGGGGTGGGTCACGAACTGTGCTAAGGTGGGGATGGGCCAGCAGGGAAACGTGTGTATGGGTACACGTATAGGTATGCATGTGTGTAGACATGTATATGTATACATGCACAGGCATGTACACATAGGTGTACACGTGTGGGTATCTGTGTGTATGTGTGTAAGCATGTATATGCATACACATGTAGTAACTATGCGTGTATCTGTACATGCATAGGTATGCACGTGTGCAGTTATGTATGTGTACACGTGTAGACACATATATATGTTATGTACGTGTGCATATGTATATGTGCTTGTATTTGTATATGTCTGTGTATGAGTGCATATGTGTGTGTGAGTACATATGTGTGTGTGTGTATATCTGTGTATGTATATATATATGTATATGTGTATGCATGTGTGTCTGTGTGTCTGTGTATGTGCGGGGGGGTGTCTGTGTCTATGGGTATGTGTGTATCAGCGTGCATATGTGCACATGTGTTTCTGTGGGTCTGTGTGTGTGTGGGTGTCTGCGTGCCTGTGTGTGTGGGTGTCTGCGTGTCTATGGGTCTCTGTGAGTGTGTCTGTCTATTTGTACGTATGTGTTTCTGTGGGTCCGTGTTTGTGTGTGCCTGTGTGTGTGTGTGAAAGTGAAGTTGCTCAGTCGGGTCCGACTCTTCACGACCCCAGGCACTGCAGCCTACCGGGCTCCTCCACCCATGGGATTGCCACTCCAGTACTCTTGCCTGGAAAATCCCATGGGAGGAGGAGCCCGGTAGGCTGCAGTCCATGGGGTCGCTAAGAGTCAGACCCGACTGAGCAACTTCCCTTTCACTTTTCACTTTCATGCATTGGAGAAGGAAATGGCAACCCACTCCAGTGTTCTTGCCTGGAGAATCCCAGGGACAGGGAGCCTGGTGGGCTGCCATCTGTGGGGTCGCACAGAGTTGGACATGACTGAAGCGACTCAGCAGCAGCAGCAGCAGAGTGTGTGTGTGGGTGTCTGTATGTGTCTATGGCTATATGTGAGTGTGTCTGTGTGTATATGTACACGTGTGTTTCTGTGGGTCTGTGTGCCTGTGTGTGTGTGGGGGGTGTGTGAGTGTGTGTGTATATGCACACGTTTGTTTCCATGGGTCTGTGTGTGTGTGGTGCTGAAGAGGCCTGTGTCTGCTGCAGAGAGGATCAGGTAAGCATTCAGTTCTGCATGGGTGAACTCACCCTTGGCCTTGAGAGCTGGGGAAACCCGCTCTCTGAGCCACAGCAGACGCCCCTGATAACTTCCTCTTGGAACTTTCAGGGTCTGAGCAGGAGGGTCCAGGAGAGAGGGTCTAGGCGAGGGAGTCTGGGGACCATGGCTTTTTGAAGGAGTTGGACCAAGAGAACAGAGCAGCTGGGGTGTCAGCGAGAGGGGTGGTGGCTGGGGGAGCAGGAGGGAGTGGGTGGAATCGGAGACTGAGAGGCTGGTGGGAGGAGGGAGAGGAAACAGGCGCTGAGAGAAAGATCCAAGAGAGGCGGTCACGGGGCAGGAGTCAGCAGGGAGAGGGAGAGGAAATTTAATGAGGGCAACTTGAAGGCCAGCTTTAACCAACAGCTGGCGGGGGGCCGGGTTTGATCTCCCTGTGAGTCAGGAGTTTGATTAATCGTGGCCTGTGGAAGAGGCTGGACACCTGGTCTGCTGCTGAGCTCTTTGATCTCCGGGGTTTCTCAGGGCCTGTGGGAGGGGAGTTGCAGGAGCAAGCAACTCCCAGCGCCCTGGACAGCCTCTCAGGGCGCTCCCCAGGAAGGGAGGCTGAGGCCTGGGGCAGGCCGGGAGGCCACACAAAGGGAGGCCTGGGGTTGTAGCCTTTGTGAGTGGAGCCCCCGGGATGGAGGGAGAGGAGGAGGCCTCTGAAGGGGAAGGTTCCTCCAAAATCTCGGGGGTGATTCTGTGATGAGGGCTCCCCCACCCTCTGTTGCTGCAAGGGAACAGCAGAACCATTTGCACAAAATCCTATGCTCTTGCCTGTGGCTGCAGGCCGGTTTAACGGAGGAGCCTACTCTTTGAGGGGTGCAAGGAGAAGGGAGGTGTAGGGCTCCCTGGAATGCCTCCATTTTCTGCATGTTGGATGGAAATGGATTTGAGAAAAGAAAGCGACATATTGCCAAAAAAAAAAAAAACCCTCAAGAAGAAGGAAAAAAGGAACTAAAACCCTAATGCCCTTAAAAAAGAAAACCAGAAAAAAAAAGTCATATATTATGTCTTTGGACTAAATCCATTGGTGTTCTGCCAATTTCAAATAATAGTGTAACTCGATTAAGAAACTTGAAGGGATTTAAAGTCGCTGGCTTTCCTGACTCTTCTCTGAGATGGCTCCACAATTCACTGTCTTCACCAGGCTGATTTGTTCCTGGATTTTTCAATCTTCTGCAAGTTGGTGATGACGTTTATGACTTGGTCGCCATATTGGGAGGGTTCACGATTTCTTTGGCTCGTGACTTCCACCTGGAATTTTGAGGTGACTGGAAACAGGACCCTGAATATGTCCTACAGTTGAGAAACTCTGTGTGTGTGTGTGTGTGTATGTGCACCTGTGAATAACTTCTTCCAGTTTTACAGCCCTCCGCTCTCCTGTTGGCTGGCAAACTCCAGCTCATCCCTGCCTTAGGTCTCAGAGAGGGGCCCACCTGGGTATCACAAACGTGTCTCCCTAGAGGTCAGCTGGCACACAGGACATAGAAGGGTAGGGCCCCAAAGGCTCTGGTGCCCAGCAGCAAAGGAAATTCTGGAAGTGAAAGAGGACAAGTTTTCCAGTGGGATTAGAGTTCTGACCAAACGACACCAGTGCACTTTGGAAGGCAGCTGTAGGGCAGGGCAGTGGGCACTAGCCTTGTACCCCAAGGCCTAGCTCCCTGATCACTAGCTGAGTGATCTGGGCCTGCCCCCTCTAATACCCAGGTTTAATGCTTGTTTCCTCATCTATAAAATGGGGTAATGAGAAGTTCTTGACTCCCAGGCTTGTCGTGAGGCTTAAAAGCGTTAGTAGTGTGAGAGTTCCCTATAAACGAGGAAGCCTTCCATGAACTGCTGGCATTAGAATTGTGGCTTCCAGTACAGAAAGCCGGGTCTCTTTAAACACTAGTGTTGACAGCAGGGATGTTTTAATTTCAGACAGGGCTTGTTCATGGAAGGCATTTGACAGTGGAATCCCACGTTAGCTGCTCCCCCCGGGGCACCTGCTCCCCTATAATTATTATTTACTAATAAGCATATTTTGTTTGTAAAGCTTCCATTAAATCTGGCTGAAATCCTCCACCCTCTGGCCTGGCTTTTCTGGGGCCACCAAGACAGGAGCTGCTGGGGCTTCCCTCTGGGTAGGGGGCGGGGTGGGGGGTGGCTCCTGATCTGTGGGCAGCTGCACCTGCCCTTTCCAGGGAGGTCACAGCCAGTGTGACCTGTGGGTCTCCGTGGTGCAGTAACTGTGTTCTCCAGTCTGATCCTCCTGCCCTAGCCTCCTTGGCTTGTCTGGGGGAGAAACAATGCATCCTTTAGGCCTGGGCTTCCTGGAGCTTCACGGCTGTTCTTCCCTGCTTGTCTCTGTCCTCAGATGAGCAGACATCCCTACCATGGATAGGCGGCCTGCGTGGTGCTTGGATCTCAGGCTATGGTTCAAAAGCTGGCTGTGATGTCAGCCGTGTGAGACACAGGACATGATCACTCTTGGACCAGTGGTCTCCATCTGGTCTGTACGCTGAAGTTACTTGGAATGGTTACAATGCCAAAGCCTGGGCCCCACGTCTAGAAACTCTGATTTCATCGGTCTAGAGCAGTGGTCCCCAAACTTGTTGGCACCAGGGACCAGTTTCGTGGAAGACAATTTTTCCTGCAGACGTGGGAGGAGCAAGAATGGTTCAGGCAGTAATGCGAATGATAGGGAGTCGTGGATGAAGCTTAGCTCATTGGCTGGAGGCTCATGTCCTGCTGTGCAGCCCAGTTCCAAACAGGCTTCAGACCGGTACTGGTTCAGGGACTGGGGTTTAGGACCTCTAGTTTAGAGTCAGATCTTAGTATCAAAAGCCAGGTAGTTCTTATGTATAGTCAGGGTTAAGAAATACCAGTGCTTCTCAGATTTAATGTTTCATACAAATCTCCCAGGGAATGTTATTAAAATGCAGATTCTGAGTCCATCTGTGTGGGACAATGGAACTTGAACATTTCTAACGAGCATGGCAATCCGTGCATGGGCCACACTTTGGCGAGCAAGGATCTATCTTTTCTTAATCCTGATATCTCTGTTCATCTGGCCATGGTCAGGGATGGCTGGCCTGGAAAGCAGGTGGAGGTGAACACAGGAAGAAATCTGCGAGGCAACTCCAGAGGCTTGCTTGAGTGTGTTCCTGCCAGGTACCAATCTTTAATTTAACCCACCAAACACGCACAGAGACACACACATATACACACATGCACATGAACGCCTCCTTCTGAATCTGTTCTTGAATACCCACGTAAATAGCAACCAGAAGATTTCCAATATTTCATTATCTTTCCAGGTTTCCTACTTTATCCTGTGAAGATAGCTAAATGAATGAAAACATTTGCTGTAGAACATTAAGGTGCCAGGCCATGAATTAAATCTCTATTTGTAACACCTAACTGGACAGTGAAAGTGAAGTCGCTCAGTCGTGTCCGACTCTTTGTGACCCCATAGACTGTAGCCTCCCAGGCTCCTCTGTCCGTGGGATTTTCCAGGCAATAGTACTGGAAAGTGGGTTGCCATTTCCTTCTCCAGCGGATCTTCCTAACCCAGGGCTCGAACTTGGGTCTCCTGCATTGTAGACAGACGCTTTACTGTCTGAGCCACCAGGGGAGTAACTGGAAAGTAATCCCTAACCTGGACTTGTAAATAGTCAGCCCCGAGACCCTTATGTGACCAAATGAAATCTAGAGGTGACTATGATAACAGCAAATCCCAGTGAGCCTGCAAGTCAATAGCTACTAACACTAGCTTATCTGTGAGAGGGAGACAGATCTGACTATGGTACAAAGGCTTCTGAGTCATGGGAGAGGTCCTTACTGATAGCATTTAGCCTGGAAGATCAGTTCAGTTCAGTCGCTCAGTCGTGTCTGACTCTTTGCGACCCCATGAATCGCAGCATGCCAGGCCTCCCTGTCCATCGTCAACTCCCGGAGTTCACTCAGATTCACGTCCATCGAGTCGGTGATGCCATCCAGCCATCTCATCCTCTGTCGTTCCCTTCTCCTCGTGCCCCCAACCCCTCCCAGCATCAAAGTCTTTTCCAATGAGTCAACTCTTCTCATGAGGTGGCCAAAGTACTGGAGTTTCAGCTTTAGCATCATTCCTTCCAAAGAAATCCCAGGGTTGATCTCCTTCAGAATGGACTGGTTGGATCTCCTTGCAGTCCAAGGGACTCTCAAGAGTCTTCTCCAACACCACAGTTCAAAAGCATCAATTCTTTGGCACTCAGCCTGGAAGATCACCCCCTCTCAATTACAGGCGTGCATGTCAACTACTGCCTTTCCCATCATGGCTACAGGTGTTTGGGGAATGTGGGGACAGGCAATTTTGCAGAGAACATTGACAGAGGAGGTTTTCCATGGGTTAGCATCATGCTTACACATTCTGTGGTTTCGTGGAATAATACACAGAAAAACGAATAACCAGAGCGTATAGTTGCTGAAGGCTCCATGAAAGAGTGAACTTTGAACAACTGAGAGTGAGTTTTCTAAGACTGTTGGCTCAGACCCAGGAAGGGGTGGGTGTGACATGCAGAGGTCTGGGCCTGGGTGTATGAGCCTGGGGCCGCCCTGGGTGGCATGCACCATCTGATCAGCAGAGGGTGAACCATTAGGACCTCCAGGGAAGAAGCGAGCCTTGAGCTGACCTGTGTTGGAGGATTTCACTAGTCAATCAAGGACAAGAATTTTGCCAGACAGCTGAGGGACAGTAGTTGACACCAGAACCACACGGAAGCCATGTTTATATTTTCGGCTGGGCTGTTCCACTGGGCTTCAGTCAAACTGTTCCATAGATAGTGTAGAGTGTTCTCTAGTTGAGGTTAAGGTCTTCTCCCTCAGTTGCCTTCTATCATCTTTCTAAAGCCAGGTGTTGTTGCAGACCTATGTCAGGACAGGATGAACCCAGCTGCAAATCACTTCTGATATCCTGGTGTACTGGGCAGTCAGGGGAGTAGCCGCTTTAGTGAGAGATTTCTGTACACAGCTTATTCTTGCCTGAAGGTGGTACCCATTCCCCAAGATGCAAAGGATGAATCCAAGTAGGCTTCACTGGCTTTGTCCAAGCCCATCAGCCCACAAGAAGCCTGGACAGAAATTGACATGTGCCATTCCAGAAACCTTATTTCATTGCTCATTTCCCCTCCAACAGTCCCCTTCCTCTGCCACCTCCTCTTTCACTGCTCTGGAATCCTGGTCCCAGATGTGACTTTCTATGTTTCCTTTGGCTGGGAATTTGCCGTTTTCCCATAACCCAGTTGGGTTGCCTGTTAGTGAAACCAAAAAAAAAAAAAAAACAAACCCTCCAACTTTCTGGGAAGACATCTAATTAAATTCCCAAAGAGGGACAAGGAAAGCCCCCTCTGAGACAGACAGAGACAGCCTCCTAATACATTATCATCCCGGCAGAGAAAGTGCCCTGGATAAGCTTGGGGACTGGGTAACATGGTGTTCTGTTTCTTAATGTCCTCTGCAAAGAAGCTGGCCCTGGGTTTAAAATAGCCCTCTGGTCAAAGCAACTATTTAAAGAGTATTGGGGTCTGAGAAATGCAAAACAAAGTATTGTTGATTAAAAACACATGGTTTGTTCTCGAGGCGAGAGTAGCCAGCAAAATCAAATGTGACAGTGTTTTGGCTTTTTCTATCCCACAAGACATGATGGTGATTTATTAGAGTGATGTCAGCTGTGGTTAAAAAAAGTTTGCTGTGTTGTCTTAATAAAAAGAGGCTTTACCTTGGAGCTGTCAAACTCCCTGCCTTCTCTGGCTTAAGGCAGGCGCTGCTGGGCCCTCAGCCCTTATATGGGGGGAGGGCTTCTCCCCAAGGGGCAAAACCCTGCCTTGGGGGGAGGTCACAAGGCCACAGGGCACGAAGTTCTTCTTGGTAGAGCCGCAGGACGGCCTTTGAGGGGAGCTGCAGCCCACTCTTGGCTCGTTCAGCTTTGAGGATGAGGGCGCTGGCTTGGCTTGGAGTGTGAGTGTGGCCTGACTGGGTTGGGTGGCGGGGCCTGGTTGGAGGGAAGCACATGGCCTTCCCCATGTCACAGTGACTTAGGCCTGGGTGGGATGGCTAATCTGCTGGTAGGCGAGGAGAAGCCGGGCTGCTGGCTGAATAGGAGGAGAGTTTCTTAGTCGAAGCTCTTTGGCTTTATGAGGAAGAGAAACCCCTTGAGAGAATTCAAGTAAACAGGATCTATTGAAGGAGCACCACAGCTCCCCTCTCAGACAGCTGAGGGGAGACAGGCTCTCTGGGGAACGAGGTGGGCAGCAGGCAGAAGCAGCTTCTTTCTTCCGCCTTCCATGGAACCGTGCAGTCTCTGGTTCGCTTCTGTGTTTGTTGCCGTCCCTCTGCGGGGCGGAGGTGGGGGTTCTCCCTGGGGAGTGTCTTGGTCTGTACTTCTTCTTGGCTTTGGCTGTGCCCTGAGAGGAGGACCACTTGTATCAACTTTGTCCTGATGCTACACAACCACGGTTTTGTCCATCATCTGTCTTCACTGAGTCTCACTGTCTCAGTTCCAAATTCTGGAGAGAAAATCCAGTTGGCATAGAGTCCTGTGTGCATCTCTGGTCCAGGTGGCAGTAGCTTGTAGAGTGGTCAGTTTGGAGGGGAGCCCTTCTGGGAGGCAGGGGCCTAGAGGTGATGGTAGGGGTTCAGCTGCGGACAAAAACCCTACGTATCATAAGGGCAGTTGAAGGAAGCAACCGCAAGTGTGTGTGCATTTGTTCTGAGGATCTAGGACTAGGATCTGAGGATCTAGGAGTGAGACTGCCTCTCCCTCTTTATTCGGTAGGAAGGATAAGTGTCCCGCTGGGAAGATGAAACCCACCAAACACCTTCAATTCCTTCCCGGAGACACACCCAGGAAGTGAGAAGAAGACATTATTATTTTTTCAATTAATCTATGGATTTCTTCCCAATTTTAGAAGAAACACATACATGATTATAGACAACCTGGAAAACAGAAACCCATGAAGATGGAAGGAAAAAAGCCGCCACGATCTGAGATAACTGCTGTTAACATACTGGTGTGTTTCCTGCCATCCTTTTTTTCTCTAAGTACTAGCCCGAGGCTCTGTGAACGATGTGGGCTGCCGATCTATCTTTTGACTCTAATTATATGTCTTCAGACTCTAAGACTTTAGGATTGCTTTAAATGTATTCTTATAATTTTCCCTGAGAACACAGGGTTGTTTTCCCCTTGTTCTTTCACCTTTTCCTAGAGGAGGCACCTTGAACAGAATCAACACTGGCCAGTCCCTCTAGCCTGCCTCCCTACTTTTGTGCAGATCAGCACTGTGCCCTCTTCCCCCTGCCCACCGACATAGCATTTTAACTGCTTCCACTCTTGAGTTCCTTCCACCCTCTTCTTTGGGGCTGTTATTGTTGTTTTTTTTCTTTAATATTTATTTATTTGCCTGTGCTGGGTCTTAGCTGTGGCACGTAGGGTCTACTTCCCTGACCCAGGATTGAACCTGGGCCCCCTGCATTGGGAGCCTGGAGCCTTAGCCACCAGAAAATCAGGGAAGTCCCAGGGCTGATCTTTTTAAAGCCCCAAATCTCATCTCACTAGTCTTCACAGAAGATTCTTTACTGGTCATCCCCTGCATTTAGGATAAGGTAGATTAAACCTGTGACACGGACCTCTGGACCACTGGAAGTCTATTCTCAGCCACACACCCTTTCTGGCAACTCTTGGACTGTCTCAGGCACATTCCCCTCTTGCAAACGCCGTTCCTGCTGTTCAAGAGCTTGACTCTACTCTTCAACCTGAAGGCTGAGTTCCATGTTGCTTCTTCAGAGAAGGCTGTTCTGACGGTGGCCTCTTGGAGGTCCCCAGCATCCCCCGTAGCTTTTCTTCAGAGCAAGGATCACAGTGTGCACTTACATATTTGTTTGTCTGGTTATCACATAATGTCTGCCGCCTGAAGAGACAGGAATGCTCCCTGAGGCAGGGCATTTGTTTTCCTGGGTTAGAGTCTCCTTCAGCGCTTGTTGGATGAAGGAGTGGGTGGGTGCTTCCCTGGTGCCTAGGCCTGAGTGAAGGGTCTCCACGCAGTGACAGAGTGGGTTGGGCGGTCTCATGAGAGGACGTGGTTTTGCATAAACCTTTGGGTAAGTGACTTCCCGTTTGCCATCACGTGTGAGCGCCCCAGAGATGCACACATATGGCGCTTGGTGACTGCAGTGTTGAGCTTGAAGCCTGCCTGCTGAGATGCTGTCGGTAAGGCTGCTGAGCAAGGTGGATGTTCAGGGAAGCAGCTGTTCCTTGATGGGGCTCTGCCACTTTCTACTGCGAGCATTCTGTGGGCAAACTTCATTCTAGAGTGTGAATTCTAGAGAGTTCACTCCACCAGCTGCCAAGGCTCCTGGGATTGGGCGCAGCCACACAGCAGGGCTCCCCACCTCTGAATCACCCTGGCAGCGTGCTCTGGCTACACCACGAATCTTGCCTAAGTTAAAGGAAGATTTAGCTTCCCTAGACCATGGATCTATTGGTACTCTTCTAGAGATGGTTCTTCTCTGGAGAAACATTAATTCATTCAGCGGACATTTGTTGAACTCTGGCGAGGCATATCAGGTGCTGCTGCAGACAATGGGGGTGAGTGTTAACAAGCCCAAGCTCCATACTCCTTGCTAAATGATAGGCACATAAATCAAGAGTTGAATTGTTGGGGTGAGGAAAGGTGAAGTCTTTCATTTATTTGAAAGTCCAGCAGATCAAGAAGATGATGAACTAGTGTCCCAAAGAACTACCTTTCCTGAGTTCAAATTCAGGCTTCTTTTACTAAGAGGGAAGGGTATGTGGCTGGTTGTTGCCAGCTGGCATCAGAATCGTTTGTTCTCTCAGCTGTCTACATCGGTCAGGTTGCGATGCTCCTGTAAATTTCCAATAAGACAAATATTGTTCTCTGTTCTGCAAAATTTTATCTCTATATGCATGGGAAAATGTTATACCTTTAAAAGTCAGAGCCTTGAGAATGGCTATCCTATGGATTTCAGGCTATAGGGTAACCTTATTGTAGAATAGAATGGAAAGGTGAAAGCAAAAGAAACAGATCCAATATGGAGTCAGATTTGGTTGTCCCTATTACGTGGAGGGCTGAATAAGACACAGAGGAGAACTCAGCTTTGGGAAAGCCAACTGTAGCTCAGAACATAGTCTACACGATTATCTTAATTCCTTAGATTAGCCTTATGCATGCATGCATGCCCAGTTGCTCAGTCATGACTGACTCTTTGCGACCCTATGGACTTGTAGCCCACCAGGCTCCTCTATCCATGGGATTTTCCCAGCAAGAATACTGGAGTGGGTTGCCATTTCCTTCCCCAGGGGATCTTCTCAACCCAGCGTTCAAACCCGTGTCTTCTGCCTCTCTTGCATTAGCCTTACGATGTTATTAGGCCTGTTATTAGGCCTATTTTATAGTAGAGCAAATGGAGGCTCTGAATTTCCATGACTTGCCTGGAGTCCCAGTTTGCATGTTTGATAGCAATGCAGCTCAATCTCCAGTCTTTTGACTTAAACCCAGTGTTTATTTTTACTACTGTAAGCTGAAAATATGAATGTGCCTCTGCTTCATGCCCTCCTCCTCAGATGATCTCTTCTCCGGGGAAAACTTGATCCCCCAAAGTGTGATGATCCCCAGAGGGTTGTCCTTGGTCCCAATCACATGCAGTGCCCTTGGCTACTGTAGAAGTTGCAGAAGGTTCTGGCTACTGTACAATGCTCTTCCATGCGCAAACAGGAGGGTCTGAATTGTCCAAACTAGATTCCGAAGAGGAATGGGGAGTGATTATTCTCCCGGAGCAATGAAACCAGTTTCTAAGCCTGAGATCTATTCTCTGGGGCATTCAAGAAGTGCTTTCCCAGCGAGACTTGCCCTGTGAAAGACGACAGATGCACAGATTTCTAGGGTGATGTCTGACACTCTAGGCATCTTTTAATGACATCCCTGATAGAGCACCATCTGACTTAAACAGTTCATGATCCAGGACACTCATGGTCACCTGAGACTTTTCATTCCACCTACAGGCAGATCCATTCGATTTGGAGCTCAACAAATGAGGAAAACAATTCTGTCTCCTTGGAGCTACTCTCACTGGTGTTGATTCTGGAAGGCATCAGCGCAGTGCCTCTCCCACCAGCAGGTTGGCCCTCGGGGAGCCTGGAGGGAGTTGCGGTGAGAACCCAGGCTGGTCAGGCATGTCTGAGCAGGCCTGGTGAAACTCGGGGTGGACCTGTTCAATGCAGGAGGGATTGAAGAGTCTCCGGGGAAGGAGCTTGTCTTGGAGGAAGAAGGAACCAGGCACAAACAGCGGCCTGATAACCAAGCTTAGGTTGCAGTGGGGTGGGAGCGCTTCTGAGCATGGCCTGGGGTACAGTTCACAGTCGGCTTTGGGCTCTACTCAGCCCCACTGGACTTCTTTCAGTGAACTATAGAGAGCATATAGGCATGGAAATGCTATAAATAAACGCTATAAACTAATACATGGTGGTTACCAGGGAACCAGCTTTGGGACTGGGTCTTCACAGTCAATCCCATGATGGGGAGAATGCCCTGCTCCTCCACCCCGTGGTGCATCCCTGCAGTCCCTTGGCTTGGGAGCCTCCAGCGCCTCTCTGGTGGCAGGGACAGCAGTGTCCTGACAGAGGACTTGGAGCAGGCCAAGGGGAGCCACATGGCGGGTGACAAGCAAACCGACCGTGTGTGTCTTGGGCATAAATGAGGCCCTCCAAGGGATTCTGGAAACGCCGGGTTAATTGCAGGGGGATGGACATCCTGAGTGACCCAGTGAAAGCTAAGTCATTGTTATTTTCTCCTTAACACTTAATGAATGACTGTGCATCACTTCAGTCGTGTCTGACTCTTCCACCCCATGGACTGTAGCTTGCCAGGCTCCTCTGTCCATGGGGATTCTCCAGGCAAGAATACTGGAGTGGGGTGCCATGCCCTCCTTCAGAGGATCTTCCTGACCCAGAGATCGAACCCCCATCTCTTATGTTTCCTGCATTGACAGGCAGGTTCTTTACCGCTAGTGCCATCTGATATGCACTTTCTGAACCCTGACCACAGCCTTGTTTGAAAGGTATTCTTAACCATAACTTATTGAAGAAGAAATTGAAAATCAAAGAGTTTAATTTCTCCAAAATCATACAGCAAATGGCAGAGCCTGGACCCTTAGTCTGTACTCCTTTTTTCACCTGGGATAAACCATAATGGAAAAGAATACAAAAAAAGAATGTATATATGTGTATAAATAAGAGTCATTTTGGTGTACAGCAGAGATTGGCACAACACTGTAAATCAACTATACCTCAAAAAAAAAAAAGTCGTTGTTACTAACATGATGGGATGCAAACGGGCGTCGACCAGGTAGGACTGTCACAGCCCTGCCCCCTCTCCCAGCATCTCTTTTCCTGGTTGAACATCCCTGATGTTTCTCAGTTGTTCTTCAGAAGCCCCCATTCTCAGTCCCCTGCTGTTCTCCATATCCACTTTTGGAATCACTCCAGGCTGCCAGCACCAAAAGCATTTGCTAAAAGAACTTTAGGAAGTCCTACAATCAACATGGCCCAAGAGTTTTCTTTCTTTTTTTTTTTTTTTCTTTTCTTTTTCTTGATTGGGTGAAAAGAAGGCTCCCAGAGCCTGGAAGCAGCTTGCCTGAATCCTATGTACCTGGTCAGGGGACAAGCCAGCGCTCCCCACAAGCCATCTGGCTCAGAGCTTGGCAGCAGGCTCTTGGCCATCACTGCCCTCATGAGGCATGCTGATGGGGACGGACTGGCCCTCAGTTTGCATGAGTGAGCACAAGGTAACCCCGGATGCATGTCTCCTTCTTAATTCTTTAATTCTAAGGACTCGGAAATGATGATGGAGAAACGGACAATAGCTGAGTGTCATCTAATTACCAAGCATTTAGTTACATGATGGCATTTGTTCTCACAACAGTTGTGGGAGGCAGTCAGGTCAGGGGAGACCCCATTTGACAGAGGAGGACGTACAGGCACAGACAGGCAAAGTCATCTCTTACAGCCATCCAGCTAGTATGCTGAGGAACTGTCAACCACATCCTGATGTCAGAAGCCCGTGCTTTTCCATGACATCATGACACCTCCCAATAAAGATTCCTTCCTTTCTTCCCAGGAGGACTCTGGCCTTGGTTTATGCTGAGGACACCATTCAAGTGACCACCACCACGGGCTCCCTCCAGGAGTGATGCTCTGGGGCTGACGCCTTTTTGCTCATCAGGAGCCCCATGGTGAGACAAGAACCACTCTCCTAGAACATAGATTTTTCTGATTTTGTTCTTTTTCCTGGCTGAGCTTGGAACCGGTTGTGTGATCTTGGGTAAGTCATTTAATTTGTCTGGGCTTCAACTTATTGGCCTGTGAAATGGAGCTGATGAACCAGAGCCAGTGTTTTTTAATCATTTCTTTTTTTGGGGGGGAAAAAAAAAGCAATTTCTAACCATTTCCTCTAAGGATGTTTCATGGCGCATTACTTGCTGCAATTTACATTGCAAAAGTAATTCTTATTTAAATAATTTTTTTTAAAGAGTAGTTACATATTGCTTTTTTTCTTTTAATATTTTGACCATTTAAAAAATGTTTATTTATCTGGCAGCATCGGGTCTTTAGTTGCATCATGCTGGATCTTTCATTGTGGTACATGGACTCTCTAGCTGTGGCATGTGGCCTTAGTTGCTCTAAGACATGCAGAATCTTAGTTCCCTGACCAGGGATTGAACCTCCATGCCCTGCATTGGAAGGCAGATTCTTAACCACTGGACCACCAGGGAAGTCCCTATTTTAAAAACATTTTGAATTGAGTCATATAGCATGTTTTGCGCATTCCTCTTCTCTGCCATCCCCTTCCTGGGCGGTATGCTCTCCCCTCCCTCCTGCCATCTTGCCCACAGCTGAGAATCCTTCCACTTGATGGTTTAGAATCTTGCTCTGGGTGTGAGATGACTTGAGTCCTAGAGTGTATTTGTTCTGCAAGAGAGGAGGCAAGACAGCCTTTCTGGGTTGCCCATCTCTCTTCCTGGAGCCTCCCCCCGCCCCCATTTTTCTCTGCCTGCAACAGTCATCTCTGGGTCCCCCTCGGGCTGCCCCTCGACTCCCCCCAGTCTCCGGGACAGCGGGCGGGTGGCCCTCCCGTTTGAGCAGGCCATGTCTCAGTGTAGTTGCCAGCGCAGTTATCTTTTATTTCTGGCATGTGCTGTAACACAAGAGTGATCTTGACTTCAGGATTATCACCTCTCATCATTCTTTCTCCCTTTTCTTCTTTTCTTTTTCTTCCTGAAAGATGATAAAATTACCAGACAGGGCCTCCCGCTTCCTCCAGGCCTAGTCAGAGCTCAGGGATATTTACTTCTCGGGTAAACAGCTATAATCTCCCTAACCAGACTTTATCGCAGTTAAGTAAGTTAAATTCTTCTGGTCTAATCCTCCATGTGCTGTGGGTTTTTTTTGAGTATAAAGCGTTCACCATCTTTTGATATAATATGACAACGCTGGGCCGCTGGATATGATTAGGCATCGAGCAAAGAGGTTTCAACTTAACCAGACTGGAAAAGAAGGGCCCCCTTTGTGAAACAGCTTTGGGCAGGAAAAAAAAAAACCCACACACACAAAAACTCACGGAAAAGCACTTTTGCTCATGAGAGGTACAAAGGAGAGGTATGTGGGTGTTTGCAGGGCCCGGGACTTTTCCCAGTCAGGCAAATCCCTGGCAGACACTGAAAATTGAGCCGGCCCCCGCATCTGTGTGCTTCCTGCTGTTCCTAACCACGTGTCGGCCACCTCGGCCAGGAGAAGACAGGAGAAGGGAACAGCGCTGAATCTGAAGCTGGAGGTCACGTCACTCCCAGTGGGAGAAACAAGACACGCTCCCCCTCTGGGTAACAATCAAAGGGCATTTAAGGAAGAAAGACTTAACGGGGCTTGGCTCAAATTGTTGAAAATTCTGGGGCACGGAAGATGGTTACAGGTGATGGGGTGGAGAGACAGAAAGGTGTCAGAATGTGGCTGGAGACAAAAGCCAGCCTGGGAGACCGGACAGGCCCTGTGTGTGTAGATGTTGGTGCCGTCAGGGGAGGGTGGCAGAGCCTCTCCAAACATCGGCATCAGCAGAAACCAAGGTCAGGAGGCCAAAGGCTCCTGGCGTCAGTGTGCCCGGTGAGGGGACTGCGGGCTGGGTCTCTAGGCCCAGAGGCGACCACGGCCGCCGCGAAGATACGCAGAAGCACGTCCCGTCTCTGTGCACAGATGCCGCGCGTCGGCTTTTCTTTCCTGTCGACCTTCCTGTGGGTCCTAAACTCAGTTCCCGTTCCCTGCTTCGCCCTGCCTGGCCGTGCCACCCGTGCTCCCAGCCAAGCCGTGACACTTCCCCAAGTACCCCCTGGGCGTGTTTAAAGCCCGAGCCACACTGTGGGGTTCGACTCCTCCTGCTGCCCTCCCTTCATGTATGTGTGTGTGTGTGTGTGAGAGAGAGAGAGAGAGTGTGTGTATTTTTGGCCTGGAATCCCCACTACAAAGAAGAAGAAAGGAAACTGCCAGGGCCAAGGATGGAGAGGCAGCTCGCAGCGTTTCAGAAACGGCCCTGCTGTCTCTACCGCAGGCGACACTTGAATGGAGGCAGATCCATCCGGCAGTTAGGGCTCTGTATGAGAGCAGCCCCGACACGCAGGTGCGCTGGCGGTGGGGGGACTCAGGCGTCTCCCACTCTGTCCTCTGCTTGAGGAAAGACAGCACCCCAGGCCACCACGCCAGGTCCCCTCTCCCTTCCCTCTGGGTGGCCTCCCCCTGCAGGGCCATGGGAAGTGTGTCCAGGGTTCTCGTGCTGTCTTCTTCTCCTGCATCCCCCTCCTGGCAGCCAGGCCTGCCGAGGTCTCGCTGGCTGGGGACCACCGGGGACGGCTGCACCTCCCATGCACTGAGCTGATCCTGGGACTTGCTCCTGAGGGCTCAGAGCCCCCCACTCGCTGCAGGAAGGGCTTCCAGGCTGCATGTCCTGAATGTGCTCCTTGTAGCCTCTCTGCTGATAGTCCAGCTCCTTCACTTCTGGACTACACCTTGGTCCTTTAGAAAGATCTCCAGGACTTCCCTAGTGGTCCAGTGGTTAAGAATCTGCTTTGTGATGGGGGGACATGGATTCGATCCCTGGTCGGGGAACGAAGATCCCAAATGCCGTGGGACAACTAATCCTGCGTGTCATAATTGCTGCCCTCGAAATGAATGATCCTGTGTGCTGCAACGAAGACCCGATGCAGCCAAATAAAGATTTAAAAAATGTCCATCCCCATGTTTGCCCCGTGTAGAAGTCCCTTGCTACATTTTGCCAGACTATGTGTCAGAATGAAAGAAAGAATGAATGGATGAAAATAAAATCAAAGGTACAGGGTTTGCTTTCAATACCTGCCTCAGAAATACCAGCCCCTAGAAGAGAGAGAAAAAGTTGGCTTAAAGCCCAACATTCAGAAAACGAAGATCATGGCATCCGGTCCCATCACTTCATGGGAAATAGATGGGGAAACAGTGCAAACAGTGTCAGACTTTATTTTTTGGGGCTCCAAAATCACTGCAGATGGTGACTGCAGCCATGAAATTAAAAGACACTTACTCCTTGGAAGAAAAGTTATGACCAACCTAGATAGTATATTCAAAAGCAGAAACATTACTTTGCTGACTAAGGTCCGTCTAGTCGAGGCTATGGTTTTTCCTGTGGTCATGTATGGATGTGAGAGTTGGACTGTGAAGAAGGCTGAGCACCAAAGAATTGATGCTTTTGAGCTGTGGTATTGGAGAAGACTCTTGAGAGTCCCTTGGACTGCAAGGAGATCCAACCAGTCCATTCTGAAGGAGATCAACCCTGGGATTTCTTTGGAAGGAATGATGCTAAACCTGAAGCTCCAGTACTTTGGCCACCTCATGAGAAGAGTTGACTCATTGGAAAAGACTCTGATGCTGGGAGAGATTGGGGGCAGGAGGAGAAGGGGACGACCGAGGATGAGATGGCTGGATGGCATCATGGACTCGATGGACGTGAGTCTGAGTGAACTCCGGGAGATGGTGATGGACAGGGAGGCCTGGCATGCTGTGATTCATGGGGTCGCTAAGAGTCGGGCACAACTGAGTGACTGAACTGAACTGATTCTTCTGCCACGAAAAAAAAAAAATTCATCTCTTTACTGCTTTTCCCTATTGATCATTTTGGAGAGGAGGGGTAAGGCCATGCCCCACCCTCTGAGTGTTTCATAAACCATCAGGCATTACTGCTCACCTGGGCTCTTCATCTTCTCAGGGCAGTTGGTAGGAGCTGGGTGTGATGGGGCTGTGGGAGGGAAATAGAAGGAAACCGGGGAGTCTTGTTGGGGAGTGTCTGAGTTGCCAAGGGGCCCCGGACACTGGCCTTCCGGGTGATGGAAGGGAAAGCATGAGGACCCGGGGGGCTCAGAAGGAAGCAGATGGGACATCAAAGCCAGGGTGAGCAAGCCTGGAGCAGACTTGGGCTCGGGCCAATTGGCGCAAGAGGGCAGAGCCCTGATGCTGCTGGGGCGAGCCCCGTATCTCTGCCCTGTGTTGGGCGGGTAAGGCGGCTCCTCTGCCAGTGGGAGGCTGAGCACAGTTCACTCTGTGCCTTGCCTGGCTTCCTTCTGGAATTCCTGACTCTGGTTTAGAGCTGCCCTGTCTGCAGTGCATTGACACAGGATCCCTCACCCCATACATTGGTTTTAAACATGGTGAAAGAAATGGTAGTAATGTTAAGACATAAGTATAAACAGTCCCCAACTGACGAGGCTTTGATTTATGATTTTAGGACTTTATGATGGTGTGAAAGTGATACATATTTAGTAGGAACTGTACTTTGAATTTTGATCTTTTCCCGGAGCTAGTGATACCCTGTATCCTTTCTTGTGATACTGGGGCAGTGGTAGCCACCCCATCATGAGAGTAAACAGTCAACACACTTATCACCATTCTGCACCCAGATGACCGTAATATTTTTCACTTTAAGTACAAGAGTCAACCAATTACAAGAGATATCCAACACTTTATTCACAAACAGGCTTTGTGTTAGATAATTTTGCCCAACTTCAAGGTAATAGAAGTGTTCTGTTTAAGGTAGGCTAGGATAACTCATGAAGTTTGGTAGGTTAGGTGGATTAAATACATTTTCAGTTTATGATATTTTCAACCTACAGTGGGCTTATCGAGATGGTGGGCTTCCCATGTGGCTCAGTGGTGAAGAATTTGCCTGCCAATCCCTGGGTTGGGAAAATCTCCTGGAGAAGGAAATAGCAACCCACTCCAATATTCTTGCCTGGGAAATCCCATGGATAGAGGATCCTGGCAGGCTACAGTCCATGGGGGTCACAAACGAGTTGGACATGACTTAGTGATTAAATAGCAGCAGCAACCCTATCGTAAGTCAAGGAGGATCTGCAGTGAATATCAAAGTTATAAATAGACATTGGAATGGTCCCGAGTTCAAGTGAAAGAATATTCATGGAGCTTTGGACACAGTGATGCCCATCAGAGGACTTTGAATAGGAATAACAGTGGTAATACTGATAGATACAGGTCACTGAGTGCCTTTTATGTACCAAGCATGCTGCTGCTGCTGCTGCTAAGTTGCTTCAGTCGTGTCCGACTCTGTGCCACCCCAGAGATGGCAGCCCACCAAGCTCCCCCATCCCTGGGACTCTCCAGGCAAGAACACTGGAGTGGGTTGCCATTGCCTTCTCCAGTGCATGAAAGTGAAAAGTGAAAGTGAAGTCACTCAGTTGTGTCTGACTCCTAGCGACCCCATGGGCTGCAGCCTGCCAGGCTCCTCTGTCCATGGGATTTTCCAGGCAAGAGTACTGGAGTGGGGTGCCATTGCCTTCTCCAATGTACCAGGCATGTTCTCATATAATTCTGACAATAATCCTTTATCTCCAACTGACAGCTAAGGAAACAGACTCAGCAGTTGAGTAACTTGCCCAGGGCTACATAACTCATGAAGAGGCAAAGCTGGGGTTTGGGCTCAGCTCCAGGGAACCTAGGCACCCAATCAATAGAGAAAGGTGTGGAATTAGATGCTCAGGTCTGTGGTTCTGTCTGTACATCGATGGTGGCAGTGGTTTAACTGCTAAGTGGTGTCTGACTCTTGCCACCCCATGGACTGTAGCCCGTCAGGCTCCTCCATCCATGGGATTTTCCAGGCAAGAATATTGGAGTGGGTTGCCATTCCTTCTCCAGGGCATCTTCTCAACCTAGGGATCGAACCTGTGTCTCCAGCATCTCTTGCACTGCAGGCGGATTCTAGACGGCTGAAGGACTGGGGAAACCTCTACTATACCTTGATGCTGCTGCTGCTGCTGCTGCTAAGTCGCTTCAGTCGTGTCCGACTCTATGCGACCCCAGAGACGGCAGCCCACCAGGCTCCCCCGTCCCTGGAATTCTCCAGGCAAGAACACTGGAGTGGGTTACCATTTCCTTCTCCAATGCACGAAACTGAAAAGTGAAAGTGAAGTCGCTCAGTCATGTAGACTCTTAGTGACCCCATGGACTGCAGCCTACGAGGCTCCCCCGTCCATGGGATTTTCCAGGCAAGAGTACTGGAGTGGGGTGCCGTTGCCTTCTCCGACTATACCTCGATAGGAGGTGGTAAAGAAAGAAGGTCTGTAAAAGCTCCAGGGGGTGACGGAAGTTTCTGGAAGGAGTTGAGGCTTGATCTGGATTTAAGTAAGCTGAGGGCTGAGATGCATGAGTGGGTCTGGGGTATGTGAGGGTCAGTGACGAGAACAGGAAGACAGGATGATGGCTTTGCTTAGGGACACAGCGGGGAGTCAAGGCAGCAGGTTAATGTGCTGAAATGCTAGCGTCCCCACCCTTTCTCTGTGTGAATTCAGGCAAATGAATAAACCCTTCTAAGCCCTGGCTGCTCATCAGTAAAGCAGCGATCACTGTGGTGAGGATGTAACTTACGTAAGGTATTCAGGGTCTGGCACAGGCAAACTGCTACATAAATGTTGTCTGTGGTTGAAAATGTTCTCAATTGATCAGCTCCTGCATTTCTGTGTTATCTTAACTCTTCCCCATTTTTCAGGGTCCCTGGCCATGGAGCCATCAAGTCCGGCTGATTCGCTCTTCATAGTATTTCTTCTTCCTTTTTCTTTCTCATAGCCACCACCCTTTATTCTAGGTCCCTGAAAAAAGATGTCCTTTTCATTATAGGGGACTGGAATGCAAAAGTAGGAAGTCAAGAAACACCTGGAGTAACAGGCAAATTTGGCCTTGGAATGCGGAATGAAGCAGGGCAAAGACTAATCGAGTTTGGCCAAGAAAACGCACATAGCAAACACCCTCTTCCAAGAACACAAGAGAAGACTCTACACATGGACATCACCAGATGGTCAACACCGAAATCAGATTGATTATATTTTCTGCAGCCAAAGATGGAGAAGCTGTATACTGTCAACAAAAACAAGACCAGGAGCTGACTGTGGCTCAGATCATGAACTCCTTATTACCAAATTCAGACTTAAATTGAAGAAAGTAGGGAAAACCACTAGACCATTCAGGTATGACCTAAATCAAATCCCTTATGATTATACAGGGAAGTGAGAAATAGATTTAAGGGCCTAGATCTGATAGATAGAGTGCCTGATGAACTATGGAATGAGGTTCGTGATATTGCGCAGGAGACAGGGATCAAGACCATCCCCATGGAAAAGAAATGCAAAAAAGCAAAATGGCCGTCTGGGGAGGCCTTACAAATGGCTGTGAAAAGGAGAGAGGCAAAAAGCCAAGGAGAAAAGGAAAGATATAAGCATCTGAATGCAGAGTTCCAAAGAATAGCAAGAAGAGATAAGAAAGCCTTCTTCAGCGATGAATGCAAAGAAATAGAGGAAAACAACAGAATAACAAAGACTAGAGATCTCTTCAAGAAAATTAGAGATACCAAGGGAACATTTCATGCAAAGATGAGCTCGATAAAGGACAGAAATGGTCTGGACCTAACAGAAGCAGAAGATATTAAGAAGAGGTGGCAAGAATACACGGAAGAACTGCACAAAAAAGATCTTCACGACCCAGATAATCATGATGATGTGATTACTCACCTAGAGCCAGACATCCTGGAATGTGAAGTCAAGTGGGTCTTAGAAAGCATCACTACGAACAAAGCTAGTGGAGGTGATGGAATTCCAGTGGAGCTGTTTCAAATGCTAAAAGATGATGCTGTGAAAGTGCTGCACTCAATATGCCAACAAATTTGGAAAACTCAGCAGTGGCCACAGGACTGGAAAAGGTCAGTTTTCATTCCAATCCCAAAGAAAGGCAACGCCAAAGAATGCTAAAACTACCACACAATTGCACTCATCTCACATGCTAGTAAAGTAATGCTCAAAATTCTCCAAGCCAGGCTTCAGCAATACATGAACTGTGAACTTCCTGATGTTCAAACTGGTTTTAGAAAAGGCAGAGGAACCAGAGATCAAATTGCCAACATCTGCTGGATCATGGAAAAAGCAAGAGAGTTCCAGAAAAACATCTATTTCTGCTTTATTGACTATGCCAAAGCCTTTGACTGTGTGGATCACAAGAAACTGTGGAAAATTCTGAAAGAGATGGGAATACCAGACCACCTAACCTGCCTCTTGAGAAATCTGTATGCAGGTCAGGAAGCAATAGTTAGAACTGGACATGGAACAACAGACTGGTTCCAAATAGGAAAAGGGGTACGTCAAGGCTGTATACTGTCACCCTGCTTATTTAACTTCTATGCAGAGTACATCATGAGAAACGCTGGGCTGGAAGAAGCACAAGCTGGAATCAAGATTGCCGGGAGAAATATCAATAACCTCAGATATGCAGATGACACCACCCTTATGGCAGAAAGTGAAGAGGAGCTAAACAACCTCTTGATGAAAGTGAAAGAGGAAAGTGACAAAGTTGGCTTAAAGCTCAACATTCAGAAAATGAAGATCATGGCATCCGGTCCCATCACTTCATGGGAAATAGACAGGGAAACAGTGGAAATAGTGTCAGACTTTATTTTGGTGGGCTCCAAAATCACTGCAGATGGTGACTGCAGCCATGAAATTAAAAGACACTTACTCCTTGGCAGAAAAGTTATGACCAACCTAGATAGCATATTCAAAAGCAGGGACATTACTTTGCCGACTAAGATCCGTCTAGTCAAGGCTATGGTTTTTCCTGTGGTCATGTATGGATGTGAGAGTTGGACTGTGAAGAAGGCTGAGTGCCGAAGAATTGATGCTTTTGAACTGTGGTGTTGGAGAAGACTCTTGAGAGTCCCTTGGACTGCAAGGAGATCCAACCAGTCCATTCTGAAGGAGATCAACCCTGGGATTTCTTTGGAGGCAATGATGCTGAAGCTGAAGCTCCAGTACTTTGGCCACCTCATGTGAAGAGTTGACTCATTGGAAAAGACCCTGATGCTGGGAGGGACTGGGGGCAGGAGGAGAAGGGAACGACCGAGGATGAGATGGCTGGATGGCATCACGGACTCGATGGATATGAGTCTGAGTGAACTCCGGGAGATGGTGATGGACAGGGAGGCCTGGCGTGCTGCGATTCATGGGGTCGCAAAGAGTCGGACACGACTGAGTGACTGAACTGAACTAAACTGTCATTACACGTGTAACATGGCACTGGATTCCTGGCAGCTCCATACCTCCAACCTTTCTCCACACTGGTCAACCTTGTCCGTTGACATCAGATTGTTCCCTTGAAACCACTGCTTTCAAAGCATCTTCCTTCCCTGCTCAATATCCTCTGGTGACTCACTCTAGAGTTTCCTATTAAATCCAGACTTCTTAGCTGAGTCACCTACTCCCTACTTTTTCTTTTATTTGCCTGTGTCTTAATATGGTCACTCTTACTGTCTCATAAACATGCTAGTTTCTTTTCCATCAGTGAGCCTTCATTCCTGTTTCCTCCTCCAGGTAGCTACCTCTTCCTCTCCATCTAGCCAAGCACTCATCTTCGAGGCTGGCTCCTTCGAAACCTACCTCCTGACCATTTGAGTTCGTGAGATCTCTCTCCTTGGTGGACCTCTCTTAAACTCTTTCTATGCCTTGTACATTTGGCCAAAAGCTGTCTTGCTAATAGTATACACTCCTGAAAAATGAAATGTTTCCCCAGATGGGCTGCAAATCTTCCAGGGAAGGACATTTCATTGCCTTTTCTGGCCTCTCTGGTTCTTAGTCTAGGGCAGAGCTAAGCCTAGAGAAGTCACTCCATACATTTCAAAATTAATTTTGTTGAATAACAGTGGTAGTGAGAAGGCTGATAATGCAGAACAGAAGGTGGGAGAGAAAAGCCTCTTTCCTAGTAAAGTTGGGTGAATTTTGTGATGCAGCAGAAGCTGTGGCTTAGTTTGGCCAGTCACTCAGACCCCCAGAAGCCAGCCATCTCTCGGTCTCTCTTTTATTTTTTTTAAAAATTTTAGCTGAAATTGCAAAAAAAATTCCCCATTGCGCAACATGTGGGGGATTCGTTCCCTGATCAGTGACTGAGTGGCTTCTGCATTGGAAGTGCAGAGTCTTAACCACTGGCCCGCCAAGGAAGTCGCAGCCGTCTCTTTCTCTTGTGTGTCCCTTGGGATCATCCCCATGGTTTCCCCCTTTGCTTTCTTCCCTGGAAGCTGCTCTCTGCCCATATTTCTTTGCCTGGGATTCCTGGTAGAGCTCAGAAGGCAAGCTGGGATGAGACTGGCATTAAGCTCTAAGTCCTGGATCAGATACCCTACCCAAGGCCCTACTGATGGTTCACAATTGGCTGGGAGTGTTTGTTCCATGTCTAAGCAGATGAATCTAGAGTGCGTGAATGAAGAATGGCACATTTTGGAATACAAGACAAAGGCTTTCACAATAATATGCGGCCATTTGCTATCTTCTTAACGACAATACCAGCAATGCTGATGATAATCCGATGGGAAGAGCAGAGCTGATGAGTGATGGGAGGGACACCAGAGAAGCCTGTTCTCCTCCTGGGGCCTCCAGGTTTCCAGCCAGGCTTTCCATTGTTTGGGGTTTGTGCTCCATACCCAGCTGGCAAGATGCCTCCCTCTGATTCAAAGAGGGGAGAAGAGTCCCTCACCCAGGGAGCTTGAGGACGTCAGACTGCTTCTTACGCAAGAGCCTCCTAATGAGTTAAGTGTAAATGAATCAGAAGCAGATGGATCGGATTGTTCTGGAAATACACCCGAGGTTTAAAAATTAAGGGAAAAAGCATTTGGCAAAAGGCATTTTGGGGTTGCCAAGACCCAGAACATTTGAAAAACAGTTCAAGATTTCTTTTTCTTTTCTCTTTGGTTGCAAAACCCACAATGCTGCCTGGAGGCAGTAGAAAGAGATGGGCCTCCATTCTTTCAAGCTGAAGTTCCTCCCGCTGTGTGGGTAATGGACCCCAGATAGGAAGCAATGGGCTGTAGCATCAGGGGCTGATTGTGTCCAGGAGCAAAGCCCCCTGCAGGCCTCCGCTGGTGGAGGAAGGTGGCCCCTTGAGTCTGCAGCTCCCAGCCTGGACCTCGGCCCTCTGGGCCTGCTCTGGGTGGCTATCTATGACTGTCAGTGTGTCTCCTGCCTTTCATAAGACTTGACTCACCTTGTCCAAATGTGGGGAAGCTCGTTATATAAGGGAAACAGTCTCCAATTTGCTAGGTGAGAAACTCCTGGAGGTTAGCGAGTCCTAATCCAATAAAATATAAAGTGAAAGGTTTATTCTAGAAAAAAATCCTTCAAATAATTTTTTTTTTTATTAGTCACATTTGGCATAGTTGAGCCTTTCCCTGGAGGGACTAGCTTGCTGAGGGAAAAGAGAGAAAAAAACAACATTCTTGGAGGAAAACTCAATCCAGTGGTTTCTAAGTCTGCAGCTGACTTGCTGTGTGATTGCACACAAGACAGTAGACCTCTCTGAGCTTCGGGTGCCCAATAATCAGCTCTCGAGGTTTTCTCTGATTAAACGCCAACACATGAATCTAATAGGTCAGGGGCTGATGCACGTGGACAACGAATCCTAACGTTACAAGAGTGTTAGGTCTTGGTGGATTTAGCACCTGGGTCACTTACCAGATTCCAGCAGGGTCATCCCCCATCCCTCTTTCCCGCAGGCACCTACCTGTGAAGCCAGACTCACCTGCACGCCTCTCAGAATCCCATGCCTTGAAAGCGAAGTGACATTGGCCTTTCCCCAGGTGGGGAGGTGACTGGGAGGCAGTGGCTCAGAGGGGTCCCACCCGGGGATTTCTACTTCCTGTCCCAGGGCCATCTACATCCAAGAAGATCTGTCCTTGTGTATGGTTTTGCCACAACTCTGTCTGGAAAAATCAGTACTGGGGTTCCTCTTCATTTCCGGTGCCCTTACCTCCCCAGATGGTTGCTTGCTTCTCACTGGTAAGGGAGAGGCCCCACGGCTGGTCATGGTGAGGGGCTGGGAGCTGCAGGTCAGGGTGCAGATTCTGTAAGCAGAGCTCAGGCATAGCACGACTGAATTCTGTCCCTCCTCGGGGCCCCGGCAAACCCGTTTCTTTGTTCAATTACTTTTTCATCAGGTGTGTTAGTGCTGGATCTTAGCCTGACCTCTTGGTGAAGACAGGTCTCTTCGCCCTGGTCCTGGTGACAATGACATCCAGTCATTGCATAAATGGTTATCACTTATAAAGAGCTTTCACATAATCTCCCAATGCCTCTTCTCAAAGCCCACAGCAAATGCAGGGGCCTCAGATCATCTGGTTGCCCTCTCATGACAGAGGAACAGTCTTCCCAAGGTCCCACAGCTAGTCAGGGGCAGGGCTGGGTTGAGAGCCTCTTCACTCCCCTGGCTTGAACTTGAACTCTCTTTGCTCTTGATCAGGATCTGTTTTGATCTGTGTCACTTTGCTTAGATCACCCCACAAGGACTGTAAACTCCTTTGGGACAGGGCTCACGTTTGGCATGTCTCCATAGCCTGCATGGTGCAGAGCTGAACATCCTGTGTGAAATCTGCTTAATAGACGTCCAGTCGACAGGGAGAAATCCTAAACTGGGTAAAACCAGTTTGGCTTTCCTGGTGGCCCTGTGGTAAGCAATCCGCCTGCCAGTGCAGGAGATGTGGGTTCATTCCCTGGGTTGGGAAGATCCCCTGGAGAAGGAAATGGCAATCCACTCCAGTATCCTTGTCTGGAGAATTCCATGGATGGAGGAGCCTGGCGGGCTACAGTCCAAGGGATTGCAAGAGAGGTGGGCATGACTTAGTGACTAAACAACAAAGTTCACGGAGGACAGATTGGCATCTTGTTGCCTGATCTGAAAGGGCTGCTCCCCACCCCACCCCCTTAGTCCTGACACAGACTCCCCATCACCAGCCATAGAGTTATCACCTTGCCTAGCACCACTCTCTTATAGCCACCTCCCAGTGCAGGCCAAGACACAGAAAAGGAGGTGTGAGCGTCTAGGTATTGTCCCAGCCAAGCGAATATGAGGCAGAAGCTCTGGAGTTGCAGGGCTGAAGCAGACCCTGTGGGGAAGACCACATGGTCTTCTTGGAGCTGGAACCGGGCCCTACACCGAAGTGTGGGGTGACCTCAGCCCCACTGCCTCTGGTTGAAAGAACAAAGATCCCCTCTGTCCTGCCTACCGGCATCGTAACCGTTTGAGCAAGAGGGCAAGCGAGATCCCATTTTGAACTCCCAGGAGAAAGGCAGTAGTAATAACAACAGTGATTTGGAGGATCTGGCTGTGGAAACTGCCTCAAGCAGAAACCAGCTCACCCCTCGGGGCAGGTGGGGGCCACCTCTAGGAGCTGGGAGCGGCTCCCCTGCTCTTTGGGGGTGCAGGCGAAGGACAGAGAGCACAGACTCATCACGCTTCTTGGAGTCTCGAGGTGTGTGGGAATCCAGAGAAGGCCTCCTCCCTCTCTGGAGTTTTTTTTTTTTTTTCCCTCTCCTGGGAGAATTCTGGCTTCCCCATTTCTGACATGATGATTCAGAGCAAAAGTGGACTTGTCAGAGACAGGAAGGAAAGATAAGATAAAAATAAAAAGCTAGCCAGACTCAGAAGTTTTTCTGGCCTTAGTTCCCCCTCTCCCTACCCCTCAACATTGACATTCTTGAAAACAAAAATCCCACAGCGAAGCTCAGAGTCGGGGCCAGACCTCAGCCTCCAGGTCAAGGCTGGAGGGCTTTGGAGGAAGTGATTCAGCACCCGGTGGGGTGGGGTGGGATTGGGGGGGCTTTGGTGGGCGGAATGGAGGAGTGGGAGGCGGAGCCAGGATGGGGGTCACCCCATCCACCCGCAGGCAGGCTGCTGGGAGCCCGGTGATTGATGGGCCCCAGCTTGGATGGAAAGTCCAGATTCCAGAGGCAGGCAGAAAGCCGCTTCTCACAACAGCAACACAATTAAAAACTAAATACATCAAGTTCGTTAGTTTACAAATAGAACTGTTACTTGTTACTCGGGATATTAGCAATCTCCTTTCTCGATTAAAAAATTTTTTTAATAAAAAAATTTTTTTTTTAACTTTTTGGTAACGCCCGTGAAAGACGTTTCAGTTGCCAACATTTCTGCAGAACTAATGTGGGTGGATTGTGACAGATATAATTTCTCCAACCTACAGTTTCATCAACTTGAGTTCTGTTAAACTATACCCGCTGGGCTTAGCTCCTTTTAAAGTTTCCGCTTTGACAGGTAGATTTATTAGTCTTGAAATTTGTACAAATCAGATGTCACTCGTGGCAACTTGTCAAAATGTCAGTCTGGCGAGGCGGCATGAAAGGCTTTGTGGAGAGGGAGGCAGACGCGAGGCAGGCTTTAAAGAACTCCAGCGTGAGCTGCAGGGAGGAACAGGGCCGTGGCAGCCTCTTGATCCCGAGGGCTTTACTTTATTAAATATCTCGGGCTGGACAGGGGAACGGGCCGTCGGATCCCGGGTCTCTGAGACATCAAGGCGGACAGCCCCTGAATCACGGCGGCTGTCTGTTAACAGCGTCAGGTCTCTCTGCTTATTATGTTCACTCAGTGGGAGAAGACAGGGTGCCCGCCAGGGGAAGGGGAGCAAACCCAGGCCTTTTGGTTTCCAAGGGTGCTGGGTGGGTCCATGGCCATGGATGGTGTTCTGGGGGGGGATCCCCTGGCTGGAAGTCAGGGCTGCCTCCAGGCTCATCAGCGCAGGATAGGGCTCTGTTGAGGAGAGGACATAGCAGGGGGATGGGGAAGGTCTTAGGTGGGACCCGCAGGAGGGGGGCAGTGCCAGCAGGCTGCCGGGGGACCCAGGGCCTCCCTTTTCCCACCTGCCCTCTTCCCAGACGGACTTGGTTCTGGTCACTTAATTGAGGATCCTGTGCTTCGGTCAGCTCCATCATTATCTCAGTTTGACACCGCAGGAAATGTGATTAATAGTCAGAAAGCTATCTGAATTTTTTCCCCCTGAGGGAATAGAGGGGTGGGCAGGCAGAAGTGCTGTAGAAGGAACCAGGCCAGGGAATCGCTGGACATTCAGGGCTCTGAGAAGGCTCCCGCTTGGGGTGGGGGTGTTGGGGGGTGCTCGAGCAGCTGCAGTGGAGATAAAACTCTGGAGGGGGGGAGGGCTGTCACTGGGTGATCTCGCTTGTGTACCTCTGTCCATCTGTCTGTCCCAGGATGTCAGAAGACACCCAAGAAAGCTGTGAAAGTGAAGAAGTTGCTCAGTTGTGTCCGACACTTTGCTACCCCATGGACTGTAGCCTACCAGCTTCCTCCATCCATGGGATTCTCCAGGCCAAGAATACTGGAGTGGGTTTCCATTTCCTTCTCCAGGTGATCTTCCTGACCCAGGGATTGAACCTGGGTCTCCCGCACTGCAGGCAGATGCTTTACCGTCTGAGCCACCAATAAAGCTGTAGTGCTCAGTACTCCTACCACCTCTCTCCCCCACTCACCACGAGTTTTTCTGGAGGCCTGACGCTGATGTCTTCAGAGAGGAGGTGACCTTGTGCTCCTACAGGGCAGGGCTGAGACCCTGTCCCTGATCCATCACTGACTCTCCCCTCACACTGCCCCAGCAGGGGCCTCGGGACTCCGCCAGGCTGACAGCCTCAGGGTCGCCTGCCCCTTCACGCCCACCCTTTCTGGTCCATCCGTCTGCCTCTGAGATGCACCGTCTCATCATCGGGCCAGGCACAACTGGACTGGAGAAGTGTCAGGCATGCTCTCTCCTGCCCCGTCCCCTCCCTCCTCACCCCGCTCCTCCTTTCTTGGCCTGTTGAATGACTGAAGGTCTCTTTTTCCTTCATGAGTTCCCCCTGAAACGCCTGCTCCAATGCAAACCCTCTTGGAGGGCGAGGACACCTCCTTTCTGGGAGTGGGGTGACACATGGCTGAAAAGTACTTTGTGGGGGCAGGATTGGGAAGAGGAAGCATGGGGAGCCAAGGGGAACTGCCCTAGCTCGTGATATTTTTGAGAGTCCAGCCTGCTTGGTGCATCCCTGTCCTGTCTCCAGAGAGGGGAGCCAAGGGAAGGGGAGAGAGAGGGGAGGGGAGGACAGGCAGACTGGGTAAGCGAAGGGGTGCAGGGAGCCCCAAGGACCCTCCTGGGGCCTCTCACCTGCCTCGCTTTCTAGGGAGGTGGAGGGACTTCCCCTCGTCCTCTGTTCCCTCAGCAGCACAGGTGTTTGTCGGCGGCCGAGTCCTTCTCTGCCAGCAACATGGAGTCCGAGGGATCAAGCAGGGGTTTCCTCTCCCTGGGGCTGGGAAGGGGTCCTTTCCACACTCTGGCTGCAAAGGACAAGACTCTACTCCACTGTTTATCCTTCCAGGTTGGCACCTGGCATGTAGGAGAACTGATTCCACTGGCTGCCACGTGAGTGTGATTATCCCAGGTGAAAAACCTCAGACATTAAGAGGCACGATGAGCATCACGGTCACGATGATACAATAACAGGGCTGGTTATCCCGCTAATTCCCTAGGATGGATAACGTGACTTTAAAGCACTCAAAACACTCTCGCAGCTGTGATCTCACATCCCCTCCGCCTGCCTCTGGGGGAGAGATGGGATGGGAAAGGATTTCACAGCCACGTGGGGAAACCGAGGCACCCAGCTCATGCCTCTTGCTCTGAGCCCTTGAACTCGGCCACGTGATGCCTGGAAAAATGAGTCTTCTCACCTAATTATTTTGAGCTGCCATTCCATCCTTTAGAGTGGAACACACACACACACACACACATCTGTGGCTTCCAACCCCCAAACGGGCCATTACAGAGAAGCGCTTCAGTTTACAGAGTTGAAAGACTTAATCACCAGCTTCCACCCCAGCCCTGGTTTCTCCTATGCTGTGCGCTGGTTCCCTCATCAAAAGGATCAGGGAGGAGGCAGATCTGAGGAGTTCTTCACAGGGAAGACTCTTTAAAAGAAATTGCTTTGTGTCATAGTGCAGGGGGACTTCCTTTCATGTGGCAAATGCATCCTGGCAGCTCCCGCTTCACATGAGACAGATCACTAGCTTGGGGTGGGCGGGGGCCCGCGCTGGTACGGGGAAAACTTTCCAGTTCCTCCTCCAGGACAGCGCTGCCCATCACAGGGAGGTGGGCTGGGGTTTCTTTCAAAGGGCGAGCGTGGGGTTCTGAGAGGCTAATGAGTGGAGCATGGAGAAAAAGCAGTGGGTGCTCTTTGCTCGTAAGAGTGCTATAATCCTGTGTAGTTGACAACGTGTCTCTGCTTGGTAATTTCAGGGCAGGCCGCAGGGAGACAGAACATGGGGTGGGGAGCCGGGGGGAACGATGGGGAGGCGGGGAAAGGCAGGGGAGAAAAGAAGGGAAAAAAAAACCCACCAGCCCGTCTGGCATTAGTTCAGAAAGCTCTCCAACTCACACATCTGGTTCTTATATTTCAAAGTTAATTAGTCATATTGAGGCTGTCTGAAGATAAATTTATCATCCAGAAAAAACACAAACAGTTTGAAAAATGAAAGGAAGTGGGGTGACATGGCTTGACGTTTAAATAAATCATTTTAACATGATTAAAAAACTTGTCCTGTCTGACACCCAGCACTTGGGTACTTTGTAAAGACTTTTTGACAAAGACAAGTCCCTGTTTGGTATACAAAAGCCCTTGCCATTCAATTATTCAGAATAATCTTTGGCCAATTACTTTTCTGAGGAACTTCTTGGTGGAGGGAAGCGAGGGGAGCTGGCGGGGAGCAGCCACAGCTGGGCCCCACTTTCTGGGATGGTGGCAGGGAGCCTTGGGTAGCCAGTGATTATGTCGGTGGGGGAAAAAAAAACAACAACTCAGACATGAATCGGCTGGGGTAAGGAGGGTTTTTCTTTTGAGAGGAGTGAGCGTCAAGTGGATGATTAATCCAGGTTTCTCTGATGACTGTGGGGTTTGAGCAGGAAATCCTTGCCCGGCCCAAAGAGGAAAGATCCTCTTCAAATGTCTAGGCAGGGACTTCCAAGAACCAGATGCGTCCTGCTCCTTACGCCTCCCAGGGCTGCGCTGACAGTTTGAACTCTGTGATGACGGAATTAGGCATCAGGGCTCTCTCTGGCCTGGCTGTCAGGAGCTGTGGCCAGAGAGGGGTGCTCACCGTATACACAGGGGTGAGTCTGCTGTATTGGTTGGTTGTAGGAGCAGATGGAGGTGAGCTGGAATCTGGACAAGCCGAGACGCTCCATCGCCAAGCTCATTCTCCCCTCCCCCGCTGGCTGTGCCAGTGAACCCTGTGTACTTAGCAAAGGTCACTGGTTCCTGTTCCGTGTCATGATGGACAGCCCTTCCCAGCCCAGCTCAATCCTGGGGACCAGCATCTGGAGTGGCGGTGGCAGAGGCCTTGGGATCCCATATGGGTGTTTCTAAATGTGATGGGAGAGGGGAGGGGGCTTCCCACGGCCTCCCCCAAATCTGTCCTGGGTAAACTGGCTCTTGGGAGGTTTCTACACACCTTATCACTGGCCCTTCGGTCTGCGTGCTCTCTGCAGGACGGGAGTGATATAATGCAACATGAACGGTTGCTCCTATTAGCGATTTGGTCTCATCAGTTTTGTTAATGGGATAACAAGAGGTGCTGGTTATGGTGCAAAAGTCTCATCATGTTGGTAATTTTCACTGTAACATGTTAGCAATCTGTCACTATTTGTTTCCAGCAATACTGGCAAGAGTGTGCTTACATCAGGGGCTCTCATTTGCTCTCCACACTCCCAGACTGTTCTTTCTTTCTCTGGCTAGGTAGCCTCCCTTCTCCGATCTGTCTCTGTCTGTCTCGCTGAGCCTTTGTTTCTGTCTTTCCTCGTCTCTGATAACCCGTGACAGTGTTTGCATTCAATACAGACGCTGTCCCTGTGCAGCCCCTGCAAGCATAGACTTCCAGACCTGGAGGCCTCAAGCCAGCATCATCCCCACCTTGTCATGTGTCAGGTGGACAAATGGAGGCCCAGGGGAGGAGAAGGGAGTTGCCCAAAATATCACAGTCATTTTATCAGCGTCAGAGGGAGGCCCGGCCTGGGATCCTGGCTTTGGGGTTTCAAACCTTGGTACCTTTTACTGTGTGGTGAACAGGGTCACACGAAAAATTGGTCAGCTCCAGACACCGACTTTCTTGCATGTGGCAAACTTGTCCTGGTGAAGTTAAGGTCATGGAGAGGAGGGGGTCTCCTGTGCCCTCGTGATGGGTCTTTCTCAGCTGAATCAGGATGGAGCCTCTAACCAGGTGGTTTTCTGACATGAGTCACCCTACCAGCTGTGACGCTCCAGTCTCGGGGTCCTCGCTCCAGAATCAGGGAGGGGGAGGCTCTCTTGATGACTCCGGGCCATCAGTGGGGTGGGTGCAGCTTCTGGCTCCAGCCCTGGTCACCAGCTGTCCCACACAGAAGCCCGGGCTGTAAATAGCCTTCCCTATGCCAGGTGAGATGTTCCCGCCTGCCGCCAGGCCCTGCTGCGATTCTCGGAGACCTTCACCTTGCCCTTGTGCGTCAGCTGGGGTCGGGGCAAGGCTCATTCCTGCTGGAAGCATTCCTTTCTGCAGCTAGTGCCTTGAGGCGCGCAGGCTGAAGAAAGCCAGAAGCAACACCCTGTCTTGCTGAGATGCCAGATCTCGAGTCAGACGGCCTAGGGTTTGAATCTTTGCTGTGCCGCTTCTTAGCTGTGTGAGCTTCCCAGATCCAGGAACTGTCAGGGTCTGTTTCCTGTACTTGGAAAATAGGGATCCCTAGTAGTTTGCCCATAGGTCTGTAGTGAAAAGTGCTGGTGGCTCAGCTGGGGAAGAATCTGCCTGCAATGCAGGAAACATGGGTTTGATCCCTGGGTCGGGAAGATCCCCTGGAGAAGGGCATGGCAACCCACTCCAGTATTTTTGCCTGGAGAATCCCCATGGGCAGAGGAGCCTGGCCAGCTACAGTCCATGGGGTTGCAAAGCGACTAACAACTTTCACTTCACTGTAGTGAAGAGTAGAGAACCTGTATGTAAAAGGCCCAGAACCCCTCCGAGGCTCCTCCTAAGCCTGCCCCTCGCTCACAGTACAGGCACGGGGCATGCAGACTTCCCTTAATCATCTTTCAGATTCACTCGTTATCAGGCTCACAGTGTCTTGGATGTGTGAGGCTAAGCAGTGCTAGACCGTTGACGGAAGTGTTGTTTCCAGGGTCAAGGAGGCGTTCCAGGGCGGAGGGCTCTAGAGTATGAGTGAAGCGTCTGTGGAATGAAGGGGAGAACGCAGACCGCTGAGACAGCAGGGGTGTCGAGGTTCAGGGGAAAGAATTAATATCTGGGTTTCTGTGGCAGGGGAAGGAGAAAAGGAAAACCAACGCCCTTGCTTGGGTGCTAGTGAGAGCTACTGGGTTGTGACTATTCAGACCTTCCCACGGATCAGGCAAAGCTTCCTTGATTGCCTTTAAGGAAACTGCCAGCCAACTCTGAAATCTCAGAACAGTCTCATATGTCCCGCTGAATCATAAACACTGTTCAGAAGGGGAACTTGGCAGCGGTATCCTGTGAAGGGGCTGTGGGCTCCTCTGAGGGGCGCCTGCCAGGCCTGCAGGGGATCAGAACCCAGGCCCCCCCCACCCCTCCTTCTGCTGTCCTTAAGATGCTCTGGCTATGCGGTCTGCCCACCCGCCTGCCTGGCTGGTGCTTCCTTAGGAGTTAACAGACTGCGCGTGTGTGCCTGCGCGCATGTGCGTGCGTGCGTGCGTGTGTGTGTGTGTACTTTGGTGAGCGTGCATTTGCCTTTTCTTTGATCCAGGTCTCTACTCAGAAAATAGGCGGGTCAGGGAAGTCATAGTGGGATCTGTTTATAAAACATGAGGTCTGGGACTTCCCTGGTGGTCCAGTGGCTGAGAATCCGCCTGCCAATGCAGGGGACGTGGGTTCGATCTCTGGTCCAGGAAGATCCCACATGCCTTAAGGCAGCTAAACGCTTGGGCCACAGCTACTGAGCCTTCGCACTAGAACCTGTGCTCTGCAATGAGAGAAGCCACCACAATGAGAAGCCGTTGTATTGCAACTAGAGAGTAGCCCCCGCTGGCTGCAACTAGAGAAAGCCCATGTGCAGCAACAAAGACCCAGCACAGCCAAAAATATATAAACTAAAATAAAGACAAACATATTAAAAAAGTGAGGTCTGGGCAGCTAGGCCCCGCAGACCTGTCCCTCTCTGCTGGGCACGTGGCCTCCTGGGGTTTTGCTTTCTTTCAGTAGCTCTAACTTCAGTTCAGTTCAGTTCAATCGCTCAGTCATGTCTGACTCTTTGCGACCCCATGGATGGCAGCATGCCAGGCTTCCCTGTCCATCACCAACTTCCGGAGCCTACTAAAACTCATGTCCATCAAGTAGCTGATGCCATCCAATCATCTCATCTTCTGTTGTCCCCTTCTCCTCCTGCCTTCAATCTTTCCTAGCATTGGGGTCTTTTCCAGTGAATCAGTTCCTCACATCAGGTGGCCAAAGTATTGGAGTTTCAGCCTTACCATCAGTCCTTCCAATAAATATTTAGGACTGATTTCCTTTAGGATGGACTGGTTGGATCTCCTTGCAGTCCAAGGGACTCTCAAGAGTCTGCTCCAACACCACAGTTCAAAAGCATCAGTTATTTGGCGCTCAGCTTTCTTTATAGTCCAACTCTCACATCCATACATGACTACTGGAAAATCCATAGCTTTGACTAGACAGCCCTTTGTTGGCAAAGTAATGTCTCTGCTTTTTAATATGCTGTCTAGGTTGGACATAACTTCTCTTCCAAGGAGCAAGTGTCTTTTGATTTCATGGCTGCAGTCACCATCTGCTCTGACTGGACCAGCTCATACTCACGCAGGCAGTCAAGTTGTACCGCTCCTTGGAGGAGCAGAGCCGGCTGTGCTTCTCTGTCCTTACTCTGCCTTTTGTTTTCCTTCTTAGCTCAAGTCAGAGCAGTCACTAGCTTGTGATGTACCTGGGTGCCCTCTGGAGGGTTTAAGCCAGGCGAGGGCAGGGCGTTTGCCATCCCAGCGGCCTCCATCTTCCTGGCTGGGACATCTGGGCTCTGAGGCCACAGGTGCTCGGCGTACCTGTTGAGTGAGTGGAGGAAGCCGCTGAGCGGGGCTGTTAATGACTTCCTCTATCTGCCTCCCAGGGTTTTCGTCAGGGTCAGATGGTGGTGGCTGCAAAAGTAATTTGCAAAAGTGGAGAGAAATGTGCCAAGTGTGAGCCGTTAACATCCCTCTCAGGTGGGAGGTGGATGGCATTCTTTTGCCAGAATCTCTCAGCAGCTTCGAGCTGAGCCTGGTGGACACTGGCCGCTTTCCAAGGACCTCATTCCCACCTATGCTGGGGTCCTTGAAGCGAGACCTCAGATCACAGAGCAGTCCGGCTGGGCCTTACTTGTTGGTTCAGCGCCTGCTGTGTGGCTGTGTTTCAGGGGTGTGCTGGGTATCACTCTGTCCCTGCCTTCAGAAAAACTCACGAAGTAGGGGCGAGGCTGACTTACAAACCAACAAATCCTCACACGGGGCCCCGTGCTTGCAGCCCAGGCCAGTTTAGGTACCCGGGTCAGTGGTGGGGGGGAAGCAGTGATTAACCCAAGGAGATGGGGAGATGATGGCGGGACCCCTTGAATGATGAGCCCCAGCCTCTGGAAACTTAGACCTTGAGCCCTTGTGTCTTGGCTCTCACCTCTCCCTGCCCCAGCTCTGCCCAGAGATTTTAGACAGTTTTTCTTGATCACCCTCAGGGTGAACTTTTTGTTGTTGTTGCTACATAGTAGGTCCTTGTTGGTTTTCTCTTTTTAATGTAGCAGTGTGTACGTGGCCATCCCAAACTCCCTAACTATTATTTCCCCCCATCCCTCCCTGCTGGCAACCACAAGTTAGATATCTAAGTCTGTGAGTCTGTTTCTGTTTTGTAAGCAAGTTTATTTGTACTGTTTATTTTTGGTTCAGTTCAGTTCAGTCACTCAGTTGTGTCCGACTCTTTGTGACCCCATGAATTGCAGCACGCTACGCCTTCCTGTCCATCATCAACTCCCGGAGTTCACTCAGACTCATGTCCATTGAGTTGGTGATGCCATCCAGCCATCTCATCTTCTGTCGTCCCCTTCTCCTCCTGCCCCCAATCCCTCCCAGTATCGGAGTCTTTTCCAGTGAGTCAACTCCTTGCTTGAGGTGGCCAAAGTACTGGAGTTTCAGCTTTAGCATCATTCCTTCCAAAGAACACCCAGGGCTGATCTCTTCTAGAATGGACTGGTTGGATCTCCTTGCAGCCCAAGGGACTCTCAAGAGTCTTCTCCAACACCACAGTTCAAAAGCATCAATTCTTCAGCACTCAGCTTTCTTCACAGTCCAACTCTCACATCCATACATGACCAATGGAAAAACCATAGCTTTGACTAGCCAGACCTTTGTTGCCAAAGTAATGTCTCTGCTTTTGAATATGCTATCTAGGTTGGTCATAATTTTCCTTCCAAGGAGTAAGTGTCTTTTAATTTCATGGCTGCAATCACCATCTACAGTGATTTTGGAGCCCCCAAAACTGTTCCTTTTCAGAATCTACGTATAAGAAATGTCATACAATGTGTCTTCTCTGTCTGTCTTACTTCATTCAGTATGACAGTCTCTAGGTCCATCCATGTTGCTGCAAATGGCTTTATTTCATTCTTTTTTAGCAGCTGAGTAATACTCTACACCACATCGTCTTTATCCATTCCTCTGTTGAGGGACATTTAGGTTTCTTCCAGGTCTTGGCTATTGTGAACAGAGCATGAATGTTTAATCCCATAGATACAATGTGTATCTGTTTATCATTGTAACATCTTACATGTTTTACATGCTAAGGACTCTGCTGGGAACTCCAGCTATCACCACTGGCATTTCCATCTTTTCAGCTCATTCTGCCAACCCCAGTCAGCTTCTCCTACATGTCCCAGTGGCTTGATACGTCTTCCCTTCTGCTGACAGTCACCAAACATACAGCCCTGGGACACACACAGGCCAGAACTCAGCTTGCCAGGGTCCTTCCTGCGAGCCTGGTGGCTGGTCTCTAGGTTTTAAAGATGCTCCTGGCTCTCTCACCTCCTTTTCTGTGAGGGCATTTGGGAAACTTCACCCATCACCACCCTGCCACCTCCCCATCATCCTTCTGGGTGGCCCCGACATGTCAGAATGCTCTTACCTTCTGCCAAGTCGACGTGGCCCCAACCCAAGCATGTCACGTAGGGTTGGGACTCCGCTGTTTCCTCTTGGTCATGTCTTCTGGATCCCATTCCTCATCTTCCCATTTTGGCATCACTGGCAGCCCAGGCTGCCCAACTGGGTGCTGATTGCTGGAGAGATGCCAGGCTGGGCTGTGTGCTTCTGTCTGTGCCTCTGGTCTCGAGATTGTCAGCCTTCAGAGGGCAGGTACTGCTTCCCGTTATTTTCTGAGCCTTCCTCCACCTGAAGCAGTAATCCTTGCACACTTGTTGGTTGATTGGCCTATTTTTCCCTTCCTGATACAAATAGGAAAAGCAGGAATTGTTCCTTTTATAACATGGAATACAGGACACCAAGTAAGGACTTAAAACCTGTTCGTTGAATGAATTTGCTGTTGTTTAGTCACTAAGTTGTGTCCAGCTCTTTGTGACCCTGTGGACTGCAGCATGCCAGTCTCCTCTGTCCTCCACTGTCTCCTGGAGTTGGTGATGCTATCTAACTATCTCATCCTCTGCCACCCCCTTCTTCTTTTGCCTTCAGTCTTTCCCAGCATCAGAGTCTTTTCCAGCGAGTCGGCTCACTGACCATCAAATAGTCAAAGTATTGGAGCTTCAGCTTCAGCATCAGTCCTTCCAGTGAATCTTCAGTGTTGATTTCCTTTAGGATGGACTTGTTTGATCTCCTTGCAGTCCAAGGAACTCTTAAGAGTTCCTTGAGAGTCTTCTCCAACACCACAGTTCAAAAGCATCAATTCTTCAGCGTTCAACCTTCTTTATGGTACAACCCTCACATCCATATATGACTACGGGAAAAATCATAGCGTTCACTATATGAACCTTTGATGGCAAATTGATGCCACTGGTTTTTAATCCACTGTCTAGGTTTGTCATGGGTTTTCTTCCAAGGAGCAAGCATCTTTTAATTTCTTGGCCAGAGTCACAGTCTGCAGTCATTTTGGAGCCCAAGAAAATAAAACATGTCACTGCTTCCACTTTTCCCCCTTTCTGTTTGCCATAAAGTGATGGGATTGGATCCCATGACCTTAGTTTTTTGAATGCTGAATGAATGAGAGAGTGTTTTTGTTTCTTTTGGCATCATTTAGACAACGTGACACCCTCAAATCCCAGCATCCTGGAGCTTGACTTTGAGCAGCAAGTCTTGAATCCATCAGTGGCCTGTCGAAGTCACAATTTCTCAGGAGCCGAGCAGGGTACTGGCCAGATGTCGCAATTCTGTCCCATGACTGATTTTCTCTTGGAGGAAGAGCTATCACATTTCAGCTCCATCATGAAACCGATTGTCACAAAGCTGTGCCTTCTAAATTCTGCCTTGGAAGCCCTCAGTAATGCTCCTTTCGGGGGCTCTTTTCAGAGCCACCTTTGGTTGGGTTGGATTAGCAGAGACATTTAGACATTCTGCTTTGCAAATTGCAGAGAAATTACATCCCTGTCATATTTGAACACTCTGAAATAGGAAAGAATTACTTTATTGAGTGTCCCCCCCTTCAAATGTTTGAATCTAACGAAATGTTTTCAAGCAATTTCTCACCACTGGATTTGGTGAAACTCACTTCAAGTGTCTTTCCAGAACCTTTCATAGGAAAGTAATTGTGTAATTAGCTATAAATTAGTAAAAAATTATGCTAATTACTTCCAGGTGTGACATATTTTGTGCTTAAAAACAAGTAAGAGAAATAAAGGAGCTGTCACTGTGGCTCCCAAGTGAAGGTTGGCCCAGGCAGCTTGGCAGGCTGATGTGCACATTTACTTAATATTATTTTTTTTAATTATGTAATTTCTGAATAAGTACAAACAGACCCAAGAACAAAAGTACAACACACAAAACCCAGGGGTGGTTCTTTTGTGTGTGTGTGTGTGTGTGTGTGTGTGTGTGTGTGTATGCACTTAATTAGAAGAAAGCTCAGCAGAGGAGTTTTCAGGACTTTTCAAACTTTTAATGGGAGGGACCAGAGTGGTGGGATGGGGCATGTCGAGGTTGGAGAGGTCGCTGGAATTCCTGGGGTCTTAAAGCCAGAAGCGGTCCCATGGCCTCTGGGGGTTTGGCCTCATCACACCCCGTGCATCTGTTCAGTTCTGGTTATCAAGGTGAGTGCACCGTGGCCGAGACAAGGCATCTGCCACGTGCTGATGGCATTGTCTTCGCCTGCATACAGCCCTCTTCTAAAAAAATTGAAGTCACACTGGTTTATCATATTATGTAAGTTTCATGAGTACAACATTGTATTTTGACTTCTGTGTGTGATACACTGTGCTCGCCATCAAAAATTTAGTTTCTAGCCGTTGCAGTCCAGTTGCTCCTATCACCCGTTTTGCCCTTCCCCACCCCCTTTCCCTTTGTAATCGCTAGTCTGTTCTCTGTGGTTGCGTTTTTTTTTTTTTTAATATTCCACGTAGGGGTGAAATCCTATGGTATTCGTCTTTCTATGTCTGACTTATTTCACTTAGCCTAATACCCTCAGGCTCTATCCATGTTGTCGCAAATGGCAAGCATTCATCTTTTTTATGGCTGAGTAGTATTCCATTGTATATATGTATATCTTCATCCATTCATCTGTCAGTGGGCACTGGAATTGCTTGCACATCTTGGCTATAATAAATAATCCTGTGATATATCTTATCAAATTAATGTTCTCATAGTCTTTGGATACACATTCAAACATGGAACAGCTGGATCATATGGTAGTTCTAACTTTAGTTGTCTGAACCGTCTCAACATTATTTTCCATCACGGCTGCTTCACTTTACATCCTATGAGCAGAGTGCCTTCAGCGTGCATTCTTTACGTGACACAGTGCTTTACTATATGGGTTTTTCTTGTGTCTTTCTCCCCACAATCCTGTGAAGTGTGTAGGACAGGTTTTCATAGAGTACATGAAAGTATGAAGGACCACAATCTCCTGGGAAGAAGTAAAAAGAGAAAGAAGGAGAAGGTGGAAAATTGTTCCTTCCTCTTTTTCTCCCACCCTTTCCTCCTTCTCTTTCTTTTTAAATCCATTCAACTGTGACTGATACCACTCTACTCTGCACCCACTAGCAATGGTGGTGAGGCATAAACCAGTCAATCAGTTCATCTGTCAGTCAAACCTGCTGGGTCCTGTTGTTAGGTGCTGGGCACCCAGAGACCAGTGTCAAGTCAGAGCTGACTGTTGAAGGAGGCAGATGTGAGGAACACGTTGATGGAGTCCAGGCAGTGTGCTAAGTATGATGGCCCCAGGTCTTGGGTTTTCGAGGGAGAAAGCAGCTTTCACATGTTCCGTCTCATCGTCTTCCCTTAAGTACATTTGTACTTGTGGTACGCTATGTCCCCCACTTCGGTTTGAAGGTTGTGGTACCCAGGGCTGTGATAGAGGAATGTAGAAAGTGCTGTAGCCGGATGTAGGCTAATCCAACCAGAGTGGGTTGAGTCTCTCCAGCAGGACAGCTGGAATCCCAGAGGAAGGCAGAAGACACTGAAGTCCAGCGTGGGGAGAGGATGTCTTGTGGGCAGAGCTGGGGTCTCTCTGACTGGGGCTCTCTTTTTCTTGGATGTGCATGGCTCTCAGGTGGCTTCCAGGTAGAGCCCATGCATCTGGCAGGAAGATGCTTCCTGGGACAGTGCCTTCTTCCCAGGAGCTCCATCTTGCTCTTTGATTCTTCCTGGCTGCTTTCCTTGTAGAACCAAGCATGGGGGCAATCTGCTTTCTCATGACCCAGGAGATCAAGTCTAGTCCTTTGGCTGGAATGCAAACCCTCTGCAGCTAGCCTTGCCGGAGGAATCTGGTCCCATTTCCTGCACCTCCCCGCTGGGCATGCCCTCCTGCTCCAAGGGCCACTCTCCTTGGCATTTCCCACAAACCAGGCACAACTGTCCCTTTGCTGTCTTACAGCATCTCTTTCTAAGACACCAGCTTCTCCTCATTCCCTCCCCAAGGACAGTTGAGGTTCCAGCTCCTGTCAAGGCCCATCCTGCAGACCTTCACTGCACATGTGAGCTCTCAGAGCTCTTTATCTCCATCAACCTTACTTGGCCACATGGCTGTGGCTCTTTTGGAGGGCAAGAGACTGAAGGAGACTCAGCCTGTTTTAATGTCTAAAAAAGTTTTTAAGATTTTTTTTTTGGTAGTTGTGGTGCACAGGCTATTCCTATTGTGGCATGTGGGCTTAGCTGCCCTGTGGCATGTGGGATCTTAGTTCCTGGGCCAGGCATCGAACCCACACTTCTGCTTTGGAAGGTGGATTCTTAACCACTAAACCACCAGGGAAGTCCTCTCAAACCTTTTTTTTGTAATACCCTAAAGCTATGCGCTTGAAGTTTTGGTCATAGGGAGTTGCTTGAGATGCTTTTTGTAGGAAGAAAGTGGAATGATGTGGACAACCTTGACCATCCTCCTGGGTTTGTTTTGTGGGCAGGTTGCTTAAGTGTTCAACTCCCAGGTTGACCTGACTCCTGGACTAGAAAGGGCTCTGATCTTATATCCCCCAGGGAGTGTCTGCAGCGTCACCAAAGCCCTGTTAACTCCAACCAGTGTTTTCCACTCTCTGGTCAAATGAAAGATCTTTCCATGCCTGCTCTCCAGGCCAACACCGCTTGAGATAACTCTCGGAAGAGAGAGTTTGAAAGAGGCCAACACATTCCAAGAATGCTTTGGTCAGTGGGTCTTTGTAGGGGTGGTCAAGACCGGCTGCATAATTTGCAGGATCCAGGGCAAAAAAATGGGGGCTCCGTGTTCAATAATGATGAAGAATTTCAAGCTGGTGATGAGCAGAACTTTAAACTTACACGAGCCTTTCTGATTCGGGAGAGGGCGGGGGCTGCAGCTGGGCAGGTTGCTGTCTGTGAACTTGGCTCTGATGGCTCTGTGCTGGGTGTGCGTTGGCTGGTGCAGATGGTGTTGGTGTTGGTGTGTGTTAATTTCTTCAGTTCCCAAGTTAGATAATAGTGTTTACTATCTTCTGGGCTTCTCTCGTGGCTCACATGGTGAAGAATCTGCCTGCAATGCGGGAGACCCGGGTTTGGCCCCCGGGTCTGGAAGATCCCATGGAGAAGGAAATAACAACCCACTCCTATATTCTTGCCTGGACGGTTCCATGGACAGAGGAGCCTGGTGGGTGACAGTCCATAGTGTGGCAAGGAGTCGGACACGACTGAATGACGAATACTTTCACTTTCAACTTTCTTTTACTGACATATGTAAGTTATGTTTGCATAGCAGCTTCCTTTGGTCATCTTTGAACTGTGTGGATTGTTTTATAACCACACCTGATGGACCAAGGAGCTGAGGTTTGGTTATCCAAGATTGCTCAGCTAATAAGCAGTCGAATTAGAATTCAAACTCAGAGTTTCTTTTTCCAAAGTCTATATTCTTATCCTCATGATTTAATGTAATTATATCAGCCCATTAAGTTAATGATTATTTCCTCTGGCCCAGGGGTGCTCTTAAGGGAGTGAATTTCTGTTGATGGAGGGAGGGTTGACTTGTGCTGGGGACCGGGAGGCAGTGGTTGGAGATGGAGAGAGAGGAAAGGGAGGCAGTGAGTGAAGAACTAAGTTTAGGAAATCAGGGGAGGCTCACGGCTGAAGGCTTCCTGGGTCATTTCACTGCTTTTTCATCTCCTTGGGTCTCTGGACAGCCATCAGAAAGGCTATCTGTGATTTTAATCAACAAACCAATGAACCGATATTTACTTGGGGATTTCGAGGCTGACACAGTAGACTCATTGCTGGCAGGTCCTTGATGCTGGGGTCATTTTCCTTGGATGCACCATCCCAGCCCTTGGGTTTGGAATTGCTGAAGTGGCTGATGTTCTTTGCAGAGCCCATGAGCACAGGGTGGTTTTCATCACACTGTCCCGTCAACGTGGAAGGGGAGAGAGTGGGGTCAGTGTTGGGGTGGGACCACCGCCTCTGATAACTCAGCCTCGCCCATGGGAGGTACCAGTCAATGACTTAGTTTCCTTTTGTCAGTTTCTAGCCTGGTCTTTAAATCATGCTTTGACATTCTTTGCACCAACAACCATCTCAGCAAGCCTATGCAGTGGTGATGTGGTGGTGGTGGGGTTTGTAGCCCCATCCCCTCATTTTATGAATGAGGAAAGTTGGGCTCAAAGAGAGACTGGCATATCCTCCCTACAAAGTCCTCCCTACAAAGTCCTGAAGCCAGAATTAGATCTGTGGGTGCTGATATCAGAGCCCAACATCTTTGACTTTTTCTCAGGTGCCTCAGCTCTTGAAGAAAGGACCAGGTAAGGGGTCAGCATGACTTACACAGGCAGTTGCAGGCTCCAACGGAGGACCTCAAATTCTGAGACCCTTGGCTCCTGGAGGGCAGGTCTTTTGGTTTCTGGTTCTCAGTACTCCTCTGGAGGATTTCTCTCCAACAGGTGTAACTGAGTGACCTGCAGAAGTGCTATTAAAATCTTTAAGACAGGGTCCTCAAAAGCAACCCAAATAATTCGGAAATCTCCCTTTCCTCACCCCCTCTTTACCAGTAGCTATTGTTAATAATTTCGTGTGTCTTCTAGGCATTTCAAGCATGGATAAGCTTACATGTATGCATACATTATACACAAAATGCTTTAGAGCATAAGCAGGATTGCTTATGAAATACATTTTATGGAGATGCCTTCATGTTAGTATCCATAGTCCTGCCTCATTCTTTTTAATGCATGCCTCGAATTAATATTTCATTTTATGGGTAAACCAGTCTATTTAACCTGTTACTGATTGACGGATGCTTAGATTGATTTCAGCTTTTTTCTGTTATGTGCTTCTGTGAGCATCCTTATATAGTTGGGTACATTCATAAAAATGAAACTTCTGGCCTACAGAATTTGTGCATTTACAATTGTTTTGAAAAATATTTATTTATTTGGCTGTGGTGGGTCTTAGTTGGGGCATGTGGGATCTAGTTCCTCAACTTGGGATCAAACCCCCTGCACTGGGAAGGCCAAATGTGTCACTGGACCAGCAGGGAAGTCCTGAATTCACAGTTTTGATCTGCACTGCCACACAGCTCTCCAGAGTGGTTGTCCCCTTTACAACATCAATCTAAACATCGTTTTTGTTTTTGCATGAGCTCAGTAAGTACTGTGGAGATTGGCCCTGAGGGTTTGTTCAGCTATTATTGTGATTCTGCTCTCCTCTCTACTACTCAGGGGTAAGTCCATCCCATTCTAGGGTGTTTGATTGAAATCCCATTCCTGCTCTCACTGGCTGGGGGATGGTGGGGAGCTCTTGATGCCATCTGCTCCATTCCTCTTGGAGACAACATGACTTCTTATTGAAGAATGGAGTCAGGGACGTCGTGAGTATCTGTTGAACTTGTTGCTTGAAATCTGGCACAAGAGAGATGTTCAAAGCAGGCTGTCATTGTCCTCCACAAGCGTGGTCAGCTCCGGCCACCCAGCCCTAAAGAGGCAGTATGCGTGATTTGCTAAAGGACTCAGAGGGGAAACCAGAGAATGGCTGTTAACGGTCTCTCTGCAGGGGTAGTATTAACACACTTTCCTTGTAGACGGTATGTCTCTTCAGGGCAGTGCCTTTGTTTTCTATTAATACTTCTTTGTATCCTCACAAGCATTGAGCCCAGAGTCTGGGACACAGCAGATGGAGTTGAGACGTTTGGGGTGGTGGGTGAACGACAGTCATGACCGGGGGCTGTGCTTGCCAGGAGGAGACTTTGTGGAGGCAGAACGTCCCATCCATTAGACCATAAATGCTTCTTCTCACTTTTCCTATTTAGCGATTTCAGAAAGGAGTGTCAATGGGAGTTGGAGGAAGGGAGAAAAAGCAAGCCAAAGACCAGTGTCGGCTCAGAAAATGCCTTTTAGACATTGTCCTTGGGACACACTTGTGAGGCTGGGAGGAGGGAGTCGGGATGCTGTTTGGGAAGACGTGTTGGTAATTTAAACTGGGGGTGGAGGAGGTGCTTTGGTCCCCAAGGGGCCTCCCTGGACGTGCTGCTGGGAGAGTCCTCTCTCCGGTCCGGTGCCGGACGGCCGCTGCCTTCCTTGCCCTGTGACTTTCCACCTACTCTCTGGGACTTTCCTAGCTCTATTTTTGGAAAGGGCCTTGTGCCTCATTCCCTCCCCACATTGCCCATCCACTCCTGAGCCACCTAGTGCCAAGGACGCTATCTGAAAGCCTGGATCCCAGAAGTCGAGGGCTGTCAATCAGATCTCAGAGCTGGCTGGCCCGGTGCGGTGCGGGAGGAGGGGGAGAAGGGCAGTGCCCTGGGCTGTGGGGTGGGGTTGTGTTGGGGCCAGGGGCCCGGAGTCCTAATTCCAGGGCTTGGATCTCTCTGCGCCTCAGCCTCCCTTCTGTTAAATGCGATTCAACTTGCCCTTGTCTCGTTGTGAGGGAGCTCCAAGGGCAGTGCAGATGCTTGACCCCAGAGCAAGAGGAATCACAGGGAGGAAATTCCTCTGTCGGTAATTCAAGAAGGTGGTATTGCATATATGGCTCTCCCGGGTCCTTGGGGATTGAGAAGACGTGCCCAGTGTACAATCTTCCACAGGGAGGCTGGAGCCTCTGCCTGCCTGTGTCTAGCTCAATCCCAGAGGGCTAAGTCTGAATTCCTCCTCTGCCTCTACTGGCTACATGATCTTTTTTTTTTTTTAAACTATTTTTTAATGTATTACAAATTCTTTTTGATGTAGACCATTTGGAAAGTCTTTATTGAGTTTCTTACCATACAGTTTCTCTTTTATGTGGTGATTTTTTTGGCCATGAGGCATGTGGGATCTTAACTCCCTGACCAGGGATCGAACTTGCAGCCCCTACATTGGAAAGTAATGTCCTAACCATGGGACCATGAGAGAAGTCCCTAGCTGCAGATTTTGAGCTTCACCTGTCTGGGCCAGATTTCCTCATAGATAAAATGGAAATAACGTTAGTACCCTCTTAGGTTGTGAGAGGATTCAATATTATTATCTTTGCACATGAAAATTGGATTTCAGGGAAACAGATGTTTCTTGGCCTTCAGTCAAGTAGCCTATAGACTCATTTGCCGTAGACTGTGCTATATGCTATAGTATGCTATAGTATGCTATAGTATGTTATACTATATTTGCTACAAACAATAAACTATGCTACAACATGCTATACAGTGTGGAAACCCCTTTGCTGGCAGTGGGGAAGCTTCAGGAAAGGAAAGGTCTTTTTGGATAGCAGGAGGGTGTTTTTCCAAACTGCATTCCATGTGTTCAGGTCACTGCATTCCACCCTATGGCGTCAACACCATTCAATGAGCTTTGATTCAGCGCTTGGTGTGCCGAGTGAGGAAATCCAGTGACTTTCTCTGATTCAGCCTGAATCCAAGGGTAAAAGACAGTAATAGAAAAAGCAAATCAGAATCAAAGCCCTGCTGAAGACTTTCTAAAGAAAAGCGTAATAATCTCTGAGCTCTGGCTTCTTACCCAGCCCGTGTCTGGGCATGGACCACAAGCCTGGGTCTGGAGTTGAAAGAGAAGCCTCGTCTCTTAGCAACATGTTTATGTTGGTTTGGCTTTGAGATAAAAGTTAGGACATGGTTTCCACTCCTGGGCAGCTGGGCCCTGGACACTGAAGAGAGATGAGGTTAATTGTTCCCTTCTTTAAGTTGGCTAGGGTCCTTTTACTTCTACCTCAGCTCTGCTAAAAAAAAAAAAAAAGATATAGGCTTATGCATGTGTTGCACGCACACACACACTCACACACACACTCACACATGGATCCAGAGAAGCACAAATTAGCAAATTTCCTAACCAAGTCCTGGCTGTAGGTCTGTCTTGAAGCAGTGAAGACCCCTGTGGCTTGAATGTCAGTGTCAGCACACCAAGTGTTGATTGAGTTTTGGTCCCAGCAGTAAAAAGCATGTGTGAAATTCAAATATAGAATTTCAAACCCTTGAGCACTTCCTGAGAGTCTCAATGGCTTTAATAAAGGAAGGGCATCTCTTTGATGGCAAATGATTATCCCTCACCATGCAAGCACAAATTGGATCATAATTAATGAATTTGATATACATTCTTCCTTGCCATGGATAGGAGCTGGCATTTTGTTTCCATTTATCTCCATCACTTTATATTCCCATCTGCAAGAGGGGAGGTGGCCACATTCAAATGAAAGGTTATATATTGGTGAGTTCTGCAGCCTAGCGACTGGTTTGAAGGAGTTCATTTCTCTTTTCCTGCTTTCTTCCTCTCTTTCTCCCTCACCCACTATTAGGACCATTTTGCAAATTTGGAAACACGTGATGGTTTCCTAGAGCTGCTCTGTTGTTGGTGGTCAGCCACTAAGTTCTGTTCCACTCTTTGTGACTCCATGGACTGCAGCATGTCAGGCTCCCCTGTCCTTCACTATCTCCTGGAGTTTGCTCAGATTCATGTCCATTGAGTCGGTGATACGATGTAGCTATCTCATCCTCTGTCACCCCCTTCTCCTCCTGCCCTCAGTCTTTCCCAGCATCAGAGTCTTTTCCAACAAGTCAGCTCCTCACATCAGGTGGCCAAAGTATTGGAGCTTCAGCTTCAGCATCAGTCCTTCCAATGAATATTCAGGGTTGAATGTTGCTTCATGTGGTTTAAATGCCAGAGTCTGTGGTACAAGGTGGAGAGGATCTTTGATATGTCCAAGTATGTTCACATCGTTCTTTATTCTTGGTCTCTCCCTCTGTGGCATTGTCTCTGTTTTCTTCTCTCCTATGAGACATCATAGGGGTGCCAGTAGTTGAACTGATGCCTAAAGAGGGCATTATGAACGTGTACTAAGTCTTTCCAGTGCTTAGATGTTGGGAGAGACACTATAGAAATTGATTCCTGTCCCGCCCTCATTTAGCGAAGGTTCTTCGAGTACGCACCCTCATTAGTCACGATCCTCAATACTGCTAAGTCACTTCAATTGTGTCCAACTCTGTGCGACCCCATAGACAGCAGCCCAAGAGGCTCCCCCGTCCCTGGGATTCTCCAAGCAAGAACACTGGAGTGGGTTGCCATTGCCTTCTCCATTATCAATACTAGGACTAGGAAAACCAATAAGATACAGTCCCTGCTTTTTAGGAGTTTATTTATTTATTTTGGCTGTTCTATTTGACATGTGGGATTTTAGTTTCCTGACCAGGGATCAAGCCTGTGCCTCTTGCAGTGGAAGTGTGGAGTCTTAACCACTGGGCCACCAGGGTAGTCCCTACCTAGCCTCATTTACCATTCTGTATCCTCAGTTCAGTTCAGACGCTCAGTTGTGTCCGACTCTTTGCACCCTCATAGACTGCAGCATGCCTGTATTCTCACCCCATACTTTGTCAGTAGAGTCCGCTTTCTTTCCTCCCTGCCTCACACTAACTTTGAGGTATCATATCCCCTATGATGTGCTTGTTTCCAGGATGGGCATGTGTGATCCTGCTCAGCCTTCTCTGGATATGGCCAAAGCCAGGGAGAGCATGTTTCTCTCTGGACAATGCCTCTAAACAAAATGTTAGTGTCCCTTCAAAATTCATATGTTGAAACCTTCACCCCTGAGATGATGGCATTAGGAGGTGGGGCCTTTGGGGGGTGATTAGGACATGACTGTAGAACCCTCATGATTAAGATCAGTGCCCTTATAAAGAGACCCCTCCTGCCATGTGAGGACAGAGTGAGAAGACAGTGGTCCACGAACCAGTAAGTGAACCCTCAGTGGACACTGAATCTGTGAGCACCTTGACCTTGGACTTCCCAACCTTGAAGACAGTGAGCAGCTTCTCTTATTTATGAGCCACCCAGGCTCTGGTCTGTCATAGGTGCTGAAAGGACAGATGCAAGGAGAAGATAAAGGGCAGCGATGCTTCCTGCGGGTACCGAGTCAACAGTGGCTGCACAAGGGTATCGACTTCTGGCCCAGGGATGGGGCAGGGAGGAGTCAGGGCCTCCAGGCTGTCCCACCCCAGGGGGCAGAGTTCACATCACCATGTATGTGGAAGGCATCCTTGCTTTAGGAGGAGCGTGGATGGGTGGGTTTCCTCCAGCCATGTGAGGTCTCAAAGCCAGCACCACTCAGCTGTTCAGGAAGACAAAGGGTTAGCCTCAGAGGGGCTGGGTGTTCCCCAGGGAAGGGAGAGTGGCCAGAGGGAGATTTCCTAACTCAGATCATGGAATAGGTAGTAGTTATGAAGATGTGGGCAGTTACGGAGGGCTTGGGTGTCTGTAGGTGGCCTGGCCGTGTGAGTTTGGTGCGTGCGCCTGGAGGGAGGCCAGAGCGGCAGAAGGCAGTCAAGGGACTTAGCTGTGAAGGCTGAAGCCTGCCATCTCATTATCCGGGATGGCTTGGGGCAGGACTGAATCTGGGAGGCACTTTCAGAATCTCAGTCCAGGGCCCTTTTCTTAGAGACAAAAGCCAAGGAGGAGGCTGTGGGTGTGTAGGTGGTCGGCCCAGGGAATTCAGTGGTGATTCAGTTCAGAGAGACCCATCAGATTTTTCATTCTGAGCAGGACCCTGTGTCCATTTCCTGCGATTCCCAAATGACCCAACACTCGGGTGTCTCCAGGGACAAGTGGGAGGGCCCTCCACGGCAAATCCCTTCACGGTATCCCCAGCGATCAGGGATGAGGAAGGTGGATGTGGTCACCTCTGGCCCCAGGCCACCTCCAGGGTGGATGGAGTCGGGGGCTGTGCCCTCCCTGGGCTGCGGGAGCTGCTTACCTCCTGGTGCTGGGGTTGTGTGACAGGCTGGGAACAGCAGACTCGGGGGCAGCGCCGGCAGGCAGGGCTGGGGTGGCGTGTCTGGCGACCGTGACAGGCCGGGAACCTGCCTGCCAGGCTGCCTGTTAATTGGGGCGGTGAGGGGTGAATCAGGAGAGATTCCCCGGGTGGGCTCTGAGCTTGCAGGCTTCATCAGAGCCCAGGCTGTGCCAGCTGCTTGTCACCGCCCCCTACAAGCAGGGCCTGGCTGCTGGCTTCATGTTTGGACTTCTTACTAAAAAATATTTCCCCCAAGAAAGGAAGGGTGGAAGAAGGCAGCTTGTAATTGGGCTTGGGAAGGTGAGCTTGTCAGAGGAGGTGGAAGCTGGGGGTGGAGCCCTGGGGGAAAAGTGACAGTTAGCATAACTGTGTTCCAAGGAGAGAGAAAGGGGCTTTAGTCCTTTCCTAGGGCCCTTCCTAGGCAGGGGGACAGCTCCCAGGAATGGGGTCTCTGGGTACAGCCTGGGGCCCTGGCTCTGCCCAGGGTGGGGGCAATCAGATTCCCACAGATGCTACCTCTGGCCCAGATGGTAGATTCTAGAAGAAAGCAGGAGCCGTAAGCAAACAAGCATGCATCGAGGTCTTCCCCACTCACCTCGCTACACACACACACACACACACACACACACACACATGCACACACACACAGGCACACAGACCACTGTCAGAATCCTCGTAGAGCATTGCCAAAGGGGTCCCACCCATCACAGCTCTCCAGGGCAACCAGACCAGAGAAGGAAGGGACTCGCTGACGGTCACACCTCTGGTCAGAGACAGGACCTCAGATCTTACTTGTGAGCTCCAAGTAAAGTTGGGGATGCAGAGGGTGCTTTCTGACTTCTTGCTTACCCAGCCAATACCATTTCCAGCCCACAGATGTGACTAGAATCACATCCTTAGAGATTTATTCATTTGGACTCAAGCTTAGCTCACAATTATATAGCAGAATCTCCAGGGAGAATATATTATATATTAAGCTCTGTCAATAATTTCTCCCTAAGCAAAAATGATAAGGCAGATAAAGATATTGGATACCTGGGAGCAAGTGTGTGAGTGTGTGTATGTGTGAGTGTGTGTATGTGTGTGTGTGAGTGTGTGTGAATGTGTATGTGTGTGTGACTTTGTGTGTATATGTATGAATGTGTGTACGTATGTGTATGAGTGTATGGGTATATATGTGTATGTGTGAGTGGATGAATGTATGAGTGTGTGTTTGTATGTATGTGTGAGTATGTGTGTGCATATATGTATGAGTGTGTATGTGTGTATATGTATGTGTATGTGTGAGTGGATGAATGTATGAGTGTATGTATGTATGTGTGTGCATATATGTATGAGTGTGTATGTGTGTATATGTGTGAGTGTATGTGTATGTGTGAGTGTGTATGAGTGTGTGTATTTATGTGTGTGCATGTATGAGTGTGTGCGTATGTATGAATGTATGTATATATATGAGTGTGTATGAGTGTGTGTATTTATGTGTGTGTATGTATGAGTGTGTGCGTATGTATGAATGTATGTATATATATGAGTGTGTATGTGTGTGTATATGTATGAGTGTGTGAGTGTGTGTGTGTGTATGTGTGAGTGTATGTATATGTATGAGTATATGTGTGTGTATGTGTGTTTATGTGTGTATGTGTGTATGTGTGTATGTATGAGTGTGTGTATGTGTGAGTGTGTATATGTATGTGTATATGTGTGACTGTGTGTATACGTATATGTGTGTGTATATGTATGAGTGTGTGAGTGTGTGTGTATATGTGTGAGTGTATGTATATGTATGAGTATATGTGTGTATGTGTGTTTATGTGTATGTATGAGTGTGTGTATGTGTGAGTGTGTATATGTATGTGTATATGTGTGACTGTGTGTATACGTATATGTGTGTGTGTATGTATGAGTGTGTGTGTATGTATGAATGTATGTATATATATGAGTATGTGTGAGTATGTGTATGAGTGTGTGTGTATGTGTGTATATACACGTATGAGTATATGTGTGTATTTATGTGTGTGTATGTATGTGTATATGTGAATGTGTGTGTATGTGAGTGATGTGTATATGTATGAGTGTGTGTATGTGTGTGTATGTGTGTGTATACATGTATATGTGTGTGTATTTATATGTGTGTATGTGTGAGTGTGTGCATGTGTGTGGAGTGTGTGTACACACGTGTTTAGGGGCAGCTTGGATGAAGGAAAGACCGATGCTGAGAGGAAAAGTCTGGCAGCCGACCCCGCGCCCCGCAGCGCTCAGCCCCCGCCTGGCTGCGGCCGCCCCCTCGCACGCTGCGGCCAGGTGAGGCGAGGCGTCCACTGCCGGCCGCGTCCCCGCCGCGGCAGCCCAGCCGCTCCCCGCGGCCGCGGTCTCCTGGAGTCTGTGTGACAGAATGGGACCCGGGGGGAAAGCCGCCACGTCAGCACCCAGCCCGTTTTGCACTGCGGCAGCTAATTAAAGCCTGGAAGGTAATTTATTGCTGAGGGAGAATGTGCGGGAGGTTTGGCTTAGTTAAAATGGCCCCCAAAGAGTTATGGAAAGCTAAAGTGGGTTTTCAGAAGCAAAAGTTAATTGCTCTTCACTTAGCATTTCAGTGTCATGTGGCTCTGAGTTACACACACGCTGAGTGGAAGCCTTTACCCAGACAGGGGGCCTGGGGGGAGGGTGCGGGGGCAGGGATTCCAGGTAGAGGGAGGCCCCTGGCTGGGGCTCAAGAGGACCACTCCCCTCCCCACCTGGGCCAAGGCTTCTCCTCTCAGGTCAGGGCGGGGCAAGTAGGTGAGCGGAGCCCAGCACTGAGCCTTGGAAGCCTGGGTGATGGGGTGGGCGTGGGTCCCCTTCTGCCCTGGCAGCTCGGGGACTTGGCCTCCTTCCTTCCCCTCTCTGAGTCTCAGTCTGGTCCCCTCTGTTTAACCGTCGTCAGGGGACATCTTCGCTTTTGGCATTCGGTCATTTCTTTGATTCCTCAAGGCCCTGGTGCTCATTATGAAAGCCGTTCCTGCTGTGTGACCCATTTGTCAGAGGGGAAAACTGAGGGCTAGATGGTCCTAACAGAGAATAATGGAGGAAGTGGGGGTGACTTGCCTTTTAGCTGAAAACAGATATTTGCCACCTAGAAATCAGAACTTCTGGTCTCCTGGACACACACTCATACACACATACATCTGGAGGAGAGGGTTGAAAAGCATTAATCAGGGTCACTTCAGTCAGAGGAGGTGAAAAATCCTTCAGTGAGAAAGGGGCCAGATAGCAATGGTACAAAGCTGCCTTGCAGAGAGAGTGTCTGTATCTCAAGGCTGCAGTGATCTGAACTCCAGGGGTGACTGTAGATTAGATGCTAAATATTTTAAATGACTTCTACTCTTCCTGTTGTAGGAGATGAGTTGAGAGCCTCCCTTGCGATTTTCTTAGCTCCATTTTGCAGGGGAGGATACTGGGACCCAGTAGGGGAGGGAGGGGTCTCATACTTAGGTTTTCAGTCCAAGGTGGCTTACAAATAGCAATGAAATCTGGAAATACGATGGGGTCTTATTTCAGGTGGGTGTTGAATTCTCAAATCAGTGGGCATGGTGAGCCCAGGCAAGTCCAGTTGATTCTGAAAATACCTATATGATGGGACATCTCCTGGGAACTCAGAAGTGAGGAATTTTTTTGTTTTTCTTAGCATCCCTATTCTGCCATCCTTTTCCTGGGAGTAAGCAGAGGGTCTAGCTTGGGGTGGGGGAATGAAGAGGGTGAAGGAGTGAATGGAGAAAGACCCCTCCTCTCCAGGATATTCCACTGAAGTCGTGTAGAGTAAGCATGTATTTCTCAAGGTTCGCTCTGCTCTCTGACGCCAGGACCTATAAAGCCAGGAAGGAGGGCCTTTGGCCAAAATGTCTGCAGATAATATGAGCTCAGTGAAGATTTTTTTTGAATAAATGAGTGAACAATAATTCTTCAAAAATTTTTGCCTTGTGCTCTCACTCCATGTCGTGGACAATGGCATTGTGTAGACACATCCTTTGTGAAAGCCGTTAAGTGCCACAGTGCTTGTGTTTCAAGAACCATATTGAAAATAATTAAGCTCCCTAGAGACAAGACATGACACCCAACAGGAAAGCTTTAGCACCTCACACGTATAATATTAGGTCTCAGGAAGAAATCATCGCAGTGTTAATCTGAAAGCATTGGGAATGAGGTTGAATTCCCTTTGCATAAGCTATCCACCCTGTAATCTGCAGTGAATTCTGATATTACTGAGCTCTCTATTAAAGGTTTCCCTCTCTTTTATTCCAAAATGTTTCTGAGTCCAAGAGTGTTGTGTCAAACATCCCCACTTTCTTTGAAAATGAGCTGGACAGCTCAGAATGAGATCAGAATCCCAGGAACCTCAGCCAAAGAGGGAACTCAGGTCACGTTCTCATCTGCAAACCCAGGGGATGTGGTTGTTTAGCCAAGGGCCGTACTCCCAAACTGGTACTGGCTTGAATAAATGAGCTGAAGTGGTCTTGGATTTGGCGGATCTGTTTTTAGACCAGAGACTGCATTTGGAAAAATATCAAGTGCTAAGGACACACAGGTCATTGTTCAGTTCACTTTCGTGCAGAATGATTGTAAATGGTAGAAGCATTTCCCAAAACACAGCTCTCATACACTCTGCCTGGCTAGGGGATGGGAGAATTCTCTCTTTTTTTAAATCAAGTCCCAAAGCTAATGCTTCTGGGTGAAACTAGAAGCTGGTATGAGCAGTGATTCCCTATCTCTCCTGCTTCATGGATGCACCTACACACATTGATTTACCAGTAAGGGTTGTGGGGCGTAGAAGCAGCAGCAGGATCCCTTTTGGTGGGATGGGCAGATGGTAGGGTTGGCATGTAGATGTCTCTGGAAGGAGTTTGGTTTCTGCCATGATGGAGCTGGAGAGGGGAGGACCTCATTTTCTTTTGCGAAACACAAATCCTAATATTTGTTGGGACAGGATGAGCGTGGGAGTGAGAAGCATTATTTAGATGAAGGGGACAGAAAAGAGGGAAGAGAAGTGGAGCTTCTGATCCTTGGGCACGGTTAGGGGAGGAAGCCTGTAGGGCAAGGCAAACACTACAAGTTAGCCCAGCTGAATCTTTCAGAAGGAGGGACTTCTTTTGTTTCAGTCTTAAAAAAATATTTTTTTATTGAAATATTGTTGATTTACAACGGTATGTTAGTTTCAGGTGTACAGCAAAGTGATACACACTCTTTTTAGATTCTTTTCCATTGTAGGTTATTATAAGATGCTGAGTAGCATTTCCTGTGCTATACAGTAGGTCCTTGTTGGAAATTTATTTTATATACAGTAGTGTGTATCTGTTAATCCCAAACTCCTAATGTATCCCTTCCCCTGCCCCCTGGAAGAAGGGATTTTATTCTCCTTCAACACAAAAGATTCCAGTTCAAACATCCTAAATGACGTTTGACTCTTCTGTCCTGGAAGACTCCTGTGGAGAATGTTCTAGAACCCACATCTCTATAAACAATGTCCAGACTCAAAAGATTTTAAAACTTCAGTCTGCAGAGGACTAACTGGAATCCCTTGGCCAGGGAGCAGATCAGACAGTGGGGAACCCAGCTCGTGAGAGTGGTGCCTCTTAAACCTTTTCACTCAGGTAAAGGCAGACTTCCCTGGTGGCTCAGACGGTAAAGCGTCTGTCTACAATGCAGGAGACCCGGGTTCGATCCCTGGGTTGGGAAGATCCCATGGAGAAGGAAATGGCAATCCACTCCAGTACTATTGCCTGGAAAATCCCATGGACAGAGGAGCCTGGTAGGCTACAGTCCATGGGGTCACAAAGAGTCGGACACGACTGAGCAACTTCACTTCACTTCAAAGGCAGAGGAGGGTAGATGAGAGGCTGCAGGTATGTGATGGCCTAAAACATCTCAGAGCAAATGTCAAGTGTTTGAATTTCAGTGTTTAAAAAGTCATCCCCATTTTGTTTGTTCCATCACTATACACTTGTATTTTAATATGAAAACACTGTTTTAGCTTGCCATTAAGAAAAACACAGAAGTACATGCATGTTTCTTAGCTATTTCAATTAAAGGCAGCAACCCATCTGTGCTAAATCTTGTGTTTTGGACACTGAGCTAGAAGGGCGGGTGGCGGCCTGTCACTGTCGGTGGCCAGATCATTTTTGCTTTCTGAGAATCGGTAAAAATAGTGACACTTTTTTCTAATTTTTGAGCTGAATCAGAGTGGTAACTAAGGAGAGGTGTCTTGAAAACTCTCTCTTCCTTGCTGTGAATACTGGGAAATGAACACTCAAGGTGCGCCAGAGCCGGGATGGGGGAATCCCCAGGCCTGCCGCTTGTGAGTTGGCCTCCTCTGCCCTGGAAACTGCCCCGTGTGCCCCGCAGGACCAATCAGGGTGACTCTGCCCCACCCCCCCTCCCCCCAGCTCTGTAAACCCAAGGGCATGGACCCTCTGATATGAACAGCCCAGCATTACCCCATTTGGCCTCCCTGTCCAGCCTGTATCAGTGGCAAATCCCATCTTGTAAGGAAAACAATGGTGCTGAACTTCCTTTGTGGCCAATCTCAGCCCTTGCCGGCCATATCTCCACGTTGTTTCTGAAGATGTTTCCAAAAATACCCAGAATTGAGGAGTCTGAGCAAAACGCTGTTTGCATTTTTCCCCATGGTGATGCTCATGGTTAAGGGCTTTGAACATTTAGCCTTGAAGCGACCCTAAAGCAGCCACGGCTGCTCTGCCATTGCCTTGACCTGAAGGAGGGATACCGGGGAGCCAGCCCCTGCTCGGGTGGCGTCTGTCTTGCCTCTGCCAGGTCCCCGTTGCCCCACACTCCTTGAAGTCTGGTTCAAGGAGTTCACTTAATATATGTCTCTCTAGCTCTGGTGTTTACTCTGCTCTAGTTTAATCTCCTCACCCCCACTTCCCTATCCAGGGTAATGGAGCAAATGGGGCTCAGACTCCTGCTGCATGGAAAATCTTCTGTGAGCTGCTGTGGCAGGGGCTCTGCAGACATCCAGTACTGGGCTCTCATTCTTGGGTGGATTTATCTCTGGAGAGTGGCCTCACCAACTCTGGGGCTTCCCTGGTGGCTCAGACAGTAAAGAATCCACCTGCAATGCAGGAAGCTTGGGAAGATCCCCTAGAGAAGGAAATGGCTACCCACCCCAACATTTTTGCTTGGAGAAGCCCATGGACAGAGGAGCCTGGCGGGCTATGGTCCCTGGGGTTGCAAAGAGTTGGATGTGACTGAGCGACCAACACACACAACTCTGAGAAAGATGGCACCAGCCCGCGACTGCTCCTCCATGAGTGGCTCTAAAGGCAAGCTCTGCAGCAGCCGCCGATGGGAGTGAGGGAGGAAGAGAAGAAGAAGGAAGAAGCTCAGAGACAGATGCTTCACCAGTGCCGGCCCCTCGGTACAGGGAAGGAGCTGGCAGTGGGTCTAGAAACACAGCACAGTTGTATCTCCAAACCCAGGGCTCCAGCGCACAACTCTGATGGCTTCTTCCTTTTCTCCTCTTCCTCCTGTTCCCTTCTTCCCCCTCCTTCTCCCCTCTCCCTGCCTTTTCTGTCCCCTTCCTCCCCTCTTCCTCCTTCTCCTCTCCTCCCGTCCACTCTCCTGGCCCCAAGAAAGAAAGAGCCCACAAATAACTGAGCTGTACTTTGGAAATGGATCTGATGAGTCCTGTAGTAGGAGAAAATCATCATTATTTCCCAAGAGTTCGCATTCCCATAATATTTTTATTAGCAGCTTCTCTTCTAAATAAAGTTCAGTGGATTGATTTTGGTTGGGTTTTCTCATTTTAAATATTCCCTTAAATTATGACCTTGGCCCTAGTCCCGTCATCAGCATTGTTATTACTGTTATCAGCATCAGCGGCTCCTTTGTAATATTTATGTCGCACTTAGAGAGCTCTCAGAACACTTCAGGTATATTACTCCATTTGTCCTCATTGCATCCTTGTCAGGAAGGGAGGGGCCCCATTAGAGCTCAGCACTGAGCATAGACCTCCCCTCTCTGTGTGGACAACCTCCGTCTAGGGTGCGGCCTGGAGGAAGCCCTCTGCTCTGTCTTTTGTATACAGCTGTCCCAGTAATGATGGGGAATTGGTTTCAGGACCCCGTGGATACCAAATCTGTGGAAACTCAAGTCCCTTGGATAAAGCAGAGGAACACAGCTGGCTTGCCGTATCCACCGGTTGTGCACCCGTGGATTCAACTGATCACAGAGACTGTGTTCCTCTACCTGGACCTGGAGCAGAGGAAGGCTGCCCCAGGACAGGTTACAGCCACCCGAGAAGACCGGATCACTCGGAGGACTTGGCTCAGGACTTGGCTCATCACATCCTGAGAGTGATGCCATGGACCAGTGGAAAGACACTGGCGTGGGGACATGGAGATCTGAGTTTGAATCCTCATTCTGCCATTGGTTGATGAGTCTTGGTTGTTGGGCTAATCCCTTAACTTCCCGTCCTCATTTGTAAATGAAGGGGTATTGACATTTCCTTTCTGGATTATTTTGAGGATCCTGTAGGACGGCTGATAGAGATGTGCTTAGCACAACGGAGGGGACACAGGTGTACCAGAAATGTTGATTCCATTTTTTCATTTAGTTTTCTCTCCTGGCAAAAGCTAAATTGTTCAGTATGATTTTGAGAATTAAAAGGGAAAACAGAGGGCAACATTTGGATAGGTTTATCATTTTAATCAAGGCCTTGTCTGAAGTCATGTATTTTCTTACCTACGTTGGGTAAAAGCTAGTTATCAGTAATTAGTGTATTTTGAGGCTTGTGTTAGGAAAGAGCTGGACGGGAGGACAGCCAGCCTGGGCTTCGCCCTGCTCTGCCACTGACCAGGTGGAAGCCCTTGAGCAAGTCACTTGGCTCGCCTGTGTCTCAGTACCCTGGTCTGTAAAATGAAGAGCTTGGAGTACAGGATCATGAAGTCACTGAGGAGCATCACAATTCTAGAATTCTGCAAGAAGTGATGTTTAGGGAAGGAGCCAAATGATGGGTGTGAGCTTCGTTCCTTCCATCTCCTGGGGTTGTCTATGCTGTGGGAAACCCCACCAGTTGGCCCTGGGGTCATAGTCAAGGAACCCGGGTGATTTGTGCTGGGCACATAACCCGGGAGGAAACAAGCAACCTGGGGAAGGCTGGGTAGCAAGGCCAGGCTCTAAGGCTGTAAGGAGGCTGCAGCCACATCAGACTCAGCACCAACTTGCTGGTAAACCCCTGCCTTCCCCTGCCCTGACCATCCTCCCTTGTCTACTGGCCTAGTAGCCTGGGAGAGGAGAGGAGAGCTGGGCCGGGACTGATGGCAGTAAATGTCACTGTGCACAGAAGCCCAGATGTCTAGCATCCTCAGGGCACAGAAGGGCTGCTGAGGGCTGGATGCATGGTCCCCAGGTCACTCTGTGGATTGCACTTCCAGGCTGGCGCCATCTCCTGAGAGTCCGTTTGGCCCTGGCTCTCAACAGAACCTCACTGAGGGGCTGCCCAACGCCAGCGCCCCTTCTGCATATCTGAAGAAACAGGAGCGAGTCTTAGAGAAGAAATGGGCAGGGCATTTTCTCATGCAAACTTCCCTGCCCACAAACGCATCAGGAAGAGCATGAACATAAAGAAGGCTTTCCCTGGCATGATTCACCCTATACCTTATTAAAACAAAACAAAGCCTAGCTGCCTCTTCCATTTAGTTCAGTAATACTTAGATGGGCAGCTCACTATGCTGGGTGTTATGAGGGTCTCCAGTGAACAGAATTCTGTCTGTCCCCAGAGGCTCACAGTTTGGGGTGGGTGGTGAGGGAAGACAGATGCACGATTAATGAGGATAACAAGCAGCTGGTCAGAGTGCTTTTGTAAAGTCACCAAATATTATGGAAAAATAATTTTAACTGCGAGTACCAAGTCTTTTGTTGGGAAGTAGTAGGTCTTGTTGTGGACATTAAGTGACTGGCCAGTTTACAGTAAGAACCCGGTAGAGGGTGGGGAAGGGCATTTAGGGCAGAAGGAATAGGGGAGGCAGGGTGATGGGACACGGAAAGCTGAAGGAGATTCTTACATTCACTTTGTAATCTGCCCTAGGGGACACACACACAGAGGGAGAAGCTACAAAGCCAGTGTCCCCATTCTAGGGTGCGAGAAGGGAAGTGCTCATTGGCAGGTATGTTTCCATGGGGTCCATGCAGAATACATCATGCAAAAATGCTGGACTGGATGAAGCACAGGTTGGAATCAGGATTGCAGGGAGAAATATCAATAACCTCAGATACCCAGATGACACCACCCTTATGGCAGAAAGCAAAGAACTAAAGAGTCTCTTGATGAAAGTCAAAGAGGAGCGTGAAAAAGATGGCTTAAAACTCAACATTCAGACAAAGAAGAGCAGGGCGTCTGGTTCCATTGCTTCATGGCGAATAGATGGGGGAACAATGGAAACAGTGGCAGACTTTATTTCCTTGGGCTCTAAAATTACCGCAGATGGTGACTGCAGCTGTGAAATGAAAAGACACTTGCTCCTTGGAAGAAAAGCTATGACCAACCTAGACAGCATATTAAAAAGCAGAGACATTACTAACAAAGATCCATCTAGTCAAAGCTATGGTTTTTGCCAGTAGTCATGTATGGATATGAAAGTTGTACCATAAAGAAAGCTGAGTGCCAAAGAATTGTTGCTTTTGAACTGGGGTGTTGGAGAAGACTCTTGAGAGTCCCTTGGACAGCAAGGAGATCAAACCAGTCAATCCTAAAGATAATCAGTCCTGAATATTCATTGGAAAGACTGATGCTGAAGCTGAAACTCCAATACTTTGGCCACCTGATGCAAATAACTGACTCACTGGAAAAGACCCTGATGCTGGGAAAGATTGAGGGCGGGAAGAGAAGGGGACAACAGAGAATGAGATGGTTGGATGGCCTCACTGACCTGATGGATGTGAGTTTGAGCAAACTCTGGGAGTTGGTGATGGATAGGGAAGCCTGGCATGCTGCAGTCCATGGAGTTACAAAGAGTTGGACACAACTGAGTGACTGAACTGTTGCTGCTGCTGCTAAGTTGCTGCAGTCATGTCTGACTCTGTGTGACCCCATAGACGGCAGCCCACCAGGCTCCCCCATCCCTGGGATTCTCTTGGCAAGAATACTGGAGTGGGTTGCCATTTCCTTCTCCAGTGCATGAAAGTGAAAAGTCAAAGTGAAGTCGCTCAGTCGTGTCCAACTCTTAGCGACCCCATGGACTGCAGCCTACCAGGCTCCTTCATCCATGGGATTGTCCAGGCAAGAGTACTGGAGTGGGGTTCCATCATCGCCTTCTCCGGAGTGACTGAACTAGTGCCTCAGAATTTTTTCTTTTTAGCTTTTATTTTGCTTATATTGTTATTTGTGGCTGCATTGGGTCTGTGTGGCTGCCCAAGGGCTTTCTCTAATCGTGGCGAGGGGGCTACCCTGTAGCTGAGCTGTGCAGGATTCTCATTGGCTTCTCTCGTTGCAGAGCGTGGGCTCTAGCACACGGGCTTCCGTAGTCACGGTGCACAGGCTTAGTTGCTCTGTGGCATGTGGGGTCTTCCTGGATCAGGGATCAAAACTGTGTCCCCTGCATTCAAACTGTGTGTTAGTTGCTCAGTCGTGTTCAACTCTCTTCGACCCCATGGACTAGAGCCCACCAGGCTCCTCTGTCCATGGAATTCTCTAGGCAAGAATACTGGAGCGGGTAGCCATTCCCTTCTCTAGGAATCTTCCCAACCCAGGGATCGAACCTGGGTCTCCAGCATTGCAAGGAGGACTCTTAACCACTGGACCACCAAGGAAGCCCAGAATTTTCTGTTCTTAATTCAGAAGCACACAGATTTCTGAATGCACCTTTAAGTTGGATAGGGAAAAAAAACCCCAAAACAACCAAGAATAAAAAACAAGCTCTCAACTGAAGTATGAATGGAAACTTTAAATGTAAACATCTCCCTTTAATCGATTTTGAATACTCTTTCTCCTCTGGTGTTAATATACTTTGAAGTAGAGCTGGAAGGAAGTAGCTGTTTCTGACCTACCAATGACTGTACCCATGCCAGACATCAGTAATCAAACCTGGCATGCCTTCTCCCTGAGCGAGACTTCTCTTAAGAGCACCCTGGTGTTCCAGGCAGCCCCTGCTGATCAGCTGTTTGTGCTGCACCAGATGAATCTGATTTGCCTTTTTCTGTTTTAAAGTATTAAAGCTTTACTGCTATCTTAAATACTAAGTACATTTTTATGGAATCCAAGACTGTCTGAAAGCAGGGAGAAATTTTTATAACATCTAATGTAGTGAGAATCCCAAAATATAAATGGGAGTTGCTGATGGAGCTATGGGATCAAGACAAAAATATCCTCTGTCCTCCCAATCTCTCTGTGATTTAATGGTGTAAATATTACATTCGAAGAGACAGAGAATAGGTGAGAAAGTATAATACAATATACATAGAAAAATAACCCTTGACTGAGATCAATGGTTCTCAACCTTGTACATCTGAATCACTCATTTATAATGCAGATTCCTGGGTCTCATTTCAGATTATATTGGAATTTCTGGTCTCCGAGTCTGGAAATCAGCATGTCTCCCAAACACCTTAAGTAACTCTCCTGCAGTACACCTGAGACCAGCCCACAAAGTTGGGAAGCTTGAGACTTGAATGATAGGAATTTTTCCTCCTTTCTATGTCATTAGATGATTGGCAAATAAATATCATATTTATCTTCTATGGCTGAGCTACCTTAAATACCATGACATTCCAGGTACTGAAAAACAGCATTCATTTGGAAAATGAAAATGAAGTTTCAGTTTCCAAAGGGATCGGTCATTTGGATGAGCATGGGTCATACTTTATGGAGATCAATTTGCAAGATATGTCTGAATTGCATTCATATTATCATTTGAACCCAGTTTTAAGAGAAGTTGGAAGAGAAGGAAGTAGTTTTGTTGACCAGTAAGACAGATCTTCTTGAAATTTCTAGTTAAGGGGTCAATGTTTGATTCTACATGACTTTCTGAACATTAGCATCAAAATTGTAAATATCATATACTGTCCATCTATTCTGTACTGGACACTTTACTAAGACAATATACACATTGTTGAATGTAGTCCTTAAAACAATCCTATGAAGAGGTTATTATTGTCCCCCCAAATGAATCCAAGGCTCAGAAATTTTAAATAACTTGCCTTGAGTAATGCAGGATATGAATGTGAGTCTTGAACCTCAGGCTGTCTAACTCCAAGTCTTTTATTCTTATTTCCAACAGTCTACCTACAATTTCCAAGAAATATCCTATTCTGTCAGATACCGAAACCAAGAGCCATGATTAAGTACAAACTTCAAGTCGGAGCTGAGGAGGGTCCCTCTTACTAAACATGCTAATAGTGTCTGAGGAACACTGGTTTTCTTCCTTTTTTGATCAGAAGTCATCGAGTTTAGTAGTGGGTCTTTGACCTGGCTCCCTTAGTATGAATAAAGTTTGTTTAACTGAATTAGGATTGTTTTTATGCTCCAAAATCATATTTATGAAAAGTTAAAAGGTTTTCTTTACCATGATTATTTTAAAAAATAGAAGAGCCACCGGTGGGTGCTGCCCCTGTAGGGGGCATTCTGAAAGGGGCATATGGAGAGGACACACCCAGTGCCCAGTATATGGAGCCATCGTCCGGAGTATGAATCAGTGGCCAAGAGATTTGCTTTCCAGGTGGCTCTGTTACTGTGAGGAGGCCATGTTGCCTCTGGTGCTCAGTTTCCATACAAATCTATTGGGCAAAAGTTTATAAAGCTCTCTTCTTGCACTAACTGATTCTGGACAAAGTGTCAGCCGTGTAGTTGACAAAGACACAGGTGTGTGACTGTCTTCACTAGGCCAGGATGGGCAGAGGGCGGACTACGCTGGGGACCGGTCTCTGGAGTCTTCTATCCCTCTGACCTCTTTGGCCTGCTCCTTCCTGGGCCTGAAGTTACCAGACTCCTTTCTCTTCCCAAGACCATCTCTCACCCTCCATGTTTCCCGTTGGGGTGAATTTAAACCCCAAGTCTTCAAGTAAAAACTAAGTAGCCCTCTTTGTGCATAATTTCTTGTTCCTGGAAATACTGATCATCCATTCACCTCCTGCCCTTCCAATGGGCTTAGAACCACCTTGACTGCTTGGGTGACAGCGTGCCTTTATAATTCACAGGGATTTGAAGCTCATGGGACCTTACTTCTAGTCCAACTCTTTTATTTCCTAAATGAGATCAAGGACCCTGAGAGGGAAAATGACTCCACTCAGGGACAACCAGTCAAGTAGTGAAGGGCTTGACACCACGTTTTCAAATTTATTCTCATGAATGTCAGAATCAAACTGACCCCACAGAGCTTGTGTGAAGGTATGGAAATAATACATCCAAAGCACCCGAGCATACGGGCCTTCCCTGGTGGCCCAGTGGTTGAGAATCTGCCTTGCAATGCAGAGGACATGGGTTTGATCCCTGGTCGATCCCTGGTTTGATCCCTCATGGACAGGAGCAACTAAGCCCACACGGTGCACAACTGGAGAGTCCAGGCGCTTCACTGCAAGATCCTGCATGGCACAATGGAGATCCTGAGTGCCACAACGAAGACCCGATGCAGCCAAGTAAATAAATACAGGAAACAACGACAGCAAAGCACCTGAGCACGGTTCTTGGCATAGAGAGCTGCCTGAGACAGGTGGTTCCCTGCCTTCCTGGAGCTCGGATCTCCTACTCCCCTTCATTCTCGCATTCACATAGACGACCTGTGTGTTAGACTCTGTTATTCCTTTTCTTCCTCCAGCACGCCAGGGCGTGCAGAAGTAAGCTGAGCTGCTCCCATTTAATCGCTGCACTGATGGTGAAATCTGACTTGGCCCGAGTTATGTACTCAAAGAATGTTTGGGATCGCTGCCCGCCAGAACCTGTCCCTCCTGACTCCTAATCCAGTGCTCTTTCCATGATGCCGTGCTGATGGATGCGAGGGTGGGGACGAGCTGCTTTGAAAGGCTATGAATACCAGCCTGATGACAGACGCATAAGAACATGAGATCTCAGGAGATCTGAAGTCTGCCAGGGTCATCTTATTACCAAGCATTTATCAAGGCTTACCATGTGCCAGGGGCTCTGTGTACTGCTGAGATGAATATAAAAATGAATAGGATACAGGGCCCTGCCCTCAAGGAGCATTTAATTTGATCACGGAGACAGACTTAGACATAAATAATTCAAATATAAGGCAGCTAGTAATCCATGAGTACTATACGCTATGCTTCCCTGGTGGCTCAGCAGTAAAGAATCCACTGGCCAAAGGCAGGAGGCGCAGGTTCTATCCCTGGGTCGGGAAGATCCCCTGGTGACAGAAATGGTAACCCACTCCAGTATTCTTGACTTGGAGAATCCCATGGACAGAGGAGCCTGGCGGGCTATAGTCCATGGGGTCACAAAGAGTTAGACATGACTTAGTGACTGAACCGCGACAGCAACAGACTGTATTATATATGTGCTGAAAGGAAGCACAGGGGTGAGGGGCTCACTAGTTGACATGGTGGGAGGGGCTGGGCTAGGACTCGACAGCCGCCAAATGCCTCCATCCAGCTGAGTGCCCAGGACCCATGGGTGGAGAGACCACAGGGCTACGCCGTGTGTGTCTTAAGGCAAGTGTGTCAGGCTTGCCCGAGACTCCAGCCTCTGAGCTCCTTGGCCCAGACTGCCGAGTGACCTTAGCTAAGTGACCTCACTGTGTTGCCTAGGCGTGACTTCTTGAGCAGTTTTGCAAAATGGAAGAACATTCCTTCTTTTTTTTTTTTTTTTTTTTGCTCCGAGCTCAATGGGGATGAGATTGGTCAATTGGTTTAAACCGTTGGTTTTGAAAGGGACGGCCCTGAACCATGCAGACAGGTAAGTATTTGCAGGCCACACAGAGAACGAGAAAATGCCATTCTTTTTCTCTCTTCTCTCCTTTCAGTGGGGGGAGGGGAATGAGGTTTGGGGCTAAGGGTAAGGGAGGGCTGGTGGGAAGCAACTTGTAGGTCAGTGCTTGGCAAGGGGGGCCAGGTCACCCAGGGGGAGCATGGCCTTGCTTTCCACTGGCAGGTTCCCAGAAAAGCTCCCCACCTGTCCTGGGTGTCCCCTCCCCCCAGCGCCGCTGTCCCCGTGTGCACGGAGCGGGGAGGCGATGATGAATTTCCCCCAAACGGCATTACAGACAGTCATAAATAATGCTTTGCTCTTTGGTGACGGCACTTTCCATTAGAGCTGCCTGCGCTGGGCTGTTGCTACCCCCAGTCTTCTGCCGGGGACTCGCAGTAAAATTTATCAGCGAGCTTTCTGCACCTAATAAATCATCCCCCTCCGGGAGCCATCTGGCAGATAAGGCCAGAACCCACATGCTCTGCGGAGGCGGAGTCGGAGAGAGAGCCGCCCTCGCTGGGGCCCCAGGCCCGGTGGAGGGGGGACTGTCTCCCCCTGCAAGCCCAGACCTGTCACACACTCCCTGGCTTTTCTCATCAGCCTCAGATTGGTGGCCCTGGATAGGGTGGCTGTTCTGACTCACAGAACTGTCCCCAGCCTAGGAACAGTGCCGAACATCAGGGACTCTGTACCCAGCCCCCATCCCAGGTGTGCAGAAAGCCCTGGGGTCTGACCCCAGATAAGAGCAGGGGTGCACCAGGACTGAGCAGGTTCCTGTGCTGGACGCAACTGTAACTTAATTGAATCGTCCTTCGCGTCTTCTAGCCATTTGGATATTGGCCAACATGTCAATAATCTAGTGATAAGAAATTTCCTGTTTGGACAAAAGACACCTAGAAGCATCTCCTCCTAACTCAGGGTAAATGTCCCATGGATATCCCTACTTTCTCTGACCAAAACTACTGTGATATGAGTGTTCACTTTCAAACATGGATTCCTTCCACGAATATCCCTTAAGGGAGTTTCTCAAGCCAGTTGAGTCACAGATTAAAGATGGCCGTTCTTTCCTTCATGCGCTTGGAGAGAGTGTTTTACAGCCTCTCACGCAGCGTGATGGCAGTCCCCTCTCTCACAGGGACACAGGATGCAATTCTCTGGGGGCTTGCTGCATTCGGTGGGTGCCTGGCACATGCGCATTGGGTGTACAGGATGGAATGTGGCAGCAGGTGAAGCCCCTGACACAGCCGCCAATAGGAAGCAGATGATGAGCAGAAAATGATACACAGCAGCGGGCCCCTCATCCTCAGGGTCCAGCAGAGGGGACTCTGCTCCTTGAAGCAAAGGGAAAGTGTTAGTCGCTCAGTCCTGTCCGACTCTTTTGCGACCCCATGGACTGTAGCCTGCCAGACTCCTCTGTCCCTGGGATTCTCCACTCAAGAATATTGGAGTGGGATGCCATTCCTTTCTCCAGGAGATCTTCCTGACCTGGGGATCGAACTTGGGTCTCCCACGCTGCAGGCAGATGCTTTACTGACTGAGCCACGTTTTAGGGTCAACTAGACCATCTGTGGGAGAAGACTCTTGAGAGTCTCTTGTACTGCAAGGAGATCCAACCAGTCCATCCTAAAGGAAATCTGTCCTGAATATTCATTGGAAGGACTGATGCTGAAGCTGAAACGCCAATCCTTTGACCACCTCATATGAAGGACTGACTCATTTGAAAAGATCCTGATGCTGAGAAAGACTGAAGGTGGGAGAAGAGGATGACAGAGGATGAGATGGTTGGATGGCATCACTGACTCGATGGACGTGAGTTTGAATAAGCTCCAGGAATTGGTGAAGGACAGGGATGCCTGGCTTGCTGCAGTCCACGGGGTCGCAAAGAGTTGGACACGACTGAGAGACTGAACGTAACTGAACTGAACTGAGACCATCTGGGAACAAGATCCTGTCCTGGGCCTGACATAACCTGTGTCCTGTGCCAGCTTGATCAAGGGACTCTCTGAGCCTCAGTGTTCTCATTCATAAATTAAGAGGAAAAGATAAGGTAATTTGGGGGGTTAATTTTTAATATTGTCACTACTAGAATATTTTCCACATTTTCCTTTGCTGATGCCTGATTTTCTGAAAGGCAAGAAACTGAATGGTAAAACTGGTCAGAACTCCTCTCTCTTCCTGCCCTACTTGACTCTTCCCAAACAAGATAAAATAAAATGTTGTTTAATGTCTGTATGTGGAGGTCCCAGGCAGGTAGAGTCCAACCCCCCTGGATTCTTCCTGTGAGCTCCTTTTGCCCAAAGACACCTACAGGCCACCTCTCACTGCTATATGGATACGCCCTGGGAAAACATTAAATGGAGTGTCCTGAAGATGCTTAGCTTAGCTATGCATTTAATTTGGTGGTAATTGAAATTTGCCAACAAAGATTTGCATGTAATCTGTGATTTCATTTTTCAATTAAAATTGTTTCCTTTCAGTGGAGGGGAGGCACTTGGCTCTTTTCCCCCTCAGAGCACTTTGCAAATACCAACCTGTACTTCTTTGGGGGGCTGGAGTGAGCAGAGAGGGTGTGGCAGGGAGGGGAAAGCCCAGGCCATGAGGGCAGGCCTGGGAACAGGACCCTGCAGGAGAGGTGAGGCTGGGGGCTGGCTGCTGGGGGTCCAGCGAAGGGCTCGCTTCCTGCATTCCCAGTGGGCATGGCCAGGAAATTCCAGCCCCAGACTCCTGGCAGTTTCTAGATGGCAGGCGAGGGCTAGAGGTCAGAAAGTTTAGGTAGAGGTAGGAAGAGCCTGGGTTTCCCTGGTAGCTCAGCTGATAAACAATCCACCTACAATGCAGGAGACCCCTGTTTGATTCCTGGGGGTTAGGAAGATCCCCTGGAGAAGGGATAGGCTACCCACTCCAGTATTCCTGGGCTTCCCTGGTGGCTCAGACAGTAAAGAATCCTCTTGCAATGTGGGAGACCTGGATTGGGAAGATCCCCTGGAGAAGGGCATGGCAACCCACTTCAGTATTCTTGCTGGGAGAATCCCATGGACAGAAGAGCCTGGCGGGCTACAGTCCATGGGGTCACAAAGAGCTGGACGTGCCTGAGCGACCAATGCAACAACAGCAGGAAGAGCTAGCCAGTTCTTCCAGGCCAGGAGCTGGGAATAAGACGGAAGGCCCAGGTATTGGGGAGCTGGGTGTTGAAGATTTTCCCTTCTGGATGACTGTGGCCTTTGATAAAAGCTAGAGGCAATACAACTTGCTGGAGAAAATAACTGATTGGAATGACCATTTATAGGAAACAGACAGGAAGCAGAGGCCCCTAGAGACCCTCCCCTCCCCCCCCCGCCCCCTGTCCCCACCCCCCGCCAAAGGGGCTATGGAGCCTGTAGGCGGTGGTTTCGAATGAACGGTTCCCAGGTATGAACTTTTCCATTGCTGGCTCTGTGGCTGTGGCTCCTACTTAATTCCCTTGAGTTCCTATTTCCTCAACCTTCCAGGGGGCAGAAGATGAATACGAATACCTACCTGAGTGGGGCTTAGGGGAGACAGGCCATTGGTGTGTGAGGGTCATCCGAGGGTAGGGGCTCCATCTTCATATACACCGCGCCTGGCACATATAAGAATGAAATCCGTTAAAATAGAGTACAGTCTATCTGTTAAAATGGAAAATCGGTCAAATGAGATGGTGTACACATTTTGTAAATCCCAGTGACCTGTTTTCAGTACCCTTTAGTCAGTTCAGTTGCTCAGTCACCCCCAACTCTTTGCAACCTCATGGACTGTAGCATGCTGGGCTTCCCTGACCATCACCGACTCCTGGAGCTTACCTACACTCATGTCCATTGAGTTGGTGATGCCATCCAACCATCTCATCCTCTGTCATCCCCTTCTCCTCATGCCTTCAATCTTTCCCAGCATCAGGGTCTTTTCCAATGAGCTAGTTCTTCACATCAGGTGGCCAAAGTTTTGGAGTTTCAGCTCAGCATCAGTTCTCCAAAGAATATTCAGGACTGACTTCCTTTAGGATTGACTGGTTGGATCTCCTTGCAGTCCAAGGAACTCTCAAGAGTCTTCTCTAATGCCACAGTTAAAAAGCATCAATTCTTCAGCACTCAGCTTTCTTTATACTCCAACTCTCACATCCATACATGACTACTGGAAAAACCATAGCTTTGACTAGACAGAACTTTGTTGGCAAAGTAATGTCTCTGGTTTTTAATATGCTGTCCAGGTTGCTCATAGCTTTTCTTCCAAGGAGCAAGCATCTTTTAATTTCATGGCTCCATTTGCAGTGATTTTGGAACCCCCCAAAATAGTCTGGCACTGTTTCCATTGTTTCCCCATCTATTGGCCATGAAATGATGGGATTGGATGCCATGATCTTAGCTTTTTGAATGTTGAGTTTTAAGCCAAATTTTTCACTCTCCTCTTTCACTTTCATCAAGAGGCTCTTTAGTTCTTCTTCACTTTCTGCCATAAGGGTGGTGTCATCTGCATATCTGAGGTTATTGATATTTCTCCCGGCAATCTTGATTCCAGCTTGTGCTTCCTCCAGCCCAGCATTCTCATGATGTACTCTGCATATAAGTTAAATAAGCAGGGTGACAGTACACAGCCTTGGCGTACTTCTTTCCCGATTTTGAACCAGTCTGTTGTTTCACGTCCAATTCTAACTGTTGCTTCTTGACCTGCATACAGATTTCTCAGGAAGCAGGTCATGTGGTCTGGTATTCCCATCTCTTTCAGAATTTTCCATTTTTTTGTGACCCACACAGTCAAAGGCTTTGGAGTAGTCAAGCAGAAGTAGATGTTTTTCTGGAACTCTCTTTTCGATGATCCAACAGATGTTGGCAATTTGATCTCTGATTCCTCTGCCTTTTCTAAATCCATCTTGAGCATCTGGAAGTTCACGGTTCATGTACTGTTGAAGCCTGGCTTGCAGAATTTAGAGCATTACTTTCCTAGCATGTGAGATGAGTGCAATTGTGCAGTAGTTTGAGCATTCTTTGGCATTGTCTTTCTTTGGGATTGGAATAAAAACTGACCTTTTCCAGTCCTGTGGCCACTGCTGAATTTTCCAAATTTGCTGGCATATCGAGTGTAGCGCTTTCACAGCATCACCTTTTAGGATTTGAAATAGCTCAACTGGAATTCCATCACCTCCATTAGCTTTGTTCATAGTGATGCTTCCTAAGGCCCACTTGACTTCACATTCCAGGATATCTGGCTCTAGGTTAGTGATCATACCATTGTGGTTATCTCCATCATGAAGATCTTTTTTGTATGGTTCTGTGTATTGTTGCCACCTCTTCTTAATATCTTCTGCTTCTATTAGGTCCATATCATTTCTGTCCTTTATTGTGCCCATCTTTGCAAGAAATGTTCCCTTGGTAGCTCTGATTTTCCTATGGCCTTGCTATTTGTGAAAATGGGATTAAGTATTTGACTCTGGGTTGGGCCCTGGGTGGGAAATGCCCAGGTCCGAGTGTTCTGCACAGGATGCTTCTCTGGGAGCCTGGTGATCCAATGGCAACTGGCTGCTGGAGACCCAGGTCTTGCAGGGTTCCCAGCTGAACGCTGCTTTCCAGGTCCAGGGCTATCCTCTGGTGCCAGAATCACCAGTCTGCCTCAGGGTGGCAATTTTGAGATGGTGGGACATGTCTTGAGAAGATTTGCCACCAGGAGAGCTGGACCAGTGCTCAGAGAAAGAGACAGTTTGGTTCCTGGAGCCCAGCTGGATGGAGATGGGATTAAGACCCATTTTAAGAATTAGCAGTCATTTGGTCTGCAGCAGGGCACACTGCTTTGGGCAGAGTTTTTCTCTCTGTCAGTGCAAGTCTTTTTTTTTTTTTTTTTAAAGTCTGGTTTCTTTCAAGTAGAGATAATCCTTTCTACCTGGCCAGACAGCTGAACTGCTTTCATTTTTTTTCGAATTCAGTAATAAATCTGCCAACTCTGCAGGGCGCGAGCCAAGGGCTCTCGCTAGCTGCATCAACACAGAGGTCTCATAAAAATGGTGTAAAATGAAAGAGAAAAATGCATATTTTGCACTTTGTCTGCTTTGGGTTATGGCGACTCTGAACCCATCCCTATTCCAAACAGTCGATCTTCCCACAGAGTTCAAGTACCTTCTCCTGGTCTGGAAAAACCATATCTCTGTCTCTCTCCCACACTCCTTCTCCTTCCTTTTTCCTCCAAACACGAACTTTTTGCCTGAGAGGCATCAGTACTGTTTGCAGGTACACTGCGCTGGTCCAGGGCTTTCTAGGAGGGAGTAGGGGGTAAACGACCCCAGTGCACGTGGGCTGGCCGGTGACGCACACCAGGGCTGTGCCGTCCACTTCCTCTGCCTCTGCATCTCCTCACTCTGCCCAGATGCTAATTTATGTAGAATGTATCCATTTGGTTTTCCTCCTGTTGAAAGCTGCCTGTGTCCACTACAGGTCATTTTCTGTCCAAATCGCTAGCATTAACTTGGTTACCACTCAATAGAAATGGCCAGCCTTTCCAACATTCCCTGCCTCTACTCTTCTGTACAAATCTGCATGCTAGTCAGAACCCTTGTTTATGCCCCCAAACATGCCGTGTTCATTCCCACCTTCTGCTCTTTACCCCACACAATTGTCCTGCATCCATTCTGCTTCTTTCTCTGTTGTGCCCAGCTCAGTCCTGTCTGCCTTCAAAGTCCACTTCTTCCTGGAAGCCTTCCTGGATCACCCCGGCCTATAATGCTCAGTCTTCACTTGGTGCTGCTGCTGCTAATTTGCTTCAGTTGTGTCCGACTCTGTGCAACCCCATAGACAGCAGCCCACCAGGCTCCCCCATCCCTGGGATTCTCAAGGCAAGAACACTGGAGTGGATTTCCATTTCCTTCTCCAATGCATGAAAGTGAAAAGTCAAAGTGAAAAGTCAAAGTGAAGTCGCTCAATCGTGTCCAACTCTTTGTGTCCCCTTCCAGGCAACAGTACTGGAGTGGGGTGCCATTGTGGAGAAGTGAAGCCTTCTCTGCTTCACTTGGTGGTCAGCACCAAAAGCTCTGATTACTCTCTCCCTTGGTTATCAATCATACTGCTTTTTAAAGATTAAAAAAAAAAACTATTGTCATTTTCTTACATAATCATCATTTCTGATTTTATATTTCTTATTCCCCTATTTCCTGATTAGCTGATAATGTCTTACCTATAATTCTATCTTTTCCAGAGTCAAACACATCAGTTCAGTTGCTCAGTCGTATCCGACTCTTTGCGACCCCATGAATTGCAGCACACCAGGCCTCCCTGTCCATCACCATCTCCCGGAGTTCACTCAGACTCGCGTCCATCAAGTCAGTGATGCCATCCGGCTATGTCATCCTCTGTCATCCCCTTCTCCTCCTGCCCCCAATCCCTCCCAGCATCAAAGTCTTTTCCAGTGAGTCAACTCTTCGCATGAGGTGGCCAAAGTATTGGAGTTTCAGCTTTAGCATCATTCCCTCCAAAGAAATCCCAGGGTTGATCTCCTTCAGAATGGACTGGTTGGATCTCCTTGCAGTCCAAGGGAATCTCAAGAGTCTTCTCCAACACCACAGTTCAAAAGCATCAATTCTTCGGCACTCAGCCTTCTTCACAGTCCAACTCTCACATCCATACATGACCACTGGAAAAACCATAGCCTTGACTAGACGGATCTTAGTTGGCAAAGTAATGTCTCTGCTTTTGAATATACTATCTAGATTGGTCATAACTTTCCTTCCAAGGAGTAAGCATCTTTTAATTTCATGGCTGCAATCACCATCTGCAGTGATTTTGGAGCCCCCCAAAATAAAGTCTGACACTGTTTCCACTGTTTCTCCATCTAGTCCCATGGAGTGATGGGACTGGATGCCATGATCTTCGTTTTCTGAATGTTGAGCTTTAAGCCAACTTTTTCACTCTCCTCTTTTACTTTCATCAAGAGGCTTTTATTTCCTCTTCACTTTCTGCCATAAGGGTGGTGTCATCTGCATATCTGAGGTTATTGATATTTCTAGGTGCTTAGTCCAAAAAAAAAAAAAAAAAAGGAATGAATCAAAGTTCCCACATAGGTTGTGGGTGTGGCTCTGGTATGATTGCTCTTTTTTTTTTTTTTAAAGTTGAAGCTCTGTTGATTTACAGTGTTGTGTTAATTTCTGCTGTGCAGCAAAGTGATTCAGTTTTATATATATATATATATATATATATATATATATACACACACACATTCTTTTTCATATTCTTTTCTATTCAAGTTTATCACAGGATATTGAATATAGTTCCCTGTGCTCTACAGTAGGACCTTGTCATTTATCCATCCGAAGAAGCAGCCTGCCAATGCAGGAGACGTAAGAGACTCGGATTCAATCCCAGGGTCTTGAAAATCCCCTGGAAGAGGGCATGGCAACCCATTCTAGTATTCTTGCCTGGAGAATCCCAAGGACAGAGTAGCCTGGCGGGCTACGGTCCATAGGGTTGGACACGACTGAAGTGACTCAGTACGCACAAGTAATAGCTTACTGGCTTTCTCGTTCTTGGTTGGATTAGTAAGCAAGACCATTCACACCTCCAAGGGAAGGGAGAGTCTTGACTTGAAGGGGTGCTGCCCAAGATGTTTCCTTTTGTTTGGACGTTGCTGGAAATCAGGTAACTGTGTCAAGAGCAGCCCCAGGGCTCCCTGTACAGACTCGGGATCTGCCGTCTATGATCACACAGACTGTTGAGATTTTTATGGTAGTGAGAAAAACTAGTGCTTCTGACTGTGTTCCCGCCCTCTGTACCTGCCCCCTCTCCTTTGCATCCCTGTATGCGCCCCACATGTAGTCTGTATTTAATTTAGAAAGGAGAGTTGCTTTGAGTTTAACTCCCTTTTCTTCGGCACACATGGAGCGCTGCCCAGCCTGCCATCTTGCCTCTGCTCTGTGCCCCCCACCTCAAGGCCTCTTTACGAATTTGTCTGATTTGTGGTCGTGGTTTGCAGCTCTCACTGATTTCTTTGCTGTTGTTGTTACTGCTGCTGCTACTGTTTCCTTGCAGCTCGATTTCGAGCTGAGCGTTTGAGTAGTAAATATGGTTTACACCAACTCTGTTGGAAATAATGGCATTTATGTGCTGAAGTTATTTCCAAAACCTATGATATGTGTATACAAATAGATCCACGGCAGGGCCCCTAGACCGGGGAGAACAGACTCCATAAAACCTTTGCGATGGAGTATAAACAGGTGTCTGAGACTAGGGCTAGGCCAGGCGGTTCAGAACAAAACTATCTTCCACCCCCGCTGTTGGCTCTGAGCGGAATCTGAACCATAAATACTTTGCTTTGCGCTGGGGAATGCAGGAGATATTTTTGTGATCATATTTATCGGCAAAATATTCACTTACATGCCTTCATGCATCTCACGTTAAACTTCACACTTTTTTCTTCACCCACCCTCAATGGTTTTAAACCTTAATTGCCCTGGATTCTGGAATGGAAAAAAAAAATGTGCCAAGAAGCTATGAGCTCGGTCTATACAATTGGTGGCCCTCTCTTCCAAACGGCTGCTGGGTTGGGGGATAGTATCGGGTGAGGCCTTCTGAACCATGACCCCAAGCTCCATCTTGGGGTCAGTCATAGTAATCCTGGCACAGAGCAGGAACTAAAGAGAGAGTTGGGAACATTGGAAGGGGTCAGTCAGGTTGCTCTTAACAGATGTGGCTCTGGCCTCTGAACTGGGGGGAGTGTGAGTTTCTCTTGACTCTGCCCTCAGCTCTGGAGCCCGGAAGGCACCAGATCCCACATTGGACATTGGTCCAGAAGTGGAGGCTGCCCCGCTGATGACCCCAGGGGATCACCCGGAGGTCCGGAGCCCTGGTCCAGGGGCCTGGGCTCTTTGAGCTGAAGGCATAGGGAATGATGCTCCGATTGTTCTCCAACTTGTAAATGCCAAGCAGAAATCTTGTTGCAGTTCCTAAATGCCACATTTCCGCGTGTTTATTGTTTCCCCCCCTAATGGGGAAAGATGGTGAATGAACTAATAATTCAGGAGCCGAGAACATGTTTATTTGATTTTTAGAGCTTTAGCAAATACAGTGTGTACAAAACCCGGTGCCAGCAGCATGCATAATTCCTCCAGGAACCGGGCTGATAGAAACACAGAGCTTGCGTGCTGCAAAACGGTAACCAATATTTACACATCTGAGTGACTAATCCTCTCCTCTGAGCAGGAGAACAATAGACAGTAATAGTCAGGTACATTAATGCTGAGCGCGCCTGTCTGGTGACTTGGATATTTGACACATAAACAAAGTGGGGGGGGCAGGGGGGAGAAGGGGAGGCTTTTTATCTACCTGTGTAACCCTGCACCAAACAGCGGGTGACAGACGCGCTCAGAAAATGCTGACCCGGTGTGGTTCCAGGCCCTCCCGCTCAGGACTGGCACGTGATTTGCGGCGCTGCGGGAGTTCTGTCGCTGACCTCATTAGTGGCGCGTTTCCTGGCTTGTTAGCATCATATTTGTATAATTTACAGCACCTTCGTTTTTATGGAATGTGTTTCTTGTAGAGTGTAATGGCAGCAATATATTTAACCTATCGTCTTTAGGAAGGCTTTTGCTGGAGGCGGCCTGCAGATAGAAAGGGGACATTTTCTCCTCTCCTGCCTGGGCCATTTCTTCTCTTTTTTAAAAGCCTTTTATTTGGTACTGGGGTACAGCCGATTAACAGGCAGTGGTGTGATAGTTTCAGGTGAACAGTGAAGGGTCTCAGCCATACATATCCATGTATCCATTCTCCCCCAGCCTCCCCTCCCATCCAGGCTGCCACATAGCATTGAGCAGAGTTCCCTGTGCTACACAGTAGGTCCTTGTTGGTTATCCATTTTAAATATAGCAGTGTGTACATGTCCATCCCAAATTCCTAAACTATCCCTTCCGGCCAACCCCCCCCTGCCCCCACCTTACATTTCCCCCGGCAACCATAAGTACGTTCTCTAAATCTGTGAGGCCACTTCTGTTTTGTAAGTAAGTTCATTTGAGACCTGGGTCAGATCCTTGGGTTAGAAAGATCCCTTGGAGAAGGGAAAGGCTACCCACTCCAGTATTCTGGCCTGGAGAATTCCATGGACTGTATCGTCCATGGGGTCACAAAGAGTCGGACACGACTGAGTGACTTTCGCTTTCACTTTCATTTGTATAATTTTTTTTCGATTCCACATATGAAGGCGTGCCATGTGATATTTCCCCTTCGGTGTCTAACTTGCTTCACTCAGTATGACAGTCTTTAGGTCCATCCGCATTACTGCAAATCCGCTGGGCCGTTTCTTAAATTTTTATTTTGGCTCTCTTGTCTGCCACATGTGTGTGTGCATTTCTGTACATATAAATATATGTGTGCAAATGCCTGGAAGACATTAAAGGGGCCTGGAGGTGTGGTTCTCTCCTGAAGGATTCTCTTTGCTCCCTGGCTGTCTTCAAGGAATGGGTGGTCCTTGAAGGAAGGCCTTGATGCCTTGCTGTGAGAAGATGAACTTGTAAAATGGAATCGGGGGCCTGGAAAGATTAGCTCTTGAAGGATGATATTAGGAGGGGGGCAAGGGTGATGTAAAGCTGCTAAATTAGGCAGTATCTGAAGGTGAGTTTTCAAGTTGTCATGATCTCCTACAGGCTTTTGTGTAAAAAACAACAGGATGGAAAAATGGAAAGTATTGGGCTGGTCAAAAAATTCATTGGGAGGACTTCCCTGGTGGTCCAGCGGTTAGGACTCAGGGCTTCCAAGGCAGGGGGCTCAGGCTCAATCACTGGTCAGGTAACTAAGATCCCACATGCTGTGTGGTGCAGCCAAAAAAAAAAAGTTCATTGGGTCTTTGCATTAACATCTTCCAGAAAAACCCAAATGAGCTTTTTGGCCAACCCAATATATGTCATCTAGAGGCAGATCCTCTCCCAAACAAATTCTTACCTTAGAAAAAAATAACTCATACAGGTAAAATGGGTACCTGACTTGTGTCAAAAAAGAGAGAAATGTCTGGGACCAAATATTGGAAAAGGGGATGATGTCTGAATTTGGGAGCTTGCTCAGGGGATCTTGGTACCAGGGGCTAGGACATCTGAGCCCAGCACCAGTCCCCCTGCTAACTGTGACCTCAAGCAAATTGCTTTCCCATCTTAGGTCAGAGCCTCCTCTACAAAATGGAGATTGGATCAGATCATTTCTCTTTAGAGCCCCATGTTCTAGACTCTCTGTCACTTGTTTAGTCTGTTCCTGAAGCTGGGGCCGAGGCTGGAGTTCTCATCAACCAAATCATCCGGGCTGTGTTCTTGAGAGTTACCTGGAGTGACCCAGAAGAGGAACACAGGTCTCCAGGAACTGTCAGTGTATCTTAGTTACGTCTTCTGACAAGGTGTGAACAGGGTGAAGAGACTAATAATTCAGAAACCAAAGCTGTGATTGGGGGAGTTTGAGAGTTCTAGTAAAAACTGGTGCCAGAGGGTGGAGGGCTGTATATTCCCTTCCCACAATCACTTCTTGGCCTCGAAGAGAAACTGACCTTTGGGGCAAGATAAACTGGTAGGCTCTGGACTTTGTCGACCCACCATAGAATGATAAGAAATTAAGTCTAGGAATAGGACCCGAGGCTCAGGGACAAAGTTTATGCAAGTGGCCAGTCAGGGTAGGGTTCTTGGTGCTGCCTCCCCCATCCCCTACTTCCCAGCTTGCAAAACTTCAGAAATATTTCTTCTACTCTCTTATCCAATGTCTATACCTCTTTTCACCCATTTGAGAAGATTTGGGTTCTTAATTTTACTTGAAAGATATGTCCCTAAAATACTGGGGTGGCTAGAGTCTACACTAATAGTTCAAAATAATAAAGGTATGTAGAGCCACAGTTTAAGAAAAATTATTTATTTATGGCTGGACTGGGTCTTTGTTGCTGCCCACAGGCTTTCTCGAGTTGTGGTGAAGGGGGCTACTTTCTAGTTGTGGTGCATGGTGTTATTGTGGTGGCTTCTCTTGTTGCAGAGCTTGGACGCTAGGAGGTGGGCTCAGAAGTTGTGGCACGTGGGCTGAGTTGCTCCCTGGCATATGAGATCTTCCCGGCCCACGGATGGAACTGTGTTCTCTGCCTTGTCAGGCAGATTCTTAACCACTGCACCACCAGGGAAGTCCTAGATTCACAATTGGAATGTAAGTTTCTATTCAAAGTTTAAATGCACCGGAGTTACTGGCTTTTTGCAAGTGCCTAGTGGTGAATCCTTTGGTAAAGAAAAATAATTGTTTTGTAAAGTCTGATTTGAACTTAACTGAATCCTGAAATGTTCATTGAACATCCACTGAGGATTGAGGATTCAAACAAAAATTGTATAACATTCCTGTCTTCAAGGAGCTTTTATTCTAACTTTCTAATAGGGATTTGCCTATCTTTTGTATACACATACTAACACACATCAAAAAATGTAGACAGCTTCAGCAGCCAGCATCCACTAATTTGGTTGGTTTCAAAACTCTGCAAGAATTATATCATTATTATAAATGTTTCTTAAAAAACTCTTATTAGATGCACTTGACTGATTTGGTGACCGACTTGTCTAATATGATAAAAAGGGTTTGTGAACCTGGACTCAGACGAGTGAAGCAGATAAGTGGTTGCATTGTCTCTTTCCCTTCTGTTAAAACCGAAGCTGCATTTTTTTCTTTCTTCAGCTCATCCCATCATCTCTCAGCTTCTTATGGTGGAGATACATGACTTGTGTTCATGCTTTCCTTTTTTTTTTTTTTCTAAACAAAAACCCTCCATTATGTATTTCGTGTTTTGGGCTGTGCTGGGTCTTCGCTGCTGTGCGCAGGCTTTTTCTAGTTGTGGTAAGCGAGGGCTAGTCTCTAGTTCTGTCGCAGTCTTCTCTTGCTGCGCAGCTTGCAGTCTAGGGCATTCGGTCTTTAGGAGTTGCAGTGCATGGCCCCAGGAGTTGTGGTTCATCGGCTTAGTTGCTCTGTGGCGTGTGGAACCTTCCCAGACCAGGGATCAAACCCTCATCTCCTGCATGGGCAGATGGACTCTAAACCACTGGAGCACTGGGGAAGTCCCATGCTTTCCTTTATCTTTAGCCTTTATGCATGTTCAAATCTCTTCCAGCTTGAAAAATGCTGCCTCTGCCATCATCTCTAGACTAGTTACTCTTTCTAGCCACAACTTTGTTAATGTCTATGGTACACTCTATGGTATATTATGTATTAAGAATAGGTGGCAAGAATACACAGAAGACCTATACAAAAAAGATAACCCAGATAACCACAATGGTGTGATCACTCATATAGAGCCAGATATCCTGGAATTTGAAGTCAGTGGGCCCGAGGAAGCATCACTATGAACAAAACTAGTGGAGGAGATGGAATTCCAGTTGAGCTGTTTTAAATTCTAAAAGGTGATGCTGTGAAAGTGCTATACTCAATATGCCAGCAAATCTGGAAAACTCAGCAGTGGCCACAGGACTGGAAAAGGTCATTTTTTATTCCAATCCCAAAGAAAGGAAATGCCAAAGAATGCTCAAACTACCACACAATTGTACTCATCTCACATGCTAGGAAAGTAATGCTCAAAATTCTGCAAGCCAGACTTCAACAGTTCATGAACTGTGAACTTCCTAATGTTCAAGCTGGATTTAGAAAAGGCAGAGGAACCACAGATCAAATTGCCAACATCCACTGGATCATTGAAAAAGCAAGAGAGTTTCAGAAAAACATCTCAGTTCAGTTCAGTCACTCAGTCGTGTCCAACTGTTTGTGACCCCATGAATTGGAGCACGCCAGGCCTCCCTGTCCATTACCAACTCCCGGAGTTCACTCAGACTCACGTCCATCAAGTCAGTGATGCCATCCAGCCATCTCATCCTCTGTCGTCCCCTTCTCCTCCTGCCCCCAATCCCTCCCAGCATCAGAGTCTTTTCCAATGAGTCAACTCTTTGCATGAGGTGGCCAAAGTACTGGAGTTTCAGCTTTAGCATCATTCCTTCCAAAGAACACCCAGGACTGATCTCCTTTAGAATGGACTGGTTGGATCTCCTTGCAGTCCAAGGGACTCTCAAGAGTCTTCTCCAACACCACACTTCAAAAGCATCAATTCTTTAGCACTCAGCTTTCTTCACAGTCCAACTCTCACATCCATACATGACTACTGGAAAAACCATAGCCTTGACTAGATGGACCTTTGTTGGCAAAGGCAAAGTAATGTCTCTACTTTTGAATATGTTATCTAGGTTGGTCATAACTTTCCTTCCAAGGAGTAAGTGTCTTTTAATTTCATGGCTGCAGTCACCATCTGCAGTGATTTTGGAGCCCCCCAAAATAAAGTCTGTCACTGTTTCCACTGTTTCCCCATCTATTTCCCATGAAGTGATGGGACCGGATGCCATGATCTTCGTTTTCTGAATGTTGAGCTTTAAGCCAACTTTTTCACTCTCCTCTTTCACTTTCATCAAGAGGCTCTTTAGTTCCTCTTCACTTTCTGCCACAAGGGTGGTGTCATCTGCATATCTGAGGTTATTGATATTTTTCCCGGCAATCTTGATTCCGGCTTGTGCTTCTTCCAGCCCAGCATTTCTCATGATGTACTCTGCATAGAAGTTAAATAAACAGGGTGACAGTATACAGCCTTGACGTACCCCTTTTCCTATTTGGAACCAGTCTGTTGTTCCATGTCCAGTTCTAACTGTTGCTTCCTGACCTGCATATAGCTTTCTCAAGAGGCAGGTCAGGTGGTCTAGTATTCCCATCTCTTTCAGAATTTTCCACAGTTTATTGTGATCCACACAGTCAAAGGCTTTGGCATAGTCAATAAAGGGGAAATAGATGTTTTTCTGGAACTCTCTTGCTTTTTCTATGATCCAGTGGATGTTAGCAATTTGATCTCTGGTTCCTCTGCCTTTTCTAAAACCAGCTTGAACATCTGAAAGTTCACGGTTCACATATTACTGAAGCCTGGCTTGGAGAATTTTGAGCATCTTCTTCTGCTTTATTGAAAGTGAAGAAGAACTAAAGAACCTATTGATGAAAGTGAAAGAGGAGAGTGAAAAATTTGGCCTAAAACTCAACATTCAGAAAACTAAGATCATGGCATCTGGTCCCATCACTTCATGGCCAATAGATGGAGAAACAGTGGAAACAGTGATAGACTTTATTTTTTGGGCTCCAAAATCACTGCAGATGGTGACTGCAGCCATGAAATTAAAAGATGCTTGTTCCTTGGAAGAAAAGCTATGAGCAACCTGGACAGCATATTAAAAAGCAGAGACATTACTTTGCCAACAAAGGTCCATCTAGTCAAAGCTATGGTTTTTCCAGCAGTCATTTACAGATGTTAGAGTTGGTCTATAAAGAAAGTTGAGTGCTGAAGAATTGATGCTTTTTAACTGTGGTATTAGAGAAGACTCCTGAGAGTCCCTTGGACTGCAAGGCAATCCAACAAGTCAATCCTAAAGGAAATCAGTCCTGAATATTCATTGGAAGGACTGATGCTGAAGCTGAAACTCCAAAACTTTGGTTACCTGATGTGAAGAAGTGACTCATTGGAAAAGATCCTGATGCTGGGAAAGATTGAAAGCAGGAGGAGAAGGGGATGACACAGGATGAGATGGTTGGATGGCATCACTGACTCGATGGACCTGAGTTTGAGTAAACTCCAGGAGTTGGTGATGGACAGGGAAGCCTGGCATGCCACAGTCTATGGGGTCGCAGAGTCGGACATGACTGAGCAGCTGAACTGACTGATGGTATACGCATCACTTTCATCAACTCTTAGTACGGTTGGGTATGGCCTCTGTTCTCCTATGCCCTTGAAGCCTCTCCCCAAAGTCACCAATGAGCTCCAAGACACTAAACCACCAGATTCCCCTCCCCCATCATTGCCCAGTCCGTTCTGGAGCATCATAGTCTCCTGGGGGCTTCTTACTTTTCTGCTGTTTCTCAGGTTGGGTTTGGGTACCTGACCCTCTTGTGGTCCTTAGGGTTTTGACCAAGTTTTCTTACTCTGTTTCCTTTCGTGCCCAAATTAGTTTTTTCCTTTGCCACAGTTTCAACAGACTGGTGTTCTGAGGACTTTCCAACTCTTGAGACTCTCTATCCAACTTTCTACCAGATAGCACCACTCAGCTACTTGACTATAACAAAGAGAATACAAAATCAAGTGGCTCAAGTACTACGGAAATTCATTGCTCTTGCACACCACAGTCCAGAGTTTCTGGCCATTCTGGGGAGGGCAGCTGACTCCATAAAGTTGACTTAGGTGTTTCCTATCCTAGGATTTCACCATTGAGGGTGAGAGTGTCTCAAAGGCACTGTGACCCAGCAGGCAGAAAAGGGATGAGGAAGTGGACTGCCACCAGCTTCCTTTTCGGGAAATGAGACGGTGGTTGTCCATGGTACTGACACGCCCAGCCCATGTGGCCATGCCTCATTGCCAATTAAGCTGAAGAATGTGGTTCCACATCCATCCACCATCGAATGATAAGAAGCACATTTATTCAAATGACCCAAGGCACAAGGACCAAGTTTATCCAACTGACTGGTCAGATCAAGGCTCTTTGCGCCTTCCCCTCCCCACAAATGCCTGGATATACTATTTGGGGGACAGCGGGCTCCACAGGCACCTCAGCCTTAACACCTCCAGAACTCACCACCTTCCCCTCATACCTGCTCCTTCTGTAGTTTCCTCTCCTGGAAAATATCATCTTCCTACCCAGTTGCGTCAACCAGAAACCAGGACTCCTTCAGTTCCATCTTCCCTCGCTGCCACACATCTAACCTTCCTCTGTTTTTTTTTTTTTACAGTGTTCAACATCCTCTTTTTATTCTACATTTCACTTGAGGTTTCCATTTTTGATATCAGATTTTTAGTATGTATCTGTTCTTTGAACATGCTTTCTTTCAACAGTCTGTTAAATTTTTTTTTCTTTCTTTCTTTTTTTTTTTTTTGCGTTAGTGTGGTGTCTTTTACCTCTCTAAGGGCATTTATGCCATTTTATTTGTTTTGGCCTTTATTTTAATCATTTATTTTATTGGAGTATAATTGCTTTCCAGTGTCGTGTTAGTTTCTGCTGTATAACAAAGTGGATCAGCTACATGTATACACACATCCCCTTCCTCTCGAGCCGCTACCCACCTCATGCCAAGCCTCTAGGTCATCATGGAGCGGCAGGCTGAGCTCCCTGTGTTGTGCAGCAGCTTCCCACTAGCTATCTATTTTATACATGGCAGCATACATGTGTCAAGGCTTCCCTCTCAATTTGTTCCACCCTCCCCTTTCCCTCCGTGTCCACAAGTCTGTTCCCTAGGTCTGTGTCTCCATTCCTGACTTAGAAATAGGTTCATCAGTACAGTTTTCTGGATTTCATCCTCTGACTCTGATCCTTTCTCTCTCGTAAGTATTTTAGATCCAGACATTCTCTTTATCCCATTGCCACCAGCTTAGTGCAACACACTGTAGTCTCTTCATCATTCTGATAAACGTGTAACTGGCCTTCAGATTTATTTCTCACTCCATTGTCAATGTTCCCTACGAAAATGGAAGTATGATCATACTACTCTCACTGAAAGTTCTTCGATGGCTTTTCATGAAATCCAGTTTATGACCTGCTTTAGGAGGTACAGTGTGATGTCACTTCTGCCAGGGTCACCAGGCTGATCTCATCCCTCTCTGATCTAGGTTCTCTCTCGTCCTGATACACTGGGTTTATTGTATCTCCTAAAGCTGGCAACATCACCCCTTGATTCTGGTCTTTCAAATATACTGCACTCCTTGTTGGAGCACTTTGCTTCCCTCCAAGCATGGCACCTGCTATTTCTCCTGGACCTCAGTTTGGGGATGGTTTTCTCAACGGGGAAATGGACAGCAGCTCCATCAGGGGAAGGTGCTGTCCCTCAGGGAAGACCTTAACTCTGGGCGAGGAAGAATTATCTTTAAGACCTGTAATTCTGATGATTCTGTGAGAGGAAGCGTTTGCTTGATCTGAGGGTCTTATGTTATCTTTTGATTAATTTCAGGGTTATCTCTAAGTATGTAAAGCAGCTAGGGTAAGTTCTTGGACATAATAGGTGCTCAATAATTGGTGGTTATTATCGAGATAAAGCAGCCAACTGCAAAGAAAGTGCAGAGACATGATGTTGAAACCCAACGATGACACTTATTAGGTGGCAAAACAGCTTCCTGCTGGTGAGAAAGTTATTGAAACTTTCTGATCTTAAGTTTCTCATCTGTAAAAAGAATAGCAATTACTATGAGGCAGGTACTTCTTATCATTATGACAACTTTGAATGCTCAGTTTATAGGTAAGTTAACCAAGGCTCACAGATGTTAAGCAATTTGCCTTAGGAGGGGGTCATTTAGCCTGTGTCACAGGCCTATCTGGCTTTAACACTTGATCATTTTCTACTTTGAAACACTGTTCATGTAAAATAGAGATGACAAAAACGCTGAATCCTTGTACTATTAGAGTCAGTGCATGGCATGTACTTGGAACTCAAAATAGTGTCTATAATTATTAATTATGCCTCAGGTGGTCAGAACAACGTATAGTGTTTTCATATTAATCAGAGTTGGATGAGCTTTGACATGAAGTAACCATTAAGGGCCCTGGTTGAAATTTTCTCTGTGGCATATGGTGGATCTGCAGTAAATGCTTGTTGACATGTTAAAGGTCCAGTAATGTCCACATTTATAGTTGAATTCTGTTCCTTCCTTTCCCTACCACAAACACACCTCTTTCACCTTTGAAAGTTTTGGGAAGTTCTGTGAAATGCAGTGGGACAAGGCTCTATGAGAGATGGTTTTATTGAAAGAGCTGGCTTTTTTTTTTTTTTGCCCTCTCAAAGTGCACTGGGAGAGTTCTACTTTTGGCATGGCCAAGTAGGTTTCTATCAGATTAATGTTCCTTTTTTTCTTCTTTTTAAAATTGGAATATAATTGCTTTACAATGCTGTTAGTTTCTGCTGTACAACAATGTGACTCAGCTGCAGGTATATGTACATCCCCTCCTTCTTGAGCCTTCTTCCCACTCCCCACACCCCACCCCTCTAGGTGATCACAGAGCACTGAGTAGAGCTCCTTGTGCTATATAGCATCGATTTTACACATGGTCAGACTAACCTTCTTTAAACAGACAATAGCCATAAACCCTGAAAAAACCCAAACAACACCTCACAAAACTTAAACCAAAACAAACAAAGAAACCCCCCACACCCCAAAAAAAGCCTCCTGAAGGTACAGTTAACATGCGGGAGAAAGGAGTGAGATAAGCTTCCCATTTATTATGGCCATTGGCTGCAGTCTATGTCACATGGGGCAGGTAAAGTGCCTACAGAAAACCAGAAGTCTTTCTGGCCTAAAGAACTAGATGACAGTGGTTTGGGCAACCACAGCTGCTAAATATAAAATCCACCCAGATCTATGGGTCAAGCATGCACCAGGTGGAACCCAAGCAGCTCAGCTAAAAATAGTAGAACTGAGATTTGAGCTGCCACCCAAGACAGAATTTGCAATTTGCATCTAGCCAACTCTCTTGCCTTGTTATTATAACATGATGAAAAATTAATAATAACTTGCCACTCTTCAGCAGAATGTAACAGAATTCAGAGTACACACAATACAACATTCATAATATCCAGAATATAATCGAAACTGTTAGGTACAGAAAGATCTAGAAAAGTGTCACCTATTTTCAAGAGAAAATAATATAAAAAAAAAAAAAGATAATAATATCAGTGAAGATGAACCCCTACTTGACCCAAATGTTGGAAATAGCAGACAAAGATTTTAAAGTACTTATAACTATACTCATTACGTGAGAGAAAATATACTACAAATAAATGAAAAAAATAATAAAACCTCCGTGGAAAAATTTACAAATTGTTAAAAAGACCAATCAGAAATAAAATAGAAATGAAAGATAAAATATTAGAAGTTGAATTCACTGAATGGACTTAAAAGCAGAATGGAGATGATAGAGGAAGTCAGTGAACCGGAAGATAGACTCTTATAACTTATTCAATCTTAAGAACAGAAAGGAAAAAGCAAAAAAGAATGGAACTTCAGATATCTGAGACCTCAAAATACCTCACATATGTTTGATTAGAGTTTCCAAAGAAGAGAGAGAACAGTGCAAGAGAAAAATTTGAAACCTGGAGCAAATATATTCCAAATTCAATGAACGACACATTGCTTCATTCAAGAATCTCAGCACACGCCAAACAGGATAGATACGAAGAAACCCAGACCCTGGACCATCATAGAAAGGAAAAACCGAAGGATAAAGGGAAAATCTTGAAAGACAGAAAAAGCAGGCATTGTACACAGGGCGATGATGCGTTGGTGGAGGTGAGAAAATAAAGCAAGGTCATCTTTCGAGTGGTTAAAAAACCCGACAAATGTGAAAGAAGGGGGAGGAGGAGCGGGCTGCTGAGGACGGTGCGGGAGAGAATCTATGTGGGGTGAAGGGTGGGGATGAGGAGGGTGCGGGGTGTGGCCCAGGCGAGGGGCGTCAGATCCGGAAGCTCAGGCAGAGAAGTTCCACGTCAAACAAGGGGTGGGGACTTTCCAGGCCTGGCCGGCGAAGAGCACCTGTGAGTTCCTTTCCCAGCTGGACCACCTCCCACCTCTTGCGGGATGCTGGGGGTGCTCCCTAGCTCCTGGCCCCGCCTCCCAGGGCGCCTGGTTCAACTGATCAACACGCCCCCAAGGAGGGACCCCAAGGATGGCCAGTGCAGCCTGGCCACCAAGTCGGCTCATCATACTTTTCTCCAACTCCCCTAGGTACATCTTTCCCTTCAGCTCAGCTCAGCTCAGCCCGTCTCGTGTCCCGGTCCCTCCTTCCCTTCATCCAGGCTAGTGCAAACCATCTCCCTCGGCAGCAAGGAAGTTGGGGTTCAGGTGGCCTTCTCTCTGCTGCTGGTTCCCAGCAGAGCATGGGCCTCTCCTGCTTCTAGTCCTCAGAACAGCGCATGTCCGGCCTCCCCCGTCTCTTCCATGATTGGGCCAGCCCATCACACACTCTGTAGCCTCCCCTTCCAACAGTTCTGTTAGTTCGGTCCTGACCAAGAAAACTCGGAGAGTCGTCTGCGCCTCCTTGTTCTAGCTCGCTTCTGTTCCACTACCTTGCTTTTGTTACCCAAACTCTCTCTCTCTCTTTCCCCTTACAAATGGCTTCGCAGAAGCCCTGGGAGTGCGCGGCAGCACCGATAATGTCTCCATGGTTCCTTGTTAGCTGCACTCTAAGCAGGAAAGTGACTGGGCCTGACAATGTAATTTACATTGCTGTATAAAACTATCTGTGGAAGCCAAGCTAATTTGTGCCAGATTAGGCTATTTGTCTCAGCCACTGTCTAGCCGCACAATCTATCAGAAGGCTGTTTTCAAATATCGCTCTTCAAGCGTGCCCTTGAGAGGCAGAAATTGATTGGGATCTTAGAGAGCAAAATTACAGCAATAACTTAAAAGAAACAATAATTACTGAATCATACCAGTGTCAGCACTCTGCAAAACACGAAATAGCCATCAAACCCCAATCCAATATATTCCGAAGCGAATTTATTGAATGGAAAAAGCAGTTGAGTGAGGGTTTTTCGGTGCCCCCCTCCCCTTCCCCTGTACATATGGTTATCTCAAAACCGCAAGTGAACGAGTCGATAACTCTTGTCATTGACTGCTCCATTTTCTCGGAGTCAGGGCCGATCCATTAGCCGCCTCTGCTTCACCCTCTCCCTTGCCTCCTCTCTCCTTCTCCATCGCCTCTATTCATTTGCTGGGCTCTGCTCTTCAAGCAAACAAACATGTATAACTAATCATCTGTTAAAATGCAGAGGGCCCCTCATAAATCTCCACAGCTGAAATACTTTAATGGGTAATTAATTGATCCTGTTCCAGAGGAGTAATAAGATAATAAATTAGACAATATTTCACTCAGTCGTGTCAGGCTCCTAGCTAATGGTGCTGTAGGGCTCAGCTGAAGGATAATAAATTAGCCAGAAATTAACTGCTAAGAGCTTTCTGCAGAGAAATCGGCTGACAAGCGAGTCTCCTGTAATGCAGGGCGGGACTGGGGTGGCAGTGATCTCTGTGAATATGAACCCTGGTCTCGGGGGGTTGGGGAGGGTGTGAGGTTATGATCTGGATCCAAGAGACCCTGATGTGTCGTGCTGTGAGGGTGCCCCCTGAACTGTGACAGTTTCTTTGCACACCCAGTGGGTTCTAGGAGCTGACAACTCATGCCCTTGTGAGCTCTTGAATAGTTTTCTCCCACAAGTCACTGGACTCATTTTTTATGGGTTTCACTCACTCTTGACCAGTCTAGCTATCAAACACCCATAGCCACCAGCTCCATCAGCTGCTTCTAAGCAAGTATGCCGATACAGAATGAGCCTTCGTGAAAAAGAGACCCACACTCTGTCACAAACAAGGGTTTCATAAAAGTTAAGTAGAAAAAAAAAAGAGTAGGCAGAGAAGGTGCGAATTCCATTTTTTAACAAGTGGGAAATATTTGTTCCAGGGTAGGAGGGAGAATGGGCTTCCCTGGTGGCTCGGATGGTAAAGAATCCACCTGCAGCACAGGAGGACTGGCTTCGATCCCTGGGTTGGGAAGATTCCCCGGAGGAGGGCATGGCAACCCACTCTAGTATTCTTGCCTGGAGAATCCCCATGGACAGAGGAGCCTGGTGGGCTACAGTCCATGGGGTTGCAAAGAGTCGGACACGACTGAACGACTAAGCACAACACAGCACACAGGAGGGAAAATATCTCTTGGTTTTATTAAGGAAGTCAGGGAGGGTGGTGATAATTCATAGCTAAGATAAGAACTTAGACCTGGAAGGTTGGGTGGGCCTTTGCTGGAGGACATGGGAAATCAGTTTCCTCATATAGGAAGGGTGTGGAATAGGAGTGGGAGGCGGGAGGGGAACTCAGTATACAGTGAAGCATTGGGGCTATGAGGTCATTTAACTCCTCTCTGCTTTTTACTAGTTGTGTGACCTTGTCTAGGGTACTTAACTACTCTGTGCTTTGGTTTGCTCACCAGTAAAATGGTATTAGGATGAATGAGTGAAATATACATGAGAAGCTTCTGGTTCTATCTCACCCCCAGGAGGTGCTACATTAATGTTGGTTATGATATAGTGGGCAGTGGGCAGGTTAGTGTTGACAAGCAAAGGAGGTGACAGTCAAAGAAATGAGAAGAGTTGGCAGTGGGCGACAGTGGGCTGCTCCTCTTAGTCCAGAATAAGGACCAGATCACCCCACTTCCACCTGAAAGATGGTCCAAACTGATGCGTGCTCACCTTTTCCCAGACCACTTCTGATTGCTCTGGGAAATGTGGGTGGATCAATCTTCTGAGTCATGATGAATATGGCAGTATAGGTTGAAGGCATAACAGAGCTTGATTATTTAAATGAGGAAATGCATTCAGGACACAGAGCCAGTGCTGGTCATTGTGATCACTGGCAGGGTTACTGAGTCCCAAGTTTATACCTCTTGCTGTATAATAGGACAATAAATTGAGAGATGAGTTGCTGGGGCAAAGAATAGTAACTTTATTCAGAAAGCCAGTAGACTAAGAAGATGGTGGACTAGTGTCCCAAAGAACCATCTTATCTGAGTTAGAATTCAGGCTTCTTTTATACTAAAATGGGAGGAGCTGTGGTTGGTTGTTGCAAACTTCTTGGTGTAGGAATCCTTTTTTCTTGTAGCTGTCCACACTGGTCAGGTCATTGATATTCCTGTAAACCTCCAGCAAGACAAAGGTTATTCTCTGTTCTGCAACTTTTTATCTCTATATGAATGTGAAAGTGTTAGGCCTTTAAAAGTCAGAACCTTGAGAATGGGCTATTTTATATATTGCAGGCTGTTAGCAACATTCTTATCTCAAAAACAATAGAAAACAAAGGCTAAAGAAAAAGAAACAGATCCAATATGGAGTCAGATTTGTTCTTTCCTATTAGAGTGGGTAGTCTTAGTATCCCCTTGCCTGGGTCTCCCTGCTCTGCATCTTCCTGGTTGGCCGTCGTGGGGAAGACAAGGCCTTGCACAGTCCCTGATAGGCTCAGGGCAGCTGGAAATGCCTTGGGCAATGCAGTAATGTTCTACCTCAGAGGGAGAAGCAGAGTCTCTTCCAGGACCTAGAGCCCTGAAGGGCCACAAGCAGAACAGGTTCAGCTGCAAACTGCACTCTGTGTAAAAGCAGGCATTTCCCCAAGTAGAAAAGGCAGAGTAACAGAGTCCATTAACTGATACTCATTTTAAAAATAAACATGTGCTCATTCATCCTCTATTCCTTTATGTGGAATGACTTCCTGACTCCCATCAGCTTGTGCTCTTCCTTTTTCACTATAAAGGCCTAGTTCTTTGTACCTTTGACCTCAGAGCTGGAAGAGAGGTTGAGGTCACTGGTCTACCTGTCCCAGATTACTCGTTCTGGGTCTTGGGTCACACAAGCTGAGGAATGGCTGAAATTATTTCTGGGCCAGTGGGACAGCATTTTAGATCCTCAGTGATCTTAACATGAGTCCTAAGCCTTCTCTTTTTTACAGGCCGAAATTGCCCAGCTCCTCAGACCATTATGTGTGTGCCATTTCCTCTTGTTTTTACTGTGAGAGAAGAATGTAAAAAGAGAGGTATCATGCACATATATGCAACTTGATTAATCGTCATCAAGTGAATACCCATGGATGGGTGAAACTTGAGTTTCTTTCCCTGGTGTGTGTGTGTGTGTGTGCACGCTCACACACGTGTCCGCTAAGTCGCTTCAGTTGTGTACAATTCTTTGTGATCCTGTGGACTGTAGCCTGTCAGGCTCCTTTGTCCATGGGATTCTCCAGGAAAGAATACTGGAGTGGGTTGCCATGCCCTCCTCTGAGGGATCTTCCCAACCCAGGGACTGAACCCTCATCTCTTATGTCTCCTGAATTGGCAGGCGAGTTCTTTACCACTTGCAACACCACTTGTCCTTTCTCTGGAGTAACTACCCGGACTTCTGTGAAAACCATTTCTTTGTTTTCCTTTGTAGACTTATAATTTATTTATTCCCAAGCTGTAGGCTTTAGTTTTGCCAGCAGTCTTGACACTGTATGTAGTTTTTGTGCCTTCGTATATTAATGAGATTCACCCACATGAATCTTGTTGCCACAGGTTGCGCATTATTCTTGATATATGGGTTATATACATTTGATTTGTATCAATGGATATAATTGTATTGATCTATAATCATTTATTGATGATTCCACTGTATGGATATACTATAGTCTACTCCCATGATCTGTCAAGCATGGATTTTTTCAGTTGTTTCTGGTTTCAGCCCAGATGAACAAACAGGGCAGTGACAGGCATTTAATCTCAAAACACAAGGGGACATGTTACGGGGGATGTGGACCTAGGAGTGGAAGGCTGCATCACATGGCTGGTACCTCTCCACCTTCACTCAACTGGTGCCCAGAATGATTGTCCAAGTTTCACAACACGGTCAAGAGGTGCGCTTGTTCCTGTGGGAGACTCAAAGATGGCTGCAGGGATCCCCCTTCTAGAAATTCTTGCCGCTCAGCTCAGCCACTTCCGGTCGGCCCCTGCGGAGCCTTTTGCCCTGGAACATGCCTGCCCAGGACTGTCTGGATCTGGGGGCTGTAGTGCTGTGCTGTGCTTAGTCGCTCAGTCGTGTCCGACTCTTTGCGACCCCATGGACTGCGGCCCGCCAGGCTGTAGGGTGGGGAGCAAAGGCATGGCTGGTGGATGGGCTCCACAGCGCCCCCTCGAGGCTCTGTTCCACTTGCGCCTTTCGCCTCTGCTCGCCTGCTTCTTCCCGTCCATTTATCAGAGGCTGGTCCTTCATAAACTCCTCACGCACCAGGTTCCATGTCAGAGCAGCGCCCGAGGCTGCTCACCCCATTTATGAGTGCTTCTGGCGGCTCCTCCTCCTCACCACTGCGTCATATCAATGGACTGAAAATTTTGCCAATCTGATCGCTTTTAAAGGATATCTCATTGTGTTCTCAGCACATTTCCTTAGTTAAAATTTCAGAAATCAGATTTATTGAGATAGATGGGGAAACAGTGGAAACAGTGTCAGACTTTATTTTTTTGGGCTCCAAAATCACCGCAGATGGTGACTGCAGTCATGAAATTAAAAGACACTTACTCCTTGGAAGAAAAGTTATGAGCAACCTAGATAGCATATTCAAAAGCAGGGACATTACTTTGCCGACTAAGGTCCATCTAGTCAAGGCTATGGTTTTTCCTGTGATCATATATGGATGTGAGAGTTGGACTATGAAGAAGGCTGAGCGCTGAAGAATTGATGCTTTTGAAGTGTGGTGTTGGAGAAGACTCTTGAGAGTCCCTTGGACTGCAAGGAGATCCAACCAGTCCATTCTGAAGGAGATCGGCCCTGGGATTTCTTTGGAAGGAATGATGCTGAAGCTGAAACTCCAGTACTTTGGCCACCTCATGAGAAGAGTTGACTCATTGGAAAAGACTCTGATGCTGGGAGGGATTGGGGGCAGGAGGAGAAGGGGATGACAGAGGATGAGATGGCTGGATGGCATCACCGACTCGATGGACGTGAGTCTGAGTGAACTCCGGGAGATGCTGATGGACAGGGAGGCCTGGCGTGCTGTGATTCACAGGGTTGCAAAGAGTCGGACACGACTGAGCGACTGAACTGAACTGAACTGAGTCAACATACCATAAAGCACCTCCTTGTGAACAGTTTGATGACTGTGGACAACTGTATGCTGCTGCTAAGTCACTTCAGTCGTGTCCGACTCTGTGCGACCCCATAGAGGGCAGCCCACCAGGCTCCCCTGTCCCTGGGATACCCGTCATGTATTCTTCACTAGAGCCAAGACAGAGAGCATGCCCATCACCCAAACGTTCCCGCAGGGCCCTCTGCAGTCAGTTCTCTGTCCCGTCACCCACCCCATCACTCGTCTTTTTTCTGTCACTATAGGTTTGCCTTTTCCAGGTGTTCGATAAATGGAATTATCCAGAAAAGACTTTTTGTGTGTGTGTCTGGCTTCTTCTGCTGTGTGGAATGCTTTTGAGACTCATCTGTGCTGTAGGCTATATGAATAGTTTGTTCCATTTTACTGCTGTCTAGTATTCAGTTTTATGAATGTATTCCAACAGATCCCTTCCCTCTTTGAAGGGAATTTGGAGTTCTGGTTTTTGGCAATTATGAATAAAGCTCTGGAGACATATTAGTACAAATATTTTGGGGGTATATGCTTTCATTTCTCTTGGACAAATACGTAGGAGTGGCATTTGCTGGATCATAGGATAGGTGTAATTTTGACTTTAGGAGAAACCATTGAGCAGTTCTATAGTGGTTTCTCCATTTTACACTTTACATATCAGTGGTTTGTAAGAATTCTAATTGCTTCCCACCCTTGCCAACACTTGGTATATTTTGTCTTTTTAATTTGAGCTATTATAGTGTTTGTAGTGGTATTTTATTTTCATTTACATTTCCATGGTGGCCAAAGATGTTGAGCATCTTTCATCATGCTTATTGGCCATTTCTATGTTGACTTTGGTAAAGCATCTGTTTAAATCTTTTACCTATTAAAAGATTAGCTGCTTTCTTAAGATGAAAGAAAGTTTAGCTGCTTTCTTATAATGCTGTTGTTAGCAGTCAAGAGTTTTCTGTATATTCTGGACAAATTCTTAACAGATATGTGTTTTGCAAATACTTTCTCTTGGCCCATGGCTAATACTTTATTTTCTTAAGAGTGTCTTTTAAAGTGGAGCTTTTAATTTTGATGAAGTCCAATTTATCGATTTTTTTACTACTTTGAGTTTTCTGTGCCCTACCTAAAAAAAGTTTTTGCCTATCCAAGTCACAAGTTTTTTCTAATTTTTTTTCTCAAGGTTTTATAGGTTTACCTTGTAATTGTGCATAAATTTGTGTTTTGCTGATTTCTAGTGAGAATAAGCAATTTTCCATAAGTTTGTTTGCCATATGAATTTCCTATTTATTGACATGCTGAAGTCTTTTGCTCATTTTTCTATAAAGTTTTTGCCAACTTATTGATTTGTAGGAGTCTTTATATATTCTGGAGAGTGTCTTTTGTTAGTTTTATTCATTATTTACATCTTCCCCCACTCTGGGACTTGCCTTTTCAGTATCTTTATGGTATCATTTGTGACTAGAAGTCCTTAATATTAAGGGATTTGAATTAATGTTTTATTTCCTTTATGATTAGTGCTTTATGTCTCCCATTTAAGAAATTCTTTTCTAATCTGGGGTCACATTTTATTCTCCTATATCAAAGATTCTTAAATTTCTCAGTTTGTGGTTCCTTTTAATGTCCTGGTTATTTTTTTCATGGTATGCTTAGGTCCAAAGAATACCTAATACTTCCATTTATTAGATAGCTAGGTCCAGAGAACTTACCATTTATGTTCTTGCTTCTTTGTAGTCATTTGAAAAGATAATACCCATATAAAGAAAAATCATGTATTTTTCATTTTTAAGTAATTGTGATCACCTACTAAAGGGATATGTGAGCCTGTTGGGCATTGCACAGCTACTGAAATCTCAGGTTAAGTTTTCTTATTTCATATTGATTTTTAGGGGGGATTTGCTTTTAATTATGGCAACTGCTGAAAACTCAGCTTTGCAAAGATACAATGCCATCAGAAGGGACTGTAGCTTGATTTAATGTTGGTTCCATCCAGAGCTGATCATTTGTATAGTGTCAAGTATGCCTGTGTTTCCCTTAAAAATGTAAATATCCCATGGTACCACTGTGAGTTTGATGCCGTGTCCTAGGGCAACTTGGTGAATAATTTGGGACCCGCATTTCTATATTCTGTTTGTAAATATGTTTTTTTCTTTCTGTAGTTTGATCTTTAGTTTATCCTAATTTGGTTCTTGTGCATACTGTGTTAGAGGTCCAACTCAACATTTTCCAAATGTATACATGGTTTCGCAGATCATTTGATAAATCCTGACCAATAATCTGCAGTGGTACCTCTGTCGTAGGTCAAGAATCCATATACATGGAGGTATCTGCTGTAGTATTATTACATTATCTAAATTACTGTAGATTTATAATGAGTCTTGGTATCTGGCAGAGCAGGTTCTCCTACCTTTTATTCCTCTTCTAGAGTACTTTGTTTCATCTTGACCTTTTGCATTTCCATATGAAGTTTAGAATCAACTTAAGTTCCCCCTTCAAAAAAAGTCCTCTTTGAGGTTTTATTTCAATAGTACCAAATCTACAAAATAAAACATAAACCCCTCAAAACCTCTAAAGCCAAAAACCAAAAAATGCTCAAACTTTAGGGAGTATTTTAAACCTTACAATATTGAGTTTTATAGTTAATGGATAATATACAACTCTATTTAGGTCGTCTTTGATGTCTTTTAACAAAGTTTTATAATTCTCCCCATCAAGACATATTTTTAGGTACTTTGATGTAAATTGGGCTTCCCTGGTGGCTCAGACGGTAGAGTCTGCCTGCAATGCTGGAGACCGGAGTTCGATCCCTGGGTCAGGAAGATCCCTTGGAGAAGGAAATGGCAACCTGCTCCAGTACTCTTGCCTGGAAAATCCCATGGACAGAGGAGACTGCCTTTTAAAATATTTAATTTCTCTGTTTGCTGGAACATAGGAATAGCCCCCAATTTTTTATCTTGCTTAATTTTTGCTTAATTTTCTTTTCTAATTTTTTTGTTGCCGTATAGTTGATTTAGGATATTGTGTTAGTTTCACGTGTACAACAAAGTAATTTGGTTATACATATATATATATATATATATATATATGCTGCTAAGTCACTTCAGTCGTGTCCAACTCTGTGCGACCCCATAGACAGCAGCCCACCAGGCTCCCCCAGCCCTGGGATTCTCTAGGCAAGAATATATATATTCTTTTTTTGATTCTTTTTCATTATAGTTTATTACAAGATATTGAATATAGTTCCCTGTGTGTACATGCTCAGTCCTTTCTGACTCTTTGTGACCCCTATGGACGGTAGCCCACCAGGCTGTTCTGTCCATGGAATTTTCCAGGCAAGAATATTAGAGTGGGTTGCCATTTTCTACGCCAGGAGATTTTCTCCACCCATGGATTGAACTCATGTACCCCACATTGGCAAGCAGAGTCTTTACCCTGGGAAGCCCCATAGTTCCCTGTGCTCTGCACTAGATTCTTATTATTTATTTTATATATGTATCATTTTTTAAAATATAGTTTCAAACGTATAGACAAGTTGTAAAAAATTCCATATATCTTTAAACCAGATTCACCAATTATTTATATTTTGCCCTGTTCGCTTTTTCAAATAAAATATAACATTTTTAAAAATATGTATGTGTATATATATATATATATATATACCTACATAAATATATAGTAAAAAATTATTGCATTAAGTTACAATCCCATAATAGTGTGTTCACATTATTGTGGTAGATATTCAAGTATGCTACATAGATCCCCTTTCATTTTTTTGAGGTATATTGAGCCTTAATTTATGACCCTGTGTATCTTGGTGAATCTTGGTGAATGTTCCTTGTGGCCTTTGACATAATTTGCTGTCATTGAGTGGTGAAGGTGAAGTCACTCAGTCGTGTCCAACTCTTTGCAACTCTGTGGACTGTAGCCTACTAGGCTTCTCCGTCCATGGGATTCTCCAGGCAAGAATACTGGAGTGGGTTGCTAGTTCCTTCTCCAGGGGATCTTCCCGACCCAGGGATCGAACCCGGGTCTCCCGCATTGGAGGCAGACGCTTTAATCTCTGAGCCACCAGGGAAGCCCGTCACTGAGTGGAGTGTTCCATAAATGACAGTTATGTGAAGGTGGTTGATCGCGTTGTTCAGATTGTCCATATTTTATGGATCTGTTTAGTTGTATTACGGCTAGAGGATGGTATTAACCTTCAGTTATCAAGACCATGTTCTATTTCTTCCTTTGTTTTGTCAGTTTTCACTTCATGTAGTTGGAAGTTCTGTACTGAGTGCATAGGGATTTATGATTGTCATGTCTTTCTGATAATTGATCTTTTAATCATTGTGAAAAATCACTCTATTTCTGGTAATGCTTCTTCTCTTGAAATCCATTCTGTTTCCATTTCCAAATCATACCATCATGATTTCCATTCCAAATCATCCATTTTTCGTTATTAATATAGCCTCTCCAGCATTCTTATGATTACTGTTTGCAATGGTATATCTTTTCCTGTCATCTCACTTTCAACCCATCTGTGTCTTTTGATTTAAAGTACATCTCTTATGTACAGCAGATGGATCTTGCTTTTAATTCCTGTCTGACAATCTTTGCTTTTTAATTGGAGTGTTTAGTCAATTAACATTTAATATAACTGTTGATATGGTTTGATTTAGGTCCACCATTTTGACACTTGTTTTCCATTTATCCCATCTGCTTTTTCTTTCTTTTTTCTCCTTTTTTGCCTTCCTTTGTGAAAATCAAAGTCAAGTCTTCCTCCCTCCCTTCCCTCTTTTTCTTCTTCCTTCTCTTCCTCCCTCCCTCTCTGCTTTCCTCTCTTCCTGACTCCATCCCCCACCTTCATTGATTTTGTATCCTTAAGATATATCATTTGCATTATTTTTAGAGGTTCCTCTAAGGATTATAAAATACCTCCTCAACTTATCAGAATATGTTTAGAATTAACATTTTATCACTTCACACAAAATTTTAAGAGTCTTGCAAGAATATAGTTCTACTAACACTCTCTCCTGAATCCTTTGTGCTATTGATGTTTTATATATTACATCTATATATCTTAAGAATTTCACAATAGAGTGGCATAATTTTTCTGAAACAGTTCTATGCCTTCTAAAGAAATTGAAAGAAACAAAATATAGTCTTTTATGTTGCTGTTAATCCCTAAGTCATGTCCTACTGTTTGTGAAACTGTGGACTGCCGCATGGAGGCTTCCCTGTCCTTCTCGATCTCCTGCAGTTGCTCAAATTCATGTCCATTGAGTTGGTGATGTCATCCAACCATCTCATCCTCTGCCACCCTCTTCTCTTTTGGCCTGCAATCTTTCCCAGCATCAAGGTCTTTTCCAATGAGTTGGCTCTTCACATCAGATGGCCAAAGGATTGGAACTTCAGCTTTAGCATCAGTCTTTCCATTGAATATTCGGGGTTGATTTCCTTTAGGATTGGCTGGTTTGATCTTCTTGTAGTCCAAGGGACTCTCAAGAGTCTTTTCCAGCACCACAATTTGAAAGCATTAATTCTTCAGTGTGCAGCCTTCTTTATGGTTCAACTCTCACATCTGTACTTGACTACGGGAAAAACCGTAGCTTTGACTATCCAGACCTCTGTTGACAGAGTGACGTATTTGCTTTTTAATAGCTGTCTAGGTCTGGCATAGCTATGCTTTGCTGTGCTTAGTCACTCAGCCGTGTTCGACTCTTTGTGACCCCATCGACTGCAGCCCGCCAGGCTCCTCTGTCCATGGGATTCTCCAGGCGAGAATGCTGGAGTGGGTTGCCATGCCCGCCTCCAGGGGATCTTCTCAACTCAGGGATCGAACCCAGGTCTCCTGCAATGCAGGTGGATTCTTTACTGTCTGAGCCATATTTGCCCACAATTAGCCACTCTTGGTGCTTTTTATTTTTTCCTTCCAGTATATCCAAGTTTCCATCTGGTATCATTTACTTCCAATCTGAACAACTTCTGTCTGCATTTATTTATTTTTGTCTGCGCTTTGTATAGGCTTTCTCTAGTTGCAGAGAACAGGGCCTACTCTTCGTTGTTCTGTGCAGGCTTTGCATTGCAGGGGCTTCTCTTGTTGCAGAGCACGGGCTCTAGGCATGTGGGCTTTAGTAGTTGCAGCACATGGGCTCAGTGGTTGAGGCACATGGACTTAATTGCTCTGTGGAATGTGGGATCTTCCCAGATCAGGGATTGAACTTTCGTCCCCTGAATTATCAAGCAGATTCTTATCCACTATGCCATCAGAAAATTCCTTCTTTTTGCATTTTTGTAGTTTGGGTTCATTGATGACTAATTCTTTTTCAGTTTTTTTTTTTTTTTGGTTTGTTTGTTCTAGAAATGTGTATATCACCATCGTTTTTTTAAAAAATGTATTTTCATTTGATATAGAATCCTGGGATACTTTTTTTCACTTTGACCCTTTAAAGATGTCTTTAAATGGTCTTCTGGTTTTCATTGTTGTTTTTTTTTTTTTATATGAAACAGCTGTAAGTCCTATTGTTCTTTTTCTGTATGCAGTGTATCCTTTTCCTTTGATAACTTTCAAGATTATCTATTTATCACTAGACCCGGGTTGGATCCCTGGGTAGGGAAGATCCCCTGGAGAAGGAAATGGCAACCCACTCCAGTACTCTTGCCTGGAGAATCCCATGGAGGGAGGAGCCTGGTAGGTTACCGTCCATGGGGTCACAAACAGTCAGACACGACTGAGCGATTTCACTTCACTTCACTTCATCATGTTTACTGTAGTTTACCTCTGCATAGTTTTTCACTGTAGTTATCCTTTCTAGGATATGCTGACCTCCTTAGATGTATAGTGTTATGTTTATTACATAAATTTAGAAAAGTTTTGCCCATGTATCTCTAATTATTTATAGTTTTCCTGGTCTTTCTCGCCTCTCCTTCTGGGACACTAATCATATGTGTATTAGACCTCTTGATATTGTCCTAAAGATTATTGAGGTTCTGTTCCTTTCTCAAAAACATTTTCTTCTTTTTCCAAAAGACTGGATACTTTTTATTTATTTATTTATTTTATTTTATTTTTTTACTTTGTTTTACTTTACAATACTGTATTGGTTTCGACATACATTGACTGGATACTTTTTAATGATTTATCAGTAAGTTCACTGACCCAATCTTCTATTGTCTCCAATCCACTGTTAAGGCTATCTAGTTATCTTTTAACTTCAGATATTGTAATTTTTAATTAAATTTTTTCCATTACTTTCTTTTCTATAGTATTTTTTCTCTATTGAGATTTCTGTGTTTTTGTTTATTTGTTTTCATTATGGCATTAGCTACTTAAAGACTTTGAACATATTTATAATGGTTTCTTTAAGTTCTTGCCTGCTAATGCTAACATCTGGGTTATCTATACATTGGTTTATATAGACAAGATTTTTTTTTTCTTGATTCTAGGTCAGTTTTTTTGTTTATTCCCACTCTCTCTTCTAATATTAAAAAAAATCTTTTTAACTAGACATTATTGATGATACATTGTAGAGACTTTGGATTCTGTTATATTCCTTTGAAGAATGTTTATTTTTGACCCAGCAGGTAGTTTACTTGACTGGGCTCAAACTCCAAACTGTTCCCCCCAGAGCAAACAAGAGTTGAAATCTTTGTTCATTCTCTTGGCCCTCAATTCAGCTGTTGTTTCCCATTGGTTTCCTTAGAATTTCTCCCAGACATGCAGTTCAAGGGCTAGTTGAGGATTTGGGTGGAATGATATGTAGATTTGGAGGCTCTCTTCATGCTTTACTTTTTCTTTTGCAGGATTTCTCTTCTTACTATTCAGCTGCTCTGGAAATCCATTTCCTGACTCTTGAAGCCAGTAAGTCTGAAGCTTTCTGTTTGACATCCAGATATTTCATGTTTTGTGGACTATAACGTATCCTTGGGCAGAAACAGACCCAGGGGAGTTCCTTTCTTTCAAGGTGTGACTCTTTTAAGTAGATTCACAGATACAGAGAACAAACTACTGGTTACCAGTGGGGAAGGGAGGGGCAACATAGGGATGGGGGAGTGGGAGGCACAAACTATGGGGTGTAAGGTAGCAGTGTTGTACTGTACAACATGGGGAATTTAACCAGTATTTTGTAATAACTGTAAATGGAAAGTGGCTTTAAAAAGTATTTTATGTGTAAGAAATTTGACTCTATCTATTTCTTATTGTTTTTGGTTGCCCTCTAATACCCTCAAATACTTGGTTTTAAAACTATTTTTATGTATGGATGTGAGAGTTGGACTGTGAAGAAAGCTGAATGCTGAAGAATTGATGCTTTTGAACTGTGGTGTTGGAGAAGACTCTTGAGAGTCCCTTGGACTGCAAGGAGATCCAACCAGCCCATGCTAAAGGAGAGCAGTCCTGGGTGTTCATTGGAAGGAATGATGCTAAAGCTGAAAATCCAATACTTTGGCCACCTGATGTGAAGAGTTGACTCATTGGAAAAGACTCTGATGCTGGGAGGGATTAGGGGCAAGAGGAGAAGGGGATGACAGAGGATGAGATGGCTGGATATCATCACTGACTTGATGGACATGAGTTTGAGTGAACTCCGGGAGTTGATGATGGACAGGGAGGCCTGGCGTGCTGTGATTCATGGGGTCACAAAGAGTTGGACACGACTGAGTGACTGAACTGAACTGAAAACTATTTTATAAATAATTGCCATGTGAGTGTTAGTCCAATACAAATGACTGTCATCTCAGAATGGTTTCTAAGTTAATTTTTGTATGTTGATTATATAGAAAGAAATTGAAATTTTTAAAATTAATTCTAAGAATTCTAGTTCTTTATGTATACAATTATTATCTGTATGTAGTGACATTACAGTTTCTTCTTTTTCATTCAGTATTCCTTTTATTTTTGTGCTTTGCTTTACTGTATTGGCTGACACATCTAATATATGCTGAAAAGAAATGGTGATAAAGGAATTTTTAAAAGTTTTTTTTTTTTTCTTGGCTGCATTGTGAGGCATGTGGCATCTTGGTTCCCCAGCCAAGGATTGAACCTGTCCCCCCTACAGTGAAAGCACAGAAGCTTAACCACTGGACCACTAGGTAACTAGGAACTAGGTAAGTTCCTAGAAGAATCTTTCATTTGGTTCATATCTTAAAAGGAAACTGTTCAAAGTTCAACCCTTAAGTACTGTATTATATTATTTATATTTTAAAATAGCTATCATTTTAAACAAATTACTTCTATTCCTTCTGAATGGGCATTAAATTTTACCAAGCACTTTTTTCTCCATCTATTGAGATGTTTGAATGTTGTTTGCTTTAATATGTTAATGTGTTGAATTGCACTAATTGGTTTTCTAACATTTAATCAACTTTGTGTGTTTGGAATAAATCCAGTTTGGTAAGATTTATTATCCTTTTTAATATATTGCTTGATTCATTATACTACTATTTGGTTTAGAATGTTTACACCTATATGCATGAATGAAATAGAAATAGTTTTTCTTGTGTACTGTCTTGTTGAGTTTGATTATAAAGGTTATGCTAGCTTCCTAGGATGAGTTAAGAAGAAGTTGTGTAAAATTGGAATTATTTTCTCCTTGACTAATTGGCCAAACGTGCTGATGATACCATCTGGGTTTTCAAGTTGCTTTGTAGAAAATTTTTTGATTTCTGCTTAAATTTATTTAATGGCAGAACATACAGGTTTTCTATTTTGCTTGCATCCATTTGAGTAAGATCTGTTTGTTTTGGTTATGAAACTGCTGCTTTTTCTTTCCAAGTCACCCTGTAGCTTCTACTCTGTGATGCCAGTGCTAGGACTTGACTGTGTAAACAAATTTGCCCCTTTGTCATCTGGGTTCCTGTTAGGTTCTTCAATAGGGGATTCTGGAAGGAGATTGGGAGGCAGGAGGAAGGAAGGTATTTCCACTTTCTTATGTACTTCTATACTATCGGCAGTGTTCAGCAAGAGCATCTTACCTTGGAAGCAGCCTCACTGTGACCCTGCAGAGGTACCACGAGCAGCTGGACAACATCAGCAGCAGCCACCCTCTCCTGAGGTCTAAGTCCCAGCTGTCTGAGTTTCTTTTATGAACCTAGGCAGAATAGCAGCACACAAGCATGTCCTCTTCTCAGTGGTGTGAGCTCCAGCTTCTTGAAGGTCCTACTTCAAGCTTCTAGTTCTGATAACCTCAGCCGTTTCCCTCTTCCCCAGCCTTAGCTGGTTAGCTGCTTTCTCCAGTTATTATCACGAAAGCTCAATATTATCTTTTTGCTTTATCAGCCCTCTAGGACTTGCATAATCAATTCTTTTTTTTTTTTTCCTGTTAATATATCTTTTGTGTACTCTTCCTGATTGGACCCTGAGTGAGCGAGAGAAAGTCGCTCAGTCATGTCTGACTCTTTGCGACCCCATGGACTATACAGTCCATGGAATTCTCCAGACCAGAATACTGGAATGGGTATCCCCTTCTTTGGGAATCTTCCCAACCCAGGGATTGAACCCAGGTCTCCCGCATTCCAGGCAGATTCTTTACCGCTGAGCCACAGGGAAGCCCAACTAGACCCTGGCTGGTACAATATTTGGTAATGGAAGTGGTCACAGGCCTCTCAAAAACATCTGGGCTTTGATGTTTTTTTTTTTCCCCAGTCTTGAACACAATGCTGAAGTCCTTGCCAATGGCAAACGGGTTACTACTCATCCATAGCATGATAATATGATAAACTTGTCACCTGTGGCTGATTGCGATAAAGAGCTTACTGTGCCAAGTGCCTTGGGCACTAAATAACTATGGGGTTTGATTAACATGGTGATAATGGTAACTTCAAGAGCCTGGGTGTGAAATAGCTTCTTCCAGCTGCACTGGAGAACTCACACATGGACAATGACAAAGTGAAATAATCAACTCAAGGGTTCAGAAAACCAGGGTGCTTTTACAGCCAGCCTGGAAGATTCTCTTACCATGTGCAGAGTGAACCTAGATGAAAATTTGACTCAGAATTTGGTTGTGTGGGCTGTAGAATTATAACATGTTTAAGTCATGAATCCACCAAGTTTCTACCTGGGTTGACTTGTTTGAAACTGAAATTTGAACTTCCAAGTCTCTCTAAGACTCTCTTGTTAGAGGAAGCAACCTGCTCTTCTAGAGTCAACTAGATCAGCTTTCCCTATGTTTTTAAGACCGGTCATAACCTCACCTAAAGCCGGCATCTTTCAAAGGATATTTATTCTCCTCAAGTCTCCCAGCCCCCATCTCTTTTGCCTCTGTCTGACCTGAAAAAAAATCGTTTATACTCCAAATAAATGCAAGATGTTACTAATTAATATCAGCATAAATCTGGGTGAAACATGTATGCTGCTGCTGCTAAGTCTCTTCAGTCGTGTCCGACTCTGTGTGACCCCAGAGACGGCCACCCACCAGGCTCCCCCGTCCCTGGGATTCTCCAGGCAAGAACACTGGAGTGGGTTGCCATTTCCTTCTCCAATGCATGAAAGTGAAAAGCGAAAGTGAAGTCGCTCAGTAAGTGTCCGACTCTTCGAGACCCCAAGGACTGCAGCCTACCAGGCTCCTCTGTCCATGGGATTTTCCAGGCAAGAGTACTGTAAGGAAGGGACAAAAAGAACAGAATATAAAGCTGGATCATGGGACTTCCCTGTTGGAACAGACACTAAGACTTCACACTGCCAATGCAGGGGGCAAGGGTTTGATCCCTTGTCAAGGCACTGAGGCCCACAAGTGGTGTGGCATGCCAAAGGGTAAATAAAATAAAATAAAACTGGATCAAAACAAATTCATTATCTGGGTGTACCTACCAGAGTTAATAGGTCTAATGTTACAACTGGCTTTGAAAATCAGTTTACATGAGTGGTGGCTGGAATCTTGAATCAATAGTGGGCTATATAAAGAGATGTTGGAGCACCCTGTGGAAGATTCTCTCCAAATGTCTGACGGGTTGGGAAATTGGGAATGGATTGATCAGAGGCTGACTACAGACCCTTCCTCCCCACTCCCACCAAACCCCCAAGAGACCCTGGACAGTGCCTTTATTTCTTCCCTTTATTAAAGAGAAAAGTTGGGGAACATATTATTGGTTTGAGCACCAGCATGTTTGAGAAGTATTATGGTGACTGATGTGGAGAGCAGCTGCTAAATGTTGTCTCTGGTTTCCATGGAGATCCTAGAGAATGAATGGCCAAGGAGTAGCTTTTAACTGCCAGATACAAGGTAGTCACAACTACTGAAATGGGCATGAAGGACAAAGAAGTCAACAGAATGACCTTCTGGGTTCTTTGTTTTTATTGTTTAGTCGCTAAGTGGTATCTGATTGTTTGCAACACCATGGGCTGTAGCCCGCCAGGCTCCTCTGTCCATGGAATTTCCCAGGCAAGAATACTGGAGTGGGTTGCCATTTCCTTCTCCAGGGAATCTTCCTGACCCAGGGATCGAACCTGAGTCTCCTGCATTGTCAGCAAGGTTCTTTACCGCCGAGCCACAAGGGAAGCCCTCTGGACTCTGGCCATGCCTAATTGATCACCCTGTCTCTAGGAATAAAGTAGATGGGCAGCCCACTAGAATATTACTTTCTCAGTGTAGTGAAGATATTCTAGATCTGAGGTCCAGAAACTTAATTACTGAACGTAATAGAGTTTCAGCTTCTTACTTGTTTTGAGGCTTAAGCCAGATCACAGGGTCCAAGTCCCTCAGTTGATGGGAAGGCTGGCTCCCTAGAGGATGTTCAACACAGCTGCATGAATACTCGGCTACATGCAACCTGCTACAACCACGTCCTGTAAATATTCCTCCAAGCTTTCCCCAAAGGGGCCTTTGGCCACTTACTGTGTTTACTGTGCACTGAAGGGAAAGAAAATCTTCAGACATTTCAGGAACTTACTAGACACTGAAATGGTTCTGAATTGGTAACTGGGTCCCCAAATGCTACTGTGATCTGTTTATCAAAGTGGGATCTTCTGATGACCAGGTGATAAAGAGGAAGCTTTGGCATAAATCCATCTCACAGAGGGCTCAGTGGACTGGAAGGCCCTCTCTGTACCCTTTCCTCTCTGTTCCCAGACATGTACATCGAATAGACTTGCTCAGTAATTTGGCTGAAACCCCACATTGGCTCCCTGACCCTTGGAATGAGGATTATTGTTTGCTGACACTTTCCCAGCGGTTTAGTCTTGTCTCCCCAAATAAACTGTCATCTCCCAAATATAGTGAGTATCACTTGGTTGACTCCATATCCCACAAATTCTTGGGAGAGTGCTTTAGTGTCAGGAACTCGATATGAATGCATTGACAATAGTTTTCTGAAATCCAGTCAACATCTCGAAGTATTTAGGAGGTATATGGTTACCTTGTGGAGAATGTTCTAGAAAGAGGAGGTAATACTAGCTTCAGGAAAAGAACATTAGGCTCTTTGCTCTGGAATTTGCTCTTCCGGGGTCAGGATCTGTAATCACTTACTCTAATACAGGACATGCTGTTTGTGTTTATAGTTCAAAATCTCATTTAATCTTTCTGACATCACTGTGAAGTGGATTTTATTATCTCCCTTTTATAGTTGAGGAAACCGAAGCTCAGGAAGGTTAAGTATCTGGCTCTGGGTCACTCTGGAAGCAACAAAGCAGGGGTCCAAACCCAGGTTTTCTGACTCAAAATATAAGGTGTTTTCCTTCCATTGTACCCCAGTTGCTTCTTTGGAGACAACTTTGTCTTATTTTTCTTATACTATAGAATATCACCTTTCTCAGGAGAAGTAAATACTTCTTGTCTTCTCCACAATAATAATTTCAGCAACTACCTTGACCTGGGGGGATGGGAAGGCAGAAGAAGAAACTGTTGTTACTTTACCCCCTGAGCCAAGTATTGACCTGAGACCACTCCCTTTATACAGTGAAGCCCACAAAGATAAGTAAGGAACATTTAAGCAGGACTTACGAAAGGATCAAGTGTAATAAAAGGGAGATAAATGTGGAAATTGATAGGAAATTTGATAATCTGCCTTGCAAGAAGTGGTTTGCCCTTTGTCACTTCAGGCTTTGCTCTTACGCCTTCTGGCCTTTTTTCATAGGAGGCTTGCGGTCAGCTCACATCACCTGGAGAGCTCATCCACACATTTACTGCCCTGTCCCCACCCCCGCCCTACACCACCTCCAAGACATAAAACCAAGAAAACAAGCAGGACACGATGAAATATTACTCAGCCACTGAAAGGAATGAAATAGGGTCATTTGTAGAGGTGAGGATGGATCTAGCGTCTATCATACAGAGTAAAATAAGTCAGAAAGAGAGAAACAGGTATATATTAACACATGTTTGTGGAATCTAGAAAATTGGTACAGATGAGCCTATTTCCAGGGCAGGAATAGAGATGCAGAGAATGGGCAGTGGACCCAGTGGGTGGGGAAGGAGAGGGTGGGACAAACTGGGAGATTAGCATTGACATATATACACCAGCATGTGTGAAATAGGTAGCTAGCGGGAAGCTGCTGTAGAATATTGGGAGCTCCGCTCGGTGGTCTGTGATGACCTAGAGGGGTGGGAGGGGAGGTGGGAGGGAGGTCCAAGAGGGAGGAAATATGTGAATACATACAGCTCGTTTATTTCATTGTATAGCAGACACTGGCACAACATTGTAGAGCAATTATATTCCAAGAAGAATATATTAAACAAATAAAACAAGCAGGAAGTCTTGGGTCCAGAAGGGCTTATGGAGGCCCAGAAGGTCTGTGTCCCAGCTGTTCTTTCCTAACTAAAGTCTTCCCTGTTCCTTGGTGACCTGTGTTAAACATGATGGTGTGACCTTGAAGATTCAGTTTTAAAAAGCTGCCTGAATATAACATGAGAACTCCCACAACTCATCTGAAATCTACATTCATTCAGCAAAGGATCAGGTTTTTGTGTTTTTTTTTTTTTTTTGTACTTTGCCACATTCTTCATCCTGGTTTTGTATAAAGGGAACTCTCATTTCTTAGGATCAAGGGCATTGAAATGGCATAGTTTAGATCAGATTCTCTTAGGGTGTAAACTATTTCCTAAGACATTTTGGGAGCTGTATTGACTTCAGGCCCATTAGCAATCCATTTCTGCCTTTGAAGCTTTAATATAATAGATTCAAAGTCAGAATAATTCAGTGGTGACCTACCTCCAATATCCCTGGCAGGCCCAAGGAACAGGCAAGGGAATAGGAAAGAGAAAAATACAGAAACTGGACTTTCTTTTTTGAGAAAGACAAGAGGGAAAAAAGAGACATAATAGGAATAAATAAATGACTAGCACTTACTTTAGCACAGGGATGTACTCTTATTCTGGCTCTTGCTCTGGCAAGCTCAGTAAAGACAGAATTACAATGGATGTGAAAAGCACACCAGTAGGAAAAACAGAGAGTGAGAGGTGGGGCAGAGGGTGGTGGGTAAAGAAGATTTTCTTAAGGTGTCATATCATATCAATTGGGTCTCGAAGAAGGAGAGAGTTTTGAAAAAGGGCAGAAGAGCCTTAAATCAGGTGCAAAGGTGCCAGGAACCAGACTCAGAGGCTGTGAGATCCTCATTTAATGTGGGACCTATGTGTTGGTTACCTCCCACATCCGCATCCCTAGTACGGTAGCATCCAGCCCAGCGGCAGAGAACACTGGTGATCCAAGCATCTCTTCTCTGCTTCCTCCTTAATAACAGGCTCTTATATTGAACCAGGCACATTGCTGTATCTCCTGAAGTGGTGGGTGGGCTTCTAACTGTTACTTGGTCAGTGAGATGTAAGTGGAGGGATTTGTGGGATTCTGGGAAGGCATTTTGAAAAGAGCTGACTCAGCTTGGAGGGTCTCGCTTTGCCCTTCTGCCTTCTTCCTTCTGACCTGTAACATAAAAGTGATGGGTAGCATGGCAAAGTCATCTCAGACCCTGGGGGTGGCCTTAACGATGGAAACGATGGAAGTCATCAGCTAGAATAGTCAAGCAGAAAGATCCAAACTTCCATTTTTATGAACATGGTATGCAGATTGAGCTAGAACTGAATTTCTTGGGATGACAGGATTTTAAAAGTCTATGAGACAGAGAAACAGAAAACCCTTAGAAAACAGTTTGGAACCATCCATGGTTACTCCATGGGGCTCCTCTTGATTGCTCAGTTAGTAAAGAATCCGCCTGCAATGCAGGAGACCCTGGTTTGATTCCTGGGTTGGGAAGATCCCTGGAGAAGGACTAGGCTATCCACTTCAGTATCCTTGGGCTTCCTTTGTGGCCCAGCTGATAAAGAATTTGCCTGCAATGTGGGAGACCTGGGTTTGATCCCTGTGTTGGGAAGATTCCCTGGAGAAGGGGAAGGCCACCCACTCCAGTATTCTGGCCTGGAGAATTCCGTGGACTGTATAGTCCATGGGGTCTCAAAGAGTTGGACACGACTGAACGACTTTCACTATCACTGTTACTCCAGAATTCCTCTAGGAGGTCTCATGAAGTGATTAATAGAATAAAATACTCAAGGAAACCTGATCTTTCCCTGGAAATATGGAGTAGGTGGAGAAGATTGTGCAGTGAGGGGAAAAAAAAGGTTAATAAAATTAACCCCCCCTCCAAAGTTCCTATAAAACAGAGAGGTGAGGTTTGCACCCAGTCTGACTCAAGAACCAATGCTTTCCATGAAAATGCAGGGGAGGCCCACATTGCTTCAGAGGATGGGTGAGGGGTGGAGTATCACAGTCACCTCTGTGTCTCAGATTGTCTTAAATGGCATCAGAGGGACCTAGCTAAGTTTCAGAAACAGGTTAGTGTCTGGAAATTGTTAGCTCATTCTGAGTGCCGAAGAAATGATGCTTTTGAACTGTGGTGTTGGAGAAGACTCTCGAGAGTCCCTTGGACTGCAAGGAGATCAAACCAGTCAATCCTAAAGGAAATCAGTTCTGAATATTCATTGGAAGGACTGATACTGAAGCTGAAGCTCCATTCTTTGGCCACCTGATGTGAGGAACTGACTCATTGGAAAAGCCCCTGATGCTGGAAAGGATTGAAGGCAGGAGAAGAAGGGGACAACAGAGGATGAGATGGTTGGATGGCAACACCTACTCAATGGACATGAGTTTGAGTAAACTCCAAGTGTTGGTGATGAACAGGGAGGCCCGGCATGCTGCAGTCCATGGGGTCACAAAGAGTTGGACACGACTGAGCAACTGAACTGAACTGAACTGAACTGGATAGAGTTATTTGGCATGGGATTTGTTTAGTGTTTTAGTGGTAGGATTTCACACTATTTATGTTCAAATAGCTTTTGCCTCATCCTCTCAACCAAGTTCTTTGGCCTTGGTTGAGTTGAGTTTAGTTCAGTCACTTAGTTGTGTCTGACTCTTTGCGACCCCATGAACTGCAGCACGCCAGGCCTCCCTGTCCATCACCAACTCTAGGAGTCCACCCAAACCCATGTCCATTGTCTTGGTGATGCCATCCAACCATCTCATCCTCTGTTGTCCCCTTTTCCTCTTGCCTTCAATCTTCCCTAGCATTAGGGTCTTTTCAAATGAGTCAGCTCTCTGCATCAGGTGGCCAAAGTATTGGAGTTTCAGCTTCAACATCAGTCCCTCCAATAAGCACCCAGGACTGATCTCCTTTAGGATTGACTGGTTTGATCTCCTTGCAGTCCAAGGGAATCTCAAGAGTCTTCTCCAACACCACAGCTCAAAAGCATCAATTCTTCGGTGCTCAGCTTTCCTTATAGTCCAACTCTCACATCCACACATGACTCCTGGAAAAACCATAGCCTTGACTAGATGGACCTTTGTTAGCAAAGTAATGTCTCTGCTTTTTAATATGCTGTCTAGGTTGGTCATAACTTTCCTTCCATGAAGGAAGCGTCTTTTAATTTCATGGCTGCAATCACCATCCGCAGTGATTTTGGAACTCTGAAAAATAAAGTCAGCCACTTTCCCTGTCTATTTGCCATGAAGTGATGGGACTGGATGCCATGATTTTAGTTTTCTGAATATTGAGCTTTAAGCCAACCTTTTCACTCTCCTCTTTCACTTTCATCAAGAGGCTCTTTAGTTCTTCTTCTTATCACTATACCGTGCAAGTGAGAAATAGATTTAAGGGGTTAGATCTGATAGAGCGCCTGATGAACTATGGATGGAGGTTCGTGACATTGCACAGGAGACCTGGAGCAAGACCATCCCCAAGAAAAAAGAAACGCAAAAAAGCAAAATGGCTGTCTGAGGAGGCCTTACAAATAGCTGTGAAAAGAAGAGAAGCAAAAAGCAAAGGAAAAAAAGGAAAGATATACCCATTTGAATGCAGAGTTCCAAAGAATAGCAAGGAGAGATAAGCAAGCCTTCCTCAGCAATCAATGCAAAGAAATAGAGGAAAACAATAGAATGGGAAATACTAGAGATCTCTTCAAGAAAAATTAGAAATACCAAGGGGACATTTCATGCAAAGATGGGCTCAATAACGACAGAAATGGTATGGACCTAACAGAAGCAGAAGATATTAAGAAGAGGTGGCAAGAATACACAGAAGAACTGTACAAAAAATATCTTCACAACCCAGATAATCATGAAGGTGTGATCACTCACACTCACCTAGAGCTGAACATCCTGGAATGTGAAGTCAGGTGGGCCTTAGGAAGCATCACTATGAACAAAGCTAGTGGAGGTGATGGAATTCCAGTTGAGCTATTTCAAATGCTGAAAGATGATGCTGTGAAAGTGCTGCACTCAATATGTCAGCAAATTTGGAAAACTCAGCAGTGGCCACAGGACTGGAGAAAGTTAGTTTTCATTCCAATCCCAAAGAAAGGCAATGCCAAAGAATGCTAAAACTAATGCACAATTGGCCTTGGTAGATTGACCCAATAAGTAATCTGGTGAAATCATAGAAGTTCTAAGAGTTGGCCTCAAAGCTTCCAAAAGCAGTAGGGAAGTGACTTGTTAGAACTGTTAGGAACTGATGTGTATGCATGCTCCCATATTGTGAGTGTGTGTCAAAGTGTGATATCTTTACAAGAGAGACAGAATCAAAGGGATTTAAAGGTCTGCTATGAAAATGGGGGGCCCTAATCTGTTGTTTCCTTTTTGAGAGGCAGGGTTTGGTTGACCTCAGCTTGCTAATGCCAGGTCCTGCCAACCCTGTGTCTTTCTTTGCCTTGGAGGAGAGCCTGGTCAGCATTATGTCCTTGTTATCTTCCTGGTTCAAGGAAAAGGCCAAGGAATCAGATCTGGAAGGCTATGCAAGAGTTACTGGCAACTCACATTGCATTCACTCCTTCCTTATTCCTGCTTCCATTTGCAGGGTGCTTGCGTTTAAATGTCCTCTTCTTAGAGAAACTCCCTTTGTCCACCTTTACCTCCTGACACTTCCCTCTGTTTTCTTCTTTGTAACATGTGTGAACATTTGACCTAAACATACTGAATCTACTTAATTAATTGTCAAGACTGCCTTAATTCTAATGTCCCTATGGCCTAGAACAATGCTTGTTAACATAGTAAGTACTCAATAAACATTTGCAGAATGAACATATGGATGAATGAATGAGCATATCATAGTTCTAAGCTGTCTATTGGCAGATATTGCTTAATTGCTCTTTTATCAGACACCTCATCATGAGGCTTCAGAAGAGAAAAGAACTTACGACTCTTAAAGGGACATCAATGAGTATGCTGGGGGTGAGAAGAGCCTGGAATGAATGTCAAGAGACTTAGGTTTGTGTTCTGACTATGTAGAGAACTAGTTGAGGACCTTAACAGCCTAATTTAATTCAATACTCCTTTGGCATTCACAGATTTACTGCTCACGTGCAATCTCGAAGGTCAATGGTGTGTGATAATTTGTAATTTTTGTTGAGGGATGAACTTGAGTTGCCCTGAGTCTTGGACCACATTTATTTTTTCTTTTAAATTAATTTTAATGTGAATATAGTTGGCTTACAATGTTGTGTTACTTTTTTCTATACAGCAAAGTGAATCAGTTATATATACACATATATTCACTCTTTTTCTAGATTTTTTTCCCATAGGCCACTAAGAGTATTGAGTAGAATTCCCTGTGCTATACAGTAGATCTTTATCAGTTATCTGTCTTATAAATAGTAATGCGTATAGGTCAGTCCCAGTCTCCCATTTTATCCTCTCCATTTCCCACTCGGTAACTGTACGTTTGTTTTCTACATCTGTGACTCTATCTCTGTTTTATGAATAAGCTCATTTGTACCATTTTTAAATATTCTGCTTATAAGCTATATCATATGATACTTATCTTTCTCTTGGACCCACATTATTAATGAGGACTGTTAGACTAAAAAGGAACAGAAAAACAATTGTAACAGGTTTAGATAGAAAAGTGATTTAAAGAGGAAAGGGGAGTATAACAGGATCTAACTGGATCCCAGGAAGACTGGAAAGCAAGACCATAAGACTTCTCCAGAGTCTCAAACAGAATCTGTTCCATGAGAATTAAGACTTGGTCCATGCTGTTCTTTCCTCAGTGGATGATCTTTGAGTGCATTTTGAGTTCAGTGTGGGTTAAGAGATAATGAGACATAAAAGGAAACATCAGACTCTCTTTGCTCCCAAGAAGTTCAACAGCTAGTGAAGAGACAAGACTTCCCCTCTCTCTGAACACCAAGGATGTGCGGCAGATGGAGTTCACTAGTCCTGGAAGTGTTTCACATGATTGAGAGGTCTCCGTGTCCTAGGTAGACTCAAGAAGGCTTCATGTAGGGGAAAGTGCTTTATTTTTTTTCCGGGAACTGTAGAGTTGGCATCATAGATAGAAGGAAAGATGAGGAGGACAGCGTGAACAAAGTCTTAGAGATGTAAATTATCTGGCAGTGGCGGTAAAGACTAGAAGGAGGGCAATGAGGAAATCTCAGTAGAGAAAGAAACCCACATTGGGCAGGAGTGAGAGAGAAATTGTGCTAAGCTGAGGAAGGGCCTAAAAATGCCAGGCTGATCAGAGTTATCTTAATGGAGCAATACAGAGCCACCATAGGTCCTTTAAATTTTTAAAAAACTTTTTATGAAATATTTCATTTATATAAATACACACATGGTATGCTGTGTGCTATGCTTAGTCGCTCAGTCATGTCCGACTCTTCTGTGATGCCATGGACTGTAGCCCACCAGGCTTCTCTGTTCACGCAGATTCTCCAGGCAAGAATACTGGAGTGGGTTGCCATGTCCTCCTCCAAGGGATCTTCCCAATCCAGGTCTCTGGCATTGCAGGCAGATTCTTTACTGTCTGAGCCACCAGGGAAGCCCAACACATGGTATAAAAGTATTTATATAATGTATAAAGAAGGCTGAGCACTGAAGAATTGATGCTTTCAAACTGTGATGCTGGAGAAGACTCTTGAGCATCTCTTGGACTGCAAGGAGATCAAACCAGTCCATCCTAAAGGAAACCAACCCTGAATATTCATTGGAAGGACTGATGCTGAAGCTGAAGCTCCAATACTTTGGCCTCCTGATGCGAAGTGCTGACTCGCTGGAAAAGATCCTGATGCTGAGAAAGACTGAGGGCAGGAAGAGAAGGGGACAAAAGAGGATGAGAGGTTTGGATGGCATCACCAACTCTAAGGACATGAGTCTGAGTAGGTTCCTGGGAGTTGGTGAAGCCTGGCATGCTGCAGTCCATGGGGCTGCAAAGAGTTGGACACGACTTAGCGGCTGAGCAACAACAATAAGGTATAAAGAATGAAGTGACATCTGTGTGCCCTTTATTCCACATATGAATTAGAACACAATCAATACCCTTGAGTCCCTCCTGTGTTCTCTTTCCCTGTAGTTATGTTTGAGTCAGTGAGTGAGTGAGTGAAGTCGCACAGTTGTGTCCGACTCTTTGCGACCCCATGGACTGTAGCCTACCAGGCTCCTCTGTCCATGGGATTTTCCAGGCAATAGTACTGGAGTAGATTGCCATTTCCTTCTCCAGGGGATCTTCCCGACCTAGGGATCGAACCCAGGTCTCCCGCATTGTAGACAGACGCTTTACTGTCTGAGCCACCAGGAAAGTGCTATTCTCCAAAGTGATCATTATTCTAAATTTTTCTATTAATTGTTCTCCTTGCGTTTGGGTTTGATTTTATGACATATATATTCAGCTCCATGTGACTTTAAAATTACCTAAGCTCCTACTTTGTCATTTTGCATTTTTAATCTTGCTTTTTCTATGATCCTCCCCCACCACCTTTTTTGTTTCTTGCCTTGTTTTGGACCGTTTGTTCTTAATTTTGTTTCTTGCTACTAGTTTTGGAAATTACTCTATATTCATTTAAAGATTTACCCTTTCAATTTTGTTCTGTGCACTTAACAATAAAAAATGTATTAACATCTCTGGAGTTCCCTGGTGGCCTAGTGACTAGGATTCTGGGCTTTCACTGCCATGGCCTGGGTTCAGTCTCAGATCGGGGAACTGAGATCCTTCAAGCCATGCTTCGCAGCCATATATATACGTATATATGCATGCGTGCATGCTGAATCAATTCAGTCGTGTCCAACTCTGTGCAACCCTGTGGACTGTAGCCCACCAGGCTCCCCTGTTCATGGGGTTCTTCAGGCAAGAGTACTGATGTGAGTTGCTGTGCCCTTCTCCAGGGCATCTTCCCTTACTCAGGGATTGAACCCTTATCTCTTATGTCTCCTATACTGGCAGGAAGGGTTTTTACCACTAGCACCACCTGAGAAGCCATATATATTTACTCTCTCTATATATGTACACACATATACACATATGTACATACGCACACACACATATAGCATCCTAACCCCACTTCCCTCAAGAATGAGAACCTTGAAATGCTTTATCTTCTATCAACCTTAGCCTCTCCAGCATTGCCCACATATTTTAGTTCTTGTTTTTAAGCACACAAATGATCACTTTTGTTTTTATTTGTATAGATTTATATACATGCTATCATTTTCATTACTCACAATTCCTTCTCACATTGTAGGCTTTTTTTCCTCCTAGAATTATTTTACTTCCTAAAGTAAATTGATTAGTGAGGATATCTTGGAAGTAAGAATACTTTTTTTTTTTTTTTAATCTGAAAGCAACTTGAAATACAGATTTTCTGGATATAGTGTCCAAAGTTCATACTTATTTTTTTCCAGCATAATCAGCAGTCCCCAACATTTTTGGCATCAGGAACTGGTTTTGTGGAAGACAATTTTTCTACAGACCAGCACGGGGGATGGTTTTGGGATGATTTTTGCGCGTTATATTTATTCTATATTTCTATTATTATTATTATGTCAGACCCATCTCAGATCATCAGGCATTCAGTTTTGGAGGTTGTGGACCCCTGGTGAAGCTATTATTCCATTATATGCTGACTTTCATCGTCACAAGTGAGGAGTCTGTTGTTAGTCTAATTATTGATTTCTCTTTGTATTTTCATTTTGATGATCTGTCTTTTCTTGTGGATGTTTAAAAAGATGTTTTCATTGTATTTGCTGTCCTTCAGTTTCACTACAAAGTGTATGGGTATGCATTTTATTTTATTTATACTGCCTTGTGAAGTTGTATTTCCTTTATATCCTCTGCAAATTCTGGAGAACTCTTAGACATTATCTCTAAGTATTGTCTCTCATTTTCTGTTTCTATAATGTCAATTACACATGTATTATGCCTTCTAATTCCATCCTTCACGTTTCCTGACCTCTCTTTCATTCATATTTTCCATCTCCTATCTCTCTGTGCTAGGTTCTGTGTAATTCATCAGTTCTCTTTCATTAATTTATTCTTCAGGGGTATTTAATATAAAAAACTGTTTCCTTTGAGTTTTTCATTTCAATGATTGCATCTTAAATTTCAATTACAATTTTTTCCTTGTTGTTTTTTGATACTCTTTTGTTCTTTATTTTCCCTCTTTTCTTCAAAAATTGCATCATGAATACAGTTTTACTATATTCACTTTCTGATAAGTCAATATTTCAATTTGTTGGGGATCATGCATTTGTTATCTGTCATATCTGCTAATTCTGCCTTATAGAAGTTTTTTTCTCCTGGTGTTTGATAACTTTTTACTTGAGCTCTTTTTTGCTTTGACATAATCTGTGGGGCCTGGATTGAGGAATTTTATTCCAGAGATGTTTATATTTGCTTTTATTTGGATTGAGTGCACTACCAAACTAGGATCACTTTAATTCAACTTCTCAACTTGAGGTTTTCCTTATATGTGGTAATATGAATTAAAACTCCTGACCCCCAGTGAGAACAGATCTAGGTTATGAATTCTAAAGGAAGATTAATTTTTATATATAGAAAATATATACAGCCACCACAGAGGCAGTTTTCCTTTGCTAGAAGGATGTAGTTTGTTTTTTTTCATTTATCCTTTAAATGAGGATGTAGCTTTATATGGAGTTTAGCTACTCAACCTTGCATGAGGCCAAGGCCTGGCCTCCCATTTCCCACTCACATCAAAGCCGCATTAATCTCTAAAACTCTAGGTTTCGGTGTTTAGCCCCAGGGCATCACTTACCCTTCTTGTCTCAGCTTACTCTGTTTTTGTGTAAGTAATGCATGGCCACTGGAGACTTCCCTTTCTTGAAAACACATAAACACATTTAAAAGTGTGTTTGCTGTAATTTATCCAGTACCTTAGTGTTAGGGTCAGATGATATTTTTAGAATGCTATATTGTCAGAAGCAACAGTGCCATTGTAGACTTATCCTGGGACCTTCCACCGCTCCAGCATCTCCTAAAGAACAGGAGGAGCAGACACCAAAGGCAACCTTAGGGATGCCTCCCTTTGCCTGTTTGTTCTTGTGCGCTGTGGAAGTTCTCAAGTCAGAGAAGCCCAGGTAAGCAGCTCTGCTCACATGGTGATCTTACAGCTAGGTCTTGAAGAGTAAGAAACCACGGCCTGTCAGGAGCCAGGCTGGTAGGCTGTTATGAGAGTGAGTGACAGCCAGCTCAGAGGTATAGAGTCTTGAGATGGTCTTGGTGCCCATGGGACATGAAAGGGGTGGAGTGGCAGGTGCCTGGGCACAGACAGGAGTGACATGTGGGTAGAGAAGTGGAGTTCTGACCCATTCACCCCAACACTTACCTTATAGGCGTGGAGAACAGAACTGAATGGGGAGGGGGCAAAAGCTAAATAAGGTATAGCCCTTGCCCTCTAGCAACCATCAATCTAGGAGGGACAGAAAGACCAGACTGCCTGCTCCAGAGGGAGTAAGATTACTTCTTTCTTTCTCATTTTTAAAAATCCTTTTAGAGGAGTAGGCAGGGTGCTTGGCCCCCTTAAGTGCTCATCTACTGTTCGTTGAGTGAATCAATGGGCATAAATAATTTTCCTATAACACAGATATGAATAAATGCTAAGCAGAGGTGAATACAGAGAGAGAGGTGGTCAGCACTGATACTGGGAATCTGAGACTTTAAGTTTAGGGGCTTCAGGGGGATGCCCAGGGTCCTCCTGGGGTGAGCCAAAGTGAGGGACCATCCCCTTCAAGCATCTCTCACTGCTTGCCCTTGGCTTCTCCTCGCTCGCCCCTCCCCTTCCCATGGAGGTGGCCTGGGACTAAAAATCAGCCTGGGCAACACCAGAAGAGCTTTGCAGACGAGATTAAAAGCAAATCAAAGAAGAAAAATTGTGGCTCGGTTTATGTCTTCCTAATTAAAACCCCACCAGTCTCCCTTCTTTTTCTTTCCAGCTAATGTTACACTAACGAGCTGAGTTTAGTGGCATTTATGTAGATAAAAGTCCCAATGATTGATCTCAATGGCTTGTTAAAATTAGTTTCAGTCCACCATATTGATTTAATTCCATTGCTTGAAAGTGCTAATTAATAATGATAATAAAAGTGTCTCGGCCCATTATTATCAGTGGGCAGGCAGTGGGGGGGGGTGGAGGTAGGGGGAGAATTGCTGTTTTTAGTGTCACTTACTCAGTCGAAGGGTGGCCTTTGAAAGCTGGCAGAGGGGACAGGAGGCTGGGGATGGGGCCGAAGGGGTGTTCCTGTCTCTTTATGGCTGATTCCTCCTGAGAGTGCTGGGGGATGCTTGGAGGGGTGACAGGCTGGTGGACGCATGGCTGCTGTGTGAGCCATGCCTCTTGCTTGTTCTTTAAGCCTCTTGATTCCCTCCGGAGCTGGTGGGTCGCTGCTTGCCTGGTGGCACCTGAAGGAGGTGAAAGGTTTAAACTTCAGACTGTTCCCAAGGGTGATGAAACTGGAGTTCGCCTTTTAGACACTGATGAACAGCTTCTAGGAATCTGAGCTCTGAACCTCAGCCACCCATACCGTATGTTGCAGGGAGCCCAGAAGGAGAGGGAGGAATTTGCAGCAAAGAGATCAATAGATGAGGAGCCTGATGGATGAGGAAAGTGAAAGCAAGTGTTAGTTGCTCAGTCGTGTCTGACTCTTGGTGAGCCCAGGGACTGTAGCCCACCAGTCTCCTCAGTCCGTGGAATTCTCCAGGCAAGAATACTGGAGTGCGTTGCCATTCCCTTCTCCAGGGGATCTTCCCAACCCAGGGGTTGAACCCGGATCTCCTGCATTGACAGGCAGATTCTTCAATGTCTGAGTCACCAGGGAAGCCTGGATGGGGAGAAGGGAGGAGGAGTTTAGAGAGCAAAGAGGGAAAGAGTCTGGGAAGTTGAGTTAAGAAGGGAAAGTTAGAGATCTCTCCTAATTAATTAATTAATTTGGCTTTAAAGGAGTCTCCTTACCTTTGATAAAGCTCTAAGGCCCTGGAAAGGATTCTGCTGGCCCCTCTGGGGAATAAGGTGAGGAGATGAGGGGAGAGGGATGGCAGAAATGAAAATGGTGCCTGGAGAGACGAGCCTTGGTTCCAAGACAGCAGCCCTACAGGAGTGGGAGGCTGGGAAGGGCTCCTGCTTGTGGCCAGCGCTCCCCAAAGGCCAAACCTTCTCCATTCACTGCAGAACATCTCGCCAGACCCCAGTCTCTCTGACCCCTGCCTCCAACAAAAACTATAACATGTAGAAGTCCAGGTTCCATGAACTATGTGTGACTGGCATGTGGGAGCAGTTGGAGACCTATAATTCTTCCTCTGTTGAACTTTATGACCATTCTTAGCATCATCACTGGCACTTTGAGAGCCAAGAAGGGAGTGAAAAGAGCTTTTAGGTCCCTGGGGATGTGATGGAAAAAGTGGGATGAGAGACAGATACAGGTTAAGAACATGCAGCCTCTAGAAGTGAGGGACCAGGGACCCACAGAAATAGCTCAGAAAGTCCACACGAGGGCCCAGCAACCAGAGGGCAAGAGATGACCTTGGCTCAGGCAGGGTTTGGATCAGCCAGTAGTTGCCCCTTCTCTGGCCTGGGCCACTGGGTATGAATCAATCTGTTTAAGGCAGAGGTCTGTAAGGGATGCAGCTGCTGGATCTGGCAATTCTGAACATCATTGTCTTGAATGTAATATCCACCTGATACAGGCCTATTCCTGGAGATGCTCTTTATCAAAAGACCTTATGAAGCACTCTCCCCCACTCCCCAAAAGATTAATAGAAAATTCACACTATAGAATTTGAACTATATATGATTTGCTCTACAGTTAACTCAAGCATAATTATACCCAATAATTATACGGTGTAGTTCTGATATTAATTACAGTCCATCCTCATTAAGGAATTAACCAAACCATGTGTGGCTGGGGATGGGGAGGAGGGAACAGTTTTCTTAATGATTTATTCACCATTTTTCTTTTTCTAGGTTATGCTGTTTCCTCTCTCCTTCTGTGCTTTGTGCTATGCTTGTTCCCCCAGTGATTTGAGCTGGGATACTCTGTTTCATACGTTAAGGTCCTTATTACTAACCAAAGAAAGTCACCTTTATCTGGTCATGCTATTCCTCCAGGTTCACTTAAGAATCCCTATCAGCAATACGCCCTAGGAAGGGTGCTCCTTCCAATATGATCAGTCAAATGCCAACTGCTGGCTGTACTTTATCTGGGATTTCTATTTGAATGATCGTAGCTCTGTTTCTCACTGCCTGCTCCCCGCCTTCTGCTCCTGTATGCAGCAGAGTGCTCTGCTTTGTGATAGGGTGAAGGGGTTTGAGCTCGACTCATTTTGGGGGAAGAGTAACTTCCAGATTGTGCCCAAGCTTAGAATAGATCGCCTTTGGAAAAAATATGGGGATCCATATGCTTCTTTGTAACACTGTCAGCCTCCCGCCCTCTTTCATCTCAGGAGGATTACTGTTAACTATTTCGTACATGTGTTCGGATGGGGTAACAGTGCACTTGGCTGAGATGTGCATCCTGGTGGGAATCTTCGAAGGAATCCAGCCATTTCTCTGTTTTTAGGTGGAAGCCATGGTTTGTGTTTTCTAGGGTCTAGAAACCTCGTGGAATGTTGGAGCGCATAATGCCTCCTGTCATCATCTGGTATCTTCTACAGTTCCTTTCCATTTTGCTGTATCATTTTTTTTTTCCCTTTTCCTTTCCCCCTTGCGTTTTTCACTTTTGCTCTCTTCTCCTGCAGCACTAGCTCACTTGTCCTAGCTGAGGCTGACATGAGAATGGTCAGCTGGTTCCTGTGGAGGACCATGGGAGGGAGAGTGGGCAGCCGGGCCAGAGGGGGCTCTCACCAGGAGGATGGCATGCCTGATGTAATGGGGAACGTGTTTACTTGTAGAGACCTTAGGATTGGCAGCCCCACTTGTCCCTCTTGGCATGGCTTGGGCGGCAACTGGGGATGAAGGTATTTCCAGTTGTAATTTTGGAATAGACAGTCATGGGTTATCCAGTCAGATGGACAGAGCACACGGCAAGGTGTTCCAGCTCAGAGTTCAGTTTGGAAGTCTGCTGGCCTCCAGCCCAGAAGTTAAGACTCTCTGACCGTACTCAGTCGAGAACACAGTGGATAGGGTCAGGTCCTGGGGGTGGAGGGCTGGCAGAGTACCAGGGCATTCTCATGGGGTTCAGGGACCATTCAATCCTCAGTGGGTGTGTGCATGTTCATGGGTGGTGGCGGGGGCAGGGAGAGAGGGTTTCTGCAACAGGCAGAGAAAGAGAGAATGATTTTAAAATCTCATCCAATTCGGTTCATGAATGTGAAACTGAATTTGCCACCAGATCCAGGAGGTAAATCCAGTCTTGCAAACTGGAGGCAGAGAAGGAGGTCAGAAGCTTGATTAGTCTGAAAGTGGAATCAGAGGTAAGGAGCTGGTGGTGGGTGCAGCTTGAGGCAAGATAGTCCAAGACTCTGTGTCCAGAGCCCAGAGGGTGTGGGTGGGAGGGGCGGGAAGCTATGCAGTGGAGTCCGCCTGAGTTGATGGCTTAGGGGTAAGCATCTATAGGCTAGGGTCCTTGAAGCTGAATCCCGTGGACCTCTGCAGTGACTAAGGCCGAAGCCCTGGTATAGGATGCGCATAGACAGTATTACAGCTCAGGAGCTGTGAGCACAGGGCTTATGGGACCCTGGACGTGGTTGGACCTGGAGGAGCACCCAGATAGGGGTGCAGAGTCCTTCGTGGGGAGAAAAGAGAGAAACTCCGTAACTGCAGCTGGGCAAGAGTGTCTGGAGCCGCGCTCCTGACTCACAAGGGCCTACCGGGTTCACCTCTTCCCACCTCCAAGTCCAGTGACGTTGTGCTGGGAGGTTGTTTGCTTGAAATCAGCCTTGATGAGAGCCAGCCCAGGTGGCTCAGTGGTAAAGAATTTTCCTGCCGAGCAGGGGACCGGGGTTCAATCCCTGGGTGGGGAAGATCCTCTGGAGAAGGAAATGGCAACGCACTCCAGTATTCTTGCCTGGAGAATCCCATGGACTGAGGAGCCTGGTGGGCCACAGTGCGTGGGGTTGCAAAGAGTCACGACTTAATGACTAAACAGCAGCGACAGCAGAGAGAACTACTCTGCAGTAAGCACCAAATGCTACAAACCAGGGCTTGTTTCTCCCTGGAGAGCCGGTTGTTAAACATTTAGCTGCTGAGAGGAAGGAGAGCCTCTTTGAAGTCTCCCTAATGTCAGGGAGTGGGGTGTTGGTGTGGACTTTGTCCCATGCAGTTAGCTTAGAAATGGCCTAGCCAGAGGCACGTCTGAGTCTGTTTGGGGAGAGAGAGAGAAGGCGAGAGAGGGAAGGGGCTGGCACCGGATCTGACAGCTGCAGAGGTTGCCACCAGAGGTGTGCTAATGAAGGCCGATGAAAGCAACCGTCCGCAGCCCCGCTTTTAGCATCTTGGCCGATAGCCTTGCTCTGGGTGTGGTGTGTGGGCACTGTCACACGCTGCTGGGTAGTGAAAATGGATACAGGCTTGTTGAAAAACAAATTGGCACCTTGTGCCGTGAACTTGAACCGTGAATACCCTTTGACACAATAATTCTCCTCCTGGGAATCTACTCTAAGAAAGAAATCCTAAACACTTCCATTGTTTTGGGAATCCCACACGACAAAAAAGATCTTAACTGCAACTTTATTTAGGCTAGTGAAAAGTTGAAATTAACCTAAATGTTTCACTGTAACAGAATGCTTGAGGAATCTAAGGCATACTTTCTTTGTAGATTATTATGCAGTGATTTAAAAGGATGGGGAAAAAGCTCGGGGAAAGCACAGAAGTGCTTATGATAAGCAGAATACAAAGTTGTAGAGTAGCAGTTTTCCGTCGTGGCTTTTGGAATACAACTCCCGTGTCAAATATATTCGGGAAGTGCTTGGTGTCCTATGCCCCTCTCAAGACTGCATGCACATCAACGCCAAGGGTTCTGAGAAGTTCTGTGGTTTAACCTATCGCTTCTTGAACTTATCTCACCCCAGAGTCCTTCATCCAACCAACATCGATTACCATCCTCCAGCATTAAGGCTCAGCAGAACAGTTTTGGGAAGTAGTGACACACGGAATATTTAGTTACATTAAAGCGCCCATCAGAATACAGGGAGAAAACAATGACAATAGGTGAGTAGGGACCGGAGTAGCAATGACTGTGAAAGATTTGTTTTTAAGTCTTCTTTTTTTGGGAGTATCTTTGCCAGAAATCCTTTAAAATGCGCACTTTTTATTAAAGAATTATATAAAAGCCTCTCTTCAGGCAGGTTTGTCTTTTTCTCTGGTTGATGACATGTAAGATTCAGAATTTGTACTTTCTGCATAATGGATAAAACACTCATACAATCCAGGGGGATATTTGACAGGTAAGGAGTCTGATGGCTGGAATTTGATGTAGCAGGAAGCCACTCAGAGTGCGAATGTGGATTTGGGATCAATGTAGTTCATCACAGCAGAGTCTTCAAACAAAAAAAAATTGGTGAATACTTCCCTAATAGTTAAAGATGTACTAGGCACCATCAGAGCCCTTTCCACATATTAACTCATTTAAGCCTCACAGCAACTCCACAAGGTAGATACAGTGCTTGTCCCCACTTTACAGACAGATAAGTAAACAAAGCCACAGAGAGGTTAGGTAACCTGCTGTGGTTCCAAGCCCCTTGTCTCCAGGGAGCAGATTCTTTATCAACACCCAGAGCTGCCTCATGCTGAGGGACCAGTGATGATATTGCATCATTAGACAGGATTTCACAGCGGCTGACTTAAGACACAAAGCCATTCCTGCCAGGAGAGCAACGGGACCCTTTCTTCTTGGGTTCGTAAGCTGGGATCGTGTAGGCCCTTCGCTTCCTCGGTCATATCCACAGCTGTGCGCAGGTACAAACAGGAGGAAGACGGGGAGAGTGGGTCTCCAGGTCTGGTCCCCATGCGCCAGGAGCAACTCTGGCTTCTGTAGCTCTTCTTATGGCCGCTGGGAAGGATCCTGCTTCTTCCTTTTCATCCACCCCGCTGACTTTAGTTTTTAATTTTTCTTTAACAAGGTGTTAGGATGTGATCATACGTCTCTGTGTGCTGATATTTTTGGATGCCACCGTAGATGGGTTAGGAAGATTCCACCATAGATGGGTCAGGAAGCCCACATTGACTAAGTTTAGAGACCTGTTTCAAATGGCCGCGATGCCCAGGGTCAGAGGGATGGGTTGGAGGACCCCTCAGGGTCACCTCCAATTCTCTGTATTCTGGGGTATTTTGAATATCAGGTCTCAGGGGAATCTGGTTGACAGGAGTCACCATCTGGAATCTCATGTTGTCCCGGATCAGGGAGACAGAGGTGAGGAAACAGGAAAAAAAAAAATCTGTTCTACATGGGTTTTAAAGGTAATCATTCCAAGGTGATGTGTTTGGGGCTGGCATGTCCTTGCCACAGTAAGTCAGACTGGTTCCTTGCCCTTTACTCCTCTGAGGACACGGGGAGGACCAGCTGGGCACCATTCTCTGAGAGTAAGAGCCTTTCATGGGCTTAAAACGCATTTTTAAATCAACCCAGGCCCTCTCATCCTCTTCCTTTTAGATTTTTCCACTCTGGATGAAATAACTCTGGAGTCTGACGTCTTTTCACAGGCCCTGCTCTCTAGCCCTTTCTATCACTCTTCCCTTTAGCTCGTTGTTGTTCAGTCGCCAAGTCATGTCTGACTCTTTGCACCCCATGGACTGCAGCACGCCAAGCTTTCCTGTCCTTCACCATCTCCCGGAGTTTGCTCAAACTCATGTCCATTGAGTCGGTGATGCCATCCGACCATCTCACCCTCTATCACCCCCTTCTCCTGTCCTCAATCTTTCCCAGCATGAGGGTCTCTTCCAATGAGTTGGCTCCTTGCATCAGGTGGCCGAAGTATTGGAGCTTCAGCATCCGTCCTTCCAGTGTATATTCAGAGTTGATTTCCTAGTCGCGGTGTACAGCAAAGCATTAGAACTTTTCTGCAAATCACTTTCACCTTGTTATTCACTCTGCTTGGACTGGTCATTTCCTATGAAGTTTTATTCTTTCACTCTTTCACCAGTTTTTAATTCCTCACTTATTTAATGGTATCATTTCCCCCCTTCTTGTAGGCTTAAAACTTTGCACTGATTACTCCTGAATATCATTTGATCTGTTTTGAACCAAATACCCAGTTTGTCAAATTAAAATTTGTATGAATTTAAAATCTGTCCTCTAGTTTTACCTCCCTGATCAAAGATGAGTTTGATAGAAACCATTTGTAGAAGGGTCTTCCTTTGAGCAAAACTTCTCTGCAAGCAATACTGTATTAAGATGGTTGGACTGACAAGAAAAATAGGGCCCATGTCATGGCGATCCAGTGTCCTTGAAGAACAGTATCTCAACACCCCACTCCCCTCCCCTCCCTTGCCCCCGAGAAAGAAAAGCATGTTACCGGTGAAGGCCTGCCACTTCCTGGTGAGGCCACTGAATGTGCTAATATTCTTGTTTTTGTCACTGCCTGGGGGGCCTGGTCTGGGCAAGTTTTTGTTTTTTTTTTTTTTTATCATCACTGTGATTTTAAAAATAGTAATATGGTTGAGGAAAGAGTCTGAAGAGCAACGGTTGTTGCTTTGGTCCCTGGAAAGAAAGATTCTGTTTTGATAGTTCCTTCATCTCTAGGGAGTTTGCTTGCCCAGCTACGTAATATGTGTAACCAAACTACCCTGGACAATTCCACAGGGACTCTGGGATGATCAAACAGGACTAAACACTAACCGCAGTTAACAAACGTCAGTAGTCAGAAGCGCTTGCCTGGTGCCAGGCGCCGTGCACCACGTTTTGGATGGTGATTATTTCTGTTAAATCTCGTGCGTTTCCATGAATTCCATCCACCAGTCTCTCTCTTTTCTCCCTCTCTTACCAAGTCCCATGGATTCTCTTTAAGGTATTTACTCTTCCCAGTTGTTCTGCCCCATCCAAGTGGAGGTCCTCACTTCTGCTCACTGTGGCCACGTTTCTCTGGCCTCTTTGGCCTCAGCCCCTCCCTCGGCTAAGCCTCCTGCAGGTGCCCCCAGACTGACCAGCTGAAGATGCCACTGCCTTTATTTATTTTTGGCTGCACTGGGTCTTTGCCATTGCCCTTGGGCTTTCTCTAGTTGCAGTGTGTGGGTTTCTCACTGTGGTACCCTCTCTGTTGTTGAGAATGGACTCTAGGGCATGCAGGCATCGGTAGTTGTGGCTCCCAAGCTCTCGAGCACAGACTCAATAGTGATGGCACATGGGTTTCGTGGCTCCAAAGAATGTGGGATCATTCCAGATCTTGGATCAAACGTGTGTGCCTTGCATTAGCTGGCAGATTCTTAACCACTGGACAGTGGTCCAGTGAGAGGGACTTACCATCTAGTTGAGGGGGGAATATAGACACCCAGATATTTTCAAAAGGGGAGGAAATGAATAACAGCACAAAGCTACAGTATCAAGATGGCTAAGTGACATGGGAATTCCATGCCACTTCCTTGAAACCACCTCCACTTCCCATTTTAAAATGATTCCGAGTCTCCCCACGACCTTATCTGGTGTTCAGGGTTCTCCATATTCTGACTCCAAATGACCTTTCCAGCCTGTCTCCTGTTGCCCTTTCACGTGGATAGTCTGCCATGGCGAATGTGATTCCCTTATTTCCTAGACCACACTCCATGTGGTCCTCCCCCCGGGACTGCACCCACCCTCCTCTACCTGCTTCTGCTCCATGATGTCACCTCTCCAGATCCTGCCCCCCAGCTCTTCACTCTTCACTCAGTCTTCACCTTTGCATCACTGATGGTGCTCACACTGGTAGGTGCTCCATTAGCCATCCTGATACTGTTGCTTTGTGCTAATATTCATTTCCTCTCCTTTTAAAAAACATTTGGGTATCTATCTTCCTGCCTCAACTAGACTGTAAATTCTTTGATGACAAGGGTTGGTGTGTGTGAGCTCTGTGTGTATACATATTATTTCTCACAGTATCTAGTCCATAAGAGATATGCAATGATTCTTTAATCAGTGAAGGGGTGCCAATATATAAATGAAGCGCTTGGTTCCCAAGGCTTTAGCTTCCTTCTTTAGCCTCATAAAAATATGAATCTTCCTTAGGAAGCAGAGTGGGAGAGAGGGAGGGAGACTGAGGCACGTGGAGGGGAGAGAGAGAGAAAGATGGCCTTGTACAATGTCTTGAATGGAAACTTGTGTGAAACCCAGGCCTTTGATGCTCAATCTATTTTCTGGGGCTTCACTTAAAGAATTCAGCTCAGGACCCCCAGATCATTGGGAGAAATAAGCAATAGCGGAGTAGCTGGAGCATGCTGCCAAGAAATTACAGTTAGGAGCAGTAATAACAGTGGTGATAATAATGGTGACGGTGATGGTGGTGACTGTGATGACGTTCTAATAATTAGCAGCTCTGAATGAGCCCGTCTCCTGGGTGACAAATCGTCCACGGGGTACGTAGGAATCTGTTTCCTTTTACTGTTGGAGGGAGGTCCCCCTGCTCCCTCTGTGGTCATGACCCCAGGCTCCCCAAGCCACAAGGACAGATCTGGAAAGCTGGCCCACAGGCTCCTGACCGGCAGAAAGAAGGAAAGTCCTTTCCAGTCCCTTTAGTCTTGACTGAAAATAAAGTGAGGGTCCCTGGGTTCTCCTATAAACGGTAATGATAACACAATTATCATGCAAAACAAAAATTAAGTTTAATGGTGCAAAGCCAGGGTGTACTGGGGAGGTAATTCATATTAATTATGTTTGGATTAAAAGCTGATTTCTTTTGTTAGCATCTGCAAGTAGAAACTTAGCTGTAAGGAAAAAAAAAATCCGCATATAATTACGGCCTCTTCTGGAGGAGCAGTGTTGGACTTAATGGAGCATCCCTGCTCTCTTCAAGCTCCTGGAGAATGGTAATATTTCACATTTTATGAAACACAGAAGAAATAAATTACAGGTTTAATGATAAGAACTACTTGGGCTCATAATGAAATCTGATTGGCCAGTTAATCCACTGAGACCCTCAGATATGAACCATCCAAAAGGGGTAAAAATGATGAAAAATGAAATGAAATGGAAAAACCTTCACCCGCAGCCTCTTTTGCGGAGGCGGGATGTGTGTTTGGGGGAGCAGAGAGCAGGGGAGAAGCCCTGGGGCCTGGGGTGGAGGAGAAACATTGCTTTCCCCAGGTTTGGGGAGAGCAGATGGAGTGAAGGAATTTCCTTTCTGTCTGCCCCCACCCCCACTGATTTCCCATGGAAACTAAGCTGGGAGACTTCCCGTTGGGAGAAAGGGACAGGACCAGAGGAAGGGAGGTGATTTTCTCCTGGTGACAAAGCTCTTGGGACCCCCCAGCCCTGCCTTGTCTTAAACAAGAGAGACAAAGACAGAATCAAAGCTAATTGGAGTTGGCTGGGCTGATAACAGGTTCTGACACCCAGGACATATTTTGCTCTGGGAGTAAGGTCAAGGTGTCTGTTTCTTAGGGGGCTAAGTTCTCCTGGGCTTGATATGCGTTCCCAATAGGGATTTGACACAAAGTATTCCTGCAGGGCCAGCTTGACCTGTACCTGCCCCTCCTTGCCCTGCAGCATCTTGGGAAATAAGCCCACCTGTGTGGGCTCCAGCTCTGTGAAGTCTTTCCATTGCATTCTGAGAGGCAGCGGGGGCACAGCAGAAAGAGTTTGGGCTTTGGAATAGGAAAGGCCTGGCTTCCAGTTTTTGCTCTGATATTTATTTGCCTGATGACCTTGGACAGAGTACTTCTCCATCTCAGGGCCTCATCTGTGATTGGTTCTTATCTGAAGCTTCAAGGAGAATAATGTATATGAGAATTAAATATGCATAGGGCTGGAGACCTGTTAGATGCTTGGAGAATGAGAACCGTGACCATTGCTACTTCTCCTGTTGGAAGGATGAGAGAAGCTTCTTATCCTGGGCAAGGCCTGCAAATTAGCACGTGCACACAAGCCCATGGGGAAATCAAAGAAATAGCTTCCTAAGAATTTAACAGATCGTTCCAAGGTCTCTGAGTCCTCGAGTCTGTGACGGTGCCATCTCCTGGCCAAGGCATGGTCTCCCTAGATTCCGTACACATAGAAAGTCCATGAAAGATGCATTGTTAATGTCAGGAGGATGAAACAGGTGGACCCTGCATCTGAGGGAGGCTTCTTGCACACTCAACTCTCAGGCCGCCTGCTGCCCTCATCAACAAGCTCCCCACGTCTGTTCGGGGTAGCTGCTTCATCTGGGGTGAGAAAGGACACGAGTGTGGAATGGGGGTGACACTGCAGCCAGGGAAGAGCATTCGTGGTGCTAATTCCCCCGGGTCTTTGCCATCTGGTCTTAATGCCTTCCTGGAGAAGGATGGAAAAGTAAATTCCTGCAGCGTCATATCATTAGACGAAGCAGATCTCAGCTCAGGACGTGGCACCGTGCACCATGACGTTGCACTGTGTTCCAGGAATCTCTGAGAGGCCCTGAAGACTTTCTGGGGATTGCTTGCAAGGCTCTGTGTCTCAGCTCATCTGTGCTGCTACTCTTGTCCAGAGTTCCTTTGGAATGACCTTCATCTCCTGGGCCTGGGGGTTGGGGGGCGGGTCTCAGCAGGGCCCCTTTTAATGATCCAAGCTTGGGTGTGATCTGGTCCCAACCCCTTGCTGCACAAATCGGGAAGCAGATGAAACCCATGAACAATGCCCAGTGCAGGGTCTGCCACAGGCAGGCACTCAATAAATGGTAGTTGTCCCTTTTATATAAGTAGCTTGTCCAAGGTCCCATAGTGCCAGGCTGGAAATACTATGGGCTTGTTTTTTCACTATTTTTCAAAAGACTTTATATCTTTATAGCAGTTTTAGGTTCACAGCAAAACTGAGAGGAGGTACAGAGATTTCCCCATGTGCTCTGCCCCCACACACACATAGCCTCCCCCATTATCAACACCCGGGACAGGGTGGTACATGCGTTACAACTGATACCTCCATTGACACGTTATTATCACCCAAAGTCCATCCTTTAAGTTAGGGTTCATGCTTGGTGTGGTACATTCTGTGGGTTTGGACAATGTATAATGGCATGTATCCATCATTATAGTAACATAGAGTAGTTTCACTGCCCTAAAAGTCCTCTGGATCTTTCCTACTCATCCTTCCCTGCCCCTAACCCCTGGCAACCACTGACCATTTTACTGTCGCCATAGTTTTTCCTGTCTTAGAATGTCATATGGTTGGAATCATACAGTGCGTTGCCTTTTCAGATTTTCTCTCACTTAGTAACATACCTCTAAGGCTCCTGTGTGTCTTGTCGTGGTTTGATAGCTCATTTCTTCTTCAGGTCAGTTCACGTGCATCCGACTCTGTGACCTCCTGGACTGTAGCAGGCCAAGCTCTGTCCTCCCTGTCTCCTCCTGCCTTCGATCTTTCCCAGCATCAGGGGCTTTTCCAATGAGTTGGCTCTTTGCATCATGTGGCCAAAGTATTGGAGCTTCAGCCTCAGCATCAGTCCTTTCAGTGATTATTTAGGACTGATTTCCTTTAGGATTGACTGGTTTGATCTCCTTGTAGTCCAAGGGACTCTCAAGAGTCTTCTCCAACACCACAGTTCAAAAGCATCAATTCTTCAGCCCTCAGCTTTCTTTATAGTCCAACTCTCACATCCACACATGACTACTGAAAAAAGAATAGCTTTGACTAGACGGACCTTTGTCAGCAAAGTAATGTCTTCGCTTTTTAATATGCTGTCTAGGTTGGTCATATTCTTCCAAGGAGCAAGTGTCTTTTAATTTCATGGTCACCATCTGCAGTGATTTTGGAGCCCAAGAAAAATTTCCACTGTTCCTCCATCTATTTGTTATCTATTCCTCATTTCTTCTTAGTGCCGAGTCATATTCCATTGTCTGGATGCCCAGAGTTAATTGAATATTCACATAATGAAGGACATCTTGTTTGCTTTTAGGTTTTGGCAGTCATGAATAAAGCTGCTGTAAACATCCTGGTTTGTGTGTGGACATAGCTTTTCAACCCCTTCGGGTGAATACCAAGGAGCAGGATTGTTGGATTGTGTGGTCAGAGATGTTTAGTATTTTATGAAACTACCCATCTCTCTTCTGAAGTGGCTGTCCCATTTTGCATTCCCAGTGAATGGGCGTTCCTATTGCTTCATATTCTCACCAGCATTTGGTGGTGTCAGTCCTCTGGGTTAGGGCTGTACTAATCAGGGTGTAGTGTGTCTCATTGCTTTAGCTCCCAGTGTCTGAGAATCTAATATGCCAGACAACAAGCGAGTACTTTTATATACACTGTCACATTTAATTCTCATCAAAACCCTTAAAGTAGGTGTCATTTCAACTTGGCTGAAAAAAGAAAGGCTTAAGTAGATGCACTCATCTGACCAGGTAGCTCGAGGTCTTCTAACTCCCAGTTTGGAGTTCTCGCTACTCTACTCCACAGCTTTAGGACTGGGGATACTATTTTCTCTTATTTTTCAAAATAACTAATTTGCCAAAAGTCCTCTGATGCCATCTCTAAGTGGACATTGGATCGTGTTGCATTTGACCTTCTTCTTCCTTTATTAAACTATAGTCACAGTAACCACAGTCCCTCCTAGTTCTCCCACATCCAGGGTAACACAGCTCGCTCTTCTACCCCAGGGCATTTGCACTGCAGCCCTCTTTCCTCCAGCCCTCTCCAGTTCATTGATTGCCTACATCAATAAAATAGCACCCAGCACCTCTCCAGCTTCTCCCTGTCCAATGCTCTGCTTTACTGACTTCATAGCAGTTACCTCTGCATGAAACTTTCTTCTTGTTGTTCAGTTGCTAAGTTGTCTGACTCTTTGCGACCCCATGGACTGCAGCACACCAGGCTTTCCTGTCTTCCAGTATCTCCCAGAGTTGGCTCAAACTCATGTCCATTGAGTTAGTGATGCCATCCAACCATTTCATCCTCTGTCACCCCTTTCTCCTTCCCTTAGATGTTTAAGAATATGAACTCCAAGAAGGCAAGGCATATGTTTTGTTAACTGCCATGTCCACAGCGTTGGAATGGTGTGGGCCCGGTGTGGAGTAGAGACTTGATATGTCTTCTTTGCAGGATGAATGAAGAAAGTCCAGCTCTGTCCCCATGGCCACTGTCAGCTGTGCTTCCCAGCCACCCTCTTGAATTAGTTCCTCTTCTTGCAGTTATAAGCTCCCCTCCATCTGTAGGAGCTCACATCTTTGCACAGAGGGAAGTAACAAGCGCAGTAACAGCATGTATTGCCGCTCTACCCTTATTGCCTTGCATGCTGAGTGGCACAGGGCTGGGGATGCCGTCTTCGGTGGCAGTCAGGAGCAATGATCTGGCTGCCGGGACAAATGCACTGTTTTTTCGTTAAGGTCCGGGTGTCGGGAGGCTGTTCTCTGGCTGAGGAGGAGATAACGGATCATGCCAACAAGACGCAGGTTTGGACTTGAAGCAAACTTGAGGCGAGAAGGTAGGAAAAAAAAATCTCCCATGGTTAAAAGGGCTGGAAAACTCTTCTCCCACAGTCCAGTGTCCAGAATATTTTTGCTTAGAGAGAAAATAGCAGCTTTCAGGTTTGAAGGGAGTTGTACTATCACCAGGCCTCCCAGTAAGCATTTGGCTGGACACACGGAGAAGTGAAACCACCCACAGAACTCCAGTGGCATCAGGAGATGGGGCAGCTAAGAGTGGCGGGTGGGAGTTGAACCCCCTGTGGCTGGAGGGTCACGTGGGTCTCTTGCGTGTTGGAGCTAGACAGAGCCAGGTATGGGGTGAGCACAGCCTCAGAAAGAAGTGGATATGGAATAAAAAGAAGGGAGGGGACTTCCCCGGTGATTAAGAATCTGCCTGCCAATGCAAGGGACATTGGTCCGATCTCTAGTCCAAGAATATCCCACATGCCGCGGGGCAAGTAAGCCCGTGTGCCATAACTACTGAGGCCACGCCCTAGGTGCCATGCTCTGCAACAAGAGAAGCCAGTGCAATGAGGCACCCACACACCACAGCTAGAGAGAAGCCCTTTCTCTCCAGAACTAGAGAAAGCCCGTCACCTCAGTGAAGACCCAGTACAACCAACAGTAATGAAAACAAAATAAATTTAAAAATTTAAAAAAAAGCGGGAGGGAGGGAGTGATCGAAAGAGGGAGAGGGAGAGAGAAAGAGAGACAGCGTCCACTTGGTTTATGATGCCTTTTTCATACTCTGTTCCTGTGAAGATTGCCCAGCTCCTTGAGTCTGCATGAACTTCCTTTTAAGGCTCTGCTTGTATTCATACCACGAATCCCTATTTAATCTCCTGAGGAAAGAAAGGAAAATAAAGATATTTCCTACTAAAAGTGAATCAGTCAAGACTGAGATTTGTAACAGTAGTTGTCAAAGATGAGGCTTGATGTTTTCCCCGGACAGCAGGAGTAAGTGCAGAAAAAAATACTGCCTGGACCATACCCCTCCCCTTAGATGCTTAAGGGTGATCTTTAGGGAAAGAGAAGAACTGAAATCAGATGATCCTAAACCTTTATAATCAGTTGCATATCAATATGTCTGCTGTTCCTTGTAGTGTTTGTTTTTTAATACAAGGTATAATTTCAGTCCTTATAAACTGTCTTCTAACATCTTCTTGAGGCATACACTGGAAGAACTTCTTAAAGTGTTGATATAGATAAGCATGTCTATATATCTACATAGGGAGGAAATCAGAATGAGGCCTGGAATGTAAAAAGTGCTGGCAATGACACAGGCTGGTTAGTATATGAGAAATGTGATCTTGGTGAGCCCTTTGCTATATCTAAGGAAATGGTTGCTCTGGGAATGGCAGTTTTGTTCCAGGCATCAAGCTTTTAAAGATGTCATAACATGAAGTACAGAAACTAAAAAAAAAAATATGATTAATGTAGTTATGTAGAAATATTTCTGAAGTGTGTATCCAGATTGACTCCTAAAGTTAAGATTTTGGAGACCAAAGGTGGGCAAAACCAGGTGACCAGTTCCTCCTAAAGAATTCTGTCTTTATTGTATCAATCAGGTTCTGATCAGGAAAACAAACCTAGACATTTCAACAGAGGATATTTAATACAGGGCATGTATTACAAAGATCTTAGAAAGTCAAAGGGCGGAAAAGGAGAACTGAAGGTAAGTCAGAGATTTGATTTCCAGAACCTAGGATCATAGAGAGTGGCCCACAGCCTCAGAAGCTGAAATCATGGAGGAAACCCTCTCAGAGGAAGGAAGGGAAGGAAGAGACGTGGCTGAGGGCTGAGAGTGAGGAGGAAGAGAGACACAGAGAGAGATGGAGAAAGGGAGTGAGAGCGAGGACACTTCCTCTCTTTTCTCATCTTGATTGCTCTGCTGGTTAGGCAAAACCTAACAGGAAGACCACCACCAAAGGGACCTGGGAAATGTGGCTTGCAGGCTTCCAGTCCCATTATCTTAGAAGGCAGGTGTGGGACTCAGTGTCCACAAGCTCAGTTTTGTTTGGGTTCAGTTTTCTGAAGAGCTTCACAATGACTCGTTATTATTATGAGGCTATTATTCTAGTCTCAATGGATCTTTCAAATAGTCACTTCAACTCATACTTTCCTCTAATTTAATCAAGAGTTTGACTAATCAGTGTGATTATTTAAGGCCACGGTACTCTAAAGGAGGGCACATACAGATAAGTTTTCTTGAGTTATTCCAATGAAAGAAAAATGCCTGTGTACAGAGAACTTTTTGGCAGTAAACCTTACTATTGGAAAATAAAAACACCTGAAATCAATCTGAATGTTTAATACTAGGTGATGAGCTAAGAGAATTTTAGTATATTATTTTGGCTATTATGTAGCTATGACAAATAATAAGTGTTGGCATTATGGAACAAAATCCATTCTTTCAACCGATGTCTACTGAGCACCTAGTATGTGCGGGGCACCATAATTAATGATTGGCATAAAAAGACAAATGGCACCTGTTTCCTTGTTCTTATGGTGCCTGTGATTCCATGGAAGAGATGGCCTTATAAACATGATACACTGTTTACAAATTACATAAGAAATTAGAATGGCAAATTTTTATGTATCCACATTTTCTTTAATGAACATGTATTATATCCATAAAATAAGTGGAGTAAATTCTTATAATACAGTTTTTTACAACTATGTAAAATATATTTGTATGTAATTACGGGAAGGGAGCACAAAATGGTGAAAATAGTTGGATTAGGGTAATCCTACTGTGATGCTTAGTTTTTAATGCATTAACTTGGTTAAGTTCCCACATCCAGTAATTTCATCAAACACCAGGGGAAGGGTTGCCATGGAGGTATTTTGCAATAGCTATGGTTAACATCTCTGATCAGTTGACCTTATGTAAAGGAGATGAGCCTTGATAATGTGGATGGGCCTTATCCAATCAGTTAAAGGCCTTAAGAGCAAAAACAGGCTTTCCAGAGAAGCTTTGCTTCAACTCCTTTGAAGTTGGAGTTTAGCATTAAGTCCTGCCTGGCTTTCCAGCCTGCAGGCTGGCCCTGTAGATTCCAGACTTGCCAGCCCCCGCAGTCGTGTGAACCAATTTCTTAAAATATACCTCCTGATTTCATATAGATTATTATCATTTATATTATTTAATATATATTCACATATGATATATTATTATATTTTAACATATGCATGTGCTATTTAATATATATTCATATATTATATATTATATTTCATATATTGTATATGAAGTGATGTCACTCAGTTGTGCCCGACTCTTTGCAACCCCATGGACTGTAGTTTACAAGGTTCCTCTGTCCATGGAATTTTCCAGGCAAGAGTACTGGAGTGGGTTGCCATTTCCTTCTCTGGGGGATCTTCCCGACCCAGGGATTGAACCCAGGTCTCCCACATTGCGGGCAGACACTTTACCATCGGACCCACCAGGAAAGCCCTATATTGTATATATTATTTCATAGATACACCTGTAAGAAATGCACACACACATATAAATATCTCCCATCGGATCTGTTTCTTTGGAGAACCTGGACTGATCCTTTTTTCTTTTAAACAGTCTTTAATTTAATGTTGGTTTCCTCATACATCATTTCTTTATAAACTCTTCTATCCTTACTGTAACTAGACCCCTTTGTGGTTATCTTTATTCACTCCTCCCAGAACTGCTGCCTACATTTGTTCCATAGATTCCCAAAGGCGGTAGGGGCAGGCTATAATGGAGACGAAGGCCGGACTGTGTGAGTTTGCGTGCTGTCTTCTTTTCCCTTTGAACTGGCTACCGATCAAAGCCACTGGCTGCTCTCAGTCTCAAGGCCAGAGCAGCCCCGTGAACTGCTCCGTCAGACCCTCCGTTAGATCCCAGAGAGCTGTGCTCCCAGCAAGGAATGGTTGTTCATCAAGGATAGTCCTCTAGATCAGCGGTCCCCAGCCTGTTTGCCACCAGGGACCGGTTTTGCGGAAGACAGTTTTTCCCTGAACCAGCGGTCAGGGATGGTTTTGGTTTCACCCACTGCTCACCTCCTGCTGTGCAGCCTGGCTCCTAATGGGCCGTGAAACACTACTGGTCCCTAACCTGGGGGTTGGGGACCCCTGCTGTAGATGACATGGGGCTGCCTGGCTGAGACCAGCACAGACGTCCTGGGAGCACTGGTGAGTGTGCCAGCCTGGCCAGTCTTTCGTTTCCATCCTGCCTAAATGGAGATGGAAGTGTAACCGCTTGGTGGTCCAGTGGGTAAGACTCTGTGCTCCCAATGCAGAGGGTCCAGGTTTGATTTCTGGTCAGGAAGCTAGATCTTACATGCCTCAACTAAGAGCCTGCATGCTGTAACTAAAGTCCGTGGATGCTACAAAAAGCCCTAAAACAGCCAAAAAGAAAAAAAAGTGACCTCTAACTGGTCAGCACAAAGCATAGTCTGTATCTCTTGAGAGGTATGAACACTGTCAAAAGGGGACAGGTGCTGGGGGCAGAACACTGAATTTCAGTCCCAATACTTCCTGGCTGTGTGACTTTCCCCAGGTGACTTAACCTCTCCCCAGTGAAATGGGGATGCTTATTCAGCCCAGCCTCCAGGGCTGTGGTGAAGGTGTTCAAATAGAATGTGAATTTTCTACCTCGTAGCAGGGGGTCCCATAACCGGTAGTCACTATGACTATATCTCTGAGTGTGGTGGCAGACTTGGGAAAGATTTGTGATGCATGTCAGCCACCCACGAAGTAGAGACTCTGGTCCATTCTCACTTTCCAGATCTGTCTGAGGGTAAAGAGATCACTGGCAAAGCACACCAAACCCTCAAAGGAAACATGGATTTTTTTTTTTTTTTGTCATTTAATTTTTTTTTTTTTCAGGAAAATAAAACCTTTATTCCAGTCTGGTTATAAGGTTAGAACTCACACATCCAAAAATCTATGGATGCTTACAGAGCAATAAGGAAGCAACAAGCTATGCCATACCTCATCTGAATTCATGGATGTTATGAGCCCAGGATGATACTGAATTGCAACTGATCATATGAAAATGAGCCATTGGAAATAATTCCCATAGTTCAGGGCTATTGTGTTGTCAGATTTTGTAAATAAAAATACAAGATACTAAATTAAATTAGAATTTCAGATGAATACTTTTCAGTATGAGTATGTCCTGGGCAATTGAGGGATAGTGAAGGACAGGGGAGCCTGGTATGTCCATGGCATCACAAAGAGTTGGACATGACTTAGTGACTGAACAACAAGTGTCCTGGACAATTGAGGTGTATTTCCACTAAATGTTTCTCTGAAATTCAAATTTAACTCCGTGCCTTCTATTTTATCAGGAAACCCTGGGATTAAAGAGTTTGAGTTTGATATTTAAAACCCTAAAGGATAATGGGATCTAGGTGCTGACTCAGAATGGGTTGAGAAAGCATCTACTGTATGTAGGAGAACATGTTAAATTCTGTGGAAGTGTCTTATTAATTAAAATTTTTTCCTGTGGGCTTTCAGGAATTTAGGATATCCTAATACAATAACAAGTGTAAGCAGTGAATCTTCCCAAGAGTTCTAACCTACTATTTAACTTGACATTTTATTTATTTATTTATTTATTTATTTGTCATTTAATGTCACTATCTTGTTAGTAGAGATAATAATCAAATCCACAAATAAGTAGAGATGATTTACCATCACCCAGAATTTTTGATTTTGCAAAATTTCCTCTTTGGCCAGAAGGCATTCAAAAAGTAAATAAATAGTTTCCCCCACCCCTCTCTGCTTGGCCTCTTGTTTACAATTATCTTGAGCAGGTGCCTATTTGCACTCCACCATCCAGATTCTCCAAGGCTAAGGACTCAATTCCAGGCAACTTTCACATACCTGCGTGTGGATTAGCCACCTAGTGAAGCATCTGCCAGGGAAGTTTTAATTCCAACCCAGCTCTCTCCTAGCACCTCCTCTCCTTACCCTCCCTCCTTCAGCCTTCACCCAGCTGATGTGTGCTTAGGAAATGCAAACTAATTTTAAAATTCGCTGGAGCAAAACATGATTAGAATGGCTAAGTCTGCTGCCAAAAATAAAATCAGCTAATGCACTTCATATATTTAGATTTCCAAAATTAAGTTGCAATGATGCTTAGTTCATCCAAAGTTTGGGTTTTCTATGCATGGCCCCCAGTCTCTGCTAACTGACCCAACTTCTTTCTGCCAGTGATAAATGAGGTTCTCTTGTAAATGGCATCACCTCTTCCATAACCCAGGATGGTATTTTTACTCTCTCATCCTGCTGAAGTAAGGTCACAGACCCTGATGAAGATGATGGAGAAGAAAATCCTCTGTGTTGGGGAGAGGGAAGCAACAGACATATCTGCTCTATCTCAACCAAGGCTCCCCCATTCTTCAGCCTTTCTACCAAGTCTGGCCAGACAGTGAGCAGTCCAGCTGGGGAGAGGGGCCCCAGTGAAGCCAGATGCTGTGTGCTAGGTCACTTCCGGTGATTCTTTGCAACCCTGTGGACCATAGCCTGCCAGTCTCCTCTGTCCACGGGATTCTCCATGAAAGAATACTGGAGTGGGTTGCCATTTCCTTCTCCGGGGGATCTTCCAACCCAGGGATTGAACCCGTATCTCGTATATCTCTTGCACCGATAGGTGGGTTCTTTACCACTAGCACCACCTGGAAGCCCAATGGCAGCAAAAGAGATACAATCAAGGCCTCAAAGATATGCTGCTGGCTTCAAGGAGCTGAGTCTCTTAGGAAAGACCAGATTAGCCTTGGTAGCATGACACACATTACAGGAGTTAATTGTAGAATGGGGCCCATAGACTCCAAGGAGAAACTCCAGGGTGTAGTCATCAGTAAGGACTGGGTTCATTTTCATGAGGGAGGAGGCACCTGAGTCAGGAACAGGCTGGACCATGGGAAAAGAGGGGAGCATTTCCAGTGAAAGAATCCAGGCCTTGTTGAGCAAGGCCTGGTGTGAACAAGAGAAGTCAACCTGGCTGGAATAGCAGCACTGCGGAAGGGACCTGATGGAAATGCAGGTGTGCTAAGACTCTGGGTTGCAAGCAACAGAAAACAATCTGATCTACTTTAAGAAAAAAAGGGGAATTTACTTTAAGGCTGTGTGCGTGCCTGCGTATGTGTGTGTGTGCTCTGAACTGTGTCTGACTCTGTGACCTCATGGACTGTAGATAACCTGCCAGGCTCCTCTGTCCATGAGGTTCTCTAGGCAAGAATAAAGGAGTGGGTTGCCATTTCCTTCTTCAGGGGATCTGCCCAACCCAGGGATGGAACGAACCTGCGTCTCTTGCATCAGCAGGCAGATTCTTTACCATTGTGCCACCTGTGAAGCCCCATTTTAAGGCTACAAAGTTTTATGGGATCTGAAACAAGAAGAGTCCAGTTCATCACATTTGAACTTGGACGTATTAATATCATTTATGGTGAATTTTTATTCTTATAATTTTACTGCTCCATCTTCCCTAACACATTTTTTTTATATTTCCTTATATTTTGTCCTCCTTAAAAAAGAGACTCATTTGGATAACACATTTTGTATGTTTATATTTTCTTTGTTCCTCCTTCTGTTGACTATCAGCGGGTATTTCTTGTTCTTTTAACATATTAGGAAAGTACCCCAAGCATCTTCTCTTGTAACCAACACAAGACTTCCTTTCCATGGTGTTGAAATTCAGCCTTTGTGTGAATAAAGGAGAGTTCAATGCTTTGTAATGCCTCCCACTTCATTGTTAGCTAAGCTTGTTAGCAAGTTGACTCTAAAATTATAATGATTTAATTGTAGGATCGCCACTTGTTTATACTTTACATCAAAAGAGAGCTTTGAGTGTATCACTCTTCTCCTCAAACTCCCCAAATGATGCCTGATCACCTTATAAATTTAGAGGACAAAGAAAAAGAAGAGGAACGGCGAATTTAAGTATTTGAGGGGGCCTCATTGGACTGAAGGATTCATGGAGTGCATGGAAAATCTTTCCAGGACCCCGGAGGCCCTTACTGTGCCTCTTGTCTCCACTTCTCTGAATCTATTTTTCTTTTCTTGGGGCAGATTATAATCCTTGCCCTCAGCATCTCCTTTTGAAGGAGGAAAGGAACAGGCTGAGCTGACTCTATCTTGAAAAAGAAGGAAACCCCATCTTGCACTGTCAGTGAGCTTTGGACTATGTGCCTGTTAGCCATGGGGATAACATACCTACAGCCGAACTGGCCTCTTGGACTGATAAACACCAGATTCCATACCAAGATTTCCCATCACCAAAAAGAATGCAATAATTCCCTATGTAGTCAATCACCTTTGTAATCTTTATGGCGCCCATTGGTATAGGCTACAGTGTATAACCAGCTGACCCTTCTGATTATGAATCATGGCTGTAACCTGAGTGTATCTCCCTTTAACACTTTCCAGGCTAGGTTTAAGGAATTTGGGGATGTGAGCTTGAGCAGTACACTTAAGGTATATAAAGTTTTCACAAAAGTTGGTCGGGGTCCTTGGCTAGGAGGAGACTCTGCCTTGGGCCCGCCAGTGTAATGAACTGCACCCCACCATCTGCATTGTCCTTGTGAGTGAGTCTGTTTCCCAGAACGCGTGGCTACCACACTCTAATTCTCTCCCAGTCTTCTGGCTATTGTGTTGTGTGCGGTCAGTCGTGTCTGACTCTTTGTGACCCCAAGGACTGTAGTCCACCAAGTGCCTCTATCCACAGGAAGTTCTAGGCTAGAATAGTGGAGTGGGTTGCCATTTCCTTCTCCAGGGGATATTCCTGATCCAGGGATCAAACCTGCGTCTCTTGTGTCTCCTTCATTGGCAGGTGGGTTCTTTACCTGCTGAGTCAGCATGGAAGCCCACCTGGCCGTTATTCTGCCTCAGTTCCAAATTCCTGGGAGAGATGGAGAATCCAAGTGGTCTAGATCTAGTCCAATCAGTTATGATGGGGTTGAGGGGTTACCTCGTGCAACAGAAACCAGGGATGCTGGTGCTTCTCCCTAGGGCTGGGGAGTAGGGCAGCCCTAGAAAAGAAGATCTGGCAAATGAATAACGTGTCCCAAGACAGGCCTCCTGCCACTGAGTGCTTCCCATCTTGGAGGAAAACCATGTTGAATTATTTCAGTTGGCTGGGGTTATAGAGGGTTACCTCACTTTCTGTGAATAGTGAACAATGCAGATTTTTTTTTTTTAAGTTATTTACTTGGCTGCAGTGGTCTTAGGTGTGGCACGTGGGGTCATTTCTCTGGTTGCCGCATGGGAGCTTTAGTTCCCTGACCAGGGATTGAACCTGGGCCCTCTGCATTGGGAGCACAAAGTCTTAGCCACTAGACCACCAGGGAAGTTCCCCAAAATGCAGAGTTTTAAAGCAGCGGATATGATCACTCATTTACGCAAAGGATTATTCACTTTGGGGGAAATATACCAGGATTCCTTTCCACTTCGAGGGATATTTTTTTTCCATTATGCCTCTCATTATGCCCATCTTCTCGGTAATGGGTCTGGTTTCCTTGATGCAGGGACTGTCCTTCAGTGGGATCCAGGAACCCTCCCCTGGCATTCTCAGTGCCGGCAGGACCTGGGAGGGAGGGACGCTCACAGCATTTGGCCAACAGCTGTCTGACTGGAGAGATCTCGGGCTTCCTCAGGGCAGGGCTAGGCCCTCGGCTCCTTTGTCCCCATCCAGAGTCTGACTCAGTGCTGGTCACCCGGCCAGGCTGACACATGCTCATGGAGCCGAATGAATAAAGCCAGTTTCCAGATATAAGCAATTCCTAGCCAAGGAGTAGCTAAAGGAAAATACAGCTTTATTGTAAGTAAGGGACATAAGAAGTCCTTTCCTGCAAAAACATTGTATGTGGCACTGCTTCTTCTGGTCTTGCCAGCAGCATCTCTCAGAGGCTGGATAACCCCAACTCCTGTGCAGTGTCAGGGACTGAACACTTGCTCCACCTCAAACAGGGCCCTGAGACCTTCTTTACATCCCCTTCCCAAAGGAGAGGCTTGTGTCAAGCAGACCCAGGTGCCACCGCCTCCCTTTGGGAAAGGCAGGAAGCCGGCTCCCGTCCCTGGAGAGAAAAGCCTCATCCCCTTCCTGGAGGCTTTGAGGATGCTGGAGGAGCCAGGAGGAGGGATCGGCCACCCTCCACCTGTCAGCCCTCCGGGGTTCAGCCCTCCAAACAGAGCCCGGGGTGAAAGTCTGTCCCGAGGACGGCCCACCCCGGCGAACTCCGGGCCTTGGATGCGGAGAAGGCGACAAATGAGACAAAATGAAAAATATAATGATGCATATTATATTAATCATCCTCCCGTTTTCTGACACCATAAATCTTCTCCTTAAACTCCTTGGTGGTGATTGCATCATCTCCCTCTCTGCCCGAAACAGCACAGATTAAGATAAAGTGATGGTGCTGTGTCAAAGAGAGCTTTACTGCCACACTTGGGATACAAAGAGAGAGGTTAATTTATCATCACTGGGGAAAACTGACAGAAGAGAGATATACTACCGAAAGGGGATTTAGCACAGGGCCAAGAAACTTCACACTATTTTTACCATCTGTCACATGCTCTAATAAAGCAGGGCAAAATATGAAGAAAGGAAAAATGAACTATCAAACACTGATGTAATGCAGCCCATAAATCTAATTTAATTACTTTGCATGGAGACAGGTCCTCGACTCTGTGTGAATATACTGGATTTTCTTGGCAACTTAACAACTAAGTGTTTTAATAACATCACACTATAATTTATTCTGCTTGAAACACAAAACCCCTTTTGTGAGAGTTTCATTTTTGAGAACTGTTAATTTTTTCGGCTAATGTCAAAACTGGCATAAATTCACATGTGAACTTGAAGCCTGACTGTGAAAAAGGCTTAGGTTACTGCCTGCCTTTTTATTGTCGGCACTTTTTCCCCCCTTCTGCATGCATTAGAAATAATTGGGCTTTGTTGATGACTTAGGTGAGGAGAGTTGTCTTGCAATTAGATTTTAATATAATGACAAAGGGTGTGTGAGAGGGAAGTCTTTGTAACATATAAAGAGGTAAGAAAATGCAATGGGAAAAAAGAAATTCCTCATTTTCCAGCAGAACAGCCAAACCCCAAATGCAGTATTCCTGGAACCAGGCGGTCCCCGGAACCCTGAGAATTTTACTCTGGAGGATGTTAAGATCTCAGGGCTAAAGGGACGCTGGGAACGCAGGTCTGCCCTAGAGGGAGCCACCGGGAGCGGAAAATAAATCAAAAATAAAATTAATATTCATTGGGTGTCTTCCCGAATTTGGATGCAGTTACAGAAATTATTGTTAATAATGAAAGCCATATATCAAAGGTTATAAAATTCATCTGTGCTAGGACACTATTTTTTTAGGCTTTGTTCTGAACCATTAAAGATGACATATTGCATTTGTGTGCCTCTGTGTATAATAAGATACATTGAAGTGTGATTCTAACCTAAACTGGCAATTTTGGCATTGAACCCGAGTTCTTAAGTGGGGGCTGTGACACTGCTGTCCAGAGGAGGTTGACTGAACTCATCCATTCTCTCATGACCTCACTGGTAGGGCAGGATGGATGGGTAATTAATTTGTTAGATCATAAGTGATTCATGTTAGGAAAATAAAACTCTCAGTCTCTTGACAAATTCAATTGAAATATAATGGGGGGAAAAGGATAAGAAAAAACCCTCTCCCCCCCTCCCCCACTGCCACTAAGCTCTCACACGGAAAAAAAACCCAAAATATCAAGATATATAATCTGCTGAAACTCATTTCTTTATGCCTTCAGCAACACTTAATAAATCCTTACTATATGGAAGTCTCTCTAGGACATACTTTGGGGACATTTGTAGTCTGGCAACAGAGATACAGTTGACAGAAAAAAAATCTACATTTAGTACATTCTGAGAAGGGTTAGCCTGGTGGGCGATATTGGTAAGGTCCACGGCAAGGGCAGATACAGAGCTGGTTGTGGTGTGGACCTTGGATAAAACAGAGGTGATTCATCTGGAAAATTCTAACAAGTATTAAATCCATCAGGAAATGGGCCACATACGCATATTGTTGAATATTTATTGACTGTCACTGGAGTTTTGCTATATGTTAAATATCTAGATGGATTCAAGGACCTTGAAGCCAGGAAACTGAGGTGCAAAGTTTTCAGAGAAGTACTTTCAAATAAATTTCCCCTCATGCTTTTTTTTCCCTTTTCTGAAGTTCTTCCATTCCCCTGTTCAAACTTGGAAAACGCTCAATTCTTGTGGTTTCTTGTTCTGTTGAATTTGTGTGGGAGAAAAATGTCCAACCTTGAACTCTGAATGAAGCTCAGTGTGCAGAGTGGTGGTTTTCAGCTGTGCTATTTCAAATGCTCTCATTGGTATTTTTAAAGACTTCCCACATATTCGGTTACTGACCTGGGGCCCAGAAGAGTGAACATTAAAAATTAAAAAAAAAAAAATCAAACCACCAGTATTTACTTATGAAATGACTTGGTTATAGCCCAACAATCCAACAGCCTTAAAATTAGTGCACAAATTGAGAGTTTGAAGAGTTTCTTTTTTGGCATTTTGATTTCCTCATCTGAAAAATGGGGCTATTAATACCTACCTCCTGGGATGATTGTGAGGATTAAACACGCCTACGGAGGTGAAGCACCCAGGGAGCTAAAATGATGGTTGCAATTATTATTTTATTATTATCATTTTGATTTTCCTCCCCTTTCCTTCTCTTCCTCTTGGCATTTCTAACCACCCTCTCTCCCATCTCCCCTTCCCCCCACCCCTATAAAGTACATTTTTTTACAGACCTGCTAGAATCCATTTCATTCAGCCTCCCCCTTCTGGCCCAGCTGCAGACTGCAGCTATGTCACTTTAAAAAAAAAAAAAAACAAAACACTTTAAAATAGGAAATATTAAAAAAAAAAAAAAAAGTCAGGTGGACCTAGGCTGTTTTCTGGAAATGAACCTTATGAAGGACCCACAGGGCAGAAATAAAGAGTGCAAGCCCTGTGCCTGCTCGGCGGCAAAAGAAGAAATTGCAAAGGAGCCCAGGTTCTCAGAAACCCAGGAAAGCCTTTCTGATGAAGGTGGGTGGGGAGAGAGGAACATCCCAGGAAGTAAAAAGCCAGCAAAATTGATGGCGCTGCCTCCTTTTATCGGTAACTGTTAGCCCAAGTGCCCGACACAAGGTGAACTTGACCTTTCCGATAAAACAGTTGTGCTTGAACTCTGTGCTGCTCTGAGGCTCTTCATATTCTTCTTTTAACAGGTACCTTGCTTTAACCTTGCTGGTCAAGATGACAGATCATTTACATTAACAGATTCTGCAGGAACGCTGTGGGTCGAAGCTGGCAGTGCGTTAGCCCCAGGTGACTGGGGGCAGCCGAGAGTGAGGACTTGAGAAGCCCAAAGAGCCGGCACCCGCAAGGAAGGAGGGAGGTTTCCAGCAAACCTTCAGACCTCACTGGTCCCTGGTGTGGCACCGAGAGAAACTGAGCCACATGGAATCTTAAAACACGGTTCCTTGTTAGTGCGTAAGTTTTGTTCATTCATCTATTCGTTTAGGCATCCAACACTCAGTGCATCCTTATTGTGTGCCAGGCATTATGGTGGGTGGTGAGGATGCTAGGAAAGGACAGGTTGGCTCTGCCCTCAAGATGCACTGAGTGGAAGAAAGGACACTGACCCAGACTCCCTTAACTACAACATGATGGAAAAACCACGAGATGATTGGAATCTGAGCAAAGTTCTGCAGGAGTGGAGACCCTCCACCCACCAGAGAAGGTTTCTTTCTTTCTTCTTTTTAAAAAAAATTTGTTTATTTGGATGCACCGTGTCTTGGTTGCAGCCTGTGGGATCTTCAGTTGTGGCATCTAGTTCCCTGACCAGGGATCATACCTGGGCCCTCTGCACTGGGAGAGAGGAGTCTTAGCCACTGGACCACCAGGGACGTCTCCCAGGAAAGGTTTCTAAGGGTATCTTTGGAGCTGGAGGTAGAAGCATGAGCCATATTTGTCCTGGGGTAGCAGTAGGAGGAGCAGCATTTCTGGCGGAGAGCAAAGTGTAAGCGAAGGTTAAGACACTGATTGGTCAGCGGGGGACCAAACTGGTCATGATGGCTTAGGGGCTGCTGTAGTCTGTGATGTGCTATTATGTGAGCTCACAGGCAGGGAGGAGTTAAAAAAGAGCCAGTAAGTTTCTAGCTGTCCAGTTGCCTGGGCCTTGTTCTTCAAGCCCAAGGGTCCAAGGAGCGGGAGAATGAGAAGCTCCGCTGGGTTCTGCCCATCTGCACAAGTACTGGTTTTAGACATTCTTGTGAGTGCCATCTGACCTCCAGAAGGAGACCCTAATGGTTAGTGGCCAAGCTTGGCAAGTGTCCCTTTGGGCAAGGAGGCATTGGTTTGGATGTGCTTGGAGAAACTGTAAGTCCCTACTCTTGGCCAGTGTATTCCTGCCAATCAGATCAAAGCACTTTGTTGAAGCCTCACCTAGATGTCCTCGAGGAGACATCATGGTCACAATGGAAATTTATTGAACACTCACGCTGGGCCACCATCAGTCTAAGTGTCTGCTGAGTCCTCACAGCATACCAAAAGAGTAGGTCTATTGTTACTTAACCATTTTACCAAGGAAGAAACTGGCACTGACAGGTGGGGTACCTTGCCCAAACACACACAACTCATGAGCAGCAGATCACCACTTTGACCAGCCCAGAGCCTGTACTCTTAACCAACTTCCTACATCCACCTGAGAGAGTGAAACCACCAGGACATACTTAATAGCCAGATGCTTCCTTTATGTCCATCATCGCATGGTGTCATCAGCATGATGAGAGACAGGCATCATTTTACCAATGAAGGAAACAGGCTCAGAAAGACTAAGTAACTGATTGTCAAATGGTCAGTAAGTGACGGAGGTGGCGTTTCTGTTCAGGTGTGCTGGAACGGCAAAGCTGAGGTCCTTTTTCCACTCTTGTGTGCTTCATTTCTAAGAAAATAATCTCAGTAGATACTGCATCTTTTCCTGCCATTCAGGGAGTCAGGCATATCACTGAGCAACTGCTTCCCCTGGGGATGACCATCCAGGGAACCCCTCTTTACTCCCTACCTGGACTGCAGTTACTGTGAGCAGGAAGTGAGTCATAGATATGGGGAACCTTATTTTAATAGGACTCAAGAGCCAAAGTAGAGTTTTTCACCTGTGGAGAAGGAATATTCTTAAGCTACTGTTAGGTATAAAAAGCAGAGACATTACTCTGCCAACAAAGGTCCGTCTAGTCAAGGTTTTGGTTTTTCCAGTAGTCATGTATGGATGTCAGAGTTGGACTATAAAGAAAGTTGAGCACCAAAGAATTGATGCTTTTGAACTGTGGTGTTGGAGAAGACTCTTGAGAGTCCCTTGGACTACAAGGAGATCCAACCATTCCATACTAAAGGAAATCAGTCCTGAATATTCGTTGGAAGAACTGATGTTGAAGCTGAAACTGCAATACTTTGGTCACCTGATGGGAAGAACTGATTCATTGGAAAAGACTCTAATGCTGGGAAAGATTGAAGACGGGAGGAGATAGGGATGACAGGATGAGATGGCTGGATGGCATCACCAACTAAATGGACATGAGTTTGAATAAACTGTAGGAGTTGGTGATGGACAGGGAAGGCTGGCATGCTGCAGTCCATGGAGTCTCAAAGAGTCGGACACAACTGAGTGACTGAACTGAACTGAACTGTTAGATAGGCAACTCCGATAGTAAGTTTAGAGAAAGGATCAGCAAACATTTCCTGCAAATGGCCAGATAGCAAATATTTCAGTCTTTGCTGGACATATATGTGTCTTATACATAATGTCATGTGTCTCTGCCACAGCTATTCCATTCTGCATGGCGGTGCAAAAGCAGCCACGGATGATCCGTAAATGAATTAGCATGGCGATGATCCAATAAACCCTTATTTATGGATGCTGGTGTGTGAATTTCATGTAATTTTCATGTGTCACAAAATATTCTTCTTCTTTTGATACTTTCCAACTGCTAAAAAAAAAGTGAAAACTATTTTTTGCTCACAGGCTAGTATGGAAACTTATTGTGGACTAGATTTGACCCATTGGTTGTAGTTTGCCTGGTTTGGTTTACAAAATTTATTCTGTACTTTTTATAAAACCTGGTGTGTAAATCAAAATGCAAGAGACATCTCTTATAAATCCTTTAAATACTCATTTATGTTTTTGGAAAATCAGTGCTTCATTCATTGAGTCCTTTGGGGACTTCCCTGGTGGTCCAGTGGTTAAGAATCAACCTTCCAGTGCAAGGGATGCAAGTTCAATCCCTGATCAGGAAACTAAGATCCCGCATGTCAAGGGGCAATGAAAAACACACCACAAATACCAAGACTGCATGCTCTGAAGCCTGCACACCACAACAAAAGATCTCAAGTGCTGCAACTGAGACCCAATGGAGCCAAATCAATAAGTTAAATTCAGTTCAGTTCAGTTCATCTCAGTCGCTCAGTCGTGTCTGACTCTTTGCGACCCCATGAACCGCAGCACACCAGGCCTCCCTGTCCATCACCAACTCCTGGAGTCCACCCAAACCCATGTCCATCGAGTCAGTGATGCCATCCAACCATCTCATCCTCTGTTGTCCCCTTCTCCTGCCCTCAATCTTTCCCAGCATCAGGGTCTCTTCAAATGAGTCAGCTCTCTGCATCAGGTGGCCAAAGTATTGGAGTTTCAGCTTCAACATCAGTCCTTCCAATGAACACCCAGGACTGATCTCCTTTAGGATGGACTGGTTGAATCTCCTTGCAGTCCAAGGGACTCTCAAGAGTCTTCTCCAACACCACAGTTCAAAAGCAGCAATTCTTCAGTGCTCAGCTTTCTTCATAGTCCAAGTCTCACATCCATACATGACTACTGGAAAAACCATAGCCTTGACTAGATGGACCTTTGTCGGCAAAGTAATGTCTCTGCTTTTTAATAGGTTGTCTAGGTTGGTCATAACTTTCCTTCCAAGGAGTAAGCGTTTTTCAATTTCATGGCTGCAGTCACCATCTTCAGTGATTTTGGAGCCCAGAAAAATAAAGTTAGCCACTGTTTTCACTGTTTCCCCATCTATTTGCCATGAAGTGATGGGACCAGATGCCATGATCTTAGTTTTCTCAATGTTGAGCTTTAAGCCAACTTTTTCACTCTCTTCTTTCACTTTCATCATGAGGCTCTTTAGCTCTTCACTTTCTGCCATAAGGGTGGTGTCATCTGCATATCTGAGGTTATTGATATTTCTCCTGGAAATCAAAACCTTTGAGTCCCTTGACTACACTTGCACCCTGGAGCACTCAGAAAGACAAAATCATACCCTGTTGAGGATAAGTTGACACTTTCTACACAAGACAGACTGAAGTTTTACAGTGATGTCTGGGATGATGTTGACCACTTGCCTCCAGGTCTTTGTTCTAGGTGAACATTCCGTCTGGAGGGTTCATGACTCCAGATAAAGTGTTGTCTGGTCAATCTTTAGATTGATTCACAATATCCCCCTTGGTATCAAAGGCCCCATCTTCTCATTAAGGACCTCACACTCATTTGCAAGGTTTTCCTCCATCTTTTTCAATCAAGATTGGAAAGATGCCATCTGTGCAAGTCAGTCCGTTGCTCCCAGGGGAGCTGCAGCTGCTCTTGGGGTCCTGTCAAAGAAGAAATGCTGACAGCTGAAGGACCCCAGTCTTGAGACAGGTGAAAGAAAGAGCAAAAGCTGGAATTGGGGGTGTATGTTGGACAGCAGCCCCTCCAGCTATGCCTTCTTCCCCTCGTTCTTCAACGTGCCCCAGTGGCGGGCATTTTCTCTAGAATTCAGTGAACTGAAGACTACATTCCATAGCAATGGTTTTATTATCTCAGCATCGACAACCCCCCAACCCCTCCCACACCTCTTTTGCCACTATTTTCTTGTTAACATAAAAGAAGGGACAGGACGAGCCTTCTTGGTCCCCGGTGTCCCTGGTAAAGACTTGCCCTAGTCCCTTCTGCAAACGCCTCTCCTCTTCCCACTAAGGGAGGCGTGGTCAGGGGATTGATCTCAGGTCAGAATCTGATTCTGTAACTGGAGGCTGTCTTTCTTCTGGACCCCACTCTTGTCTATGCCCCAAGGTGGGCAGTGTTGAGGGACAGGCAGGTGGGGTCTGAGGCACCAGGAGTGAGCGATGAAAGGTTTGAGCCTCTGGGACAGACTCAGGGGTGTGACTAACTCCCCCTGGCTTCAAGAGCCAAGCATGTTGATGGGGGTGAGGTGGGTTTATAGGTCCTGATCACATGTGGGTCATGGGTGAGATGGTTGTAGCAGAAAACGAGGGAGAGAAGGTCACCTTGGGCCACATCCCCTGCCCCAGTTGTCCCTGCCTCTGGCTGCCGAGTCTCTCTGTCTTCCCGCTGCTAGACTCCACCCAGGAGGGGGCTCTTTCAGGCTGATCCCATTTGTAGAAAAGTGAATTGCACCTTTGGGGTATGTTTTGAGAGGGGCCAGAAGACTTCTGTATCAGTTAGTCAATGCACCGAAAACACTGTGTATCAACTACGGAAAACTCAGTGACATAGAGTAACACTCACTGGTTCTCCTGATTCTGCAGGTTGACTGGAGTTGACTGGGCCTGGGTGGATCTAAGCTGGGCTTTGGTGGGTCTGCTTGGTTCTGATCCGTGTGTCTCTCATCTTCCTCATGGGGCCAGTGCAGTAGCCTGGATTTCCTCGCATGCCAAAGCCTAGCGGGCAAGGGCACAGGTGGAAATACTCAAGGTTTATTGGCCAAAGCAAATCACATGGGCAAACCCAAAGTCAAGAGTCTGGGAGAGCAGGACCTTCCCCCAATGTGGGAGAGCATACTGCAAAGACCACCCACCAGTGGTGGATGCAGAATCAGGGACCCACATAGAATTGATCACAGTTCCCCTATCAAAATATCTTGGGACTTCCCTGGTGGGCCAGTGGTTAAGAATCCTCCTGCCAATGCAGGGGACATGGGCTCGATCCCTGGTCTGGGAACTCAGATCCCACATGTCGCAGGGCAACTGAAGCCATGTGCTACAACTATCGAGCCTGGGCTCTAGAGCCCATGCACCTAAACTGCTGAGTCCATATACCACAACCACTGAGCCTGTGTGCCCTAGAACCCACACTCCTCAAGAGGAGCCACGGCAACGAGAAGCCCGTGTGCCACTAGAGATGACCCATGCTCACTGCAGCCAGAGAAAGTCTGTGTGCAGCAACAAAGACCAGCAAAGCTATACACAAATAAATTAAATTAAAAATATCTCCCCTCAAATACCTCTGGTGAGGCTTAAATCCTTGCTATTCCAATTACTCCTTGGCATTAAAATATTGTCTACATAGGCCCTAGTGAGAGATAGAACATTTGTGCCTAATACCTTAACTTTTCAGCAGCCTTATGCAATTAGCAGACACAGGGGTTCTGAAGGAGTGGGGGTCAGGGCAGAGACATTTTGCAGGGAAGTTGGACCACATAAGGTGGGGTGGCCGGAGTCCCCCTTTCCTGAACATTCCAGCCCTTTGCACCTGCCCACTCTTGCTCTCATCCCCATGTTAGGCGAGAGCCACAGAAATTCTTCATCTGCTCAAAGAAACATACGTCATTGCAGGTGACTAGAAAATTCCTGAGTTGGAAAGATGAGGAAAACAGCAGTTAAGTCTGTAGGAAACACATCCTCGGCTTCGCTGTGATGTCAGAATGTTTGTCTCATTTTGTTTTCTGTTGGGGCTCATGTAACACGTGAGGATGGGTGGGCGGCTGCGTGGGAGCGTGGAGGTCTGTGTTTGTATGCGTGCGCTTGTGTTCATGTTTTTGCCAATATGCCTGTCTCAGTCATGCTCAAAAATCTGTCTTCTTAGGCTGGGAACAGAAAGAGGTTTTCATTATTAGACAATATTATCACCAAATAGTTTTTTTTTTCTTTTTTTTAAATGTGAGTTAAGAGGATTGGACTTCTGAATACAGTTAAAAACAGAAGAGTACGTGTGTGTGTGTGTGTGTGTGTGTAGTGTGCTGTGTATAGTGTGCTGTGTGCCCTGTATCAGGGGTAGGGTGTACACAGAGAGATGTCTTCACCCTACAAGCTCTTCGGTTCTATTTCTGCTACTACCAAAATGGATTTGATACATTAACTTAGCAATTACAGTTATAGGAAAACTGTGTCTTAGTTAATTACATACGACTTCTGATAGTAGGCTCTCTTATCTACATATCCATCCATATGTAATTTTTAGTCTGTTTAGTGACTTGTACCGCAATCTTTTTTTTTTAACACACGGGGGTGGGGGAGGTAGGAGGGGCTGATTTTTTTTTTTTGCTGGCTCTCAGGCAATGATTCCTCCTGGATTTAAATTCAGTTGTAGTTCGTAGCTGGGTAGATTAGTTCCTTGTGAATACACCTCTCTCAGTCCTATCCCCTAAAAAAACCTCCAAGCATGTATGCATAGAGGAGATGGTAGATTAGGTTACCGGGAAAGGAAATGTACAAATGTACTTTTGCAAGAAGATGAACTGATGGTAGCTGCAAGTTGCTGATGAAGGCAGTTTGTGTAAGAGCAGGGCCCTGGCTGCCGGGGCCCATCTGTCTCTGCTGTCACTCTCTCTCCGGCTGCCTGTGCGGTTCCTAAGCGAGCCTGGACTTTCCTGTTGCCTCCGTCCTTTTTCCTCCTCCCTCCAAGGAATCTTGTCTCAGTGGGCCCCAGACGCATGCGCTCCAGTGGAGGGAAATTAGGAAAGAGCTGATAAGGTTGGTGAGTACTACCTTCCTAGAGTCCTGTGTCTGTAGCCTGTCTTGGCTGCTGCTTGGCCAAACGTCATGTCCAAAAGCCCCTCCCAGGATATCATGGTCTTCCCAATGCCTCTGGGAGCTGGTGAACACAGGAGGCAGGTGGGGTTGAGAGCCACTCACAGTCTAGCCCTTTGCCCTTTGTAGAGTCCAGTTCCCTGATCTCGATGTAGTGTTAATGATATACTAGTAAATATACAGCCACGGGCCTGACAGCTAAGAAGCAATTCTTTGCTCCTCCCGAATCCACCCCTTGGGGTGCTACTCAGTTCTTTGGTTTTGCTCCTTCTTAAATCTCTCTCCCTCTCTCTACACATACCCACGCATACACACATCCACACTCCTCCCCACCAAATTCTCATTCTACACTCCCCATCTTGTCGGCCTCCCACTGAAAACAACAACCAACCACTCCAAACCCTCTCCGAGGTAAAGTACACAAGTCCAACACCCATGCCATATTCAGTTCAGTTCAGTTCAGTTCAGTCACTCAGTCTGGTCTGACTCTTTGCGACCCCATGAATCACAGCACACCAGGCTTCCCTGTCCATCCCAACTCCTGGAGTCCACACAAACTCATGTCCATCGAGTCAATGATGCCATCCAGCCATCTCATCCTCTGTCGTCCCCTTCTCCTCCTGCCCTCAATCCCTCCCAGCATCAGAGTCTTTTCTAATGAGTCAACTCTTCGCGTGAGGTGGCCAAAGTATTGGAGTTTCAGCTTCAGCATTAGTCCCTCCAATGAACACACAGGAATGGTCTCCTTTAGGATGGACTGGTTGGATCTCCTTGCAGTCCAAGGGACTCTCAAGAGTCTTCTCCAACACCACAGTTCAAAAGCATCAATTCTTCTGTGCTCAGC